>NC_083225.1:135055258-137504897 GCF_032191835.1 Heteronotia binoei
CACGGTTTGCCTTTGCCAGCCTGTTGTCAATCTCCTTGTTCCTGACCATGACCCCATGAAGCCAACGCCAGAAAGGCGGCTCTCAGCCTTTGACTTACCCGACCAGTAGAGGGTATAGCCAGCACCATGTTCTTGAAGACTACCTTCCTCAGGGAACGGACCTCACTGAGAGCTGCTATGTCAATATTCAACCTGAGAAGTTCGTGGGCAACTAGAGCAGAGAGTCGTTCAGGGCGACGTATAAACATCAGGAAATTATGCAGGAATTTATTTATTTAGATTTGAATATCTTGCATTTCATCCGAGTGTGGACCCAGTCACCTTACATTGTTCTCTGCTCTTCCTAGGGTTGCCAGCTGCAGCTTGGTAAATTTCTGGAGATTTAGGGGTGAAGTTTAAGGAGGGAAGAGTTTGAGGAGGGAAACAAGTCAAGAGGAATTGATGTCATAGATTCCAGGGAAATTTATGTTTGGAGATCCACTGTAATTCTAGGAAAACTCCATTCTCTGTAAACTGACAACCTTAATTCTTCCATTTAATCTACATAACAACCTGTGAGCTAATTTTGACTGAGAGTATCCTATTGGCCCAAGGTTAGCCAGTGCAGTACATGTTTAAGATGCTATCATACAGTATGCCTTGAAATATTTCAGAAGTAATTCATCTTTTTGTTTAAATGTGGATAAGTTCCCAGTTTTATGTTCTCCAACACAGATGATACCTTTGATACTTTCCAAAAGAACCATTAGTTACTGCTCATGCTCCTCACATGCCCAGATTTTCACAATCAGTAACCTGAACTGATTGCCTAAACCTACATTAACTTTCCTTATAGGACCCATTAATACTGAATGGTATTTTAATTGAGGGAATGTAGAACATTCTACTCTGTTTCCTTGCAGCAAAATATTGCAGCTTCTGTCTTAACCAGAGCCAGATTCATCTCTTCTTCCTGTATATATTCACAAGTAGACTCCACGTGGTCACACATCACTGTGATGAGCTATCAAGTAGCTAGTTATTTTTCGTTAATTAAAATTCACTGAGGTGAAAATCATTAGCATGGTATGAATTTTTTTTTAAAAAACCACAACCTTTTGTCTACTGGGTACGGGTAATAAAGTTTTGTTTTTAACTCCATAGAATTATCTCTGAAGGTCAAGTTGAAGGTTAACTCAATGGGGAAGAATACAAAACCATTTTTTGGGCCTTACTTGCCTATTGTTAAGTATTTTCTTTCTCAGGCAGGAACTAGGTTCTCATGTTGAGATTTTTTTTACACTCAAGATTATACATACAGTGTTGTTAAGCATTCTATAATAGAAGTTTTGTCTTTAAAAACACAAGTCCAAAGTATGCATTGATATAAATGGATCATATTTAACTTTAAGAATTGTTCAGGCCTCTGAATAATTTAGATTCCAATGATATTATGGGAGTTGCTATTTGGTATGATGCAGCTGACACAGATCAGTACTCTGAAATGTTCAAGCCAGTAAAGCAAAAAGTACCTATACGTGTTTGAAGTTATTGAAATATTCTTTCTCAAATACAATTGAGCATTTCCCCTTGTGAAATTAGTCCACATATTTTAACAAAGATCTGTTGAATAATATTTGCAATTTGCCGTTTGCTATAGTCAGGACAGCCTAATATTACATGATAAAATAGTGTCATATGACAAAACATTCCTTGGATTATACGATTTCAGGCTGTCAGACAGAGAGGGTCAAGTCTGAATGTTTTCCTACAAAAATATTCCCTATTCATAGAATAAAGCAGGATTTCTTAGAAAAGGCTAAGATCAAATCTCTTTGACACATCATTATTTATGTGCATGGGCTTTTCAGGGGAAGCATTCAAATATGTAGCTTTCTATCTCCAGGCTACTGTCTGAGAAAAGATTTATCAGTTGATTCTGTTGAATGTAGAAATGGATCTAGTCCTTTAACAGACCAAATAATTATTTTCATTCCAACAATGCAGAAGATATGGCTTCTCATCTGAGACATTCTTGGAGTGTAGAGGAGTACAGCGTAAATAGGAGGGTTGCCAACTCCAGGTTGGGAACTTCTTGGAGATTTTATAAGTGGAGTCTGGGGAAGGTGGAGATTTTGGGTGGAGGGAGCATAATGCCATTGAAGAATACACCTTCCAGAGAGGCCATTTTCTCCAAGGAAACTGAACTCTGTTTCCTGGAGGCCAGCTGCAATGCCAGGAGATCACCAGCCACCACCTTGCAAATGGATAGATCTTAGCAATTGGCTAGGCCCTATGAATGACAAGAATATTACATACAGTACTACATACAGGGGGGGCGGGGGTGGGTGGGCTCCCTCTGGGTATCCTACCCCCCCCCCAGGGAAAGTGTATGCGCAATACATAGCCTCTCCTCTCCCGGTGTAGTGAACGCCGCGTGGTCACTGTCTGGCTATGCCTGGAAGATGGTCACTGCAATGGCCTCTCCTGCATTACTGCATCCGTAGCAACACCTTCTCACTGGTCCCCCCCGTTTTTCACAGAGTTTGCTACGTCATGGTGCGACCGAATTGTCCGGCGGTATAACCGGATGGGCAGGCTGGGCCCACCAACCTCGCCAGCCTAAGAGAAGAAAAACTCTAACATCAAACCCGGGCAGATAGAGCTCGTTAATGTAACACCTACCACCTGGAGGACTCGCTGCCGGCGTCCCGGCTTACTGGGCCATGGCAGATGACCCCCAGGTGAAAGGATGGAGCCAGTACCGCTCACACTGCGCTTCACCTAAAAAATTCCTCTGCGCAGGCCTAAAGGGCATATCCACATACACAATCCACAACGCATCAAGTCCTGCAGCGATGGGCAAGGGGTGAAACGGCAGGTGGAAGGTGCCACTGGAAGCCGCAGTCCCAATCCTGCATGTAGGCGGTTCAGGGTATTGGTCGCCTGATGCTAACCCGGAGACGAAAGCATTTTTCGGCAGCACCCTGAATGACCAAGCAGCCTTATCTAGGGACAGCACTGCTTGCTCCACACAGAGAGGGGCCTAGAAAAGGTGGCCTAAACAAAGCTCGTCTCCTCCACCCCAGTTGGCTAGCCGCGGTCAACGGGCATCCTCACTTGCGGTCAAAAAATAACAACAAAGAAAAGGCATGCACCTGCCTCACAAAGTGTGCAAAGACTAAAGCTTGCGTGTTGGAACATCAGAACCATGCTTGACACAGTAGACAGTGGTCGCCCTGAACGACGTTCTGCTCTAGTTGCCCACGAACTTCTCAGGTTGAATATCGACATAGCAGCTCTCAGTGAGGTCCGTTTCCCTGAGGAAGGTAGTCTTCAAGAACACGGTGCTGGCTATACCCTCTACTGGTCGGGTAAGTCAAAGGCTGAGAGCCGCCTTTCTGGCGTTGGCTTCATGGTCAGGAACTCCATTGCCTCCAAACTCGAAAACCTGCCAACAGGTCACTCAGATCGCATCATGTCCATGCGCCTCCCACTTCAAAACAAGCAGCATGCAACACTCTTCAGTGTGTATGCCCCAACCCTTCAAGCAGATCCTGCAGAAAAGAAAAAGTTCTATGCCGATCTACACAACCTCGTACGGAAGGCCCCTACAGAGGACAAGGTGATCATACTTGGCGACTTCAATGCCAGAGTAGGTAAAGACTCGGAAGCCTGGAAAGGAGTACTTGGCAAACACGGCATTGGCAACTGCAATGACAACGGGCGCCTCCTGCTAGAATTCTGCATGGAGCACCAGCTCACCATCACCAACACTATCTTCCAGCAGAAGAACAGTCTGAAGACAACCTGGATGCACCCACGGTCCAAGCACTGGCACCTTATCGACTACATTCTGGTGCGCCAGAGAGACCTTCGAGATGTCTTACACACCTGAGTAATGCCCAGTGCAGAATGTCATATGGATCATCGTCTTGTACGCTGCAATCTCCGTCTTCACTTTAAACCCACACCCAGGAGAGGAGGTATCCCTCGGAGGAAGTTTCAGGTTGGCAGTCTCCAGTCAGCCGAAGTTAAAGCTGCCTTCCAGGCAAAACTCCAGTCAAGAATTGAGGACCCCAGTTGCCCCACAGACCCTTCTCCAGAAGCACTCTGGGAACACCTAAAAACTACCGTCCTGCAGATCTCTGAAGAAGTCCTCGGGTTCTCCACAAGGAAGAACAAGGACTGGTTTGATGAGAACAATCAAGAGATCCAAGATTTACTGGCGAAAAAGAGATCTACCTACCAAGCACATCTTGCTCAGCCCTCCTGTCCTGGGAAAAAAGCAACCTTTCGCGCTGCATGTAGCAACCTCCAGTGCAAGCTTCGAGACATTCAGAACGATTGGTGGACCAAGCTTGCAGAGAGAACCCAGCTGTGTGCAGACACTGGTGATTTAAGAGGGTTCTACGAAGCCCTGAAGGCAGTATATGGTCCATCATATCAGGCTCAGAGTCCCTTGCGTAGTGCAGACGGCCAAGTGCTCCTCACAGACAAGGCATCCATACTGAACCGGTGGTCGGAGTATTTTCAGGTTCTCTTCAGTGCCAACCGCGTAGTTCAAGATTCAGCAGTCCACCTCACCCCACTTCAACCAGTGAAAACAGAGTTGGATGAGATCCCCACCCTAGAAGAGACTGTTAAAGCCATCAAGCAACTGAAAAGTGGCAAGGCAGCAGGAGTTGATGGAATTCCACCAGAGATCTGGAAGCATGGGGGCACAGTACTACATAGCTCACTTCACAAAGTACTTGTCACCTGCTGGGAACAAGGCAAATTACCACAGGACTTTCGCGATGCAATCATCATCACCCTATACAAGAACAAAGGGGAAAAGTCAGACTGCTCCAACTACCGGGGGATAACCCTGCTCTCCATCGCAGGCAAAATCCTTGCCAGAATACTCCTGAACAGACTGGTGCCCACCATTGCAGAAGAACTCCTCCCAGAGAGCCAGTGCAGCTTCAGAGCTAACAGGAGCACCACCGACATGGTATTTGTTCTCAGGCAGCTGCAAGAGAAATGCAGGGAACAGAACAAGGCTCTGTATGTGACTTTTGTTGACCTTACCAAAGCCTTCGATACCGTTAGCAGGAAAGGCCTGTGGCAAATCTTGGAACGTTTAGGATGTCCCCCAAGGTTCCTCAGCATGATCATCCAGCTACACGAAGACCAGCGAGGCCAAGTCAGACACTGCAACGACCTCTCGGAGCCCTTCCCAATAGGCACAGGTGTAAAGCAAGGCTGCGTTCTCGCGCCAACTCTCTTTACGATCTTCTTTAGCATGATGCTTCAAAGAGCCGCAGTAGATCTAGATGATGACGATGGTGTCTACATCCGCTATCGCAACGATGGCAGCCTGTTCAACCTGAGGCGACTAAAGGCCCACTCCAAGACGATGGAAAAACTCATCCGAGAGCTACTGTTTGCTGATGATGCTGCACTCGTCTCCCACTCGGTATCACCTCTGCAGCATATGACGTCCTGCTTTGCAGAGGCTGCCAAGCTATTCGGCCTAGAAGTTAGTCTGAAGAAGACAGAAGTTCTCCACCAGCCTGCACCCCAGGAAGATTATCACCCTCCCTGCATCACTGTGGGTGAATCAGTTCTGAAAACAGTCCAGCAGTTCAGCTACCTGGGGTGCATCATCTCCTCAGATGCCAAGATCGATAAGGAGATTGACAACAGGCTGGCAAAGGCAAACCGTGCATTTGACCGACTGCACAAAAGAGTGTGGAGCAACAAGCATCTGAAAAAAGGCACAAAGATCAATGTTTACCAAGCGGTTGTGGTGACAACCCTCATCTATGGCTCCGAATCGTGGGTTTTATACCGTCATCACCTGCGACTCCTCGAGCGCTTTCATCAGCGCTGCCTTCACACCATCCTCAACATCCACTGGAGTGACTTTGTGACCAACACTGAAGTCCTCAAGCAGACGGAGGTTACCAGTATCGAGGCACTGCTGTTGAAGACGCAGCTGCGCTGGGCAGGGCATATTTCTAGGATGGAGAACCACCGCCTTCCCAAGATTGCCCTGTATGGCGAACTCTCCACCGGCCATCGAAATAGAGGGGCACCAAAGAAGAGGTACAAGGACTCCTTGAAGAAATCCCTTGGCACCTGTCGCATCAACCATCACCAGTGGTCTGACCTAGCCTCAGATCGCAAAGCATGGAGACACACCATCCACCAGGCTGTCTCTTCCTTTGAGAACGCACACATAGCTGGTCTTGAGGACAAAAGGAGATTGAGGAAGAATCGCACTGCTACAGCACCAATCCTAAATCAGACTTTTCCCTGCAGCCACTGTGGCTGGACCTGCCTGTCCCGCATTGGTCTTGTCAGCCACCAGCGAGCCTGCAGCAGACGTGGACTACTGCACCCTTCTTAAATCTTCGTTCGCGAAGCCAAGCCGAGAGAGACTACATACAATAGTACTACATACTACACAGTTAGGGATAACTGTTTTTAAGGCGAATGATTACCAATGTGGAACACATGATAGAAATTCAGCTTTTTTAAAAAAGCGCTTCATACAATCTACAGCAAATGAAAGTATTAAGTAAATAAATTCTTTAGGTCTTTACACAGAAAACCTAACTCTGAACTTGGCTTTACAATATGGATAACCCCAAAATGAAGAAGCAATGCATATGCAAGCATAGACATCACAATTCAAACAAGATCTACACTGCAAGATCTAAGAGACAAAACCTGGCTGGTGAATAGAAATCAGAAACTTTAAACATATAGCAAGTATAAGCTTTGCTACATGATATACCTTGTATCATTATGTATTCCTTCGCAAACCACAGGTGTCCACAGTAATGAGTATTTTTAACAGGAATTTATTTATTTCATGTCTACCCCACCCCCACCCCGTGGCTTGTACTATTCTCATCTTCCATTTTATTTTCACAACAACCCTGTGAGGTGACTTAGGCTGAGAGAGTGTGACTGGTCCAAGGTCACCTAGCAAGCTTCCATGGCACCAGTAGGGAACCTGTTCTTCCTAATACTAATCTGACACTCTTAACCACTGCATGACACTGGCTTGTGAATTCTGTTTATTCAGGCAAAAAGGTAGCCATCAAACAGTAGCCATTCAGATAATCATAGTTTAGTTCAGCTGAGTGGTTATTGCAAAATGAAGCAAAAAGAAAAGAACTGTGGATATTACAATGTGAATCCCATAAATGTCCATTTAAAAATGTCCTTTCTAAACACTTTAGTACACACAAAAAGCTCTCTACTATGTCATAAATATGTATTGTGGAGGATAGCTGTAAATTGTGCCAACAGGAATATTTTTATTTTGAAATTTTGGTGTCTGTTACTCTGGGATTATGAAGTAATTGACTAGGTAAGTGTGTGGGATCCAAGAAAGCATGAAAGTGAAAGTGGAAAAGTTAACTGCACATTGCATTTCATATCATTGGAAGCCAGATGTTGGGAACAGGAATTCAATAAGGATGGAGATTCAGAAAGTTGCCTGGATCACAGTTTAAAGGACTTGCAGGTGAGGACAGGAATTTTAAGTCTCTTGTGGTCAATAATGATAGTCAGAGGAAATGTGATTCTTGATTGACAGTGCAGCAAAATCATTTGGGGTGTTAAGCTCTGGTTAAAATATTGAGAGAAATGTATGTTTCAACAAGACAAGAAAATGGATTCAAGTTCCTTTTTAAAATTCTGATTTTTTCATTTTAGTTGGCATTGAAAATGTGTTCAGTATTTATGAATCTATCACTGTTATCATTATATCACTGTTTCAGATGATACGGGATAGAATAATAATAGAAACAAATTAGACTTAAATTTTTTGCATTCACTTTGGAGGTAGTATAAGAGTTTTCATGCTTATACTGGGTATCATACTATTTAAAAGTCCTTTAATGGTCTTTCTGTCTTATTAAAACTGATCATCCTGTCTCATTTTTGTAACATATTAGTCAATTCTAAACAAACATTTGTAAAGCTCACATTTAAAATTAATTTCAAAATTCAGTTCTCAGGTACACTGTTGTGAATAATAGTCTGTCTAAAAAATGGAAGAACTAGAATTCATATTCTTTACAACTTATAGTAGCTGACAAGTTGTACATTATAGTCATTGTATAAAGATATATATATATATATATATATATATATATATGACATTGCCAGAAGTCAAATCAATTTACTTGGCATTTTTGTGCCTTGCTTCTAAAAACAGAAAGCTGCATTTTGATATGACAATTTATTCATCTGTTCCTCCTTAGTTTTTTGTTTTCAGTAACAAAACTAAAAATGCTTTCACATTTTGATTAATATAGATTTCACTAACACAAGTCAATGCACACTGTATAAATGATGATAATATGAACATTCCCTATGTTGATAACTTATTTTAAGTTTATTTAAATATATATTTAATCCTATGATCTAAAACTGATGAAACACCTAATTAGAATTTTTTCAAAGACATTTACATATAGACAGGATATATTCTACTGTGAGTTTCCTAGTTATACAGAAGAAGGTAAGAGACCTATTTATATAACTGAATATGTGCTTTAAGTGTTTTAACGTAATATATTTACATGGCTTTTGTAGTTGCAGTTGCTGATCATATACAAAAATATCAGTGATCCATATAATTAATTTTATGGAGTGTCACAAAGGAATAAGTTGAATGTGACATCAGGAGTTACTTCATTATTAATCTTTTAAAATTAATATTGTATCTGAATTAATGATCTTAAGGAAAAGCAGACAGTCTCTTCAAATCATAGGAAGGAACATTTTTCTTTACTTATTTTTCTAATTTCCAGTCTGATTCCCCACAAAGTTTCTTATTACATCAGATTACCAATGCAATGCTTTAACTTTGGTTCAGTCTTCTCATATAGAGCATAACAGTTTGCCCAGTTTCATAAAATTAATTATAAAACAGCTGTTTTACTATCATAGCAAAATGCACCCTTACTTATACAATTACATTCTGCCAATAGAAATGTATATTATGGGTTTATGATCCAGTAGCTTCTAAAACAACCCAGTGTGCAGATTTTACTTTTTGACTTTGAAGTGTATATAAGAAACTATACTCGCATGGAACTTTCTATACATATAACTCATATAACCCAGGGAGGAGGGAGCTGCTGGATCAGGCCAAACAACAATTCATTTAGTACTCAGCTGTCAGTGTTTAATTTGCTTTTGTAAGTAGTAGTACTAACTTCTGAAGGCAAAATTTTGTTTAAGAAACATTAAAAATAATTTTAATACAAAAATGTGCTGCTACATGTATTGTGAACAAGCCTTTTTTGAGCAGGAATGCACAGGAATGCAGTTCTGGCTGGCTTGGTGTCAGGGGTTGTGGCTTAATGTGCAAATGAGTTCCTGATTGTGAAGCCTGTTCTGCAACCAAATACAACGACTGGCTGTACACCTTATTGCTCTAGTGTACTCATAGACACATGGGGAAGGAGTTCAGAAGGAGGCAGTTTTCTTGCTTCTGTGTACTACAAATATCTGTGATTTACACATTCCAACACCGTTACCAAATATCATTTTTTGACAAAACAGTCTATGGGGTTTTCAGATAATATTATTGATGCATTCAGTTATGGTGTGGAAGCATCAACTAGATGTGTAAATTCAGGGGAGAACTGGGTCCTCTTAACATGCATGGATCATAACATACAGGCTTACAAAAGGGGAACAGCATGACACATAATGAAGCTTCTATTGCTTAGGAATGTCCTTCTCAGTGGAAAACAAGATGCAGCTTAAAGATAAAATCAGATCATAACACACACTCATGTCTTTCTGTTGCACTTATGAGTTTTATGACTTGTTAATTTCCAACAAACACACACCAGATATGTCATTAGGCCACAGTCTCAATACCATCACATAGTGGCTTCCCCACTGGAGCCATCACTCAAATTCATGGTTTGGAGAGGTGAAGGACCTCAGCGGGGTTTAATGCCATAGAGTCCAAGCTCCAAAGCAGTTGTTTTCTTCAGGGAACTGATCTTGATAATCTGGGAATCAATTGTAACAGCAGATCTCCAGGTGCCATGTGGAGACTGGCAACCCTACACACATTCTACAGTCACTTCATTGATTACCCATTAATCACTAGGCTCAATGTACTGGTGAATATATACAAAGATAGTCATGGACTTCGGCTGTTATATCTGCAGAAGTGCTTTTCCTGCTCTGCTCCACCATGATAGCTGTCCTCATCTGAGCAAAGCCTTTAGAATGTACTAGCCTGAAAGAGTATAACATCGATAGCTGCCTTACAATACATTATCTGTTGTGTGATTTGATTCTGTACAGAAAAATCACACACTTTGTGTAAATGGACATTCCCAAGAGACTAGCATTTGAGAATGTGAAAATAATGACCAAAATAAAGGAAGAGATTTTATAAATTCATTACTGAGATCCATTGAGACTTACTGCAAGTGAGGTATTGAGCTCTGAACTGCAGTTGCAACAGATGCCTGAGATAAGCTAAGATGCTTGAGCTGGGTTTCCATCTGCTAGACTGCTAGTATATGTTTATAACATTTTCAAGGAAATTAACCTGAATTATCATCAATGATCTGGCATGGGCACTGTGAGAAAAACCCTTCTGTGTTTGGGATCCTTATCACATTATTAATACATGCAAGCAGAGACTGCATGAGGTGCCTGAATCATTTGGCAGTTTCTTGTGCCAATGCTTACACCACTGATGGAGATATAGTGCTGGCAAGTATCCCCATGTTATGAATGATCCACCTAATTTAGGAATGCATTTATTACTAGTACAATAAGGAAACCACAAGTGGAAGTAAGGTTGCCAAGAATCTATCCTGACCTTTTAATAGAGGCTTAACAGAGGTGAATTTATTTACATCCTTGCTATGAAAAATTTGAACTACCCATTTCCCCATATAACATCTCTATTAAAAAAGTAGGGCATTTTTTTCAGGCTGTTGGCAATCCACTGGGAAGTTTTTCCGCAGTGGTGAAACTGTATGGTTGACATATACAATGGCCAAACTCCTGTTGATATCAGACCTGACTTTCAAGCAAATGTATTTAAATATTACAACCAAAATAGAGTATCATAAAAACTTTTAGAGCTGATATGACCAAATTAAAAAAAAAATGACTGCAATGACTATCACCCTTTGACAACATTGTGAATATTTCATGCCCATTGTGAAGGTATATTTTGTGTTGTTTTATTATGTCAGATCAATAATTTCCTCATATCTTTGCAATCTCTAGCAAAAAATATGTTTCTTGTTACAAGAAAATTTGCATTCTGCAATAAAGTGAGAGCTCCGTGTTAAAATAAGGCATATAATACCACAGCAGATTTTAATCAATGAATCTCTGAAAGTAAGATTAGTTAGTTCAATATATCTTTCACAACTCTTTTTATCAAGCAAATGGTAATTTATTTAGCTATGAATACTTTATTGCTTAAATCCAATAAACTTGAAATGGTTGATCCATAAATGGCAGTTCAAATCTGCCATTGTTAATTTACATTTTTATTTTACTAATGAAAGTTTAAGCCAAATTGATAGCCTAGTGGCAAAATGATATACTGAAATATCCAATCTTATTAATATTAACCCCCGCATTCTAACACAGGAGAGGCTACAAAAGATCAGTTCATGGTGAATAGAACTCCTGAGTTTACCCTGTATTATCATTTTAATCTATGCTGGGCAGCTCAAAGGAGAAAATAATGCACTCACTTTTAGAAAATCACAGAGCTGTAAAACCTGGAGCATCTGTAGTTATTACTAAGTCTTCATCAAAGTATGCTCCTTCATGGCTGGTTGTGCTGTTCAGCTTCTAGGCTGCATGGCATGTTTCTGCACCTCCTTGAATATTTATGTTCTGGAGTTGAACTCAGTGCCATCTTCACATTTTGGCCTCTATGTCCTCTTTGTCACTCTTCAGGGCAAATCACTGGCCCTTGTGTGAAATCAAATGTGGACTAGATAAACCATAGTTCTGAACCAGTAAGGCATCTCTTATTTTATTATACAGCAGTGCCTCTGAGGTAGAACTTGGTGATTAAGCCAAACATATTAGCTTTAATTTAGTTTTTAAACATAACCACAAGACCTTGAATTGTGTTTGAAAATTAAACAACCACTGTACCACTTTTAAATCTGTTGAGTTTTGTTCTCAAGAAGGTGCAGTTGTTAATAGCTTTGCCACTACATTTTGAACAACTGAAATTTGTGCATGTTCTTCAAAGGCAGTGCTAAAGAAAGTGGTTTGCAGTAACCTAGCCTGGATTTGCAGAACATGGTTAACAGTAGCCAAATTTCATGACATTGGAAGCCACATAAATGTGGTTCAGGGCAGTACATGCCACAGATGCAATCCTAATGTTCATCTGAAGTGACAGATTTAATCAAATCTGCAAGCTGACTCAGTGCTGAAGAGGTGATGGAGGAAACAGTGAAATATCACATATTGCAAGAACACAGCACACAGCCTTCTGGAATGAATATGACCACAACTGTATTGATCAAGGCAGCAAGAGCCTTGGTACACCACGGGGTAAACAGATCCAGGCACTGGCTGACCTGCCTGCTGGATGATGAAACCTTGTGCCCCTCCCGCAGCCCACCTGCTGGGTGGAAGATATAAACAAGGGGATGGCAGAATGCTGTAATCTATGTGGACAAAAGTGACTGTGTGGCCTCTCTTGTCAAAGAAAAAGAAGAAGAAATTGAATTTATATCCTGCCCTTAACTCTGAATCTTAAGAGTCTGAGCCTGTGAGGTGGGTGGGGCTGAGACAATTCTCACAGAAGTGGCCCTTTCAAGAACAGTTCTGCAAGAGCTATGGTTGACCCAAGGCCATTCCAGCAGCTGCAAGTGGAGAAGCAGGGAATCAAACCCAGTTCTCCCAGATAAGAGTCTGCACACTTAAACGCTACACCAAACTTGCTGTCATTGAGTGATCGTTCCTTGACAGCCCCCAATTTTGGTTATGCATCTTGAATCCCCACCTCAAAAACCACTTAAGGGGATGCTCCAGCTTTGGGAAAAAATGGGCACACAGGCTGCCTTTTCCCTGAAATGTATCCAGCCCCACAGTGATACTGCCAACACAGCTATGACAAAAGGAACAGAACTACCTATGGTTAATTTATGTACCACTTCCAGAATAAACCGTCTGTTATTTTTGGAAATCAAGGTTGAATCCACATTCCTTCCTCTTTCAAAAGCACCCCATGATCCTGCCCAATTTGAAATCACTTCCACGGCAAGCATTTTGCTGTTACTGCTTCTAAGGCAGACTAAAAGGACTTTTAAAAGGACTCATCAGAGATTTGTGTGTTGTTTCATTATATGCTTAATGAAGGTAAAAACAGTTGTGCATATTTTGAGCAATGCAGCCACCTTTAAATAAAAATTCTATACAAAACTGCATCTTGCACAAAACTTCCGCAAATATTCACAGCAGAAACGTGTTTACATTTTTGGGCTCTGTATATCAACTCCTCAAAAAACCTGACAATTTGCAAACCAACAAAAGTGCTCCTGCTCTCTTTCTCTCCCCCCCCCCCCCCAATCTAGATGTTTTATGCTCTTTGGAGCTGTTAGTGTTACTTCATTCATAAGGCTCAGGGCATTTCCCCATTAGCATGCCAGAACATTTCATTCATCATAAAATACATAGGATTTGTTCCAGTAGTCTGAAATTTGACACAGAGGTTAGACATATGAGAAGTGTAATCTATTAAGATTTCATTAATATCTGCTGTAAAATGGATGTTATGAAAGCTTTTAAAATTGCTTTAAGAGGAAGAAAGGTTAGTAAAATTATATTAATATACGTTAAGTAAAAGGGTTAAAATAGTAAGGAGGGCAAATAATTAAAATACATCCATCCGTATTTGGAGAACTGTGCATGCACACAAAAGCTTATACCATGAATCTGAAGAACTGTGCATAACACACAGGAGGTACCTGAAGAAGTGTGCAGTTTGTTCAATTAAAAAATAACTTTAGGTACCAACATTTTATAACTTCTCAGTGTTATAGCTGCTCAAACTACTTGTGTGTAGCTAATTTTAGTTCTAAACAGGCTCAGAGGATCTGAGCTAGTTTTACTGAAGTGCAGGAAGGGTTAAATAGGGGTCAACCAAAAACCAAGGATTAAAACTGAGGTCACAGGAGTAGTTTATGCTCTATCACTTTAAAACTTTATTACAATTTATATATTAAATGACTAATATCGGAGATTCGGGTTGGTAAATTCACAGATTAGGCTTAAATTTTATGAAGGTTTCTGTAATAGTAAAAGGAAAACAAATGACAAAAACTACAGTTTGGTTTAAATACAGCTAGGATTTTAAAAAACTGAAGGTCCAACTTTCAACTAAATCTAAATTTTTAAACTAATTCTCACATTAATTAAGGAGGCCTTTTAAGAAAAATACCTTGGAGACTATTCAGATAGAGTCTCTTTTAATCCTACCCTAAAAGGGCTAAATTATCATTTGAAATTAAATTGGCATTAAATTAGGCATTAGAAGTAATAGGCAGCATGGGAAGGAGACGAATTCTTGTATTGTTAATCAACTAAAGGTTGACTCACTCAGCCTCCTTTATTGGTCAGCTCCCAATCAGTGTGAGTGGCTCCAGTGGGGGTGTGGAGGTTTGGCCTGAACTATTTATTTAGAGCTCCTACAAGCAGGCCCCAGATCTGTTAAATAGCAGGCCCCACTCCTGTATCAAAGTGGTAGTTGGTGATGTCTTGGTGACCTGCCTGCATTGTGTGAAGGTAGCAGAAATTACAAATGGTTCAGATAGACTGGTAGGCAGTGCTGGGGAGAAGGCAGTGGTTGTGGTACGTGTTGGCACCAGTGATGTGGGGAAAGGTAATTGTGTGGTGCTGAAGGAAAAATTTAGGCTGCTAGGCAGGAGACATAAGGCCAGAAGTACTGCTTGTTCCTCTTGGAGGGCACTAATTAGACAGACACAAATGGGGAGTCTCAATGCATGGATGAGATGATGATATAAAGAGGAAGGGTTTAAGTTTGTTAGGCCCTGGGATGCTTTTTGAAACAAGCGAGAGACAGCCTCCACTTGTCCTGAGAAGGGTCCAGGTTGCTGGCACTTAAAATCAAAAAGGTGGCAGAACAGTTTTCAAACTAAATGCTAGGGGAAACTGATAGGAGATGAACAGTGTAATCCTAAGGGGGGGGGGGGGGGCTGAAAGTGCTTTGGAAGCAAACTAACCACTACACCAATGTAAATGACAGTTGTGCCGCTCTAACTCCCTCCTTGCCAGCACAAATGGGAGCTGTGCCAGTCTAGGGGCAACTCAGTGTACACCCTCCCATGGCTGCTGGTGGAGCAGCATCACGCCCAGCCTGCAGCTTAACTGCGGCGTAGGCAGCTACGCTGTGGATGAGGGGGTGGCCCCAGGGGCTTAGCCAGTGTTAGTCAGCCTGGGAACACCCCCCATGAGAGGTGTAAACTTATGACAGGGAAAATGCTGGCATATCCCATAGACACTGGTTGAAGGAGAAAACAAAGGTTGCTGCTGCCATTGCACAAGCTTGCAAACCCCTTAGGGAGCTATGTAATTGCCTCACCAATCTCCTCACACCCTGGGCTGGGTGAGCCCCTTCTCCAACACCCAATTGCTGCTCCCCGCTTCCTTGAAAAACGTCCACACCAGCTCCGCAAAACTTTTTAGGTAGGGCACATGGCACGGGACTCTGCTACGGAGCTTCGTGTCATGCAGATGTAGAGTGAGGGACAGGGCACTTTGGTGGTAGAGGCTGCACAGCAAGGGCACTTACAGTACAGAGTAAGCTGTTTGACTTGGAAGTAGAAGAGCGAAGTCTTTCCTCTGTAGCTAACCTCTACCGTTTCCAAGTCCCAACAGGTGCCTGACCTCTAGGTCTCTGCTCAAGGGTGGTTGCACATGGAGAGGTAAGTGTGACTACGCACCCCAAACATGCCTCCCCCATTCCCTCTCTTAAAGCCGAGCGGAGTGACAGCATCTCTGACACTTGACCCGGGCAGCAAGCCAGGCAGGGGCAGTTGCTGTGGCCCCTGCATGCCTCTGGAGGCCTCCCTGGTCTCTCCTCTGCCTCGGTTCCACCCCTGGCAGGGCATTGGGTGGAGGGAGGGTCTGGCAGCTGCTCCGATGCCAGTGGGGATGTGGGTTAATGACTGTCCTTTAAGAGACTACCTCGCTAAAACACAGCCTCACACTGCAGCTGCCAGGGCTAATGAATTGCAAGCTCTCCAGAAACCCATTTGGATGCTCTTGATCTCTGTTTTCCAGGTGGGGATTCAACAGACAGGCTTGTTTTTCATGATTCACCCCCCCCCCCCCGACTCAGTCAGCTGTTCCTGTCCTCCACTCAGTTTGGAGCCCCATGCCCTGCTGGACTTTCCAACCTCCATCTGGTTCCTGCACAATAAAGCCTTAGATGTGTCTCCACTTTGTCTCTCTTGCCTGGCTTTTGTTTCATGCTTCTATCTGACCCTCTCTCTTCCCCCCTTCTGCCACTCTGTCTGTGGGCTCCCCAGGGAATGTCTAAGAGGGCGAGCTCACTCGTTCGGGGGGGGGGGAGGGGGTGAAACCTATGAGCCACCTCCCCAAGAGGCTGGACAGGGGAGCCTGAGGGTCTTTCACCCCATCATCCCATGGCACAGAGCAGAGGGGAGTAGGGGGCCGATGCAGTGGGCACCTGGATAGTGCCTCGCACTCTTTGTCCTGTTGCCACCAGGGGAGCGGTTCCCCACAAGTAGTGGGGGGCATCAGGGTGAGACTCTGTGTCTGTGCTGGGGAGGGCTTCCCTGTGGGACTTGGTGGCATGCCAGGAATCTGTCTGCTTGTTCCAATACACAGATTTTGCCTGGTTTCTCTGATTGCAGACTCCTGCACTATGTTTTCCCTGTTTATGGCTTGTGGGGAGGGCACATGATTCTGCTTTTCTGCTTGCCATTGGCACAAGTCTCTGATAGTGGGTGGGCACAGCCGCGGAACTGGCTAACCCTGCAGTTCTGCACTTCACTTACCACCCCCCGCCCCCACCTCAGCAGTGAGACAGGCTTACCTTGCACGTGCACACACACGCAGCCTCACTCCTTTCCCCTCACCACATTGCCAAGACTTCTCTCCTTTGACTTGGGGTGTCTGCCCGTGATTGGCACAATTCTCTCTCAGGGGTGGGGAAGGACAGGTGATCAGCTGCTCCAGGGCTGCCTCCCCCCACACCAACTGTCATGTGCCATATGCCTGTGCCAGGACTGGCCAATCCAGCAGCCTTGTGAGGCCCCTCCCCTCTTGCCACCTCCACCTCAGCTGCGCATCCCCACTCCAATGGTGTTGCCATGGAGATGGTCTTGCATGTGGAGAGCTACACTTCTCCCCCCCCCCCCACGCCCGTGCCAAAGCCCATAGGAAATGAACTAGCAGAATTTAAGAGAAATAGATTCACTTACAGAAACGCCATGTGTGAAAATGGTGTGCCCAAAAGAAAGCTGAACTCTGGGAGTTTGCTATAGCACACCAGATCAAAGGTTAGAGAATAATTTTAAAACAGCAAAGGAATTAAGAAAAAGCCCAGCAGGAACTCATTTGCATATTTGGCCACTCCCCCTAAAATCACCATTGTTTCACACACAGACTTTTAAAAAAATAGCCCAGCAGAAACTCATTTGTATATTAAGCCACACCCTGTGACATCAAGCCAGTTGGAACTGCGTTCCTATGCGTTCGTGCTCAAAAAAAGCCCTGGCCATACCTTTACCCAATAGTGTCTGAATTTCTTCATTGTGCTAAACATGTGAATAGGGATGGGCATAAACCAGGAAAATTCATTTCAGTTTGTGGTTTTGTTTGGTCGCCCAATTTATTGACTTGTGTTGATTCGTGTTCTTTTTCCAATTTCCTGAACCAGTGCATGGTTCATTGGTTTGGTTTGTTTGGGAAGGGATAGAATAGCCTCTGAGAGGGCTAGAGATGCCACACTCTTGGCAAACTCTTTACGGGACTCTTCTCTACCTGCTTTCCAAGTTTCGTGAGAACTGGATTTCATGGGGCTGAGTTACAGCCACCCAAACAGGTGCCCCCAGCACAATGCACAGCTGTCTTCATGCATTCTTAGAGCCATCCAAATCACAGAGGACTTCCATGGAAAGCCCTTCTGCCTGGCCTCCAGGTTGTGGGTAGATTTGCTTTTTTGGGGGGGAGGGGGAGATTCTAGGGTGCATAAAAGTGCAAAGGGAGGGGAGTGTGTTGAATATCCAGGAAAGCAGGTAGAGTAAAACAATTGGCAGAACAGGAAAACTCACAGGGCAGGGGTATCATGGCTGGCCCTGACAGAGGTTCTGAGCTAGGTGATTTTGGTAAACTGATAGGATAGGATAAAAGATTAAAACCAAAGCTTATGATTTAATAATAAAGGTGATACAGCCCAGTCAAGGAAAACATTTCCCAAAATGGCTCAGCAAGTTGGATTTGAAAGCCCAAAAATAAAACAGCCACACTGGCACAAGCAGAATAACATCCCCATGCTGAATTACTAAATTTTGAAAACAAAGATAAAGGAAGGCAACAAACATGAACCTCTGTAGCTCAGGTCCCTGAACACCACAGAGGCACAAGGAACTTGGTTTCTTCTCTGTGAGTAAAAGTAATCAAAGTCCACCAAAATAACAAATTAGAATTAAAATTGTAGAAGGCAAGAAATAAAGGAGCAATTTGCAACACCTTTCCAGCTGGGAGAGGTGTTTAAATTTGTCCCAGTGTGGGACTGGGGGACAAAAGCAGCAACAGCCAAATCAATAACCACACAATACAACTAACTCTTGCAGAAACTCCTGGCAAAGTGAAAGCAGCTGACTCTGGGTGTGGCAATCAATACCATCTGGAGCAGAATAGAAGGTCTATGATGGGCTCTCAGAGCTGCCAGTCAAGCTATGACAACTTTCTAGGGCTCCCAGAAGTTCACCTCCAGCATTGCCTAGGAATTGATTGCGTCGACTCTAGGCTGTCTGGAAAAATGAACTGAAAATGTTCCAAATGAACTGCCTAGGAAAACAGCTGGTTCATTTTCCAGTTTGTGCGTAATGTGATGAAACAAACCAGTTTGGAACAAAACTCAAATTGACCCATTTTGAGTGCAGTTCATTTCGTGTCCATGTCTACATGTGAATCATTCCCTGGCAATCTCCCAGAACCAAGAATCAGGTGATGATGCACTACCCAGTCTCTCTCTGTGTGGAGCCTCTGTATATGTATGGGTGCAGGGCAGATTTGCATGTGTGTGCATGATGCCCCTGGTTTCAGCTGAAAGTAGGTATGACTGGGAAACCTGAGTGATCAGTTAAAGCTGTCTCTCTCCTCTCACCACCTGGATCTGATCCAATCATGACAAACCTAAACAAAATTTGACCTCATATTTTTTTATAGTGTGATTGCATTTTTTTTAAAAAAAACCTCCATACAATTGTGTCAACGCACCACCACAGATACCAAAATCAAGTGCCTAACTCTTGCTCCATAAACACTTTCACAGCTAAATGAAAGATTCTGGCACGTGGCTAGAGGAAAATGTTTGATTTATAAAAAAAAAGATCAATGAAACTACAGAGGTTCAAATAATAGAGACCAACAAAGGAACTTTCTCTCAGCATTCCTCTGAGAAGTCCACAATTAAAGGAGGCAGCACCAATGAACAAAAAGACGTTTATCTTGACTTCAGAAACTCTGAGATAAAATTTTGCCTGACATGTTGTTCCTTAGGTTAAAATCAGTAGGGAACCAAGTCAGAATAATAATAAAAAAGACTAGTTAGAAAAGATAAAAAGGAGTTGCTGAAAAAGATCTATATCTGTATCTATATTCAACAAAGGAACAATCCTGCAATACACATTACAGTACTATAGAAAAAGCAAAGATAAGAATGAAGCAAAAAACTTATAAGGATTAAAAGACACAGGAAAGCATACAGGTGAAAGGGGGGGGGAAGCCTTCACCTACATAGTTTGTCAAACAGCTGTTCAGAAATGTGAGAGAAGCATTGAAAACGGCAAAATATGTTGACTGAATCAATCTAGTTTACATTTCCTTCCCTCCCTAATCTCAAAAGAGAAAATCAGACAAAGTAGCTCAAAGGAAGATTAAAGACATATTCAAGGCATTAGTAGATAGTTTTTGTGCATGGAATATGTGCAATGGCCTATGGATGATAAAGACTCATAGAAGGAAAAAATGTCTGCGATAAGCTACTGAAAGAATTTTTACAAAGAAATTGGAATCTTTAAATACCACTAGTAGAAAGCTGTATTAATACAGATTGTTGCAAGAAGTTATCATAATAGTAACTTGACATTTACTTTATGAAATTTTTATACAATGTTTTAGCACTTCCTAATTCTCTAAATTTTTTTACAAGATATATGTTGAAGTATTTAATAGTCTAACCGTGCAATCCTAAATCCAGTCAAGCCAATAGCTTCTAAGAACATAAGAACATAACAGAAGCCATGTTAGATCAGGCCAATGGCCCATCCAGTCCAACATTCTGTGTCACACAGCGGCCAAATATATATATATATATATATATACACACACATACACACACACACACACACACACACACACTGTGGCTAATAGCCACTGATGGACCTCTGCTCCATATTTTTATCTAACCCCTTCTTGAAGGTGGCTATGCTTGTGGACACCACCACCTCCTGTGGCAGTGAATTCCACATGTTAATCACCCTTTGGGTGAAGAAGTACTTCCTTTTATCCGTTTTAACCTGTCTGCTCAGCAATTTCATCGAATGCCCACGAGTTCTTGTATTGTGAGAAAGGGAGAAAAGTACTTCTTTCTCTACTTTCTCCATCCCATGCATTATCTTGTAAACTTCTATCATGTCACCCCTCAGTCGACGTTTCTCCAAGCTAAAGAGCCCTAAGCGTTTCAACCTTTCTTCATAGGGAAGGTGTTCCAGCCCTTTAATCATTTTAGTTGCCCTCTTCTGGACTTTCTCCAATGCTATAATATTCTTTTTGAGGTGCGGCGACCAGAACTGCACACAGTACTCCAAATGAGACCGCACCATCGATTTATATAGAGGCATTATGATACTGGCTGATTTGTTTTCAATTCCCTTCCTAATAATTCCCAGCATGGCGTTGGCCTTTTTTATTGCAAACGCACACTGTCTTGACATTTTCAGTGAATTATCTACCATGACCCCAAGATCTCTCTCTTGGTCTGTCTCTGCCAGTTCACACCCCATCAACTTGTATTTGTAGCTGGGATTCTTGGCCCCAATGTGCATTTCTTTGCACTTGGCCACATTGAACCGCATCTGCCACGTTGACGCCCACTCACCCAGCCTCAACAGATCCCTTTGGAGTTCCTCACAATCCTCTCTGGTTCTCACCACCCTGAACAATTTAGTGTCATCCGCAAATTTGGCCACTTCACTGCTCACTCCCAACTCTAAATCATTTATGAACAAGTTAAAGAGGATGGGACCCAGTATGAGCCCTGCGGCACCCCACTGCTTACCGTCCTCCACTGCAAAGACTGCCCATTTATACTCACTCTCTGCTTCCTATTACTCAGCCAGTTTTTGATCCACAAGAGGACCTGTCCTTTTACTCCATGACTCTCAAGCTTTCTAAGGAGCCTTTGATGAGGAACTTTATCAAAAGCTTTCTGGAAGTCAAGGTAAACAACATCTATCGGGTCTCCTTTATCCACATGTTTGTTCACCCCCTCAAAGAAATGTAACAGGTTAGTGAGGCAAGATCTTCCCTTGCAGAACCCATGCTGAGTCTTCCTCAATAACCCGTGTTCATCAATGTGCCTACTCATTCTGTCCTTGATAATGGTTTCTACCAACATTCCCGGTATTGAAGTCAGACTGACTGGCCTGTAATTTCCCGGATCTCCTCTGGAACCCTTTTTAAAGATGGGGGTGACATTTGCTACCTTCCAGTCCTCAGGAACTAGGACTAGGTTGTGCTTTCATAGGAACAATTCCTGGGCATGCAGCATGAAGTGTGGAAAAAATGGTTTTACAACTTCCTTAAGAACACAAGAGAAGCCATGTTAGATCAGGCCACTGGCCCATCCAGTCCAATACCCTTTCACAGTGGCAAACCCCCCCCCCCAAGCATCCAGATGCCATCAGGAGGTCCACCAGTGGGACCAGGACATTAGAAGCCCTGTTGCCATCCCAAGCTGGGCCAAACTGAGCTATGTGGCAGCCTCTCTGGGGCCTGGCTGGCCAGCAAGGATTGTGGGGCCCAACAGCACTGTGCAGCAGCCTCCCCAGGGACAGGCAGGGATCACAGGGCTCAGATGTACTGTGCGGCAGCCTCTCTGGGGTCTAGCTGGCTGGCTAGAATTGCTGCAGGGCCTGGAAAAGTTACTGTCACAGTTCAGTTTGCACTTGATTATCTCAGATGGTGTGGCCTAATATGCTAATGAGTGTGTGACCTAATATGCTAATATTAGGAGATGTGGTAGGGTTGCCAAGTCCAATTAAAGAAAAATCTGGGGACTTTGGGGGTGGAGCCAGGAGACTTTGGGGGTGGAGCCAGGAGACATTGGGGGTGGAGCCAAGAACAAGGATGTGACAAGCATAATTGAACTCCAAGGGAGTTCTTGCCATCACATTTAAAGAGACAGCACACCTTTGAAAATGCCTTTCTTCCATAGGAAATAATTAAGGATAGGGGCACCATATTTTGGGGCTCATAGAATTGGACCCTCTGGTCCAATCGTTTTGAAACTTGGGGGGTATTTTGGGGAGAGGCACTAGATGCTAAACTAAAGATTTGGTGCCTCTACCTCAAAAAAATAGCCCCCCCAAAGCCCCCAATACCCACGGATCAATTTCTTATTATTCCCTATGGGAATCGTTTTCCATAGGGAATAATAGAGTGCCTAGTAGACATTTCCCTCCCCCCACGCTTTCTAAAGGGGGGGGCGGGCCTCCAAACTAGGGAATCCCCTGCCCCCTCCCTCTCTCTCACACACACACACTTACCAGATCTTCCTCCGGACAACTCTACTTCCTGTGAAAACGAAAGCAAAAGAAAGGGAGGGTCCGTTCTCAGAAGCCCTTTCTGCTTCCTGCCCAGCCTTAAAGGGGCAGACATTTTGCAAACGGCTCAGGAGTTCTACAACATGAAGCCTAAAGGTATGTTCTCCCCCTGCTTCCAGAGTTTTGAAGAGCGGGAGATGAGGCTGCGAACCCAGAAGTCTCCTGCCAGAGCGGGAGGTTTGGGAAGCCTAGGATGTGGTCCAATATGCTACTGAGTTCCTGCTGGGCTTTTTCAACAAAAAAGATGCATTTGCCTATGGCAGCGGGCCGGGTGTGCGTGTGTGCCAAATTAGGCTCTCCCCACATGACTTCAAATAGAAAAACAATTATTTGCATGAATTTTGCTGGCCTGAATCATTCTCCCTTGGTGGACTATTGTTTTTTAAATTGATAATTTTGTATGGCCCACAAATGTTATAAATATCCATATGGCCCTTGCCAGAAAAAGGGTTCCCCACCCCTGGCTTATATTTATAGTTAGGATATTTGGCCCAAATGTGCATTACTTTGCACTTGCCATGTTGAATCTCATCTTCCACGTTGACATCCACTCACCCAGCCTCAACAGATCCCTTTCGAGTGCCTCACAATGCTCTCTGGTTCTCACCACCCTGAACAATTTAGTGTCATCTGCAAACTTAGCCACTTCACTGCTTACTCCCAACTCCAAATCATTAATGAACAAGTTAAAGAGAATGGGGCCCAGTACTGAGCCCTGCGGCACCCCACTGCTTACCATCTTCCATTGCGAAAATTGCCCATTAATAACTTTTTATTTCTATTTATACTCACTCTCTGTTTACTATTTATACTCACTCTCTGTTTACTACTAATTAGCCAGTTTTTGATCCTCAAGAAGACTTGTCCTTTTACTCCATGACTATTGAGCTTACTTAGGAGCCTTTGATGAAGAACTTTATCAAAATATTTCTGGAAATCAAGGTAAAAAACATCTATTGGGTCCCCCCTTGTCTATATGGTTGCTCACCCCCTCAAAGAACACTAACAGGTTAATGAAACAAGATATTCCCTTACAGAATCCATGCTGAGTCTTCCTCAATAGTTTTTGTTCATCAGTGTGCCTACTAATTCTCTTTAATAATGGTTTCTACCAACTTACCCAATATTGGCATCAGACTGACTGGCCTTTAATTTCCTTTTGTCTGTCCTGAATCTACTGCCCATCAGTTTCATGATGCAAAACCACAGCCAGTTAAATATATTAATGCATGAAAAGGGAGGAACAAGTAGGCTTACCCCCAAGAAGCAGGAGTGGGGCTATCTGCTAGGATAACCTACTCTTAGATGAGAACTGAAGTTGTGGCTAGAATTTAATACTTAGAAGTTGGGGGTAAGCCTACTTGTTTCTGCTTTTTCATGCATTAATACCATATTTAACTGGCTGTGGTTTTGTATTATCCCTGTACATAATTTTATTTTATCCACTAAAAAGTGGGGTTGAAAAAGTGTATGAATGCGTTGAGATTCCAGACTATGTGTCCCTCTAGACTTTTTCAGGATAGTTCTGGAATTTTCCTCTATAAGTCCCAGGTGAGGTCTCCAACCCTAGACATGAACATTAACATTTTTGGGTCTGTGACCCTTTTTGTCTTCTTCTCTGAAACTGGTTAGATCCCTGCAATTTGTTCTCAAGCCAGTCTTCTGCTGTGTGTAAAGTCAGTCTTTTGTTCTCCTTCCTCACAGTGACTTTAATCTCTTTTCCTTTTTTGACACTTGTATGGGCTTCAAGATAGTAAAACAAAGCTTCAAGGCATTCCTTCTTTCTCCTCCCAGTCTGTTAAAGGTCTCAGTGGTGGCCTGATTTTGTTCTAGTCATGGATTCTCAGGCAGAGTACGCAGTGATTTACATCCTTGAATTTCAATGCAAGCAAAAATGAACATAGACCTTCTCGATGTGTGCAATGCGTTTAAAGGCTGAGGCTTAGAGTGGTGCTATATTGCTTTTGTTTGGTGGTGTGCAATTTGCCACTGGCTTGTGCTTTACAGGACTGTAACCAAATGAAGCATCTGCAACCTTCCAGAGAGCAACTCTTTCATCTGCCAACTCTGTGAGCCTGACAGTGATTGTTCCATCTTCCTCCTGTTGTCATACAACAGTGAGAGGAAGACTATTTTCGTAATGTCTTTATGCAGAGTCTATAATTAATGCCACAAAGGAAAAATTATTTGCTACTTCTGATTTATATTTGGGCATGTGACTGGGATTGAGAGAACAGTTTTAGGATTGCTTGGAATATGGCATTTTACTTATACTTACAGCAGCTGCTATTCGGTCACATTGTAACCCCCCCCCCCGCCACACACACACACATACAGTGGAATCCTGTGGTTCAAAACTGAATTAACTAGTGAATGCCTGCACTTGAAATTCTATTCAACTGTATTCTCAAACTGGAGGGTCTATATGTGAATCATTGGATAATAGATTTTTAAGCTCACTATATCTTATGCTTAACTTCTAAAAAGTTTCTGGAGCTGTTAAAATGTGCTTGAAAAACTATTTGTTCCCTTAACTTTAAACAGGAGTGAGGGTAAGATTGCTAGGTCTGTCCTGGCCACTGGCAGGAGATGAAGGGGCAGGAGGTGGGGAGGAGGAAAACTAGAGATTTGGGGGATGGAGCCTGGGGAGGACAGGGATCTCAGTGGCATAGAATGCCTTACAGCCCACCCTCCAAAGCATCCATTTTCTCCAGGAGAACTGATCTCTGTAGGTTGGAGATAAATTGTAATTCCTTGGTATCTGCAGGTCCCACCTGGAGGCTGGAATCCCTAGGCAAAGGTGGAGAATATATGAATGAATGAATGAACAAACAGACAAACAAATGAATAGACTGATTCTGGGGCTCACTTTTGGGTTAAGTGCTGAAGTATTTAAAAATGCTGTGTGAATTATACAAATGGAAGCAATGGAAATGTTGGACAGTAAAAAGGGATACTTTATTGAAGTAGATTAATATCTATTGGGTTATCCCAATCTAGTATACTATTCATATAAACAGTCCTTCATTGCTGATGGATGCAATGGCTCTTATAGGAGAGACACAGAATATTCCACTTCTAGCAAGACTAGGAGGAGAACAGAAAGAACACAGACACAAGAAGGCAATGATGGGTCAGAGTGAAAAAGGAACCCCCAGCTTACCATTAGACAACAAGAAACACACTACTTTAGTTGAGGGGAAAACACACACATTCTAATTTCCCTATGAAGGGAAACATACTGCCTACAATTGTCGAAAGCATCCAGAGCCACCTTTCATCTAACAGTCATAACATCACTGTGAATGGAGCTCATTACGGAAAGATCTTTAAAATGGGTTAATTCAGGCTTGCTCTGAATCAAGGCTATATTAGCTTGTTTTGAGATAAGAGAAACTTTTGCACCATTAGAAATAAAGAAGTTGGTTTCTTGCTTATCACCAATATAATACTGCTGGCAGTGTAAGTAACCATTTTTATATTTCAGCACTTGTTTTAAATTTCAGCATGTGTATTCCAGACAGGCATCTACAAAATGTTTACCTGAATACATGAAATGGTTTGTGAGGATGAGCTTGGGATATGTCTTCCATCTCATTTAATATACAGAACACTTCTCTTTTAAATATTTAGTTCCTTACTTAACTACACATCCATTCAGTTTGTCAGTACTAGTGGTATATGGATCTATTTTTTACTCTCTCCTTTACCATAGTAAATATTTGTGTAAGAAACTGGCATTAAGCAGGATCTTCATACCAATTTAAAACTTAGAAAAAGATAATTAAATTAAGGATTTTTGAAAGAAAAGCAATTTTATTTGTATGTAATTTTTAAGACTTGAGTATTTTTGAAAAGAACACAATAATGTTTGTTAATATTTTCTAAAATAATAATACTGTAATCACACAACATCAAAATTTTATCTGTGTTTCTATGTGGGGTACAAGAACTCACTCTGATATCACCATCACCACTACAGAGTTGCTCCATGGCAAAACATCTGCTTTGCCTTCACAGAGCCTTGGTTCAGTCCACCACATCTACAGTGAAAAGGGTTGGATTGAGTTGATATGAAAAACCCCTGCCTAAAACCATGGAAAGCTGTTGACAATCACAATACACAGTGCTGACCTTGATAGACCAAGGGTCTGCCTCACTAGAAAGCAGCTTCATGCATATAAATGGCATATAGTGCACTCTCATTCAGTTACACTCAATCCAAGAACACCTTTACACACCAAAGTCACTAGCCAACCAGCTTTCTTGTGCCAAGTTCCTCACTAAACTGAAGAACTGAGTGAGGTCTATGAGCAGCCATAGGATGTCCAGGAATAATAATGTCAACTACCTAGCTCTTCTGTTAATTCTACAGATCAACCAGAATGTATGTGTGAATTGTTCTAGAATTGTTATTTTTTTTCTCATAATCAGGGCTTTTTTTGAGCAGGAACACATTTGCAGTTCCATTGGGTTTGGAGTCAGGGGGTGTGGCTTAATATGCAAATAAGTTCCTGCTGGGCTTTCTCTAAAAAAAATCCCTGTGTGAAACAATGGTAATGTCAAGGGATATGGCCTAATATGCAAATGAGTGCTTCTGAGCTTTTTGTACGAAAAGCCCTGATTATAATACAAGAAAAATCAAAGTAGCTAATAATTTACAGGATAGTATAAGTAGAAGAAAACAGGCCTTGATCCAGCTTAGGTGGTATGAAACCTTGTCTCTTTATTTTGGTGATCGTTATGCTCCCTTTTGTATGCTGGTGTCACATACTCAGGACACTGATCCATCAAAGCAGGTGTACTGGTTTTTCACATGCCTATGCAAGTAATTTTTGTAAAACTGTTTCTACAAACAGATTAATAAGCACCTAAGTAATCTGTCTGTGTCATATGTGTAAGTGACTTCATTATGCATCCTTTTGGATACTCAAATGCCATTTCTTTTGGAAAAAGAAAAGTCTGCACAGTTTGTCTTGTATTGCTCAAAGCTAACACAAAAGTGGGTTTTTTTGGGAGGGAGGCTACTTCCTTTCCTTTAATAATAATAAAAAAATCCATGTTTTATAAGTTTGACGAATGCTTGTGACCTTTCAACAGCTCAAGGAAGGACCTTATCCTCATATGCTCTGTAATGGGGCAACAAAACAAATAAGGCAGCAAATCCTCAATTTTCACACCTCTGCAGACAAAAATAATGCACCTAATAAAAAATATTGCAGGGTCTACCAGCTGACACTATAGAAGGCATTAAGTGAAATCTGAAGAGCATAAAAGATTTCCTTAGAGTGCATTTATTCTGAGCAGTTAGATTGTTTTCATGGTCACAACGGCAATTTACAGACTGGAATGTAAATACTGTGGGGGAGTATCCAGTTGGTGGCAAAGGAAGTTAGATCCTGCAGTATAACACATCTATCAGTCTTTTTGGAATTTATCTTTGACAGCAGAAATGGTGATAAGATTAGTCAAGCAGAATTTATTATTGACAAATCTATGCTGGTTTCTATTGTTTTCAGATGCTTATAGACTGTACTTTTTATATTTGTTCTAGAGTCCTCCCTGGAACTGAAACTTGTATGTGTTTGTGTGTATGCATGCGTGCCAGTCACCCCGTAGCATTCAGATAGACCTTGATCCTCAATAATTGCTTTTTGAAGAATTCCAAGTCTGCAATTAGGAGAAGACAGCATTAACCCATTCCACAAGGTCCGACTCCAGTCCAATATTTGTCAAATTCCCTCAAAATGGTTTTAAGAAGAAAAACAATCTCACAGCCCAGCAAAACACAGAGCAAAAATTCATGCTTTTGTTGAAGAATTTAACAATGAATGAAAACAGTTTTTTTTAAAAAAAAATAAAAATAAAATAAACCCCTCACTTGGAAGGCATTTTATTAAGAGCCTTATTTATAGAAAGTTGGGTGATCAGCTCCATAGTTTCTGAAGCGGTGGGAATGTATGAATCATCGTAAGCACAAAGATTATTATTGGACCTCTTTAGCTTAGTCAGAAATTATCCTATTAAAGATGGTAATGCTGATTCCAAGTGGAATTATATATATTATATATGTTACATATATGTAATAATAAAGATGGGATACATATGTGTAAAGTTTAGCTTATAGTAAACTATTATCTAGTCTAGAGCATTTTAATGAAAGCTGAAGATTTGTAAACCAGCATTCATGTTGCTTCTTAAATAAGGTTTGGCAGAAGAAACTGGGATTAAGTTTGGGGTGGTTATTGGAATTTCTAACTGGAAATATATGCCTGGGTCCAAGAAGACTTTATTTCCCATTATTTTAAAAATTCAGGTGCTAAAATAAACACACAAGATTCCCTGTATAATTTACAGTCAGAATCAGACAGTGGTTTAGCAAGAAAGAGTTCCGTTCCAGATTTTTATGCATGTATTGGTGAAATATCTCATTCTAGCTCAGTTTATTTTATTGTTAATATATGATGGATGCTATCAATTTATGTAGCATCATTCATACTGAAAATACTTTTTAGCCTTATCACATTGACGCTTACAGTGACTTGGTGTTATTGATAATTAATGTTCCCATTTTAGAGATAAGAAACTGAGGGTGTCAGATAGTGACTCATCTATAACCACTGAGTAGTTTTAAGGCTGAGCAGAAACTTGTTCAACCATGGCATCTCTGATGCCTACCAGGTCCAAGTCCAACAATCTATAATGACTAAATGGTTTAAGGAAGCTAATTTGATAGCCATTCAACCAGCCTTATGTTATATGGAAGGACCAGAGCATTTCTTCAAATTGCAAAAGCTCTTTGTTGAAGGATATGTGATAAGTGGACGATTGCCTGTTACCAAATTCCTCATGCTACAAACATAATAATGCACAAAGAGACATGTTGGTGTACCTAGAATGGGTAGATCAGAGCATTGCCTATTCTGACTGGCAGCAACTCACAAAAGTATCAGATATAAGATCTTAGATGCCACCCATTAACTGAAAATGCCAAGGATTGAACCTAAAATGTAAAATAGATGTAATGTAATGTAAAACCTATGTTCTATTTCAATCTGAATGTAAAATAGACCATGGCCCCTCCTCATTACCATGTATACATATTTCATAGACCAAAGTGTTAAAATATGAGAATGTAGATGGTTTAGTGTAGGAAGAGTGTAGGATGGTAAGTTAAGATTTGGTGATCATACATACTGTCATATAAGTAGGGAGCATGCTGGATTTGTGAGTACTTGTCAACATTTTTCAATCATAAATTAGAAAATTCAGAACTGCAATAAGATTCCATCATTATTTTACCCAGGTAAGTGTAAGAATCTTGATCCAGCAAAATAATTTCTGTACTTAGCTGAGTTAGAGGAGTAGAAAGATGCAATATTTTTCTGGAATTCAGATTTTTGCAAATCAGGTAGCTGGTATCTAGCCTAATAATTTATGATGTAGTAGATGTAGTCAAAAGCAGATGAATAAGTGAAATTTCATTTTTAATGTTTATTGACTAGTTTTTGTGGCAGCAGAGAGACCAAGCCGTATGGAGTCATGGACTTGCAAATGCTGACTGGCCTTTTTTGTTCACTCAATAAACAGCCCTAACCCAGTAATACTGCAGTGTCACTGGAGACCAGCATCCCTTTAATCTGTAAAAATCAAAACCACTCTGAACTGCTCGTCTCTACCTGATTTCAAAGGAGAGTCTTTCTAAAGCATCTATGGGTAACATAAGCAATAACTGGCTAGAGTAAGGGGACGAGTGTGCAGTGGTGTTGTGTCCTAGGCTCAAATGGGAGAACTGTTACTTTTGGAGGGAACTGTTACTTTTGGAGGGAAGCTGAACAAGCCAAAGTTTGTACTCCACACCAGGGTTCCAGAGAAGGCCTAAGCGTGCCCAATCAGGGGAAGGATTGAAACATAAGTAGCCAATCAACATCTAGGCTCATACTGTACCCTGATAGGCCCTTAGGGCCCTGTAAATAGCCAATCCATGTACATAGTTAAGGACCAATCAGAAGGGGCAAGAATTGTATAAAGGAGCGGGAAGTTTGAATAGAGCTCAGTCTGTGTGTGTGTTCCTGAAGTAAAGCTTGCTGAAATCACTCTCCGACTCTGGTCTCTTACTGCGCCGACCCCAGTACTTTACACTGGCGACGAGGATGGGATGCCAGTAAGAACCAGCAACAGAACCAGGAACACGGAAAGGTGGCTAAATCCAAGCCATCTGGGTCCGCACCTCCGCTCTGCGCACACACCAGCTCGCAAGCCACCCAGACACGCTGCCAAGAATGGAGGCTCCAGCCAACCTCCTACAGCCCTTTAGCATCGATCGCCCCGAGCTGTGGGACTCGTGGGTCGAAGGCTTCCAGTCATACCTGACCTTCCGGAAGATTACAGAGACTACCATGCAGAGAGCTCTGCTTATCAGTACGTGTGGCACGGAGACCGTGGACTTAGCCAGGGCTCTTCTCCAACCCAGGAAGCTCTCAGAGACGCCGGTGGACGACATCATCAGCGCTCTGGAGAAGTATTTCCAGCCCCAGCCAACCAAGCTCACCCGGCACTGGGACTTCCGACAAAGGACACAGAAGGCAGGCGAAACCACGATGGTGTTCTTGACAAGCCTGCGCCGGGTGGCAAGCTGATGCAGTTTCGCAGACCTCAACGAAGCCCTTCTCGACCAGTTTGTATGGGGCTTGAGGGACAAAAAACTAGTACAGAAACTCCTGTCCCTCTCCGAGTGCGACCTAACAAAGGCAATCGATGTGGCCACCAGCTGGGAGAAGGGCAGATCAGCAGAGCCATGGCTGACAAGACAGGCTGTGGCACACCAGATCAACCCTGAACCATCTACAGAGGACTCAGACGAGGACAAAGCTCTACAAACCGGATATCGTTCAGCAGGAAGGAAGACCACCCATGCCCCACAGGGCATGAGACACAAGACACCACCTGCATGTGCAAGCTGCGGGGGCCAGCACGAGCGAAAGACCTGCCGATTCCGGAATGCCACCTGTCGACTCTGCAACAAGGAAGGCCACATCGCCTGTGCCTGCAGATCCACATCCCGAGCTAGCGTCCCGCAAAGATCTGCGCACTCTGAAGGCCAGCCAGACTTCGAGACCGATGCTCTCCACGCCCACCCATACCCGGTACAGTACCTACCCTCTCCAGTCAGGCCCTCCAAAATCCGGGTCAATGTAGGGATCGGGGGGGTGCCCTGCCAAATGGAGGTGGACTCTGGGTCAGCATCATCTATTATAGTGGCAGAGACATTTTTTAAAATCCCCACCAGGCTGAGGCCTCGTCTCAGGGACCCGGGGTTTACCTTAGTGGACTTCCAGAAGAATAAGGTGCCTATCTTGGGAGTGGGCCCGGTCCCAGTCCAATACAAGGGGTTCAAGGGCCAGCTACAAGTGCTAGTGGTCAAGAACCACCTTACAAACCTTTTGGGTCTCGACTGGTTCAAGCCCCTGGGAATAGAGATCAGGGGGGTCAATAAGTCTGTCGGAGTGGACTTTAACAAGGTTTGCGAAGAGTTCCCGGCTGTTTTCGATGGCACCTTGGGCTGCTACACGGGTCCCCCGGTTACACTACACCTCGACCCCACAGTGCGGCCGATTAGGCTTAAAGCGCGGCGAGTTCCATTCGCGCTCAAGCCTAAAATTGAGGAGGAACTGGATAAACTGATTGCACAGGGAATACTAGAGCCTGTCACCCACACAACCTGGGAAACTCCCATCGTGACTCCAGTCAAGCCCAGTGGGGAAGTGCGGATTTGTGCAGACTATAAGTGCACCCTCAACAAGGCTCTTCAGGCCCACGCATACCCTGTGCCCATCGTCAGCCACGTTTTAGCCACCCTAGCCGGCGCAAAATTTTTTGGCAAGTTGGACTTGGCCCAAGCTTACCAACAGCTGCCGGTGGATGAGGCCATGGCCAACGCCCAAACAATTGTGACCCACCGGGGGGCCTTTAGAGTAAAGCGGTTGCAATTTGGCGTGAGTGTGGCTCCGGGGTTGTTCCAGGAACTCATGGACTCTCTTTTAAAAGGACTTCCCGGAGTCACTCCATTCTTCGATGATGTGCTGATCGCGGCAGCCTCGCCTGAAGAATTCGCCTTAGAGGAGTCCTACAACGTTTTGAAACAGCCAGCCTCAAGGTCAAACGGGAGAAGTGCCTCCTGGGCATGGATCGGGTGGAATTCCTGGGGTTCTCCATCGATGCCCAGGGGGTCCACCCCTCCGACGCCAAGCTGCGTGCCATCAGAGATGCTCCAGCGCCCACCAAGCAAGAACTCCAGGCCTTCCTCGGCCTCCTAAACTTTTATCATGCTTTTCTCCCCCACAAGGCAGCGGTGGCCGAACCCCTGCACTGGCTTCTAGACAAGAACCGACCCTGGGCGTGGGGCCGCCAGCACGCTAAAGCCTTCCAGGATATCAAGGGCCTCCTGATGTCCAACTCCGTCCTTGCCCATTTCGACGAGACCCTGCCCTTGGTCCTTGCATGCGACACATCCCCTTATGGCGTGGGGGCAGTTCTGGGCCACCAACTCCCGGATGGGACCGAAGTCCCTATCGCGTACTACTCGCGGACGCTCTCGTCGGCGGAGCGGAACTACGCCCAAATCGACAAAGAAGGGTTGGCAGTCGTGGCCGGCGTCAAAAAATTTCATGATTACATCTACAGCCGGCCCTTTACCCTCTATACGGACCACAAACCCCTCTTGGGCCTCTTTGCATCGGACCGGCAGACCCCTCAGGTGTTGTCCCCACGGGTCCTCCGTTGGTCCATTTTTCTAGCCGGCTACACCTACACCCTAGTGCATCGCCCGGGCAAGGCAATGGGCCATGCTGACGCCCTTAGCCGCTTGCCCTTGCCTGACGTGGATCCTGATCCAGCCCCGGCTCATCAGATCCTACTGATGGACATGCTTCCAGACAGGCCATTGCTCGCCTGCGACGTTGCTGCCCGCTCCGCTCGTGATCCAGTCCTCTCCCATGTCTTGGACTGGGTGGGGAGGGGGTGGCCCAAGGGCTCGACTGGGCCGGAATTTACTCCGTTTGCAGCCAGGAAAGACGAACTATCCACCCACAAAGGCTGCCTACTATGGGGCAACAGAGTCGTCATCCCCAAACCCTTGCAAGACCAAGTGCTGAGAGCCCTGCACGAGGCACACCCGGGCATAGTCCGCATGAAGGCTCTCGCATGGAGCTATGTCTGGTGGCCCGGCCTCGATGCAGAAATTGAGGCTTGGGTTAAAAGGTGCCCGACATGCCAGGTGTCAAGGCCTGACCCCCCACGTGGCCCAGTGCAATCATGGGAATCCACCAAAACCCCCTGGTCAAGACGGCATATGGACTTTGCTGGCCCCTTCCATGGGCGGACTCTACTCATACTAGTGGATTCATACTCCAAGTGGTTGGAGGTGGTCCAGGTGCCCTCGCCATCGTCGCAGGCGACCATCACAGCTCTGAGGGCCATCTTTGCAACCCACGGGTTGCCGGAGACCATCGTCACCGACAACGGCACAGCATTCACGTCCGCAGTGTTCCAGGACTTCTTGGCCAGGAACCTCATCAGGCACATTCGCTCTGCCCCGTTTCATCCAGCCACCAACGGCCAGGCAGAGCGGATGGTGCGCACGGCAAAGGAGGCCTTGAACTGTCTGGGCCCCTCAGACTGGCCAAAAGACATGGCATGTTTCCTAATGGCCTACCGGACCACACCCACTGCCTCCACAGGTCGCAGTCCAGCCGAACTCCTCATGGGCCGCCGCATCACCACCCTGCTGGACAAGCTGCACCCTGACCGAGCCCCAGACAGGCAACTGGCACCGGAACACCTTAAAGCCCCCAGAGGGTTCTACCCAGGTGAGACAGTGTGGGCACGGAACTATGCCACCACTGGCCCCGCCTGGCTCCCTGGAAAGGTGGACCACATCACCGGACCGGTCTCCTATGCAGTGGCCTTGGAGGGTGGACATCTCCTGAGGCGACACATCAACCAACTCCGAGGTCACCTGCCTGCCGGGGAGCCAAGGTCAGAGGCTCCAGATCCGGACAACGTAAGTCCTCGAGAGCCTGACACAGAACAGGGTTCCGTGAAGCCCGCTTCGGCCCAGCAGGAGGAGACCCCCGACCGCGCAGCTGAACCCAGGTCTCCCGAGGCCGCCGTCCCAGATGTCTCCAGCTCTGCAGCCGTGGAACCACCAACCGAGTCGGAACGCCCAGTCCCCTCGGAGCTCCGACGCTCGACACGAGACCGCCGCCCTCCGGCATATCTCCAGGACTGTCACCTGATAGCTGGAACTATGGGGGGAGGGGTGTTGTGGTCCTAGGCTCAAATGGGAGAACTGTTACTTTTGGAGGGAACTGTTACTTTTGGAGGGAAGCTGAACAAGCCAAAGCTTGTACTCCACACCAGGGTTCCAGAGAAGGCCTAAGCGTGCCCAATCAGAGGAAGGATTGAAACATAAGTAGCCAATCAACATCTAGGCTCATACTGTACCCTGATAGGCCCTTAGGGCCCTGTAAATAGCCAATCCATGTACATAGTTAAGGACCAATCAGAAGGGGGCAAGAATTGTATAAAGGAGCGGGAAGTTTGAATAGAGCTCAGTCTGTGTGTGTGTTCCTGAAGTAAAGCTTGCTGAAATCACTCTCCGACTCTGGTCTCTTACTGTGCCGACCCCAGTACTTTACAAGTGGATACTTGAATTTCTGAGTAACAATACAGCAACATTATCAGTGCCTCAGGCAAAAAGCATAACAGGGTAGTTGAATAGTGGGTTAATGATTTCTTTCTATAGCATACTTTTGATTTTAAACAAACAAAAAAATCGTTAACCTTTGTTTTACAAGGATTACATATAACCTAAAATTAAACTACCAAAGCTTTAAAACTGGCAGTTGAAGTCTTTGTTCATTTGTCCCTCTCAACTGGTCATGTGATCCCTTTTGAGTACTCAGGGCTTAGAACAACCAGCATGGCCTATGGTCTATATCTAAGAATTCAATTTGGCCCTGAAGCTTGTGTAGCAGTCAGGAATTTTGGAGCTGTTCATGGTTTGGCAAATCTAGTGGCCTGTATCCTACTACATTCTGAACACTCATTTTCTACCACTGCTTTCCTGAAGACCCCTACTATGCTGACTCCTAGAAACAACGTGGAACAAGATTCAAAGGGTTACTACAGGAGAAAGAATTGGCAGCAATTTTCACCCCTTCTCAAGTAAATACAAAAGCATTTAAGTTTTCTTCACTGCTTATATCTTTCTGGTCTGCTTTATACAAATGTGCCATCAGTTGCCTTTCCATAGTGAAGAGTGCATTCTTCTCCATTGGAACGGTTAGTAAATGAATGGTGGAAAGGCCATCTTTCACAATACAACTGCCTCCAACAGAGATTGTGCACTTGTCAGCCATGTGATCAGTATGGTGGATTTTTATATATATGATGTTTCTATATGACTGTCTATTGAAGGGCCTGTAATTTCTCTAAGTAAAAGAGGATATAGGCTGATGGATGAATTTATCTGGGAAAATGCATTTGATACTAATTAGCGGCCTGGTGTGTGTGGAGTCAGTATCTTGGTATGTGGCTGCATAATTGTACAAAAATGCTGTAAACAAGTCGATGGTCCCAGGACATCTTCCCAGGACAGCTGGATCTGGGGAAAAACAAGTCTATTAATCTCATTGCGGAAGGGGATTTTGACAATGCCCTTGTATGGGGCTTCAATATGTTCAGTGTGAAGGAGATATTGTTAAGTGGCCTGACTCTTATAGAATAATATTATGGATGTTTGTCTATACCTGTTGGAGAGACATGAGATTGATAAGGAGGCTGAAGTGACTATAGAGGGGCTTCTATGACAATTATCCCAATATCATAGTGAGATAGAGAAAGGAGGAGGGGATGAGAGAGATTGCCAAATGGGAAAGCCTGTCAGAAATTCAGGCATAAGACACAGAGAGGAGATCTTTGGTAAATTGACTGGTTAGATTTCCCTAATAGGCTAAAGAGCTATAGTGAATCTGATTGGTTGTACAAAAATGCTGTAAACAAGTCGATGGTCCCAGGACATCTTCCCAGGACAGCTGGATCTGGGGAAAAACAAGTCTATTAATCTCATTGCGGAAGGGGATTTTGACAATGATGATTAGAAAATCATATAGGGCAAGTATACAGTGGCCATATAGAATGCATACACACATACATAGCCTTTCCCTCTTTATATATATATATATATATATATATATATATATATATATATATATATATATATATATATATATATATATATATATATATATATTCACATATGGGTAATATTTCTGGTCTTATATATGTTAATGTAATGGTATGCTTTATTATGATATATATGTGTATTAAGGTATTGATTCGAATGGGTGAGTTAGGGTTCTCAGGATTTCATGGGAAAGTTTCTGTCCCAAGATGGGGGCTTCCCAGGCTTTCGTGGGAGGTTGTTGGTCCCAGATGGGGATTTTTGCCCTTTAGGGTTCAGTAGCCTATCTGGTACTAATTAACAGAAGTATTTGGCAACAACCGGTGGTTTTCTTATGTAATGGGTTTTTTTGGGCCTTTCCAGCCAAAAGTTGATGGAATCTGGCTTTTGGATTCTGATTGGATAGATGGAAAGGAGTGCTTTCTGAATTCTGATTGGATAAATGGAAAGGGGGCTTTCTGAATTCTGATTGGACAGAAAGGAAGAAGGTGGATACTATGAAAAAGGTATAATTGGGCTTACCAAGGAGGGCGCGGGTAGTTAGTCAGTTAGCTAGTTAACAGTGAGTTTAGGAGAAGCCTCCTGAGAAGCAAGACCCCTCCATACTTCTGCATAGGCAACCACCTGAAGCCATAGGAGAGGTGAGAATGAAATGCTTTTTGCTATCTTTACAATGGCTTTGCTTTTACTAAATGTAATAGGCTAAGGGACCTGAGCATAGGAAATACTATAACCATGTAACTAAGAAGCTATTTAACCATGGGTCATGTAACCATACACACCCATGAGTCCATGTAGTCATGTAATCATGTAATCCTGTCAGAATGCTGCAGTACCTAAGATTTAAATAAATTTCCAATATATATTTCAGAACCTGAAGTCTGGTGTCTTTGTCCCTGAGGGGTGTTTTTCCCAGAGTATCTGAATAAAGATCCCCTGTATACTTTATCTGTTAACAAGTACTTCCAGAACTTTAATGCTTCATTTTACCAGTTTGATGTAGTGGTTAAGAGCGACAGACTGTAATCTGGAGAACCCAGTTTGATCCCTTACTCCTCCACGTGAAGCTAGCTGGGTGACCTTGGGTCAGTCATAGTTCTCTAAGAGCTCTCACAGCCCCACCTACCTCACAGTGTGTCAGTTGTGGGGAGAAGAAGGGAAAGTGATTGTAAGCCAATTCAGGACTCCTTTGGGTAGTGAAGGGTGGGGTATAAAACCAAATCTCCTCCTTCCCCTCCTCCTCCTTTTATCAGACAGAGACCTTTTCAGCTTGGAACTTTAGTTTAGGGTGCAAGAAGGGCTCCTGCCTTTCCTGTTTAAACTTTTTTCAGAATTTGAATGGTCCCTGGGCTAGAGATGTACAGAACATAAGAGCAGCACATGCTCAGAATACTCCAAAGTATTCCAAAGTTATGTAAATAACTCCTGGGGAAGGCAGGAACACCTTCTCTCACCACTTCACCATCCCAAGGAAAAAAGGGTTACTCATCTGATCTTTCCTTCTCTCACCACTTCACCATCCCAAGGAAAAAAGGGTTACTCATCTGATCTTTAAAATGGCATTTACTGCCAATGCTGTGTTACTGCAGGGAGAGCAATTTGGACCTGAAGAACCCAGCCTCAGCTCACCAAAAAAAGAACATCTAGTTTGTCCCTCAGTTTCTGACATGAAGAAGGTCATATCCTTTTCTATTTAAATTTTCCAATTAATTTGCTGTTTGTATTCCAATTAATTAGCTGTTTGAAGAAGCTTGAAGAGAAAATAACTTGCAAGCAGCTTTTGTATGAAGTTTCTTTTTGGGCAATACAAGACAGCTGAGAGTTAATCAATGAATTAAATACACTTTATTAATTAAAGTGTACACAAGTAAACACTTATGCAAACACTTGCAGACCTGACCCTCCATTAATTATATGGTCAATTGCATTCTTTAAAGATTTTGCTGGTTTGTACCTATTTATTTCTGATCCATAATATGTATCCTTTATCTGGAATATCTAAAAGCAATCCTTCTATCTTAGCCAGATGCTCCAAGATATACAAGAAGCTTAATATTCCATAAAATTAATAAACCATTAAATCAACTATAGTTATATAGATACAGTTTTTTAAAAAGTGTGTCCTGTCCAACACAACAAAAATGTTTCCTCAAAGAGGAACATTTCCACTACCAGTCCTTGGAAGGTTTCAAGAGTCAAAGGCATGGCGGATAAAAAAGACCTCCTTCTGGCCAATCTGACTAAAGCGTCTGCCTATTCTCAGAGGAGAACACCATTTGATAATCTTAATAAGGGAGAAAATGTGTGTAAGACCTGACACTGAAAGGTGTGAATTAAAGTACAAAAGTCAATGGATTCTTATTTGGCAGGCCTAGGGCTGCCTGCCATGGCTGAGAGAAAAATCTGCCAAAAGGGTGACCCCCCCCCCCCCACCTTGCACCTGGAAGCCGGGAATAATACTGGTCCATGATTGTGCTGAGACAATCTTTTCTGGAGTATCCCTGTAGAGGGGGACTTCAGCCTTGGCTGATCACAGTTTTGATTTAAGAACAATTTTATGGTGAATTTGGGTTTGGCAGAATGCTAGTTTTAATTGGTGTTAGATTGTGAGTGGAATAGAAAGTTGGCTGAGGCTGCTATTTCAGTGCATCTAGGAGATATGGTGATTGGAGGAAGGAGCCTAGTCAGAGAAACATGTCAATGCTTATTATTTACCCAACCTTCATTCCATTCCTGAAAGAAATGGGTACAAGAGTTCTATCATTTGATTTTCAAAATGAAATCTGTGCTGCTGGTGGGTAGGTAAATATTTCCTGAAAAGAAAATATGCAAAATGCTGACATTCTTTCCTGTACCTTCTGCTGCTTTGCTATCACTGAGCATGGGAAAAGAAAGATTGCAAAATATTTTGATAAATACTTTGAAGAAGAGCCCTGCTGGATCAGACCAGTGGTCCATCTAGTCCAGTATCCTGTCTCACACAATGGCCAACCAGCTCCTCTAGACAGCCAACAACAGGGTAGGAAGGCTGAGGCCTTTCCCTGACGTTGCCTCCTGTCTCTGGGATTCAGGGGTTTAGTGCCTCTGAATATGGAAGTTACCCTCAGTCAGCATGGCTAGTAGCCACTGATAATCCTAGCCTCCATGAATCTATCTAATCCCCCTTTAAAACTGTTTATTCTTGTGGCTATCACTACATTCTCTTGACAGTGAATTCCATATTTTAATTTCCCTCTGTGTAAAGAAGTATTTATAAGAACATAAGAGAAGCCATGTTGGATCAGGCCAATGGCCCAACATTCCATCAAACAGTGGCCAAAAAAACCAGGTGCCATCAAGAGATCCACCAGTGGGGCCAGGACACTAGAAGCCCCCCCACTGTTGCTCCCCCCAAGCACCAAGAACATGTCCATATGTTTATCCAATCCCCTGTGCACGTAGCTGCCACCACCTCCTGTGGCATGGAATTCCATGTGTTACACTTTGGGTGAAGAAGTATTTCCTTTTATCCATTCTAACCTGACTGCTCAGCAATTTCATTGAGTACCCAGGAAGTTTTGTATTGTGAGAAAGGGAGAAAAGTACTTCTTTGTCTTCCTTCTCTATCCCATGTATAATCTTGTAAACCTCAATCATGTCACCCCTCAGTTGTCCTTTCTCCAAGGTAAAGAGTCCCAAGCGCTTTAATCTTTCTTCATAGGGAAAGTATTCCAATCTTTTAATCATTCTAGTTGCCCTTTTCTGCACTTTCCCCAATGCTATAATATCTTTTTGAGGGGTGGTGACCAGAATTGTACACAGTATTCCTAATGAGGCTGCACTATTGATTTATACAGGGGCATTATGATACTGACTGATTAGTTTTCAATTCCCTTCCGAATAATCTCCAGCATAGCTTTGGCCTTTTTTATTGCAGTTGCTCACTGTCTCAACATTTTCAATATCTATCATGACTTCAAGATCTCTCTCTTGGTCAGTCTCCACCAGTTCAGACCCCTTTAAATGTGTATTTATAGATAGGATATTTCATCCCAATGTGCATTACTTTGTACTTGGCCACGTAGAACCTCATTTGCCAGATTGACACCCACTTGCCCAGCCTCGGCAGATCCCTTTGAAGTTCCTCACAATCCTCCCTGGTTCTCACCACCCTGAACAATTTAGTGTCATCTGCAAACTTAGCCACTGTTTACTCCCAAATCCAGTAAGATTCAGCATGGGCAAGTGCAAAGTAATGTACATTTGAGCCAAAAAATCCTAGCTATAAATAAATGAAGTTATATCAGCAGTTATATCAGACTGTGGCAAGATAACATTCCTATAAACAAATTATGTACATCTGGTTTTGAATTTTGAACATTTTGATATCCACTGCCCTTAGATGTTTTACATAATTTAGAAAGATGATTTTACATAACTTAGCAAGATGTTTTTCATAACTTAGGAAGATGATTCCCCTCCACACACAATTATAACATATCTTGCCAAAGGCAGGGCATTTTTGAAATCTATGTACTATGACACAATAGGAACAATTTTTTTCTCTGACGGCACCATGTCCATCTTCGGGATGTGCCTTTTGTTGTCTCACTGCTTGCAAAGGAATCTTCTCAAATTGCTTGCCTAATGCAGACGCCTCATACAGCTGTTTTGAGGAGTTGTCATTGTTTGTAATTGGGACACCAGAACTTCTGTAACCTGGCAGAGTTCAACAGCTTTTTTCAAGGTAAGGCAAGACTGCTCTTTCAAAAGTTTTTCTTTAAATCTTTCCAGAGCACTGAAAACCAACTTGTTTCTTATCAGTTCCTCAGAAGTCAAGCCAAATTTAGAGCTAACAGCCTTCAGTTTAAGTTCAATTCTAAATTGTTCCACCGACACACCCTGTTCTCAGCAATATGTCCAAAAGCAATAGCATGCAAATATAATATTTGTCTGAGGAGTACAATATTTCTTAAATTCCACAAGAACCTCATAGCGTCTTTCATTCACCATTCTCAAAAAAACACATGTATTGCATATCCTAAGGCATCTTCACCAGCTTAAGAGTATAGCTATCCTTCTCTTATCGGGTGCATTATCAGTAGCACTGGCAACCAAATAGAGATGAAAAGCCTGCTTCCATGCCTTCCAATTTTATGCAAGGTTACCAGTCAAAACAAATGGAGGTGGAGATCGAAAATAATCCATCCTTCTGACACCATGTCGTATTCAGCACCCAGGAACGATGAACAACAGCACCCATTTGTTGTTTACAGAACAGCTTTAATGGCAAAGACAAAACACCAGGAAGGAGAGCCAACAACAAACAGCTTGCAGCCTGGGAGTTCTGTAACCATCCCACTCTAAACAAGTTAAATACATAACAATGGGATGGAGACCCCCCTACTTAAAGGCACATACATCACAGGAACAAGGGGGTCTCCATCCCATTGTTCTCATTAGCCAAGTGTGAGACCCCTTTTTCAGCTGCTCCATGCTGTTCCAGTGGACAGGGTTTTTCTCCCTATTAAATAGGTCTGGTCATAAAAATGAGTAAGGCACAAGTGGTGGTGGAAATAAGGTGGCTAATTGGCAAGCACCCTGAGACAACTGGTGTGAAGGGCATGTGTATGTGAAACAGTCCGTACATGCCTTGTTGTGAAGGAGCACCCTTGGTGGTGAACAACATCTTTTGAACCTCGAAGGAACCTTATGACACATAATGGGAAAGAGATGAATTAGGGCACCTGTCTGTGCAGGCAGTGATAAGCAAGGCCAGTGGAACTGCAGGCTGAGTTTGGAGCCAAGATGGATCTGTCCAAAGGCAGACCAGGCAGATGTTTAGTGCAGCATCCTTCAATCATGATCTTATTGAATGAAACAGTGACATAGATCAACCATGTAATTAATTAAATATTTAAAATAAACAAAACTAGTTGAACACACATTCTGTTGCTTTACTGGGGAAGGGGGTTTGCCAGGCAAGCAATTTCTCGTTATTGGTTTTTTTCCCTACTAAATGAAATGCGAATTGTCACTGCTAACACAGCAAACTCTTTTGTTCCACTGACTTAGTTTTCTCAACAATCATACATTTAAATAAAGCTTCTCCCAAGTGAACTACACTGACTATTATATGCTCATTTAAGTCTATAAAGTGAGGTTGTTTCAAGGCTTCACTTAGCCTTCTTCATAGCATTGTCTGCACTGGGATCTGTTTTTCCTCTGTGACTTGTGTTCCTTTTGCCTTCCATCCAAAGAGTTGCATTATGGCCTGAAGCAAGATTTCACAGCACAGTGTTAGTTGGGAGAAGCAGTTCATTGTGCAAGAAGGAGACCAACAGGTTTCCCCTTTACTTTTAAAAGTTTTTTTTGATGCTGCCACCTGCTGTTGGCTATTCCTCTCTCTACTGCTCATGGCCTTTCCATCAGACATAGTCAGTGTGACTTCAGGTAAAGGTGAGAATATGGGTAAGTTTGGTTGAGGTAAAGAGGGAAATTCTGAAAGGTCAGCAGACCCTTATAGCCCAGTTGCTTTATAGATGATTGTTTCTTCATGTAGGGAGTGCACAGTTTTAATTATAAAATTATTGTGAGGGGATTTGAGTATCTTTACAAAAGTAGTGTATCTAGTGTTTGGGAAGCCAGATGTCTTTTGACAGATTGAGAGCTAGTAGCAGGGCTGGTGGTGTCAGACAATAAAAAAGTATTTAATAAAACACACCCATAACACTCCCCTACTTCTAGTTTATACCTGGGGGAGGTTATATAAACAAAAGACCACATTTTAAAGCATTTTGAAAGGGGAAAGGAAAGTGACAATAACCGCATACTGAAGTATAGTTACTTCATAGTCATAGGCTCAAAACAATGTTCTTTCCCAGTTAGGGTGGCCATAATATCTGCAGGCCAGCCAGGGACACCTTGAGTGGGGAATGAAAGTGACGTCACTTCCGGTGACGTCATGCCACCGCCGGAAACAGGAAGTGACATAACTTCCTGTGACATCGTTTCCCCCATGCCACCTGCCGAAAGCAGGAAGTGACATCACTTCCTGTGACATCATTTCCCCCAAATGCCACTGCCGGAAACAGGAAGTGACATCACCTCCTTTGACAGCACTTCCAGACCAGGTGGAATAAAGTCATAATCAAGTGCAGTAGTATGCAGAATTACTCCAGACTAAGCCCACTGTGGGCTTAGACTGGAGCAACTCTGCATAGGTTTGTGCTGTAAATCAGTTTGACTTTGAAAGGAGGAAAAAAGGACAACTTCAGGAATTGTGGGTAGTGATGGACTGAAATTCATCCTGAACTTGAGCCAGTTTGGAGTTCATAAACTGATGTTCAGGGAACGTGCCTTCCTTAAACATTTACTGGACTTGTGGTTGGTTCAGTTTGGCTGTTCAAGCCCAGTCATTTAAACCTGACGGCTGAGCAGCACAGGGTCTGCCAGCTAGCTGTTAGGTTTAAAGGGCTGTCTAGCAGCCACTTAACCCTTTGGTTTTGTCTCCTCTCCCTTGAAAGGGTGGAAAGTGAAACGGAAGAGTTAAATGACTGCTAACCATTTAAATGTAACAGCTGACTAGCGGACCTGCCAAACTGTTTGGGTTTAAATGTCTGGAAGTCATTTTTAGTTTGTTTGGGGTTTGTGTTTTTGGGTTGGTGCTCATCTCTAATTGCCTCACAAAAGAGTGGTTTTGTATGTGACAGTGATGTTCTCAAAAATGTGTGCATGAGTAATTTGCATATTTGCCTCTTGTACTTTCAGAGTAATGCAAAGATGGTGGAAGGAATCGTCCAATGAGTGACAAATGAGCAGCATTTATAAACATGCATTCTGGCAGCTCCAAAAGGAGACTCACAAGCCATCTCCATTTGGTAGCTCTTGTCATATTTGAACCACTAATAACCAGGCCTTTTTTGTAGCAGGAACTCCTTTGCATATTAGGCCACACACCCCGGATGTAGCCAATCCTCCAAGAGCTTACAGGGCTCTTAGTACAGGGCCTACTGTAAGCTCCAGGAGGCTGCATCAGGGGTGTGTGGTCTAATATGCAAAGAAGTTCCTGCTAAAAAAAAAAGCCTCGCTTATGACCCACAGTGCAGCAGGACCAAGCAATCTTGCCCCCCTCCCCCCCAACACAACTTTCCAAGTGCTGAAACAGTCCTCGACAGCTATTTCCAGACTTGAAAAGGCACAGGTGAGGAGTTCCTCTGTGCTGTGGCTCAACTAGGATCTTGCCCTCATGGCATTTTAAACTACCAAACTCTTCTCTAAAATGGTGACAGTGGTCATGGGTCTAGTTTGGCCCTAAGGCCTACTGAATGGGATTTAAATGTTCTGTGATTTGTTCCATTGGTTTCAGTGGGGCCTAAGGAGGAACTGTGCATTGTGTGTAGCCCTGTGATTCATTTCATAGACACTTATTTGTCTTTTACAGAACACAACTGCCAGAACTGCAGTTTGTAGGAAGAAACTGGCAGAGGGGAAGGATCTTCTTAACTCTTTCCCCTTGCTCAGCTTTCTTGTTGACAACCACTATCAAGTTTCAGATTTTCATGGGTACCTATAAGTTTTCCTTGGGGAAGCCAAAAGTGCTTGGGAGGGGTGTGATCTGTGGTAAAATAAGGCAAGCCCTTCTCTCCTCCTTGATAGTCTTTACCTTTAAGGTACAGCTCGAGTGACTGCATTTCGTAAAAATCCCAAAGGGACTGAGCTATAATAGTTGCATGTCCTGAGCAGGGAGGGACCTAGAGAGGAATTAATCCTCCTAAGCGGGTCGAATCCAGTTACCACCCAGAAGACCCTACTGATGGGAAAGGCAGAAGACAAAAGAAGGGGGCGGCAGAAGAGGAGATGGCTGGACAGCGTTACTGATGTCACAAACACGAATTTGAGCAGACTTCGGAGGATGGTGGAAGACAGGAGGGCCTGGCGTGACTTTGTCCATGGGGTCGCAAAGAGTGGGAATAGACTGTGCGACTGAACAACAACAACAAAAAACAGCTTCATACCAGCTGCCCTTCAAGAACACTCGATAGCCCAATTTTTCTCACAATCTCCTATATCTTCTCCCCCCACAATAGACACCCTGTGAGGTGGGTGGGGCTGAGAGAGCTCTGACAGAAGCTGCCCTTTCAAGGACAACTCCTGTGAGAGCTCTGGCTGACCCAAGGCTATTTCAGCAGCTGCAAGTGGAGGAGTGGGGAATCAAACCCAGTTCTCCCAGATAAGAGTCCATGCACTTAACCACTACACCAAACTGGCTCTCCTAAGAAGAAGATATTGCATTTGTATCCTGCCCTCCACTCTGAATCTTAGAGACCCAAAGTGGTTTACAATCTCCTTTACCTTCCTCCCCCACAACAGACACCCTATGAGGTGGGTCGGACAACTCTGCGAGAGCACTGGCTGACCCAAGGCATTCCAGCAGGTGCAAGTGGAGGAGTGGGGAATCAAACCCGGTTCACACACTTCACCACTATACCAGACTGGGGTAGCAGTTTGAAGGAGAAGCAGAGGTTAGGGTGGAAGTGATTTTCTATTGGGCTTTGTTCTTCCACACACACCTGCAAGGCCAGGGGGTCTTGAGTATCAGAGGGCAGCTTTTTAAGGCTGCCTTTGCTGTTGCTGCTTCGCTGCCCCACCCAAAGCAACTGGTCATTTATTTATTTTATTCGACCTGGATCCCACCTCCCCACCAAAGCAGATTCAGGGCAGTTCACAAACCAATGGCCATATAAAACACTTCAAAACAACAAAAACATTAGAACATAATAGGAGATACATAAGAAAATAAGAGAAGCCCTGCTGGATCAGGCCAGTGGCCCATCCAGTCCAACACTCTGTGTCACACAATGGCCCAAAAAATCCAGGTGCCATCAGGATGACCACCAGTGGAGCCAGGACACTAGAAGGCCTCCAGCTGTTTCTCCCCATTATTGATTTATGATTTATGGCTTCCTGAAGTTTTGTGGAAGTATTTTAAAGCCTTGCCTCCACTGAAAGGCCGTGAGCTGGCAGATCCTCTCCGCTACCCCTGCCAGATTTCAGGGGCCCGCCCTCCCTCCCTCTGCTTGGGGCAGGGGTGCATCAGGGGCTCCCGAGGGTCAGCTCTCTGCTGGCCCCTGAGGTCTTGGATGTGGGGGTGGGGGGGTCAGTGCTTCCCCTGGGGCCCGGGAAGGAGCCCCCAAACCCGGCGGAAGCGCGCCTGGAGCGGGGCGGGGTGAGGCTGGCAAAACTGGTGGAGGCGCCAGGGCACACAGTCCTTCCTTGCTGCCGGAGAGGAGGAGTTGCGCTCTTGCTGGGGGCGGCTGCCCTTCTCCTGCCAGGAAGCCAGCCGGGCTCTCGTCGTCTCCTGAGGCAGCAGCTGCCCCCTCGAGCCCCCGCCCCTCCCGGCTGGAGCGAGCCCGAAGGGAGAGGGCAGAAGCGACGCGCGCTCTGGGGACGCGGGACGCCCTTGGGGACTCAGCCTTGGAGCCTCCTGAAGGATCCCACCCGGCTGCTGCTGCTGCTCTGGTTTTTAGATGCCTGGGCTGGGCTGTGTCCCCGGGGGGCGGGATCTGGGCCAGGCAGGACAAAGCAGGGCTCCACTGGCCGCAGCCGGGGCTGCTTGGTACGACGGAGCCTTTCTCTGCATTGCAAAGCGGAGCACTCGGAGCGGAGCGGAGGCAGCCTGGTGAGTCCTCCTTGGTCTCCCTATGTGGGAGCTGCCTTTGCTCCAGGCGCAGGAGCTGCCTTGGCCGGGGGAGTCGAGGGATGCCCCCCCCATCTAAGGGGAGATTTTGACCCGACCAGGAGAAATTCCGTCTGGGTTCCTGCGAGAGGAGCGCCCAGTTAGCCTGGTCTGGGTTCCTGCGAGAGGAGCGCCCAGTTAGCCTGGTCTGTGCTCCCGCAGCAGCTGTCCTGGGAAGGGGGGCGGGCACTTACTTTCCTCGGGGCTGGCGCATTCCCGCAAGGCCAAGCGCAGTGCGGCTGCTTCTGCTGGCGGCCCTCGGGGCGGGTACCAAGCGAGGGCGGCGGTGGGGCGGAGGGGGTAGGCGGGCGGGCTGAGGTCCCAGCGGGCGGGCCGGCATTGGCAGCAGGCGAGGGCGCAGGGGGCGGGGAGCAGGAGCCGGCGCCTCTCCCCCGCGGGGCCGTCGGGCGGGCTGGGCGGCTTGCTCCCGGCCTTGTTGTCGTGGGCCTCGGCGGCATGCCGGTGGTGGCGGTGGCGGCAGCCGGCTTGGGTGCCCAGCAGATTGGCGATGAAGAAGGAGGAGACGCGGGCAGCGGCGGCTGAGGGGGCGGAGCGCTGACTGAAGGGGGCCTCATCGGGCATAGTGGGGCAGCGGCGGCTCGGCTCAGGCCATCCTCCTCCTCCTCTCCCGTGAGCCAGCCAGCCGGCCCGGGAGCCCCCTGGGCGCCCAAATGGAGATGCCCGCCCGCCCCACGCTTTGCCAGCCGGCAGCCCCGCGCCGATTGGACGAGCTGGATGGCAAGTGGGGCACGGGTGGGGAGGGGGCAGTCGGCTGGAAGGGCGCACTCCCGTGCCTGGGAGGGCACGCTCCCGGGGCCTGCCGCCCCACCGCTCTTCAGCGCCTGCTGTATTTAGGTCAATGGGAGAGCAAGGTGCAGGGCGGGGGGCAGGGGGCCGGCCCGAACCCATGCCTCCCATTGGCTCCCCGAGAGCCAGGCGACAGGCCAACCCGTCAATCCCGCCCACTGCATGGGGAAGGGGCTGTCTGGCGCAAGGGGACCCCCCCACGCGCGCTCCCTTGGAGGAGGAGGGGCTGGCCGCAGGAGGGAGGGGGAGGGGAGCCCCCTCTGCAGAGAGCTCGGCCACCCCCCCACCCCCAGCTTGGCCCGGCCCGCCGAAGAGGCTATCCCAGCAGCCTGGCCCGGGGAGCTCTGCCGCTGGGGGGGGGGCAGGGGGGCCCAAGGAACCTCAAAGGCAGAAGCCAGTCTCCCCTCCCTCCGGGGGTCTTGAAGGGGCGGCACCTGGGCCACGGGAGGGAACTCCGCTACAAGGAAGGGCACCGCCCCACCCTTTGGCCAGGCCAGCCGCCCCCCGCGCTTGGGGAAGAAGGCGGCCCTGCCAGGCCTCTTTGCTGGGGAGGAAGCTACTGCGGCCCCCCCTCCCACGGGCAGGGGGCACCAGGGGCAGGAGGAGGAGTCCCACCGACCCCAATCTTGGTGCCTTCACCTGCTCTGGAGCCCCTTCAAGGACGCCGGCGCGGCCGGTTGGGATCCACCGCGCGCCTCTTGTGCTTCCAGCAGCCCCAAGACCTTGGAAGAGAGGCCCAGCAGCCACCTCCCGGGCCGGGATTTGGGCGGAAACAGGCCTGGAGAGGAGAGGCCGCGACAGAGCGGACAGCGGGCAGCCCTCCTTCAGTGCGCCGTCGCCCCGTCGCGGCTGCTCCTGGCTGGGCCGGCTCCCGGGGGACCTGCTGGCCTTCGGCGGGGACTGCTCCACTTCTGGTGGCTGGGATGTTCTGCATCCTCCCCTTCCCTCCGAGAGGACGGCGGCTCCCTGTGGTGGCGGGGGGGGAGAAGGCCCGCCTTCGCCCCTGCTGGCCCCCAAGAAGCCGCCATTGCTGCGGGGCTGAGGCCAGGGGTCGCAGACAGAATCAGAGGAGGTTATTCCATCCCCCTATGACTTACTCGTGAGTAACCCTTCCCAGGGTCCGACTGCAAGGCTTTTGATGGCTGCTGCTGATCTGAAGCCTCTTGGGCGAATCGCAAAGCCTCTCCCCACCCTCCGGAAAAAGACCTTTTCCTCTTTCCCGCCCCTCCGGCTCGGTTTCTCTAGGAAGCCACTCGCTCAGTTTAACCCTTTCAGTGCTGCAGAATTTTTTTTTAAAGGCTGTTCTCAGTGACGGCCGGACGATGCAGCTCGACGGGGCTGCTTGCGAGTAACTCTGCACGAGATTTTGGCGAACTCGGGATTTGCTTGGTCCCGGGGTAGCCAACCCGTGAGGCGGGAATTTGGGGGCAGGGGCGGGACTTTCCCGGGTGGGCGGGACGATCTGGCCACCCTAGTGTTATGAAATAAATATACTATATTTATAAGACTGAGAGGCAGAAAGATATATTGCTATACTCCGGAACAAGCTTCAGTCTCAGGCATACACTCAAGCACCTTAGCTGGATCCTTTAACTCAACATTACATACTAGTAAGTTAAGATATCTGAGGTCAGGAAAGACCAAGATACAAAGCAGGCAATGAATACTGTGTTAGCAGTAACCAATCGGTGGTTAGGAAGTGAATTGGTTTTGCTAGTTGAGCACTAAGGGACACTGAACAGCCTTGTTAGTATTCAAAAATATGACAAAGGAAAGACGCAAAAGGATTATGGGTGACAAACTATAGCTGGCATCCTGAAGCATATGTAAAATGCTCAGATTAATAAAGCATGCTCACCTACTGACAAGAATAGATCTCCTGAGTTGCAGTCATGTGGATGAAATTGGGAGGAAGTGGACAAAAATTAGGTGACTGTGAGTACAACAAATTCAGTCTGATCCAAGAGAAAGTGCAGTAGGTAATCGTTTGGCTAGGCAAAAATTGAGACAAACACTGAAATGGAACCCCATGATGAGAATTTAGCAGACACTTAACACTACAAAGGAAACCGGTAGCCAACCGCCATGTCAAAGTCAAATAACTTGCCAAGTAACCATTAGCTTATGCTATGCTAGAAGGTAAACTGCATTGACATCAAAGCTCCTTAATATAGCTGCCAAGTTCAGAAAAAGATGAAAGGCAGAGACGGAAGCCAATGTTAGTAAGGAATTACCCTTCTAGAATGAAAAGTACATCCAACAGCTCAAGCAGCAGGGAAAAGTTTGATACTGTGTGTGGTTACAGCAATGAAAGGAAATTAGCATACACAGAAGGTTTGTAATTTTGCATGTTAAAGATTTATGACATTGGAGGTATGAATGTCATTCTTCTTGTGATGCAGCATACACTGCAAAGAACCATTCTAGTTATGAATGCATGTAGATGGTAATGTAAGCCATATTTAGGGTCAGACAAATTTAACTACATGTGCCAGGAAGTTCTTTGACTATTTTGGCTAATCAAAAATCTCTAAACTTTGTCTTGAATTTTGCTTCAGAAACAAGATTACACAGAGCCTAGGGTTGCCAATCCCCAGATGGGGGCAGGAGATAACCCAGTTTGGGGGCCCTCTCTACTTTATCAGAAAGTGGGGCGGGGGAGGGAAATGTCTGCTGGGCATTCCATTATTCCCTATGGAGACCGATTCCCATAGGGCAAGGGTGTCGAACTCATTTGTTATGAGGGCCAGATCTGACATAAATGAGACCTTTAGGGGCCGGGCCATGTCGATCAGGCCATGTGTGTACCTATTTAAGGTTAGGTAGCAGAGACATACATTTTATAAAGAACACAGACAAACATAAATACATATTTTTAAAAAACTTAAAGCATGCTTAAAATGTTAGCACTCATTGGTCTTAAGGATGCCTTCTTTGTATTTCTCCCATGGGATCCAGGGAACTGGGCAAAGGAAGCTCTGGCTCTTTCCTTCCTTCCCCAGGGAACTGGGGTGGGGGGGAGCCTCAGCCAATGGAGAAAATAGAGTTTTGCTCTTTAGCTCCTGAGCAATTGAGCAAGCCTTGCAAAGCAAGCTGTTATGCAGAAGGAAGCAAGATATAGGGAGCAGGAAGCAGATGACAGCCAGTTGCTCGGGAGCCTGATAGGGGCCCTCCAGGGGCCTGATTCGGTCCCTGAATTGCATGTTTGACACCCCTGCCATAGGGTATAATGAAGAATTGATCTGTGGGTATCTGGGGCTCTGGAGGGGGGTGTTTTTTGGGGTAAAGGCAGCAAATATTCAACATAGCAAATGGTGCCTCTCCTCAATCCCCCCCTCCAAGTTTCAAAAAGGATTGGACTGGGGGGTCCAATTCTATGGGCCCCCAAAGAAGACGTCCCTATCTCTCATTATTTCCAATGGAGGGAAGGCATTTAAAAGGCGTGCAGTCCCTTTAAATGTGATGGTCAGAACTCCTTTGGAGTTCAATTATGTTTGTCACAACCTTGCTCCTGGCTCTACCCCCAATGTCTTCTGGCTCTACCCCAAAGTCCCCAGATATTTCTTGAATTGGACTTGGCAACCCTACAAAACAGTTATATTGCCAAAGATAAATTGTTCAATATTGTCTCAGATTTTGTTTTTGTATTCAGCCAGAGTTCTTGAGAGTGCAGATTTGTCATGCGTGTTACAGATGTGTATGTACCACAGATACATAAGACATAAAGCCTGCTAAAACATTGCTCAAGGGCCAAACCAAATTAGGTGATGAAAGTTCTATGAATGGAATTCCTAGCATTTGTTTCTTTTTTAAAAAAAAAATCACACATGTGCTGGGCCAATGGCATGAAGAGAGCAAGGTTTTAAGCCCTCCCTTGTAGCATTTTAACAACACCAAACAGCCCTATGGAGTCTCTGTTTGCTCTGCCGGGGGAAACCCCCCCCATCAATTACTGACATAAGTATTTGTGTGTTTGCTCAAAGAGGGCAAAAAGCAACTCCATAGGGCCTTTTCAGGTTTGGAAAATGACTTGAGGGATGTTTTTTGAACCCAGCCACCTGGCAGGGGAAGAACTGCAGAAAATCCTGTTAGCTGCATCAGCTGAATAACATCTTGATGAGTTTATTCTCCTCTCTGCATGCAGTTATACAGGGGGCGTTCAGAGGCACAAGGTGTAGGGCTCTTGTCCTTTGGCTCTTAGCCTGAGGCTCAGGGATAGAGATGGGCAGATGATCAGCCAGCAAAGAAAGAAGACCTACTTGACCATCAAAAACCTCCTTTCTCTTTGTTGTCTGATATGTTCCCCCACCCTCTGTGTGCATTGTTAGCTGCTAAATAAACTATATCCCTTCATCAGATAAGCAGAGGATTGAGCCAGGGAATTTTTGGACATGCAAAACATGTGCTCTGCCTCTCACTACTGTTTTCTCACTGAAATGTCATTTCTTTTTCCTTAACTCTTCCTACATGTAGGGCGGGGGTAGGGAACCTTTTTTTCTGCCAAGGGCCATATGGATATTTATAACATTATTTGTGGGCTATAAAAAATTATCAACTTTAAAAACAGTGCTCCGCCAAGGGAGAATGATTCAGGCCAGCGAAAGTAATGCAAATAATTGTTTTTCTATTTGAAGTCATGTGGGGAGAGCCTAATCTGCACACACACGGCTCGCTGCCCTAGGCAAATGCATAGGTCCAGGGCTTTTTTGTAGAAAAAGCCCAGCAAGAACTCAGTAGTATATTAGACCACATCCCCTAATATTAGAATCATAGAGTTGGAAGGGACCTTTAGGGTCATCTAGTCCACCCCCTGCACAATGCAGGAAACTCACAAACACCTCCCCCCTAAAATTAGCATATTATGTCACACCATCTGGGATAATCAAGTGCAAACTGAACCCAGGAAGGCTGCCGCACAGTACATCTGGGTCCTGTGATCTCTGCCTGGCCCTGGGGAGGCTGCTGCACAGCGCGGCAGGACCCCACAATCCTCGCTGGCCAGTCAGGCCCCAGGGAGGCTGCCACATGGCTTGGTTCGGTCCAGCAATCCCTGAGGGCCACACCTAGTGGCCAGAGATTCCCCACCCCTGATGTAGGGTATAAAATGTACTTTAAATGTCAATAAAGGCATATTTTCTACTACATCAAAATATCTGCCATTTAAATGTTCATTCGGTGTCCAGTGTAAAACATGACAACTACTGGTGTATTGGCTTGACTATTAAATATAGTCCCTCACTTTCTTTGAGCCTTACACTTGAAAAAAAGTATATTTTTATGCATAGGCATAGCAAGAAAACAATGTTTCTTGTATTTTCCTGGGCATGTTGAGTTTAAAACTTAGAAAAATGAACATAGAAGTCTAATGCAATCCATGAAGAGAGTTCCCAAAAAAACAAAATCTTGTGGGAGTCTATAGACACTGAAGTAACACCTGTGCTATACTGCTTGTTCTATGCATGCCATACTAAAATATTCAGGATGTGATATAGCTGGAAGTTAGTGCCTCTGCATACAAAACTTACATTTCTCTTTGCAGGTGTTGAAAATTTTATGTCACATTACTAATTTTTCCTTTTTCTTTCCTTTTAGTTTTAAGGGAAAGAGAAAAATAAATAATGCAGCTCTAAAGATAGAATACTTGGACTGGAAATAAGAGACTGGGTTTAAGTTCTACTTAGCCAGTTATTCAATCATCTGTCTACATGTAAAATCTGAAGTTGTCTTATACTGAGTTAAAAGAGAGAAAAAGATTTCCCAACAATTAGCCAAAATAATTTTTCCTGGGATGCCAGGGATGGATCCTGATTTCTTCTGTGCAAAGCAGGTACTGTGTCACTGGCCCAAAACTTCTCTATCCCCTCAGCTTCCTAGTGCATAAATTAGATTCAAACTTATGAAGGCAAGCATATGTATTGCACAATGTTTTAAGATTTAACATAATATAAAAATTAGTCACATAATTTTGGAATGCTTTTAAATGAATGATGAGGACAGGTCAATAAATCCTGGGTGTACTTCATTCCCTTCTTATCCCAGTAGCAGGACATTTTCAGCAGGATCAATTTACAGGGGTAGAGTCTTTGTCAAAAGAGTGTTCAGAAGACTTTTTGCTAATAAATTGTTTGTTTGATGTTGTTGTTGTTATTATCATCATTATTATTTCCTGTCATTTATTGCAGGCTTTCTCCCCAAAGGGGATTCAAAGTGGCTTACATCATTTTCCTCCATTTTATCCTCACAGAAACCCTGTGAAGTAGGTTACAATAACCATGAGGTAGGTCCTAGGTTACAATAACTATTAGGTAGGTCCTCTTGACAATGGAGGCCCAGGTCACCAATATTGCCAGGCTGGCATTTTACCAACTGTGCCAAGGCAAGCAACTGCCCCCTACCTGTCCTACTCTAATTTAGCCACTGTAATCCATACAACAGTCACCTCCAGACTGGATTATTGTAACTCATTCTGCATGAGTCTTCTCTTGAGACTGACTCTGCTTAGATCTTCAAAAGCACGAAGAAGAAGACGACATTGGATTTATGTTCTGAATATGGACCTTCTCTTGAGACTGACTCTGCTTAGATCTTCAAAAGCATAAGAACATAAGAGAAGCCATGTTGGATCAGGCCAACGGCCCATCAAGTCCAACACTCTGTGTCACACAGTGGCAAAAATTTTTATATGCACACATACACTGTGGCTAATAGCCACTGATGGACCTGTGCTGAAGAAGAAGACATTGGATTTATATTCTGTCCTCCACTCAGAGTCTCAGGGTGTTTCACAATCTCCTTTATCTTCCTTGCCCACGACAAACACCTTGTGAGGTTGGTGGGGCTGAGAGAGTTCTCTCAGGACAAGTTCTGTGATAGCTATGGCTGACCCAAGGCCACTCCAGCAGCTGCAAGTGGAGGAGTGGGGAATCAAACCCAGTTCTCCCAGATAAGAGTCTGCACACTTAACCACTACACCAAACCGGCTCCCAAAGGCTGTATATAAAGGGGTATATTCCAGAAACTGAAGTCCCTTTCTTTTGTTACAATCACACTTACTGGAAGCCTTGAAAATGTGTGTATGAGATTGCCACTTTGTCTGAAAGATAAGGGCAACACATATATTGAAATAATCAGTTTCTGGTATGCATGATATATGAAAGGAAAGGTCCCCTGTGCAAGCACCAGTCATTTCCGACTCTGGGGTGATATTGCTTTCACAACGTCTTCATGGCAGACTTTTTACAGGGTGGTTTGCCATTACCTTCCTCAGTCATCTACACTTTCCTCCCAGCAAGCTGGTACTCATTTTACCGACCTTGGAAGGATGGAAGGCTGAGTCAACCTCAAGCTGGCTACCTGAAAACCCAGCTACTGCTGGGGATCAAACTCAGGTCGTGAGCAGAGCTTAGGAATGCAATACTGCAGCTTTAATGCTCTGCGCCATGGGGCTCTTATGCATGATATACCTAGGCTGCAAATATGCGATTTGTTTCTTTCAGACAAAAAGGTAATGGTGGTTATCAGGAAGTTTGTATATAGCACACTGTATAAGCAACATTGACAGAAAAGGTTTTAAAAAAAAATAAAAACACATGCTTTTCCATGTAGGGTTATGTGCAGCATGAGGGATGATTCAAAGGTTTGGCAGGAATTTTTGGAGTCTTTTAATGGAGTCTCCTTTTGGGGGGAGGAATTGAGGCTTAGCTCCAAGTCATGTCTGAGGCTGCTGGTTCCTTGGGTTCTGGGGTTTATTTCCGTGGACACTGGTGCACGGTTAGCTGGCCTGATTTGTGGGCAAGGGTAGGGGTGAACTGGGATCTCACGTTTCTCGAGTTCTTTCCCATCTTAGTTGCAGTTTGGCTGTGGGGGAAGGATATGGCCAATCACACCGTTCATTTTTGGTGTGATAATATGGCAGTGGTCCACGTCATTAATTCCCTTTCATCCAAATCTGGGTAGGTTATGAGATTGGTGAGGGCCTTCACTCTGCGTTGTTTGCAGCTTAGTATTCTGTTTTAGCCAAACTTGTTCCTGGGGTAAGTAATGGGGTGGCTGACGCTCTATCTCGTAAACAGATGGAGAGATTTCATCAGCTGGCCCCAGAGGCAGACAGGTGCCAATGCCCCAGGAGCTATGGCTGATTGGAGAGCCGAAGCCTGCAGAGCGATAGGTCTAGCTATTGCGCATAGCATGCGGAAGTCTTACAAACGGGCTGTGTGGCAGTTTGAAGACTTTAGGGCTGTGGTAGGGTGCCGCAGGGTGTGGCCCCGTCTGGTGGAGGTATTACTCCATTACTGTGTTTTGCTGAGAGGTAAGGGGTTGGCAGTACGATCCATTAGGGGGCGCCTGTCTGCGTTGGCTTTGCCAGCAAGGCACTAGGGTTACAGGGAAGACACGGCGGACTTTAGTCTGCGAAAGATGTGGGAGGGGTGGTCTAGAGAGGCCGGTCCCAGGGTCGATACGTGGAGTCCCGTGTCTCCTTTGATTTTACATGGTTGGATGAGGGTCTGGGACGTGGTGTGTGCTTCGCATTTTGAAGCATGTTTGTTCCATGCTGCATCCTTGTTAGCCTTTTTGGGGGGCTCTTAGGGTGAGCAAGCTGTGACGAGACACCAGTCTTGGGCGGACGGCCCGGGCTTTTTGTGAGCTGGGTTTGTCAGGGGTGCAGTTTTGGGACCCACTCCTTTAGGACTGGGGGCGGCCCCTACAGCGGTGGTCACGAGGATCCTGCTACTTCTATTCTGAGGCTGGGTACATAAGGCCTATGTACAACCTTTTGGTTGTTGGAATGTTATTGGTTCTGTTTGTGTTAACTGTTTTTTCTCTTTAGATGCTGCTGTTCCTGGCCAGAGGAGCCGGAGCCGAGTTCTCATCTGCGGCCATAGACACGTGTTTTGGGCCGCTCTTCAGGCACGGAGAACTGCGGTTGGCTCTCAGCTGGGACTAAGCCAGCATGCCGTTATCGAATGGCGGGGGCGCCGGGGCCTTCAGTGGCCGGGCTTGCTGCCATTTCAGTTCAATTATAGAGCGGGTCCTCCTCCTCAGATCTTAATTATTTACCTCGGAGGTAATGATCTGGGGTTGTTGAAGGGCAAGGCCTTGGTACGGCAGGCCCGTGATGATTTCCAGCACATTCGGGAGCGATGGCCGGGGACCATCATAGTGTGGTCAGCCATGCTGCCCCGCCTGGTATGGCGTTGTGCTTTGGACCCCGCAGTTATAGAAAGGGCTAGATATAAGCAGGGGCGTAGCTAGGGCTTTGAGGGCCTGGGGCCCAAGATTTATGTGGGCCCCCCTATGTGTGTGCACGCCGCCAGAAACAGGATATGATGTCACTTCCGGTGATGTCACTTCCGCAAGATGGCCACCACTTGCAAGGGAGCCCTGCTGGAAACAGGAAGTGCTGTAACTCCCCCAAAATGGCCACCACTTGTGGGGGGGGAAACAGGAAGTGGTGTCACTTTGGGGGCGGCACCCCCCCAAGATGGCACTCCTCCAAGCTAAGCCAGCCAGCGGCTTGGAGAATACATTTAAGGTTAAAGTTGCTTTCTGTCCACCTCTCCTCCCCCACCTATCTATTTGCCTGACTGCCTGCCTTCCTCTTGTGGCTCTCAAACATCTGATGTTTATTCTGTGTGGCTCTTGCATTAAGCGAGTCTGGCCACCCCTGGTATAAAGGAATGAATAAATAAAAATTGCTGGGGAAAGCTGCATACGTGAACACCATTTCTGGAGTCACTCCATGCAGGAGGTGGAGGGTGGTGTTGTTTTTTGTCTTGGCATCTTTTTGCAATGGAGCAGAGGTTACTGAGGGTGCGGGGGGGGAGGTAGTTGCGAATTTCCTGCATTGTGCAGGGGGTTGGACTAGATGACCCTGGAGGTCCCTTCCAACTCTATGATCCTAGGATCCAGCAGGCAGCCTCTGAGGCACTGAAAAAGGTTCTTGCTCAATATCTGACAGCTGAAAGCCCCCCCCCCCGGGAAAAAAAGACATGAACAAATGAACACATGAAGCTGCCTTATACTGAATCGGACCCCCCCCCTTGGTCCATCAAAGTCAGTATTGTCTTCTCAGACTGGCAGCGGCTCTCCAGGGTCTCCAGCTGAGGTTTTTCACACCTATTTTCCTGGACCCTTTTTTGGAGATGCCAGGGATTGAACCTGGGACCTTCTGCTTCCCAAGCAGATGCTCTGCCACTGAGCCACCGTCCCTCCCCAGGCTCGTTTAAAGGCATGCTACCATAATGAAGGACACTAGCCCTCTTGCTTTTCCCCGCAGGGCTGCTCTTAACAACTGCGAGGCAGGCAGATGTTCTACAGGAGCAGTTTCCCCTAGTGGTGGTGGAAAACTCGCCCTGCTGAGTTTCTGCCTGTCCTGCAATGTGGGAAGGCTCTGACCAGGCTGCAGTAGGCACGTGGGGGGGGGGGGGAGAAAAGGCCTAAGAGGCTTCAGAGTATGTAGCAGAGATCCAGCACATGCAGGGCTTCTCATGGAATAGAGGGGAGCTGGGCCCATTGAGTCCAGCATCCTGTTTGGTGAGAGCCAGTTTGGTATCATGGTGAAGTGTGCGGACTCTTATCTGGGAGGTTTGCCAGCATCCCTTGTCAGGAAAGATTCTGCCCATGTAATGGAAGGCACCTCGAAACAATCATCCATGTCTTACTTCACTGTGATTTCTGTGGGGAAGTGCGGGACTGTATTATCAAACCTATCCTGTCTAACCTTTATGGACTACCTGTGGCAAAGTTGGTTTTCTTTCTGCTGTCTGACCGATGTTCCCATACCCCTAGCCTAGTTGCAAAGTACCTTTTGGCTGCCATAACAATCAGGGAGCAAAAGACTAGCTCCCCTTCTTGATGCTGACTAGTTTTTTATAACTGAAACTCTGTGTAAATTTGCCATGCTATACTTTTTACTTCTATGCCAATAAATGTATTTAGATTTGATTGGACTCTTATCTGGGAGAACCAGGTTTGATTCCCCACTCCTTCACATGCACCTGCTGATGTGACCTTGAGTCAGTCACAAGTTCTCACAGAGCTGTTCCTCTCTAGACCTATTTCTGTCAGAGCTCTCTCAACCCCAGGCTTATCAGTCCCACCCACAGGAGATCACCATTATGCCTTGCCACACATGACAGGGCAAAAAGATATATATACAGGGTTTTGTTTTGCTTTTTTTAGCAGGAATGCAGTTCTGGCTGGCTTGGTGTCATGGGGTGTGGCCTAATATGCAAATTAGTTTCTGCTGGGTGTTTCCTTCAAAGAGCCTTGCGACACAATGGTGACATCAGGGGTGTGGCCTAATATGCAAATTAGTTCCTGCTGGGTCTTTTCTGCCAAAAAAGGCCCTGTATATATCAAGGTTATAAGACAACAACTTGCCAAAGCGACTTCTGCAAAACTGTCAATCTTCCCCCCCCCCCATGAGCAGGGGTGTCAAACTCATTTGTTATGAGGGCTGGAGCTGACATAAATGAGACCTTGTTGGGCCAGGCCATGTCAGGTCGGGCCTTGCCATGAGTGTACCTATTTAAGATTAGGAAAGAGATATACATTTTCTAAAGAACACAAAAACATATATATTGTTTAATATATATAACATATATATATTGTTTTAATATAATATATATATATTAAAAACTTAAAACATGCTTAAAACTGGGCAAAGAAAGTTTTAGCTCTTTCCGTCCTTCCCCAGGGGATGGAGGGGAGCCTCAGCCAATAGAAGGAAGAGAGGCTTGGCTCAGTAGCTCTGCTGTGTGATTGAGATAGCCTGGCAAAGCAAGCTATTCCTTCCCAAGGAGAAAATAGAGATTTTGCTCTGTAGCTCCTCTGCAATTGAGCAAGCCTTGCAAAGCAAGCTGTGATGCAGAAGGAAGCAAGAGAGAAGGAAGCAGATGACAGCCAGTTGCTCGGAGGCCTTATGAGCCCTCTGGAAGCCTGATTTGGCCCCCAAACTGCATGTTTGACACTCCTGTCCTAGAGCACCCAATGCAAATCCTGCGCTCTTTCACCTTCCTCACTTCCCTTTCATGGAGGCTTCCACAACCGTGCAGGCTTGGAGATGTTGACAGTCACATCCCGGGTTGGGGGGCAACACCCAACCCAGAGAACCACCATCGCCGTCTCGAAAAGGCCAGTGAACAAAGCAAACCCTTCCCCGGGTGCTCCTCGTGCATGCCAAAGAGTTGTTTATACCTCGCTTTGCAACCAGCAAACCTCTCCCGTTCGCCCTGGGCGCGCACCGCACTTTACTTTCAGCCACAATCACTACACGGAGAACCACAGCTTGCACCCAGCCCAATTTTTTTTGCAGCAAATCCAATTTTTTGCAGCGATTCCGTCAACTCACCGCCAAAAAACCCCCAAAACACAATACCGATATATGGGTTAAGAAAAGCATTTGATCATTTAAACGAAAAACAGAATAATCATTGATGCAAAAAAAAAAAAATAATCAAGCAAAAACAAAAAATTAGCCCTGCCTCCTGCAAATAAGGAACGATGCTCTACAGGTTGGATTTTGCACCGGGGAGTAAAGTCAGCCGCTCAACTCTCTTCTGGCACCGAAGTTTCTTGCTGTTTGCGGAAGAAGGAAAGCAAATAAATGGGGAGAGGGAAGGAGGGGTGGAAGGGAAGCAACTTTAACTGCATTTTTCCCCCAATCTCCCAAGCCGGGGCTGCCCAGCGTGCCTGCCTTCTCCTTTTCCCGTCCCTCTGCTCTGAGGGCTGCCTTTTCCTCCATACCCCGGCGCCGTTCAGCCCTACCTGGATATACGCCATCTTTCTCCGGGCTCACATCAGTCTCAGCTGCTGCTCCGCCTGCCCGGGAATGGCGTCTGCTGCTACCGCCTGCCTCCCTTCGGCAGCTCTGACGTGCACGGTTTGCTCAATGAGGCCGTGCCTTCCTTTCCCCCTTGGCGGCGATGGGAAACCGGGGACTGCTGTAAACCGCCTCTCCGGCTCTGCAGGGCAGGGCGGCTTGCATCCCTCCGGGGCGCTTCAGGGGGTTTGCCGGCCACGCTATGCAGTCCCCTCGCGACGTCCCGCTCGCCTCCAGCCCAACTTGTCGCTCCCTGGAATTGCACCGGGAAGGGAAAGGGGAGCGATGACCTTCGCCCGCCGGCAGCCCGCTCACTGCGGGGAAACTGCAGCCGGTGCTGACGGAGGCAGCTGGTTTGTCCATCCGTTGTAGCAGGGGTGGGTCGCGTGCAGGGGCGTAGCTAGGGCTTTGGGGGCCCCCCAGGCCTGGGGCGACCCACCCCCCACGCCCCCCCTCCCTACACCACTGGATATAAGGCCAACAAGGAAATTAAAAAGCTGCTGGAAAGGGGTTTGGGCCACTTTTTGCCCCATTCGGATATTTTGGTAAGATGTCCTGGCCTCTACAGAGGGGATGGGGTCCATCTCTCGGAAAAGAGTAATATGCTTTTCCTGAGAGATTTACAGCAAGGGTTGCGGGTGGCTTTGGGCCTCCCGGTGGGCGCTAAGCCCTAAGTAGAGACTTGGCCTTAGTAGTGGCAGGTTTTTGGTGTTTAGGACACTATGCGGCTAGGGGAGGACTGCGAAGCATCCCCCTTTTGGGGAATTTGGAGTCTGGCATGAACAACCTGGGGTTTGAAGACCCGGGTTTGGAGATTGCAGACTGTCCAGGAGGCTCGGCTAGAGGGTGCCTTTCTGGCGAGACGTGCGTCTGGGTTTGGGGCCCTCTGGTGCGTGCCTCCCTGCTGGGCCTGCCTGGAGGGAGCTGAGTCGCTCAGCTCTGGCTGGGGGGCTGGGTCTCTCGCCCGTTAATGGCAGGGGAGCAGTTGCGGTGACCCCTAGCCCTGGCCAGGCCGCTGGTGGGGTACCCTTGCTGTTTATGCTGTTAGTTAATAAAGTGGCCCAATTTTATTCCAATGCATTGTGTCTGACACTTTATTCCGACCTTGGGGGGCAATCAGAAGCTTGCAGCCTGCAGCATAGCTGCTAGGCTGCTTCTGCGCTGTTTGCCTCCCTGGGAGGGAAGAGTCAGAAGTCGCCCGTTTGGGCGCGCAATGTGAGGGGCGGGGCTAGCCACTTTAACAGCTAGCTCCACGTTCCCCTCAGTTCATTCTGTCGTTGATCGGTCCTCCCTTCCACCCTGTCTGTTATGTAGGCTTGGCTGGTTGCCTCATTTGAGGAGCCGGGTAGGAATTTTTTACACCCGGCTGATTGGCTGTTGCTGGGGTGTGTTTTTCGCCTACCCTGCATAGCAGTGCAGTGGATTGTGGAATTGGCTCAGGGAAGGTGCCTTTAAATAGTTGGTCACTTTAGTTGGCAGGTTTTTGGGGTTTAGGACACTATGTGGCTAGGGGAGGACTGCGAAGCATCCCCCTTTTGGGGAATTTGGGGTCTGGCATGAACAACCTGGGGTTTGAAGACCTGGGTTTGGAGATTGCAGACTGTCCAGGAGGCTCGGCTAGAGGGTGCCTTTCTGGCGAGACGTGCGTCTGAGTTTGGGGCCCTCTGGTGTGTGCCTCCCTGCTGGGCCTGCCTGGAGGGAGCTGAGTCGCTCAGCTCTGGCTGGGGGGCTGGGTCTCTCGCCCGTTAATGGCAGGGGAGCGGTCGCGGTGACCCCTAGCCCTGGCCGGGCCACTGGTGGGGTACCCTTGCTGTTTATGCTGTTAGTTAATAAAGTGGCCCAATTTTATTCCAGTGCATTGTGTCTGACTCTTTATTCCGACCTTGGGGGGCAAATGCTTTTCCATCTTATCAATATGTATCTTTAAACATAAATTTTCTTTTGTGTGCATTTCAATTTTTTTTGTTCCAAAGAGGCCTATCTCTCTTTTGCCGTGGTGGTGGTTACATTACCAGCACTGAATCATTTCCTTCAGCACTCATACAATCATGTAGATGTGACCTATATTCTTCTCCATAGGAGCAGAAACTATTCATCAGTGCTGACAAAGCAAACAACATTTGCCTAGAGGGGCCATCCCTTCAATTTGCAAGACATAATAGGATGTAAAAGTGCTGAATCATATCTGTGTTGTAGTGGTGGTGGAGAGGTGGCTGAGCAGAGTGACCAATGGTCCAGAGAGGAATGTAGCTAATGAGATGCATGGGAGGAAAGTCCAGCAGGGTCACCTCTGATTGTACTGATCCAGCTGGCAGAGATGACTGTAGCTGATCAGAGGCATCTCCAATCATGCTGAGCCTCTGCTTGTAAACAAATGAAACCAAAACCACTTCCAGCAGCCTCCAGAGATGAATCGACTGCAGCTAATTTGAGGCACGGAGTGGAAAGCCCAGCAGGGTCACCTCTGATCATACTGATCCAGCCGGCAGAGACTATTACAGTTGATCAGAGGCACTTTCAATTGTGCTGAGCCTCTGTTTGTATATAAACAAAACCACCTCCAACCAGAAGGAGCAGAGAGGAAGCAATAATCAGAGCCCAGCAGGGTCATATGGAGCCACCCATAAAGCTTTTTTAGACAAAAGCATATGAGGCAGCCTCCAGTCCAAGCAGAAGGAATAGGCAGTATCTTTAATGGGGGAATTGTGGAGGGGAGAGTGAATTGTTGAGGGAGCTCAACCTAGGGGCCAGATTAAAAGCATGGGTGGGCACTTCTGGCCCACAGGCCATATATTCAACACCCCTGTCCTACTTCATTTTCAGTGTTCCAATTTTTATTCTCCATCGACTACACTATTCCATACTATTTGGCTCAGAGGTTTACAGTGAGTAGTGCAGTGGATTGAAGGGAAAGCTGATGAACAATTAAAAGAAGAATGAAATCACAGATGACAAACTGTTGAAAATGTAGAGTTCAAAGTGGACTTTGGGGGAAGAGAACGGAGTTTTATTTAATAAATTAAGAAATTTTGAAGAGCAGCACAGCAAACTTTGTGAGTATGGAAATGGAGAAAAGAGTAATAAGAGGTAGCCCAGACAATGGGAAATAAAATTTGTCGAATAATTGACTTTGTTGAATGAAGGGGCTGAGAACAATATAAATGAACACAAAAGGATCAAATGCAATTATGGTTGAGAGGACAGAAAGGACAGAGAGGACAGCTATACTATGAATATTTTGAAGTGCATATTTATTTAAATATTTATATGCTGGTTTTGATACTGAGGGAATTCTAAAGCAGATTAGCTATCATTTGAACAATAAAAATCCAAACCAAAAATAAAATCAAATACACACATGCAATGAAAACAGAAACTATCACCAACAGATTGAAGTCATCTGGTATTTGGGAAATCATAGGCTAATTTAACCATTTTAAGAGTTTTGGAAGCTCTTATATGATAAAATACCATGCAGAATATAATAATTATAATGAAAATATTTGTAAATCAGATTAATTTTTGTGTCTGACACTAGCAGGATAAAAAAAGTTATGCAAAACATAAGTTCTGAGTGCAACTAGATGGGCAGTTCCACTAAATGCCCTTAGTTATTGTGGCATGAAATGAAGAGCTAAAGCTAATCCCTTTAGCTATCCCACATGAAAATGAGATCTAAAACTAATCCTTTTACAGTAGCTATACCACATGAAATGGGGTATTTAAGCAAATCCCCTTAATCATCATGGCAGGAATCAGGGAGCTAAAGTCAATCCCCTTAGCTATCCTACATGAAACAGAGAGGCAAAGCAATCACTTTAGCTATGCCAGAGCTAAAAAATAAACTCCATCAACCTTTTCAGCTATTATGATTTTGAAATGGATACTAACCTCTCTCTCAACATAGGAAGGCCCTAATTAGGGAAACAATTGTGTCTACTGATGCAATAAGCTGATTTGATTGTCCTTATAAATTATATGTTTGGTGCCTTTCTTTTTTATTACTCCTTGTTGAACAACATAAATCACAATGATATATTGGGAAGAACAGAAGTAATTTATGTAAAAGACACTGGATTCAGAACCCAGCCAGAAAAAGTTGAGAGGTATAGACAAATAAAACCAGACAAATATTAGTCCTTTAAGACTAGTCCTAATATGTAACTTTCCTTGTAACTTTGTTTGAATGTTGGCTTATGGATACATATGTTGATCTCTAACACTAATTGTTTGTAATGCTTGGAATGAAACCCCTTATGTTTGTTATGTCAGTTAAGTTTAAAAAAATCAATAAAATTTAAATTGGAAAAAAAAAACACTAGTCCTTGGTCATGGGTTCAGATATCAGAAATTATTTCACAGAAACACATGAGTTGCTTGAGTCTAGGCCATGACCAGCATTAGCATGTAGGCATGATGGACAAAAGCCTGCTGCACACAACTGGACAGACAGCCACTTCCCAAATTGTCTCATCATCCCTCGGAAAGCTTCTTATTTTTCATTTGAATGATAGCATCTCAGGGTTTGGAAGGCTTTGTTCAGCTGAGGATCCCTTCCAGCATGATATGAAAGGATAATTTTGTAGAGAAAGGCCTTGCCTTAGACCACAGTGATTTTGTTTTGTGGGAGTATTTATACACACATAAAGGAAAGTCAATAGTAAACTAAGATTATTTCCTAGACAGAACCAGGAATGGGCAATGATATTCGGAACACTAACTTCCACTGAACACATCTCAGTTGTCCACTTGTGTCACAATCACTAAGTACATTGTCCTTTTTCAAAATTAATTCTGATGAAAACAGGTTTGTATCCAAGATCAATTACTATGGAATCCTGCTTCTCTTCTGTCATTCTAAAAATTTTCAGTGGCATATAATTTCTGTTATGTGTGCACTTGCCATTGATTACTTCTACATATCCACTTTATAACTACAAAATACACAGTTTGCAGTCTAATAGCATCTTTGAGATCAACAAGATTTTGGGGGCATAAGCTTTCAAGAGTCAAAGCTACCTTTATCAGATGCTAGTAGGAATGGAGACCTTATATTCCATTCAAAAGGCTGGAAGGGGGTTGAAAAGAAGGGAGTCAAGATGCAGACCAACATGGCTATTTGCTGAAAATACACAATATACATTTCTCTTGTATAAAACCACTAATTTTTAATGGCCAGAATAATAAACTACCTAGAATGGTTATGAATCCAGTCTTCTGGGGCCTAAATTCCAAAATTCTTCCTAGTTCTTCCTAGATGCTAACAATGCAATAATAATCAGGTCTACTCAAAAACCTATTCAAATTTACTCAGTGGAGATTACGCTGGAAAATATTGTTAGAATTTCACTTTAAATAGCCAAGACACATGTATATCTGAAAAGATTCCTCCAGTATGCTAAAGTCAAGTAGTAGCTATGTGGAGATTGATTTGGAACACTCCGAGTGATTTAAGTAAGACCCAGTCACACATCATTTTATCAATGAAAATCAAAATGTCAAAGGTTCAACTCTCTCTATGAATTTCAATGATAACTTTTGATGTTTGATTCCTAATAATATACAATGATTTATATATTTTAATTATTCATATTGAAGATGTTCTAAAATTAGGGTTGCCATGTCCTACCTTCTTTCCAATGGGCCTTCCCAAGATCTTCTGCTGTGCATGCACAGTGCATGCAGCAAAATTACATCACCCAGAACTGACACCATCACACTGCTAATGTTCTAGTTTTGGGGCAAAACTTTATGGTTTGAGTCCAAATTTACAATAGTTTCGCCCCAAAACTAGAGTGTTGGCATGCAGCATTGCAGAAGTGACATCATTGTGCCATGTTCTGGGGCATTTGCAGGCAGGGTTTCACCCAGGGAAGGAGCCCACAGAAGTGAAGGACCTAGTCTTTGCTAGTCCCCAGGGCTCAGCAAGGGATCCCCTGGTTTTTCAGACTCCTCTCTGCTGCCAGCCAGCTGGCCAGTGGGGGAAAGTCCTCCCAATAGCCACAATATACCTTTCCACCTCAGAAGGCTTAGAAAAAGCTTGGAAGCTTAGAAGAAGCTTGAAAACTTGGAAGGTGTATGTGCCTTTAAATCTCAGTAGGAGCAAGGCTGAATGGGGGCAAGCTGAGCCAGCAGAGCCATGTGGCTGTTCCTAATGGGTCTGTGAAGCTGTGAGAAAGGAAGACAGCACTGTCCATTCATTTGTTTTGCATTCCTTTCAGATGTCATTTGCATAGTAAAGAATAAAGTAGAACCTTTTGTTTTCTGAGTTGGCCTGAAGAAGTTGGTATAAATACTGCAGACGGTTAGCATTCAGCAACTCCCATGAGTAAATTGCCCTAGTGAGATCACAAAAGTGTGTGCTTGCAAACTGTGTTTATTTTGGCAGCTTTGTGAGTATGTGTATGTGTGTTCACTCTCATTTAGTGGAGGTGTAGCAAGCTGCTGGGTGTTGAGGAAATGAAGATTGTATTCAGGGGAACTGCACTCCTGTATTTTTATTTAATTATTTTAGAGGATGGGAAAGTCTCCTGGGTCAAAGTCAGAATGCAATAGAACTTCTAAATATATATTTTAGGGCTTGTTAATAACATATTTTATATTGACCTGGAATCTGTCATGACTGCCAGATTTTTAGTAGTAGTATTGTTGTCAGTTTTGTTGACCTTCCATTTCACAATGGTTGATTAAATTTGGGGTCTAGTGATGAAGGCTAAATTTACTGGGGAAAATCAACAAATCAGCAATTTGAAATGTGTGGAAATATTATAATTGAATTGACAGTCTTGGCAACCTTGTGTTAACTTCAAAATGACTGGATATTGATTCATTCAATTGTGTGAATGCTAGTAATTGTGTGCTGTTTGTATTGCAGCTGTTTTATATTTCAATAAATACATTTTAAAAATGATATCCCTCTGACATATGCAGTGCTATTAGAAGGGATAAAACAATTTTGTTGTCTATTTTCCCTTCCAACAGTGGTGCAGGGTGTGGGTGTGTTGATTGGTGAAACAGTGTGAAATTTAAGGGTAAAGTGTAGGCTTCCCAAATCCCCCGCCTGGATGGGGGACCCCTGATTTGGAGCCTCCTCCCCCCGTTTGGCAAAAATCCAGAAAGCGGGGGGAATGGCGGCCCTTCCAACGCAGCCTAGAACCCAGCAGCTTCTCCTCTCCCCTTCCCACCGATCCCTGATGCTTCTCCTCCTCCCTTTCCTTCCCTCCTCACCTCCAATCACAGCAGCTTCTCCTTGCTCCTCCCCTTCCCACCCAGCTCCATCGCAGCAGCTGGAGCTTTCCCAGGCTGCTTCCTGCCCCGCCCCAAAGGACCATGTGCCTTTGCACCTCCGGAGGTGGTGAAAGGCTTCAACTTTCTGTGTCTGTGTCTTTGCTACTGTGAAGAAGCTGGCTGGTGAGTAGAGAGCCAATCCCCTACATCAGATCTGTGAGAAGGGGGGGGGATGTGAAGGAGAGGGAAACGTCATCATTATTCCCTATGTGAAATATTTCTCATAGGGTATAATGGAGAATTGATCTGGAGGTTTCGAGGGCTCTGGGGGAGCTATTTTTTGAGGTAGAGGCACCAAATTTTCAGTATAGTATCTAGTGCCTCTCCCCAAAATACCCTCCAAGTTTCAAAACGATTGGACCAGGGGGTCCAGTTCTATGAGCCCCAAAAGAAGGTGCCCCTATCCTTCATTATTTCCTATGGAAGAAAGACATTTAAAAAGGTGTGCTGTCCCTTTAAATGTGATGACCAGAACTCCCTTGGAGTTCAATTATGCTTGTCACACCCTTGTTCCTGGCTCCGCCCCAATGTTTCCTGGCTCCACCCCCAAAATCTCCTGGCTCCACCCCCAAAGTCCCCAGATATTTCTTGAATTGGACTTGGCAACCCTAGTAAAGTGCCTTCAATTCAAATAACAACTCTTGTAAAAAATGGTGGAAAATCTGATCATTAATTTCCCAGTTTTTCATCTGGTTAGGCTCTATATGCTTTAACAGATTCTGTATAGTATCAAGTTTACAACAGATATTTTAACCTTAATTTATATCACAGTTCTAAACCTATTTGTAGGACAATATAAGGCTATGCCAAAACTTAATAGTACTTATTCTACACTGTTTTGTCTGAATTAGAGAGATCACAAGAATGTATACTAGAATCAGTGGCAATAATTCTCTTCTAACATATCCATTTCTAATAGTTTAAGATTTCTAAATGGCCACAATGTATTCTTTAGAAATTTTAAAAAAATATTTCTGTATATATGAAAATAACATGAAAATGTCTTTTATGATGTACTTCTGAGAATTATACAATGTACATTCTATTTGAAACTTCAAAGATTAGACAAGGCGGAGCTATTATTTTGTAAAACATCCATTATTTGCAATGTTTATTAACTTGTTAAAATTTATTAAGTTGCTCTTTAATATTTATTAACTCACTGTTTTCTGTTCATTAATTAAGCATTAAAATCATACTTCTTATTCATTAAGAAGCTAGAGAATGGCTGCATGAAACTGAGAACAGATTCACAAGTGAGAAATAGATCCAAGTGAGAGAGTGATTTCTCAGTCAGCTCTAAACCACCTGCCAATTTCTTAGTGGGAAAAAGTGAACCAAAAGGAGTTCTAATTACTGGTACAGCATGTCCAGAGGAAGTAATAACATTAGCAAGAAGGAAAATCACATATGGGAATGAAATGGTGTCTATCTACATGCTGAACTGCAAGCTGATTTCCATGATATTTCTTGAAGTGGTAAGTTATATAGAAAGACTTGAATTTATAACTGGTAAGCAAGCTGGTGAAGGCAGACCAATGTTGTACTTGATAAAATCACTATTTACCCATTTCATTTTGGAAGTGAAGTTGTGTCTACCATAATGGGGTCTTCTGTGGTGGCTGCTCGTTTATCTGACTCCTGGCACCTAATCTTCATAGCTTCAGATAAAATCATTCCTATTTATACAGTCATTTGGGCAGTTGTGGTGGCTTATTTTATCTGTTTTTACCCTTTCCTCTTTCCCACTATCCGTGGATAACAGATTAATCGTATAAACTGTTTCGCTGCAGTTTTATCCAGACATTTACAATGTGCCTTGAATTTCATAAATATTTGCTGTATTTTCCATCTTTTAGTAGCATTTCCAATATTCAAATAAACTTATTATTCTTTATGCTTCTCATTGCTGTATTCAGCGTAAACTTACACTATATAGTATGCTGATCAAATAATATTACAATTCTTAAAAACAAATGAACTTGTTTGCTAATAATTTGTTGTTACTTTATTAAACTAAATAAAAGTAAAGAGTAAAAATACTATATTTTGTGAAAAGACTGCATGTATAAATGCAAAATACTATGTGGGGTTGGGGGAATATGGTGCTGGAAGGATGTATTTGCTCTCATAGTTGGAAGGACTATTTGTTCTCATATCTACATGATGAGAAAAGAGATGTGCATGCATGTTTTCCCTTTCTTTTTTTATTTTAGCCTTTCTCCAAGAAGCTCGTAATTGGCTCTTCTCTCCCATTTTAGCCTCACAACAATCCTGAGAGGTATGTTAAGGTGAGAAAAAGGTTTAGATTCACAGGAGAGTGTTGATTTGAACCTGAGTGTTACCACTCATAATATGATGATCTAACCATTACACCAGAGGTGACCAACAGTAGCTCTCCAGATGTTTTTTGCCTACAACTCCCATCAGCCCCAGCCAGCATGGCCAATGGCTGGGGCTGATGGGAGTTGTAAGTAAAAAACATCTGGAGAGCTACCATTGGCCATCTCTGCATTACACTCATTAGTTCTCACTACAAATCCTAATTCCATAGTTCTGTAATATTGTTCGAAGAATTACTTGTCTCTTCTTCAATGTTATGTGCAAGTAGTATCAATTTTTTTATAAGTATCTTTACACAGATGTACAAATTCTTCCTTCATATGAATCCACAGAAACATGAGAAAACTGAATATATTTTCTATTAAGTATAAAAAGCTGCATTATATCAAGTTTGACCATTGGTCAGTCTAGCTTAGGGGTGGCCAAACTGTGACTTGGAAGCCACATGTGGCTCTTTCACACATACTGGGTGGCTCTTGAAGCCCCCACTGCCCTGTCGGCCAGCTTGGAGAAGGTATTTCTCTCTTTAAATCACTTCTCCAAGCCAAGTCAGCTGGTGACTTGGAGAATGCATTTAAAGTTAAAGTTGCTTTCTTTCCACCTTCCCATCTATTGTCCTTCCTCCCTCCCTGACATCTGATATTCATGTATTGTGGCTCTCTAACATCTGACGTTTATTCTATGTTGCTCTTATGTTAAGCAAGCTTGTCCACCTTTAGTCGAGCTCTGTATTATCTACTATCTAGTAGCTTTCCAGTGACTCTGGCAAGGCCTCAGGCTAGCTGATACTTGAGATTCTTTTAATTAGAGGTTCTGAGAGTTTATCCTGGGGCTTTCTACATGTCAAGCATGTGTTTTACCAATTTACTACACAGAAATTACTTTGTGGCATAATGCTGAAATTCATGACAGAAGTTGTAAATGTTCATTGCAATTGTGCTGCGTATGGAAGTGCAAAAGAACATGTCTACAAATTACTTGACCGTTATTACTTATGTTCAACCTTTGTTGTTTATTATGCCTTGTTGGAGGAGAGAAAATTTGGTTAATTCCAAGAATTAGTTGATTCCATAAGGTAGAGGATGGGACTGAGCATTTAAAGGAGGCACCATAAGGTCTCTTCCAGGGTGGGGGGGAAGTGGACTCAGTGATTTTTTTTTTAAATGATCAGATATTCTCTTCTTGAGCTTGTGGCTGTAAAGCTCCAAACTTTCTTAGATAAAATGAATGATGTAGCTTATTTCAGTATGGCTTCTGACCCAGTTTTTGAACTGAAACTGCCTGTTTTACTTCTACACATTAAATGATTCCTCACTAGTAGTTGCTCCACCCCTGTGCTTTACAGACACAAGCTCAAGAAGAGAATATATGATCATTTTTTTTAAAAATCCCTGGATCAAGCAATCAATTCTCCATCAGTTGCTGGGTGGGTGCATTTTGACCTGTGGCTCCCTCCAATTTCCCTAGCTGCCTCTGGTTCTCTAAAAAACAAGACCAGGAAGCCACTAAGGGAATTGGGGGGAATCGACACAGCAACTGGTAGGGAATGGATCACTTGAGCTGAGAAAAGCAGAAGACCGGGGGTGGAGAAACTGCAAGTGAGGAATCTGTCTTAATCTTTGCCAAAAAAACCCTACAATGGCAACATAACTCTGTTGTTTCTTCTGGATTGCTTTTGATAGAGTTTGAGATGAGGGGGGTTGGGATGGAATCACATTTGGATAATTCTGTCTGGCAGACTAATAAATGCTAGGAGAGAGATTCCTGACCATGAAACTGCTGGAAGAGATAATCCAGGAATTTGGAATAAATCGTCAGTATGATGACGGCATGCAGTTCAGAATGGAGACAGTTACATGAAGAAGGGAAAGGGTTAATAAGATGCTATCTCCTACACAACAGGAGTGCTCAGAGGAGGGGGAAGAGGAGGAAAGAATGAGTCTGGGAAGTGAAAATACCATGGTCAGGATCAAAGAACTGTGAAACTAGTTCTGTTACCACAAGGGCATAGCATTCTTGTTTCGCCTCGAACAGTAATTTCCCATGCTTCATGGCAAATGACATTTTGAAACTGATGCAGTTTGAAAAGCAGTTTATAATATAGCAGAGGGGTCAACTCTTCAAAGAAAACAAACCAAGGCTAGCATGAGCTCCTTTTATGAGTCTGGATTCTAGCCAACATTTCCTCTCATCTTGGCTAGAACAAGGAGGAACTCACCCTAACATTTACATTTAAACTTTGAAGTAAGCTTTTCTAGATATATTACTGTAATTGACTTGTATTTTTTCTAGGGAAAAATAGTGATGGTCACTGCTTCCCAAAATGGGAACTAGGATAGAAAATTATCTTATATTTTTAATTGATCAGTTTATATGAACAATGATTGAATTCTACAGCCTGGAAAGTACATTTATAAAACTATAAATGAATATTACTAGATACACATCCTGTAAAGCTAGTTCTCATCATTTGACCATAGAGATGAACAGGTGGTAGAATTTTTTTAAAATAGAAGCTGCTTTATCATTTGAAAGACTAAGCAGCAGGATGATTTTAAAATAAAGACACATTCATGTTATCTATCTATCATCCTTTAGAAAATTAGACTATTTCCATCAAAAGGTTTATTAAAAACCAGATGCTATTAATGCTATTGTTTCATATTGCTATTGTTTAAAATATTAAAAAGTTGAATGTAAATGCTGCCTTTTAAACATGTAAATGTTGCCTATTTAACTGGGTTATATGTGAGGGAAGAAATAATCTTTTGATGCTGTTTAGTGGAATACAAATACTTGATCAGCATTTGGTATGCTGTAGAAATAAGACTTAATTCTGAATATTCTGTTCCTTTTATTCACTGGTGCAGACAATTATTCCAAACATTCCTTACATTCAGTTTTGTCTGAAATCAAATCAGCAACAACTAGCCACATAAACTTTTGCTGACACTGGAAGCCAGGGAGGAGGGAGCAGCTCTATATAGTGCTGAGAAGACAAGGGAGCTTGAGACTAGGAAGCTAAATAGAGAACAGGGTCCAGGGAAAAGGAAAGCATAGAGAGAGGAAGATGAATGTCTGGTGACTGAAGAGATGGGACACAGATGAAGAGAGAAGCAGCAGAGGCTGAGAGGGGAAAAGTGAATAGATAAACAAGTGTATTGAGAAAAAAAGATGGATCAGAAGAACTTTTTGTCTCTCTTTACAAAACTGAGGTACCTAATGAAGTGTATAGGCAACAGAATCATGAAAGACAAAATATGAATTTACTCAATGTGAATAAATTGTGGTACTTATTGCCAGTGGCTGCAAGATGATTGTGAGCAGTGCTCCTTCTAAGCTGAGTTAGTGTGAGCTAGCTCACAGTTTTTTAGCCTCTGGCTCACACATTTTTGTCTTTGCTCAGGAAAAATGGTTCCAGAACAAACTAATTTATGCAGTAGCTTGCAACTTTAATGCTAGTAGCTCACAAAGTATAAGTTTTGCTCACAAGATTACACAGCTTAGAGGGAGCACAGATGACTTTAAAAGGAAATTTAGATAGGTTCATGGAAGATAGGTCCATCAAAGAAAACTCTTTAGTCTGAGGCAGCAAACCTCTAAATAATAGTGCTTGGTGGCAAAATCAAGGAAGGATGCTTGCTGGTCCTGGACTAGAGAGACCACCAGGGCCGGCTTGCCTACTAGGCAAATTAAGTGGTTGTCTAGGGAGCTCGGAGGGGGTGCGCCAAATTGGGCTCCCCCTCCCCCGGTGTCCTAGGGCCAGCATTGGGAACCACTGGTCTGAACTAACAGACCTGTTTCTGAAATTCTTATATAAAGACTCTCTCTGCCTATAAAGACCCTAATTTTATTACTGTTTTTTATAGTTTTCTTAATATTTATAAACCAATTTGATTCTAAGAAAGGCAGTATATAAAATTTTACATAGAAAAATATGTGTTGTTCAAATGTAGGATGGGCCAGAAAGTGACTTTTAAAAGGTTATTTGAAGGATGAAAAACTAAAAACAAAATACAGAAGTCATTGGTGGGACTAGCAGTCATAGAAGAATGAACTAAATTTCACAAACTGAATTAAACAGTGAAATCTTTAGTTGCAGTTGTCTACTCAGATAATAAGACAAACCTGAAAATATAATTTTCTATTTAATTATTTGTAGTTTCTCACAACATACAACTTTAAATGTGCAGTTACACACTGATTTGATAGCTGTCTTTACTTGACATTTTAACTATTTTTCTTCTTTAAAATGGGAGACTTAATCACCCCTTCTATCGCCCACTTGAATGCAGAAAAAACTGATTTAATTCACAGTTTCAAGAGGAACCATTCAAACAGGAAAAAAAGCAAGGAAAAAGAAAAGCAAGGGCCTTTGACAAGAGAGAAGCAAATCTTAAGAGACTATTATATTACTGTTAAATTGATGTACTTGAATCAGCTGTGTGGATTCTACATGGATTTTCCCCCTCCTGAGTACTTTATGTTAAGTACTGCAACAGTCATTGAAGAAGAAAGGAGATGACAGCCTCCCAGCATGAAGTCTTAGTCAGAGGTCATCCTGCTGGAAAATTAGCAAGCACATTGTTCATTTTTCTGGGTACCTTCCACTACTATGTGTTCCAGTTTTCAAAATGAAACAATGTCTGTTATTACAAACACATTTATATATCATATCACATTTATGTAATGAAAATGTAAAAGGTATGTGGCTGGTAGGTTAAGCAGAAAATTAAGGAATATGTTTTGATGGAAATGCAATACAGTTTTGCAAAGAAATAGCCATTCTTATTGCATACCTGGGGGATATGCAACACTATTTGGTGGTTCTTAATGGTTGAGTAAAGATACAGAGGATCAGACCGAATTGTATATGATTTGATTTTGGTTAGGGATATTTACATTAATGATAGCTTGTCCTAAATTAAGAGTCTGACTCAGTTAATCCACTGTGATTCCTACAACTCTATAAGTCAAGGGTATCAAACTAATTTGTTACGAGCGTCAGATATAAATGAGGCCAAGCCATGTGTATCATAAAATGTGATGCCAGGTAGTGGAGATATAAACTTTATAAAGGATACAGAGAAACATATTTAAAGGTAGTATTTTTAACTTAAAATAAAGCATGCTTAAAACTCTTGCAATGTTATGTTTAAAATTGAAAGGTGGGGGAGTAGTGGGATTTGGCAATGCAATTTTAAAAAAGAAAAAATAGAGAAAAAACACAAGGATCACAGCAGAAACTAAAAATATAAACAAAAAATATAAAATGCTCTGGGCTTAGGAAAACATGAAATGGCTAGGCGTTGCAAGTTTCTCCTCCTGCTCCCAGGTCTACTCCAATTGGCAATGGCTCTTCAGTGTAATATCCCCCTTTGGCTGTGGATTCCCACGTTAGAGTACTCACTAGGCACCAGTTCTAAGGTCCATTCAGCAGAGACATGTTGGCTCAAAGTATCAACCCTTTATTTGCAAGGTCACACAACTCTAGCAAGGAACAGCTTCTAACTGGACATATAAACACTAAAAAGTGAAACTGAGCTCTACTCTATTAAAATGCATTGCAGCACAGACAAAGCTGCAACGAAAACATGGAATGGATTTTCCATTAAAGTCTCTGTGCCCTGATAGACTACCACAAGAGTAGTCTATCTGGGTACAGAGACCTTAATGGAAAGTCCATTCCATGTTTTCGTTGCAGTTTTGCAAGCCCAGAATTGCTTCCTGCTTCACCCTGCAAAGACAAAAAAAAAAGAGGTGGAAACTTTGGCTGCCTTGGAGCATCAAAAGGTGAGGACAGGAAGGGGGAGAAAAGAATGCTGTGAGCCTGATTAAAGCCTGGGTGGGCTGGGTATGGCCTGTGGGCCAGACATTTGACACTCCTGGTTTACATATTCATCATAAGAATATGTCATACCTCTGAGTACTATATACTTCCTTGCAGAACATTTATCTGATCCACAATCTAATTAAGCTCACAGATTTACATGAAGATGGTTCCACACAACCATCCCAGTCGATTTCTCTCACAGCTGGTTAATTATTTTCATTTAACTTGTAAGGGATAGCTACTTGTGGCGTCTCCTGGTAAATTGTTCAAAGTTCTTAAAAAAATATATATATAGTGGGCCAAAATGGAAAAAAATCACTAAGGCAGGATCTTGATTTGAATACATGTTAAAGCAAATATGCATAAGTATATTCATGTTTTAATGACAGCCTGAACATTTAAAAAAATCTTGGGCTACCTGTATTCAAATCATAGGGTTTTATTTTGTTGAGGATTTGATTCTGAGACCAGTTTAAAGACTGCTGTTCCAGATGACAGTTCTTGATCATTTCTCATAAAACAGCACAAGTAAAACAAAAGAAAGTGGAAGCAAAAATATGCTAGAAGGGTGCTGAGTAAAGCCTGCAGAAGTCACAAACATATATCACAAAAGACAAATGACCATGACTAACAAACTGCTAGTGGGTTGACAGGTATGAGATAAACAATGCAAGAAAAAGGATGCCAGAGAGCCTAACAATTTTATCAAATTGGTTTAGGAGGAGATAAATATTCTAGGGTTGAGTGAAAAATATTCTGTGAATTATTACAAAGGGAAAACACAAAGCCATCTATCAGCTGCAAGCAGAAGAGAGGCCCCAAACCCTTAAAACCAACAATCCCAAACTATTGTTTGTTTGTGATGACAAATTCCAAACCAAAAGTTCTTTCCTCCAACTTAAAAATAAATAAATCTGCAACTGGAAATTATTCAAAACCTCAGAAGAGCTCACCAGGGAGCGGAATGCATTCCTGTAGTGAAGTAATTACATGTGTGGTTAATTTCATCGGAAGCTCGCTAACTGACAAGGAAGCATTTACAATAGCAGCAATCACTGGGATTACATGTTCTCAGGAGTCCCACTGTAGCCAAACAATCCAGGGTGCTCATGCTAGACTCTTCAATGCAGATGTGTTCTAATTAGCTATTTTAGGCACAGGTGTGCAAATAAAAAAAGGTAAGCACCGCTTACTCAGAAGCTGGAAGATGCACAATAAACTCCCCTTTTAATAGCAGCACCTTGGGGATCCAAGTCTCAGCATTCATTTAAAAATTAATAATCTTTGTTGCCCTTTCCCTCATCAAAATAGGCTTGGAAATGTAAACTACAAATTGATCCACTGAGATAAGAGCCATTTCTTTTAAAGTTATGTGAGGTTTTCCTGGCTCCTGTTTCTTCCAGAGCTGTGTGATGGGCAAAAATTCATCTGGCACAGCTTTCTCCATCACAACTCCATTCTGGGAAAAATTCACCTGCTAAATTGTTACTGTGTCAGACATCAGTTATAAAGGGGCAATTTCTCTTTCTCCCACTATCTGGTCCACCTGGGATCCTGCAATATACTGTGGATGATGGAAGGTCCAGATCACACAACTGGAGAAAGAACATTAGCATTAGGTTTATTGCTTGTTGTATGAGGAAAATTAACTCTTGTGCCTGAGGTCCTGACTGCAAGGTTGGAATTGCATGGATGGGGAGAATTGCATGGATGAGGTTTAGCGAAATTTAAAAAAAATATTTTAACAGTTGCTAGAGTTTGCTATATTCAATCTAAAAAACATAGTGGGCTTCCACTTATTTCCAGCTATCATATAGATGAAAATAGATGTTCTTTGTTTTAGACCAGGGGTGTCAAAACTCATTTGTTACAAGGGATGGATTTGACATAAATGAGACATTCTTAGGCCAGGCTATGTGTGTCATAAAATGTAATGCCAGGTAATAGAGATATAAACTTTATAAAAGACACAATTAATTTTTTTTTTAAAAAAACCTTAAAATAAAACATGTTTAAATCATTAGCACTATTGCAATATTGTGCTCAGTATCAAGGCAGGCTCTCCCTCCCCCACCCGCTTCCTCCCCAAGAAAGGAGACTCAGCCAATGGAGAAAATGGAGGCTTTGCTCTGTAGCTTCTGTGCAATTGAGAAATCCTGGAAAAGCAAGCTGTGACACAGAAAGAAATTAAAGAGAGGGAGAAGGAAACAGAGTTGCTTGTGGGCCTGATAGGAGCCCTCCAGGGGCCTGATCCGGCCTCTGGTCCGCATGTTTGACACCCCCAGTTTTAGACATTACAACTCCAAGAAGTCTAGGAGGGAATCTTGGATTGCAAATCCCTAGTTTGGAGGCCCTCCTCCCACTTCAGGGTTATCAGAAAGTGGGAGGAGCATTAAATTGCTGGGCATTCCATTATACCCTATGGAGACTGGCTGTCATAGGGTATAATGAAGAATCAATCTGTGGGTATCTGAGATTTATTTATTTATTTATCTATTTGGTCGATTTATATTCTGTCCTTTCCCACAGTCATAATAAAACAATTAAAATACAGTAATAACTCAATAATATACCAATAAAATACAACTACAAAAATATACATAGGTGGGCAGGCACATATTTCAGGTAAAACAAATATTCCGGCTCGTTGTAATTTTACAGCCCATTGTGGGGGAGGGTAATAGATGGTATAAGCAGTAGAATGAAGGGATGTCTGCTTGCCTCAACCGAAGGCCTGGCGAAACAGCTCCGTCTTGCAGGCACTATGAAACATAAGTAAATCCGGTAGGGCCTGGATCTCCACAGGGAGCTGATTCCACCAGGCCAGGACCAGGGCCAAAAAAAGCCCTGGCCCTGGTTGAGGCAAACCGGAGATTCTGGGAAGGCTGTTTTTTTTTTAGGTAGAGGCACCAAATGTTCAGCATAGCATCTGGTGCCTCTCCTCAATCCCTTCATCCAAGTTTCAAAAAAACTAGACCAGGAGGGTCCAATTCTATGGGACCCCAAAGAAGGTGTCCCAATCCTCCATTATTTCCAATGAAGGGAAGGAATTTAAAAGGAGTATGGTCCCTTTAAATGTGATGGCCAGAACTGCATTTGGAATTCAATTGTGCTTGTCACAACCTTGCTCCTGGCTCCACACCCAATGTCTCCAGATATTTCCTGAGTCAGACCTGGCAACTAGGGGTGTGCATTCGGTATGGCCGAATCAAAGAAACCCCCGAATCACCCCTGAATCAGAAGTATATGGCACCGTATACGTCTGAATCCATTTTGAAGCCATTATACGGGAGCTGTATATGGCTCCTTGTTAAACCCGGCAAAGACAGAGGTTCTCTGTGTGGGTCGCGGCGCTCCAGGAAGGGAAATATCTTTCCCGACCTTCGACGGTGTGCAGCTGAAGGCGGCGCAGCGGGTGAAGAGTCTGGGTGTCTTGCTGGAGCCTTCATTATCAATGGAGGCCCAGATAACAGCCACTGCCAAGTCAGCATTCTTCCATCTGAGGCGGGCGAGGCAGTTGGCCCCTTTCCTGGAGCGTCGGGACCTAGCAACGGTGATCCATGCGACGGTCACCTCACGATTGGACTACTGTAATGCCCTCTACATGGGGCTGCCTCTGTGCCGGACCCGGAAGTTACAACTAGTGCAGAACGCGGCAGCCAGGCTGTTGCTTGGTCTCCCAAGATGGGAACATATACAGCCGGGGCTACGCGAGCTGCACTGGTTACCGATTGTATACCGGGTCCAGTACAAAGTGCTGGTTATTACCTTTAAAGCCCTATATGGCCGAGGACCGGCCTACCTGAAGGACCGTCTCTCCCCGTATGAGCCCCAGAGAGCACTGAGGTCAGTAGGAAAAAACAGACTGACTACCCCTGGGCCAAGAGAAATTAAATTACAGAACACTCGCACACGGGCCTTTTCGGCTGCGGCCCCATATCTTTGGAACCAACTCCCAGAGGAGGTGCGGGCCCTGCGGAACCTTGATCAGTTCCACAGGGCCTGCAAGACCACCCTCTTTAAATTAGCTTTTATGAACAGCTGAATTATAATTCTACAACGAAGAAATATCCGCCATCAGCATTAACTAGAATATAGTGTCAATGATAATGTTATGGTTTGTTTTAATTAATGCACTAACTGGTTTTTAAGGTTAAATTAATGCTCAGTTTTAATGTTCTTAATGTAATTGTTTTATTAATGTACCATTGGTCATTGTGTTGTTTATTACTGTTCTATTTATTAATGTACCATTGGTCATTGTGTTGTTAGCCGCCCTGAGCCTGCTTCGGCGGGGGAGGGCGGGATACAAATAAAATTTTACTTACTTACTTACTTGTATACTTCCGAATAGATATTTGGAAGTATACGGAAGTCCATGGAAAAGGCAGGAAAGGAGCTTCTGAAGCCTCAGGGGAGCTGCTTGCCTCCTTTCCCATTATTGGAAGCCTTCCTGCCTCTCCAATAGCCTCCCTGGGATCAGGGAGGGAGGGGAAGAGGGAGAAGATCGCCAGCAGCCAATCCAAAGCATGCATTTGCAAATGCATGCTTTGTAGGGCTGTTGTGTAGCTGATGGCTGGGCTAATCCCCCAGCCATCAGCAACATTGTTGTTCTTTTGTTTACTTGGGTATCCAAGTAAACAGTGTTCTGTGGTCGATTACAGAGCAGTGGTATTTTTTGAAACTGCTCTGTGTAGGGCCAGAGAACCATTTTAAGGAGTCTGCCTGGCTAGACTCCATTCTATTGCTGCTGTGTTGGTGTGTGAGAGAGATTGTGCTGCATTGGCCCTTGGCCTCAGCTGCTGCTGCTCTCTCTCAGACCTGCCTGGAGAAGAGAAGACAACTAAGGTAAGACAGTCTTGGGGGTTCTTGTTTTTATTTTAGTTAGTAAAAGGACTTTTTAAGACTCAGAGACCCTTTACTTATCCAGATTTGGGCGGGTGAGTACTGGGTAGCTTATTTGGGGTTAGGGTTAGGGGGTTCTGCTGGGAATGGGGGCCTGGGGTGGTTTTTTTTTTTTTGCCAATTTGCCCATATCTTACATTAGTGAGAGGACTTTTAAAAGTGCAGTGTCCTTTTACTTTTCCTAATTTGGGTGGCTTGGATTTCTTGGAGTTAGGGTGAAGGTTTTTTTTTGCGGGGAAGGGGTTGGTAAAGTTCCTGTATTGTTAAAAGTCAAGTTTTTTTTACTGTTTTAAAAGGATTCTCTGTGATTTGTTGCTGCTGTGTTGTGCTGCTGTTGTTCCTTTTCTCTTCTGATTCTGGTTCTTAGGGGAGGGGACTGTTTGGCCTAATTTTCATTGTTAAAAGGGTCACTTTTTTAACAGTTGAGTTTGTCGGCCTTTTCTCAGTGATCTGCTTGGATCTGTTGTTGTTGTTTGGATCTGTCCACCACTTCTCTTGTTTGAGAGTTGTGTTGTTTGGGGCAGGGCTGGAGAGCTGGCATCTGTAGATTACGTGTTCTGTGGCAGGGAAGCTGGCACCTGGGTGAGATACCCAGAGCCAGCATGCTTGTTGTGTTTGGCTAGCTCTCCCCACATTGTTTGGGGCAGGGCTGGAGAGCTGGCATCTGTAGATTGTGTGTTCTGTGGCAGGGAAGCTAGCACCTGGGTGAGAGACACAGAACCAGCATGCTTGTTGTGCTTAGCTAGCTCTCCCCATGTTGTTTGGGGCAGGGCTGGAGAGCTGGCATCTGTAGATTGTGTGTTCTGTGGCAGGGAAGCTAGCACCTGGGTGAGAGACACAGAACCAGCATGCTTGTTGTGCTTTGCCAGCTCTCCCCGTGTTGTTTGGGGCAGGGCTGGAGACCTGGCATCTGGGTTTGCTGCAACCAGATCTGCACAGCAGACCTTGAGCAGATTGTGTTTTGTTGGCAGTGATGTTGGCAACTGGGTTTATATTGGTTCCAGGCCAGCAGGGTTCATAGAGTAGATAGATGGATGTAGTGCATTTGGGTCCTATAGAAATTCTGTGGTGTGAAGTTAGGTTTGGATTTGGGTACCCCAGGAATTGGACCCCCTGGCCCAATCTTTTTGGGACTTGGGGGTTTTGTAGGGAAGAGTCCCCTGCGGGTTCCCTGCAGTTTTGGGGGCTCTCCCTCAACCCCCCTGCCCCTCAGTAGCCTCTAATTATGCCCTATGTTGCCATTGATTTCAATGGCCCATAGGGTATAATGGTGGGACAGGGGCACCCTCTTTGGGTGCCCCTGAAATGGGACCCCCTGGCCCAAACGTTTTGAGACTTGGACAGTTTGTAGGGGAGAGTCCTCTGCAGGTCCCCTGCAAATTTGGGGGCTCTCCCTCAAACCCCCTCCCCTCCAGGTGGCTTCCAATATACCCTATTTTGCCATTGATTTCAATGGCCATAGGGTATAATGGGGCCGTATATTCGGAAATAGCTGCGCATCTATCATATATGCGGCTATTCTGAGTACCCGTATTCAGAAATATACAGTATTCCAAATTTTTTGGCTCCTTATATTTCCGAATCCAATTAATTCCGCAGGGCCCTTATGGCTTTTGGAAGGGTGTTCCAAAGTTCTGGTGCTGCCACCAAAAAAGCCCTGGATCTCGTTACTTACTTATTTAATTTATTTTAAACAATTATTAGCCTCCTTTCTTCCTTAATGAGATCAAGGTGCCTTATAACGCACATCAAACATATAAAGTAAAACACATTAGAAACATAAAAACCAAAATTTAAAATCACAACCCAGACTGTTAGTATATTTAACCAAATGTGCTCCTAAAATAAAAGTAGCTTAAACTACCTTCTAAAAATTGAAAGCAAGATGGACAGGTGCACTGCCCTGGGGAGGTTGTTCCATAATTATGGGGCTACCACCTCTCCTGTGTACACATCAAATAAGCTTCTTTGACTGATATGTGAGTAAGGAGGCCTCTCCCTGTGATCTTAATTTCCAGGCATACAGGAGAAGATTATCACTGGCTGAACAGAGATGGGTTTCCTCATAGAGATAACCATTTATATATCTTCCAGGAAGGGACAAATGGATGGATTATCTGTGTTATCGTGGACATTAATGACATTGCTGAGCAGTCAGGTTAGAACTGATAAAAGGAAGTACTTCTTCACTCAAAGGGTGATTAACACATGGAATTCACTGCCACAGGAAGTGGTGGTGGCTACAAGCATAGACAGCCTCAAGAGGGGATTAGATAAGCATATGGAGAAGAGGTCCATCAGTGGCTATTAGTCACAGTGTATTGTTGGAACTCTCTGTATGGGGCAGTGATGCTCTGTATTCTTGATGCTTGGGGGGGCACAGTGGGAGAGCTTCTAGTGTCCTGACCCCACTGGTGGACCTCCTGATGGCACTTGGTTTTTTTGGCCACTGTGTGACACAGAGTGTTGGACTGGATAGGCCATTGGCCTGATTCAACATGGCTTCTCTTATGTTCTTATAAAGCATTGAGACTTGCATCCTGAATTAATTGGAGACAGAGATGCAGAGTAATCCATGTAGGGCCCTACTCCCAAACTCAAGATAGAGCAAAGTGAAATTCATCCAGTGGGACAGTCTTGTGCCATGTAGGGCTTCAATAGTGGGTATTTATGTATCTATTGTGAATACTATTTGATGAATATTACTCAATTTCAGGGACAATTAGTGGTTTGAAATACCCTGCAATGCTATAATGAATAGTGGAATGCTGTGATATAGTTTTCAACTATAGTTGTGATCTAGTGACTTGTGTTTTACTAAATAAAGCTTGAGAGTAAACCATACTGAAATCAGTGAGGGATTTCCCTCTTCTCAGTGAAACAAATAAGCTCAAACTGTAAGGCTAACCTTACAGCTTAACCTTACAGTTTATAGGTACCCTATAAGGCAAAGTTTACCCTTCCTATAAGGCTAACCTTATAGTTTACCCACTTCTTTCCTTCTTTTTCTTCCATCTTTTTCCCCTATGCTGTCTCTTTATCATAGTAAAATTTTATAATTGTAAGTTTTTTGGTAGGAACATCTATTGCTCACTTCACCCTGTAAACTGCCATGTGCACAGATGGTAAGCAATAATATACACACAGATGTAAGAAATGTCATAAATGTTGAATAGTAGTTCTCAAGATTTCAGTTGTCAGTGAAAAACCTCAGAAAAACCTAGCATTCTGCTGTCTCAAAACCAACCGTGTGCCACTCCCAAGGGAAATTCACCAAGAGGGACAGGAAGGGGTAAAAAGTCTGAACAGCCTGTCAGAAGTACAGAAGCCAGGAGTGGGGAACAAGGGAGGGGACAGCCCCTGTCTTGCCCAGCCTCGATTTTAATAGAGGCTGTCTTAACCAGCCTCTATTTTTGATGTTCCAGTGGGCTTGTATTCATGCCAAGGAGGGGATGCCAAAGTAACAACAGTACCTAGACAGCTTAATTAGCTTCTTACACATTATTTTTCTTTTTTTAGTTCTGCAATTTCCTGGAATACTGTGATATAGTTTTCCACTGTAGTTGTGATCTAGTGACTTAGGTTTGTGTTTTATTAAACAAAGATCTTTGTCTTTCACAGTTCACACTTTCATGCCTGGCTGTTCTTTTAAACATAGGCTAGAAACTCCTGGCTGCCCTGGATTAGATAGCAACAACAAAAAAAGAGGGAAGGGAGCAATAAATGGCACAGAAGTGGTACACATGCATGCAGCACTATTGTACCTCAAGCCACAGGTAGACAAAAAAAAAGGACAGAGTTTGAGTGGTGGCAAGGGCCCTGTACAGCAGAAGGGAGAGGGGACAAATGCGGGAAAGTCCTCTATCCCACACACATATTCCTCCTCTCCACCAGCACCAATAACATCTAATGAAAAATTAATCCACTGAATCTAATACCAGAAACAAAGTAAACCTCACAGTGCATATGTGATACAGGTTTTCCTTTGCACATGGATTTCTTCTGATCCATTGAAAAAGCATAAGAAGGCACATGGGAAGCAATCTACTATTGTGTTACAAACAAGCCTAGAAGAAGGGGCCAATAAAATATTTTTCTGAGATAGCATTTTTATTTTTGCCCTCTAGACTCTATGTGCTTCAAATTGTTTGACAGTATTTTGGCACAGTTCATGGTAATTATATCAATCCATGCTTGTGGTTAGGCATGCTATTGAAACCCACTAGCTTTTTAAAAAAAAAAACTAGAAAACACTCGGTTTGCCACATCAAGCTAGGCTATTGGGGATAACCCCTGTGTTTTAGTAATTAGGAAGGAATAACCTGGTGCTCCCTTTTATGCCAATAATGAACTGAGTCAGAGCTGGACTAATCTAAAATGTTTTCTTCTCTGCCATAATTCAGTTATTTTTGAAGAGATTCTGAAGACTAATGTAATGAACAAACATATTATTGTACCAACATTCATCCATATTTGGTTTGCATATATTTTCATGGTGCAGGGTCAGAATCAAAGATCTCAGCTTCAGGAAACAGCAAAAAATAAAATGGTATTTCTTAATAGACTGGAAATACTGTTCAAGAATATGAAGGATTGTAAAACTCTGAAAAATGTAATCCATAAACTTGGAAACAGGCTAAGATTAAGAAATGTCATATTGCTTAAAGTCCCTAAGGGCAGAATCAGTAAAAGGGCATTTAAAAGATGTTTTATAGTGCTAAGGAAGTATAATATATCTTTCTTTCCAGAAGAAAAAAAATAGTCCAGAAATGAAACAAAAAAATCTCTTCAAGAAGCAATGCTTGCAGTCCTCTATGGGCTCTATCCACCAGGATTTGTGCAAATACAGTTGAAATTATTTGGGCCAATGTAAAAAGACAGTTCATGCAGGGTATTTTCTTGGTGAGTTTATTGTGCCCAAGGGTTTGTATCATTATATGCACCCTTCTAAACATTCAGCAATAAAAATGACATCACATAAAAATAAATTATATACTGTCAAAGGAACTGTTTAATTTAAAGAGTTCTCAGGATAAGAAGGTAATCTATAAAATGGATTAAGTGCGTAAATATTTTGCATCTTAATTAAAAGTTAAACTATACAAGTTCTTCCATGTGCTGTGAAATGAACTAGCCAAATGGAAAGCATAACTTGTAACCACTTGAGGCCAGATGTCTTCAAATAAGAAAAAGGGGTATATGCTTTTTCCAGATATATCTTATGGACTAACACAGGATGGCCCATCTCCTGTGTCCTGAAGCTCCTGACATTACTTGACCCGTGTGAGTAAGAAACATGTGGCAAATCTTCTACACCATTAAAGTAAAAGAAGCTGTGATGGACTTAAAGCAGTCTATCTGAGTGGGGGTTGAAAAGCTCACTCTGATTGGCTGAGCTGCTTCCATAGATATGAATGTATCTAGTGGAAGGAGGCTGGGAGAGGGAGAAAATCTCTTCAGGGTTCAGTTCAGTTGGACTGGAGATTGGAGCTGAAAGCAGACTGTCAGCTCATTTCTTGAGACAAACTGGTTATTTAGCTTCTGTCTGGAAAAGAGTTACTTTATGAGAAGGGGCAAATGCAGAGCTCATTCTGAGAGAAAACACTCTTAGAGAAAGATTTAAAAAATAGTTTCAGGTTTTTCACATATAAATCCTCAAACTCACTCACTCAGGACTGACTGACCTTGTGACAGATATATCCCCTCACAGACCCTTTTCTTTAGCAATCAGGTACACTCCAGACTGTAGAGCAACACCCAGGAACTAACACCCCTGAGGGCCATTCACACCAGCACCTCAGTCCCTTTTGTTAAGTCCCACACAGCTAGGATCCCGATCTGACTTCTGGGATTCCCACACAGCCACAAGAAACTTTAGCCTCTCTCCCAGTGTGTTTGTGTCCTTTAGCACTGACAAAACTCCTCAGTAGAGTCTTAAAGTTTCCCTCTGCCTTGTGACACACTGTGTTACAGCTTTGAGAGTTTTCCCTCAGAAAGAGCTTTGGATTTGCCTCTTCTCATAAATTAACTCTTTTCCAGACAGAAGCTAAATAACCAGTTCTGTCTCAGGAACTGAGCTGACTGTCTGCTTTCAGCTCCAATCTCCAGTGGAAGTTCAACTGAACTGAACCGTGAGATTCCCTCCCCCACCCCTCACCAGCCTCCTTCCACTAGATACATTTGTTTCTGTGGAAGCGGCTCAACCAATCAGAGTGAGTTTTTCACCACTCACCCAGATAGACTGCTTTAAGTCTATCAGAGAAGCTAATTCTGATATATTGCTCTTGAGTGTAAAAATGTAATTCATAAACTTGGAAAAGAGTCCATGCACTTAACCACTACACCAAACTGTCTCTACAAATGTAGCAAACAGTAGCAAATGTAGCAAACAGTTCCCATAAACTAGTGCTAGTTATCAGAGATGGTGTTTCACAAAAAAAACACCTCCTAGTATTTATTGCCATGCAGCTTTTATATATTATTGTATACTTGCATGATGTTATGCGTTGGGATCTAGCAGCTGGGTACTGCCAGCACAAATGGCATTCTACTTGCTATCAAAGAACTTGCATTTGCTGATCTGTGACACCCACAGCTAGCAATGGATGCTGCTTTGCAGATGGTTCATTGATGGTTAATGTTTGCAAAACTGAATCTGTAAACTCTATAACCCCAATTCTAAATAACATTTATATTAATATCTGATAGGATTACTAGCTCCCAATTTGACAATCCCTAGAAGTTTGGGGCTAGATCCTGGGGAAGGGGAGGGTTAAGGGAGAAGAGGAACCTTATTTGTAGCCTCAAAAGCATTCATTTTATCCAAGCAAATTGATCTGTCATCTGGTGATCATTTGTTGGAAATCCTAATATCAGGTGGCCAATATCCTCCAACCTTTCTTTTAATTGTAAACAGCAATTAAGGGTAAAATCCAGTTTAATTGCTAAAATTGTGATTATTAATAAATCAATATTTTCACAAGTTTGCAAGAAAAAAAAGATATCCTTATTTCTTGAGAGACAATTGATGAGACAATGCTACTTCTTATATAAATCCTGAGATATTACCTTTACTAAGAATATTTTGTTATTTTTGTATGTGGTATTTTAGTCATGCAGTTCCTTTTAAAAAACTCAAGTCCAGTTTCTTTTTGAAGTGAGTATCTTAATTTTTGTTATTTGGAGCTACAAACAGAGAAACTGCCATTTAAGGACAATATGTCATTTTATAACTGTAGCATGCGGAATAACCAAAATGTACATAGCAGCTTACCCCATTTAGAGGATAGGTTTAGCATGCGGAATAACCAAAATGTACATAGCAGCTTACCCCATTTAGAGGATAGGTTTTCCATCCTAGCTCTCCAATTGCAGTAGTTGTATCAAGAAGCACAACTAGAAATTAAAAGAAAATCATTAATGTCCCAAAAGACACAAATAAATTTAGTTAAATATCATCGTTCTTATGTCTGTATAGGAGAGAAGGAATCCAAAGCAGGTCTATTCAGAAGCAAGTCCAATATTAGTCACTGCAATTCACTCCCAGGAAAGTGTTCTTAGGACTGCAGCCTAGATCTCTCATAGCTTCAGGTGGGAAGCAGTGCTGGTCTGAAGCAACAGTTTGAGTCCAGTGGCACCTTTATGACCATCAAAGTTTAATTCTGGGTATAAGCTTTTTTGTGCATGTGCATGAAAACGTATCCCCAGAATTAAACTTTGTTGGTCTTAAAGGTACCACTGGATTCAAACTTTGTTCTGGATCTCTTATAATTAACAATACAATTCACACATTAGTAGTATGTAGTTTATTATATGTTTACGTCAACATATCATATGATATGACTAGCTGCTTTAAACTTACTCTTTCCACAGCTATTGAACACATAAAATCTTGGCAGTGACCAAATGAAAGCATAATATGAAGACCTGGGAAAGTTATATTTCCCTGATAAAATAAAGTCAAGCTGAAGTAAAGAGATAAGAAGTAAGATATATACACAGTATAAACAAGTTCTCACATAATCTTTGGAAGTGTGGGAACTGCTGTAATGTGCATCCTTTTCATGCTATTTGCAGAAGTCCAGGATCATGTGAAATGGACCCATAGTATTTATTTCTGACAGTGTTGCTTGATTTCTTAAAAAGTGAGAGTCACATGGAAAGCTGATTTGGCATTGATTTCTCCCATGAAGACTTGTACTTTAGATTTTATTTAATACCACAGATTTCATGCTGCTAATTTTGGGGGGATACCCAGAGTATTAAAACCACTTTTGAAGAGTTATACTGTACTTGATTCCTAGTGGAATTGTTTAGTCACATGTAAAACAGACTTTCTGGTAAAATCTAATATATAAACCTGTACATTTCCAATCCTAAATGTTTTTTTAACCCTTTAAACATCGTTTTACCATAACACAGGGACTATAATTCATTCATAATTCATTGAGACAAGCAAAGTATAAATAAAATTTACCACCTTACAAAATTGTTATAATGTAACTAGACTAGAGTTTGGAAAATTCTTGGAGTTTTTATGGTGGAGTCTAGAGAGGACAGAATTTGGGGAAGGGAGGGGCCTCAGCCAGATATAATGCCATAGAGTCTGCCCTCCAAAGCAGCCATTTTCTTCAAAGATCTCTGTTGGCTGGAGATCAGTTGTAATTCTAGGTGATCTCCAGATCTGAAGGTGGCAATAAACCTGGCAGTAACTGCTGAGTGACTTGGTACCACCCAACTTCAACAGATGCAGTCCTATGAAAGCCAGTGTGGTATAATGGTTAGAGCTTCAAAAAAGGGTCTGGGAAATCAAAATTTGAATCCTCATCTTGCTGTGGAAGCTCACTGGGTGATTTTGGGCCAGTCACATACATTCAGCCTAAGCCACCTCACAGGGTTGTTGTGAGAATTTAAAAAAAGGAGAATAATGTAAGATGCTTTGGTTCTCACTGCGTCAAAAGATGGGGTATAAACAAGGCTTTTTTGTAGCAGGAACTCATTTGGATATTAGGCCACACACCCTGATGTAGCCAATTCTTCTAGAGCTTACAGTAGGCCCCCTACTAGAAGCCCTGTAGGCTCTTGGAAGATTGGCTACATCAGGGGTGTGTGGCCTAATATGCAAAGGAGTTCCAGCTACAAAAAAAGCCCTGGGTATAAATGAAATGTATTAATAAAATAGTGGAAGATGAGAGGCAGATAAAAGTAGGCTGGCAAATGGCTGAGAAGGAGATAATAACACTGGGAAAGGGGAGAGGATATGGGGATTGCCAGGAGGAGGGAAAGAGGAAATAATAAATGTAAAGTTCTGCATTTAGGTAGGAAAAACCAAATGCATAATTATGCGATGGGGAAGACTTGTCTTGGCAGTAGTATGTGTGAAAAGGATCTAGGGGTCTTAGTGGACCATATGTGGAACATGCAGCTAGGCCAATGGAATTTTGGGCTATATGAACAGAAGTATAGTGCCCAGATCATGCAAAGTGATGGTATCACTTTACTCTAAACTGGTTAGGCCTCACTCAGAGTATTGTTGCCCCAGAATGTCAGACCAGAACCAAGATCTGTTGCCCCAGAAGGTCAGACCAGAACCAACAGGTTGAAATTAAATAAAAGAGTGATTCCCCAGTGGAACAGGCTTCCTCGGGAAGTGGTAGACTCTCATTCTTTGGAGGTTTTTAAACAGAGGCTAGATTGCCATCTTACAGCAATGCTGATTCTGTGAACTTTGGCAGATCATGAGAGGGAAGGCAGGAAGGGTTGCATCAGCACTTTTTTCGGCTGTTTTTTGCATGCCAAGGAAAATGCTGATCACCAATTTGAGGTCAGTCAGCAATTCTTCTCCAGACCAGTTTGTCTGGGATCCCGGAGGATCTCCCCCCCCCCATGTTCTGGGTGTAGAGTGGGTGTCACTGTATGTGTGTGTGGGGAGGTATTTGTGAAATTTCCTGCATTATTCAGGGTGTTAAGCTAGATGACCCTGGAGATCCCTTCCAACTCTATGATTCTATTATTTTAATGTGTGGGAACGTCAGCCTGGGCTAATGGCAGGCACCTCACAGCTGGGCCATACCTTTTCCCAGATAGAGACTGCTGAAAGATGGAGAGGGAAACTGAAGACATGGGGCAGATAAATGTAATTCGGCTCTTCAGTAGGAAGGAGAGAAGGAAACAGGAAAAGGGGGGAGGAAAAGGAAACGGAAAGATGGTTGTGGAGAAGAGGGAAATAAGATGCCTCCTGCAAATACTTGCATGTTCCTGCTTGTGTATACTAGTACCACACAGAGATTTCTCAGAGGAGCTCTTAGAAAGCATAAGGAGAAATTCCATTATAGCCTTATCACTCCAGAACATTGTGAATATAGCCCAACATTCCCTAAACTTATTTGTAAATATCAGAAGAATTTCTTAATCATCTTTGGTAATGTTAATGTAATAAGCAATAAATTTCCCCAAACACAATTCAACTAGCCTCTTGCAGCTGGATGATTTATTTTATTCCAACTAGAAACTGCAAAAAGGGTTGATAGTTTCCAAATCTGACAAAACACCATAATTTTTAATATAACTCAATAATATAACCTTTGGACCATGAGATAAACTGATACATAATATATCAAAATTCTGTATTTTTTACAATTCTAAACGATATAAACAAAATCAGCGCTATTCCTAAACGTTTTTAGTGCATTTTTACTATAATGTGAGAAACCGATCACCTAAATGCCTGCTAGTGTTATCTGATAGTATAGTCATTTGGCATTTTCACAGTGCTGCTGCTTTATCTTTTTCAGATCTTTTATGTATTTATTTTAAGCTCCAGTATGAGGATTGTACAGGTTTTACTTTTCGTTTATCTAAGCAAGCCCTATAAATCAAGTTAAAAACTCAGAGGCATGATCTAGTCAAGATTAAGCAATGTTAATTACCATTGAGTTTAAGGGGAAACAGTTAAACACATTATTAATTCTTCAGTTGACATCAATTGCATTTCACCTTGGATGGATGTGCCCTGAGATTTATCGAAAAAATAATTAAAACCTGCTATTCAATTGTAATTCATGTGAAGAAACAAAAAAAGTGTGTTTTTCTTTAAAAAAAAACCTTTAAAATCAAATTTAAGCTTCTTGTTAAAACTTTGGGGCTTTTTTTTTTTTTTTGTTCTAAATTTAATATTACAGAGGAGGGTCCCCCAAAGAAACCTTGTCAACCAATGTTACTTGTTCAGCTGCTAGAAGCACAAAGTCTCTGACTCTATGATAGGTCATTAGCCTATTATTAATATTTAAATATTTAAACTACTTATAAATTTGGCTAAAACTTTGGAACCTTTGTTGTTCTAGGCAAAATATTATGGAGGGAGGATTTTTTCCTGGAAAAACCTCAATTTGGTTTACTTGTTCTGCTAAAAGCACAAAGCCTCTGTGTCTGGGACAGGTCACTAGCTTATTGCTAACATTTAAAATAGTGAGTAAATTAATGTGAATGAAAAGAGACACCAATGTGGCTGAATCACAATATTCTAAATAAAACTGTTAATGTTTATTTGCATTATTCATTCTGCTTAGTTTGTAGTATTTCATAGAACTTTGCAAAAAGTGCCTAATTGCTCTACAGAGTAAAATAAAAGTTCATGTTATGAAGGCCCAAGGGCAATAGAGTTTGGTTTTCAGCAAACTATAAACCCCTGTAGAATATGCTTGTACTTCTCTAACTACAAATGACAGTTCAATGTCAGCATTAGGCAACCAAAAGTCTAATCTCCATGGATAAGTTTTTGATTTGTCTATTCTTTAGGGAAAGTTTGTTAGAAGTCCATATGTGTTGGGGTGAATAATAAAAAAGTACTATAATTAGAGAATCAAATAATGAACTGTAAGGCAGGACAACTGATTTTTTTTAAGAGACAAGAGGAAACAAATGAGAGTCCACTTGATAATAAGCAAAGATACAAGTTTGATTTATCTTTTCTTTACAAATTTTCTGTGCCACATCTCCAGAGAACCTATTGGAATCAGTGTGTGTGTTGTGTGTATGTGTGTGTGTGTGTGTGTGTGTGTGTGTGTGTATATATATATATATATATATATATATATATATATATACATATATATATATATAAAATAAAAACTTTATTTGTACAGTAAGCACAGGACTTTTTTGTAGCAGGAACTGTACAATACAGAGAGAGAGAGAGAGACGTCAGCTGTTAACTGTCAGCAGAGTGACGCCAATGAACAGCCAGTTTTGGTTAGTCATCTGTCTACAGAGTCCGAGAAGCAGTCTTCTTATTAGAATCCCATACCAGTGCTGTGAAAAGCATTAAGACTCTACAGTAAAAAAGGACACTACTTTAGAGGACATTTTAGGGGCTAGACAGAGAGCCAAAACCTAATATTATCAGAATATTATAGGAGTGTGAGAGTAAGTAAGTAAAATTTTATTTGTATCCTGCCCTCCCCGCGTAGGCAGGCTGAGGGCGGCTAACAGCATTTTATACATATACAATAATAAATATAAAACTTTAAATTTAACCATAAAAACTTTAAATTTAACATCACTTAAAAACCAGTTAATGTACTTAAGTTCATATAATTTGAATTGATCTGGCAGCAATGGTGGCGTTCTGACGCTAGTTTTCTGCCAGTTTGAATAATTCCGTGATGACATAGATCCTTAGACAGGACCATGTTGGCGGATCCTGATTAACAACAATTCAGCAGTCGATATATGCTCGTTTAAAGAGGGTAGTCTTGCAGGCCCTGCGGAACTGATCAAGGTTCTGCAGGGCCCGCACCTCCTCAGGGAGCTGATTCCATAGGGCAGGGCCGCGATTGAAAAGGCCCGTGCTCGGGTATTCTGAAGCTTGATCTCTTTCGGCCCAGGGATAGTCATTTTATTTTTCCCAGCTGACCTCAGTGCCCTCTGGGGTTCATATGGGGAGAGACGGTCCCTCAGGTAGGCCGGTCCTCGGCCATACAAGGCTTTAAAGGTAATGACCAACACGTTGTACTGGACCCGGTATGTGACCGGCAGCCAGTGCAGTCCACGTAGCCCTGGCCATATGTGCTCCCATCTCGGGAGTCCCAACAACAGCCTGGCTGCCGCATTCTGCACTAGCTGCAGCCTCCGGGTCCGGCACAAAGGTAGCCCCAAGTAGAGGGCATTACAGTAGTCCAATCTTGAGGTGACCATTGCATGGATCACTGTTGCGAGGTCCCGACGCTCTAGGAAAGGAGCCAACTGCCTTGTCCGCCTCAGATGGAAGAATGCTGACTTGGCAGTGGCTGCTCACTGGGCCTCCATTGATAATGAAGGCTCCAGTAAAACACCCAGGCTCTTTACCTGGCACGCTGCCTTCAATGGCACGCCGTCGAAGGCCGGGAGAGCATTTCCCCTCCCAGAGCGCCGCGACCTACACAAAGGACCTCTGTCTTCGCTGGGTTCAGCTTCAGCTCACTTAGTCTGAGCCACGTCGCAACAGCCTGTAAGGCCTGGTCCAGATTACCTGGGGCGGAGTTGGGCCGTCCGTCCATTAGTAGATAGAGCTGGGTGTCATCCGCATATTGATGGCAACCCAGCCCAAACCTCCGGGCAATCTGGGCAAGGGGGTGCATATAGATGTTGAACAACATTGGGGAAAGAACTGCTCCCTGAGGCACTCCACAATCTAGTGTGTGTCTCTGGGACCGCTCATCCCCAATTGCCACCCTTTGTCCCCGACCAGAGAGGAAGGAGGAAAGCCATTGCAAGGCCAACCCCCCAACTCCAATGTCGGCGAGGCGGCGCGTCAGCAGCTGGTGGTTGACTGTATCAAATGCAGCTGACAGGTCTAGTAGCATCAGTACCGCAGCGCCGCCTCGATCCAGTTGCTGCTGGAGGTCATCCACCAAGGCGACCAGCACTGTCTCCGTCCCATGGCCCGGTCAGAAACCAGACTGGCACAGGTCGAGAACGGAAGCGTCATCTAGAAACCTCTGTAGCTGCAACGCCACTGCCCTCTCAATAATTTTTCCTAAAAACGGTAAATTAGACATCGGACGGTAATTCGCCAATTCGGCCGGGTCTGCTGTACATTTTTTCAAGAGAGGGCAGACCAACGCCTCTTTCAGAGGTGTTGGAAAGTGCCCCTCTGTGAGGGATCTATTTATGATGTCCCATAGAGGACATCTAAGCTCCCTCTGGCAAGATTTAATCAGCCAAGAGCGGCAGGGGTCCAGATCGCATGTTGTTGGGCGAGCAGCAGAGTGGATTCTATCGACTTCCTCCAGGCTGAGTGGGTCGAAGTGATCCAGCACCAAACCCGAAGACAGGCACGGAGCCTCAATTTCACTGAGAGACTGAAGCTGTCAGAAAGTTGAGTTAGGAAGGAGAATTTGAGAGTGAAGAGTAGGGCTGCCAACCCCCTGGTCTGGGCAGGGAATTCCCCTGCAATGACATCACCCGGAAGTGACGTCATCAAAATGGCGCTGCCCGTGCAGGACCACTCTAGGCGTTTCCAGGAAAACTCTATGGTTTCCCCAGACGCTCTAGCCATTTGGGAGGTTTAAACTCTATGGTACTTTTGCACAATAGAGTTTTAACCTCCCAAATGGCTAGAGCGTCCGGGAAAACCATAGAGTTTTCCTGGAAACGCCTAGAGTGGCCCTGCACAGGGCCCCTATTTTGATGACGTCACTTCCGGGCGACGTTATTCATTTTGTGCGCATGTGTCGCATGCACGAATGTCCCTCGCCGGGGGATGAAGAGGACTTGGCAACCCTAGTGAAGTGTGTGTGAAGTGAAAGAGTAACACCTCAGTCAGAAGTTATTATTATTCACTGAAGAATTAAGCTATAAACATCCTGAAACCAATATGCTTACTCAGGGCTTTTTTTGTAGCAGGAACTCCTTTGCATATTAGGCCACACACCCCTGATGTAGCCAATTCTGCAAGAGCTTACAAGGCTCTTAGTACAGGGCCTACTGTAAGCTCCAGGAGGATTGGCTGCATCAGGGGTATGTGGCCTATTATGCAAAGGAGTTCCTGCTACAAATAAAGCCCTGTGCTTACTGTACAAATAGAGTTTTATTTTGTTTTATATTAACCTGGAGTCCTATGGTATTAAATATTAAGAGTCTCATCCCCAGGACCACATAGCCGCCCTGAGCCACTTGTGGGAAGGGCGGGATACAAATCTTAAATAAATAAATAAAATAAATAAAAATAGTTCAATGAAGAAGCCTTAGCACTTGGGCACAATTCTATGGGGAACATTAAATAAAGTCTTTGGAATTAAATTCCTGGTGGCTGCATTACATACGTTAAGAGGGAAGTTGTGACAGGGATGCTGAATATCAGCCACTTCAAATGAACCACAGGTGAAAGCTATGAATGTATTTGGAATGATTTTTAAAAAACTATTTGGTGTCAACTGTTCTGCAATTGATTGCTATTAGTGTGTGTAAGTTTATAAAATAAACTGCACAGCAGAATAAAATTTTCCGGATGTCATGTTTGGCAATTAAAATGGGGAGAAATAAGATTTTCTCACAATTCAGCTTCTCTATTACATTTTTCAATAAATAGCATTTTGATAGTCATTTTTTATACATTCCTAGGGACCAAAACAACTATGAGGGCTTAAAAATGTTCCTGCTATGCTGAAATTTTTGACAATATTTGCATAGCAATCTTTTCAGTATAATAGGTATAATAGATGTCTACCCAGGGTTAGTATTTTTGACTATAATCTACTGCTGGGAAAATTGTTCTGCTGGAAGAAAACAGTACGTTCAGAATGTATTCAGAAGTCCTGTTCATAAGCATAACAAAAAAAAAACTATAAAGGGGATTTAAAAATTTACATCAACACTGTATTAGGAAGAGTCAGTTTTCTTTTCAGCTTAAAAATGCAGTCTTAAGCTACCTATTTTATTTTGTATATTAAGGAAGGGAATTAGAAATAAAAGGAAGGAGCACAGAGAATTGTTGGGGGGCTCCAAGAATTGCAAAATATTTAAGGAGGGGAAAAAGGCTACCTTCAAGTTATCCATAAATGACTGAGTTGGTGCATGATTTGTGGCAACTTTTCAACAGTCTGCAATACAGAGTTAGCTGTCCTATTCTAAAGCTGGCTGACCAGATATGAAGGCATTGTGGTCACAGGCAGGCACTCAAGAATGGGCCATGCTGAAGCTCTGTGTCAGAAGATGGATAAGGAGAATAGGCATCTCCAGGTAGCACGGGCCTGGAAAGCTGGAGTTCTCACAGCACAAAGTTGGACAGGCTGAAGCATGAGCTACTTTGAATCGGCAAAGATTATAATTAATTGGGAATTAATAACCCTATTATTAGGAATTAAATATATTGGGAATTAATACACCTGCCCCTTTCCTGTACCCAAATATTCTCATCTCAAACTCTAGACTGTTACAATCTACTCCTGAGCAAGACTTGAATGTGGGCAGCCTTGAAATGCTAGCATATGCTGTCTAGCTGGTCCGAGTTTTCACTTTAGGCTTTTTATAAGTTGTAGATATAGTTCTACTACCATATGTTACTAATAAAAATTGTTTATACAAGTTTTGGCTCTGGACTTCCCCTTTCTTTGTTCCTTCATTCCATAGAGTTGCCAGGTCCAACTCAGAAAATACCTGGGGACTTCGGGGGTGGAGCCAGGAGTAGGCTTGCCAATCCCCAGGTCCCAGCGGGGTTTTTTCCACTTTCCCAGGCTCCTTCCTGCCCCATGTCAGTTGGCCGGTAGGGGGAAGCCCCGCCCCCACAGCCACCATGTGACTTTCCACCTCTGGAGGCTTCAGTCTCCAATTGGAAAGGCTTCCTCTTGGGATGGTATGTCTGTGTTACTTTGAAGAAGCTGGCAGCAACTCGTGAGTAGAGATGCCAATCCCTCCCTTCAGAGTCGCCAGAAACGGGAGGGGGGGAATGTCTGCTGGGCACTTCATTATTCCCTATGTGGAGATCGATTCTCATAGGGTATAATGGGGAATTGATCTGCAGGTATCGGAGGCTCTGGAGAGCTGTGTTTTGAGGTAGAGGCACCAAATTTTCAGTATAGCATCTAGTGCCTCTCCCCAAATTACCCCCCAAGTTTCAAAATGTTTGGACAAGGAGGTCCAATTCTATGAGCCCCAAAAGAAGATGTCCCTATCCTTCATTATTTCCTATGGAAGGAAGGCATTTAAAAAGCTGTGAGGTCCCTTTAATGTGATGGCCAGAACTCCCTTGGATTTCAAATAAGCTTATCACACAAATATGCTCCTGGCTCCACCCCCAGTGTCTCCTGGCTGCACCCGCAAAGTCCCCAGATATTTTTTGAATTGAACTTGGCAACCCTAGCCAGGAGACTTTCCTATTCCTAAAATAAATAAAACTACAACAGTGCAGTTCTCCTGAATAATCTTCATTTCCTCGTTCCCCCTCAGCAGCTGCAATTCCAGTAAATGCAGGTGAACACACATTCACAAAGCAGTCAAACCGAGTGTGCAAACACACATTTTTGTGATATCACTGGGGTCTTACTCACAGAAGCTGCTGTATTTCCACCAACTTCTTCAGACTAACGCATGCAAATGAAAAGAGAGATGTGGAGTTTTCTTCCATCTCGTAAACACGTTCTTATACAAAACATCTGGAACAATGCAAAACCAGATTGTGCTCTCTCTCTCTTTCCATTGATAGCTGAAACTGAATTTAGTATTACTTTGGCTGTATATAAAATTTTGGCAGCATTGGCTTCTATGCATGGATAGGAATATATGGTGGAATTTGTGGTAGTGCTTCTGTTCAAGACTGTTGGTTCATCAAATTGTTAAATAAAGAAAGGCAATAAATCCAGCTTGAGTGTATACAGGAAAGGCACTTAGAAAACAAAGTAAATATTTATTTTTTATTTTTTATTTGTATCTCACCCTCCCCTCAAGCAAGCTCAGGTCAAGTTATATATACTCACATAACTCATTATCCTAACTAGCAACCTAATCAGGAAGGAGTGCATTTTTTCATTCTCCTTGTTTTGATTCTGTCCATCATAGTATACTTCTAGACCAGCTGATTGAATTTGATATTGGGGATGCCACATTTGGGTGGTTTTGGTCCTAGAAGGTGAACCAGAAATCCCAGGAAGTGGTGTAGAATGGCATCTGCTTGACATTTGAAATGTGGAGTCCTACAAAGCTCCATCTTGACCCCACTGCTGTTAAATATCAATATGAAACCAATTGAAAAGATTATCTGTGACTGGGCTGACCTATCCGCTATCTGTGGATAATGCCCAGCTTTTCAGCTAACTCAGAGAAAATTCCACACAAGACAGAGGTAGTATTGGTTGAGAACAAGGCCAGTTGAGGTTTATGGAATGTTTATCTTCTGGATAGGTTTGTACTTCTTAAAAAACAAATTCAGTTTGGGGTACATTGCAATCTGGCAGTACAAATGGGGGTTCAGAGCTGCATTTAACCAGCTTTTAAATGTCCTCTGACAAGTTTTGCTTTTAACTACTTTTCACTGGTTCACCAACTGTGGCTTCACCTAGAAATATGTGATTTGGATAGATTTATCCATTAAATTAGCGCTGTATATTGTATGCTGACTGGTCGGGGAAGCCCTGCCCATGCAGTCACCATGTGCCCTTAGATCTCTGTAGGTTTAGAAGCCTGCACGCACTTTGAAAAAAAATGTGTGTGCACATCTTTAAATTTCAGCAGCAAGTGAAAGCTGTATCAGATGGCCAAGCAGCAGAGCCCCCTGTGTATGGGAGAGTGAAGTCCAGTCCTGGCTTACCTTCACCTTATATCACCTTATCACTTTATATTTCACCAAAGCCAGTAAGTGTGTATGTGAGTAAGAGCGAGCAAGAGATCCAGAGCACAGTCTCTGTGCTTGGTTTTTGGATTCATTTCAGACATCTTTTATAGTAACCTGTTTATGGGATGGAGGAAATCTCCATCTCTCTCTCTCTCTTTTAATTTGCTTGTGTTAAGTTGGTTGGAAATGCAGCAGCTCCTGTGCCTAGAACCCCAGTGGGGTCTCAGAAGTGTGTGCTTGCAAACAAACTCTGTTTGAGAAATGAGAAAGAAAGAAAGAAAGAAAGAAAGAAAGAAAGAAAGAAAGAAAGAAAGAAAGAAAGAAAGAAAGAAAGAAAGAAAGAAAGAAAGAAAGAAAGAAAGAAAGAAAGAAAGAAAGAAAGAAAGAAAGAAAGAAAGAAAGAGTGGCAACACAGTATAGATAAACAACCAAAAAAAACTGTGCCAAAAATATCAAGCACTTAATTACATTAGAAAAAATTACATTAGAATTACATTAGAAAAAATACACTAGAAAAAAAATTATTCTATGTGCTCAAACATCAACAAATTCATACAATGATACCACCCTCTTTGCATTATTAAGCTGCGCCTTGCCAGAGGTGCGAGCTGAAGGGCGAAAGCTAAAGGACTCTTGGCCTGTGGCTCTTAGCCTGGGGGCTGTGTAAGGACCAGGAACCCAGATCCCTATTTTCCTTGTGTTCCCAATAAGTAGACCCTCCAGAAGAGAGCCACATAAACAAACAGGATTTAAAAGGGGACTGTATATTTTAAAAAAAGCTATCATGAAGGTAGAATGCCAGCAGGGGGGTGGGGGCTTTCCAGTGTTTTGCACTGAGTGTCACATGTATGACTATCTGCGCACAGGACAGAAGTCTTGGGTGTATGCTCGATGCAAGGAGCTCCTGGTCCTCAGGGAATGAGTTTGTACCCTTGAGGCTGAGGTGACTGACCTGGAGAAGCAGAGACAGTGAGTTAGGCACTCAGAAAAGACTCTCGGGGACGTATTAGATGAGCCCCACTCTGAACGTGGCAGCCCCATTGCTGCCAGGGAGCATGAGGGTCGAGAGGACACTGTGCTGAGGATAAGGGGAATGCGCCCTCGGAAGGGACCTCTTCTTCAGTTGGTGAGCGGGTATCCTTTCATGCCAAGGAACCATTCCTGGGCAGGGAGAGAGTGGGGGTCTTGGTAGATCGTGATTCGATTCTTAGGCAAGTAGACAGCTGGGTGGCAAAATTGCGTACTGACCGTATGGTGACTTGCCTGCCTGGTGCGAAGGTAGCGGACATTACGTGTGTTGTAGATAGGCTGATAGACAGTGCTGGGGAGGAACCAGTGGTCATGGTGCATGTTGGCACCAACGATGTGGGAAAATGCAGTCGTGAGGTCCTGGAGGGAAAATTTAGACTGCTAGGCAGGAGACAAGGCCAGGACCTCCAAGGTAGCCTTCTCAGAAGTGCTACCTGTTCCACGTGCAGGGCTGGAGTGAGAGGCACAAATTAGAAGTCTCAATGTGTGGATGAGACGATGGTGTAGGGAGGAAGGGTTTAAGTTTCTTAGGCACTGGGATGCTTTCTGGAACAAGCAGGAGCTATACAAAAGAGACGGTCTCCACTTGTCCCCAGATGGAACCAAGCTGCTGGCTCTTAAAACCAAAAAGGTGGCAGAGCAGTTTTTAAACTTCATCTTGGGAGAAAGCTAACAGGAGATGAAATGTCTCTGGTTCAGAAAGACTCATCCCAAAGAGATGAAGGGTTAGCTGTTACTTTTCTACTGGGTAATGGATCAGAGTTGTCCACTGAGATGGTAACATACAGTATGGAGTGTCTGCCAAAGTCTCGAGGCAGCAGGAGGAAGGCTGCGGGCCTAACTTCCCTGGGAAATTATAGATGTTTGTATACAAATGCTAGAAGTGTTCGAAGTAAAATTGGTGAGTTGGAATTTTTAGTGTTGGAGGAAAACATAGACATTGTGGGAGTTTCAGAAACTTGGTGGAATGAGGAGAATTAGTGGGACACGGTGATTCCTGGATATAGGTTATATCAGAAGGATAGGGAGGGAAGGGTTGGAGGAGGGGTGGCTCTGTATGTCAGAGAGGGTATACAGTCCAGTGAGACTGAGGTCAAAGAATTGGATTCTCTTCTAGAAATGCTTTGGGTCAAAATAGAGGGCCCAAAAGGAAATTTAACTATGAGAGTTTGTTATTGCCCATCAAATCAAAAGATGGAGGATGATTATAATATGATGGAAGGATTAAAGATAGCAACTGAACGTAAAAACTGTGTCATAATAGGTGATTTTAACTATTCACAGATTGATTGGGTCAATATGTGTTCAGGTAGAGAGAAAGAGACTGAGTTTCTAGATGCTCTCAATGACTGTGCTATGGAGCAGATGGTCTCAGAACCTACCAGGGGTTCTCTGAGATGAGGAGGCATGTGAAGAGGAAACTGAAAAGAAAGGTAGATACAGTCAAAGCCCTTGGGGAAGCTTGGAGGCTATTTAAAACTACAATCCTAGAAGCTCAGATAAAATATATACCACAAGTTAGGAAAGGCACAAACCGGTATAAGAAAAGGCCTGCATGGTTAACAAACAAAGTAATGGAAGCTGTAAAAGGTAAGAAGGACTCCTTTAAGCAGTGGAAAGCTAATCCAAGTGAATTTAATAAAAGGGAACACAGGCTGTCGCAAATCAAATGCAAGATTGTGATCAGGCAGGAAAAAAGGGACTATGAGGAGCATATTGCAAAAAACACAAAGACCAACAATAAAAATTTCTTTAAATATATTAGAAGCAGGAAACCAGCCAGGGAGGCAGTGGGGCCCTTCGATGACCAAGGGGTAAAAGGATTACTGAAGGAGGACAGAAAAATGGCTGAGAAGCTGAATGCATTTTTTGCCTCAGTCTTCACTGCAGAAGATGAGAAATGTTTGCCCACTCCAGAACCACTAATTTTGAAAGGGGTGTTGAAAGACCTGAGTCAAATTTACGTGACAAGAGAGGAGGTCCTACAACTGATTGACAGATTAAAAACTAGTAAGTCACCAGGTCCGGATGGCATACATCCAAGAGTGCTGAAAGAACTCAAAGTTGGACTTGTGGATCTCCTGACAAAAATATGTAATCTTTCATTGAAATCTGCCTCCGTTCCTGAGGACTGGAAGGTAGCAAATGTCACTACCATCTTTAAAAAGGGTTCCAGAGGAGATCCGGGAAATTACAGGCCAGTCAGTCTGACCTCAATACTGGGAAAGTTGGTAGAAAGTGTTATCAAAGACAGAATGAGCAGGTACATTGATGAACACAAATTATTGAGGAAGACTCAGTATGGGTTCTGTAAGGGAAGATCTTGCCTCACTAACCTGTTACAGTTCTTTGAGGGGGTGAACAAACATGTGGACAAAGGGGACCCAATAGATGTTGTTTACCTTGACTTCCAGAAAGCTTTTGATAAAGTTCCTCATCAAAGGCTCCTTAGTAAGCTCAAGAGTCATGGAGTAAAAGGACAGGTCCTCTTGTGGATCAAAAACTGGCTAATTAATAGGAAGCAGAGAGTGAGTATAAATAGGCAGTCTTCACAGTGGAGGACGGTAAGCAGTGGGGTGCCGCAGGGCTCAGTACTGGGTCCCATGCTCTTTAAGTTGTTCATTAATTATCTGGAGTTGGGAGTAAGCAGTGAAGTGGCTAAGTTTGCAGATGACACGAAATTGTTCAGGGTGGTAAAAACCAGAGAGGATCCCAAAGGGATCTGTTGAGGCTGGGCGAGTGGGTGTCAATGTGGCAGATGAGGTTCAATGTGGCCAAGTGCAAAGTAATGCACATTGGGGCCAAGAATCCCACCTACAAATACAAGTTGATGAGTTGTGAACTGGCAGAGACTGACCAAGAGAGAGATCTTGGGGTCGTGGTAGATCACTCACTGAAAATGTCAAGACAGTGTGCGATTGCAATAAAAAAAAGGCCAACGCCATGCTGGGAATTATTAGGAAGGGAATTGAAAACAAATCAGTATCATAGTTCCCCTGTATAAATCAATTGTGCGGTTTCATTTGGAATACTGTGTTGTGAGAAAAATACCCCTAATTCTAGAACATCGTAGTCACCTGTTTGGTTGCCAGGGTGCCTGGAGACTCAACTCACACACAACTGCCAGGAGCACGTGGGTTTTGTCTACCACACTGGAAGGGACTTATGAGTACTAACAGCCACAACGTTGCAGCAGCACTCTGTGTCTCTCGAGGAGTGCTAACCAGGAGAACAGATGGTTTCCAGTTGCTTCCTGCAATCCCCATCTCCGCCTTTGTAGCGGAAGAAGGTAGGCTGCCAGGAGCAAGCTGTTTTCAGCCTTGACCGCAGAATCTCTAGGGAAAGGCTAACAGCACTAACAACTATCTTTCCGCAGTGCCAGACTCCATAACAGCGAAGAGGGAGGCTCACGTACTCAACAGATGTCACCTGTACATAAGGCAATCAAGCTCACCCCATGAGGGGACCCTGTCAGACTGCCTACACTTTTGTCCCACGGAACCCAAAACAAAGGATGGTGCCAGCAGAGGAGTAACATCTTCACCTATCAATCAATCAATCAATCAATCAATCAATCAACCTTTAATGGCATATAAAAACAGGTTAAGGAGAACAATGGGTTGAGAAACAGAGAATAGGTTAAAATACTGAACCTCAGGATTAGAGCACAATTACATAAGATCACAGTTAAATGAAACAACACGACTGTTCCTTGTCTTGACGAGTCTTTTTGGCCCAGTACAGGAATAAGGCAGTATTCACGATTATGTCAGGAGTAACATCCTTCAAAAGAAACTGCACCTTCTCTGGATCAGCCAGACCCATCTTATTTAGAAGAATAGGATCCAGAAATCGACAACGAATACTTACATAAAAGGGACAGTACAGAAGAATATGTGAAATAGTTTCAGTAGATCCAGACTTACACGGACACAGTCTGGCCGCATAGGATATGTTGTGATATCTACCATATAAAACTGCTGATGGCATAACGTCGAATCTTGCCAATGAGAAGGCCCTACGCTGTTGAGGGTTTTGTAAAGAGTAGAGATAGGAGGCCATATGGCCAACATCAAACGAGAATCCTAGACTCACAGGCGAACAAATTTTATTAGCGGCACTGTGAAGATTTTTTAATTCAATATCCAGAATTCTGGCTTTGATCATACGAAATGCCTCTGATTGTGAGAGCATAAATAATGACTCTAAGGATAAACCAACAGAGCTGATCTTTTTCTCAATGTAGTCTAACCAAATAGAGTAACTGGCTTCTGAGAGCATTTGAGTGATAAGACTGGAAGGATCAAAATTATAATGTATTCTCAACCAATATTTAACAGTTAGAAGCCAAGCCCTAGTTTCAAGAGGAACCTGCCCCAATTCTAGGCATAGGGCTGCATAAGGCACACAACATGGCATTCCCAAAATTTTACGAAGAAATTTGGCTTGGATGCGTTCCAAGGAATAATCAAACGTGCCAATCCATAATGGCATACCATATAGTAATTGCGCACATGTTTTGGTCTTAAAAACTTTCAAAGCAGCCGGCACAAATTGGTTGCCCTTATTGTAGAAGAAACGACAGAGATAGCCTGAGCACTGGCCTTGGCCATTTTAATTACAGACCTTCGCTGTACAGTCCATAATGCATTGTATTGAAAATGAATACCTAAATACTTAAAATGTCTAACCTGCTCTATTTTATTTCCATTAAAATCCCATTTGAGTAATTTCCAAGTTCTTGAAAAAACAAGAATTTTGGTTTTTTCAAAATTAAGATGGAGCTTATTAGTTTCAAAATACTCAAGACAACGGCTAAAAAGACACTTCAAACCCACTCGCGTGCAGGACATTAATAAAGCGTCATCTGCATACAGTAACAATGGCACGTGAGTGGAACCAAGTTTAGGGCTATGACCGTCGGCGCCAGACAACGTCTGTGCTAGATCATTAAGGAAAAGGTTAAATAAGGAGGGGGCTAAAATACAGCCCTGTTTAACACCCTTATTCGATGGGATTTTTGCCATTAACTTCCCGGCTAGAGAGCATTTAACCTGGCAGGTAGTTGAGGTATGCAATTTTCTGATAAGGAAAAGTAATCGCTTATCAATGTTCAATTTATTCAATTTGTCCCAAAGTAAGTCTCTATCTATGGAATCAAACGCTCCTTTAAGATCTAGGAAGGCAGTATATAACTTCAGCTTGGCCTTCCTAGTGTATTTATTTACTAAATGGGACAAGATAATACAGTGATCCAGTGTGGATTTCCCATGGCGAAAGCCCGCTTGTTCCGGCCCAAGGATTTGTTGTTGTGTCATCCATGCAGTAAGTTTGACTAACAGGTGCTTAGCATACAACTTGCCAATTATGGAGAGAAGGCTAATGGGTCTAAAATTTGAGGGGGATGAACAATCACCCTTCTTGTAAATTGGCACTATTACTGCATTTGTCCAGGCCTCGGGCATTAAACCAGTTTTATCAACCATTGTGAAAAGGGCAGCTAGTAAAGGAGCCCACCAGTCTGGGTCTGTTTTTAGGATTTCAGGGATTATCACATCTGGGCCAGGAGCTTTCCCAGCCTTTAGTTGAGCAATTAGTTCCCTTATCTCATCAGAATCTACAGGAGGCCAATCAGGTAAATCACTCAGACAGAGATCAGATGGTTCTAATACACTTCTGATCTTCACCTAGAGCCAAGTATCTTTCTGTAGATCAGGTGTCACCTTAGACAGCAATTTGGCCATACATTGTCACCTTTTAGATATGTTTAACAGCTTTCAATCACCCTCACCCCAGGAGTTTCCCCCCATTCTTAATGGTCATCCTGGAGCTCCCCCTTGGCCCATTGTTACCTGGAGGTCCAATCAGGTAACCAGGGCCAAGTCCTCTCATTGGCCAGGAATGAGCAGCCAATCAGATGCCCCCTCCAAGCTGGCCATTGGCTACCACACAAGTCCAGCCTTTATGGTCACTGTGGAGCCTCCCCTTTTTTCTGAGGCCATGCACCACCTGTCATCTGCCCCTGTACTTCCCATCCCCTAAGGGCTCGGGGGAAGCCTTATAACCTCTGACCCAACTTCTTACATGCGTGCATCTAGCAGTGCCCCATTTCTGCTGTTTAGATCCACCTTCAATTCCTGATCAGTTGAGGTTCCCCTCCCCCTAGTCCTCATTTTTCGCCATTGGAGCCTTCCTTGCAGACTATGATTGGTAATTATCACCCTGTTTGCACATCCCTATGTTACTTCTATATTTTTATCTCTGTTTTTATTAGGACTGTATGTGTGTTTATAAATCCATGACCTTGTATGTGTGTGTGTTCTACATTTTTCTGTAATAAAGTTTTGATGGTTTCTCTTAATTAGTATCCTTGGTAAATTTAAGCAATAATTTCTGGAGGTGGAATCCTGTTTACATAGATTCTAGATCCTTATTAAGCCAAAGGTGCCCACCTATCTATTCCCAACCTCTTTTGAGGGCATTTTGGCTTACAGTGTACAATTCTGGTCACCACACCTCAAAAAGGATATTATAGCATTGGAAAAAATGCAGATAAGGGCAAATAGAATGATTAAAGGGCTGGAGCACTTTCCCTATGAAGAAAGGTTGAAACGCTTGGGACTCTTTAGCTTGTAGAAACGTCGACTGCGGGGTGACATAATAGAGGTTTACAGGATTATGCATGGGATGGAGAGGGTAGAGAGAGAAGTACTTTTCTCCCTTTCTCACAATACAAGAACTCATGGGCATTCAATGAAATTGCTGAGCAGTCAGGTTAAAACAGATAAAAGGAAGTACTTCTTCACCCAAAGGGTGATTAACATGTGGAATTCACTGCCACAGAAAGTGGTGGCAGCTACAAGCATAGCCAGCTTTAAGAGGGGATTGGATAAAAATATGGAGCAGAGGTCCATCAGTGGCTATTAGCAACAGTGTGTGTGTATATATATATATATATATATATATATATATATATATATATATATATATATATATGTATGTATGTGTGTGTGTGTGTGTGTGTGTGTGTGTGTATAAGAATCGCACTGCTACAGCACCAACCCCGAATCAGACTTTTCCCTGCAGCCACTGTGGCCGGATCTGCCTGTCCCGCATTGGTCTTGTCAGCCACCAGCGAGCCTGCAGCAGACGTGGACTACTGCACCCTTCTTAAATCTTCGTTCGCGAAGTCAAGCCGAGAGAGAGAGAGATGTATGTATGTATATGTGTGTGTGTGTATATATAGATACACACACACGCATATATTGGCCACTGTGTGACACAGAGTGTTGGACTGGATGGGCCATTGGCCTGATCCAACATGGCTTCTCTTATGTTCTTATGTTCATTTTTCTTATTTTGTTTGAATACCTGCACAGCTAGACAAGGTAATGTTTTCAGTTGTATAATAATCAATGGATCCTTTCTGTCACTTTTTACATGCATTGTTCATTTATAATTTATAATGCTAAGCACAAAGACTTTAACAGAATATGCATTTCACTGAAGCTGGGCAAGCTAGCACACTGAAGAACTTGTGAATAAAATTCAGTATTGTATCGATGTTAAAAAGGGTAATTAACCTTCAACTTCAAAAGTATACTGCTTTACTAACAGACAAACGTGTCTCTAATAATAGGCAATACATACAGTACCAAAGACCATTGGGAGAGTGCGTGTTATGCTTCATGTATGTCTCACATGCTGGCTGGTAAAAACTACTTAACATAAGCTAAAGAAATCTTCTGTTTCTACAACTTATTTTTCTTTCTTTCTGACAATTGATACATAGGCTTTGATCTCAGAATGTGCCAGTGGAAACATAAATTGACATAGCAAAGTACCACTCATATATAGGGTTGCTAATCCCCAGTTGGAGGTAGGGGATCCTTCAGTTTGGAGGCCTTCACCCCACTTCAGGGTTACCAGAAAGCGAGGTGGGGGGGATGTCTTCTGGGCATTATTTCCTATGGAGACTGGTTTCCATAAGGTGTAGAATCAGTTCATGGATATCTGATGCTCAAGGGGCACCATATTTTCAGCATAGCATCTTGAGCCTCTCCTCAAAACAACCTCAAGTTTCAAAAAGATTGGACCAGGGGGTCCAATTCAATGAACCCCAAAAGAAGGTGTCCCTATCCTCCATTATTTCCAAAAGGAGGGAAGGCATTTAAAAGGTGTGCTGTCCCTTTAAATGTGATGGCCAGAACTTCCTTTCAGTTATGCTTGTTACAACCTTGCTCCTGATTCCACGCCCCCCCCCCCAAGTCTCCTGGCTCCACCTGCAAAGTCCCCAGATATTTCTTGAGTTGGGCCTGGCAGCTCTACTTGCACAGCATGTTGTGCTACACCTTGTAACTGTGATCTGCTATGCTAAACTGATGGGTTGCGAACCTCCAGGGGGTAGCTGGATATCTCCTGAGATTACAACTGACTTCCAGGTGACAGATCAGTTCACCTGGAGAAAATGGCCACTTTGGAAGGTGGACTCTGTGGCATTAGACTCCCCTGAAGCCTTTCCTATCCCCAAGCCCTGCCTACCTCAGAGTCCATCCCCAAAATATCCATATATTTCCCAACCTGGAGTGGCAACCATAGACAGAACTCACCAGAAAGCCCTCTGAAGAACAAGGCAGTTCCTAAATAAGGCACTGGGGATTGTGGGATTGTGTATGAAATCCTAAAAAGAAAAACAAATAAACAAGCATGAAACCAACCATAGTTTAAAAAGAAACAAAAAGTGGCCAGTCCATTAATACAATACTGCAGCCTAAACAGTAGTTTTAAGGGAGGGTGCATACCTGTCAAACACAAATTTTGTGCGCATAAAAGCCCTATGGGTCTAGAAAGGCTCACTAGTTTGTCTTGACTTGTTTTTCACTGAAGCCTTATGGAAAGTGGCAACCAGGGCTGGTTTGAAAGCCTCCAAAGAGTGCACTGTTTTAGTGGCGCCTGGCAACTTTCAACCCAAAAGCAATAGGATGCTGCTAATACACTGTGCACTTCAAAGAGTGCTGCATTTAGTGGCACCTGGCCACTTTCGGGTTGAAAGTGGCCAAATGGTGCCCTCATGAAAAGGTCATCCTGAAAGCAGCCGGGTGCCTCATAAATGCAGCACTCTTTGGAGAGTGTGGTGTTTTAGCAGCGCCCTGCCACTTTCCATGAAAGCGCTGCTTGTCCACTTTTATCCTGAAAGTGCGAGGCGCCTCTCAAATGTCTTGCTCTTCGGAGGCTTCAAAGGGAGCTTCCGAAGAGCCAGGTCACCTGCACGATGATGTCACTTTGTGATGTCATCATGGTGCATGCACATACAGAGTGCACGTGCAAATATGGACAAAGCAGGGGGAGGAAGGTGCAGTGCAGGTGTCTGCCAGGAGTGGCAGAACCCCCAGCGCCAGGCCTGGTGGCAGCACCTCTTCCCATACAAAGAGAGGGGAAATATAATGAACCTTACCCTTCCCTGTCAAAGCAGACATACCACTCTCTCATAAAGTGAAATTCTTAGTTATACATTGAATAGGTTGGGCAGCTTAACATTGTGTGTAGACTTTAATATTAGTAATGACACATTAGCATCATGAAGAATGATGATAAACTTGGTGTTTTGTGAGCAAAGATTTGTGATAAATCTGGCCTAGGAAATCTATACTTCTGAGACTTTCAGTGGTCTGTAATGAATATGTCTGGGGAAAAGATAGTTAGGCAAGTGGAATGCAGCAGAAACATTGCATCACTACTCTTGAAAATGAAGTAATGTCATTTTGAGTGACTTAGTTCAAAGTAATTCTCCAAAGGTCCACTTCAGCCTTAAGTGGCTCTTATGTAACCTAGTGAGACAAGGAGAATGTCACTAGGAATCTCTGGAGTACTGCTAAAAAGCTGGCGAGTTAAAGCCGTATACGAGTATGTGTGTGTGTATATGTGTCTACATTTTGATAAACAATTCTCTTCAGAGAAAATGTTAAATGCTTAAATATTTGGCAGCTATAACTCCAGCACCCAGATAAAAAGGATGCAGATATTTGTTTTTTCATGAAATGTCATTTGACCTTTCAGAAAAATAAAGTCAAAGAATTTTTGACTGTTGCAAAATAATGATAACTGTTAGAGTTAGCAAATCTATAGTTTATAAGTAGAATACCTCATGATGGTTTCAAGAACCACCTCAGCTGTACCAGTGAAAAGGTGCACAAACTGTGTTTCGCAAACCCTTGATTCATAAACTGACCACTTTAATTTGGCATGGAAATTTTATAATCTATAATCATGACAAACTATCTGACAAATGTTACATCTGAGCAATTTCATATGTGGAGTGATTATGTGAATTCCACTCCTTATCCAGCAAAACTTCAGTCTGTATTTCTGAATACAAAATGCTTCTGATTTCCATTCCAAGTGGTATCTGAATGTGAAGATGGTAGTTTGTTAAGCTTCGCTTTCTCTGTCTGTGCTAGAGAGAAAGAACTCAATATTCTGTTCCCTGGTCTAGTGCCTCTAAAGTGGTCTCTCACATTTTTTAAAAAAATGACAGGAAGAATGAAATGATTTTCACACACAATAAGAAATGAGAGTAAGAGTAAAACCTTAACTCTGCTATATTTCAAGTATATTTCAATTATGCATGCTATGAAAGAAACTGGAATCTTGTGATAAATTCCATTGCAGATGCATATTGAGCAATCAGAATGGATTATCGTGTCTGTTTTTTCCACTGTAAGAACTATATAATGATTATGGCTCTCTTAAAATATTTAACTTCACTTATCATCACTCACTCCATCTGCACCATTGCAAAGCTGCACATGAATAGATGCCCATGTATACAAAACAATAATTTGCATATGCATCTGTGATTGTGAGAATATGGAATTGAAGAGTCTTTTGCAGTTTTCTCATGATAAAGATCAATGGTGATCCTACTTTGAAACTTGGAATTCAGTTCAGCATGCATTTAAACAGCAGTTCAACAAGAGTTTGCTATAAATAATGATATGGAGGTTAATTCAAGATGGCTCAAATTCAAAATGGGCGATACTGTTCACAAAACTGTAACCTACATTAATCTTAACTGAACAATATCAAGAAGTCACTTTGCAGTGTAGAAATTAGACACATGAAGCAGTTTAAAGAATAAGGTGCAAATATTCAAACATCAAAACTTAAAACAAAAAAACCCCTTCTGAAATACAAATCATAAGCAGGTCTCAGTCAATTGGCCTCTGTTTTCATAAATATGGTTATTAGTATTATGATGGTATGTATTTGTACATTTGTTAGCATGAGGAGTAGTAGAATAATATGGTACTGGATAATGGATCCCTTGTCCCCTGAAGTGTAAGCAAGTGTTAATTAGTAATAATGCCACTGAAATAAAAACAACTGCTGCGATGTGAAAGAAGAATCATATTCAAGATCTTCCCTTATCTTCCCAGAATCCTCCAGAAACAGCACCTAAAAGTTACACAGCTGAGGCGTCATGTTATAATCAGCCCAGAATGCCCAATACTAAATCAAATTACCTTTATTATTATTATTGCTATTAAATCATCACATGTGCATTAACTTTTACAAATTGTGTTCTGTATTTGGATCAACAATAAAGGTATCAGTGCAGATAAGAAGAACAAATGTTCTGCTGCCAATATATTTTAACATCCCGAATGGATAGTTCTAAATGTCAACATGTAATCAAGCTTCATCTATTATTGATTCTGCCTTCTTGCTTGCAAATATACATCTGTGTCACTGGTTTCTATAAGCATATTGCCCTGCAGGCCACATTCCCGTAAGATACATGACCCATCAGAGTAATAAATAAAAGGGAGTAATACATAAATGCATTAGTTAAACAACACGGAATTTGCCCCTCTCTCACATTTTTAAAGAAAATGAATTAATGAAAAAAGATAAACTGTTCCATGTGTAGTAATTAGATGAAGTAGGAAACTACATTTTAGACACAATCTACCTTAGGGCAAATTCAAATATGAAAAGTGCCCAAAAAAGAACATTAAAAAGTATTTCTGCGGGCTGTTGATGAATGACTTTTAAAAATAGTTGTCCATCTGGATCCCTCCATTTATCAGGAGTAGAAATGGACACAAACTGTCTCACAAACTAAAATTTGTGATGAATTTTGGCCAGCTCATGCTTTGTGAAGTCAAGTTCATGGCAGATTCCCAGCACAAACTTTCCACAAACTTTCAAGCTGTTTGCGGGGGTTCATGCTGGCTCATGAGCAGAAACATTTCCAGACAGACTGTCTCTGCTCAGTCAAGATTTTTACAGAACTTCAAAGCAACAACTTGGAGGGCACATAGAGGAGCATCTTGGTGAGGACTCCTGTGACTCTAATCTCTAACTTGCACAGGATTCGTTCTCTACACTCCTGAACCTTGGTCATTTTGACAAGGCACAGATTCAGAAGTGTATAGAATGGATTCTGTGCAAGCTAGAAACATCTAATTTGGAAGGCAAGTAGAGGAGTATCTGGGAAATGTCCTCTGGTATCTATAGCTTGCACAGGCTCCATTCTATATACTCCTGAGCCTCCTAAACCTGTGCCTGTCAAAATGACTATCTGTTAGCTGTCATTTCGACAGGTGCATTTTAGGAGGTTCAGGAGTTCATAAAATGGTTCCTATGGAAGCAGCTAAAATTTTGTGATGGTCCATGAATGGGGCATGTCACAAACCACAAACTGAGCTGCATTTTCCTGGTTTGTGCCCATCCAAAGTGCTAGTACCAGCAGCTATTAAAATCTGCTTTGCTGCCATAGGAGATCACTACATAGTTGGGGTATTTATGTGTTCAGCCTTTTTCTAATGTCATGACAGCTGCATGAAGCACTGGCAGAAGCAAATTGGAGGCATCTGCAAGGATAGAATATGACACCAGCTTTGAAATAAGCAAGGGAAATCTTGCTCCTAGAGAGTTTTGTGTGTATACTGGACTCTGGTGATGCTTTGAATTGGGGCAATTGTTTCTAACTAATGTTAAAAGAACCAAAATACAATATACTTATTGAATTAATTATCTATATACTAACAGCAAAGGCAGTCATATCTAAGAATACTTCAATCCAGTCACTGGAGCTGTGAATGGGCAAGACAGATCTTTCTACAACCCTGAAAAGGGCCCCAGGTGTGCAAATAAATGTGAAATGTAAAAACAAAGAAATTACCACAACACAAACAACATTAGGGCTTTTTAAAAAACAAACAAACAAACTCAAAATGATAAGAAACATCTGTAGTTTTAAGAAACAGATTCTCTCAGTGGCTGTCGGTAGGCAACCAGGGTGTTATGTACGTGAATCCATGGTGACCAAATGGTGTTCCGGCCTGGCTCGTTGGAGCCTGAAGGATGAGCTTGGGGACTTAGGAACAATAAGCAATAGGATCCAAATCCTAACTGCCCTGATCCAATCACAGGCCCCCGGCTGGTTTGAATGGCCTAATCATGCACTAGCATGGGAACACAGTATAGTATATAGTTGGCCCTGTGGGACCTGTACGCCAGTTGAGTCTGGGCAGCCACTTGCCATGCTGTACTCCAATAAAGAGCTTGTTATCACTACCATCTTGATTCTTTGATGGTTAGAACCCACTATATTATACAGAGCTTTGAAGTAAAAGGCAGAGGAAGATGGCAGGATCCTTTCCAGAACTGTTTTGGCCTCTGTTGTCTGGAGTTCAGTTGTAATTCCAGGAGATCTCCAGGCTCTATTTGGAGGTTGGTACTTTTGAACTGGCAGCAACCACTGGGAGACTTGATATCACCTGAGTTGCATGACTCAGTTAGGCCTAGCTGCTTGCTACTATTTAACAGCAGTCACCTTATGAAAGCCAGCATGGTGTAGTGGTTAGAGTTTCAGAGTAGGAATTGGGAGACCAAGGTTCAATTCCCACCTTGCTATGGAAATTCACTGGGTGATTTTGGTCCAGTCACATACCAGTTAATGTTCCTTGCAGAAATATTGTCAGAATAACAAGGAGAAGAAGAGAATAATTTAAGATTGTTTGGTCCCCACTGTGGAGAAAGGTGGAGTATAAATGAAGCAAATAAATACAGGTGGAAGAGGAGAGGAGAGAATGAGGCAGAGAAAGGGAGGAGGGTAAGGGGAAAGGAAGGGTAAGGTGGAAAGGAAGGGTAAATAATGTGACAGAGGGAATAAAGGGAAAGTGAGGTGTTTCCCACAAGCCTTTGAGGGCTGGCACTATACAACTGGACCATAGTTTTCCTAGACTGAGGCTGCTGGTGGGGGGGGGCAAGCTGAAGATGGGGAGCAAAATATTAACATGTAATTCTAAGCATACACTAACAATGTAATTGATAACTTTCTCTGAAGTAGGCTTGCCAACTCTTAGTTATAAAATCCCTGGAAGATTTGTGGGGTGCACGATTTGTACAAGAGGGACCTCAGCAGGATATAAAGCCAGATTCCATCCTCCAAAGCAACCATTTTCTCCAAGGGAACAGGTTATGCATGCTGGCGATTAATTGTAATGGGAGATCTCCAGGCCCCGTCTAGAAGTTGGCAACCCTACTCCCAAACTGAAACAATATTGTGCTATTATCTATGCTGCACTAATTTCAGAAGTATGGAATACAGAGGGATGCGCAAAAAAAACAAAAATTAGGTAAGTCTCTTCTCCACCTGAATCTTTGGGTGGCATTTATGCCTCCCTGGTGTAGAGTGGTGCATGAAGTGCTGAAGGAGAATATACAGACTGAGAGCCATGTGCCTGTCAGCCAGTCACTGGGCAGTAGAGGGTGGCTTTTAAGTGAGTTGTGTCTCTCACCAACAGCATTTTTCACTGCAGCAGCTGCAGCTGCCCAACCCTTGTAACAAGCAGTGTAGGGGTCAGGGCTGGCATGTAGGACTAGGGCAGGTAGGCAACTGCCTAGGGTGTCACCTGGCCTACAGGGGTTCCCCTCCCCACTCCCCTTGGCTTCCTGGGTCTGCATAGATCCTGGAAGCTGAGAGTGGTGGGTCAGTGCATCAGCATGTGCTCTCCTCTGAGCCAGCCTTTCTTTGTAAGCAGTGTTCCCTATAAGATGATTTAGTGTGAATTGGTTTACAGTTTTTTAAGCTCCAGCTCACACATCTTTGTCTTAGCTCAGGAAAAATGGCCCCAGAGTAAACTTTTGTTCAGTTGCTTGCTCACAACTTTAATGCCAGTAGCTCACAAAGTAGAATTTTTGCTCATAAGGCTCCAGAGCTTAGAGGGAGTACTGCTTATAAGGGAAGATGGGCTTGGAGGAAAGCATGTCCTGCCACCCCACCCTTGCTTTCCTGGGTCAAGCAGAGGCAGGGCCTAGGGTATCAGGAACTCTGACACTGGGTCTGATAGGAGTAAATAGTGACCTCTGGCAGCTGATCAAAATTTGAGGGGTTTTCTTCAGTTTCACTTGGAAGAGGAACTTTCCCCACTTTTATTGTTTGTTGCTGCTGGGAGCCTTCTGTAGTTATGTGAAGTCTTGGGGATTGGAGAGGCTCTAATTTCGGATGTCAGGATTATTGTGGGTAACTGTGTTTAAGTTTAAGTTTATTTCAATTTATATCCCACCCTTCTCACCGAAGTGGCTCAGGGTGGCTCACAGCACATAAAATCTAACATAATTATTGAATTTAAAACATCTTACACAGTTAAAAAAGTAAAATAAAACATCTAACAGCGGTCTATTAAAACTACACTCAGTTTCCAATGCCAGTTAGTTATAGGCCAGCCGGAAGAGGGCTGTCTTACAGGCCCTGTGGAACTGGCCAAGGTCCCACAGGGCCCTCACCTCTTCCGGCAGCTGGTTCCACCAGAAAGGGGCCATTACAGAGAAAGCCCTGTCCCTGGTAGATTTCAGGCGGGCTTCCTTTGGCCCGGGGATAACAAGCAGATTTTGAGATCCCGATCTCAGTACTCTCTGGGGAACATGTGGGGAGAGACGGTCCCTAAGGTAGACAGGTCCTAGGCCATATAGGGCTTTAAAGGTAATAACCAGCACCTTGTACTGAACTCGGTATATTATTGGCAGCCAGTGCAGAATCCGGAGCCCCGGCCAAATGTGCCCCCATCTTGGGAGCCCCAATAACAACCGGGCAGCGGCATTCTGCACTAACTGCAACTTCCAGGTTCGGCACAAGGGCAGCCCCATGTAGAGGGCATTGCAGTAGTCCAACCTCGAGGTGACCGTTGCATGGATCACCGTTGCTAGATCGTCACGCTCCAGGAAAGGGGCCAACTGCCTCGACCGCCTAAGATGAAAGAATGTGGACTTAGCAGTGGCTGCTATCTGAGCCTCCATCGTTAAGGAAGGCTCCAATAGTACCCTCAGGCTCTTGACCTTGTGCGTCGCTGTCAACAGCGCACCATCAAAACCTGGCAGGGGGATTTCCCCTCCTGGACCCTGACGACCCAAGCAAAGGACCTCTGTCTTCGCCGGATTTAGCCTCAGCCCACTCAGCTTGAGCCACCCAGCCATGGCCTGTAATGCCTGGTCCAAATTTTCTGGGGTGCAGGCCGGCCCGCTGTCCATAAGCAGATAGAGCTGGGTGTCATCAGCATACTGGTAACAACCCAGCCCATACCTTCAGGCAATCTGGGCAAGGGGGCGCATATAGATGTTAAATAATGCCGGGGAGAGGACCTCCCCTTGAGGTACTCCACAATCAAGTGTGTGTCTCCGGGACAGTTCACGCCCAATCATGACCCTTTGTCCCCGACCCTCAAGGAAGGAGGAAAGCCATTGTAAGGCCAACCCCTGGATCCCCGCGTCGGCGAGGCAGCAGGTCAGTAACCGATGGTCGACCATATTGAACGCTGCTGATAGGTCCAACAACATCAGCACTGCCGAGCCACCCTGATCCAGATGCTGTTGAAGGTCATCTACCAGGGCAACCAACACCGTCTCCGTCCCGTGGCCTGGGCGAAAGCCGGACTGAAGGGGATCAAGGATGGAAGCATCCTCCAGGAAACTCTGTAGCTGCATCGCCACTGCCCTCTCGATGAGTTTGCCCCAAAAGGGCAAATTCGAGACTGGCCGGTAGTGTGCCAATTCGGCCAGGTCTAACTTTTTTTTCAAGAGGGGATGGACCACCGCCTCTTTAAGCAGTGTTGGGAAATGCCCTTCCATCAAGGATCTATTTATGATATCCTGCACAGGATATCTAAGTTCCCTCTGGCAGGATTTAATAAGCCAGGAGGGGCATGGGTCCAATTTGCAAGTTGTTAGGCGTGCAGATAAGAGGATCCTGTCAACTTCCTCCAGGCTGAGAGCACTGAAACCATCCAGAACACGATCCAAAGACAGGCACGGTGCCTCGGGTTCACTAACTGTCTCTAATATGGCAGGGAGGTTGCAGCAGAGCGACGCGATCTTATCCGCAAAAAAATTCACAAAGGCCTCACAGCCAATCTCCAATTCATAAGAATATGGTCTGCCTTGTGGCAGCATTGTAAGACTCTGAATTATATTGAACAGTTGTGCCGGGCGCAAAATTGCGGACGCAATCTTGGCCACAAAGTATGTTTTCTTTGCGGTTTTGACTGCCATCTCATAGGACTTCATAATCTCTCTATAAGATGTTCAAGTCGCTTTGTCTCGAGTACGCTGCCATTGCCTCTTTAGTCGTCTGAGTCCCCGTTTTAATTGCCGCAACTCTTGGTTGTACGAAGGTGTCGACTTTAAACAAGGGCTCAGAGGACGCCTAGGTGCGATCTCATCGATGGCTCTGGAGAGCCTATCATTCCAAGACTCCACCAGATCATCTAAGGAATCGCCAGGGGGCCAGGGATCCCGCAGGGCCGTCAGGAACCGTTCTGGGTCCATCAGGCTCCGCGGGCGAGCTAAAATACGCTCTCCACCTAAACAGGCTTGGGGTGGCACATCCACTCGAGCCTTGAGGGCATAGTGATCCGACCATGGCACTGTTTTAGCAGTAATATCGTTCACTAAAACTCCCACCGTGAAGACCAAGTCTAACATGTGCCCCGCCTGATGGGTGGGCGTTGTAATAATTTGGGAGAGTCCCAGTGTCACCATGGATGACACCAGGTCCATTGCCCGGTTGGAGGCCGTGTCATCGGCATGAACATTGAAGTCGCCCAAGATCAATAGCCTTGGGTACTCCAATGCCCAGCCTGCTGCGGCCTCCATCAGGGATGATAAGGTGCCAGCCGGTGCGTTAGGCGGATGGTACACCAGCCAGATCGCCAACCCCTCCCCAACGTCCCACATCAGACCGGTACATTCAATGCCCTTGATCTCCGGGGCCAGGAGAGCCCGAAAGGAGTAAGCCTCTCGTATGAATAGTGCCACTCCTCCCCCCCACCCACTAGTTCACAACTGGTGAAAGACCGAGTATCCTGAGGGGGCCATTTGGGAGAGAGCTACGGTCTCCCCATCGCACACCCAGGTCTCGGTCACGCATGCCAGGTCCACATCCTGCTCCAGCAGGAATTCCCAAAGGTGCAGTCTTATTATTGATGGACCTGGCATTACATAACACCAGTGACGGAGGCAAGTAATTTTGCCTGGCCCCACTACCTGTCACCGTCGGGATGGGACGCAGGCTGGAAGGTGGTCGAGCACTGTCATGTCTCAGCCTCCTTCCCTTATAATTCTGCCTGTTCCCAGAATTTATTATTCTTTGGCATGGGTAGGGACAATTAGGGAGCACACTGAAGCATCTAAGGATGAAAGAAGGGTTTATGACAACCACACACTCATTGACTTTGCTTCCAGGCTGTCAGGAAAGTTCCTCCTTTGATGAAGGGCAGCACTGGCTGAACTCTAATGGAATGGTTGTCACCTACACAAAACAGCTAGCAAGTTTTTAAAATGTCATCCCTTTTTAACGAAAGAATAATAATATTTTTTCCACAAATGGATACTAGAAAACAGTTCATTCCTGGAAAACAGGGAGTAGTTGGAGCATATGCATCTAGAAACAGCTAACACAAAGATTATAAATGTCAGTTGCACCTTCACTCTGAACAGAACGCCTTAGCCAAGGCAAATCACCTATTACATGCATCACTGATACGGTTAACTCTACGTGACTTTTCCTCTTTTGTTCTAGGTGCAGAAACCATAAAATGGATTACAGCTGTAGGGATCTTAGTAAATATATCTTTTTACCATGCTGTATATTTTGTCTGATAATGTTATAGCTTAACATTGGGTTTTGCTACAGATTCCGTGGATTGACTAATCTTCATTCCTCCACCCTCCAAAGACAGTTGTCCCCTCTTCCTTTCAATATTTATGTTACATTAATAATGGCAACAAGATTATGAGAAATTTTCATTAAGAAAAATAAATTGTAGCCAAAGTCAGGTGAAGCAGAAGTATATTTAATGCTCTAGAGTGTCTAATCACTTAGATTATAGTATAAGAAAGAAAAAAGACACAGGCCAAAGGGAAATCCCTAGGAATGTTGAGAGTGTTTTGTGAATATTATTAGTCATTTAAGGGAAAACAAATGGATGATATCAATTTGTTTGTTTGTTTTCAATCATTATATACTGTATAGTATGGAGAAAGCAGGCGAAGGTAACATTTGTCTACCAGCAATATAGGAATAATTATATATTATCACCTGTACTCTTCCTTCTTCTGGTTCTATGCAGTGAAAGATAATGGAAAGTTGACTGGCTTTACAGGCAGAGTTGCACAACAAAAGGAGCTTGAGAAAGTCAAACAGGAAAGAAGCTGATCTCCACATCTGTCAGTTGTTACATCAACTCACTCCAGTTTCCTTATTTATTTTTAGTTAGTGTCAGTGAATCAATGGAAGACTTGAGAAGACTTTCTTGAGGTTAGACAGGCCATTGAAGTGTTACTTTGACAAATTAAGGTGACACTAGCAAAAAACCAAACAGGAATCCCTAGGTTATGTTTCTTTGCTACACAAATGTCAAAGCACTTAAGTTAACAACTGGCAAATTTGAAGCTGATTTCCTAGTCAATAGGAACAAGCCCAGAATTCAGGCCTAACCCTCCCTGCTATAGAACTCAACCTCAATCCTAAACTTTTTACAGGGTCATGACTACTGATGGCTTCTTATTCCTTATCAAGAGTTCTCAATCTGTTGCCAGATCTGCCATAAGGCTGAGTTTCAGGTTCATAGAATCAGAGAGTTGGAAGGGGCCATACAAGCCATCTAGTCCTGTGGCGTTGAACTCATTTGTTTAGTTTAGTTAGTTTAGTTTATTCAATTTATATCCTGCCCTCCCCACTGAAACAGGGCCAGATCTGACATAAATGGGACTTTGTAGGGACAGGCCATGCTTATCATAAAATGTAATGCCAGATAGTGGAGATATAAACTTTATAAATGGTACAGAGAAATACAATAAAAGATATTATTTTTAACTTAAAATATAAATGTTATTTTTTAACTTAAAATACAAACTCTTGCAAAGTTTTGCAAAGGTGGGGGAATAGTGGGATTTGGAATGCAATTTTAAAAATAAAACATCATGAAAAAACACAATGATCACAGCAGAAACTACAAACATAAACCAAAAATATAAACATGAAATGGCTGGGCATTGCAAGCTTCTCCCCTTGTCACCAGGTCTACTCAGATTGGCAATGGCTCTTCAGTGTAATATCCCCCTTTGGCTGTGGGTTTACAGATTAGAGTACTCACTAGGCACAAGCTCTAAGGTCCATTCAGCAGAGGCATGCTGGCTCAAGGCATTAACCCTTTATTTGCAAGCTCCAGCAAGGAACACCTTCTAACTGGCCATATAAATGCTGAAAAGTGAAACTGAGCTCCACTCCATTAAAATGCATTGCAGAACAGGCAAAGCTGCAAGAAAAACATGGAATGGATTTTCCATTAAAGTCTCTAAGCCCAGATAGACTACCACCAGAGTATTCTATCTGGGCACATAGTGGAAAGTCCATTCTACATTTTCTTTGCAGCTTTGAAAGTCTAGAATTGCGTCCTGCTTCAGCCTACAAAGACAAGGAAGAAGGAGCTGGGAACTTCAGTAGCTTGGAGCTTCAAAGAGTGAGGACAGGAAGGGGAGGGGGAGAAAAGATCCTTATGGGCCTGATTAAAGCCCAGGGTGGGCCAGTTCTGGCCTGTCAGCTGGATGTTCGACACCCCTGACCTAGTCTAACCCCCTACTCAGTGCAGGATCAGTGTAGAGAATCCCTGACAAGTGTTTGTCCAGCCGCTGCTTAAAAACTACTTTAAAGACTGCCATCTCCCATTCAGAACAGGTAATAACTCATTACCTAGTCCAGACCTTTGCCCCCATCAGTTGCACTTCTGTTTTATCAGGATCAAGTTTCAGCTTGTTAGCCTTCATCCATTCCAAAACTACCTCCAGGCACCTGTTCACAGTTTCTACAGCCTCCCTGGGGACTGCTGGTCATGAGAGATAGAGCTTAATGTCATCTGCAGAATGGTAGCAACTCAGGACAGATCTCTGGATGACTTCTCCCAGCAGCTTTAAACAGATGAAAAGTATGAGGGACAAGATGGAAACTCTGGGGAGGCCCATATGCCAAAGGTGAAAGGTCCATGGTTGTCACAGAGACCATGAAATCCTGAGCTGATCCTGACAAGGTAGCATTGGTATGGATGTTGAAGTCTTGCAGGACAACCAGCCTAAGAATGCTCAACACTATGTCTGAGACCACCTCCACAAATTGGACAATGGGGTGGGCACTACATCAACAGAATCCCAATCCTGTCTTGCATGACCACCACTAGATCCACATTCTCAGAACCAGCAGAATCCCATACAGAGCATTGAAGTAGGGGGGTAAAATACTGATACACTACAGTGACGCCATCTCCCCATCCTCCAGGTCTATACTAATGCATTACTGAGTACCCCAGGAAACACATCTCCCTCCTCCCTCAACCAGGTCTCAGTGATACATAAGAACATAAGAGAAGCCATGTTGGATCAGGCCAATGGCCAATCCAGTCCAACACTCTGTCACACAGTGGCCAAAAACAAAAAAAACCCAAGAGCCATCAGGAGGTTCACAAGTGGGGCTAGAAGTCCTTCCACTTTGCCCCCCCTCCCTCCCAAGCACCAAGAATACAGAGCATCACTGCCCCAGACAGAGAGTTCCAACAATACGCTGTGGCTACTAGCCACTGATGAACCTCTGCTCCATATGTTCATCCAATCCCCTCTTGAAGCTGGCTATGCTTGTAGTTGCCACCACCTCCTGTGGCAGTGAATGCCACATGTTAATCACCCTTTGGGTGAGGAAGTACTTCCTTTTATTTGTTCTAACCTGACTGCTCAGCAATTTCCTTGAATGCCCACGAGTTCTTGTATTGTGAGAAGGGGGGAGAAAAGTACTTCTTTCTCTATCTTCTTTATCCCATGCATAATCTCGTAAACCTCTATCATGTCACCCCATAGTCGACGTTTCTCCAGGCTAAAAAGGCCCAAGCGTTTTAACCTTTCTTCATAGGGAAAGAGTTCCAACCCTTTAATCATTCTAGTTGCCCTTTTCTGCACTTTTTCCAATGCTATAATATCCTTTTTGAGGTGCGGTGACCAGAATTGTACACAGTATTCCAAATGAGACCGCACCATCAATTTATACAGGGGCATTATGACACTGGCTGATTTGTTTTCAATTCCCTTCCTAATAATTCCCAGCATGGCGTTGGCCTTTTTTATTGCAATTGCACACTGTCTTGACATTTTTTCAGTGAGTTATCTACCATGACCCCAAGATCTCCCTCTTGGTCAGTCTCTGCCAGTTCACACCCCATCAACTTGTAGTTGTAGCTGAGATTTTTGGCCCCATTGTGCATTACTTTGCACTTGGCCGCATTGAATCTCATCTGCCACGTTGATGCCCACTCACCCAGCCTCAACAGAGCCCTTTGGAGTGCCTCACAATCCTCTCCGGTTCTCACCAGCCTGAACAATTTAGTGTCATCTGCAAACTTAGCCACATCTCTGCTTACTCCCAACTCCAGATCATTAATGAACAAATTAAAGAGCATGGGACCCAGTGCTAAGCCCTGAGGCACCCCACTGCTTATCGTCTCCCACTGCGATAATTGCCCATTTATATTCACTCTCTGTTTCCTATTAATTAGCTAGTTTTTGATCCACAAAATCAGTTTTTGATCCACAAGATACATGCCAGGGCAGACCTCTCATCCAGAATTAAACTATGGATGGATGCCACTTTACTTGTAACTGATCTGACATTTAAAAACAAGATATTAAAGCCCAGCAGGATGATCACTAACATCACCCTGGCTGGAAGGGGCAACAACATGCAAATGTCAGAAGCTGACATTCAGGTCTAGTAACGCATTATAGACCAACAAGATTTTCAGGCTTTCAAGAGTCAAATAGGCTTTCAAGAGTCAAATCTCCCTTTGTCAGACACAAGTAAGAATGGAGATCCCTGCATCCTTATATCAAAGTCAGATGGTAGAAGGAGCCAGGATACAAAAGTACAATGCAAAATGTAATCAGCCTGATAAGAACAGGGAAGAAAGGTTTAGGGGTAGAAAATTAGCATCTGTAGTGAGGCCCTATGTCCCTCTTTAGTCCTGTGGGATCCATTGTTCTGAATTTTGAATAAATTTAAATTCAATAATCTGACATTATGATCTTCCCTTAAAGTTTCTCATTTTGAGGACTACCACTCTTAGGTCAGCAATGGAATGTTTTGGGTAATTAAAATGTTTTCTCACTGGTTTTTTTTTTTAAGTGTTGTGATTTTTTTTAAATGTCAAATTTATACCTACTTATTCTTTTGTATAAGGGCTTACCTGTTCATCCAATGTAGAGAGTGGAAGGCATTGCTAACATTTAATGAACAAGTAAATGAACTTGAGATGGTAGACAGGTGTTGTTAGGTTCGGTTATTGTGTTGCCAGAATGGATATGGGGACAAAGCTGGCATCTTGGTGTTACAGACCTGGTCCCAGAGTCTGTGTTAAGAAGTGCATTCTGGAGGGTGAGAAGCTGTTTAAGGTTAGGAGGCTGAATACAACTGTATAAAGTGCATACCAGACATTAATTTATTTTCTTGTTTGTAAAAACATAATATGGAATGTCATTATATGTATAGTTCTGGGGTGCAGATTTTTCCTGATTAAAATTCAGATTGGATATTTTTAAAATTCATACAGTATATGGCAATAAAGTATTCACAATCACCATTACAAATTCTGCACTAACTGCAACTTCCAGGTTCGGCACAAGGGCAGCCCCATGTAGAGGGCATTGCAGTAGTCCAACCTCGAGGTGACCGTTGCATGGATCACCGTTGCTAGATCGTCACGCTCCAGGAAAGGGGCCAACTGCCTCGACCGCCTAAGATGAAAGAATGTGGACTTAGCAGTGGCTGCTATCTGAGCCTCCATCGTTAAGGAAGGCTCCAATAGTACCCTCAGGCTCTTGACCTTGTGCGTCGCTGTCAACAGCGCACCATCAAAACCTGGCAGGGGGATTTCCCCTCCTGGACCCTGACGACCCAAGCAAGGGACCTCTGTCTTCGCCGGATTTAGCCTCAGCCCACTCAGCTTGAGCCACCCAGCCATGGCCTGTAATGCCTGGTCCAAATTTTCTGGGGTGCAGGCCGGCCCGCTGTCCATAAGCAGATAGAGCTGGGTGTCATCAGCATACTGGTAACAACCCAGCCCATACCTTCAGGCAATCTGGGCAAGGGGGCGCATATAGATGTTAAATAATGCCGGGGAGAGGACCTCCCCTTGAGGTACTCCACAATCAAGTGTGTGTCTCCGGGACAGTTCACGCCCAATCATGACCCTTTGTCCCCGACCCTCAAGGAAGGAGGAAAGCCATTGTAAGGCCAACCCCTGGATCCCCGCGTCGGCGAGGCAGCAGGTCAGTAACCGATGGTCGACCATATTGAACGCTGCTGATAGGTCCAACAACATCAGCACTGCCGAGCCACCCTGATCCAGATGCTGTTGAAGGTCATCTACCAGGGCAACCAACACCGTCTCCGTCCCGTGGCCTGGGCGAAAGCCGGACTGAAGGGGATCAAGGATGGAAGCATCCTCCAGGAAACTCTGTAGCTGCATCGCCACTGCCCTCTCGATGAGTTTGCCCCAAAAGGGCAAATTCGAGACTGGCCGGTAGTGTGCCAATTCGGCCAGGTCTAACTTTTTTTTCAAGAGGGGATGGACCACCGCCTCTTTAAGCAGTGTTGGGAAATGCCCTTCCATCAAGGATCTATTTATGATATCCTGCACAGGATATCTAAGTTCCCTCTGGCAGGATTTAATAAGCCAGGAGGGGCATGGGTCCAATTTGCAAGTTGTTAGGCGTGCAGATAAGAGGATCCTGTCAACTTCCTCCAGGCTGAGAGCACTGAAACCATCCAGAACACGATCCAAAGACAGGCACGGTGCCTCGGGTTCACTAACTGTCTCTAATATGGCAGGGAGGTTGCAGCAGAGCGACGCGATCTTATCCGCAAAAAAATTCACAAAGGCCTCACAGCCAATCTCCAATTCATAAGAATATGGTCTGCCTTGTGGCAGCATTGTAAGACTCTGAATTATATTGAACAGTTGTGCCGGGCGCAAAATTGCGGACGCAATCTTGGCCACAAAGTATGTTTTCTTTGCGGTTTTGACTGCCATCTCATAGGACTTCATAATCTCTCTATAAGATGTTCAAGTCGCTTTGTCTCGAGTACGCTGCCATTGCCTCTTTAGTCGTCTGAGTCCCCGTTTTAATTGCCGCAACTCTTGGTTGTACGAAGGTGTCGACTTTAAACAAGGGCTCAGAGGACGCCTAGGTGCGATCTCATCGATGGCTCTGGAGAGCCTATCATTCCAAGACTCCACCAGATCATCTAAGGAATCGCCAGGGGGCCAGGGATCCCGCAGGGCCGTCAGGAACCGTTCTGGGTCCATCAGGCTCCGCGGGCGAGCTAAAATACGCTCTCCACCTAAACAGGCTTGGGGTGGCACATCCACTCGAGCCTTGAGGGCATAGTGATCCGACCATGGCACTGTTTTAGCAGTAATATCGTTCACTAAAACTCCCACCGTGAAGACCAAGTCTAACATGTGCCCCGCCTGATGGGTGGGCGTTGTAATAATTTGGGAGAGTCCCAGTGTCACCATGGATGACACCAGGTCCATTGCCCGGTTGGAGGCCGTGTCATCGGCATGAACATTGAAGTCGCCCAAGATCAATAGCCTTGGGTACTCCAATGCCCAGCCTGCTGCGGCCTCCATCAGGGATGATAAGGTGCCAGCCGGTGCGTTAGGCGGATGGTACACCAGCCAGATCGCCAACCCCTCCCCAACGTCCCACATCAGACCGGTACATTCAATGCCCTTGATCTCCGGGGCCAGGAGAGCCCGAAAGGAGTAAGCCTCTCGTATGAATAGTGCCACTCCTCCCCCCCACCCACTAGTTCACAACTGGTGAAAGACCGAGTATCCTGAGGGGGCCATTTGGGAGAGAGCTACGGTCTCCCCATCGCACACCCAGGTCTCGGTCACGCATGCCAGGTCCACATCCTGCTCCAGCAGGAATTCCCAAAGGTGCAGTCTTATTATTGATGGACCTGGCATTACATAACACCAGTGACGGAGGCAAGTAATTTTGCCTGGCCCCACTACCTGTCACCGTCGGGATGGGACGCAGGCTGGAAGGTGGTCGAGCACTGTCATGTCTCAGCCTCCTTCCCTTATAATTCTGCCTGTTCCCAGAATTTATTATTCTTTGGCATGGGTAGGGACAATTAGGGAGCACACTGAAGCATCTAAGGATGAAAGAAGGGTTTATGACAACCACACACTCATTGACTTTGCTTCCAGGCTGTCAGGAAAGTTCCTCCTTTGATGAAGGGCAGCACTGGCTGAACTCTAATGGAATGGTTGTCACCTACACAAAACAGCTAGCAAGTTTTTAAAATGTCATCCCTTTTTAACGAAAGAATAATAATATTTTTTCCACAAATGGATACTAGAAAACAGTTCATTCCTGGAAAACAGGGAGTAGTTGGAGCATATGCATCTAGAAACAGCTAACACAAAGATTATAAATGTCAGTTGCACCTTCACTCTGAACAGAACGCCTTAGCCAAGGCAAATCACCTATTACATGCATCACTGATACGGTTAACTCTACGTGACTTTTCCTCTTTTGTTCTAGGTGCAGAAACCATAAAATGGATTACAGCTGTAGGGATCTTAGTAAATATATCTTTTTACCATGCTGTATATTTTGTCTGATAATGTTATAGCTTAACATTGGGTTTTGCTACAGATTCCGTGGATTGACTAATCTTCATTCCTCCACCCTCCAAAGACAGTTGTCCCCTCTTCCTTTCAATATTTATGTTACATTAATAATGGCAACAAGATTATGAGAAATTTTCATTAAGAAAAATAAATTGTAGCCAAAGTCAGGTGAAGCAGAAGTATATTTAATGCTCTAGAGTGTCTAATCACTTAGATTATAGTATAAGAAAGAAAAAAGACACAGGCCAAAGGGAAATCCCTAGGAATGTTGAGAGTGTTTTGTGAATATTATTAGTCATTTAAGGGAAAACAAATGGATGATATCAATTTGTTTGTTTGTTTTCAATCATTATATACTGTATAGTATGGAGAAAGCAGGCGAAGGTAACATTTGTCTACCAGCAATATAGGAATAATTATATATTATCACCTGTACTCTTCCTTCTTCTGGTTCTATGCAGTGAAAGATAATGGAAAGTTGACTGGCTTTACAGGCAGAGTTGCACAACAAAAGGAGCTTGAGAAAGTCAAACAGGAAAGAAGCTGATCTCCACATCTGTCAGTTGTTACATCAACTCACTCCAGTTTCCTTATTTATTTTTAGTTAGTGTCAGTGAATCAATGGAAGACTTGAGAAGACTTTCTTGAGGTTAGACAGGCCATTGAAGTGTTACTTTGACAAATTAAGGTGACACTAGCAAAAAACCAAACAGGAATCCCTAGGTTATGTTTCTTTGCTACACAAATGTCAAAGCACTTAAGTTAACAACTGGCAAATTTGAAGCTGATTTCCTAGTCAATAGGAACAAGCCCAGAATTCAGGCCTAACCCTCCCTGCTATAGAACTCAACCTCAATCCTAAACTTTTTACAGGGTCATGACTACTGATGGCTTCTTATTCCTTATCAAGAGTTCTCAATCTGTTGCCAGATCTGCCATAAGGCTGAGTTTCAGGTTCATAGAATCAGAGAGTTGGAAGGGGCCATACAAGCCATCTAGTCCTGTGGCGTTGAACTCATTTGTTTAGTTTAGTTAGTTTAGTTTATTCAATTTATATCCTGCCCTCCCCACTGAAACAGGGCCAGATCTGACATAAATGGGACTTTGTAGGGACAGGCCATGCTTATCATAAAATGTAATGCCAGATAGTGGAGATATAAACTTTATAAATGGTACAGAGAAATACAATAAAAGATATTATTTTTAACTTAAAATATAAATGTTATTTTTTAACTTAAAATACAAACTCTTGCAAAGTTTTGCAAAGGTGGGGGAATAGTGGGATTTGGAATGCAATTTTAAAAATAAAACATCATGAAAAAACACAATGATCACAGCAGAAACTACAAACATAAACCAAAAATATAAACATGAAATGGCTGGGCATTGCAAGCTTCTCCCCTTGTCACCAGGTCTACTCAGATTGGCAATGGCTCTTCAGTGTAATATCCCCCTTTGGCTGTGGGTTTACAGATTAGAGTACTCACTAGGCACAAGCTCTAAGGTCCATTCAGCAGAGGCATGCTGGCTCAAGGCATTAACCCTTTATTTGCAAGCTCCAGCAAGGAACACCTTCTAACTGGCCATATAAATGCTGAAAAGTGAAACTGAGCTCCACTCCATTAAAATGCATTGCAGAACAGGCAAAGCTGCAAGAAAAACATGGAATGGATTTTCCATTAAAGTCTCTAAGCCCAGATAGACTACCACCAGAGTATTCTATCTGGGCACATAGTGGAAAGTCCATTCTACATTTTCTTTGCAGCTTTGAAAGTCTAGAATTGCGTCCTGCTTCAGCCTACAAAGACAAGGAAGAAGGAGCTGGGAACTTCAGTAGCTTGGAGCTTCAAAGAGTGAGGACAGGAAGGGGAGGGGGAGAAAAGATCCTTATGGGCCTGATTAAAGCCCAGGGTGGGCCAGTTCTGGCCTGTCAGCTGGATGTTCGACACCCCTGACCTAGTCTAACCCCCTACTCAGTGCAGGATCAGTGTAGAGAATCCCTGACAAGTGTTTGTCCAGCCGCTGCTTAAAAACTACTTTAAAGACTGCCATCTCCCATTCAGAACAGGTAATAACTCATTACCTAGTCCAGACCTTTGCCCCCATCAGTTGCACTTCTGTTTTATCAGGATCAAGTTTCAGCTTGTTAGCCTTCATCCATTCCAAAACTACCTCCAGGCACCTGTTCACAGTTTCTACAGCCTCCCTGGGGACTGCTGGTCATGAGAGATAGAGCTTAATGTCATCTGCAGAATGGTAGCAACTCAGGACAGATCTCTGGATGACTTCTCCCAGCAGCTTTAAACAGATGAAAAGTATGAGGGACAAGATGGAAACTCTGGGGAGGCCCATATGCCAAAGGTGAAAGGTCCATGGTTGTCACAGAGACCATGAAATCCTGAGCTGATCCTGACAAGGTAGCATTGGTATGGATGTTGAAGTCTTGCAGGACAACCAGCCTAAGAATGCTCAACACTATGTCTGAGACCACCTCCACAAATTGGACAATGGGGTGGGCACTACATCAACAGAATCCCAATCCTGTCTTGCATGACCACCACTAGATCCACATTCTCAGAACCAGCAGAATCCCATACAGAGCATTGAAGTAGGGGGGTAAAATACTGATACACTACAGTGACGCCATCTCCCCATCCTCCAGGTCTATACTAATGCATTACTGAGTACCCCAGGAAACACATCTCCCTCCTCCCTCAACCAGGTCTCAGTGATACATAAGAACATAAGAGAAGCCATGTTGGATCAGGCCAATGGCCAATCCAGTCCAACACTCTGTCACACAGTGGCCAAAAACAAAAAAAACCCAAGAGCCATCAGGAGGTTCACAAGTGGGGCTAGAAGTCCTTCCACTTTGCCCCCCCTCCCTCCCAAGCACCAAGAATACAGAGCATCACTGCCCCAGACAGAGAGTTCCAACAATACGCTGTGGCTACTAGCCACTGATGAACCTCTGCTCCATATGTTCATCCAATCCCCTCTTGAAGCTGGCTATGCTTGTAGTTGCCACCACCTCCTGTGGCAGTGAATGCCACATGTTAATCACCCTTTGGGTGAGGAAGTACTTCCTTTTATTTGTTCTAACCTGACTGCTCAGCAATTTCCTTGAATGCCCACGAGTTCTTGTATTGTGAGAAGGGGGGAGAAAAGTACTTCTTTCTCTATCTTCTTTATCCCATGCATAATCTCGTAAACCTCTATCATGTCACCCCATAGTCGACGTTTCTCCAGGCTAAAAAGGCCCAAGCGTTTTAACCTTTCTTCATAGGGAAAGAGTTCCAACCCTTTAATCATTCTAGTTGCCCTTTTCTGCACTTTTTCCAATGCTATAATATCCTTTTTGAGGTGCGGTGACCAGAATTGTACACAGTATTCCAAATGAGACCGCACCATCAATTTATACAGGGGCATTATGACACTGGCTGATTTGTTTTCAATTCCCTTCCTAATAATTCCCAGCATGGCGTTGGCCTTTTTTATTGCAATTGCACACTGTCTTGACATTTTTTCAGTGAGTTATCTACCATGACCCCAAGATCTCCCTCTTGGTCAGTCTCTGCCAGTTCACACCCCATCAACTTGTAGTTGTAGCTGAGATTTTTGGCCCCATTGTGCATTACTTTGCACTTGGCCGCATTGAATCTCATCTGCCACGTTGATGCCCACTCACCCAGCCTCAACAGAGCCCTTTGGAGTGCCTCACAATCCTCTCCGGTTCTCACCAGCCTGAACAATTTAGTGTCATCTGCAAACTTAGCCACATCTCTGCTTACTCCCAACTCCAGATCATTAATGAACAAATTAAAGAGCATGGGACCCAGTGCTAAGCCCTGAGGCACCCCACTGCTTATCGTCTCCCACTGCGATAATTGCCCATTTATATTCACTCTCTGTTTCCTATTAATTAGCTAGTTTTTGATCCACAAAATCAGTTTTTGATCCACAAGATACATGCCAGGGCAGACCTCTCATCCAGAATTAAACTATGGATGGATGCCACTTTACTTGTAACTGATCTGACATTTAAAAACAAGATATTAAAGCCCAGCAGGATGATCACTAACATCACCCTGGCTGGAAGGGGCAACAACATGCAAATGTCAGAAGCTGACATTCAGGTCTAGTAACGCATTATAGACCAACAAGATTTTCAGGCTTTCAAGAGTCAAATAGGCTTTCAAGAGTCAAATCTCCCTTTGTCAGACACAAGTAAGAATGGAGATCCCTGCATCCTTATATCAAAGTCAGATGGTAGAAGGAGCCAGGATACAAAAGTACAATGCAAAATGTAATCAGCCTGATAAGAACAGGGAAGAAAGGTTTAGGGGTAGAAAATTAGCATCTGTAGTGAGGCCCTATGTCCCTCTTTAGTCCTGTGGGATCCATTGTTCTGAATTTTGAATAAATTTAAATTCAATAATCTGACATTATGATCTTCCCTTAAAGTTTCTCATTTTGAGGACTACCACTCTTAGGTCAGCAATGGAATGTTTTGGGTAATTAAAATGTTTTCTCACTGGTTTTTTTTTTTAAGTGTTGTGATTTTTTTTAAATGTCAAATTTATACCTACTTATTCTTTTGTATAAGGGCTTACCTGTTCATCCAATGTAGAGAGTGGAAGGCATTGCTAACATTTAATGAACAAGTAAATGAACTTGAGATGGTAGACAGGTGTTGTTAGGTTCGGTTATTGTGTTGCCAGAATGGATATGGGGACAAAGCTGGCATCTTGGTGTTACAGACCTGGTCCCAGAGTCTGTGTTAAGAAGTGCATTCTGGAGGGTGAGAAGCTGTTTAAGGTTAGGAGGCTGAATACAACTGTATAAAGTGCATACCAGACATTAATTTATTTTCTTGTTTGTAAAAACATAATATGGAATGTCATTATATGTATAGTTCTGGGGTGCAGATTTTTCCTGATTAAAATTCAGATTGGATATTTTTAAAATTCATACAGTATATGGCAATAAAGTATTCACAATCACCATTACAAAACTCCTAAGCCCTTACTGTAATGATGTATTTTTTCATAATGCAAATATAATAGAAAGCATACATGCAAAAGGTTCTTAATTCCTCAAAGAATTAATTTTGATAAGTGCTAGATGTAATTGACTGCAGGTAATTTTACAATAATAATTGGCTAAGAGATTTAATTGAAAAGGATGGCTTTTAAAAAGTGATATGGAATTTTGCAGACTTCTAGACCTTTTTCTCCAGGGGCCAGAGAAGGGGATAAAAACTGTGGATCATTCCTCTTTCTCTCTGTCTCTTAAGAATTTATGTGTATAATAAATTCTTTAGTAAAATTTAATGGACTGTTCTGGATAATTTTCTTTACAACCTTTCTGTCACCTTAAAGTTGGTTTCAGGCAGGATAAAATTTATGTAAATGTCTGTATGAGCTGAGATTTGTTGTGTCATGGCCAGTTCCTACAGTTGTGTTTCCCCGTGAAAAACTTTATCGATATTAGTTATTTTGAACTATTAAAAATGATAAAACATTACACTCTGAGAAGATTTTCCCATCTTATACCTCTCATACCACTGTTGTTAACTTTTTAACACAGAAATTCCAGCTCTTCCCATTTGATGGTAACATCTAAGAAAACCCTTGTTTTCTTTTGTCCTCCTTGTGCCTTTCAAGAAGATGGAGATGCCTATTAAAATGTTCATTAGTGTGAACATGTACAATAGAATGCATCAGTTTTCTTCCTCTCCAGACTATGAATGGATCAGTGGTATGGACTGGGGATGCAGTTTGCTCTGGAAACCCTCCATGAAAATATACATGCAGAAACACAGAATGCAATATTCAAGTCCAGTACCACCTTAGAGACCAACCAGTTTTTGATTTTCTGGGTATAAGACACTGAAAGTCAAAGCTCCCTTCATCAGATACCAAAGGGAGCATAAACTCTCAAAACTATATATTCCAGAATAGTGCTGGTCTCTTAGGTGCTATTGAACTTGACTCTAGCTACTGCACTGCAACACCACTGTTTTCTGAAACAAAATTCTCCTTCCTTTCCATAGCCCTGTCAGTTAAAGCTATTTTACAAGTTATGAAATTAAATAGTTTGTTAAACATTATATTTTAAAGCAGGGGAGAGAGCTTTCTAGCACATATTTCTTTAGAAAAATCAGTCCAGGCCAAATTGCTAGTGTACAAGAAGTGAACAAAAAGACTCATGTACTAACTATTGTTAAAAATCTTTTCATACCAATATTCCTCTGCAACATATTAGAAGGTATGAAAGTATCAGTAGAAAGAGGTATGAACTCATCAGGCCAAATTAGATAATAGCTGAGATACACCTCAGGTCTGGAGCCCTCGGTCTGAATTGCAGTTATACATGAGTGTGACCAATGTCCCTGAGCACTCCTGGGCTCCAAAAGACTCAGGGGCATAGCACTGGGGGAGGAAGCCTTCCCTCCCACACCTTTTTTCCAAGACAAAACAGATGGGGGCAGTTCTGTATGCCCTACGGTGGGGCTTCATGTTCACTGACTGCAGCAAACAATCTATTTGCCTTGCTGTGGAGGGTTCAGCTTGGAAAAAAGGAACAAGAGAGAAGCTGAAGCACCTTCTCTCCCTGTGCTATGCTCCAAAGCTGATTTGGATCCTAGGGCACTTGGATCCTAGTTCCCCACACTCACATGTTGCAGTATGTTGGATTGGTGGTCCCCAACCAGAAGAGTATCACATGATTTGTTTTGTTTTGCCTTTAGCATCTATATAGCCAAAACATAAATCAAGCGGATACTATTTTTGAGACACTTGCTATATCTGACAAATTTTTGTTTGAAAATCTAGAACTCACAGAATAGCAGAAAAGGAAACTATAACAGCGCGCCTCGCGGTTTCACTGGATCGCTCCTATATGCGGCTTATGGCTACCCCAGCCCCTCTTCAGCCTCAGTTCTTTCTTTAAAATTTTACCTCACGACTATGAAATGCAAGGGGTGGGTGTAATATGGATTTCTCGCTACTAGTTTCTTCGGGGGGGTTGTTTTGCTTTCAGATGGATATAAACTCAGTTTGTAGGGGACCACAGCAGCTTTGATAGTTTTCCCAATATACTGGCACCAGAGAACTTTAAAGTAAACCACAGAAATTTATTAACGTACACACCGTCTTCAACTGGGGAATGGGAAATATATACATGGGCTATATTGTATCTCAAGCAGTTAACAGTTTCTTCGTAGTTCAGGCTTTATAATATCTAGTTCACTTAGATCTCTCAGATTCACAGTTCATATAGATTCACTCTCCAACACTATTCTAGGTTGGCCTCTTGGGTATAATGTGCCAAGTCCCTTAAGTCGACTGGTGTCTCTTCTCCCAGCCCTTCAGACTTCTAGACCCACATCTTTCCCTCAACCACCTCTTTAGCTCTTAAGAGATGTGTATCTGTGTCTGTGACCTCTCAGGTCTTTTACTGTGACTCTTCTCTAGTCACACACAGCCCCGTGGCTGTCTAAATAGAGTGAACAGTGAGCTTTGCTTCTCTCGAAGACTCTCCTCAGCTCCTGTCTCAGCTCCTTCTCAGACCAACTGCTCTCTTCAGCAGTCTCCCTTAGACTCTGTCTGTCACTAACTGCCCTCAGCCATTAGCTGTCAATCACCTCTGAGAGTTCCGAGCACTCTGGCCCCCACCCTCAGATCATCTGACGCAGGCTCTATGCATCCTTAGTTTTCTTGTTAACCCATTCATTACCGTCACAGAAACTGAGTCCAACGTAGCATCCACAGTAAACAAAAACTCTTGAAAATATTTAAATTTTCTTCCACCAAGGCTTCACTGTTTGTTGACTGAATACAGAATAAATCTTTGGCAATAAACCCTCCTTCATATGAGTTTCTGCTTTTAACCTGTTTAGCTATAAAATAATGTGTAAGTAGAAACTTTTTCAAAGCACTAACAAAGCTCTGAAGTGAAGCACTTGATTATGCTGTCTAAAAGCTCTAAGAAGGTGGGTGTGGATATATAAGAGATCTGATTTTCTCTGAAAAAGGTTACCCCTTCAGTAAAATAAGGTAGCAGCATAAACAAAAGGTGACTCCCACACAGTGCTCATGTGCCCAATGGAGAGCTGAGAAAGTTTGTGTAAACATGCCCTAATACAGCCACAGGGTTGCTTTACATATTCTTTAATAAGTTAAAAATGCTATTAATTAGATGAATCATAAATGAGTTAGCAATGTGGCTGTACAGTTTGATTGTGCTACACCTTTACAATGTGCGCTAGTCATTTCAGCTCAAAGCTTTTTAGGGCTTCAGGTGAAAAGAAAAAAATGGGATAAGGTGAGCTGAAAATGGGATAAAGTGAACTTAAGACTCCTGGTTCCCTCTACCCCATTGACTTCTCTTTCCTGTGCTCTGGGCTGCTGATAGAGGGGGGCTGGGAAGACAAAATTTGGGGGGCCCAAGTCAGCTGGAGGGCTCTTGAAGCCAGTGTCATGCTGCATCCAGCTGAATGTCTTTCCATTTATTTTTCATGCACTTCTGACTGCAGCCGCTAGGAGCACAGAGACTCTGAACACAGTAATGTTGGCTAGACTTCCCTTTCTCCAAAACTGAAGCAAACTAGCCTAACAAGTTATACTAAACCCATCAACTAATTCAACAATGGAGTAAGCCAAGCAACCCAGCTGATGGTTGCTACACTGTCATTCTGCAACGTGCTAACCAAGTTCATTTTCTGTAATAGTCTAGCCTTTCTCTCTTCCTTTTCTTGCACTCAGGTGAGCCAGATCTTGCAAAGCAGTCATTAGCGTGTTGCAGCAAAATAAAAAACCTTTCTCTCTCTTTTCCTTAATATATCTCCCTCTTTTCCACATTTTTCACATTCATTTCTATCTCCCTCCAAGACCAAGAATTGTTAATAAAAGGTGAGAGCCTTTTTCTATGTCCCCCACCCTTTATTTGCAGTTCTTGGTCTCAAGACCTTCTCATCTCTACTCTGCTTGGCAATATAATGTACTAGAAACAAACCTTTGTTAATATTATGAACAGAAGGAGGTAGAAGAATTAATAGTTCCTCATGATCTAAAAAGTAGTAAAAGTATGCTTCCCTCCTCCACCACCCTTTACATGCATGGTAATGGGACATTAATCTGTTTTAGTGGTTATACACATAGAACAGAACTCCCAGTTCAGGCACTGGATTGTTAATCATTATTGTGCTGGTGGAAGATCTAATAGCTACTTTGCTATACGACAAATGGTGCAATTTTTAAAATAGCATTAAAATTAGATTTATATCAAATACCATACCCAGTCTTTCTCCCCAGTGGGGATCCAAAGCTGCATTATCCTCCTGTCCCCAATTTTATCATCACAATAGCCTTATCAGGTAGGTCCAGATGAGAGTGTGTCAACTAACGTCCATGGTGAGTTGGGGATCTGAGTATTAGAGACACATGACAGGTTGCTTAAAAGTGCTCTTATTACACATTGTATGTCATGAAGATAACCTGTTTCAGAGTGTTCCAGTTCTCTTCATTTTTGTCACTGTAACTCCAGTCATCATTCTGGGATTGGTGGCCAGTTTTCAAACATGTATCATTATTTTCTGAGTTAGGCCTGCCAGAGTTGTAAATAACATAGTGTGGTGGTGGTTTGTCTCACCTGGATTTTTCCATGCCTTTCAATTTTGGTCATGGAACTCCCATAATCATCCTGAAGCTGGTGGCCAATTTTGAGCCTCCTAGCTTTATTTTCTGATGAGTTATGCTTGCCAGTATGGTGTAGTGGTTATAGTGTCAAACTAGGATCAGGGAAATCCACTTTCAAATCTCCCCTCTGCCATGGAAGCTAACTGGTCAACCTTGGGCCATTCACACACTCTCAGTCTAACCTACCTCATAGGGTTGTTGTGAGGATCAAATGGAGGACAGGAGAATGATGTAAGCTGCTTTCAGTCCCCATTGGGGAGAAAGGTAAAATATAAAAAAGTAAACAAACTAACACGATCAGACAGGCCAGTTATTTTATTACTATAGATTTATTTATTTTATTGCTATAGATTCCATCAGGAGGTCTTGATGGAATTTTTTTCTGGGAGCTCACAGTTACTCTTTTGGATTCTGTAAGGGAAGATCATGCCTCACTAACCTGTTACATTTCTTTGAGGGGGTGAACAAACATGTGGACAAAAGAGACCCGATAGATGTTGTTTACCTTGACTTCCAGAAAGCTTTTGATAAAGTTCCTCATCAAAGGCTCCTTAGAAAGCTTGAGAGTCATGGAGTAAAAGGACAGGTCCTCTTGTGGATCAAAAACTGGCTGAGTAATAGGAAGCAGAGAGTGAGTATAAATGGGCAGTCTTCGCAGTGGAGGACGGTAAGCAGTGGGGTGCCGCAGGGCTCAGTACTGGGTCCCATGCTCTTTAACTTGTTCATAAATGATTTAGAGTTGGGAATGAGCAGTGAAGTGGCCAAGTTTGCGGATGACACTAAATTGTTCAGGGTGGTGAGAACCAGAGAGGATTGTGAGGAACTCCAAAGGGATCTGTTGAGACTGGGTGAGTGGGCGTCAATGTGGCAGATGCGGTTCAATGTGGCCAAGTGCAAAGTAATGCACATTGCGGCCAAGAATCCCAGTTACAAATACAAGTTGATGGGGTGTGAACTGGCAGAGACTGACCAAGAGAGAGATCTTGGGGTCGTGGTAGATAACTCACTGAAAATGTCAAGACAGTGTGCGTTTGCAATAAAGAAGGCCAACGCCATGCTGGGAATTATTAGGAAGAGAATTGAAAACAAATCAGCCAGTATCATAATGCCCCTGTATAAATCGATGGTGCGGTCTCATTTGGAATACTGTGTGCAGTTCTGGTCGCCGCACCTCAAAAAGGATATTATAGCATTGGAGAAAGTCCAGAAGAGGGCAACTAAAATGATTAAAGGGCTGGAACACTTTCCCTATGAAGAAAGGTTGAAACGCTTGGGACTCTTTAGCTTGGAGAAATGTCGACTGCGGGGTGACATGATAGAGGTTTACAAGATAATGCATGGGATGGAGAAAGTAGAGAAAGAAGTACTTTTCTCCCTTTCTCACAATACAAGAACTCGTGGGCATTTGATTAAATTGCTGAGCAGACAGGTTAAAACGGATAAAAGGAAGTACTTCTTCACCCAAAGGGTGATTAACATGTGGAATTCACTGCCACAAGAGGTGGTGGCGGCCACAAGCATAGCCACCTTCAATAGGGGTTTAGATAAAAATATGGAGCAGAGGTCCACCAGTGGCTATTAGCCACAGTGTGTGTGTATATATAAAATTTTTTGCCACTGTGTGACACAGAGTGTTGGACTGGATGGGCCATTGCCTGATCCAACATGGCTTCTCTTATGTTCTTATGTTCTTACTCTTGGCAGCCCTGCCTGTGTTCTCATTTGAAGTCCAACACTAACTGACAGGATTGATTTGCCTCAGTCTCCCCATTTCAGGCATGAGATTTGCAATGTTTGTATTGTAAGTAATCCTAGAATATTTTTGTCTGAAAACTTTGACCCTAAGGGAACCACTGCTTCCTCAAACATCTGTATGAAGGGAGAAATTGGCAGTTGTGGTTCTGCCGCTAAAATGTATTGGCATCTTTGCGGGGTAAAAGACAGATGGAGCAATGTGTCAGAATATACAACTGTCACTTTTCTCCCTTCATGCATATGTTAAAGGAAAAGGAGACATTTTGGGCCAGGAGTAGGTAACCCTAACAGCAGCTGCTTGCTTCGTAGTCCTTTTACAGTGAAGGATGAATATTCATTAAAGCATAAACTGGGATGGATCTGAACTTCCTCCTGCTAGCAAAGAAAATAAAATAATGCAGCAAACCAAAGATATCTTTAGAATTCATTATGAAACACTACATGATTATATTCTAGCATGCATCATTTCCATAAATTGAATCTGGTAACACCTTAAAGACTAGCAAAATATTCCAGGGTCTGAGTTTTCATGAGTCATGACTTGGCTCATGAAAATTTTGTTGTTCTCTGAAGGTGCTACTGGATTCAAATTGGTTGTGCTACAACAGATTAACATAGCTACCCACCTGAACGTTCCACTAAATAGCATTGCCCTTACAAAATTATTTCTCATTTTATGCATGTAAATAAAGTTTCTCTTTTTTTAAAAAAAAATGCAGCTACATTTGCAGGATGTTATATTTCACAATTTTGGCTTAATGAGCCAGCAGTCAATATAGCAATGTTTTAGGAGTTTATACTGAAAATTAGTGCATTGAGTTAGGGAATGGAAAAGCCATTAATGATTCCCATTTATGAAATGTTTCTAAAAGTGAACATTCAAAGCTACAGAGAAAAAAAACCCTGAAAATAAAATACAAAATAATATAAAACTTGGACTAGACCAAGACTTTGCCATTGATATTCTTTGCATGGGCCTCTTGAATTTTATACAGTACACCTGTACATATGAATTTTTAGCCAGCATTCCTGATCTTGAAGACACTCAATAGCAATTCAATGAATTAATACTGGAGGATTCAGGGTGAGGTCCAATTACGTAGAACTCTTTGCTTGTATCCATTGATAGAAAGAAAACAGATTGTTGCGTTTGACTCCAGGGTCAAGAGGAATGGCAAATCATTTGACTTTTCTCCCTGTAGCCACCAAAATGAAGACTGGAAGCAGATGAATAATAACCACATAGGTTGCACAACCTAATTACAAGGCTATTTGGGTGTCACTACCATTTCCTTCTGGCTCTTCCAGCAGTACAGTGTCTTTGATAATAATTGAAATGATAGCTCTTTCACATTTTCCCATTAAATCACACAGCTGTTCCATATGGTGAGTTAAATATGACATCGCTTCAGGACTTTCCATTAGGATTTATTAATAACAACTGTAGAAAAAGATAAGACTTGCAGTCCTGAGATACTCTCGTACAAAAGTACACCCATAACTGCATATGGGAATCTCCTGTCCACCTTTACTTTACTTTCATCTCCTGTTCGTAGATGAATGTATTGAACAGTAAAACTGAGAAGCTTAAATAAAACCCGTGACTAAAAACACCTTCCTTTAATTAACACTTCTCTGCAGCCTCTATACAAAATAAGAACATTTGGAATCCAAATTCTCAAGGAAGAATTGAACTTTTTGCTAATGTCACCAGAGGAATCATAATCCATTTATCAAGGCATAGCATAATCCATTTTAATCTAAAATGGACCACATAAGGACATTGTAGAAAAATATGTACAAGAGAATCTACAGACTAGAGGGAGGCAGGACCATAACCAATCTGAAAAAGGGATCCATTGCCAATGACCCAGAAATACCATTGAAAAGGGGCAGTTAAATCGCAAACACTTAAAGGTTCTACATAGCTTTGGGCTAACTAAGGAATCTAAATAAGTTTACCCTTAGAAGCCCTAAGGCAAGCAGAGACTATGTCTTCCAAGCATCAAAATGAATATAACTCTTATCTCTGGCATAAATCATTTTGGACACATATTTTTTGCATTGATTTAGAGAAGAAAATTTCCTCCACCTTAAGATTTACAAGATATAACTTCTGTTCAAAAAGCTGGAACCAGGGAGCCTTATAAGAGTTCCTGAGAACTACACTTACCAAGCTACCTTCAAGCGCCTCAAAAATAGATGAAACCAAAAATTAAAGGCACAGGCTTCTATAGAGTTAGCGGTAGTGCTAGAGTACCGGCACAAGGCTGATGCCCCAGGCAAGACTCCACTCCCACCCCCATTTTCTCCCCCCACAAGCGCAAGCATAACTGCAACCATGGCAGCCCAGCACCTTTTCCTCAGAGTGTGTGCACCAGCTGGACACTGTGGCTCTGCCTTCCACATCTGTGCTGGAAGCACAGATGAGAGGTGGAGCCATGGTGGCTGGCTGGTGCGCAGGTACGAGTCGCACTGCTGTGCTGGCATATTTCCATTTGCCCCCCAAGTCGGAATGACCATTAACCATTAATATCTCTCTTTTGGTCAAAGAGCAAGGTGCAAACTTAATAATTTTATTTTTAGTAAAATTAATAGATAATTCAAAGATTTCAGGTTTTCACGGCTGGTAACATCATTAGGGTTTGTAGAATCTTTCGGGATCAAGTGCCGTGTTCTACTGGAGAAAGTTTTCCTTCCAGACACCTTCCAGGCGCCTGCTCCGGCTGCAACGCCACTGAGGATGTTCTCCGCAGCTGAGAACGAAACGTCTGGAAGGAAAACTTTCTCCAGTAGAACACGGCACTTGATCCCGAAAGATTCTACAAACCCTAATAGATAATTCCTCATGCAAACAATAAATACGGAATGTTTTCAAAGTCCGAAGAAGACTGACCTAGGTTGGGAAAAATAAAACTAAGTTGTCTTCATAAAGTAAAAGAGGGACTGAAATGTCCAGTAATTTAGGTGCAAGTAGAAAAACATCAGTAAAAGAAAACCCCGGCAAATCAGATACATACAAACCAAATAAAGATGGTGCTAAAAGGCGAACCTCCTGGATGATGGGAACAAAAATAGTTAAGTGACCCTCACTATTATACCACACTTGGGCAGTAGAATCAGTATAGAGATTTTTAATTAATCGCAACAATCTCCTGTCTGTTGTAGTTTGCTTCAGTTTAGCCCACAGATGGGTTTAGATATGGAATCGAATGCATAGGAAAGATCTATAAGGCTGCACATAAAAAGCTTTCCTCAAAATGGCATACACTCCTATCCACCAAACAATTGATTGGCATTGACAGGGGTGCATATGTACTTTGGGAACATTCTTCTTTTCTTCTCACCCAGCAGTTTCCCTGCTTACAGCAACCCTGCATTGGAGATATGCTGTGCATAGAGAAAGGTATGCTTAAATTCACTGACTCATATTTAAAGCAATTACATTGAAAAGAAAGGTCACATCATATGTATTTTGAGTTTCAAGGTTCATCCAACATTAATTTGAATGACAAGGAAGTTAAACTTTTACTGTAGAATTTAAATTATGAATGCCATGCCAAATGTTCATGGACAAGCAAGACTGAAATTTGTATATTTGTATGCAAAGCAGGGTGAGAAACCATATGTATCCATCCCTTTTTCTACCTCTCCCATGGCTGACTTTTACATTTTATCAAATATAGAAACATATACAATAGGCAAGTAAATGCAAACATTACCCTGGTTTCTTTCTCAATGACCTGCCCATCATTGGCATATTTTAACATTAATTACAAGGCACATCACTGCAAACTAACATAATATTTGTGTGCATATAAAGTATGCTTTAAAAGCACAATGTGGCTTTTATATTACAGAGGGGGCATGCTCTCCCTTGGCTCCATAGACACCCATGCCTATACAAGTGGGGACCTGCAACAAAACGTTAGTAATGTGCTGTAGTCTGTTTTAAGCTGTAATTGCATTTCTTTGAAACTGCAGTTTAAGATTTATAGTTACTAAATGTATATACTCATTGTGATGAGACCCACTCAATACAGTATCCAAAATGTATGCAAAGCATTAATCTTTTATTTTGTTCCTTGTTGGTTTTGTGTATTTGTGTATTCTAAATGTCACAGGTTTTTTTTTATTTCTGTATTCTTCTGTTTGTAATATTTGTTATTGTTACTTTTAGTTTAAGTATTTCTTTGAATACCACATTAGATGTAAATGTGTCTCAGTTGTCATTTGATTGGGTTGGTCTTGCGAAAAACAAACTACATATATACACACAGCAGATTCTCAGTACAGAGACGCAACAGTGTCAACAGTACAGAGTGTCAACAGGAAGTCCTTGGTGCGAATGTTGCTTCAGCCACTAATCCTGAGGTAGCCTCAGGCAGCTCGCTCTCTCTCTCTCATATTCCTGCTGCAACGTAGAGAAATAATAATGACCTTCATATAGGAATGGTTGAAGGCTTGTTGAGGTAATACACAGGAGAGGTTTAAATACTTGAAATGTGGGGAAGGATGGTGGCTCAGTGGTAGAGCATCTGCTTGGTAAGCAAAAGGTTCCAGGTTCAATCCCCAGCATCTCCAACTAAAATGGATCCAGGCAAATAGGCATGAAAAACTTCAGCTTGAGACCCTGGAGAGCCACTGCCAGTCTGAGTAGACAATACTGACTTTGATGGACCAAGGGTCCGATGCAGTATAAGGCAGCTTCATATGTACTTACTATCTCAATATGAAAATCAAATGTGCTCCAAATCCCATCCCATCCTTTTGAAAGCACCATCTATTTGCATACAATATGTTTCAAATGCTGTCCAAGGTAAACAACTCAGATTTAGTTGCACCACCCTGAACAGGTGTGCATAGGAAGGTGTAGCTGGAGGAGACATTTGTGCCTAGGGGTCAAGGGAAACAAGGACAACTATGGGAGGAATGGGCCTGACTTTGCTGTAAACCAGTTGCCCCCCCAAGTCAGAATAAAGAGACGGACACAATTAGATTGGTGAAACTATGGGCCACTTTATTAAATAACACAGCAACGGCAAGGGCAACCGAACTGCGGCCAGGTCAGGGCCAGGGGTCTCCTCAGACCGCTCCCCTGACTTTTCCAGCGGGCGAGAGACCCGGCCCCCCAGCTGGAGCTCTGAGCCACAGCTCTTGTTAGGCAGGCCCAGCAGGGAGGCTCGCACCGGAGGGCCCAAACACCAGACACAAGTCTCAGCGAAAGGCACCCATCCAATCGAGTCTCCAGGACAGTCTGCATTCACACACCTCGGGCCACACCAAAGGTTGATCCTGCCAGACCCCTAACTCCCCAAAAGGGGGAGGCTAACTGGTCCTTGATTGTACTGTATACTGAGTATCCTTGACTGTACTGTAAAGAGCATAACTGTCACAACCGGCTGCTTGCAATGAAGCATTGGCTGGGGAACATAGTGCAGGTTATTCAGGATTGGCTTCCTGCATGACCAAAGGGGACTCCCCTGTAGGAGCTCTGGAGGGTGGGGCACAGGGCAGCCAACCTCAGAGCCACAGCCAGCCCTAATACCAGTTACACAGAAAGTGGATATGTAGATGGACTGGAAGGAAGGCATGAGTGTAGATCCTGGTAGCGGTCAGAGAAGGAGAGGGGCTCCCAAAGTGCTTTCTGCCCAGGGCCCTCTTAAACCTGAAACTGGCCCTGGATACAACGTTAACAGGAACTAAGAATCAGTTAATATAAACGGGGGCAGTAAAATGAGTCTGTGTATGCCCTGGAGTAACAGAATCTTGGAAGGGGAGTTTTTTTTTCTTCCTCTCAAGATTTTTCTCAAGCATTCAGCAAGTCTTTCTCTAGAAATACTGTAGATCCATCACAGAATTTCTAAAATATGTTACTGCTATGACTTCTTGGTAACCTCTCAGACTTCTAGTCTTCTTGGCTGTGTGATGCACTTAAAATATGGAAGCTTTTGCATAAGACGGAAAATGATAGAAGGTTTTCTTTATAAGGTTTGCCAGTGGATGGTGAATGATTTGTCACTGCAGTGCTAATTCTCTCCAGTTAGCTGAGGGGATATCTGCTTGTATGAAGTAAATTTTGGCACTGCAGTAACGCTAAGCATCAGTAGCAGGACTGGATGAAGCTTCTTGTAATCCATGACTTTTAATTCAGCAAAAATTTGAACCCTCTGTGTTGTCTCCAACACCTGTCACATTTTTGAAAGTGTGTTCATGTTCTTTTCTTCAGTCATTTGTTTACTTTAGCTAAAAGCGCTGTAATCCATTGTGAAACAAAATGCCAGTTCAGGTAAACAAATAAGAATACTTTCCACATTAACTTATTCATCTTAATTTAGTTCCTATTTATGATAGCTGTTTTCCCCCCAGGGTAAAAATCTTATCCTATTTTTTAAAAAAATCAAATAGAACAATCTGTTATAAACTTGCAGTCCAAATGATCAGACACATAAAAACAATGCTTAAATCTCATCTTATCAATGTTATAGTTTAAACACTAATTGTAAAGAAGTATGGAACTGGGGAAAAAAGCTGTTTCCCAGCAGAGTTCTCACACACTTGATTTCAGGTTGATTTTTGATGCAGTGCTTGTGCTCAGAGCTCTGTGATCAATTATTGGTGCTGTCAACATCTTTTCAGTAGTGGAGACCTGTCCTTACCTTGGTCACAATTTATTTTTTGAAGTTACCACTCAATTAAGATGAATGAAGACGTTCACTCCTTTGCCAATACTATTGTTTCAGTCGTCCTTGCCACAGATAGAACAAGGCACTATTCCATTGATTTACAAGGAAGGAGCTAACAAAAACATGTAGAGCACAGGAACAACATTTTCTGTTAGAACAGTGGAGAGGAAACAACTGTCACCTCTAGAATCTGTGGATTTATAGAGCCCATCAGGATTCTATGTGCTTTCAAAATTCAGTTTTTATTTTTTGGCAGTCATAATTGAGATTTTAAATTGTGTTCTTTTATGTTTTTAATAATCATGATTTTATTTATATTGTAAGCCTCTTTGAGTGCTGCATGGTAGAAATGCAGCTAATAAATGTTTTAAATAAATAGGTAATATGTTTCAATATTAAATATTTGTTAGAAAAAAGACAAATATAACCTCCATCTGCATGGGAGAAAGTAAGTTTCTCACTTTAGTGGTAAGAAAATGGAAGAGTGACAATGCTATCCAGCCTATTTATTCAGAAGTAAATCCTGACTTTATTAACAGACAAATGTTGCTACAGTTGCAGCCTCACAGGGTCATCCTAAACAGAGTTACACCTTTCTAACTCATGGGCTTCAAAGAAGATAAAACTTCCATTAAAGCTACTAGATCAAGATGCAAATACAAATTATTCATCCCTAGTCTCAAAACAGATTCTTATCAGTTTGCTTTAGCTCACTACTGAAAAAGCAAATTCTCATTCCAACCCTACTTTCAGCTAAAAATAAATAGTTATTACTCATTCAGATATAGTTGCAGTGTGATTCTAAGCAGGATCATGGTTATTGGTCTCCCGGCAATAGTAATCTGCTGTAGTGACTGTGAACACAATATTAGAAGTTAGATAATTTGTGTCAGTGAGCCTGGAATAAGAAGTGTGGATTGATATAGGCACTCTAAACACTTTTAGCCAGTTTTTGTTTAATGCTGTTCATATAAAACTTATGTATCCTGTCCTTGAATAATCTATACTCTGATATCTTCCTGATGTAATTCTAAAAATGGAATTCCATCTTGATAGTTTTCACTTGGGTTGTAATGGTTCATCCACAACACCTTCCTCTTCTTAATACTGCTTAACATTGCCACCAGATTTTTTTGTAATAAACATGATACTCAGTTTATAAAGTTCATAATTCAAGTAATTACTATCAAAAGAACACATCTTTACTTTAAAAGATGGTTCATTTGGTGGGTTATGTGCATGAACTATGACCTGAGAAGTTTCTATTTTAAAAAGTCCCTGGTAGCATTAACATATGATTTCTCACCCAGAGATCAAACATTGCATTGTATTGTGGAAAGAGTAATGCTGACATATATTCTAGGTTAGAGAGAAGATTACTACTAATTCACTGTTATAGTACCAGACCCTGGCTACTTCTTCTCTGTGGCTCCTTTTCCCAGTAAACACTTTACATAGAACATCCCATAGGAAAGGTTATTAATATTTACCCTTCCTTGGAGCTCAAGAGGTACCACTCAGTGAGTGTATTCTATAGGATTGTTAAAATAAATATGCAGTAGTTTGGGCAAACAGCCATGGGGAAAGGCCAACCACACCATTCTGATTTCCTAAAAACTATTCAGTAAGTAAAGTGCTTTGAACTGTTACAGAAAAACCTTTTCTCATATGCTTCCTGCCACCAGCTAAGTTTTAACCAGCAAGCAAACTCTACTGCTAGCATCTTTCATGTATCAGGTAAAGTTAAAAGCAGAAACAAGGCCTTTTCTGAAATAGCACCCATCTCTGCCATGGATTATCAGTCCTTCATAGGGTCTCTGGGGAGCTACCCTTTTGGTTAGTTTGACCATGAGCTGTAAAAATAGATTTTATTTAAGAATGTGATGCCTTTGAGCAGTCCCTGACAGTTGCTTTAATGTGTAATTCTAAACAGATTTACACTCTTCTAAGTCTTCAGTGGATTTAGAAGGGAGTAACTCAGTTTAGGATTGAACTCCTAGTGATTGTATTGTGTTTATAGTATTATCATGTGGCACTGTGTAGTGACTGTTATGCATTGATTTCTTGATTTCTGCTTTAAATCATCATATTTGCTGGTAAGGTAGCACATAGGCATATGATCATAACATGGTTATATTTGACATTTTATTTTAGCAGAATTATTTATTTACAAACATAAATGTCAGAATTAGCAAATCATATAAGAAATACAAGGAACTACAATAACCAAAATTAATTTTGTATTAGTTTTCCAGCTCCTGTCTTGTTCTTTCTGGAATAAGACAATGAAAAAGAAGTAGGGAAATATTAACTCACAAAGAAGGAAGGAAATATTAACTCATAAAGTTCTAATACCTTAGAATGTATATTGAAATACAATTTTTCTATAACAGTAGTTCAATATCTATAATGAAAATGGGTAAAACTAATTCAAATAGCTGATTGTTATTTTTTTGTAGAATATTTGTGGAAACCTTAAGACATCAAATTACACAAGTTTGTTCTGTCATTAAGAGACAGAACATTAGGAGAATTGTTATTTGCAAAAAGTAATAATATTTCTCACATAGCATGTTATACTTTGTATACTTCCCCCTTGAAATGCATAAATTAAGGAAATGGGTTTTTTTAAACTTTGCCATAATGTTTAATATCACAAAATAAGTAGGTTAGGTCATCAATTTTCATTTACATTATTTTTGGATGACCTTCCTTGGTTTATTAGTCAACAGTATGATGGATGCTATACTGAGCACACATATAATACAGGCTCTGCTTAAAAGGTTAACAGGCTAGTTTAAAAAGTATCAAGAGCCAAAGATATTGAAATAAAAGCCATTGTAGAAGCCAGGCACTAGGACTTTATCACTTATGTTTAATAAAAACCAGGCATAACACTGCATATGATCTAACAGTGTGACTAATAGTGCAATCCTAAACAGAGTTATACCTATCCAAGCAAATTGACTTACTAGGATGTAACTCTGCTTATGATTGTACCATAACTCTATGAAGGATGCTGGAAAACTAAAAGTTATCATAGAAAGATAAATACAACCACATTATATCATGTGCATCATGGATTAAGATTAACTCTGAAAGCCTTTAGAAACAGAAGAATGTTGAAAAATGTTTAAGACAACATTTATATATTACAGAGCACATGCCTTGCATACAGAAAATTTCAATTTCACTCCCTGCCATTTCCATTTAAAAATCAATGGTAGCAGGTTTTTGAAAAGATCTTTTTTCTGCCTGTGATCCTGGAGAATTACTGCTGGCCAGAGTACACAGATTACTAGATGGACAAACAGTCTGACCTGGTATCAGACAGTTTCATATGCTAACATATTTACTGTATCTTTCCATTCCAGAACAGCAATGCTTCTGCCATTTCAAATCTCATTCTTTACAAATAGAAACCCCACCTTTAGCCCTAATAACCAGAGAGATTTTTTCATACTACTCTAAATGTTTTAATAGCACTCTCAAATACAGCCAAATAAGAAAAATTTTCAACTAAAACCCCGCTTTGAAGATTATACCCCTCACTATCTTCTGTAATGGTAGGATTTTATGCTAACAGAAAGCAATAGGAATTCATCTGTTGATATTCTGTGGCTTTTCTTGTCAGCAAAGCATGGCCACAGGTCACTAAGTGGTAACAAGACTGGTTGCCATTAAATTCCCAATAGACAGAAAAGTGGAATATGGTATGGCTCATATAATACCTTGCATGAGACCAATTATGTTGTAAGCACAAGAAATGACTTGGAAATCTCCTGAGAAGAACAAGATCTACTTGGAACTTTTATCATAGGTGGCCCTATAAAAGCATTATGGGCTATTTTGGACACTCAGGGGTTTACAGTAGAAGAGATAATATAGTCTGTTGCAGTGTCTTTTCAGGTCTGGAAACTACGTATAAGCTCTGCCTGCTACATGGAACCTACCTTTTACTTTTTACTATATATGCCCATTGTTCTGCTTCTTTATTGCATTTCCCTTATCTTTCTCTTAAAAAAATAATTTTAAAAGACCAAAAGGAAAGTCAATGAACCACCATGTTTCAGTGCATGTTGACCTTTAACTCAATTTGAGGTCTAAATTGAATAGTTGATGCCTATTGAATAAAGTGCTGGATTTACCTGTAGGGTTCAGTGTGCTGAACCATTGGCCTATCTGTGGTAAGTCACCTATGTTCTGCTTCATTTTCCATTTTGTAAATTGTAAAAATTGATGACCTAGATACAAAGCTGGTGTCAGGACAAACAAGATGAAGGCATTGATAGCATTTTGCATGGTAAAAGAATCAAATAAATAATATTAGGATCAGTTAGGATAACAACAACGTATGTGCAGAGTTCCAGATATTGAAATGAGCATGTTAATATTTTGTAACAAATACTGAACACAACACAGCATCCAGGGAGTTCCATGTACATATTCACTTTGTGCACACATGGAAACTCTTAGGGTTGTCGCCTGCACGCAATTGCCACTCCCTGTTTCTCTGGGAGTGCTTGATGCTAATATTATGAAAAAGGTCTGTTAGCGAGGGGTGTGAAAAGGTACAGAGATGTTTAAAAGTATGTTTGGCATTTGGTTTCTTCCTAAAACCTCCAAGCTAGTCATGTGAATCAAGTATGTTTAAGTAGGCCATGGGAGTGAAGGGGGATATTAAGATCAAAACCTAGAGGCACAAGCTTTCAAAGTACCATTTAGTAACCCAGCTAGAACAGATTCTCTCTGGGCTTCTAGAGAAAAATAATTGCACAACTTACCCACCCACCTAAAAGAATTCTGTAGAAGGTACAGCAGTGCTTTCAATCAAGAAGAAACACTGCATGCTTGTGATCTATTTTCAGGCCATGAAGAAAACAAGGTATTAGTTTAAATGGAGAGCTGAGTGCTTCTGAAGTTTCACTGTTGTGCCTAATCAATGGCACATCTTCAGATCACTCCTCAGAATAACTGACCTCCACTGTGGCCCAGGCTTGGGAAATCCTGCAATTACCACCTGAGCCTGCCTTCAACTCCATCCTACATTAGAATGCAAATACTTCCCCCTTTATCAATCCTCTAAATGGGGCAAGCCAATTGACACAGGCAGAAGACAAGCAGAAAGGTTCCCAGGAACCCACCAGGGCAATCCAGCAATCCTTTCATGGCTTTGCCCACCAGTCACCCTGAGCTTCAGAAAGGGGACAAGTTGATTCTGGTTTGCACATGCAGTACAACCCACCTCCCCCCCCCCCAGCCCATCCCTTTCCACACCCATCAGCTTCCCTTTACCTTGGTTGCTGGAGATGTGACTGCAGCCTCCCGGGCACACCATCAACAGAGGGAAAACCAAGCTAAATTTCCAGAAAAAGCCCCTCATTTCCCAGCTTTCCATGGCTGATGCCTGAGCTCCTAGTCCTGGCCCCAAGAAAGGGGTGGGGGCTTCACGGGCTCTTCCTCCTCCAGGTTAATGAACAGCGCCCGAGGCCCCAAGGGCAAAAGGGGGTCCAGGATGCCCAGTGCTCCCAGAGCTGGAGAAACTGCATCCACTGTGGCTGGAGGGGTGGCCTCCTGTAAAGAGCTCTCCGGTTTCCCAGCAGCAGCACCAAGGGGCACGCAGAAACCTGGGGACCGAGGGCTCGCCCGGGTGCCAAAGAGTGCAGGAGACAAACTTTCTTTGGCTCGGGCGCAATGCGTGTGTGTGAGTGTGCGTGCGTCTGTGTGAAAGGTGGAAGCACCCGATCTGCCCCTCTCCGCTCCTCTTTCGCTTCGGCTTCAGCCCTTCGGCAGCAGCTTGTTCACTCACGAAACCCGCCGCCGCAGCCTCCTGGCCAGCAGCATCTCCAGACCCCCGTGCACAATGCCCGACCCCCCATCTGTCCAAGAGGGACGTCTCCCGGGACGCTAATTTCCGCCCTTGGTAGGAAGCTCTCTCCCCAGAGCTTCTCCAGGGGCGGCGAGAAGGTGCTGAAATGCTGGACAGCTCCTCACGTCGCCTGACACGTCAAGAAAACTTGCCCAGCAGGCTTTCCCAGCCGCCGCGCCGGACTCCCCTTGCTTGGGACCGGGGCTGCCTGACGCCAGGCAGTCGCAAATCAGACTCAGTCGGGCTGGTCTTCCCGGAGCCCACCGGCATCTCCGTGCCTTCCCATCGGCTTCGGCGAGGGGCTAGACGACTCCCCTGTCTTGCTTCTTTGAGCGGGCTGTTTTTGGAATCCGAACAGCTCTCGGAAGAAACAAGCCGGATCAGTGCTACCTGGCGTCCGAGCCGGCAAGAAGGGGGTTTTCTGAGCAGGCAAACATTCCAGGCAGCAGCCACCGCTTGCTGCAGAAATCCCTCTCGCTCTCGCCTTCCCCGCCAAACGGGGCGGGGGGGGGGGGGGAGGAACTGGGACACAGTAATATTCCTGGATCCTTAGATGGGTGCGTGGGAAGGGAGTAAAGAGGAGAAGCAAAACGAAAAAAAGGAGAGGGGGAATTGGGCTCCTGTTGTCACCGCCTCAGTTGTTCTGTTGAGAAGAGGTGAGACCAGTATGTACGGATGTGGTGTGCAGGAGGGAGAAGGAAGAGCTCGCGTAGCTTGGAAGCTGTGAGCAGCCCGCAGGTCAAATACAGCCTATTCAGCACTAGAGGGGGTTAGTTGACAAGACAAAAAAAAAGAGGGGGGGGGGGGAGCTCTCGATTTTGCTTTCGGCAGGCAACTGTGGCTAAACTTTAAAATTGCATTAGATTAAGAGGACACAGGTAATCCCTAGGGCATATGAGGAGATTTGTTATCTTTTGCGGTCTCCCCCCCCCCCCCCACACACATCCCTCTCTTTCCCCTGTCACTCAGAACATTCAAGGCTAAGGTCACGAAGAAGGTGGTGGGCAGTCAAGACATTTCTGCACCAAAATGCCCTCTTCCGTGCTGCCTCCATTGCCACTTCCAAGCAGCTCAGCCAGAGAGGCTGCAGAGGGGTTGCCGCTTGCAGCCCAGCCAGGTGGGTACAGCATGGATGCAAAGAATTCCACTGGATGCTAGGCAAACTGCACAAGCAGCACCTTTTCAAACCCCCCTAGGAGCTCAGCCAGGGTACCACAGGGACTGAGGATTCATCTCATGCCAATTCCCCACAGAGTGCAAGGCAGCTTCAGAAGCAGCATTTCCGTGACTTGGGAGCTTGCTTGTCTGCATGCAGGACCAGATCTACAGGTTTTTTGAGGGGGGAGGGCAAAATTAAAAAAATGATGCCCCCTTATGGGCCATTCTATCTTATGGTCCCATAGAATACAATGGACTCCATACCCACCTCTGTTGGCGCCCGGGGCCTCTGCCCGCCCCCCTAGGGCTGCCCTGTAAGGGTTCGAGGTGAGTTGCAGAAACAGTGTGGATTGTGTATCCCATGTGACTGACTTGGAAGTCAAACAGATCCTGGTGCTGAGGATTTGGAGGTACATAAAAGGAGCAGACTCCAGACTTCAGATGTCTGTATAAAAGAGATGTCTTCCATTCAGAGAATACACATTAATCTTACATGGCACATATTTTGAATGGAGACCACTTAAACCCTGTTGCTATGAATGAAAGTTCAAACCACATTAAAATGTATGCTGGATTTTTAGGACTTTTCAGCATGTCTGTGCCTCAGAAGAATGATGAGGCATACTAGAAACAAGTGAGGTGGTGAAATATATTGATTAAGACCATGTACTGGGAATCCATAATTTAAATATGTGGCTTCAGAACATCGTATCCCAAATCTGTGATATGAAGACAATAATACAGAAATATTGTATGGTAAGGATTACTGAGATTACTGTATGGGAAGCACTTTGAGTGCTTCAGGAAAGGGCTATAAAATGCTAATGAAGTAAGAACTAATATGAAATGGGGGAAATTACACTGAGGAGTAAATAGGGCAACAGAATGAGGCAGAAGGAATACCCTAATGGGGAATAACAAAGCATAAGTAGGGCATATGCATGTAGAGTGGGATGGCAACATCATGGTAAGAACATAAGAGAAGCCATGTTGGATCAGGCCAATGGCCCATCCAGTCCAGCACTCTATGTCACACAGTGGCCAAAAAACCCAAGTGCCATCAGGAGGTCTACCAGTGGGGCCAGGACAGTGTCCCTATATACCCATGCAATGATACCTGCAGCCTTTGCCTTTCTAATGACACTGAATGAGAATCAAAGGATATAACATAGTCAGATTGCAGGGGGGGGGGGGATGAAAGTTTACATTTAAAATGTTTCTTTTGGTGATAGATATAGATCTGCCACAAACTGAGTGTTTTCTGCTTTGACTGACAGAAGCTCTCTGAGACCTCAGAGAGGAGTCTTCTTTTCGACCTAAGATCTTTTTAGCCCTTTGTTAGGACTCAATCAAAGGAATAACTTAAATTGTGTCAACCTGCTCTTCACAGTGACATACACAAAAGTTTTCTTGCATTCTTTTGATGTTAATTAACTGTCTTCAGAGTGAAGAGGAGCTATCAAACTATCTTATTTTTCAGTGATTTTTCCCTGCTTTTAAAAATGTATAGAAATACAGACAAAGCAAAATTTGCTGACTGGCACACACTGATGGCATGCTTATAAACCATTTATTAGTCAAGAAAACTACAGAGGAGGCAGCTGTGAAGCACTCTTTAGTCTGCAATCTTCTGTCAGCATCTTGTCTAGATCTGGAGGGAGCACAATCTTTTTTTTTTTAACTGTAGTGTCTAGATCAAAATTCTTTTTGGCTGTCTTGTAAGCTATTCTTCAGGATGTAATGTGGAATGAGATTACCTGAAAGTTTGACACCGCTCCAGGTATTAAAGGGCACTGTGATTCCACTCCAATAGCCTGTTTAAAACTAATCTGTCCTTTTTTTAAAAAAAAGGAAGTCAAAAACTGTAGAATGTTCTATAGTTTAATAAAATATTAATAAAAGAAATTAGTAGTAGAATGTAGATTCAGGTGTGTAGCCATGTTGGTCTGAAGCAGCAGAACAAAGTTTGGTCCAGTGGCATCTTTAAGACCAATAAAATTTCATTTAAGGTACAAGCTTTTATGTGCAAGCACATTTTAATATATATTAACTGTATAGGAATAAAGAAATATTAGAAGGCTTAAAAAAACTAAATAGAAGTCCAGCAGCACCTGAAAGACTTAACTTTTCTCCCGTAGCATAAGCATGTGTGAATTATAGTTCACTGCAGATGTATAATTGTTGTACCCTCCATGCATCTAAAGAACTGCTTTGATTCATAAAAGCTTATGCTGAACCAAATTTTGTGAATCTTTGAGATGGCATGCTTCAGTAGACTAACACTTCTAGATTCAATCTTTAAGTCACCATTCTACTTCAAGCAAAGTGTCATCCTAAACATGTCTGCTTGGAAATAAGTTCCCCTGATTTAAGTATGGATCACATATTTAGTTTTTGAAAACTGAGTGTTGTGTTAACTTTTGAAATACAGAACTGCAGTTCATTTAATAAATTAGATCTACTGTTTCTTTGATAAGCATTAATGCTGCCCGCTACCATTTCCACAATCTCTCTATCAAGCTTTCAGATTACTTTAGACGTTCATTTTCAATGGTCCTGCACTGGTGTCTTTACTCTTTAGTGTTTTGTGTACACAGTCAATGAGATGTGTTAAATTCTTTGCAACTGTTTTCAGAAGTGAAAAAACTGAGCTACATAACTGAGGCATTCGCTTTTATAAAACTGAACAGAAGTCCTCTCAGCAGTGCACTTACATGCTCTATTTTTGAAGTTACAAATGTCACTGTATGTTCAGCGAAATAATTAAGGGTTCAATAACATTAGTAATTTTGGAATTTTATATCTTATGATAGCATATGAGTAATATGTCACCATTGATAGAAAAATGTATTCGACAGAAAGGTTATGCCTCTTGTTTGTGGCATGTGGGAGAAATCAAACACATGGCAGTAAATAATCAAAGAGAATAACTTTAACATTAAAGATAAGATTTTAAAAAATATTTCAGCAACAAAAGCAGAAAAAATATTTTATTAGGTGGGAACAGGAATGGTAAAACATACTTTGCAAACCTGTATTTTCCACTGTGGGAAACTTGTCTCTTAAAATTCACTACAGAAGAAATGTTAAAAGAAAGTAACCTTTTAAATTTTAAGATTTCTTTGGCTAACCTGATACTGGAGAGAGAGAGAGAGAGAGATACTTGAACTGCATTACAGAAAAACACTACCTATGACATTTTGTTTCCACCAGTAAGAGGTTTTTGTTTTTTGCAATAGCCTTATCAGGACTACACTACTGTTAGTATAAAAGTTCCATAACATCCCACCCAAAAGGTAAATCCAGAATAAAGTTTAGCTTCATGTACAAAATCTAAGATTATTCATAAACTCATCCTTCATGTATATAATCTGCATCCATTGGTAAATTCATTTTAGGATGTACCATTAGGACTGCAGTCCTAAAAGAACACACTTAAATGCAGTGAAACCTTTCTTTGAAGTCTCTGGGTTCAGCAAAGTGTGACTCTGTTTAAAACTACACAGTTAATCTGATACCTTTCTACTATGGGTTGGATACTGTTACTAAAACACACCTTCTAATGAACGAAGCCATGTAGCTGGCCGCTATCATCGATGTGCTCTATTCTTGCATGTTTGAGCACCATGAGAAAATACTATTCAGTTAAAATAGCCAAGGAAACTTCATTGTTTTCCTGGATACCAATCTCCATTATCCAAAACTCTACAGAATTAGAATTATTTGTGACAGTTTTTTTGCTGCAACTTGAACTCATTGTTTTTATTTTTCATCACTGCTTACAATAGTTGTGCTCTACTTCTTTAAAGAGATAGATCAAGATGGATAGCCGCCCTGAGCCTGCTTTGGTGGGATATAAATCCAATTAATAATAACAATAATAGCCATCTTAGTCTGTATGTAGCAGTAGAAAAGGGTATCTTATTTTTCAGTGAATCACAAAAGCTCATACCCTACCACAAATTTTGTTAGTCTTTAAGATGCTACTGACTATTTTCTTTGCTACTTCTTGACAAATTCAGTTTCAGACTCTGAAAAATCATGTTCTGTTCTTCATTTGCATTTCAGGAGGAGGAGGATGAAAAGGAGGAGACTGGATTTACACCCCACCCTTCACTCAGAGTCTCAGAATGGTTTACAATCTCCTTACGGTTCTCTCAGAATTGTTCTCTCAGAGCTTTCTCAGCCCCACCTACTTCACAGGGCATCTGTTGTGAGGAGAGGAAGGGAAACTGACCCAAGGTCATCCAGTGGCTGCATGTGAGAACAGAGAATTAAGCCCAGTTCTCCAGGTTAGAATCTGCCACTTTTACAGGTTCTCACTGAAAGGTTTCAGTTACTTCAGTTTTTTCTTCCATCACTAATTCCAAATTCATACCTTGGGTCCCTTATTCATTTCTTATATTTTCTCCTTAAAAATCATGTTACTAAGACTGAACACAATAGGTTGCCCTTCTGCATCCAACAGGCATTCATAGAAGGACTCTTTTGCACTGCACTTCAGAGAATTGGCTTAGTAAATCTTATGATGTGCTTCCATTTGCACAATACCTGTATGAGCTGAAGCATGAGAACTGCTGTAAAACTTACCTATTACAACACAACATGAAATTTTTGAGCAAGGGTTGGTGAAGTGATATGGAGGTTTCCTAATCCATGCACATATTTTACTCTCTTTTATGGTTCATGGGATCCAACCTAATATTTTTGTTGAGAGTACATTGTGTCAGAGAGAGTGGAATCTTCTCTCTCCTCTTAACTATATACATCTATTCTTGTTAATGGAAGCTCAAAAGCCATTTCAAGGAATTGCTAATAACATAATACCCTCTGATTTTAATACTATTTTCAGTTTCTTTAAGCATCTGCAATATTAAATATCATAATTCTGCTTCTTTATATGTTTTGTATACAGTATATAAAGCGAAGCTGAAGTCTTGATTCCTGCTGATTCTGAATCTTGTACAATATGATGGGAAAGTGGACAAGGCAATCAGTGTACCTTATATTTTAGAGCAAAAATGTAATGGAAGCTGAAAGAAAGAGGAGCTGACAATCTAAAATGGTTGATTTATACATTTACTAAGATCTTGACTTGAAGATCTTGTAATCCATAGCTTGTCTTGACTCTACTGGATCTAAAAATAGTACAGAGCAGTAAGGCAAAAATGACAGTTTGCTAGAAAGGTAGCTGGAGACATTATTTGATGTTGCAATAACAAAAAGGCTTGTATGCAAAGGAACAGCAGCCATGCTGAAGAGAAGGAGAGGAATTGCATACCCTGCTGCACTTTCTATTACAAAAGTGTTTTCAATACCCATGAAAACAAGTGTTCTGCAGATCCTATTACATTCTTATTGTGAATAACATAAGAGGACTTACTTCTGTGTAAACATGCACAGAATGGGGTTCTAGGACTGACTGTTGTACTCTTTTTGCCAACCATATTCCTTACTCTTGTTTGCTCATTGAAATCAAAACTCTTCCTATGTACTGTACTTAAATTTTATAATAGGAAATAATAGGGAAACAATCATGGTTTGGGAACATATATTACTTCTGAAATGAAGGTGTTTTGCTGCTTGCTGTTTATCTCAATCTAACATGATACCCACATAAAGATTTAATCTTCCTGGTTGTTGTCCCCCACCCTTTCAGCTCAGGTGCCTTGTAGATGAAAATGAGAAAACACCAAGGTTGTAAACTATGGCACAGTACAAATAGCAAGAAATGCAAACAACAACCAGACTTATTACCAAGACATATATCTTTGCTCTTATCCAACTAGAGCATAATGAAGAAAGAGCTCCAGGCCCAGGAGCAGACATGTTTATCATCACCACAGATGACTGTTCTGTTTGAACAATAACTCTGCCTTTTGTTTTGCCTGTTTTATCTCACTCTTTGGTGCGATGTGACACATATGATTCTATGCTCTGTGCTGATATTGTTTGCAATAAAAGGAAGCGATACTTCCCAAAGGATACTATGCTAATGTGAAGAACAAATGAAATCCCTTCTATAGAGTATACATCTGATCTCAGCTGAAAATTGTTTTTTGCTATTACTGTATAAAAATTCCACCCTCTTGCAATCATGCACAAAGATCTGTGGGCACAACAAACAAATAAAAGTCAAGCTCTCTACAACCAGCTTTGCCCCCACAATAACAGCAGGCTATGGCATACAAATAATCAAGGATAAGCTGCTATATTATAAACCTTCAAACCATGAGAACCGTACTTTCTAAAATAGAAATTTTGAACAGTCTGATTTGAACAATATGATTTAAGCTGGACACAATCACTGTCTCCAAAGCAAATCCATGCTCTTACTAAGTTATGCCTTGGACCTTCAAATATTCAAGAAAACAACCCAAATGCATCACTCGTTGCCTTGCTGAAAGATGTTTGTGGTAGCACATAGCTCCAACATTATGTTCTTAGTTATACATGTGAACTATGAGGTTACATATAGATATTAGGTTGCTTTCACAAATGTTTGAAGAAATGCCTGCATATATTTGGTAAGTTTGTTAATAATCCATATAAATTAATTGTGATGACTCCATCATGCAGAGATCCTGAGGCTATGAATTTATTGTGTGAAAAAATATTTCCTATTGACTGCCTTAACCTACTGCTTCATTAAAGGTAAAGGTAGTCCCCTGTCAAGCACCAGTCGTTTTTGACTCTGGGGTGATGTTGTTTTCACAACTTTTTCACAGCAGACTTTTTACAGGGCGGTTTGCCATTGCCTTCCCCAGTCATCTACACTTCCCCCCCAGCAAGCTGGGTTCTCATTTTACCGACTTCAGAAGGATGGAAGGCTGAGTCAACCTTGAGCTGGCTACCTGAACCCAGCTTCTGCTGGGATCAAACTCAGGTTGTGAGCAGAAAGTTTGGACTGCAGTACTTCAGCTTTACCACTCTGTGCCACAGGGCACTGCTTCATTAGGTAACCTTGAATTTCTAGCATTGTGAATGGGTTAGAAAAGGTTTTCTCTCCCTCAGTTCTTTCCACAATGTTCTTAATTTATAAACTTTTGTGATATCAGCAAATACAGTGCCATCTAAAGGACTGTTGCAACCTTCAATGTCCATTATAACTGTTTAGGATGGCACTTACTCATTTTTTTCCCCTGAACTAAAGAACAGCCATATTATCTAGCCTCCCTGATTCAGAAGGTGGTCTAACCATTAGCGTTTTATTCTTTGTTTTATTGGATTTAACCTTCTTGCTTCCTGAAGATATGTGTTCCCTCCTGTCCAATGTTACATTGTAAGTTTCTTTTAATTAATACTCTAATTTTCAATAATATTTTAAAATTGAGTAAGATAATGCTGGATTTCACACACATATATTTTGATAGGATGGCAGTAATGTCTAATTGCTAGCATCTTGTATAATTTTATTACTGATGTGTGAGAAGAATATTAGCTTTCTAATCAGGGGAGCAGCTTGGGAAAGGACAGTTAAATTCTCTTTCAGCTGGACTACAGCATTGACCAGCAATGTTCCCTCTAAGCTATGGAGTTTTGTGAGCAAAAATTCTGCTTCATAAGCTACTGGAATTGCAGTTGTAAGCAAGCAATTTGGCTGCTGCATAAATTAGTTTGTCCTGGGCCTATCCTTCCTGAGCTAAGACAAACATGTGTGAGCTGGAGGTTAAAAAGCTGTGAGCTAGCTCACATTAACTCAGCTTAGAGGGAACACTGCTGACCAGTACCAGCAGTCTTTCAAGACACAGTTGTGTGTGTGGGTATCCAAATATAGAATCTCCATTGTCACATCTTTCTTGGTCTTTAGGATCTTGAAAAGAAACATATCCACAAAGGGCTTAGAGCTTGCATACTTTTACCCTTTCCCTGTCATTGCAACTCAAAAGAACATGTAAAGGTATTAAAAATATTTATTTTCCAAATTTGGATTTCCTTTTTTTTCTTTGGGATTTGGCCAATGTAAGACATATTGTTCATCAGCCATGTAAGACTATAAGAACTGTCTTGCTGTTTTAGAGGTCAGTCAGGTACAGCATTCTGTTTCCAACACTGGTTAGTCAGATGACTTTGAAAAGCCCAGAAGCAGGACAAAAATGCAACAGTTCTCTTCCCATTGTTTGTCCCTCAGCAACTGTTGTTTAGAATAACATTTATTTTGCCATCATAAAATAGAATATTTCTGATAACAGAAATACGTGATCCATTTTTGGGCCTTCAAAGTATTACATCTGTCATCTTTCTATCAGGGATAATCATTTGTTTATATGATTGATCAATATTTTCTTCTTATTTCATCCTAGAATTATCAGTAGGTTCATGTTTACTGATTGTTTGTAGTCTGTATTTTATTATTTATTTTTATTCGATTTAGTAGCCTCTCTGTCTAATCCCTGTAGTATCTGGAGGGGGGGGGGCGGAGAGACACCTTCTAACAATGTGGATAAAGATTTAAACTGGGAATTTGCCAGATGCCTGATTGATTCCATTCACTAGCATTTAGCATGGTATTATAACAAAATTGTACAACTGTGAGAAAACCTGTAGAATCTCAGTTAGGCTTTGGTTTTTCACTTAATGGGATCTTGCTTTGGAATGTGTATCTCAATTATTCTTACAACAGCCCTGTGCAGTATGTTAACTGAAAGAGTTGCTTGCCCTGGAACATCATGGTACAGTGCCCATGCATGGCTGTCATTTATTTAACAGGCAAGCCTGCCAATGGATTACACAGTAAAGTGCTAGTTGAATTCTGGACAACTTTACAATAAATAAATGGCAGTCCTTCTGTTAGTATTAGGGGAAGTGACAAGGCAGGCCTCTGTCTCCCAAATGAATGGTCATTGTGGAACATGCTCTGTGAGTATGACATCCACAGCATTTTACAGTGACCTTCAGAAATAAGCTGAATGCCATGGGACTTCCCCTCTAATTTAGAATTGCAGTTTCAATCTTTAAGAACATAAGAGAAGCCATGTTGGATCAGGCCAGTGGCCCATCCAGTCCAATACTCTGTGTCACACAGTGGCCAATATGTGTGTGTGTGTGTCACACATATATACACAAACATACACACAAACACAAACATACACACACACATACACACACACACATATATACACACACACACACACTCACACACACACACTGTGGCTAATAACCACTGATGGACCTCTGCTCCATATTTTTATCCAATCCCCTCTTAAAGCTGGCTATGCTTGTAGTCGCCACCACCTCCTGTGGCAGTGAGTTCCACATGTTAATCACCCTTTGGGTGAAGAAGTACTTCCTTTTATCCATTTTAACTTAACTGCTCAGCAATTTCATTGAATGCCCACGAGTTCTTGTATTGTGAGAAAGGGAGAAAAGTACTTCTCTCTCTACCCTCTCCATCCCATGCATAATCCTGTAAACCTCTATTATGTCACCTCGCAGTCGACGTTTCTCCAAACTAAAGAGCCCCAAGCGTTTTAACCTTTCTTCATAGGGAAAGTGTTCCAAACCTTTAATCATTCTAGCTGCCCTTTTCTGCACTTTTTCCAATGCTGTATTATCCTTTTTGAGGTGCGGTGACCAGAATTGTACACGGTATTCCAAATGAGACCGCACCATCGATTTATACAGGGGCATTATGATACTGGCTGATTTGTTTTCAATTCCCTTCCTAATAATTCCCAGCATGGCGTTGGTCTTTTTTATTGCAATCGCACACTGTCTTGACATTTTCAGTGTGTGATCTACCACGACTCCAAGATCCCTCTCTTGATCAGTATCTGCCAGTTCACAACCCATCAACTTGTATTGTAGCTGGGATTCTTGGCCCCAATGTGCATTACTTTGCACTTGGCCACAATGAACCTCATCTGCCACGTTGACGCCCACTCACCCAGCCTCCACAGATCCCTTTGGAGTGCCTCACAATTCTCTCTGGTTCTCATCACCCTGAACAATTTAGTGTCATCTGCAAATTTGGCCACTTCACTGCTTACTCCCAACTCCAGATAATTAATGAACAAGTTAAAGAGCATGGGACCCAGTACTGAGCCCTGTGGTACCGCACTGCTTACCGTCCTCCACTGTGAAGACTGCCCATTTATACTCACTCTCTGCTTCCTATTAATTAGCCAGTTTTTGATCCACAAGAGGACCTGTCCTTTTACTCCATGACTCTCAAGCTTACTAAGGAGCCTTTGATGAGGAACTTTATCAAAAGCTTTCTGGAAGTCAAGGTAAACAACATCTATTGGGTCCCCTTTGTCCACATGTTTGTTCACCCCTTCAAAGAACTGTAACAGGTTAGTGAGGCAAGATCTTCCCTTACAGAACCCATGCTGAGTATTCCTCAATAACTTGTGTTCATCAATGTGCCAATCTTTCCTTTATTTTGGTAATATGTGGAATGAAATTGACCCATACAGCTGTTATTTCCTGAAAGGAAGGACTATTGGCTACTGTTTTAAATCTCCTGTAGGTAGTCATGTTTTCAAAGATTTTACATTCCCAAGTTCTTGTGATCAGGAAGATAAACAGAATTACATTGTAAGCAGAGTTATGTCCTTTTAAGCCCATTGACTTCATTGGAGTTAGAAGGACCACACTCTGTTTAGGATTCTACCAATAATCATCTCAAGTTCTCTATTGTTAAACTGATTTGAATTCACTGCTTTTAACTATGAAAACAGCATTTGATATTAAATGTGCTTGCTGTATCTAAATCTGATATTCATGCTTTAATGTAATTGCTAATGTAATTGAAAAAAATATTGGGGAAAAAGGTGAAGGGAAGATATTTTGGAAGTTCTATTAAAGCTACTTAATGAAGCAATTCTTGCATAACTGCAGTAGTCATTGCCAAATAAACAATTTAAATATTGTATTCACTTCTTGCCTCAGACTTTATGTTACAAGAAAACAAGAACTGAATGCCCAAATCAGAGAATGATGATGATGATGGGACAGGAATTGTTTATTTCCTTTGGCACTGTTTTTTTAAAAAAATCATCATCTTTATTTTAGATTGTAACATAACAGATTAGTTAACATAATTCAACCTAAGATATGTGGGCTAGAGTTCCAGTCCTGGTGCTCAGTATTCATTAGATGTACCTGGCATAATGTTCTGCAGAAGCTTCAGTTGTTCATCTCAAATTATTATCAGCCTGATTTGTGGTCCTAAAGTGAACAAACAAGGAAGATATTGTTATAGGCTTGAGCTTTAGGGATGTGTGTGTATCTGTCAGTCTGTCTGTCTGCCGACCTGCCAGCCTGTCTGTCTGTCCATACATATACACAAACTATCAGCACAGCAGAACAGAATGTTAGTCTGCAGATCCCTTAAATGGATTTAATATTGTAGTCTAGCCACAGCTAAATCCCAGGAGAAAATCTGTCCTTTTATTTGCCTTCTGTTAAAAACTTCTCCTGTGCAAATGTTTGATGAACTCCTCTTGAAGACTATGATGAGTCATCTCATACAACTGCTACATTTCACCCTAATAAGCCTTCTTAATAGGAATGAAATATTTTTTTCCTGGTTCTCATGTGGAGCAGTATGATTCACAGCATTTAAAACTGTGATCACAAATCTATCTAGGAAACAAATGTTTTAACTATAATTCCAAAGACAATTAAATCCTGTTAATTTATACGTTTTATTTCACTGGAAATTTATGCAAAAGTAGGCTAACTGCAGGGAATAATATTTGCTTTTCATGATGAACATCAAAATAATAATGCTGTTAACATTTTGAATGGTATATTTGCTTTATAAGTAGGTATATTAGCCGTTATAAGATTAAACATCATAATCATGGCATTTAAAACATCCTTAGTAATGTAGAATACTGTTACAAATACAAGGAATTTCCTCCTTCCTTCATAATCTTACATTCCATTAAACTATAATGGGTGAGGGAAGGAACACAGGGGAAGACTCTCACATCAAAATGTTACCATTTTGCTTTTAATGATAATGATTTTTTTTGGATTGAAGATCCTCACTGTGATTGTATCCACACAGACCTGTGGAGCTGGAAGGAATTATGTACAACAGGTTTCATGGCTATCACAAGAAAAAAAAAAGTGAAACTGTCTGCCTAACTTCATGTACTTAAGTCCTGGTACTTCAGTGGGGTAGAAGTGTATACTACTGGTATTCTGCCATATTCAGCAATGCCAGTGAAAGAAATATTGTCTATTGTGGTTAGCAGTGAGTGGCATGTGCACAAAAATCTATAGCATTTTGGAAAATGATTTTTGTAAAGCATGCTTTCTTTTAATTTACGGAATGTGCTGAATTTAATACTTCTCTGTTTTTAGTAGCCTAGCCTGAGACATGATAAAAAACACACTTCTAAATTTTAAAATAATCCCTGCACAAGATGGGTTTTTGTAACATGATTGGTCATGTTTGAAAATACAAGGAATTGAATTCATTTAATTAATATAATGCAGTCTTCATTTTCCTTATACCATTTTCAGCATATACTGGAATTAGACATTCCATGAATCAAGAAAACAACATTGATTAAAATTACATGTATTTTTAACTATATCTGTAAGTATTCCAGTAACAGATCTTAGTCTAATAGAAAATATATCTAATCTCATTTGTGGCTCTGAATGATCCTAGATACACAAAGGTAGCCAGCTCATGCCACTGAATCCTTAACACAAAATAATATATATTTTTGTGAAGCTTAGTTGAATACATTTAAGAAATAGAATTCAAGTGTGAAACTAAGACTTTATGATCATCAGTTACATACAGGACACCACTAGAGGGACTTATACAGCCAAGAGTTTCTTGCACAAAGCTCAGAAAGATGCTTGCCGGAAACAGACTAATAGGCAATGGCAAAAATGTTCCTTTATATATTTAGATTGTGAGTTTTATACGAAAAATAAAAGAACAGGATTGCATTTATTTGTAATGCTTCTGCTGTCAATTAATACATGCAAGAATTACTTTCATTAATGTATTGGACATATATTTGAATATTTGTACATTTATTAAGATGTATTTTATGTTTTTTTAACATTGCAAAATAACTTTGTACACGATCTTGACTATATCACTTATTTTTGTTAGTGAAACTCTCTAACAATTAGAATGTGACAAAGAACAAATCAGTTACAAAAATTAATTACATGGGTAATTAATGAATGAGAGAACACTCCTGAGGACATTTTAATGGAAGTAAAGCTCCCAAAAGTAAATACAGATGTTATGTCAGATCCTAAATTGACCTTACATTATGTGTGTTATGTATGTGTGAGTGTGTGTGTATGTATCTCAAATGCTTTCTTTTATTATCCAGGAGGAGCAAAAAACATAAGAACATAAAAAGAGCCCTGCTGGATCAGATGAGTGGTCTATTTAGTTCAGTATCCTGTTTCATGCACTGGCCAACAACAGGAGGTAAAGGCTGAAACCTTCCCCTGATGTTGCCTCTGGCTCTGGGATTCAGAGGCTAACTGCCTCTGAACATAGAGATTTCTCTCAGTCACCATGGCTAGTATCCACTGAAAGGTCTATCCTCCATGAATCAATCTAATTCCTTTTTAAAACTGTCTGTTCCTGTGGCCACCAAATTCCATTGGCAGTGAATTCACATTTTAATCAGCCTCTGTGTAAATAAGTATTTCCTGTTGTCTGTGCTGAATCTACTGCCGATCAGCGTCATATGATGGCCTCAATTTCTAGTATTGTGGGAGATGGAGAAAAAATTATCTTTTCAACATTGAACATAATTTTATAAGCTTCTATCTGTCCCTCTTAATTGTCTCTTTTTTAAATTGAAAGGTTCTGGGCTCTTCAGTCTTTCCTCACAGGGAAGGTGCTCCAATCTGTTAATCATCTCTCCTTAGTACTTTTTCCAGCTCTATGATGTCCTTTTTGAGATACAGTGACCAGAACTGTACACGGTATTCCAAATGAAACCTTACTATAGATCTATACAGGGGCATTATAATATCAGCCATTTTATGTCCAATCCCCTTCCAAATAATCCCTAACAGAGTTTGATTCCACTGCCCCCCCTGCCGCCACATTGCTGCAGCACTTCATTGAGCTATTCACAACAACCTCAAGATTTCTTCCCTCATAATATCAGTAAGTTTACACCCCATTAGCCTATACTTGAAGCTGGAATTTTTTTGTCCCAATGTGCATCACCTTACCAACATTGAATTTACCAACATTGAACTTAATTTTTCACATTGTCACACCTCATCCAATTTGTGGAACTCTTCACAGTTAGCCTTAGTTTTCACCATCCTGAATGATTTGGTCATCTGCAAATTTGGCCACTACTCAGCCCTAGTTCCAGGTCACTGATGAATAAATTATATAGTACCGGACTCAATAGTGATCCTTGTGGGATCCAACTGCTTAGCTCCCTCCATTTCTGAGAACTGTCCATTTATTCCTACATGTCAATTACAGTGGTTAAGTGTATGGACTCTTATCTGAGAGAACTGGGTTTGATTCCCCACTCTTCCACTTGCAGCTGCTGAAATGGCCTTGGGTCAGCCATAGCTCTCACAAAGCTGTCCTTGAAAAGACAGCTTCTGGGAGAGCTCTCTAAGCCCCACTTACCTCACAGGGTGTCTGTTGTGTGGGAGGAAGGTAAAGGAAATTGGAAGCCACTCTGAGACTCCGAGATTCAGAGTAAAGGGTGGGGTATAAATCCAATACCTTCTTCTTCTTCTTCTTCTTCTTCTTCTTCTTCTTCTTCTTCTTCTTCTTCTTCTTCTTCTTCTTCTTCTTCTTCTTCTCTTTAACTCATAACAGAAGCCATCCTCTAATCCAGGGGTGGCCAACGGTAACTCTCCAGATGTTTTTTGCCTACAACTCCTATCAGCCCCAGCCATTGGCCATGCTGGCTGGGGCTGATGGGAGCTGTAGGCAAAAAACATCTGGAGAGCTACCGTTGGCCACCCCTGCTCTAATCCCATCACTGCTAAATTTACCAAAGAAGTATCTTGTCAAAAGACTTTTGAAAGTCCAAGTATATAATGGCTACTGGGTCACTGTTGTATACATGCTTATTCACTTTCTCAAAGAACTCCAAAAGTTTGGTGAGGCAGGATTTCTCTTTGCAGAAGCCAAGTTGATTTTCCATCAGCGGGCTCTGTTTCTCTACATGCCTAATAAATCTGTCTTTGAGGACCAAATGATCTCTTAAGAACATAAGAGAAGCTATGTTGGATCAGGCCAATCGCCCATCCAGTCCAACACTCTGTGTCGCACAGTGGCCAAAAAACCCAAGTGCCATCAAGAGGTCCACCAGTGGGGCTAGAAGCTTTTCCACTGTGCCCCCCCCAAGTACAAGAATACAGAGCATCACTGCCCCAGACAGAGAGTTCCAACAATAAACTGTGGCTAATAGCCACTGATGGACCTCTGCTCCATATGCGTATCCATTCCCCTCTTGAAGCTGTCTATGCTTGTAGCCACCACCATCTCCTGTGGCAGTGAATTCCACATGTTAATCACCCTTTGGGTGAAAAAGTACTTCCTTTTATCTGTTCTATCCCGACTGCTCAGCAATTTCATTGAACGTCCATGAGTTCTTGTATTGTGAAAAAGGGACAAAAGTACTTCTTTCTCTATCTTCTTTATCCCATGCATAATCTTGTAAACCTCTATCATGTCACCCCGCAGTCGACGTTTCTCCAAGCTAAAGAGCCCCAAGCGTCTTTCTTCATAGGGAAAGTGTTCCAACCCTTTAATCATTCTAGTTGCCCTCTTCTGGACTTTTTCCAATGCTATAATTTCTTTTTTGAGGTGCGGTGACCAGAATTGTACACAGTACTCCATATGAGGTTGCACCATCGATTTATACAGGGGCATTATGATACTGGCTGATTTGTTTTCAATTCCCTTCCTAATAATTCCCAGCATGGCGTTGGCCTTTTTTATTGCAAACGCACACTGTCTTGACATTTTCAGTGAGTTATCTACCACAACCCCAAGATCTCTCTCTTGGTCAGTCTCTGTCAGGCTTATAAAGGTTTCTGATTCCATGGAACAAACTTAATGTCATGAACCTTTTAATATATCAATTTGATTTTAAAAAATCTGTGTTAGTATTTAACTTTGTACTGAATTTTGGCTACTGTTAATATCATAACAAAAAAAATATTCAGGTCAGAATATATGTAATTAGATTAACCATGTATGTCTCTGATGCTACATGTCCCAATCTCGGCCATTTATTAAAACTCATTTCCTGTAAATATAATTTGAAATATCTTTCTCAATCATGCCACAGATTTTCAAGCAACAGTTAAATATGTGTATCATATCAAAAAAGAAGAGAACAACACATGGCAAAATAATTGGGATTAGAGGGAATTACAGAGGGAAGAAATTTTGGTGTCCTGATCTTCCTGGGAAAGCAGATGAGATATAGCAATCTCTTTAGATAGCATAATATCTCATCCATCTAACCCACTTAATGCAGTCAGTTGGGGGTGAGTAGTCTAACTAGACTATGCTGACCTCCTTGAAAGAAGGATGGGATATAAAAATGAGTATTGCAAAAGGAAGAAATTTTGTTGGACATAAATATATTAATTCTTAGCCTATATATGCTAACAGCAAGTGATACATTTTCATATGTCTGAGTTGAGTCTCGGTGGTATCATGGGAAGGAAAGGAACCCAACAGGATTTTTTGGGGGAGGGGAGAGAAAAAAGAACTCATTTCATGTTAGAGCCTTTCTTCCGTATCTATGTTTATTCATGCACACATATATATTATAAAGCAAATATTTCATTCCCTGGTCACCCTACATGGCCCATAAAATCTGAAGGCCTTTCAGTGGCTAAAAAGCCCATTGTTTAATTTAGAAAACACTTTGTTTGTGTTCCTATGTGGAGTCAGATGTCATTGCAAGAAATGTCTCTTTCCAGCCCTGTATGATGATTGCCGGGGGTGGGTGGGGGGTGGGCTCCCTCTGGGAATCCTACCCCCCCAGGGAAAGTGCATGCGCAATACATAGCCTCTCCTCTCCCGGTGTAGTGAACGCCGCGTGGTCACTGTCTGGCTATGCCTGGCAGATGGTCACTGCAATAGCCTCTCCTGCATTACTGCATCCGTAGCAACACCTTCTCGCTGGTCCCCCCCGTTTTCACAGAGTTTGCTACGTCATGGTGCGACCGAATTGTCCGGCGGTATAACCGGATGGGCAGGCTGGGCCCACCAACCTCGTCAGCCTAAGAGATAGGAAAACTCTAACATCAAACCCGGGCAGATAGAGCTCGTTAATGTAACACCTACCACCTGGAGGACTCACTGCCGGCGTCCCGGCTTACTGGGCCATGGCAGATGACCCCAAGGTGAAAGGGTGGAGCCAGTACCGCGCACACTGCGCTTCACCTAAAAAATTCCTCTGCGCAGGCCTGAAGGGCATATCCACACACACAACCCACAACGCATCAAGTCCTGCAGCGATAGGCAAGGGGCGAAACGGCAGGTGGAAGGTGCCACTGGAAGCCGCAGTCCTGATCCTGCATGTAGGCGGTTCAGGATATTGGTCGCCTGATGCTAACCCGGAGACGAAAGCATCTTTCGGCAGCACCCTGAACGACCAAGCAGCCTTATCTAGGGACAGCACTGCTTGCTCCACACGGAGAGGGGCCTAGAAAAGGTGGCCTAAACAAAGCTCGTCTCCCCCACCCCAGTTGGCTAGCCGCGGTCAACGGGCATCCTTACTTGCGGTCGAAAAATAACAACAAAGAAAAGGCATGCACCTGCCTCACAAAGTGTGCAAAGACTAAAGCTTGCGTGTTGGAACATCAGAACCATGCTTGACACAGTAGACAGTGGTCGCCCTGAACGACGCTCTGCTCTAGTTGCCCACGAACTTCTCAGGTTGAATATCGACATAGCAGCTCTCAGTGAGGTCCGTTTCCCTGAGGAAGGTAGTCTTCAAGAACACGGTGCTGGCTATACCCTCTACTGGTCGGGTAAGTCAAAGGCTGAGAGCCGCCTTTCTGGCGTTGGCTTCATGGTCAGGAACTCCATTGCCTCCAAACTCGAAAACCTTCCAACAGGTCACTCAGATCGCATCATGTCCATGCGCCTCCCACTTCAAAACAAGCAGCATGCAACACTCTTCAGTGTGTATGCCCCAACCCTTCAAGCAGATCCTGCAGAAAAGAACAAGTTCTATGCTGATCTACGCAACCTCGTACGGAAGACCCCTACAGAGGACAAGGTGATCATCCTTGGCGACTTCAATGCCAGAGTAGGTAAAGACTCGGAAGCCTGGAAAGGAGTACTTGGCAAACACGGCATTGGCAACTGCAATGACAACGGGCGCCTCCTGCTAGAATTCTGCATGGAGCACCAGCTCACCATCACCAACACTATCTTCCAGCAGAAGAACAGTCTGAAGACAACCTGGATGCACCCACGGTCCAAGCATTGGCACCTTATCGACTACATTCTGGTACGCCAGAGAGACCTTCGAGATGTCTTACACACCCGAGTAATGCCCAGCGCAGAATGTCATACGGATCATCGTCTTGTACACTGCAATCTCCGTCTTCACTTTAAACCCACACCCAGGAGAGGAGGTATCCCTCGGAGGAAGTTTCAGGTTGGCAGCCTCCAGTCAGCCGAAGTTAAAGCTGCCTTCCAGGCAAAACTCCAGTCAAGAATTGAGGACCTCAGTTGCCCCACAGACCCTTCTCCAGAAGCACTCTGGGAACACCTAAAAACTACCGTCCTGCAGATCTCTGAAGAAGTCCTCGGGTTCTCCACAAGGAAGAACAAGGACTGGTTTGATGAGAACAATCAAGAGATCCAAGAATTACTGGCAAAAAAGAGATCTGCCTACCAAGCACATCTTGCTCAGCCCTCCTGTCCTGGGAAAAAAGCAACCTTTCGCGCTGCATGTAGCAACCTCCAGCGCAAGCTTCGAGACATTCAGAACGAGTGGTGGACCAAGCTTGCAGAGAGAACCCAGCTGTGTGCAGACACTGGTGATTTAAGAGGGTTCTACGAAGCCTTGAAGGCAGTATATGGTCCATCATATCAGGCTCAGAGTCCCTTGCATAGTGCAGACGGCCAAGTGCTCCTCACAGACAAGGCATCCATACTGAACCGGTGGTCGGAGTATTTTCAGGTTCTCTTCAGTGCCAACCGCGTAGTTCAAGATTCAGCAATCCACCTCACCCCACTTCAACCGGTGAAAACAGAGTTGGATGAGATCCCCACCCTAGAAGAGACTGTTAAAGCCATCAAGCAACTGAAAAGTGGCAAGGCAGCAGGAGTTGATGGAATTCCACCAGAGATCTGGAAGCATGGGGGCACAGTACTACATAGCTCACTTCACAAAGTACTTGTCACCTGCTGGGAACAAGGCAAATTACCACAGGACTTTCGCGATGCAATCATCATCACCCTATACAAGAACAAAGGGGAAAAGTCAGACTGCTCCAACTACCGGGGGATAACCCTGCTCTCCATCGCAGGCAAAATCCTTGCCAGAATACTCCTGAACAGACTGGTGCCCACCATTGCAGAAGAACTCCTCCCAGAGAGCCAGTGCGGCTTCAGAGCTAACAGGAGCACCACCGACATGGTATTTGTTCTCAGGCAGCTCCAAGAGAAATGCAGGGAACAGAACAAGGCTCTGTATGTTGTTAGAGTATTTTGCACGCAGCAGAAGAGCTGAAGGAGAGGGACAGGCAAAAACACAGGAATTAATAGACAAGAGAAACAGATGTATTCAAAGGTAGATATATTTACCAGGAAAGTATCCAATATTCAGAGTCGTTGCCAGGCCAAGGTCATACACAGTAATCAGTACACACTTCAGTAGATAACAGTATACAGCAGTAAGTATACACAGCACGATCCAAGCACAGTAGCATAGGATCCAACACCAGCAGTGTTCTGCTGCCACCCAGACAGTGGGCCGCACAGTACCAAAATCCTTACAGGCAGACTGAGCAGGCTCACTGAGCTTCCCTAAGTACACGTACCAATTATGCAAGGTTGCATCAGCTCTGTGAGTCAGCACAAAGCCTAATTACAGGTGAGGTCATCCCACCTTACCTCAGTAACAGGTAACAGCTGGATCATGATGCAGCATGACTCAGCATGACATTGCAGAAACAACATTACTATTACTAAGATGGAGTCAGTCAGCCATTTTAGGACTGAGTTCCAACATTCTCCTCTTAATAGTTCTGTTCGTTTCTCAATCCGAGCCTTTTACAGTGCTCATTATGTTTTTCCATAGTCTGGGGTTTCGTAAACATATCTGCTGTATTGTGGCCAGTATCACAATACCTTATGTTTATCAACCCTTCCATGAGACATGATCTGACATTCTGGTACCTTATGTCAGTGTATCTATTCCTTGTCTTTACTCCTTCCGCTTTTCAATCTCAATCACAGCTTGATTGTCTTCCAGAACTTCAACAGGCTTCTCTGCCTCTATATGCAGGTCCTTTAGTAGCTGTCTAAACCATTCTACCTCAGTACAAGCGGTAGAAAGGGCGCAGAACTCTGCTTCTGTGGTGGACAAGGCAACCACACGCTGCTTTTGTGTCTTCCAGCATACTAACACCTCTCCCAAATATATGGAAAGACCTGTTGTTGACTTTCTGGTTTCACAGTCACTTGCAAAACTTGCATCTGTATACACTTTCAGTGCTAGCTCCCCCCTAGGTTCGATATAAAGACACCAGTCAGCAGTGTTCTTTAAATATCTCAACACTCGCTTAGCAGCAATCCAGTGATTCTGCTTAGGGTTCTGGGTAGCTCTTGCCAACAGATTACAGGCTACTGATATGTCTGGCCGTGTCCAATTACTGATATAGCTCAGACTACCAATTAACGACCTGTACATTTCAACATTACATGGTGGGCTATCTGTAACATCATTTACAAAGCCAGTCACCATAGGGGTTGAAACAGTTTTGCAATCAGTCATCTTGTACTTGTCCAACAAATCTATGATCTTAGGTTTTTGTGACAGTTTAAAACCTTGTGTAGTTTTTGCAATATCTACACCCACATAGGTCTGTACAGTACCAAGATTTCTCAGTTTAAACTTCTTACTTAAGGCTGAAACAATATCATCTGTTTGTTTCTTTGTCTTGGTTAGAATCCCCAAGTCATCCACAAAAGTAAGAACAATACATCTTGTTTCACCACTTCCCTTGGTAAACACACATGGATCAGCAATGCTCTGGGTAAACCCTAGCTGTTTAAGTGTACCCACTAGGCATTTTGACCATTGATGACCACTTTGCTTTAGACCATACAAGCTCTTATTTAGCAACCAGTATCCCTTTCCAGTACCAGGAATACCTTCTGGTCTCTTTAAATAAATTTGGTGCTCCAAATTAGCATTTAGGTATGCCACACAGACATCCAAATGGGTAAAATGGAGTTTTTTTGTGGCTGCCACAGTCAAGGCAGTGAGAAGTGAACTGCTCTTTAACGTTGGAGCAAACACTTCGTCATAAGTCTCATTAGTCTGTCTGCAACCTTGTGCTACAAGCCTCGCCTTATACTTTTTCCCCCCAGACTGGTCTGTTTTCACCTTGTATACCCATCTAGTGCCTATGGGTTTTACACCAGCAGGTACAGTATCAGTCTCAACATAAACATTTAAACGTTTCAGGGAAGAAAGTTCATCGTCCATAGCAGCCCTCCAGTTACACTGCTCTTCCTTGGACAAAGAGAAAATGTCAGTATATTTCTCAGGCTCATGTATAGCAGACATTACAGGACTAAATCTCTCAGGAGCTCTTCTTTCACGTGTAGATCTCCTCAATGCAGGCTCATAAGTTGGCACATTCCTCCCGGATGATTCCTCACGAGTAGGCTTCTCCTCCATCTCCTCCTCGTCAGGCATCTCTTCTTTTGGGGTTAACTCAGCCGCCTCTCCCTCCTCTGGGTTGCTAGGCATTGAGCTGACTTGTAACCGGATTCCCTGGTCATCCTCAAGACAGAACGCTGGCGATTGGGTGCAGCGATCCCAGCCCTCTGATCTCTCCAGAAACGTGGCTGAAGCACTAATCACCACCTCACGACTGTCGAGCGTGCCAAAACGATAACAGCTCCCGTTTCTCTCATACCCGAGAAACCTCATACGTCTAGCCTTCAGTTGGCCTTTACGTCTGAGCTGTTGAGGAATATGAACAAAAGCTGTAACTCCAAATACATGTAAATTTGCCAAGTTAGTTACTTTGTCATGCCATAGGCTTGCTGGTATTTTGCCAGTAGATGAACACCAAACTCTGTTCAGGTTGTAGTTGGCACAGCACATAGCCTCTGCCCAAAATCTCCAGGGCATATCTGCATCACGTAACATACACTGGCACATGTCTTGCAATGTACGGCCTCTTCTCTCACAAAAAGCATTATGGGTAGGTCTGTATGGAGCAGTCAATCTGTGCTCAATCCCAAGCTCTGCAAACAAACTTTGAAAACGTTTATTAACAAATTCTGAGCCTCGGTCAGAAATAATGCATGCAGGCACATTTCCAGTTTTTCTCTTAACAAACCTTAGCCAATTCTGCATATTTTGAAAGGTTTCTGTTTTAGCTTTCAACAGGTAAACAAACCCATACCTTGAATAGTGATCTTCTATGCTTAAGACATATTTGGCCCCGCCCACTGACTCCTTAAAGGGCCCTATCAGGTCTAAGAACACTAGGTCAAGAGGTTTCTTACTAGTAAATTTACTTGGAGTACGCACAGGAGCTTTTGTAGACTTTACCAGCTTGCAGATTTCACAGTCAAGAAATTCCTTGCAAGGTTTAAGACTAAGGCCTTCTGCCTGTTCCACAGTCTTCTTTAGAGCGGGAAAACCAGCATGGCCTAATTTCCTGTGTAAAAGATGACAGCAATTATCATGCACTGGTTTATTTACACAGACGTTATTACACGTTTGTACCTTGGTATGCAAGAAGTATAAATCTTCCTTCAGCATTGCCTTTACACACACACCGTCTCTGGTGTTCTTCAGCTCACAGCACCAGGTGTCAAATTGCAGTTTGAAACCTTCCCTGCACAGAGCAGACACAGACAGCAGATTCATCTTAAGTGAAGGAACAAAACCCATTTGAAGCTCCTTCCTTAGGCTTGGCAGGAACACTTTCCCTCTGCCAACAACAGTTGCCTTAACTCCATCTGCCAAAACAACAGACTGATTATCAACAGGTGTGTACGTAGTAAACAAACTCCTCTCTCTACAGAGGTTCTCCGACGCTCCGCTGTCAATTAGGAAAGATTGAGTGTGGTTAGTTGACTTACCAGTAGTAACGAGATGCACATTACCACTCTTATCAGCAGACCTCATTTCAGACCGTCTCTCTTTCCCTTTCTGGCCTTGACAATTCCTAAACAAATGTTTAGATGAGCCACACCGGAAGCATTTCTTCCGTACAGCCATTACATTACCTGTTTGACAGTCAGGATCCTCCTTAACAGTAAATCCACTGCCCCTCTCTGGCTTACAGACAGGCTTTCTCTCTGCACGTAGAGAGGAATTGGACTGTCTCTTGCCATATTCATCAAGAAGCCGTCCAGTTACGACATTCATGGTCAACCCTGTCTCAGGCAAACCCTCCAGGCTCGTTATCACAGCGTCATATGATGCATCTAAGGAACTTAAAAGTATGCACACCTCCTGTGATTCAGAAAACATTTGGTTATGCTCTCTTAGTTCTAGAAACATTCTACGCATAGACTCTATATGAGATAACATATCTGCATTAGCTGCCAGCCTGGTATGCAGAAGCTTTCTCACCAAACGTATCTGAGAGCCGACAGTTCCTCGGACGTAAATTTCCTTCAAAGCATTCCAACAGTCATGAGCCTTCTCCAGTCCTGCTATATGCACCAGCTGGGAGTCGTCTAGAGAAAGACCTATTAAAGACAAAGCCTTAACATCCTTTTTACGCAAAAGGTCTGCAGCTTTTCTGTCCTCAGCAGCTTCCTCTGCCTCCTCAGCAACCTCCTCTTCACCCTCCGGGCTACTGATAGGAGCAGCCACCACCTCCCACAGCTCTTGGTGCTTTAATAACAGACTGACCTTCTGGGACCACGTAGCATAGTTAGTCCCGTTCAGCTTAGTAATGCTGAGCCCAGAGAAGGAAACAACATTTGCAGCTTCCATCTCTGCTACTTATCACTGGACACCTGGGCAACTTGGCAGTCTGCCTCCGTCTCTTCCAAAACACTGTGTTGCCTCCTCTATCTTCAGAACAGCAGCACCTCTGGAAACACTGGGAGCACTGGGAGCTCTGGGCCCAGAACCAATGTTAGAGTATTTTGCACGCAGCAGAAGAGCTGAAGGAGAGGGACAGGCAAAAACACAGGAATTAATAGACAAGAGAAACAGATGTATTCAAAGGTAGATATATTTACCAGGAAAGTATCCAATATTCAGAGTCGTTGCCAGGCCAAGGTCATACACAGTAATCAGTACACACTTCAGTAGATAACAGTATACAGCAGTAAGTATACACAGCACGATCCAAGCACAGTAGCATAGGATCCAACACCAGCAGTGTTCTGCTGCCACCCAGACAGTGGGCCGCACAGTACCAAAATCCTTACAGGCAGACTGAGCAGGCTCACTGAGCTTCCCTAAGTACACGTACCAATTATGCAAGGTTGCATCAGCTCTGTGAGTCAGCACAAAGCCTAATTACAGGTGAGGCCATCCCACCTTACCTCAGTAACAGGTAACAGCTGGATCATGATGCAGCATGACTCAGCATGACATTGCAGAAACAACATTACTATTACTAAGATGGAGTCAGTCAGCCATTTTAGGACTGAGTTCCAACATATGTGACTTTTGTCGACCTTACCAAAGCTTTCGATACCGTTAGCAGGAAAGGCCTGTGGCAAATCTTGGAACGTTTAGGATGTCCCCCAAGGTTCCTCAGCATGATCATCCAGCTACACGAAGACCAGCGAGGCCAAGTCAGACACTGCAACGACCTCTCGGAGCCCTTCCCAATAGGCACAGGTGTAAAGCAAGGCTGCGTTCTCGCGCCAACTCTCTTTACGATCTTCTTTAGCATGATGCTTCAAAGAGCCGCAGTAGATCTAGATGAGGACGATGGTGTCTACATCCGCTATCGCACCGATGGCAGCCTGTTCAACCTGAGGCGACTAAAGGCACACTCCAAGACAATGGAAAAACTCATCCGAGAGCTACTGTTTGCTGATGATGCTGCACTCGTCTCCCACTCGGTATCAGCTCTGCAGCATATGACGTCCTGCTTTGCAGAGGCTGCCAAGCTATTCGGCCTAGAAGTTAGTCTGAAGAAGACAGAAGTTCTCCACCAGCCTACACCCCAGGAAGATTATCACCCTCCCTGCATCACTGTGGGTGAATCAGTTCTGAAGACAGTCCAGCAGTTCAGCTACCTGGGGTGCATCATCTCCTCAGATGCCAAGATCGACAAGGAGATTGACAACAGGCTGGCAAAGGCAAACCGTGCATTTGGCCGACTGCACAAAAGAGTGTGGAGCAACAAGCATCTGAAAAAAGGCACAAAGATCAATGTTTACAAAGCGGTTGTGATGACAACCCTCATCTACGGCTCCGAATCGTGGGTTTTATACCGTCATCACCTGCGACTCCTTGAGCGCTTTCATCAGCGCTGCCTTCGCACCATCCTCAACATCCACTGGAGTGACTTTGTGGCCAACACTGAAGTCCTCAAGCGGGCAGAGGTTACCAGCATCGAGGCACTGCTGTTGAAGACGCAGCTGCGCTGGGCAGGGCATATTTCTAGGATGGAAAACCACCGCCTTCCCAAGATTGCCCTGTATGGCGAACTCTCCACCGGCCATCGAAATAGAGGGGCACCAAAGAAGAGGTACAAGGACTCCTTGAAGAAATCCCTTAGCACCTGTCACATCAACCATCACCAGTGGTCTGACCTAGCCTCAGATCGCAAAGCATGGAGGCACACCATCCACCAGGCTGTCTCTTCTTTTGAGAACGCACGCATAGCTGGTCTTGAGGACAAAAGGAGATTGAGGAAGAATCGCACTGCTACAGGACCAACCCTAAATCAGACTTTTCCCTGCAGCCGCTGTGGCCGGACCTGCCTGTCCCACATTGGTCTTGTCAGCCACCAGCGAGCCTGCAGCAAACGTGGACTATTGCACCCTTCTTAAATCTTCGTTCGCGAAGCCAAGCCGAGAGAGAGATGATGATTGCCAGATAGTAGGATGGAAGTCTAATCCAGCTAATAACTATCAATGCTCCCATAACAACTGTCCCTCCAGCCTTAAGTGTCCTTATTTGCAGTTCCAAAGTCCATTGGGGAAAAAAATAAGTACAAGTCATATGCAGAAGAGAACAGATGGGGAAAAGATAAGCAGACCACTTGTTCCCCACAAGTATTCCAACCTTACACTGGTATTATGAAGGAAAGTCATTCATTCTGAGAATCCAGCATTTTTTACATAACAACTAGTTATGATAGAGGGGGACTGTGCCTCAGTGGTAGAATATCTGCTTGGCATGCAGAAGGTCCCAGGTCTAATCCCTGCATCCCCATTTGGAAAGGATCAGGTAACAGGTGACGTGAAAGATCTCTAATCTGAGTTTTGGAGAGTCACTGGCAGTCTAAATGTACAATACTGACCTTAATAGACCAATGGCCTGATAAGTGATGTTATTTGTAAGAATGCACAGGATGCTTTTAAATCCTGTTTTCTTAATAGTTTAGTTAGCAGATTAGATATGAGGAAAAGATTTAATGCATGCCCCTTTTACAAATACCTTTCTAACAAAGCAACTGATTATTCAGTCAATCTGGTGAAAACAGCCACTGACCAAATTCTTCATATATCTGGTCATTAAATATTCCATGGAATATCCCAGTGCTTGTTTAAATTGCAGGTATTTGTTCCCCCCTCTGCTGGTGGAAATTCATAACTTCATAGCCCAAGAAGCTACTCCAGGTTCTCAGGCTGGGTATTTTAATTCCTTGTTGATAGGAATTTTTTAATTCTTTGTTGATAGGAACTTGTTGATTCCAAGTTTCACCTTGTTGTAGCCATGGTGAAACTTGACTTTCAGTGAAGAAAACTCTTCTCTGTTTCTTTTTAAATCTGAACAGCTTGTCCAGAATGTCATTTCACCAGGCCTCATATTCAGTGGGAGCTCACTGGAGTACAGCTGAGTACTTTCTGAGAGTTCCACCTCCTCCTTCTGAGAGTTCCAACTCCTTGTCCATTGAATAGCATGTGCAGCTGTATAACAATCCCCGGATGAGCTCCATCACCTATTTTTCTACAAAATGACCTCTGCATTTCACTGGTAGCTAGTAAATCTATCAAATTGTATGGAACTCCTCACATTTTAATCACTGGACAAAGACGGTGATTGTTCACAGAATCTCTGATGTTTAGATTGTTGCACTCCTTTATTTTCCTCATCTTCACACTTCAGCGATCTCTGCCTGTGGTCAGAAATAATAATCATTGTTCTCGTGGCTTCATCTTGTTATGGAAGACAGGCACATTGTGCCTCCAACCAGGATTCCATTTTATGAATTCACTTTTGAACATAAGATTACACAGTCTTTGGCTGCTGTCTCCTCCCCCTAATAAGACATGTGGTTCAAAGAAATTAAGATGGATTGCTCATTCTAAATTGACAGTCTGGCATCTGACCATTTCTGAATACAACCAGTCATACACATTTGAAAGTAAATGTTTCAGTGATAGAAGAAATGGTAATGTCAAGGTCTCCTATGCCATCATATGGGAAGAGGTGTAGACCTTCCAGCAAATCATTTTGATTAGTTTCATCTTATATATGTCTGCAGCATGTAAACATAAAGGTGTACAATGCTCACACAAGTAGGACCTATGTTCAGTGGCTGTGAAGAAGCTTTGTATTCAGTTGCCACACTCAACTCCCATTAAGTTTGATTTGAAGAATATGACATAATAGGTCTGGAAAGACCTTGGAGCAGAGCTGGATATGTGCACATGCTGAGTAACCTACAGTATAGACCTCAGATTATCAGATAGCTCTAAATACAAAAAAATTAAATTAAAAACTGCTGAGCCATAGCTATCCAGAATATTATTCAGGTGTATTCAGTGGAGTTTACTCCCAGGAATGCAGTTTTAGGATTGCAGCATAGATCACCTTTGGGGTGGGGTGGGGTAATGCTACAGGACATCTTAAACCAGATATAGTTCAGGGCTTCAGCATGTTTTAATTTGCCCTTGCCTTGGAAAGCCACTGCTAATCAGAATAGTCATTGGGCTAAATGGACATTGGGGTAATTTAGAGGAATAAATACGTACGTTTCATAAATCTACTTCAAGCCTTACCTATAAACAATTTCAGTTAATATGAGTTAAATGGAGGAATAAAGTGGACCAAAATTTATAATGTAGTATCTGCATAATCATACTCAGTATTTAAACTGCCATACTTCCTCTGTTGAAAATGAGTTTTAAAAGAGTTATTTCATTATGCAATAAATGAATATAGATCCTAGGCTTTTGTAAAACACAACTTCCCCAAATGAAGAACACACATTTGATATGTCAGCCCATAGCAGTACAAACCAAAACACAATTGCTAAACATCATGCATAAGCAGAGTTTAATAATGGACTTTGATTTGTTAAGTACACTCTGATTAAGTATTCAAGATACACTGCAGTAGTTTACGTTTTCCGCTAAGAGCATGCCTATTGCACCATTTCCAGGTTGTAAATTATTTATGCCAGTTGAACATTACACCATCAATAATTTATTTACTTATGAAATTGTAAATTATAATGTACTGACAAATTCCATGCAAGCTAGTGTGAGTAATCAGATATATTGGACATCAACCAGGGAAAGTTATGTGTGCCTGTGTTCTATTGCAATGCTTATGTATTTAAGCATCCCTGTATTTCAAAGCCAGACTTCCTCTGGATTATGTCCAATGAAAGTTGATATTATTGATTAGATTGTTTTCACACAAAGACATGCAAAAAAAAAAAAGATAATAAGCTTCTAACTGATTGTAAAACAAGTGAACAATGCTTCCTATTCAATACTTACATCCTGTAAAATGAAATTTATTTAATTGGCTTTGATGTATATGTCTAATGTCTGATAATATCCATATATTAAATAAAAATATCATTATACTTTCTTATATAATAATTGTGCATTTTATTGATAATGCAAGTTAAAGGCATGGATAAAATCGTAGCTTAATGATTTGGATCTTATGTAACTTTTCTCTTCATATACCTTCCATTAGATTGCTTGTTATTTGCATTGTTCTGTAATCTTAGTTCATTGGTTGTTTTATGCTGTCTGACTGCACTGTGTATATCTTGAAATCCACTTTGAGTTTCAGCAAGAAAGGCAGACTATCTCCCACCTTGGATCCTGCTGTTTGTAGAGCAGAGGGAGCAAATTTAGGTGGTGGTGGTGGCAGCGGCAGTGACATGTTGATGTCACAGCACTATGTCTAGTACAAACCTACAAATGACATCACTGCATTGGGGCAACACCCCAGGATTCAACTGAAACTGCCCTAAAGCATGATGAAAGTTCCAGGCTCATGCAAAAAGTGATGATGAAATGGTGGCATAACACTATTCTTGTTTTTCCTGCCTTCCTAGCATCTCCTGCCAGAGGCCAGTTAGTGCTTGTCTGGCAACGCTAGAAGCCACCCTGTTGAATGATTCCAGGACTTGCTCAACTGATCTCCCTGCGTAGGTAACTTTATAGATTTCTCCAAGTGTTGGCCTGTTGAAAAAGAATGAAGTTCTACTTCCCACTGAAGGTTGGCAAGAGTAAATTGTGAGAATTTTAAAACCTGGGGTGGTATTGGCAGAGACAGATTATTAACCACTGTTTCAATAATAGAGTAATTTCTCAGTTAAGTACATGGTTCTTCAGTCAGTGAGAGCCAGTGTGATGTAGTGGTTAAGAGTGCTGGATTCTAATTTGGAGAACTGGGTTTGATTCCCCACTCCTCCACATGAAGTCAGCTGTGTGACCTTAAGTCAGTCACAGTTCTCTCAGAGCTCTCTCAGCCCCACCTACTTTACAGGGTGTCTGTTGTGGGGAGAGGAAGGGAGGCTAATTGTAAGCTGCTCTGAGACTCCATTAGGTAGTGAAAAGCAGGATATAAAAACCAGCTCTTCTTCTTCTGTTCTGAGTCATGCAGCAAAAAAGATAAATTCAGTGTCTGAGAAGTTCAAACCACAACGGATAGCGCAAAGGGGGTCAGGAATAATCTAGCAATCAGGAAATACAATGAATCAGTGGGCTCTATGGGACAATAAAATTAATTACAGAGGTCGTTAATATTAGTTTGTAATATACCCAGGATGTGTCTGTATTAAATTATCTTCTCTTGTGGCTTGGCTACCCCAAGAGCATCATTTATCTACATCATATTATGTTGATTATTCAAAATTTAGAATAATCTTCTAGATTATACCTGTTTAAAATTCTGGTATTCACAGTACTTCAAATTGCATACAAGGGAGAAAAAAACAACAACAAAGCTTACTGTTTTATATATGAGTTTATTGCAATGTCTTGTTAGGATTGTTAGCGTAACTTTTGATGCTACACGTGTTTGTTTGGAGAGAAGTCTAAAAATAATTTCTCATTGCAGTACATCAGTTTTTTTTCCCTCACAACAATTAAAGCCTGTCCTTTGTAGGTCAATCAGTTTGTCACAGTTCATTTGTTGCGATTCAGTATCATTTAGGAACACATTTTATAAATTTACCCTAAGACATTAATGCTGTTTAGCGCTGAACTGTAGACACTGCTTTTTCAAGAAATTGAAGTTCAATCACCACACTCTTGTAAATGTATAATATTATAAATGTAGCAGTTATGCTGGACCATAAGAGGCATCAAATTGGTGATTAATGGCATGAACACTGTATTTTATTTATACTCCTTGTTTAAAACAAATACTGAAGGCACCCTTCAACATTAAAATCCATGCAGAAAATTTAGAAATATATAAAAATCGCAATTAAAACTTACAAACACCAGGTTCAAGATTCAACTTTAAAAATTAGTCGATAACTTTTCATATGAAAAAAGTTTTCAGCTGACACTGGAAATCTCTAAGGAAGGAACCATGTGCAGAGTAAGGTGAGTTCCAAAGAGCAGGGACAACAGCCAAGAAAGCTCACTTGCTGAATGCGGATTCTCACTGACTGGATTTCTTTGAAGGGGGGGGGGGTTTGCAATAAGATTTCTTCACCAAGAACGAATTGGTGGAGGTGGTACACCAGCTACCTTCAATCCAAGCCACTTAGAATCTTGAAGATCAGCACTTTGAAGAAAAAGAAGAAGATATTGGATTTATATCCTGCCCTCCACTCTGAAGAGTCTCAGAGCGGCTCACAATCTCCTTTACCTTCCTCCCCCACAACAGACACCCTGTGAGGAGGGTGGGGCTGGAGAGGGCTCTCACAGCAGCTGCCCTTTCAAGGACAACTTCTGCCAGAGCTATGGCTGACTCAAGGCCATGCTAGCAGGTGCAAGTGGAGGAGTGGGGAATCGAACCCGGTTCTCCCAGATAAGAGTATGCTCACTTAACCACTACACCAAACTGGCTTTCCTGGTTGAGGCCAGAATGACAATGGCAGCCAATGTAATTTAGTAATATGCTGGCTGTAATCATGTCCTGTAAGCACACTGGTTGTGTAATGAGCCAGTTGAAACTTCTGAATTATCTTCAAAAGCAGGTCCAAAGAGCATATATTACAGCAGACCAACTTGTAGACCCAAAGCATGTGTGACTGTGGCCCCTATGTGGATTTTTTCCAGAAAAGGCTGCAGATGGTAAACCAATGTCACAATTGGAAAAATGTACTCCTGTTGATCACTGTCACCTGGGCATCCAGAGTCATAGAGGCATACAAGAGTATGTCCAAACTGCTAGCTTGATGATTCAGAAAGAGTACAACCCCATCCAGAGCAATTTGAACAGTTATTTATGATCAGTTTTTTACCAACTTCAATTCTATTTTTATGTGGATTTAATTTTATGTGTAGAAATATTTCTACACTACTGGCAGACACTGTTCAAACAAGTCCACAGATTTGACAAATTCTGATGGAGAAGAAAGATAGAGTTCCAAATTCCCAGTGTTTCCATGGAGATGTTTAAAAGTATCACAGACACAATGGAACATTGTACAGCCCTGTAACAATGTGCCCAAGAAGAAGCCTCAAAATGTCACTTTCTGAAACTTACTTTCCAGAAAGCATCATGCCAACCTAGTGCAGCACCAGTCCGGCTCATTTCTACCAAATGGTTCAAAAGTGTGCCATGGTTGATACTATCAAAAGTTGCTGGGGAGCACCCAATGGGATGCATTCCTGTTGCTGGAGGGCCAGCATGGATTATCATTCAGGAATTCTAAGAAGGGTGGCCTTGATACTGGCCTGTAAGGTGTTCAATCCAAAATTAACTTTTTTTTCTGTAAAGGCTTAACAACTGCCTCTATAAAAGAATGTGAAATTTAACCTTCTTTTAAAGATGCATTTATATCTGTAATCTAGGAGGACAACTCTCATTTTTAAAGATTTATTTATAAACCAATAGAGGGTGTGCTGAAGGGGGAGGAATGAAACAGGCCTCTGTTATACCTTATGGCAGTCCTGCAGGCATAGACATAATTCCTATAGTGGAATGGATCCAACCTAAAGCAAACAGCAAGTCCACTGATCTTAACAGCTGGATTCCTTCCTTCCTTCCTTCCTTCCTTCCTTCCTTCCTTCCTTCCTTCCTTCCTTCCTTCCTTCCTTCCTTCCTTCCTTCCTTCTTGTTAGAGGCTTAACTGGTTAAACTACATCATCATTTCTAAGGTATTAATTGGGTGTTTCAAACTATGCATTCATGATCACTTACTTTTTGCAGCTTGAGTAGCAGATGAAATTGCAGTCTGATCTCTACTGCCTTACTACATTATATTGCAGATGGCCAGGAGGTGTACTTCAAACTTCAGCATAGCAGAACAGGTAGGCTTCCCACCCCCCCCCCCTGGTGGGGGACCCCCGAATTTGCAGCCTCCTTCTCCGGTCTCCAAAAACCCAGAAGCGGGGTGGGGGGGGGAGAACATGCGTGTAGGCATCATGCAGTTGTAGAGCTCCTGCAGGTTTAGAAACCTGCAAACTGATCCATTTAAGGCTGTTCCTTTAAGGCTGCGCAGGAAACAGGAAGGGCTTCATTGGAAAGGGTCAGTAACAGTTTCCATGGAGAACGGCCCCTCCCTTTCTTTTGCTTTCGTTTTCACAGCAAGGAAAGTTCTGCGGGAAGAAGATCTAGTAAGTATTTGTGTGTGTGAGAGAGGGAGGGGGCAGGGGATTCCCTGGTTTGGAGGCCCTCCCCGCCCTTTAGAAAGCGTGGGGGGGAGGGAAATGTCTACTGGGCACTCTATTATTCCCTATGGAGAACGATTCCCATAGGGAATAATAGGGAATTGATCCATGGGTATTGGGGGCTCTGGGGGGCTATTTTTTGAGGTAGAGGCACCAGATTTTTTGTATAGCATCTAGTGCCTCTCCCCAAAATACCCCCCAAGTTTCAAAATGATTGGACCAGAGGGTCCAATTCTATGAGCCCCAAAAGATGGAGCCCCTATCCTTAATTATTTCCTATGGAAGAAAGGCATTCAAAAAGGTGTGCTGTCCCTTTAAATGTGATGGTCAGAACTCCCTTGGAGTTCAATTATGCTTGTCACACCCTTGTTCCTGGCTCCACCCCCAATGTCTCCTGGCTCCACCCCCAAAGTCTCCTGGCTCCCCCAAAGTCTCCAGATTTTTCTTTAATTGGACTTGGCAACCCTAAGAACACGTGACTTGTAAAGTCCTATCTGGCCATATTTGGGTTGAATGCTAACTCTAGCTTACTTCTTGCTGTTCACTGCCAGTCATATGGCACAGTCTGCCTGGGGACTCTGACACAGACTGTTTGACTTTTTGTTGTTGTTGTTCCTGTTTCATTTAACAGTTCTGGGCTTGGTGATTCTACTCTTGTCAGTAAATGCTTAACTTCTCAAAAGATGTGCTGTAGCTGTATTGTCGGTCCATCTGCATGATTATTCTTAGAGTCTCTGTGGTGGCTGCCCTCCTAATGAGCCAAGATAAAAATCATTAAAACATAATTGTTTGCAGGTTTTGCAGATAAGTTGCTGCTCTGGGATGGGGCAGTCCTGACAGACTGTAATATTTCTAAGGCAATATACTCCTCCCCACCTGTCTAATGAGCTGTAAATTTTTAATCTGGGAGATTTCGGTGCTAGGTAGAATGAATACTCAAGAGATTTTGTCATATCCAACATGACAATAATGATCATATACAATTGTGATGGGCATAGTTACTAGAAAGAAAGGAACCTAAGCGCAACATATTCATGATCATAAAAATACAGCATTACAGATGATTTCTTTTTAGCTCTGGCTCCCCTTTATCCTGCTGTGTAATTTGCTACATTCTCACCTCCAAGGAATGGCACAGATCTCACTGTCGGTATGCCTGGTTTGTGTTAATAGGTTGCAGTTCCCAACACGGATTGTACAAAACCACACACACAACCCCCCCCCCCCAAACAATATAATTATTTGTCATAAATTAGGATTAAAATATTTTTGCTTCTTATTAACAAATCTTTAAATTGCTGCTCCATTGCAATTCAGAAAGAGTAAAATTTTAAAACAAATGATAGAAAATAACTGTAAGATAACTAGCATGATGTGCTGAGTATGTGTACCAATATAAATAACAAGAAGCAGTTGCTCGGCCTTTTAGTCAGTCTACCAACTGAGAAAAAGTGTGTAGGCAGAGGGTTTGGAATAGTTAAGTAACAACATCATAAGGAAATCCAAAGTTTGGAGACCCAATGCTGAAAGTTCAGTGAATGAATCTTCATTTTTTCCTCTTTAAATAGTAGGGTCAGAGGGAGCTATTTTGATAAGACTGCACTGAGATGGGCCTACAGATAGTTGTCTTCCAGGTGCATTTCTTTCATTCTCCAGAGTGATACAATGTTTGTGTGTCCAAATCCGCAGTCATACAAGGTAGCAAATGAAACCCACATTGAAACTATCTAAAGTCCTAAGTGCATCAGAAAAACATCTGACAACATCCAAGTCCTATATGCTTCAGTTCCCAACTCTGTATGAGAAGATACTACCTTTAATGTGACAAAAAAAAAAAAAAAATCACTGCATGTGTATTTTGTATCATATGAAAAACAAACATTTTGTACTTGTACCAATTGTCCAAGGCATGCCCAAAGAAATATATGAGACATCAGCATGAGTTTAACTGGTTTATTTAAAAGCATCATTACAACAATGTATTAAAACATTAACATATTTTAAAGGTGAGATGTTCTAAGCAGTCTTATCATGCTATTGCCAAACCATTTGTTCTGAAAGCCAGTTTGGTGTAGTGGTTAAGTGTGCGGGCTCTTATCTGGGAGAACCGGATTTGATTTCCCACTCCTCCACTTGCAGCTGCTAGAATGGCCTTGGGCCAGCCATAGCTCTGGCAGTGGTTGTCCTAGAAAGGGCAGCTGCTGTGAGAGTACTCTTAGTCCCACTCACTTAACAAGGGTGTCTGTTGTGGGGGAGGAAGATAAAGGAGATTGTGAGCCGCTCTGAGATTCAGAGTGGAGGGTGGGATATAAATCCAATATAATCATCATGTCTGAGTACCCCAGCTTCTCCCCTTATGGTCACCCATGGAGACTAATGGATCCCACAGGTTTCCAGAATGCTCTGCAGGATCTGATGCCCCCAGGTGACTTGTTAGATGCACTGGTAGAAGACTGGCATAGCTGTCTCTCTAAAGTCATCAGTGAGATAGCTCCGCAACACACTCTTCACCCCCCCCTCAATCAAATTAGCTCCTTGGTATACCTTGGAATTCAGAGGATGAAATGGGTGCTAGATAGCTAGAGAAAGCTTGGCAATAAACTCATGATGAAGCTGCAAGAACATCTTATAGGACATTTATGAGATCCTATGAGGTGTCAGTAAAAGCAACAAAGGAATAATTTTATGTAGCTTCCATTGCGTCCACTAGCTCTTGCCCAGAACAATTGTTTAGGGTAATTAGGTCTTTAACATCACTCTCTGAGGGAATCCAAAAGGTCAGAAATTCGTGTAAGCCATTTACAAACTTTTTTGTTGATAAAGTCTTGTCACTCCACAAGGACTTGCCTGCCAATATTTTCAGGTCCAACTTTGGATCAATTCAGCTTGCTCTCCCAGGATGATGTAGATAGGATCCAAGGTTCTACAAAGTTGACGACTTGCCTCCTGGACCTGTGCCAATCATGGCTGGTTAAAGTCAGTGGAGATGGCGGATTTTATAAACCTGTCCCTTAGCTCAGGGCTCTTTCCAGGGAGTTTAAAAGAGGAAATAGTTTGTCCACTCTTAAGGAAACCTTCACTGAATCCTACTGATCCAGTCCAGTTTCTAATTTTGTGTTTCTGAGGAAAGTATTTGAGAGAGTGGTAGCTGAACAGCTTCAGGATTTCCTAGAGAATACATCAATACTGGACCCATTCCAGTCCAGTTTCTGCCATGGCCATGGGACAGAAATGGCTTTGGTTGCCCTCACAAATTATCTCTGCAGACATCTGGATTGAGGTGGGTCAGTACTGCTGCTACTATTCAATCTGTCAGCAATGTTTGATATAGTTGACTATGATCTGTTGACCCACCACCAGTGTCCCCTCTAAGCTGAGTTAATATGAGCTAGCTCAGAGATTTTAGCTTCCGGCTCACACATTTTTGTCTTAGCTCAGAGAAAAATGGCCCCAGAGCAAACTAATTTATGCAGTAGCTTACAATTTTAATGTCAGTAGCTCACAAACTATAATTTTTGCTCACAAGACTCCACAGCTTAAGGGAACATTGCCCACCACCTCACCAACATGGGGAGTCAGAAGACTCAGTTTTAACCTTTAACCATAAAGTGGTTTGTCTCCTTTCTTCATGGTCGGGGACAGAGGGTGGCACTAGGAGAGTTTCACCAAGACATCCACTGATACATGGTGTCCCTCAAGGTGCTATACTCTTCCCAATGTTACTCAACATCTATATATATCCCCTCACCCAGCTGGTGAAGAGTTTCAGGCTGGGCTGTCACCAGTATGCTGATGACAGCTAAATTTGTTGATGGATGGCCAGCTGGGTGCTACCCCAGAAAATTTGTTGAGGGGATTGGAGGCTGTGGCTGGATGGCTGAAACAGAGCAGGTTGAAGTTAAATCCATCAAAGACAGAGGTCATGTGGCTGGAAAGGGGGACCTGGGACAAGGTATCCTGCTCCCAATCCTGGACAATGTACCTAACACCAGTACCAATGATGAAGAGCCAGGTCAGTGTTCTTTTATTTATGCCAAGTTTAGCAGCTGCTCCACTTCCTATCTCACCTGGACCTAGCCACTGTGATCCATTCAATGGTCAACTCCAGAACAGATTACTGCAAATCTGTTTACATAGGGCTACCATAGAAACTGACCCAGAAACTCTAACTGGTTCAGCAAAGGTCCTAACTGAGACCCCTATCAGACCACACATCCAGCTGGTGCTCCACCAGCTACACTGGCTCCAGATTGAATTCCAGATCAAATTCAAGGTGTTAGTTTTAACCTTTAAAGCAGGGGTGTCCAGCATGCAGTCTGGGGGCCAAATCAGGCCCCTAGAGGGCTCCTATCAGCCCCCTGAGCAACTGGCTGTCATCTGCTTCCTTCTCCCTCTCTCTTGCTTCCTTCTGCATAACAGTTTTCTTTGTGAGGCTTGCTCAACTGCACAGGAGTTACAGAGCAAAACCTCTGATTTCTCCATTGGCTGAGCCTCCTCCCTTAGGGAAAGGAGGGGAGGAAGAACTTGTTTTTTCAGGCTCTCTTAATCACACAGCAAGCTATTGAGCCAATGCTCTCTTCCTTCTATTGGCTGAGGCTCTTCTCTTCCCACCCCAGTCCCCTGGGGAAGGAAGGAAAGAACCAGAGCTTCCTTTGCCCAGTTCCCTTGACCCCATGGGAGAAATACAAAGAAGGCACCTTTGAGACCAGCGAGTGCTAATGTTTTAAGCATGTTTTAAGTCTTTTTAAAAATATATATTTAATTGTGTTTGTCTGTATCCTTTATAAAGTTTTTATCTCTGCTACCTAAATAGGTACACATGACCCGGCCCAACATGGCTCGGCCCAACCCAACATGGCCTGGTCCACCAAGTTCTCATTTATGTCAGATCTGGCCCTCATAACAAATGAGTTCGACACCTATGCTTTAAAGTCCTTTATAGTCTGAGACCACCTCTCCTGACCACCTCTCAGAGAGCATTATGCTCCTTTAGGTAACAACACACTGACATCCTGGGACCAAAGACCATTTTCCTGGTCTCAGCTTGAGCCTTCTCTGCAATAGCTCCTGCTCTATGAAATGCACTTCCAAGTGGGATTTGAACCTTGGGAGAGTTTGCTCAGTTCCTGCAAAACAGAACTGTATTACCAGGTGTGTGGATGAGACCAGGGAGCTTTATTTGTATACTGCCTTCTGTTTTTTCCCTCCCCTGTCTCCCTTGACAGTGGAACAGATTTTACGCCATCTAGTTGATTTGATTCTGAGGTACATGTTTAGTTTTAATTTGTTATTGTTTATTTTGTTTATGTTGTAATACTCTCTGAGTCTCACAATTTTGGGGGAGAGTGGAAGAGAAACTGAACAAATAAATTAAATAGGTGTGATCCATCAGAGCTATTATATTCTTATATCCGATGCCTCTAGATGCTTTTCAATTCTTCCTACATATCCTGAGCAACCCACCTCATTCCTGCCAAACTATTGCTTAACCAATGAATAGACAGGTAGGCCTATTATTCCTGCCCAAAAGGATTGGCGCAAATTTAAAAAATCCAGTTCAGGATTCAGGGTGGTTCCTGAACTGAACCTTGAACCAAAGCAGGCAAAAAAAAAAAATGTTCAAACCAAACCTGCCAGTTCAGATTCTCCTAGGGGAGGATGGCCTAGGAAAGGTGGAGGGAGGGTGTCCCAGGAAGGGTTAAATGGCTTCAAAGGGGGGGGGGACCAAAATGGATGGGTTTAATGCTCACAGCCATTTAAATGTAACCGTTGGCAGGTGAACCCACCCTGCTGTTCGGTTTAAATTGCTGGCAGCTATTTTTGGTGCTCTGTTTCATTTTTGCTGCTTTGAACCAGGAGGAAGCAAAATGGAGTTCTGAAATGGCTTGTAGGCATGTGCTTGTAGGCAGATGCACTCATCCACTGTTAGGCTGAAATGACTGGCAGCCATTTCCATGCTCCATTCCACTTCCCTCTGCTTTAAAGTGTGTGTGGGGAAGCAAAATTGACCTGTGAAATGGCCCACAGCCATTTAAACCGAACAGGTGAGCAGCAGACCTGCACCCTTCAGCTGTTAAGTTTAAATGGCCTGAACAGCCAAGCTGAATCAGACAAATCCAGTAAATGTTTGGGGAAGGTGCTATCTTGAACCAGGCCAAGGTCAAATTTTAGCTCATGAACCAGTTCATGCCCATCCCTACCTGCCACCTTGCAATATCATGAAGCAGGTTAAAAATGCCCCCCCCCCTTGAAAGCCCAAAATCCTTGCTTAGCTCCTAAGTGACAAGCTATTTCTAAAATATTCCATAGGCAGGCCAGTGGGTAGAAGCATGTGGCAAATGTCTGTGTGGGAGGAGCAGAGTTCATGCAACTAGAGTTTACTCTGAGCCAGTTAGGTGTAGTGGTTAAGAGCAGCAGACTCTAATCTGGAGAACCGGGTTTGATTCCTCACTCTTTCACATGCAGCCAGCTGGATGACCTTCAGTCAATCACAGTTATCTCAGAACAGTTCTCTCAAGACCAGTTCTCTCAGAGCTCTCTCAGCTAACTCATAGAGTGTCTGATGAGGGGAGCCCCTTCCTTGGACATCTTCAGCAGGTGCTGCAAGGCTTACAGCACTTTTGAAGAAGTTCAAATGGAAGCATCTTTTAAATGGGAGGGGAACAAAGTTTGGTGTTTTAAACTGTTATTGTAAGCCACTTGAACTGCAATAAAAGCTGGGGAAAATGTTTAATAAGTAAGTAAATAAAATAACATCAGTTAAAAAAATGGGGCATTGTCTTGTGAACTGACATTACATTGATTGGCAGGCCTGGTTCAAGTGGCAGTCTGTTGTGGGAGAGCTTTTTCAGAAGTTTCAATGGCTGGCAACTTCCTAAAAAATCTCCGACAGCAGGCATTAGAAAAAGACCTTTTTCTGCTTGAGACCTTGGACTACCACTGGCAATAAAAATAGGCACTACTAAGCTAGTTAGATAAACTGGTAACTCAGAAATGCTGGACTACAATGAACAGGAGCACAGATTTCACTTTTGAAATAAGCACAAGGTCCTCTATCTGCATAATGGAAAAAAACAGGTAGAGTTTGACATTACTTTTTAAAAACATTTAACTAACAGTGATGATACTATGGGGCTTGTGAGGGAAGTAAAAAGCAGTCTCTAAAAAAGGGAGGTCAGCATCTTCAAGAACTCTTGGCGCTTGATCACTTTAATTCCAGTTTGGTAGCTGAAACACAGAAGCAAGCAGCACTAGATTCTGACACCTAAGCTGTGCAATGCTGCTGTGGTCTATAAATAGCTGAAATGCTTTTCTCATGACTTTTTAATGTTATAGCCAGAGGAGGATCTTAATTTACTTTTTAAAAATCAACAGGGAAAGAATGAATTTTGTAGCTCAGGAATATTGTTGTATAATAAAGGCCGGAAGTAAACAAGGTGGATTTTTAGATTTTGCTTTAAATATTGTGTAGTTTTTGCTATGCTGTGATGCAAATATTAAGGGCCAATACATCTAATTTCCTTTGTTGCAGAACAACCTTCTAAATATGCATACCATGGTTACTTGTAGTTGTAGCTCTCTACTAGCTAACATAAAATATGATAATTCAAAAATGTAAAGTTCAGACTGGTATCATTAACACTGGAATTTACTTATTCATCCAGTTTACTGAGGGACTGTTGTGATACAAAACTATATTTCCTAAAGTTCAGCCTACATTCTATAAACTAGTTGAGATATTTACTGGGCCACTGAGTACCCTTCCACCACAAAGAATATCATGTATTTTAGATAAATATATTATGCAGACTTGTCCTTTTTGTGGAGGAAGAATTACCCAAATTGGGCATATGTATGTCCACATAAATACTCAAATATTCCTTTAGCCCAGCAAATATCTTGACTATGCTTTGACATAAAGTCCAGTGTATGCTGTCATCCTTTCATGGGAATGTGTAGTCTGAACAACTGGAGGGGGCACTTGTCTTAAGTGCACCCTCCCTTTTTGAAGAAGGGAAAATTTCACACACTGAGTATCGATACCATTGTACCTCCGTCATATGAAGACTATTGGAGGCCTGAAATATGTCAGAACCACTCTATGGGCTGGGATCCTTGGATTGGTGGTGGAACCCCAGCATCCATTTGTATGCTGTCTTATTGAAAGACCTGCTGCTAGTGCCTGTTTGTCGAGAGCACCTCCTCCCTTTGCACATATGCTGCGAGGAATGCCAGGATTCCTCCATGGCCTTGGATTAGTCCTCATTGCAAAACACATTCTGTTTCTTTGCTCATGTTTCTTGACCCTAGGAAAACATACTCCATTATCTCTCAGGCTCTTTTGTGTTGTGTGCCAGAGCTGTGTCTGCATTTAATTTTGATTGCAATGTATTTCTTCTCATTTTTTATTTTATGGAAGTGGTGAACATTTGCTTGAAAAATCAGTGCCTGGAGTTTACTTTTAAAAAGTTATGTTGAGATCAAGTTTAAGTATTTATGCCACTTCTAATATTGCACTTTAGGTATATCTATTGAGAATTTTATGTGTTCTCTGTATACGCTGGCCTAGATATCAACCTTGAATTCTTATTTTCTCATTTTAAGAAGCTAAAGATATTTTAACATAAGTACAATCAGTAGTTGCCATTATTTTTTGTTATTATGTGCATGGTGTTGTTGCTCAGCAATCCCATTCTTTTTCTTGTATATAGTTTCTTTAGCCTACGGCTGAGGCAACATAAATAAATGAGGACAGCAACAGGAATTTAACTGTAGGCCTCATTTGCGTATCATTTTGGGAGCAGTGCTGGCACAGGTCATTTGTACAATGGCCCTCATTAGAACCAGGCAATGATCAATTGCTTTACTTTTGTTGAAGCACTCAGTAGCTCTTAACAATAAATAGCAACTATACATTCCATTGTTTTTAGATTATTTTCAAATTAGGATTGCTGTTATATTAATTCTTTCCAAAAGTTTGTGTCATTAATTTCAAAATAAAATTCTTGTTTAATATTTATATCTAAATGACTCCACATTCAGAGTCATGTTGACTCCCATCTACAGAAGAGGACTGGGGTTAGGTATGCATGAAACTGTAAAGCTCTTCAGGATCCCTCTTTCATCTCTAAAACTCCAAATTCAGATGATTATGTAATGCTAATATCAACTATATTTTACACTTTTTAAATGTCTATTTTTAGTCATCTGGTTTAATACATTTTTTAAAATCCTAAAATGCTTTCTTGCTTATTTATTTATTGTCCACCTTTCTTGCTGATGCTCAAGGCAGATTCCATAAGGTAAATCAGTGTAAACAACAGGATGAGAATAGATTCAGGTGTTTGTCTGAAGCAGTATAGCAAAGTTTGAATCCAGTGGCACCTTTAAGACCAACACAGTTGTATTCAATGTATAAGCTTTCATGTGCATGCACACTTCCTCAGATACAATGAAATGGAATTTTCTTGTTTCGTACATATAAGCAAAGGGTGGGCAGTAAATTTGCATGCAACAAAATGGAACATAGTTATCAGAATCAGGAAAAACAAGCTTAGTTTATATGGTTACCTGTCAAGAAATTGCTCTCCTTTAAGAGAGTTTTATCTAAGTGTTAGCCTTCTTGTTTGAAAAAGTCATTATCCTCATGTCAGTGTGTTATCAAGACTATTACTCAGAATGCTCAAAGTAAGTAACTGGCAGCAGCTGTGAACTGGCATCTAAAGTAGTAACTGACAGCAGCTGTGAACTGAGAGTTTGACAGCTCATCTAAATTGGTTGACAGCTATCAATCCAGGGATCCACCCTAGTTACAGCTTCCTAATTGGTCAAACAGCTTTCCAATTGGTCAAATGGTTAATGGGTCGACAGCATAGCTAGCATAAGAATGCTCATGTAGATGTAGATAGAGAGGCATAGAGAAAATGGCTTATCCCTTCAACTTCCACTTTGCTATGCTGCTGGTGACTGTTCATCTGGAGTGCTTGCTGAGATGTCAGAGCTAGATGCCTGATAGGAGCAGTAGTAACTTCAGCCAGTCAAGTTTTGTTTTGTTTGCATTCCTTGCTGAACTGTAAACTGCCCCCTACTTGAATGTTGTCTTTTTTTCTTCTGTAAATAAAATGTTTTTATACAAACTGGAGTGAGTTTACTAGCCAAACCAAGATAAACTACCAGCTACCCCTCCTTTCTCATTTTTTTTTCATTGTACTTGACCTGACATTCTTCACATTACCATTTAACATGATGAAGATGTTTTAACAAATGCAAGGACCAAAACAAGACTAAACAAGCTAAGAATACATGATCATCATGTGTTTGGATTTAACTCTGGGGGGAAACGCAGAGAAGCAAATTAATATGTTAAAATTGGATGTATCTTTCTCAATTGTGAAGTTCTTAAGAGTAATTAACGGAAACCCTGTTGTTTTGTTCATTTTGTCTCCTCTCAAGCATAGAGGTAACTATTTTTTCTTTGAGATGAGGTGATTGATTGTGCAGTTGTTATGTATCCTCTATTACCAGACCAGTGAAATACATTTCAATCTACCATTTTAGACCAGGAATGACCTATTTCTACCTCTGTGTCATTCCCTCCAGCAGGGTCTTCTAACAAGGGTATCTTGTTCCTCTGAGAACACATCAGGTGAACTGAGCACTGGTGAATTGAGTATGGGAGGCTGGAGGAGTGGTCAGTGGGGGGGGGTCTACCCTGGCTATGTAGTAATTGGGTTGGGGTGGTGGTCAAGGTTTACAAGATTATGCATGGAATGGAGAAAGTAAAGAAAGAAGTCCTTATCTCCCTTTCTCACAATACAAGAACTCGTCGGCATTCAATGAAACTGCTGAGCAGTCAGGTTAAAATGGATAAAAGAAAGCACTTCTTCACCCAAAGGGTGATTAACATGTGGAATTCACTGCCACAGGAGGTGGTGGCAGTTACAAGCCTAGCCAGCTTCAAGAAGTCCATCAGTGGCTATTAGCCACAGTGTGTGTGTGTGTATAGGCCACTGTGTGATACAGAGTGTTGGACTGGATGGGCCATTGGCCTGATCCAACATGGCTTCTCTTATGTTCTTAAGTGCCTGCAGGGGTGGGATGGTGGCTCAATGGTAGAGCATCTGCTTGGTAAGCAGAAGGTCCCAGGTTCAATCCCTGGCATCTCCAAAAAAGGGTCCAGGAAAATAGGTGTGAAAAACCTCAGCTTGAGACCCTGGAGAGCCGCTGCCAGTCTGAGTAGACAATACTGACTTTGATGGACCAAGGGTCTGATTCAGTATAGGGCAGCTTCATATGTCCATTATCCACTACATTGCGAGGACTCTCGTGCTCACTCCTGGCATCTCTCCCCCCTGCCATGGTCACAGGGATTCTGAGATCTCAGAACTGGGATGGCTTGGGGTTGTTCCTCCATTGGTTAGTCTATTCCAGGTCAATCTCTACTGAGTCTCGTGTGTGTACTTCTGATCAAAACTCCTCCTCAGTGTCAGCTGCTTGTCCCTTTTTATCCTTACCTGTTTGTGCCCCCCTCAACTGTTTGTGCCTCTCCTGTTCCCATCTCTCTTGAATGTGTCCTTTCTTTCCCCCCTACACTGGCTTTCCTATGTTCTACTTTTAAACTCTCTTTCTTAGCTCCTCTCCTTCTCTTGTTCCTGTCTGTCTTCTTTGGTGTGGGTGTGGCTGTACTCAAAGTCTCCTGCTGTCCCCAATGTTCCTGTTCTTAGGAAAGGTAAGTTAGTGTTCTCCCTTGTCTCCCTTTTCCATCATTCCCTTGCTCAAGCCCAGCCATGAGAAGACTCCAACTTTGGGGCCTTGGGAATCCCACCCTGTATCCTTGAGGTAGCCAGGGTGGGCTCCATGGGTCCCCAGGAGGTGGGCTGCCATTCTTCCACAGCCCAGAATGTTTTCCTGTTAGCAACTTCCCTTGTGATCCTGTTGGCTCTGCTGGTTTGGGAAGCTGTTTCCTCCTTCATTGTTGGCTCTCTAGCTGGCCAGGAGGATTTTTGGTGCAGTGGCTTCCCCTGTGGTCCTGTGAGCTCTGCTGACTTGCAAAGCTGTGGCCTTGCCATCCCCTCCTTCACCGATGGCTCAATGGCTGGCTGGGATGGTCTTTGGTGTGGTAGCTTCCCCTGAAGTCCTGACAGCCCTTCCCATGACCCTGCCAGCTTGGGAAGCCATGAGCTTGCCTACCCATGAAAGTATAAGACTGGATACAATATTTTACATTAATGACAGTAAGAAAAAAATGAAACAAATACCCAAAAGTATATTTACGGGTAGTTTTGAGTTTCAGGTGCTTTTTATTTGCAGAAATGTCTGCTCTTGAAAACCTTCTGATTCTTGATTCTATGAATAGATGGATGGTGGAATAGTCCATAATTATTACATTTAAATGACTGTTCTCCTTTCACTGAGATTATAGCTAAATAAGAAACAGGATTTCTCTAATGTAGAGACTACAGGAGCACAATTTGTATTTCTGGCTTAAAATATGAAATAAGTGGCTGAAGACAATGGAATTACATGCATCAGGGAGAGAATTGTTAGCAAGTTCTGAAGAGAAAAGAGCACTTCTGTTCCATTTAATATAGGAGCTCTTAGTGTGATTGTTCTTAACATTTGCAATTTGAATATATTATGTCTTCATTCATAAAACAATAACTATCTATGTAAGATGGTTTGAAAAAGAGATAATGCAGTCCTGAAAGATGTTGCTGAATTAAAGTATCTTGCTTTAAGAATATATGGAAACTAAATGCAGTGACACATTAAATTATATTTAACTACTATAGAAACAACAAGAGTTTAAATATTTTGGATGGTCATACATTTTAAACATTTCCTACTTACTTTTCACATAACAAAAAAAGGAAACTTAGTCTACATAGTTTCAAATTAATTACTAGGTGATCTTAGAGTGGCTGGCAATGCCCATGGGAGTATTACCAGATCAAATAAGATCTGGCTAGGCAGAGATTCGGTGTGCACCCTGACACATACTGATGTATTTCTCATTGTCCAGTAGGTTCTTTCCCAAAGTATCCCATGCCTAATGAAACAGCCAATCCTGGCTCGCCTTTACTTCATTAGAGTACAAGAGATATTGTGCTTCTTCTATCAAAATTTTAAGATTAACTTCAGCCATCTTTGGCAACTATTTTGTGGTTGGCTGCATGCTTCCTACAAGATAACCATTTTGTGGTAGTGCCCACTCCTTGTTTTTCTGTATTCTAACAATGCATACAGAGACTATGGGATTCTTAGGCTAAGGTATCATAGGAACAAATACGTAATAATAGCTCATTGGCATTCATATAAATTGTCAGTAATTTGACAGTAGGATTGGGTGTAGGCTATGATCCCTGAGTATGTTATGTCAATTGAAAGGGAGAGGGGGAAAGTTGTGTGTGAGAACTTAAACCAATGTGTTAGACCCTGAACATACAGCATAACATCTTGAAGAATATAAACAAATGAAACAAGCTTAAAGCTATAATAATTATACAAATCCCTACCATTAATGTTCTGATCATAGCAGAGGATGTTCATGCTTTTCCCAAGGACATATGCTCAATTTATGCAGAGCACTGGTTAGGCCAGTTGGAGTATCTGCATTTTCATAACTGATCTTAAAGTGTAGCCCAAGCATATCCAGTAATCAACACAACTGCTTTGCAGAAGTCTGTTAATAATGGTGGGCAAGCTGTCCCAAGGATTTCCTGATGTTCTCATTAAAGGATTCCTGATCAACCCCAGAACAACCCAGATTTCTGTGTAACACCATTTGAAAATCACTGGCCTAAATAATATGAGACATGGGTGACAAAACAACAATGCTATGGCAGGGGTGTGCAAACATGGTTCAGCCTTATTGTTTCACCCTTTATAGTGTTCTAGGCTAGAGTTAAATTTAGCCAGGTGAACATATTAACCACAAAGATTATATTAAAAAGTTTATTCTCTTGCCTCATTAAGAAATTATAACAAGTAATATTTCTATTATATCAGCTTCTATCATGAAAGCCTATATAATACTGCATTTAATAGTATATCTCTAAAGCAAAAAGGCACTCAATGTCTTCCTTGAGAAATAGAGCTTCAGGGTTCTGTTTTATATTAAATTTGCTGCATTTTGATATAAGCCCCATGAGAGGAAGAGAGAGAGAGAAAAGATCATCAGCACATCAGTTCCCAGGTTCAGTTTATTGAATCCATGTAGAGTGACTATATATAGTGTTCAGGAGAGAGGTGACTGAGCTATAGCTTAAACCTTCTCACTATAGCATTGAGATGATTTAAAGTGCAGTTTTGCAATCCTGACACTTAATCTATGGGTGTAAATTACTCCAGGGACCAATCAGTGTTTCATTACTTAGTACAGAGACTAAATATGATGCTAGATTGCTTGCATCTGACAAGCTCCTGCATGCTACCCTTTTTTAATCCATATATCACACAGGAAATATTGAAGGTGGACAAAGAAAATGATCTTGACAATTTACCAATTTAAGAGAAATGTAAACCCATGTAAAATGGAAGCTGATCGTTTACTGGAAATATATAACAACAGGAATATATGCCAAAATCTACTAAAATGCATAAAAAAAGATTAATACATACAGAGAAGGATATAATCAGTGGACCTCTGCTGATTTTAATAGCACATTTATATATATATATATATGAATATAAGAATATACCTGCTAGATCAGTCTACTGGTTTCTCTAGTCCACTATCCTCTGTCACTCAGCAGCCAATTATGTATGGTCAACAAAAAGGGCACATGAGGTTTACTGCCTCTGAAAAGGTTTGGGTACAAACCAGGAAAATGGTGGTTTGTGTTGGTTCATGGTTCATTGGCTTGGGAAGTGATAGAACAGCTTCCGAGTTAGAAATGCCAAACTCACAGGAAGTCTTTAGCAGTCTTTCTTTCACCAGCCCTCTAAATTTGGCAAAGATTGGATCTGGGATGTATGAGTTATAGCCACCCAAACATGTGCCCCCAGGAAAACTCATCGCTAGCTTCAGGTTCAGTCCCTGAAATCACATCACAAGGCACAAAGACCCCAGGAAATCCCAGAGTTCTCCAAGCAATTAGGGGTGACAAGAGGTCTTATACCTTCTGTGACATAAGCAAAGTATACAAAACATACATCATTGGATAAACAAGTAACACTCTACATGACTTGGCAACCTTCCATTGGTGAATTTCAATTTTGGGATGAACTCTGAGAAATTAGTAGTTTACATTACAAAAGAGACATCGCTCCAAGCCGGCACCTCTTTGACAATATTAAAACTATTATTTTCCTCTTCTTTCTAGGGTTGTCCTTTGATTCAAGGATGCTGGTGTTATTCCTAGGTACTCTGTTTTCCTGTGTTATCAGACTTGCATTCCAAAGAACCAGGCCTGTGCCTTAAATCACTCCCTTTGCCCTATTGAAATTTACCAATGTATGTGCCCTCAAAGTGTGATTGCTCTTCCCATGTTTTTTTTTACTATACCTCCTCCACAGCCTAAATTGCCCTAGGGCAATAGAGATGACACCAAATGTTATGTTAAGGAGGGGCATTTAGGCCTATCTGCAGGGGAGTAATGCTGTTTCATTTTCTGAGTCAAATCAAACCTCTATAGAAAAATACTTTAAAATGAGTCTTCTATCCTAGCCTCTACATTCTACCTATGTTCTTAGCTTTTACTACTAATACTGATATGGTATTGCTATAAAAGATCAATAGGTAGTGTCAAAATGTGCTGTACCTGTATCACAGCTGGGAGATGTGTTTTAAAAATTGTTCCATTCTGTGTGGAAAAGTTCCTTAAAGCCGCCCCTAAATCAGCCATGCAGCAAACAACAACTGACTAGCTGTTCTCTCTTCATGCTGCAAAGTGAAGCAGCTGCGTCAGGGTATGGCATTATACTGGTATATAATCTGGTTCCATAGAATAGAATGGGAGCCCTGTGGTTGGGTCCCAGAGCTGCCAATCAAGCTATGGACAACTGCTTTGATGCTTCTAGGGCACTCCACAAGTCCACCCCCAAAGTTTAGATATAGATTTATTGGATTTATATCCTGCCCTCCCCGCCAGAGCAGGCTCAGGGCGGCTCACAACATGTAAAAACAGAACAGTTCACATTATATTATTAAAACCATTAAAACAGTTAAAACATTATGGTGCTAATATCAGTTGACACTATTACATTTCAGATGGCGTTCAGGATATAAAATATTCCCTACTCCCATATCAATCATTCCGAATTAAAGGCCAACCAGAATAGTGTCATTTTACAGGTTTTGTGGAACTGGGCGAGGTCCCGCAAAGCCCTAACTTCTTCCGGTAACTGATTCCATTAGAAGGGGAAGGCTCTCTCTCTGTTTCCATCAGACCAAGAAGGCTCTCTCTCAAGTTGACTTTAATCTTTCCTCCCTTAGTCTGGGGATCACTAATAGATGTTGTGTCCCAGATCTAAGTACCCCCTGGGGAACATGCGGGGAGAGACGGTCCCTAAGGTAAGCAGGTCCTCAGCCATATAGGACTTTAAAGGTCATAACCAGCACCTCATAGCGAATCCAGTATACTATTGGCAGCCAGTGCCAATAACAGCATAGCCGCCTCATTCTGCACTAGCTGCGGTTTCCGGGTTTGAGACAAGGCCAACCCCTTGTAGAGGGCATTACAGTAGTCCAATCTCAAGGTTACTGTTGCATGGATAACAGTTGCTAGGTCGCAGTGCTCAAGGAAGGGAACCAACTGCCTCACCCTCCTGAGATTGAAAAAAGTGGATTTGGCAGGGGCTGCTATCTGGGCCTCCATTGACAAGGATGGCTCTAGCAGCACCCCCAAGCTCCTGACCTTGGACACCATTGTCAGTGGTGCCCCTTCAAAAGCCGGTAAGGGAATTTCCCTGCCTGGACCACCATGACCCAAACAAAGGACCTCTGTCTTTGTCAGATTCAGCTTCAGTCGACTCAGCCTAAACCATCCAGCCACAGCTTGCAGCACCAGGTCCAGATTTTCTGGGACACAGCCAGACCAGCCGTCCATCAGTAGATAGAGCTGGGTGTCATCAGCATACTGATGGCAACCCAATCCATACCTCTGAGCAATCTGAGCAAGGGGGCGCTTATAGATGTTAAACAACATCAGGGAGAGCACAGCTCCTTGAGACACACCACAATTAAGTGAGTGTCTCTGGGATGATTGTCCCCCAATCACCACCCTTTGTCCCCGACCATAAAGGAAAGAGGAAAGTCATTGCAAGGCCAACCCCTGAATCCCTGCATCGGTGAAATGGTGGGTCAGCAACTGATGGTCGACCGTATCAAACGTAGCAGATAGATCTAACAACATCAGTACTGCTGAACCATCTTGGTCCAGATGCCTCTGGAGGTCATCCACTAGGGTGACCAGAACTGTCTCCGTCCCATGACCTGGGTAAAAACCGGACTGATGGGAATCTAGGATGGAAGCATCCTCCAGAAAACTCTGTAACTGTAGTGCTACTGCCCTCTCAATAACTTTGCCCAAAAAGGGCAAGTTTGAGACAGGCTGGTAATGTGCCAATTTGGCCAGGACCAGTGTGTGCGTATTTTTTTTTTTCCAGACCACTGCCTCTTTCAGAGGTGTTGGAAAAAGCCCTTCAGAGAGGGATCTATTTACGATGTCCCATATAGGATATTGTGGCTCCATCTGGCAAGCTTTAATCAGCCAGGATGGGCAGGAGTCCAGATCACATGCTGTTGGATGCACAGTGGAGAGAATTCTGTCAATTTCCTCCAGGCTGAGTGTTGTAAAACAATCCAAAACCAGTCCAGAAGGCAGGCATGGAGCCTCAAGTTCACATACTGTTTCAAAAGTGGCAGGGAGGTCATGAGGGAGCAATGAGATCTTATCTGTGAAAAAAGTCACAAAGGCCTCACAGTCAATATCCAATTCCCCATGATTTGGTCTGCCTTGTGGCAGAGTCATCAGAGTCCAAATTGTGCTAAATAATTGTGTCGGGCACAACATCGCAGACGCAATCTGGGCCGCAAAGTAAGCTTTGTGGCTTTGACTATCTCATAGGACCTCATAAACTCTCTATAAGATGTTCTAGTAGCACGATTGCAGCAGCATGATTGCTTATTGAATTGCCTTTACAGGCAAGCAGTCGGCCAATTCTGCACAGTCTGCACTGGCTACCTATCGAGTACCAGATCCACTTCAAGGTTTTAGTACTGATGTTTAAAGCATTGCATGGCCTGGGACCGGCATACCCACGGGACCGTCTCTCCCTACATGAGCCTTGAAGGCCATTGTGATCGGCCGTCCAACATCTTTTGACCCTCCCTGACCCAAAGGACATCCAGCTTGCCTCGACCAGAACCAGGGCCTTTTCGGCCCTGGCCCCGACCTGGTGGAATCAGCTCCCTACAGAGATTCGGGCCCTTCTGGATTTGTTACCATTCTGGAGGGCCTGTAAAATGGAGCTGTTCTGCCAGGCCTATGGTTGAGACAAGCGGACGTCCTCACCCTAGTACACCATCCAACTGGCCTCTCATCAATGACTGCCATTTCATTTGGGGCCAATACTGTTGATATCTTAGGGCAACTTAGGCTGCCCATGATAATTATGCCCCAAGTGCCTATACCATCCATTTCATCTTAATTGATTGACTTAATGTATTGGCTTAATTGTTTTAACTATTTTGATGTTTTATTGTTGGCTTTAATGTTTTAGCTTGTTGGAATCCGCCCTTTGCCCTTCACAGGAAAGGGCAGGCTATAAATGTAATAAATAAATAAATAAATAGTTGCTTCATCTCGAGTCCATCACCACTGCCTCTCTAGCCATCTCAGCCTTCATTTCATCAGCCACAATTCCGGGCTATACCATGGCGCTAGCTTAGAATGAGGCCGCAGAGGGTGCCGAGGTGCCATCTTGTCAATGGCCCTAGAAAGTTGACCATGCCAGGTCTCAACTAGGTCATCCAGAGAATTGCCAGAGGGCCAGGGATCCTACAAAGTCATATGGAACTGTGTTGGGTCCAACAGGCTCCACGGGCAAGCTAAAATATGCTCGCTGCCTAAACAGGCTTGGGGTGGAACATCCATACGAGCCTTATGGACATCGTGGTCCGACCATGGCACTGCTTCCACTGTAATCTGGTCCACTAGAACTCCTGCTGCAAAGATCAGATCCAGCATATGAACATATGAAGCTGCCTTATACTGAATCAGACCTTTGGTCCATCAAAGTCAGTATTGTCTTCTCAGACTGGCAGCGGCTCTCCAGGGTCTCAAGCTGAGGTTTGTCACACCTATTTGCCTGGACCCTTTTTTGGAGATGCCAGGGATTGAACCTGGGACCTTCTGCTTCCCAAGCAGATGCTTCACCACTGAGCCACCGTCCCTCCCATCTATCCCGCCTGGTGGGTGGGCATTGTTACAAATTGGGAGAGTCCCAGTGTCACCAAGGATGACACTAGGTCCACCACCTGATTGGAGGTTGCGTCATCAGCATGCACAATGAAGTCACCCAGGATCAAAAGCCTTGGGTACTCCAATATGGCCTCCATTAGGGACGGTAAGGCACTGAACGGGGCGTTAGGCGGACGGTACAGCAGCCATATCACCAAACCCTCCCCAACATCCCACACCAGACCAGCATATTCAATGCAATAGATCTCTGGAGATGGGAGATCCCAGAAGGAGTAAGCCTCCCATATGAATAAAGCCACCCCTCCCCTCTCACCCCTTGTCCATGATTGGTGAAAGACTGAGTATCCTGGGGGAGCTACCTGGGAGAGAGCTACAGTCTCCCCATCTCGCACCCAGGTCTCAGTCACGCAAGCCAGGTCTATATCCTGCTCACACAGGACTGAGGTCTTATTGTTTATGGACCTGGCATTGCATAACATCAATGATGGAGGTGAGTCACTCAACCTGGCCCCACTACCCGCTACTGTTGGGATGGGATACAGACTGGAAGGGGGCCGAGCACCTCCATGTCTCGGCCACCTTCTCTTACAACCATGTCTGTTCCCACCATCATACCTTCCCCTCCCCAGGAGTACCGAGATCCCCAGGCCGATCATCCCCTAATGATCTTTGCCACAGCCTCAGACCGATATGGGGTGCACAGCTCACAGCCCTGTGTTGTTCTGTAGTCTTTCACTCTCAATGTTGCATAAGAATGGAATGAATCGGCTCCAGGCTCTCTGGAGAACAAACCACCACGGAAAAAATGCAATTCATTTTTTGGTTTGAGAATGATGTGACCAAACAAACGGGTTCAAAACAAACCACAAAGTGGCCGGGTTCATGCTTGAACCAAGGTTCATTTCTTGATGCATGCCCATCTCTACCTCTGAATATAGAAGGGTCTTTTACTCATAGTGGTGATGCTATGTATGTGGACTTCATGTTTCATGTGTGTGGGTAGTTCTTGCATGGCTCATTGGAGCCTAAAGGACTGAGCTTGGGGACTGGGAACAATGGGAAGAAGGATTCAAATCCCTGCTTCCCTGGACCAATCACCAGCCCCCTGCTGGTTCAAATGACCCAATGATGTTCTAGTGTGGGAACCTTGCAGTGTATATATTTGGCTCTGTTGGCCAAGTTCAGTAGTCTTAGTCTGTATTACTATGCTGGAATCACAATTAAAAAAGAGCTTGATTCACCACCACCAGTCTCCTCATGCATTGAACCCACTATTTAACAGTTCGAAACCACTGATGGGCCTATGTTCCATAAATTCCCTGACCCTCTTTTAAAGCTATCTAAGCTTGTGACCATCATGAACTCTGCTGTCATCGATTTCCACAGTTTAACTACTCATTGAGTAAAGAGGCATTTCCTTTTGTCTGTCTTGGTGTATACAAATTCTGTCAGTCTTGTGTGTTAAATGCATTCCCAATTCACGTGGGTTCTCTTTGGTGCTTTTAAGTCTGTGTGTGTGTGTGTTTGAGAGAGAGAACTGTATGTAAGGCTTTTTCACAATAAATGCATGTTGTTTGCCAGAGAGTCAGTCATGGGGTGGGGGTAAAAAGGATCACTCCAATTCTGTGATTTTTTATAATTTCTTGAACTGCGATTATTTAATTTTCTCTATATTTTGTACAATGTATGTTGTTTTATGTTATGTTTTATGTTGGTTGCCATTTGCCTTCAGGCTCAAATGAGAGAGGATTCAAAATACACATTCATTTGATTGTAAATTAATATGTGGGCAGTCAGAAATGCAAATGTTTGGTTTATGTGTCAGTAAAGTTGGAGAGTATGTGTCAGTAAAGTTGGGCGGGAGTGGGTGGGCTCCCTCTGGGTATCCTACCCCCCCAGGGAAAGTGTATGCGCAATACATAGCCTCTCCTCTCCCGGTGTAGTGAACGCCGCGTGGTCACTGTCTGGCTATGCCTGGCAGATGGTCACTGCAATGGCCTCTCCTGCATTACTGCATCCGTAGCAACACCTTCTCGCTGGTCCCCCCCGTTTTTCACAGAGTTTGCTACGTCATGGTGCGACCGAATTGTCCGGCGGTATAACCGGATGGGCAGGCTGAGCCCACCAACCTCGCCAGCCTAAGAGAAGGAAAACTCTAACATCAAACCCGGGCAGATAGAGCTAGTTAATGTAACACCTACCACCTGGAGGACTCGCTGCCGGCGTCCCGGCTTACTGGGCCATGGCAGATGACCCCCAGGTGAAAGGGTGGAGCCAGTACCGCGCACACTGCGCTTCACCTAAAAAATTCCTCTGCGCAGGCCTGAAGGGCATATCCACATACACAACCCACAACACATCAAGTCCTGCAGCGATAGGGCAAGGGGCGAAACGGCAGGTGGAAGGTGCCACTGGAAGCCGCAGTCCCAATCCTGCATGTAGGCGGTTCAGGGTATTGGTCGCCTGATGCTAACCCGGAGACGAAAGCATTTTTCGGCAGCACCCTGAACGACCAAGCAGCCTTATCTAGGGACAGCACTGCTTGCTCCACACGGAGAGGGGCCTAGAAAAGGTGGCCTAAACAAAGCTCGTCTCCTCCACCCCAGTTGGCTAGCCGCGGTCAACGGGCATCCTGACTTGCGGTCGAAAAATAACAACAAAGAAAAGGCATGCACCTGCCTCACAAAGTGTGCAAAGACTAAAGCTTGCGTGTTGGAACATCAGAACCATGCTTGACACAGTAGACAGTGGTCGCCCTGAACGACGCTCTGCTCTAGTTGCCCACAAACTTCTCAGGTTGAATATCGACATAGCAGCTCTCAGTGAGGTCCGTTTCCCTGAGGAAGGTAGTCTTCAAGAACATGGTGCTGGCTATACCCTCTACTGGTCGGGTAAGTCAAAGGCTGAGAGCCGCCTTTCTGGCGTTGGCTTCATGGTCAGGAACTCCATTGCCTCCAAACTCGAAAACCTGCCAACAGGTCACTCAGATCGCATCATGTCCATGCGCCTCCCACTTCAAAACAAGCAGCATGCAACACTCTTCAGTGTGTATGCCCCAACCCTTCAAGCAGATCCTGCAGAAAAGAACAAGTTCTATGCTGATCTACGCAACCTCGTACGGAAGACCCCTACAGAGGACAAGGTGATCATCCTTGGCGACTTCAATGCCAGAGTAGGTAAAGACTCGGAAGCCTGGAAAGGAGTACTTGGCAAACATGGCATTGGCAACTGCAATGACAATGGGCGCCTCCTGCTAGAATTCTGCAGGGAGCACCAGCTCACCATCACCAACACTATCTTCCAGCAGAAGAACAGTCTGAAGACAACCTGGATGCACCCACGGTCCAAGCACTGGCACCTTATCAACTACATTCTGGTGCGCCAGAGAGACCTTCGAGATGTCTTACACACCCGAGTAATGCCCAGTGCAGAATGTCATACGGATCATCGTCTTGTACGCTGCAATCTCCGTCTTCACTTTAAACCCACACCCAGGAGAGGAGGTATCCCTCGGAGGAAGTTTCAGGTTGGCAGTCTCCAGTCAGCCGAAGTTAAAGCTGCCTTCCAGGCAAAACTCCAGTCAAGAATTGAGGACCCCAGTTGCCCCACAGACCCTTCTCCAGAAGCACTCTGGGAACACCTAAAAACTACCGTCCTGCAGATCTCTGAAGAAGACCTCGGGTTCTCCACAAGGAAGAACAAGGACTGGTTTGATGAGAACAATCAAGAGAACCAAGATTTACTGGCGAAAAAGAGATCTGCCTACCAAGCACATCTTGCTCAGCCCTCCTGTCCTGGGAGATAAGCAACCTTTCGCGCTGCATGTAGCAACCTCCAGCGCAAGCTTCGAGACATTCAGAACGATTGGTGGACCAAGCTTGCAGAGAGAACCCAGCTGTGTGCAGACACTGGTGATTTAAGAGGGTTCTACGAAGCCCTGAAGGCAGTATATGGCCCATCATATCAGGCTCAGAGTCCCTTGCGTAGTGCAGATGGCCAAGTGCTCCTCACCGACAAGGCATCCATACTGAACCGGTGGTCAGAGTATTTTCAGGTTCTCTTCAGTGCCAACCGCGTAGTTCAAGATTCAGCAATCCACCTCACCCCACTTCAACCAGTGAAAACAGAGTTGGATGAGATCCCCACCCTAGAAGAGACTGTTAAAGCCATCAAGCAACTGAAAAGTGGCAAGGCAGCAGGAGTTGATGGAATTCCACCAGAGATCTGGAAGCATGGGGGCACAGTACTACATACTCACTTCACAAAGTACTTGTCACCTGCTGGGAACAAGGCAAATTACCACAGGACTTTCGCGATGCAATCATCATCACCCTATACAAGAACAAAGGGGAAAAGTCAGACTGCTCCAACTACCGGGGGATAACCCTGCTCTCCATCGCAGGCAAAATCCTTGCCAGAATACTCCTGAACAGACTGGTGCCCACCATTGCAGAAGAACTCCTCCCAGAGAGCCAGTGCGGCTTCAGAGCTAACAGGAGCACCACCGACATGGTATTTGTTCTCAGAGAGCTCCAAGAGAAATGCAGGGAACAGAACAAGGCTCTGTATGTGACTTTTGTCGACCTTACCAAAGCCTTCGATACCGTTAGCAGGAAAGGCCTGTGCCAAATCTTGGAACGTTTAGGATGTCCCCCAAGGTTCCTCAGCATGATCATCCAGCTACACGAAGACTAGCGAGGCCAAGTCAGACACTGCAACGACCTCTCGGAGCCCTTCCCAATAGGCACAGGTGTAAAGCAAGGCTGCGTTCTCGCGCCAACTCTCTTTACGATCTTCTTTAGCATGATGCTTCAAAGAGCCGCAGTAGATCTAGATGATGACGATGGTGTCTACATCCGCTATCGCACCGATGGCAGCCTGTTCAACCTGAGGTGACTAAAGGCCCACTCCAAGACGATGGAAAAACTCATCCGAGAGCTACTGTTTGCTGATGATGCTGCACTCGTCTCCCACTCGGTATCAGCTCTGCAGCATATGACGTCCTGCTTTGCAGAGGCTGCCAAGCTATTCGGCCTAGAAGTTAGTCTGAAGAAGACAGAAGTTCTCCACAAGCCTGCGCCCCAGGAAGATTATCACCCTCCCTGCATCACTGTGGGTGAATCAGTTCTGAAGACAGTCCAGCAGTTCAGCTACCTGGGGTGCATCATCTCCTCAGATGCCAAGGTCGATAAGGAGATTGACAACAGGCTGGCAAAGGCAAACCGTGCATTTGGCCGACTGCACAAAAGAGTGTGGAGCAACAAGCATCTGAAAAAAGGCACAAAGATCAATGTTTACAAAGCGGTTGTGATGACAACCCTCATCTACGGCTCCGAATCGTGGGTTTTATACCGTCATCACCTGCGACTCCTCGAGCGCTTTCATCAGCTCTGCCTTTGCACCATCCTCAACATCCACTGGAGTGACTTTGTGACCAACACTGAAGTCCTCAAGCGGGCGGAGGTTACCAGTATCGAGGCACTGCTGCTGAAGACGCAGCTGCGCTGGGCAGGGCATATTTCTAGGATGGAAAACCACCGCCTTCCCAAGATTGCCCTGTATGGCGAACTCTCCACCGGCCATCGAAATAGAGGGGCACCAAAGAAGAGGTACAAGGACTCCTTGAAGAAATCCCTTGGCACCTGTCGCATCAACCATCACCAGTGGTCTGACCTAGCCTCAGATCGCAAAGCCATCCACCAGGCTGTCTCTTCCTTTGAGAACGCACGCATAGCTGGTCTTGAGGACAAAAGGAGATTGAGGAAGAATCGCACTGCTACAGCACCAATCCTAAATCAGACTTTTCCCTGCAGCCACTGTGGCCGGACCTGCCTGTTCCGCATTGGTCTTGTAAGCCACCAGCGAGCCTGCAGCAGACGTGGACTATTGCACCCTTCTTAAATCTTCGTTCGCGAAGCCAAGCCGAGAGAGAGAAAAGTTGGAGAGAGCAAGACATCATTGTGCTGTGATTATAGAGCTTTTTTATTTGTTTATGTGTCAGTAAACCTGTGACTATATCTATAATGAAAAGGAAAAGAAGAAAAGAAATCCAGGTAGGCTTCATAGGAGAGGAGCACATAAAACTATCTAGAGGTTTTGAAGCCTACCTGGATTTTTTTTCTTCTTGAAATTATCTAATTTCAGTAGTTTTTGATAGGGATATACACAAGCTGCAAAAAATGTGGTGAACTGAACCACAAACCAAATCAGTTCATTCTCTGCTGAACTGGTTTATGGCCCCAGAAAACCTCATTTAAAGGGACTATAATCCTTTAAAATTCGGTTTTCAGAACCCAAACTGGCAATCTGTTTTGGGTTTCTAGTGCAGCCCCTTTTAAGTTTAAATAGACTGCACAAGAAAGCCAGAAAACAGAGAGCAACCTGTCCATCACTCAGTGATCCAGGAGAGGCCAAGCACTCAAACACCCTCTCCTCATTGCCCATGTTCCTGATACCCACAGCACCAGGGAACACTCCCAGATCTTTTCCAAATAAAGATTTAGAGCAGGGATGTCGAAGATGCAGTTTGGGGGCTGGATCAGGCCCCCGGAGGACTCCTATCAGGCCCCCAGGCAACTGGTTGTCATCTGCTTCCTTCTCCCTATATCTTCCTTCCTTCTGCTTAACAGCTTGCTTTGCCAGGTTTGCTTAATTGCACAGGAGCTACAGAGCAAAACCTCTATTTTCTCCATTGGCTAAGCTCCCTTGGGAAGGAAGGAGGGAGGAATAGCTTGCTTTGCCAGGCTCTCTCAATTGCACAGCACAGATACAGTGCCAAACCTCTCTTCCTTCTATTGGCTGAGGATCCTCCCCCCCCCCCAGCCCCCTGGGGGAGGAAGGAAAAAGCCAGAGCTTCCTTTGCCCAGTTCCCTGGATCCCATGGGAGAAATACAAAGAAAGCATCTTTAAGACCAATGAGTGCTAACATTTTAAGCATGTTTTAAGTTTTGGGTTTGTCTTTGTTCTTTATAAAATTTATATCTCTGCTACCTAATCTTAAATAGGTACACACATGGCCCAGCCCAGCATGGCTGGGGCCAACCCAACATGGCCCAGCTCAACAAGGTCTCATTTATGTCAGAACCAGCCCTCATAACAAATGAGTCCAACACCCCTGGTTTAGAGTTTATTTAGGTGAAGTGTAGGGGAGCAAGAACTGAAAAGGTACTCAAGCATAGAGACACTGAAACTGTTGAGTTCAGAAGGAAAGTAAAAAGAGAGCTCAGCCTCTGGCTGTGGGGAATTCTGTGTCAGAGAATGGCCCTGATGAGGAGATGCAAAGAAGGGGAAAGGAGAATTTAGGAGAAGAGAGGTGAATAGGGAAGGAGTTTACCTATTCTTGTTTGCTGGCAGGGTATGTTGTCTGTTTAATGATCCAGAGATTCAGCATAGGGAATCTTTATGCAAGGCTTCCAAAGGTCCCAAGGAGATCATGAGGAGGAAAAGCAACAGAGGGAAACTCCTGTGTGCCAAGAAATGTCCCAAAGTCCCAAAGAAAGAAAAGCAGAGTTGGCAGACTTTGAGCCAGTGGTGAGGATGAGACCACTATTGTGGCTGGCTGAAAAGTGATAGTTACAAGAGTCCACAAAAAAAAATATAAAAGACATAACTGTAATGTCCAGAAATGACATGAGATGAGATGAGATGAGGTGAGAATCTGTGGGTTTCCTGGCTTCGATTGAGTTTTTGGGGGGGATTTCTAGAATGGTAATAAAAGGTGATTATATTCTGGCAGGCTGGAGGCTTTACTCATGCCTGAGGCAGTTGGGAAGAGACATTTAGACAAAGACAGTAACAGCAATCAAAATCACCTGGCTCCTTGATACTAATTAGATTTTGTACTCAGGAAGACTTGTCCTTTTTGATGAAATTACATTGATAGATCTAGGAGGGTGCCTTGTTTGCAAACCTCCATGGCAATGTGGATGTCCCATCAATGAATAGACTACCCAAGTTTTAGCCATTCTTTAGCACAGCCTGAGGAGAGTCTTGACCTCACTTTTGCCAAAGCATAGTGGTGCTAGCTCCTAAAATGACTGCCAAAGTGAATTTAGCCAAGATGGAGGCAAAGCAAATAGCACGCATCTGAGAAGGCATTCCCTCATAACAAGGCAGATTAAGGTAGGTTTGCAGGTGGGTGGGGGAACAAGAAAAACCACCTTTCTGCCCTCTACTAGACGGCTGGTAGATTTGTTGGTTTTGATGGTTTGTTATTATTGTTTTCTTATGTTGTAGGCTGATTTGAGTCCACATTCAGTGGAGAAGAGCAAGTTAAATGTACCTAAAGAAATAACCATAATTGACTGGAATTCAAAACACATATGATGGCTCTGTGTGACTATTGAAATCAGTGCGTTTAGACTGGAGTAACTGCATAACACTGTACTGTACACAATGTGACAAATAGCAGATGGGTAAATGATGATGTCATTTAGGGATGGGAGAATGGAAAAAGATATAGCAGCAATAAAACATTATGTGAGTACTAATACACAATACCCCCCCCCCCCCAAATATATATATGCAGATGACACCCAGCTCTATCTACTGATGAACGGCCGGGCTGGCGATGTCCCTATAAATTTGGACCGGGCGTTGCAAGCCGTGGCTGACTGGCTCAGGCTGAGCGGGCTGAAGTTGAATCCAGCGAAGACTGAGGTCCTTTGCGTGGGCCGCGGCGGACCGGGAGGGGAGATTACCCTACCGGCTTTCGACGGTGCGCCACTGATACCAGTGCACAAAGTCAAGAGCCTGGGAGTGCTACTGGAATCCTCTTTATCAATGGAGGCCCAGATAACTGCCACTGCTAGATCCGCCTTCTTTCACCTCAAGAGGGCGAGGCAGTTGGCTCCCTTCTTGGAGCGCAGCGACCTAGCAACTGTGATCCACGCAACGGTCACCTCGAGACTAGACTACTGCAATGCCCTCTACATGGGGCTGCCCTTATACCGAACACGGAAACTTCAGGTAGTCCAGAACGCGGCGGCCAGGCTGCTAGTGGGACTACCACGGTGGGAACATGTGCGGCATGGGCTGCGGGATCTGCATTGGCTACCGGTTGTGTACCGTGTTCGCTATAAAGTGCTGGTCATCACCTTTAAAGCCCTATATGGCCGAGGACCTGCCTACCTAAGGGACCGCCTCTCCCCATATGTTCCCCAGAGAGCACTGAGATCTAGCTCTCAAAATCTTCTAACAATCCCTGGGCCAAGAGAGGCTAGATTGAAGACAACCAGGGAGCAAGCCTTCTCAGTAATGGCCCCTCGATGGTGGAATCATCTTCCAGAGATGGTATGAGCCCTGCGGGACCTGAACCAATTCCGCAGGGCTTGCAAAACATTTCTTTTCCAGCTTGTCTTTGAGACAGAACCTGACTAATCTGACGTGTAGCCATTTAACCATCTTGTGGATATTATGACTTATAGTAATTTATAGCACCTATCTTATCTATTTTAGCTATTTTAAATAATTTATTATGTAATTGTTTATATTTAAAATTGTTGTTTACATTGTTTTACTTGAATCATGGAATTCCATGTCTGTGAGCCGCCCTGAGCCCGCCTTTGGCGGGGGAGGGCGGGATACAAAAATAAAATAATAATAATAATAATAATAATTATTATTATTATTATATATTTGAACCATTTATATGCAGGCAGTTATTTTTTAAAAAAAAAGTTTGTCTGTGATCATTTAAACTCATGAGCAGATTATGAGTTGAATGATTGATCAAGCAACTCACGTCTTTCTCCAGTATGCTTCCCTTTCATGTCACCGGTTGAGTACTTCAGAGCCAAAACAAGAGCTCAGGAAATCACATCCTATAATCTATAGACAGCTATAGAAAATGAAGAAATAACTACAATTTTAATTCCAAGGCGAATAGATAAGAGATGGGATCATGAGATTTAATGCCTTCAAATTTCAAACGGTGCTTTTTCCCCACAAAAAAAGGATTCAGCTTTTAAAAGTGAAGCTTCTATACTCAAAATCATCTAATCCAACGAATACTGATGCATGGCAAAGTATAAAGTTCAGTACATTCAAATGTAAATGAAAGAGAAGAATGGAGAATCTTTGAATAGGATTATTGCATAGAACCACTTCCTTGAGGTTTTACTGAAGTCTACAGACAATCACACTTCATACAGTAATAAAACAAGCTACAGTAGGGAGCCATGAAGTTCCACTAACATTGTTCAAAGTCTATTGTGATTGTACTAAAGCTTTGTGTGTGAAGGAGCGAGAAGTGGGTTATAATTTCTTCCCAGCCAGCTGCCTCCCCAGTGGAAATAACTGCTTCTGAATGCTATAGTTGAAAATCACTACTTGTTTTAATATCAAGGCTGACTTTAAAAAACAGATAAGAGTAAAAGCCTATAAAATAGTACAACATAGTATCAAATCTGTATTTTCATTTTTAATTATTAAATATTTGTCTGGAAATGTACTTATTGTGGTAAGTGAGCTAATCTAGGAGAATATCTAAGCCCAATATGGTCATATTTGTTGCTGTGATGAAATGTATCCTTGCACTGTTTCTCATATGATCAATATGCAGCTAGAACAGCATCAGGTAAAAGAATCTGTGTCCATAAAGTCTAGGGATATAAGAGCACTGCTGGTTTGTCATTGATTCTGCTCTTTGGCCATGAACTGGGTACAGATTGTTTTTTGTCGATTGGTTTGGCTATTCATGAGCAGCTCATATTTTGCACAGACTTAAGGGAGTTGTAGTTTAACCCCTCCCATAATTTAATTACCTGACTCAACCATATGTAATTGCAAGGAAGAATTGATTCAACTTACTATGGTGATGTATAAGCAGCCACATTGCAAAAGAAAATGAAACTCCACCACCACAGCCACTGAGCAGACCCAAAAGAGTTTGGCAGCTGCTCAGACTGGATGACAGTGAAGTGAGAAGAGCCAAAGCTTGGCTCATAAATGAGCATGGCTGTAATCATGGCATTCAACAGCTGTATGTTCACCTAGACATTAGATGTTGACCTACACAGATATAACATTTCTAATATCCTAACCAAGACTAGAAGATTGGGATTTCACAGCAGGCTCACATTAAAATTAATATAGATGAGATCTCCCCTTTGAAATCTAATTTTGAGTGCTCTGAAAATGCTGATATCAAGTAATCTGGTTAACATCAAGCCATGATTTTCCTCATGCAAAAGTACTTCCATGTCATGCTAAAGCAAGCTTAGCAATGGGAGCAGGAGGGATTATTCTAAGAAAAGAACCTGTGAATATATGGCATGTTTCTGTGATTCCAAGATGGTGTCTAGGCAAACAGAGTGAATCTTTTGATGTACTTATGATACCATAACTTCAATGGCACAATAAGTTTCAAGAGAAGATTATTCAATGGGTTTACCACAGAGTTTCTGGCAATTACTGGAGAGGTGTGATGTGCCCCAATGTCCCCTTCCAGATTCCTGCTGGTTGCCAGCTGGGGCTGGGAAGAAAAACTCATCTTTTGAACAGTTACAAGGAGTTGCCAAGTGCTGCAGATTTGCTTTACTTTTTCTCGACTCCTGCTGAAACATATGCTATGGAGAAGACAGAAGGACCCTGGAGTATAGGTGTTAAATACTGGGTTCAACACGTAGGAGTTCAACCAGGAACATACTTTATTAGACAACATGGCGGGGCCATGACCCCACTTATATACAGTACCTACACGAACAACACCCCCCCCCCATTCCCATACCAAATCATGGCGGTCAAGTTTTGCGCCAAGACCGCTCATTGGTTGTTGTTCTATCAGAGTCTATAGCATTTCCTGTGGTTGCCTGGATGTCCATGAAAGCTACTGCACAGCAGTAAATTCAGTGCATGACAATAGGAATCTCTGACCCTTCTTGGTAATGCTATATTAGCAGCTAGGAATTTCTAAGAGAGTCATTGCCATGGCATGCTTGCTGAGAAAAGTGCTGAATTAACTGCTCTTAGTCTACTCTCTGGAGAGTTTACTTTAGGAGTCCTGGAAAAACTTGAAAGAGGCCAGAATCTTCTCTAGTTTATACAGAGTTAATTCAATTCAGACTCTTTCGGTAATTTAATCTATTATGAACATCCAGAAAAAGCTTCTCTTAGTTTATTAGCTTTTTCTGTTTACTTTATCCATTTGCTAAAAAAAAATGGACAGATTCTGGACAGTGTTTACAAAAAGTTGTGGGGAGTTTCTCAATAGTAGCCATTTAATTAGTATGGATTGTTCCCAGTTTTTCATGGTTTTGTTTGTTTTTAGGGAAGGAAGCTTGGGGTTGGGGCATACATTCTCAAAAGTTGACATGATTTAATCCCCTTCCCTGCCTTCCAAACAGCAGAATTGAGAATTTCTTTGTTCAAATTAACTCTCCTGTATTTAATGTGTTTACTTTTAACTGGTTTTCTGCTCTGGTCTCTCAAAATGAGGAACCTTAAGCCTGTATTATAACATCTGGGTCAGGGAGAGTTCCAGTCTCCTTGAGTGCAAATAGAGCAAAGAAGAAAGGGATTGATGTGCCAACAGAATTCTCTTTCTTGACAGCTAGAACAGTGGGAAGCATTTTTGGCCAGCTGAATACAGTGCCTTCCAAACTGGATTATCTCATCTGTGAACATATGGCATGTTTGTGATTTCTTACTCATAGTCAAGAGGCTGGGAATGTGGCAGCTTTACTTGACCTTGGTTCTGTGATGACATTCTGAGTCAAAGCCATGATTTTATTGCACTGGAAGTTAATGCTGGGATCACTTTGAAATTAGTGACTTGCACACTTCCATTTTTTCCTAATGGAAGTGAACCCTAACATTAATGTAACTGAACATTTTTCATGTATATTAGAAAAGTACTAAGAGCACAGCAGCAGTGAAACACAAACACTTCCGTCATTCTGCTTAGGATACTTTATTTAGAGCTAGAGTTGATGGGCAAAGCAACCTGTTTGCATATTAATTTTGTACTTGTATTTCAGAAACCAGCTAAGAACCATGTTTTGCACAAAGAATCACACTTGAATAAGAGAATGTATTGATTAAGACTGCAACATTTTATATTAAGACTGGTGCATTTTATATTAGAGCTTTATATTTTTCAAGAAGCCTTTAAGCTAGGAAGCATTAAAGATAGCCTTGTTCCCCCCCCAAAAAAAAAGTGGGGGCAATATCTCAGAAAAGAGGCACCAAAAAACAAAGACAGCTTGTGATTTCTTACACTCTAAATCAGGGGTGAGGAACCTCCATCCCGAGGGCCGTATGCAACCCTCGAGGTCACTTGGTGTGGCCCTCGGGGATTGCTGGGCTGAACTGAGCCATGTGGCAGCCTCTCTGGAGCCTGGCTGGCCAGCGAGGATCATGGGGCCCAGCTGTACGGTGCAGCAGCCTCCCCAGGGACAGGCAGGGATCACAGGGCCCAGATGTACTGTGCAGCAGTCTCCCTGGGCCTGGAAAAGTTACTGTCACAGTTTGGTTTGGACGTGATTATCCCAGATGGTGTGGCCTAATATGTTAATGGGTGTGTGATCTAATATGCTAATATTAGGGGATGTGGTCTAATATGCTACTTCCTGCTGGGCTATGCATTTGCCTAGGGTGGCAGGCCGTGCACGCGCGCATGTTTGTGTGCCAGATTAGGCTCTCCCCACATGACTTCAAATAGAAAAACAATTATTTGCATTAATTTTGCTGCCCTGAATCTTTCTCCCTTAGTGGCGCACTGTTTTTTAAGTTGATAATTTTTTATGGCCCGCGGATGATGTTATAAATATCCATATGGCCCTTGGCAGAAAAAAGGTTCCCCACCCCTGCTCTAAATAGTAAAACAAAGCAGTAGACAAGTGCACTTTTAAGACCATCTAAGCTTTATTCAAAATGTAAGCTTTCATGTGCTCTTAAGCAGACTTCATCAGACAAAATAGGAATGGCAAGTAGCAATTCTTAATATAAGTGGGCAGTGAGTTGGTCTGTAGAATCATGGGAATGTTTTTTAGCAGATTAAAAGAATCACAAATAGGGATCTGTGTTTGTTAATGTTAGAACAAAGCAGGGCTGAAACAACACTGGAGGGTGATAAAAAGCAGACTGCTGTTGTAGGTGCGAAGTGCCATAAATCTAGGTAACATTCTGGCTTTGTTAGTTTAAATAGAGAGCATGGTTTCTCAAGAGGTTATAACATCTATTATAGTTTGCCATTAGAAAAAAAGGAAGACATTAAAACACAGTGGAGGATGGGTATATGCAACATGCAATAAGTATATGCAATAAGACAAACAGCCAATTTCACCCATTTGAGTATGTCAATAAAAAACCCCCCAAAAACAAAAATTCTGATGCACTGTTCTAAAAGAGAAATAATATAAATTAGCCATTAGAAAAACAGGGTGCATTAAAGTATAGTGGAAGGTGGGTTAGTATATGTAATGAGACAAACAGCCCACATCTCTCATTTGAGCATGTTAACACACACAAAAAAATTATTCTGACTATTAAAAAAAAACATTATTCTGATACAGCTTTACTCAGTGAGAGTTGGTTTAGCATATGTAATGAGATAAAAAATCATGAAACTAGGAACAAACGCCTCCCCAGGACTGAACAGGTCTGTTGGGTTTTTTTATCTCATTACATATGCCAAACCAACTCTCACTGAGTATAGCTGTGCATCCACAGTGTTCCAATGTATTTCTCTTTTAGAACAGTGTATCAGAATAATGTGGGGGGGGGGGGGGGGGTTGTGCAGACATACTCAAATGAAGATGTGGGCCGTTTGTCTCATTACATATACTAACCCACCTTCTACTATACTTTAATGCATCCTGTTTTTCTAATGGCTAACTTATATTATTTATCTTTTAGAACAGTGTATCAAAATATTTGGGTTTTTTTTTTTGTATTGACATACTCAAATGGGGGATATTGGCTGTTTGTCTTATTGCATATACTTATTGCATAATGCATATACCCATCCTTCACTGTGTTTTAATGTCTTTCTTTTTTTCTAATGGCAAACTATAATAGATGTTATAACCTCTTGAGAAACCATGCCCTCGGCTTAAACTAACAAAGCCAGAATGTTACCTAGATTTATGGCACTTCACACCTACAACAGCAGTCTGCTTTTTATCACCCTCCAGTGTTGTTTCAGCCCTGCTTTGTTCTAACACTAACAAACACAGATCCCTATTTGTGATTCTTTTAATCTGCTAAAAACATTCCCATGATTCTACAGACCAACTCACTGCCCACTTATATTAAGAATAGCTGTTTGCCATTCCCATTTTGTCTGATGAAATCTGCTTAAGAGCATTCGAAAGCTTACATTCTGAATAAAGCTTAGATGGTCTTAAAGGTGCACTTGTCTACTGCTTTGTTCTTTTGAACATATATGAACATATGAAGCTACCTTATACTGAATCAGACCTTTGGTCCATCAAAGTCAATATTGTCTTCTCAGACTGGCAGCAGCTCTCCAGGGTATCAAGCTGAGGTTTTTCACACCTATTTGCCTGGACCCTTTTTTGGAGATACCAGGGATTGAACCTGGGACCTTCTGCTTCCCAAGCAGATGCTCTACCACTGAGCCACCATCCTTCCCTGAAGGATCTATTGCTTCAGACCAACACGGCTGCCTACTGGGTTCTGCTCTGAATAGTAGGTAAGAGGTCAGCATAACAAGAAACACTAACCCTATCATTCTGAGAAGGATCAACCCATCCCTAAATAAGTCCCACGTTCCTATAGCAACACATCTTTCAGTTCTGGCTTTGAATAGCCAGCATAACCAAAATATGTACCTTTTTATATTTGGCAATAGAATTAGTTTTTAGGAACTTGCTAAAGAGACACTTCCAGCACCATCTCATATATCTCAGAGAAAAGACCATCCAATGGGAAGGGGACAAGGTTATTTGGACATATTTAATTAACCAATTAAGATTAATTACACTATGTTGGACCTGCAATCAAAATTGTATATAAACATCTGTAGTGTACATGATTCTTTGAGAAAACACTGATAAACATCTGGAATAGAGAGATCTCTCTGTGTGGTATTTTATCCTAGTTTATCGATAAGCTACTTTCCTGACTCAAGAACTCTGTGATCCATGTGGTTTCCGTACTGATTGGACTGGGGAAACACAGTGCACAGGTTGTGCACTGGTTGTGTGCACCAGAGTTCAACAAAATGCAAATGTGGAAATTTTAAATAAGTGCTTCAAACTCATGAAAGTTAATATGCATGTGATGTACCAGTCCATGTACAGTGATACAAAAATAGAGCAAAATGAATTCTGATCAAGAGCTTCATGCTTTCCTTTGAGTCCATTTCTATGTAGTCTATTTCCCAGATGTAGGTATCAGTGATGAGGTTTAGGGAAAAAAAGCCTTTATCATTCAGCATTCCCAGAACACATGTATACAATTAGCCTACATTTCATCAATTGATGAATGATTATTTTTTAATACCCAGTGAAATACTTCAAAAGATCATGATATTTAAGAACGTGCACTCAGCATTTTTCTTGTGTAGACCTTTCCTTCTCTCTTTTTAATGCTCAGGTAATTTAGCACATGCTGTAAACAAACTATGAGCTAGCTTTTCTCAAGTGAATTCTGATTGATAATATTATATTATAGTGTAGAATGAGTTTTATTTCCCCTTTTATTTTTCTAACAGTGCAACCTGATGGAGATTTACTCCGAGGAAAATCCCACTGTATTCAGTGAGGCCTACTCCAAGGAAGTACAGATAGGAATGCACTATAAATATGTCAGAACAATTATTCATATAAAACCAATTAGAGAAAACTCATGGACTACCTCAATAGATGTATATGACATTACATGTCACAACATTCTCAAATAGAATGGTTAACAATGCCATTTCTTTTACGGTGGGACTCACAGCCAGGGTTGCTGCCAGTACTTTTTTTTTTTTAAGGACATATCTGCTAATCTGTGTAGAAAAAAAATAAAAAAGGGAGGGAAAATATTGGTCAGTGTCACAAAGTTATTAATATATATTCATCACAAATTTTGGCCAGTCCGTTGTTCATGAAGTAGTGTTCATGGAAGAAGACATTCCACAACCTTTGGCGCTGTTTGAGGTAGTGTGTAGTGGTCTGTGAATTGATACATTTCCAGGCAGATGTCTCAGCCCTAATCTTTACAAAACTCCAAAGCAATTGGGGGGGGGGGGGGGGAGAATTTTCCAGTCTTTGAAACACCAATAGTAGCCCTCCAAACCTTAACACAAACTTCTATATGTGTGTGTATGTGTGTGTGCGTGTGTGTGTGTGTGAGAGAGAGAAGCAAATTTCCTCCTGATTGTGAACTGCTCTGCTGCTGGACTTTGTGGGTGTTAGGTGAATGCCAGAGAATGAGCCACCACATGTCTCTGTTCATGCCCAGCAGAGGAGCTTAGCTGAGGACCCACATTTTGATTGTGAACTCCTCTCCCCAGCTGGGATTGGGGTTTGGTGGAATCAGGGCCACCCCATCTCTATTGTACAATAGATTTTTCCCTTCCAAGTCACTAGAGCATCCGGGAAAACAATAGAGTTTTTTCAGAAATGCCTAGAGCGTTCAGCAAGCAACATCGCTGGCACGATGACGTCACTTCTGGGTGACATCATTGCACCAGCAATGTCGGGAGAGGTTCCTCCCGCTGGCCCAATGTGGGCCGGCAGGTTCGGAACCTCCAGGGTGGGAGAACTCCCGCTTGGTCCGGGTGCTTGGCAGCCCTAGTCAGGCTAGATCTAAACATTATGATATAAGGTAGTAAAATGCTAGCACATCAGGAAAAGATGTTTCTATCCAACTCATTCCCTTCTGTGTTAGTTTTCTATTTATAAGGAAATATATTTCAATGAGTGATCAATCAAAAAGGTGATCACCCTAATCATAGTCCTGGTCTGTCTTTGTTATACCTCAGTATTCTGCCACATGCATAATCTAGACTTGAATAGATTCCTCTGAGTAAGCCTACAAGGTAGGTTTCTTCCAGATAATTTAAGAATTGTCAAAGAAGGGTACATTGAAATTTTATATAAAAATGTGGGCACAATACCCAAAAGACAGCTATGATTTTCACACAAACAGACACAGAGATGTCAGTATCTACATAAACAGGTTTAAACAAGCCTTATTGGATATCAGTCTTGTACAACATAAAGCTAAGAAAATGCCAAGCTCCACTTGCTTAGATCAATTCCAAGGTTAGACGATCAGTAACACCCCACCCCCACCCCAAACTATCAACAGTATAGATGAGGATGGCAAAACATTGTAACTTGTAGCCACTTATTATTTGTTCTTCTTTTTATTATTGGTGTTATGTAACGCCAGGTCCATAAATAACAAGACCGCAACCCTTAGGGAGTTTCTGCTACAGCAGAACGTGGACCTGGCTTGCGTGACCGAGACCTGGGTGAGGGACGGGGAGACAGTAGCTCTCTCCCAGATGTCCCCCCCGGGATACTCGGTCTTTCACCAATCACGGATTAGCGGGTGGGGGGGAGGCGTAGCGTTACTCACACGGGAGGATTACTCCTTTCGGGCTCTCCCGGACCCAAAGATTGATGGGATTGAATGCACCGGTCTGGCGTGGGATGTTGGAGAGGGGTTGGCAGTTTGGCTGGTGTACCGTCCGCCTAACGCACCAGCTAACGCCTTACTATCACTATTGGAGGCAGTGGCGGGCTGGGCGTTGGAGTACCCGAGGCTTATGGTCTTGGGTGACTTCAACGTCCACGCCGACGACACGGCCTCCACTCAGGCGATGGACCTAGTGTCATCCATGGCGACACTGGGACTCTCTCAATTTGTCACGACTCCCACGCATCAGGCCGGGCACACATTAGACCTGATCTTTGCATCCGGGATTTTGGTGAACGATATCGCCGTAGAAGCGGTACCATGGTCGGATCACCTAGCCCTTAAGGCCCGTATGGGGACGCTGCCCCAACCCTGTATGGGCGGAGAGCCTATTTTGGCTCGCCCTCGGGGCCTGATGGACCTGGAACGGTTCCAAACGGCCCTGAGGGATCCCTGGCCCACTGGCAATTCCCTCGATGACCTGGTGGAGATCTGGCAGGGCCAGTTGTCCAGGGCTATCGACAAAATTGCACCTCGGCGTCCTCTACGCCCTCGTACGAAGCTGGCTCCATGGTATACCTTGGAGCTGTGCCAGCTGAAACAAGGGCTCAGACGACTAGAGAGGCAGTGGAGGCATACTCGGGACGAAGCAACGAGAACATGCTACAGAACGTTTATGAAGTCTTATGAGATGGCAGTCAAGGCTGCAAAGAAAGATTACTTTGCAACCAAGATTGCATCTGCAAACTCGCGCCCAGCACAATTATTTAGAATAATTGGGGATCTTATAACGCTGCCACAAGGCAAACCAAATGTTAGAGAATTAGAAATAGGCTGTGAGGCATTTGCAAGATATTTTGCAGATAAAATCTCGTTGCTCCGCCAAGACCTGCCTACCACTTTGGATACAGTGAGTGAAATTGAGGCTCCTTGCCTGTCTTCGGGTTTAGTGCTGGATCACTTCGACCCGCTCAGCCTGGAGGAAGTGGACAGAATCCTCTCTGCTGCTCGCCCCACAACATGCGATCTGGACCCTTGCCCTCTTGGCTGATTAAATCTTGCCAGGGGGAGCTTAGATATCCTTTACGGGACATCATAAACAGGTCCCTCCTAGAGAGGCATTTTCCAACACCTCTGAAAGAGGCCTTGGTCCGCCCTCTCTTGAAAAAAGCTACAGCAGACCCGGCTGAATTGGCGAACTACCGTCCGGTGTCTAATTTACCGTTTTTAGGTAAGATTATTGAGAGGGCCGTGGCGTTGCAGCTTCAGAGGTTTCTGGATGACGCTTCTGTCCTAGACCCATGCCAGTCTGGCTTCCGGCCGGGCCATGGGAGGGAGACGGTGTTGGTCGCCTTGGTAGATGACCTCCAACGGCAACTGGATCGAGGTGGCGTTGCGGTGCTGATGCTGTTAGATCTGTCGGCTGCATTTGATACAGTCGACCATCGGCTACTGACGCACCGCCTCACCGACATTGGGGTTGAGGGGTCGGCCTTGCAATGGCTTTCCTCTTTTCTCCTGGGTCGGGGACAGAGGGTGGCTATTGGGGATGAGTGGTCCCAGAGGCGCACACTGGATTGTGGGGTGCCTCAGGGAGCAGTGCTCTCCCCGATGTTGTTCAACATCTATATGCGCCCCCTTGCCCAGATTGCCCGGCGGTTTGGGCTGGGTTGCCATCAATATGCAGATGACACCCAGCTCTATCTACTAATGGACGGCTGGCCCGACCCCGCACCAGGGAATCTCGACCGGGCCTTACAGGCTGTTGCGACATGGCTCAGGCTGAGTGGGCTGAAGTTGAACCCAGCGAAGACAGAGGTCCTTTGCGTGGGTCGCAGCGCTCTGGGAAGGGAAATAGCTCTCCCGGCCTTCGATGGTGCGCTATTGAAAGCTGCGCACCAGGTAAAGAGCCTGGGTGTTTTACTGAAGCCTTCACTATCGATGGAGGCCCAGATAGCAGCCACCGCCAAGTCAGCATTCTTCCATCTGAAGTGGGCAAGGCAGTTGGCCCCTTTCCTTGAGTGCCGGGACCTCGCAACAGTGATCCACGCAACGGTCACCTCAAGACTAGACTACTGTAATGCCCTCTACTTGGGGCTACCTCTGTGCCGGACTCGGAGACTGCAGCTAGTGCAGAACGCGGCAGCCAGGCTGTTGTTGGGACTCCCAAAACGGGAACATATACGGCCAGAGCTACGTGAACTGCACTGGCTGCCGATTATATACTGGGTCCAGTACAAAGTGTTGGTCATTACCTTTAAAGCCTTATATGGCCGAGGACCTGCCTACCTGAGGGACCGTCTTTCCCCGTATGAACCCCAGAGAGCACTGAGGTCAGTCGGGAAAAATCTAATGACCATCCCTGGGCCGAAGGAGATTAAATACCAGAACACTAGAGCACGGGCATTTTCAATCGCGGCCCCTACCCTATGGAACCGACTCCCCGAGGAGGTGCGGGCCCTGCGGAACCTTGATCAGTTCCGCAGGGCCTGCAAGACCGCCCTTTTTAAACTTGCACACTTGGACTGCTAAGAAGATCAGTAATTAAAGATCCGCCAATGCGGTTTGAAGACCTATACCGCTGAATAACTGCACTTATTGGGATTGGTTTTAATGTTATTAAGTTTAATGTTTTAATGTTTTATATTGTTAAATTTAAGGCTTTTATCTACTATCTACTATTGTATGTTTTTATAAAATGTTGTTAGCCGACCTGAGCCTGCTGAGGTGGGGAGGGCGGGATATAAATAAAATTTATTATTATTATTATTATTATTATTATTATTATTATTATTATTATTATTATATAATTACAATATTGATATACAGATTAAAATATATTCAAGGTGTATATTGGAACATCACTAAAGAAGATGTTGGAGCAGGAAGAGCCTGCTTCTCTTTGACTTTCTTCCTGCCCTGTATGCACTTGGACTTTTCTTTTAACATTACAAGATTTTCTTCAGACTGTTTTTTTCCCCCAGGCAGGTTTTCTTCAGACTACTATCCATTAACAATCTACTTGTTTCAAAAATCCTTGAGAAGTTTTGGCCAACTCCAACATGAGTAAGAGAGCATGAAGGGTTGAATCTGTGTACATATGCATGCCCTCCTATTGTTATCATATGTAATTTACCATTCCCATATAAATATTACATGCATGGTGAAGTGAAGTGATCTCATTTCTTATCTAAAAGGTCCCTAAATGGATTATATCATTTCTTCTCATCATCTCAGAACTCAAAGGCACTAAATCATTGTTCATACCAGTTTTCCAGTCAGCAATTTAGCAGTGCTGCATCTGAGACTCCCTTGTGCTTACAGTATCTGACTAGGATCTTGGAGATCCAGGTTCAAATCTCCACTTGATCACAGAAGCTTACTGGGTAATATATTTGCCATATGACAGGTAAAATTCCCATCCTTGGTCCCAATCCCCCATCCTTGAGAAACTGAGGTATAAGAGAAAAATTTGCTAGAATATGGCCTCCATAGTGATGCTCTGGAACTTTCCTCATATCTCTATGGTAAAGGCAAAGGTTAAAAGATTAGAAGTGGCAGCATACTCCACATTCCTCAGGCACACTAAAAGACTCTCAGCATTTAATGAGGCAATGCTGGTAACTCTCCTGGTTGACCTTTGTCCAATGACACACTCCAAATCTAACCTATCTCACAGGTTTTCACGAGCGTACAAGGATATGAGAATTATGTATGCCACTTTGGGTTCCTGTTGTAGAGAAAAGTTTGATTTAAATGAAGTAAATAAATAAACAGATAGCAGAATGAAAGCTTTGCATGCTCTACATATTGGTAAAGCAAAATATAAATAAGAATAATAGGTACGTAGAAACAGCAACTTGAGAGGGACATATAAAAAGAGGCAGACCAAAGGAAGACATGGGAGCAGTGGCTGAGGATGGTGAAAGATTCTCTGAAATGGAAAAAAAAAAGTATGTATGTGTCTCTGGAAGAGAGACACAAAAGGGTAAGGTTACAAATGAGATTTACAGATACATTCACAGAGAGAGAGAGAGTGAATGAAACAGAGAGAGAGAGAGTGAAACAGAGGTGGGAGTACAGAGAGGCTTCTGGAGTGCTAGGAAAGTTAGTGGAGACTGTTATTAAAGAGAGAATTAGTAGGTACATTGATGAACAAAAATTATTGAGGAAGACTCAGCATAGGTTCTGTTAGGGAAGATCTTGTGTCACTAACCTGTTAGAGTTCTTTGAGGGGGTAAACATCTCACTCCTCTTCACTATTTTACTAACATCATAAGATGAGGAAAGTTTTCTCCCTGGCAAGATGTTCGACTTTTCCGTCTGCTGTTCTTGAAGGAAAGAATAAGAAAATCCCATTTGCTCAGAGACCTTGCTAGTGTGAGTTGCAAAAAATAGAAACAATCAAACATGTGTTTCAAAGATGTCCCTGGTATAGTTTATCCCATGTTAAATATATTCTCCCTTGGGTTATGGCTAAGCCAAGGCTGAGTGCAGAAGAATAGATGCTTTTGAGCTGTGGTGCTGGAGAAGAATCTTGAGAGTCCCTTGGATTGCAAGAAGATCAAATCAGTCAGTCCTAAGGGAAATCAACCCAGACTGTTCACTGGAAGGTCAGATATTGAAGCTGAAGCTCAAATACTTTGGCCACCAAATGAGAAGGGAGCACTCAATGGAGAAGATCCTGATGCTGGGAAAGACAGAAGAAGGCAAAAGAAGAAGGGGACGGCAAAATATGAGATGGCTGGACAGCATTACTGATGTAACAAACACGAATTTGAGCAGACTTCAGAGGATAGTGGAAGACAGGAGAGCCTGGCGTGACTTTGTCCATGGTGTTGCAAAGAGTCGGACTCAACTGTGCGACTGAACAACAACAAAGGGCTAACAGAATTTGCTCAGGTAATCTATCTTCTCTCAGATGCCAATCAGAATATTACAAAACAGGTAGCTAAGTTTTGCAATGCTTGTCTCTGTTTTAGAAAGGCGTATATCTCTTGATTTTATTGATACTTTTATTAATTTCACTATCCTGTTTTAACCACTGATAATTTTTCCATTCCATGTTTAAATTTGTCTAATTATTAGGCTTTTTGTTGGCTTGGTGCCGTATAAATAAACTGACTGACAAAAATATGCAATCTTTCATTAAAATCTGCCTCTGTTCCTGAGGACTGAAAGGTAGCTAATGTCACCCACATCTTTAAAAAGGGTTCCAGAGGAGATCCAGGAAATTACAGACCAGTCAGTCTGACTTCAATACCAGGAAAGTTAGTGGAGACTGTTATTAAAGAGAGAATTAGTAGACACATGGATGAACAAAAGTTATTGAGGAAGACTCAGCATGGGTTCTGTAAGGGAAGATCTTGTCTCACTAATATAGCAGGCCTGAAAATAAACTAATATAAACTGATATAAAAGTATGTTAAGTAGTTCTGTAGGAAAGGAGAAGTTGGCCTCTCCCCCGCTTGCCCCCACTTGCAAACAGCAGAAGAGTTAGCAGAAAGAGGAACTAAGTATGCTGAAGCTTGCTGGAACAGAGTATTATGTAAATGCACCTTGGAAACACCCGATAAGCAAAGTAAAGTAAGCAAAACATGTTTATGAAGTTAGGAAAGTTGCATTAAGATACTACAAGTAATAATGCCATATATGGAATATGTTTGAATGTTACGCCTTGTCCATGCCTTGTTCCTTTAGTAATATGATGCTTATAATGATGTATAGGAAATAGGGCTGTCCTTGACTGTATTTCTTATCTCATTTACTGTAATCAGTTATGGATGAATATAAAAGGTTGTGATCTTCCTCAAATTGGGGCTCAGACACTTCAGGACTCGAGTCCAGTCTGAGGCCTGTGCACATTAATAAACTCAACTGTTTTCCTGACTTGCATGTGGCCTGCTCTTTGCCTAATGACCAAGAGGCCTTGTTTTCTGCTACACTAATCTGTTAGAGTTCTTTGAGGGGATAAACAAACATGTGGACAAAGGGGACCCAATAGATGTTGTTTACCTTGACTTCCAGAAAGCATTTGATAAAGTTCTTCATCAAAGGCTCCTAAGTAAGCTCAAGAGTCATGGGGTAAAGGGACAAGTCCTCTTTTGGATCAAAAACTGACTAATTAATAAAAAACAGAGAGTGAGTATAAATGGACAATTTTCTCAGTGGAGGGTGGTAAGCAGAGGGATGCCACAGGGCTCATTACTGGGCCCAGTGCTTTTTAACTTGTTCACTAATGATTTGGAGTTGGGAGTAAGCAGTGAAGTGGCTAAGTTTGCGGATGACACCAAATTGTTCAGGGTGATGAGAACCAGAGAGGATTTAGAAGTACTCCAAGGGGATCTGTTGAGGCTGGGTGAGTGGGCATCAACATGGCAAATGAGGTTCAATGTGGCCAAGTGCAAGGTAATGCACATTGGGGCCAAAAATCCTAACTATAAATACAAGTTGATGGGGTGTGAACTGGCAGAGACTGACTTAACAAAGGGCACACAGTCCATAGGAAAACCAGTACAAAGTAGCGATTAGACCATGCAATCCCAGTGGGTTCAATACTTTTCTCAAGATTGCACTACAAATGGGGCTGAAAAGAACTAGATTCAAATCCATTGAGCTGCAAGACTCATTGGGTGACCTTGGGCCATTCTCTCTCAGTGTAACTTACCTCAATGACATGTGCCAAATTTAACAAAGACCATTGCACCATGAACTCTTTAGAGGAAAGCAGGATAAAAATGGGACAGACATTCACAGTACTTAATTTTGAAGCTAGCACATACTTAATTCTCTTCTGTTGCTAACAATGGAACTTCTAGCATGTGTAGCTCTGGCTAGGCTGTGTCCAATACTCTTTGATTTACTTTCTCTGTTCTCTGAATGGATGGTGTTTTCCAAGTATATTTTCATCTATCATTGCCTTCTCTGGGGTTGCCTGTAGCATTTTTGCACTGAAAAGATTGCTCAGCAGGTTGCCTGATTTATCCACACATCAGTAAAGCTATAACAGATTTCTTTACTCAGAAGTAAATTCCACTGAAATCAATGGGCCTTTCTTCCAAATTATTGTGTTAATGTTGTTTTCCATTGATACATTGAAATGAAGGTGAATATTTAATACTTTTTTTTTGCATTTTATGCTTGAATAGAACCACTAGTACAAACAGAGGAAAGGGGAGGATGCATTATATCATATTTGAACCTTTTCTCATTTTCATTACATATGGCACATTATACACAGATAGTCATAATTTATTATTTAAATGAAACATTTCTATTGTAGAGATGGTAAGCATTCCATAAATCGTTATAGCAATTTCACTGGGGAGAAATCTTTAAATATTTGCTAGCTTTGAAGTGTTAATCACTATAAATGTTTTATCATTTAACATTTATTGCTATAATTTAAAAAAAAATCTTTTTGTTGTGCTTTTCAGATTTTCCTCTGCCCTGGGAAAATATATCTCCCATTTGACAATAGTATTATTTGTATTGTGTAGTAGACAATGAACATAATTGAAATATTTCAAATATCTAGTATTTCCAGTATTTTTTTCCCTCAACATGAAGGTGAGATTACTTTTTCTAGTGTGACCAAAATATCTTAAAGGTTGCTTACTGAAGCACTTAAAAATCAAAAACACTTTAATACAGTTTAATATAGCAATGTGATTAGGAATGGGCATGAACTGATCCACAGACTGTGATTTGTGCATAAATCAGGCTGATTCTTAGTTCATTTTGAAGCCGTTTGTTTGCTTGCACCATGTCCTGGAAAACGAATCACCTTTTTTCCTTGGTGGTTCATTTTTGCAGTTCGTTTTCCCAGACAGCCTGGTGTAGATTCAATCAATTCCTAAGCAATGCTGGGGGTGGACTTCTGAAAGCCTAGAAACACACATAGCAGTTTTCCATAGCTTGATTGGCAGCTCTGAAAGCTAATCACGGAGCTCCTATTCTGCTCTATGAGAGGAGACCCTGACTCCACTGCTTTCACTTTACTGCATGAAAAAAGAAGAGTTAGTTGTCATGAGAGCTGAAGCTGAGCTTTCCTGGGGGTGCCTGCCTTGGGGGGCTATAACTCAGACATTCCAAATCCAATCTTCACCAAACATGGAGGGTGCAATAAACCACAAACTGGATTGGGCTTGGCTGCCCAATCACAAAACAAAACGAAGCACTAGTTTAGGCAATCAAATGAACCAACATAAGCCACCATTTCCCCATTCCATGCCCATCTCTAAATGTGATTAAATGAACATTTCTATGGAGTCTGCAAATAGCTCACAGATTGCCATGCTGGTCTGCAGAAATTGGAAATGTGGGAGAATAGTGGAATTTGGCAGTGTAATTTTAACAATAAAACATCAAGAAAAAGCAAAAGGCTCTGACTCTGTGGAAACAACAAAATGGCATTGTAAGCTTCTCTCCCCCCACCCCAATCTACTCATCCACTCAGATTGGCAATGGCTTTCTAGTATAATATCCCCCTTTGGTTATCTCTGCTGAATTAGGTCCATTCAGCAGAGATAAACTGACTGAAAGCATCAACCCTTTGTTCGCAAGGACACAACTCCAAGAAGCATAAATTTCAGCTGGCTATAGGAACACTGAAAATGTAGCCATTTCCACCATTTGAAACCATTGCAGAGCACAGGCAAAACTGCAAGGAAAATGTGGAATGGATCTAAAATCCTCTCCATGTTTTCCTTGCAGCAGCCAGCAAAGAAAGGTAGGAATAACCTGGAAACTGAGACTCAGCCTTGGAGCTTCAAAGGGTGCTTCAATGAGCCTTTGAAGCTCTGAGGCTGGAACTGTAAGAGACTCAGCCTTAGAACTTCAAAGGGTAAGGGCAAGAGGGGGAAGGGGGGGAGAAAAGAACCCCACAGGCCTGATTAAAGCCCTGGGTAGGACAGTTCTGGACTGCGGACCAAATGTTTAACACCCCTGATCTAGAGATTATTTAATAATACAGGAATGACTGATTTATTAATTTTGTTGTTATGTTGATGTTTTAAACTTCTGTTGTATATTGTCCAGAGCCCCATGCACTCAGATTTGGGTGATTCATAAATTTAAAATATAAATAAATATAAATAAATAAATATAACCTTGCATTTTGGATTTGTCTTAATTATCTTTGACACAGGTGAAGAAGGGATCCGAAGGAGAAACATATAAAGATGAACTTTAAAACAGTTGCTTTGAGGACTTTGAAAAACTAAGTGAGACAGTAACTTCCAGTAAAAGCGAACACATGAACCGAAAAAGACTAAATTTGCTTCTCCAGGTGTTGACTGTGTGTTTGGCAGTCACATGTCAGTCTTGTTTATTTCATCTGACAATACCTGAAAAAAGTACAAGCATAATTTTCACCTGAATGATGGAAGACTGACCATATAAACTTTGAATGATACATATGGAATGGCTGCACCAGCAGAAAGCATACTGTGTTGCAGCCACAGTTTTGTGTAGCATAAAGTTGGTTTCTGTTTCATGCTTGTGAGCTCCTTAAAACCCTGAAACAAAACTGAATTTTCTTCTGCTGCTTCAAAGCGCTTTTATGCCAACAAATAGAATGAATGCTTCTTAAGGATTCCTAAGTGGGTAATATTCAAAGATTCCCTTCCACTAAGTGAGGACTCTTCCAACATAGGAGTCTTTCTGCAAAAAGAAAGACACTTACCAGGAGACAGTTTTGGAATCCATTGTTTATCTTCATAAATTCCAACTCATCTACCAATCCCAAAACAATTTCCTGATATCTTCAAGTAGGAATTAAATTAGTGTTAGAAAAATACACAATATGTTGCATACTGTATGTTTTTTACATTCTTCCAGAGTCTGTAGATGCATGGCAGTCACTTTATATGTATACAATAAAAACATAACACCTGGACACAAAATCTATTTATTCCCTGCTGCTCTCTGGGGAATGATATGGTGAATGAAGAAAAATAACACAGCAGAACCTTCAATGTGTTTAAGCCTCTGGCTAACACAAAGTAATATAGGAACAAAGGATTGGGTTGGGGACACTTCATTGATCAAGGAGTAACACTTGCAGCACACTCTTGTTACTCACTCAGAATAAATTCCTAAAACACAATCAAGAATGGTGACAGAATCAACAGTTTATGTTTGTTAAAATGCAAAAGAAACTGAAATTCAGAGTTGGCAAAGGCAATGAGAAAATAAAGGCCATTTTAATAGGATAGGACATGTAAGTGTGCTAGGGTTGCCAAGTCCAATTCCAGAAATATCTGGGGACTTTGGGGGTGGAGCCAGGAGACACTGGGGTGGAGCTAGGGGGGAGGGGGGGAAATGGCGCCAAGGGGGAAATATAAATCTGTAACCAGCAAACTATAACATAAAAATCCCAGGTCCCTGACTCCATTTAGTCACATCCAAGGCACCAGAACAAAAATGGCACTACACCAGCATGTAACTTTGGAAGGATAATAAAAAATCCAGCAAAGCAGTGGTGTGATTTAGTGAACAGAGTGCAGGCTACATAAGGCCCAGGTTCAAATCTCCCATGGAAGCTCACTGAGTGATCTTGGGGCAGTCACTCTGTCTCTCAGCTAAAACTACCTCAGAGGCTTGTCATGAGGACAAAATGATAAGTCATATGTTAATCACAGTTGGATGAAACCTCCAGAGCAGGGGTGGCCAAACTGTGGCTCTTTCACACATATTGTGTGGCTCTCAAAGCCCGCACTGCCCTGTCGGCTGGCTTGGAGAAAGTATTTAAAGTTAAAGTTGCTTTCTTTCCACCCCTCCCTCCCCAACATCACTCAATGCCTGGCCTCTTCCAAACTGAAGATGCTGGGGGCCGAACCCGGGACCGTGTACCTAACAAGCCAGGTTCCCACCCCCAGGACCCCAACCTCCCGAGGGACCTTTCCGGACCAGCAGCCACTGTTCCCACAAACCTATTCCTAATGGCGACAGGACTCCATCGACGGACCACGGCGCTCCCCTGATGCACGGAAGCCGGCCCCCGCCAAGGGGAGGAATCACCTGGGCCGCGCTCCTCGCGCTGCTGCCGCGGCGTGCATGGCTTTCTGGCATGTAAAAACACGCCGAAACAAACACACCCGATGTGCGGAAGCTGGCCCCCCCAGAGGGGAGGAATCAGCTGGGCCGCGCTCCTGCCTCGGTGCGCACGGCTTTCTGGCGTGTAAAAACACGCCGAAACAAACACGCCCGATGCGTGGAAGCTGCCCCCCCCCAGGGGAGGAATCAGCTGGGCCGCGCTCCTCGGGCTGTGAAAACAAACATACGCTCAGGGCCACAGAGACCGCACAGCTAATGTGCAGATGATCAAGCCAAGAGCGCGCTTCAGAACTGCGCCACTGAACTTCAGAACTGCGCCACTGGAGGCGGGGCCAGCCTTATCAGGCTGCCCCGCCCTCATCCACATAAGGAAGAGTTTAGAGCAGCTGATGCCTCTCTCTCTCTCTCTCTCTCTCGGCTTGACTTTGCTGATGCAACTACTTTGAAAAGGTAGTCACGTGGCCTTTGAAAGGGCTGAGGGCGAGATGGGACCGCCATTGTGGGGAAAGTTGTGCTCTGAGGAGAATTGGCTTTTTATTTTATTTTTAACATTGCCACGTTCCTTGGCGCCGTTTCCCCCCTCCCCCGCTTCCGTTTTTGGGGGAGCGGGGGAAGAGGCTGGAAAACCTGGGGTCCCCCGCCATGGCGGGAGGGTTGGGAAGCCTAAAGTGTGCCAATTAACTAAACTGTCATCAGTAGTGTATTGAAAGTAAAATACTAATCCTTATACCAGAACTAAGCACACAAAATTGGAAGTATCATACTGAAATAAATGGGAGATATTTTGAAGAAAATACGTGAGGAGTAGGTTATTAAAAAGGGAAAAAAATCTTTCTGGGAAAAAAGCTTGAACTGAGAAATGGTGGCGGGGGGGAGTAAAGCTTTTGAACTGTTTATAATAAGAAGTTCTTTTATATTTTCTTGTTGAGATTTTTCCATTGTTTTGTTTCTGGAGGTTTATATAACTTGATTCCTACAAGCAAAACCCTAGTTTTTGTATTCTGAATAATGCAAGCCCTCCACGGCCGGCACATGGGAGTAGGCAAGGAGTAGGTAAGCTGCCTTGGATGCCACCTCACCTACAGGGTGCCTTCAGGCGCTCCCTCCCACCTGTCTCAGCTTCCTGGGTCACAGACCCAGAAAGCTGAGAGTGGTGGGACTGTGCACCTGTGTGTGCTGTCCTCCAAGCCCAGCTTCCTAGCCGGGCCCAGAGGAGAGCGGAGGAGAGAGTAGTTGAAATGTTATGGTTCTTGTTTCTAGTTTGACTGTTTTTTTTCTTTTTAGATGCTGTTGTTCCTGGCCAGAGGAGCCGAATTCTCGTCTGTGGACACAGCTTTGTGTTTTGGGCCACACATCAGGCTCGGAGAACTTCGGTCGGCTCTCAGCTGGGACTCAGCCAATATGATACTATCGAATGGCTTGGGCGCCGGGGTCTTCAGTGCCCTGGCCTGCTGCCATTGTTATTCCATGGAAATGCGGGCCCTCCTCCTCAGGTTTTAATCATTCACCTGGGAGGGAATGACCTCGGGCTAGTAAAAGGCAAGGCTTTAGTCTTGCAGGCCCGAGAGGATTTTTAGAACATTAGGGAGAGATGGCCCAGGACCATTATAATTTGGTCAGCCATGATTCCCCACTTTGTTTGGCGTAGTGCTTGGCCCCCCAGGTATAGAGAGGGTCCATTACAAAGCTAACAAAAAATTAGGAAGGCATTGGAAGGGGGGGTTGGACCACTATCTGCCCCACTCGGATATTTTTATGAAATTTTCTGACCTCTATAGAGGGGATGGGGTGCATCTCTCTGAAAAAGGTAACATGCTTTTCTTGAGAGATCTCCGGCAAGGTCTGCGGGTGGCCTTGGGCCTCCCAGTGGGTGCTAAGGCCTAAGTAGAGACTTGGCCTTAGTAGTGTCAGGTTTTTACTGGGTTTATGGTACTATGCGGCTAGGGGAGAACCGGAAAGCATCCCCCTTTTGGAGAGTTAGGGGTCTGGCAGGATCAACCTTTGAGTTTTGATGACCTGGGGTGGGAGAATGCAGACCATCCTGGAGGCTCGACTAGAGGGTGCCTTTCATTGAGATGTGGTCTGGTGGTTGGGCCTTCTGAGGTGTGCCTCCTTGCTGAGCCGGCCTGGTGGGAGCTGAGTCTCTCACCCACTAATGGCAGGAGAGCGGTCTGTTGAGACCCCTGGCTCTGACCAGGCTGCAGTTCTGGTTGCCCTTGCCATTTTTATTATTATACTTAATAAAGTGACCCTTAGTTATACCAATACCTTGTGTCTGACTCTTCATTCCGACATGGAAGGCAATCCGTCCCTAGCAGCCAGCAGCATCGCTGCTAGGTTGCAAGAATGTATTTTGCCTCCCTGGAAGGGAAGGATGGACTTTTGCGGCCCATTTGGGTGTGCTTTGGGGGGGGGGGCAGAGCTTGGCCGTAGTAACAGCTGGACCATCCGCCCCCTATTTTCAGTCCCCTGCTGAAGCTTGGCCCTCCCGTCTGCCCTGTTTTTTATATAGGCAAGTGCTGGTCACCTCATAGTTTGGGGGGCCGGGTAGGAATTTTTTGCTCCCCAGTTGATTGGCTGTTTGCTGGGGTGTTTTTTCGCCTACCCTACATAGCAGGTCAGAGGATTGTGGATTTGGCTATAGGGAGGTGCTGTTAAATAGGGAGGTGGCTCAGTGGTAGAGCATCAGCTTGGGAAGCAGAAGGTCCCAGGTTCAATCCCTGGCATCTCCAAATAAGGGTCCAGGTAAATAGGTGTGAAAAACCTCAGCTTGAGACCCTGGGGAGCCGCTGCCAGTCTGAGAAGACAATACTGACTTTGATGGACCAAAGGTCTGATTCAGTATAAGGCAGCTTCATATGTTCAAATAGGTTGGTCACTTTAGTTTGGCAGGTTTTTACTGGGTTTATGGTACTATGCGGCTAAGGGAGGACCGGAAAGCATCCCTCTTTTGGGGAGTTAGGGGTCTGGCAGGATCAACCTTTGGGGTTTGATGACCCGGGGTGGGAGAATGCAGACTGTCCTGGAGGCTCGACTAGAGGGCGCCTTCCATTGAGATGTGTGTCTGGTGGTTGGGCCCTCTGGGACGTGCCTCCTTGCTGGGCCGGCCTGGTGGGAGCTGTGCCACACAGCTCCGGCTGGGGGCTGGGTCTCTCACCCGCTAATGGCAGGGGAGCGGTCTGTTGAGACCCTTGGCCCTGACCAGGCCACAGTTCTAGTTGCCCTTGCCATTTTTATTATTATACTTAATAAAGTGGCCCTTAGTTATACCAATACCTTGTGTCCGACTCTTCATTCCAGCTTGGGGGACAAATAAGAAATGCCCATATTTGTTGTTATGATATTTTTACTGTTTGTCAAAATTTGCTTTCTTAAAGTCCAAACTATATGCCTGACTATGTACAGCTTTTCCTTTTTCCAAGACTGTAAATTGCAAAATCACATGGCCACTACTACCCAGGGACAGGGTGCCCATTATTTCCACCTCATCAACCAGTTCTTTCCTGTTGGTAAGAATCAAGTCCAGGATAGCAGATCTTGTTTCCTTCTCCACTTTCTGGAAAATGAAGTTGTCAGCAAGACAAGTCAGGATTTTTTTGACCTTTCATTTTTAGCAGAGTCTGGGTAATTGTTACCTCCCATGACCACTGTGTCCTTTCTCTATTGTAGGTGTATCTCATCCAAGTCCTCTTACTCCTTTTATTTTTACCCAGAGACTTTCAAACTGAATTGCCATGCTCAGATTCATGAATTTCCTCACAAGTATATAGCTCCTTCACATATAATGCTATGCCTCTGTCCTTTCTTATTTGTCTGTCCCTTTTAAATAAGCTGAACCCCTGAATCCTAATATTCCAATTGTGAGTGTCACATGAACAAGTTCCAGTAATGCCTATAGGTAATAGTCCCTTTCTGTATTAGGACTTCCAGTTCCTCCTGCTTGTTTCCCATACTTTGTGCATTAGTATAGAGACATCAGAATCCATGTTTTATGTACCCTGAAGTTTTCATTTCCGTATGTACCTGTGAGTTAATCAAATCTGGTTCTCCAGATTAGAATCCACTGCTCTTAACCACTACACCAAACTGGCTTTCCTACACCACACTTTCTCTCAGGCATCAGTCTGAATATTTTGCTTCCAGCCATCTAATCTAAAAAGCATTCTAAATGTGTAACAATAACAACAACAAAACTTACTTCTGGCATTTGAAAAGTTGAATTGGTCCAGTTAAAGGCTTTTTCTCTCTTTTCTTTGGTATTTCTCATCCTAACTTGCTCCGTGTTTCTCAAAATAACTACTATTAAGATCCTGAATGAATATAGTCTGGGTATAGGCCATAGTTGTTCAGCAGCCAGAGTCTTGGTAGTTCGACAGCAGATCTGTATAGTTTGCCTGTCAAAGCCTTATAAAGTAACTTCCATAGAAGTTCTTTTTCAGCTCGTAATGTAAAATGATTCCACACACATAAGGTCAGTGTTCAGACTGATCAAGATGTTTTGTGGGCACAGGAGCAAGAGTACTTTAATGTTGGATCATTACTTTCAACAAAACTCTGATTGAAAATCTTCATTGATCTCTCTGAAACTACATATGCTTTGCACAGATGCCTTTTCTTTAATGTTTCCCCTTTAATCTTGCTGAGCAGCTCATGGAAGTCTTGTTGATTTCTGTGAAATTATGTAATGAGAGTACCCAGCTAAGCAGCGTTAGTTGGTAAGCATTATCTCTTTTGGGTCAATTATATTGAATGTTTCTTGCTGTCCCCCATCTAATTCTTTTGCCCCTTGAGGTGTCATTGTTTGTGGCCAGGGAACTGAATACTATAGTTCCCATGAGATAATACAGCAAATCACATGTATGAGGTACCACTACTGTATGCACAACAATATTACCAACCAGAAGAAATCAATATCAAATGTGATTGAAGCATGAACCCTTCTTTTCTTAATGTAATTTTTTTCTAAAGTAGCCCCAAGTAGAAAGTAATTAGGTTTGAAGTCTGCTTTGTGATATATAAGAAGCCTGTCCTTCTTAATATTCTGGATCATTACATCTAATGGGATCTTGAAAAAGATGTTTCAAATGAATTGAGTCAAGCAACTATTCTAATGTTAATTTAAAACAATTAACACAATGGTATAAACATGTACCAGGAATTATGACACTACTTTTCTCCTGTTTATGATGTACTGTATTGAAACTAATAAAGAGTCTTCCTGTTCCAAATAAATATATTCATCTTGCATTGCCAATTTTTCAAATTTTTAAGAGAATTAGCAACTGATAGTCCAAGCTGGTGATACTCTTGCCTGCCATGAGTAAAGTGACTTTAGAAATCCATGCTCCATGAAGCCTGGTCTGCAAACCCCTTCAACTGCACGTTCCACGACTTGCGATCTGGACCCTTGCCCCTCCTGGCTAATTAAGGCCTGCCAGGAGGAACTAAGATATCCTATACGGGATATTATAAATCGATCCCTTTCAGAAGGTGTTTTCCCAACACCTCTGAAAGAGGCATTGGTCCGCCCTCTCCTGAAAAAACCGTCATCAGACCCGGCCGAATTGGCACATTACCGGCCGGTCTCAAATTTGCCCTTTTTAGGCAAAATTATCGAGAGGGCTGTGGCAGTGCAGTTACAGGAATTTCTGGAGGACGCTTCCGTCCTAGATCCATGCCAGTCCGGCTTCCGCCCGGGCCATGGGACGGAAACAGTCCTGGTCGCCCTCATGGATGACCTCCGACGGCAACTGGATCGAGGCGGCTCGGCAGTATTGCTGTTGTTAGACCTGTCGGCGGCGTTCGACATGGTCGACCACCGGCTGCTGACCCGCCGCCTCGCCGACGCAGGAATTCGGGGGCTAGCCTTACAGTGGCTCTCCTCCTTTCTTGAGGGTCGGGGACAAAGGGTGGCAATTGGGGGGGAACTGTCTCAGAGGTACCCACTCCATTGCGGAGTGCCTCAGGGAGCAGTCCTCTCCCCGATGCTGTTTAACATCTTTATGCGCCCCCTTGCCCAGATTGCACGGAGGTATGGGCTGGGTTGCCATCAATATGCAGATGACACTCAGCTCTATCTATTGATGGACGACCGGGCTGGTGATGTCCCAGCAAATTTGGACCGGGCACTACAAGCCGTGGCTGACTGGCTCAGGCTGAGCGGGCTGAAGTTAAATCCGGCGAAGACTGAGGTCCTTTGCGTGGGCCGTGGCGGCCCAGGGGGGGAGACCACTTTACCGGCCTTTGACGGTGCGCCACTGGTACCGGTGCGCAAAGTCAAGAGCCTGGGGGTGCTACTGGAGTCCTCCCTATCAATGGAGGCCCAGGTAGCTGCCACTGCTAGATCCGCCTTCTTCCATCTTAAGAGGGCGAGGCAGTTGGCTCCCTTCCTGGAGCGCGTCGACCTAGCAACTGTGATCCACGCAACGGTCACTTCGAGGTTAGACTACTGCAATGCCCTCTACATGGGGCTGCCCTTGTACCGAACACGGAGACTCCAGGTAGTCCAGAACGCGGCGGCCAGGCTGTTGGAGGGACTACCACGGTGGGAACCTGCACGGCCTGGGCTGCGCAATCTGCACTGGCTGCCGGTTGTCTACCGTGTCCGCTATAAGGTGCTGGTTATTACCTTTAAAGCCCTATATGGTCGAGGACCTGCCTACCTAAAGGACCGCCTCTCCCCATATGTACCCCGGAGAGCACTGAGGTCTGGTTCTCAGAACTTATTAACAATCCCTGGGCCAAGGGAAGTTAGGCTGAAGGCCACTAGGGAGCAGGCCTTCTCGGTGATAGCCCCTCGTTGGTAGAATGACCTTCCAGAGATGGTGCGAGCCCTGCGGGACCTGAACCAATTCCGCAGGGCTTGCAAAACATTTCTTTTTCAGCTGGCATTTGAGACATCAGGTGGTAATTGAGATGGAACCTGACTAACGAACAGCCATCTTAAATACAGCAGGATTATACTAATTTAGCACCTATTTTATATTTTATATGTTTTTATGTATTTTAAATAACTTATCTTGTAAGTAATATTACTGTTTTGTGTATTATGTGTTGGAAATATTTAGTACATAGTTTTCATTATACAAGGAGATATCTGGTGTTTTCTGGATCTTTGGTGGTGCAGCAGCCATTGGGCCTGGCAGCGGAGGTGTGGCAGTCTGGGAGGGAAGATTGTGCTGGAGTGAGGGAAGTGGTCCCTCTCTCCCACTCTCCTCTGCAAGCTGCAGAGAGAGGCAGAAGGGACTCTCTGTTGGCTCACAGAGTTGTTCTGGGCAAGCCACAGAAAGCACTGATGTTACCCGTTCCTGAGGACTGGAAGGTAGCAAATGTCACCCCCATCTTTAAAAAGGGTTCCAGAGGAGATCCGGGTAACTACATGCCAGTCAGTCTGACTTCAATACCGGGAAAGTTGGTAGAAACCATTATCAAGGACAGAATGAGTAGGCACATTGATGAACACGAGTTATTGAGGAAGACTCAGCATGGGTTCTGTAAGGGAAGATCTTGCCTTACTAACCTGTTACATTTCTTTGAGGGGGTGAACAAACATGTGGACAAAGGAGACCCGATAGATATTGTTTACCTTGACTTCCAGAAAGCTTTTGATAAAGTTCCTCATCAAAGGCTGCTTAGTAAGCTCGAGAGTCATGGAGGAAAAGGACAGATCCTCTTGTGGATCAAAAACTGGCTAATTAATAGGAAGCAGAGAATGAGTATGAATGGGCAGTCTTCGCAGTGGAGGACGGTAAGCAGTGGAGTGCTGCAGGGCTCAGTACTGGGTCCCATGCTCTTTAACTTGTTCATCAATGATTTGGAGTTGAGAGTAAGCAGTGAAGTGGCCAAGTTTGCGGATGACACTACATTGTTCAGGGTGGTAAGAACCAGAGAGGATTGTGAGGAACTCCAAAGGGATCTGTTGAGGCTGGGTGAGTGGGCTTCAACGTGGCAGATGAGGTTCAATGTGGCCAAGTGCAAAGTAATGCACATTGGGGCCAAGAATCCCAGCTGCAAATACAAGTTGATGGGGTGTGAACTGGCAGAGACTGACCAAGAGAGCGATCTTGGGGTTGTGGTAGATAACTCACTGAAAATGTCAAGACAGTGTGCGATTGCAATAAAAAAAGCCAACGGCATGCTGGGTATTACTAGGAAGGGAATTGAAAACAAATCAACCAGTATCATAATGCCCCTGTATAAATCAATGGTGCGGTCTCATTTGGAATACTGTGTGCAATTCTGGTCACCGCACCTCAAAAAGGATATTATAGCATTGCAAAAAGTGCAGAAAAGGGCAACTAGAATGATTACAGGTTTGGAACACTTTCCCTATGAAGAAAGGTTAAAACGCTTGGGGCTCTTTAGCTTGGAGAAACGTTGACTGTGGGGTGACATGATAGAGTTTTACAAGATTATGCATGGGATGGAGAAGGCAGAGAAATAAGTACTTTTCTCCCTTTCTCACAATACAAGAACTCGTGGGTATTCAATGAAATTGCTGAGCAGTTGGGTTAGAACGAATAAAAGGAGGTACTTCTTCACCCAAAGGGTGATTAACATGTGGAATTCACTGCCACAGGAGGTGGTGGCGGCTACAAGCATAGCCAGCTTCAAAAGGGGATTAGATAAAAATATGGAGGAGAGGTCCATCAGTGGCTATTAGCCACGGCCATTGGCCTGATCCAACATGGCTTCTCTTATGTTATCCAAGTAGGCAATTTCCACTTAATTGGGGGGAATTAGCTTGGAGTCAGAGCAAAGAGCAAAAAGGGCTCCAGGTCTGGTTTAGCCAATCACAAATTGAAGAGATGATGTAAATCTCTTTCCATGTTACTGAGACATGTGATTCACTAGAGAGAGAAAAAAGACAAACTGTACTGCAGATTAACTGTCCAGTTTTTTGGGTTTTTTGCTTCCAGACCTAGGGTTCCCAGCTTCCAGGTGTGAGCTGGAGATCTCCCAGAATTACATCTGAACGTTAGATACAGAGATCTGCCCCCCTCCCCAAGAAAATGACTGCTTGGGAGAGTAGATTCTATGGTATTTTATCCAGCTGAGACCTCTCCCCAGATTCTTCTGGGAATTGAATTTATTAACTGGGAATAAATTCTGTTTCAAATAATAATGCTGGGAATTGAATTTATTAACTTTCGTCTAATCAATTAGAGGGAGCATTAGGGCGGGCTTTCAAATTAATCAATTTCGATTAAATAAGTAGTGAGTTAGACAATTAGGGAACGAAGTGGATGGTGGGGTGTGAATCTAAGTTGTAAGTGAGATAACCTAGGTGGGAGGGTGAGGCCACCTTAATATCGGGCATACCAGGCATAGGTGTGGATGCTTGGCCAGGGGATTCCAGTGCTCCTGGGGAGGGGAAAGTATGACGGTGGGAATAGACAGAAGTGTAAGGGAAGGGGGTGGAGACAAAATGGGGCCCAGCCCCCTTCCAGTCTACTTCCCATCCCAATGGTGACAGGTAGTGGGGCCAAGAGGAAATGCCCGTCTCCGTCATTGGTGTTATGCAACGCCAGGTCCGTAAATAATAAGACCTCAATCCTTAGGGAGTTCCTGCTTCGGCAGGATGTGGACCTGGCTTGCGTGACCGAGACCTGGGTGCGAGATGGGGAGACTCGGTCTTTCACCAATTGCGGACTAGTGGGCGGGGGGAGAGGTGGTGTTATTCATACGGGAGGGTTACTCCTTCCGGGCTCTCCCAGCCCCAACGATCGACGGCATTGAATGTGCCGGTCTGGCATGGGATGTCGGAGAGGGGTTGGTGATTTGGCTGGTGTACCGTCCACCTAACGCACCAGCGAGCGCCTTACCATCCCTGATGGAGGCGGTGGCATGCTGGCCGTTGGAGTACCCAGGGCTTATGGTCCTGGGTGATTTCAATGTCCATGCTGATGACACGGCTTCCACTCAGGCGATGGGTCTAGTGTCTTCCATGGCGACACAGGGACATTCTCAATTTGTTACAACCCCCACGCATCAGGCAGGGCACACATTAGATCTGATCTTTGCGTCCGGGATTTTGGTGAATGATATCGCGGTAGAAGCGGTACCATGGTCAGATCACCTAGCCCTCAAGGCCCTTAAGGAGACACCACCTCAACCCTGTATCGGCGGAGAGCCTATTTGGGCTCGCCTGCGGAGCCTGATGGACCCGGAACGGTTCCAGATGGCCCTGAGGGATCCCTGGTCCCCTGGCGATTCCCTTGATGACCTGGTGGAGACCTGGCAAAACCAGCTATCCAGGGTTATCAACGAGATCGTACCTCGACGTCCTCTGTGCCCTCGTGCGAGGCTGGCCCCATGATATACCTTGGAGCTACATCAGCTGAAACAAGGGCTCAGACAACTGGAGAGGCAGTGGCGGCATACTTGGGATGAAGCAACGAGAACATCCTATAGAACGTTTATGAGGTCTTATGAGATGGCAGTCAAGGCCGCAAAGAAGGATTACTTTGCGGCCAGGATTGCATCTGCAAATTCACGCCCGGCACAATTGCTTAGAATAATTGGAAACCTTATTACACTGCCTCAAGGCAGACCAAATGTGAGAGAATTAGAGATAGACTGTGAGACTTTTGCAAAATATTTTGCAGATAAAATCACGTTGCTCCGCCAAGACCTGCCTATCACATTGAATACAGTACAGGAACTTGAGGCTCCGCGCCTGTCTTCTGGTTTAGTTCTGGGTCACTTCGACCCACTCAGCCTGGAGGAAGTTGACGGAATCCTCTCTGCTGCATGCCCAACAACATGTGATCTGGACCCTTGCCCCTCCTGGCTGATTAAACCTTGCCAGAGGGAGCTTAGATGTCCTTTACGGGACATTATAAATAGATCCCTCTTGGAGGGGCGCTTCCCAACACCCTTGAAAGAGGCTTTGGTCCATCCCCTCCTGAAAAAACATACAGCAGACCCAGCCGAATTGGCAAACTACCGACCAGTCTCTAATTTACTGTTTCTAGGTAAAATTATCGAGAGGGCAGTGGCGTTGCAGCTGCAGGGTTTTCTGGATGATGCTTCCATCCTAGACCCTTGCCAGTCCGGCTTCTGTCCGGGCCATGGGATGGAGACAGTGCTGGTTGCCTTGGCAGATGACCTCCAGCGGCACCTGGATCGAGGTGGTGTAGCGGTGCTGATGTTGTTAGATCTGTCGGCAGCGTTTGATAAAGTCAACCATCAGCTACTGATCCACCGCCTCGCCGACATAGGGGTTAGGGGGTTGGCCTTACAATGGCTTTCCTCCTTCCTCAACGGACGGGGACAAAGGGTGGCAATTGGGAGTGAGCTGTCCCAGAGGCGCACCCTAGAATGTGGGGTACCTCAGGGAGCAGTTCTCTCCCCGATGTTATTTAACATCTACATGCACCCCCTTGCACAGATTGCCCGGAGGTATGGGCTTGGGTGTCATCAATACGCAGATGACACCCAGCTCTATCTGCTAATGTATGGCCGACCTGACTGCATCCCAGGGAACCTGGACCAGGCATTACAGGCCGTGGCAACTTGGCTTAGGCTGAGTGGGTTGAAGTTGAACCCGACGAAGACAGAGGTCCTTTGCGTGGGTCGCGGCGCTCTGGGGAGGGAAATACCTCTCCCGGTTTTTGACAGTGTGCCGCTGAAAGCGGCGTACCAGGTCAAGAGCTTGGGAGTCCTGCTGGAGCCTTCATTATCAATGGAGGCCCAGATAGCAGCCACTGCCAAGTCAGCATTTTTTCACCCCAAGCGGGCAAGGCAGTTGGCCCCTTTCCTGGAGCGTCGGGACCTGGCAACAGTGATCCATGCGACGGTCACCTCAAGATTGGACTACTCTAATGCCCTCTACATGGGGCTGCCTCTGTGCCAAACCCGGAAGCTGCAACTGGTGCAGAACGCGGCGGCTAGGCTGCTATTAGGGCTCCTGAAGTGGGAGCACATACAGCCGGGGCTGTGCGGACTGCACTGGCTGGCAGTTACATACCGGGTTTGCTACAAAGTGCTGGTTATTACCTTTAAAGCCCTATATGGTCGAGGACCTGCCTACCTGAGGGACCGTCTTTCCCCATACAAGCCCCAGAGAGCACTGAGGTCAGCGGGGAAGAACAAGCTGGCTATCCCTGGGCCAAAGGAGGCGAAACTACAGAACACCCGCACACGGGCCTTCTCTTTTGTAGCTCCACACCTATGGAACCAGCTCTCGGAAGAGGTGCGGGCCCTGCGAAGTCTTGACTAATTCCGCAGGGCCTGCAAGACCATCCTTTTCAGGATGGCCTTTGCGGATTGCTGATTGAACGTTTGATGATTGATGGATTCGCTTCAGTGACTTTCGCCATCATGTCAACTAATAGAATAGCACCAGGAATGCCTATTGTTAATTTTATTGTCAATTTTAAACCAGAACGTTTTTAAGACTAATGTTGATTTTAAAAGTTTGTATAATTGTTGTATGGACATGTTGTTAGCTGCCTTGAGCCTGCCTAGGCGGGGAGGGTGGGATATAAATAAAATCTTTTATTATTATTATTATTATTATTATTATTATTATTATTATTATTATTATTATTATCATCATCATCATCATCATCATCATCATCATCATCATCATCATCATCATCATCATCATCATCTCCTCAGGCTCTACCACACAATCTCCAAGGATTTTCCAATCTGGAGTTTGCAATCCAGGATTCAGGCCTGGCCTTGATGAATCCTGCCTCAAAGGCCTAAATAGGCCTGGAAATGGCCCTGCCCCTCCCCCTCCTTTTTACTGACAGAATTAATTTTGGAATGCTGTGGTTGCCTAGCAACAGTCTCTGAGGGAGTCAATTGCTTAAAGCTACAAGCACTCCTTTTATAAGCTGCCCTATATATTTTTTTTAGATTTCAAATTTCTCTGCAAACCTGAGGCCTTTTGTAGAAAGATCTCTCTTGCCTGTTCACTGCTCCAGTCACTGGATTTAAGTATCCAAAGACTGCTGACAAATAGGCATGCCCAAGATTCATTGGGGAATCCCATCTCTTCCCCACTCTCTCACTGAGCTCAACGTGAAGCCCTGGGCTGTCTGGCAGCTTTCCACAGCTCACCTGGAGCCAGCAGAGTCTCCCCCCCTCACCACCACTCTCTGCAGCTTGCCTGGAATAGCTCCAAGTGAGTCAGAACAGTCTCTCCCCCCCCCCCCCCAGCTCACTGTGGTCTACTGTCTTGCAGAGAGCAGAGTGGGGGAGTGACAAGGGTTTTGCTTGCCCCTGGGATGACAAGACCCTGGGTAGGGAGGCAAGGTGAAACAAGTTACAAAATAACAAAGAGAGACTAATTCTCACCCCCAGCCTAAGGAATCTGCCACCAGTCTTTTCTAACTATTCTCCCAACACAAGAGTGAAAAGACAAGCCTCCTGGCCTCTCAGAGAGTTAACAAGAAAGTCAGCCCTGAAGGGTGGTTTGCAGTTTGAGTTTTCAAACTAGGTATTAAACAGTAGGTGCTCAAGGTTCCAGACCTGGACTAGGCTTTTGAGGTTACAGGAGACAAGAATCCACATAATATAATTGATTTATTAACGTGCAAAAATATTTTAAAAATAAAAACAAGACTGTATAGGACAAAAACAAAACCTATGCTTTTCCAATTTAGCTAAGAAGACGACGACATTGGATTTATATCCCACCCTCCACTGTGAATCTCAGAGTGACTCACAATCTCCTTTATCTTCCACCCCCACAACAGACACCCTGTGAGGCGGGTGGGGCTGAGAGGACTCTCACAGCAGCTACCCTTTCAAGGACAACCTTTGTCAGAGCTATGTCTGACCCAAAACCATTCCAGCATGTGCAAATGGAGGAGTGGGGAATCAAACCTGGATCTCCCAGATAAGAGTCTGCACACTTAACCACTACATCAAACTGGCTCTCTTCAATAATCACCAGTTGTAACTCAGAAGGTAATCCAATTCAGCATCAAAACTTTAGTTCTCAGAGACAAGTCACAGCCTCAATCAATACAAAAAACAGAACTGAAGATGGATCCCAAGTTATTTTGTGAGCAATTTACCTGCATCTGTATCCTCTAAAAGGGAAAAAAATAAAGTTTGGATTAAAAAAAAGATTGATCCCAAGCGAGACTGAGCTGGACAACCATTTGATCACCAAGCTACAAAAAAGACAAAAGGCTAGCTAACTTACAGAAAGATTTCTGATGGGCTCCAGACCTGGTTTAGCCAATCACAAATTGAAGAGATGATGTAAATCTCTTTCCATGTTACTGAGACATGTGATTTGCTAGAGAGAGAAAAGACAAACTGTACTGCAGATTAACTGTCCAGGTTTTTTGCTTCCAGATCTAGAGTTCCCAGCTTCCAGGCGGGAGCTGGAGATCTCCCAGAATTACATCTGAAATCTAGACACAGAGATCTGCCCCTCCCCCCAAAGAAAATGACTCCTTTGGAGGGTCTCTCTCTCTCTCTCTCTCTCTCTCTCTCGGCTTGGCTTCGCGAACGAAGATTTAAGAAGGGTGCAATAGTCCACGTTTGCTGCAGGCTCGCTGGTGGCTGACAAGACCAATGTGGGACAGGCAGGTCCGGCCACAGCGGCTGCAGGGAAAAGTCTGATTTAGGGTTGGTCCTGTAGCAGTGCGATTCTTCCTCAATCTCCTTTTGTCCTCAAGACCAGCTATGCGTGCGCTCTCAAAGGAAGAGACAGCCTGGTGGATGGTGTGCCTCCATGCTTTGCGATCTGAGGCTAGGTCAGACCACTGGTGATGGTTGATGTGACAGGTGCTAAGGGATTTCTTCAAGGAGTCCTTGTACCTCTTCTTTGGTGCCCCTCTATTTCGATGGCCGGTGGAGAGTTCGCCATACAGGGCAATCTTGGGAAGGCGGTGGTTTTCCATCCTAGAAATATGCCCTGCCCAGCGCAGCTGCGTCTTCAACAGCAGTGCCTCGATGCTGGTAACCTCTGCCCGCTTGAGGACTTCAGTGTTGGTCACAAAGTCACTCCAGTGGATGTTGAGGATGGTGCGAAGGCAGCGCTGATGAAAACGCTCAAGGAGTCGCAGGTGATGACGGTATAAAACCCACGATTCGGAGCCATAGATGAGGGTTGTCATCACAACCGCTTTGTAAACATTGATCTTTGTGCCTTTTTTCAGATGCTTGTTGCTCCACACTCTTTTGTGCAGTCGGCCAAATGCACGGTTTGCCTTTGCCAGCCTGTTATCAATCTCCTTGTCGATCTTGGCATCTGAGGAGATGATGCACCCCAGGTAGCTGAACTGCTGGACTGTCTTCAGAACTGATTCACCCACAGTGATGCAGGGAGGGTGATAATCTTCCTGGGGTGCAGGCTGGTGGAGAACTTCTGTCTTCTTCAGACTAACTTCTAGGCCGAATAGCTTGGCAGCCTCTGCAAAGCAGGACGTCATATGCTGCAGAGCTGATACCGAGTGGGAGACGAGTGCAGCATCATCAGCAAACAGTAGCTCTCGGATGAGTTTTTCCATCGTCTTGGAGTGTGCCTTTAGTCGCCTCAGGTTGAACAGGCTGCCATCGGTGCAATAGCGGATGTAGACACCATCGTCCTCATCTAGATCTACTGCGGCTCTTTGAAGCATCATGCTAAAGAAGATCGTAAAGAGAGTTGGCGCGAGAACGCAGCCTTGCTTTACACCTGTGCCTATTGGGAAGGGCTCTGAGAGGTCGTTGCAGTGTCTGACTTGGCCTCGCTGGTCTTCGTGTAGCTGGATGATCATGCTGAGGAACCTTGGGGGACATCCTAAACGTTCCAAGATTTGCCACAGGCCTTTCCTGCTAACGGTATCGAAAGCTTTGGTGAGGTCGACAAAAGTCACATACAGAGCCTTGTTCTGTTCCCTGCATTTCTCTTGGAGCTGCCTGAGAACAAATACCATGTCGGTGGTGCTCCTGTTAGCTCTGAAGCCGCACTGGCTCTCTGGAGGAGTTCTTCTGCAATGGTGGGCACCAGTCTGTTCAGGAGTATTCTGGCAAGGATTTTGCCTGCGATGGAGAGCAGGGTTATCCCCCGGTAGTTGGAGCAGTCTGACTTTTCCCCTTTGTTCTTGTATAGGGTGATGATGATTGCATCGCGAAAGTCCTGTGGTAATTTGCCTTGTTCCCAGCAGGTGACAAGTACTTTGTGAAGTGAGCTATGTAGTACTGTGCCCCCATGCTTCCAGATCTCTGGTGGAATTCCATCAACTCCTGCTGCCTTGCCACTTTTCAGTTGCTTGATGGCTTTAACAGTCTCTTCTAGGGTGGGGATCTCATCCAACTCTGTTTTCACCGGTTGAAGTGGGGTGAGGTGGATTGCTGAATCTTGAACTACGCGGTTGGCACTGAAGAGAACCTGAAAATATTCCGACCACCGGTTCAGTATGGATGCCTTGTCTGTGAGGAGCACTTGGCCGTCTGCACTATGCAAGGGACTCTGAGCCTGATATGATGGACCATATACTGCCTTCAGGGCTTCGTAGAACCCTCTTAAATCACCAGTGTCTGCACACAGCTGGGTTCTCTCTGCAAGCTTGGTCCACCACTCGTTCTGAATGTCTCGAAGCTTGCGCTGGAGGTTGCTACATGCAGCGCGAAAGGTTGCTTTTTTCCCAGGACAGGAGGGCTGAGCAAGATGTGCTTGGTAGGCAGATCTCTTTTTTGCCAGTAATTCTTGGATCTCTTGATTGTTCTCATCAAACCAGTCCTTGTTCTTCCTTGTGGAGAACCCGAGGACTTCTTCAGAGATCTGCAGGACGGTAGTTTTTAGGTGTTCCCAGAGTGCTTCTGGAGAAGGGTCTGTGGGGCAACTGAGGTCCTCAATTCTTGACTGGAGTTTTGCCTGGAAGGCAGTTTTAACTTCGGCTGACTGGAGGCTGCCAACCTGAAACTTCCTCCGAGGGATATCTCCTCTCCTGGGTGTGGGTTTAAATTGAAGACGGAGATTGCAGCGTACAAGACGATGATCCGTATGACATTCTGCGCTGGGCATTACTCGGGTGTGTAAGACATCTCGAAGGTCTCTCTGGCGCACCAGAATGTAGTCGATAAGGTGCCAATTCTTGGACCGTGGGTGCATCCAGGTTGTTTTCAGACTGTTCTTCTGCTGGAAAATAGTGTTGGTGATGGTGAGCTGGTGCTCCATGCAGAATTCTAGCAGGAGGCGCCCGTTGTCATTGCAGTTGCCAATGCCGTGTTTGCCAAGTACTCCTTTCCAGGCTTCCGAGTCTTTACCTACTCTGGCATTGAAGTCGCCAAGGATGATCACCTTGTCCTCTGTAGGGGTCTTTCGTACGAGGTTGCGTAGATCAGCATAGAACTTGTTCTTTTCTGCAGGATCTGCTTGAAGGGTTGGGGCATACACACTGAAGAGTGTTGCATGCTGCTTGTTTTGAAGTGGGAGGCGCATGGACATGATGCGATCTGAGTGACCTGTTGGAAGGTTTTCGAGTTTGGAGGCAATGGAGTTCCTGACCATGAAGCCAACGCCAGAAAGGCGGCTCTCAGCCTTTGACTTACCCGACCAGTAGAGGGTATAGCCAGCACCGTGTTCTTGAAGACTACCTTCCTCAGGGAAACGGACCTCACTGAGAGCTGCTATGTCGATATTCAACCTGAGAAGTTCGTGGGCAACCAGAGCAGAGCGTCGTTCAGGGCGACCACTGCCTACTGTGTCAAGCATGGTTCTGCATGGTTTTGGAGGGTAGATTCTAAGGTATTGTAGATCACCAGTTTCTGGTGATTTAATACCACGTGACTTGCATGACTCAACTAGGCCTGCCTGTATGCTACTGTTCAACCACCACCAGCACCATGTGAAAGTCAATATAGTGTAGCAGTTAGAACTTCAGAGTAGAGTCTGGGAGAGTCAGGTTTAGATTTCCATATTGCTTTGGAAGCACAGTGGGGGATTTTTTTACCAGTCACATACATTCAGCCTAATCTATTTCACAGGGTTGTTGTGTGGATAAAAAGGGGAATGTTAGTTACTTTTGTCTCCACTGTGGAGAAATGTGGGGTATGAAAAAAATAAATAATAAATTTAGCTGAAGATAGGAAGCAAATATAAGGTAGATTGGTGAATGACTGAGGAGACAATGGGGATTGCCTGTGGGAGAGAAACAGTGTACGGAAAGTGAGGTGCTAGCCCACAAATACCATGCAAGTGGCCCTGGTCCATCAGCTGGCACCACAAAGCTGCTGAGGGGGAAGCTTAAGACACAGAATCAGATAAAGTTAGGTTGGCCATTGGATGGGAAGGAGATAGGATTGCCAATTCCAGGTTATGAAATTCCTAGATATTTGTGGAGAAGAGCTAGTGGTGTTTGAGAAGGGATCTCAGAGCAGCATAATGCTATAGATTACACTCTCCAAAGCAGCAACTTCCTCCATGGGAACTAGGTTTGCCAACCTCCAGGTGAGGGCTGGAGATCACCCAGAATTACAACTGCTTTACAGATGACAAAGATCAGTTACCCTGAAGAAAATGGCTGCTCTGGAGTGTAGACTGCTTTATACCTTGCTGAGGTTGCTTCCCTCCCCAAACCTCACTCTCCCAAGGCTCCACTCCCAAATCTCCATGATTTTCTTAACCTAGAGGTGGCAACCCTAATAGGGGAAGTGATATCTGTAGTTTGGGATCTGTGCTGTTTCTAAACCATCTCCAGTCCCCACCCACCTGGATGTTAGCAACCCTATAACAAGATAAGGAAGAAGAAAAGGGGAGAGGCTATGGGGCTTACAGGAAAAGGAAAGAGAAAATATTGGGGTGGGGAAAATGAGGTGCCTCCCTCAAGTCTTCCTGTGTTCCCACTTCTTAGGTTGTAAGTACTATTCTCTGTGTTGTCTCTGTTTTAGTCGTACATGTTAAATGCTTTAATTCTGAAAACTACCTTCTGCTTTTGTAGAAGGGTGGTATAGAAATTTAGAAAATAAATAGTCTGTAGCAACAAATTAACCTTTGTCAAAGTTAACTTCTGATGTAATCCTGTATATCAGAGAAAATTCAGGGTCCCCCCCCCCCATTTTTTCCCTACCTTTTGGAACACTGGATGTTAAAATGATGTTACTCTTCTGGGGAAGGGGAGGGGTATTTCTACTGATTTATGTCTCCCATTTTGCCCCATACATTGTTTCTGAAGGTTCCTTCATGAGCAGAGTGTCCAGGATTAGAGATCTGATAGGCCCAGTGGGTAACAGTAGAAGTTAGAAGGCAAGGAAGTTCTTGTGGTGCCTAATGATTTACAATTATGATGACAGTCTGTATGAAAGGTAAGGTTTTGATTAGGGAATATAGAAATGCCTTTCTAGTACCTTCCTTAGAGCTTCCATTTTCTTTGACAAATGAAGTAGCTGTATTTTCCTTCCTGTAAAATATTATTTGTCATTGTGGCTGAATCTACTGCCAATTGGTATCTGATACTGTAATTGCACTGGCTTGTAAAATATCGAAAGTATCAAATTACATAATTTGCCAATAGGATTGAACACAATGATAAGTGCTTTGGGGAACTTTTAAGGGCACTGTTGGGAGATTTTGCAACTACTGCTGCAGCATCAAGTAATGGATATTGATCCTAATACCTTTGTTAAAAGAGAAATTGATTGCTATGTTATGGACTAGTAGTATTTTAAGTGCTTCATGCAGTCAATTGAATGAGAATCCTTACAAGTATTTTAATTTTTAGGGAACAAGACTATATTTCTAAATATGTTTGCAGCACATATTCCTACAGAGTTGATAGTGTGTAGGCAGTCAGATAAGTAGGTACATCACTCATCTGTTGTCTAATTTTACAGCCATTCCCATGCTTGTCAAATGCTGTTGAGTATCAAGGTTTCTAATCCTGTACAAAATCCTCAGAGGCCTAACAATGTTTCCTTTCTACATTCTGATGTCATAATTTGGAAAATATTTACCTGTTCTACTGTTCAATGACCATTGTGCTAGTATAACCCTACTGATTTCAGTAGATTTAAACCAGTGTAAATGTTCTTTAATATTATGTTTACTGTGATGGACAGGCTGGGTTCCACCTCTCTGTAAGAGCAACCAAAGAGAGTAGATGGAATGCTGAAAGGAAGAGACTTGAAAAAACAGCATTTGAGAAACCACTATTTGAGAGAGCGCTCACAGAGGGAGAAGCTGACAGCTTAAGGGATGAAGTGAAAAGGCTTGTTCTGACTGAGAGGAACTGTATAAAAGCTGCTTTGAACAGGCTGAAAATAGTTAATCCTAGTTGTAGGTATAGGACTTCAGTTCAAAAGTTCAATGGAAGTGAAACATTGTTTCTTAGACTTTCTTTTCCTTAGTGTTTTGATATAAATAATAGTTTCTTGTATTGATAAACTCTGTGGGCTGCTTGTCTAAGGGGAAGAAACACACAAATACACAATTTAGTATCTTGGTCTATATATATTTTTTAAAGAGCCCCGTGGTGCAGAGTGGTAAAGCTGCAGTACTGCAGTTGGAGCCATCTACTCACGACCTGAGTTCAATCCCAGCGGAAGCTGGTTCAGATAGCCGGCTCCAGGTTGACTCAGCCTTCCATCCTTCCGAGGTCAGTAAAATGAGTACCCAGCTTGCTGGGGGGAAAGTGTAGATGACTGGGGAAGGCAATGGCAAACCACCCCATAAAAAGTCTGCCATGAAAACGTTGTGAAAGCAACGTCACCCCAGAGTCGAAAATGGCTGGTGCTTGCACTGGGGACTACCTTTACCTTTTTAAATATACATTTATTCATGTATATGAATATTCATTTATTCTAGTATATGAATGAACAGTGGCAGCAAGTCACAATAGCTCTGTGTGAATGATGGCATATTATTAAAGGGGGCTGGGCTATCCTGTCTGGGGTGGTTTCTGGAAGTGAAAGAGAGGACCTGATGTGTGAAATGGTCACGACTATGTGGATTTTAAAAGAGACAAGAACAGTGGAGAGTGTGATGTTCTGACCTGAAGAAGAGAGGTTGTAGAAGGAGATAGGCACTCTGTGTGAGTAGAAAAGGGGCATCACAATCACTTTTGAGCCGAGATTTTGAATGATGAAATGCAGGAGTTATGAGAGAGAGGGGGGGAGGGAGAGAGAGAGATGGGGTCATCTGAAATACAACCTGCTAATTTTCAGGATTAACAATAACAAAGACTAGCTAAATAAGAGAAAATAGAAATAAAGGAAGATGCTATGTCATTTGTACTGAAGAAAATAAGGCATTGCTACTGTAGTTCAAGCAATGTATAGCTTATTTTTAGACAACAATCCTGCACACCACCATCTGGATTGCAGCCATGTTATATTGAGTATATTTGATGTGTTCATATTTTCACTGATATGAAATTATGAACATACTAGGAATAAGACCCATTGTGATGGAAAATACAACAGGCACTAGAAAGAGGCTGTGGGCGAGTGCCTCCCATCCTTGCTGCCTTCTCACCCACTCACCCAAGTGAAGGCATTCACTCTCCCCAACCTTGATGTCTTCCCACCCATTTTCTGTGGAGAATTTCAGCTTTTCATGTCCTCCCCCCCTCCCTGCAGCCTTTGCCTAGTAAAAGTACAGTCTTTCTCTACAGTGTGGACCAAAGCAACTCACATTATTCTCCCCTTCCCCTTTTGATCTGCACAATAGCCCTGTGAGGTAGGTTAGGCTGTGACTGGTCCCAAAATCAGTGTGGACCAAAGCAGGAGGGAAGTGTCCTCAGCAGGATATAATGGCACAGAGTCCACCCTGCAAAGCAGTCATTTTCTGCAGGGGAAATGATCTCTGCCATCTGAAGAGCAATTGTAATTCTGAGTCATCAGCTGGAGATTGGCAACAATGGTTCCCCAGGTGGAAATGGCTGGTTTGGAAGGTGGAGTGTATGGCATTGTATCAAAAGGGCCTCCCCTACCCCCCCCCCACCTTTTAGTGAGAGAACCAAGGCTAGTTGCATTTTACTGAAAGAAGCAAACTCAGTTGCCTAGCAACAGCTACTATCTAGCAGTTTCTCTAGTGGCCCAATCCTCATCTGTCCTGGGGCTGGCAGTGGGTGGGGGAGAGGAGCAGACCCAGCCAATGGCATGCAAGTTTTCTTGACTGGCAGTTCATCGGCCATTGACTGATGTGGTATGCACTACAGCCAGTGATAGAGCTGGAAAATGCAGGATGTTGGGAATATTGTCTGTCTGTCTGATTTTATGTTTCTTTTTTCTCCTAGTGGTATGAGGAAATCATTTTAGTGTTGAAACATAAAAAGGGTGCAAATATAATAGCACAAGCTGCTGCACTGGTGAAAACACTAGAAAACGTCAGTAGTTCCTCTTAATTATGTACCTGAACCAACTGTGCTTATGCATTGTTCCTCTACATCGGGTCTACAGAAAAACAAAAATGGGGAGTAATCCTAAACAGGTCTACTTAGAAGTAATATCCATTTTATTTAATGGGGCTTCTTCCAAGGAAATGTTTTTAGAACTGCTGACAGAATAAACATAAATTTAACAGGCAGACCCAGTTCTGCTACAAATCTTTGTCCGCTGCTGGACCTTCTTGTCAGCCTAAGATTTCAATTGTATTGCGTTCTCCTTATTAGGGACGGACATGAGAAATTTTTGCAGGTTTGTGGTTTATGAAGTGAACTTTGTGGCAGGTCAACCTAAATGAACTTTGAATGAATTTTTCTCCTGTTCATGGAGGTTTGTGCCAGTCTGTGAATGGATACATCTTCAGAAAGCCTGTCTCTGCTCAATCTAAATGCTTACACAACTTCAATTTAAATGTTTATACAACTTCAAAGCATCAGGAGTGTGGCAGAACCTGGAGGATGTGAAGAGGACCACGTGGGAGAGATCCACAATGACTTTGATGTCTTTAGCTTGCACAGGATCCATTCTATACACTCTTGAACCCACACTTGTCAAATGACTGCTGGTCATTATGACAGATGCAGGATCAGAAATGTTTAGAATGGATTCTGTGCAAGCTAGAGACACCAAACTCTCATGGAATCTTTGGCTGCTTTTTCACTACCTGCTGTCTAAGCTGGATTTATGGGTTCTAAGTTATGCCCCTCCAGAAGGCACCCCAGGAAAGTGCTTTCTAGCATGCCATGTGTGTGTTCTACTGCATCATAAACCTCATGGATGGAATTGTTTTATTTGGCCCCTAAAAGTTCATGATGGTTCATGATTTGTGAACAAGGCATGCTGTAAACCAGGGGTGGCCAAACTTGCTTAACGTAAGAGCCACACAGAATAAATGTCAGATGTTTGAGACCTTCAAGACATGAACGTCAAATGTTTGAGAGCTGCAAGACATGTTAGATGTTTGAAAGCCACAAAACATGAACATCAAATGTTTGAGAGTCACAAGACAGGGAGGGAGGGAGGGAGGGAGGGAGGGAGGAAGGAAGGAAGGAAGGAAGGAAGGAAGGAAGGAAGGAAGGAAGGAAGGAAGGAAGGAAGGAAGGAAGGAAGGAAGGAAAGAAGGAAGGAAGGAAGGAAGGAAGGAAAATAGATGGAGAAGGAAGGGAGAGATGGAAAGAAAGCAACTTTAACTTTAAATGACTTCTCCAAGCTGCCATCTGACTTGACTTGGCGAAGTGATTTAAAGAGACAAATGCTGTCTTCAGGTCAGCTGAAGGGGCAGTGGGGACTTCAAGAGCCATACAATATGTGTGAAAGAGTCACATGTGACTCCTTAGCCACAGTTTGGCTACCCCTAATGTAAGCCATGAACTGAACCATATTTTCCTGGTCCCTCCCATCTATACTCATGATTCAAAAAGAAGCCTGACAGAGCTTTGTTTCCTCCAGTGCTTCACACATCTGGAAATGGGAGATAACCCCAGAATCCCCTTTGAAGCTGGAGGCAATCTCCATTTTCTGCTGGGCAGTGTCTTGGCAGTAAAGTATGCCATTCTCTTGCACTTCCCTTCTAGGCACTTTGTCCATTGAAATATAGGATATTTATCTAGCTTTCCAGCATCCTTGCATTTATTATAACTTTTTTCAGGTTTTGCAGTGCCATTTCCTGGCTTCTATTACCAATTTTGTCCTCACCCTAAGCCGATCTGACATTCCTCTTTTCAGCACAGTGTCCTTCCGATTTCCCACTATCTGCCCTGGGGCTTCAGCTTGCGTCACTGTTTTTGTGTGGCAAAGAGAAACTGCTAAACCCAGTTTCTCTTTGCCACACAAAAACGGTGATGCAGGCTGAAGCCCCGGGGCAGATAATGGGAAATTGGAAGGATGCCGCACTGAAAAGAGGAATGTCAGAGCGGCATAGAGTGAGTGAGAAATCGGTCTCTGTTTCTTCCTGAGATTAAATGGGGGAAATAAAGCCAACGTGTAGGACTGGCAGAAAGTAACTCCAGCTGGGCCTCTCTTCCTTTTAAGGGTTTGTATACAAATACAGCTGCAATTAGGTGATGCTCTAAGTTCCAGAATGTTCTGAGCCCCAGCATGCATGTGCACAAAGAACAATCAACTAGAATAACACTTTTAGCCTATTTGGCGATGTAGACTGACAATGCCTATTCAATCCTTTTGATAATGCTGTTCCTTTCTTCTCAAATTGCAGAGAAGAGAAGGGGCCCTAAAATGCCATAGAGATGAGTCAGAACATTATGGCACCATGATGGATTCATTTTTATGTAATAAAAATACACATGCACACATAACTTGAATTCCCTTTTCACTCAAGTAATCAGGTAATTCCCTAGCAGTCTTATAATAGCTCACCAGTCTTGATAGATGCTGTCAGCTTTAATTAGTTGAGTTCTGATCCTTTATCCACAGAGGTCAGTGAGAAAATTGCCACTTATTGATGTTTATGTTGGCATCAAGACTCCTGCAGTGAAGCCTAGATTCTACAAATGGGATCTCTTCAGTCTATTGTTGGGGAACTAATACTGTCTTTCACTCTTTCTCCCTGAAAACTATTTTAAACACCAGGCTATCCTTCAGGGATAAAATTCTATTGGCAACCTATATAGCTAATATTAATGTCTAGTGAAGTATTTTAATGACTGTATAATTATCATCATGACAATTATTTGTTCAGTGTTTACAATATATTTGCTTGATAACACCATTCTCTACAAACTTTAAATGACAGATCTAACAAGCAATCATTTTCTTATCCTTAGTATATTACTGAATCATTTCCTCCTGTGCTTTTAGTCTGGAACAGTGTACAAGTATAAAAAGAAGTATATATTTTGACCACAAATCTTAGAAATGGTAAAGTCACTCTGATGCCGTTAGGTGTTCAGATATAGAGATTTGAGGGTCATTTTGCCAACCCTATACCAGTATTTCTGTCACAGAGTAGGCACAGACTAAGAAATTGATCATTGGGGGGGGGGGGTACAAAATTGAAAACCCAAATTCTGCTTCTTTGATTTAGTCTTAAACTAGGTTACCATATTTTGAAAATCAAAAAAGAGGATTTCCTGACTATTTCAAACAAGTGATCACTTTGACAAATCTCATTTTAAACTCCCCTACTATTTAAGCCTGTGATAATTGCTACTAATTAGGAATATTCCTAACCTTCCAACACCAAAAGAGGACATTTTTACCATTTTTAAAAGAAGAGCACAAAAGAGAACAGACACCCAAAAGTGAGCCCGATAGGGGAGGGGAGGATGGGATATAAATATAATAAAATAAATAAACATAAAATAAAAAAGAGAACATGCCTTCTAAAAAGGCGACATCTAGTAACCTTTCTTAAACTTCAGCTCTCTATGTGTGTTAGGGTGGGAAAATCGCAACTATTTCACCCACCAACATTTTAGGCATCTAGTGACTTCTGACAATTCATTTATTGAGTTCTATTTTCTAAGAAATTTTCAATATATAATCTACAAATTTTCCGTAATCTACATACAAAGTAGATCAATTTATTCACTATATTTATACTTTGCCTTTCTCGCTGAGAATCTGGCAGATTACCAAATACAAGAAGATAATAATAACAACATAATAATATTGAACAATGCAATAAGTAGGTTAACAAAATTAGAAAATAATGCAGTAAAAAAAGAATATATACAACAAACAGGGCAGTAAACAATTATGTTGTTCAAAGATACCCTGGGGCTAATTTGGTTATAATATTCAGATTTAAAATTCTGTTCATTGCAACAACATTGTACAATTTGATGGTCATAATAAAATAGCTATTATTTCCAAAAATGTATTACAAGTTTCACTAGAAACTGCACTGCCATATCAGAACTCCAAAGTTTGATGGTTCAACAGTCTTTTATTTGAAAAAAGTCTTTGAAGAGATGAACGTAAACTATCCAGGATTTATCCTTAAATTTTCAGGTTGTAAATGGTTGATGGCCCTACCTTCATCACCAAAACCTGGCAATCTTATCCCTGCATTTCAGCTAATAAGGTTCCAGCATTTCAACAGTTTCTTTTCCTAGGGTTGCCAGGTCGATGCTGGGAAATTGAATATTTGGGGATAAAGCCTGGTGAGAACAGGATACAATACCGTAGAGTCCACCTACCAAAGCATCCATTTTCTCTAGGGGAACTGCTGTCTGTAGTCTGGAGATATGCTGTAATTCCACTGGATCCCACCTGGAGGCTGGCATCCCTATTCCCCACCCAAATTGCCTTCAAAGCTCTATGCCATCACATTCATTTCTTCAGTGCCATCCAGCAGGTCTGATCCTATGAAACATAATGAAGAGAAATAAAAAGGATCAAAAATACAGTTTAGGGCAGGAGTGTCAAGAATACAGTTTAGGGCAGGAGGGCCGGATCTGACACAAATGGGACTTTGTGGGGCCGGGCCATGAGTGTCATAAAATAGTCAGGTAGTGGAGATATAAACTTTATAATGGACACAGCAAACCCAATTAAAGATATTTTTAAAACTTAAAATACAAACATGCTTAAAACTCTTCCAATGGTTTAAATTGGAAAGGTGGGGGACTAGTGGAATTTGGCAATGCAATTTTTAAAATAAAACATCAAGAAAAAGCACAAGGCTCTGACTCCGTGGAAACAATGAAATGGCATTGTAAACTTCTCCCCACCAGTCTACTCAGATTGGCAAAGCCTTTCCAGTATATCCCGCTTTGGCTGTGGGTTCCCACATTAGAGTACTCACTAGGTTAGGTCCATTCAGAAGAGATATGCTGGCTGAAAGCATCAACCCTCGTTTGCAAGGACACAGTTCCAGGAAGCATGAGTTTCAGCTAGCTATAGGAAAGCTGAAAATGTAACCATCTCCACTCCATTTGAAACTATTGTAGAGTACAGAAAAAGCTGCAAGGAAAATGTGGAATGGATCTTAAAATTCACCCCACGTTTTTCTTGCAAAGAAAGGCAGGAAGAACCTGGAACTCATCCTGCAAGCTTCAAAGGATGCTTCAAAGAGCCTTTGAAACTCCCAGGCTGAAACTGAAAAAGTCTCAGCCTGGAAGCTTCAAATAGCCTGGGAACTGTAAGAGTCTGGGAGCTTCAAAGGGTAAGTACAAAAGGGGGAGAAGGGGGGAGAAAAGAGCCCTGTGGGCCTGATCAAAGCCTTAGGTGGGCCGGATCCGCCCATGGGCCGGTGTTTGACACCCCTGGTTTAGGGGATAAGAATAGGTCAATATCAAATTAAATCCTTCAGCTATCTACTTTATATCTGAAGTACAATATTCTTCAAGGCAACGATAAATTTAGTTCTGGGCCTTTCAGAGCTACTCCTGGTGAATTATGTTAACTGACAAATAATGGAAATGTGGATGAAACTGGAACATTTGTTTCAGAGATTTGTGACATACCTGGTAATTCAGTGGGAAAGAGAAAGACAAAGTAAATCAGGAAATATGGGTTCAAATCTCATCAGTGGTCAAAATTTTGGAACAGTTGGAGAGATCTCAGAATCTATTTGGTGGTGATGAAGAGGAACATTCATTGCTACTAGTTTCCTGAACATAGATCTCTCTTGGTGCAGCAACAACCTCTGCCAACTAACCTTGTGTCTTTTGTTCTGTGTTGAAGATAAGGAACAGTGGTACATATGATGCCAAGTTGGTGTAAGGAAGGTCAAGAATCCCTCCCCCAAGATTATTGTTGCTAGCCTCATATTGATTATTAATCAATATGTCAGATTAGGTATTGGAGTATACATAAAAAGGACAGGTCTGAACTTCAGATGTGAACTCTTTAAGCGAAAACTAAATAACTCTTAATAAGCTTTGAATTTGGTCTTGAAGCAATAAATATACTATATAGTTACCTTCACGGATAAACAGCTACATTTTGAAGTTGCTTGCCAGGAAAGCTTGGCACACTACTGGAAGCCAGCCCTCACTAAGACTGTAAGTTAAACATCTGTTTTATGCAATCAGAGAAATAGAAGGGATTTGTATAAGATCATCTGGAGTCCAACAGGTATATCTCTCATTAACTTGATGTAGTAAAAAGGCCTTGCTTTGTAAAAGTCAACAGATAAGGCCTGATCATGTCTTTTGAACCCTTGAACCCTTGTTATTTGAAATTTACAGTTTGTTTTACTCATTAAGCATCTGGAAGTAAAACCTTGAACTGTTGGTTTGAAATACTTGGTCTGGAATGTGTTATCAGTAGTAAATTTAATATCATCTGAAAAAGCACTAACAAATATGGGTTTTGTGACAACTGTGAGAAGATCAAAGATGTTGTTGGTATGCATGCTCCAGATTTCAAACAAAGAAATTTCAATTAAGCATGCCCAATGATGTCAAAGGGGATGGTTTTTGAGAAGGGGCAACCTCAGGCATAAATTGTATGCTACTGTTGTTTAATTAAGCTCTTGAGGCTGAATACCTCAGCTGAAAAGGGCTTCCTTTCTTAATAAAGAAATATTCCTTTGCAAACTTGGCTTTCCAGCTCTGGTGTGACTCATTGGCTCAGCCACACTGCCTAAGGACCTTCTTCCTGAGGTACTGCTTTCACCGGGAGGCACTGGAGGTCACCTTGCAAGGGCCCTTAAAAACTGGAATCAGGCCAGATTTAGAAGTGACTTGTCAGATCTAGCTCTGTCTTCAATAATAACAACTCTCCATTTCAGGATTAGTGTTTATCGTAAGACAGGAAAAGATGACACTTGGATGGGTTCAGTGTTGAAACTGGTATACAGGTTCAGGTGGGTTAGTTATATACTAACAGAGTGGCCGTTACATGTACGCCCTTTTTGGTTCAGGCATGAGATTAATTCAAAAGCGTTTGTTACAATTCAAGCGTTCTCACACTACAAAGCATTCTGTGAAACATCAAGAGATAGCCATGGCCATGAGTGCCAGGCTGTTTCTTAGGAGGCACATAACTTTCGGTTTCTCAGAGACAAAACTAAGCATATATTTCTTAGGCGCATTGGAAATAAGAAAACAATGGCAAGGGAACTTCATGACTCTGTCATTGCCCAGTAACTAAAAGCTAAAATAGGGTGGTATTGTAAACATGTTAACATTTTAGAAGAAGAAGAAGATATTGGATTTATATCCCTCCCTCCACTCCGAAGAGTCTCAGAGCGGCTCACAATCTCCTTTACCTTCCTCCACCACAACAGACATCCTGTGAGGTGGGTGGGGCTGGAGAGGGCTCTCACAGCAGCTGCCTTTTCAAGGACAACCTCTGCCAGAGCTATGGCTGACCCATGCTAGCAGGTGCAAGTGGAGGAGTGGGGAATCTAATCTGGTTCTCCCAGATAAGAGTCCGCACACTTCACCACTACACCAAACTGGCTCTAAATTACATAGTAATTTAGTTAATTTTTTTACATTTGCAGTAAGAGGGTAGAACAGTTGTTCAAAAATTAAGTGCATGGAATGTTTCTATTTAATATTCATATGAAAGTAGCTTGTCTGTAGAATGGACTAGATTTGAACATTCAGGTTTTAAGTGAATATATTTAAGAAATGTACAGATTATTTATTCTAGCATGTTAGTCAATAACTATCACATAAATAACCCATGTGTCCAAAATATTTCTTTTCCCTAGAATACTAAGAAGATAGGCTATTATGGAAATGAGTATAGAAGTTATATACTCAACACTAAACTCATATCTGCATGGTACAATAATTTTCATTGACCATAAATAGGAAATGTAATTTCATAGTAGAAAGCTATCTTTACTAATATGGTTATTTACATTCCAAGGACTTCAATATATGTTGATGGATTGTTTCCAGTTTAAACTAAAGCTATGTCAATTGAAAAATATCAGTTGAGAACTAGTTCAGATTTAGAGCAACTTAATATCACATATGCACATGGTATTTGACAGTGTAGAAACTCTGTGTAGAAATAAAAATCATTCACACACACACACACACACACACAAAATTTAAATCTGTAGCAAAACAATGGAAGAGATAGTTATACATAGGCCTTGAATTCAGCAGCAGCTAACAGGAATGCAGCTCCTGAACCTTTCTGAGGGTTCCTCCTCCTCTTCCTCCTCACCTACCTACTTTATCCATTAAATAGTAGGTGAAGCTATATAACAATCCCTGGATGAGCTCCACCACCTATTTTTCTACAAAATGACCCCTGATTATACATGTGAGCTGATAAAACTTTAAAGCTCAAGGGGAATGGGGAACTACTGATACCGTGTTTCCCCGAAAATAAGACACTGTCTTATATTTATTTTTTCTCAAGAAGACACACTAGGGCTTATTTTCAGGGGATGTCTTATTTTTATTAAGTATAATACAACAATCTATATTTATTCAAATACAGTGGGGCTGGTGCTAGTGATGCATGAACTCCTTTCCCCTAGCCGTTCGCACGTGCGCAATAGGATGCCTGCGACCGCAGTTACCACACGCACACCCGGGCATGCGCGAACGGCTAGGAGAAAGGAGTGATGTGGTTGCCGCTCACGCACCTGCGCGAGTGCAAACAGCTCGGAGAAAGAAGTTGTAGCAGATAAAAGGTATTTCAGTCTTCCTTACCACTCCGCGCCGAAATGCATGGCGTGGCTATGCAGATATGCTGCATAGCCAAGCCCATCACTAGGTCTTATTATCGGGGTAGGGCTTATATTTAACAAATGCATAGAAATCCTGCTAGGACTTATTTTTTGGGTAGGTCTTATTTTTGGGGAAACACGGTATTGCCTTCTGTCAGTGGCTCATCATGTTGTTTTAAATTTTTCAGCAGGGATGTGGTGGAGAGGAATGTTAGGGGATTGCATTGAGAAAGAAAGCAATAGGGAATACCTCATGCGACCCTCTACCCAAGGTGTTGAGCAAATCAATTCCTGTAACTGAAATATGTGTGACGCTGAATAAGTTAGGATTAAAAACCCTAATTATGGGTGTAACTATATAGTATAGCACTGGAAATATATTTAAAGTCATAATATAAAGCTTGTTGAAAATCTACTGTGTTGTGAAAAAAAGGGCATATTCTACCCTAAGCAGCATGAGACCAAGAAAAGAACAAAGGGATTTATCTCAGTCTATTGTTGTCTTCTACCTCTATGTGAAAACTGTTCTTGGTTCTGTCTGGCATATTGCCAATATTTATTTATGCAGCTTATATTCCACCCTACCCCACAAGGGGGCTCAAGGCAGTTCACATCAGCAGCAATTAAAGCATTAAATAATAATAAAAAGTAAAATATTAAATAAATTAAAACATTAAAGAATTCTGGGTTCCCAAACTGACAGTTCATCAATTACATTCGTGCTAAGTACACTGACCCCATGCTGGAACAGGCAATGGACCCATATGGAATCAGGTTGGCCGCTCCCAGTAACAGTTGATATAAAAGTGCCATGATGGCCGATGCAGGGGAGGCTGATGTCATTGGACATCTGCTGTCTCAACTGAAGGCCTGGAAGAACAGCTCTATTTTACATGTCTTGCATAATTGCAGCTTCTGCAGCGCCCTGATCTCAACTGATAGTGTGTTTCACCAGGCTGAGACCAGGGCTGAAAAGGCCAGACAGACATTTCTTGGGCTGGGGAGCAGTGACCATCAACTGGTGCTAGTTCGTGGAGACAAAGCTCTGCAGGACATATATGGGGAGAGATGGCCCTGCCTTAAGATATGCCTTAAAGCAAGGGTCCTCAAACTACGGCCCGCGGGCCAGATGCGGCCTGCTGAGGATGTTTATGTGGCCCGCTGGGTTATGGCAAAATCAGACTGGAAGTGACGTTCGACCTAAACTCGCGTTAGCAACGCACACTTCCGGCACTGGGCTGAGGCGGCGGAGACATAGTGTGAGGTGATACCGAGGTGAGGTGAGTTCCCAGGCCGGGGTATGTGGTGTGGGGAAGGGAGAGAGATGCAGAAGACGGAGAACTGACGGCCCGCGGCCTTGTACAGTAACGGCAGTCTGGCCCTCCAACAGTCTGAGGGACAGTGAACTGGCCCCCTATTTAAAAAGTTTGAGGACCCCTGCCTTAAAGGTTAACATCATGACATTGAACCTAATCCAGCATTCATCTGGCAACAAATGCAGTTGGCACAGCACTGGCTGAATTTGCACCCACATAAGCATCCAGGACAGCAGACATGCCGCCACCTAGACAGTGAGGAATTAGCATGCTTAGCCAGGCCTTCAGGAAAAAATGGTCTAACCAAGGCATGGCTGTCAGTTCCACATCCATTCCCACTGCAAAAATAAGATTCAGTGTATGGCCCACTTGGTATGTGGGAGCTGATACAAATTGGGTGAGACCTAGTGCTGCCATGGATGACACTAGATCCCAAGCCTGCAGAGGCTGCATCATCTGCATAGACTTTAAAGTGCTCCAAGATTAGTAGCCTGGGGTACTCCAGCCCCAGCCAATACAGCCCCCAACAGGCCCAATAGGGTGGTATCTGCTGATGTATTAGGCAGCTGATATACTAGCCAGATTGTTGTTATTTAATATTTGTTCGCTACCTGGGATACCCTATTTGAGTGGAAAGATGGCATATAAATGCTTTAAATTAATAAACAAATCTACAGAGAGGTGGGAAAACTGAAAATTCAGGTAAGTTTTCCCTGTCCGTTGGAGAAGGAAGGCACTTTAGGAAGTGTTTCCTTGTTCACTAGAAACCCTGGGGCATTGAACATGTATGATTAGTTGTGCCCTCTCTGGTGAACTGCCGTCTGCATATCCTGTTTTTTATTACTGTTGTTTGAAAGCCCTGGGATAGAAATCAGGAGTTGCCTCCCCTAATCACTCAAAGCTCACCTTTGTTTATGTTCATGTGAATCAGCCATTATTTATTTATTTATTTTTATTTAAAACTTCTATTAGTGACCTTTCCACCTTACAAGAACTCAAGGAGGCTTACAGTGTAAACAATAACAAAACATCTAAAACACATTTTGAAAAACTCATTTAAAATAAAAGGGAAAGGGCAAAATATTTGTTAATGGTAAAGAATGATTTTCCAGGTGACATCTACAGTGCAAACACTGCATTCAATATTTGTCTTCTACTGACTAAAGCTTCAGTTGTTCTTTATCATCTTATTGACTACAGCATAGAGTTTCTACATAACTCTGGCCAGTCTCTTGCTCATGGTTTCTCCAGGTCAATGATCTTGATTATGCCTTCAACATTTCCTTGGAAAGGCTTTTCAGGGAAGTTCTCCAGGGTTGGTATGGCCTTGATTAACTATGGCCATGCTTTTGTCCAAATAATATGTCACTCAGATGCTTCCATGTACTCATTAATTTGTCATGAAACAAAAGTCAAAGTAATATGAAAAATATTAATTGTGTCAGTTGTACAACAAGCTACTGAGAACATATGAACATATGAAGCTGCCTTATACTGAATCAGACCCTCGGTCCATCAGAGTCAGTATTGTCTTCTCAGACTGGCAGCGGCTCTCCAGGGTCTCAAGCTGAGGTTTTCCACACCTATTTGCCTGGACCCTTTTTTGGAGATGCTGGGGATTGAACCTGGGACCTTCTGCTTCCCAAGCAGATGCTCTACCACTGAGCCACAGTCCCTCCCCAATTTTATTCCACTTTTCTGAAAATGCTGTGTTCTCTGTGTTATTTCAACTCAGTTGCGTATATTAAACTAGAATATGTAGTCACAGAGGACTTGGTTCAGGGTGCCCACCTCTGCCCCTCCCTTTGGTGCTGGAGCTGCAAGCTGCCGCATGGCTGAGACTCACCTTTCCACTTTCCCACAGCAAGCAGAAACCAGTTTTCACAGGATCTTGCTTGCCACGGGGCAGCTTATGCGAAATCAGAGGGAAGTGTCGGAGGGGAAAGAGCTCCGATGCCAGAACAAACCTAGCATGGAATTGGTCATGGTTTCTTGTAGTATTAGTTTTGTTTGTTTTGCCTGCCTAATTCAGGTTAACCAAATTTTCTAACTCAGATCAAAATATTTAATATGTCCTCAAACTGCCACTTAAGATCTGTGGTTTGACTCTGTAAGTTCTGAGCATGTACCATTACAATGGATGTTACAGACTACAATGCATAACCTGGATGTCATTGATTTTAAATTATTTGAGACCTGCCATGATGAGTTTGGGGCATACATAATCCAAGCAAGCCTTTAAATAGTATGTCAACAGTGCCTACTTTGACACCAGGCATTTTGAGTTACTTTTTTTAAACTGAAAAAAGGAAATTGAGTGGGATGCTTGACATAAAGAAAAAATGCCTTGCAAGTATTATGTTTAATTTTTGAAACCTCTTTTTGGGGGTATATTTTTTGCATGTGTGTGTGTGCAGACACACACGTGCCTGTGCTTGTGCCTGGAAGTCATAGCTATACCTGGTGACCCCTACTGGGGTGCCTGTGCTTGTGCCTGGAAGTCATAGCTATACCTGGTGACCCCTACTGGGGTATGGAGGACATTCAGAGAAGTGCCTCAATTGTTACTTCAGACAGCTTTTATTGTGGAATATTATTTTCTTAGCTCAGAATGGTAGGCCATACAAGAGTTGAGATAAGCAGTGTAGGCTCAGTCAGTGAGAAGGAAGGTGGAAGCTGGTGATTATGGGACTACGTAAGTAGTATTAGTTATATTTTATAACATTGTTATTTTGTTTTCACCAATTTATTCTGAAACTGCCTGCCAGCTCAATAAAGTAATATTTTTGCTTATCTTTGAGTTGTTTTGCCTTGTCTGTCACTGCAAAGAAAACACCTTGCTCTGCCTCAGTGTTAGGGGAGTATAGGTTGTTACATGGTGGCAGCGGTGGGAAATGTGATTTTGTGTGGTATTCAAGGCAAGGGTGTTTGAAGCTGTGCAGGTGGTTGACGAGAACTGTGAGCTGTTTGTTATTTTGATAGTCAGGATGGCTGAGAGCTTAAACCCTTTCATGAATGAAACAGAGGAATTTACATTCCATATGTTGCAGACAGTGGACGTAACAGGAAGACCTGACTTCTTTGTCTCTCCGTGGGATGTACAAGGAAGATCAGAATTTTGCCCTGACCCTTCATTAGAGTCAAGTCATGTTAAGCCCAGGTGGAGAGATTTCCAGGGCAGGGACTTATGGCAAGAAGAAACTCCCAGTCATACAGCTGAGTTTTTGGCATGGCGGGAGGAGCAGAGATTGATTGAGCTCCCCCCTCGGAGACATTCTGATTTGGCATTTCAGGAGATTGAACCAGATAGACACTTTGGGGTTGGGAACTGATGGCTGCCACAACCATGGGAACGTGGTTTTTGGGCACCAACAGGAGATCAAGAGTCTTAGCCACAAGAAGCTAAGGGCTTACAATTACCACAACATCTACCCAGACATAGGGATGAGAAATATGTAGAGATGGAGCTTGGGCAAAGGAGTGTTGCAACTTCACCTCTCTCTCCCTCTAGATAATGGTCTCGAGCAGCGAGTCCACCTAGGCAGAGATTTGGAGATTACAACTCTCCATGTTGGAATTGGCAGAGGCACTGAGAGGACAGGTTGCCATGGCAAAGACAGAGGCATGATAGCCCCATGTGTCAATACCAGAGAGAACAGAGTCCTTGGTGTTATGGTAGGAAAATGTTTCCATCGTATAAGCCACCTATGGATATTTTGGCTTATTTCTCTCTTTTTGAACATACCTGTATAGAGCTGCAGGTTCCCCAACAATTTTATATGATTATTTTGAGATCTTTATTGTCCGGGGATCTTTTGGAACTTATGGGACAGTTACCTCCCCAAGATGCTCTGTCTTATGATAAGTTTAAAGTTTTGGCTAGGCAGCATTTTGCACTGAATGCTGAAACATATAGGAGAACATTTAGAAGGGTGGACCGTACCTCATGGATTGGAAGTCTCCATTTGGCTGCAGCTAAATTGGGGCAGAATCTGGATTATTGGCTAGCAGCTGAAGGGGTTAGTAGTTTTGAGGGCCTGAGAGAACTGATTCTTAAGGAGCAATTCCAGAAATTATTGCCAGATGAAATTGCCCCATTGGTCCTTGACAGAGCCCCTGCTACAGTAGAGGATGCAGCGGCCTAGCAGAACTTTTAAAACTGAATAGACAGCATGGATTTGGAAAGCAGCTTTCAGCTGGAGGAGCTAGCAGTTGCTCTGCTATGACAGAGATGGGTAGGCTGGGAAAAGGTGGGGAGGGGAGAAAATCCTTCACCCCCCAGGAGAACAGCTCTTCCCTAACAGCTGAATTTCATTCTAAGGTGGGTCCTTCTAGTGGAATCTGTTTTTTTCTGTAGGAAACCTGGCCATTTATGTAGAGACTGTGAACTTTTAAAAGCTAAAAAATCAGTTGAGGATCCTCCCAGTACTAGCAGTCCAGCAGTTTAGATTATTTTCCAGGACCCTCTTGCAACTGAGGGCTGGGAGGAAGAAGAAACATGGGCAGATGCTTTAACTGTTGCTCTAGTCACTACTGAATTAGTGGCTGAGCCTAGGACTTTTACATTTGCTACCGCTTCAACAAAAGCATCTAGTTTAGAAGGAGTTAATTCTGTTCCACCCAGTGTGAATTGTGCAACTCTACAGTTTTCAAGAGAGATAAGGATTAATGATATAACTGTTACTGCATTTCGGGACTCAGGAAGTGATGTCACTGCAGTTCAGCAATCTCTGGTTAAAGACCATCAAATGTTAAACAAATTTGTATGGATAACTCCTTATGCTTCTGCAGCAGTTCGGAAAGAGCTAACTAAAGTGGAATTGGAGTATAAAGTACTGAAGATGGTTTTGCAGATCATTGTACATCCAGATGCAGCCTGTAAAATTCCTGTGGTGCTGGGTAATGTCTTTGGTTATCTTTATCATAAACATATCTTGTTATCTAACCCTGCGTGGTTCAGTGAAACCCGTCAGTCTGTAGAAACTTAGACTGAGGGTGAGAGCAGCATCGTTGTGTCTTCCAGTAATAATCTCCCCTGCATGCCAATTGAGTTGAAGACAGCTGTAAATCTGGAGCAGGCAGGTTTTCAGTTGGGGAGGGGTAAAAAGGTAGCAGCTGAAACATTGTCTACAAGCAGCTTTGCTCTCTCTTCTTTAAGAGAGACTTTAAAAATGCTCAAAAGACTGATCCAACATTAGAGACCTGTCGTGCTCTTGCAGAGCAATCTCGTAATCAAGATGCTCGTGTTTGGTTTTATTTTGAAAAGGATTTGCTTTATAGGGAACACAAACCAAAAGCTTTTTCTGAAGAATGTGACTCTAAAAAACAGCTTGTGATGTAAGAAGGAATTTAAAAAGATATAGAAGTTCTCAGTAAAGATTTCCAAGCAGTATCAAAGAAAATGCAGGAGGCTGAAGAAAAAGTGAAAGACCATGATGTAAGAAATACTACAGTGGACTTCACAATTAAAAAAAAAATGCGGGAGAAAGCAGTACTACAAGATTGCAAGTTAATGGAAAATCAGATACGCCTGAGAGGGGTGCCTGAGTCAGATGAGACTGAGTTAAGGACATATATAATAAAAATCATTGCTGAATTTTTGGGAGATGACCCTGATGAAACCAATTATTCTTATGACTATATTTACAGGGTCAACTCAGACTATGCAAGGAGAAATAAATTACCAAGGGATGTGGTAGTGAGATTTGTGACAAGAGACTTGGTGGGCAGGATTTTAAGCAAACGATTTGAGAGAAAACTGGAGGTGGATGTCAGTAGTGTAAGAATTATGAAAGAATTACCAAGGAAAGTTATAAGTGACAGAAGATTGTATAAAAAGCTGACTGACAAGCTGAGAGAAAAGTGGAATAACATACAGATGGATACTTCCAGAAGGTTTGGGTTTTGAATACAGAGGGGAGAGATTTACTATCACAATTACCCAAGACATGACAAAGTTTTTGGAGGAGCATAAAGATTTTGGGGGTACAGATTAAAAATAGAAAACCATGATGGATTACAAATTATTATCTTGGAATGTAAATGGACTTAACTCACCACAAGAAAGAAGGGCAATCTTTCATTGGATTGGGAAGCAAAAATATAATATAATTTGCCTACAAGAAGCACATATTAAACAAATGGATTATAATTTTTTATGGAAGAAGCAACTTGGTGTGGAATTCTGTTCATTGGCTAAGGTGAAAAAAGGGGTGTGGTTTTTTATGTGAAGCAAGAACTAGACCCAAAGTTGATTTTTAATGACGATGATGGTAGATTTATTGCAGTGGAAGTGATGTTGAATCATAAAAAAACTTTGTTATTGAGACTGTATGCCCCAAACGGAGCAAAAGACTCCTTCTTTAAGGATATTATGCAACAACTAGATCAAGTGACATATGAGCAAATTATGCTAATGGGAGATTTTAATGGAACGGTTAAAAATATTTTGGACAGATCTGGAAAGAAAAATAATGAAGGGAAATTATGAAAGACTTTTTGAACTAGTTAAAAAAAATCTGGAGGATATACTGATCCATATACTGGGAATTTAACCCCAAAGAATGGGACTACACTTTTTTTCCAGCAAGACATAACTCTTTCTCAAGGATTGATATGCTATGGATTACAAAAAATCTGGGACCTATAACAAAAAGAATAGAGATTCTTCCTAAAATAGGGGCAGACCACAATCCATTAATGTGGTCTGCAAAACCTACAAAAAAGACTCTAAGATGGCGGATAAATGCTGCAGGATAAGGTGGTAGTAGAGTCTCTGGAAAAGGAGACTAAATCTTTCTTTCAAATAAATGAAAATGAGGACAATCAATTTCAAATTGTGTGGGATGCATACAAAACAGTAATGAGGGGCATCCTAATTACATTGAACAATAAAGATAAAAAAGCCAAAGAAAAACAAATGACAGATTTGCAAAAAGAGATTGGTAAGAAGGAGAAAGAACTCAAAAGGAGGCCGGGGAAAAAGAAAATTATAAGGGAGATTGCAATATTACAAAGCCAACTGAGACATTTGTTAAATAAAGAAGTGGAATGGAATTTAAAAAGGCTTCAGCAAAAATCTTTCGAAGGAGCGAACAAACCTGAAAAATACCTGGCCTGGCAAATGAAGAAAAAAAAAAGGGAAAATAAAATTATTAATAAAATTATTTTGGGAGACAAGAAAATTGTTGACCAGGAAGGAAGCAAAAGAAAATTTTATAAATATTATGCCAAGCTGTTTAAAAGTCATGCGGTGGACAAGGGAAAGATTGATGAATATTTACAGAAAATTAATGTAAAGCCCCTAACTGAAAATATGGAAAAGGTATTAAATGAACCAATTAGAAGGGAAGAAATAGAGGCAGCAATTAATTCAATGAAATTGGGGAAAGCTCCCAGCCCAGATGGTTTCACAGCAAAATTTCATAAAGTCGTCATGGAGGCTTTACTACCAAAACTGCAGAAACCGATGAATATTCTAAGAATTGATGGGAAAATACCTAATACTTGGAAAGAAGCAGTAATGTCATTGATATTGAAAGAAGACAGAGATGCCACAAATGTAAAAAACTACAGACCAATTTCATTACTTAACAATGATTACAAAATATATGCTAGAATATTAGCGGAATGCCTGAAACAGCATTTGAATAACTTAATACAGAGCGTTTGCTGATGATGTGAAGTTTATAAATGAAAATCCAACTCAAGTTATACCGTTGCTGCTTCGTAAGATACAAGAATATGGAGAGCTGGCAGGCTTCTATATAAATAAAGAAAAGTCAAAAATTTTGTGTAAAAATATGTCAAAGAGTAAACAAGAATTACAAAGTTTAACAAAGTGTGAAGTGACTTCTAAAGTAAAGTATCTAGGTATAGAAATAACAACAAAAAACATTGACTTGTATAAAAATAATTATGAGAAGCTCTGACGGAATATTGATTGAGACTTATTAAAATGGAATAAGTTGAACTTGTCTATACTGGGCAGAATCTCAGCAATTAAAATAAATGTGTTATGAAGAATTATGTTCTTGTTTCAAACAATTCCAATAGTGAAGAATAACAAACAATTTAATAAATGGCAAAGGAAACTTTCAGAATTTGTATGGGCTGACAAGAAACCAAGAATTAAAATGAAAATTTTGACTGATGCAAAAGAGAGGGGAGGCTTCCAACTACCGGATCTAAAGCTATACCATGATGCAGTCTGTTTGGCGTGGATTAAGGAATGGATGATGCTACTAAATAGAAAATTATTAATGTTAGAAGGCCATGGGAACGTTTTTGGTTGGCATGCATATCTGTGTTATGGGAAAAGTAAGATGGATGGCTTCTTCCTACATCCCTATATTAGAAGTAATTTGTTAAAAACATGGTTGAAATACAAAAGATTTGGGGATGAGAAGAAACCGCTTTGGATTGTGCCAACAGAAGTAATAAAGTTATATTCAGACATTAAAGAAGAGAAATGGTTATGATATAAACAACTGTTGAAAATACATGGCGTAAAGGTGGAATTAAAATCTGCGGAAGAATTGGAATATAAGTATAATTGGTTTCAACGGCAACAAATCAAGAGTTTACTTGAACAGGATATTAAAAATGATGGAGTAAGACAAGAACAAACAGAACTGGAAAGAATGCTGTTTGGCGATAATGAATAATTGATTTCAAGAATCCACAAATTATTGTTGAAAAGGTCTACTGAAGATGAAGTAGTTAAATTTCAAATGATAAAGTGGGCAATAAATGTTAATAAAAAATACAGATGGTGCAATGGGAGTACTTATGGAAGAACTCTATGAAGATATTGACTTGTAATAATATTAAAGAGAACTGTTTTAAAATGCTTTACAGGTAGTATATGACACCTAAGAAACTGTCGAAAATGAACAATCAGGTGTTGGACAGATGCTGGAAATGCAAAAAACATGAAGGATCTTTCTACCATATGTGGTAGACTTGTGAAAAGGCAAAGCTATTTTGGCAAATGATTCAGCAAGGGATTTCAAGAATTCTGGGCTATAACATCAAAAAGGCACCGGAAGCCTTTCTGGTGGGATTACAAATGGAAAATTTTCTGAAACAAGATAGAACAATAATTTGGTACATGCTTTCAGCTGCATGGATATTGTATGGCAGATGTGGAAGCAAGACAAAATACCAGAAAAGTGGGACTGGATTATGAAAGTTATGCATTGGAGTGAAATGGACAAGCTTACTAGAATCTTAAAAGAACAAGATCTGGAGCAGTTTAGAATGAAGTGGGGAAAATTTAAGAAATATGTTGAAAAACAATGGAAGGTCAAAGGACATTTGGTGATTTTTGACAACAGTTGATTGTTGGTGGAATAGTAAATGGACCTTTTCTTTTGTTTTTCTTCTTTGATAGGGACTATAGTTAAAAGTGTGATTATGGAAATATATACTTTTTCAATTTTGCTTTTATGATAAGAGTTTAAGGAATATAATAGTAGTAAATGGTTTTTTTTTCTTTCCCTTATCTTCATCTTATTACAGTTATAAGTTTTTTTCTCTTTATGAAGATTCTAAAAATGTAAAAATTACCTTTTATTTCTTTTCAGTACTTTTAAGTACATTAGTTAAAATGCACCGGTGGAGGTCACAAAAAGGGGGGGAAGGAGGAGGAAAATGCAATGTATTGGTGTTTTAATAATAGACAAGTATTAATATTATATATTGCAGAATAATAACAATTATTTTTAAATAGAAAGCAGCTGTGGTCCCTAGTGGATTTAGAATTAAAGTTTTGGATTTAGCACATACATCTGTGTTTGCTGGCCATGCAGGAATAAAAAAGACACTGGAAAAAGTAACTAGTATTTCCATTGGTCAGGGGTTTGTTTATGATTCAGTACAGGAGTATGTTAAGAGCTGTCATACATGTCAGGTGGTTGGTTATTCAAAATGATAACTTCCCAACAACCTTGCAGAGTATTCCTATGGATTCTGCTATTTTTGAGAAAATTGGTATTGATCTGGTGGGCCCATTTAATAAGCCAACGTGTGGAGGTAAGAAATATATTTGCACAGTGATAGATTATGCCTCACACATGGTTATAGCCACTCTTATGGCTACTACTTCTGCTGCAAATCTGGTTAAAGCTCTTTTAAATGTTATTTGCATGGGGAATTCCTAAAACTATTGTATCAGATTTGGGGTCAAATATGATGTCTACTCTGACCCAGCAGGTGTTTGCTTTAGCAAAAGTTGATCATCATACCAGTATAGCCTTTCAACATCAAGGGAATGGCTTAGTGGAAATCACTCAAAAAACTTTAGTGAATATGCTGCGCAAATATGCTCTGGCTCATGGTAGTTCTTGGGATAGTGAGTTACCTTTTGTGATAGCTGCTTACAATGACACTGTGCAAGAGAGTTTGGGTTTTGCCCTGAATGAGTTGGTGTATGGCAGGACCCTAAATAATCCCTTATCCCTGTTAAAGAGTCAATGGGAAGGTTTTGTGGATGCTAAACCTCAGTGTGTTGCTGCCTATTTCAAAAACTTACGGCACACTTTGTTGGATGTCTGGGACGCAGCTCAAAGTAATTTAAAGGCTGCTCAGGAGAGTCAAAAGCAGTTTTATGATTGTAAGGCTGTAGATAAATATTTTTTTCCTAATGAAAAGGTGCTGATATTGAAGCCAGTTAAGCCACATAAATTGAGTCTAAAGTGGCTGGGACCTGGCACTATTGTTCGAAGACTAAGTTCAGTGCTTTATTTAGTGGCCTGTCCAGAATTGCATTCCAAGCCCCGAGAGTATCATGGGAACTCACTTAAAAAATATTATGAGAGAACTGTTAATGTTGTGAGTTTACAATCAGAGGAAGAGGATCTGTTTCAGGGTCCCCGTGATTTATTGCCAGAGTATCAAGCTTCATGCTGCTTTGAAAATGTTTTGTCTAATTCCAGCTTGTCTGAAGTACAGGCTGCTCAACTATATAGTTCGTTAAAAAACTTTGAGAGTGTTTTTGCAGGCGGCCTGGAAGAACTTCTTTAATAACTCATCTTGTTGATACTGGGGCTGCTGCTCCAGTTTCAAGTAGACCTTATCAGGTAAATGATGCTCATGCACAGGATGTGGCTAAGGAAATGGCTGAAATGCTTGAACTGGGTGTGATCGAACCTAGTCAGTCACCATGGTCATCACCTGTGCTATTAGTCCCAAAGAAAGATCAAAGCATAAGATTCCATGTGGATTATTGTAAACTAAATGCTTTAACAGTGGCCGATTCTTTTCCTTTCCCTCGCATTGATTCATTAGTAGAACGCCTAGGGAAAGCAAGGTTTATTTCTGTTTTTGATTTGACCAAAGGTTATTGGCAGGTACCTTTGACTCTGGAAGCTGCCCTAAGATCTGCTTTTGTAACCCAACAGGGGTTATATCAGTTTAAAGTAATGCTTTTTGGGATGCATAATAGCCCTGCAACCTTTCAACATTTGGTTAACATTACGATTAGCGGTCTGTCTGAATACTGCTGTGCTTACTTAGATGATATTGCTGTTTTTTCTGATAGTTAGGAACAACATTTGGAGCATGTGCAAAGTGCACTTCAGAGTATTAAGAAGGCCAGTTTAACCATCAAGCTAAGTGTCAGTTTGGGTTGGCTACAGTGGATTACCTGGGACACAGAGTGGGATCTGGTACCATCAAGCCTCTGCAGGCCAAGGTGCAGTGCATTGTTGACTGGCCTGTACCTATTACAAAGAAACAAGTTCAAGCCTACTTAGGATTGATAGGTTACTATAGAAAATTTGTGGCCCATTTTAGTACTCTGGCAGTTCTTACTGAATTGTGTAAGAAAAGTTTGCTTACTAAAGTGAAGTGGACACCTGAATGTCAGAAAGCTTTTGAGGGCCTGAAACGTGCGTTGTTACAACCACCTGCTCTGCAGGCTCCTGACCCTACCCAACCATATGTGGTTCAAACGGATGTTTCTCATACTGGCATTGGATGTGTGCTCTTGCAAAGGGGTGCTGACGGGGAGCTGCACCCTATAGTGTTCTTGAGTAAGAAGCTTCTGCCAAGTGAGAGACATTACTATTGAGAAGGAATGTTTAGCTCTTGTGGTCTCTCACAAAGCTTCATAGTTATTTGTGGGGGCAGAAGTTTGACCTTCAAACTGATCATTCGCCCTTATGTTGGTTGAATAGGGTAAAAGATTCTGATCAAAAATTACTTAGATGGAGTTTAACTTTACAAGATTTTAATTTTGTTGTGACCCATTTATCTGGAAAGGCTAATAAGGTTGCTGATGCCCTTTCTAGAGTGTATTCGAGTGATGATTAAAAATGTAACTGATATTTTTTGTTTAGGAGCCTGAAAACATTGAAGATATATTTGTATGTTAGAGTATGGACATTATTGACTGTTTTATTTGTATAGTTAGATGAAAATTTTGATTTTTGGTGGTTTTGGTTTTGAATTTTGATATATGGTGGTTTTGGTTTCTGGGTTGCTTACCAACTTTTATTTTTCCAGCAGTGTTTTGGTTATGTGTGACCTTGAAAGGAGTTGTCAATCTCCTCCTAATTAATGGTTACTCTCAGCTGTACTAGGAGAGTCAGCTTGGGTTGATTGGTTCTTCCGGGATGCCCATTTTTGGTTGCCATCAGTCAACTGAGGGGGATTTATACTGTTTCCCAAAACCGCTTAGTCATTGTTTTTGGCAAAAAGCCATCCTGCATACTGGCTGGTGATTATGGGACTATGTAAATAGTATTAGTTAGTTATGTTTTATAACGTTGTTATTTTGTTTTCACCAGTCTATTCTGAAACTGCCTGCCAGCTCAATAAAGTAATATTTTTGCTTATCTTTGAGTTGTGTTGCCTTGTCTGTCACTGCAAAGCAAACATCTTGCTCTGCCTCGGTGTGAGGGGAGTATAGGTTGTTACACCAACTGAAGCTGAACCCGATGAAGACAGAGGTCCTTTGCCTGAGTCACAGCAGCCTGGGCAGGGAAATCCCCCTACCAACTTTTGATGGGGTGCCACTGACAATGGCGCCCATGGTCAGAAGCTTGGGGGTGCTATTGGAGGCCTCCCTGACAATGGAAGCCCAGATAGCAGCAACTGCGAAATCCACCTTCTTTCATCTTAGACGGGTGAAACAATTGGTTCCTTTCCCTGGCAACTGTGATTCATACAACAGTCAATTTGAGATTGGACTACTGTAATGCCCTCTCCTTGGGGCTGCCTTTGTCGTGAACCCGGAAACTTCAGCTAGTGCAGAACCCAGCTGCTAGGCTGCTATTGAGGCAGCCCAAGTGGGAGCACATACAGCCAGCGCTGCAGGAACTGCACTGGCTACCAATAGTGTACCGGATTCATTACAAGGTGCTGGTTATTACCTTTAAAGCCCTATATGGCCAAGGACCCATTTACCTGAGCGACCGTCTGTCCCCACATGTTCCCCAGAGAGTACTAAGATCTGGATCTCAACATCTCCTAGTGATCCTCGGGCTGTAAGAGGTGAGACTGTCGACCACCAGGGATTGGGCTTTTTCAGTGGCAGCCCCCTCCTTGTGGAATCAATTGTCGGTAGAGGTTAAGGCCTTGCGAGACCTCGCTCAGTTCTGCAAGGCCTATAAGACTGCTCTCTTCCAGCAAGCCTTCAGTTGACCGTAGAGGAATTCTGGAACAACTGTCATCCCGTTCTCTTCCGGCAAGCCTTCAGTCGACCATAGGAGAATTCTGGAACAACTGTCATCCTGAGAGTATGAGTAACATCTGATTGTTAGCACCAAGTGTAGATTTTTTAACTTGTACTGTTTAATGGTTTTATTGATTTTATGATTGCAATCATAGTATACTATGATTTGATGTAAGCCGCCCTGAGCCTGCCTCGGCGGGGAGGGTGGGGTATAAATTGAATTAAACATAAACATATTTGGAGATGGTTTTACTTTGATGGCCTTTAGAAATAATGAAAGGAAAATGCAGATTCTAAAGTAAGGTTTTCCTGGCAGAAATGTGAGACCAGACTGGAGATATACCACACATTCACACATAACAAATGGCACTTAGCTTTTGACCTTTGTGTTTCTACTCTGTTTCCTGACAAACAACAGACTGTACCAATCCAGACCATTTGTTTAGGAACTGCTGAGATGCAGGGGTATTTGTGTCCTTTTGTTATTTATGGATTGATAACAGGGCTTGGAAAAGGTCACTGAAGGATGAAGGAATATTCCAGCATTGCCCACAATATTTCTTTTATCTGGGGCTGGGTCTCTTTCATCCCAGGATCAGAAAATGGATACCTCTTAGCCTTTCAGCAAAGCCAAAATGTATGCCAAGCCTGATCAGCCAGACTTGGTGACATGCTGGCTTGCCTAGGGGCCTAGAGATTTGATTGGGTTTGCTTCTTTTCTGTGGAAAAGAGACCATGCCAGTTCAGGTGGGCCTATGCTGTATTATCTGTTGTGGGGGAGGAAGGTAAAGGAGATTGTAAGCCGTTCTGAGAGTCTGAAATTCAGAAAGTTTAGGGTAGGGTATAAATCCAATATCATTATCATCATCATCATCATCATCATCATCATCATCATCATCATCATCATCCAGGGCTGCATTGCTATATCCTATTCCAGGTGTGCATTGCTGGGTATTATGATATCCTGCCTTTGCCTCCCGACCCTAGTATTCCCTGGAGGTCTCCCATCCAAATATTTGCCAAGGGTAGCTCTACTTAGCTTCTAAGACCTGACAAGATGGGGTCTATCCAGGTCAGGGCATTTTTGAAAATCTTTTTAATTAGCAAGTATTGAATTATCCTTTCTCTAATAAAAGCCTTGAGGTGGTGCCCAAATGGAGCTCTCCCATAAACCACTGGTCCATCACAGCTCAGTTAGTGTCTCTGGCTTCCCATTGGCTGTCTACCCTGCCCCTCACCTACTGGGAATGTTGAACAAACTACTAAAACAGTCTTACCTCACAGACAGACACATCTCTGATGCTTCTCTGTGTTCTTTCTGCCAATCAGCCTCAGAAAGGGCTGCTGCTCTACTACAGCCTCACAAAAGGCATCATGGCTGCCATTGGCAACAGATGGATGCCATTGCCACCCCATCCATACAAAGCCTCTGAAGGCCACCAGAAAACTAGGGAACTGCTGCCACCACCTAATGTGTCTAGGCAGCAAGGCCAGGCCCAGCTGGGAGCATTTCCTCAGAGGCCATGGCTGCTGCCTCTTTCCTGCCACTCTCTTTCTCCCTCCTCTCCTCAGCTTTGCCCAAGAACAGATGAGGATTGGGCCACTGGGGAAGCTGCTAGCTGGAGGCTGTTACTAAACAACCAAGGTTGCTTCTGTCAGTAAAAGGAGAGGTCTTAGCTGAATAGAATGCCATAGAGTCTACCCTCCAAAGCAGTTATTTTCTCATGGGGGGATAAATCTGCTGTCTGGAATTCAGTTGTGATCCAAGGAAATCTTCAGGCTCCACCTGGAGGTTGGTTACCCTAGTCTTAGTTGCATGCTACTGCTGCTGTGAAGGAGATAGGGTTGCCAACTCCAAGTTGGGAAATTCATGAAGATTTGAGGGATGGAGACTGGCAGTGTGCACCTATTACAAGCCCATGGATAAAACCTCATTCCTTCATTTCAGGTCTTTTCACCTACTCCAGATAAGAAATAGCATTCCATATAGCCAGTTTATTAGGCTCAGGAGCAATTGCACTGAGATTGAGCAATACCAGAGAGACAGTGGTAAGTTGGTAAAGGAATTTCGGGGCTATCCACATAATGTTGTGGAAGACGCTAGGAGGCGAGCTGACAGTCTTAGCAGAATATCACTCTTCCAGAAGAGTAACAAGAAAAAGGTAGCTCACATTACTTGTGGGTTTGATTATACGCCGTTAATAGAGGAAATCAGGAAAATTATTATGCGTCATTGGCATTTAATACAGGATATACCAGGATGTGAGCAAACACCATTCATTGGCAATAGAAGAAGTAGGAGTTCATTCAGGAATGACTGTTTCAGTGGAATCAAGTAATGTTATGGGTGACTCCTTAAGAGGACACCATCCATGCAAACAGCCTCGTGTGTTCACAAGCTTTGGAAGTCTCTGAGCTTGTTCTTAATGAAGGTGGTTCGTGCATTTCTTTAAAACATTATTCAACATGTGCTAGTAAAAATGTCATTCATTTAATTCTGTGTGAGTGTGGGCTGTCCTATGTGGGAAATATCATGCACCCTGTAAGGGTTCAGATCCTTGAGCATAGGAGTCGCATTAAGAATGGCATGAGTGAAGCACCCTTTGTAAATCATTTCAGGGATAAAGGCCACACATATGACAGTTTTAAATATTTAGTTTTATATAAATATTCTCAGAGAGGATTGGGAAGGGATATACAACCTACTCTTCTAAGGGAGGAGTGCTATTGGATCTATCGACTAAACTCTGTCGTGCCATATGGTCTGAACAACGCGTTAGATCTTTCTTGCTTTTTATAAGAAGTGTTGTAAATTGCTGTAATTTATTTATTTACATTATATTTATATCCTGCCCATTCTGTACAGACTCAAGGTGGCTAACAGCATAAAATAGACCAGGGGTGGCCAGCGGTAGCTCTCCAGATGTTTATTGCCTAGAACTCCCATCAGCCCCAGCCAGCATGGTCAATGGCTGGGGCTGATGGGAGTTGTAGGCAAAAAAACATCTGGAGAGCTACTGTTGGCCACCCCTAAAATAGACAGTAAACAAAAACAATATTAAAACAATAAAACAATCAGATAAATGACAATGGTGCTACTTCAGGCAGATCATGTAATATTTTCTTTCTCATGTGCACAGATCCTAGGCAGTTAGTAATAAAAGTGCTATGGATCCAGATGTGGTGGCAGCCCTCCCCCATTAGATGTTATATGCCATCTGAAACAGTTCAGGCTTGCAGGTTCTGCAGAACTGTGATAAATCCCTCAGGGCCCTGATGACTTCTGGAAGGGTGTTCCAAAGTATTGGGGCCAAAACCGAGAAGGCACTTGCTCTGTATAAAAAAGTACTGCGTATAAAAAATATTGTGAATTGTTTTATAAAATTATAAACCTGATGTAGATAGAATGCAGTAGGTTTCAGCTCTGTGACAGGTGTAATTGATTAGGCATTTTTGAGTCAGAACGCCACTGGATGGCATTGCCCTGAGCCATTCTTTGAGCTCCATTTGGAGTGTTCTTAAAATTATTGAAGTTGTGTAAGTAGTATGTTTTGTATTAGAGTACTGGAGTATTATGTTTTGTATTAGAGTATGAGTGGTTGTGGTTTGCTTATGAATTATTGAAGATATTGGATTTATATCCCGCCCTCCACTCCAAAGAGTCTCAGAGCAGCTCACAATCTCCTTTACCTTCCTCCCCCACAACAGACACCCTGTGAGGTGGGTGGGGCTGGAGAGGGCTCTCACAGCAGCTGCCCTTTCAAGGACAACCTCTGCCAGAGCTATGGCTGACCCAAGGCCATGCTAGCAGGTGTAAGTGGAGGAGCGGGGAATCAAACTCAGTTCTCCCAGATAAGAGACCACACACTTAACCACTACACCAAACTGGATACTTACCTTGCAGCTTAATTCAAGAGAAGATCGTAGAGTATACCTTTGCTGGAAGAAACTTCAAAGTCGACCTCCTGTACATTGGAACTCTATTTCATATTGGAAAATCCCTTGTGGGACTTTACTTGTATTGAGATTGTTCTTTATTGAATATGTATTTATGAACTATGCTTCATCTGTAAATATTGTGAATTGTAGTACATTACACTTTAGTAATTTCTGGTCACTATAACCTTTTGGGTTGTTTATTGTTGCACAATCTCCAGGTGGGGGATGGAAATCACTCAGCATTACAACTGCTCTCCAGATGACAGAGATCAGTTCCCCTGGAGAAAATGGCAGCTTTGCAGGGTGGACTCTGCATCATTATACTCTGCTGAGGATACTTCTCTCCTGCTTTGGTCCACTGTGCTTTGGTCCACTGTGACCTAGCTAGAGGCTGTGTGGGGGAGGAATGGAAAGCTGAAGTCAGATCAATTCCCCTACAGAAAACAGCCACCATGAGGCACATACTCTATGGCATACCATAACATAATCAAGCCGGGGGGCGGGGGTCAAAAATCTCAGATTACATCACAAGCTCATGGTGATGCTAAATGACACAAGGCTGAATATGGCAGGAATAGGTGGCAAAAATGCACTACAAACAAAAGGAATGTTGTCTGTGTGACTGTTGTCATGCCCCCCACACTTCTCATAATTATTATTCCTGATCTCCATTCTGGGACTCTTTCAGGGCATTGAGCCACCACAGACATGGGGGACACACACACATGCAGGGTAGGGGGAAAGCCAACTGTGGGGTAGGTGAGAAGACAGCAAGGGGGGTGATTGAATGCCAAGGGTTGGATGTGGGTGGGAAGACAGCAAGTGGGGGAGGCTAAGTGAAGGCCAAGAATTGGTGTGGGGTGGGTGGGAAGACAGCAGGGGTGGGGTGAGTGAATGTGAGTGAGGGGAGTTGTGGTGTGCCGAGGGTATGGGAGTAATTGAGAGAAAGAGGTGTTATGGGGTGGGTGGTAGTTGGATGAGGTTGGGGTGCGGTGGGAAGTTGGGGGGTAGGGAAGAGTGAATGCCTTCACTTGGGTAGGGGGTGGGTGGGAAGACAGCCAGGGTGTAAGCACACTCACCCAGGGCCTCTTTCTAGCTCCCATTGTATTTTTGTTCACAATGGACCTTATTCCTAGTCCCTGATAATTTTATATAAATTTTTATAGAATGTTGAAGAAATATTAATTGAATGTTCTTTTTTTTGCATTACTTAATATTTTCTTTTTCACATTACTTATTGAATCTGTTAGTAACACTGCTCATCCTGAGAAATTAAATTCTAGTTCCTAATATATTATAGAGAGACATTCATTAAAATTGTATTATTGCAAAATGTACTAAGCGTACTTGTTCAGCTAGAAATCATAGCACAATAATGTATATAAAGGAGTTCTTGTAGCATTCTTCATTTACTTATTTTTCCTTCCTTCCTTCTTTCATTCATTCTTTCTTTCCATGATCACTCATCTTTCCCTCCCCACTCCATCCTCTGTTGATCACAAACAATCCTGTGAGATCAAATAACCGAAGGCTACTAATGCACATTTCAACACTGGGGACAGCACACACACTCCTAGATACGAAACTACAGACCTAGAAGCATTTTTCTGTGGTTGTAAAAAAAAAAAAAAGTGTATTGGCTCAAAGCTACAATGGTTATTTTTACAACATCTTTCAAGTTTTGAAACTGGTGGAAGAAAACACGTCTGAGAAAGAAATTGTCTTTTTAACTGCTTTCACAGAGCCTCTTGGAATTGGGTAAATATTGCACAAACCCAATTTGTGCCAATACGCGTGTGTATAAAATTCATGCTTTGGGACAAAGAAGAAATCCAGCTGAAGCATAGAGAAATGCTTGAATATCCCATATAAGCTGCCAAAGTTACTAAAAACCTTGAATGAGGCCATGCCATATAGTTCTGGCATGGCCTCATGTCTGGCAAAAAAAAAGAAAAAAAAGAAGCAGATCCAGTGCGATGTAATCATCGAATCAAGAGACTTGGGTTCAAATCCACTCCTTTGTCTTGAAGTTCCTTGGTTCACTTAGGCCAGTCATTCCCTCTCATTCTCCCTCACTAGGAGGATCCATGGCTCTTTAGAGCATTTGCTTTATATTCTCTCTCAGCTAACCTATATGACAGAATTGCATGGGAACAGAATGGAGGAGAGAATCATTTATGTCTCTACATGTCTTCAGAGAGAGAAATAAATATAAACAAGTGATAGATTTATATGTAAGGAACTGGTGTAAATCTTGGCTGTGGCATGTCTCCTGGTTATGTTTTAAAGAAAATATAAAACAGGCAAAAATTTAAAGAAGATATAAAACAGGCCATAACTGTTGTTCTCAATTTACACACATCTAAGATTGGCTCTCAATGCCATTTCCAACAAAGTGACAATTATGCTAACCTGAATGGCATCTCAGAAATTCTTCTCAGTCACTTTGGGTAACACATTACACTGCCCTATTCACCATTCATCCTATGGGCAGCAGACCTAGAAAGCCAGGGTTAGGAAATACAAGCAGAGCACCACGACCTGTATGGTGGTGAGAAACAAGCCAAGAAGTCAAAGCAATGGAGAACTCCTCTTTACCACACAATACTAGTGTCTCACTGCTCTGCTGCTTCTCTCCTCATATGTGCAAAGAGAAACAGGAGCCCTTGCTGTCTTTGCATGCCCACTAGTAGAAATCCCTTCCAAAATGCAAAAACAATGTCAGCTCAGCTCTAGAGGTTCTTGTGACACAACAGATCACAGATCTAAGGGTCCCCATTCACAGGCTGAAGATTACTGTCTCAAGGAAACTCATAGAACAGTTTAGTCTATAATTCTACATAGACATAAAAAAGCCTTTTCAAAATCAAGATAGTCTTCTGTTGAAGCTGTCCTAAATATAGTATATGGTTGCTGTTACTTTTGAAGAAACACCATGGATATTTTAGAACAACTTAATATCCATTTGGTGGTTGTAGACAATCTGGATATGCAACTTAAATATTGGATTCCACAGCCGTCTAACATATTCATGTTTAAATAAATTTAATCAGCTTTGCATGGTTAGGGGTCTCCTCCTCTCCTGCTGCCAGGCTTATGGGTGACTATTTACTTCACAGTGGGAAAGAATTGGGAAATGCTAATTACAATCCCACACTGGCAATAGCTTGTTCCTGTGATATTTCTTTACAAACAAGAACACATTTGCACTGCTGGACAGACTAGAGTACTGAATGGCACAGGGCTTTTACTTTGGAACTGGTACACTTTCTTGACCTTTGCAGGGTCTTTATGGACATTTTTTGCTTAGTATTATGAAATAATTCATTCTTCTTTAGTGGATTACAGTTAACCTTGTTCTGAATGGGTCCTTCAGGAGGTACTTTATGCTTATAAACTGTGTTAATATATGTGTTTATACTGCACTAAGAAATGTATATGTTTGCCAATATCTTGAAAAATGTAGAACTTCTCTTGATCACTTGCCATTTTGCCACTTTGTTGCCATTTTTAAAGCACATGTATTGCACCTTTTGAAGCCTGAATTCAGCAAAATGGAATGAGAATGAGATGGTGGAATATTGAACCGTCTCCCTGAAGTATTTGATTTCTGCATTCAGGGATTTTTTTTTAAGTTGGGAGAGCATTAATTGGCTGATAACAGAAATGCATTTTGGGCCACCTCAGAAAGAACCGTTCACACACTCCCCCCAACAAGCCATCCTCTTCCCATCTGCAAGGCAATTTGGAGCAATCAGACAGGAAGGTGCCTCAGAAGCCGAACCACTCTTTTTGACTCCAGTGGATCAAGCACTCATGCAATCATAAGCACATGCGCTCTGGACAGTTTTTTTTTAAAAAAAAATACCAGTGAGCACCTAGAGTGGCTTGGCGGGTTCACACCACCAGGGTGCCTTGCTTCTGCGTTTCCGCATCCAGATGCTGAAGAGATGACTGGCATGTGGTTCAGATTTTTGCTACCACTTTGACAGTGGTAGCTTTTTGAGCCACTCTGAGGACGTCTGTGGACAGGGTGAGTATGGAATGGGGGAGGGCAGCAGGTGTGCTCATTTGGATGGATTTTTCGGTTTCTGAGGCATCTCTGAGTTGCCTCAAACTGCCCGTCTGTTATCAGCCATAAAATGCATCATTTATCTTCAATCTGAAAAAAATTCTGTTACCTGAGAACTCCATGTCCCCATTCTGCTGCTTGTGTAAATCTGGTTTAGAATGTTTAGAATTTACTCACAGCTGGGATGATTCATTATTTGTAAATCAGGTCTCCAAAACTTACATTCACTTTGTTTGCAATGCCCATTTGCTGTCTAGTTGCACATCTGCTACAATTGCTGCAGTGATTTGCAGTCTATTCAAAACAAACAGCAATTTCAGTAGTTTTGTGTCTGGCAATGGTGTTATTCAACCTGGTGGCTGAATTAATAGCTAATGATGATATAAGGTAGATTACTACTGCTTTGCATGGTATATGCCTTGCAATCATCACTGGGCAAGGACAGAACATTATTTCTCCTACTCTCACACATCTTAGCAGAATTAAAGCAACTCTGGAAAGTTGCTCACTTGTAAATTAATTTTCTTCTTGCTGGGTGCAGATGAACAGATGGACAGGAGGCAGGTATGGAGAAAGCTGTAAATGTGCAAAGCAATCAGATTTAAATACTTCCATAAACAAGCACCAAGATATCCAGGCAAAATGGTGAGACTAGAACAGAAAGACAACTCGTGAACCTTCCCACCCTAACAGGACTGAAATGTTTCTCAGGAAAACAGTATTCACAATTACCACTCTTTAATTACCATAATTAACTTTAATTACAATATTTAACAACAGGGCATATTTGGCACATGGAGGACACAGGTTCAGCTCCAGGGTAAGTAATGTGAGAGCTCACAAAGTATTTGTGAGTTCTCCCACTAAAAAAATCAATAAATATACAACATAAATAGTACAAATTATCAAAATACATATATTGATTACAAATTAGTTTTAAAACAATTTTTGGCCCGAATGTAGCCTGAATGAGAATTACAAATCATACAATATGCAAAATTAGAACCTTATATAACCCTAAAACAGACAAATTTCAGTCTGCTGGCCTTCTTTAGTGGTCAAACATAACTCTTGTTCAAGTATTGTTATATTAATATTAATTAATAAAGAAGTGAATTAATAACTAATATTAATAATTAATAATATTAATTAATAACCAAGTGAAAATTATGTCCTGATAAAATGATTGGTGCTTGCACAGGGGACTACCTTTTTTAAAATATCAGTGACACAAGGCAAAGATGTACTATTTAAGCTTCCTTTGGCATCACCTCATGTCCAAATCAGGTCCATATAACCAAAATGGCATTTCAATTGTGTACCCGCCAGGAGATTCAATTCCAAAAGCAAATATGGAGCCAGTGTAACAATATGTGTGTACTCACCTGGTCTTGTGTCACTGTTATTTATCAGAATATAACTTTCACTTGGTCCTGAATTGATTAATATTAATACAGTAATAATTGAGCCTATGTGCAACATTTATACTTGACCACTGAAGAAGTTTGGCAGGCCCAAACACACCTGTTTTATAACAAAGTAGGAGTCAAGTTTCACCTTTAAGACCAACAAAGTTTTATTCAGAATTTAAGCTTTTGTGTGCTCTAAGCACACTTCATCCTCATCAGATGAAGTGTGCTTAAAGCACACGAAAGCTTACATTCTGAATAAAACTTTGTTTAAAGGTGAACTTGACTCAAACTTTGTTCTACCGCTTCAGACCAACACGGCTGCCCACTTGGATCTAAACACCTGTTTTATGGTCACATAAGGTCCTGTGCATATTGCATGATTTGTAATTTTTACTGAGACTGTATTTGGGCCTAAAATTGTTCTAAAACTAATTTGTAATTAATATATGCATTTTTGATAATTTGTAAACTCTATACTGCATATTTATTGATTTTGTTCAGTGGGCCTCTTAATTTGTTGTAGAGCCAGTTTGGTGTAGTGGTTAAGATCACAGACTCTTATCTGAGAGAACCAGAACTGGATTCCCCACTCCCTCACATGCACCTGCTGATGTGACCTTGAGTTCTGGGAGAGCTTTCTCAACTCCACCAACCTTAAGAACATAAGAGGAGCCATGTTGGATCAGGCCAATGACCCATCCAGTCCAACACTGTGTGTCACACAGTGGCCAAAAAATTTATACACACACACACACACACACACACACACATACATATATATATAAATGTTTTGGTCACTGTGTGACACAGAGTGTTGGACTGGACACACACACACACACACACACACACACATATATATATATACACACTGTGGCTAATAGCCACTGATGGACCTCTGCTCCATAATTTTATCTAACCCCCTCTTGAAGCTGGCTATGCTTGTAGCTGCCACCACCTCCTGTGGCAGTGAATTCCACATGTTAATCACCCTTTGGGTGAAGAAGTGCCTCCTTTTATCCGTTCTAACCTGACTGCTCAGCAGTTTCATTGAATGCCCACGAGTTCTTGTATTGTGAAAAAGGGAGAAAAGTACCTTCTCCGGTTACAGGGTGTCTGTTGTGGGAAAGGGAAGGAAAAGGAAATTGGAAGGGAAAGCAAGACTCCTTCGGGTAGTAAAGGGTGGGGTATAAATCCAATCTCTTCTATTCTTGTATCCATTTAACCTTTCAGGTTCCTAATTCATTTTTGTTTTGAGGGGGAAGTTCTTGACACTGGACCAAAAGTCTTCTTTTTGTTTTACTGATTTTTCAACATATTACAATACTGACAGATGCAGGGTGAAAATGGGGAAAATGAGTGTAAGAACATGAATCCACAGAGCATTTGTGATCCAATTTCAAACTTTTGGAAGCATTTTAAAGTGCTATAATCAGAACAGAGCAGCAATTAAGCACCCCTGATTAGCAGATGTTAAATCTTCCCTGCATTTTTTTCCATTTTCTGTTTTAAAATTTTATTGCAAACTTTTAAACAGATTACTGCAGATTTGCTATATGAGTGGCAATGGATTCTCATCCATCTCTCTTCAAAGCCACCATCTGGACTCCTCCCATCCTCCCAAGTGCATTTGTTTTAAACAGATGGCAAACACCATGACATGTAGTTTGAATTTTGGGCATTCTCACAACTATTAATAACTCCGATTTATTCATTTTATTTAATTTAGCTAAATTGGGAAGAATTTGCAAAACCATATTACCTTTTTTCTGGATTAAGTGGGATAAATTACTCTCCAAGGATCTGTTTCCCTACATTCCTGTGTTGTTTGATATGGCTTAAGTAAACATTAATGCTGTCTAGTCACCCTTCTATGGTAATCAGTGTGAATGATTTTTTAATATAGTATATTTTTATTTTTTCAATTCATTATGCGTTTTCCATTTTATGATGGAAAAAATATGTAAACATTATTTATCATATATATATATATATATATATATATATATAAAAATAATGTTTACATATATATAATTTGCTAATGGTGGTGGTCAAATGGAGCTCTCCCATTGGTTTAGGGGTGCATTCCATGCATCTCATATACCATTGGCACATCATAGTTCAGTCAGTGTCTCTGACCTCCCATTGGCTGACTTCCCTGTCCCCAGCTACTGCCTGGGATGGTTGAAGAAACCACCCAGTCTTACATCAGAGAAAGAAACACATATCCAACTCTTCTATGTGTCCTATGTAAATCGGTCTCATGAAAAGCCTCACCAGCAACAGACCTCTGCTGCCTTGTCAATGGCCCACACAGATGGCCTCCCAGCACATGCAGCCTCCAAAGGCCACAGAAATAGCCAGGGAGCTGCCACCACTGTAATGCAACTAGGTGGCAAGGCCTGGCCCCAATAGGAGTGTTTCCTCAGAGACTATGGCTTCCACTGCTTTCTCTATCTTTCTTCTCCTCTCAGTCTCAACCCTAGCCAGAGGCTGTTGCTGGACAACCAAAGCTGCTTTTTTCAGTAAAGGGATAGATTAATAGAATGGAATGTCGCATTCTTCAGTCCCTTCTGCATGTTGTTCAGCTAGCCTTCCCAACCCTCCCGCTCTGGCGGGAGAATCCAGGTTTTCCAGTCTCTTCCCCCGCTCCCCCCCAAAACGGCAGCGGGGGGAGGGGAGGGGAGGGAAACGGCGCCTTCTGCAGATTCAGAAACGAATCTGGCTCTGCAGAAGGAAGTTCTGAGGAAGAGGTGTGCGTGCGTGTGTGAAGCGGCACGCGCAGGTTTCTGTCGCATGCGCAGTGGCTGAGGCTCCGTTCAAGAGCGCGCGCCATGCCGTTGAGGCGCAGGCTGAGGGAAGGCGGGTCGGCAGGCTCGCGGCTGCCTGGCCTCAGTCTGTGGCGGCGCCGGCGCCCGCAGGACGTTCCAGAGCCCCCGGGGCTATGACCTGCCTCCCTGGCTTCCTCAGCGGTGGCTCTCCCTGCGCCGCCCTCCGCTCCCTAAGTTTCCCCTCCTCCACCGGGCTCCCCGCGCCTTCCTCGGCGCAGTCGTCGCCCTCGCCACGGCACCTCAGCGCGGAATCAGTCGTCACAGTCTGGACTTGTGAGTCAGTGAACTGAAGGAAGAGGCAGAGTTCCAGAGCCTTCATTCTGCCCAGAGAGGATTTTTTTGGCAGGTACACTGAGCTGATAACAGCTGCAGTTCTGGGGGAAGCAAGCTCTTACTTCTTCCAAGTGACTACTTATGTGCCCAGGAAATGAGTCCTTAAAAAAAAACAAACCCTTCATTGCTTGCACCTCAGCAACTGGTGTACAAGGGGTTGCTCCTGTATCAGAACATAGAAGATTTTTTTGACATTACAGCAAATGCTGGTGCCATTTATCTTGTAGGATTTGCCTACTATCTTTTTCAAGAGGGCTTAGCTTCAGTGCAGTGCCTTCCAGAAATAGGGTTGCCAGCTCCAGGTTGCAAAATACTTGGAGATTTTGGGGGTGGAACTTCCCAAAGTGGCCATTTGCTCCAGGTGAACTGATCTGTGTTGCCTGGAGATCAATTGTAAACTCAGAAGATCCCCAGTTGGAGGTGAGAGAGAGAAAAAACCCTAGGTTTCCATGACCAACCAGTCTCAAAAATCTCACAAAGTACATTGTGGGGGTGATTTTCTGATTGTCCTTCCCTACCCAGATTTTTTTGTTGATACTTAATTTGATTGTGTGACTATTTTTATAGGTTTTAGAGTTAAAATTTACCTCATATCCCAGAATTTTTTTAAAAAAATGCTTTTGTATAGAGTGATATGTATATGAATTTGCTCTGGCCCCTTCCTCTCCCTCCCTTAGTTTGTAAACCTGGAGCTATTTCCCCTTTGTTGGTAGATTTCATGGATCTGGGAACATAGAAAATCATGGAGAATTGATCTGCGGGTATCTGGGGCTCTGGGGGGGGGCTGTTTTTTGGGGTAAAGGCACCAAATTTTCAGTATAGCATCTAATGCCTCTCTCCAAAATACCCTCCAAGTTTCAAAAAGATTGGACCAGGGGGTCCAATTCTATGAGCTTGAAAGGAAGGTGCCCCTATCCTTCATGATTTCCTATGGAAGGAAGGAATTGAAAAGGTGTGCCGTCCCTTTCAATGTGATGGCCAGAACTCCCTTTGGAGTTCAATGATGCTTGTCACAGCCTTGATCTTGGCTCCACCCCTAATGTCTCCTGGCTCCACCCCCAAAGTCTCCTGGCTCCACCCCCAAAGTCCCCAGATATTTCTTGAATTGGACTTGGCAACCCTATGTTCAGCCTGCAGGGATTGTGGATGTTCACAGATAAGAACTTGTTGAAATTGGTTGTGAATTGTCCCTTTCTCATTGTTTTGGTTCTGTTTTGTATGAAGTCTATATTGTGATGTGATAGAAATAACTATTCTAAGTTTTTCAATCATTGTGTGTATATCTTTAAGAAACAGTCTGTAGACATTTAACACAGAAGTGGTGCTTTCTCTCTCAGTCATTTCTATCTGTGGGACTAATTCTTGTTGCACAAATCTCCAGGTGAGAGCTGGAGATCACTCAGAATTACAGCTGCTCTCCAGATGGCAAAGATCAGTTCCCCTGGAGGTGGGTGGGTGAGAAGACAGCAAGGGTGGGGGACACTAGCCCAGAGCCTCTTTCTAGAGCCTGTTGTATTTTTCCTCACAACGGACTTTATGCCTAGTTAAAAATAAATAAATAATGGGTGTTTCCACACTATTTACTGTTTCAGTGATTGTCTATGAAATCATCTTTGAAATCCTCTCTTAATGTACCTCCTAAGCAAAATTACAGTCTTCTTCATTTTATGACTACACTATCCAATGAAGAGTTGAACAGCAAACTTTCCTTATTTGAAAAAATGAAAATAATGGGGGGAAACTGAAATATGGAAAACAATTTCATTAATTACTTCTCTAATTACAATAATTATATGAACAAAAATGTAAATTGTGAGTTAAGAAGCAAAGAATATATATTTTTAAATGTTTAATTCATTTAAAATAAATAAAATAATTTTTAAGTTACCTTTCCTCCAGAATAGAGTCCATAGGGCAGCATATATATAAATCCAGTGATATTTCAAGCCCTGTATGACCTGGGAACAACACATAAACAAATAATACTAGGCGGAGGGCCAGTTACCCATTACTAGTGGTATGCCATATGAAACAAAAAGTCTTCACTGGCTGGTGAAAAACACCAATAGAGGGAGATAGATGAATACACTGGTGGGGAGTTCCAAAGTTTTGCTATCATGGTCCCCGACCAAGAAGGCCCTTTTTTTGGGTTCTCATCAGTTTAGATTCAGATGGCGGGGGCAAACAAAGCAGAGCCTTCAAAGATCACTAGAGTGCAAAGGTAGATTCATATGGGGGAAGGCATTCCTGAAGATATATTGGTCTCAGACCATACAGGTCTTAGGACTGGAAGCAAATTGGAAGCCAGTGCAAATGAAAGAAGACTGGAATTATATGGACCCTATGACTCACTCCAGGTAACACTCTGGCCACAGCATTCTGTACCAGCTGGAGCTTCCAAACAGACTTCAAAGCAGCCCTATGTGGAGCACACTGTGGTAAGCTCAGTGTTTTTTTTGTAGCAGGAACACCTTTGCATATTAAGCCACACCCCCTTGATGTAGCCAATCTTCCAAGAGCTTACAGGGTTCTTATTATAGGGTCTACTGTAAGCCCTTGGAGGATTGGCTACATCAGGAGAGTGTGGTCTAATATGCAAAGGAGTTCTTGCTACAAAAAAGCCCTGCACTTACTGTACAAATAGAGTTTTATTTTATTTTATATTAACCTGGAGTCCTATGGTATCTAGTTGTTACCAGGGCATGCGCCAAAGTGATAAGAGCTTTTCTGCAGCAACTGGCTCACCAGCTGAAGTTGATAAAAGGCACCTCTGGCCACCACTTTCACCTTTTTATCCAACAGGAGACCCATTTCCAGGAGAACCCCCAAGATACAAATCTGCTCCTTCAGGAAGAGTGCAACTCATCCAGAACAGGAGGTAACCCATTTCCTGAATCAGACCCTTCTCCCACCAATAGGAACTCCATTTTGTTAGGAATAAGAAGAATTTCTGATATATTTGACTGTCATATTATTGCCTTGCTTATTTTTATATTGATATGTTATTGTTTTAATCTTAAACTCTCTCAAGAAGGTCTTTGGAGAGGTGGCACAGAAATATCCCAAATAAATACATAAATAAAGATTTTAAATCAAAATTTCTAATAGAATATACCAATTTCTCACAAATATTGAGCCTGCTTCGGTGGGGAGGGTGGGATATAAATAAAATGATGATTATGATGATGATGAACCAAAAAATGTTGCTTTCTTATCTAGTTCTCTAATTTTCTTTGGGAACAATCCTAATCAAGTGTACTTAGAAGTAAGTTCAATTTTATTCAGTGGGGCTTACTCCCAGGAAAACATTATTAGGAAAATATTATTGAGATTACATCCTCTAACATGTGACTTTTATTCTGGACCTTTTAATAGAGAGTAAAATTTGGATGTGGACCTTCCCAGCCACAGCTGATATCTCTGAATTTGTCTTGCAACAGCTGTTGCACTCTTAAAGAGATCAAACACATTACACTTCTCTAACATGCTTGGAGGGATGAGACTTGAGTAGGCTTCCCAATCCCCAGGTCCCAGAGGGGGATCCCCCGGTTTTACAGGCTTCCCCCCTTCCCCCTATACTGAAAATTTGGTGCCTCTATCTCAAAAAACAGCCCCCCCTTCCCCAGCCAGGCTTCCCCCCACCCCCAGAGCCATCATGCACCTCCATGAATGATTCCTATTGGGAATGATGGGGAATTGATCAGCGGGTATCGGGGGCTCTGGGGGGGGCCTGTTTTTTGAGATAGAGGCACCAAATTTTCAGTATAGCATCTAGTGCCTCTCCCCAAAATACCTCCCAAGTTTCAAAAAGATTGGACCAGGGGGTCCAATTCTATGAGCCTCAAAAGAAGGTGCCCCTATTCTTCATTATTTCCTATGGAAGGAAGGCATTTAAAAAGATGCGCAGTCCCTTTAAATGTGATGGCCAGAAGTTAAATGATGGAGTTCAATTATGCTTGTCACATCCTTGCTCTTGGCTCCACCCCAATGTCTCCTGGCTCCACCCCCAAAGTCCCCAGATATTTCTTGAATTGGACTTGGCAACCCTAGACTTGAGGCTACAGCCATCTTGTATCCTTCACAGGACAATGCAGAGTTTTCACAGAGAGATTTAATCTTTTTTCTGCTCTGAGCAAAATAAATATGGCCTCATTATAATGCTTGCCAACAAAAACAGCTTTTAGAAAGTTTCATACAAGCTTTGCATAAAATGTCTTTAAAAGCAAAAATTGTACATAGAAAGAATAAAAAAAAATATGGAAACCAGGCTTTATGAATGAGATAAATCTTCCTACTACAAAATTAATTAAGAAGAGATTTCTGTGCCTATGTTGTAGTACCATTAGCCCTTTAATGTCAAGTAATCCTACTTGGAGGCAACTTTTCATTCTTTACTCTTAAAATAAACTGGTTTAATTTAAACAGCATATAAGATTATGTGATTGTTTTTTGTATATATATTTTAAATGGTCACAGAATTTCTACCGGCCTTTCAGCTTAAAAATGTTCTCCATATGTTCTTTTTTCACTTTATGAGAGAAAGAAATGGGGTCCCTGTATCTTCTCTCTCTATTCTAGGTGAAAAAATATTCCAGGTGGAAAAAAACCCTTTTCCTGGTGAAAAGAGATAGTGAGCATGGTTTTTGAGCTGAAAACCACCATTCTTGCAGTCAAGCTTTTTTGAGTAAAAAGAAATTTGCAGAAGAAGTCTACATGAATTTGAATCTGTATTATCCCTGCTCCCCCTTAGATGTTTATTTCTCGCAGGCAGTAATTAATTACCAAAGTGATACAACCATTAAGCTTCAATTAATGTTATTAGGATGTAAGTCCTACTCAGTAGAATGGGTTCTTATTTCCCCGTATACATCTTTAGGTCTGGGCTGTGTTTTTGTTTTTTGGGTTTTCTTTTTGGGGGGGGGGAGACACACACACAGTTATTTGACAGACACAATCCATAAACAAACTGAATTTATGAGCTTCATCTCTATTAGGTTTCCCCCCCTGGATTTCAGTTTTTTCATGGTTGTTATTTAAGACAAGGATTTTGGAAGCTGGAGACATTGTCTCCTTTTAAAATGCAATACTGTTTTATTGTAAACTATTTCAATCCAGTTTATATGTAACATCTTGTTAGTCACTAAAGTCTCTATAAAACAGGGCACATTGTTCCTTACTTTTATTGTCTACATTTAAAATTCATGGAACATCCTGCATCACACTTCAGATTTATATGCCTATAAACATTTAGAGTTTAATACCAAATTACGAATTATACATTTCTTTTACAATATGGAAGGTCAGTATTTCACAGCAGCATTTTGAGAAATAGAGAGAAATTTTGAGAAGTAGAGACGGGGATCAGAATCCTCATGTCTGCATACTGATTTAAAAAACAAAAACCCTTATCTTAAAACCTTGGTTGTTTTCAATATCTGAAAGACTAACTTCAGAATGTTAGTTAGGAACATGCTATGAAAGGAGATCCATAACCTCAATGGAAGGGACTGAATGGAACTAAAACTGTTTAAACTATGTTTCTGAGCTGCCTACAGCAAACATATTACTATAGTAGAAATATTATTTTCATATACAATTGCAATAAAATGTTCGCATACACACATATACTAGTGGGGGGAACCCATGTTGACTTTCTGAGGAAATAACAGGTGCAGGTTCAGGAGGGTGTAGAATAGATCCTGTGCAAGCTAGAGACACCAAACATCTAGGATATCTCCAATTGACTCTCTTCTACTTACCCCCTAAATTTGATGAGGATGGGATTTACAGGGTTCACATTATGGCCCCCGAAAGAAGATGTCACATCTTCCATTGTTTACAATGGTGGTGGTGGGGAAACAGCTAATAAAGCAAGGACAATAGAAGTCCCACAGAACAGAATCAAGTCTGCAAGAATCCTTGCAGTAGAAGTGGTTCTTGGCAGTCATTTGCAAGCCCAGCAGAACCAGTGCCACAGTATCAGTAAAAACCCAACAGTACTAAGATCAAGCTAGGGAAGTGCTTTTGGGGAAAATGTCAGGTACAGCTTCAAAAGTATATAGAATGGACAACCTGCAAACTACATACACCAAATGCAAAGGGAACCTCTACAAGCTTCCAAAAACTTGTTGGTAGTTGAAGACCTTTGGCTTTAGTGTGTTTATGTGTTTTTTTTATCCAATTGTCTGTCAGAAACTGCGTTAAAGTCTCCTACTATACAATATTCTGCATAGTCCAAATTTGATAACCTAAAATGTAAATCTTTGAAGAATTCTTCTTGGTGATCATTAGGGGCATAAATATTTGCCAATAAGATTGTTTTATTATCCACCATAACAAATTTCCACTAGTAAAATTCTTCCATCTTCTGAAGCATACTGTAATTGTGGTTTCGGTGACCTGAACTAAGGAGCAACTTGGACCGGCTCGTCTGAAGCCGGTCCTTAATCGAGCAGTCAAGGGGTCTGCCCTACCGGGAGACCTGACTCTGAGACCCAGGAAGGGTCTTGGAAGGTGGACAGCTTGAACTGGAGGTCGAGATTGACAGTGGCGGCTGCCTCCCAAGCCTGGCTCGCTGTGAGAATCGCTGCTCCGGTGGCCATTTTTAAATGGCATTGGGGTTGACTGCCAGACCTCTTCTTCTTTTTTCATCAAGGGCTTCTGCATGATTTGAGCAAGCTGTATTACCTCTATGAAGAAGATTGTAAGTCTCTTTTTTCTTCTAATACTGAATCCTGAAGTAACATTCGTGCAACCAGGAGGACTGGAGAGTTGAGAGTAAAGCGGAGCACGGACAGAGGCAAAAGCGGTGAGAAAGAGGGAGGGGGTGATACAACTCTCTCCTTTTCTCTTTGGAGGCCTCCAAAAGTTCTTGCCTAATTTGATGACTTTCTCAATGTTATCCTGGGGAAATATGAATCACACCAGTCTCTAAAGTTAGAAAAGACTTGGTGGCTGAATTGAATTGATCTGTCTTAAACTTTTTTGGGGGAGGAAGATCTTGCTGCTGGAAAGCCCCTTGCAAGCATATGTGGATGAGAAGGGCAGGTGGTGTAAGAAGGCTCAGTTGTCAATGAATATTATAAAGAACTGGACTTTATAGGACAGACACAGTGTTATATAAACCTCTGAGATTTTGAAAGATATAAGAAAAGGAAGGAGTTTGTAGTTTATGTTGAAGTATTGTGAATAAGTCTTTGTGGGTCCTAAATATATACTTAAGGTCGCATTGGTTTTGTACAGTGGATTATAAAATGCATCTATATTGCTGACTGTTGGAAGAATAGCTGTGAAAGCTTCTAAGTGGATTATAAACTCCTGATGGTAGATATTATGGATATGGTTTTTTTTAATTTTTTAAACAAACTACTGTCTTTGCATAATATTGACACAGTCTGATAGATACTAGCTCAACTAACATAAATAAGAACTCTGTGTTCCAAAACAGACTACTGAAAGGGCAGTACACAAAATTTGTGGCTGTGAGTGCAAATACACTAATGATGGAAAATTAAGCTGCTACTGGCTTTAAAGAGGTAATAATTAAAAAAAAGACAATCGAGAAGGTAAACCACCAATCCCCTCACCCAGTTCTTCGTCTGGTCTAGGGAAGTTCACAACCATGCAAAGGGACATGAAACAGATGCAAAATACTTTACTAACTGCCATAGCATAGCTGACTGGTAAAGCAGACAATCTAGGAGAACAGATGGCAAAAATCAAACAAGAGCTTAAAGAGAACAGAAAACAGATAGCAGAGACCAATAAAGCTTTAGAGAAGATGTTGGATTTATATCCCTCCCTCCACTCCGAAGAGTCTCAGAGCGGCTCACAATCTCCTTTACCTTCCTCCCCCACAACAGACACCCTGTGAGGTGGGTGGGGCTGGAGAGGGCTCTCACAGCAGCTGCCCTTTCAAGGACAACCTCTGCCAGAGCTATGGCTGACCCAAGGCCATTCCAGCAGGTGCAAGTGGAGGAGTTGGGAATCAAACCCGGTTCTCCCTGATAAGAGTCCGCACACTTAACCACTACACCAAGCTGGCTCTCCACACCAAACTGGCTCTCCAATAGAGGTTCTAGATGCACAGGTGACTGAAAACACACAAAAGGTGGAACAGCTGCAAAAAGAACAGAAAGCATATGATAGTAGACTTCTACAGTTAGAGATAGATAGAGCAGCTTACATGCTGAGGTTCCAAAATGTACCAGAAGAAAAAAACTGAGGATTTGCAGAAAATACTAAGTGAAGCCCTGGCAGAAATTTTACTGGTGACACCTGAAAAGTTGGAAGAAGAGTTTGATCAAGTTAAGCGAGTACCATCAAGCTTCATGAGACGGAATAAACTGCCCAGAGAAATCCATTTGAAGCTCACAAGAAAGAAGACCAGAGACAATATTTTGAAGCAAGCGAGAGACAAACCACTGATGATAGCAGGAAATACAGTGAAAATTTTGAGAGAGGTGCCATGGCCAGTCAGACAAAGGAGAAGAGAATATCAAACCTTGACAAACTTTTTAGAGAAAGAGAAATACCTTATACATGGCTAATGCCGGAAGGCTTACTCTTTACCTATGAAGAGAACAGATATAGGATAAACTCTATCTTCAAAAGCTCAAAACTTTCTGGAGAAAGTGGAGAAAAAAGGGGAAGAAAAAAAAGGAGGATGAAGAGGAAGAAGAAGTTCCAGATGAAGAGGATCCAAATAAACTAAGGAAATAGCCAACAAGATTGCAGACTAAAAAAGATTAAAAATGATAAGAAAAATCCATAATGGCATCAATAATCTCTATTAATGTGAATGGACTTAATTCTCCTATTAAAAGGAGGAAGACCTTTAGATAGCTAACAAAACTGGAAATGGATATAATTTGCTTACAAGATTTGAGTTTTACAAAACTCATATTTTGGCAAAAGATCGACATTTTTTGAAAAATAAGAAACTTGGCAATTGGTTTCTAGCAACAGACACAAATAAAAAGAAAAAGGGTTTGGCAATACACATTAAGGACAAATTTAATACGCAAAGGGAACCTCACCCTGCCTCCCACGTCTCTACAATCTCTCCAGGTTGGGGATGGATTACATTTCTGGGGGTTTGGTTATGGACTCCTAAAAAAAAAATGTCTACCAACGCAGTGGTCTCTCTGGAAAAGACAGTTGCAGTTACAGCCAGGGGTCTATGGACTATCTTAGGAACAAGCCAGTGATACCAAACTCACAGGGAAATTTCACCTGGACAGACCCCACCTCAGTCAGACACTGGAAGCAAGGCAAGCACCCCTCCCCCTGATACTTGCATCAACTCACCAGATCTCCAAAAGCAGGTTCTGAAGAATAGAAAGGCAGAACCCCAGAGTTTTAACAGGGGCTCCCCAAAGTTACACCATGATGACAGCTGGGCAGGAACCCCAAGCCCACCAGACCAGTAAAAACTAGAGGTTTTCAGTTTTAAGTGAGGAACTGACAGAAAGGTAGACATGACAAGAGACTTTTGACATGGGCTCTGCAGTTACCTGATAGCAACACTTTGGCGGGCACCCAAGCCCCACCAGACAAGCAAGGGAATGATTGATTGATTGATTGATTGATTGAATGAATGAATGAATGAATGAATTTTTAGCCTGCCCTTTCCATCATATCTATCCTGCCTGGCCACTGGAACCCAACCCCAGCAGGGTCTTGGAGCCTCCTGCCTCGATTTGTTCCTGGTCCTGGGGCTCTCCACAGAGGCAAAAGAATTGTTAGCAGTTACTAATCTGGAGTAGAGGACTCTGACATCAGTGACTCAGAGGGTAGGGGGGAAGCATCGTCATCTTCCACACCACAATTCCCTGTCACTGTGTGACAGAGTATTGGACTGGATGGACCATTGGCCTGATCCAACATGAGTTCCCTTATGTTCTTATGTTAATACTTGTCACAAAGGCCCTATCTCTCTTGTGTGGCTATGCGACCTGAGTCCATTTAACAACCGAACCCCAGAAGAGGAGAGGAATTCACAATATAAAACATGGGTCCTCATTCAGCCAAGGCATCCAATAGTTAATCCTCATTGCTCAGCATGAGCAGAGAGACAGAGTGGCAAAGAGTCCTAAGTCCACCTAACACCCAAACCCCAGCAAGGATATCAGTTCAGAATCAGGAAGGTATAAAACATGGGTCCCCACATAGTAGCCAAGCCCCATTGCTTGGCATGAGTAGAGAAATAAGACGGCAAAATGTTCTGAGTCCAACTAACACCCAAACCCCAGAGAAATCACAATTAAAATGTGGGTCCTAATTCAGAAAAGGCATCTAGTACATAAGCCCCACCACTCAGTGTGAACATAGAGACAGGGTAGCAAAATGAAGGATTATTTGGGTTAACAGAATGCTAAATGAGCCCCGTGGCACAGAATGGTAAGCTGCAGTACTGCAATCCAAGCTCTGCTAACAACTTGAGTTCAACCTTGGGAAGAACTTCCTGACCATTAGAGCGATTCCTCAGTTGAACAGGCTTACTCGGGAGGTGGTGGGCTCTCCTTCCTTGGAGGTTTTTAAACAGAGGCTAGATGGCCATAGGACAGCAATGAAGATCCTGTGAATTTAGGGGGAAGTGTTTGTGAGTTTCCTGCATTGTGCAGGGGTTGGACTAGATGACCCCAGAGGTACCTTCCAACTCTATGATTCTATGATCCCGGCAGAAGCTGGGTTCGGGTAGCCAGCTCAAGGTTGACTCAGCCTTCCATCCTTCTGAGGTTGCTAAAATGAGTACTCAACTTGCTGGGGGTAAAGTGTAGATGACTGGGGAAGGCAATGGCAAACCACCCCATAAAAGTCTACCAAGAAAAATCCTGATGTGACATTACCCCATGGGTCAGTAAAAACTCGGTGCTTGCATAGGGGGACTACCTTTACGTTTTTAAAGACACACAGCACAGCAGAGTCTATCTGGTTTGTGTATGCTGACAAGAAAACAGAGTTACACATGGAGCCTCTTTATCTTTGCAAAATTAGTGAGTCCTTTATTGTAAGGAACTCCATTCTAGACAGAATAGAGACAGGATTCTAATTTAGTCTAACTAGCTTGGATGGATACAGATGTGGGAAGTATGTCCTGCTCTCATGGTGTCAAGATGCAGAATAGTATAGTGCGGAGAGAAGGTGGCAGGAAAGGAAGGAAGATTCCCTGAGAGTAGCAATCTAAACATCAAAGCATCAGAGCAGTAGAAGGGAAGGATGATCAGGATGCTGGCCTACCTATCTCTCTGAATCTCTAAAGTACACCTCTAAAGTCTGAGACTAAGAGACAGTGCAAAGTTCTTCATTTCCAACACAAAAAGCACTGAGTCCACTTAACACCTAAACTGCAGAGGAATCACAATAAAAAGTGGGTTCTCATTTAGTCAAGGCTCCCAGAGGTTAAACCCCTCTGCTCAGCATGACCCAGGGAGACAGGGTGGCTCAGAGATTCCTGAGTCCACCTAGCACACAAACCCCAGCAGGCAAAAGAAGTTTACAATAATAAGGAATAAATGAATGTGCTCTGCTGGTCGGCTTTTATCAAATTCCCTGCCTCTCTGTAAACAGCTAATAATCAAAAGGTGTGGAGCTGAGCTCAGCTGATACATAGCTTTCTAATCCCATAGTGAGGAAGAGCCCCGTGACACAGAGTGGTAAAGCTGCAGTACTGCAGTCGGAGCTCTCTGCTCACGACCTGAGTTTGATCCCAGTGGAAGTTAGTTCAGGTAGCCGGCTCCAGGTTGACTCAGCCTTCCATCCTTCCGAGGTCAGTAAAATGAGTACCCAGCTTGCTGGGGGGAAAGTGTAGATGACTGGGGAAGGCAATAGCAAACCACCCCATTAAAAGTCTGCCGTGAAAATGTGAAAGAAATATCACCCCAGAGTCGGAAACAACTGGTGCTTGCACAGGGGACTGACTACCTTTACCTTTTTAATCCTATAGAGCAGAATGGGGACACTGTTATTGGCCTCCAGCAGTGCCTGTTAAGCTTTGGAGGGTTCCTACTGATGTTTTCAAGGCTGGAGAACTCCACCTCCCCCTTTGCCTTGCAGTTTTGTAAAGACTTTAATTGAGTGGAGATAGTCTATCTGGAGATGCATTCATTTACAAACCTTTCCAAACTGGTACAAACAGCATGAAAGTTTGTAAAATGTTTGTGCCAGGCAGCCTTATACAAATACCACTTTGCAAAACACAAACTTGCCAAAATTTGTGACAAACTTTATAGCTCATGCTCATGCCAAGTCAAAAACTCTTGATTAAGGCATTCATTTCCCCAGGTACTTTCAAGAGGAAGTGGCTTCCATGAGAAGGCACAACTAGACATGATGGCATCACTGGGTCTGATCTGGGGATGCCAATGGCATTTCAAAGCCTAAAAGGCTTTAAATAACTGAGGTTATTTTAAAATGCTGTGAGGGTCTAATCCCAACTAGTCACAGTGCAGTGGGACATGGTGCTCTGTTTCTTCTGCCTTGTGACTTTTCAAGTGCCCAAACAGCTGTGAGAGTAGAGCCTGGGACTGCTACTTAAATATGCATGGGTATTTAAAGGTCCAGGGGGAAACAATGGCACCTCCTCCTGCCAAAGTATGGGTCTGATCAGGACTGGACACTCGGGGCATTTTTAAATATCCCAGTTAGGCTTTAAAATTGTGGCAACATGCCCAGGTTGGACGCCAGGATGCAATCATGTATAGTTGTGTCCTTGGGAGTACATTAACCAAGGTTCTTTTTTATGATTGTCCACATTCCTCAGACCCTGACAATAAGATAAAAAAACCCCCAACATTTACAGAACAATAATCTACTTTCACTTTTCTGGAAATCTAATCAAGCACTCAGGAAGGGCCATCTATCTACCTCCTTTCAGCAGGTATGAGTCATATCTGCCTTCCAGTTAACTAGACACATCTTCCCTTCAAATTTTATCACTTTGATGTAAGTCTCCCTCCTCTCCTCAAAACAGCTCTTTTTCTTCAATAGGAACTTGGTTCCTAAAGTCTCAATGAGCAGACAAGTCCTGAAATTTGGTCAAGTGGCATAGAGCAGGGGTGGCCAATGGTAGCTCTCCAGATGCTTTTTTACCTACAACTTCCATCAGCCCCAGTCAGCATGGCGAATGGCTGGGGCTGATGGGAGTAGTAGGCAAAAAACATCTGGAGAGCTACCGTTGGCCACCCCTGGCACAGAGGATCCAAATTCTGCAACAATTTCAACTACTAGCACTGCTTCAGTATTGTAGCCCAGATAAATTAAGGTGCATAAAAATGGCTTGCTATAAGATCCCATTGTTATAGTTGGTTATTTTCTCAAACCTTCTTTCATCTCTGCTGAGATTAAATAAGGACTTTTTTTGAGCAGGAACACAGTTCCAGCTGGCTTGGTGTCAGGGGGTGTGGCCTAATATGCAAATGAGTTCCTGCTGGGCTTTTTCTACAAAAAGTTCTGCATAAAACAATGGTGACACTGGTGGTGTGGCCTAATATAAAAATGGGTTCCTGATGGTGAAATTACTGAACTGTAGTAATTTGAAATTATATATGTGTATTCCTTTAATTGTTGGTAAACTGCAGTAGAGAAAGGGGTGTGTGAAAGAGGGGGAATGAGTGAGGTGATTGGTTGGTCACTGAGAGAGTGTGAGTGGAGCTAAGTAGTATGTGGGGGGAGAGAAAAAGAGAGAGGTCATCAGTTAACTCTCAGCAGAGTGATAGCAGTCAGTCATGGTCAGTCAGTGGTCTACAGAGCCTGAGAAGCAGTCTTCTAATTAGAATCCCATACTGGTATTTTGAAAAACATTAAGATTCTATGGTTTTTTTAAATTTTTTATTAATTTTCAGTATAAAGGGGAAGGAATGGTGCAATGATACAGAAGCAAAAAAAGGGAGGAGTTGGGGAGAAACAATACAAAGAAAAAAAGAGAGAAGCAGTAGATAAAGCTGTTACATTTCTACCTTCCAAACCTAATCTTAAAATCTTTCTACCTGCAAGTCTTAGGTTTTAACCCAATCCAACCATTACATTCTGCAGTCATTACTTTATTATATATATATATATATATATATATATATATATATATATATATATATATATATATATATATATATATATATATATATATATATATTACTATTACTATTTATTACTTATAATGTAAATCTATACTATTCATTTTTAATGTCCACAAATGAGAAAAGCAAAGAAACCAATCACAAAATAGAACCCAGTAGCTTATTTTAATATTAGGGATAAGTACTAACTTTAACCAAACTAACAATAATCATAAGGAGAGAAGACTAATATAATCTCTTTATCCTTAACACTACCTAAATTCGAACATCTTATAGAGAGTTTATGAAGTCCTATGAGATGGCAGTCAAGGCCGCAAAGAAAACATACTTTGCGGCGGAGATTGCGTCTGCAACTTCGCGCCCGGCACAACTGTTCAACATAATTCGGACTCTTACAACACTGCCACAGGGCAGACTAAACTCTAACGAATTGGAAATTGGCTGTGAGGCTTTTGCGAATTTCTTTGCGAATAAAATCGCATCGCTCCGTTCCGACTTCCCTGCCATATTAGATACAGTTAGCGAACTTGAGGCTCCGTGCCTGTCTTCGGATCATGTTCTGGACGGCTTCAGTGCTCTCAGCCTGGAAGAAGTTGACAGGATCCTCCTATCTGCACGCCCAACAACTTGTAAATTGGACCCGTGCCCCTCCTGGCTTATTAAGACCTGCCAGAGTGAGCTGAGATATCCTATACGGGATATCATAAATAGATCCCTATTGGAGGGGCATTTTCCATCAGCGCTTAAAGAGGCGGTGGTCCGCCCCCTCTTAAAAAAAACGTTAGATCCAGCTGAATTGGCACACTATCGGCCGGTCTCGAATTTGCCCTTTTTGGGCAAACTTATTGAGAGGGCAGTGGCGTTGCAGCTACAGAGCTTCCTGGAGGATGCTTCTGTCCTTGACTCCTGCCAGTCTGGCTTCCGCCCGGGCCATGGGACGGAGACAGTGCTGGTCGCCCTGGTGGATGACCTTCAGCGGCATCTGGATCAAGGCGGCTCGGCGGTGCTGATGTTGTTAGACCTATCGGCAGCGTTCGATACGGTCGACCATCGGCTGCTGGCTTGCCGCCTTGCCGATGCGGGGATTCAGGGGCTGGCCTTGCAATGGCTTTCCTCTTTCCTTGATGGTCGGGGACAAAGGGTGGCGATTGGGGACGAACTGTCCCGGAGACACACGCTTGATTGCGGAGTGCCTCAAGGGGCGGTACTTTCCCCGATTTTATTTAACATCTATATGCGCCCCCTTGCCCAGATTGCCCGAAGGTATGGGCTGGGCTGTCATCAGTATGCTGATGACACCCAGCTCTATCTACTTATGGACGGCCGGCCTGCCTGCGCCCCAGAAAATCTGGACTGGGAGTTACAGGCAGTGGCTAGGTGGCTTAGGCTGAGCGGGCTGAAGCTGAATCCGGCGAAGACAGAGGTCCTTTGCTTGGGTCGTTGTGGCCCGGGAAGGGAAATCCCCCTGCCAGCTTTTGACGGTGCGCCATTGGTAGCGGCGCACAGGGTCAAAAGCCTGGGGGTACTATTGGAGCCTTCATTGACAATGGAGGCTCAGATAGCAGCCACTGCCAAGTCCGCATTCTTTCATCTTAGGCGGGCGAGGCAATTGGCCCCTTTCCTGGAATGCGACGACCTAGCAACGGTGATTCATGCCACGGTCACCTCGAGGTTGGACTACTGTAATGCCCTCTAAATGGGGCTACCCTTGTGCCGGACCCGGAAACTGCAGTTAGTGCAGAATGCTGCTGCCCAGCTGCTATTAGGGCTCCCAAGATGGGAGCGCATTCGGTCGGGGCTTCGGGGTCTGCACTGGCTGCCAATAACATTCCGAGTCCGGTACAAGGTGTTGGTCATTACCTTTAAAGCCCTATATGGCCTAGGACCTGCCTACCTTAGGGACCGTCTCTCCCCACACGTTCCCCAGAGAGTACTACGATCGGGTTCACAAAACCTGTTAGTAATCCCCGGGCCAAAGGAGGCCCGTCTGAAATCCACCAGGGATCGGGCCTTCTCGGTAACGGCGCCTTACTGGTGGAACCAGCTGCCGCAAGAGGTGAGGGCCCTGCGGGACCTAGGGCAGATCCGCAGGGCCTGTAAGACAGCCCTCTTCCGGCAGGCCTACAACAACTAACTGACACTGAGAAATTTTTAGATGGAACTAAAATGCATTTAACAGACCACTGTTTTTTATGTTTTTATGTCTTATTAATTTATTGTTTTAATCTTCTTATGTAAATGTTCTTTATGCTAAATTTATGTAAGTTTATTATGTTGTAAGCCGCCCTGAGCCACTTCGGTGGGAAGGGCGGGATATAGGTCTAAATATAAATAAATAAATAAATACATTGCCAACAGAGAAAAAAGTTAAAATAAAATTAGCAAGGGACCAAAATGAAACCTAACAGATATTACTTTATCTGTTTCAATATCAACATAATGTATTGCTAGAAAGAAAGAACAATACAAAAAATAACCAAGAGCATATCTTTAAAGTTTTTAAATACCTGTGTTGTCTACCTTGTTATAAATTGACCCAAATTAATTGATTATTTATTTGTCTAAAACTTTTGGGAGGCACATATTACCCTAAAAAAAAACACACTCAAATTTAATAACCAGTGATAATCTAATTTCCCATGCTTATTATTTTTACCCAAGCAAAAAGTCATACAGTCTCTATAACCCTCTCTCTATTAACTTGCTCCATCTAACTTTGTAAGAAAAATCAAAATCCCTTATTTATCTTACTCATGGGAAAGATCATATATCTCTATAACTCACTCTCTGTTAAATTGACTAGTTTTAAAAATATGAAACCTATAAGTAGATATAACAAATAGGAAAAAGCATTCAGGCTCTAAAAATCTTATTTGCCATTTCAAAATCATACGTCTCTAAAAACCACACTTGTAATTTCCAGTCCGTTTCAAGGCCACACGCCGGTTTCCTTGTTAATTCCATGTTAATTCCATGTTAACCAGTTACAAGAAAGAGCAACACTTTATAATCCCTTCTTTTTAAAAGTTTTCCAAGACTTGCTCTTCTTGAAGTAGTCAGCCTTTTCTCTCTTTAGCATATATATCCATTTTGTTAAATGCAATGGGATCTTCGCACCATCATTTCCTCCTGCACAAATTTTAATCAATGTTGATTTCCGTCTCCTTTTTGTAAATGTGCACAATATCTCCATTGTCTCCATTTCAATTTCTTCCTACTCCTTTCCCACCGGATCTTTCTCTGCCTCGTTCATTTCCGTAGACATCACTGGAGTCCCTTCATCATTCTGCTTGTGTAGATTTTCAGTTTTGCTGCATTTTAAAATAAAGATTTCCATCTTGTCCTGTATTAATTCTGCTAGCAGACTGATTTCCTGCTCTAAGAAGGATATGACAATCATAATATTTTTTTTATAAAGTGCTTCAGGTTGAATTGCCATTTTCTCTGCAATGTAACTCAGTCTGATGATCAAAGTTTAAAAACCAACTCAAAGTCCCAGATAGTCTATCTTTCTCAATCTCCTCCAGCCATAAGCTTTCCTCTTACAGTTCGGGTATAATTATTTCAATTCCGATCAGACGTCAAAAGCATTTCTCTTTAAAAATATAGCAGATTTTTGTTCAGACCATATTAAAATAAAATAATGTTCTCATTATAGGAGGAGCTAAGATGTCCTATACGGGACATCATAAATAGATCTCTTTCAGAGGGCTCCTTTCCAACACCCCTGAAAGAGGCAGTGGCCCGCCCTCTCCTCAAAAAGGCTACATCAGACCTGGCCGAATTGGATCATTACCGGCCGGTCTCAAATTTGCCCTTTTTGGGCAAAATTATAGAGAGGGCTGTGGCGTTGCAGTTACAGGATTTTCTGGATGACGCTTCCACTTTAGATCTGTGCCAGTCCAGCTTCCGCCCGGGCCATGGGACGGAAACAGTTTTGGTCACCCTCATGGATGACCTCCGGCGACATCTGGATCGAGGCGGCTCGGCAGTATTGCTGTTGCTAGACCTATTGGCTGCGTTCAATATGGTTGACCATCGGCTGCTGACCCACCGCCTCGCCGATGCAGGAATTTGGGGGCTAGCCTTACAGTGGCTCTCCTCCTTCCTTGAAGGTCAGGGACAAAGGGTGGCGATTGGAGGAGAGCTGTCCCAGAGCCACCTACTAAATTGTGGGGTGCCTCAGGGGGCAGTTCTCTCCCCAATGTTGTTTAACATCTACATGAGTCCCCTTGCCCAGATTGCCCGGGGGTATGGGCTGGGTTGCCACCAGTACACTGATGACACCCAGCTCTATTGATGGACGGCCAGACTGATGATGTCCCTATAAATCTGGACTGGGCATTGCAAGCCGTGGCGGGTTGGCTCAGGCTGAGTGGGCTAAAGCTGAATCCAGCGAAGATTGAGGTCCTTTGCGGAGGTCGGGCCAGGAGGGGAGATCTCCCTACCAACCTTTGATGCGTCACTGATACCAGTGCGCAGAGTCAAGAGCTTGGGAGTGCTACTGGAGCCTTCCTTGACAATGGAGGCCCAGATAGCTGCCACTGCTAAATCTGCCTTTTTCCACCTTAGGAGGGTGAGGTAGCTGGCCCCCTTCTTGGAATGTAGCGACCTGGCAACTGTGATCCATGCAACGGTCACCTCGAGGCTAGACTACTGTAACGCCCTCTACATGGGGCTGCCCTTATACCAAACGCGGAAACTGCAGCTAGTGCAGAACACGGCGGCCAGGCTGTTAGTGGGACTACCTCGGTGGGAACATGTACAGCCTAGGCTGCGGGAGCTGCACTGGCTGCCAATTGTGTACCGAGTTTGTTATAAGGTGCTGGTTATTACCTTTAAAGCCCTATATGGCTGAGGACCTGCCTACCTTAGGGACTCTCCATATGTTCCTCAGAGAGCACTGAGATCTAGTTCTCAAAATCTTTTAAAAATCCCTGGACCAAGGGAGGCCAGACTGAAAACAACGAGGGAGCAAGCCTTCTCAACAATGGCTCCCCAATGGTGGAATCAACTACCAGAGGAGGTGCGAGCCCTGCGAGACCTAAATCAGTTTCTCAGGGCTTGCAAAACCGCCCTCTTTCAGCTCGCTTTTAAGATGGAACCCGGTTAATGACATCTAGCCATCCTATACATATTTTGAACTGTAGTACCTTAATTGATAATCTATAATTAACTGTTTTATTTAACTTTTAACTTAATTTATGAATGTAACTTAACTATATTCTAACTGTTTTTATAGTAATGATGATATTTTACTGAAATCATGGTATACACCATGTCCTGTGAGCTGCCCTGAGCCTGCCTTTGGCGGGGGAGGGCAGGATATAAAAATAAATAAATTATTATTATTATTATTATTATTATTATTATTATTATTATTATTATTATTATTATTATTATTATTATAGCTTGCTTAATTGTAAGCCAAATCCATTCAAATGTCCATGTTCAGTCCAATTTAAGTTATAAGAAGTTCTTAAGTTTGTTCTTTGTTTTTTTGAAGCCTTCCTTGGGGGGAAAGGGGAGGATATCCTCCTCTTTCCCTTTTTTTGAACAGTCCAAATTGGCGTTATGAGAGAAGATCCATTAACTGGTAGTAGTAAAAAGAAAAACTTACTTGCACAATAGCATTTCAGTGATTAAGATAGAAATATGATATAGCAGAAGCTTGTTAAGGAAGAAAAGCAGTCAGGCATTCATCTCTTACAGCCATCATGGTGACCGCAATGGTGGGGCATCAGGGCAGACAGGAGAAACAGGGATGACTGCCACCATTTCCCTGGCTCCTGTAGAGCCCCTTGCCATTGGAAGACCCCTCCATGATCTTCCTCAAAATACCACAGCTGTGGCATCCCCCCTACTGCCCGGTTTGGGGGGGGGGGTTGCAGAGAGCGGGCTCTGCACACCTTACCGAGCTCAAGATGCCACAACCCGGAAGTCAGCATTAAGATTCTAGAGAAGAAAAGTAGAATACTTTAAAGGACTTATTAGGGTCTAGATAGGGAGCCAAAGCCTAATATTGTCAGAATATTATAATAGTGTGAAAGATAGAAGCTGTCAGAAAGTTGTGTTAGGAAGAGAAAGGAGGATTTGAGAGAAGACTGTGTGAAGTGAAAGAGTGACACCTCCATCAGAAGTTATTAATTTTCACTGAAGAATTAAACTAAAAACATCTTGAAACCTATATGTTTATTGTACAAATAAAGTTTTATTTTGTTTTATATTAACCTGGAGTCCTATGATTTTAATAATGTAAGAGTCTCATCCTCAGTGCCACATAGTCCACTGAAGAAACCTTAGAGCTTGGGCACAATTCAGTGAGGAACATTAAATAAAGTGTTTGTGTTATGTATGTGAATGTATGTTACCAAATGGGTTCCTGCCTGGCTCATTGAAACCTGAAGGACTGAGCTTGAGGACTAAGGAACAATGGGCAGGTGGATTCAAATTCCAACTGCCCTGCACCAATCACAGGCCCCCTGCTGGTTTGAATGACCCAATTACAGGCTAGCGCGAGAATCTAGTGTTGTATATAGTTGGCCCAGCAGGCCCTATTTCTCAGTTCAGTTAGTGCAGCCACCTACCATGCTGTATTCAATAAAGAGCTTGTTATCACCACTACCTTGCCTCTTCAATGCCTAAGAACCCACTATATTATAGTTTGGAATTAAATTCCTGGAGGCAGCATTACATGCATTAAGAGGGAAGTCATGACATGAAGCAGGTATGTACGGAAACAAAACCCTCAGGATGCATAAAACATGGATTCTGATGTTTCTACACTAATGCACAGAGTATGGGAAACAAACAGGAGGAACTGGAAGTCCTAACACAGGAAGGAGACTATGACATAATAGACCTTACTGAAACTTGGTGGGATGACATTCACAACTGGAATATTAGGATTCAGGGGAACAACTTATTTAAAAGGGACAGACAAATGAGAAAAGGAGAAGGCGTAGCAGTATATGTGAAGGATATACTTGTGAGGAAATATGTGAATCTAAGCATGGCAGCTCAGTTGAGAATCTCTAGGCAAAAATAAAAGGAGTAAGAAATAACAGTGATATTATGGTGGGGGTCTGCGATAGATCACCAAGGCAGGCAGAGGACTTGGATGAGATACTTCTACAACAGATTGCAAAGTTCTCCAAGAGAAGGGACACAGTGATCATGGGAGATTTCAGTAACCCAGACATCTGTTGGAAGTCCAACTCTATTAAAAATGAAAGGTCAAATAGACTCCTGATCTGTCTTACTGACAACTTCCTTTTCTAGAAAATGAAGAAGGAAACAAGGGGATCTGCTATCTTGGACTTGATTCTCACCAACAAGGAAGAATTGATTGAAGAAGTGGAAATAGTGGGCACCTTGGGCAGTAGTGACCCTGTGATTTTGGAATTTGCAGTCTTAGGGAAGGGAAGGCTTGGCTTCAGAAAGGCAAACTTTGACAAACTTTGAACTATACTGTGTAAAATACTTAGAAAGAAGGGGGTTCAAGAGGGGTGGTAATTTCTTAATAGCGAAATACTGAAATCACAGACAATTCCTATGAGAAGAAAAAATGGAAAAAGCCTAAAGAAGCTGAGGTGGTTCCATAAACAGCTCTCTAAAGACATGAGAAATAAAAAAGACTCCTTTAGGAATTAGGAGGGCCTTATAACCAAGGATGAATATAAACAAATCACCAGTGCTTATAGAGAAAAAGTTAGGAAAGCTAAAACTCGGTATGAGCTTAGGCTGGCCAAAAATGCTAAAAACAAAAAAAAGGGTTCTTTTCTCATGTTCAGGGTAAGAAAAAGAGCAAGGACACGATAGGCCCATTGCGAGGGCAAGAAAGTGAAATTGTAACAGGTAATGAAGAGAGCAGAACTGCTCAATTCCTACTTTTCCTCAGTCTTTTCTTCTGAGGGAAACGGTGCTCAACGTGGCAAAAACAGAACATATAATGAGAGTATGGAGTTCCAACCTAGGATCAGCTTAGGGGTAGTACATAAACACCTAGTTTCTTTAAATGAAACTAAGTCCTCAGGGCCAGATGAACTGCATCCAAGGGTTCTAAAAGAGCTTGTGGATGTAATTTCTGAGCCTCTCGCTATTATTTTTGAGAATTCTTGGAGAACAGGAGAGGTGCTGGAAGATTGGAGGCGGGCGAATGTTGTCCCCATCTTCAAGAAAGGGAAAAAGGAGGATCCGGGTAACTACTGACCCATCAGCTTCATGTCTATACCTGGAAAAGTTTTAGAACAAATAATCAAACAGTCAGTCCTGGAACATTTAGAAAGGATGGCTGTGATTACTAAGAGCCAGCATGGTTTTCTCAAGAACAAGTCATGTTAGACTAACCTGATCTCTTTTTCTGAGAATGTGACTACCTTGCTGGATCAGGGGAATGCTGAAGAAATAGTTTATCTTGATTTCAGTAAGGCTTTTGATAAGGTTCCACATACTGTAGTTGTTGACAAGTTGGTAAAATGTGGTTTGGATCCTGTTACCATTAGGTAGATCTGTAACTGGTTGACAGATTGCACCCAAAGAGTACTTGTAAATGGCTCCTCGTCCTTTTGGAGAGGAGTGACAAGTGGAGTGCCTCAAGGATCTGTCCTGGGATGTGTTTTGTTCAACATCTTTATAAATGATTTGGATGAAGGAATAGAGGAAATGCTTCTTAAATTTGCAGATGATACTAAATTGGGATGGGTTGCAAATACAGTAGAAGACAGAAACAGGATACAGGATGACCTTGACAGGCTGGAAAACTGGGCTAAAACCAATAAAATGAATTTTAACAGGAAAAAAATGTAAAGTTTTGGATTTAGGTATAAAAAATCCGATGCATGGTTATGGGATGGGGGAGACCTGTCTTAGTAGTAGGATGTGTGAAAAGGATCTAGAGGTCTTAGTGGACCTTATGCTGAACGTGAATTAACAATGTGATGTGGTGGCTAAAAAGTCAAATGCAATTTTGGGCTATATCAACAGAAGCATAGTGTCCAGATCACGTGAAGTGATGGTATTACTTTACTCTGCTCTGGTAAGACCTCACCTGGGGTATTGTGTTCAGTTTTGGGCACCACATTTTAAGAAGGATATAAACAAGCTGGAATGGGTCCAGAGTAGGGTGACAGAGATGGTGAGGAATCTGGAGACCAAGTCCTATGAACAAGTTGAAGGAGCTGGGCATGTTTAGCCTGGAGAGGCTGCTGAGAGGTAATATGATCACCATCTTCAAGTACTTGAAGGGCTGTCATATAGAGGATGGTATGGAATTGTTTTCTGTGGCCCCAAGAGGTAGGACCAGAAGCAATGGGTTGAAATTAAATCAAAAGAGTTTCTGGCTCAACATTAGGAAGAACTTCCTGACAGTTAGAGCTGTTCCTCAGTGGAACAGGCTTCCTTGGGAGGTGGTGGTCTCTCCTTCCTTGGAAGTTTTTAAACAGAGGCTAGATGGTCATCTGACAGTGATGAAGATCCTGTGAATTTAGGGGGAGGTATGTGAGTTTCCTGCACTGTGCAGGGGTTTGGACTAGATGACCCTGGAGGTCCCTTCCAACTCTATGATTCTACCTCATCAAGGGACGAAGAATACCATGGTCTTTCTCCTATTCGGTTTCCCTTCTTGAAATTGAATCTCTACATCTTTCTACCCACATCCCACTTAACTCTCATCCACCCAGCTGATTAGGGACTTCGTCCTTCCTTTTCCTCTGCTAATCAGTTCAAATGTTATGGTCTTTCTTTCAACTGCGACATCTGTCTCTACCTTCTGGCTTATATATATATAAAATTTATATATTATATATATTTGTAAGCTGCTTCAAACACAACACAAAAAACCCCACAACTCTGAAGAGGTGCCACAAAAATCTCCTGAATAAATAAACTGTCTATTTCAGGACTTCCATGTTCCTCAAAATTCAAGTTGGACCTTAAAGCCAAAGTCTCCTTGAAAAGGCTCTAAATGTACACAGACTGAGATAGGTTAGCTGTATGAAGTCATTTCTGAATGGGAGAAAAACCTGAAACTGCATTTGGTATTAATTTATTCCATTATATCTGTTATATTCATTTATATGCTATGTATGCAAGAGTGTGCAAAAAATATTCAACTTAGTTTAAATTACCATCCTCTGTAATAGATTTATAAATAATGGAGCTCAGAATCTTTGTTCCTGCTTTTTCCCCAGGATTAAGTATTATTTAAAGTACAGAATGATTCTGTCCATGAGTTACACCTGCTGGGCAGGATAGGATTGCTCCTAAATCCCAGTATACTGTGTAATGAATTCATTCTGATTTTGGGTCACAATTTGACCAGAATAATTTATCCTCTTATGAAGGTAGTGTGGAATGAAATATATACTATCCTCATAGTTCACCATGTGTAGGGAAGACACGAAAGATAAGTCCATACTGACTTTCTTGAATACTTGTATATCAGTAACTTTGAATGAACCAATACTATTCGTTTGTTGGTAGCTTCATCAATTTTAATTACAATTTTAAGCACAACGTGACTTTGATATTCATGTTCAAATGAGAGCACTGCACATCCTTATTTTGTTCTTATTTTTCCTTATGTTCTTAAAGTACCCACACTTTGTAATATGCCCATACTTAGTACTTACAGAAAAAGTAGATATAGATAATCTAAGACCATAGCATTAGATACACATAACTCTTTCAAACTAGTGTTTGCTGTCCTTGCTTATTGTCTGTAATGCATTACAATAGCAAATTTTAAAAGTACATGGAATGAACTTTAAAGCTTCCTGCATTCAGTCTGCCAATATTTGCATTTCAGTGAAACAGCAGATTGCTGTGTAACTTTGTGATAAATGTAGAAATGGAACAAATATATTCTGATGTGAACACCAACAATGCTGTGTAGGTGACAAAGGATCCATTTAGAACAAACCATTAGTTGCCTAATTTTTTATGGATTATCCCAGTGTTAAAAGAAGTTAGGGGGTCGGCCTTACAATGGCTTTCCTCCTTCCTCAAGGGACGGGGACAAAGGGTGGCAGTTGGGGGTGAGCTGTCCCAGAGGCGCACACTAGATTGTGGAGTGCCGCAGGGAGCAGTTCTCTCTCCGATGCTATTTAATATCTATATGCGCCCCCTTGCCCAGATTGCCCAGAGGTATGGGCTTGGGTGTCATCAATATGCAGATGACACCCAGCTCTATCTGCTAATGGACGGCCGGCCTGACTGTGTCCCAGGGAATTTGGACCTTGCATTGCAGGCCGTGGCAACTTGGCTAAGGCTGAGTGGGTTGAAGCTGAATCCCATGAAGACAGAGGTCCTTTGCATGGGTCGGGGCGCTTTGGGGAGGGAAATACCTCTCCCTGTTTTTGACGGGGTGCCGCTGAAAGCAGCGCACCGGGTCAGGAGCCTGGGAGTTCTACTGGAGCCTTCACTATCAATGAAGGCCCAGATAGCAGCCACTGCCAAGTTGGATTTCTTTCATCTGAGGCGGGCAAGGCAGTTGGCCCCCTTCCTAGAGCGTCGGGACCTAGCAACAGTGATTCATGCAACGGTCACCTTGAGATTGGACTACTGTAATGCCCTCTACATGGGGCTGCCTCTGTGCCAAACACGGAGGCTGCAGTTAGTGCAGAACGCGGTGGCTCGGCTGCTACTGGGGCTCCCGAAGTGGGAGCACATACAGCCGGGGCTGCACGGACTGCACTGGTTGCCAGTTACATACCAGATTCGTTACAAAGTGCTGGTTATTACCTTTAAAGCCCTATATGGCAGAGGTCCTGCCTGCCTGAGGGACCGTCTTTCCCCATATGAACCCCAGAGAGCACTGAGGTCAGCAGGGAAGAACCAACTGACCATCCCCGGACCAAAGGAGGCAAAACTGCAGAGTACTCATATGCGAGCCTTCTCTATTGTAGCTCCACACCTATGGAACCAGCTCCCAGAAGAAATGCGGGCCCTGCGGAACCTTGAACAGTTCCGCAGGGCCTGCAAGACCATCCTTTTTGGGATGGCCTTTACTGATTAAATGACAGAAGGACTCGCCTAAGTGATTTTCGCCATCATGCTTATTGGAAATAGCACCAGAATGTTAATTTTAAAATTTTAAATTAGACTGTTTTAAAGCTAGATACTGTTTTAAATATTTATTGTATAATCTATTGTATTTGATGTTGTTAGCCGCCCTGAGCCTGCTTTGGCGGGGAGGGCGGGATATAAATAAAATGTTGATTGATTAATTGATTGATTGATATATACTTCTCCATGGATTTTGGTTAGCAGATGTCCTCATCCATTTCTTGTCATTTTTTGCAGCAAGAAATATGCAAAATGAAGTAGGTTTTCCTTTGGTCTTGAACTTCCTGCTGAGCAAGGCTTGCCAGACCACAGATTTGTCAGCATCCACTAACCAGTTACAGCTTTTTAAAAATGTTAAGGCCATTTTCATAAAATCAAGGGGTACATTTTTAATGAACAGTATGTGCTTTCATCATATTAACTACACACACACACACACACACACATAAATAAAACAACTTATTTATAAATAAAGTAGAATGAAATACATTTCTGTAGGCAGCACTCTGGATGGGAGTCACACAACTACAACTTTAAAGCTTTCTGAGTGGTACTTTGAAGCTTACTATGTTCTAGGGTCACCAGCCTCCCAGTGATGGCTGGAGATCTCCTGCTTTTACAACTGATTTCCAGACAATAAAGGTCAGTTGACTTGGAGAAAATGGCTGGTTTGGAAGGTGGAATCTATGGCATTATACCCAACTGAAGTCTTGCCCACTGTAAACCTTGCCCTCCTCAGGTCCCCATCCCCCCAAGATATCCAGGTATATCCCAACCTGGAGCTGGCAACTTTAATGTTCACATGAGGAAGCAAATATCTGTAACCTCTGGGTGGGTAACTGTGTTGGTCTGAAGCAATAGAACAAAGTTAGAGTCCAATGGCACCTTTCAAACCAAGAAAATTTATTCAGGCATGCACACAGAAGCTCATACCCAGAATAAAAATTTGTTGGTTTTAAAGATTATATTGAACTTTGTTCTATTTGTATTCTCTGACCATGTGGCTAAAGACAATATTATGATGCAATAATCTTGTATGATTTCCAGGGCTTTTTTTTTAGCAGGAATGCACAGGAACACAGTTCAAGCTGGCTTGCTGTCAGGGGGTGTGGCCTAATATGCAAATGAGTTCCTGCTGGGCTTTTTCTGCATAAATGTCCTGATAATTTTGTTAGGGTTTAGATATATGAGTAGCAGAGTAATGTGAAAAGAACCACAATTAACAGCCAGGCACACGGTTTAGTTTAAGAATAAAAGTAGTTTACTTTACTAATGAGGAAAGGGAGGACTGGGATTTCTAGAAAACAAGAAAGGATTCAATAGCCTATCTAGCTTCTAAGCTACATCTCGACTCTCTTGAGTCTTAATTTCAACTGCATGGAGATCTAAGGGCTTAACACAAAGGGCAATAAAACTGACCAAATGTTTTCCCCTAGACCACCACCCAAATATATGGATTAGACTATTAGGGCTCTCCCTCAATGGTCACTATGCATATTGACACCTAACCTTGGTGGGAAGTACGTGCAAACATTCTCATTGGCTCTACCAATCTCACTGGCTAAACATCAGCATGCATATATAAACAATTAACTCATGACAACAGGAAATGAAATTGCATCAAAAACCCAACAGATTTCCAATTAGAGTTCCAAGAAAATGTAAGGATGATAATTGACAACTTGGACGGAATTGACAGCTACCTCCTTACATAGAAAAGATACCTTTTAAAAATAAATTTGGTCCCCTAGCTTCCAAATCTAATCTCAATTAAGCTGTTAGCAATCTATTGAACTTTAAGGTCACTAATGCCTCGATCCATACTATGGTATCTGAGTGGTCATCAAAATGCACAGTCCATTTTATATGTCTTCAGATTACCTGGGAATTCTCATTCCTGAATGAATCTTCCTTTAGAATAAGTTTGGTGTAGTGGTTAAGAGTGGTGAACTTTAATCTGGAGAAGTGGGTTTGATTCCTCCATATAAAGCCAGCTGGATGATCTTCAGCCAACCACAGTTCTCTCAGAGCTCTCTCAGCCCAACCAACCTCACAAGGTTTCTGTTGTGGGAAGAGGAAGGAAAGGTGATTGTAAGCCACTCTGAGAGTCCTTCAGGAGTGAAGGATGGGGTATAAAACCAACTCCTCCTCTTCCTCATTGTCAGGAAAGACCCCAACCTTCTGAAGTTAGGTGGATAGCTTAAAACCTAAACCTGGTTCCTACCGAGGAAAACTCACCAGGCTGGTTCTCTTCTGAAATTTGAGAAGACAAGAGATTCATAAGGCTTTTAAAAGCTAAATGCCTATTATTTGAGCTGATGCAATTTTTATATAGGTTTTGGTTGTTTAGTTGATAGTTTTGAGGCTGGTTGTAGTTAATGCATCTTAATTGTGTTTAGAGTGATTTTGATGTGAAATGCCTTGACAGGCCCTTATATATAATTTAAAATAATTAATTTAATTCCACTTGGGCAGAAAGAAGCAACTGAAAAGGCCATGTGATTTTATTGATCTATTCTACTTTATGGACAGTTGAAAGATGGGCAAAGGGGACTATGGCACATGCCACTGAGTGTGTAAAAAGTAGAGAACACTGACAAGAATCAGTTATCCTAACTGCATGTTAATCTTCATAAAATTATGGAGAAATAAAGGCAATACATCTTTATCTCATTGTGAGAAAACTGCAGTGTAATACACCTTAATATACAGTATGAGAAAGTGAACACATACAGCTGCCTTATGTTGAATTAGTCCATTGGTCTACCAAGCTCAGTCTTATCTATTCTGATTGGTACTGTCTCTCCAAGGGTCACCTACTACCTACCCTTTTAACTGGAAGTGCATGGAATTGAGCCATGGAATTGAGATGTTCTATCACTAAACCACAGCCCTCTCTCAAATGAATATGTCATTTTCATAGAAAGCACCATATTTGATTTAATCTACTTTCAATCAGGTAATACATTGGAAAGGAATGCATTGCTAGCCACTTGAAGAAATACAGGGTTCAGTGTTTCAAAGTTAATACACATTTCCTCTTCTTTGGCTCTTTGTGAGACAGATGCTCAGCCTCTAGCTACTGTACCTCCTGTGGCTCTTGTGATACCAGATTGATTGAATATGAACACAGCGGTGCTTTCTTTCCTTCAGACAACCTGACAAATGTTCTTTGTGTGAAGGGGCATTTGGTTGCTCTAGTAAACAAAGCCTCCTTACATTCCTCCAGATTTCCAGAATACCAACAGCATCTCATATTTGCAGCACAATCCACCATATCTCAGCCTCTCTAGAGAAGCAATGATGTGTTGGTGCTATCAGATAACATTGCCAATGCAAAGATGTTTGCAGCCATCAAGTTAAATGCTCCATTGCCACACAAAATGTGCATATTAGGGATGGGAATAAATCAATAAATGAATCACAATTCATGTACAAATTGGTCTAATTCATGCTTTATTTAGAAGTGATTTGTGGTATTGTGTTATCCCTAATCCAAAAATGAAACACATTTTTTTTTTTTGCAGTGTATAGTTTTGTTTTGTTTTTTGCAGGACTGCCTGGCACAGATTAAATCAATGCCTAGGCATTACTGGAGATGGACTTCTGGGATCCCTAGAAACACCCAAAGAAGTTGTTCATAGCTTGATTGGCAGCTCTGAGAGCCAATCATGGAGCTCCCATTCTGCTCTATGGAGCAGACACCTTGACTCAACTGCTTCCACTTTGTGGCATGAAGCGAGAAGAGTTGCTGTGAGAGAGCTGAAGCTGAGCTTTCCTGAGAACACCTGCTTTGGGGGGCTATAACTTGGACACTCCAGACCCAATATTTGCCAAAATTGGAGGGTAAGTATAGGAGTCTGCTGAAGACTTCTGGTGAGTTTGGTGACTCTAACTTGCAAGGGGGCTGTTCTACATGAACCACAAACCAACATGAACCACCAGCTTGGGCAATCAAATGAACCATGAAACAACATGTGGTATGCCTTTGGCATACTGGATTTGCTACAATATGCTGGTTATTACCTTTAAAGACCTATATGGCCTGGGACCTGTTTACCTGAGGGACTTCCCCATATATTCCATCAGAGGGTACGTTGATTAGGAGCCCAAAATCTGCTATCGATCCCAGAGACGAGAGAGACAAGACTTTAAACAATATACGTAAGAGCCTTCTCTTCTGCTGTCCCTTATTGGTGGAATCAACTCCCAGAAGACATCAGAACCTTGTGGGACCTTACCCAGTTCTGCATGGCCTGTAAGATCATGCTATTCCATCTTACATTTGATTGTTAACTATGGAATCTGATGAAATGATTGCATCAAACCTGCTATGTCACCGCCGAGATCATTGGGTGTAGTTGGTGCCTGTTAAAATTACTTGAGTGCAGTCTGTTTATTTATTTGTATTGAAATAGCACCTTAGTGTCATTTTAGTCTAATGTTTTATATTGCTGTTGTTTTATCATTATGAATTGTGAGCCGCCCTGAGCCTGCTTCGACGGGGAGGACGGGATATAAATTGAATAAACTAACTAACACGAACATCATTTTCTCAGTTTGTGCCCATCTCAAGTGCATATAATAGAAATGACTCCCACCTTCCTCAGGTCCTATGTCACATCAGTGGTAGCAACAATTTACAACAAATTCTTCTAGCAGAGATGGGCTGTGTAGTAGATGCAACACAATGAATGAGATGAGAAGTTAAGGACCAAGTAGTTGTCCTTGAATTCAAACCTCCAAGGCCATAACTTAAAAAAAAAGCATTTGGAAGACCAAATATGGAGCCTTTATTAGAAAACCTTCTTAACAAAGACATTGAATTCATTACTGAGACAATGCATATTAAATGTTTGAGTACATTATAGTTACATTTAGACTTCATAATAATTCGGCCCCTTCAGTGTGGGGAGCGGTGATCATCAGGGACTCAGACATGACTGCCATGGGCCCCAAAAAGGGGAAGGGCCCTTCCAAGGGGAAGCAGCCCCTCAAGAAATCTGTAAAGCAGGGTAGGCCTGGCGATCCTGCCCCAGGGGATGAAGAAGAGGCCTTGACCAGGCAGGCCATTATCAATCAGCTTGTGGCCCTAGAGTGGGATAGGGGCTTGGGTGAGGGGGCCTTCTAATTTGGGAAAGGGCCATAAAGCAGCTAGGAGATCCACAAGGGCCTTTGAAAAGGAGGTGCTGGCTTGGCTTTCTGCTTTACAGAGGAAGCCTGATCATCAAGACCTGGGCAAGGAGGAGGGCCAAGACCTGGATGAGGAAGATGTACCACATCCAGCCGAAGAGTGCAACACCCAGGACCCAGTTCCTGGTCCGAGCACAGCAGGAGTGCACTCAGTGACCGCGGCAGTGGTTCTGTTGGATGCTGAAGCAACCTAATCTGGTGGGACATGGCCATCCACCAGCCTTCCATCCTTCTGAGGTCGGTAAAATAAGTACCCAGCTTGTGTAGATGACTGGGGAAGGCAATGGCAAACCACCTCGTTAAAAAGTCTGCCGTGGAAATGTCGTGATGTGACGTCACCCCAGAGTCAGAAACAACTGGTGCTTGCACAGGGGACTACCTTTACCTTTTTATTTCATCCTCACAACAACCCTGTATGGTAGGTTAGGCTAAGAGATAGTCCTGGGCCATGGCCACCCAGCAAGCTTCTGGATAAAATTGGTTTTATACCCTTCTCTTCATTACCCAAAGAAGTCTTGGAGCATCTTAAATCTCCTTCCCTTCCTCTCCCCACATCCATCTGTTGGATGCTGTGGAGCAACCCAATCTGGTGGGACATGGCCATGATGACAATGGCAGCCACCTTCTTTGAGCCCATTAGGCTTCTAGGGGATGGGTATGGTATGGAATGGTGGCCCTGCCCGGTCAACATAGCACCTTTGGGTCTGCTGCCTTGCAGGGACTTGGTCAGTATTTCTCATGGGGTCCTGCTCAGCTGGCCTTACAGACAGGAGAGGAAGTCCCCACTTCGGGGCCTTTACCGCAGCAGGCAGCAAGTGGATCATTGCCCTGGGTCAGTACTCTCACATGCAATTGCCACAGGTGTGACCTTGTAATCAGTGGGGGCCATGGGGATTCTCCCCCAGCCTCTTATGGGGCCGTTCCTTTTTAGTATCGCCCCTTTGGTGCCACCGCCATGCCACTGGGAGACCACCTTACAGCAGCCATGTGGGAAAAGATATTAAGGGCTGAGTATGTGGATGTCTTTAGCCTTCTTTATCAGGAGTTAGAGAAGAAGGATAAAGAGGAGCTTGATTACAAGATAAAGAAAAATTGAAATGCAGGAAGGTTGACAGGACATGGGCCAATTGGCTGCCCGGATTTTTTATATACACCAGTGTGATAGTGCGTGCCAGCCTTTAAGGGCAGCACTGCTATTTCAATATTGTGACATAATTTATAAGGCATATATGGACTTCGTGGGTGCTGCATTGTTGCGGTACGATGAGGCGTTTCAAATGAGGAGTTCCAAACATTCCCTGGGACCAGATCAACCAACATCTGTGACTGTCAAGCATGGAAGTTTCAGATAACCAAGTAATTGTTTAATACAAAGTCTCAGTTTATTGATAATCCATTGTTGCTTTAAGGTGGAACACCTTGAAAGTGATACAAAACACTGTAAGGCATGAGGCTTTAAGGGTTACATCAAAGCAAACAGGAGTGATAGTTCAAAGACATAACAAGGACGTATGAATTACTACAAATATGCAACTTGCTATCTATGCAGTTAAAACTTCCCTCAGTCTCAGGCATTCTTATTACAGTTGATGGTTACGGCGTGGAAACCTTTCAGGGAGGCGCCTCCTATCAAAGCCAGGCATTCCTACATTTGTTACTCCAAATGTGGGAAAGGAAAAGGGAGGTGAGAACAAAAGGAGCTTTGATATGCAATTACATGGGAACCTATTCTACAAGAAAAAGCAAGACTTAGAATTTAATACTGAGTATAAACCATATGCTTGACAGTGACTGCAGTTGATGTCCCCAGCCAAACCCAATGCAGAGGATAGGTTGGATAGTGGCCATTTGGTCAGCAAGCAGACAAATACACCAGGACCATACGCCTCAGCGGGACAGTCGGTTCAACTCAGAGTGTTATGCTGGGAGTATACTTTGCAAGGCATGCGTGCGAGGAAGGCTTGCAAATACAAGCATGAATGCCCACTGTGTGGTGGGGCATATGCCTTCCCAGCATACAATACGTCAAAGCCAAAGGATGGTAGTAAGCAGCCCAACAGCATGATCCAGCATACTGGAAAAGGGGCCCAGTCCCATCAGACTGAGGGTACTTAGGGAGATCCTAAGTAATTATCCCAAGCAGGCAGATAAGATAAGAAGGAGGGACGGTAGCTCAGTGGTAGAGCATCTGCTTGGGAAGCAGAAGGTCCCAGGTTCAATCCCTGGCATCTCCAAAAAAAGGGTCCAGGCAAATAGGTGTGAAAAACCTTAGCTTGAGACCCTGGAGAGCCGCTGCCAGTCTGAGAAGACAATACTGACTTTGATGGACCAAGGGTCTGATTCAGTATAAGGCAGCTTCATATGTTCATTTGTTTGAGGGATTTGCTTTTGGGTTTTGGATTCCTTTCCAGAGCCCAAGGGGCCCTAATTTGCATTCAGTTTTTGGCATGGAACATATAGTGAGGGGAAGAATTGCCAAGGAATGCACTGAGGGCCAAGTCCTTGGCCCTTTCACATCCCTACTGGTTCCCAACTTGTGGGTTTCCCCGTTAGGTGTAGTGCCCAAAAAGGCTGCATGCGAATTTTGCCTGATTCACCACCTTTTATATCCATGTGGTGATTCAGTGAATGATGTCATTCCTGACCACCTGTGTTCTGTAAGGTACACTTCCTTCGACCAGGCAATTAAGGTGGTGCGTTGTTGTGGACTTAATGCGGAAATGGCAAAATGCAACATTAAATCAGCATTTCACCTTCTGCCAGTGCATCCCAGCGACTTTGAATTATTGGGATTTGGGTTTAAAGGCAAGTTTTACATGAACAGAACTCTCCCAATGGAATGCTTGGTGACATGTTCAGGCTTTGAGCGTTTTAGTACCTTCTTGGAGTGGGCTCTTTGGAGCAGAGTAGGGTCAGTTGTCAAGGTTCATTACCTTGACGACTTATTGTTCATGGTTCCAGTGGGGTCGGGACAGTGTACCTGTCTCCTCAACTCTTTCGTCAAATTGGCAGGGGAGCTTGGTGTTCTCTTGGCACATGAGAAGACAGAGGGCCCCACCTCACTCTTGACCTTCCTTGGTATTGAATTAGATACCACGTGGCAGACTTCACGGTTGCCGATAGAGAAGGTATTAGGTCTTAGGACTATATTGGCAGCCTTAAAATGTAAGCAAAAGGTGCCCCTTCTGTAGCTGCAGCAAATTGTGGGTCACCTTAACTTTGCATGTAAAGTGGTGGCCCCAGGTACGGCCTTCTTCCGGCGTCTATGTGACACCATGGGGACCCTGAGGCTTCCTCACCATAGGATGCACTTGACCAGGGGCATCCAGAGTGACCTAGAGGTATGGGAGCAGTTTTGGCATCCTTTAATGGCATCTCATTTTGGAGGGAGGAAATGAAGAGAGGCTGACCTCCAGGTCACCTCGGATGCAACTGGTTCAATGGGCTTTGGGGTATACTTTCGCGGACAGTGGTGCATGGAGGAGTGGCCCAGGGATTGGTTGGACAGTGGCATTTGTTGAAATCTAACATTTTTAGAATTTTTTCCCATAGTGGTGGCGATAAGCCTTTGGGGAGCCAATTTTGCTAACCATGTTGTTCATTTTTGGTGTGACAATATGGCTGTCATACAGGTGATCAACACTTTATCGTCAAAATCTGAGCCCCTAAATGAACCTGGTGAGGGCATTTACCCTGCAGTGTCTGCATTTGAACCTGCTGTTTATGGCCAAGCATGTCCCAGGAGTGTGTAACAGGGTGGCAGATGCTCTATCTTGTTGACAGATGGAGAAGTTCCATCAACTCACCCCAGAAGCCGACCCTCGGCCAGTGCAGATGCCCCCCAACCTGTGGCAGCTTGACACGCCGAGGCAGACAGGGCAATACAGTTAGCCCTGGCCCCTAGCACCAGGTGGATCTATGACTGGGCTGCTGCCCAGTTCCGTGCTAGTGGGGTTACAGAAGCATTGGCCCATCCCTGTCCCACATTTGATGCAGTACTGTGTGCACCTTAAACTTAAGGGCCTAGCGGAGAAGTCCATATGGGTGCAGCTAGCAGCCTTAGCTTTCAGTAGCAAGGCCGGGGGATTCCCAGAAAGTACTGGAGATTTCAGTTTAAAGAAAATGTTGGAGGGGTGGAGGCATCAGCAGGGTCCTAGAGTTGATGACAGGCAACCCATCTCTCAAATGGTCCTTAAAGGGCTCCACCGAGTGTGGCCGGGAGTATGTGCATCTAGTTTCAAGGTGTTGTTATTTCGTGCAGCATCTGTGACTGCCTTCTTTGGGGCTTTGCGGGTCAGCAAGCTACTGGTTCAATCTTGTGGGGACTTATCAGGAAGGGCATTGACGGCTGGTGACCTTATGTTTACCAGTGAAGGGGTCGCATTGACCATTAGATGATCCAAGACTGATCAGAAACAGAGAGGTACCATTTTCACCTTAGGCCCTTGTGCAGAGCATGAGCTCTGCCCAGTTCAAGCCCTGAGGCACTACGTGGCAGCACGGAGGGACGTGGCAGGTGCTTTGTTTTGCCACATGGATGGCTCCCCCTTAATCAAATATCAATTTTGGACAATTACCTCCAAGGCCTTGGAGAGGCTGGGATTGGGGGAGGAGGTTAAGTTTGGCACCCACTCCTTTCACATTGGAGTGGCTTCCACTGCTGCTGCTTTGGGCTATCCTGGTCTGGCAATCCAGAGAGTTGGCCACTGGTGGATATCAGCCTATCGCTCCTACATGCGTCCCTTGGGTGACCCATGATGGGGAGGCTGGGTTCCTGTGTGTTTTATTGCCCCGTTGGGCTAGTTATACTTCCCATTCTAACTGTTCTTTCTGAGGATTCTCATTACCGGGCATAGCATGGTGTTTTGGGCAGCCCATCAAGCCGAGCGGACACCTATTGGGTCACAACTGGGGCTGAGTGAATGGGCTGTGGTTGAGTGGTAGGGGTGCCGAGGCGTAAGTTGGTCTGGGCTCTTGCCTCTCTTGTTCCAGGGGAGGGATAGTCTTCTGCCTCATCTGCTTGTGATCCACCTCAGCGGTAATGACCTTGGCCTCATGAAAGGGAAGGCCCTTTTGCTTCAGGCTGTATGGGATCTGCAGGTTATTTGGAAGAGGTGGCCAGGAGTCCAGATCTTATGGCTGGCTATTTTACCCTGAAGGGTATGGCAAACCGCATGGGATCCCGCCGGGACTGAACGGGCCAGGCGTAAGGCCAATAGGGCCTTACAGAAAGCCTTGAAAGGGGGTTTGGGTACCTACCTACTGCGTCCGACCATAAAGGTCGAGAGGGCAGATTTATAGAGAGCTGATGGGGTACACCTTTCTGTTAGTGGAAACAAGGCCTTTTTGGAAGACCTCCGGCTGGGGTTCCGGACGGCTCTGGGCCGCCCAGTGGGCACAAGTGCCTAAGCTGAGGCTTGGCACTTGAGATGGCAGGAGTTGGTGGGGTTCAGAATTACATGGTATTGGTGAGCACACCAGGCTCCATTCTCATTTTGGGGATGTGGCAGGCTGGGCTGTACGGCTTTCTTTGGAAGGCTCCTTCTGGGCAGGGAGGCCTGCGCAGGGAGGGGCAACCTAGACCCAGCTGGTCTGGTATTAACCATCGAGATGGCTCACTCCAGGGCTCGCCCCATAAAGGGCAAGGTAGGGTATTGCCACCCTGGGCTTTCCCTGTTGTTAGTTGGCCCCAGGCCGGTTTAAATATGCTTAATAAAGTGGCCCTGTTTATTACATCAAACTTGTGTGTTGACCTTGTTATTCCGACTTGCGGGGAGGCCAAATCACTGTTTCTTCATGCTAGGCATTGAAGGTAGTGAGATGCATGAGAGAAAAACCTGAGACCAGAAAGTTGCAGAAGCCCAGTCATTGTCGGGGGCTGAATACAAGGACTGTATTGTCCTGTGCTGAAAGATTTGCACTGCCTGACAGGCACAATTCAACATGCTGGTCCATCATATAACACTGTAAACGACCTTTTGGTCTGAGATACTTAAAGGACTACCTCCTCTTGTACAGTCCAGTTTAGGGTCTTCCCAAATCCTGCTCTCTATGCATATGCTCACAAAGACAGGATTTTTCATTAGCAGCATCTCAGCTTTAGAATATTCTCCCACTTGAGGCTTGTCTGGTATCTGATTTACTATCCTTTATCGTATATCTTTATGCAGGATTTTAATTGAAGCATTCCCTTTTAGCTATTTTTATGTTCCATTTCTTATATGAGGACTTTTGTACTCTTTATATCATGCTTAATATTAACCATTTTTTTATTTTAATGCTTTTTATAGGGTTGATGTTTATGCCTATGATGAAAACAGGTATTTGTTGCAATGTATGAATGTCCTATAGATGATGATGGTAACAATAATTTTAATAATAATTACAGAACACCATATACCAAATATCTGACATACAATTCTTCTTCTTCTTCATCATTGTCATCATTGTTGCTGTTGTTATTGTTGTCATCATCTTTAAAGAAGAATAGGCTAGAAAAATGTCATAAAAGCCAGAGATAGAGATTAAAATGTGTGAATAAGATTCAGAAGAACTGATTCCCTGATCATTTTGAAATTCACATTATCTCGCATAAATCTAACCAGTTTTTCCCACTTAGGTCCCCCCCCCCCCTAGACAAATTAAATTGTTTTTCTTTGGATTCAAAGATAAGTGTAAGGAACAGCAAAATCAACACAGACATTTATTTATGGCCTCCATGTGTACTCTGCCACCAACTAACAACAAAAGTTATTTGATGGTGGAAGAGGCAGACTTTGCAACATTTTCTTATATAATTGTTTAAATATTAAAAACATGCTTAATATAGACCAAAATGCATAACAGGTGAAGTTGGGGAGTTGCTGGAAAGCTAATTGCAGGAGATCTATCTGCTTCCAATGTTGTTTTCTTACAGTCCTCTTTCCCAGTCCCCATCTGACTTTCTGAAGTGAAAAAATAAAAGCTAAGAGCCAATGAAAAGGTGGAGTTTACTTCTTCAGAAGCTGTTTGAAAGGGAAGCAAGGAAATTTCTCATCATTTCTAGCAGGAATCACGTTTGTATTTCTCTCTCTACAGGGACTATGCACATTTCAGGTGATTGGTCTTGTTCCCAAGATGTACAGTGAATTTGCATTGTATTCTTTTATAAAACTGAGTGCATCTTGGCATTTAATTTTTAAAGTGACTGAGTTTGGAGTACATGAAGAGTTTTCTGATGTTTTCAGACTTCTGCATACATCAGGGTTTGTTTCTGGGTAGCTGATTGGTGTCAGTCCTTGTTTATAAAAAGCCAAGATGTACAGTGAATTTGCATTGTATTTTCTTATAAAACTGAGTAGATCATGACATTTAATTTTAGAAGTGCTTACAATATATGAAGAGTTCCCTGATGTTTTCAGACTTTTGTACAGATCAATTTTTTTCTGGTTAACTGATTGGTGTGAAAGTCCTTGTTTTTTCTAGTTTACAGTTTGATGGAAGTATAGTGATACTGAGAGATGTGCTACTGTCTATAAAGTAATGGTCTTTGTATCTTGATCAGGTGTTTGAGGCTTATACTGAGGAAAAAGAATTACCACCAACTAAGTCATGCAAAAGTAGCACTGAGTAAGGAACTGGCCTTCATCACCCAATGAACAGTGAGAGAAGTGCAAAATAGGCTTTGTTTTCTTTAGTCAGTTAGGTTTGGTAAGACTGTTCTTTATTTGAAACATTAATTTACCCAGGAACTGACAACAGTGCAGTTCTATTGATAACAGAATGGGGTCATTGTTTCTGCCACTAAGTATGCCTAGAATTATATTGACTGACAAAAGCATTAAATGGTGGTGGGGCAGAGTGTATAGACAGGAAAAATAAAAACTTGGTCAGAATCCAAATACCAAGCAGAAATTCCCTTGGATTAGTTTGAGGGATGAGTCAACATGCATTGACCCCATATCTTCTAAATACACTTTAGAATTTAGTTACTAGTAAAATAGAGTGGGAACAAGGAAAAAAGCTGACAGGAAGAAATTTAGTTCAATTGAAATGTGGTGGTGGACGAGAGATTTACAGACGCTGTGGACTGCCAAAAAGACAAATAAAGTGAGTTCTAGATAAAATCGGGCCTAAAATCTTCCTAGAATCTAAACTGAGACTATTGTAATTTGTTCACATTATGAAAAGACAAGAGTCACTGGAAAAGACAATAACACTAGGAAAAGTCGATGGCAGCAGCAAAAGTGGAAGACCCAACATGAGATGGATAGATTCAATCAAGGAAGTTACAACCCTCAGTTTACAAGAGCAAGGTTGTTTGAAATAGGATGTTTTGGAGGACATTGATTAATAGGATTGCAATAAGTCAGAAGTGACTTGACAACACTTAATGCACACACAAAATAGAGTGGAGAAGGGACTGAGCTGGACATTGGGAAGTCCCCAATTCAGTTCAGATATCACACACTGTGTGGGCTCAGGTAAGCCATTCTCCTAGCACTAAGTCCAAGACAAAAGAATAATAAAACTAGCCTATCTTTATGCAGTTGTGATGATTTCTGAGATATATGTATTCTGAGCAAACAGGGAACCCCTTCCCCTCATTAGCATTAGGTGCTGTTGTGCAGGTTAATGATAATATTTTAACACTATGGGTGAATATAGTTATTAGATGAACTGCTCACTACCCATGTCGCCAAATTGTTTTTCAGACCTTTGGCATCTGAAATAAAGGATGCACTCCAAGGATATAATAATCTGGAAAATGGAATATTCTTTCTGTGTTCTATGAAAACCCTATGGCTAAATACAGGATGCATTTGAAGGTACTCTCAAATAAGGAGCATCTGGCAATCCTATGGAGAGAGATGTCATTGTACTTCAAGCATGATGGATTTTAATTCTGCCAAAACAAGCCTCACTCCTTTAATGAAAGAACTGTGAAGATCTTGGCACTGCTTTGATTTTGTTTGGGAAATAACCAGAGCTAACCAGAGCAACAGGAAGGAACTCTGTCCTATTGCTGCCTTTTCAGTTGAGCATAGAATGGTGTTAGAAAGAATGTAGGCCTGTACCTTTGCCAAACTTAGAAAAACTGTCAGGTTTTTTTCTTCAGAGTTATAGAAGGGATTATTTTTAAACTAAAATAATCTACAGTCAATTGAAGCTCCTCGTTATGCTGCCATGAAAGAATGAATGCACAATCAAGGAATGGATTCTGTTTTTCAGCACAAGAGCTGAAGAAATCTACCAAGTAGGATGACAACTTAAGTATAACAAAATAAGGAGGGTTGAAAGGACTTTGACAGTTTTCATTAACAGTGTTGTCTGAGGGAAAATGCCTACTTTGCCACTTTTGGCAGCAAGCTAAGACAGCAGTACAGGAAACATAATTATTCTGGGCCAGTAGCCAAGTAATTCTGTGGTAGCATTATCATGCAAAGCACATTAAAAGTTTGACAGAAATTCAAGAATCACTGTATACTTGCTTTTTAAAATGTTATAGTGACTTAAAATTTGATCTGATGATCACAGGTAGAAGTCTTTTTTTTAAAGTAAGAAGTCTTATCTGCCTAAAGTTTTGTGATTTAATAATCAAAAATAGTCTTTCAACAACAGAATGAATTTTATTTCCTCATGACTATAAGCCATAGTATTTTTAGCTTATATTCTATCTACCATATTTGCAAACTGTTTTGCGTTTCTTAGTGTTTTTTCTTACATAGGTATTAATACAGTGAAATGTGTGCATTTATGTTTCATTGAAAGCAATACAATTCAAATTTTCAGTGAAGCACGTAGATCTCATTCAGTAGAACTTTAAGCAGAACTCTTTTTTTCCCCCTGGACAGCATTCATTGGCTGCAGTCCATATAATTTATTTTTTTGACCAACTAATAATGGTTACTAGCTGATGTCCTTTATATGTTTTAGTTGAACATGAAATGATACCATTCCTCCACTGACTTTGGATCAGGTCACATGTTCAGTTAAGTCAGCCAGCCCCTAATAATAGATAGCCAGTACATGGTTGACTTGACATCTGCCATCTTGACTCCTCGTTGGGGGGATTTCTTCTGGGCAAGATAAGAGGTAATGATCCCTGATTAATGTTTTAGTTTCCCAGGTTCAGATCAAATCATAGTGTCATTATCAGCACATACAAATGAAAATACTTCCTTGGTACAGCTTTAGTTTGTCAGGAACAAATCCATAGATTTTCTGCCACCAATTTTGCTCTCTCTTTTTTAAAAATAGCGTTCTATTTATCAACTAGGTATCAGAGTAATCCTAGGCAATCTACTCAGAAGTAAATTCTATTTGATTAAATATGGCTTTATCCCAGGAAAGTGTTCTTAGGATTGCAGTTTTGTGCATGCCTACTTGAAAGCAAATCCCACTGAATACAATGGAGTAATTCAAAGTAACTTCCAAACAAATACACATAGGATCATGCTGTGAGGATATTTGCACTGTTCCTTCTATGATGGCCACCTATATATGTCAGAAATATTATTCAGGAGAGATGATGATGGTTCTTAATAGCAAACTTGGGAAGTCAAGGTGATGGCCTATTTTACAAGGGTATAGTGATTTGATTACTATTGATCTTAGTTCCCTTGAATTAGAGCTAGTTAGACACTGGAAAATGTTTTTTCATGATAGGCTACATGATTTCTCTCTCAGCTTTCTTCCCATTAGTTTTTCAATTATCCAACCAATGTTACTTTATCTTTGTTAAAAGATAAGGTAAAATATATGGATTAAAAGTTTGAATTATTGGTGAGCCAACAAATGACATCTTTCCTGCTCTCCAGTTCTATAACTGATTTTCCCACTAAGCTCGGGCCACTGTGATCTCCTCTAAAAGCTCATGTAAGTAACTAATGCTTTCAAAGAGAAACGAGTATCAGGGATGCTTGAACCCCTGCTTTTTTATCTCATGATCTCTATACTGGAGCTGGAAACTAATTTTTTGCAAAAAGTTCAGCTGTTGTGAACATTTTGGAACTGTGATGACATTTTTCATGTATCTTAATACTATACTATACTAAACAGTACAGTACAATCAGCAATATTTCATACTCCACTACACATCTGTTGTCTCTGCAGGCTGCCCAGCAGCCATTCATGTAAATAGTGAGCAAATCAGTCAGCCAGTGATGATGGCATCATCATCATCATCATCCAGCTTAATTAATTTATCACCCCAGTCAAGCCAAGCCGGGCTCTGGGCAATGTACATCAGATGAAAATACATAAAATAGAAGAAATACATAATTTAGTAGAAGGGCAGCCCAATCCTAACATACATAGCACCTGGCTGTGGCATGAGTCCGGTGCCACTCGTCGAGTCCCTAAGGGGATTGGCACACCCAGGTGTAGGGCAGAGGGGAGAGAAGAGGTATAAGGCGGCTGCAGGTCGGGCGGTCACCATGGCAACCTTACTGGGATGTGCAGGCAAGGTGGATGCAGGAGAAGGGGAAGGCCAGCCCAGGCCCCCCGGATTGGCCAGGCACCGTGGCAGATGACAGTTAGGGGTGGGAAGAGGCAGCCCTGGAGAGCCCACTCGCTTTTCCCACCCCATCCTGCCCTGACAGAGACCTGAACCAATCATGGCCAGACGGTCACAGTCAAGGGAGAGAAGTCCTATCAATGTGGCAAGGGGAAAGGAATGCGACTGGACATGCATGCAAGAAAGAAACAGAGATCAAGAGCACCGGAAGGGAAGCAGCTGCAGTGTTCACACGTGTTGTGCTGAGGGAATCTCTTAAAGGGACAGTCCCTGACCCACCTCCCTACAGGCATCAAAGGCATTAACTGGCTATTGGCTACTGCATAAGTCCAGCCCTTATGGTCATTGCAGAGCCTCCCCTTTTTCTGAGGTCATGTACCAGCTGACCACTGTCATCCGCCCCTGTACCTCCCATCTCCTAAGGGCTCAAGGTAGTCCTTATAACCTGTGACCCAGCTCCTCACAGGTGTGCATCTAGCAGTAACCCAGTTCCACTGTCTAGATACATCCCCGATTCTTGGCCAGTTGAGGGTCCCCTCCCCCTAGTCTTCGTTCATCACCATTGGAGCCTTCCTTGAAGACTACGATTGGTAATTATCACCCTGTTTGTCCATTCTTGTGTTATCTCTGCATTTCTTTCTATTTTTACTAGGACTGTATGTGTGTTGTATGTATTCATTACCTTGTATGTGTGTTCTATATTTTTCTGGAATAAATTTTTAATTGTTTTACTTAATTAGTGTCCTTGGCAAATTTAAGCAATAATTTCTGGATGTGTATCCTGTATACATAGATTCTACATCTTTTTTAAGCCAGGTGCCCACCTGTCAATTCCCCGTTTTGAGGGCATTTTGGCTTACAGCACCTGGTTGACACATTCTTCCCCTGTGCAAGCCTCTGTTCCCCTCCATGGAGAAAAGAGAAAAGTCTCTGAAGGGCTACCCCCTGTATTCCCACGTTAGTGAGGCAGTGAGCCAACAAGTCATAATTGAAAGCTGCCATAAGATATAAGAATAATAGCAGCTGCCTATGTAGATCATCCATCAGCTCGACCAGCATAGTCTCTGTCCCATGGCCAGTATGGAAGCCTCACTGGATTTAGAGCTGATGTGTCCTCCACATTGTCTAAATACATTATTTTTAAGAGTTATAATTAAACGTTTGCTTAAATCCATGTTATTGATGTTATTCTGCACATGTGCATTTTACATGTTTTATCGGAGGCCCTCATATTGTTTCATTTACCCCCCCACCCCCAATATAATTTAATTACCTGATTGGGCTATCCATGATCCTGAGCAAAATCATCTTGTATACTGCTTAGTTGTAAAAAAAACCCACAGGGCAAGGAAATGAAACTCTACCACCACAAGGAAACAAAACTCCCATCACCATTGTTACTGTACATCTGAAAGCCATTCAAGACAAACAGCAGCTAGGATGTATGATTGTAGCTCAGACATTCCAGTGTGATTGGGGCTCTAAAATATGGTATGTCCACCTATTGAACATATCAGCCACAAGGTTTGCAAAATCCGTAATTATATACATATACATATAAATTATATACATACCTGGCAACAGGCATATATAAAATATATAAAAACAGCTCAGTTGACTGACCTCCGTGGTACAAGTTTACACACAGGTGTCTTGATGCAGAGATATTTATGTTCTCTAATGCACTCATGTTTTGCCTGTATGTCAGAGCAAGAACACATTTTCCATTTTACACACAGATCAGTACCTCTTTTGGAATGTATGGTGGTCACTTTGCTAGTTAGAAGAGTCAGAAGGAAATTGGAAAGGAACATGTGTGCATGAATTAAATAAATAGTTACTGTTTTATGGCATCTCTGGGACGTGAAGAACTAACTTCCTTAACCACTCTATCTCTACATATTATTGTGTTTTTCCATCATTATCAAGTTTTGAGAATTTAAGTGCAAATTCAGTAACAGAGCACAGTGAAAATTACATTCCATCAGCAGGTAGCACAGTCACTAGTTTAGCATCATATTTCCAGAACAATTTATTACAATCCTTCCAAGGTTGAACCCCAGTTCAGGTGAAATTCTTATAAGCATTCTCTTCTCTCTCCAATGTTTTTGCAAAAAAATTGCTCCAAAAAGTATCCCTCCAATTAATTAGTTCCAAACTCTTAAGGTTATTAGATCTTCTGCCATTCACTTCCATTGGGAAACCATCAGTCAGTCATTCTGGAGCATTACCATACTAGCAATGGGGGAAAAAAAACTGGTTTCCCAGTACCAATATCATGAATAAGACTGACTCCATTAACAGAAACAGGCACTTTTGGTTTTGTTGGTGTAGATAGAGGGCCCCAATAAGAATTTATTGATTCTAACCTGAACTACAGCATGACCTTGATTCCTAGAAATTCAAAAATTATATCACAGTTGATGCATGGCAGAAGCAATACCTTTAGTTATGACATTTTGCTTCTTAACCATTTTTTCTTCATTTCCTGTCCCTATTGTTGTTGCTGCTGTTGTTACTAATGTAGTGGTTTATTATTTTCCAAATATAGAATCCTTCCTATCTGCAGTTTATTTTGTTGTTGTCTTTATGGTTTTGGTTTTTTCTCTCTGTGCTTTTCTTGCTGATGATGCCTTTGATTGATTTTGCAGGAAACTATTTTAAAAAAGAATTATAGCCCCCTCTTTCCTGAATGAGCTCTGAGCAGGTAACAACAATCAATAATACAAAGTTAAAATACAAAGCTAAAGATAGCAGCTTTTAGGTCCCAATTTCTTTATACCTGGTGAAACCATTAGAAAATTCATCATGATACTTTTGATTAGCACTACTGGAAATGACTACAAAAATAATAAAAAGAGGGTTTTTCTTAAAAAAAAAATGCCTGAAAATTCAGAGAGGCAATTATATTATTAATTTGAATGTGATAAAGATGCTTTGTCCTCACAGTCTATATGAGGCATAAAATAGTTACACATTGTAAATCAAGCTTTTAAATAATAACAGGTTGGATCCAGTGCAAAACTTTCTGTTTTGCAAAAGAACTTGCACAAGTTGAAATGCAACAAAAAGACCATGATAGTTGCTTTTGCTAAATATATCGCATGCCCATCTGTGTTTATGCTTATGGAAGATGTTATGCAACCTATTTCTGGGTGCCATAATATATAGGAAGGAAAGCATTAAGAGTTCCACAATATCTTGTGCTGTCCATTCATGTTTCCTCTAGCACATTATCAGCTCCAAGCCTATGTTCAATCATTATACAAAATCATTTACAAGTTGGATTTGCAATTTATTTGTGGTGTAATTAAATGGTCATTATTTTATGGCATCTCTGGCATCTATCTTAGGTAGTTGCATACAGTGAAAAACGGGACTACCTTGTCTCCTTTGTGGTATTAGTATACTTTATGACTAGCACCTAGTGATAAGAATGTATAGGTATAAGGATTTGAATTGTAAGGAAGGTTATTAGTAAAGAGGCAGGTTAGGTCCCTCTCCCAGCTGCTGAAGTTATCTTAGGTCATATATATATACACACATATATACATAATGACCCCTGTATGTGTGTGTGTGTGTGTGTGTGTGTGTGTATATATATATATATGGGTTGTTTTGTAGAAAAATAGGTGGTGGAGCTCATCCAGGATTGTTATGCAGCTGTACCTACTATTCAATGGACAAGGTGGGAAGGAGGAGGTGAAACTCCCAGAAAGGATCAGGAACTGTGCTCCTGTGAACTCCCGCTAAATCTGAGGCCTGTATATATAGATAATAAAACAATTTCAACCTGGTCTAAGTTTAAGAAATAACTATTATTATTGTAATGTCTGCAGTCATTATGTAACAATATTGCTTGACCACTGAAATGCATCTGATCAGGGTCAAAAATGGTCTATGTTTGAGATAATTGTATGATTTTATTCTGATTTGAGGCTACTATTTGGGCCTACTTTGTTTTTTATCTGATTTGTAATAAATATATGTATTTTTGTATATTTGGTAATTTCATGTATTATTTTTAGTTACAAAACTATTGGGCCCTCCCATTCTGATTTCTTAATTCAATTCTTTTTGGATTAAATTTCCTCCCTTCCTTCTTGTGTCTTTTGTTGAAGTCATCTGCCAACTTCTTCCTAAACTGGTAACTCTCATCCCAGATCTGAGTTGTAGATTAGAAGTTTAATTGATCTTTGTTTATCATTGCCCACACACTTGATTGTGCATTAAGAAGATCTTGTCAGCATCATCAGAATTCTAGCCATTGCGTCAATTTGACAAGGCCTAAGAATGGCTCTGTGTGCCAAGATCAACCCAAATCAATAAGCCATAAATAAGACTGCCAAGTTTTACCTGGCTCTGGGTGGGGGATTTCATCCCCACATTACTTGTGCAGAAGTGATGTTATCATGCTGGTCACATCATGCATACAACACTTTCGCAAGCGGGTAAAAACTATATGGCACCATAGAGTTTTTTACTTGATTGCTAGAGTGCCACATTCATGATGTGCCCAGTGCAATAATGTAACTTCTAGGTAATATCATTGTGCCAGGAGAAAAACCTACCCCCATGAGAACCTGGCAAGTCAAGCCATGAAGCTTGTTTTGAGTTAGCTTTTTGTTTCCAGTATCATTTTGCTATAGTTCTCACTAGAGTGCTCTAACTCCCCTTTGTTCTTCTAATCTGTCCTATACCTGGCAATTGTGTCCTGTTTGAAGAGAAACAGTAGACCCAAGGGTTCATCCAACTGACACTGGCCTTTCAGTAGGGCAGAGAACACAAAGGTGCTGTTCACAGCCCAATCTGGCAGTGAAGCCAAAACATTTCAACTTAGTATAACTAGGTGGCCAGTTACTTCTGCCACTACTAAACTCTGTGGCTGAGAAAGCTACCACTGCTGTACTGCCCCTTGTTTGGCAGGCCACATTCTGCATTCTGAACCTACATGAATTTCATGCTCAGTTCCTTTCCACAAGTTTTGGGAATTTCTCCTCTTCCTCCCAGGTTTCTATATATTCTCTGCAGTAAATGGTATGGAATAATTGCCATCCCATACTAAATGGCATAATTATAGTTTTATGAGAGATACCTGGTTTTCAGTAGATATATCATCATTCACTGAGTTTCATTACCTGAAATGAGGTCCAAAGATCTAGCAACCAAAATGCATCTAAGAAATTAACTCACATGTGACCAGAAGCCAAATGTCATAAGCCTCAGACGGGTTCTAATAAGGTGCATCACATTAAATTCATACATGCAAGTCCTTCACTTTAAGTACTACAGCCTCTAAGTTTTATGTCTCTGAGTTTTCAGAAAGCCAAAACAATCCCTCAGGTGTTGGTTGCCTCTGATATTATTTTGATGATTTGCAATTTAGAGGCAAATGATGCTTTAAATGTCAGCATTCAAAGCTGTTTCACTGATCATTAACTCATAAGTCTCATTAGTTTTTCTAAGGTGCAAAGGGTTGGGAGGACAATGGTTAATGAATGTTGGGAGAGGGCAGTAGATGAAATATGCACAGAAAGATTACATGGTCATGGCTTGGTTTCTCAGCAAGTTCTGCTGAACTAGGCCCATAAAAGAAAATGTAGTTACCAGACATAGACAGAAGCAAAGCCTAATGTGGATTATGTCCAACAACACTTTGGAATATCTATCTATGTAGAGTTTAGCCATCACTTTTCATGGATGTAGACGAGTTAAACTCTGCTTAAGATGGGAGTGTCATTCCCTTTGCTCAATATGCTGTCTAACTGAACACAGAGAAAGTCTTTTTTCAGTCATATATTTGTCTGAATCCTATACTTGAACTGTACAAGAGTACTTTGAAATTGGATGGAAATTCTATAAACAGAAGCACTTTGCCTGCATAGTAGCTAGGGTTGTGTGTGTTAGTATAGCCCCATTCCCTGAAAAACTTAATGCTTAATATTTGGCTCAAATAACAACTTCTGTTAAAGAATAAGAGTTTGTTAAACAATAGTTTCAGGAACTCTTGCTCTGTTGAAGAGTGGAAGGGAGATATTTCACCATTTCTCCCATGCAGCTGCAGTCTTCCCTATTTAGCAGCATTCTGAGGTCCTTGAACCTCAGCAGCAACTGAGGTGGGGGGGCTCAATATGCTTTAAAAAATATCTCCCATGAATGCTTCATCAGTTCATAGGATTTAAGCCAAAGTATATTTTTATGTCTATCAATAATTAGAATATGAAACCTGAATACACAGTGTATATGGCATGAAAAAATAAGCAATCTCTTGACCTCTAACAGAACTCTGAAGAGGCAGGATAGAAATTTTCTACAGCTATTTCTAGTTTAGAAGCTTTACCTAGTTGTAATGATATATTCCTTAAATAAAGAATAACTTTCTTAAATACGTCCTGTTTCCATTTACATACAGTCCGTAACTGAAGGAGGATCTTTCTGAAGGAGGATCTTGAAATATGTACCAGGATAATCTTGGGTAGGCCAAATAGTACAACTTTAAATGTTATCTATTTCAAATTCCTTCCAACATTTCTCCCCCCCCCCTTAAAAAAATGGGCCAAATCAGGTCCCCACTAGCCACACTAAGGGCATTTTCGCACTGACCTTACTCGGGAGCGACGTCCCTCTTCACTGCGCAGTGTCTGCGCGGATTTTGCACTAATTGCTCCGCAGAACCCGGAAGAGCCGCAAAGTCCCGCGTCTTTTGCATCGCAAATGTAAACTGGTTTTTGGCCAGTTTACATTTGCGACACAAAAGCCGCAGGACTTTGCGGCTCTTCCGGGTTCTGCGGAGCAATTAGTGCAAAATCGGTGCAGACGCTGCACGGTGAAGAAGGACGTCGCTCCCGAGTAAGGTCAGTGCGAAAACGCCCTAAGTCTATGCCACCTGCTGGTTCTCCCCCCCCCCCGCTGAAAACTGGACTAGACATTGCTAGACATTACTTTTGGCGTGATTGGGGGAGGGGCTTTTTATGTTCTTATTCACAAGATGCAACTGAAGTACAGTTCTTGTTAATAGAGTAAGTTCACATGGATAATTATGTTACAGACATCTGACAGTAGTTAAGGAATGAGCCATTATCACAGATAGGCATGCATCAACCCTAAGTCTTTCATTGCCATCTGAAAACATCAGATATCTATTGCAATTATTATGTATGAGGGGCAGTTATGGAGATGGAAGGCTCAGTTGGCATCCCAGAGACTGGGAGAAAATGGGAAAGATACACCTCACTAGAGAAGGTCTTTTACAATTTAAAGGGCTAAGGCCCTAGGAACCCCATGTGGGAAAGGTCTGAAAGGGAAGTTGTTCCTTTGTTTGGAGAATGGGAAAGTGTGTGCATTTGTTTGAAAAGAGAGTTCCTTTGAAAGAGGTTCAGTGTAAGCAATTAAGAAGGATGCTGCTTGCAAGTGTGGCCTGGGGGAATGTTCCATGTAACCAAAAACCAACCTCCCTCTCAAGGCTGAACCAGATGTTCAAGGACTGTAAGTTAACCAGACAGCAACATTTCTTTCATATTATTTTGCTTAGCTGTAATTCAATCTGTCTTGCAGTTACCATTAGATAAAATTGTTTAGGTAAAAATCCTGCACACTTTCTTACTCACTGTCTTGTTGCTTGGCAAGGTGAACATAAGGTTGGTGTTGATCTTTGGGTGACAGCAGGGCTTTTTTTGTAGCAGGAACTCTTTTGCATATTAGACCACATACCCCTGATGTAGCCAGTTCTCCAAGAGCTTATAGGGTTCTTCTTACAGGGCCTACTGTAAGCTCTTGGAGGATTGGCTATATCTGGGGTGTGTGGCCTAATATGCAAAGGAGTTCTTGCTACAAAAAAAGCCCTGGGTGACACTAAGTGAGAAGGGCAGATTTATTAACCCTCAGTATATAGAGAGAAGAGAGAGAGGTGAGAAGCAGCTTTCTGTCCCAGCTTCCTGATGGGATTGCAAATCTGCAGGAAAAGTCAGGGGAGAAAGCACCCTCTCATTTTAAAGTAGTAGTAAAGCTGTTCCACTGCAATAATATACCTATTTTGAGAGATATTGTATTCCAACAGAAACTGTTGGAATGATTGTTGGAATGATGGAGGGGGAAGGGTTCATTATCCTATAAATAGAAGAACCGCCATCTATAAGACTACCTAAACTGGCAGAACCAGCGCCATAACAGCTCAATCGCTGCCAGATACACTCATATATATCTAGGCTAACGAAAATCATGTATTTTAACTTAACTGACTGGTTTTTATGCTTAATTTTAATTGTTAAATTTAAAGTTTTATCATTTATGTTAATGTCTAAGTTGTTGTTAGCCGCCCTGAGCCGCCTAGGCGGGGAGGGCGGGATAGAAATAAAAGTTATTATTATAAAATCTTTAGTGTCATACAATTTATGATGTGGGAGGGGGGTTTCATATATCTATCCTATAAAATCTTTATCATTATATTACATTAAATTACCTTCCAAATAAGAAACATATACATATGTGAGTAATTTCTTCATACTGATCTTTGTTTACAAGGCCTACTTAGTTTATTAATAACAATATGACTAGTTTATTACTAACAAGTTTATTAATAACTAGTTTATTAATTAGTTTATTAATAACAATATGAACAAAACCCGTTACAGTCAACACCATTTTTTTTGTGAAAATGAAATGCTCAAATTGCTGCCCTCAGAGGTTTTATTGAAGACAGTGAGATTGGTCTAGAAATAATTGATTAGAACACTGCCATGCGACACATACAAATGCATCATACTGGAAGTGTCTCGGTCAGTGGAGGATTAAACTGCTCTCCATTTGTTTCAGTGCCTGCATCCTTAACTCTTCTTCTATCATTATATGAATAACAGTGGAAATATCCTGCTTCACTCCAAACAAATTTAGGTATTGAGATACTTTCAAATGGTCAAAGCCATAATAAAAATGTTTGCGGCAGCTCTGTAAGTGCTAACTGCTATTTCTAAAAATAGGTTTTGAAACCGCCATGAATTCACAGGCCATAAACCTTCTCAAACAAATTCAAATGACTTTATTATTTATCAACATATTTATATCTGACTTTTCCCCATGTCCTGATAATCCCCTCCAAAAGCTGCAACCTACCATTTCCACCCTAGGCCTATCATTCCTAATCATTCTGTCTGTAGAGCCATAGAGGTGTAAGTTAGATTGTTGGACTAGAAGACTCTGCTGGGGAAGTTTAGTGGGCCAATCACTCCCTGGGCCAATCACTCCCAGATCTTTTCCACAGTAACAATTGCTCTGCCTCAGGCTTCTGCTTTCACCTGGCTCAAACAATCGATTCCCCACCAGTTGCTTCACAGGCACATTTTTTTCTCATGTATCCCTCTAATTCCCTTCTAATTCTTCCTGATCTTGTTTTTTAAAGACCAAGGAGCCATGTGGGGAAGTGGAGGGAGATGTGGGTCAAAATGTGCCCTCTCAGCAACTGGTGGGGGATTGATCATTTCAGCTGGAGAAAGCAAAAGCCTGAGGGAGGAGTGACTGGGAAAAAGTCCCAGACTAACCTACCTCACAGGGTTCTTGTAATAATAACACAGAGAAGAACCATATAAGCTGATTAGGGCACCCATTAGGGAGCAGAGTGGTGAATAAATGAAGTAAATACATAAACAAAATATTCATATAATTTGTTACTTTAGTTCTATTGTGATGATTGCATTTTTTCCATATTTTTAAGGTTTAGAATAAAAAATTCTAATTAGTATTACTAAAACTTCTATTTGTATATGGATTGCCACTTGGGAATAATGTGAATAATGATGATGAACTAGAAGTACAGAGCCTGAAACAAAGCATATTTCAGCAAAAAGGAAAGTCTAAGAGGTAATATAATCTAAAAGTGGACTACAATTACACTCAAAGTTGCTTTCATTGCTCTGAATTGTTCATCTAAATTACACTCTCAGAAGAGACTGCCGTTGTAAGCAAGATTTTCCTATTCTGATGAAGAAGTCTCAGATTTCAAGGTCTTAGCACTATTTCCTTAGAAACTTATAAAATTGTACTAATCCATATGAAATGCTCTTATCTTGATTGCCAATTCCATTGGAAACATCATGGAGAATTTTAAATTGAAGAGGAAACTCTATCAGTTGCATTTCAAATTTGGTTTAATGCTTTCCATTATCTCCTGCTCTGAAAACTTTTGAAACTTGAGCCTTGTATAAAAGGACCTGACATAGGCAGATATTTTATGCCGATATACACATAGAATAACCGATATCTGTGTTATGAATATTGACAGCGGATGCCAAGATTTTACACACATGCACGGGAGTGTCATTTTCATGCTTAATTAGATGAATTTGGATATTTTTTCAGATTAAATTATGCATCAACAACAGTTTGCATTGTTGGCTCAAGCTACTGTAATATATAGAATATTATTCAGATATATTAGTATGCAACACATGCAGATTAATTATCAGTTTCTTTTGAATGACCATATAAACTGCTTTTCATAACCCTTTGAGCCTAAAAAAATCAAAACATCTCTGGTGTGAGAGGTAGCAAAAGCAGTGTGTGTGGAGTAACAAAGGAACATACTGATATTAATGATGTCAATCAAATTATTACTATTACTCTGTGTGTTAATCTGGAATGTGCTCATAGAAAGCAGTCTTGTATTATTGGCAGCTTTTTGCACACGAAACCACTGTTAGTCAGAGGAGGGAACTGGAGGGTCATCTGTCCCCTCAAATTTAGATATGTTGTTTTAGACATTGATAAGTTTTATGTGTTTATATATATATATCTAATGGACCAGAATATGACACACTGTCTCAGTTTAGAACTACAGATTTAAACAAGCTATCCAAAAACTGTTAACTGTTGTATTAAAGAGTTCAACATGTTTCTAAATATTAATATTTCTTACATAAAAGTAGATAAACAATAGTATTGAAATAAATTGTAACAAAATTGTATTACATATATCGCCTCCTTTTACAATTTAATGTAAATTCAATATCTACCCTTGTAACCCTTTCTTCAACACAGTATGTCAAATCTTTGTCAGTTTTTACTGCTTTAATAACTGGTTGCCTACATTTTGTTGCTATAGACAGTATTTGTTTGCATTTTCCCCTAGCTCTTCAATCTTAGATCACTGCATTTTTTTCAAGTAGAGATCTATGCCATTCTATTGAATTTGTTTTTCATTTTTGCAATCTACCTTGAATGGCAGAGAAAAAAGTGGGCTATAAATGAAAGTAATAAGACAATCTGAGCCCGCTTTGGCGGGGGAGGGCGGGATATAAGAATAAATTTATTATTATTATTATTATTAAAATAAAAATACATTGTCATTTTTTCAAAAGAAAATTACAGTTAGGATTTTCAAAAGCTAGCAGTGGCCCAGACCTCCAGTCTGGGCAGGCAATCCCCTGATTTTCAGGGCTTCTGCCCTCTTCCAGAGAGCTAACTGGCAGGGAAGCCCCACCCCAAAAAGCAGTGTCAGCTTTGAGTCCAATTTTTGAGCCCAATTTTAATAATAATAATAAAGCAAAGCATCGCCCCAAACATTGCTGATGTGATGACATCACTTATGTTTGACATTAGGATGTCTCCAACCTCTCCTGGAATGCCCTCCAAATTCCCCCGCTGGTGCAATGATCATGCCTGGCAACCCTAGTCGCTCTGGACCTTTGGGAAGGTCTGCATGAAATTGGATAAAAAGTAATCAAATCAAGAGCTTAGAGGTTGTATTGGACCCCGAATTACAGCTGGAGAAGCAAATAAGTAAAGCCATAAAATAATTTTCTTCCAATTCTATTCTAAAAGATGTCCCCATAACTTTGTTTAGCTGATCTGGCCACTTGGACCCATGCTACAGTAACATCAAGACTAGACTACTGTAATGCTTTCTATATAGATTCCTCCTTGACATCAACTCAGAAACTTTGGTTAGTACAGAATGTCTCAGTTCAGTTATTATCAGGAACTAACTAACTAACATATTACACCCAAAAGTCACTTCATTGGCTGCTCATTAATCACCAGGTTTAATTCCAGGTATTGGCCATGACATACAAAGCCCTTCAAGGCCTTGGACCTTCATATCTGCAGGACCACTCCTGTTTTGCCCTGCCATGACAACTTTGTTATGTGATCAGAGCCTTCTACAGCTTCTACTCTGCAATCAGCAATTGCATGTGCATTCTCTGTCATAGTTTTTATCCTAGGGAATAGTATGCCTTTCTGCAAACTATATAAAATAGAACTCTCCAGGAGGGCATTTTTATAAAGAAAGTAGGCTTTTTATAACAGAAAGACTCCTGAAGGTGCTTCAGTAAAGGGAAAAGGGTCTGTGGTCTATACTAATATGTAGTATATACTGTTGTATGTTTTCATCTTGTTCTCACTGCATTATATTTTTGCTTATGTAATGCCATTTCTTGCATAGGGTTCCAAAAATTCTGGCAGGTCATGCTTAATACTTATGCTTTGTTTCAGATTTCTGCAGTCCTCCCATTACATTATTTTTAGATGTTTCTTCATACTATTGACTGTACTGATTTGTATTATTATGTAACCTGCCTGGAGTATTGATGAGGACTATAAATCTATCAATCAGTCAATCAATCAGTGGATATAACACCAATGCATCTATTAGTGCTCAGTTTAGGAAACCATGGTTTCAGTTAACTATAGATTGTCTGATTATCTGGATCTGATTATCTGAACTTCTGTGTAGTTAGTATGATCCATTAAACCTCTGCTCTGAGCGATATGGGGGAATGGGCGGAATATAAATAAATTAATAATAATAATAATAATAATAATAATAATAATAATAATAATAATAATAATAATAATAAACCAGGATCTGAAACCATAGTTTCTTATCAGTTTTGCCTATTAGATACCATTTGTATAACTGGGGGTTTGCAAGATGTGTAAATGCTTATTATAAACTTTCTGGGACCACCCTTCCTGCGACAACATTTTGTCAAGGCAAATCAGGATTTGCAAGATCACTTGCAAACAAAATTCTGCTTTCATGAAAAATAACAATAATATATAAAATAACCAAACCTACAACTACTAAAATCTGATAATACCATGGTATGCTCTCAAGTATTATTACTTTCTTAAATGAAATGTGAGAAAGAGACCCAAAAAGAGACTCACAGAAAGGAGATACTGCAGAAGATAGTGCCTGGAGGTGCTTGGAGTGGTTAGAGAAGAGAAGAAACCAACTTACATCGAGTCGCGCCGAGACTGCGGAGGTCTTCCCGGCGTGTGGGAGGCAAGCTGGGAGCGCCGCTGGTTGCGCTGCCATTGGCTGGCTGCTGTGACTGGCCGCTGGCTGGGTCGGCCGGGCTGGTGTGGAAGTGGGGTGCGGCCGTGGGCTGAGGTACCCAGAGCAGCCAGAGAGGGCCGAGAGACCGAGGAGAGAGGCACCCAGAACGGCAGGGCCAGCGTGGAAGTCGGGCGCGGCCGCGGGCTGAGGTACCCAGAGTGACCGGAGAGGGCCAGGAGACCGAGGAAAGAGTTGCCGTGCATGGCGATGAGAGCCTGGAGGACGGCGTGCTCGAGACAAAGAGTGTGCAGTGCGGTGCGACTGGTGATCACCGCAGATGGAGCCGACGGGAGTGTGGGGGTGACGAGGTCGCAACCACCACAAAGGTTTGGCCCGACCTGACTGCCAGGAGCCCCACGACCAAGAAGCCCCGTACGGGGCGAACGGCGTGTGGAGGCCTGTGCGCCGGGTGCAGGGGGCGGCATTCATCCCGGAGTGGCGACAGCAGAGCTGGAATCCCCCCACCCTTTGGGACTTACAAGGGCTCAGCCCAGACTGCTGGGAGGACACAGGGGGAAGTTCCATCTCCTCCTGGGTCACCTGAGCTATTGGGGTGATCTGGACCCTTGGACGGCAGAGAGCATCAGCGGAAACTCTGGCCACAGACCAAGAATACCGACGAGCACTAGCACTTTAAGAACTGTATCCGAAAGACTTCCACCTAATTGGCAGCTAAACTCCCACTCTCCACTGAGACAAATAGTTTACATCGCTGGTAACTAGAAAGATTGAATTATTTAGTTAATTAACAAGTGATCATTAATTGTTTAGCACTAAGGATTATTTATATATTTATTAGCAGATTAATTTTGAGGGGTGAAATTGGGGGGTTATTTGTTAATATGCTACTGATGTTTTAAAGTTAGCTAATCAATTGGAGTAGGTTAGGACCAGGGATTTTAATTAATTAACTTTGGATTAATTAATAGTGAACCAGCAATCTCAGGGATGGATTAAAAGAAGGGGGGGGAGGTTAAGATTAGAATAAAATAAGCAAGGAGAGAAGAGATGACAACCCGGTATTAGTGGAGGACATACCGAACATAGGGGGGGGATGTCTGGCCTGGGGATCCCAGTGCTCATGGGGAGGGGAAGGTACGACGGTGGGAGCAGACGGTATGATAAGGGAAGGAGGCGGAGACAAAACAGTGCTCGTCCCCCTTCCAGCCTGCGTCCCATCCCGACAGTGACAGGTAGTGGGGCTAAGAGGAGCCCGTCTCCGTCATTGGTGTTATGTAATGCCAGGTCCATAAACAATAAGACCTCAATCCTTAGGGAATTCCTGCTTAAGCAGGACATGGACCTGGCTTGCGTGACCGAGACCTGGGTGCAAGATGGGGAGACAGTGGCTCTCTCCCAGATGACACCCCGGGGGAGGGTTGGCGATCTGGCTGGTGTACCGTCCGCCTAACGCACCGGCCAGCACCTTACCATCCCTGATGGAGGCCGTGGTAAGCTGGGCGTTGGAGTTCCCAAGGCTTATGGTCTTGGGTGATTTCAATGTCCATGCGGATGACACGGCCTCCAATCGGGCGATGGACCTAGTGTCTTCCATGGCGACACTGGGACTCTCCCAATTTGTTACCACCCCCACACATCAAGCCGGGCACATGTTAGACTTGATCTTTGTGTCCGGGATTTTGGTGGACGATATCACTGTAGAAGCGGTGCCATGGTCAGATCACCTAGCCCTCAAGGCTCGTGTGGGTGCGCCACCCCAACACTGTATGGGCGGCGAGCCTATTTTGGCTCGCCCGCGGAGTCTGATGGACCTGGAACGGTTCCAAATGGCTCTGCGGGATCCCTGGCCCCCCAGCAATTCCCTTGATGACCTGGTAGAGGCTTGGCATGACAGGCTATCCAGGGCCATCAACGAGATCGCTCCCCGGCATCCTCTGTGCCCCCAAAGTAGGCTGGCTCCATGGTACACCTTGGAGCTATGGCAGCTGAAACAGGGACTCAGATGACTAGAGAGGCCTTCATTATCAATGGAGGCACAGATAGCGGCTACTGCCAAGTCTGCGTTTTTTCACCTTCGATGGGCGAAGCAGTTGGCCCCCTTCCTTGGGCACCAGGACCTAGCAACAGTGATCCATGCTACGGTCACCTCGAGACTGGACTACTTTAACGCCCTCTACATGGGGCTGCCCTTGTGCCGAACCCGGCGGCTGCAGCTGGTGCAGAACGCAGCGGCTAGGCTGTTGTTGGGGCTCCCAAGATGGGAGCACATACAGCCGGGGCTGCGCGGACTGCACTGGCTGCCGGTGGTGTACCGAGTTCGTTACAAGGTGCTGGTTATTACCTTTAAAGCCCTGTATGGCCGAGGACCTGTCTACTTGAGGGACCGCCTTTCCCCGTATGAACCCCAGAGAGCACTGAGGTCAGCTGGAAAGAACCAGCTGAATATCCCTGGGCCAAGAGAGGCCAGATTGAAGACCACCCGGGATCGGGCCTTCTCCATAGCAGCTCCCCTACTGTGGAACCAACTCCCGGAGGAGGTACGGGCCCTGTGATGTTTAGACCAATTCCGCAGGGCCCGCAAGACCCACCTGTTTAAAATAGCCTTCACTTAATACCGAGCCAAGAAAGTCCTGCCGGATATGTTTTACGTATTAGTCACTGGATTTTATAGAAGATCTTAACTATAGCACCATAATGTTAATCTAAATGCAAGTTTTAATGATTTTAAGGATGATTTTATAATTGAAATTGTAATTATTGTATATGGTTTTACTGTACATTGTATTTACGTGTTGTGAGCCGCCCTGAGCCTGCTTTGCGGGGAGGGTGGGATATAAATAAAAAATAAAAGTATTATTATTAAAGGTGTTACCTTATGTCTCTATCAACTGATTGATTTATCTGTGGAAAATAAGGTTCATTAAAATTCTTTCATGAGTTACTTGGCAATCAAATAATCCTTGTTAGCAAGTATTTATTTTATTTATTTATTTTATTTAATAGGCTTATATTCCGCCTTTTCCCGTAAACGGGCTCAAGGTGGATCACAACATATAAAATAACAATAAAAACCTACATATCAAAGTTAAAACACCAATTTAAAATTAACAGTAAAAACAATAAATAAAACGCACCACTGGCGGACAGGGCACAGCGTATCAATAACCAGTTGTAGGCCCACCTTATATGATGATAATAACAATAGGATAGCACTGTAATAAGCATGATGTCACCACAAGGGAGGCCAAATGATGGAATAATAGGATGCCTGCTGCCTCAACCATAGGCCTGGTGGAACAGCTCTGTTTTGCAGGCCCTACGAAATGGCAGTAATTCAGGTAGGGCCTGGATCTCTACAGGGAGCTGATTCCACCAGGCAGGGGTCAGGGCTCAAAAGGCCCTGGCCCTGGTTGAAGGAAGTCAGACGTTATTAGGGTGAGGGGTGGTCAGGAGATGTTGCACAGCTGATCGCAACGACATCTGGGCATATATGGGGAAAGGCGGTCCCTCAGGTATGGAGGTTTCTGAAGTAGGAAAAACACCTGACTATTTACATACCACATAACTGCATTTCTACTATAGCCTATAACAAAGCTCCTCAGATCAAAAATTATTTGAATATAAGTCTAGAACAGTATTTTCTTTCTCAAGATATGAGTGATTTAATTTTTTTACAACCACATTAGTCCAAAAGTAAAAGCCAAAAAGCCTTCTGGTCAACCAAAAACAATTCTGCACCATCCTTTATATGACAGTCCTCCTTGAAGATGGTCCTCAGTCTTCTCCTCTCCAGGCTAAATAAACCCAGCTCTTTCAACCTTTCCTCTGAGCTCTGCTGATATTTAAGTCTTAGGCAATGTTGTTTATCCAATAGAAAATAGTAAATTGGAGAAGTTTTCCTAATAAGAATGAAAATGAATTTATTTATCCATAGTTACACTTTTGGCTTTTTCTCTTGGTTAAGGCTACCCTTGTTGCTTCAGTTTTCCAATCTTTTTGAAGTTGTCCCTTTCCCTAGAGTCTAGCTTCAAGCCTACATAAGCAGTATTTCTATATATAATTTATATATAAAACATAACTATTGGAATTAAGAGAAGCTTCACCGTGGTATATATAATTTTTTTAAAGAAAGGAAATAAGTGATATAAAAATTCTCCTACATCTATATTTGCATAGCCAAGTCAGCCAAATCTGAGGACACTTAAATCTGGAGACTGGACCTGTGAATGGACAAAACAAATCTTTCTATAAACCTAAAATACAACCCAGGTTTCCACAAAAATTTTAAAAATAACAATAACAGCAATGGGGAGGAACCCCCCAAAACGATGAAAGAAGCAACTGTATCTTTAAGAATGGTCACCCTCAGTGGCTGTTACTAGACAATCACAACAGGTTTATGGCATGCTTTATATGCTATAATATCATTTTCACAAATGTATATAGTGGTATCCAAATATGTCAGCATAGAAATAGGACAATTCTGCTAAGTCCCTGAGGGACTTCCAAATTTTTTTTTTCCTTCCTCAGCTTCTCCAGGTTGGCAACCTAAGCCTCAAGGGAACAAACCTGCTCCCTGAGAACCATGACCTCCATGCATAGGTAGATAATTGTACATGTGGTACTCTCTACTGCATAGCTCCCACTCTCCTGCTGGCTTTCTACCTTCATAACTGGTTTGTGGTTTAAAGGTACCTAGAGTGAAGCAGCGTCTCCAGGCCTATTACCCAGTCTAAAAGCCACAGGCTAAGAGCCCTTTGACTTGTACCTCTGTCTAGGAGAAGCATTACAGTTCAAAGAACCACAGGCTCCATTTCCCAGCAGCAAGAGCAGCTCATCTCTTCTATAAATCCCTAACCTGTCATATGAAGGTACCCTGAGTAAATTAGATTTCCATGGCTGCTATTATTTGGGACTCTGTTGTCACCACCAGCATGCTGTTAAGGAGTAAAAAGAAAGGAGGCAAAGAGATTAAATGAATGTTGCACAGATTACAAAGAATAATAATGGGGGTCACAAAATTTAAAAGCAGGGCTCTTTTGTGGTGGTACTCACCAATACTGAGTACCCAGCCTTTGAAGAGGCTGTCCTGAGTTCTGAAGGGGAAATAGGTAGAAATTGGTGGAGCCTTATATTTGAGTGTAGGCACATTTAAAAAAAAATGGGGGAACCCAAAATATTAATTAAAAGGCAAATATTATGAGCCATTGTATTTTGAGCCAGGGGGCTGGGAATTTCAGTGAACATTATTTTAAAAATCAAACATGTTAATATACTGCTGGAATATGAGACTGAAGTTTTTCTAAAATGGGCAAGTAATTTTCTCCAGTGATAGAATAAAGGAATTTAATTTACTGGTTTCATAACCCATGAATATTATTTTGCTAAATTATTTTACAAAGACCTGGCAGTGAGAATAAATGGTTACAAATCTATCTTTTGAACCAAAATATCAAAAGACCTTTTTCTTTCTGCATCTACCCTGTGATCAGTTTCAGTAATGACAAGGTTAGCCTAGAGCAAACAAGCTGAATGAATATTTCCTGAGCTGATTGTAGGAGATAAAGAATGAATTAAAAGAGAAAGTCAATTGTTATTGACTTTTTTCATAAAAAAGAGTGAAAGAAACCACTTTCTGTTTCTCATAAAACAAGAGTTTTATTCTTAAATTGCACAACAGAAGGGTTTTTTTTAATATTACAAATAGTGAGTAGAATTCTAGCTTTGCTTATTCAATGCAGCTATTATTTCATTTGTGGCATTTGCTATATTCCCTGTGACCTTGGAAGTTTTATTGATATGTACTATGTACTATGATTTCTAATCTTTATGTTATAAATTCACTGGGGAAAGGTTGCCATTCTAATCCACCTGATGACTTCAGTGGACATAGAATTGTGTAACTTCTTAAAATAGGTATCTGACAAAGGGAGCTTTAACTCTCAAAAACTTATACCCCAAAAATCTTGTTTGTCTATAAGGTGCTACTGGTCTCTAGAATTGCATTGTAATTTAGAATTCTAGAAAACTAGAATCACACTGTAAGATATCATGCCCTGTACCATCTTCAGCAATTAATACAGACATAGTCTCTATTATCAGTAGCTAGGGCATGGGCAAATACTCATATCTAAGATGGAATTCTCCAATGATCTTCAGAACATGCTCTCTAGCAACTCATGGCACCAGTTTCTCAATGTTTCATCATGGCACCTGTCATATGCCACTGCATTTAGCTGATCTTCTTTCACTGTATAAAAGGATTGTACATCTATCTATAGTTGTTAGGATACTGGGAATATTTTTGAAGGTTCAGTAGTTAGTTTAAATTAAAAATTCACTGAGGGAACAAACCTGCCAAACAAGCTAAGGCTAGATAAATTAAAAATGCATGACAGAAATAATCTATAATAGTAAATGGATCTGTGTGTCCTTCCATCCATCTGTGGCAGATATATTTCATCAGAAAGTGGAGTCAGGATTCTCCAAATTGGCCACCAGCTTCAGGGTGATAATGTGGTGCCCCCAAAGGTAAAAAATGGAATAGAAGGAAGGAAGGAAGGAAGGAAGGAAGGAAGGAAGGAAGGAAGGAAGGAAGGAAGGAAGGAAGGAAGGAAGGAAGGAAGGAAGGAAGGAAGGAAGGAAGGAAGGAAGGAAGGAAGGAAGGAAGGAAGGAATCAGAATATCCTGACATCTTTTGTTGGGCCTATTATACTTGGCCTAGTATACACTCTCAGCCTCACCATCCTCACAAGGAGGGTTGTTCACTTCCAGCTGAGGCCTGGAGATCTCTTGGGATTACAATTGATATACAGACTACAGAGATCAGTCGCTTGGGAAAAATGGCTCCTCTGAAATTTATGGCATTATACCCTGCTTAGGTTCCCCTCCCCATATCCTCCCTTCCTCAGGATCCACCTCCAATATCTCCAGGAATTTCCCAGCCTGGAGCTAGCAACCCTACTCACAGGATGGCTGTTGGGAGAATACAGCAGAGGAGAAGAGAATGGTTTACATCAGTTTGGGTCCACATTGAGATAAAGGTGGGTACAACTGAATTAAATAGATAACAAAAATATGTTTTTTTGTGATAGCCATTGCTTACCTGTGGCAGCCATTGCTTACCTGTCTGAGATTATATATTATGACAAGGATATAGGTGTTACAGACACTAAGACAAAAACAGAAACAAGTGCTCACTAGATTTCTCTAGTCATGGATTTTACCTTGCCACTTGTCCTAGAGAAATGAGCACAAACTGGAACTGGATGGTTGTTGCAGACTTCACTCAGTTCTGCTGTTAGCTCTCTGTCCCTTGGCTTGCACATATTGACCTATCCTAAAACGGGACCTGAGTCCTTATATTTCTTTATGATTTTTCATTTTTTGGTGGCTTACAAATATATGGTTGGATTATAAAGCATTTTTGGAATTTGGAACTGGGTGTTGCTTTTTTTTTTTTTTTTGGCATTTCATCTCTTATTTTTTGCCTTCTAAATTTTTTCTTTTTGTGGACCATAGAGGATTGAGAGAGGAGAATGCATAAACTGGACATTTGTGTTTTGGATTAAAATTTACAAATTCTTATTTTGGATTATTTGGAATAGTTCTGCTTGGGCCAGATTAGATTGAACTATCTTGCTTTAGAGCATATTATAAAGCACCGTTACTGTGAGTCTGATTTTTTGTGCTTGGTATACCTAAACGATTGTTATTGTAAAATGATATTGTTTAGCTCTCTGCTTATCATTATTTGAGGTTTGTTACATTGTTGACATAAGATGGAAGGTTCTGTTCCCAAACAAACTAGTATTTATTCAAAATATTGATATTAGTTGCCAGATACTGGGTTAGCTGACACAAACAGGAATATTGTGTTCCAAAACAGGTTAGTGAAGTGCAAACATTTAAATTGTTAGGTAAAATTGACAATATATTAGAGGAAATTAATAATAGCAATGGCATCTGGGTTCAAGGAGGCCCAAAGGAAAAGATAGAATCGATAAGGTAGAGCAACAACTTCGTCACCTTGCCTCCCACCTGGCCCAGGGAAGTTTACTGCTGTAACTATTCAGGGAGACATGAAACAAATGCAAAATACTTTCCTGACAGCCATTGTACAACTGATTGACAAGGTAGACAATATAGGAGAGCAAATGACAGAAATAAAACAAGAACGTCAAGAAAACAGAAAGCAGAGACTAATAAAGCATTGAAGGCCTTAGATGCCCAAGTGATGGACAATACTCAAAAGGTGAACAGTTGGGAAAAGTATGTGACAGCCAATTTCTTCAGTTGGAAATGGATAGAGGAGCTTACATGTTGAGGTTTCAAAATGTTCCAGAAGACAGATCTGAAGACTTGCAGAAAATATTAAGTGAAGGCTTTTCAGAAATTTTACAAGTGACACCTGAGAAAATGGAAGAAGAGATTGACCAAGTTAAGCGTGTACCATCAAGCTTTACAAGGAGGAACAAATTGCCTAGCGAAATTCATTTGAAACTCACAAGGAAGAGGACCAGAGATAATATCTTGAGGCAAACAAGAGATACGTCAGTGGTGATAGCAGGAAACATGGTGAAAATTTTGAAAGAGGTGCCGTGGCCAGCTAGACAGAAGAGAATACCAAGCTTTGACAAACTTCTTAAGAGAAAGAGAAATACCGTACACTTGGCTAATGCCAGAAGGTCTGCTTTTTACATATAAAGACAAAAGACACAGGATCAACTCTATTTTCAAAGCTGAAAACTTCCTGGAGAAATTTGAGAAGAAAGAGGGGAGGAAAAGGAAGAAGAGGAAATCTCAAATGAAGAAGATCCAAGTGGAGCAAAGAAATACCAAACACTGATATAATTTGCTTACAAGGAACTCACATTTTGACAAAGGATCAACATTTTTTTAATAATAAAAAACTTGGCAATTTACAATCTTTTCAAACTCCATTCCACTTCTTTATTTAACAAATGTCTCATTTGAGTTTGTAATATTGTAATTTCCCTTATAATTTTCTTTTTCCCTGGCCTTTTTCTCAACTTCCCTTCTTTTTTCTTTATTTCATTTTGCATGTTCAACAACTGTTTCTCTTTTACTCTCTTGTCCTTATTATTAAAAGTAATCAACATTCCTCTCATGACTGCTTTATAAGCATCCCAGACCTTTTGAAAGTCTATATCCTCTTTATCATTCATTTGCAAAAAAGCTTTAGTTTTATTTTCTAGGTATGTCACTGTTTTTTTATTCTGTAGCAAATCTTCATTCAATCTCCATCTTCTCAACTTCTTGGACAATTTTGTAATCCACATTATTGGGTTATGATCAGCCCCAATTTTAGGTAAAATCTCTATTTTCCTTGTTATAAGACCTAAATCTTTAGTTCCCCACAACATGTCAATTCTAGAAAAAGTTTTGTGTCTTGCTGAAAAAAAAGTATAGTCCCGAACTTCAGGGTTAAATTTCCTCTATATATCTTCTAGATTTTCTTGTTTAACCAATTCAAAAAAAGACTTTGGCAGTTTTCCTTCTTTACTATTGTTTTTTTTCCCCTCCAGACCTGTCCAATGAATTCTTAACTGTTCCATTAAAATCTCCCATTATCAAAACTTGGTCATAGGTCCGTTCATCAAGCCGTTGTATAATGTCTTTTTAAAAAGCATCCTTTGCACCATTAGGCACATACAGTCCCAATAACAACATTTTCTTTCCATTTAATATTTTCTACTGCTACAAATCTCCCATCTTTATCTTTAAACACTAATTTTGGCTCCAATTCTTGTTTAATATAAAAAATCACTCCCCTTTTCTTCTGTTCTGCCAATGGAAAAAAATTCTACTCCCAATTGTTTATTCCATAAAAAGTTATAATCCTTTTGTTTAATATGCACTTCTTACAGTTTTGTTTTTTAATCCAATGAAATGTTGCCCTTTTTTTTGTGGTGAATTTAGTCCATTTACATTCCAAGACAGTAATTTGTAATCCATCATGGTGCAAATTCTTTATTTTCTTCATAAAATCTATGCATTTCCTGTGCATTTGTAATTGTGATTCTTTTCCCCTGAAGTTCAAAGCTCAAACCTTCAGGTATTATCCATCTAAATCTTATTCCACTATCTCTTAATTTTTCTGTCAATTTTTTATATGTTCTTCTATCATTTATCACTTGCCTTGGCAACTCCCTCATGATTCTTACTCTACTGCCTCCCACTATCAATGTCTTTTCAAAGTTTTTGTTCATGATCCTTCCCACCATTTCCTTTGTCATATATCTTATGACAACATCTGTTGGTAAATTATTTTTCTTGGCATAAAGTGAGTTCACTCTGTACATATAGTCATACATGTTTTTAGTCTCTTCAGGATCTTCCTCTAAAAATTCTGCAATTATTTTTATTATATATTCTTTTAGATCACCATCTTCCTTTTCAGGTACTCCTCTCAGACGTATCTGAGTCTCCATCAATTTGCACTTTTTCTTGCATTTTCAACAAGGTGGAATCATATACTTTCATTCTGCCTTCTACCTCCTGCACTTTCTTAGATGTTTCCTCAGTTTCCTTTCTGAGACCTTCCATATCTTTTTTAATCTCTTCAATAATTTCTTTTTTAGATTCAGTTATCATCTCTCTCATACCTCTCATCATTCTGGCCTCCATTGGTCCTGCATTTTTTCCAATGAAGTAGCCCTTGTACAGCCCTGACATTTAAAAACAGCAAAAATTTGGAACTCACCAATTTCAAATTCAACTATCAGATTCAAAAGAATAGTACTTGCCTTTTATAACAAGCCTAATTTCGCCGTCCTCAGAGCTCCCAAAGTCAAGATATTTATTTTTAAAGTTTTTAAATCTTTCAAAATGGCGGTCGCGACTTTTTGCTGCGCCTTACAATTTTTTCCCCTTTTAAAAACATCTAAAGTCCACACAAATAATATGTCCAATAGTACTTATCTTCTTGTCCTCTTCTCAGTTAATTCCAACAATTTTTAACGTCCCGAACACTTTAAAAATATTATTTTAATTTTGCCCTCCAAGCAATGGCCGCCGCTGTTTCTCAATGGTGTTATATTCCTAGAGTAGGTTTTCCATCCGCTACTTCCTGCTTTACTTGCCACGAAGTCTCATTCACACTGGTAAGGAGATCTCACGATACTTGATGTACTTCCTGTATTGCTTGAATATGCTGCAGGTCTGTGATGATGGTGTTCTTTTTTCAAAACCGCAAGTAGATCAAACAATAAATTCCTTTCCACTTTTTAGCACTGTCCTTTATATTTACAAAGTACAAATTTCACCTCTTCCTCCCTTCTTCTTCCAAACTTTTTCAATTTTCATTTCCCACCTTTTAAATTTACTCCATTAAACTGTAAATAGTCCCGGAGTGAAAAATAGTAATCTGTACCTTCTCTTCCAATTATCCAAGTTCCCACTGGTCTTGTGTAGCTTTAGATGTTTAGCAATGTCCAAGAAGGTTAGACTTCTGTCGAGCTTATGTCAAATAAATGACTCTGAAAACTTCTGCAGATAATGAAAATGCAACTCTCAAAGGAGCCCCCCACCCCGGAACTCCCTTTTAGCCAAGGTAAATCTCCTCAAAGTTTCCTGTGCATATCTTGGACTAATCTCTGACTGAGAAAAGTAGGCAGTAGGCATTAATTTGCCTTCCATAACCCCGAACAGAAGTTCCAGCCTGCTCCCGTTACGAGAAGCAGCTCAACTCGACATTTTCCTCCCCTGGAAGTCCAGAGATTGGGTACTATTGACACATTGAAACATCCAGAGAGATTATCACCATTGAGGATTTAATCCTGTCACATAGATCTCCTCCATTGTGTTAGGTCCAGTCTCAACAATATATAGTAATTTGGTGCCAGATTGACCCATCATATTTCTTTGTTTTAGCAATGGTTAGCAATAGGTAAAACCATCAGTGACCATTAATCCTTTTGTCAATTTCCTGGGAGCCATCTCCAGGGGTGATGTCAGGTGTTACCTGACAGAGCCCAAGGCATGAATTTGGCTATAGGAAGGTGAGGTTTTGGCCAGATAAGTGTGTCTCTTGCGATACCCCCACCTTTGCTGTTTGAGCCACCCCCAAATACCTGATCATTATTGGGCCTATTATTGCAAGATATGCTGGTTGTTTTTTGCTCCCCTTTTCCTTATCATTACCACTTTGGATTGTTCTTCTGGACTTTTCAAGACAGGTACAGTATTTCCCTGTCTGTGTCATTCCTGCATACGTTTCTCTATCCAAAGAAAGAAATAGAAGGGTTGAGAGTTAATGGATTTATTTACGAATATAGAGCATTTGCAGATGATATAATGTTTATAAATGAAAATCCTACACAAGTAACACCTTTGTTGTTAGCTAAAATACAAGAATATGGAGAACTGGCAGGATTTATGTTAATAAAGAAAATCAAAATTTTAATGTAAAAATATGCAAGTAAATAAACAAAAAGAGTTGCAGAGACTAACAGGATGCGAATTTACCTCTAACGTAAAATATTTGGTTGTGGAAATAACAATGAAGAATATTGACCTGTTCAAAGATAACTATGAAAAGCTATGGCATAAAATGGATGAAGATATGATAAAATGGAATAAGCTTAACTTGTCATTGCTTGGAAGAATAGCTGCAATTAAGATGAATTGAAGAATAGCTGCAATTAATGTATTTGTTTCAAACTATTCCGATTGTGAAAGACAGTAAACAATTTAACAAATGACAAAGGAAGATTTCGGAATTTGTATGGGCTGGGAAGAAACCAAGGATTAAAATGAAAGTTTTAATAGATGCTAAAGAAAGAGGAGGATTCCAGTTACCAGATTTAACATTATATTATGAAGCAGTTTGTTTGGTGTGGATAAAAGATTGGGTGATGCTGTTGAATAAAAAACTTTTAGCGTTGGAAGGTCATGGAAATAAATTCAGCTGGCACGCTTATATGTATTATGAAAAGAAAAAGATGGATAGTTTTTTCTCTCACCATTATATAAGAAATAATTTGTTGAATACCTGGATGAAGTATAAGAAGTATGGTGATGAAAGAAAACCATTATGGATAGTGCCAGCAGAAATGATAAAAATAACAGCTGAGACAGGTGAGGAAAAATGGCTGTCATACAATCAACTATTAAAAATATAATGTGGTAAAATAGAATTGAAAACTGTTGTGGAGTTGAATAACAAATATGATTGGTTTCAAATGCAACAAATAAAGAGTTTGGTGGAAAACGATATTAAAACTGAAGGAATAAGACGAGAGCAAACAGAAATGGGAAAAGTTCTGCTTGGAGATAATTTCAAAAACTTATAAGTTACTTTTAAAATGGTCTACAGAAGATGAAGTAGTGAAATCTCAAATGATTAAATGGGCAATAAATGTAAATAAAGAAATACAGATGGATACATGGGAATATTTATGGAAGAACTCTATAAAACTTTCAACATGTCAGAGTATTAAAGAGAACTGTTTTAAAATGATGTATAGATGGTATATGACTCCTAAAAAATTGGCAAAGATGAATATCAAGATGCCAGATAGATGTTGGAAATGTAAAAAACATGAAGGTTCTTTCTACCATATGTGGTGGACTTGTGAAAGAGTGAAAAAGTATTGGCACATGATCCAACAAGAAATTTCTTGGGATATGAATTCAAGAAAACTGCAGAGACTTTTCTGTTGGGATTAAAAATGGAAAAATTTCCAAAAGAAGATAGAACTATAATTTGGTACTTGCTTTCAGCTGCTAGGACACTGTATGCGCAGTTATGGAAGCAAGAAAAAATACCAGAAAAAAATGGGATTGGATTGTAAAAGTTATGACATGGAGTGAGATGGACAAATTAACAAGAACTTTTAAGAGACTATGATTTAGAAGATTTTAAAAGGGAGTGGAAAAAATTTAGAAGTTATGTAGAAGACTAGTGGAAAGTAAAAGGACATTGGACAATTTTTGATAATGATTAAACTTTAGAAGAAAGAAGAATATTAATTTTAGTTCTTAGGAATTAAGGGTACCTTTTAATGTTAGTATTTTGAGTAAATAACACTGGCAGGAGTCAAATAACAGGGGAGGGGTGATTAGAAAGAAGCATATGGGATAGATGAAAAGAAGTTATTAATGGAAATTATTACCATATGTTATCAATAAAATTGTTTAAAACAAGAAATTAAAAAAGCCCTTGGGGAGGGGATTGGGCCGTTTCTCCCTCATCCCGGGATCCATGCTGATTGTACGGATTTACACAGGATTGATGGCATCCATCTTTCTGATAAGGGAAACGACGCTTTTTTGGATGACTTAAAACTTGGGCTTCGGGAAGTGCTAGGTGCTTAGTGAGTGCAGCTGCCTAAGCAGAGGCTTGGCCTTGTGGTGGCTGGGTTTTTTGCCTAACTTCTGTTATGCAGCTCAGTGAGCACCAATAGCACCCCAGTTTTGGGGCATGGGGTCTAGCTAAATCATATGTACATAGCTGGGGTTATGTTTTGCCTGCAACTCAAAAGTGGAAGGCAATGGCCTGCAGAAGATTTCTGAGCAGAACAAGAAATCCACTTAGGAATTGCTCAGTTATGAACTAGAGGAGGTTGGTGATCCTTGAGCTGCAGGTCCTTGTTCCAGCTAGTATGAATCACATTGCAATGCTTCTTGATCCTTGGTTCAGAAGCAAAGACAGGCATTTCTATATGACTTTTTAAAGAAATAAAATGTCCCAGTCTTAAAATATGTCCCAGGACTTAAAATAAAGGAAATTCTCAAGAAGATTTGCTTTAGTGTTTCATGGAAATGACAACCTACTTTTCTATTAGAAATAATACTCAAGGCATCTTACATTTGCAAAAGAGACAAAATACTGAACACATGCAGTCCTAAAAGAACAATTATACCTTCCAAATGTTAAAATAATCTAAACATGAACAACCAGCAGCAAACTCAAATATCAATAAAACAGCAATAAACAACAGAAAAATCACATAATGTTTTTTTTAAGAAACAATCCAATGGACTAGTAATGGAATTAGAGGTAAAAAACCCCAGCTCTCAGAAACCAGTGATGGATGATGGGATCCAACCCATACACATAAAGCTGGAAATGCATCTTGCTTTTAGTCGTCTTCAAAAAGGGAAGGTGCCTTCCTCAAACATTCATTCAAGTCATCAAACTGGGCCAAGTCTGTGCCAAATTTTGGCTCCTGAACTGGTTCATGCTGATCCTTAATGCCAACCAATGAAAATGAATATAATTATTGATATATGAGGCATTATCTAAAGAAGTAATTGTATATAATCAAATATAGAAATTGTCTAGAAATCAGAGAATAATTTCCTAGCAATTATAATGGACTATGCCATCACCCAGAACATATTGCTAGGCATACACTATACAATACCATTTAAAAAAAATTATTTTAGTGCTCATATTGTAAGTTGCTTTTTAAATTCTTCTGAACTGCATGTCAAATGGATTTCCAGATTATGCATTGTATTATTGTTTGATGAAAGTAACTCTGCAACACTGCTAGGTATGTAATGTTGACTATGTGATTCTTTGCATGGTGGCAGTCTGAAACACACATACACACACTTTTTAAAATATGTATAGAATCAGAAAATTCAATTGTGTTGTTTTTGAGGGGGCTTTAAAAAAATAAATCACTTCAAGGCTTTTAACTTAAAACCCACACTTTTTATTTTAACATAGAGACTAGAACTCTAACATTCCAAAGGAAAAAAATGTTCTACTTCTGACATTTTTTCTTTACTGCCATTATATGCATCAAATAACATGATTATTTGTTCCTCAGTCCTGTTTCTCTGGAAACAAAATAGCTGTTTGGTGAATACATGCCTAGTTTTAATTCCTTTCTTATTGCAAAGGTGAAGCTGACAGTAATTATTATATCCACCCTTGTTGCAGTCATTCTTCCTGACATCCATGTGCCTTACTGGCATTTTTACAGCAATCCAATTTTCTACATTGTTTACACTTGATTCAGCAACACATGTTCATATGACATTTTCAAAGGAGCTGATTTAAAAATTGCATTTAAAAGTTGTGAATTTGGAGTTTTAATCATGACACTTTTGCCATTCATGGGACAGGGGGATAACAATGGATGATTGACAGCAAGGCTTCTAATGACACTACGGTGAATCAAATTGGGCTGGCTGCAGTGGCCCTAAAAGAGAAATGCTTGGATTTGGAAGGATTTGACATGTGGATAAGGAAGAAAGAGAGTGGGAAGCTGTATGCTAATCTTCTTTAATTAAAAGATCAGACAGTACAGGGGCTATGTTCAGGTCACACATTCCTTAGTGCAGCTGCATAACCCGCTTATGCTGGGTTACAGTAGATTCTTTTCAAAGGTGAAATTGTGCAGTGGTAGTATGCTAATAATAGACACTGAGATGAATCTACTGAGGAACAAGAACTTAATTAGTATTGTCTCCCTGCAGCTCTAAAATGACCCAGGGATGGTAGATCACAAGTAATGTAGTATAGCCTTTCTCAGTTCCTGCAGATTTTAAATCCTGATGACAAAGCTAAAGTTGCCCAATAAAGTACAGCCTCCTTTTAACCTAATGAGCTCTGTATGGGATCCCCCCCCCTCTAAAAAAAGTTTGGAAGTTAGATTTGTTGAAACTATAAAAGGTTCATTTGTTTCACCAGCTATTATAAAAGTTTAGAAAGAGGGGAAAAAAGAATAAACAGTCCATGCACCTGATCAAGAAAAAGGTGTAGTACAGGACATTTGAAGCACAATCCTAAAGCTCCAGCGCTGCTTGTGTTCAGGTGATGACCAGCACACAAATACCCTTCCCTAAATAAAACTAATCACACAGAGAAAATATTAGAACACATTTAAATTGAGTTCTATAAGATTATGTGATACCTTGATATCCTATAATATTCAGGTGTGATAGTTCTCTCAGGTGAGAGAGGGTTATAGATTACTCACAAGATGAACTGTTCTCAGATAATACTAGACTCTGTAGCACACTTACCAGGACGTTAGTCCTATTGAATTAAATAGAATTTATTTCTCAGTATACGTATTTTAAGATTGCATTACAAGTTTAAGCAATTACATTAAGTGGTCAGGGTGAATTTCAGTCTGGCTTTTTGTTTGGTTTGGGGAAACTGATGTTTGTTTGTTTCAGCCTAAAATAGGCCCTGTAGCTTTATCTAGCACTCCTTGCTAGGAGCCAGGAGCAAACCACTTTCTGATATGCAGCCACTATACAATCAATACACCCCATATACACAGCACTTTTTTTATTTGATTTTGCGATAGATCATAGAATCATAGAGTTGGAAGGGACCTCCAGGGTCATCTAGTGACCCCCTGCACAATGCAGGAAATTTACAAATATCTCTCCCTAAATTCACAGGATCTTCATTGTTGTCAGATGGCCATCTACTCGCTGTTTAAAAACCTCCAAGGACGGAGAGCCCACCACCTCTCAAAGAAGCCTGTACCACTGAGGAACTGCTCTAACAGTCAGGAAGTTCTTTCTAATGTTGAGCTAGAAACTCTTTTGATTTAATTTCAACCCATTGGTTCTGGCCCTACCTTCTCGGGCCACAGAAAACAATTCCACACCATCCTCTATATGACAGCTCTTCAAGTACTTGAAGATGGTGATCATATCACCTCTCAGCTGCCTCCTCTTCAGGTTAAACATAAATCAAGCAAAGTGAACAATGAAAAAAGTTAAGTTATGGTTTGCCTAAAAGCAAAAAACCCACTTTTTTAATTTATGGAAAATATTGTGATCAGAGTCCCGCCCCCTCCCCCTCTTCCCGCCAGGAAAAGAGATGCCAGAACTCTCAAGAAGGAAATGAAGAAGAAACACATGGGTACCCCTCATGAACTTTAAAATATTTTTTGAGAATTATTTTTTCCACAAAGAGGTTCCAGAACTTCATGCCACCATAACCCCCCCCCCCCCAGGAAAAAAGTCCTGGTTGCGGTAAATATAATACAGGTTTGCTGCTGAATTTGTGTAAGATGGGCAATGTTTTGATCCTGCATATATAGCAATTCAGTTATTAACTATAACTCTTACATTTGAGGCCACTGTTCATGCAGTGAAATGACTTCCCAGGGTGATTAGACTCTATGAAAGTTTTAGAGCCTTGCTGTTACACCTGTCTAAACCCATGGTAACCTTAAAAAGGGCATAACTGAGATTGCACTGTGGATCTTGCAGAGAACTATTTATTTCATGCTTATCCTGACCTTTTGACAAGTGCTTAGGGCAGCAATACATGATGTTCTGTTCCCAGAAGCCATTGCTTCATCTGCTGAATTTTGATCCCCCTCGAAGCATCGATTTTTCAGGTTTACACTCTGAAATGACTGGATTAACTACAGTTCTTAGGTGGCAGAGCAAAAAACCCCAACAACTCAGGGCAGAGTAAACGTGTGGAAAATTGATGGGTCACATGTCAATGTCTTTTAATTATACTTATTTTACAGGACCTACAATTTAGTAAAACAAGCACAGGTACTTTCCATCAATATCATCACTACCAAAGTTGTAATTTTCTCACTATCTGGACTTCCTGTTTGGTTTGAACTATAGTGCAATATTCTGAAAAAACCCCAAACAAGTCTTTAGAGATCACACACAACCAATTTCACAGTACAAGCAGACATAAATAGAGCTGAATTCCCTTTCGTAATATGCTATTCATCTTTGTGCTTCATCAGGTTCAAAGAAAAGCATTTTTCAGAGTTTAAGCAATTACATTTATTTTTTCCGTCCTTCCCTAGAAAGGAAATTATCGCAAAAGCATGGGATTAGGAACCACCATACTGGAGGTATTTTCAGCGTATGAAATTTCAATTTAGCAAAGCATGTAAAACCCTAAAGGCAGTTAAGACTTAATATACTAAAACCATTTTGTTTTCACAGTATATTTATTCTGTATCATCATTGACCCAGGCTAGTAACCAAATTAAAAAGGCCTAGCATTTGAGACATAGCAATGCCTGTTGCAGCCTGTCATGCTGATGATTTACTGGGCAAATTAGTTTCCTTGAAAGGAATGTGTGTTTACAAAAATAATCCCAAAGGCAAAGGAAAACTTGTACATGGACATGCTCAAAATTCAGATTAGAAACTGACATGCCAATCTAACTAGGTCTTTTGAAATGGAAAGGGAGCTTAATTCATAGCGAAATAAATTTCCTATTCCAGATATGTTCTATTAGCTACATGGAGTTTGAAGATTTTTGGCTTTCCGTGGCAATACAATAAACATTCTGCAAACTGAATTCCGACTGCCAATTTATGGTGATACCATGGAATTTTCAGTGCAAAAGATGAACAGAGGTGGTTTGCCATTGCCTGCTTTTGCACAGCAATTCAAGCCTTCCATAGTAGTCCCTGCTTCCAAGATCTAATGAGATCAGGCTAACCTGAGCCATCCAGCTATCCCACACAAATTCACCATAACCAAAATTGTTGCGCATCCAACACACCTATCTTGCATTGTCATTTGAAAGGGATGTTTGATGATCTCTGTCCTAGTCCCAATATACACCCATATAGATTTTGTCAAATTCTGTCAGGAAGGCCTGGTTCATCAGGCAGACTTCATACAAGAGTGGGGAGCTACTCTTGTATGATACAATACAAGAGTATTGTATCACCTCATACCTTTGTAGCCTCACATTCTGCATTGCTTGCATTATGCAGCCTGAGTAGCTTGCTATTCACAATTTCATTTAATTTGAATTTCTAGACCTATTGATTGGTATTTATACGTATTCCTTGTTCTACTGCGTTGCTCATTTGCATTATTCATTGAATTTCTTAATACTGTATGATCACATAGTCACTTAAATTGTCATTAAACTTTGTGGTATAATGATTAAGAATGGCAGACTCTAATCTGGAGAATGAGGTTTGATTCTCCAGTCCTCCACATGAAGTCTGATGGGTGATGTTCACCAGTCACAATTATCTCAGAACTCTCTCAGGCCCACTTACCTCACAAGTTGCCTGTTGTGGAGAGAGGAAGGGAATGTGATTGCCAGTTGTGGAACTGAACTTTATTTTAATTTTTCTCTGAATGTATGGCTAAACAAATCTTATTCATTTTAGTCTGCCAGATTTTTTTTTAAAAAATACTAATCTTATTATTTATATTTAATTTAAAACTGTGCAGAATCTATTCCACATTCAGTCTCTTAAATCTAATACTGCAGATCTACAACCATTTAGCTGGGATTGACATGAAAATCATAAGCAAATCTAATTATATTAGCTATAGAAAGAACAGAAACTAAGAATCTGACAAATAGAACTGACTAAGTATTATCAGTTGAGTGTATCAAGTGATGGGGATATTGTTAGGAAAGGAAGATGTGCTGATTATTAAATAATACAGGTTTATTCACCAGAATGGGTAAGCAGATCCCCAGCTGTGCTGAATATGCAGAAAAGCATTTCTAATGGGATGGATGGCTTAGGAAATATTAAAGCAAGCAATGGAGCATCTCCTGAACCACTACCTTTCTCTGTCCTAGCCTCTGAGGCAACCAGAGCCAAATGGTCCATAACCGATTGGAGGGAGCTTTCAGCATGCCGTTAGTCTATTATTATTATTGTTGTTGCTGCTGCTGTTGTTGTTGTTGTTATTGTTTAGATTTATATCCCACCCTCCCCACTGAAGCAGGCTCAGGGTGGCTCACAAGGACTAAAATCACAGTAAAACAATCAGGATACAATTGAAATATACAACATTCGACATTCAATAAATAACAATTAAAACAGTTAGATACTAATGTTGTTAATGTCTGATGCTATTCAGTGCTCTAGGTATCCTTTAGTCGACAGCTAGCTAGAATAGGGCTGTCTTACACACCTTGCAGAACTGGGAGAGGTCCCACAAGGCTCTAATATTTTCTGGCAGTTGATTCCACCAGTAGGGGGCTGCAATCGAGAAGGTTCTCTCCTTGGTAGATTTTAGTCTTGCCTCCCTCAGCCTGAGGATCGATAACAGGTTTTGTGATCCAGATCTAAGTACACTCTGGGGAACATGTGGGGAAAGACAGTCCCTAAGGTAAGCAGATCCTCAGCCTTATAGGGCTTTGTAGGTAATAACCAGCACCTTAAAGCGAATCCGGTACACTATTGGCAGCCAGTGCAGTTCCCGTAGCCCCAGCTGTATGTGCTCCCACCTAGAGAGCCCCAATAGCAGCCTGGCTGCCGCATTCTGCTCCAGCTGTAGTTTCCAGATTCACAGTAGAGGCAGCCTCATGTAGAGGGCGTTACAGTAGTCCAGCCTCAAGGTGACCATTGCGTGGATCACCATTGCCAGGTTGTTGTGCTCGAGAAAGGGAACCAACTGCCCTACCCACCTAAGATGAAAAAAGGCGGATCTGGCAGTGGCTGCTATCTGGGCCTCCATTGACAGAGAAGATTCCTGTAGCACTCCCAAGCTCTTGATCCTGGGCGCCGTTGTAAGAGGTGCACCATCGAAAGCTGGTAATGGAATTTCCCTACCCGGACTGCCACAACCCAGGCAAACGACTTCTGCTTTCAACGAATTCAGCTTCAGTTGACTCAGCCAAGCCACCCAGCCACAATTTGCAATGCCAGGCCCAGATTTTCTGGGGGACAGCCCAACCGGTCATCCATCAATAGATGAAGCTGGGTGTCATTAGCATACTGATGGGAACACAGACCATATCACTGGGCAATCTGGGCAAGGGGGCACATATAGATGTTAAACAACATCGGGGAGAGCACTGGCCCCTGAGGCACACCACAATTAAGTAGGTGCCTCTGGGATGACTGTCCCCTGATCACCACCCTTTGTTCCCGACCATAAAGATATTGGATTTATATCCCACCCTCCACTCCGAAGAGACTCAGAGCGGCTCACAATCTACTTTACCTTCCTCCCCCACAACAGACACCCTGTGAGGTGGGTGGGGATGGAGAGGGCTCTCACAGCAGCTGCTCTTTCAAGGACAACCTCTGCTAGAGCTATGGCTGACCCAAGGCCATGCTAGCAAGTGCAAGTGAAGGAGTGGGGAATCAAACCCGGTTCTCCCAGATAAGAGTCTGCACACTTAACCACTACACCAAAGGAAAGAAGAAAGACATTGTAAGGCCAACCCCTGAATCCCTGTGTCAGTGAGACAGTAGATCAGTAACTGATAGTCGACTATGTCAAATGCAGCCGACAGATCTAGTAAAATCAGTACCACCAAACTACCTTGGTCCAGATGCCGCTGAAGATCATCCACCAGGGCTACCAGTACTGTCTCTGTCCCATGGCCTGGGTGAAAGCTGGACTGGTCGGGATCTAGGATGGCAGCATCATCCAGATTATTGATATACTGTTTTGTGATAGAAAATGGGAAGTGAGCCCCTCAGCTGTCACTGCTCCAAAGAAGAAGAAGAGTTATTTTTATGTCACCTCCTTTCACTAGCCAAAGTAGAGAACCTTTTTCTCCTCACAACAGACACTCTGTGACGTAGGTGAGGCTGAGAGAAGTGTGACTACCCAAGGTTCCCCAGCTGCCTTTTTGTGGAGAAGTGGGGAATCAAACCCAGTTCTCCAGATTAGAGTCCACTGCTCTTAACTACTACACCAAACTGGCTCTTGAGGGGGATCATAGAAGCATAAAGTTTTCTTTACAAATCAAAGTGTCTGATCCTTGAGAAATAGAGTTGCCAGGTCTGACTCAGGAAATATCTGGAGACTTGCTGGGGTGAAGCCAGGAGAACAGGCCTGAACTGCAAGAGAAAATGTTCAATAAATTCTTAATACTGGAGAATCCACCACAGTCTCCCCTAGGGTACAAGTGGACTAAACCACTTTTTCAGCAGTATTTACAGTAACTGACTCTTAACAAGCGGTAGCTTCTTCAACACTGCTTACCTCCTCCCTTTCTCTCTCTTATACACACCAAACAGAGGTGCATCTCTTTCAGTGATATAATTGCAGGGGGGGGGGGGTGGCGGCAGGGTTACTGAGTTTTCCTGCTTGGTGGTACTACATGGTTCTGATTTGGGTTGAAGGGGCCCAAAATGAATAAATTTCCCCCCTACTAATTCAGACTTCTTAGTGCCTTAGCTCAAGCACCAAGCCCAGCCAATGAAAGAATTAGCTGTGTACCTGAGGGTAAGCTCTGTAATATGTAACACTTCATAATCTGGCTGTTCTGACTGGTGCTGCATTCATATGAAAATCACAAAGATATGTCCAGGATAGATTTGCTGTCATACTGTCTACCTCATAAAGACATATGTTAGTAGGACAGGGCAGGATGTAAATCCAAAAATTAAAATTAAATTAACCATGGGGGTGAATTCTAACTTTATGCATACCAGTTTGTATATAAAATTACTCCACCCTCAAAGTGCATCTTCTTAAAAAAAACAGGAAGCAGCTAATAAAGAAAACACTTTTCAAAAGATCCTGAGGTTCTGAAATCAGAATATAGAAGTTCTTCCTTAGGCAAAAACTTCAGCAGAATTATGAGGGTATCTAGGTATTAGAGAGGAACTAAAGCAGGGGTGTCAAACTAATTTGTTATGAGGACCGGATTTAACATAAATGAGACCTTGTTGGTACAGACCATGTTGGGCTGGGTCATACGTGCATTTATTTAAAATTAGGTAGCAGAGATATAAACTTTATAAAGGACACAGACAAACACAAAGGTTTTGTTGTTTTTTTTAAAACAAAATTAAACATGCTTAAAACATTAGCACTTGTTGGTCTTAAAAGTGCTTTCTTTGTATTTCTCCCATGGGGTCCAGGGAACTGGGCAAAGGAAGCTCTGTCTCTTTCTTTTCTTCCCCAGGGGACCAGGAGGGGGAAAAGGCTCAGCCAATAGAAGGAAGAGAGGCTTGGCCCAGTAGTTCTGCTGTGCTATTGAGAGAGCCTGACTAAGCAAGCTCTCAATTCCCCCTTTCCTCTCCAAGGGCAGAGCCTCAGCCAATGGAGAAAATAGAGGTTTTGCACTGTAGCTCCTGTGCAATTGAGCAAGCCTTGCAAAGCAAGCTGTTATGCAGAACCAGATGACAGCCAGTTGCTTGGGGGCCTGATTTGACCCCCGAGTCTCATGTTTGACATCCCGAACTAAAGGATTTGAGGGAGCTGGAGTTCTTACATGGGTTCCATTGGCATTTACCTGACATACGGATTTCACTTGTAATGAATTTTAAAGATTTTCCCAATACCTGTCACCTGATACCTTAAGCTTACCCTGAATATAATTATTAGTTAAAATTACAAAATTCTACCTTTTAAAATATATAGAAACCCTATCTAAAAGGAAGAAACCTGAAGTAAAAGCATAACAACTCTAGGCTTCATGGTACTAGAGAAAAAACATGGGATGCCCTCAGCTCCCTTTTCACAAGGGAAAGCAGATTTTGCTTATTTTTAATCAATGTCAGGTGTTATTTGCTCTGACATTGATGTGTCTCTTTTGCATTCTTCCTTTTAGATAGGGTTTCTATATATTTTAAATGGTAGAATTTTATAATTTTAACTAATAATTATATTCAGGGTAACCTTAAGGTATCAGGTGACAGGTACTGGGAAAATCTTTAAAATTCATTAAAAGTGAAATCCATATGTCAGGAAGTTGTCTTTTGATATAGGATTCTCATTGGATGGGTTTAATACATGGTGATAAGGTGGACTATTAAAATTAAAGTTAAATATGAGCAGCCAGTGTGATGCAGTGGCAAAAATGGCAAATGGCAAAAATGGCAAATGAGGTGTAGCAAGAGAGGCATAACATCCAGATTGCAAGATGTCGTAGTCCTGCTGTACACTGCATTGATCAGACCACACCTGGAGTATTGTGTGCTGTTCTGAAGGCTTCATTTCAAGAAGAATGTGGACAGAATGAAGCGGGTTCAGAGGAGAGTGACAAGGATGATCAGGGGCCTGCAGACCAGGCCTTTTGAGGAAAGGCTGAAGAACTTGGGAATGTTCAGTCTGGAGAAAAGGAGGTTGAGGGGGGACATGATTGCTCTCTTTAAGTATTTGAAGGGCTATCAGAGGAGGACAGAGAGCAGTTCCAGTTGTCAGCAGAGGAGAGGACTCACAATAATGGGCTTAAATTAAGGATGGAAATGTACCAGCTGGATATTAGGAAGTAAAGAGTTGCTCTACAGTGGAATCAGCTACCAAGGGAGGTGGCAGTCTTTAAGCAGTGGCTGGACATATACTTGTTGGGGATGTTCTAGGCTGATCCTGCATTGAATAGAGGGTTGGACTAGATGGCCTGTGTGACCCCTTCCAACTCTATGATTCTATTATTCTAGGTACACCCTTATAAATCTACTGATACTATGTCTGAGAAGGCCTATGGTTTCACTGTTAGTGTTCCTGGATGCAATTGATGAGAGTATGCTATTCAAGTTCTGGTTTTGATCAGGAAGTTCACATGCAACATGCAGCAACGAAGAGCATTACAACTAGAAATGGGAATCCCAATACAATGTCAAAAATCATATAATGTGTTTAGCATTTTCTCTTTAAAAGCTTGATAAATTAAATCTCATTGGAATACCAGCTGATTATTTTGATGAGGCCAGTGACACTATTTCAGCACCAAACCATTAACATTTAAAATACATTAACCCACTTGCTAATATATTCTGCCATTGCCTACAAGACTCTGAAGGCTCATGAGATGGAAACTGGGTATCACTGAAACTTTTTTCAGTTCTTGTTAATTTCTTGCTGTGGAAATAATAATGAGAAACAACCATTTTATTTCAGAACAGAAAAATTAACTGTATATTGCAAAGCATAGCAGTGTGCTGTAGGCTTAATATAACCAAGGTCTTCATTTTAGGCAAAACTGATGTGGTAAATTTTAGAATTATACGTTCACTTGCACAAGTGATCTTGTGTCCGGATACCATTAAGAATGCAACACATGATAAATGATCTATGAATATACAGTGGTCCTATGAGTCTGCAGTCCCCAAATGAGAGCATGCTGGACAGGGAAGGTGAGAACTTTGATTATAATATGATCACCTGTCACGACTTATTACTGTGAATGAATAAACCCTTCATTTACACCTGAGTCCAGATCCCTTGGATTGTCTTGATATCTTTTCTCGAAATCTAACTTAAATGCAGTGCATGTTTTACTGGGTCATGGTCAGGTCATGCCTTGGTAAATAAGCTGCAACTGTGTTTCAGCTTGTGGCTATTTTTATACCTGGTCAACTAAATCTCTTTGATCACAGGAAAAAAGTTACATGCCCCAGGGTCATAGTTGGATCATTAAAGTGACATGCTTGGTGAGCACTGAATCACCTGCAATTTACCCCCTGTGCACACTTGGATACATCATTTAAATAACCTGCAGAAGGTGCATCTTTTAACAAATGCTTTACAATCAGGACAAGCAGTTGTTTTTGCTTTTAGTTTTCAATGTAAACATTATGTGCTAAGAATACTGTGATAAAACAAGCCTTGAGAGTCATCTTTTTATTGGTATAAAATTTTAAAAATCAAGATTTCTGTGAAGGTACAGGATAGATTGCAAATCTTCGGAGGTCCTGCAAAGTCTAACGATAAAGTCTAATTTAAAAATGTGAAACATTACTCTTCTTATAACCATGTGCCTTTCAACAATTAATGGTGGTAGGCATAGACATGGTTGCTAAGGGAGGGAGTGGCAAAGCAGTTTAAAATTTCACATATGAAATCAGCCCCCCCCCCCCCCCAGTATGAAATATGTGCTAAAGTGGCTTGATATGATTGTTTCCCAGCCACAATCTAAGCAGATGCCCTAGGCATACCTGAGATTCATGTTCTGGCTGTCAACTAGGATGAAAAGCTTTTTGAATTATGTACACATGCTAAATAATGCAGTTCCAATTCACTGCAGCGAATGCTTGCAAGTAAATTTTTCCATTTCTCACAGTAAAATCCAGTTGCAAAGTGCATTGGAAGTGGATTGAAAGTGTGTTATTTAGCGTATGTGAAAGCACACTATTCAAATTAGCCATAACTGTGAACATAAAATATAGTGACTGCCGATTGAGCCAAAATTCCTAGAAGGACATTTGTTCTATTTATTATGAAGTCAATAGGATGTATTTTGCTAAATCAAAGACTACAATTTAAGTGCTTCCTTTCCAGAGAGGTCAATATTTTAGTGAAAACAATTTCTTCCCGTATCAAAGGCATTCAGACTTTTTGTGTCACATTAATTCTAAGCAATCAAGTCCAATTTTTAAATATTTGATTTCTCTGAAACCTTTTCTTATTCAATACATTGGAGTTAATTGCAGTTCAGTTGTTCTATGATCACTAGGAAATTAATTGAAGCAACTCCATGCATTCTTCATGGAGAATAATTTGCACTTGTTTCAGTGTTCACTTTCTTGTCTATGGTGACAATGTCCATCTTTTCTTTTGGGGGACAAATATTCCCACCAAATACCAATTTTAAAGGAATTTCTAGTCCTTAAAATGTGATATGTTTTGCTGTTTATTTTAAATACTTTGCTTTCATATAGAGAGTAGCTATTTTTCTTGTAGATCTTGCACAATATGTCAAGCATCTCAATACAGTAAAAATAAAGGTGAATAAACATGATTAACTGAGCTATGATGATAAACATATTCAATTATTCAAGCAAATATTTTTCTGAGTTGGCTAATGAGAAATTTATGGATTAGTCTTTTCCTCTTTCTTTGATGATTCCTTCCTTCTGATATTCAGGATTGAGGAACAAAATGATAAAATACTCACTTGATTTCTGTCAACAACAGTTCAATTTCTGTTTTTAATATTAAACTGCAAGTATTGCTAAAATCAATGGCATTGCACAAAGAATGAATTTTCCTAGATGAAACTAATTGCCTATAATTTTCACTTTGGTGATTCTGTCTATCTATCTATCTATCTGTCTGTCTGTCTATCTATCATCTATCTATTTTAGGGAGGGAGGAATAAAGGAGTTACAAGAACCAATGTAAATTAAATTTATGACAGTGAGACTCAATTTTTACTTCTTCCATGGACGTATTGTGCAACTTCAGGAAAATCTTTCACATTCAGTTTCAGTGCTCATTCTATAAAAGGAAAAACAATGGGAGGAATCAGTAGGGAGGAGGAATCTATTTTTCTTCACTGATCCCCATGCTACCTCTGATTTCTGTCCTTTATTTCCACTAACAGATTCTCTCTTGTCCTTGCTTCTTTTCCTACTTCCAAGTTTTATTTTCCTTTTTTGTTAATTTTTCTTTCCTCCATTCCTCCATTCTGGCTTATGTTCCCCATCACCTTCCTCCTCCACCCCATCTTATCTGCCCACTCCTTCCTTTGTCACAAACTCACTTCCAGTTTCAAATGGATGAGTGGTAGGGAGTTTGGATTACCTTGGCAACCCAAAATGGCTTCCAACATCTTATTAGGAAATATCATCAGATTTTATTTATTTCTTCATAATTATATTTGTCTCTTTATGATTCAAGGTGCCTTACAAGTTGCAGTTAAAACATTACAATTTAAAATAAAAAGAATAAAACCAGACCCCCAAAATATGTCTATTGTTTATACCCAGTTGAAGGCCTGGGTGAATAAAATGGCTGCACAGTGCATGCAGAAGATTTCCAACAATGGTTCTGGGGTAGAACGGGCCTGCATATTATTCAAATGACTTACAGGCCCTATGATCTGCAAAGCAACTAAGGACACAAGATCTGCTGTATGCAATGGAATCTGTTAAATTCTTAACAGGCAAAACCCAGAAACTTACACATATATTTTAACTAAGAGAATAATCTACCCTGATAAATACAGGGCCAAACGTGGAAGACCTTTTAAAGTGAACTGAAGATTGTTTTTAAAATGTATGTCAACTATAAAGAAGGCTTCACATTTCTGAAATGTAGATAATATACAGAATATTTATAAATCCTTAGAATATTCACAGGAAATTTAGAGTTATTTGAGCTGGACAAATGCTTGAAGGGGCCCAGCCTGTACTTCTGGTTCTGGTGTACAATGGCTGCTGCCAGTCTGGTCTCAGGTGGGATGGTTTGCAATAAATGTTAAATGGAGTTTGTGCTTGCTATTTTTTGTGGTCTTAAATCATTACATCTCTCTTGGAATCTCCTCTCTTCCCTGTGCACACAGATACTTATGTTCCTGACCTCCTGCAGAGTGAGATTTCAGTAAATTATGCTACTTGTCTTAAGAGCAATTGCAATAAATCTGATATGACTGGCAAACAGGAATTAGGTCAGTATATCACAGTTCATTACAATAGAATTTCAGTTGTGAACTAATAATAAATAGTAATGTTCAGATAACATCCAAGAAGCATAATGTCTGGGTGCTAGAGGAACATAAATAAGGACTGAACTCATCAGATCCTTATCTGAATGGAATGATTGTTTGCCCTGTAAACTTCTATCAAGGTGATTGATGAAGGTTTTTCTTTTCTGACTACTGAAAATTCAAAGTAATAAAAATGTATTTAAGTCTTAGACTTTCAATCCTCCTCTTCTGTTCCTAGCAGCTCCCCTTCCAATGAATGATTGAGGACCACAAATACAGAATATGAAGGACAGACAACCTAGTGAAAACCTATGAAACGATAATCCCAGCCGCAATGAAACCTAAGTAATTTAAAAGGACATAGTTATAATGAGATATTTTACTATGGGTTTCAATCCTATAATAATGTTAAATCCCATTAAAATCAATACAAATCCCATTGATTTCAATGGCACTTAATCATGCTTAATTTTCTCTAGACTGCAGTATTTTTCTCCATTAATATTATATATAATATGTTCTTTTAATAGCCATATTCCTAAGTAAAGTATTAAAAAGATATTTTTTTAATTAAAAAAATGAGACTCAACCTTACTGTATGATTGAGAGATCTCTGCTGTGTTCAGAATGTGGTGAGGACAGATTTTCATTACCACACTTCTAATTCACAACTCAACAATCAAATGACATTACTGTTTTGGGCAGATTTATGGTTCATGAATAATTTTATTTGTTGGCATCTTAAAGAGCTTCTTCATACTCTTCAGGATAGTGGCATATGTGTAAGAAGCTTATGTAGAAGACATACTACATAATTAAAATATAAAGTATGAAGGGGAAAAACATATTTGAAAACACATCTACCTAGGCTATCATACGAGGAAACTTGTTAGGGTGCAGAGAGTCTCTGGAATTCCCCTGCAGATATCTGGTAGCAAACATGGGTCTACTACTGCACAGTAACCAATGCTGTAGTCAAGTTAGAATTTGTTTATTCTGTTCCTATCCTATAGTTATTTGTGTATTTGAATTTCCTGCCCTAAGCACTTAGGGTAGGCAACTGTTGCATATGTTATGACTTAGCATAGAATAGAATGGTTGAAAATACTGTTACAGATTGCAAGAAGAGTCTTGGTCTGTGCCCCTGGAGCCTGTAGTTTTGGGTGATTGACAGATACATTTCTCTTTCACCAAGAAATTTGCATTGTAGAGTGACAGCTCAGCAATCAAAACAGGATACTCTACGTTTCAAAAGAGCTTGGAGGATTTTTAAAAAATGCTCAGACATCCAGAAAATGATGGAATAAATGATACTTTTTAAGTGGAGAGAGAGAAAACAAAACTGACATCTATATAGTTTCCTGTTTCCTGCTCAACATCTTCAGTGGTTGGTGATTTATCCCTGACAGGCCTGTAGCCAGGATTTCTTTGGACTTCAGGACATTTTTTTTTCTTGTGGGGCAGCCATGATGTATCTGTCTATGCACAACTGGCTTTAAAAGGGGATTAGATTCATAGACAATAGGTTCATCAGTAGCTACTAGCTATGGTGAGTAAAGGGAATCTCCATAGTAAGACAATAGACTGTATTAGGAGGCAGCATCAGGGGACGACAAACTGGATGAACACTTGTCAGGGATTCTCTAGGCTGATCCTGCATTGAGGAAGAGGTTGGACTAGATGACCTCTATGGACACTTCTATGATTTTATGAGCTTTTAAACTACATTCTGACCTACTCTGCTCAATTCCCATGTTTTCCCAACCCTGTCCTTTCCCCTTGATTGCCTATCTTATAGTTCTTGCTAGGGTTTTCCTAGCCTTTGCTAGTACTCTTCATGGACCTTTTGGCTACTGTAGGTCTGCTTAGAAACTAGTGCAGTTTCTCCACGCAGAATAAAGATAATACGATTCTCCACTTTTTTTTTTGCGCCTTTCCCAATCTCATTCAATCTTCTATCTACTTGTAGAATTGAGGGGGGAGCAGTAATAATGTCCAAATGAGCCCATGTAAAATCTTAGTGAGTTTTCAGTGTGCTTTTTTCCATAAAACAGTACAACTTACACTTCTTTCTGGTCCTCCATTAGTTTCAGAATTATACACCCAAAGGGTTGGCAGAGTCATAAAGAATGGGCACCACACCACTGAGCAAACAGAAAAAGCTATTAAACTTTTGAATTTGAGAATTTCTATTACTTTGCTTTGGAATATTTATTAGCTTACTTTATTTAGTTAATGAATACTAATCCTCAAAACTTTGTTTTACCCAACTCATATAACTAAGGATGAGGGGTTTCACATACCCCTCACATCCCAAAGAGGTGCCAGGAAATGATATCTGAGAAACTCAGGAGGGCAGGAAGCAGGTGTCAGGGAGATCAAGTATCTTTGAAGGCCAATTTCTTAGTCAGTGCTGTGATTGTGACAACCCCCACACCCCTCTTCAAGGTCACTTGGAGGAAAAGCTGAGACTCCACACCAGAGGAGACAGCTGAACTGGAGACTTCTCACCATGTCATGCTTGGGCAGCTGGCTCCAGCAGGGGTTGACCTAGGGCATGCTTGGAGGAAAAGCTGAGGCTCCACACCAGAGGAGACAGCTGAACTGGAGACTTCTCACCATGTCATGCTTGGGCAGCTGGCTCCAGCAGGGGTTGACCTAGGGCATGCTTGGAGGAAAAGCTGAGGCTCCACACCAGAGGAGACAGCTGAACTGGAGACTTCTCACCATGTCATGCTTGGGCAGCTGGCTCCAGCAGGGGTTGACCTAGGGCATGCAGAGAACCCACCTCCTGGTAGGAGGCCACTCCTGCCTTGCCTGACTGGGCCAATTGCTGCCTGCAGAGAGAGACCATGTGCTGCCAGTCAGGTGGTCTTGTCTGCTGTTCCAAGTCCTTCAATGCAAAAAAATAAATGTATATGTGTGTGTGTGTGTGTGTGTGTGAATGTGAAGTTGTGAAGCATGGGGAGAGATTTAGAGACATGACCATGAGATGCCCCACCATGGCTACAGGTCTGATTCTTGATGGCAGCATATTCTATTAAACTCTTGGTAGTTTGTGAACTGAAAAACTGCCATGAATGTTCACAGATTTTGATGCAGTTCATGGTGGTTTGTGAACAGCTGTGAACAACTCCCCCCCCTTTCTGTTCCCTGTGAAAAGCCACAAGAATCAGTAAGCAAGGGTTTAAATGGCTCCCAACCATTTCATCCCCTGCTTTTTGCTTGCCATGACTTTGCAGGGGTTTAAACTTTATATAAACTAAGTGGTGCATAGTGATAAACTGCAGTATTGCAATCCAAGCTCTGCTCATGACCTGAGTTTGATCCCGGTGGAAGACGGCTCAAGGTTGACTCAGACTTCCATCCTTCCGAGGTCAGTAAAATGAGTACCCAGCTTGCTGGGGGTAAAATGTAGATCACTGGGGAAGGCAATGGCAAACCACCTCATAAAAAGTCTGCCATGAAAACATCATGATGTAATGTCACCCCAGAGTTGGAAATGACTGGTGCTTGCACAGGGGACTAACCTTGCCTTCTTTTTTTTTAAACCTTTAAGCTTTATATGGCTCATGAAACAATACAAATCAGGTCTGTTCACAAACTAACCTCATGGTTCAGTTCATAGTTCAGCAAAATGTAGTTCATGACCATTCCTAGATATGGGTTTTGACATAACAGACTTCCACCATGTGTGTTTACGCTAATCTTAGATATAATGACTAGTAGTGAATCCTATTGCTCTAAGCATAATTAATCAGGAAGCTACAAATTTAGGAAACACCCTCCCCATGAACTATTTCTTTGGAAAAGCCACTGTTTCTTAGCTTCAGTGTCTTACTTGTAGCTCACTGGTTACCTTCAAAACACTCCAGTGGCCAAGGGACCTCAAGGAACAGTGCAATGTAGAAATTTGTGGTAGGAGAAGAGAACTGACAATAATTTCTCCTCTCCACTGGATCCAAGCACTAAAATTATTAAGGAATAAGAAATACTGAATAGTTCATTTCTGAATTTACTGGAAAAGCATCCATTATTATTTCAGATTATAGCCTAAAGGATCAAAGTAATATTCTAAGAAGACTACTAAATGGCTGTATTCTACTGCATATCATGACTTTCATGAAATCTGACTCAATTGATTTTTCCATTCAGTAATTAGAAGCTGATTGTTGCCTTATCTTAAAATCATTTCATTTCCTGTCCTGTAATAATACACCAACAGTTTGTTTCTATCTATGAGCCTTGTTTTCTCTAGAATACATCTGCTGTCATTGTGATTTTAATAGCCAGGATGTCACTGTAAGCCGCTGATGCACATAATAACCACCAAGCTACATGACAAAGATACTTGCAATTTTTTTTCTGTAAATGCTTTCTGACAAGTACTAGAATTTGATATGAAGCTTGCTTTATGAACTGATATTTTAAAGTTGCGTTTTCCTCATTGGTAAGACACAATGTCAAGGTTTTGTCTATTAGCCCAAGTTACAAACTGGAGTCCTTCAATTTAAGTCCTTTTTGATCCATTCACATTTTTGGGCAGCTCATAAATTCTTTTTTTCTTCTTCTGTGGTGCAGGCTACTTTATGGCATTTTCTCATTGATATAGCTCTATTTGTAACACCCTGTGCATTTATTTGGCATGATGTGGATAGAGTTTCAAAGAATACATCTGACCCTTTGATATATATAAAATGGATCACCTGGTTTTCAGTAACTGAGAGGTGTTCCAGCTCTATGATTCTATGTGATACTGGAAAATGGCCACAGGACTCCTTGAATGCAACAACTGGGTCAACAAATGTTTCTGTTTAGGCTGAGATACTCAGCCAATGAACTTATGGTTATGGAATTATTTAAACCTGGATCTTCCACACCCAAGTGCTAATCACTACAATGAAGTTAATTCTGCAGTATTCTTTCATAGACAAGAAAGAAAATACATATGGTATTGTGCACATATTCTTCCAGTTCCTATTGTCTTAGTTGGAATGATTTTTTGGACATATTGGGAGGTATTTCCAAGCAAATGTATCTAGATTAGGGTATCAACCTGCCAGGACCCCATTCTTTTGGTATTTGTTCCTATTGAATAAAACTGACTTCAGCAAGGCATGAGATTAAATAAAAATGAACCAGTGTGCACTAGTGTTATATTTTCAGAAACAAAATATGGGATTGAAATGCTCCAGCTGTGCAGTGCCCGCCAACCAATTCTTCTTGATGATATTGAGAAAAGGGTCCTAAATTGGAAATACAAACTATGTTATGAAATCTATTGATTCTTGTGCAAAAGAGATTGATTCCCATTTCTCACATATATCACTAGCCAAACAGATGCAATGGCACTCCAAAGTGAATGATTTGATTTTGCTGTACAGACTGCTTTTTGAAAGTTAATTATCATTGTGTTCATATGCATTGTACATTGCTCTGTTAAAGGAAAGCTTTAGATGTCTTTAAATACATGTAGAATGTCTTATGAATTTAAGAGTGTTTGCCCCAAAACATATACAGTGGATTGTGTTGACATTTTGCTATTTTGAAACAAATATCTTTCAGATGTCACTTGTTACTCGCCTCCCCCCTTCATTCCATCCCAGTGCTATAAGATCTGCTGGGCCTGGACAATAGACCATGTCTGTGAGGCAGAACCTGCCATTTTAGTCTCTATTGTCACTCTGTAGTTTTAGATTTTATATATTTTAAATTGGTCTTTTATTGTTTTTATTGTTGATTATTTTTATGATGTAACCTGCCCTGAGCCTGTACTATGGGAAGGGAGAGCTAAAAATGGAATAAAATAATAAATAAATAAATGCTTAATATAAATTTCTTTGAATTATATGAAGAACTTTGGGCTAAACATTAAATTGATTTAATGTGGTAGTTCAATACCTGCATCACAGAACTAGGGAACCCAAGATCACTTGGAAGAATGTATGGCCATGAAGGAAAGGTTCCCTGTGCAAGCACCAGTCGTTTCTGACTCTGGGGTGATGTTGCTTTCACAACAGTTTCACGGCAGACTTTTTATGGGGTGGTTTGCCCTTGCCTTCCCCAGTCGTTTACACTCCCCCCCCCAGCAAGCTGGGTACTCATTTCACCAACCTCAGAAGGATGGAAGGCTGAGTCAACCTTGGGCTGGCTACCTGAATCTAGCTTCCGCCAGAATCGAACTCAGGTCGTGAGCAGAGAGTTCAGACCATAGTACTGCAGTGCTGCTGCTTTACCACTCTGCGCCACAGGAAACCATTATAATAATTAAATAATCAAAATAATAATCAAAATAAAGGAACATGGGAGTATCCTTTTGAAGATCATTTCACATTTTATACAGGAAAGCCAGTGATGCACTTGTCTCAGCACTACTCTTCAAATAATGACATGTGTCAACAATACTTTGGGTTCTACTAGTTTGTTGTTTTAAAAATTGTTTGCTCTGCATAATTACTATTATCTACTTTTAAGGACGGATTACTACCTTATATGCACAACTCAACCTTGGCTCCAGATGAGCCAACAATACATTTCTGGCTTCATTTATCCTCACTGCACATGCCAGTGCTGAGTGGTGCCAACCTTTATTGCCTCACCCAGTGTGAGATACAACCAGGGCTTTTTTTTTTTTTTTTGAGCAGTAATGCATAGCAATGCAGTTCCAGCTGTCTTGGTGGTGTGGACTAATATGCAAATGAGTTCCTGCCGGGCTTTTTGGTGGATAGAACTGTTTGTTTCATGCTACTCGAGGGTTTTTTTAATGCCTGTTTTGAAAAGACAGAAAGCTGTTTTATGGCTTTTCCTTTTGTCCTTCTCATACACTGGACAATTAACTGTCTAAGCTGATAAGGTCCCATACCATATTTGAATTATAGAAGGGGCTGGATAAACAGCATGCATGACCACAGTGGTTGTTAATGAGCTACTATGCAACTAAGTTTGAAACCTGGTGACTGTCACATTTAAACTTTAAATTTGGGTTAGGGGTGAAATGGCCTTAGAAAGAATATACCTGTGTTCCCTTGTTAGGAATGATATATTCTGAATGTACCAAAAAAGTATGATTGTATTTTATTGTATTTTTATATTATTGTTGTATTGTTATGTTGTTAGCTGCTCTGAGCCCAATTCTGGGGGAAGAGGTAGGATAAAAATCAAATAAATAAATAAATGCATTTTAGTTGTTCTTCAAGCCATTTACTTGAAAACAGGTTCTCTGTTACTGCACAAATCACAAAGGAAGGGCTTGGTTCCTCCTTCTCCGGCTTAGTGTTGATTCTGTGGGAAAGACTCAAGTGGGACACACCCACATGATCAGATCATATTTAAATGTTTTGCAACTGCATGAGATCTTCTTGCAGGGTTCCCTGGAATAACAGTGAAAGGTATCTCAGCTCTGGATGTTTTTGCATTGAATATAATATAAACCATAATCAGACACCCCACTCATTCCTTTCAGAAGTGTTCAGGATTCTTTAGATAAGATAATATTTTTCTTCAATATCTACTAATAACCTTACTTTCTGTTTTTATCTGCCTTATGGCACTTATGTCCTAATTATCCACAAGTAACTGATTTTCCTCACCAAGCAAATATATATATTTGGCCGCTGTGTGACACAGAATGTTGGACTGGATGGGCCATTGGCCTGATCTAACATGGCTTCTCTTATGTTCTTAATATCTATTGAGATCAAGTAATATGGCATTTTTATATACAATGTAAGGGGGGGGGAGAACCTCAATGCTGGTTTCTGAAAGGACAAAGAGATAGAGACTCCCTGTTTATCTCTTTCATTAGACACAATGAATAAAGAGAGTTTTTGAGATTCAATATGCAACTTAAAGGTGTTCCAGAAACTAGAGAGAAAGGCTAAATTATTCATAATTCATTTATATTCACTGACTCTTGTGGAAATTGTATTCCACTGTTACTGCATCGGGGAGTTATTTCTCTAACAGTGTTTTTCATTGCTGAGCTAAGTTTTTATTTCTGATATTTAAAAATTACTTGTCATAATTGGGATATTGTATTTCAAGGAACAATAATAGCCCTCTGGAGATTTTAACGTCTACAAATAATGTTTATCATTGAAAATACTGGCTTTTCCAAGAAAACGATATTCTAGGTTGCAAATCTTGCAGGAATTATCTCTGGCAGCAAGGGAATAAGATATGTAATCCAAATACATCTGGATTACATCATTCTAGCACCTACCTTAATATATCTTATTATATTTTATTTGTTTTTATGTATTTTAAATAACTATTTGTAATTAATGTCAAATTATTATGTTTTATGAATCATGGGACTCCCATGTCTGTTATACTGTCCAATAAGAATCATGGGATTCCCGTGCCTGTTAGCCGCCCTGAGCCCGCCTGGCGGGGAGGGCGGGATATAAAAATAAAATATTATTATTATTATTATTATTATTTAAAGCAACAGTCACTTTTCATTTCAGGGTGGTAGGAGTTAAACAGTATCTTTGGTTATCTGGCCATGCTAGAACAATGCTTTAAGTTATTGCCCTGCCACAAATTCCTTGCACCTAACCTGTGCCCCAATTATGTCCCAGTCTATGTATCTCTTATACAGTACAGAACATTCAATTTGCACAAGATACTTTCAGCTCACAGTGACTTTTCTCATTTGTTTCAAATGAGTTAACAGCTCTGAAAAAGCATGCATGTAGGTCCACTCAGTGAAGACTATTTTATTAGTTTACATTATTTCTAGGCCACTTTTCAAAGATTAAAGTATTACCCAACATAGCTAAAAATTAAACACTATGGTAATTATAGACACTAAACTTGCTCGTGGAGGGTTGTTTAATTGCTTTTATTTTTGTTATTAATTCCAAGAAGCCATTGTTATGCAGTTGTTTCATATGATTTTATTTCATTGCTGTTCCTTTTGTTATTGTTGCATCAATTGTTGTTTTAATTGATGGTTTTAATGTAATTGTATTTTTAATTGAGGAATAACAGTTATATAATTGGGGTGTTTTATTATTGTACCATTGCAATGTCGTATTTTATGTTATGTAAGCCGCCCTGAGCCTGCTTCGGCGGGGAGGGCGGGATATAAATTAAAAAATTATTATTATTATTATCAACTTGATTCTATTTTGTTATTCTTTGCCACTGGTTTCAGTGATGAATCGCACTCCCATTCGGGTTTGCACTTTCCATGTTTTTCATCCAAACTGGACAAATCTCAGGGGAACTGTACCACTCTTCAAGGACACACATATATTCACATTTCAGACAGCTAGAACAGAGGAACTCCTCTTTTTGAGGCAGTGGAAAGTACCCGTGTTTAACATTAAAGTCAAACAAAGAAATGCTAGGCAAAAACCTGAACACAAAGTAACACAGACGGCAATGTATAGTGAGCAAATTTGGCACTGCATCCACTTATGCTGAAGAACAGCAGCAGGCAAAAGAGGCAGACTGACAAGACAAGGGAATTTAGTGGCCATTCAGAATGATAGATAGATGATAGATGACAGACAGATACATAGACAGAGAGAGAGAGAGAGAGAGAGAGAGAGAGATGATAGATAGATAGATAGATAGATAGATAGATAGATAGATAGATAGATAGATAGATAGATGATAGATAGATAGATAGATAGATAGATAGATAGATAGATAGATAGATAGATAGATAGATAGATAGATAGATAGATCTTGGCATAATAAAAGGATGGTCTTGGGAATTCGGTTTCACAGGTGAAAAATATTATAGCTACAGTTGGAAAAGTCCTGTAGGCTACCAGCCTTCCTTCCCCTGCTATGCAAACTTAAGAACACTTTCCTGGGAATTTCCAGTGAATGGTCTTCATTAAGATTCTATGCAGATATGCTTAAGATTGCATTGTTAGTGTAGACAAAACAGAGCACTGGCAGCAGAGCTGGGCAGGCTCATATGGGTGGAGTACAGTGTACATGGGGTGGATTTTGCTTAGAATTTTGCTCCCCAAGATCGGAATGAAGAGTCAGACACAAGGCTTTGGTATAACTCAGGGCCACTTTATCAATCATAATAATCACAACGGCAAGGGCACCCAAAAATGCAGCCTGGTCAGGGCTAGGGGTCTCAACAGACCGCTCCCCTGCTATTCACGGATGAGAGACCCAGCCTCCAGCCGGAGCTGTGGGACACAGCTCCCACCAGGCCAGCCCAGCAAGGAGGCATGCCCCAGAGGGCCCAACCACCAGACGCACATCTCAGTGGAAGGCACCCTCTAGTCAAGCCTCCAGGACAGTCTGCATTTTCCCCACCCCAGGTCATCAAACCCCAAGGTTGATTATGCCAGACCCCTAACTCCCCAAAAGGGGGATGCTTCATGCTCCTCCCCTAGCTGCAAAGTACCCTAACCCAGTAAAACCTGCCAAACCAAAGTGACCAATTATTAAACAGCACCTCCCGATAGCCAATTCCACAATCCACTGCTTTACTATGTAGGGTAGGCGAAAAACACACCCCAGCAACTGCCAATCAGCTAGGGAGCAAAAAAAATCCCAGCCCCTCACCTGAGACGACCAGCAATCGCTTACATAACAAACAGGGTGGGTGGGAGGGCCAATTGTTGTCCGGACTGCACAGGTGAGTGGAGGCTTGGCTGTTAACACAACTAAGCCCCGCCCCCTCAAAATCGCGCCCAAATGGGCTGGAGATCCGCTCTTCCCTCACCAGGGGAGCAAATCTTGCAGGCGCAGCCTAGCAGCATTGCTGCAGGCTGCGAGCAATACCTTCTCACCGTCTTCTATGATTCTCAGTGTTTCCCACATGTTTGCACTCTTTACTTCAATTACACAGCTCATAGGACTGTGCTCTAAATAGTGTTTGCTTATAATACCAAAACTCTGTAAATAGTGGAGAATTAGTGAGTCTTTTTTTAAAAAAACAACAACAGTAATAACCCTGTATCCATTATTCATTAGGTATACAATTAAAATCATCGACTAAACAAGGTATATATTTCCAGAGTTCTAGCACTACTTATACTTGGTGCCTAAGCTTTTCTAATTACAATCTGTGTAACTCACATGAATTACTAAAGACAGGTTAATTTAAATATTGTTAACATTTTTAAATACAGCACAATAATCAAAATATATCAATTTGACAGAGTCAGTAATTGCTAACTTTCCTTTCAATTAGTTCTCAGCAATGATGCTAATTCCAATTCTTTTCTTGGACTTAACAATAATTGCATTTTCTTCTTTCAAAATTTCCCCTAAACATCCAGGGGTGGGGAGTGATTTATTATGTTTAAAAAAAGACATGTGTATTTAGCACCTGCCTTTCAGTAATTCCATTTTCAACTGTGAAAAAGTGCACATGCTGATAAAATCCATCTGCTGGAGACAGACAAATCATTACGCCTTTGTTACATTTAAGCAATGAAGACTATCTCCTGTAGGTGGGCGAAATGGATCCAAATGACATAGTGAACAGTGTGAAATTGATGAAAGGCTGCTAAAAATAAACATGGAATATTTATTCCTCATGCCACATTTCCTCTTTCCCTCAATTTCTCCTACTGCCCAATCCTACTAACTGGTCAGTAAGGATGCACCAATACATCATTTTTTTTTTCTCATGTTTTCATTGCAGCCTCTCTATTTCACCCATTTTTGTTCCTGGGATCAAAGGTTCGCCCATTTATTTTATGCCATTTGTCACCTTTATATGTCATCTATGTACACTATGGATATGTAATTGATTAAAATATAGCATTTAAAGTATGTTAATTTTAATGGGAACACTTTTCCACCATGGTGCAAGAACAAAGATGTGCAGTTCCACTTGCACAAACAATGATGAAGGGGGATGTAAAATCAAAACAAGATGAGAAATTTGATATCATTTGTAACTGAAAGTGGTTTTCCTGGAGCAAATTGGAATACTATTATATTCTATATATTATTAATACATTTAGGGCTACTGTTGCCAATTTGAATGGCTCTTTTTTCTGGTTTTCCATAAGGTGCATTAACAGAATTCTGTTTTCACTTTATTAAAGAATCAGCATCAGTCAAAACAGTGGAACACCTCAAAAGGGCCATAGAAGTGTATTATAGAAGTGAACATGAATACTATTGTGACCATTGCCAATTTCCCCAAGGTCACATATATAATCTCATGTAGCAGCTGCTCAACAGTTCCATTCTAAGTAGAGTTAAATCCTTCTAAGTTCATTGAAGGCATAATGTAATACTGCTTTGCATGTCTGTGACTGAACAAGCCAGAGCATTTTACCAGAAATTACAGCCTTGTTACGTTAAGAGTCCTCATGCTGATTCTGCTATTGGTGCTACTATGGAATTTTATTTATTTATTTGTTTGTTTGTTTATTAACTTCCATTTTGAACCAGCCTCCCCCAAAGGGCAAGGTTTAGGGTGGCATACAACACAGCATCACATAATGCATTATTAAAAACAGATTAAAACCAACAAAACACAATGACAGCCTAAAGATGGCACTAAAATTTCTAATGGTGCTATTGCCTCATGGGGACTCAGGGGGGTGGGAGTTCCAAGAAGACAGAACCATTGCTGTCCTCAACCAAAGTGCTGTTTTCTCTCCCAGTCATCTAAACCAAATACCTGGCAGATAGGGTTGCCAGATCCCTACCTCTCACTGGCAGCGGGGAGCCTTCTGGGAGTGATGTGGGGCTCTGCCCAAACAGCAACATTGCCATGTGATGTTGATGATGCAATTATATCATAAGAAAGTGACATCATCATGAAATCAGAGCATCCCCACATGACATCCCCAGTGTGATGATGTCACTTATATATGATGTCATCAAGCTGGGGACATTTGCCCCACTGGCCAGCAGCATGGATAACCTTCCCCAAATGGGGGACCCCCTGCCTGGACCTGGGGGCTGGAAACCCTACATTGTGTAACATCTCTGCATTAAGTCCCACAGGGCACAGATGGTATTCAGCAGAGTTCCACCAGATTGGAGCCAGTGTGGAAAATGCCCTGACTCTGGTGAAGGACAGCTGGATATCTCTTAGGCTGGGGACCACCAACAGATTTTGGCTGAATACAATGCCTTTTGGGAGGTATACCAGGAGAGGTGGTCCTGAAGATATGATCAAACAAAAACACTCATATATAGATGCTGTACAAATGAAGTTGCCCTCTTTCCCAAAAAGCCTCAGCCTTGCAAATAATTCCACAGAAGTAATGATGGTGATAAATTTCAGAACTGGGAGAATTTTTTAAAAATCCAGTTCAGAATTTTTAAGCCCTTCCAAAGTCTGGATCCACTTCATAATGGACTTGCCATAGACTAGCTGCCAACCACCACCACCACCCTCCTCCAAAATGTTCTGTTCCTTGAGACTGGCAGCAACAAGAGACGGCTATAGACAGAAGAGGTATAGCAATAGAACTTTTGCATTCTGAGCACGCTGAAGATGAGCTAGGCAATACATATTACTAATACAGGGTCTCTTGTCACTGGACAAGTTTCCATTACTATTTCCCTGTATTAGAGTAAGTTTGTTGAAGAATGGGAGATGGACAAGAGGGTCTAGGGCTAAGCTGAGGTCCACTAAACTTGGTCATTTCAATTTTCTTAGAAACTCTGAGAAAGAGCCCAGTTTTTTCCAGTAAAGTTACAGAAAAAGTTCAGATATTCCAAGCTAATTATGAAGTGAGTGAGAAGGAGCCTGTCTGGGACCTCAAGGGAACAAAAGAAATACTTGTAGGAATATATGAATCATTTCCCCCCCAGTGTGTGAGAACTGGTCCATGTCACTGAATGCGCATGGATGAGAAACTGCATTTATTATTTCTGTTTCCTATTATTGTTCCTCATTTAGTACATCTAAAGCCCATCCACACTGGAGAGCAGATCAGAGTGAAACATTCATTAGAATAAGTAAATATTGGCACAACCTTCCCAAATTTTATTTATAAGTCTAAAGGAAATTTTATTTGGAAATGTTATTTATAAGTCTATGGGAAAAACAAAAACATGACATTGTACCCTTGTGGAACACATTGTACCCTTGAGCATGTTTCATTGAATGGTGTGTTATATAACATTTTGGTCTGAGGAGAAAACTATCCATAATTCAGCCATTTTTCTCCTTCCTCAGTACAGATTTTTCAAGCAAAGGGTAATGTGAGAAAGACACTGCATATATGTGAATGTGTGTGTTAAGTACTGTCAAGTTGCTTCTGATTTATGGTGATCCTATGAATTAATGACCTCCCAAATGTCCTGTCATTGGCAGCCTAGCTCAGGTGCTGCAAACTGAGGGTTGTGGCTTCCTTTATTGAATCAATCCATCTCATGTTGGGTCTTGTTCTTTTCCTGCTGCCTTCAGCTTTTCCTAGCATTATTTTCCCAATGATTGTTGCCTTCTCATAATCTGACCAGAGTACAACAGCCTCTGTTTAGTCATTTTAGCTTCTAGGGGGAGTTCAGGCTTGATTTAGTCTAGAACTCACTTATTTGTCTTTTTGTCAGTCCACAGTATCGATAAAATTCTCATCTGAAACCACAATTCAAGGGAATTGACCTTCTTCCTGTTAGCTTTCTTCATTGCCTAACTTTCACATCCATATATAGTAATGGGAAATATTATATTATGAATTATTTTGATTTTAGTCATCAGTGACACATCTCTATGCTTAATCTTTTCTAGCTCCTTCATGATTGCTGTTTCCAATCTCAGTCTCCTTCTGATTTCCTGGCTGCAGTCCCCCTTATGGGTGATGAAGGAGTGAAGGGATAGGAAATATGGCACAATTAAATTTCTTCATTGTTAACCTTAAAGTTGTGTAATTTTTCAGTAGTTATTAGTTTTGTTTTCTTGATATTCAGCCATAATCCTGCTTTGACACTTTCTACTTCAACATACATCAATAGTCTTTTCAAGTCTTCACTATTTTCAGTTAGTAATGTGGTGAAATCTGAATATCTAAAATTGTTAAATGTTCCTTCCACCAGCTTTCCTTATGATACGATATAGATTAAAGAGATAGGGAGATAAATGTAGTTCAGGAATTATTCACTTTCCCACCTGTTTCTGGAGCATATTTAAATCATAATTGCCTTTGTTTTAATTGTTTAATGAAGCAATCTGCCCTGAGCCTGCTTGCAGGGTAGCGCAGAATATAAATATCCTAAATAAATAAATAAATAAATAAATAAGTCTTTAAATAGGTATTCATTTGCATACCCATATGAATATGTTAATTATTCTTTACTTGCCTCTTTATTTGATATCTTTTAATTTTGAGTGGCCATTCTGGACAAAATATGGTTTTAAAGAAAAGACGCAGAGTAGGAAATATAATCAAATGACTAATCTCTACTTGTATGAGATGAAAAAAGTTTCAGTTTTATTTCTCTCTTTTGCTAGTCAAATCCATACTTTTGTGTGCATTTTCAGTCTCCTTGTTAATGTGATTATGAAGTGATTTTTTTCAAAGTTAATTTTTCACCAATGGTGCATAAATGGCATATTTATTTTTATTTATTTAGTTAGTTTATTTATATTCTGCCCTTTCCTGGGCAGATTACAACATAATAAAAGAACAATTAAAACATACAATTAAAATCAAAACAATGTAAAAGTACAATAAAACTGAAAGTAAGTTATAAGCAAGTTATAGATGGCAGTTTCAGTTGGGCACATTCTGCACCATACTGATGGTCTAAAATACAGTAATTAAGAATAGTAAGAACATAAGAGAAGCCATGCTGGATCAGGCCAATGGCCCATCCAGTCCATCAAGATTCCATCAGGAGGTCCACCAGTGGGGGCAGGACACTAGAAGATGGTAAGATGGTAACGCAGCAAAGATGGTATTGCAGCAAAGAAGGTCAGCTGATGGAATAGGAAAAGATAAAAGTAGCATAAAAGAAAATGCTACTTTTGTCTGGGAACACCAGTTCGGCACACTGGCAGCAAAGATGGGCAGAATGAAAAGATTTGCATAGACAACTTGCAAAAAAAAAAAAAAGGAACAAAAATGTGCATATTCCTCACACAGATATGGCTTTTAAGGATTTTGCCATAGCAATTTAAATTGACCCACAGGATCCGGTATTTGTGTTTTGCGATACAAAATATATTGATTCCACAAACGGCAATAGCAAAGAACAGGAAGTATAACAATAACAGATTTGTTATTATCTCAAATGCCTGTGATACTCAAAAATGCATGAACTAATCTGGTCCACCAAATTAAAAACAACAACAAAAATGCATGGATTCCAGTTAATCCTTTACTATACACTGGGAAATTCTTTTTTATCTCTTCTTCCAGTGTTGGAGTCTGCAGCAATGAATCTATAAATACAGTGAGATCATAATCCTGTCCTAATTAAAAACATTCCTATTTCAACACAGCTGTTAAATATATGCTGGAAGACCTTTGAGATGTTGTTCTTATTTTTCTGTTCCCGTTTCTGGTTGGTCTTACATTATGCAGTGTTCCTGGTCAGAAATTTTACAAAACACTCCATTGATTTATTTTCAAAGATTCTGAATTCTGCATTAATAGTTCCCACAGTAGCCTGACAGTTTTCTATTTGAAAAACAGAGTTTTGCAATGCACAAAAGTTTATATGTTATTTCTTATTAGGTGAAGCAAAATTCTTACAAGCAGTAACACAAATATATTATTTCACAGCAACAGCAATGCAAAGGAACTAACATTAATTTATAGAACATTATACATACCACTTCCCAATGAAAAGAGACCTGTAAAAGTGCAAATAAGTCCAGTCCATACAAGTCCTGTCTTTTCAATGATACTTTGTTTAGTTGTGGTGTTTTAAAATAACATTGAATTATATTTATTTGTTTATTTCCTAGAATGCCTAAAGTAGGTAATGTACACTGGTAGTTTTAATAGTTAATTCTGCAAAATTATATCATAATAACTACAAAATCATCAATGGTCCAGTTTAGAGAATGGCATTATGTAGGAAGGATGTGTTATCAGAAGTTTGCAAGTCAAGATCTGGCCTGAAATATTGGAAATCTGAATTGAAACAAAATTATGTTATGGATTGCTTGAGTTCGGTGGCAGACAGGTAAAGTAGCAAAGCTGCTACTGCCCTGCAGACAGATAAACAAAAGATTTCATGTGGAAAAGGGTAAGAGTCCAGTAGCAACTTAAAGTCTAACAAAAAGTTGTGGTAGGGTATGAGCTTTTGTGTTGCTCATTTCTTCAGAAGATTTCATTTCATTTATTTATTTAATATGCTTATATACTGTACTTCCAATAATGTTGCCAAGTTTGTTAGCAGGCAGACCAAGGCAGAGGCTACAGCATCACTTTCTTGCAGTAAAACAACAGCTCAACTGGATCCTTAATGCCTAGGGACAGCTACCTGTGCTGTGCCTCTATTCATAGACAGATAGCAGCTTCTGGTTCTCTTATAGCCACACGAAGGCAAGGACATGGGTCGTGTTGGTGCTCTGTGATTTAGTTGAGAAATTAAAATGCCTGAAGCTATTAGCATCTGCATCACATGAGTCCCGGCATGTCAGTGCAGCCTGCAATTTGCTCAGCAAACTCTCAGCATGTTAGCGAGAGGAACAGTTGGGAGACATCAGCTCTCATGAGGAAGAGAAGACTGTCTTAAGACCAAATCTGCTCTGCTTGGTGATCTTGCTGATTTTCCGTCTGTTGGTTCAGCAACTGATTCAGCTCTATTCTTTGCTCTTGCTCGCTTTGTTCACACTCATTATTTCAGGGTCAACAGTTCTGGATTTTCTACATGACAGGAAGATGAAATCCTTTTAAGCCAATAACAACTGCAACTGCTGATCAAGCTGGTCAAATTGAAATCCAGCCCAAATTTCAAAGCAATGTCACCTTCTAATCTCCTTTCAATGCTTCTTGACTGAAATATCACAAATAGGGTTCATGCAGCTTTGGATTAGAACTGAGGAGGGATGATTCAGGGATCAGTCTACATCCTTTCACTCTGCTCAAAAAAGTCGTCTTGAATGGTGGGATCAGTGCCCCCATCCTCTTCCCAGTGTCTGTTTGGTTTCACTCAATTGCCACCATATTATTCTTTTAATATATATTAACCATGATAGATAGAACAAAACATTTAAAATGGAGGCATTTAAGAAGATGTCAGGGACAGCAACAATTGCATTTTTTCCAGGGTTTAATTCCCTGCTCCTCCACATGAAACCTGCTCTCTCAGAACTCTCTCAGCACCACCTCCTCACGAGGTGTCTGTTGTGGATAGAGGAAGGGAATGTGAATGTGGGTAGAAGAAGGGAATTTGGGAGGCATTTTGAGACTCCTTAGGGTAGAGAAAATGTGGCACATAAAAACCTACTCTTCTGCTTCTACCACTACTATATAAAACCGACCAACAAAATTACCTGTCAATAACATGACTTTACAGCTTTTAAATCTGCTTAGGAATTCCATATGTCTACAAGGATGTTTAAATCAACTTTGCAATGTATCTGTGAGTTTGTATCTAAATAGCCACACTAGAACAATATGTTTCTCTGTGCCAGTTACACAAAGAGAAGCTGTAGGAAAGAGTCCAGTAGAACCTTAAAGATTAACAAAATTTGTATGAGCTTTCATGAGTCACTGCTCACTTCATCTGAAGAATTATCTGAAGAAGTGAGCAAGGATGCATGAAAGGTCATACCCTTTCACAAATTTTGTTAGTCTTTAAGGTGCTACTGGACACTTCCTCTTTTCTACTGCAACAGACAGACTACCACAGCTACCCATCTTGATCTATCTGTACAGAGATGCTGCTCTTTCATGTGTGACCTAGATCTGGCACTTAGGAATGGGATGGTACAGCTGCATGAGTTCCTATTACATGGATTAGATAACTGATAGCAGTGCACCTAAACTGCTAACAGGAGACAAACTGTACATTTATAGTAGGTTGTAATTATGAGGTGAACAAGGGTAGCTGATAGCAAAGGCCATGAAGGTGAAAATGTTTTCTCAACTGGGAGCCCTGGAAAGATAAAACGTTGTAGTAGGCCTTGTTTACTGAGGAGGCCCTTAGAGCTGGGCACCTCGTGTGATTTGTTATTGTATAATGCTTGGGGTTGGTCTCTGTGCCATGGACCAAAGGTGAATCTTTACCTGAGAGATGGGGTGGATCCTAGCAAACTTGCTAAAACTGATATATCTTGGGTGTTAAATCTGAGCCCCAAGTCTGCTTTCCAAGAACTTTCCTCATCAACAATGACACAATTCCTTACAATGAGAGACACCTTTTCAGCTATTATACACAAATTTTAATGATCCATAGCTTCATTCTAAGCCCTTTTTCATTTCATTTATTGCCATTTGCATGTGTTGTACCTTTTTGTTGTGCTTGTTTTCACTGCAGTTGTTCCAAATGCTTCTTTAAAATTATTTTATGCAGGAAATAGGAAATAAGCATTATATGTTATTCACATTCATTAATATAACAGGCATCAAATCTATAACAGTAATATTCATGTTAATTTCCTCAAAAGGGAAAGACAACTGCAGTTTTATGCTGAGCTGGGTATAGTCACCAATGGGAGAAACTGAAAACTGAGTAAGACTCTCAGAAACTGAAAATTTTGGAACGAAATAATGTGGCCACAAAATTCATCTGCATCCTTGCTTTGTTTTCTAGCATAATTTCTTCAATGTTACATATCGTTCCCCAATTAGTTTTATATATTGATCATGTGTTGGTGAACTGTACCACTGGTTTATAATTTGCATCCCATAATTTGTACCCCCTGAAATGTACATCTTCTCCTTTGCAAAAATGTATTATCAAGCATGATTGCCAGGAGACAGGTGGGAGTTAAGCCAGCAGCTCAGTGGCAGCCCTCACATGTCCTGATAAATTTACAATGTGGGGATTATGAGACATGATCAACAGGTCCGGTGCAGAAAATTCTGGAGCAAATTGGAAATAGGCATTAAGTCTGAAAGCTTCTGATGACAGATTGGAACTTCTTAAACATACCTATACCTTGGATACATTCTGTAGTTGGGCCAATGTAACATCAAGGGCATACCTGTTACATTTCCCATGTTACAGTGGGCATGATGGCACATCAAAACTGAGCAGTTTCCAGTTCATTTCTTATCTATTGTCCTTGTTTTTTGTCAAATTCAGGACTTTTTTTGAGCAGGAACGGACAGGGATGCAGTTCTGGCTGCTTGGTGTGAGGGTGTGTGGCCTAGTATGCAAATGAGTTCTGCTGGGCTTTTTCTACAAAAAAGCCCTGTGTGAAACAATGGTGACATCAGGGGTGTGGCCTAATATGCAAATGAGTTCCTGCTGGGCCTTTTCTACTAAATAAGCCCTGGTCAAATCAATATGCATTTCCATAGTTTTCTTCTATGCAAAGGCAAGGTGTATTTTTGATTATTGTCAAGAGTCTTATGATGAACATCTGTTCCCTGTAACAGAAGAAACTGAAGATTTTTTTATTATTAGTTTGTCATGCAGCATTTAATAATTTCCCTCTGAAATTTAGACTTTCTTGAAATGGTCTGAAATCTAAAAATATTTCTGGCAGAAGCAGTTATACAAGACATCTTAATTATTATGTTTCCAAGGAAATGACAGCCTGTGTAAGGGAATCTGACAAGTCTCCCTGCAGCTATGTGCTTTTTATATTGGAACTTTAGGCTATTATAAATTACGCAGGATGGAGAATGGCATGAACACAATGCGTCAGATTTAAACCAGCTGTCACATGATGTGCTGATATCATTAACCCTTTCTTAACCCATCCCCCCCACATTCCTTGTCAATGCTTTCCTGTGGCAGGGAATCCAAGAAATCCAAAGAGGGCTGTTTAAATCAGACCACAGCTCCTCCCCTGACCAGCCCATAACTATTCATTTCAGATGATCAAAGTGAGCTCAGTATGCAGGGAGGCTGTTATGCTTGGCCCCGCTGTTCTTGTCAGCCTTTGTTTGATTTGAGGCACTGCTTGAGATGCCAACTTGCCAGATCTTCACATCAGAAGAGGCACTCGATCTTTGCTCCTGCCACCTCCTAGTTAGAGGAGAAGGAGAGAGGCAGCTTGGTGATCTGGCTTATGCTGCATATCACAATGCAGAAAGTCGAATAAACACAGTAAAAGTAGAGCCTGCTGAGGAGATGCTTTTGGGATGGCAGTGCCATTCTGAGATATTTTGGCCTGGCAAAATAATCTTTTTGAAATATAGGTAGGGTCTACAGAAGGCAAAGAGAAACACAGCATTTGCAAACAGACACAGAATAGGCAGAGCCAACACCATTAGCTCGGATAATAAAAGAACCAAGTTTACTTAATTTCACATTGATCAAAGGATCTTCAGTGCCAATGTGATGATCTCTTTGAAACCAAGTCACAGTGCAGGCCATTGATGGGATGCAGAAGAGTCAGGCCTCTTCTGTCTGCACATCCCAGATGTTATGAGTGTGTGTTTATGGGAGAGGTACTTGTGAATTTGTGCAGGGAGCTGGACTAAATGACCCTGGAGGTCCCTTTCAACTCTGATTTTGTGATTGAGATACATGTTATATTTATGTAATTGATTCATCATGAAAATTCCATCATTGTGCATTTTCTTTTTTGAAAGTTCAAACTTTATTGTCATATAAACTACCATTACAATGTAAACAACCATTGAACAGAGAAATACAATTAATAATCAAAGTGTGCATTTTCTTCACTGAATAAGATTTACTTTATTGGAGGCATTGCATGCACTAAATAACACAGAAAATAAAATAAAATAAAATAACATAGGATGGAATTCTAAGATGCTCCTCAACACACAGCAGGCAGATTTTAATTATACAGTAGAACTGTTTTCCTACTGGAGTTTTGCATCAAAGAAGTTAAACTAAATCCAACAATGTTATTTTGCTTCTAAAGCTTACACAACCTTCTGATTGATTTAAGCACTGTGTGAACTCTTGCTCTACGGGATCATGGAGTAGATCCTTAAGATAATATTGTGACAGCTGGATGGACCCAGGAATCCCATTGCAAACCTCACAGGACAACTGAGCTCTGTAAGGAACCTGAAGGGAGTGGAGTTAAGTCACCAAGTGGGTGGTCTCCTCTTCCCCTCCCCTTTTCTGCCAAGGGATGGTCTACCAGGTTAGCCCAGGCCCATTAGAAGCTTAGAGGCATTGTGATTTCTAGATGGAGAAGGAAAAGGAGCGACCAAAGTTAGAAAATGTTGTCATAATGTGTGACTTCAATTGCCATCACATTCAATGGGTAAATATGTGCTCAGGTCATACCATAGAGATGGAGTTTCTGAATAACAAAACATGTCTGTGAGTTTTCGGGTTATGTCAACTTGCGCTCAGCAGGGGTCCACGGATCATCTTTCCAGCGACCCCTCTGAATCAGGCAGTTGGAGGGGTGTCACAGACGTGGCACCCCCAAGGTGACCATGAAGGGGTTTTCTTTTGGAATGGGACTTTTGCAAGAAGCCAGGGACATAGTGGCAGCTATTCCTGTCTTTCTTGTATGCCCCGAGGCCCTACCGCCATGATAGCTATCACAGCAGAAAGAGATGAACACTTGGGGTGTGCATTTGGTTCAGCCGAACTGCATAGACCACCGAATCACCTGATTTGGAAGTATACTCCCAATTCCATTTTCAGGAATATATGGCTCCCTGTATACTTCTGTATAGATATTCAGAAGTATATGGAAGTCAATGGAAAAGGCAGGAAAGGGGCTTCTGCAGCCTCAGAGGAGCTGCTTGCTTCCTTTCCTGCCTTTGGAAGCCTTTTCCCGCCTCTCCCATAGCCTCCCTGGGATCAGGGAGGGAGGGGGATAGGAGCCCCAGCAGCCAATCCAAAGCATGCATTTGCAAAATGCATTGCAAATGCATGCTTTGCAGGGCTGTTGTGTAGCTGATGGCTGCGCTAATCCCTCAGTCATCAGCAACATTGTTGTTCTTTTGTTTACTTGCGTATCCAAGTAAACAGTGTTCTCTGGCCAATCAAGAGTAGTGTTATTTTTTGAAACTGCTCTATGGGTCAGAGAACCTTTTTAAGGAGTCTGCCTGGCTGGACTCCATTCCATTGCTGTTGTGTTGGTGTGTTGGTGTGTGAGAGAGATTGTGCTGTGCTGGCCCTTGGCCTCAGCTGCTGCTGTTCTCTCTCAGCCTTGCCTGACCTGCCAGTGCCTGGAGAAGAGAAGACGTTTAAGGTAAGACAGTCTTGGGGTTCTTGTTTTTATTTTAGTTAGCAAAAGGACTTTTTAAGACTCAGAGTCCCTTAACTTATCCAGATTTGAGTACTGGGTAGCTTATTTGGGGTTAGGGGGTTCTGCTGGGAGTGGGGGCCTGGGGTGGAGTGGGGGGTTTGCCAATTTGCCCATATCTTACTTTAGTGAAAGGACTTTTAAAAGTGCAGTGTCCATTTACTTTTCTTGATTTGGGTGGCTTGGATTTCTTGGGGTTAGGGTGAAGGTTATTTTGGGGGCGGAGGGATTGGTAAAGTTCCTGCATTGTTAAAAGTCAAGTTTTTTACTATTTTAAAAGGCTTCTGTGTTTGATTTGTTGCTGCTGTCTGTGTTGTTTTGCTGCTGTTCCTTTTCTCTTCTGGTTCTTGGGGGGGGGGGGCTGTTTGGCCTAATTTTCATTGTTTAAAAGGCCACATTTTTAACAGTTGAGTTTGTTGGCCTTCTGTTTGGATCTATTGTTGCAGGTTTTGCATCCTCCTGTTCTGGTTTTGGGGGGGGGGGTGTTGTTGACTGATTTGGCCTGAGGTTTCTTATTGGTGAAAAAGCCACTTTTTAAACAGTTGAGTTTCTTGGCCTTCTCCTGTTGTCCCTTTTCCTGGTTCTGGGTTTGGGGGGGGGGGGGGTTGTTGATTGATTTGGCCTGAGGTTTCTTATTGGTGAAAAAAAGAGTTCAAAGTTAAGTTCTTTCTGTCACGTTTAGGTTTTTTTAAGTTACCTCTGGTTGGTGTGAGAGGGTTGGTGTGTCGGCTGTGTGGGGTGGGGGTTTTATAGAGTTGTAATTGGAGTCTGAGGCTGCTTTCGGTTTGCCTAGGGCCACTAAATAGGCTGCCCCACTAATAAGGGTATTTTTAGGGATTGTGTTTTTTGAAATTTAAAAAAAAATATTCCAGTTTAGGGCTTTATCTTCTTTCAAAATTCAACTAGGCCAGATAGGGGTGATTTAAAAAGATTTTAGGTTTCTCATAAAAGGCAGCGTGACTACTAGGCCACATCAGGCTCCCTTTTAAAGAGACTAGGGTTGCATTGCATCTTGCTTTCAGCCACTGAAAGCTGGTGCATCCTTAGATTTCCATAGGGTAAACCACAGCTTCTCTCAAGTTATAGGGGACACCTGATTTCTAGTTTGCAAGGAAATCCGGTTTGTCCCAGGATCTAGTTAGGAGAAATTTCACTAGGAGGATATAATAAGGATTGCCTTCATCTCAAGGTAGCCTTTTAAAAACTGTAGCCAGGTAGAGGCAGGATCTCCTAGTCTCCTAAACTTTACCAGATCGCTACTACCCCAACCCAAAGAAGGACGGGTTAGGGACCAAGAAAACAAACAAGCAAGTTTTGGTGGGAGGGTTTTTAAAAAAGAAGTCAGGGCACCTGTTGGTTTAGGGTACAGTGCAGTGAGTTAGGTTTGTAAAAAAAAAACTCACTCTCAGTTCAGGTTGTGTGAGACTGGCTAAGGGTGACATGAGTGATAGGCAGCAGAAGAGGGGCCCTGGGGGCAAGGCCAAGGAGAAGAATAGAGGGGTGGAGGAGAGGGGGAGGACCCAGGTCTCCCCCCCACCTGTGCGTAGGGCCACTCCACAGTCGCCTTCCAGCACTCTGACCTCTGGCCAGAGTGTGATGATGAAGAAGGCCCACCTTGGGCCCTTCATTGAGGCTGCTGCTGGGGCGCCCCCAGCAGAGGCGCTATTAGGTGCTGGCACTGAGCAGGGGTCTGCTGCTCGGGCAGTCTCTCCTCCAGCTGATGTTGCTTGGCCTCAGCAGCCGGAGGAGAGGCAGCAAGAGCAGCCCTCCTTGAAGATGAGCTTTGGGGACAGTTTTCTGTCCAAAACGATCACCCCAAGGAGGGTGCAGAGTGTCGTGCAGGAGCTGGAGGAGAAGCTGGTTGAGGAGGATCAGCCCCCTTCTTCGGTTCCTTTGGGCACCAGCAGTCCTTCAGGGGATGGCCAGGAGGGGAGGCCACATGGGGTGGAGGGGGAAGAGATGGAGACACACGAGGTGCCTCCATCTCCACCACTTCCCCCTGGCGGCCAGCCCCTCCTGCCACCCCGAGACACAATGTGTCTGCCCCAAGCACCTCACAGGAGGTGGCTCCGGACACCAAAGCTACCAGTCAGCTTGGGCATCCATACACCTCCGAAGTCTGGAAGTATTTTAAACTTATGGAGGATCCACGCTATGCACAGTGCCAGCTGTGCAGGGCCCAGATCAGTTGTGGGTGGGACCCTGCCCACCTGACTCTGGGGGGAATGCGCAACCATCTGCAGAAGCACCACCCGGCGGTGCTTCTTAAGGGGGAGAAGCAGGCTGGTGCTGGGGTGCCCAAGCAGCCAACATCACCCAGGCAGGAGGTCAGTCCCATCACGACTACCTCCGGAGCTCTCCAGGAGAGTTCCGTGGGAGTACAGGAATGCCACCCATCTCTGCCTGAGATGTTTGGTAGGAATGGCACCTGTGTGCCAAGAGGGGGAATCAGGTACGGCAGGAGGGTGATTGCCTGGAACCTTGCCAGGTCAGTCAACCATGGGCTTCCATTTTCAGTGGTCGAGAATCCTGGGGTGCTAGGGTTGCTCAAGTACTTGGTGCCCTGGTACAAAGTTCCTGCTAGAACCACCCTTAGCAGGACCATTGTGCCAGCTGTTTTCAGGGCGACCAGATCTGTGGTGAAAAAGCATTTGTCCTCTGCTGCCGGGGGACTGTGCATTTCACCTCAGATATCTGGAGCTCCCAACATGTGTTCGAGGGGTATCTCTTTCTGATTGGTGGCAGGCAACCCAGTGAGGTGCAGGGTGGGGGTGGCAGTAGCGACAGGTAGTGTCAGGGCCACCAGGCCAGCTATCACTGGGCCTTGCTGCACGCCGAAGAAGTCAACATGGTGGACACTCTCAGAGCCATCCTTTCACGGCAGTTAGAGGGCTGGGTAGGCAGAGGGGACATCGCCACGGGTTTCATGGTGACTGATGGTGGCTCCAACATCAAGGCGTCTGTCCAGTGTCAGGGCCTAAAATGCCTTCCTTGCGCGGCCCGCCTTCTCCACCTCGTGGTTAAGGATGCATTGGGCCAGACGAAAAGCCAGGATCTAGCTGCAACCCATGAGTACTGACTTCTGCTCCAGAAGTGTCGGCACATCACAGGTCACTTTTCACGCAGCAATATGGACTCATATCTGCTGCGGGAGAAACAGACACTGACAGGCGTGCCAGGGCACTGCCTGATTGTTGACATCAGCACATGCTGGAACTCCACCTGTGCCATGCTGGAGCGCATGGTGGAGCAGAGAGCAGCCCTGGATGCCTTTGTTTCTGAGACGAGGGTCTTTCGGGATGAGAACCGTCTCACCCAAGAGGATTGGATGGTCATTTCTCAGACCGTGGAGGTTTTTGGGCCCTTCAAGGCCCACACAGAAATGCTCTCGCACTGGTCGTCCCCATGGTCCACATGGCCCGTGAGGACCTGGCCTCGTTTCCAGTGCCAGCTCAAGGCCGTGCAGACATTCTTCCAATGGTGCATGCCCTGGTTGTTAGGCTGCAGAAGGGCTTGAGGCCCGCTTTCAGACTTTCACCCAGGATGGCAACCATGTTAGACCCGTTCCTTAAGGGCACAGTCGCCGAGCGGGCCAATGAGCTTGATCGCTGGCGAGACAAGCTCTCCTAGATGGTCGAGCGTTCAGAGTCAGGGTGGGACCAGTGCCAGTAACTGAGGAGGAGGGGGCTAGAAGTAGTTCATCTGCCACTTCCACTGCTGTTCATCCCTAACCTCCCTGGCTAGGCAGTGTTTCCCGCCAGACTCACGCCATGAAGAGTCCTGAGATGACACTCATCGGGCAGCTCGTTGGCCCCTCTAGGAGCTGTAGTAGGCCCCTGAGAGTGGAGACGGGTGCTGTGATAGTGAGGGACTATCTTTCGGAGCCCAACGAGTCGCAGGAAACATTTGGACTACTGGGTCACGAAGGAGGGGGTCTGGCCGGCCCTCTCCTCCATGGCCAAGGCATTCCTCTCATGCCCACAGAATACACAGAAGAATTATACAAGAAGTATCTCAATGTCCTTGACAGCCATGACAGTGAAATCGCTGACCTCGAGCCAGACATCCTGGAGTGTGAAGTCAAATGGGTCTTAGAAAGCATTACTAACAACAAAGCGAGCGGAGATGACTTTGAGCTACTAAAAGTCCTAAAAGACGATGCTGTTAAAGTGATGCACACATTACGTCAACAAACTTGGAAAATGCAACAGTGGCCACAGGATTGGAAAAGGTCAGTTTATATCCCAATTCCAAAGAAGGGTAATGCCAAAGAATGTTCAAACTATCGCACCATTGCACTCATTTCACATGCCAGCAAGGCTTCATATAAACTAGGCTTCAGCAGTATGTAGATCGGGAACTACCAGAAGTTCAAGCTGGGTTTTGGAGAGGTAGAGGAACTATAGATCAAATTGCCAACATTTGCTGGATTATGAAGAAAGCACAGGAGTATCAGAAAAAACATCAATTTCTGTTTCATTGACTACGCTAAAGCCTTTGATTGTGTGGATCACAACAAACTGTGGCAAGTCCTTAAAGAAATGGGAGTACCAGCCCACCTCACATGTCTCCTGAGAAACCTGTATAAGGGTCAAGAAGCAACTGTCAGAACAGGATATGGAACAACTGATTGGTTTAGAATAGGACAAGAAGTTTGACAAGGATGTATATTGTCACCCTGCTTATTTAATTCATATGCAGAGTACATCATGCGGAATGCTGCCCTGGATGCAGCAGAAGCCAGAATTAAGATTGCTGGGGAAAACATCAAGAACCTCAGATATGCAGGTGATAGCACTCTCATGGCAGAAAGTGAAGAGGACCTAAAGAACCTCTTGTTGAGGGTGAAAGAGGAAAGCAGAAAAGTAGGCTTGAAACTCAACATCAAAAAAACTAAGTTCATGGCATCCGGTCCCATCACACTTTGACAAATAGAAGGGGAAGACATGGAAGTAGTGACAGACTTCACATTTCTGGGATCCAAGTTCACTGCAGATGGTGACTGTAACCATGAAATCAAAAGACGTTTGCTCCTTGGGAGGACAGCTATGGAGAACCTGGGCAGTATAGTAAAAAGTAGAGACATCACCCTGCCAACAAAAGTCTGTATAGTCAAAGCAATGTATGGCTGTGAGAGCGGGACCATAAGGAAGGCCGAGCACAGAAGAATAGGTGCTTTTGAGCTGTGGTGCTGGAGAAGAATCTTGAGTCCCTTGGACTACAAGAAGATCAAATCAGTCAGTCCTAAGGGAAATCAACCCAGACTGTTCCCTGGAAGGTCAGATGCTGAGCTGAAGCTCAAATACTTTGGCCACCAAATGAGAAGGGAGCGCTCACTGGAGAAGATCCTGATACTGAGAAAGACAGAAGGCAAAAGAGAAGGGGATGGCAAAAGATGAGATGGCTAGACATCATTACTGATGTAACAGACACGAATTTGAGCAGACTTTGGAGGATGGTGGAAGGCAGGAGGGCCTGGCATGACTTTGTCCATGGGGTTGCAAAGAGTCAGACTTGACTATGCTACTGAACAACAACAACAAAGGACAACTTGGTGATCTGTGGAAGTCAGCATGTGGTTGTCACCAACAGGTCCTACCAGACCAACCTCATTTCTTTCTTTGATTGAATGATGAGCTTACTGGGGAATACCATTGACGTTGTGTACCTGAATTTCAGTAAAGCTTTTGACAGGGTTCCCCATAATGTTCTGATGGGTAAACTAGAGGACTATGGACTGGACTCTAGGATAGTTAAGTGGATAGGGAACTGATTGGAGAATTGCACTCAAATAGTAGTTGTCAATGGCATTTCATCTGAATGGAGGAAGGTGTCTAGTGGGGTGCCACAGGGCTCAGTTTTGGGCCCAGTACTTTTCTATATTTTTATTTGCATGTTCAAAATATTTTTGTTTTAGAATTGTTAATTTTTTCCTATACCTCTATTACTCCTAACATATCTAATTGTTTTAATTGTTTAATCTCTGCTAGTGTTTTTATTATGATTGTTTTAATGTTCTTGTTCCAATCTCTGAATTTTTCTGTTATTATTATTTTGTTCTCATATTTTTAGTAGCATCTGCTCGTACAATTCCTCTGATAAAAGCTTTACTTGCTTCCCAAATTGTAGCTGGGGACATTCTTTCTATATTTTCTTCCTAATATTTTTTAGTTAATTACGAAATCTTCTTGTAGTAAAAGAGCATCATTTATCTTCATCTTCTTGATTCTCTTTTCCATTGCAATACTTCTATGGGATTATGGTCTACAAGTATCTTCTGCTGAATCTCTACTTTTTTCTAAATTCATTGTCAAAGTTTTTGATATCCAGCATATATCTATTATTGAATAAATTTTATGTCTGTCTGAAAAGAAGGTAATGCCTTTGACCTTTGGATGTTTGGTTCCAGCATTCCAGCATTTCCAATTACTTTTAAAGGTATTATTAATTGATTCCTCTATCTGGCTTCTCCTGCTAAGTATATATGTTTCATGTTCACACCTAATTAATATTTAGTCCTAATGTTTTCAGGGTGATGTATCACTTCAGTAATACCCATTTAATACTATTTAATGATCTAGCAGAGATAACTGAAATAGTTCTTTGAGAATACTAAATGTATAATTTACAATAAATGTATTTTAAGAATTAAGACAACATTTTGTACAATTATGTCAAAAATGTATAAAGTTGTTAAAAAGTAGATTTATAACACATATACATCCAAAGTACTTAAAACAGTAATTCAGTGAACCTGGCAAAAAGCTAGACAAAACCACAATGGTTTATTTAGATAAAGCTGAAAGCCACTGTCCCTTTAAACTCTTCTCTTTCTGGGTTTCTAGTTTATCTCTCAAGCCCTACATTCAAAGGAAGCAGGTAATGAAAAGAATTTACTGTCAGCTGTTCTTAGAGCTTTGAATTCAGCACTAAAGCCTTGAAAGACATCTGCCCTCAAAGTCACAGAGCATCCTAGTTTCTCTTGTCATACTACAATTAAGTTCAGCAAGGTTAAAATACAAAATCAGTGAAGAAAATATCTTCTGTTATTTGTTATAGTTTTACTGGGAATGAGTTGATAGTTGGCCAACGTTTTGTTTTCTGATCTCCACCCGCCGAATGCTGTTGTAAGATAAGTTCCTAATTTACTCATCTACATGGAGGGGAGTGTAATTGCAAGGCTTTCAGATGATCTGGGTTTCTACCTATGAATTGACCCCATCACACAGTGGGGAGGCAGGAAGCAAGGATCTCCCTTTCTCTCCTTGACACAACAATGAGATGAGACATGGAGGTAGCACCCACTCTCCTCACCCCATGCATGGTGGTGGTAAATCAATGGTTGCCAAATTGAAAATAAATAGGCATGATCAATCTGAAACTATCCATATGCAGGGCGTTTTTTTGAGCAGGAACGCGTAGGAACGCAGTTCTGGCTGGCTTGGTGTCAGGGTGTGTGGCCTAATATGTCAATAAGTTCTTGCCAGGCTTTTTCTACAAAAAAGCCCTGTATGAAACAATAGTGACATCAGGGGGTGGGGCCTAATATGCAAATGAGTTCCTGCTGGGCTTTTTCTACAAAAAAAGCCCTGTCCATATCAAAAGGGCAGCAGACAGTTCTGACACTTCGGGTACAAAACTTGCACTCAACTTGGCCTCAGGCCAGAGCACTGGCTTGGAATGCAGCTGCAGTAGGATATAATGAAGTGTTCCACAAATGCACGTCCCAAAGTGAGAAACTCTGCCGCATGCTAGGACATGGTTGGTCATAGTGGGCCTAAACGTCAAAGAAAAAGCAGAGTTGTTTAAATTGACTAAATTTGCCTCTCTGTGAGACCCAGCCTGCAAGTGTCTTGGGAGTTTAATCAGGGGTACTGACAAAGGGCCTGAGGTAAATTTGATCACAATTGTGAGGTCTGTCTGGGTTACCACCCCAGGGTGTCCTGCTTGAGCTTGGCCAATGCTCAGCAGCCCTTTTGGAGCATTAGGCTCTCCTCTACTGATGCCATTTGCAAGGGAAGGGGGACGGTCCAATGGTGGGTGAAGGGTGAGGTCTGGCCATCACTGCAGTCAACCTGCATGCCCTTTGCTCCCTTCTGGATACCTACCCTACATGCTCTGTTGCGGCCCACATGTCCTTTTGTTTTACCTAGATGAGTAGCAAGAGCAATTAACAGACAACTTTTATTACCTTTTATTGGTTTCTCACTCAAATGCTATCCAGACCAAACAGCCTTCCAATTTATTATACTGTTTTGCCATTTGATCCTAACATTGTATCAGTTTACACTCTTAACCCATCAGCTATATGTATTTCAGCTTACTGTACCCCATCCCTTCGTCTGAAGAAGTATACATGCATACGAAAGCTTACATTCTGAATAAAACACATACACACACACACAAACATATACATGTGTATGTATGTATGTGTATACACACACACATAAAGCCTATCATATGAATAAAAATGCATTACAGTGGCTAATGTAGATATTTCTGCAAACCTAAAGCAGACCTCTGGTTTGCAAACTAATCTTCAACTTAATGGGGGTGGAGGTAAATACAATTCTAAATGTTTTAAAATTACTGAGATCTCATGATACTACTTTTCAAGATCTTAACTGTCATTTGGTTTGCCTAGGCAACAAAAAATGCCAGGTGAGGTCATTTAGGGTGGTCTTGCAAGATTTGAAAAGTTTTCTTATTTGAAACACAATGCAGACTACAATGATATTTAAAACAATTCTGCAGTTATTGCTCTTCAGTACTTCATAATGCTTCATGGTGTTAGCTAATAAGTACATAAATTCAGTTTGTTACTTAAAGTTGGCAGTTTTGTAATCAGACATTATGCTGTTTTTCCAGACATCGTGATTAGTCAATGAAAAAACTGAATTCTGTTTGCCTTTTCAAAACTATGAAGCTAACCATTCATTTCAGAAGTGTGTAGAATAACTAATGTTGTGTACCTATTACACTGATGCATTTGCTTCAGGGTCTTGAACGTGTGGGAATAAAACAAGTATGCAGCCTTTGAAATTTCTTATGCAGCTTCTTTCCTGGCTGAAGAAGCAAGTTACATGTGGTGCTCTCCTAAGCAGAGCCAATTTTGAAGATGGCACTGTCATAGTTTGGCATTGTTTGACGGGACAATCTAATTAAAGATAAATATTATCAAAATATGTATTTTATTTATGGTGTACACAGTAGCAAATATTAAAAGATAAAAACAGTCTGACAGATCAGACTTCAAAGAACATCAACATGATCTTGAAATAAGCTTTAGTAATTTTACATACAGAGTTGATGATTTCACATACAGTTGATGAATATATCAAATGACCAATAGGACCATATGCACTTCAGCCTCTAGTCTAGGGCCTTCTTCAGTGTTCTCTAATACTATGATAAAACACACATACACAAAGGGTTGCCAATCCCCAGGTGGGGGCAGGAGATCCCCCGGTTTGGAGACCCTCCCCCCGCTTCAGGGTCGTCAGAAAGCAGGGGGGGCAAAGGAAATGTCTGCTGGGAGCTCTATTATTCCCTTTGGGGATTTATTCCCATAGAAAATCATGGAGAATTGATATGCGGGTATCTGGAGCTCTGGAGGGGGCTGTTTTTTGGGGTAGAGGCACCAAATTTTCAGTTCAGCATCTAGTACCACTCCCCAAAATACCTCCCAAGTTTCAAAAAGATTGGACCAGGGGGTCCAATTCTATGAGCCCCAAAAGAAGGTGCCCCTATCCTTCATTATTTCCTATGGAAGGAAGGAATTGAAAAGGTGTGCCGTCCCTTTAAATGTGAGGGCCAGAACTCCCCTTGGCGTTCAATTATGCTTGTCACAGCCTTGATCTTGGCTCCAGCCCTGATGTCTCCCGGCTCCGCCCCCAAGTCTCCTGGCTCCACCCCCAAAGTCCCCAGATATTTCTTGAATTGGACTTGGCAACCCTAACACAAACACACATCAAGAAGGAAATGTCTCTGTGTTCTAAAGTGTGTTCTAAGTTGTTGTATGCAATGTGAATTATTATATGAATTTGTAATGTGATATTTCTTCATGGTGATAATACACATTTGTTCCATAGTGTTTAACTCCCCCCCCCCCCGCCCCCAGTATCTGAGTTTATCTTGGAATTTCCATGTGGGAGTTAGTATTTACTTTTTCTGGTGGGTGATTTGAGGGCAGTTACTGTTCTAATTTACTTAACACAATTGTCATAGAATTCAAATAGAGCAACGATGTTGTCCCTCTCTGAGCTATCTGGAGGATGGGCAAGCAATAATACATTAAATAAATAAATAGTACAATTTTTCCAGATGTTGAAAAGCAATATATGAATAAAGCATCCCTCAACATTAAAACTGTGAAAAAATGTGTGCATCTGGTACAAGGATAAAAATAATGAAAAATTGATTGCTGAGAGCATTGGAAGACCCAGGAGCAGTTGGTCATATACAACCATTTTATCCATCCTGCAATCATTACAAATTTAGCAAAAGGATATGCTGGAAGCATATAAATACATATACTATATTCATAGATCACAGTGAGACAAATTATAAGATAAATTGCTAGCTCAGAATTATTATGCCAAAGAATTGTATTTGTCTATTCATCTTGATAAATCACTTTCAAATGGGTAACACCTGAGAAAGGGGTTTATTCACAGGCTTCCTGACAAGACAAGCCTAATGTTGCACTCTACCTTTTCCAAACGGAAGCTGCCCTCTGTTGCCATTGCTTCTCTTCCCCTATAGACCCACAGACTTGGAGCTCTCCCTTCTGTAAGGGTCAAGAATTCCCTCCTAAGAATATTGTTGCTAGCCTCATATTGATTATTGATTTATAAGTCAGATCAGCTGCTGGAGTAAAAAGGACAGGCCTGAACTGCTCTGCAGGAAAGGTGATCCTCCCTGTGGCTGCCAGTGCATTCTCCTTTGGGCCGAGGTCTTGCCCAGCCTCACCACTCACCTTTTACAGTTGTGATGAGGATATCAGCAACCAAAGAACACTCACAATTTGGGAGGGCATCTCCAAGCCACGTTGCTTCTTTAGGTTGGGTCTGCCAGTCATTTCCAGCATCCCCTTGCTGCCAAGAATCCCTTGCAGGCCCCAAGGTGAGTAGGGACCCTGTGTGAGTGGTCATGTTAGTGGCTGTGTAGTTCCTAGAGAGGTTGGGGGGTTGTGTTGAGGACCAGCGCAGCAACACCAGGTCATCTAAGCACATTTAGTTAGAAATGAGTGTTGTTTATGGAATGTACTTTCAGATGGTATTTGGGGAAGGTCACTGCCTGAAATCTTGCACACAGCACAGTTTTTCTATACAAAAGACTGCAGAGTTGGTAGCTTGTACAAGTATGGGGTTTTTTTTTTTGCTAATATTTAATGCAGTGTTTCTTTTTCAGGTTAAGATAGGTCTGCAGACCTTGAAACCCACAAAGCCAAAACTAGTTATCACTTACATATAGTAAACCATTAATGATTTAACAAGAGTCTTCTATTGTCCTGCCAGTCTGGGACTTCAATCATGAAATATATAGCAGAACAGATATGCAGAGTTCATGGACTCAGTTCTGGTTATGTTGCCTATAAACCAGACATTCACTTCTTGTGAGTCTGTGAACTTTGTATATCTGTTCTGCTATAAATTTCATGAAATCCTAGACAGGCAGGAAAATAGAAGATTCTTGTCTGGTTTATACACCACCACCAGAACTATCAAAAACCAAAATGTTATGTCAAGCCACATGTTCTGATGTAGCTCTATTGTGGCTTGGCTCACGGGGCTGCGTGAACTGCACTGGCTGCCGATTGTATACCGAGTCCAGTACAAAGTGTTGGTCGTTACCTTTAAAGCCTTATATGGCCGAGGACCTGCCTACCTGAGGGACCGTCTTTCCCCATACGAACCCCAGAGAGCACTGAGGTCAGTCGGGAAAAATCTAATGACCATCCCCGGGCCGAAGGAGATAAAATATCAGAGCACCAGAGCACGGGCATTCTCGATTGCGGCTCCTACTCTGTGGAACCGACTCCCCGAGGAGGTGCGGGCCCTGCGGAACCTTGAGCAGTTCCGCAGGGCCTGCAAGACCGTCCTTTTCAAATTTGCACACCCGGACTGTTAGGAAGATCAGAAATTAAGGAGCCGCCAACGCGGTTGAAGAACTATACCGCAGAATAACTGTATTTATTGAACTGGTTTTTAATGTTATTAAGTTTATTGTTGATGTTTTATATTGTTAAACTTAAAGGTTTTATTATTATTATTGTATGTTTTTATAAAATGTTGTTAGCCGCCCTGAGCCTGCTGAGGTGGGGAGGGCGGGATAGAAATAAAATTTATTATTATTATTATTATTATTATTATTATAAAGTTACTAGGTGGCAAGACTATGTGGATCAAAAAGAATGGGCGACTAGGGATGGAATCCAAACATATAAATTGAAGTCAGGTGTTACTTTCTCATGTGTAGCTGCTGAAAGTTTACAGAATAGGCCATAGGTACCTTCTCATGGTAACTCCACATGTACAACAAAATCTTCAAAAATATTATAATCCGGTAAGAAATTCACAGTTTACATTCTGATAATGCATTTCATTAACTGAATAGAGAAATAGAATATATGCCTCTGTTGGTATTATAGTTTGCTGTGAAGCATGGTAGATCATGAACTGTCAGAATGACAGGTGTCACATGACAGAGGTCACAGGACTACTCTGGCTGATGCAATAACTGGTAATAACTAGACTTTCTTAGAGAGTCATGGTGAGTCAGCAGAATTAGCTGATTGGTGGGCTGAACTATATTAACAACTGAGTAGCCAGTATGTTTTTTTCTCAATGTGAATGACGGACTGGCGAAACATACTGTTACTCTGGACTGTGTATGTATATAAGAACATAAGAACATAAGAGAAGCCATGTTGGATCAGGCCAACGGCCCATCAAGTCCAACACTCTGTGTCACACAGTGGCAAAAAATGTTATATACACACATACACTGTGGCTAATAGCCACTGATGGACCTGTACTCCATATTTTTATCTAAACCCCTCTTGAAGGTGGCTATACTTGTGGCCGCCACCACCTCCTGTGGCAGTGAATATATCTGCACTTCTGTAAATAATCTGTATAATACATCATTTGTTCTGGAAGAAACTGGTGTGTTGGCTCTTCTTGCTGGCATTCCTACCAATGGAAGCTTTTCTGGGAACACTCTGCACACACGCTGTCCGTCAGCCTGATACTGTATCACACAAGAACTGCTGTAACCTATTCAGAACCTAAATCAAGTCTGTGTCACATATTTTGAAACTTTCTTTAAATCAGTGTTATTCAGCATTAACCTTTGATGAGTGGTCTGCACACTGACATTCCAGAGTCCTGGCAAAGTACACATGAAACATTAATTGTACTGATTCCCAAGTCAATCTTGAAACATCAGCACTTGAAATGATGGTTGGAGAGATAGAGGACATTAAAAAGCAAACAGTGTAGAAAACTGCAAAGGAGGCTCCAGTTCCTTTGAATTCCAGGAAACATTCCAGGTTTTTTTCCAACTAACATTACTTGGAAAACCAACATCCAGAAGTAGGAATGGGCACAAACTGCATTTTTGTGGTTCAGTTTGTGGTTGAACCATGAACTGAACCACGAACAGATATGAACTGGGAGGCTGGTTTGTGAACCAATCTGATTTGTATCTGTTCATGAGCCATTTAAAGTTTAAACCCCTGCTTTCTACTCCCTGCTGCTTTTTAGTATGTGTTAAGTAAAATGCTACTTTCACAGAAGTTTTTTCTTCTTGCATAAATAGCCTACAATTAATTTAGTGTTTCAAACCTTCAGTTTATTTCTGACAGCTGCTTTTGTAATTCATTTTTAAAATAGGAATTACTTCAGGTAGAGAAAAAAAGTAATTATTGTCCCAGACTCATTATTAAAGCCAACGCACCTCAGTCAAACAATAGATTTTCTAATATTTTTGGTGTATTCAAGACATCCTGCAGTTACCTAGGTGTAAAATACTTAGGAGAGAAACATTATTTCAGCATTAAACATTGCTCATCCCCGTGTGCTTTTTTTGAAGCAAAGATCAAATCCCCTCATTTTTACATGTCCAGAACAATCTAAATAATCCCTACATGCCTCCCATTTCTTCATTCCGCTGTTTTCTCTTTTGCTTATTAAAAGAACTGAGCACTATAATGTTTTGTTGAAGAAGGTAACAGCCTCAGGCTTGGTATCACCTCAACACTTATTGAAGCAGGGTATCTTCCTCTTTATCTGAGCGATATAACCGCCACGGCGGTGCCATGGTCGGATCACTTTGCCCTCAAGGCCCATGTAGATATGCCTCCCCAAACCTGTTTAGGCGAGGAGCCTATTATGGCTCGCCCGCGGAGCCAGATGGACCCGGAACGGTTCCAAATGGCTCTGCGGGATCCCTGGCCCTCTGGCATTCCTCTCGATGACCTGGTTGAGTCCTGGAATAACCGGTTCGCTAGGGCCATCGAGGGGATTGCACCTCGACGCCCTCTGCGACCTTGGATTAGGCCGGCTCCGTGGTATACCCCGGAATTGCGCCGGCTGAAACAAGGCCTTAGACGGCTAGAGAGGCAATGGCGACGTACTCACGATGAAGCGACTAGAACATCTTATAGGAAGTTTATGAAATCCTATGAGATGGCAATCAAGGCCGCAAAGAAAACATACTTTGCGACCAAGATTGCATCTGCAAATTCGCGCCCAGCCCAATTATTTAGAATAATTCGGAATCTTACCTCATTGCCACAGGGCAATCCAAAAGCTAAGGAATTGGAGATAGGCTGTGAGGTCTTTGCGAAATTTTTTGCAGAGAAGGTCCAATCGCTCCGCCACGACTGCCCCGCCAACTTAGATGCAGTAAGTGAACTTGAGGCCCAATGCGTGTCTTCAGATTTAACCTTGGACTGCTTAGACCCACTCAGCTTGGAGGAAGTCGACAGAATTCTTGGCACTGCACGACCCACAACTTGTGACCTGGACCCTTGCCCCTCCTGGTTAATTAAGGCCTGCCAGGAGGAATTGAAATGTCCTATACGGGACATCATAAATCGATCCCTTTCGGAGGGTGTTTTCCCAACATCCCTGAAAGAGGCAGTGGTCCGCCCTCTTTTGAAAAAAGTTACATCAGACCCGTCCGTATTGGCACATTATCGGCCGGTCTCAAATTTGCCCTTTCTGGGCAAAATTATTGAGAGGGCTGTGGCGTTGCAGCTGCAGAGCTTTCTGGAGGACGCTTCCACCTTGGACCCATGCCAGTCCGGCTTTCGCCCGGGCCATGGGACGGAAACAGTCTTGGTCGCCCTCATAGATGACCTCCGGCGGCAACTGGATCGGGGTGGCTCGGCAGTATTGCTGCTGCTCGACCTGTCGGCGGCGTTCGACATCGTCGACCACCGGCTGCTGGCCTGCCGCCTCGCCGACGCAGGAATTCGGGGGCTAGCCTTACAGTGGCTCTCCTCCTTCCTCAAAAATCGGGGACAAAGGGTGGCAGTTGGAGGGAAGCTGTCTCAGAGACACCCTCTGCACTGTGGGGTGCCTCAGGGAGCAGTTCTCTCCCCGATATTGTTTAATATCTTTATGCGCCCCCTTGCCCAGATTGCGCGGAGGTATGGGCTCGGTTGTCATCAGTACGCTGATGACACCCAGCTCTATCTATTGATGGAAGGCCGGACTGGCGATGTCCCTATAAATTTGGACCGGGCGTTACAGGCCATGGCTGACTGGCTCAGGCTGAGTGGGCTGAAGCTGAATCCAACGAAGACTGAGGTCCTTTGCGTGGGCCGGGACGGACCGGGAGGGGAGATCATTCTGCCGGCTTTTGACGGTGCGCCACTGATACCAGTGCGCAGGGTCAAGAGCTTGGGGGTGCTACTGGAATCCTCGCTATCAATGGAGACCCAGATAGCCGCCACCGCAAGATCCGCCTTCTTTCATCTTAAAAGGGCGAGGCAGTTGGCTCCCTTCTTGGAACGCGACGACCTAGCAACTGTGATCCACGCAACGGTCACCTCAAGATTAGACTACTGCAATGCCCTCTACATGGGGCTGCCCTTGTGTCGAACGCGGAGACTCCAGGTAGTGCAGAATGCGGCGGCCAGGCTGCTAGCGGGACTACCTAGATGGGAACACGTGCAGCCTGTGCTGCGGGATCTGCATTGGCTGCCGGTTGTCTACCGTGTTCGCTATAAGGTGCTGGTTATCACCTTTAAAGCCCTATATGGCCGAGGACCTGCCTACCTACGGGACCGCCTCTCCCCATATATTCCCCAGAGAGCACTAAGATCCAGCTCCCAAAACCTTCTACAAATCCCTGGGCCAAAAGAGGCCAGACTCAAGATAACCCGGGAGCAAGCCTTTTCACGAATGGCCCCTCGTTGGTGGAACCAACTCCCAGAGATGGTGCGAGCCCTGCGGGATCTGAATCAGTTCCGCAGGGCTTGCAAAACCCATCTTTTTCAGCTCTCATTTGGAACAGGACCTGACCAAACTGACTAACTATTGTAATTTTAGCCACTTTATGTTGAAATTGGAACTGATGTATGATAATATGTAAACTATGACCGACAGAAATATAGCACCTATTTCTACCTACTTTATATTTTTATATCTTTTAATCTCCTATTCTCTTATTTTTATATTTTTAAACTTTATTAATTCATGTAATTGTATTATTTAAACTATTGCTGTCTATTTTAACCAAATCATGCTTGTCATGTCTGTGAGCCGCCCTGAGCCCGCCTTCTGGCGGGGGAGGGCGGGATATAAAAATAAAATTTGCTTTTGCTTGCTTTGCTTTGCTTTGCTTGCTTATCACAGGCATTATGATGGATACTAATAGGCCTTTTCCACACAGTCTCCTACTCCATATCAGGTCAGGATTGTGCACCGGATTTAGTGAAGAGTTCCGCACATTCTGCTCCTGATCAATTTTTTGGTCCTTCTTTTCTCCCTCTAACACGGGTTTTCTGGACTCCTGATTTTTGCAGTCACCTCTTTTACTCCTTCTTTTAAAGCCACGGCTGTGTGTGCAGAAATCACACATTCAGGACAAGATTGCCCGCCCCTTCGCAGATCTTCATGCCCACCATTCTCCCTTCCAATGACGCATATGATGATGCTGCAAAATCTTTTCTTGTTACCAGCCGCAATGGCGCCATGAGCCTCTTTTTTAAAAAAACCTGCATACTCTTTGCATTACAACATAATTTTGGGCCATTTCTGAAGTATCATTCCAATCAAATGCCATGTTATTCAGAAATTGCTTGCTGCTCATTGCTGCTGAGCCACAATGCTGCCTTGCTACTTTTTTAAAAAAAAACTGCAAACCTTTTGCATTGCAACGTAATTTTGAGCCATCACCTACCATTTCTGCAGTATCATTCCAATAAATGCTATTTTGAAAACAATTGCTGCTCATTGTTGCTAAGCCTCTGCATTGCCCTGGGAATGTTTTTAAAATTTTTGAATTGTGCTTATTTTTATGTTTTGACTTATCCTGCCATGCATGGAGCACACACATTGTCTTCATTGAAGAGGAGGGATGCAAATTCCAGGCACACAGTTTTCATCTTCAGGGAGCGCACAAGGAAGTAATCATTACTGAGATTGTTGAAGACAGAGATATTGCCGTTATTCCAAAAAGTGTGCTTATTGCTCCAAACACCTTCCAACATGTTTGTGAGCATGCTTGAGATAAAAGTTAAATAAAATATGGAGTTCCCTGAGCTTGGTTTCTTCAAAATTCCCCCCCAAAACATTCAAGCAGTGGTGGCTAAATACAGATGACTGATCTGAATGCAGACAGAGATCAAAGTGCCTATTGGTTATGCTATAACATAACCACACATGCAAGCAAAAAAAGAGAGAGAAAGGAGTGGAGTAAGATGACTGGAAAAGGGGGAAAGGAACAAAATTTGAAAAGGATTAGTCAATGAGGAACCATTTGCTCTGGACCATACACCAAAGTTGAGGCAGTAGTGTGGATACAAAATTTGAACTGGAGGAAAATCAACCCGCAGCACATGAGAAGCAAACAGACCAGTGCGGAAAAGGCCATAGTGTTTCCATGATCACAGAAACACTATCAGCTGTATGTATGACTTTTCAAAGTTAAGTGTCATTTTATTCTGATGGCATCATAAGGGCCCCATACTTTCTCCCAGTCAAAACCTCCTCTGTTAGTGGGGTTCCCAAACAATTTGGACAGAGTTATTTTTAAGAGGCACTCCCTTTTAGAGCCTAAGTGCCAAGAGACCTGGAACCTGGGTCCGGTTTGGGTAAGAGCATCTCTGCCTAAGTGGAGCCTAGTTTTGTGACCTTCATAAGCTCTCAAGGCAAGTGCATAGCATCTATCATAATATTCAAAATGGAACTTGCAGTTGTTTGAAATATGGTGGCTGCACATGCATCACTTATTCACACCTTGAATGATGCAGTTCCCATTCACTTTCAGTGCAGTTTGAAACTAGATTTTATTGTGTGAAACAGCAAAATCCACTTACAATTCCTGAAGTGCATTGAATATGGACAGAAAGAGCACTATTCAGCACGTAAGAAAGTGCCCAAATAGCTGCATGTGGAAGTGCTGCTTCTCACAAATGGTGCCTCAGCATAAATGGAATCTGATCATGACTTTCACAGCAGCCCCTACATATTCTGATGAAAAGATGTAAAAATCACTGTATGCATTAATTGTCTATACATCTCCTCTTCCACACTTATAGTTGATATTCACTTTTCTTGCACTACCTAATAATGAATATAATTATATTCTTTTTTTTTCTAAGATAAAGACCCTCCTGCTTGATAATTAATGGAAGGGCTCAATAAGAAACAAGAATGCGATTTTTTAAGTCAGCTTTGTTAAAAGCTGTAATCTTAAGTGCACTTTTCTTGGAATAAGCCTTACACCTATTTACAATTCCTCTCTAAGTTCTTAAGGAAGTCTGTTTTCCAGTGCATTGGTAATAGTTAATTTTAAAACTCCATGCCCTTTTGCAGAACTCTCATTTTGGCAGTGAAATACTTGGGAAGTTTATGATGACAATTGGACTGTGTGCAGCTAAACCCATTAGTAAAACTATCACCTGAGATGCGTTTCCAATTGCTAAACAGCTTGGGCATTATCTGAACCTCTTATCCATAAAGCACTTAAAAAGACTTTGTAATGAGATTTTAGGAGGACATGGATTGATTAGCTCTTATTCTCATTTAGGAAATGATACCCCCTCTTAGATTTTAACGTCTGTTTTCACTAATGTCTACAGTTTAGAATCATATATTTAACTCTGGTCTAGCAATGCACTACCTCTGCAACAGAAGAAATACCATTAAGCTTCAAATGAGCTGTGTTCAAATAGATTCGCTCAGTACAATGGATGTTAACCAGGGGTCATTTTATAGAAAAATAGGTGCTGGCTATACCCTCTACTGGTCAGGTAAGTCAAAGGCTGAGAGCCGCCTTTCTGGCGTTGGCTTCATGGTCAGGAACTCCATTGCCTCCAAACTCGAAAACCTGCCAACAGGTCACTCAGATTGCATCATGTCCATGCGCCTCCCACTTCAAAACAAGCAGCATGCAACACTCTTCAGTGTGTATGCCCCAACCCTTCAAGCAGATCCTGCAGAAAAGAACAAGTTCTATGCTGATCTACGCAACCTCGTACGGAAGACCCCTACAGAGGACAAGGTGATCATCCTTGGTGACTTCAATGCCAGAGTAGGTAAAGACTCGGAAGCCTGGAAAGGAGTACTTGGCAAACACGGCATTGGCAACTGCAATGATAACGGGCGCCTCCTGCTAGAATTCTGCACGGAGCACCAGCTCACCATCACCAACACTATCTTTCAACAGAAGAACAGCCTGAAGACAACCTGGATGCACCCACGGTCCAAGCACTGGCACCTTATCGACTACATTCTGGTGCGCCAGAGAGACCTTTGAGATGTCTTACACACCCGAGTAATGCCCAGTGCGGAATGTCATACGGATCATCGTCTTGTACGCTACAATCTCCGTCTTCACTTTAAACCCACACCCAGGAGAGGAGGGATCCCTCGGAGGAAGCTTCAGGTTGGCAGCCTTCAGTCAGCCGAAGTTAAAGCTGCCTTCCAGGCAAAACTCCAGTCAAGAATTGAGGACCCCAGTTGCCCCACAGACCCTTCTCCAGAAGCACTCTGGGAACACCTAAAAACTACCATCCTGTTGATCTCTGAAGAAGTCCTCGGGTTCTCCACAAGGAAAAACAAGGACTGGTTTGACAAGAACAATCAAGAGATCCAAGAATTACTAGTGAAAAAAAGATCTGCCTACCAAGCACATCTTGCTCAGCCCTCCTGTCCCGGGAAAAAAGCAATCTTTCGCGCTGCATGTAGCAACCTCCAGCGCAAGCTTCGAGACATTCAGAACGAGTGGTGGACCAAGCTTGCAGAGAGAACCCAGCTGTGTGCAGACACTGGTGATTTAAGAGGGTTCTACGAAGCCCTGAAGGCAGTATATGGCCCATCATATCAGGCTCAGAGTCCCTTGCATAGTGCAGACGGCCAAGTGCTCCTCACAGACAAGGCATCCATACTGAACCGGTGGTCGGAGTATTTTCAGGTTCTCTTCAGTGCCAACCGCGTAGTTCAAGATTCAGCAATCCACCTCACCCCCACTTCAACCAGTGAAAACAGAGTTGGATGAGATCCCCACCCTAGAAGAGACTGTTAAAGCCATCAAGCAACTGAAAAGTGGCAAGGCAGCGGGAGTTGATGGAATCCCACCAGAGATCTGGAAGCATGGGGGCACAGTACTACATAGCACACTTCACAAAGTACTTGTCACCTGCTGGGAACAAGGCAAACTACCACAGGACTTTCGCAATGCAATCATCATCACTCTACACAAGAACAAAGGAGAAAAGTCAGACTGCTCCAACTACCGGGGGATAACCCTGCTCTCCATCGCAGGCAAAATCCTTGCCAGAATACTCCTGAACAGACTGGTGCCCACCATTGCAGAAGAACTCCTCCCAGAGAGCCAGTGCGGCTTCAGAGCTAACAGGAGCACCACCGACATGGTATTTGTTCTCAGGCAGCTCCAAGAGAAATGCAGGGAACAGAACAAGGGTCTATATGTGACTTTTGTCGACCTTACCAAAGCTTGTGATACCGTTAGCAGGAAAGGCCTGTGGCAAATCTTGGAACATTTAGGATGTCCCCCAAGGTTCCTCAGCATGATCATCCAGCTACATGAAGACCAGCGAGGCCAAGTCAGACACTGCAACGACCTCTCGGAGCCCTTCCCAATAGGCACAGGTGTAAAGCAAGGCTGCATTCTCGCGCCAACTCTCTTTACGATCTTCTTTAGCATGATGCTTCAAAGAGCCGCAGTAGATCTAGATGATGACGATGGTGTCTACATCCGCTATCGCACCGATGGCAGACTGTTCAACCTGAGGCGACTAAAGGCTCACTCCAAGACAATGGAAAAACTCATCCGAGAGCTACTATTTGCTGATGATGCTGCACTCGTCTCCCACTCGGTATCAGCTCTGCAGCATATGACGTCCTGCTTTGCAGAGGCTGCCAAGCTATTCGGCCTAGAAGTTAGTCTGAAGAAGACAGAAGTTCTCCACCAGCCTGCACCCCAGGAAGATTATCACCCTCCCTGCATCACTGTGGGTGAATCAGTACTGAAGACAGTCCAGCAGTTCAGCTACCTGGGGTGCATCATCTCCTCAGATGCCAAGATCGACAAGGAGATTGACAACAGGCTGGCAAAGGCAAACCGTGCATTTGGCCGACTGCACAAAAGAGTGTGGAGCAACAAGCATCTGAAAAAAGGCACAAAGATCAATGTTTACAAAGCGGTTGTGATGACAACCCTCATCTACGGCTCCGAATCGTGGGTTTTATACCGTCATCACCTGCAACTCCTTGAGCGCTTTCATCAGCGCTGCCTTCGCACCATCCTCAACATCCACTGGAGTGACTTTGTGACCAACACTGAAGTCCTTAAGAGGGCGGCAGTTACAAGCATCGAAGCACTGCTGTTGAAGACGCAGCTGCGCTGGGCAGGGCATATTTCTAGGATGGAAAACCACCGCCTTCCCAAGATTGCTCTGTATGGCAAACTTTCCACCGGCCATCGAAATAGAGGGGCACCAAAGAAGAGGTACAAGGACTCCTTGAAGAAATCCCTTGGCACCTGTCGCATCAACCATCACCAGTGGTCTGACCTAGTCTCAGATCGCAAAGCATGGAGGCACACCATCCACCAGGCTGTCTCTTCCTTTGAGAACGCACGCATAGCTGGTCTTGAGGACAAAAGGAGATTGAGGAAGAATCGCACTGCTACAGCACCAACCCCAAATCACTTTTCCCTGCAGCCCCTGTGGCCGGATCTGCCTGTCCCGCATTGGTCTTGTCAGCCACCAGCGAGCCTGCAGCAGACGTGGACTACTGCACCCTTCTTAAATCTTCGTTCGCGAAGTCAAGCCGAGAGAGAGGTGGTGGAGCTCATCCAGGGATTGTTATGCAGCTGCACATACTATTCAATGGACAAGGTGGTGGAACTCTCAGAAGGAGGAGGTGGAACTCTCAGAAAGGTCCAGGAGCTGTGCTCCTGTGAGCTCCCACTGAATCTGAGGCCTGATGTTAACAGATGCCTGCACTAAGAGGTTACGGGGTTCCATGTCTTTGCAAATAACATTATCTTGTTTTCTGCCCTTACTTCTTGTCAATATACTAGAGGCACCTAATTAAAAAATTGAGTTCCTTTTTATTTTAATGTAATCTTATTAACCTAATTGTGCCCCCTGATTTTTGGTGGAGGGGTGGTAGTGGTGATTATTATTGAAGTTTAAACTGTTTCCAAAAATAATGTTGCCCAAGCATGTCTAGTGTTATAGTATGCAACATTTAAAACAGATGAAAAGTAAAGTGTTCAGTTGCCGGTGATCAGTGATCTAACTTTTCTAGATTCGTATTCAGGTCTGTCCCTTCTGAAATGATTTGAAGACTAGGTCCCATTAAAATTTATTGGATGGAAGCCATTCCTTATGATAAGAGCTAGTATTAGCAGGACCCTCATAGGCTGGGACATGCACATTGTTCTTTTTTACCCAGTCATTGTCCTCCCTTCCAGACAAGCAATTTTCCATATTTAACTTGCTTGCTCACTTGCGTGCTTATTTATTTATTTGGCTTACATCCTGCTGTATCCTGAAACGGGATCAGGGCAACTTACAGTGAGTGGATATAAACAAACACAGTACCATATAGTAAAATCGACTTCTCACACACACACACACACACAATAGATTTCACCTCAAGGAAGGAGCTCCTATGCTAGAAACAGGCTGGCCCCAATGGGCTTCCCATTTTAGAGTTTTAATTAATTAAAACCTAAATTTAGTAGACCCTAGTACACTAATAAAAGAGCCCTGTGGTGCAGAGTGGTAAAGCTGCAGTACTGCTGACCTAAGCTCTGCTCACAACCTGAGTTCAATCCCGCCTGAAGCTGGGTTCGGATAACTGGCTCGAGGTTGACTTAGCCTTCCATCCTTCTAAGGTCGGTAAAATGAGTACCCAGCTTGCTGGGGGGAAAGTGTAGATGACTCAGGAAGGCAGTGGCAAACCACTCCATAAAAAGTTTGCCATGAAAATGTTGTGAAAGCAACATCATCTCAGAGTTGGAAACGACTGGTGCTTGCACAGGGGACTACCTTTACCTTTAGTACACAAATAGTGCATGTTAGTCTAGTTCTCATAACACTGACAATCTAGTTTTAAAAAGAGAATGCCTATTACAGAACTGTAATCAAGCTATATAGATTTATTTTATATTCTGAGTTAACAATATTAATAATATTGCAAGAATATTCTGTAAATTTAACAAAGTTAGTAGTATTAGGTAACTCTTCAAGCTTTGCTTTAGCTCCCAAGTGAAGAGAGGACATAGGGGGCACCAGCTGCCTTAACATCACTATTACTATAACAAGGTGGTTCAGCCTTGCTGTTGCTTTTAGACCTAACACAGCATTTGATGTAGTCAATTATGACCTTATAACCTCACCAATATAGGAGTTTGGAGAACTAAGAGTGTTTTTCCTCCTTTCTCTATGGTCAGAGACACAGGGGAGCACTTGGCAAGCGAGTCTCCTTGTGATACCTACTGGAATGTGGAGTGCCACAGGGGGTAATCCTTATGTCAGTCAGTGTTGTTCAGCATCTATATGTGCATCCTCACCCAGTTGATCTGGGGGTTTAGACTGGGTTGTTACCAGTATGCTGATGACACCCAGCTCTATCTGTTGTTGGACAACCTTCCAGACTCCACCCCAGTGAGCTTGGACGGGATTTTGGAGGTCAGGGCTGAGTGACTACAGAAGAGTTGGTTAAAGCTAAATCCAATGAAGACAGAGGTCCTTGGAGGCAGATTCAGGAATCAGGACCCCTGCCTTAGATGGGGCACTGTTGGTGCTGGCTCAGAAGATGGGGAGCTTATGGAGGCCCAGGTCACTACAGTTGCCAGGTCTGCCTTTTTCCATCTCCAGCAGATCAGGCAGCTGGTTCCCTATTCTTTCCCCTTGGAACTGTCTACAGTGACTCATGCAATGGTCACTTCTAGGCTTGATTACTGTAACTTGCTTTACATGGGCTTACCCTTGAAGCTGATCTAGAAGCCCCAGCTAGTGCAAAATATGGTGGCATACCTGCTGACTTCAACACCGGTGTGGACATGAATTCATCCAGTACTGCGACAATTGTACTGGCTACTGATTGAGGAGGGGCAGCCCTGCCACTAGGCAGATCAGGCAATTGCTTAGGGTGATGGCCTCCCAGGGGCACCGAATTGGCCACCACCCATGTGATTGCAAATGCAGTCTTGCCAGTGGCTCCCTGAGACCCCGAGGTTGGATCTGGTCACTTTCCCGTCTGCTGCCAGAGAGGGTGCTGGCAAGGGGCAGCCACATCGAAGCAGCAGAGCATGTGCTGCCTACCAGCGCTGCCCTCCCTCAGCCTGGGCAGTGGTGAGGCTGCTACCTTTCAGGCTCAGGCTGGCTAGGGCTGAAAGGAAAGGAAAGCAGTGGTGATCAGTCAGCCTCTCTGCCCACAGACCAGGCAGGAGGATTGGTGCCCAGCCTATAGACAGCAGCCACAGCGGCGGCTGAGCAGGGCTGGTGAAAACCTTCTTGCCCTGAATGTGGAAGCCCCGCATTGGCCCCCAAAGGTGTTGGCGGAGTCGGAGAGAAAGATGCATACACTTTGCCATTCTGGATTTCTAGGGCCCAATAAGGATGGGAAATGTTCTAATTTCTATGGTGCTCAGGGTTTTTTTGGGGGGGGGGGCATGAAAACAAACAGCAGCCATCTTGGTGTCTTGAGGGGGAGGGGAGCACAAAAACAAATGGCCAGCCTTAATTAGACGAGTTAGTGGAAGGCCAAACCTCCCGGAGCGGGCTGGACTCGCTGAAAGGTGGGCAGATCTACGTGAGGGATTTTGGAGAGGCACCGCTTTCCCTGGAGACTGAGCTGAGCCAGGAGCAGGAGAGGCAGGCAGAGGGAGGAATAGATGGGGAAAGAAAAAAAGGAAAAGGGAGCCAGAAAAAGGAGAGAAAGAACTGGGGAGGAAGAGAAAGAGAGAGAGAAGGAGAGAGTAAAAGTTGGAGAAAGTGGGAGGGGGGGAAAGAGAAAAGGAAAGAGAGAGGAGGGAGGGAGGAAGAGGAGGGGTTAAGGAGAGAAAGAAAGAGGAGGAGATGGACAGGCTGGTAAGTGGAGAGCCCAGCTTTGGTTCTGGCTGGAGCTTTGCTCTGGCAGGGTTCCTCCACTCACCTTCAGCTGTTCCTCCACCCGCCCAAAAAAGCACCTCAGAGCTGCTGCTGGCAGTGTTTATCCAGTCCCCTGTTTCCTGGTGGCACGGAATGGGGGTGTGTGTGTGTGGATAACTGATCATTGTTGAGTCACTTGAGGTGTGTCCTGAGTTTCACTTGTCAGTAGATCCCCAGTCAATCCACACATAGGGAATCATTGTAGCCCTTGTGCATGCCAATGCCCTCTGGTATGCATCCCTCCCCCTCCCCCCACCCCATAAGAAATACTCAGATGTTGCATGGCAGGATGGATGTCGCCACTTGTTGGGTGCTGGGGTGGAAAGGAGGACCACATCGCTTGTGTAACTCCCTCCACCCTCTCCCACTTCTACCCCAGGAAGCCCTCTGGATCTAGTACCTTTTTAGAACTATTTTTAATGTCTTTATTTAATGTAGTCTGCCCTTTGCTACGTTATGGTACTGCTCTTTGTGCTTTTAATTTGCTTTTTCCATTTGGAAACAGGGATTGAAGAGCAGGGAAATCTGTGCACAAAAATCAGATTCTGTTTTTAAATGCAAAAGTTTGGATAGGAAGAACATGATTTGGACTAAAAGTAACTTGAATTGGGTATTTCTCTTAAAGTAATATGACAGGACACTAGGATTGTAGAAAGTGAATAGTTTTAATTAGACTGATATGCAGTTGTTGCTTTTGCTCAATTGTTGCTTGTGCTAGGTGCATTCAATTATCCTCTTTATTCTGTACTTATATAGGAGAATCGGAAGAAGTGTGCATGCACACAAAAGCTTATACCTTCAATAAAATTTTGTTGATCTTAGAGGTGCCACTGGACTCAGTTTGGATAGCTTGGGAAATAGGGATCCATTTTCTGGATTTTTCCCTTTTTTTTTTAGTAAAATAGAAAAAATCTTTCTAAGGCACAGAAGACTTTTTAAGGCACAGAAGACTTTCTAAGGCACAGAACCCTTAGAAGATCCTGCAAGTAATGGAAATAGGAAATACTCCAGCCAGAGAGCTAAATGCTATAACATCTTAATTGGCTCACTGCTCCCACAATTGGCTACCTTATGTCTAACTAATAAACCTTATCAGGCATATAGATGGGTTTCTGTCCTTGTCCCATGAAGACAAATAGTGGGACCCACACTGTAGTTTCTGTTTGTGCTTCTCTGAGTGATCAGGCAATGATTGTGCAAAGCAAAGGGTTCACATGTGTCTAGACAGCACTAGCTATTGCTAGTGTGTACTACTTGATGCTCACCCAAATGTGGCTGTGTTTCCTGTCACCTTCATCAGTTTCTGAGGGGAGGTTACAATTACAGAGGTTACATGCAGATACATGTACTGTGCCTGCTGTGTGGCCAGGGCCGGCTCACCCAGTAGGCAAACTAGGCAGTTGCCTAGGGTGCCAGGAAGATGGAGTGCCAGTGCCCACAAGAACTGCCTAGCTTGCCTGCATGCCTCCTCCCCACTGCTGCCCACTCCCTCCCTTTCCTTGCACTTTGCCTGCTGCCCACTCCCTGGCCCAATCAGAGAAGTGTCTGAGACTGGACCTATCAACTTTGATGCGGCTGGTGCAGCATCTAATCCTTTGAAGCATGCACAGGAGAAAGCTTCACTCCCCCTCACTTCCGGTTCCAGGAAGGAGAGGGGAGAAGCCTTCTACCCCATGAGCTTCAAAGGATTAGATGGTGCACTGCCTGCATCAAAGCCAGTATGGCCCAGCCTCAACCTGGCACACTCTGATGGGGGGCAACAGAGCACCATGCTGCATTGCAGCACTGGGGAGGGAGGGTGAAAGCAGTGTGTGTGGGGGGGGAGGCAGGTAGGGTTTGCACACACACGTTCCTTTGAAGCACATGCAGGAGAAGGCTTCGCTGCCCCTCACTTCTGGTTCCAGGAAGGAGGGGAGAGAAGCCTTTTCCTATGTGAGCTTTAAAGGATTAGATGGCACACCACCTACATCGAAGCCGGTAGGGCCCAGCCTCAGTGTGGCGCACTCTGATGGGGGGGCGACAGAGCGCCATGCTGTGTTGCAGCACCAGGAAGGGAGGGAGGGTGGTGGTGGTGAGGAGGAAGCAGGCAGACTTTGCACACACAAGGTTCCTTTGAAGCGCATGCAGGAGAAGGCTTCATTCCCCCTCACTTCCGGTTCCAGGAAGGAGAGGGGAAAAGCCTTCTCTTGCTTTATTTATTTATTTATTTTAGTATATTTCTATTCCGCCCATTCCCGTAGGGCTCAGGGCAGAGTACAACATATGATAAAACAATAAAATACAATAAAAAACATTCTATAAACTGACAACTCATCAGCACTCAGATTACCGTGTCATCACGTATTGCCCAGCCTAGCTGTCTCACATCATGGCAGTTTTTATTCCATTTCCTAGCACAGATGACAGTGCTGGCCAGGGAGACCAACCAGATCAAGAACAGACACCCACAGCCTCAGCTAAAAAGCCTGGCGGAACAGCTCCGTTTTATAGGCCCTATGGAAGGCTAATAAACCAGGTAGGCTTTAAAGGATTAGATAGCGTGCCACCTGTATTGAAGCCAGTAGGGCCCAGCCTCGACATGGTGCGCTCTGACAGGGGGGGGGGGGATGACAGAGTGTGGTGCTGCATTGCAGCGCTGGGGAAAGAGGGAGGGCAGGCAGCTGTGGGGGGGTCATGGCAGGGGAGACTGCCTGGGGCTCTACTGTTTAGAAAGGTTGTTATCTGAGCAGTGGAAACAGTTATTTTTGTCTCTTCTTTGAGCTGAATGTGAGTGCTTTAAATTACTAAATCTATTTTGACAGGGTAACCTTCAGATCTTATTGGGACAGGCAGGATCAAGATCTAAGGGGGCTTAGACCATTGACAAAGCTCCTTTTTGCAAACATGTTCTTTGTGTTGATGCACTCCAAACTTTGTAGTGCTGAAGGCTCTGACCAGCTCAGGCCATGGCTCATTGGCAGAGCATCTGCTTGGCATGCAGTGGGTCTCAGGTTCAATTCCTAGCATTTCCAGTTAAAAGAAACAAGCAGTAGGTGATGTGAAAGACCTCTGCCTGGGATTCTGGAGAGCCACTGCCGGTCTGAGTAGACATTACTGAGCTTGATGGGCCAACAGTCTGATTCATTATAAGGCAATCATACTAGATAGTTTTTAATGTGCTCTCTCCCTTTGCAGTTGGTGTCTAGAGTCGGAGCTGGAGATTATTGCTTGCCAGAATATTTCACTTTCAAGAAAACTTTCAGGAAATGGGAAAGAGATTGTGCCAGCAGCTAATATTGCCTGATATTCATTATGTGATTCTTACAAGATTATGGTTATGGTTATGTTTACATTTTATGTTTGTGTGTTATCAGTTGGCTATTGGGCGGGGGGGGGATGCCAAAAGTTAGCCTTGCCTAGGGCACCAGATAGTCTACGGCCGGCCCTATGATTACCAGATCCGTTTCAAGATGTTGGTACTGACCTTTAAAGTCCTATGTGGTCTGGGCCCAACATATCTAAGAGACTGCCCTGGAGAACCTTGTACTCAGCAGACCATTACTTGCTGGTTGTCCCCAGAGCAAAAGAGTCCACCTAGCCATGACTGAACCACAAACTGATATGAACCAGGAGAGTGGTTTGCAAACTGAACAAGTTCATATAAGTTCATGAGCCATTTCATGTTTAGCTGCAATTAGCTGGAATATTCCTATAAAATTGCTTCTGTCTTCAGTCTTGTACATTTCCATTCAAATGATAAAAGCCACACAATGGCACAGAGTCTAGTTGTGAAGTGCAGAACAGTCTAGACAGGTAGGACATTGGGATCTTAATGCAGGGGAGGATGAAAAAACCGCATCAGGGAAACGTTTTAGATTTATTAGGCTCTGCAGAACATTTTGAGACAAGAAGAGTCTGTACAATGAAATTGGTTCCATGGGTGCAAAGACTGCAGGATCTGTCATCCCTTCCCCCCACCCAAGAAATTTCTGGTCATGGGAAAGTTTATACCTTCTGTATACCAATAGGCAAACCAGGCTGGTGGCTATAGTTGGGAGGGGGAAGGAAAAGATATCATTCCTTTTCACTCATGGAAGAGAAAGAGAGGAATAATTTTCCCCCTTCCCTTCCTCCACTTCAGCCACCCGAGCCATTATTAATACATGGCTGAACAGGGATTTAAATCTGTGTGTGCCAGATCATGGCTATAACAGAAGTTCAGATAAAATGTACAGCACAGATTAGGAAAGTTAGTAACATATTCAAGGTGATCTCAGAATGGTTAACAAGTAGAGTCAAAGAAGCTATCAAGGAATGCTTCCTTTTCTTGCCCAAATTAAAGCAACCCTAAAGTACAAAAGAAACTCTGGATGACAAATGTATGTTGACAAGCAAAAGAGAAAAATAAAAGAAACAAAGAGAGAAGATTGAGGATATTACTAAATTATAGACATGAGGACTTCATGGACACTCTTATTTTGATACACAAACTCAATTTATGCATTGCAGGCAGCTAACTTGGTCTTGTCACCAAGAGTTCAAATAGCCTTCTTGTCTTTGATGGATTACCAGGATGTTTTACAGTACTGAGGCTAGTGATTCAGATTCATTATTACCAATATATCTTTGCCATATGCAAATGCACAGTCTTATGGAGAATAACAGCTATACTGGAAGTAAGAATCAGCTGGCAAGATTTGTTTGTAGTCTCCTGCTGAAATAAAAATGACAAGTGGTGATTAACCAAATATACTCATATATATATGTATGGATGTGTGTGTGCTGAAATTTCTCATTGGATTCCTCAAATAAAGAATTACAAGTGAAGTTATCAACATTTGTCAACTTTCTGTTTTATATGTTAACTTTTCCCTACTGAGAAGCTTTGATGTATAACAAAGTAGGAATCAAGTTCACCTTTAAGACCAACAAAGTTTTATTCAGAACGTAAGCTTTCATGTGCTTCAAGCACATTTCATCAGACAAGGAACCAGGCACAGTGCAGAGCTACATATAACTGGCAAGCAGTGGTCCAGAATGCAAAATGGTACAAATGACAGAATAGTAAGATTAACAAATTAAGCAAACCTTTGATCTGGGCAGCATGAGCACGTGAAAGAATAATTTTTGAAATTGACATACTCAATATAGGGATATTGGCTATATCTCATTACATATACTTAACCCATTTTCGCTATATTTTATTGCATTCTTTTTTTCTAATGGCAAACTAGAATGATGTTTACATGTTAAATAGTAAATTAGGTGGACAAAAACATCACTATCCAATGTATTTCTCTTTTAGCTATATTGACATGCTCAAATAGAGATATTGGCTGTTTATCTCATTACATATACTAAACACATCTTCCACTATATTTTAAAGTATTTTTCTTCTAATGGCAAACTATATGTATGTTACATGTTAAAAGGTAAATTAGTTGGATGGGAGAGCTGATAAAGTAATGCCCTCTATTTGACCCGGTTTATATAATAGAGTGATTGACAGACATTCTCACATTTTGACATATTACTGTTTTATTGCTTTCTAATCTAATCTCTGTTACTTGGAAGTTGGTGAAAAATATTTGAAAAGCATTTTTAATATCTAGCAATTCTGCTTTATGACTCTTCTGAGTATGGACTAGCTTCAGCATTTGCTTAACACAAAAGCTACTAGGTAGTTGCAGGCCTATTTGTTGATGGGTAATTGGAGCCGGACTCCACACCTTTGGCTTCTAGCTATGTTATATTATTTATGATGTGGAAAATAGGCCTTAAAGAGCCTGATAACACAAATACAACCTGTGACTGCAATAATCTAAAGTATCACTAGTATTGATTAGTTCCACATTCGCTTAATTGAAGTTGCCTTCGCATGTAATAGCCTTCAATAAGATTTCTCTCTTTCTTTACAGTATAACGAATGGCTTTTTAACATATCAGATAAAGAAGACTGCAGCTGATTTAGGGTACAGGTTGCATCTCTTTAGGATGCCATACCTTTAGATATCTCAGGCAAATATTATTCTTATTATTGATATTGCGATTCAGGTAACAAAAATCTTTAGTGTATTTATTCTACTTTCAGGAACATCTGCTTGGCATATGAAAAAAATTAATGATGCCTTATTCATTTTTGTAGTATCAATAACTGAAAAAAACATATATTGTATATTGTACTTACAGTTCACAAATTGGAATACTTCAGTAATAGGTTGATAAGCAATCAGCACATATCAAATCATCTAATCTCAGAGCTGCAGCATACGTAGTGGGGTTCCTGCTAGGGATGTGCAAAAAAAAAAAATTCGGATTTACACGGATTCGGAAGTATATGGGGGGGGATTCGGAATCCCCGTATACTCCTGAATGCCGCATTCAGAATAGCCGCATATACGGTAGATGCGCGGCTATTTCCGAATATACGGCCCTATTATACCCTATGGGCCATTGAAATCAATGGCAAATAGGGTATATTTGAAGCCATCTGGAGGGGAGGGGGTTTGAGGGAGAGCCCCCAAATTTGCAGGAGACCTGCAGGGGACTCTCCCCTCCAATTCCCCCAAGTCCCAAAAAGATTGGGCCAGGGGATCCCATTCCAGGGGCACCCAAAGATGGTGCCCCTATTCCATCATTATACCCTATGGGCCATCCCTCTATCTACTCTATGAACCCTGCAGTGCAGGCCAGGAACCAATATAAACCCAGTTGCCAATGTCACTGCCACACAAAACACAATCTGCTCAAGGTCTGCAGCAAACCCAGATGCCAGCTCTCCAGCCCTGCCCCATACAACACGGAGAGAGCTGGCCAACCACAACAAGCCTGCTGGTTCTGGGTCTCTCACCCAGGTGCCAGCTTCCCTGCCACAGAACACACAATCTACTCTATAAAAACAAGAAAGTGACCCAGCCCACACACACCCTCGCCAACCCCCACACCAACTTGAGGTAATTTAAAAAAAACAAAACAAAACCAGCAGAATCACAAAAGGCCAAGTGTTAAAAAAGTGGCCTTTTCACCAATAAGAAAGCTCAGGCCAAATCAGTCAACAACACCCCCCCCCCCTAAAATCAGAACCAGGAAAAGGGGGACAATGGAAATTAGTAACAGCAGCAGCACAACACAGCACAACACAGCAGCAACAAATCAAACACTGAATACTTTTAAAACAGTAAAAAATTAACTTTTAACAATACAGGAACTTTGCCAACCCCTCCCCCCCCCAAAAACCCCTTCACCCTAACCCCAAGAAATCCAAGCCACCCAAATCAGGAGAAGTAAAAGGACACTGCACTTTTAAAAGTCCTCTCACTAAATTAAGATATGGGCAAATTGGCAACCCCTCCCCACCCCAGGCCCCCTCCCCAAGCAGAAACCCCTAACCCCAAATAAGCTACCCCACGACCACCACCACCCAAATCTGGATAAGTAAAGGGACTCTGAGTCTTAAAAAGTCCTTTTACCAACAATAAATAAAAACAAGAACCCCAATACTGTCTTACCTTGTCTTCTGCCAGCCAGCCAGCAGCACAATCTATCACACCAACCAACAAAGCAGCAATGGAGGAGTCCAGACAGGAAGACTCCTTAAAAGCCCTGCAAAGCATGCATTTGCAATGCATTTTGCAAATGCATGCTTTGGATTGGCTGCTGGGGCTCCTCTTCCCCCTCCCCCCCTCCCTGATCCCAGGGAGGCTATGGAAAAGGCAACTAAAGGCGGGAAAGTAGGCAAGCAGCTCCTTTGAGGCTGCAGAAGCTACTTTGCCGCCTTTTGAATTGACAGCCGTATACTTACGAATAGCTATTCGTAAGTATACGGCGAGTCGTATTTGGCTGCCGTATAATGGGCACCTATGGGGATCGGCTGCAGCCTATTCTGTATACAGCCGAATCAGTGGTGATTTGGCTGTAAATACGGTTCGGCCGAACCGAATGCACATCCCTAGTTCCTGCTCCTACAGAAAATATACATTCCCAAAATACCTGGTCAATGAACCTTTCATGCTAGAACTTTTATCTTCAGGAAGCCATATATATGATTGGATTGGTTTTCCTTTGATAGCAGCAGTTCCTAGTGCAGTGCTTCCTGCTTTGTCGTCAGCCCAATCAGTGCTGTAACATTTTCTATGTGCAGCATTTTTATGCATGGAAAAAAATATGTGTAAGTTAAGTTCCATCAAGTCATTTCTGACATATGGCAACCCTTAGAATCAATGTCCTCTAAAAGTCCTATCATTACCAGCCTTGCTCAGGTCTTGCAAACTGAGGGCTGTGGCTTCCTTTATTGAGTCAATCCATCTCATGTTAGGTCTTGCTCTTTTCCTGCTGGTTTCAAATTTCCTAGCATTATTTTTTTTCTCCAGTGACCAAAGTATGATAGCTTCTCTTTAGTCATTTTAACTTCTAGGGAGCATTCAGGCTTGATTTGGGCTAGAACTCACTTGTCTTTTTGGCATTCTAACTCAGCTGCTCAGCAATTCCATTGAGTGATCATGAGTTCTTGCATTGTGAGAAAGGGAGAAAAGTAGTTCTTTCTCTATATCCCACGCATGATCTTGTAAACCTTTATCATGTCACCCCCTCAGTCAATGTTTCTCCATACTAAAGAGCCCTAAGCATTTTAACCTTTCTTCATAGGTGTCCTTTCATAGGTGTCCCAACTCTTTAATCATTCTAGTTGCCCTTTTCTGGACTTTTTTACAGTGCTATAATATCTTTTTTGAGGTGTTGTGACCAGAATTGTACACAGTACTCCAAATGAGGCCACAACATCGATTTATACAGGGGAATTATGATACTGAAATTGCTGAGCAGTCAGATATGATACTGTTACTGAGTAGTCAGATATGATATCTGAGCTTTCAGATATGATAGTGAAATTGCTGAGCAGGCTGATTAAAACTGATAAAAGGAAGTGCGTCTTCACCCCAAGGGTGATTAAAACATGGAATCCACTCCCACAGGAAGTGGTGGTGGCTGCAAACATAGCCAACTTCAAGAGGGGATTGGATAAACATATGGAGCAGAGGTCCATCAGTGTTTTTTACATTTCCAACATCTATCTGGCATCTTATTGTTCATCTTTGCCAACTTTTTAGGAGTCATATACCATCTGTGCATCATCTTAAAACAGTTTTCTTTAATACTCTGACATGTTGAGAGTTTCATAGAGTTCTTCCACAAATATTCCCATGTGTCCATCTGTATTTCTTTATTTACATTAATTGCCCACTTAATCATTTGAGATTTTACTACTTCATCTTCCGTAGACCATTTTAAAAGTAACTTATAAATTTTGAAATTAATTTTTCATTATCTCCAAGCAGAACTTTTTCCATTTTTGTATGTTCTCGTCTTATTCCTTCAGTTTTAACATTGCTTTTCACCAAACTTTTTATTTGATGCATTTGAAACCAATCATACTTATTATTCAACTCTTCAGCAGTTTTCAATTCTATTTTACCACTTTGTATTTTTAATAATTGATTATATGGCATCCTTTTTTCCTCTCTGTCTCAGCTGTTATTCTTATTACTTCTGCTGGCACTATCCATAGTGGTTTTCTCTCATTGCCATATATCTTATACTTCATCCAAACATTTAGTAGATTATTTCTTATATAATGGTGAGAAAAAAAACCATCCGACTTTTTCTTTCCATAGTACATATAAGCATGCCAGCCAAATTTATTTCCATGACCTTCCAACGTTAAAAGTTTTTTATTCAACAGTGTCACCCAATCTTTTATCCACACGAGACAAACTGCTTCATGATATAATCTTAAATCTGGTAGTTGAAATCCTCCTCTTTCCATAGCATCTGTTAAAACTTTCATTTTAATCCTTGGTTTTTTCCCGGCCCATACAAATTCTGAAATCTTTCTTTGCCATTTATTAAATTGTTTACTGTCTTTCACAATCGGAATAGTTTGAAACAAATACATTATTCTCAGCAAAATGTTCATCTTAATTGCAGCTATTCTACCAAGCAGTGACAAATTAAGCTTGTTCCATTTTTTCATATCTTCGTCCATTTTACGCCATAACTTTTCATAATTGTTTTTAAACAAATCAATATTCTTCATTGTTATTTCCACGCCCAAATATTTTACTTTAGGGGTAACTTCACATGCCGTTAATCTCTGCAATTCCTTTTGTTTACTTACTTGCATATTTTTACACAATTTTTTTTTACTTTTTTACTTTTCTTTATTAAAATAAAGTCCCGCCAATTCTCCAAAATCTTTTATTTTGGCTAACAACAAAGGTGTTACTTGCATAGGATTTTCATTTATAAATGTTATATCATCTGCAAATGCTCTATATTTACAGGAAACTCCTTTAATTCTTGTTCCTTCAATTTCTTCATCATCTTGTATTTGCATCAATAAGATTTCAAGAGTCATTATAAACAACAATGGTGAAAGTGGACAACCTTGGCTTGTACCTTTGCTGATTATCATTTCTTCTGTAAGATCTGCATTTATACATAACCTTGCACGTTGTTCAGTATAAATTGCGTTTATCATTCTTATAAAGTTTTCCCCCAACTTTATTTTTTCCATTACTGCAAACATAAAGTCCCAATTCAAATTATCAAAAGCTTTCTCTGCGTCCACAAAGAATAATGCAACTTCCTTCTCTGAATGTCTTTCATAGTATTCTACAATATTTACAACAGTTCTAATATTGTCTCTTATTTGCCTTTTAGGGAGAAAACCCGCTTGGTCTTCCTTTATAAAATTTATTAGATATTGTTTAAGCCGTTCTGCTAAGATTCTTGTGTATATCTTATAATCATTGTTTAATAATGAGATTGGTCTATAGTTCTTTTCATTAGTGACATCTCTATCTTCCTTTGGAATCAACGAAATAACTGCTTCCTTCCATGTATTTGGTATTTTCCCATTTATTCTTATCACATTCATTAATTTTTGAAGTTTCAGTATTAATTCTTCTTTAAATGTTTTAAACATTTTTGCCATAAATCCATCTGGTCCAGGAGCCTTTAATCGCTACTTCAATTTCTATTTTTTCAATTGGATCATTTAAAACTTTTTCCATATAATCAGTTAAGGGTGCTATTTTAATCTTCTGCAAATCTCTTCCATCAGCCACAATTTTATTAATAATTTTACATTCTCTCTTTTTCTTCAATTGCCAGGCCAAATGTTTTCCAGGTTTATTCGCTGCCTTGAAAGATTTCTGTTTTAATTTTTCCAAATTCCATTCCAATTCTTTATTTAACAGATGTCTTATTTGTGCTTGCAATATTGTAATCTCCCTTATAATTTCCTTTTTCCTGGCCTTTTCCTTAATTCACCTTCTTTTTTCTTAATTTCATTTTGAATGCCAAACATCTGTTTATCTTTTGCTCTCTTGTCTTTATTATTCAATGTTATTAGCAATCCTCTCATTACTGCCTTGTAGGCATCCCATACCATCTGAAATTCTATATCCTCTCTGTAATTTACTTGGAAGTACACTTTGGTTTCATTTTCTAGAGATGTCACTATTTCTTTATTTTGTAGTAAATCTTCATTTAATCTCCATCTTCATTTAATCTCCATCTTCTTGACTTTTTCAACAATTTTGTAATTTACATTATTGGGTTATGATCAGCCCCAAATCTTTAGTACCCCACAACATGTCAATTCTAGAGAAAGAACAATGTCTAGCTGAAAAAAAAGGTATAGTCCCATACTTCAGGATTAAGCTTCCTCTGTATATCTTCCAAACTCTCCTGTTTGACCAATTCAAAAAAAGACTTTGGCAATTTCCCTTCTTTATCATTTTTTTTTCTTCCCAGATCTATCATATTCTGAATTGTTCCATTAAAATCCCCCATCAATAAAATTTGCTCATAGGTCACTTCATCAAGATGTTGTGTAATATTTTTAAAGAAAATGTCTTTAGCTCCATTTGGAGCATAAAGTCCCAACAACAACTTTTTTGGCATTCAAAGTAACTTCTACTGCTATATATCTTCCATCCTTATCTTTAAATACCAATTTCGGGTCTAATTCTTGTTTAATATAAAAGACTACTCCTCTCTTCTTCTGTTCAGCTAATGTAAAATGTTAAGCTAGTCCCAATTGTTTATTCCATAAAAATTTATAATACTTATAATACTTTGTCTAATATGCACTTCTTGCAAACATACTATATTACAATTTTATTTTTTTTATCCAATGAAACGTTGCCTTTCTTTTTTGTGGTGAATTTAGGCTATTTACATTCCAAGTTATCAATTTGTAATCCATCATGGTGCAAATTCTTTATTTTCTTCATAAAATCTATGCAGTTCCTGTGTATTTGTGATTGTAATCCTTTTCCCTTGAATTTCAAAGCTCAAACCTTCAGGTATTATCCATCTATACCTCATTCCATTGTCACATAGTTTTTCTGTCAATTTTTTGTATTCATTTTCTCTATTGAAGTAGACCTAGCACGAGTTTGTTTCGGGTCTGACATATAAAAGAAATCAAAAATTTTAATCTCACCAAATTAAATTTGAGCCATCAGGCTTGATAAAGTGAAGCCTTTCCAATGCACCCAATTTCACTGTCCCAAAATGGCAGTCACAACTTTTGCTTCACTTTAAAAAAATTTTCTTTTTTCCCTTTTACCAGCTCAAATCTTCTTATCTACTATCCAACATTAGTAATTTTTTAATTGCCAAATCTGTTAACTCCACCAATTTTTAATGTCCCAATCACTTTAAAAACAATGTTAAACAATGTTAAAACTTAGTCCTCCCAACAACAATGGCCACCGATGTTTCTCTCAGGTATTATAATCCTAGAGTAGGCTGTTTGCTTTGTTGACTTCCTTCTTCTTCCTCTAATACTTCCTGCTTTTCTTGCCTTCAAATCTCGTTTCACTGGTAGAGAAATCTTACTATATCTGGGGCAACCCCATGTAGAGGGCATTACAGTAGTCCAACCTCGAGGTGACCGTCACTGTTGCTAAATTGCCGCACTCCAGAAAAGGGACCAGCTGCCTCACCCGCCTAAGATGAAAAAAAGTGGATTTAGCAGTGGCTGCTATCTGGGCCTCTAGGCTGAGCATGTTGAAGCAATCCAGAATTGGTCCAGAAGACAGGCATGGGGTCTTGAGTTCACATACTGTTTCCAATATGGCAGGGAGGTCGTGGCAAAGCGACGAGATCTTATCTGCAAAAAATTCTGCAAAAGCCTCACAGCCAATCTCCAATTCCCTAACATTTGGTTTGCCCTGCGGCAGTGTTGTAAGATTTCAAATTGTCCTAAACAATTGTGCCGGGCACAAACTTGCAGACACAAGCTTAGCTGCAAAGTAAGTCTTCTTTGTGGCTTTGACTGCCATCTCATAGGACCTCATAAACTCTCTATAAGATGTTCCAGAAGCTTCATCTCAAGCACGCTGCCATTGCCTCTCTAACCGTCTGAGCTCTTATTTCAGCTGCTGTAATTCCGGGGTATACCACAGTGCCAGCTTAACATGAGGGTGCAGAGGCCACTGAGGAGCGATTTCATCAATGGCTCTGGAGAGCCATTGATTACACCAGTATTACAGCCAAGATTACACCAGGTCATCGAGAGAATCGCCAGGGGGCCAGGGATCCCATAGAGCCATTTGGAACTGCTCAGGGTCCATCAGGCTCTTTGGGCGAGCCAAAATAAGCTCGCCACCTAAATGAGCTTGGGGTAGAACATCCACACGAGCCTTAAGGGCAAAGTGGTCTGACCATGGCACCGCCTCAGCGGTATTATCGTCCACCAAAACCCCGACTGCAAAGACCAAATCTAACATGTGCCCTGCCTGTTGAGTGGGTGATGTAACAAGTTGGGAGAGTCCCAGTGTCGCCATGGATGACACTAGATCCATCGCCTGACTGGAGGTCGCGTCATCAGCATGGAAATTGAAGTCGCCCGCTTGTCTGCGATTGGTGAAAGACCGAGTATCCTGGGAGACCCATTTGGGAGAGAGCTATGGTCTCTCCTTCTCACACCTAGATCTCAGTCACGCAAGCCAGGTCCACATCCTGTTCGAGCAAAAACTCTTGGAGGACTGAGGTCTTATTATTTATGGACCTGGGATTGCATAACACCAATGACAGAGGTGAGTAATTCAACCTGGCCCCACTACCTGTCACCATCGGGATGGGACACAGACTTGAAGGGGGCTGAGCACCACCATGTCTCAGTCTCCTTCCTTTATATCGATGTCTGTTCCCACCGTCATACCTCCCCCTCCCCAGGAATACTGGAATCCCCAGGCTGGTCATCCCCCACTGGTTTCCGCCTCAACCTAGGCTAGATGTACACACAACTCACCACCCGCAATTAACTCCCCAACCCTATCCGCCCTTGCCAATCCAATTCCCCTGATTTATCAATATCTGCCAATTCCAATGATTAACCAACCTCAAAATTCCCATTTAAATTAATTAGCTAAAATAATTAAGTTAAATCTGCTGGCTCATTAATTATAAGACCCTCCCAACAATTTAAACACCCTTAATTAATTTGCTAAAATTATATTTTATATCAAATAGCCAATTAATTAATTAAATAATAAATACATCCACATTAGTTAACAAAAACACCAATCAATTTAGCAGTTAAAAATCCGATCATTAATTTCTTTTGAAGATTAGCAGCTTGGAGGCAGTTGGAGGTAGATGTTGTGGCAAGATAAAGTGCTCCTGTGTCTCTAAAGTGCAGATATTAACTGGAATGTCAAAGTGCAATTGTACAGTGCAAAGTCTCCACTTCCTCATCCTTTCCAGCACAAGTTTTGTTTCAGACGTCCTTCCTGTGCAGCCTAGCAGACCTGGGGGGGTGGGGGGGTAAAGGCCCCCTTTGCGCCTCCTCACTATGCGGTCAGGATCCCCAGAGGCCCCGCCGGCAGTGGCAGCAATGAGTCGGGCCAGCATATAAACAGTTGTTTATGGAGTTTCCAGCCGGGGCCAGAGTGGTTAATCAGGGTTTTGTTCTCAGAGGGTGGCAGGTCCTTTATATGGATGTGTTCGGCACCTTTAATCTGGGATGTTTGGGTTTTTTATATCAGTTATGGGTAAGTGATTATAAATTAGCTAGCATTTTGTCTTGTTCCTGAGGGGTAAGGGCTCTGGAAGAGGTAATTCAATTCCTCTCAGAAGAATCATGCTTGAAAGGAACTTTTGAGGAAGGGACCTGTTTCTTTAGTTCTGTTTTGTCCTCTCTTCTGTGGATGGAGAGATACGATCTAAAATAAAAGCCACTTTAAAATTTCTCAGTTTTCAATCAGTCTCAAAATTTCAATTCAGTTCTATTGGATGCCTTCTTGGAAATCACTTTTGCTCTGATTTTTCTATCAGCCAAGGCAAAAAGTGCCATCCTGTAGGAGACAGAGGGATCCACTTTAGATAATACAAAGAATTAGTCTGTCAACATCAGAGCAAAAGTTTGTCAGTCCAAGATGGGAAAGGAGAGCGGGGATCATTGGAGATTCCTGCAAATACACAGAGGCAACATCAAAGATAGGCCTTGACTTCTGTGCCTTTTCATTGGCCCCTTCAGAGGAACTGGTTGGTCACTGTGTGATACAAGAGCTTGGATTATATGGAACACTTGTCCAATCTAAAAGGGCTCTTCTTATGTTCTTAAAACAAATCAATAATCTAATCTCAATAAATTATAATACCAATGAAACTCATAGCAAAGGTAATACTAAAATGCTTAGACTAGTCAAAATGTATTTTTGCTACATATATGTCAATAAATACGAGAGTAATAAAGCAGCAATGACACTTGAAGCAGCTTTTGTTTTAATGGCTTTATGTTCATTGAGAATCAAAACAAATTATTTCTTTTCACAGTTCCACACAGACCTCAAGAGCAACAATCACAAAGAAGTTATTTGAGTTGCAAAATATGAGCATCTCTCCAAATGCCACAGATGGTCTCCCTCTTTTAAATAAGGTTCTTGAAGGTCTGGTTATGCTAATGAAAATTACTTAGGAAACCACTATTGCATTAACTTCTGGATGAAATGATAATATGCCCTTTAAAACAAGAGTCCCTTCTGAGCTACAGCAAACTTCAGATGCTAATATGGCAACCTAGTTCTAAAATCTGTGACCTCAGCAAATACCAAGCATATTTATAGTTGGCTAAGAGTGAACTTCTTAAGTATGTCAATCAACACAATCTTTTTAAAGCTTGACCAACTGTTCCCTAGACTACACCTGTGTCTTTTCTCCATAAACCAAACCCACAACCAACATTAGTCAACATCTAAAAATTAATTCCCAAGAATGCATTTTTTCACTTTTTGGTCACTGCTGATGCAGTCTATTACATTTCCTCATTTATTTCATAGTCTAAGTCTTGCCTTTCAATTTTCTTTCTCTCTTTTTTAAAAACAATCAGGCAACACCTTTTGCTATTAGGGAAGAGCAAAGGTAAACTGTTTATCTTAAATAATATAGCTAGTATACCTAAAATATAATTCTAGATTTATTTTGGAGAAATTAAATCCAAAGGAAGAAAATACTGAAATAGAAATACCAGAGGGACTTAGTGTCATTAATTTAAAAGCTCTTAGTACATAATTAAATATATTATTCTAAAACCTCAGCATAGGACGATTATATTGCACTGTATATATGATCAGACTCCAATTCCCTGTATATCAGTGAGCCACTTCAACAGACAGAAATATTCTGGCATACTGATTACTAGAAAAATCTGAAAACAGGACATCTCTCATTTGAAATCTAGGATGTGAAATCCAACTCATAATGGAAGCTAGCATACTAATAACACACATAACAGATTGTAAATGGGACTTCTCCCTTAATTCATTTGAGCCAATCTTGGATTAGGGGATTAGGAATTATCAGTGTCAATCAGGAATATGACAAGAATAGAATAGAATGAAGAGCCATATTTACTCATATTTAAGTAAGATGCCTGCTATTGTTCTAATTTTACTATCCTCTAAGACTGTGTTTGTGAACATGTTCTTTTGATGATATTTAATTTGTTACAGATGAAGAAACATATGTTTATGAAAGGTTGTGTAAATAGAGCATAATCCCATATATATATTTCAAGGCTTCTTCCACATCCCTTACCTCAGCTACATAAGAACTGTTTAAAATCAAATGAAGTTTGATTCTAGAATTGCAGTTTTTTACAGCATTCAGAATAAAATTGATAATTCAGGTCATTGCAATGACAATATAAAAACATTATTTTTACTTTAAAAGTAATTGTATCCATCATTAAAATGTTAACATTACTAGCTACTAAACTGTGTCAATTTGCAATGCATGGTTTCTTATGATAAATATTTAGTATGCTGGTCAATTTGGTCCTAAGTGCTTTTAACTTTGTCATTAGGAGAGAATATAGCTAACAGTCAAAAGCATTCTGACAAGGTTGAAAAGTCTTCATGTCTAATTTAATTTCTAAATCTTTTTACTATACTACAACTTTTGCTTCTTCTATGAACTACTATTTACCCATTTTCTTCATTTAGTTTCCTCAGCTGTGTTACTTATATAGTTTAGAGAACTATTATGAAATAAAGTGCAATACTAAGCAAAGTTAACATTCTTCAAAATCCACTGAAGTAAAAAAGGTATAGAATTGTGTAATTCTTTTTAAGAGTATGCTGTATGTTGAGTAGTTAAGGACACCCATTAAAATTAAAAAAAAAATTGAATTTTTATGACTGATTTATAAGTCATTTTCATTTTTGATAATAATTTTTCATAGAAATGTGTTTTAATTAGCATCCTATAGAGCTCTGTGGTGGGGTGGCTGCTTTTCTTTTTAATAGACTCAACCAATTACCTTCAGAGACATAAGCCATCAACATTACCTTAACTGACAATCATTGTAAGAGAAACCTAGCCTTGATTGAATAAAAACCAACCCGGCAACAGAGTTCAATTAATAGTCCACCTTCCAGCTAAAAAGTCTCAAGGTAGTTTACTACAATATAGTAAAGTACATTAAAATCAATGCAAAAATTAACAAGTACCATAAATTAAGTTAAACTAGCAAAACAATAAATTACAACTGAACCTCCCATAATATCAATAAAATCAAAAATTCTAATCATGTCACACTCCTTTGCCATATTAGTTAAGTCTGTTAAGAGTGGGGTTCCAACATCCATAGCATTTGAATACAAGAAGTGAATCAGTTTTGTTGGCTGAGTCCAGACAGGCATTTTGAGCTGCCATAGGGACAAGATGTGGGTGGACCAAAAGAGCACGACCAAATGTTACTGGGATGCCTTCAGATGGATGGAGGGCAGGAGCAGGACAGGAGGCAGCTGCCACTGTTTAGTCACACTTTTTTCATCCATCTGCATCCCATCCCTGTGCTGATTCAAAATGTCAGTCTGGACCCAGCCATTGGCTTGTATATTTTAAAAAATGAAATTCTTTATCTCCATGTTGATACCTCCTTCTGTCTTTGAGTTTCAATGAGAAAGGTTGGGTATAGATGAAGCAGATAAATTTGACATCTGTCAATACTTTCCTGTTTGTGTTTCAGCAAATAAACTTTGCGTCAAGGCATACCCTAGCCCTGCTTGTGCGTGGGGTGAAGACTTCTTAGTAGTTTCTTCAAAAATGGAGCTTCCCATGGTTCCCACTATGTCCCAGACTGCACCCACTGTAGAAGCTCTCCTGTGCTCACTCTAGAAGCCCCGTGCCTCCTCTCCAACAGCAGGTTCCCATTCAAATTCACTTAGTGTACATAGGTTAGGAAACCCCTGTCCATATCCTGCACCCACAGAATCTCCCTCAGGACCCCAAGAGCAGAGGAGGCAGAGGGTCAGAATCAGAGCCTGAACCAGGTAATGAAGCACACAACTGGCAGCTCAAGGCTTCCCACACTCTAGCCTGTCTCAGGAGGAAAAAGCAACTCTATAGCTCAGAGGTGTCAAACTTATTTGGTATGAAGACTGGATCCGACATAAATGTCACTTTTAATTTTATATTCTACCTCATATATAAATTCAAAATATACTAGAATTTTAAGTACAACTATATATATTGTTAGCCAAAATGCCTTTCCAAGTTAATTTGGGGGATTTTAGTCAATTAGGCAGGACGGCAACAATTAGAGTGGGATCAATAACTTAGGTATACCAGAGTTAGCATTTTCCAGGAGCTCTTGTCAATGATAAGATTTGGGTATAAAGAAAATTAGTTTTATTCAAGGAAATTCAAGCATACAAGGGGAAAAGCATGCATTCAACATACAGTTCAGAACTAAGAAAAATAGTTGGAAAAGATAGGGAAGTTTGCATTAGTGGGAGTGTCGTTGGTGGATATTGTTACTTGTCCAGGTGAGAAGCAGAGATTCAACAGAAAAGAAGGGAGAGGGGGTGTTACCCTAAGTGGTTGTGAAGATCTCCTGAGTTTGTTGAGGGAATTAGCTAGGAGACCCAAACAAGCGAAAGGGGGCAACAAGCTGGATCTCTACCTATATTTATGAGGATTTTTCCCTCAGTAGAACTCTCAAATGAATCAGACCTTAATTAATGAAATGGTTTTTATTAAAAGAATTAAAAGAAATGAAGTCAAACTTACTAATTGAAAAAGGACTCTATAAACACTCATACAAGTTCATAAAATAAAGAGACAAGAAAGGAAATTAGTTTACACAGGACTATATTTACTTATTCCAGAACAGAGATTCGAGGAGAAAGGTGAGCAGAATGAACCAGCATTCCACTCAAAGCTGTACTGTCTCATGTTGGGAGTGTGATATAATGGATGTCCAGATTGCCCCCCCAGTCGGAAAGAAGAGACAGACACAAAGAGTTGGGTTTAAAACCGGGCCGCTTTATTAATAATTAATTAACCTGTAAACTAGGCAGGGATGAGACCTAAACAGGACAAGCCCTGGGGTCACCCCCTGACCCCGCCTTGTCCAAAGGGCAAGCCACCCTGCCCCCAGCACAAACCCGCCGTATTCGGGTTGTAACTGAGTGGCCAGGCCCCCAGCCATTCTCCACCTGGGCTAGCATCAATCCCCCATGGAAAGATCCGCCCAGGTGAGGCTCTGCGTAATCTGCATTCCCCGCACTGAGCCGTGTAGCCCATCTGCGGTTCATACAGACCACCCGCACCAATGGTGCTAGGCTATAGGTGCTCCCCTGCAAACACTGTGGCCAAAACATCCTTCAGCCAGCGACCAAATTACAAACTACCTCAAGTAAAACCTAAAGCTATAAGGCAGTACAAGGTAGGCGAAAAACAACTCCACAAGAGCCAATTATGTGAAGATGAAAAAATTCCTACCTGGCTCCTAAAAAGACGACCGGTCGAAACCTGTACTGCCAACGGAGGGCAGGTGGGCAGAGAGCCAAAGAAGACAGCGAGAGCACCGGGCGGGGCCAGGGCTTAAATAGCCCTGGCGCCACACCCAGAAATAGACCCAGATGAGCCGGGCCGAGCGATCTGTAGCTCCCTCCTTCCGAGGGGGCAAAGACGGCCCCCAGCCTGAACGTCAGCGATGCCAGCTTGGCCGGGAAGGGCCGGACCTAATGCACACACACAAGCTGGGTGGAAGCTGGGTTTTCAGGTAGCCGGCTCGAGGTTGACTCAGCCTTCCATCCTTCCAAGGTCGGTAAAATGAGTACCCAGCTTGCTGGGGGGGGGGGGATATAGATGACTGGGGAAGGCATATGAAACCACCCCGTAAAAATTTTGCCATGAAAACATTGTAAAACATTGTAAAAGCAACATCAGCTCAGAGTTGGAAATGACTGGTGCTTGTACAGGGGACCTTTCCTTTCCTAATAGACATAACAAGAAAACTATTACAAAAGGGTGTCATGGGATTAAAATGGTTTTGACTATAGGATGAACCAGGTAAGGGAAAGTCAGGCAAGGTAAGGTAATAAGTTAGTTGCACTGCCTTTTCTGGAAATTAAACTTTGGCATTGATGGATTTAAAAGAGGGAAGAGAACTGCCAAAAACAAGACTTTTGCACCTTTAGGGTCACTTTTAGACAAGCCTCTAGCCAGTATTTGATGGAACACATTCCATGTGATTGTGGGATCTATTCTGATCCAATTTGAAGACCAGGTAAAAGTCTAGAGGAGTAACCCTTTGAGATGTTGAGAAAGAAGGATGCATGTCATCACCTTTTCCAAGGTCCTTTGAGGGAAAAGTGGTCCAGGCACAACAGGGGAAACCCAGGAGATGACCAGCATCACACAGATAAGGACCCAACCCATCAGAAGTGGGGATGGCTCTTCCAGCAAGGTAGAGGCCAAGAAAGAGTCACACCTGAATGAACATAAGAGAAGCCATGTTGGATCAGGCCAATGGTCATCCAGTCCAACACTTTGTGTCACACAGTGGCAAAAAAAAAAAACACCAAGTACCATCTAGAGGTCCACCAGTGGGGCTGGAAGCCTTTCCACTGTGCCCCTCCCAAGCACCAGAATACAGAACATCTCTGCTCCAGACAGAGAGTTCCAACTGTAAGCTGTGGCTAATAGCCACTGATGGACCTCTGTTCCATATGCTTATCCATTCCCCTCTTGAAGTTTTCTATGCTTGTAGCCACCACCACCTCCTGTGGCAGGGTTGGAACACTTTCTCCATCTTGAAGCACTGAAAATGTATAATCTATATTTGTCACATCTTTTTACAATGTATCAACACATATAACTGCATAACAATTACAGTAGCCACACTCCAAGATTCATACAGACAACATCTACTTAAGACCTCATGATCTAACACTCCTTTGTAAATTTCAATATCCAACACAACGTCTTTGTTATGTATTGTACATAAGTGTCCGGGCTGCATGGCAATGGTTACCAAAAGGAGACCCTCGGGTTCCCGGATGTGGCTCGCCAGTGGCCCCACCCTTCAACATCTGTGGTGGGAAGTTTAACCAACCAGGATTGGCCTGGTCGGACCAGGGGGGGCCGTCCGGGAAATGTAGATATGCGGGACCCCGGCTGCATGTGCTCACTTTTGTAATGTGCTCATAATAAAGAATGTTGCCTTCACACCGGTTCTCAGTACATTACAGTGGCGACGAGGATGGGATTCTAGCCCGGGAAATTTAAACAGGGCTACGCGGATCCGGCAGAGACTTCAAAGGCAACCCATCGGCAACCACCGCCGCCGCCACAGCCACCATGGCTACCCAGAGCGGGACCACGGGCTGTCTCAAAGAATTCAACCCCGCTACCCCGGAGGGGTGGGAAACCTACACGGAGCGGGTCGAGTGCTACCTGCGGGCAAACCGCATAACTGAAGACTGCATGAAGCGGGACGTCCTCCTGAGCGTTTGCGGGGCAGCCACGTTCGAGATCGCCAAGGGTCTCTCGGCCCCCGCGAGGATCACGGAGAAGTCCTATGAAGAGATAGTCCGGTTTCTCACTGGGCACTTCCTGCCACAGCCCTCATGCGTGGCCCGCCGGTTCCTCTTCCACAAGTGGGACCAAGAGGCGGGAGAGTCGGCCGCCGACTACCTGGCGGCCCTCTGCCAAATCGCGGGCAAATGCAGCTTCGCACAGCTGGAAGAGTCCCTGGCAGACCGTTTCGTCTGGGGCCTGAGGGATGAGAGGCTGCAGCAGAAGCTGTTCATGAGAGAAGAGCTCACCCTCCAGAGCGCTTTCAACGAGGCAGTGGCATTCGAGTGGTCCACGAGGACCTTTCCCAAAACAAGAACCGACACCGTCCATCAGGGAAAGATGGACCCTACGGACCGGAGGAGGAGGAGGCACTCCAGCTGTGCTGCCAATCAGGGACGGGCCCACGAGTGACCCAGCGACCCCGGGCAATGGAGAGACCAGCCTCGACCAGGTGCGCCAGCTGTGGGGACCAACACGAGCGAAGGGACTGCCCCTACCGCCACGTGGTCTGCAGGAGCTGCGGCAAGATGGGCCACATAGCAAGGGCCTGTCGGTCCAAGGGCACCCGCCACCGCCAGGCGACCAACCAGGAATCGACCGGGGACTACGCGACAGCATCTACCAGTGTACAGGTAATGAACTTGCCCGACGAGACCCCCCGCAAGGTCAAGGTCTCAGTCAGGATAGAGGGCAAGCCCTGTCTGATGGAACTGGACTCGGGTTCCTCCATCTCCATAATATCGGAGGAATCCTTGAGGAGGCTGTGCTCGCGGGGCCAGCCCAGACTGCGTCCGGCCGGTTTCGTGCTCCGGGACTTCCAAAGGAACCCTGTACAAGTCCTGGGTTGGGCAATGGTGGGGGTGGAGTACAAGGGGTTCAGGGGCAACCTCGAAATACTGGTGGTCAAACAGCAGCTCACCACACTTTTGGGGCTAGCCTGGTTCCAGCCGCTGGGGATAAAAATAGTGGGGGTGCAGCAACTGAGGACGCGGGGATTTGACGCATGTAAAGAGTTCTCGGAGGTGTTTGATGGGGCCCTGGGGTGTTATGAAGGGGCCCCCAAATCCTTACCCCTCGACCCCCAAGTGCGGCCGGTAAGGCTAAAGGCCAGGCGGGTTCTGTTTGCACTAAAGCCTAAGATTGAGGCCGAGCTAGATCGCCTCATGGCCCAGGGGGTGCTGGAACCCATTTCCCACGCTGAATGGGAGACTCCGATCGTGACCCCGCTGAAGCCGAACAGGGACGTGCGCATATGCGCAGATTATAAGTGCACTATTAACAAGGCACTTCAGGATAACCCCTACCCGGTTCCAGTCATCAGCCACATTTTGGCTGTGCTGGCGGGGTCCAAGATTTTTGGGAAACTAGACCTGGCCCAGGCGTACCAGCAGCTGCCCGTAGACATTGCCACGGCAGAGGCACAGACCATAGTCACCCACAGGGGGGCGTTTAAGGTGCGGAGGTTGCAGTTTGGGGTGAGCGTGGCCCCGGGGTTTTTTCAGAGTCTGATGGATTCTCTCTTCAAAGGGATCCCCGGGGTACAGCTGTTTTTCGACGGCGTTCTGATCGCTGCCCCGGACACGGAGGAATTCTGCAACTGGCTGCGTGAAGTGCTCCGCCATTTCCAAGAGGCCGGCCTGAAAGTAAAGCGGGAAAAATGCTCCCTGGGGGTGCCCAGGGTAGAGTTCTTGGGGTTTGTGGTGGACGCAGCAGGAATCCACCCGACGCCCAACAAAACCACAGCTATTATGGAAGCCCCAACCCCGAAGAGCAAGGCGGATCTCCAGAGTTTCTTGGGGTTATTAAATTTTTACCATTTGTTCTTGCCCCACAAGGCCGCCATTGCAGAACCCCTCCACAGACTCTTGGATAAGAATGCCCCCTTGGTTTGGGGACAGAAACAGGCAGCAGCGTTTCAAGCGGTAAAGGACCTACTCATATCGAACGATGTGCTCCACCATTTTGATGAGGGCCTACCGGTGATACTAGCATGTGACGCGTCGCCGTACGGGGTGGGCGCCATCCTGGGTCACCAACTCCCGGATGGGAGGGAGGTCCCAGTAGCCTATTACTCCAGGACCCTAACTACAGCGGAGCGGAACTACGCGCAAATAGACAAAGAGGCCCTAGCAATTGTTGCAGGGGTGCGTAAGTTCCATGACTATTTGTACGGGAGGCGGTTCACAATAGCCACGGACCACAAGCCACTCCTGGGCCTCCTGGCCCCAGATTGCCAAACGCCACAGATTCTATCATAACGTGTTTTGCAATGGAACCAGTTCCTTAATTCTTACACCTATGCCCTGGTCCACCGTCTGGGCAAGGCCATGGGTCATGCAGACCCGCAGGGAGCGGTGCCCAACCAGGGCGAGAGCAGCACAGCGGCAGGAGCACCGGCGGAACAGCCAGTCAGGGACAACCGCATACCAACGGCTCCTCCCTGCGGGGAAACTGCCGCTCCACCCGGCTTGGTAGCCACGATCCTGACGACGGTGGCGGCCACCGCTCCCACTCCGCCGGTCAGCCTACGGAGGTCCAACCGAAAGTGCGCGGCCCCCGCATACTTAAGGGATTATGTGTCCTGAGCTAAGGGGGGAGGAGTGTTATGTATTGTACATAAGCGGCCGGGCCGCATGGCAATGGTTACCAAAAGGAGACCCTCGGGTTCCTGGATGTGGCTTGCCAGTGGCCCCGCCCTTCAACATCTGTGGCGGGAAGTTTAACCAACCAGGATTGGCCTGGTTGGACCAGGGGGGGCCATCCGGGAAATGTATATATGCGGGACCCCGGCCGCATGTGCTCACTTTTGTAATGTGCTCATAATAAAGAATGTTGCCTTCACACTGTCTCGGTTCTCAGTACATTACAGTCTTAATCAATGTTGATCCAGAGTTATGCACCTTGAGGAATTGCAACAAAAGTCCACATGAAGAGAGAAAGAGAACTTGCGTCTTCCAGAATTTAAGGCAGTTTCGGTGCTCTTCTTCTGCTCAGTCTCATACACATCATTTCTAATGGAGCTATTGTCACACAAAAATACACTGTAAAGACACCATACATACTAATGCATTCTACATGCAGAACTTTCAAGAGACTGTGTTGATCCATGCATACGAAGCTGTTATCTGTTGGTAAATTGGTGTGCTTAGGCATGGATATGATATGTAAATGTATGAACTGGGACGTCAGTTAAGAGCAGAGTAGTTATAAGACATGCATCAGCTGATCAATTTCACCAGTATTAACACGGAGAAGTTTCCCTTTTATCATAAACAGCATCATATTACATCTTTATCCATATGTTTTGTGGTCAACATTGGCATTAAAAGAGCTATTTTTTTTAAAAAAAAAACTGCTGAGAGGGAGAAAGCAGTTGCAGAAGGATGAGGAAAAGGCAACAGATGGCTGGCAGGGAAAAAAATGAGGTGGCAGAGAGAGAGAGGAAAAGTAGTTCTGGTAATGCTTAGAACAACAGTCAGCTGGAGGAGATGGAAAATGAAGGAGAAAGAGCATCCTTTCTGCATCAGTCTGGCTGGCACCTGCCTACTTACGGGGGAGGGGGGTGAAATAGGCATTCCATTCCCCTCCCCCCCAAAGTCAGGCAGCAGTGGTGGTGACCAGAAGCTGGAAGAAAAAGGCATGGATAATACACTTACTACTTCGTTCCTCCCTCTCCCCTGACACCCTGCAGTTGGGGTTTTGGTTGGAAGGACAGTTGTGAAGGGATAGATCCAAGTAGTCAGCCGTGTTGGTCTGAAGTAGTAGAACAAAATAGAAGTCAAGTTGCACCTTTAAGACCAACTTAGTTTTATTCAACGTAAGCTTTACATTCTGGAAAAAACTAAGTTGTGAAGGGAGAAAGTGGTAATGATGAATGGGAGGAAAGAAGAGAGAGAAATGGGAAACCATACAAGACTGTAAAGGAAGGAAAAAGGAAAGATCCTCTGTGCAAGCAGAGGAAAAAGGAAAGATCCTCTGTGCAAGTCGTCTCCGACTCTGGGGAGACGTTGCTTTCACAACGTTTTCACGGCAGACTTTTTACAAGGTGGTTTGCTATTGCCTTCCCCAGTCATTTACACTTCCCCCCCAGCAAGCTGTAGCAAATGGGAGTGGAGGGGGGAAAGGACCCACAGGGAGTAGCAGATAAGAAAACTGTGAGATGGGAGGGCAGGGCAGGATGAGATTTCCCTCGCCTGCAAAATGTCACAGCTTTCTAATTTGTTTCCTTTAAATCTTGGTCTTGCAGCACAAAAGCACAGGGAAGCACCAGTGTGCTGACAACAGCCCCAGTTCCATTCCATCACAAGCTGCTCTACTTGGATTTAAAGAAAAGAAGGTAGAGCTGATATATTTTAATGAATGCACCTGTGGAATGAATAACATCACTCTGACAACTTTCAAAAGAATAGCAACTGCATGAGCAAACATTAGAAGTGATCTAAATAAATGAGGAGGGACCCTATTGAGAATTTGATTTTGTTCTTCCAGTGAAAAGTTCCTATAACATCTTTCTAGACTGACTGGTGCCATTGTATTTAGAAACCACAGATAGCCAGAATTAATTTATCCATGGGCTCTTTAGAATAGACTGTATAGTGTGTTGAAAGGCTACTATTGACTTAGTCTTGCCAATCTTGATTGCTTGCATCTTTTTTGCTTATGGAGCTGTCTTTGAAGCTTAAGAAAATAATGGCACTGACATTAGATTTTGACTCTCCTAAAGCAATATTCATGGTTTCATACCTTTTACATAAGTGTCATTTAACATTTTTGTATGCTACTAAAAATCCCATCTGCTTATGAAACACACGGCAAAGTTTTGTTATCTTTAGAGCTTGCATTGTTTCTATATGGCCAGCTGTGCACAAATTAAAGCAATAAGAGCACTGATCAATAATCGCTTAAATACTAACCACAGGTGATGGTCAACAGACAACCTCTCCAGTGGATTGCAGCAGTTAGCAGAGTCTGAGAATCTACTCTGCTTAATTGTTAATAGTTATCTGTGAGACACAGACATTCATCTAATTATGACACAATACAAATCTTTGATTCCAGCAATGTTGAAGTTCTTTCATTATATTTCATTGTTTGTCATCTTATAAGAGAACAAGCACAGTCCCATTGGCAAAATAATATGACTCAGATTTTTGCTTTTTACTAAGATTCAAATGCCATACTAATTACAATATATATAAATCCAGCTTTTAAAAAATGCAATAGAAGAGTATATTTTGTTATAGACAAAATGGGAATATATAGTATTGTGTTTAGGAATAGATTTTTAAATGGATTGTGATAATTGTCCATTTAAATCCCGCTGATAAATTTATCCATTACATTTTTTACCTTGCCATTCCTTCAAAGATCTCAGGGCAGTAGGCTCTTTCTCCCCTCCTTCATTTTATCATCATGACAGTCCTGAAGAAGGAATAAAGTGTCAGCCAAGTCACTTAGTGAGCATCATGACAGAATTGGATTTGACCTCAGGTTTCGATTCTAATATTCTAACCACTATACTGCACTAGTACACTGAATGTGTAGCACTTTTGAAAAAAAGCGGTTTCTTCATCCTATGCTACGGAAGCCTATATTTTTCACACAATTCTAATACAGTCATATTGCATTATCAACATGCTCAGAGCTTCAAGTAATGCAAAGGACTACCATGAATACTTCCTTTAATCTGCAAGGTGATCAAACATCAGGACAGCAATGTATTTGGGCACTTCATAGCAGATTATGGAAAGGATAAGGATTGCTAACTGGCCTGTAACAAAATAAAGGGAGTCTGGTTCTAGCTGATGTTCTGTATTTACCAGCAGCTTAATATTCAAGAAATAGCACTTGTCATTTTTCATGGCACATTGTCATCTGTAACTGCTACAGTTCAAACCGCTGTGAAAGGCAAAGCTAAAGGGCTGATTTATAATGTTGTACAACTTAGTATCAGCTGTTTTCTAAGACCAGGAAGTTTCCCAGATGCCCTGATAGTATCTTGCCTAGAAATGCCCATGGTTCTCTTTGGTTTCCAATGAAACAAAAAGGAGGGAATGTCACATTGACTGAATTAAGCAGAAGAACTGTATGTGTAGCCTGGACAGGTTCTGGTAGTTCTTTTCTGAATAGCCAGTCTTGATTCTCTTTTTCTATTGCTCTCACTTGTTGGAAATATGTATCTGTTTTGTATTTCCTTTGCAATATAGTTCCAGTCATTATAGGGTTAACACTGTGCCTGATTCCCTATTGTCTGCATGACCTGGGAAGAAGATACTGACTGCTGTCAATCAAGGTCTGTTTTGTTTGGTCAGTTAGTCAGGTGACTTCCTTTGTTCAGGCAGAGAGGTCAAGAAGAAGGAGGAAGTGGTCTTCCATTAAGCATGTCGTTCTTAGAGTTTGTTGTTTTATCTCTCAGTACCCTTTCCCTGTAGAAATAAATATGTTTTTGCTTTTCATGTTAAATGTCTCTCAATGATTATTTGATCCAGTGATCCATCGCACTGTTTGAGATAAAGAAATAGAATTTCAAACAGAATTCCCTAACATCACTAATGCCAATTATGAGGACAATTGGTTTTCCTGTATCACAAGGGGTAAGATCATGTAGTGGTATTTATCCTGTTTTAGAAATTACAGCACCCCCATGAAAAAGTAACAGTAATTCATCCCTACTGACTGGCAGCCTTGTTGTGAGGTCAGAGGGACTTCGTTGCTCCCTTGTAGACAGGCCTCGGATTCAGCGGGAGCCCACAGGAGCACAGCTCCTGAACCTTTCTGACAGTTCCACCTCCTCCTTCTCACCTCATCCATTGAATAGTAGGTACAGCTGCATAACAATCCCTGGATGAACTCCACCACCTTTTTTCCTACAAAACAACCCCTACTTGTAGGAAGGAGGAAGACAGATTGACCCTTCTGGGCACCTGTAGCTGAGGCGGGGCTTGCTGCAGTAGCAACTCCCCTGCTTCTCAGTCTCCATTCTGTGATTGGTACTCCCTTCCACCCTGATTGTTATGTAGGCATTTGCTGGTCGCCTCATGGATTTTTTTTTTTTGGGGGGGGGGGGTTGAAATTGTTTGCTCCCCAGCTGTTTGGCTGAATACTGGGGTGTTTTTTCACTTACTCTGCATAGCATGTTAGTGGATTGTGGAATTAGCTATAGGGAGGTATTGTTAAATAGGTCAGTCACTTTAGTTGTGGCAGGTTTTATGGCTGCTAATGTTATGTGGCTAGGGGAGGACTGGAAAGTGTCCCCCTTTGTTGGGTAAGGGGTCTGGCAGGATCAGCCCTTGGGTTGGATGACCCGGGGTGGGAGAATGCAGACTGTTCTTTGGGAGCTTACCTGGAAGGTCTTTCCATTGAGTTGGATGACTTGTAGTTGGACCTTCTGGGTTTTTTGTCTCCTCGCTGAGCTGGCCAGTTTGGAGCTGTGGTGTATAGCTCTGATTAGGGGCTGGGGCTCTCGCCTGTTGAATGATAGGGAAGGTGTCTGTTGAGCCAGGCCACAGTTTCAGTCAGCCCTTGCCATTTATTGTTTAAGTTAAATAAAGTGGCCCTTAGTTATATCCAACTTCTTGTGTCTGATTCTTTAGTCTGACTTGGGGAACAAAAGACCTAGTTAGCTGTACTATTAATACAAAAGTCTAATTCTCTTGATGTAAAGAGGTCTTATATAATATTTTGATACAAATATATTTAGTTTATTATCTTTAATGGAGAGGAAGAACCAGAACCTGTTCCTTTTTCTGTCTTCCAAGAAAATGTTTAAGCCAATGTTTCACTCTTTCTGCTAATAATTGTCTTCCTGATCTTTCCTGGAAGGCTGCGGAAGAAGAAACATTTATTTATTTATAACATTCACATCCTACTCCTGTACTTAAAAAGCACTCAGGTTGACAATAGAGTAGTGCATTTATGCTATTCACTGTCTTACCAATTGTCTCTGATATAGTCTATATCAATGTCTTCTCCCTGTTATCTACTGGTGCTAGTTGATTAGTCAATGCAGTATGTTTTGTAATAAATATTTTCCTGTTTCTGATACATAATTTGGCCTGTGATGTTGATACTATGATATTCTGATGCATATGTACTCAGGAGGAGCACCCATAGGAAAGAAAGTGCAAGTGGAGAAAAAATAAAAGAGTGGCTGGTCACTACTTTGGCTTCATGCTCTTTGAGGATGTCTGCCCACCACTAAGGGCATTGTTTAGGGAGGTACAGGAGGGTGTGGTGAAAGGGTGAGAAGTTTGCTGCCATGAGTACAGCTGTGCTCACACTTGGTAAGATCCTCTTCATTATAAGAAGTTTCTTCACTTATTTTAATAAAGGCTACTTGATATATTACATTTTCCGGGCATAATTGTAGACTATTTTACATGACTGTGCTATAAAGTATAAAAGTATAATATGATAAATTTGGTTTTGTGAACAAATATATCATGCTTGTACATTTATCAGAGCACCAAAATGGCTTGTAACTGCATGTCAGTTGTGAACTAAATGTCAAACCTGAGTTTCTTGATAAGTAATATGTGAACTAATTATTTCAGCCTTTTGTTCACATGCAAATTCTAGTGGAAGTATACTGACACATTCAATACAGTTTTCTGGTTTGTGAAATGGATTTGTTCATGCCAGAATAAATCATGATCTCTCTACATTATAGCTTGAATGTTACAAACAGTTTCATGAAAAAGAAAGGATTTGGTTCTAAACTATTCACTACATCATACTTTAAGTTGTTCTATGAAAGAAATATAGATGCTCATCTTCTCAATCAACCTCTGTTAAGGAAAATAAAAACCCTTGATCTCCTTTGGGCAGAAGATTTTTGCTGTTGTCTGCAAAAGAAGTTCTCACAGTTGGACATGTAATAAGATTCCTCTCAGCTGGAAGATTAATATCAACTCACCTCACCTCTCTTGTACAGTAGGATGAGAATAATGTACCAAGTAGAAATTTGTTTCAAACTCCTCTCAATAAAGAAATGATTAATGATTATGAATAACATTAATTTGAATCAGGTTGATTTCTGAATTGCTGGTGTTTCTGTCCTTTTTGAAATTATTTTCTTCTGACAAGAGAAAGCCAATGCATTTAGAAAAGAAATCCAAAACTTCTATTCCATTTTCCTGTTTGTCTTCATTAATTGTACACCCATTACACAATGTGCAGTTCTACTGTGCTCCAAGCAAACACAAGTCTGTGTTCTGAATGATGCAGTGAGGGTCATGTTAGGCATGTTAATTGGACCAGAGAAGTCTACATGGATACTCACAGACATAAGGTGGTGGGTGAACTTTCTTAATGGTACCTGAATTAATTTTGAAATATAACTATTATTTTATAACTATTATAACTATGTGGCATGAAATATTTAGATTGCCATGGAAATTGATTATATAGTGTAGATAAGGAAAAGGTGGTTTCTGAGGGGGTGAGGCGTTTGAAACAGTGTGGTAGACACAGGGATTTATTTCGTTGTCAGCCATACCACCAGAAACCGTCCACATGGATAAAATATTTGACCCACTGACTTTTTTTTTCTTTGCTGACTTGAACAGACAAAACAAACAATATCCCACATTCCTGTAGCTTTGAATGAATGCTGTGCTAGTAAGAAAAGTGCTAATTTATGACAACATCCCTGTTTGGGGAACTGTTGTAGCATCAGGTAGACTGGTCATTTAACTTACAGGGAAATTTTCTGGTGGGCTACTGTTCTCAGGAACCACTTGTGGCAAGGATAAAGTGCAGCCAAGCCAGCAACTCTGTCTAAACCTCAGTGTCCACATGGCCTGGACCTCTCATCAGCAATGGCAGTTGGTATCAGTTCACAAACTATTTTCTCCTGTACTGCTTTCAGTTTAGGGGATCATGCAATGTGTAAGCTAAGGCCCATTGCCAGTCCTTCTGAGCTGCCAGTCAGAGTATGCAATACCAAGATAAGTGGACCGGTGGGTTATTTCCTATTTCATTTCTCCTCTGGAAATAAAAAGACTAATACTACTAGAATTTATGAACCACATACCACCAATCTGTATTCTTTAAAGCATATAAACAGAGTGAGTACTGTATTCAATGATGTCTTTGAATCATCTCTGCAATCATATGCTTTGTACAGGAATCTTTTTATAATGTGAGAGTTCTTCCTCTACCAATGATCCACTGGAGGCTGGAGAAGAAGAGAAAAGATCCATTTCCACTAGGATTTCCAGGTCTGCTTGCCAGTTCGGCAGGGGGACTTGGCAGACATTCTGGGGATGGGTGGGGACAATGAATGACATCCCTGATGCAATGATATCCAAAACAAAATTGGACTGGTTCTTTTTATCATTGGACTACAGTTTAAATGTTACATGGTTTTTGGACAGTAGTTTTGTTATTCACTGGATGGTCTTTCTGTACCTCTGAATTGTCAATTGAGACTAAGAAATTGCATTTTGTGGATTACATACAATATTATTTTTCACACGGAGTGAGTTTGTTGTTTTTCTCCAGCTTTATTCACTGCTGTGGTCCTGATCTCCGCTATTGGAGAGGTAGACCTACTGAGGAGACAGTAAGGGCTTGTGCAAGTTTTAGTTAAATTACTTTATTAACTACAAGGTACTACTCACTAGGTAACTAGGTAAAGCTAAATAAGGTTAAAAAATGACAAAAGGTAATTTGCTAGATAACTTATAATCTTTGAATGTCTGGTCCACCCATGGAGGGAGGTTGGCTGCTGGTTAAACAGTGCACCCCCTGAGCTGCAACTGCAAGCCACATCCACATTCACTTCTCACATTAAACCCTCCTTCAAAGAACAATTCCCCTTTTCAGGCCACCTCCCACATAGAGTCCTGGGGCCTTAGCCATTCTGGAGGCTATGGCCTTGGACTCAAACCCTCCAAAACATGGTTCATCCAATCCAGAGGCATTAGCACATCAAAGAGATGGCATGTTCAAATATATTAGAAGTAGGAAACCAGCCAGGGAGGCAGTGGTGCCCTTGGATGACCATGGGGTAAAAGGATTACTGAAGGAGGATAGGGAAATGGCGGAGAAGCTAAATTAATTTTTTGCCTCCGTCTTCACTGTGGAAGACGAGAACTTTTTGCCCGCCCCAGAACCACTAATTTTGGAAGGGGTGTTGAAAGACCTGAGTCAGATTGAGGCATTCGATGAAATTGCTGAGCAGACAGGTTAAAACGGATAAAAGGAAGTACTTCTTCACCCAAAGGGTGATTAACATGTGGAATTCACTGCCACAGGAGGTGGTGGCGGCCACAAGTATAGCCACCTTCAAGAGGGGTTTAGATAAAAATATGGAGCACAGGTCCATCAGTGGCTATTAGCCACAGTGTGTGTGTATATATAAAATTTTTTGCCACTGTGTGACACAGAGTGTTAGACTGGATGGGCCGTTGGCCTGATCCAACATGGCTTCTCTTATGTTCTTATGTTTTCCCTTTAGGCTGGAAACAACTATCTCTTTTCCATGAAATGTATCTTTCCCATACTCCGCCAGTCTCTGAGATGTCAACCTTCCAGTCTCTGAGATGTCAGCATTCCATCTCCATACCTGTCACAGAATATCTTACCCATCTGCCTGCCATTCCACAACATGGTCAATACTAGATCTCACTATGTGTTGCTGCATTTCAGTTAGCTTAGAATCCAATTTACTCCAGTGTCCCAGCAGCAGAATACAGTTAAATCTAGAAGTGCTGCAAATTTGCACTGAGCATTTTTGGCAAGGCATTTCTGACAGCAGGGAGCCCTTGTGAACAGACTTCAACAGCTGCCAAATAACTTCGTGGTTGCCCAGTGGCTGTCCTAAAGCTGCTTTTGTATCTTCATAGTAAGTGCAATTCATTCATATTCCAAGGTCATTAATAATTAAATGATCAATAAGGGAGGAGATTGCAACTCTCATAGGGTATGTGAAAACAGGTATGTGCAAAATACAGTTGGTAACACAAAGTTAGATGCACAGTAAATGGTAAGAGTGTTTAAAAACCAGTGTGTATAATAACTGGTTGAATTACAGTTTTGCTCACATTTTATTTAAATGATTGGCTGCCTGGTGTTGTGAAATTATGGCAAGTTTTTGGAAAAGGGAAAACAGGAATTTCCTTCAGACTGACAATGGCATGCATGAAATGCTGCAGACTGCACTGCAAGGCTTTTTTTTCTGGGAAAAGAGGTGCCAAAACTCTGTTCCACTGCAGTCCTCCAGAGAAAAAGCCCTGCTGCAGTTTATGAATTTGCAACCCCCCCCCCCCCAAAAAAAACCCTGCTGACTAGGTTTGACCTGCTCGTGAATAGCCAAACAGCATTCTTAAGTCAGAAGTAAAGAAAAGGCTTGTCATCTTTTCTTATAACATTTTCCTTTAAAATTACTTTGGTAGATAATGTCATAGAACTATTATTCATGAAACTTTGGGGATACATGTGCAAAAGATGCACCTAATTCTGACATTCATTAAAAATCTTTTCTACAATATCAAAATTAGCATTATATATAGGGAATGTCTCCAAGAAAAATATTTCCCTTCATAAGATGGTGGTTACATACTGTCGACAAACATAGCATTATGGGTATATACTGGAATTGTGCCCAGACATTGTGACTAATGCACACTGCCTACTGAGGCTACAAGACAAGTCTGACATCAAAGGCAGAAATGTGTTTTCAGCAGTTCATCAATAATTCAGCAATCACTGAATGAAGCGGTATCCTCTGACCTGGCAATGTAGTAGAAAATTGCCTCTGCCCACCCTATTTCAGATAGTTCCCATTGGACACGTGCCACAGTCTTCACTTCCAGTAACCATTAATCTGACTGGAAAGGAAGAACTAAAATGTACAGCTAGAGTCTGCTTCCACATAAAGAATCCTAATGACCTTAAAAATATTCACAGTGATGCTGAGACCTTTGCCATCATTTGTTTGCCTCCTGATTAATGGAAGTGAGGAGCAGGGTGAGGGTGCAAAAAGCAGTAATTAGCCACATTGTCAGGAAGACAAAATAATTCCCTGTTTTGAGAGAACTGGGGTAACTGGCAAGCTTTCCATAAGAACTCAATGCCAGCTTAATGCTTGCACATTTGTATTCCTATGAGTTCAGGTCAGCAAATGCCCTCATTTCCTACTTGGCAATGCCAACTATTGGATCTGTAGAGAAGAGAACTGGATAAAGTGCCTTCAGTAGGTTCCCTTAATCTGTAGTTGACTTTCTTGCTTGCTCTGTATAAAGTGGGACTGGTAGAGAAATGAGCCTATAGCCAATCATCAGGAATGCTTGACAATTACACCTTCTGTAGCTAACTTTGCCATTTGATCCCAGAGTTTAACAGATATCCCTGTCTTCTCTCTTGAGTTATTAATGAACAAAAATGACTACAGCTACTACTGAAGTTATGTGATATTATAAAGAGCACAAAAACAACCCTGCAATAAAATACAATTGATTATCCTTGCTAGTCATGTATTGAATATGCTCACTATTTTAAATTATAATCTCTAGTTGATTGACAGATTAATCTCAAACTTCATACATCTTTTGGTTTCCCAGGCAACCAGTTTTTTTTAATGAAATAGATAACAGATACTGTTGACATGGTCTATTTAACTTTCAATTTAAGAAAAACTGTTAATTTTGCAGCCTTTCCAACTGCTTGCCATTGGAATACAAGAATTTGCAATTTTGTAAGTTTTTTTTTTTAAAGGTTTGCCAATATTAAAGGAATCCAGATTTTTTTCTGCTTCAGTTCTTTTGGGGAAGAATATGAATTCAGCTGTTTTCCAATTTTAGTGGACTGTTTTATGCCTATATTAATTTATAGACTGTAGATCTCCCCCCCCCCCCAATTGATTGAAATACATTAGATCCTGTAGAAAGTCTCCATTGACAGGAGGGATTTCCCCCAAATCCCATTCTTTGTGGAAGAGACAGCATGACTGGGAAGTTGGAGGTTTGAAATGATCTTTCCCTTTCTTCCATCAGAAGAAATATCTACTGGACCCAAGCCAATGTCTTCTGATGTGTAAAGGACAGATAAAATGCCAGGGGATTATTTCTCCTACCAATTAATACCCATTGAGGAAACATCAAATTATTAATAAGAGTAGTGGGCATTCAGCAGAAGTATAAATTAGAAAAAGCTACTTTTTAACAGCAAACCCTGAACAGACTGCATGCCAAAATGCCCTTTATAAGGGATGCTGTAAGCATACTTTGCAATTGTGACACAAGAGCACATAATCTTTGACAAACTGGAAGCACAGATGAAATAAACTCATCATTTTCAAAGTGAAAAGAGATTAGTATTTGTCCTTGTAGCAATGCTAGTTACATTATTTTTAATAAATGATCTGCAGTGAGGAGAAGCAGTAAAGTAGCAGCTTTTGAGTGGGCCACACATGATTTAGGAGATAAAAAACCCCTCTTAAACAAAAAGGGTAGAAAATTATTTTAAACTGAACATTTCCAAATGGTTAAACTCCCTTCTCTCACCCACTTTCCAAAATGACTGCAAAAAGGTTAGCTCAGCAATTGACATTCTACCTCCTAACATTTACACATGCTGAATAATATCAATAGATTATTGTCTGAAAATCAAACATGCAGCTGCATTTTGGACCAAAACCCAAAAGAACCCATAAAAATGACCAAAGTTAAACTTGAACTAGTGAATTTATGTAATTCTTCTGCATCAGTGGTCTTCCACAATTTATTTTGCTGCTTCACCTCACTCTTCAGAATATATATGAGTCTATTGCAGCTACCAATCACCAATTGCAGCATGCTGCTGGTGGGCAGGGGCCAATTTACCTCCATGGTGGGAGGATGACTCAAGCATCATGGTGCTGTGCTTTACAACACTGGGCAGGGGCAGAGCCAGCCTATTTAGACCTTGTTCTAACCACTGCCTAGCCCAACCACTTGCTTTACTTAGCCAGCTGTCCCACCCTGTTTTCAGTGTAGGCTTAGGCCAGTTGCCTGTTGAAGCCAAGTAGGAATTTTTCACCTTCTTTCAGATTGGCCTTTGAGAGAGGGCATTTTTGCCTACCTTGCACTGGTTGCAGTAGAAATGGAAACACACTATAGTGGGTCATGCTGTTAAATGGGTGTGTTATCTAGTGATGTAGTGCAGGTAAGAAAGCAGAAATGGTGAGCACCTGGGCATTTTTCTGTTCGAAAATTTTCCTGTTGGAAATAAGGAGCCACCACAAATGTCCTTCAGGCCTTGAGACTCAGGGCAGGGAATAGGGTATTAGCTTTGAACCCCTTCTCCCACTATTATGATCTATAGCAGGGGTGGCCAATGGTAGCTTTCCAGATGTTTTTTGCCTACAACTCCCATTAGCCTCAGCCAGCATGGCCAATGGCTGGGGCTGATGGGAGTTGTAGGCAAAAAACATCTGGAGAGCTACCATTGGCCACCCCTGGTCTATAGTTCTCTAGCTCTGATGCTAGGCTCACATGAACTTACTGCTATAATGAACTATGATCACTTAAATTTATATGCTTACTGCACTATGGATATCCAGTCTTGCATTTGATATTCAGTCTTGCATTTAAGCATTTGGTCTCAATAAGTGTCACAATAAGTAACAATTTGGCGCTAGATTGACCACTCATATTTCTTTGTTTTAACGATGGTTAATATGGACAATTATCCTGTTTATTTATTTATTACGTTCGACTTATATCCCACCCTCTCCGCAAGTGGACTCAGGGCAGCTCACAACATCATGTCAATACAATTAAACCAATAAAACATATAAAAGCATAATTTACATTTTCGATTTTTAAAACCAATTCTGTGGTGCTGTGTCACTACAATATAGGCGGCATTGAATTTTCGAACAGCGATCACCTGCATTCTATATGATGTCCGGTGGCAGCCCTCTTTCAGTTAAGCATCAAAGGCCTGCTTAAACAATTTGGTCTTACAGGCCCTGCAGAATGCAGACAGATCCTGCAGGGCCCTTATGGCCTCCGGAAGGGTGTTCCAAAGTTCTGGTGCTGCCACCGAAAAAGCCCTAGATCTTGTCACACATAACCTGGATTCTTTTGGTCCGGGGGCGGACAATAAGTTTTTTGCCCCTGAACGCAGTTCTCTCTGGGGGATATATGGAGAAAGGCAGTCCCGTGGATAGGCAGGTCCCTGACCATAAAGGGCTTTAAAGGTCAATACCAACACCTTGAAGCGAACTTGGAACACAACAGGTAGCCAGTGCAGCTCTTTCAGCACTGGCTGAATGTGCTCCCATCGTGGCAACCTCATTAACAGCCATGCCTCAGCATTCTGCACTAGCTGTAGTCTCCGGGTTAGCGTCAAGGGTAGCCCCATGTAGAGAGCATTACAGTGATCTATTCTTGAGGTGACCATAGCATGGATTACCATCGCTGAATCTTTGTGCTCCAGGAAAGGAGCCAGCTGCCACACCCGCCGAAGATGAAAAAAGGCAGATCTAGCAGTGGCTGCTACCTGGGCCTCCATTGTAAGGGAGGACTCAAGGAGCACGCCTAAGCTCTTGACCTTAGGGGCCGGTATTAGTGGCACCCCATCAAGAGTTGGCAGATGGATCTCCCCCCTTGGACCACCCCGACTCAGATAGAGAACCTCCGTCTTCGTCAGATTCAGTTTCAGCCAACTCAGTCTGAGCCAAGATGCCACGGCTTGTAGAGCCAGGTCTAGATTTTCCGGGGTACAGTCGGACTGGCCGCCCATCAATAGATAGAGCTGGGTGTCATTCGCATATTGATGACAACCCAGTCCATACCTCCTGACAATCTGGGCAAGGGGGCACATGTAGATATTAAATAGCATCGGGGATAGGACCTCTCCCTGTGACACCCCACAGCTAAGAGAGTGCCTCTGGGATGCTTCCTCCCCTATCACCACCCTTTGTCCCCGATCTTGGAGAAAAGAGGTCAGCCACTGTAAGGCAGATCCCTGGATCCCCACATCGGCAAGGTGGCTAGTCAGTAGCTGATGGTCAACCGTATCAAAATCGGCTGACAGATCTAATAACAACAGCACTGCTGAGCTGCCCCGATCCAGATGTCGCATAAGGTCATCTATGAGAGCGACCAGAACCGTCTCTGTCCCGTGACCTGGCTGAAAGCTGGACTGGAATGGATCCAGTGTGGAAGTGTCCTCCAGGAATCCCTGTAGCTGAATTGCCACCGCCCGCTTTATAACCTTACCCAAAAAGGGAAGGTTTGACACCAGCCGATAGTTCGCCAATACGGCCGGGTCTGCTGATGGTTTTTTTAAAGAGAGGACGGACCACCGCCTCTTTAAGAGGTGTGGGAAAGATCCCTTCTACCAGGGACCTGTTGACAATACCTCGTAGTGGTTCACACAGCCACGTCTGGCTCGCTTTTATAAGCCAAGACGGGCACGGGTCCAACCTACAAGTTGTAGGGCATGCAGCTACAAGGATCCTGTTGACTTCCTCCAGACTGAGTGGATTGAAAGAATCCAGAATTGGACCAGAAGACGCGCTTGGTGCCCCAAGTTCTTCTACTGCATCAATTATAGTGGGTAAGTCCCGTAGGAGCGACAAGACCTTATCTGTGAAAAAACTCGCAAAAGCCTCACAGCCTATTTCCAATTCTCTAATATTTTGTTTGCCCTGCGGCAAATTTGTTAATGACCGAATTATACTAAACAGTTGTGCTGGGCGCGAGGTCGCAGATGCAATTCTGGATGCAAAGTGGGCCTTCTTTGCGGCCTGAACTGCCATTTAATAGGTCCGCATAAATGACCTATATGATGTTCTTGTAGCTTCGTCACGAGTGTGGCGCCATTGTCTCTCTAGTCATCTTAATCGTCGTTTCATTGATCGCAACTCCAGGGTATACCACGGAGCGGATCGTGATCAAGGATGAAGAGGACGTCGGGGAGCGATTTCGTCGATGGCCATGGAGAGCTGGTCATTCCAGATCTCCACTAGCTCATCCAATGAGTCGCCAGAAAGCCAGGGATCCCGCATGGCCATTTGAAGCCGCAACGGGTCCATCTGGCTATGTGGGCGAGCTAAAACCTGCTCACCGCCTAAATGGGATAGGGGTGGCATGTCCACATGAGCCTTCAAGGCCTGGTGGTCAGACCATGACACTGCCTCAGCAGATATCTGATCCACTACTACTCCCGCCGCAAAGATCAGGTCTAGTGTGTGCCCAGCCTGGTGCATGGGCGCTGTTATATATTGGAAAAGTCCGGGTGCTGCCATGGAAAGCACTAGGTCCGTCACACGAGTAGAAGCCGCATCCTCAGCATGGACATTGAAGTCACCCAGGACTATAAGTCGAGGGTGCTCCAATGCCCAGCCTGCTACAGCCTCCATCAGGGACGGTAAGGCATTGGCCAGTGCGTTAGGCGGACGGTACACCAGCCAGATTGCCAAACTTTCCCCAACATCCCACACCAGGCCCACACACTCCACACCCTTGATCTCTGGCGGCGGAAGTATCCTGAAAGAGCAATCCTCCCATATGAAAAAAGCCACCCCTCCCCCCGTCCGCTAGTCTGGGCCTGGTGAAGGATGGAGAACCCAGGCAGGGCTACTTGGGAGAGAGCGACTATCTCCCCATCTCACACCCAGGTCTCTGTCACGCAAGCCAGGTCCATGTCCTGCCTAATAAAAAATTCTTGCAGGACTGAGGTTTTATTATTTATGGACCTGGCGTTGCACATAACCAGGGATGGAGGCGAGTATTTCCACTTGGCCCTCCTACCTGCTATCCTTGGGATGCGACACAGGCTGGAAGGGGAGCGAGCCCTCTTGTGTCTCAGACTCCTTCCATTCAAACTTTGCCTGCTCCCACCGCTGTACTTTCCCCTCCCCAGGAGCACTGGAATCCCCTGACCCAACATCACTTACCAAAGATCTTCCAAAGTCCGGGTCACTTATCTGAAATCAGCAACAACATAAATGTATTCTGTTCCTTCACCCACTCCACCTAATAAAATTTGTTCTAGCCACTACTAATTATCTCAGCCAATTAAAAAAATATTAATTAAATTAAGTTCATCCCCTCCCCCAGCCCCACCTTCTAATTAATTGGCCAAATTATATCTCATCTCAGTTTAGTGGATAAATAATCCCTTAGGTCTACGTAAAATCAGTCGATCAATTTACAATCAGTCAATTTACAATTGATTTTAGAGCCTAACAAATAAGCAATAAATAATAAGTGGGTGGGATCATCAGTTTTTTAAATGCTACAACCCACAGTAGCGAATAGTTTATTTGCTGGAGGCAGATTTTAAAGTGCTGGTATGCTGCAGTTCTTAAAGTGCTAGATGGATTTAGCATAGAGTGTTCTCGATCTCTTTAAAGTGTCAATGCAGAGAGGAAGGTGCTGGTGTGCTGCAGATCTTAAAGTGCTAGATGGATATTTAGCATAGAATGTTCTCAATCTCTTTAAAGTGTCGGTGCAGAAAAAGAAGGTGCAGAGGTAGTGCAGAGGTAGCAGGATGTAAAGTCTCAGCTCATCAAGTGCTTCAAGTGCTGGTATACAGTGTTAGACAATTCTTAAGGCATCACAATGATCGTCCTTTATAAGATGCCAGTGCAAGCATCAAAGTACATTTCTTTGATATTATGTTCCTGCCCGCTTCTCACTCGCCACCGGGTTAGGTCAGCCCCTGTCCCCTTTCAGGGCCAGGTGCCCCAACCTTCTGGCTCTTGCATGGGTCTCCTCAACACTGAATATCCACCAGCTCTTTGTTCAGGCCCAGTCTTCACTCCTCTGCCCCTCCGCACCTCTTTCGCTCTCTCTCTCTTACGGTTCGGGCTCCGACCACAGTATCAATCCTGCTCGAGCTCCAACCGCAGCAACAATTCTCTGCACAATTCCTCCCTCGTTTCCCTGACTCTCCGTCTCAGCCGCCCGATCAAGCCGCTCACCCTAGGCTGCGGCTGCAACGGCCACAGCCTCCAGCCTCTAGCAGCTTCTTGTTTAGTCGCAAAGCAGTGTCTTCCACCGCGCGCTCCACTCAGCCGGCTTCCAAGGCCCCTCTCCAGTTGACTCCGTGTGCCTCACTACTTCACCAGCGACCTCTGCCACACGCTCTGCACAGGCCACACTCCCCAGCTCTCCGTCTCAGCCGCCTGGCCAGCCACTCACCCCAGACCATGGTTGCGGTGGCCACAGCCTCCAGCACTTCCTGCACGCTTTACTCAGCCAGCTTCCGAGGCCCCTCTCCAGCTGCCTCCACGTGCCCTGCCGCCAATGCTCCTCCAGACAAACTCCTCAGTTGATAAGTAAGTTCAACAAACTCAACAGACTCTACGTTTTATGTATTACAGTGTTTTGCGGTGTTTTGTTGATTTTTTTCTCAGAGCCTCAGCACCCAGGCTCTACCCGCACAGCCATGGCAAACCACCCTCTTGATAGTCCTCATTGTGGACTATGCAGCTTTGTTTCCAGCCAGGCTCCAGCCAGCTTCCTGCCAGTGCCTGCTATTGTGTGACCATTTGTGCCTGCCCTGCAAAGAGGACTTCAGACTATGCTTCCCAGCAACTGCACTCCTGCCCTCCTGAAGATAGTGCCAAAAGCAGCCCTGACAGAAGCCATGTTTCTGAAATGTCCCAAAACAACAATTTCAGCTCCTGCAAACCGCCATGCAGATGAGGTGTGTGGACCATGTACTACATTCCAAAGACCAGGCATGTTTTGAAGATGTAAATGAAAAAGACAATGGTCAACAATAGATTTGCTGCAAATTCTTAATGCCTAACAAAAGATTCCTCCTGCTGACCATCAAGGCAAGTGTCTTACACAATAGAACATTGTGGAAGATGATCACTTGTCAACTACTCCATTCTGTCATGTAGACCTTCTTCATTGTTTCAGTTAGAGTGTCACAATAAATAACAATTTGGCGCTAAATTGACCACTCATATTTCTTTGTTTTAATGATGGTTTACACTAGGTAAAACCATCATCACCCATTAATCCATTTGTCAAACCTCTGGGAGCCATCTTCAAGGTGATATCAGGTACACATGACGCCACCTCAGGATACAAATTTGGCTACATGGCCAGTTTTTGGCCAGTTTGATGTGTCTCTAACAGTACCCCTACCTTTGCTGTCCAAGCCACCCCCAATTACCTGATCAGTATTGGGGCCATTATTATGAGATACACTGGTAATTTCTTGCTCCCCCTTCTCTTATCGTCTTTGCTACTAGATCATTCCTTCTGCTTCATCGAGAGGTAAAGTATCAACCTGTATGTTAAGAACATAAGAACATAAGAGAAGCCATGTTAGATCAGGCCAATGGCCCATCCAGTCCAACATTCTGTGTCACACAGCGGCCAAATATATATATATATATATATACACACACACACACTGTGGCTAATAGCCACTGATGGACCTCTGCTCCATATTTTTATCTAACCCCTTCTTGAAGGTGGCTATGCTTGTGGATGCCACCACCTCCTGTGGCAGTGAATTCCACATGTTAATCACCCTTTGGGTGAAGAAGTACTTCCTTTTATCCATTTTAACCTGTCTGCTCAGCAATTTCATCGAATGCCCACGAGTTCTTGTATTGTGAGAAAGGGAGAAAAGTACTTCTTTCTCTACTTTCTCCATCCCATGCATTATCTTGTAAACTTCTATCATGTCACCCCTCAGTCGACGTTTCTCCAAGCTAAAGAGCCCTAAGCGTTTCAACCTTTCTTCATAGGGAAGGTGTTCCAGCCCTTTAATCATTTTAGTTGCCCTTTTCTGAACTTTCTCCAATGCTATAATATCCTTTTTGAGGTGCGGCGACCAGAACTGCACACAGTACTCCAAATGAGACCGCACCATCGATTTATACAGAGGCATTATGATACTGGCTGATTTGTTTTCAATTCCCTTCCTAATAATTCCCAGCATGGCGTTGGCCTTTTTTATTGCAAACGCACACTGTCTTGACATTTTCAGTGAATTATCTACCATGACCCCAAGATCTCTCTCTTGGTCTGTCTCTGCCAGTTCACACCCCATCAACTTGTATTTGTAGCTGGGATTCTTGGCCCCAATGTGCATTACTTTGCACTTGGCCACATTGAACCGCATCTGCCACGTTGACGCCCACTCACCCAGCCTCAACAGATCCCTTTGGAGTTCCTCACAATCCTCTCTGGTTCTCACCACCCTGAACAATTTAGTGTCATCCGCAAATTTGGCCACTTCACTGCTCACTCCCAACTCTAAATCATTTATGAACAAGTTAAAGAGGATGGGACCCAGTACCGAGCCCTGCGGCACCCCACTGCTTACCGTCCTCCACTGCAAAGACTGCCCATTTATACTCACTCTCTGCTTCCTATTACTCAGCCAGTTTTTGATCCACAAGAGGACCTGTCCTTTTACTCCATGACTCTCAAGCTTTCTAAGAAGCCTTTGATGAGGAACTTTATCAAAAGCTTTCTGAAAGTCAAGGTAAACAACATCTATCGGGTCTCCTTTGTCCACATGTTTGTTCACCCCCTCAAAGAAATGTAACAGGTTAGTGAGGCAAGATCTTCCCTTGCAGAACCCATGCTGAGTCTTCCTCAATAACCCGTGTTCATCAATGTGCCTACTCATTCTGTCCTTGATAATGGTTTCTACCAACTTTCCCGGTATTGAAGTCAGACTGACTGGCCTGTAATTTCCTGGATCTCCTCTGGAACCCTTTTTAAAGATGGGGGTGACATTTGCTACCTTCCAGTCCTCAGGAACGGAGGCAGATTTCAATGAAAGATTACAGATTTTTGTTAGAAGATCCACAAGTTCAACTTTGAGTTCTTTCAGAACTCTCGGATGTATGCCATCCGGACCCGGTGACTTATTAGTTTTTAATTTGTCTATTAGTTGTAGGACCTCCTCTTTTGTCACCTCAATCTGACTCAGGTCTTTCAACACCCCTTCCAATATTAGTGGTTCTGGGGCGGGCAAACACTTCTCATCTTCCACGGTGAAGACGGAGGCAAAAAATGCATTCAGCTTCTCAGCCATTTCCCCATCCTCCTTCAGTAACCCTTTTACCCCATGTTTTCCTTATATGTTTCCCTGTCTGGAGTACCTAGCCACCAGCACAGCATGTTTGTGTTCATGGCGCCATACCTCACATCCCCAAATCCATTTGGTTTCTGTCTTCTTCACTCCATGAAATGCTGGTTGTTTTGCTGCTGCCACCATGAACATTACTCACTGGGATTTCTCACTGGGACTGGTAATTGTATAGTTTCCCCCCAAAATTACTTTCTCCCTCTTTTCCCCTGATTTCCTCTTAGCTAGCTTGCATGTTTTAAGTGTGTTTTGATTATTTATCTTTCTTTTTAATAAAAACCTTACTGGTGGAACATCTGCCTGGTTTATTTGAGAGTTCTATAAAGAAAAACTCCTCATACAAATTTGTGGAGAATCCCAGTTACTTACTCTTGCTTTGTCTCCTTTAAAGCTAATTCCTCCCAAATAACAGGAGACTGCCTCATTGGGTAACAATTTGGGGTAGAAGAAAAACCAACAAAAATACTTCTGTATCATAACATATGAAGATTCCGGAGAATCTTCAGTAGTATTCCCAAATATGGTGGGTTACTTAGCATATCAAAATGAAGAGGAAGCAAAGAAAAGTGCTCTCTTGCAATTATTTGAGGGTCTTGAAATAATTAATAACCTCCTCTGGTGGGTTTTTCTGTTGCTTTTTGTGGAGTTTAAGGAATGAATCATGAGAGACCCAGAGCTCAGCAGCTCAGAGTTAAGGTGCAAACCATGTCCTTAGCTCACCTTGTACTACAATGCATACAGTACTGTTTGTTATGGCAGAACTTTCATAGCTCAAACACCCAGGGCCTGAAAACGTACTTTCACACATACTTTTCAAGATTAATAATTGCTGGTGCTGTTTGTATCTAGGTATTTCTACTCACATCTCCATCTCTGTAGCCACTTGAAAGTTCTCCAGATTATCAGGAAGTATTATCAGGAGATGCTGTAACTCTTCAGAGCACTTAAAAATGTTTCTCTTTATGGGAAAAAAAATCTTATGTACCATTTTACATTTTTGTACCATTATACTTTTTTGTACCATTTTACATTTTTGTACCATTATACTTTTTTGTACCATTATACATTTTGAGGCTGAGATAACAAATCACTCCAATGGCAAAATCAATAGTTTTGAGGTTGTTTTATAACCTGGGTGCTTTTTAGATTACAGAAATAAAATTGTATGTGGTAAATGGCTGTAATTTGGGACGATATTTACTAAAGTTCAGTGAAAATGTCCTAAGAGGAAAAAGTTGTAAAACCATTTCTTTATACATTCTGCCAAAGATGTGCAACTAGAGTTAAAATGCACTGCCAACAACATTAGCAGGGTTACTAAGTGAAACCATTGCTCCATTTAGCTCAACATTGTCTCCTTTCACTGACAGTAAGGATTAGGCTTGGGACCCTTAGCATGCAAATGATGTGCGTTATGCTATACAGTCCTTTGCAGTGTGAATTGTTTCTGGAATGAAGAGGAGTGCAAGGAGTCTGGATTCAGTAAAATGAAAGTGTCACTGAGTAAACAATTACATTCCACATTTTTTGACAGAGAGGACAGCTTTGGCAAATGTTCTACTAGGGATAATGGGAAGTTCTGTGTCTTTTTCATTTGTTGGAACCTTTCTGTCCATAAGTAATCATACAGGAACAACCTCCAGTCATTAATGAAGTACTCTATATGCAGAAACCTAACAAAGATAAAAGGCTCCATCAAACATTATATAGGACAAAATAGGAGTCCAGTAGCACCTTTAAGACCAACAATGTTTTATTCAAAATGTAAGCTTTCGTGTGCATGCACACTTCTTCAGACAAGGAATGAGGTACAGTGAGCAAAGTTACATATAGCTGGTAGGCAGTGGTTTAGAATGCAAAATGGTACAAAGTTAAAATCCCTTACTTCTGTATCATAGCTTGTGAAGATTCAGTATATTCTGTACTGTTTCCAATAATGGTGGGTTACTTAACATATCGAAACGAAGAAGAAGCAAAGAAAAATGCTCCATTGCAATTATTTGAGGGGCCTTGAAATAATTTACGAACTCCATTGGTGGCTTGTCCTGTGGCTTTTTGTTGAGTTTAAGGAATGAATTATGAGAGACCCAGAGCTCAGCAGTTCAGAATTAAGGTGCAAACCATGTCCTTAGCTTACCTTGTACTGCAGTGCATACAGTATTTTAAGTGAAAATCGTTTGCTGCTTGGAAACCTTTCCATTTCTCACACACAGGGTGAGCTGAGGATGAAGCTCAAGACTGAACTTTCAGTTGTTGTGCGCCAGTGTCTTTTAGAAAAAATAATTTTAACCAGCCAAAGTTCAATATTTTTTTTTAAATGAATCAGTAGACAGATCATGAGGACACCAAAGGATATTAGTCCTTTCATCTCTTGTAGAGGGCACAGAGCTAAAGCTGAGGCCAATCAAAAGAACAAAGTACAGACACTGAAGCTAATTTGATGAATTAATTCAATGACAAAATGTTAGATCTAAAGGTAGTGATTCCCATCCAAAGCTCTGTGAGCATTCAAGTGTGGCCAGAGAACTCTCAGAATCATATATTTCTACATCCAATGTAAGAGAGCAGGCGGTTTTGTGTGTGCAAGACAATACACTTGATCAGCTGCCCCCCTCCTCATCACTGGTGCTTTGTGCTTCAGCAGTTTTGTGGTCTGCTCAAAGACGCCTGGTTTTTATATAACAAAATTATATTTTAAAGACCTATAGGAGCAATATAGATAATTAGAAACATGAGGGCGAAAAATCAGTATGTTAAATTGTCTTTGCATTCTAAACCACTGCCCAGGAGCTATATGTAGCTCTGCTCACTTTACCTCATGCCTTGTCTGAAGAAGTGTGCATGCACATGAAAGCTTACATTCTGAAAAAAACTTTGTTGGTCTTAAAGGTGGTACTGGATTCCTACTTTGTTAAATTGTCTTAGTTTCCTTTGCTCCATGCCCTTTTTTCACCAACTTCTTTTTCCACCTCATCTTCTCTTAGATTGCTGTTTCTCAGTGTACTACCTACTCTGCCAATTTCCTTCAGTTGTCTTACATCTTGAAACCTCTGGTTGGCCACATAAAACTATCCTTGGTCTAGGAATTCTGCAATGTTTTTATGCCAGCCAAATTTACAACTTTTCCTTCACTAACAGAACTAGACAGCAAACATTCTGAAAGCTTTGTTTCATGAGTAGATGGAATTATTATGAACCTTCAGTATCATAATTCCAACTCAAAAGTTTTTAACAGGTTTTACTGCTATACAAATATACAATATAAAATAATATTTTATAATAAGAAATGGGTCTTCCATTGTTCTGTGAGTCACAATATTGTCAATAATATCTGTTTTAGTAGTATTGTGGTATCTGTGGTATTTGATAGCCATCATGAACAGAGACACACAACAAAAAGAGAAACTCTGTACCTGTCCTTAGTTCAGAGTACTACTGTAATGAATTCTCAGTTTAGAATCCCACTTCTTTTTATGGAAGCAACAGGAAACAATATTTTATGTAATTACTTTGTTTATAACCTGTCTTTCTTTCTGACAGGGACCCAAAGCAGCTGACATCATTCTCTTCTCCTCCATTCTGTCTCACATTCTATCCTGTGAGATGGGTTAATTTGAGTGTATGACTGGTCCAGAGTTACCCAGCAAGCTTCCATGGCAGAGTTATGGATTCAAACCTGGTTCTCTCAGAGCCTGTCTTAACCACTATATCACACTAACTCTCAGTTTTCTGCTCACTGCAATAATCAAAACAATTACTAGAACCGTATTGATCAACGTCACATTTAAGGAAAAATCTATTAAGTAGAACTGATGTGGCACATCCCAGAGAAAATTACATTAAAAAGTCTTTAATTTAGAAGATAAACTGTCAACAGATATTAGTAACATGAGAAAATGAAGTCTTCACATGATCAAAATCCCATCCAAAACTTCTGATGTGACAATATCACATCCTTGGGGAGGAACGGTGGCTCAATGGTAGAGCATCTGCTTGGGAAGCAGAAGGTCCCAGGTTCAATCCCTGGCATCTCCAAAAAAGGGTCCAGGCAAATAGGTGTGAAAAACCTCAGCATGAGACCCTGGAGAGCCGCTGCCAGTCTGAGTAGACAATACTGACTTTGATGGACCGAGGGTCTGATTCAGTATAAGGCAGCTTCATATGTCTAATATGATAAAGAGTTTTCTGCCTAAGGGAAACTAGCTGAAACACTCCCAAATAAGATGGATCAATTCTATCAAAGCATATCTCTAAATTAAATATTGTTCCAGTTTCAATATATTACATTGTGGTGCTGATCTATTCAGAAAAGTATTTTAAAGATATTATTTAATTATACTCCAATTGGAAACACATTTGTATGTGCAACAGATCCAGTGATTTCATTGCATGAAAATAAATCATATCTCTAGGAGACAGGCCATTGCATGCCTAGCAACCAATAAGGAAAGAAGAAAATCCTGCTATCCAGCAATTAAAAGATCCAGAATAAATATCAACACAGAAATTAAGCACAGAAAATTAAACAAGTTGAGCACTCAATGCACAGCAGCCAAGAAGGTCTGAGCGCCTGCTCCGGCTGCAACGCCACCGAGGATGTTCTCCGCAGCTGAGAACGAAACGTCGTGAAGGAAAACATTCTCCAGTAGAACACGGCACTTGATCCCGAAAGATTCTACAAAGCCTAAAGTTGAGCACTGTTTGGGAAAAAGAGATGAGAGAGCATGCCAAGCTTGGAGTAGAATAGATAGTATGAAAGACTTTTTTTGATGTTCTTTGTATTTTAGTAGAAATTAAAAACAATGTTTTGCTTAAAAAAAGAGCACATGAGATAGGAACCAAATGAAAAAAAGATGGAGCAAAGTAATTTTCAGAAGGAAGGCAATAGCTAGACCATGCCTATATACTGCCTTCATGACCACAGTTCTATTTTTCATATATCACTAGCATTCTGCTTTAATTCTACATAAAACAGTAATGTTCAAAGGGGCTTTCAAAAATTAGCTAAGAACTAACAGAATGGAACAGTCCAGGAAGGCATCAACAGAATTGTAGTCTGTGGCAGTAATTATTGTAGGTATCACCTTGTTGCCCATGCAGATGGAAGAAAGCCAACACAAAGGGTTGGATATCTAAGGTCCACATTTATTTATTAATACACAAAAATGGCAAGGGTATTAACATAACTAGTGGCATGGGCACGGCCAAAGGTCCAAAGATCTTTCCCTTGCCACATAATGGGCGAGCCACCTTTGCCCCTAGGTAGAGCCATTCTGAAATGACTCATGCCTGGCCAGCACAGCAAATGGGCTAAGCCATGGATTTCCAACCCCCAGCCACAAGGCTGCCAGGGTGGATTGATCCAGGCAATCCCCAGGCAGTCAGCATCTTCATCAACCAGTCTGTACTGTCCAGGATGATTCAGCATGACCCTATACCCCCTAAAAAGGGAGATCTACAGGTGCTCACCAAGCTGCATAACATTAACCAGAAAATCCTGCCACTGCAAGGCCAAGCCTCTGCTTAGGCCGTTGCACCCATCTACACACATAAAAACAACCTATGCCCCTGCTGTAGATCCTCCAGGAAGATGTCGTTGCCTTTATCAGAAGGATGGACACCATCCTGCCTATACAAATCCGTCTCATGAATGCAGATTTTAGGATGAGGCAAATAGTGGCCCAACACACCCTCAAGGGCTTTTTAAATTTCCAAATTGGCCTTATGCTGTGCTCCCTCAATGCCTCATGGGTCCTATACCCCATGCCACACCTGATGTGGGATCATGGCAGACCACACCAACAGAGTCTGTGGCCACCAGCTCTTGATGACTCTAAAGTCATCCTTAGCTTGTAAAATGAGGGCCTTACCTTTAATGAACCCCATATTGTTAACCCCTAGGTACATAACGAGAATTTTCAGCGGAGATTGAAAACCATCGTCAAATAATAGGGGCAACAAACCCTACACCAGAGACCCCACCATCCATGCCATTCCAATATGGCCCACTTGCTAAGGCCCAACTATGAACCAGCAGCAGTCCTCCTGGCCTGATGAGCAGCCCAAATAAATCTGTACCTGCAGAAGAGGATGCGATGTCTCTCGCCATGGACCGCAGCACCTATGGGAAACAACAATAGTGAACAACTGAAGAATTCAACAACTACCAGAACTGAAGAGGACACATATAGCCCTTATAGGCTGCTGACTGCCATCTGCCCAGGTGTTGAATATCTTGAGCTGGGTAACCCAAGGTTGCAGCCTTAGACGCTGTGCCAATGCTAAACAAATGAGTGCCAAAACTCACACCGTCTAAACCCAGCCTACCAAGAGCTTTGGCTGTCACTGCCCAAAACTGGTATTTGGTCAGGGGACTACCATCTACATGAAGGAACAATGAACCTGCACACAGACCACAAGCAGTCAAGTAATGGGACAAAGCCAGAATGACAGATCCCTGCTGACATTGATCAGTTTTGGAATGGCGGACAGTAAGGAAAATCATTCCTTTGGCCAAGCGAACATCCTGGGCCATAATGGCATAACCAGAGACATCTTACTTGGACTGAACCACCAGTTCACTCACACAGAAAGCCCCAAAGAAGGCAACCAGGGAAACTGTGTGAAAAAGTAATGTCTCAAATTCTGAGATGCAGACTTGGCTCCATACATACTTTAATCCCCAAAGAATCTAAGGGGAAATTGGCTAACTTAGATCGGCCCTAGGGCCATCCTCACTAGACCAGTCTTCAAGCATCTTCCACACTTGGAAGTCACTTATGAACTCCTGATACCCCATTGCCTTACTTTTGAACTGATGGACTGTCCGTTCATAAGACCTCCTGGTGCTAGGTATGATGGCAAGCCATATTGCTCTGCTAGCCTTGACCCTCCAATCAGCCATAGCTCTGGGGCATCCTTGTTGGATGAAAATAAGCTTCTGGGGTGAGCTGACAAAACCACCACATCTGTTCGTGAGAGAGAGCATCAGCTACCCCATTGTCCACCCTGGGCATGTGCCTGGTAAAAAATAAAATGTTACGCCAAAGGCAATGCAGAGTTAAAGCGTGAACCAGCCTCACAACCTGTGGGGATTTGGATGTGAGGGAATTAATGACATGGCCGAGGACCTGCCTACCTGAGGGACCGTCTTTCCCCATATGAGCCCCAGAGAGCACTGAGGTCAGCAGGGAAGAACAAGCTGACTATCCCTGGGCCAAAAGAGGCCAAATTGCAGAACACCCGTGCACGGGCCTTTTCCATCGCAGCTCCATGCCTATGGAACCAGCTCCCAGAAGAGGTGCGGGCCCTGAGGAGTCTTGACCAATTCTGCAGGGCCTGCAAGACCATCCTTTTTAGGTCGGCTTTTACAGACAGCTGATTTATGATCGCTAAACAAATGGATCCGCCAAAATGATTTTGCTCAGGGATCCTCGCTATCACGTAAACTGACAGAAATAGCGCCAGGAACATCACTGTTACTATCAAATTATGTCAAATGTGAATTTAGAATCATTTTTGGATAATGTTTTGATTTTAAAGTCTTGTATATTTATTGTATTGTATATTTTATGGATGTTGTTAGCCGCCCTGAGCCTGCTTAGGCAGGGAGGGTGGGATATAAATAAAATTTTATTATGATTATTACATGCATCTCAGCTAAATTGTCGCAGCAAAAATGTACCGTGTGGTCAGCCAACTTGTCCCCCCACAGCCAAACAGCTACCAATGTAGGCAAAAACTCAAGGAAAGTAAGATCCCTTGTCCATCCCGCAGCTACACAATCCCTGGGTCAATCATCCATGCACCAATGTCCGTGGAAATAGACTCCAAAACCTAGTGATCCTGCAGCGTCAGATGTGATTTGAAGCCCTGCTTCAAGTTTAAAATCTTCTCTCCAAAAAAAGTCTCTATTTAAGGAGCTCAAAAACTCCTACCATACCAGCAGGTCATTCCGTAGGCCCCTAGAAATCCTCAGCCTGTGATATGAGGTGCAAACCTGCCATAGATATCCAAACCTTAAGAAAGCGCAGCCAGGGGCCACAACTTTGCATGCAAAGTTGAGGTGTCCTTCAAGTTGCTGCAGCTCCTTCAGACACATTTCTTAAGGACAGAAACTGGGCCACCCTAACCTGCAAATCTGAGATTTTTTCCTTGGGCAAATCATGATGTCTGGTGTACTGTGTCCAGCTCCATACCCAAAAATGTCAATTGCTGGGTAGGGCCCTCAGTCTTTTCATGAGCTCAGGGGACACCAAGCTCCTCAGAGAGCTCAGTGAAGGCTGAAAGTAACCTTGCACATTGGCCTGTGCACACCACCCATTCTAAAAAGGAGCTAAAGTGCTCAAAAGCGGAACACAAAACAGAGCACCCCATGGGCAAGGCCCTAGCCATAAAGAATCGACTTTCAAAAGAGAATCCTAATAACTCAAAATTCATTGGGTGTACAGGGAGAAGGTGAAAGGCTGATATGATGACGTATTTGTCAACTCAGCACCCACCCCACAGTGCCACACTATGCACACTGCGTGATCAAAAGAGGTGTACTTTATAGTGCACAAAATTTCAGAAATGGCATCATTAACAGATTTACCACATGGATAAGATAAGTGGTGAATCAGCCTAAATTCTCCTGGTGCCTTCTTGGGTACAATGCCTAAGGGGAAAACCTGCAAAAATTGTACAGGAGGGGCAGGAAATAGGCTGAGCACCGTCCCTTCCACTATTTCCTTCCTGATCTTTTGCCTAACAATCTCCTCCATCCCTTTAACTGATTGTAAATTATTGGCCATAAACGAGTTTCTAGGGCCCTGAAAAGCAATTCAGAAACCAAACTTAAAACCATTCAACAGATAAAAACCATCCTCAACTTTGGGACAGTTGTAAAGCCAAGCTTCAAGAATTGTCACCTTTATTGGGCTGGGACCCTTTGCCACCGCTGCCTTGCCAGCACTGTTCCCTCCTTGGCTTTCCCCTGGAGCATGTCATAAATGAATGAGACCCCCCGCAAAGGGGGTACTCATGCTTATATGGACTGGACTTCCTGTTACGTACTTCCAGCAGAGCAAGCAGGGTTGAACCGCCTGCCCCGCAGAGCTGCGGGACCCTGAAGCAGCAGCTGAATGCTGCACAATGTGACCACTATCAGACCTATCCCCCAAATTTGGCCTAGCAGGGGACATTAATTGAAGCCGGAGCTGAGGCTATATTTGATCCCATTGTAGGGAAGGGTTCATGGCTGCTCCCATACGGAATTCCTCATCATATTGTAACCAAGTGGGCCCGGTAAAGCTAGTGTAGCTTTTATAGATGATATCAAAGTATTGAAATAAGGATGCAGCCCTCCAGGGATGTGACCTGGAAATGAGTCCAGCAAATATAATGAATCCTGGCACCCAATTGGCCCAAGTTCTGTCTACCTTATGCCACTTAATATTTTCCTTTTCCCTGTCTTCAAGGTCTTCCTTATTCTTTTTTTTCCAGCTCTCTACAGAGCAGAGGAAAAAAGTCAATGAATTCTCCTCTCAAAATTTTATTCTTGGTGGATTGCAGCAAGTGGTCAGAGGGGAAGGTGAACAAACTCAGAACCAAACTCAGAAGGTGAAGAAACTCTTGAACAATTGTGTCACCCAACAAAACTCCCTCACATCAGCTTTCAAACAGAGAAAGCCAGGAGCCCTCAGCATCACCAGCCGCTAAAACTGCAGCCCAACAGAAAAACCCATTTAATGAAGGTGGGTAGGCATTAGGAAATGTCGGCTGAAGTTATCCCCTGACTGATGCTGCAGACCGCCTCCTCCTTCTGAGGAGGTGGGAACAGAGCTGGCCATTGAAATACTGGCTCCTCCCCCAGGCTGCCCTGCCACTCTTTCTCCTAGCGATTGGGTAGGAGCCATGTTTTTACTGCATTGTCTTATATCTTGTCATACACTCTCTGTTTGTCTTAGATATTTTGTGTTCACATCACCTTCTAATTCCATAATTCCCAGGAGCAGCCTGTTTATTGATAGTCCTGTGTGGCTGCTTAAAGTACCACTGATGGAGGAATATCAAACAGATCATCCATCCGAATGACCAGCTATCCCCCCAGCCCTTCACTCAGCTGTGGTATTGGGAAAGTGCCCTAACCCAATGGAAGAAAAGGGAAGGATAGGGAGATGAAGAGTGCATGTGCTGGTCAGGAGGACAGTTGGCAGTATGGTTCTTCATTGACCTGCCTCTCTATGACAAGGGAAGAGCTGAGCACTATGGGCAGTGTTTTCCTGCCTCCTCATGGTGTTGGGAGAGCTGATAATGATGGGTTGTGTTTTCCTGCTTCTCTCCCAGCCAGAGGGCAGTGAAGAGTTGGGAACCAGCCAGCTATGCTGCTGTTTTCCCCGCCTCTCCATGGCTTGGAGGAAGGCAAAGCAAGGCAGGTGGGCAAAGTGGGCCCTTGCCTAAGGTGCCCAAAGTCCTTGGGCCAGCCGTTATAATTCCTAGTCCTATTATATTGTTCATTGATTGTCTATGTTGTCTGTTTTCACTGCTTTGTCCTGTAATACACCTTGAATCTCAGCAAGAAAAGTGGACTGTAAAACAAACAAATATCATGAAAATCAGCCATTAACATTGCCTTTGATTCTTTCTTTTTCTTTGTAAGCAGCTTTGTACACTTCAGTAATTTGTTGCCATACCATTAGGATGTGAGAATAGCAATAAATATTGAATCCAATGTGAGATTCCTTAAAGTTTTTTCTTCTTTATCATTTCAATGATTAGCTGCTACTGTATGTATATATAAAAATTAGCTACCCATCTTGTGTCAAATAGGAATATTCAGGATAACATAGTAACATTTGCTGAGACATATGTGGACTGGAAGGCTCACTGGTGATACATTAACCTTTTATCCCTGAGACTTGAAGTTCAGACTTTTTATGTGTAGAATATGGAAATACTATAAACTACTGTCAGGCATATGATGATTAAATGGGAAAAGTGCAGCTGCAAATTAGCTCCTGCTGAAGCATGGTCAGTATGTGCTAAAATTATGGTTACAACTATTTTATTGTTAGTTCCTACTGGGAATTTACTTGAATGACGGACAGATTTAGATTTGAACAGCATGGAGTTTTAAAGGAACATGTCTAAAATTACTTGCTGGAGAGCAGAACAACAGGACCTTGATTTGATTGTCAAATCATAATGGTAAAGGAATAAAGAATGACAAATATTTAGAACTATAGCTATGCATTTACTGCTAGGTACATTATATGGGTTATTTTAATTTTATAAAAAAGAATATTGTAAAATTACCACTGGCCAAGGGAAGTTATTCTCACTACTCAATCTCAATGGCTAGAGGTGCCCCCCACAGCAAATGGACAGCCATGAGGGCACACAGAGAAACATGAAACCATGATCAGCATGAAACAATTGAACTACAAATCTGAATGAATATAACACCACACTATATTTAGGTTTTACACTAGTTTGATATAATGGTTAAGTGTGCAGACTCTTATCTGGGAGAACTGGTCTTGATTCCCCACTTCTCCTTGTGCAACTGCTATAGTGACCTTGAATCAGTCAAAACTCTATCAGAGGCTGTTCTGGTAAGAGCAGTTTCTGTCAGTGCACTCAGCCCCACGTACCTCCCATGGTGTCTGTTATGGGGAGGGGAAGGGAAAGGAGGTTGTAAACTGCTCTGAGACTCTGAGGGAAGGGTGGGGCATAAATCCAATCTCTTCTTCTTCTTCTAGGTAAAGGAGCAGAGTGTCATATCCAATGATAAACCAGAGTGTCATATGCACAAACCCCCAAAGAGGAATTTGAATTGGCCAAATGGTTTTATGGCGTATGTCATTGTAGAGGCTGGTTCCTTTGAAGCTTCCTGAAAGATCTCTCTTTATATGTCAGGATGGATGTCCATTAATCAAAAGTTCTGGAGATGACTTAACTTTAATAGCCTTTAGCAGTAATGAAAGAAAAATAGAGATTCTATAGAACCTAGATTCCCTGGCAGAAATGTGAGACCAGATTAGAGATATGCCACACATTCACAAAAAGATGGCCCTTGGCCTTTAACCTTTGCGTTTCTGCTATCTTTCCTGAGAGACAGCAAATCTGCAGACCATACATACAAACCAGTTGCAAGGGTGTGTTTGTGTCCCTCATGTTGTTTCTTTGTTTTGAGAACAGCACTTGAAAGAGGTTGCCAAAGAGGTGAAGGAATTTTTACAGCTTTGACACAATGTGTCCTTCTCTGGGCCTGAGTTTCTTGGTTTTAAACAATTTATTGGTAGCATATGGTTACAAAGCTTATCTATTCCTTAATTTTTTCTTTTTTCACATTAACCCATATGACATTTCCGTCCCCCCTCCCTCCAATGTTGACTTCCCCGAGGTTATAAGTTCAAATCCATACTAAAGGCACTTCTGACTGCTCAAAGTTCCATATATATATTCTTACAACTAAAAAAATGTCCAATATTTCTTTACTTTCCAAGTTTTCTCCATATATCCTTTAAATTTTCTCCACTCCCTTTTGAATATCTCTAAATCATAGTCTCTTAGTGTTCTGGTTAATTTGTCCATTTCACACCACGATAAAACTTTCATGGTCCATTCCCATTTCTCTGGTATTTTTTCTTGCTTCCAAAGCTGCGCGTACAAAGTCCTAGCAGCTGATAACAGGTACCAAATTAAAGTCCTGTCTTCTTTTGGGTATTTTTCTAATTGTAATCCAAGTAAAAACGTCTCTGCAATTTTCTTAAAATCATAGCCCAAAATTTTGGTGATTTCTTGTTGTATCATCTTCCAGAATTCTTTCGCTCTTTCACATGTCCACCACATATGGAAGAAAGAACCTTTATGTTTTTTACATTTCCAACATCTATCCGACATTTTCTTACTTATCTTAGCCAATTTTTTCGGAGTCATATACCACCTATACATCATTTTAAAACAGTTCTCCTTAATGCTTTGACAAGTTGATATCTTCATTGAGTTCTTCCAGAGGTGCTCCCATGTTTCCATTTGTATTTCTCTATTCACATTAATTGCCCATTTGACCATTTGAGACTTTACTACTTCTTCTTCTGTAGACCATTTCAATAATAACTTATATACTTTTGATATCAATTTTTCATTGTCACCTAACAGGACTCTTTCCAGTTCTGTTTGTTCTCGTCTAATCCCCTCTGATTTTATGTCATTTTCCATCAAACTTTTAATTTGTTGCATTTGAAACCAGTCATAATTGTTATTTAGCTCTTCTGAGGTTTTTAATTCAATTTTGTCTCCTTGAATCTTAAGCAGTTGGTTATATGACATTTCTCTTTTTTCTTCAGAATCGGCTGTTATTTTTATTACTTCTGCTGGCACTATCCATAATGGTTTTCTCTCGTCCCCGTATTTCTTGTATTTTATCCAAGTATTTAGTAATGTATTTCTGACATAGTGGTGAGAGAAAAAACCATCCATTTTATTCTTCCCATAGTACATGTATGCATGCCAGCCGAATCTATTTCCGTGAGCTTCTAACCACAGAGGTTTTTTGTCTAACAGCATTATCCAATCTTTTATCCATGTCAAACAAACTGCATCGTGATATAGTCTTAGATCGGGAAGTTGAAAACCTCCTCTCTCTTTGGCATCCGTTAAGATCTTCATCTTAATCCTTGGTTTCTTTCCGGCCCAAATGAAATCAGAGATTTTCCTTTGCCATTTGTTGAATTGTTTTGCTTCTTTTACAATCGGGATGGTTTGAAACAAATACATTATCCTTGGCAAAATATTCATTTTGATTGCAGCTATCCTGCCCAGTAAGGACAAGTTGAGTTTATTCCATTTCATCAAATCTTTGTCCATCTTACACCACAGTTTTTCATAATTGTTTTTGTATAAATCAATGTTCTTCATTGTTATCTCTATTCCAAGGTACCTAACTTTGGTTGTGACTTCACAACCTGTCACCTTTTGTAGTTCTTTTGTTTTATTTGGTTGCATGTTTTTACAGAGGAATTTCGATTTCTCCTTATTTATGTATAATCCTGCTAGTTCTCCGTACTCTTTTATCTTAGCTAACAGCAGTGGTGACACTTGAGCCGGATTCTCCATTATGAACACTATATCATCTGCAAAAGCTTTATATTTATAAGAGAATCTTCTAATTTTTAGACCTTCTATTTTTTCATCTTTTTGAATTTGTTGTAACAAAATTTCAAGAGTCATTATAAACAACAATGGTGATAGCGGGCATCCTTGCCTTGTTCCTTTACTCACTTTCAATTCTTTGGTAAGGTCTGCATTTATACACAATTTTGCATGCTGATCTGTATATATTGCTCTTGTCATTTTTATAAATTGTTCCCCTAAATTAATTTTTTCCATTACCGCAAACATAAAGTCCCAATTTAAGTTGTCGAAGGCTTTCTCTGCGTCAACAAAAAATAAGGCCACTTCTTTTTCCGGGTGCTTTTCATAGTATTCCACAACATTAATAACAGCTCTTACATTGTCCCTTATTTGTCTTTTAGGAAGAAATCCCGCTTGGTCTTTGTTTATAAAGTTGGTCAGGTATTGTTTCAGTCGCTCTGCTAAAATTCTTGTATAGATCTTATAGTCATTATTCAACAATGAGATTGGTCTATAATTTTTTACGTTTGTGCTATCTTTATCTTCCTTAGGAATCAGAGAGATTACAGCTTCCCTCCAGGTCTTTGGGATTTTTCCTTCTTCTCTTATCGTGTTTAACAACTTCAACAGTTTGGGTGTTAATTCATCCTTAAGAGATTTGTAAAATTTTGACGTGAATCCATCTGGCCCTGGAGCTTTACCCTCTTGCATTGCTTTTATTGCTGCTTCTATTTCAATTTTCTCTATTGGGTCATTTAATATCTTTTTCATATGTTCCGTCAAAGGTGCCACCTGAATGTTTCGTAGATACTCTTCCACTTTTTCTTTACTTACATTCACACCCTTGAATAAATTTGCATAGTATTTAAAGAATTCTCTTTTAATTCCTTCTTGATCCACTACTGTTTTCCCATTTGCCATGATTTTATTTATAGTCTTATTTTCTTTCCTTTTTTTTAATTGCCAGGCCAGGTATTTACCAGGTTTGTTTGCACTTTCAAACGATTTCTGTTTCAAATTTTTTAAATTCCATTCTAGTTCTTTATTCAGCAAATGTTTAACTTGGGATTGTAATATCGTAATTTCTTTTATTAATTTTTTCTTCCCTGGTCTTTTTTTTTAAGTCCTTTTCTTTTTTATCTATTTCATTTTGCAGTACTGACAGCCTTTCTTCTCTTGCTCTTTTGTCTTTATTATTCAATGTGATTAATATACCCCTCATTACTGCTTTATAAGTGTCCCATACTGTTGGATATTCCATATCATCCGTTTCATTTATTTGGAAGAATGCTGCAGTCTCCTTTTCTAAGAATGATACAGTGTCTTTATTTTGTAGTAAATCCTCATTAATTCTCCATCTTCTTGATTTTCTTTGCAATTTTGTTGACCAGCATATTGGATTATGGTCCGCCCAAACCTTTGGAAGAATCTCAATTTTTTTTGTTATGAGGTTCTGGGCCTGAGTTTCTTCATCCCCAGGATCAGAAAATGGATGCCTTTAGCCTTTCAGCACAGCCAAAACTTTGCCAAGCCTATGAACCAGACTCAGTGCCATGTCAGCCTGTATAGGGGCCTAGAGATTGGACTGAGTTTTGCCTCTCTTTTGTGGAAAAGAGACCATCTCAGTTCAGGTGGGCATTGCTCTGTGATATCCATATTCTAGGGTTACATTGTAATATCACATTCAAGGAATGCATTGTTTGGGTATCAGTCCAGGGGTGTCTTTCTGGATATCAGCAGTTGCATAAGAAGTGAGGGACAGAATGAGATGTATATCTTACCATATGCCCCAATGTTTCCCCTGAAGCTAAAGGTAACATATTGGTTCAGGGCTTTCCCTCCTCCCCATTTTTAAGCAGGAATGCAGTTCTGGCTGGCTTGGCATGAGGGGTGTGTGGTCTAATATGTAAATGAGTTCCTACTGGGCTTTTTCTATAAAAAAAGCCCTGCCAAAAATTATTGGAAAACAACACTGCACCTCTCTAACCATGGAGTCTATTTCCCATACTCATAGGTATCAATGAATTTAACATAATTCAATACTATGAGCTAAATTATATATTATATTTATAAGATCAAAATTCCATGCTCTGCTACCTACTGTCAGTGCCTGGAAAATGTGAGGGCCCAAGGCTATATTTTGATATTTGCCTCAGTTTACCTCCCTATGGCCTGGGACTCAGTTTTATCTCGGCCTGCTGACATATTAGAAACAATGAAAAATCTTCCTATGCAGGACTCATGTGTTTTAAATGATATGGTTATTTTTAATGTTTAAATCTTAATGTTTGCATTTATGTATATTTATTATGTTTTATGTGTGACAGTATTTTATGGTTGTTGTATATCCACTGCAGATATATAAGAAAGATTATGAACAAGAGGGAAAGAATTTATTTATTTATTTGTATGATGGATTAAAAATATAAAAGATTGATCAGTTAGATTACTAATTAATTTTTGACCAATTAATCAGGTACCACATTTTTTTTTAAAGTGTCTATTTTTGGTTTAGTGGTTAAGTGTAGGGACTCTTATCTTGGAGAACCAGGTTTGATTCCCCACTCTTCCACTTGCACCTGCTGGAATGGTCTTGGGTCAGCCATAGCTCTGGCAGAGATTGTCCTTGAAAGGGTAGCTGCTGTGAGATCCCTCTCAGCCCCACCCACCTCACAGGGTGTCTGTTGTGGAGGGACAAGATATAGTAGATTGTAAGCTGCTCTGAGTCGCTGATTCAGAGAGAAGGGTAGGGTATAAATCTGCAATTCTTCTTCTTCTTAGTTCCTTCTTCCAAAACATGTTTGCTTCTCCAAAAACATTTGTAATTGTTTTGAAATAGATAAGAATGTGGGGGTGGCGTGGAATGTTGCAGTGGGAATACCTGATGGTGCAGTGGGAATTTCCCCCCTTTAAATTATGTATCACACAAAGATCCCCTATACATTTCACATGCTGCAGCTAATTCTGGGCATCTGTAAGGCAACTGTCTCTCAGAATCTACAATTTATTACAGTGGGAACATTCTGAGAGATGGTTGTCTTACAGATCCCCCAATGAAGCAGCATGTGAAACGTGTAGAGATCTGCAAGTGATACATCATTTTAAAATATTTCTCACTGCACTATTGTGTCCCCCCCACCCCACCCTTGTTCTCTGCTTTGACTCTGAATTGATGTAGCCCTCTTTTTTCCCACTGAATCATTTTAAGGCAAGAATTTAAAACAACTGAGGGTGGTCTGTGCCATGCCAAGAGTTCAATTCCCTTGGTTTCCCCCCCCTTATTATACCTTATGAAATTGCCAGCCCTGGTGTGAATGTAATGTAAACAAAAAGTAGGCTTTTTCCCCTTTGGCAATATTGTTTTATTCACATTGCAAAAGTAATTTATTAATTTATTAAATTTTAAGATATTGAGTCTAATCATAAATGGTCTGGGACGAACATATTTGCGGGACCATCTGTTGGTACATCCCCTAAGAGCACTACAATCAATACATAACAATTGATTGGTAATCCCTGGCCTGAAAAGCTTTATTAGCCCTGGACCCAACCTGGTGGAACTCTTGGTCAAGTGAGACCCAGACCCTGCAAGATATGATGCAATTCTGCAGGCTTGTAAGAATAAGATGTTCCACCAGGCCTATAGGTAAGGACAGTGATGACTTTCATCAAGATTGGCCTCCTTTCCTTTCCGTCCTCTTCCTCTTCCCCTTGTATGTTACTCCCTTATTTACCCATCTGTATGATATTTACTTTCCCCTTGGATAAGGGATACTATGCCGTGCTTTCTTTTCATGCGCCATCATATTGGTTGAAAATAGCATGGTAACAGTTGTTTTAATAATTTTTATTTATTATTGTTGTTGTTATCTACTCTAAGCCCTGCTGTACAAGGGTGGGCCATAAATCCAATATTTAAATAAATAAGAAAACAAAAAATGCATACAGAAATAGAAAAAAGAAAGAAAGAATACAACTTTATATAAGCTTGAGAAAGCTGAGCCAAGGGCCAAGGAACATCTGATCTGTTGGTTTCAGCCAGTGGCAAACCACCTAGAATGGCAACCCAGATACAAATTTACACTAGCCAAGAAACCCACTCAAAGAGACAAGGGTACCAAAATGTAATGATGGTTTTAAATGATGGTTTTTATTTAATGTATTAATTATTAAATTGTTCTGATGTTTTATTGTAAACCGAAATTTACATGTTGTGAGCCGCCCTGAGCCTGCTTCAGCAGGGAGGGCGGGATATAAATAAAATGTATTATTATTATTTATTTTTAGTAAAGAGTGGTAAGAATGATGACAGGAAAGAAACAATCAAACACCAGAACCAAGGTCAAGATTCAGAGGTGTGGAGATCAATTTCCTTTTGCTGACTGCAAGATCAATCCATCTGTAGAGAAGCTGAGGTAGCTGATTCAGAGCATGTTTTGAGAAGGTTTGAGAAGGTGAGGTTTTGAGAAGGTTTGAGAAGCTGAGGTAGCTGATTCAGAGCATGTTTTAAAATGTGTTCTCTCCTATCTTAATACTTCATTGTACATTCCTGGAATAATTGCAACAAAACAATAACCACTAACAGTAACAAAACAGTAACCAACTGTGGAGATTTACTTTGCAGTAAATTCTGTAGGCAGTATTCATTTCCCACCACTTGGTGGCTCCAATTTTGAGACTTATATTTGCTGAAGATCTGCAGAGAACCTTTGAAGAAATGTATTATTGTGTTCCTGCTGCCTTCCATTAAAAGTCTCTATATCCAATAAGGCCTTCAAGATAGCAGATTTTTCATTCTACCCTTTGAATTGGGCACTTTGTGTGTGTATATGTACTTGCACATATGTATGTACTTACATGACATTCTTGGTACCAACATAACGAAGTTTGAGATACTGAAGGGAAAAAGTAGAAAGCTTCCACTTCAGAATACTTTAACAATTAATCTCCCTCAAAGAAATATACTAATGTTGATCTGAATATATTTCACAATATTAATCTCAGTTCTTTTGCATTTATTGGGGACGATCAAATATTTCTTATTTTATTTTCATATTTATATGAAATATGGTTTTCTATTTTTTTGTTATTTATTTTGTACAGCATATGCATGTTGTATGGCTTTATACTAATTTGTATGACATTTGTGTTCACCATTTATCTGGAAAATATCTATAATATATAATACTAATTTTGGATGCTCTTGAGAGTATTGAAAGAGGCACATTTTATGGGGAAAGCTTGTTAAGAAAATAGCACAAAAATGAGCAATAAAGGTATTTGCATTGCACAAGGAAAAAAATGAAATCAAAAAGAGAATTCGGGAGTAAAAAAAGTCAGGAAACAGGAATTCTAAATCATCTCTATATTCATATACCACTAAAAATGTTTTTAGCAATTTCTTTTCTGTGTATATCAACTGACAGCATTGCTGACCTTCACAGGAGTCACAACTCAACAGATAATATAGAAACTGGGGAAAATGCTATCTGATTAGTGGCACTAAGAGTGGCATTTTCTGGACAGAGGTGACATTTTATGAGTTGGAGTGCTAGCAAGTATTGTGTAGACTGCTGTGAGAGCTTTTGTAAAATCCATATGTCTAACACAGTTGCTTTGAAAAAGAAGAGATGTTTATCAAATCACAAGCTGAAGAGCTTATCTAAAGTCATTGTAACTTCCTGAGGCTTTCAAAAGTGTGTGCACAGATACCCTCTGGGATTCACATATGCCTTTTCCCCTAGGCTTTGATGCGCCAAAAGGAGAATTTGCAAATACTAATATCTAACTCAACCATTTTATTCATTCCCTATTATTCTCTCCTAAACTGCATGTTACAAGAGGGAAATGTTTCCATGAAGTATAAAATATTCTGGACAGGTGGGACATAGCAAAATTAGCCTAGAAAATAAACGTGAAGAGTAACTGACTAGGCTTCTGGCCCATCATTTGTTTATTATTGTGGGCACTGATGATACTTCTTAGGAAATAAATTGCAGTGCTATTTTGAGTAAGTCCCATTGAACTGACTAAGACTTACATCTGAGTAATTAAGTATTGGCTTGTGGGAAGGGGTCTATGACAGGGGTGGCCAAATTGTGGCTCGGGAGCTACATTTGGCTCTTTCACACATATTGTGTGATTCTCGAATCCCCCATCACTCCATCGGCTGGCTTGGAGAAGGCATTTGTCTCTTTAAATCACTTCACCAAGCCAAGTCAGCCGGTGGCCTGGAGGGAGTTTAAAGTTAAAGTTGTTTTCTTTCCACTTCTCCCTCCCCCATCTATTTGCTTTCCTTCCTTCCAGCTCTCAAATATCTGATGTCCGTGTCTTGTCTCCTGCTTGCATAATTAATACTCCATCTCTCTTCAAATTTTGAAATTGATCTGTTTCTCAAATAAGGTGTTAATTTTGCCATTACTTCATAATCAGCAAGTTTATTTTCCCATTCTTCTAAGCTTGGATAGATGGCTGATTTCCATTTTGCTCCTAGGGTTGCTGGGTCTTACCTGGTTCCTGATGGGGGATCATGTTCACATAGTGAATATGATGATGTCACCCAGAAGTGACATTATTGTGCCAGGCATGCCATGCGGGGTTGCTCTAGCACTTTGATTATCATTGAGTTTTTTCCGAATGCTTAGAATACCTATGCATTTGCAGAATCAGAAAATGCATTGGGACAAGCATTGTGTGCAGCTGACATCTATGTGTACTTTAATTCAGTAAATTCTGACATCTTAACTATATTCTCAAAAGTCCATCTCTAACTATATAACTCTTTTCATCTGTTATGATTATTTTGAATGATTTCTTTATCCATAAATAATTATGTAAACTTCCATCTAGGTCTGCTGATTCAAGGTTTACTATTCTTTGTACTACTATTCTTTTTTAATCCAATCCACAATCCAGACCAAACCTGATGCTTGATAATATAATTTTATATTTGGAACTGCTAACCTTCCTCTCTTTTTCTCATGTTGAAGTATTTTAAAACTTGGCTTCTTGTCATATCATATAAATTTATTTATATGTCTTTGCCATTCTGTCAATATTATTTTACCATTGATGTAGTGTTTAAGTGTGTGGACTCTTTTCTGGGAGAACTGGATTTGATTCCCCACTCCTCCACTTGCAGTTTCTGGAATGGCCATAGCTGTCTCAGAGTTATTCTTGAAATGGCAGCTTCTGTGAGAGTTCTCTCAGCCCCACCTACTCCACAGGGTGTTTGTTGGGGGGGGGGAGATAAAGGAGATTATGAACTGCTCTGAAACTCAGAGATTCAGAGTGGAGGGCGGGATATAAATTCAATATCATCATCATCATCTTTTTCTTCTTCTTCTTCTTCTTCTTCTTCTTCTTCTTCTTCTTCTTCTTCTTCTTCTTCTTCTTCTTCTTCAATAAATGTTATGAAAATTGCATCTAATTGTAGACCATTGGATCAAGTATTCAAGATGAAGAGGTCATCTTGAACACAGGAATGGAAATAGCAATAACAAGGTCCTTCAGAACACTGTTGTGAGGAAATATATAAAAGTCCAATAGAAGTAACAGAATGAGTTCATCATAATCCCATTTTCTGATTCCATTTTCTTCTGGCTGTGTTGCTAGAGTTAGCGATAGAAGGTCCGGCCCCTCCCCAGCCAAGCCGGCTTGCCGGCGCTTAGGCTCGGGGCCGTCTTTGCCTCCTTGGAAGGAGGAAGGGGCGACATCACCCGACATACGGGTGCTTGTTTCGGCGCGGAGCCGGGGCTATATAAGCCCCGGCTCCCGCCCCTCTCCACGCAGTTCGTTTGGGCTCTCTGCCCGCCCACCCTCCCTTTTGGCAGTACAGGCGTATGCTGGTCGCCTTATTAGGGGCCAGGTAGGAATTTTTTCACTTCCACACAATTGGCGCATGTGGGGGTGTTTTTCGCCTACCTTGTACTGCCTAGTAGGTTAGGTTTTGTTAGTGGTATTTGTTATGGTCGCAGGCTGGAGGAGGTTTGGCCACAGGGTTTTCCAGGGGAGCACCTATGGCCTAGCACCATTGGTGCGGTGGTCTGTATGAACCGTAGATGGGCTACACGGCTCAGTGCGGGGAATGCAGATCACAGGGAGCCTCACCTGGTTGGATCTTTCCATGGGGATTGATGCCAGCCCAGATGGTGATGGCTGGAGGCCTGGCCGCTCAGCTACAACCCGAATACGGCGGGCTTGTGCTGGGGGCAGGGTGGCTCACCCTTTGGACAAGGCGGGGTCCGGGGTTGACCCCAGGGCTTGTCTGGTTCAGGTTTTCACCCCCTGCCAGTTACAGTTGCTAATGGTTTAATAAAGCGGCCCAGTTTAAAACCCAACACTTGTGTCTGCCTCTTCATTCCGACTAGGGGGGCAAAGGCTATTAAACTGTAGCTGATTGGCCTAGTTTAACTGCTACTGAAATGTAACTGTGTGGGAAAATGCCAAATTATTTAAATTTAACAGCTCAAGAAATCTAGCTTTAAGATAAATAGATATGCTAATATTGTTGAAGGATGTATTCCGTAAGGATGTGTACTCAATGGATTAAAATGAATTTGTAATAGTTATATTTCAATTCTTTCCTTCTTTCTGTGAGAAAAATTACTAGCAAGTTATTTATAAAATGTGATTTTGTTAAAGAAATGAAATTATATACTATAAGCATTTTCAGGACAGGAGCCTAAAAAGTATGTTCTTAAGGAAAGAACAAACCAGTGTGATGTAGTGGTTAGAGTACTGGATTAGGATCTGGGAGATCCAGGTTCTAATCTCAACTTTGCCATCAAAGTTTGTCGGTTGACTTTGAACAAGTCATGTGTTCTTAACCTTTCTGATATACTGGGACTGTGAACCAAGGGGTGGAATTCTAGCAGGAGCTCCTTTGCGTATTAGGCCATACCCCCCTGATGTAGTCAATTCCCCAAGATCTTACAAAAAAGAGCCTTGTAAACTCTTGGAGTATTGGCTACATCAAGGGTGTGTGGCCTAATATGCAAAGGAGCTCCTGCTAGAATTCCACCCCTGTTGTGAACGTTGACTTTTAGTGATCAAGATGTTTACATAAGATGCAGGTAGGGATGCCAGACCCCCTTTTCCCAGGCTCTGCTGTTGATAAACTGGCTGGTGTTGCAGAATTTTGGGTTGGGTCTCTTATGAAATGGGCACAAAGCTCTGCAAACACCTTAAGTCTCTATATTTTTTTTCTGTTTAAAACAGTTTATTATAATGTAATATATTGTAGTAGCATATTATCATTTGTTATTAAAAGTTAATACACATATATAACATTTTCTCCACCCCACCCCCCTTTTGGTGACCCCCGGCAGTGCCAACCCCCTTAACAGACAACTCCCTATTACTATTTTATTTAATTTGTTATAATCCATATATAGTTTCTTTAAAAATTAACCATTGCCAAAGATCACCAAATGTCCTTTAACGTTCCATTGTTTTTCAATATACTTTTGAAACTTTCCCCATTCATTTTTAAACTTCTCTAGATCTTGTTCTTTTAAGATTCTTGTAAATTTGTCCATTTCACTCTAATGCATAACTTTCAAAGTCCATTCCCACATTTCTGGTATTTTGTCTTGTTTCCACATTTGCGCATATTATGTCCATGCAGCTGAAAGCATATACCAAATTATCGTTCTATCTTGTTTTTGAAATGTTTCCATTTGTAATCTCAACAAAAAGATGTCTGGTGTCTTTTTAATATATCCCAAAACTTTCAAAATCTCTTGCTGAATCATTTGCCAAAATTGTTTCGCCTTTTCGCAAGTCCACCACATATGGCAGAAAGTTTCTTCATGGCATTTACATTTCCAACATCTATCCGATACCTGATTGTTCATTTTTGCCAATTTCTTAGGTGTCATGTACCACCTAAATAACATTTTGAAGCAATTTGCTTTAATGTTGTAATGTAGATATTTTCATAGAGTTCTTCCATAAGTATTCCCATGACTCCATCTGTATTTCCTTATATAAATATTTATCGCTCATTTTATCATTTGTGATTTAAGTATTTCATCTTCCGTAGACCATTTCAATAATAGTTTATATGTCTTTGAAATCATCTTTTCATTTTCACCAAACAGCATTCTCTCCTGTTCTGTTTGTTCTTGTCTTATTCCATAATTCTTGATATCCTGTTCAAGCAAACTCTTTATTTGTTGTAATTGAAACCAATTATATTTATTTTGTATTTTTTCAGCCAATTTTAATTCCACCTTTCCTCCTTGAATTTTTAGAAGTTGTTTATATGATAACCACTTCTATTCTTTGATATCTGAATACAATTTTATTACTTCTGTTGGTACAATCCAAAGCGGTTCCCTCTCATCACCATATCTTTTATATTTTGACCAGGTATTTAACAGATTACTTCTCATATAGTGATGTGAGACGAAGCCATCTTTTGGTATTTTCCCATAGTACATGTAAGCATGCCATCCAAAAACATTTCCATGACCTTCTAATGCTAGTAACTTTCTGTTTAATAATGTCATCCATTCCTTAATCCACACCAGGTATACTGCATCATGATACAGCTTTAAATTAGGCTATTGAAATCCACCCCTTTCTTTCGCATCTATCAGAATTTTCATTTTAATTCTTGGGTTTTTCCCGGCCCATACGAATGGCAAAGTTTTCTTTGCCATTTATTAAATTGTTTGTTGTCTTTCACTATTGGAATTGTTTGAATCAGGAACATAATTCTTGATAAGATGTTCATCTTAATTGCAGAAATTCTGCCCAACATAGACAGATTCAATTTGTTCCATTTTATCAAATCTCCATCGATCTTACGCCAGAGTTTCTCATAATTATTTTTGTACAAATCAATATTTTTCGTTGTTATTTCCACACCTAAGTGTTTTACTTTGGAGGTAACTTCATACTCTGTTAACCTCTGTAGTTCTTCCTGTTTACTCTTTAACATATTTTTGCACAAAATTTTCGATTTTTCTTTGTTTATGTAGAAGCCTGCCAATTCTCCATATTCTTGTATCTTATGAAGCAACAATGGTGTTACATGAGTGGAATTTTCATTTATAAACATCACATCATCTGCAAATGCTCTGTACTTATAAGAAAAACCTTTCACTTTCAGTCCCTCTATCTCTTTATCTTCTTGAATTTGCATTAGCAAAACCTCTAAAGTCATTATAAATATCAATGGAGATAGAGGGCAACCTTGTCTCGTTCCTTTATTTATTATCATTTTTCCATTAAATCTGCATTAATACAGAGCCTTGCTGATTGTTCAAAATATATCACCTTTACCATTCATACAAAGTCTTCTCCCAATCTCAGTTTTTCCATCACTGCAAACATAAAGTCCCAATGCTCATTATCAAATGCTTTCTCTGCGTCTGCAAAAAATAATACTACTTCTTTTTCAGGATGTTTCTCATAATATTTGATAATGTCTATAACTGTTCTAATATTGTTTCTAATTTGTCTCTTGGGAAGAAATCCTGCTTGTTCTTCTTTAATAAAACTTCAAATGCTGTTTAAGGCATTCTGCTAAAATTCTTGCATATATTTTATAGTCATTGTTAAGTAGTGAAATTGGTCTATAATTTTTCACATTTGTAGCATCTCTGTCTTCTTTTGGTATCAAAGAAATTACTGCTTCTTTCCATGTGTTAGGAATTTTCCCGTCTATTCTTATAATGTTCATCAATTAGTTTTGGAAATCGTGTCTCTGCGAGAACTTTATAAAATTTTGCCGTAAAGTCATCTGGACCAGGTGCTTTTCCTAACTTCATTGAGTTAATTGCCTCCTCTAATTTCTCCTCTCTCAATTGGTTTATTCAACACATTCTCCATATTTTCTATTTAGGAGTTTACCTTAATTCTCTGTAGATACACATCAATTCTTTTTCTATCTACGCTTTGGCTTTTAAACAGCTTGGCATAGTATTTATAAAATTCCCTTTTAATTCCTTCATGATCAACAATGTCTTTTCTTCTCGACACAATTTTGTTAATTACTTTATTCTCCCTTTTTTTTTTCATTTGCCAAGCCAAGTATTTTCCAGGTTTGTTCGCACCTTCAAAAGATTTCTGTTGGAGTCTTTTTAAATTCCTTCCACTTCTTTATTCAGCAAATGGCTCAGTTGGCTTTGTAATATTGTAATCTCTCTTATGATTTTCTTTTTCCCAGGTCACTTTTTAAGCTCCTTCTCTTTTTTTCCAATTTCTTTCTGAATATCCATCATTTGCTTATTTTTGGCTCTTTTATCTTTATTGTTTAGTGTAATTAAGATGCCCCTCATTACTGATTTATAAGCATCCCACATGATTCGAAATTGAGTATCCTCATTTATTTGGAAGAAGCATTTAGTCTCCTTTTCCAGAGACACCACTATTTCCTGTTTTTGTAGCAAGTCCTCATTTATCTGCCACCTTAGAGTCTTTTCCCCTGATTTTGCAGACCACAGTATTGGATTGTGGTCTGCTCTTGTTTTAGGAAGTATCTCTATTTTTTTTGTTAAAAGTCCAAGACCTTTTGTGGTCCAAATCATATTAATTCTCGAAAAAGAATTATGCCTTGAAGAAAAATAAATATAAACTCATTCTTTGGGGTTTAATTCCCTCCAAATGTCTTCTAAACTCTCTTGTTTTACCAATTCAAAGAATGATTTTGGTAATTTCCCTTCATTATTTTTTTCCCAGTTCTGTCCAGAGTATTTTTTACTGTTCTGTTAAAGTCTCCCATTATCATAATTTATTCATGCACCACTTGGTCTAATTGTTGCATTATATCTTAAAAAAAAGAGGTTTTTGGTCCATTTGGAGCATATATTCCCAGCAACAAAGTTCTTTTGTAGTTCAATGTCACTTCTACCACAATATATCTGCCATCGTCATCTTTAAAAATTAATTTTGAGTCTAATTCTTGTTTGATATAAAAAACTACATCCCTTTTTTTCTCCTTGGCCAGTGAACAAAATTCCATACCAAGTTGTTTATTCCATAAAAATTTTTAATTTGTTTGTTTGATATGTACTTCTTGCAGACCAATTATGCTACATTTTTGTTTCCCAATCCAATGAAAGGTTACCCTTCTTTTTGTGGTGAATTAAGTCCACTTATATTCCAAGATATTAATTTGTAATCCATAATGATTTCTGTTCTTGATCTGTTTCTCCAAAGTCTTTATGATCCTTCAAAAAATTTGTCATTTGCTGAGTATTTGTAATAGTAAATCTCCATCCTTTAAATTCAAAACTCAAACCCTCCAGGAGTTTCCATCTGTATCTTATTTATTTTTCTCTCAACTTTTCCGTCAACTTTTTGTAAAGTCTCCTGTCATTAATTTCTTTCCTTGGCAATTCTTTCATGATTCTTACTCTACTTCCATCCACCTCCAGTGTGCTCTTGAATTGTTTACTAAGAATCCTTCCCACCATGTCTCTATATTTTTCTTGGAGCTGGCTCTCTCTCTATGATTTTTGGCTGCAGTTATGAACTTGGCCACCAGAGTTCTAAGCTATTCAGCACTATCATGCATTCATATTGCCAACAGGTCAGCAGAATAGAAAAAAACACTAGAGTACAGTTGAGAATCTTCTGAGAACAGGAATCTCCTTATATGGTATGGCAGGAAGCAGTCATGTATAAGACCCAGAAAGTAGGTGAAAGGGAGAGGGCAATCTGGGCTCTGATTGTTTATTTGACTGCAAATTTATTTACAGTAAGGCACAGCTGGTGACTCAGTAGATCTGATATGAGATCAGTTGGAGCCTTTAAAACTGTGGATTTTTTGGGCACAACTGCTGATCTGCACCAGAGTTTTGCTGCACTGCCTCTGTGCCAGATCATGCCAAGCTAATAGACTTACTCTGGGCTGACTGTATGAGAGGCAGGGAACTCTTTGTCAGTTCAGCCAAGAAATTAACAAATCTTGTTAATTCAGCGCCGTAGGCAGGATTTGAAGAATTGGGGGCCCCTGATTTTTTTCAGGGGGCACATACTGGCCCCAACCTCCATGGCCTTCTCTCCTACCATCGCTGAGGAGGAAGGCTGCCAGCTCACTGCCATACAGCCTCCCCTTCCCCACAGCAGCCCCAAGGTGATCCATTTCCACCCCTCTTCCAGCAGCTCTGGGGGGCAGCCACTCAGAGATTTAGATATGTGCCACACGGTCTCCTGCCCTTACCTGTAGCATGATCCAGCTAGGCGAGCCCAGCAAGACAAGGGGGGGGGGGGTGGAAGGCGCCACCAAGTCTCAACTGACTTCTGGGGCTACAAGTCCTCCAATTCATAAGAAGAACATAAGAACATAAGAGAAGCCATGTTGGATCAGGCCAACGGCCCATCCAGTCCAACACTCTGTGTCACACAGTGGCAAAAAATTTTATATATACACACACACTGTGGCTAATAGCCACTGATGGACCTGTGCTCCATATTTTTATCAAAACCCCTCTTGAAGGTGGCTATACTTGTGGCCGCCACCACCTCCTGTGGCAGTGAATTCCACATGTTAATCACCCTTTGGGTGAGGAAGTACTTCCTTTTATCCGTTTTAACCTGTCTGCTCAGCAATTTCATCGAATGCCCACGAGTTCTTGTATTGTGAGAAAGGGAGAAAAGTACTTCTTTCTCTACTTTCTCCATCCCATGCATTATCTTGTAAACCTCTATCATGTCACCCCGCAGTCGACGTTTCTCCAAGCTAAAGAGTCCCAAGCGTTTCAACCTTTCTTCATAGGAAAAGTGCTCCAGCCCTTTAATCATTCTAGTTGCCCTTCTCTGGACTTTCTCCAATGCTATAATATCCTTTTCGAGGTGCGGCGACCAGAACTGCACACAGTACTCCAAATGAGACCGCACCATCGATTTATACAGGGGCATTATGATACTGGCTGATTTGTTTTCAATTCCCTTCCTAATAATTCCCAGCATGGCATTTGCGTTTTTTATTGCAAACACACACTGTCTTGACATTTTCAGTGAGTTATCTACCACAACCCCAAGATCTCCCTCTTGGTCAGTTTCTGCCAGTTCACACCCCATCAACTTGTATTTGTAGCTGGGACTCTTGGCCCCAATGTGCATTACTTTGCACTTGGCCACATTGAACCACATCTGCCATGTTGACGACCACTCACCCAGCCTCAACAGATCCCTTTGGAGTTCCTCACAATCCTCTCTGGTTCTCACTACCCTGAACAATTTAGTGTCATCCGCAAACTTGGCCACTTCACTGCTCACTCCCAACTCTAAATCATTTATGAACAAGTTAAAGAGCATGGGACCCAGTACCGAGCCCTGCGGCACCCCACTACTTACCGTCCTCCATTGCGAAGACTGCCCATTTATACTCACTCTCTGCTTCCTATTACTCAGCCAGTTTTTGATCCATAAGAGGACCTGTCCTTTTACTCCATGACTCTCAAACTTTCTAAGGAGCCTTTGATGAGGAACTTTATCAAAAGCTTTCTGGAAGTCAAGGTAAACAACATCTATCAGGTCTCCTTTGTCCACATGTTTGTTCAATTCAGATTTCTTCCTGTTGTAGGGCGAGCCGAGGCTGCTCAAACGCAGCTCCCACCCTCGCTTGGGTGGCCAGCGAGACCAGGCCAGAAAACCCCTGCAGGTGAACATCCCCTCTCCACTGATCCCCTGCCCAGGTCTGCAGCTGGGACCTCCACTTGTGTGCCCAGCCTACCCTACCCTGCCCTGTCTGCAATGGAGCCATCTGCCCCCTACCCCCACCACCCCAGTTGTGGGCCAGAACAGCCCTCTTCTTGCAGGCGCCCTCTAGCCCAACGTCAGCCCAACATGGAGCTTAACTTTCCGTCCTGTTTCAGTACCCCGTTGTTTCTGCTTGCTGGGGGGGGGGGTGTCAGAGATTTCTTCCAGCCCCTGAGCAATCAGAAGCAACAGGGAGCTTAACTTTCAGTCCTGGGCATTGAAAGTGCTCCATTGTTTTTGCTTGCTGAGCAGTCAGAGATTTCTTCCAGCCCCTAAGCAAGCAGAAGCAACTCAGAGCTTAACTTTCAGTCCTGGGCACTGAAAGTGCTCCATTGTTTGTGCTTGCTGAGGGGTCAGAGATTTCTTCCAGCCCCTAAGCGAGCAGAAGCAAGGTGGAGCTTAACTTTTAGTCCTGGGCTCCAAAAGTGCTCAGTTGTTTCTGCTTGCTGAGGGGTCAGAGATTTCTTCCAGTCCCTAAGCAAGCAGAAGCAACAAGGAGCTTAACTTTCAGTCCTGGGCGCTGAAAGTGCCCCATTGTTTCTGCTTGCTGAGGGGTCAGAGATTTCTTCCAGTCCCTAAGCAAGCAGAAGCAACAGGGAGCTTAAGTTTCAGTCCTGGGCTCTGAAAGTGCCCAGTTGTTTCTGCTTGCTGAGGGGTCAGAGGTTTCTTCCGGCCCCTAAGCAAGCAGAAGCAACTGTGTATGATCACGTTCCCTAAGCAAGCAGAAGCAATGGTGTATGACATTGGCAGAATGGAGAAGAATGCAGTTGAGGCACTGGAGGCTGGTTAGGGCCCCCAGCCTAGCAGTCAGTGGGCTGTGCCCCCACAGGCCCCCTCATAGCTACAGGCCTGTGTTAATTTCTGTTTGGGGCCTCAAACATGCTCAAACTTAGAATATAGAGCATAGCTCTGATAAAATGGGACTTGGGACTTAGATTTTAAATGGGAAAATATAGACCAATAGGGTAAAGTCCCTGTTGCTTTTGGGACTTATATTTTCAGTATGCTTTTTGCTTTATTGTATGTTATGCTTTCTTCTTAACTGAATTCTAACTGTGTAATTGTTTTCTTAAATGTACTAAGTTTATTCAACTGCTTTGTTTTCTATCAATTTTAAGCCTTCTGTCTAAAGGAACTGGATGAGCAACTGTACTAATGTAATCTCTTGTTTTGCCTTTCTAACTATATTTTAAGCCTTCTGTCTAAAGGAGAACCATGGAGTTTAATAAACTGTTTGCTTTTCTGAAGATGGAGTCTAAGAAAGTTTATCTATGAGGTCTTAAAACTTATTAGTGAGCATGATTAGCCTTCTGATAACTGCAGGTTGTTTTGGTAACTGCAGGTTTTAGTTTTGAGTTTATGCCGCTGGGAGTACAGTATAAATTCCTCAACAAAGTTTGTGACCTGTCAATGTGCTTTCAGAAGCTCCTGTTTGTTTGGATAAATAGAATTCATTAACAGCTGGCAGGGGGGTAAATTACTGCAAAACAAAAAGAGTTGCATTTGATGTTAGAGGCATGTTAGAGATATCTGGGTGATGCTCTGGTTTTTGGGCAAAAACAATGGTAGAAGCTAATTCAGAGCACTGCCTGAGCATCTAGTCCTTGCTCCTGGTACTCCCACTTCACAGCCCTGGCTGCTGCCTGGATGTACCTGACAACCCTAGGTGCAGGGTATGATCCATAAATTTTCAATTAATATAGTTACCACTGATATCAGTCATCAGCAGCCTATGCAGGCACACCAAATGACTTAATACATAAATATATTTTAATACAACTGGACACAAGTAGAATCCTTATTTTGGAAAGAACTTCAGGGCTATTTTCTTAAAAGGCACCTAAAGAAGAGCTAGGATTGAAGTTGTAATGAACATCTTCAATTGCTACAAGCAGGATAGTATCTGCAAGAAGAGTTATTAATTTGCTCTGTTCACTTTTATACTGCAGATTAAGGAACACTGTTGTGTGCATTTTGCCTCTTTATAGAACCTATCAAAACTGAATACATACCAAGAGAGGAAGACTATTCTTACTTCTTACACACTGCTTCAATGGAAATATGTTTCCATAGCTGCAGGCCATATAATCATTTTCTACCTTATTCTCAGCTTAATTAAGATGTGACATATTTTCCTGTTCAGTGGTTTCCTTTTATCTCTCCTCCTTCTCATGTTTCTGTGGTTACATTTTTTCTTGTGATGGACACATAGTGAATACAGATGAGGCAAAAATTGCTGTTAATGACCATGAAAATATGTAAAACTTGTGCAGCCTGACATTTAGCAAAAATCTCAGTATCTTTGCAAATTTTTTCACAGTATTATTTTGAGTCCAGAAAATAGTTAGCGTCAATTTTAAAGATTGAAAACAAAATATTTTTCTGCTTTTTGACCAATTTTGAATATGTCCATCACAATTCCTTGTCTAATTTCTATTTTAACCAGTCTTACAGTCGTACTTACAGCCTTTCAAGCACTTCAATATGGTGATCCTATTATCTCTCAATAGTCTCATCTCCAGGCTAAACATACACAGCTCCTTCAATCTTTCCTAATAGGACTTGGTCTACAGACCCCTCACCATCTTAATTTCCCTACTCTGGACACATTCTTGTCTATATCCTTCTTAAATTGTAGTGCCCAAATCTGAACACAGTACTCTAGGTGAGGTCAACCAGAGCAGAGTAAACCAACACCATATTTAATGTGACCTGGACACTATACTTCTGTTCATACAGCCCAAAATCACATTTGCCTTTTTAGCTACCTCATTACACTGCTGACTCATGTTTAGTGTTAGGTCCTAAGACACCTAGATCCTTTTCGCACATACTATTACCAAGACAAGTCTCCCCTATCCTATAATTATACATCTGATTTTTCCTACCTAAATGCAAAACTTTACACTTATCCCTGTTAAAATTCATTTCATTTGCTGTAGCCCAGTTTTCCAGCCTGTCAAGGTCATCCTGTATCCTGTTTCTGTCTTCTACTGCATTTGCAACTCCTCCCAGTTTAGTATCTTCTGCAAATGTAATAAGCATTCGCTCTATTCCTTTATACAAATCATTTATAAAGATGTTGAACAAAACAGGTCCCAGGACAGATCCTTGATGCACTCCACTTGGCACTCCTCTCCAAGAGGATGAGGAACCATTCACAAGCACTCTTTGGGTGTGATCTGTCAACCAGTTACAGATCCACCTAACAGTAATAAGATCAAAACACATTTTACCAACTTGTCAGCAAGGACAGTATGTGGAACCATATAAAAATCCTTACTGAAATCAAGGTAAACTATATCTATAGAATTCCCCAGATCCAGCAAGATAGTAACTTTCTCATAAAAGATCAGATTAGTCTGACATGAATTGTTCTTAAGAAATTCATGCTGGCTCTTAGTAATCACAGCTGTCCTTTCTAAATGCTCAGGAACTGATAGTTTGATGATTTGTTCTAAAACTTTTCCAGATATAGATATCAAGCCAGTAGTTACTCGGACCTTCCTTTCCCCCCTTCTGGAAGATGGAACAACATTAGCTTACCTCCAGTCTTCTGGAACCTCACGTGTTCTCCAAACATTCTCAAAAATATGGCCAGAGGCTCAGATATTACATCCATGAGTTAATTTAGTACCTTTGGGTGCAGTTCATCATATGGTTACATATTTTAATACATTAAAAAATAGAGCTGGTGCGATGATGTGCTATATCATGGGGCTGCCAAACTCCAGGTGGGGCCTGAAGTTCTTCCAGAATTTTGTCTGATTTCCAGATCACAGAGATCAATTCCCCTGGAAAAATTGCAGGTTCAGAAGGTAAACCTAACAGTAGTGCATCCTCTTGAGTTCCCTTCCTTCCCCAAACTCTACCCTCCCCAGACCCCCCCCCATCGCAACATTTCCCTGTCTACAAGAGTTGGCAACACTAGTTACATGCAGTAATTACTTGGTGTAAAGGAGTTTATGGCCCTTTCTAAATGCTATCTGCCAGCTTCAGTGAAAAGGCCTCTATGCTGAATTGGTGGATGATGAAAAATGAATTTCTTGTCCTTATTTCTTACTACACACAGGACAAAGCAGGAGTCAAGCACCTTTAAGACCAACCAAGTTTTATTCAGAACGTAAGCTTTTGTGAGTCCCCAGGCTTTTCAAACCTGTATGAAAATAAAAATAAATAATTCTTCTAACACTAATCAGTTCCTGATTTTCCTGGAAAATACTTTTAAAGGTAATGGAGCCTCCGGCAGCCCTCCGCGTTGCGGGGTGGCTGCAGGGGAGATTTTGCCCGCCCCCCCCCCCCGGAGGGAGAGCAGACTCGTCGGCGCACTTTCAGGCGCATCTAGAAGGGGCGGGGCTTCAGCGCTTGTTCTGAAGCCACCGCACCCCGTAGCGTCATTCCTCTCTTCGCGCTCGGCCCTCCCGCCCGCCCTGTTTGTTATGTAGGCAATTGCTGGTCACCTCTTTTTGGAGGGGCCGGGTAGGAATTTTTTACTCCCCGGCTGTTTGGCTGGTGACTGGGGTGTGTTTTTTGCCTACCCTGCATAGCATATCAGTAGATTGAGAAATTGGCCTCGGGTTGGTGCCCTTGTATAGTTTGGTCACTTTTTAGGGCAGGTTTTACGGGGTTTATGGCACCATGCGGCCTGGGGAGGACCGGTTAGCCTCCCCCTTTTGGGGAGTTAGGGGTCTGGCACGATCAACCTTTGGGTGTGGCCCAAGGTGTGTGAATGCAGACTGTCCTGGAGACTCGATTGGATGGGTGCCTTTTGCTGAGACTCGCGTCTGGCGTCTGGACCCTCCGGTGCAAGCCTCCCTGCCGGGCCTGCCTGGCGGTAGCTGTGGCACACAGCTCCGGCTGGGGGGCCGGGTCTCTCGCCCGCTTAAAAAGGCAGGGAAGCGGTCTGAGGAGACCCCTGGCCCTGACCTGGCCACAGTTCGGTTGCCCTTGCCATTGCTGTGTTATTTAATTTAATTATTTTATCTAGATCTGTCGGCTGCATTTGATACAGTCGACCATCAGCTGCTGATCCATCGCCTCGCCGACATAGGGGTTAGGGGGTTGGCCTTACAATGGCTTTCCTCCTTCCTCATGGGTTGGGGACAAAGGGTGGTGATTGGGGGTGAGCGATCCCAGAGGCACACACTAGACTGTGGGGTGCCTCAGGGAGCAGTTCTCTCCCCGATGTTATTCAACATCTATATGCGCCCCCTTGCCCAGATTGCCTGGAGGTTTGGGCTGGGTTGCCATCAATATGCAGATGACACCCAGCTCTATCTGCTAATGGACGTCCGGCCCGCCTCCACCCCGGGGAACCTGGACCAGGCTTTACAGGCTGTTGCAACGTGGCTTAGACTGAGTGGGCTGAAGTTGAACCCGGTGAAGACAGAGGTTCTCTGTGTGGGTCGTGGCGCTCTGGGGAAGGAAATATCTCTCCCGGCCTTCGACGGTGCGCCGCTGAAGGCGACGCAACAGGTAAAGAGCTTGGGTGTTTTACTGGAGCCTTCATTATCAATGGAGGCCCAGATAACAGCTACTGCCAAGTCAGCATTTTTCCATCTGAGGCGGGCGAGGCAGTTGGCCCCTTTCCTAGAGCGTCAGGACCTAGCAACGGTGATCCATGTGACGGTCACCTCAAGACTGGACTACTGTAATGCCCTCTACATGGGGCTGCCTCTGTGCCGGACCCGGAGGTTGCAGCTAGTACAGAATGCGGCGGCCAGGCTGTTGCTAGGTCTCCCAAGATGGGAGCATATACGGCCGGGGCTATGTGAACTGCACTGGCTGCCGATTGTATACCAGGTCCAGTACATAGTGCTGGTCATCACCTTTAAAGCCCTATATGGCCGAGGACCGACCTACCTGAGGGACCGTCTCTCCCCGTACGAGTCCCAGAGAGCACTGAGGTCAGTAGGGAAAAACAAATTGACCATCCCTGGGCCAAAAGAAGTTAAACTTCAGAATACCCGCGCACGGGCCTTTTCTACCGTGGCCCCATACCTTTGGAATCAGAGGAGGTGCGGGCCCTGCGGAGCCTTGATCAGTTCCGCAGGGCCTGCAAGACCACCCTCTTCAAGCTGGCGTTTATGAATTGCTGAATTATAAGTGTGTAACAAAGGAAAACGCCAAAACGGTCCGGTTCGGGATCTTGCTATTATTATGTCAACTGACAGGGATAGCGTCAAACAACAATGTTACTGTCAGATTTAGTAATTTAGTAATGTTTTAATTAAGTAGTGATTGGTTTTAATATGTTAATTTAATGTTTTTATTTATGTATTGTTTATTTACGAATGCTGTTAGCCGCCCTGAGCCTGCTTTGGCGGGGGAGGGCGGGATACAAATAAAATTTTACTTACTTACTAATAAAGTGGCCCATAGTTTCACCAATCTAATTGTGTCCGTCTCTTTATTCCGACTTGGGGGGGCAAAGGCAATCCCCTGTGCAACCACCAGTCATTTCTGGGATGACGTTACTTTCACAATGTTTTCATGGTAGACTTTTTACAGAGTGGTTTGCCATTGCCTTACCCAGTCATTTATGCTTTACCCCCAGCAAGCTGGGTACTCATTTTTACTGACCTCAGAAGGATGGAAGACTGAGTCAACCATGAGCCAGCTGCCTGAACCCAGCTTCCACTGCGATCAAACTCAGGTTGTGAGCAGAGCTTGGATTGCTGTACTGCAGCTTACCATTCTGCACCATGTAAATATGTAAATGTTTACATTTACACTAATGGAATTATTGCAGAATATTCACATAAACTAAAATCTGTGGGTTTATCAAACTTTCCTAGTGGAACTATAAATTCTTCTAAAAATCAAATTTTAAAATGCTGCATATAATTTCATCTAGAAGTACAGGGATACGTTTGTTTTGAATTATTACACTGGATTTTTTTTTGCATTGAAATATACAATCAGATACACAGTTTACAGCACAGTTTGATCATGAGGTTCATCTTGTGTAAATAAGATAATTATAGCTCATTATATTCTGATCTTACATTAATCTTTTTATTTAATTATCTAGAAATTATTTTATCCAGAGATATTCGCTGTCAGCAGTGAGCAGCAAGTCACTCAGAGCAAAGATGCACCTTGCTGAACAAATTTTGGCACTGCTAGATATATTTTGGCACTGCCAGATATATTTACTGATCAACAGTACCCCTAAAGGAGGTGCTGCATAGTAAAGAGCAATCCATTTACAAGAGACTGGTTTTGGACAATAGTTGTCACTGCAAGCTGTCTCTCTCTTTTTAACCCCCTACTATTCTACTAGTCTGGCCCTCATGACAAGTTCACATACACACACTATAGAGCAAAATTCAGTGGCTGGTCATGTATGTAGCATTTAAATGAAGGTCTCTAAAGTGGAAGGTGTTAGATCAAACTAGACAAAAGTTAGTGTGGATTCTTCAGAAGATGTAGATTCTTCTCATACATGTTTGAGTAGATGAGAAGAATGTGACATTTGCCTTTTCAAAATTACAATAACTGTTAGTAATATTGCTTGATAACATGACTTTCTCCCTAAAATTCCTGCATTTATGCATACTTTATTAAAACAAAGTCTGACTTCAATATCATAGCATTTTAGACAAAATCATTGCTAAGCCAATAAGCTTACTTGGGAGCCTTTGGAATTAGAATCTTTCAATCTTATTGATCTCAGTAGACTATTGTGAGGATAAAATGAATAAGAGATATATTGCAATTTTCTTTGAAATAATGGAGTAAAAAAGAAAATGTAAGTAAATACATAAACAAACCTGATTTTATTCCTTTTCAACTGTTTCTCTTCAACTGTTCAACTCTATAATCTCTTCAACTGTTTCTATTATATCTGTGATAATAATGAGACAGACGAAACTATTGGCCTGGTCCTAGTCCAGAAAGTCTTAATATATTATTTATGTATGACTGGTTGCAGTATAAATTGTTCAGAGAGTCTTATCTCCAAACATGTGTTTCAATTCATTCCACGGTAGGCAGTGCACATAGATGTCAGCCACATGCAATGCTTGTTCCAATATATAACGGCATTTTCTGATCCAGCAAGTGCATAAATAAGCTAAGCTGGATCATTTTTCTGACCCTGAGGTGTTACCCAGCATGGTTGTTCACTAATTATTAGAGAAAGGTGGGTAACTCAGGATCTCCCCCAATGTTTACAGGAATTGTTACCTTAGATAACTCTCAAAATAAACTAGTCATGTGTTCAACTGAAATGTATATTATTGAAAAATAATAAAAGAATAAAATAAAGCACATACACAAAGCACACAGGGAAACACACAAACTAGCTAAGAAAAACTGGGAGAAGCAAGGGATTTTCAAGGGTGATGTCTACCAGTCTCAAAGATTAGGTCTACATAGAAGGTTGTGAAAATGAGAGAGGCCCACACAAAATGGGGGTGTGCTGTTTAGTGCTGAGAATACATACATACATGCTTGTATACAAAGGAAAAAATATTTCCTGAGGCACTATGACAGGTTTACCCCCAAAACAATGCCTTGATGTGTTTACTGGAATTTTCCCAAAGACTTGGACAATGCTTTGATAGCCCATAGGGATATCAAAGAATTGAGCAGAACTTGATGGCTTTTCTAGGGATAGGATATAGGTATTAATATTAATTGATGACTCCCAAAATACAAGATGGGAAGAACTTCCAGGTGCAATGGATATGGTGAGAAAGGTAAATGTGCAGGTCTGAGGATGAAAGAGGTTAATTCAAAGTGAAGTGCTATTTTCCTGAGAAATCCACTGTTATATATTACTTTAGAGTGGAAGAGGGTTGTTTGCAAGGCAGCCTTTTGGTTCATTTCCAAAATAGTTTCCTAAATTGATCTTTAGACTGGCATCCTCTTTGGGGTTATTTCTGAACCAGGCAGTGTGTTGTACTTATGATATTTGTAGTGGTATTTTATGATAGCTATTCAGATTTCTTCCCCCCTCCCCCTCTGGATGCCAAACTACCCATCTGTGAGATGGGTCTGATTGCTAACAACCAGGGCTTTTTTGTAGGAAGAAAACCCTACAAAACCCACACCCCCTGACATCACCATTGTTTCACATAGGCTTTTTTTAAAGAAAAGGCTCAGCAGGAACTCATTTGCATATGAGGCCACATACCCTGATGCCAAGCCAGCTGGAACTGCATTCCTGTGCATTCCTGCTCAAAAAAGGCCCTGCTAACAAACCCTCTGAAGGAAATGCAATGACAGTTGTATGACTTCATTATACTTAAAACCAATTGAATGGATATTCCAAGAAAAGAGATGATGATATGAGGCAATGATGGGAGTAGGAAGCAGGAATGAGAGAGGATGGTCATCACCAAAAAGAAACATGTGTTGGGTGAGACCTAATTAAGCCAAATCAAAAGCAAAATACATTTTCCCCCTTGTTTAAATATGAGTTGTTTTCTCCATGGACTAGAATAAGAGGAGGAAGTGGGATTTCCTATGTTATAAAAACAGCTATCTAATAAAATAATTGAGGAACTTGCTTTTAAATGACTAATAGAATTAACTGTCTTAACTGAGTTACTCAAGCAATATAAGCAAAGAGACATTATTTTAGAGTAGAGTGTTGTTTGCAAGTCAGCCTTTTTGTTCAGTTCCAAAATAGTTTCCCAGGCTGGTTGTTAGACTGACATCCCCTTTGGGTTTATTTCTGGGCCAGGCAGTGTGTTGTACTTTTGGTATTTGGAGTGATATTATATGGTAGATGTTCAGACTTAGTTTTTTCTTTCTGGATGCCACTCATCTGCGGGATGAGTCAGACTTCTAACAGAGGTTGGTACTTAGTTTAAGTGAATAATGAAAATACTTCACTGAGAATGAATTTTAGGGGGAAATTACTAACACATTTCTGATGGGTCCAGGATAGTTATAAGTAGAAATATTAATTTGGCTTGTTGAGCATTAACATTTTTGCCTTAAAATTAAACAACAAACTTTATCTTTATATGTTTCTAAATATTAGGGGGAAAAACTAATATATTCAGATTATAGAATTCAGCAAAATACAATTCCCTATTAAATTCAGTAGGATTTATTGTCCATCAAACAAACATACATAGGAACATGCTTCTAACACTCTCTTTTGTGGTCAAAAAATGTCTTTGTAAAACACAGAATCTGTCATTTATGAAGAATGGAATGAGGAAATAACCCAGAAAATTGACAGTCTCTCCCAGGTGCCCTATTTTAAGAGTTAGAGCCCAAATAGCTCCTTGGCTATTGGTAAGGCAAAACAAAAGAGATGGTTACAGTGACGATGAAGAATATAAAGTGCAGGTGAAAGCTTATTTTAATGAGTGCTCTGTAGTATTGAAAATGGCAAAAAACCATTGTGTCAGTATAGTGTTGTCACTGGAGCTGTTCTGAATAGTCAGAGGCCTGCTTGGATCTGGAAGAGATGGACTGCTTGCTGGTCTGCTGTGACCATTTTGCTCAGCGCTTTGCTGATAAAATTTCTCACATCTGTACCAAATGGAATTCTACATTAGCAGTGACAGAGTCAAATTGTACTAAGGACTGAATAGTCCAGCTATTTGAGGTCACCTGGAGATTTGGGCAGGGTTGTCACCAATATATGGAAGATACTTGATCCAAGAAAGGCTGCAGAAACCCTGAACTGTTGTCTGGAGGCAGTTCTGGTATGGACGTGGGCTAATAAACTGAAGCATTAGGCTTCCCAACCCTCCCGCCTTGGCGGGGGACCCCAGGATTTCCAGCCTCTTCTCCCGCTCTCCAAAAAAATGGAAGCGGGGGGAGGGGGAAACGGCACCAAGGAGTGTGGCCCGGTGAGTGGCAGGGGTGGCAGGACCACGGCGATTGTCCCGGGCTGGCCGCCCTCTGGCCGCTTTTGGCCTTGCTCCCCCCTTTGGCGGCTCCCGCAGGGAGGAGGGGGCGTCTGGGCCGGGCTGGGCTCCGAGCCCCCTTCGGCCGCGGAGAAGGAGGTGCCGAGAGCGGTTCGGGCGCGTCCCCACCGGCCTTGCTGCTGCTGACCAACTGCTGCTGCTACTGCTTCCTGATGGCGAGCGAAGAAAGGAGGACTGAGTGCCCGCCAGCCTGCAGGCAGCGGCTGTCACTGCCATGACATGCCAGAAAGCCATGAAGGTAGGCGAGGGAGAGAAAGAAGAGGCGAGAGAGAAGGAGCGGGGGCGGCTTGGCAGCGCCGCCTTATCTGGGCCAGAAGCAGAGCCGGCTGCGGGCAGCCCGCCTCATCACGCGTGTGTGCGTCATGTGCGTCGTGGGATGAAAATACAATAAACAGGGCCTGGTGAGTGGCAGGGGCAGCGGGGCGCTGTGGGGTGGCAGGCTGGCTGGCAGGGCTGGCCGCTTTTGGCCTTGCTCCCCCCCTCCAGTGGCTCCTGCGGGAAGGAGGGGGCGTCTGGGGGCATCTGGGCCGTCCCTTTAAATGTGATGGCCGGAACTCCCTTCGGAGTTCAGTTATGCTTATCACACCCTTGCTCCTGGCTCCGCCCCAATGTCTCCTGGCTCCACCCCCAAAGTCCCCAGATATTTCTTGAATTGGACTTGGCAACCCTATGAAGCATAATCCTACAACATGGAACTACTAGTAGTGAGCAGAATGTCTGATCCAGGATTTACAGTGTACTCATTCTGAATTGTGTTGCATTCCTGTTGAAAGAATAGGCCTGGAGTTTGGGGATACTGTTGGATCCAGGCCGACTGGTAGATAAGCAGGTGGAAGCTGTGACCAGAAACTCTTGCTACCAGTTGCAGGCTTTTAGTTGTTGTTTTTAATTGGCCACTATAGTGTGTGCTCTGGTTATATTTAGATTAGATTGCTCAAATGTGCTCTACATGGGGCTAGCCTAGAAAAGTATTTGGAAACTTCAATTGGCACAGAAGACTGCAGCCAAAATGTTGTCTGGAGTGGTTCACTTTATCTACACTGGCTCCCAATATGTTTCTGAACAAAATTCAACATGCTGATGCTAACCTTTAAAGCTCTATATGGCTCGGGACCAACATGCTAGAAGGACTGTCTAATCCCTTCTGAACCTACCCAACTGCTGCAGTCATCTTTCAAGGCTCTGTTTCAGGTGCCCCTGCCTTCTGAATGCTTTTTTGGTTGTGGCACCAAAAATTCTGGATCTCTCTTCCTAGATAGACTTGACTTTCCTCTTCTGTTGCCATCTTCCATCAGCAGGTGAAAATGTTATTGTTTCGTTTGGCATTCCCTCAGTGATCCCTCGATTCTGTTTTAATTGTTGGTTTTATATTTCTGTATTTTAGCTTTGGTTTTTAATTGTTTTAATAATGGTATTATTGGGGGTTGGAATTAATGTTTTTTTAAAAAGAAACAGAATTTGATTATCTATATTTTTAATCTGTTAGCCACTTTGAAAGCCTTGATGAGGGTAGAAAGGGTATAAATCTTATAAATAATAAACATTTGCTTTAGTCCATACGTCACATTTACAAAAAAAAAGGTGATATGCATCATTCTCCACACCTCTATTTCATCCTTCATGACTTCAACGTCCATGCTGATGACCCGACCTCTAGTCAGGCGACGGTCCTGGTGTCATCCATGGCAACACTAGGACTCTCTCAGTTTGTTACAGCCCCCTCTCACCAGGCTGGTCACATGTTAGACCTGGTCTTTGCGGCCGGGGTTATGGTGGACGATATAACCACTAAAGTGGTGCCGTGGTCGGACCACCTCGCCCTTAAGGCTCGTATAGATATGCCACCCCGAACCTGTTTAGGCGCGGAGCCAGATGGACCCGGAACGATTCCAATCGGCCCTGTGGGATCCCTGGCCCTCTGGCGATTCCCTCAATGGCCTGGTTGAGATATGGAATGCTCAACTATCTGGGGCCATTGACGAGATCGCACCTCGACGCCCTCTACGGCCTCGGAGTAGGCTGGCTCCGTGGTATACCCCGGAGCTGCGCCAGCTGAAACAAGGTCTCAGACGGCTAGAGAGGCAATGGCGACGCACCCGTGACGAAGTGACTAGAACATCTTATAGGACGTTTATGAGGTCCTATGAGATGGCAATCAAGGCTGCAAAGAAAACATACTTTGCGATCAAGATTGCGTCTGCAAATTCGTGCCCAGCTCAATTGTTTAAGATAATTCGGAACCTCACTACACTGCCACAAGGCAAGCCAAACGTTAACGAATTGGAAATAGGCTGCGAGGCTTTTGCGAATTTTTTTGCAGACAAGGTCCAATCACTCCGCCATGACTGCCCAGCCATATTAGATACAGTGAGCAAACTCGAGGCTCCGTGCGTGTCTTCTAATTCGATCCTGGACTGTTTCGACCCACTCAGCTTGGAGGAGGTTGACAGAATCCTGGTAACTGCACACCCCACTACATGCGATCTGGACCCATGCCCCTCCTGGTTAATTAAGGCCTGCCGGGAGGAGCTAGGATGTCCTATACGGGACATCATAAATAGATCTCTTTCGGAGGGCCAGTTTCCAACACCCCTGAAAGAGGCAGTGGTCCGCCCTCTCCTGAAAAAAGCTACATCAGACCCGGCCGAATTGGCCCATTACCGGCTAGTCTCAAATTTGCCCTTTTTGGGCAAAATTATCGAGAGGGCTGTGGCGTTGCAGTTGCAGGACTTTCTGGATGACACTTCTGCCTTGGATCCATATCAGTCTGGCTTCCGTCCGGGCCACGGGGTGGAGACGGTGTTGGTCGCCCTCATGGATGATCTCCGGCGACATCTGGATCGAGGCGGCTCGGCGGTATTGCTGTTGTTAGACCTATCGGCTGCGTTCGATATGGTTGATCTTCAGCTGCTGACCCGCCATCTCGCCGACGCAGGAATTTGGGGGTTGGCCTTACAGTGGCTCTCCTCCTTCCTTGAAGGTCGGGGACAAAGGGTGGCGGTTGGAGGAGAGATGTCTCGGAGACACCTACTTAATTGTGGGGTCCCGCAGGGGGCAGTTCTCTCCCCAATGCTGTTTAATATCTTTATGCGCCCCCTTGCCCAGATTGCCCGGAGACACGGGCTGGGTTGCCATCAGTATGCTGATGACACCCAGCTCTATCTACTGATGGGCAGCCGGGCCGCCGACACCCCTATAAATCTGGATCGGGTGTTGCAAGCCGTGGCAGACTGGATCAGGCTGAGTGGGCTGAAGCTGAATCCAGCGAAGACAGAGGTCCTTTGCGTGGATCGCTGCGGACTGGGAGGGGAGATCTCCCTACCGACTTTTGACGGTGTCTCACTAATACCAGTGCACAAGGTCAAAAGCCTGGGAGTGCTACTGGAGCCCTCCATGACAATGGAGGCACAGATAGCTGCCACTGCGAAATCCGCCTTCTTCCATCTTAGAAGGGCGAGACAGTTGGCCCCCTTCCTGGAACGTAGCGACCTAGCAACAGTGATCCATGCAACGGTCACCTCAAGACTAGACTACTGTAATGCCCTCTACATGGGGCTGCCCTTGTGCCGAACTCGGAAGTTGCAGCTAGCGCAGAATGCTGCGGCCAGGCTGCTACTGGGACTACCTCGGTGGGAACATGTGCAGCCTGGGCTGAAGGAACTGCACTGGCTTCCAATTATATTCCGAGTTCGCTATAAGGTGCTGGTTATCACCTTTAAAGCCCTATATGGCTGAGGCCCTGCCTACCTTAGGGACCACCTCTCCCCACACGTTCCCCAGAGAGCACTAAGATCTAGTTCTCAAAGCCTTCTAAGGATCCCTGGACCAAAAGAGGCCAAACTAAGAGTAACAAGAGAGCAGGCCTTTTCTGTAATGGCCCCCCACTGGTGGAACCAATTGCTGGAGGAAGTGCGAGCCCTGCGGGACTTTAATCAATTCCGCAGGGCTTGCAAAACCACTCTCTTTCTGCAAGCATATGAGGAACCCTGAAAGCGATATCTCGCCATCGAAATACGTCAACTGAATATAGCACCTTAACTTGGAATGATCCAGGCAACTGGAACTGGTTTTAGATTGCTGTTTTAAATTATTGTATAATCTTATATTGTTTTAGATTGTATTTTATATTACTGTATAACCTAATTGTTTTAAACCCTATATTGTATAACTTATTGAAATGTTGTTAGCCGCCCTGAGCCTGCCTAGGCGGGGAGGGCGGGATATAAATAAAATTTATTATTATATTATTATTATTATAACTTAATTTTAGCTGTAATTTAATGTAACTGTTTTAACTTTATGTATTAATTGTATTTTAAAATTGTTTTATAAATCATGGTATACCATGTCATGTTAGCCGCCCTGAGCCTGCTCCGGCGGGAAGGGCGGGATATAAATAAAAGTTTATTATTATTATTATTATTATTATTATTATTATTATTATTATTATTATTATTATTATTATTATCCTCACATCAAGACTGCAGATTAGATTGGAGCAGATAGTGACTTTGTCCATGGTCACCCAGTGAGCTCTGTGAGTCAGTAAGAATTTGAAGCAAGGTCTCCCCAAATCTAGTGGCCCTGTGGCGCAGAGTGGTAAAGCAGAAGTACTGCAGTACTGTGGTCTGAACTCTCTCCTCACGACCTGAGTTCGATTCTGGCGGAAACTGGATTCAGGTAGCCGGCCCAAGGTTGACTCAGCCTTCCATTCTTCCGAGGTCAGTAAAATGAGTACCCAGCTTGCTAGGGGGAAAGTGTAAAAGTCTGGGGAAGGCAATGGCAAACCACCCCATAAAAAGTCTGCTGTGAAAACGTTGTGAAAGCAACGTCACCCCAGAGTCGGAAACGACTGGTGCTTGCACAAGGGACCTTTCCTTTCCTTTTCCTCCCCAAATCTAGTCCAGCAGTCTATTTACTCACCACACAGGGCCTCATTCCTCAACAGTTATAGAAACAGTTCTGCTGGGAAGTAAAAATAGAAACTTTTTTTTCAGTTAAAATGGAGTATCGGACCAGGTAAAAAAGCAATTGACCTTGGCTTCACTGTTCTTAAATGGCATGTTCTATCTATAAAGTGAGAGGTGGTTGGCATTTTCCCCTTCCTGTTTTTTGTGAATCAGCTGGTCTATTTTAGGGGGATAAGATAGTATCATTCCTTCATTCTTGTACCATGTGGAGTTCTGTTTAGAAAGCAGGACACCTGTTGTGCTGGCTTGTGAGTTGTTCTGTTTAGAAAACAGGAGGCAATTATTTCCTCCCCTGCCCTTCTGCAGTTATCTACCTTGTTTCATATATTGAACCCCTACTCTACTATGGGAAGTAGCTCTGTTTAAAAAAGTCAGATGGGTTAGGATTTAATTTAAATTAAAAGCCTCTGGCTATCCAAATCTATCCCACTGGAATCAGTGGTAAAACCCATATTTATTTTAATAAAACTCAGCTGAATCTCTCATTTCTGATAGCTTTTTCGTTGTTATTTCACTTTGAAGTTCTCAGTGTGTTTATTATAATTTCTGATAAATCTGGATTTTAACTAAAGAAGAAAGTCTATGGATCAGGAATGAAAGTGTACGAAAATGGGAGACTTAAAATTTTGCTCACCAGCTTTTCTGTTCCCAGCTCCATCCTTCCGTGACTTCTGCAGAGAAACTGGGCTGATGCTAATCTGAGAGGACAGTCACACCTCATGAAAGAATCATTACTGCTAATCAAATCAGAGTGAAAACCACTACTCTGCATCACTGGAGAGATTTCACGTGTTGAATATTTCATGGCATGGGGACTGTGACCATAGACAAATCACTCTGAACAGCTCCTTGTTGCGTGCAAATATTTACTTAAACACTCTGGTGCAGTCAAACTGGTGTGCAGCAACAGCAGTGATCCTTATAAATAATAGTAATTACATTTGACACTAGGCTTGCCAGGTCACAGTGGCTTGCCTTCCGGACCCCCTTGCTTTGTCAGGCTCCCCTTGTCTGCATGATTAAGTAGGCAGGATGCCATAGGAAATCTGATGCATATGAGATGACAAATGTCTGTTTTGGCTGCTGAGAATTGAACTCAATTGTGGATCTGCAAAAACATCAAAACACAATCAAGGATTGACATCAAGCCTGTGAGCCAGGAGATTTCCTCAGGCTAAAGGGTTGAACTTGAAAGCACAAGGGAAGAGTGCTTTGGTGGTTCTTCAGCTATTAATTTCTGCTGAGTAAGTTGTTACAAAATATTTGCTTCCATTTCTGCCTTTTGGTAGTGCTTTAGATTTTGGATTGTGCCATAAGATTAGCAAAGGAGAAAGAGAAAGGGATTTTCTTCTAGTGACTTTGTATTTATAATATATAATTCTCAGTTCTGTTTTTTTTGAATAGCCAAAATCAGCACTTCAAAACTTGCGCTAGATGTTTTTAAATTAAATTTTACACAGTGTGTACTACTTGTATATATAATTGCCTATTGTGCACAGTTATTAATAAGACCAACCATATCTCCCTAAGACATCTGACTTCTGTAACATGATGAAATAAATTTGCAACAATACATCTTCTATAAGACTAGAGTGCTGTAATTCATTATTACAAGAAATGACTAATTCACTCAAGAATTCTTGCCAGAATTCCCAGAATCAGTACATCTGGTATAATGCCAAGATGATTGCCATCTGTGCAGCTGGTCAATTCTGCCATCATATATGTTCAGTAGGACAGAAAAGAATATAGGACTGGATTATTTATTAGGCTTAGAAACTACATCCTAGGCCACTGACCAAAATTTTAGATAAAATATAATTATTGCTCCCCACCCTCAGAGTGGATATTTGATGTAATGGGAAACCCTGGTTATTTAAATTGCAGACAGTGAAACTAGAACTGGCTTGCAAATGATCAGTGAATCTTGGCTTGTCTTGACAATCCTGACATTAGTGCTGTCACTCATTTCCCCCACCTGCTAGAGTCCTGGCTGCTCTCCCAGCCTGTGTTGCACCATTCAGCAGCGTCACCAACTCACTTACTATTGGCCGCCAACAATATGAGGGCATGGAAGCTTCTCTTGGGAAGGTTTGACTGCTTTTGGAGCAACAATCAGCTGCCAGGTTGAAAGAACACTGAGGGAAATTGCCAAACTTTCATTCCTCATGCAGACACATAAAACAGCTAAACAAGCAACATCCTGTTACTGATTTGAATCCAGCCTGCACAAACAAATGCAAACAAATGTACAGACCCAAACATAAGAACATAAGAGAAGCCATGTTGGATCAGGCCAATGGCCCATCCAGTCCAACACACTGTGTCACACAGTGGCCAAAAATTATACACACACACACACACACACACACACACACACACACACATATATATATATATATATATATATATATATATATATATATATATATATATATATACATACACACACACACACACCTATATACATATACCATATACATATACCATATACATACATGCATACATATATATATATACACACTGTGGCTAATAGCCACTGATGGAACTCTGCTCCATATTTTTATGTAACCCCCTCTTGAAGCTGGCTATGCTTGTAGCTGCTGCCACCTCCTGTGGCAGTGAATTCCACATGTTAATCACCCTTTGGGTGAAGAAGTCCCTCCTTTTATCCATTCTAACCTGACTGCTCAGCAATTTCATCAAATGCCCACGAGTTCTTGTATTGTGAGAAAGGGAGATAAGGACTTCTTTCTCTACCTTCTCCATCCCATGCATAATTTTGTAAACCTCTATCATGTCACTCCGCAGTCGACGTTTCTCCAAGCTAAAGAGCCCCAAGCGTTTTAACCTTTCTTCATAGGGAAAGTGTTCCAAACCTTTAATCATTTTAGTTGCCCTTTTCTGCACTTTTTCCAATGCTATAATATCCTTTTTGAGGTGCTGCGACCAGAATTGCACACAGTATTCCAAACGAGACCGCACCATCGATTTATACAGGGGCATTATGATACTGGCTGATTTGTTTTCAATTCCCTTCCTAATAATTCCCAGCATGGTGTTGGCCTTTTTTATTGCAATCGTACACTGTCTTGACATTTTCAGTAAGTTATCTACCATGATCCCTCTCTTGGTCATTCTCTGCCAGTTCACACCCCATCAACTTGTATTTGTAGCTGGGATTCTTGGCCCCAATTTGCATTACTTTGCACTTGGCCACATTGAACCCCATCTGCCACGTTGATGCCCACTCACCCAGCCTCAACAGATCCCTTTGGAGTTCCTCACAATCCTCTCTGGTTCTCACCACCCTGAACAATTTAGTGTCATCTGCAAATCTGGCCACTCCACTGCTTACTCCCAACTCCAAATCATTTATGAACAAGTTAAAGAGGATGGGACCCAGTACTGAGTCCTGTGGCACTCCACTACTTACTGTCCTCCACTGAGAAGACTGCCCATTTATACTCACTCTCTGCTACCTATTAATTAGCCAGTTTTTGATCCACAAGAGGACCTGTCCTTTTACTCCATGACTCTCAAGCTTACTAAGGGGCCTTTGATGAGGAACTTTATCAAAAGCTTTCTGGAAGTCAAGGTAAACAATATCTATCGGGTCTCCTTTGTCTTCTAGGGTAACCAACCTAAATGTGGGGGCTTGAGGTCTCCTAGAATCATCAATATATCTAGTTTGCAACATGGTAAATCTGCAGATACTTAAAATCCAGAGACTGGACTCAGGGACAGGCAAGACAGATTATTTCAGAAATCTGACAAGAGCCCCAAGTTTGCATAGAAACCTGAAATCTAAAAAAACAAACAAACAAACTGGTTAAAACCCTGCAAAATGAAAGGTGCAGCACCTGTAGCTTTTAGAAATGAATGATTTGGTGGCTGTTGTTGGCAACTACAACAGTATTGCCAGCCTTCCAAGTCTTGGTTTCTATCAGAAAAAAATCAGAGGAAGAGAGCAGGGTCATTTCCATGGTTCTTTATGTCTTTGAGAGAGGACTTATCAAGGCCAGCTTTGGAAACAACCATTGGTGACTTGATATGATGTGACTTTCATAACTCAATATAAATACAAAAAAGGGGGAGCGACGGATTGAAACAATATTAGTAAGAGAAAACCTGACACTAGGCAACCAACAAAAATTAATAAATTAATTAATGAATCCAACACAGTGATCTTTTTGCCCAGTTCCATACGAAGGTCCTAGGTATTTTTTTACTTTGTTTCAAATATTTCTTCCACACTGAATTGGGCTCTGCAATCAATTATATCCAGGATGTCAGTTTAATCACAATTTAAGTGCTGATTTTCTGTGATTTAATGTATGAGCTTTCTTTGGAATTTTCTTCCCAATCTCCTATTTATTTCTTACCTGAACTCTGGAATCAAGCCTATTTATTTTAGGAGAGATCTGAAAAATAAAGAGGTTTGACTCCAGAGTTCATGTAAGGATATTGGGAAGAAAATTCCAAAGAAAGCTCATACATTGTTTAAATCACAGAAAATCAGCACTTTAAATCACAGAAAATCAGCACTTAAAATAAAACATGCTTAAAACATTAGCACTCAGTGGTCTTAAAGGTGCTTTCTTTATATTTTCCTCATGGGATCTAGGGAACTGGGCAATGGAAGCTCTGGCTCTTTCCTTACTTCCCTAGGGGACCAAGAGGGGGAGGAGCCTCAGCCTAAAGAAGGAAAAGAAGCTTGGCTCAGTAGCTCTGCTGTGCAACTGAGAGAGCTTCCGCTCCCTTCCTCACCAAGAGAGGAGCCTCATCCAAATAGAGGTTTTACTCTGTAGCTCCTGTGCAATTGAGCAAGCCTTGCAAAGCAAGCTGTTATGCAGAAGGAAGCAAGAAAGAGGCAGAATGAGGCAGATAACAGCTAGTTGTTTGGGGGCCTTATAGGAACCCTCTGGGGGCCTGATTTGCCCCCTGGGCCACATGTTTGACACCCCTACTTTAGATTATGGTTTCAACCTCAAAAGTCCTATTTAAAAATTCACTTCCCCCTTGTTTTATATCAAACCATTATTGTCACACCATTTTCTTCTTAAACCTTGTCCAGTCTTTGGTGTGATTTGTGCTGTAATAAATTTGCATTGTGCATAAGAACCCAAGAGCAGCCATGCTGGATTTGACCTATGGTCCATCTAGCTTCACCTAGTAATAAAACAGATGCCCCTAGAAGATCTGACAGTAAGCCTCAACGGTTGCTGCTAGGGGTGGGCACTATTTCTGCTAGAGACAGGCACAGATTTATTTGGTTCACTTGTATTCTGCCCTTTCCCAGACGGGCTCTGGGCGGATTGAAAAAAAGGCCTGAACCAGCTTCACACAGACCAAATCAGACTGGGAAGTTCAGGATTAAGCAGAATGTTCCCCTGCCCCAAACTCATAGGGGATTTCCGGATGCTTCTACTCTACTGCCCACCAAGTTTGGTGAAGATCATCAGACTTAGGGGGTCCAAGTTACACCCCCCCCCAAAAAAGATGACCCAGCGAAAGTGCATGAGCAAGATGTGTGAGTGACCCTGAGACAGCTGGGCCACAGCAGAGAAGTCTTTCCCCACCAGTTCAGTTGTCACTCTTGAGCTCCCTCATGCAGCCCATTTAAAGGGGTTATGCCAGGCACCCTGGGCTAGCTGAGCCAGCGCAGAGAAATCTGCCCCATCTCAGTTGCCTCAGGATGCCTGGTGCAGCCCCTTTAAATAGGTTGTGCAAGTGGGCTTGAGACAGCTGGGCCAGGGTGGAGAATTCTCTCCCTGCTAGATGAGCTGTCACTGTTGGGTTCCCTTGTGCAGCTCATTTAAAGGGGCTGCACCAGACAGCTAGAGATGAGATTTGAAGTGTCCCCTAGAAGGCACTTCACCCCTTCCTTTCTGCCTTTCCCATCTTGCGGTGAGCTTTGGCTAGGAGAAAGGGGGTCTCCCATTGAAAGGCCTCCCTCATGGAGTTCACTGAAAGAAGCTGCATGACAGATCCAGACGAACTAGCAGAGAGAGACCTCTTCCCATCAACTCAGCTGGTTCCATAGCCTGTTGAAAGGGGCTCCCTCCACCTTTCTACTGGCCATGGTGAGCCTTGCCTAGGAGATAGTGGGGGGGATCTTCCAGGAATGGTCTTCCTTCCATCTTTCTTCTGAGCACAGCAAGCCTCGACCAAGTCATAATGTGTGGGGGATATCCTGGGAAGGGTCTCCTTTCTACCTTTTCCTAGCTATGCCATTGAAAGGTGCCCCCTCATGCAGCCTGAGATAGCTGAGCCAGTGGAGACAGGCCTTTCCTCACCAGCCCAGCTGTAGGGGTGTGCAAAAAACCCCCAAAACCGAAATAATCAGATTTGGAAATATATGGGGCCAAAATATTCAGAATACCGTATATTTCCGAATACCAGTACTCGGAATAGCTGTATATACGGTAGATGTACGGCTATTTCCAAATATACAGCCCTATTATACCCTATGGGCCACTGAAATCAATGGTAAAATAGGGTATATTGGAAGCTGTCTGGAGGGGAGGGGTTTGAGAGAGAGCCCCCAAATTTGCAGGGGTCCTGCAGGGGTTGCCAGCTCTCCAACCCTGCCCCAAACAACGCGGGGAGAGCTGGCCAAGCACAACAAGCATGTTGGTTCTGGGTCTCTCACCCAGATGCCAGCTTCTCTGCCACAGAACACACAATCTACAGATGCCAGCTCTCCAGCCCTGCCCCAAACAATGCAGGGAGAGCTGGCCAAGCACAACAAGCATGCTGGTTCTGGGTCCCCTATCCTACCATTATACCCTATGGGTTAATTTATGGGTTTTAACTTATCTATTTAAATGGTTTTATTGCTTTATGACAGTGATCATAGCATGCTATGACTCGGATGTAAGCCGCCCTGAGCCCACCTCAGCGGGGAGGGCAGGGTACAAATCAAATTAAACATTAAACATCTTTCTCCATGCTGTGGGGGTTGGGCTGGGTTTGGCCCAAAGTCTGCACTTCAGAGTATGAATGTGCACTGTTCTATGCAGCACCGCTGACGGCCTTTTTGGGGGACTTAGGGTCAACGAACTGGTGGTGCAATCCTGCAGGGACCAGTCAGATTGGGCATTACGTGATATCAAATTTATGGGGAACCAAGTGGTGTTGACTGTCCAGCGATCCAAGACGGATCAGCAGCAAAGGGACACATCTATAGTGCTTGGCCCCCGTGAGGAGATGGAACTATGCCCGGTACATGCCCAGTATGTAACAATTAGAGGGGACGGGAAGGGACCATTATTTTGCCATAGTGACGGGTACCCCCTAACCAGGTATCAGTTTGGAGCAGTTACTGCTAGGCCTTAGCCAAGCTGGGGTTGGGAGGAGTTCAGCTCGGCACCCACTCCTTCCGGATCAGAGCTGCATCAACAGCGGTTGCAATCGGTTACCCTGGTCTGGCAATCTAAAGAATGGGCCATTGGCATTCTGGAGCCTACTGATCATACATGTGCCCTCTAGTCATTCCCTAGGTGGGTGAAAGCTTGTTAAGTGTAAGCACTGTTGGGTAAGTATCGTTCTTTGTTGACTGTTCTTTTGTTTCAGGTGCTGTGGCTTATCAGGAGAGACTGGGATGTTTATCTGTGGGCACAGCATAGTGTTCTGGGCAGCCCATCACGCCAGGAGGTCTCCAATCAGTTCCCAATTGGTGCTGAGTGAGTGGGCTGTGGTTGAGTGGCAGGGTCGCCGTGGTCTGCGGTGGCCCAAGCTCCTGCTCCTATTGTTCTACGGGAGGAGAAGTCCTCCACCTCACATCCGGGTTATCCACCTCGGTGGGAATGACCTTGGTTTGGTGCAAGGGTAGGCCCTTTCCATGCAGGTGGAGGCAAATCTCAAGACCATTGTGGGGAGGTGGCCTGGGGTCCGCCTGGTCTGGTCTGCCATCCTGCCTCACAGAGTCTGGTAGATGGCCTGGGACCCAGCCAGCATCTAGCGGGCCAGGTGAAAAGCAAATCATGTCCTGCAGAAGGCTATGGAGGGGGGCCTTGGCACCTTTCTGCCTCACCCTGATATTCGGGTTGAAAAGGGAGAGTTATATAGGCATGATGGAGTCTGCCTATCAGACCAGGGTAACTGGGCTTTTTTGAATGACCTGCGGCAAGTGCAAATGCCTAATCAGAGGCTTGGCATTTGCAGTGGCAGAAGGAGGAAGTGGTTACTGTTACCGATGAGCACCCAGGGCCACGCACCAGTTGGGTGCAGGAGATCTGCAGGAGTGGCAGATGGGCTACACAGCTCAATGCTGCGTAATGCAGATTGTCACAAGGCCGTCACCCAGCTTTTTCTGGTGATCAAGGTGGGGAATGGGGTGAAGGCATTTTGGCCTGGCCGGCACAGCATTACCAACATGATTTATTTATTTATTATTTTTTACATTCAACTTATATCCTGCCCTCTCTGCGAGGGGACTCAGGGCAGCTTACAATACAATACAATACAATACAATACAGTTAAACCATTAAAACATATAAAACCATAATTTACATATTTCAATTTAAAAAAACATATTACAATTTTTAAAACCATTATATGGTGCTGCATTCATACAATGTAGGTGGCACTGAATTTCCGAACAGTGATCACCAGCATTCTATGTGATGTCCGGTGGCAGCCCTCTTTCCATCAAGCATCGAAGGCCTGCTTGAACAATTTGTAATGTAATGTAATGTAAAATTTTATTTATATCCCGCCCTCCCCCGCCGAAGCAGGCTCAGGGCGGCTAACAACACTTCAAGTAAACAATACAGTAAATTTGGTGTTACAGGCCCTGCGGAATGCAGACAGATCCCGCAGGGCCCTTATGGCTTCCGGAAGGGTTTTCCAAAGCTCTGGTGCTGCCACCGAAAAAGCCCTAGCCACACATAACCTGGCTTCTTTTGGTCCGAGGGCGGACAGTAAGTTTTTTGCCCCTGAACGCAGTGCTCTCTGGGGGATATATGGAGAAAGGCAGTCCCATAGATAGGCAGGTCCCTGACCATAAAGGGCTTTAAAGGTCAATACCAACACCTTGAAGCGAACTCAGAACGCAACAGGTAGCCAGTGCAGCTCTTTCAGAACTGGCTGAATGTGCTCCCATCGTGGCAGCCTCATTAACAGCCGTGCCGCAGCATTCTGCACTAGCTGTAGTCTCTGGGTTAGCGTCAAGGGTAGTCCCATGTAGAGAGCATTACAGTGATCTATTCTTGAGGTGACCGTAGCATGGATTACCATCGCTAAATTGGTGTGCTCCAGGAAAGGAGCCAGCTGCCGCACCCGCCGAAGATGAAAAAAGGCAGATCTAACAGTGGCTGCTACCTGGGCCTCCATTGTAAGGGAGGACTCAAGGAGCATGCCTAAGCTCTTGACTTTAGGGACCGGTATTAGTGGCACCCCGTCAAGAGTCAGCAGATGGATCTCTCCCCTTGGACCATCCCGACTCAGGTAGAGAACCTCTGTCTTCGTCGGATTCAGTTTCAGCCGACTCAGTCTGAGCCAAGATGCCACGGCTTGTAGAGCCAGGTCTAGATTTTCCGGGGTACAGTCGGACTGGCCGCCCATCAATAGATAGAGCTGGGTGTCATCCACATATTGATGACAACCCAGTCCATACCTCCTGACAATCTGGGCAAGGGGGCGCATATAGATATTAAATAGCATCAGGGATAGGACCGCTCCCTGTGGCACCCCACAACTAAGAGAGTGCCTCTGGGATGCTTCCTCCCCGATCACCACCCTTTGTCCCCGATCTTGGAGAAAAGAGGTCAGCCACTGTAAGGCAGATCCCTGAATCCCCACATGATGATGGCTCATGAAGGGGGCGGGGTGGCTCTCCCATGTTCTGGACAAGTAAGTTCATGGGAGGACTGCAGGGCTTGTCCAACTTAGTTAGCCCTTGCCGCACAAGTTATATACAAGTTACGTTATAGTTAATAAAGTGGCTCATTTATCCATACATATGTGTCAGCCTCTTTATTCTGACTGGTGGGGCAATTTGGCCCCGCCCCAGCTACATAGCAGCTTCAGGCTGCTTGGCCACCCTTTGCCTCCCTGGAGGATGGGAGGCTATCCAGCTTCCCAGCTATCTGGGGAACTGTGGGAGGGGCGGGACGCTGGGGCTGTATTAGCCCCAGCCCCGCCCCATGTGGTGCAGTTTCTTTCGACTCTTGGCCCACCCACCTACCCTTCAGTAGTACAGGCTTTGGCCGGTCGCCTTATTAAGGGCCAGGTAGGAATTTTTTCACTTTCACTTGATTGGCTGATGGTGAAGTGTTTTTTGCCTACCTTGTACTGCGATTAAGAGGTGGAAGCTAGGAAAGTTGATAAGTTTAAGTTTTATTGGACACTTAGCAGAAGGAGGAAGGGGTTACTGTTACCAGTGAGCACCCAGGGCCATGCAACCAGTTGGGTGCAGGCAATCTGCAGGAGCGGCAGATGGGCTACATGGCTCAATGCCGCATAATGCAGATCATCATGAGGCCTTCACCAAGGTCCGGTTCTTTCTGGTGATCAAGGTGGGGAATGGGCTGAGGGCATTTTGGCCTGGCCGATCCAGCATTAGCCACATGATGATGGCTCATGCAGGGGGCCGGGTGGCTCTCCCATGTTCTGGACAAGGAAGGGTCATGGGATGACTCTGGGGCTTGTCCAGCTTAGTTAGCCCTTGCCGCACTAGTTACGTACAAGTTACGTTATAGTTATGTTAATAAAGTGGCCCGTTTACCCATATATATGTGTCAACCTCTTTATTCCAACAGGGGGGGAGCAAACAGCTGAGCCTGCTGCTCAGCTGTTTAGATCAGAAACAGTTGAGCCATGGGATCAGCCTAGTCCCACCACTTGGTGGTTTCAGGCTCTAAACAGCTGAGCCTGCTCCCTTCTGTTCTTAAGTACATATTATGCTCAACAGCTGTTACAGAAGAATTTACATCTTCAGCTTTTCAGAGTTAAGGAAAAAGCGGAAGGACCATATGTTTTTCCCTTTCAAGATTGCTCTTGGAATCTTTCTCCTGGCTTTTCATTATAGTAAAATAAAGCAGTTCCCTCATTCTTTATTTGAAGGATGAGGTGTCCTTTGCAAAATGTGTGTGTGTAAGATTGTGAACCTGGCTCCCATGCAGACAAAAAAATTGAGATTATACATTTTTTTCTACAGATCCGAGGGAACTTTCAGGTTTGCAGACCTATCTGAATGAAAATTTAAAAATTATGTTAAGATATCAGGATCTTGTGGCATTACATTTTGAGACTTTAGCCCTCCATTTTAAAGGAAAGCAGAGCAGCAGCTTTCTCATTCTGAAACAGCAGAATAGCAGGTGAGTGGAGGAGGGGAATCAGGAATTGGTTCTACTGCGCCCTTTTTCTGGCAGAAGCCACTGCAGCCTACTTCACTGCAAGCATGTTAACCAGGATTATAGAGACAGCAGCTCTGCAGGTGTGTGAGATGGTCAGTGAGTGGCCAGGCTGGTGGATGAGGGGGGAATGTGATCCCTGCCACTTGTCCCACTTGTATACATATAAAACTTAGATTTGTGCTGGTTCTAAATAGGGGCAAATAAGGAATTACTAATTAGCTTGTAGTTTGATAGCTATTTCATTTCTCCAACTGAGAGAGTTCCTGACTGGTCATTCCCTTCCCTGCCCCCCCCCCTTTGCTCCCTCTTTCACTAGAAAAGAAGAAAGATTGACAAGCTTAGTGAGTTACTGAGTGTATTTTTAATATTGGTAGGATTGGGGTGCTGTTCCTATCAAAAACAGTTAAAAGCCTTTCTGTTCCATGTGATAAGGATGAGTCAGTGAAATGAGAAACCTGCTTTGTAACTGTCATGTGTTCTCACGGGAGGGGGCGTGGCATGCTCAGCTGAGAGGAAGACGTGTTTTGTTTGAGCTCCCGGTAGAATGCTAAAGGGAATTAAGTATTCCTTCTTCTGGTGATAAAAATAACAAAGCCTTGAAGACTTTAATATAAGCTGGTGATAGTTGTGAAGTGGGAGTCTAGAAGTTGGCTAGAGGATAAAGTTAAAACTAATTGGTGCTGAGAGAAACGGCAATGGCGACCTCGGACTCAGAAGCTGAAAGTGAAGATAAGGTAATGAAACCGAAAGACTTTCAATTAGAAGTAAAGAAAGCGGTTGAAGCTGCCAAACATAGCATTATTAAAGCAGTAACAAAGATAGTGGATGAAAAAATAACTAATTTATCAGAGGCCGTTGAAGCCATGGTAGAGACTGTGAATAGTGCATGGGAAATGGCGCAGCTAAATGAGAAGAAAATTAACTTGTTGCAAAAACAGTCCAGACAGTTGAAAAAGCAAAATAAATACTTTAAAGATAAACTGATGGACTTGGAAAATCGGTCCAGAAGGACAAATTTGCGGTTGAAAAATATTCCAGAAACGGAGGACATGGATAATGTGATTGAATGGATGGCTAAAATGCTCCCGGACTTAGGAATTTCAAGGGAAGTTTTGGATCGTATTCATTGAGTTGGGAAGCATACAGCTGAGTGGAGGTGGCCGAGAGATGTGGTAATGTGCTTTGGTAAATATATATTAAAGGAGCAGGTGCTAAAAGGCATGAAGGCCTTGGATAGGCACGATAAGTTATTGTATAATGACAAGAAAGTGTTGGTTTTTAAAGATTTATCACAGGAAACAATTAACAGGAAGAAAAAGTTAAGAGTGTTTACCAAGGTGCTGCAGGATAAAGGAATGAAATACAGCTGGAGAATGGCACCCTTTGCTCTGAAAATGGTGCATGAAGGAGTAGAGTTGTTTGCAGAAGATCAGAAGCAGATGGAGGAGCTATTTAAATGTGTGGGACTGCAGCTGCCTAAGGATTACAAGCAATTCCCTGACTTGGAGTCAGAAGGGGAAAATAGTTTGGAAGAGGAAATGGGGAACACTCAGAAACAGAAGAGGAAAAAAAAGAAGGATGAAAAAAAGACTTGGGACTTCAGGGAAAGGACTAAGAAATGATTAAGGAAAGATGGACTAAGGAAGAAGGAAAGAAGATAAAAGGACCGGAATAGCTCAACATGAACAGGGTTTTTTTTGTTTTGTTGTTGTTGTTGCTCTTTTTGAGTTTACAGTGTGGGAGAGATGTCTTTTTTCTCCCCCCCCCCCATATGGATGTCAGTGGTAGCTGGATGTCTGATGTGTTTGGTGGTATGAATGGGAAGAAGAGGGGTAGATGGTGGCTGATTGGAATGATGTTGGTATGTTTGGATGGTATGATTGGGGTATGGTTAGATGATTGGGATCTAAGGGGTGAATGGGTGGATTATGAATGGAGTAAGAAGGTGTGTGAATGCATATTGGGAATAATTCTTTATACAAGAGATATGCCACGAGCATTGGCATATTGCATTTCTCTTGGATGGGTAGAATCGGTAATGGAGTGTAGGTGGCGGGTAGCTAAGCAACATCAGGTGGGGTTGGTTAAGGGTTGTTGGGGTTTAGAATTCCAGGCTGGTAGAGAACAGAAGAGATATGGGGAAGAGCTATGGTTAGGTATAATATGACAAAAAATGTTAATGTTATATGTACAACTCTTAATGTTAGAGGGCTAGGAAATCCAGTGAAACGGGCAAGAGTTGGGAAATATATTCAAGAATTAAAAGCAGATGTGGTGTTTTTGCAGGAGGTATATAATGGGGGGGGGGGGGGAGAGAGATGAATTTTCCTGGATTTGGGAAAGGTAAGAAATTTATTGCTCCAGGCTCCTTGAAGAGCAGAGGGGTGGGAATAGTATTTAATTCTAAAATAGATTTTGTTGAAGATAAAGTAATGAGAGATAAGGATGGAAGGTTTATTCTTGTACAGGGTCATTTGGAGGGAGAGCCGGTGGCTTTAGCTTCTTTGTACCTCCCTAATGTGCATCAGTTGAATGTATTGTACAGATATTTGCAGAAGTTTGAAAAATTTCTGCCCTATACTAAAATAATAGGGAGAGATTTTAATATTAACTTGCAAGGGAAAGGCAATGTTAAAAAAAGAAAGGCAGAGAAATTTAAAAGAGTGTGCGGGAAATTTGGTCTGCTAGAATTATGGATGGAAATGTTTCCTAATGATGATGTGTATTCTTTTTACTCTGCTGTTCATGGAACTTATTCAAGATTGGATGGAATCTTAGTCTCTCAAGAAATGAGGAATTGGGTAAAAGATATGGAGATTGGAATGATTAAGATTACTGATCATGCCCCTGTTTCAGCCTTTTTGCAAATAGGTCATTGTAATAGATCTTATAATTGGAAGTTTAATCCATGGTTAGTGGCCGATGAAGTAAGTAAGTGTAATATTAAAAATGCAATGGAAAGATATTTTGAGGAGAATAGGAAATCAGATACTTCATTAACAATAATATGGGAAGCAATGAAAGCCACTATTAAAGGTGTGTGTATACAGAATTTGGTGAGATTGAAGAAAGGTAAAGATAGGAAGATTAAAGATGTAGAAGAAGAAGTTAGAGTATTGGAGGAGAAATTTAGGAAATCTAAGAAGAAGGAGGATAAAGAACAAGTAGTTAGGAAAAGGGAAGAGTTGAATGTATTGGATGTTAATAGGACTACGTTAAAATTATGATATAATAGACAGAAGTATTATGAGTTCAAAGGGAAAGGAGGAAGAATTTTAGCAAATAAAATTAAGAATTTTCAGGTAAGGAAAAATATTAAGGCAATCAGGAATGATATAGGGTTTTTGGAAACTGAACCTAAAATGATACTGGAAAATTTTACAGAATTTTATAATAAATTGTATGCAAATAAAGGGATTAAAAATGATGATATATAAAAATTCTGTGAGGGGTTGGAATTTTTAGAATTAAGGGAAGATAGTAGGAAAGAATTAGATAAGGATATAACGGAAGAAGTTAAGATGGCTATAGATTCTATGAATATGCAATCTGCACCTGGACTGGATGGTTTTAATGCGGTATTTTATAAGCATTTTAAGGATATATTGGTGCCTCATGTGACTGAATTGTTTCAAGGAATTTTGGATGGATCTTCTACACCGCCTACATGGTTGGAGTCAAGATTGGTGTTAATTCCGAAATCTGGGAAAGATCAGACTTTAAGGGATTCATATAGGCCAATTTCTATCACCAATATGGATTATTGAATATTTGCCAAGGTTATGGCAATGAGACTTAAAAAATGTATAACACAATTGGTAGGGAAAGATCAATTTGGGTTTATGCCTCAAAAGTATTTAGTAGAGGCAGTTAGGAAGGTGATGGGTATGGTTTATTTAGCTAAAAATCAGGATTTGCTGCTTACGCTTTTGGCGTTGGATATTTATAAGGCCTTTGATTCTGTGGATTGGACGTACATGAAGATTATATTTCAAAAGTATAGGTTTGGGGAGAAATTTCAAAATATGATTGAGGCAATATATTCTAAATCCAAGGCATTGATAGGAGTTGTGGATCAGTAGAGGGATATGTTCAGGTAATGAGTGGTACGAAGCATGGATGCCCTTTATCCCCTATGTTATTTATTTTAGCATTGGAACCATTAGTGAATAAATTAAAAAAGGATAAAAGAATTATAGGCTTTGAAGTTCCAGGTAAAGGGAAAATAGATGGGAATCTCTTAACAATGTATGCAGATGACATGATGGTGACAATTAAGGATGTGGAGCCCGCAGTGGCACCTTTAAAAAAGATATTACAGGAATTTGAGAAAGTGTCAGGGTTAAAAGTGAATTTTTCAAAATCTTCGATGATGTGTGTTAATGTAAAACCAGGGTTACAATTAGCAGCTTCAAAAATTTTGGGTATTCCCATAGCAAATAAAATGGTGAAATATCTAGGGGTAAATATTCCTAGGAATATTAAAAAAATATTTGAGTATAATTATAAAAGAATCTGGAGTGGAATTCAAGTTAAAATGAGAGACTGGAGGAAGAGGAAAGAATCAATTAGTACTAGGAATGCTATGGTTAAAATGTTTCTAGTTCCTAGGTTGACTTATTTATTTTATGTATTGCCTTGGCATATACCAGAACATGTACTGAAGAGGTGGCAAGGAAATATAGATAGATTTGTTTTTGCATCAAAGAAACCAAGGACAGCTAGTAGGTATAGATATTATGGTATTAAAGATGGGGGATGGGGGATTCCCAATATAATTTACTATTATGATGCATATCAATTAAGGCACTTAATGACTTGGTTGGAGGGAGAGTTAGGAGAAGAGCTGAATGGGCTAGAAAAGGAAAATTTAGAGGTAGTAGGAGGAAAGGAAAGTTTATTTGATAGAACCAAAAGGAGGAAGAAGATAGGTGATAAATTATCAACCTTTATGGGGCCCAGTAGGGTATGGGAGAAGTGGAAAAAAGAACTCGCTCCAGAGATATCATCTATTACTAAAATGTGGTATTATGATAAATTTGCTCCATTAAGGGGATCGCTGTCAAAGGAAGTAGGAGATAAACTGAAGAGGATTACGATTCGAGAATTGAAAGAGGTTTGGGATACTGATGGGGTGAAAAAAGAGGAGTATAATATTTTGAATAATATTAATTGGTTGTTAAAATGTCAAATCTCCTCATTGTTTAAGGAGGAAGAACTTAAAAATATTGGTAAAAGAATTAATACTCCCTTTGAAAAATTGGTGAAAGAGTATGGAGAAGATAAGTCAAAAATAGTTCCAAAATTGTATAAGATTTTATTAGGTACAGGGAAATCCCTGAGAGAATTTTTGAAGGAATATTGGGAAACAGATATTGAAGATAAAATTTTAGATGAAGATTGGGAGAGGATTTTTAGATTACTTCCCTTTGTTACAACATCTAGGTTAAAGCAGGAGCAGGGATTGAAATGATACAGAAATGGTATTATACACCCATTAAGATGTATTATATTTCTAAATCAGGGAGTAAAAATTGTTGGAGGAAATGTGGAGAAATTGGAACTTTCAGTCACATGTGGTGGGATTGTTCCTTAGTGAAAAAATTCTGGGTTCAGGTTGGCATAGAGATGACAAAGATTGTGGGAAGGAAAATAAGTATATCTGAAGCAATGGCAATTATTAATTTGGATGGTGTGGGATTAGGATCAAAAGAGGATAGTAAATGGATTAATTTGATGTTAGTAGCAGCAAGACAAGTGATAGCAAGGAATTGGAAAGAAGCTGAGGAACTGACAATTAATCACTGGAGGGATAAAATGAATAATATAATAATATTGGAGTATTTAACAATGAAGATACGAAGAATGAATGGATTAAAGGTTAGGGAACAAGAGGAGGGCTGGTTTAGAAAGATGGTGAGGTATCTGGAAAAGTTTAAACAATTTAAGACGATTGGTTGGTTAATAAAGAAATGAATGGATAAGAAGTTTAAATAGAGGGATGGAGTTGTATTTGGATGAAATGTTAATAATTATAAATATATGGAATATTATAATGTATCTATGGCCTGGGACTCTCACAGAGGTGTAGTGGTGTTGGAATATATAACAATAAAATTTTAAAAAAAAAGTCATGTGTTCTTACACCTCAGCTCTCCAGTATCTTTGATGGCTAGAGAAAAGGAAAACAGAGAGCCAGCTAAGTCATGCATACCATTAAAATAAAACCTATTTCTTAGTTGTTATAATCAAGCCTACTGTGTGGTTCCTTCAGTCCAATAAACCCCTCACAATAGGCCAAATGAGTGCCTGGTAGCATGCTGAGTTGAGGTATTTAGAGTTGCCAGAACTGTATGGTGAAATACCTGGAAATCTTGGTGATAGAGCCTAGGGAGGGACCTCAGCAGGGTATAATACCATAGTGTCCAGTCTCCAATGCAGCCGTTTTCTCCAAGGGAACTGATCTAGAGATCAATTATAATATAGGGAGATCTCCAAGTGCCATCTGGAGGTTAGCAACCTTACAAGCATTGCCCTCATTTGCAGGGGTCATTTTGTAGAAAAATAGGTGGTGGAGCTCATCCAGGGATTGTTATGCAGCTGCACATACTATTCAATGGATAAGGAGGTGGAACTCTCAGAAAGGTTCAGAAGCTGCACTCCTGTGAGCTCCCACTGAATCTGAGGCCTGCTCATTGGGGATTAGAAAACGAAGTGGTCCCAAAAACTTCAGCTGTATTATTTATTTATTTATTCATTCATTCCTTGGATTTATATCCTGCCCTCCCCGTTGAAGCAGACTCAGGGCAGCTTAAAAAGACATGTGTAGGGTATAAAATTTAAACCCCTCGTTTCTAGATCTGGAAATGAGGCATCATCACACCCTTGGCTGCAGTAGGACAATACTTTGATCTGATGTAACTGCAGTTCCCTCCTGGGTTTGATCAGACATTGACATCTGCATCCAATTCCCTGGTTATTGGCACCCTGTTCTGACCCACCTTCGAATCAGAGTTATTAGGCAGCAGGGAGAGTCCAGTCTTTATGGATGTCAGTGCTTTCAGCCTACATTTCTGGATATCTCAACCAGTGTTCCCTCTAAACTGAATTAGCATAAACTAGTTCACAGATTTTTAGCCTCCAGCTCAGACATTTTTGTCTTAGCTCAGGAAGGATGACCCCGGAGCACACTAATTTCTGCAGTCGCTCACAACTTTAATGCCAGTAGCTGACAAAGTAGAATTTTTGCTCACAAGACTCTGCAACTTGGAGGGAACATTGATCTCAACTTCCCTGTTTCAAACTCAAGCCAGTTGGAAAGTGTGAAGTGAACCATCCTGTTTGTTTCTGCCTGCTTTTTTTCTTTTAAGTGGTGATGTGAGCATAAACACATAATTGTCCCTGGGTTGTCAATTACCACTTATGCATTTCTGCACCCAACACACTGTCAGGATTGGGAGCCCCTGGGGCAGTTGTTTTTGAGAGACAAGTCCCCACAAAAAAACCCCAACTGTATCTTTTGGTTGGAAAGTCATGGAAATAGTGCTCAGTTAGGCTCCCATATCAGCAGGGAGCTGGGGAGGCTGGCAACCCTACACCCATCCTGCTTTCCCCCATGCAAACTCTGTTAGTAGAAAAAGAGGTTTTCTAGTAGAGAACATCCATGATTGACACAAGATAAAATGTACTGAAGTCAATGGGGCTACTCTAATGTAAACCCCCTGTATATCAAGAAAGAGAGTCAATATGTGGGAGGCTGAGGGGACTGCTATTCTTGATGAAGGGATTGTGGAGCTGTCAAAAAGGAGCTGCAGCTTTGAATACATGCTTATGTACATGTGTGAGATTAACAACAAAAAGGATGGCCCCGGACTGCTCACTCCAAGGTTACCACACATTAACAATCTGAATATTCAACCACAGAGTAAGCATGCAGTGAGGCAGGGTGGCATGTTTGGACAAACCTCTCCCGAACAACTAACATCAGATAAAATAAGAGGCATAGCCATATTGTGCTGAGTTTGTCATATGATCTCAGCCTTTGACCATCGACCAAGGACAGTCAGGAAGGCATATAGGAAGTAGCTGATGCAAAGAGTTGTTGGGGAGATGTTCCATTTCCCCTAATGGTTCAGCATCCACTATTATGAATACACTTGTTCTCTTTTCAGATATTTTCCTAATGATTCCTAACAGTAATTTCTACAGTGTGCTGAGCTTATATTTTCAATTTACTTTTGTCTACAGTCCTATGATTTTTAAAAGCCCTTCAACTGCAGCCCACCAGGAAATTTCAGGCAGGAAAAAACTTGCACTTTCCAAAATGTTCTCTTCCTTATAACTACTAAAGCTAGATGAGCTCTGTATCCTGTTATCCTAATTAAAATTCTGGGTTACTAAGCTTGTCTAATATTTATAGGCAACATCTGTCTTAAATTTGGTACAAGGTAAAGTTAGATGAGGGATCATTTAATGTTTTTAATGTACTATGGCCAATAGGTAAGGCAAGACACCATTGCTTACTAATAGGATAAATCTATAAGAATTAGCCCCCCCCCCCCCCAAAAAAAAGCCTTTATAAAAGACTATGGAGTACAAAACAGACTTATAAAATGTGGAAGCTATAGATGATTTAAATCTGGCCATATTCATTTCCCCAAGAAAATGGGCCTCATTCCCAGAAGACTGAACTGAAATTGTTGTGTTCAGACTTAATGTTGACTCTTTACTATTTCTGCTGATGAATGGCGTTGATGCATTAAATCTGCCTTAGCAAGTGGCAATCAGGTTTCAGATAGTCATGAGGCTAGCTGCACCTCTTATTGACTCTTGAAGGTCGAGCATTTAAATCTGTCACTGCTTATAAATAAGCCTGGTGATGTGATGTTAGATGCTGAGATTGCAACCCTGAGGATCTGTTCAGCCTTTCTATTGTCAGAAATGGTGGCTTTATTTGTTATGATATTACAGATAGAATTTTGTGGTGCGGATGGCAAGTTGTGTCAAAGTGGCTGCGTATTTTGAAAGAGCAGTGACACCTCCCCAGTTTCTGTGAAAACAAAAGTCATAATGCCATAGTTTGAGTTGACAGAACATTAGAGCATGGAAACATAGGGTCAAAGCACTCAACCCACTTAGAGTAGTACAACTGGAAAGCCATGGTTCAATTGCTGCCTCTGCTTGAAAGAGGAAACAATAATGATGTGCTGTAAGTTTACAAGCCCTTGACATTCCTGTCAAGGTGAAGTCTTTGCAAACAAGGTATTTGCTGTAGATCTGTAAGCAAATATGAAAGGGAAAATTTGGGTAAGGAACACATATGCAAAATCAGTTCATCGGTGACTGGCATAGAGTAGCCACCTTTTTTACCTCTGGCAATGGCTCTATGACAGTCACAACTTTATGACAGGTAGAAATTAAATTGGTACTGTTTCTCTGTTACTGTATCTATGTTCTAGGAAAAGTTTGAATAGGTCTTCCTGACATGCAGTGGTACTTAAAAGATGTAGAGTCCCTAGCAGAAAAAAGGTGGTAATACTAAATTATCGAAAGTAGAAGAAACAAGTGGGAACATGAAAGAAACTGATGGGAGTGGCTATCCCATTCCCTCACTTTTGCTTCCTCTCCCTCTACTTCTCTCACACTTTTCTGCCCTCCTGCCACTCCTTTTCTTACTTTCTGTTTCTCCCCTCCATACCTCTGCCTTTCTATTTCTTTCTGCCCCCACTTCATCACTCTCTCTTTTTCTGCCCTCCCAACTCATCACTCTTTCTCTTTTTGCCCTCCACCCCATCAGTCATACTTTCTGGCCCCCTGCTTCTTCCCCCTGCCCTGCACAGCAGCAGTGATAGCAGCAGCATTCCTAGCCACCAAGCTGCTTCCCTCCCCACAAAAGCAGTGGCAGTGGGGTTACAGGAATCACAACAGATCTCCCAGTTATGAGATCAGTGTCCCTTAAGGCTGTCAGCTCCAGGTTGGGAAATTCCTGGAGCTTTGGGAGGATGAGGTATGAAGAGGGAAGTGACCTCAGCAGGATGTGATGCTATTAACTCCAAAGCAGCCATTTTCTCCAGGAGAACTGATATCTGTCATTTGGAAATCAGTTGTAATTCCAGATGATTTCAGGCCCTCAGCTTTCTGTCTCCCCCTGCATCAGCCTTTTCTTAGGAAAACTATGTTCTTACTCCACAGTGGGGACTAAAGCAGCTCACATTATTGTTGTTGTTGTTGTTGTTTGTTTATTTATATTCTGCCCATTCCCCCATTGGGGGCTCAGAACAGAGTACATAAAATAAAATAAAATCACAATAAAATCATAATGAAACTAATTATAGCTTTCGAGTACAGCAAAATAATTCAGTAAGATGGTATAGCACAAGTAGTACCACAATACAGCACCAGTAGAGGAGCAAGGCAGTAGGGGGAGGACAACTGATTGATGGATAGATGACTGCTGCCTCATCCAAAGACCTGGTGGAACAGCTCCGTTTTGCGGACCCTACGAAAGGCCAATAGGCCAGATAGGGCCTGTATCTCCAAAGTTTAAGTTTATTTCAATTTATATCCCGCCCTTCCCACTGAAGTGGCTCAGGGTGGCTCACAACATATAAAATCTAACATAGAATTTTAAATTTAAAATACATCAATTACAACAGTTAAAACAGTAAAATAATAAATTTGATTTAGATCAATAGCCATAAATTATTCTACATTTTTTTTTTACAACAACAAAACTGGTGAAGGCTCTTGCACAGCCGCCAGCTATTGCCTGCCTCCCATTCCCTCAGATGAAATCACTAGGGTGAGGGAGAGCCTATTTGGGCTCATCGTGGGAGTGTTGACCAATCAGGGAAGGGCTGACCAGCCAGGTCTGGCTGCCACCGCCATCCCTGATCATTCTGATCCACCACAAACTCCCCACCCGCCCGCCCTCTTGTTAAGACTATGTGGGATTAGCTAGTTGCCAGTTATGGGGCTGAGCAGGAATTTTTGGGGCCTCACTCAAATTGGCTGTGAGGGGTCCTCTTTTCACCTGCTCTGTATGGTCAGAGAGGGTGAGGCATAAATAGGCCTGGTATCACTGGTTATGCCCTAACTGAGAAGGCAGGAAAAGCATGGGTTGAAGGGATTTCAAGCTGGCAAGCACCCCAAGATATCAGCGATGGGGGGGAGGTTTCCCTCAATTGGGCTTTGCAGTCCGGGTGGCCTGTTTGGGGGCCTGTTTGGGGTTGGGAGAGCATATGACTGGCTTTAAGGCTTCGCAGTCATGGGCTGGGGTATGCTCTCCCATCCTCTCTATGCACTGACATGAAGCAGTGATGGATAGTGTCCGGAAGCTTCTGCACCCTGCCCTGAGCTGGGGTGGGTTTGCCCTGTTATGAAGCTTGCTTTGCAAGCTCAATGCAACCTGTGCTTTAAGATGTATGTAATGGTGCAGATCAGCTTATGTGTAGATAAAATTCCCAGTTTAACCCATAACTTGTGCAGTGCTTCATTCGAGGGGTAGGTGGGCAATAATCTTATATCTGGATTTGAAGCTAAGTATTAATGGGAAAGACATGTCCCAGTGGAAAAGTAAAACATCAAAAAATCTGAATCTAATGTACTTTCCAGTGTATTGTTATATATGTTTTATCATGCTGTTCTTCAAGGAGTTCAGGATGGTATATATTGTTGATCCCTCCCCATGTGTCCTCACAATATCTCTGAGAAGCTGAGAGAGAGCAAGTGTTCCAAGGCCATCCAATGAGTTTCAAGACAGAATGGAGATTCTTGGTATCCCAGATTCCCACTCAACATTTTCCCCCAATATAGCACAACCATTCTTACTTAAATCTTTAAAATAGAACTTTAGTGATAACAGAGCTAGGATCAAGGATAACTAATGGTGGATGACAGGGGTTTATAAATTATATAGGGTGATAAAAATAGGAGAGAACTTTTTTTCCCTCTTCCATAATATTAGTACTCAGGCCCAAAATATGAAAGATGGGCATCTATAGGCTCTTCCCAGGGGGATGTTGTCATTAAAAGAGTGAGTTCTCAGTTGGGAATTCCTTTAAATGGCACTGAAGTGTCTCAGCGCAGGTTGGGATCGCTATGGTGCAAGGAGGAGGAAGAGATCCTGCTTCACCCACATGACATTTTTCCAACCTGAAATGGCACCAGGGTGTATAATTTGCCAGCATGGACCCCATCTCATATAGTTTGGCCCTAAGAATACACCCATAGCTGGACAAGCTGGATATTCAATACCGATAACAGTACTTCATATAATATGGAATTTTATAAGCACAGAAAGTAGTGGTGGTGAGCACACTTTTTAAAAATTCATTTTCTGAAATTCTATCAAGGTAGAGATAAAGACACAATAAAGAATAAAAGTCATATTTATACAATTGCTATCAAAAGTAAGTGACTATGCTTGCTTTGAGACCTTGTGCTGATATACAGTGTAGTCACTGGCTTGTTTTCTTTAGTTATGTTTCTGATTCAACATATAAAAATATATAGTCCTGTCAAGTCACAGCTGACTTTTAGCAACTCCATAAGGTTGCCAGGTCTCACCTGACTGCCAATGGCGGACCCAGAAGGCACCATAGAGTTTTTTACCCAAATGCTAGAGCATCCCTGGTGTGATTTGCCCAGCATGATGACATCACTTCCGGATGATATCGTTGCACTGGGCACATTGGCTAACAATGGGGCTTTTGGGAGGTGGGGCTCCCTCTGCTGGTCACCTCCATGCCAGTGGTTGGAGGCTCCAAAATTGGGGGAAACCCCACCAGGGGTAGGGGAATTGGAACCATACAACCCCAATGATTTTCAAAGCAAGTGAGAAGCAGAAATTGTTTGCCCATTGCCTTCCTTTTCAGAGTCTTCCTGTTTAGCTTCCTGCTTAGCTTCTGAGATCAGACTATACCATGCCACTTTCTCTCCCCACTATCTACACATACATAGAGTGAAAACTTTTGTGATCCATAGGAAACTATGGTTACTGATTAACCAATTATGCAAGTTAATAACGACTTTACTGGGCAGCAAAAAATCACTGGGTAGTTTTGAGTGGGGGACAACACACCTAGGACCAGGACAGGACCCATAGCCAACTTGAGCACTTCCCAATGGGCACTACCTTCTCACCATTGACCGCACTAATGACTCAGGGAGCACACATGCAGACTACTTGACCATTGTGCACGGGAATGACTTGGTCAGGTCTCACATAAGTCACTTGCCCATTTTGTGATCAAATCACTTGGGTAGTGCAAAGTGGAATTGACTATCAGTTTCACCATCTCCAGTGATAGCCATAGTATTTCTTTTCTCACAAAAGGGAAGAGATCCTCCCCTCCCATTAGCAGAAACCAAAGCAATTAAAAAAATGAATGGAATAAATAAATAAATAGCCAGTGTAGAGTAGAGTAGCAGTTGAAATGGTGGACTAGGATCTGATAAACTCAGGTTTGAATACCCATTCTGCCATGGAAACTAGCTGGGAGACCCTGATCTAATTACATTCTCTAAACCTAACATACCTCACAGGGTGCTGTGAGGATAAAATGGAGGATAGGAGAATTATCTAAGTAGCTTTGGGTTCTCATTGGGGAGAAAAGTGGTATAAATGAAATGCATTAAAAATAATTTCTTAATTTTTTGAAGACCTTAGGCTAGAAGGGAAGATTATAGGGAATAGGTAGGGCATCTTCAAAGCATCTGAGACAAGGTCCCACCCTGTTGCCTTGCAGCCCTGCTGCCCCACCACCCCACTGCCCCACCACCTGTGCCCTTTCTTCCCCCAGCTTCATCCCCAGCAAGGGCAGGCACCACCATGGTGGCACAGCATTGATCCTGTGCCTCAGAGCACATGTGCTGCCCGGCCACCATCGCTCACCCTTCTGGGTCTGCTCTCTCAACACCACCTACCTCACAGGGTGTCTACTGTGGGGAGGGGGAAGATAAAGGAGACTGTAGACCACTCTGAGATTCAGAGTGAAGGGTGGATTATAAATCCAATGTCATCTTCTTCTTCTTCTTCTTCTTCTTCTGGTCAGTGTCAAACAATCCCTTTTTTCTAAATGTCTCTCACTTGACATAATTATTTGACTTAACAAATTGACACATGGCATTTAAATTACACAGTAAAAATGTTGTGTCTTTGTTACTTTGGAAGTCTTAATGATGGCATATCAAAAAGGGTAACATCCATTGTTCCGTCTATGATTTTTCCTGACAGCAGTTATGTATACTAAATAATATAACTCACCCCTCCCCTTTTTCATCATGCTTCCCAATTCCAAATAATTATACCTGAATGCTCCTATGGCATCTCATTGGTTGCATATTTTAGCCTTCAAACAAGTGTTGAGAGTTTTTTTTATTGATCCCCAAAGTAAGCATTTTCATTCCTGCCCCTCCATTTTGACCTGTAACCCTAGCATCCATTAGGATACTGAACCAGCAAGGTGTAGACACATTGACTACAAAGGAACAGAATGAAAATGACACTGTCTCCAGCTAGGGATGCATTAATAGACCTGAATTCAAACATAGAAAAGGCAATTTTTTCCTGCTGGGAAGTGAAGTCCTCAAGAGAGTCATCTCAGACTGCAAAACATGATATGAAAATCAATAAAGGACCTATTGTGCTAGTGATGTGTCCGGGAAGTGTCATTTTATATCTTGCTAGTGGATATCTGAAGGAAGTTAAAGCTACTTTGCTGATAATAATTTGATAAATCCTCTTTCATCAGTGGTCTGTTTTGTTGCTTAAAGTAAAAGTGTGTGTGTGGAAATGGTTTAGAGTCCATTTTGAAACTGGATACAACACAATTCAATGAATACAATTACTGTTAGACCTGTTTGTTAGTATAATAGCATTTCTTTTTACAAAAATTAATTTCCAGTCATAGTCTTTTTGTAAAGGAGTAAAATTCACGAAATAAAACTTCCTGGTGTAGTAAATTAGAAGTGGGCTCCTTTTCAAGCACTTGGAGAAGTCAAAATACAGACCTTTACTCTAAAACTGTATCTCAAAATGCAGATTTGTAGGAAATTTGAAATCTCTTGGTGAGACAGTTATGGCCAGCTGTTTAACTGACTGTTTTCTTGTTGCCAACACCCACTGCAAGCTCTTCATCTTGTTTTCTCTTAGAATCATATTTCTCTAAGAGATATCCCACTCCACAGAGGAGTTCCCTGGCCATGTGTTGTGTATGCAGACCAAAGTGAAGACTATTGTGTGTGTTCCTGCCTGGCTCATTGGAGCTGTAAGGACTCAACTTGGGGACTCAGGAACAATGGACATCAGGATCCAAATACTGTTGCCCTGCTCCAATCAGGAGCCCCTGGCTGGTTTGAATGACCCAATGGCGTGCTAGCGCAGGAACCTTGTATATAAGTTGGTCCGTTGGCCCAATTAAGCAGTCTTAGAGTGCAGCCTATACTATGCTGTACTGAATAAAAGAGCTATGATCACTACCACCTCGCTTCTTCCTTGCATTGAACCCACTATATCAGTGTTTCCCATATGAAGGGTCGTGACCCAGTACCAGGCCACAGAAGCCTCACTACCGGGTCACAAGAAAAGCCAAAGCTAGCCCTGCACCCAACAAAGCATGACCTCTGCTCTGCTTCCTCCCTTCCTCCGTCTCTCTGTTGTGCAGAGAAAAGCTAGCCTTGAAGACTGACACAGGCTGAAAAGCCTGAGCTCCATTTGGCTTCCTTCCTTCCCCAGTCTCTCTGTTTTGCAGAGAAAAGCTAGCCTTGAAGACTGACATAGGCTACAAAGCCTGAGCTCTGTTTGGCTTCCTTCCTTCCCCTGTCTCTGTGTTGTGCAGAAAAAAGCTAGTCTTGAAGACTGACACAGGCTACAAAGTATGAGCTCTGTTTGGCTTCCTTCCTTCCCCTGTCTCTGTGTTGTGCAGAGAGGAGCTGGGTTGCCTCTCCTTCCTCCTCCCAGTGTTTGAGAGAAAAGCTGGCATCCATTGGCACTTTAGTCCCATGAAGTGTTCTTCAAGGTATGAGCTTTCATGTGCCTTGCAGTATGTTCTTTTGGGGGAGATTTCCCCGGGAGGCCTGGGTGGCAAAGAGGGGGTGAGGGTTCAGTTGGGAGGGGCAGGGATTGGGCATTCCAGTAGCCTTTTTTTTTTAACCAAATGACTCCTGGACAGAATTGTTGCTGGCTGGAGTCATCTGATGGTAAGTAAGGTTTTTTTTCCTTTGCTCCACCCCTTCTTTCTTTCCCTGCAAGTGATGCTCTGTCTGTATTCTTGGTGCTGGGGGGAGGGGGGTAGTAAGCAACAGTGGGAGGGCTTCTAGTGCCCTGGCCCCACTGGTGGACATTCTGGTGCTTTTTGGGCATTGTATGAGAGAATTTTGGACTGGATGGTCCACTGGCCTGCTCCAATATGGCTTCTCTTATGTTCTTATGTTTTTTCTTTCCATGTCTTTCTTTCCATGTCTTTCTTATCCTTTCCTTCCTTTTCATTCTTTCCCATTCTTTCTTTCCCTTTTTCTTTCTTTCCTTCCATTTTTACTGGATGAAACTTTTCTGTTTATCATACTGTTGTTGTAGACATAGGAGCTCTGCCAGTGAAAAGTTGGCACCCCCAGTTGTAGCCAGCTGGCCTTTCTATGAGATTTCTGTGTGAGTGAGTGAGACTTGAAGACACAGCTGCGCAGGGCAGGGCATATTTCTAGGATGGAAAACCACCGCCTTCCCAAGATTGCTCTGTATGGCGAACTGTCCACCAGCCATCGAAATAGAGGGGCACCAAAGAGGAGGTACAAGGACTCCTTGAAGAAATCCCTTGGCACCTGTCGCATCAACCATCACCAGTGGTCTGACCTAACCTCAGATCGCAAAGCATGGAGGCACACCATCCACCAGGCTGTCTCTTCCTTTGAGAACGCACGCATAGCTGGTCTTGAGGACAAAAGGAGATTGAGGAAGAATCACATTGCTACAGCACCAACCCCAAATCAGACTTTTCCCTGCAGCCACTGTGGCCGGATCTGCCTGTCCCGCATTGGTCTTGTCAGCCACCAGCGAGCCTGCAGCAGACGTGGACTACTGCACCCTTCTTAAATCTTCGTTCGCGAAGTCAAGCTGAGAGAGTGAGACTGAGAGATGTGGAACAGAAAGAGATTATTGGAGATTACTGCTGTATATCTCAACAGCACTGGAAGTGATGGTACTATGAACTTGGCATTTTACTGGTCCTGCTTTTAACAGCTGTCTGACACCAAAATTAAACTCCTCCTGTAGATATTGAGAAGGATGAAAGAAGTTCACTGGCTAAATATCTGCACAACAGGTTGCTTTAAAAGGCATGGGGGAAACAGTCAGTAAAAAGCTGCAAGCCCCTCATAAATATCCTTTTTGGGATGACTGCAGAAAAGTTTGTATGAACTTCATATAACTTGAAATTAATTCATTAATTGCAGTACAATTCTCTGCTACCTTTCACAGCAATTTCCCAGTGTTTCAGCCAAGGAAAAGTATGAAAAATAGCTGTCAAAAGATTTTCTTGAAACCAAGCAAGCTTGGTTGTAGCATGAGGCAGGGTTCCAGTAGTAGCAGCTGAAGGAAGGGCTAAATGTGTCAGCAGATTTTGAGGTAGAGCAGCTACCAGGGCCCAGTGTGGGTGATACACAGTGCTGGCATTTGTGATGGCAGTGGCAACAGCACTCCTAACTGCATGCACTAGCCAGTGCTGTTGAGGAAAAGGTGTGTAGGTGGTGCAGGCAATTGAATATGGGCATTAGGAGTGCTTGCAAGCTGGAGAAGAACACACAAACAGGTAGGTGCATGCAGGTATGGGGGTGGAAAGAGAGTACTGCCCACTTTCCACCCCCATTTTGTCTCAGGATGAGTTTCAGAGAGATTTTTCTGAAAATGAAGTTTCTTCAGAAGAAGAGGCAGGTTTGGGGGCGTGCCCTGGAAGTGACATCACAGGAAGAGGTGGAATTTTGGTTCAGAGTGCCCTGGAAGTGACATCATTTGGCCCTTGACCAGGAAGTGACACCACAGGAAATGACACAATTCCTGGCTCCTGGCTTCACCCCCGAATTTTAGTGGGCCACAAAGGAGAAGTGTAAAAATAACTGGGCTATGGGAAAGAAAAGTTTGGGAAACCCTGCACTATATTATACCATGGATGTTTGTAATGATAGAAGCAAACACTGAATTGTGTGAGTTCAGAATGTGAATCTCACTACCTACTTTTACAAAGTTTCCTACTTAGAAATGGGCCCAAGCACTGCCATTTCAAACTCAAACTTGAAATGGGCTTCACCTTCCACTTCTTTCACCTCCATACGTTTCTGAAAGTTTCTCTTCCACCAAAACAAGAATGAGCAAGCAAAAGTCCTTACCTCTTAGTAGGGCTTTTTTTTAAAGCAGAAACTCCTTTGCATATTAGGCTATACCGTCCCCCCCCCCCGGATGTATCTAATCCTCCAAGAGCTTACAGTAGGCCCTGTAAGAAGACCCTGTAAGCTCTTGGAGAATTGGCAACATCAGGGTTGTGTGGCCTAATATGAAAAGGAATTTCTGCTACAAAAAAAGCCCTGCCTCTTAGCAGGATGAAACACCAAATGATAGGTGGTGGGAAGGACTTGTTAGACACAAATATCATGCTCTGGAGGTGCGGGAAATACGCTACAAAGCAGCATGTCCCATGCCTGCACCCCGGCTGGAAAACATGACTCTGCCTCCCACGTCTGTGCTGGAAGCACAGACAGGACATAGAGCCTTGCTGACTAGACCACCATCTTGTGTTCAGTCTTGTGCATGAGGGGAGGGGGGGTGGAGCGTTGCCTGGGAAACTGGTTTTGTGCCAGCACTCTAGAACTGCCACTGATTGGAGATATACAGATATACCTGCTTTCATGGGGAGGGTGGGATATAAATTGAATGAAATAAATAAATATTTTTTTTTTGTTTCCATATATTGTGGTTGCAAGCCATTTCATTTTGCCCAGATTTACCACATTGCTGATTAACTTTTCTTTTATACCAGGGGTGGCCAACGGTAGCTCTCCAGATGATTTTTGCCTACAACTCCCATCAGCCCCAGCCAGCATGACCAATGGCTGGGGCTGATGGGAGTTGTAGGCAAAAAACATCTGGAGAGCTACCGTTGCCACACCTATTTTATACTATTTTACTTCATTTAATATCATTCATTTAATGTTAATTTTACTCTATTTATAGGCTACACACCATTCAAGAGTTATTTCCATTTTATATGCCAATTTAATGCTAAAGTAATGTTGAAATTGTGTTTTTAATGGGGAAAATGTGGTGCAAGTAAACAGAATGGAGCAACAATAACATTTGATGGGTTTGATTTATTCAAGGATAAACCAGATTGAAATGAAGTTGTTCATTTTGAAATGCTGGGGCTACAAAATTTGGTAGGATCTCCAAAGATAATATTCTCCATAGTGCAATATTTTGATCTCTACTATATGGTACAAATATTCCTTTTTAGGGTCCTGTTGTAACTTTCATAGGCTGTGTATGCATGGTCTATACTTTTTTGCTGCTTTTATCTTTGGGATCTCACTTTGGTTTTATAAAATGAAGAGGTTACTGGTGTGTCACAAGATACCTACTTTCCTGATTAACTCTTCTGCACTTCTCATTCTCTGTTTTACATAAATTTATTGAAACAATGTGCTCCGAGTTCACATCTTCTATTCATATTCAAGTGCAGTAATTTAATGAAGATGTTTTCAACATCCTCATTAATCTGAATAATGCATTTTAATAAAATCAGATTCTAAATTCAGAGCTTTCCCTGTCACAGTGACTCCTTTCTCATTTCACCTTGTCCTCTGGAGAAAAATATCTGGAAGAATAGTAGTTACAGCACTATATTAAAAAGATAGTTTTCAAAATGATCTGTTCTACTGGAAACTGTACTATATGACTTTCTGAACTTAAACTCTGTTCTGCTTAGGACATATAGTAGGCAAGAACAAAAACAGCTACAGATTACAGGCACTTCAGTTATGGAATACAATTGTATGATAGCTATGTTGTTAAGTTTGGACCAGTAAAAATGAGACACATTGGAAGACTACATATTGCACCCATGCACAATAAAAAATATGGATCTAGTGCTTTGTATGTATTTCTAGAATGGGGCTTCCAATGGACCTCCTCAATTGCTGTGTTTGGGGAAGATTAAAATTCAGCAGAGTTAGAAATCTAAACAATCAGCTTTCTAACTTTGCAGTGTTAAGCCTTCCCCAAGTGATCAAGGGAAAAAGTGAGGAGCTTCTGGGAAGGACCATGGTGCAAGGGCTCAGAAGCTAGCTGGGAGCTCCTATGGACTGATTGCTGTGTTTTCTCCCTATGCTAAGGTATATATTCCTTGATGCTCACTGCTGATATCATGGACCAACTATGTGCCCTGACCCTGAAAAGGTGCATGGCAACAGCAGCCTCCATGGTCCTGTAGACACTTGCGACCCCAGGATTTGTGGCCCTGGTACTTGAAGAGGAGGTGACATAGTGAGAAGAAGATATTGGATTTATATCTCACCCTCCACTTGGAATCTCAAAGTCTCAGAGCGGCTCACAATCTCCTTTACCTTCCTCTCCCACAACAGGCACCCTGTGAGGTGGGTGGGGCTGAGAGGACTCTCACAGCAAATGCCCTTTCAAGGTGGGTGGATTTAACATCTTAGGATGCCAGCAGCCCTGACCTGGCAGACAGACTGGGGCCACAATCAATGGAGGGGTTGGCAGCATCTGTAACAGCAGCTGCCAAGCACCAGGAGGGGCTTCTACATGTAGTGAGGGATGCGGGTGAGGGACAGGGGCACACTGAGAGACTTCTGGGGGACATCTCAGAGTCTTTCTGGGCAACCCCAACACTCAACCCACTTCCTGCTGTTCCTCCCATGAAGGTGGCACATGGGTTGGCACAGGGTCACCCTCAACTGTCCACTATGGCCAGCAGTGAGGGGTGGTGCACCCTCACATCAATTTTCTTTAACACCACCCTCTGGGGCTCTTTGTGCTCTCTTTACAAAACCACCTCCCAAATATTTCCCTCTAAAAAATCTTTGAACTTTCAAGGACTTTGGCAGGTTGATTTTCTCCCCCTTTTCCACTTTAAGTAACTCTCACCTGCTCTCAGCACTCTGAACTTTCTTTCTTTCTTTCTTTCTTTCTTTCTTTCTTTCTTTCTTTCTTTCTTTCTTTCTTTCTTTCTTTCTTTCTTTCTTTCTTTCTTTCTTTCTTTCTTTCTTTCTTTCTTTCTTTCTTTCTTTCGCAATGCCATACTGTTAAATACCTGTGAGATCCATGAATATGCAATAACCAGCCTTGTCTGTTGGTGGCCCAGATTTTGCTTCTTTGGCATTATAATTAGGGCAGGTCACTTTACCATTCTATGTGACAACAGATCCTAGGCCCAATAAGGATTCTGAAAATCCAAATTCAGCTTCCCAGTCTCCTTCTTCAGCACTGTGTAAGCTCTCGTAACAAGTAGGCAGATTTTTTGTCTAGCCTATTTCATTCTCAGCTTTTCTGAGAGATCCCCCAGCAGCCTCTCAATGCACCCCTGTCTCTCACTTGCATCCATTGCTACAGCTAGAAGCCCTTCCAGGTGCACAGCATTTGCTGACATGCTTAATAAAATACATGTTTTTCTGCTTATCTAGAAAGTATCACATATGTAGAAATCTCTTCATTGTAATCTTCACAAGGTCCAACAAGTTTACTATTAGATACAGAGAATAAAGCCTGCAATATAGTCTTTTGATACTTTTACTTTCTTCTATGTTTTAGGTCATTTGTATTTAAGACAAAAGAATTTGGATTTATGAAGTAATAATGAGATAATGGCATAATTCTCATGAAGTCAAGTGCAACAATTAGCCTGGTTCTTTCACAAATTAGATGCAGCTTCACAAAGTCTTGCTGACATCTGTTCACTAAATTAATCTTTAGCAGAAACTCCATTAAATAGCACATATACTATTAAAGTTAAACAATGCTTGTGATGAGAAACAGGAAATGGTTTACAAAAATTTGCTTCCAAAGAAAAGTCCTACTAGAACTTTAAATAACATGATGATCATCTCTTTGTATATCTCAGCTACTTTTATCACTCTCAATTGTATTGTGCTTTGAAGTAAACAGACATTACATTAGTTTTAACATCTGTCTTCTCTAATTTACTGTGCACAAAAGATTTGGAACAGATAATAGCATTCTCATTCTCTCTCTCTCACTCACTGTAGAATTCACACTGTGGTGACTTTACAGTCAACTGCTTCGTTTTATTTGTTCTTGAAGCAATTGCACATCACACATGTGACACCTTGATAATCTAGTTCCTGATAAGGAAAAAGTAACTTAAAACAAGAGATGGGCGTGAACCATGAAAATGCAGTTAAGTTTGTAGTTCATGGTGGGCCCCAGGCCTCAAATTCAGTGGAAATGTAATCCAGTGGAAATGGAAAGGTTCAGGAGTGCAGCTCCTGAACTTTTCTGAGAATTCCACCTCCTCCTTCTTAGAGTTCCACCTCCTTGTCCATTGAATAGTATTTGCAGCTGCATAGCAATCCCTGGATGAGCTCCACCACCTATTTTTCTACAAAATGACCCCTTGTGGGCCCAGTTCACAAATCATGGAGCATCACAAACTTTTTTGCACTAAATGAACCAGTTCAGTTTGTGAGGTTCGTGATGTAGCAGAATGCTCCCTGGGTGTGCTAGAAACACCACCCTTGTTGTTGATCTCTGGCTGATGCTCCTTTACCAGCCCATCAATTTTGGTGGGGATTGGATTTTTGGGTCTGAGTTACAGCCCCTCAAAGAAGGTGCCCCCTTCCTCCATTGTTTCCAATAGAGAGGGGAAAACGGGGGGGGGGGATGGCAGAACAGAATCAAGTCCCAGAGAATCTCTGCAGTAGAAACTGGTGGGGGGCATTTTTACAAGCCCAGAAGAACCAATGTATGTGTTCAGCAGAACTAGTGCCACTGTGGCACTGCAAATCCAACAGGACTAAGGTCAAGCCAGGAAAGTGTTTTGGGGAAAATATCAGTGTAAGGAATAGCTGCCATTAAATCTTGGTGTTATTTGGATTTTTCAGTTTTCTTAGCCTGTAAGTTTTTGCAGGCTCCTGGCCTGCCATGCTGAAAGAAATAGCATGCTTTAACTACATTCATATGCAGCTTTTGGCAGTTAAATGAACCATCCTTGGGTGACTCTCTAATTTGTTTCAACTTACTTGTGCCAGTTAGCTAAACATGTCCTGATTGGCTGACCAGTTCATGGGCTGAGGTAAGGACATCTGAAAACATGCCTCACTTGGGGTGCGGGAAGCCAGCTATTCCATCAACAGCTGAGAAGGGGTTGTGTCATCAATCCTCCCACATTGTGGACTTCCCACAGGGGTAGGACTCTCTAGGACCATAGTCAGGCAAATGTTCAAAAAAGTATTGAATGGACCCCCACCCTGCAAGCTAAACAAAGAGAGAACATCATTCTGTTGCCCATTTCTCTACAATGTCTCCAAATAGGGCTGTTATGTATGTGGACTCAAGTGAGAACTGAATCGGGAGTTCCCGCAAGGCTCGTTGGAGCCAGACGACCAGAGCTTGGGGACTTGGGAACAATAAGCAGCAGGATCCAAATCCCTGCTGCCCTGATCCAATCATGAGCCCCCTGCTAGTTTGAATGGACCAATAGAACGCTAGTGCAGGAACCCTGACATGTATATAAGGTTGGCCCATTGGCCCTTTTCGTCAGTCTTATACTTAGGCCTTACTATGCTGAAATCAATAAAGAGCTTATAATTCACTACCACGTCGCCTCTTCCATGTAAGGAACCCACTATATTATAGGGGGAAGATTACATTTCTAGGGTTCCAGTTATAGATACCTACCACCCAGATGGTCTCCTCAGCTTTCTGGAAAAGAGAACTGCAGTTACAGAACTCTATGGAACAGCTCAAGATCAATCCAGTGACATCAAACTTACAGTGAACTCACCTGGGCAGACACCTCCACCCCACCCCAGCCAGCAACTAGAGTAAGTCAAGTATCCCCCCTATGCTCTCAGTCTCCCCAAATTTCCAAAGGCAGGTTCTGAAGGACAGAATGACAGACGTCCCCCAGAATTCCAGCAGGGGCTCCCCAATGTAATCCCACAATAGCTTGGCAGGCACCCTAGCCAAACCACACAAGTAAGGGAAGCAGGGAAGTGACTTTTGGAGCACGCAGAGTAGTGGCTTTTCAAACAAGTCCTCAGGATTGCTCTAAAACTACAAAATATGGTTTATGCAGCACAAAGTGTTAAAAGCCTCTGCTTGCTTCACATTCCTGAAAACCTCTGTGTACTGTGAGGGTGAAAGTGGGTGCAAAGGGTGCTCGTCATGGGAGGAAGAAATCCTCCACCCACTGTGTACCACAGGTCCCCTGAACACCAAACCCATCTGCCAGTCCATTGAAGCACAGCCCTAGCAGGGCATCACCAGAGGATCAGAGTCCCCTTTTCCTGATCTGGTCTTGCAGCTCCCCACAGAAGCAAATCAGTTGTTAGTACTGTCCAAACACACCAGAGGCTGCTAACACTCTTTAGAGAGGAAGTCTCTGACAGCAGTTTTTTTTTGGGGCGGGGAGGGGGAGACCCACAGTTTAGACACATTTGCAGAGGGAATAAATGAATGTGCTCTGCTAGTTTGTTTTTAAAAAGCTCTCTGCCTCTCTGTGAAACTGCCAACAGCCAACAGAGGAGAGGCTGTGGAGTTGAGCTGATACTTAGCTTTCTGATCCCGTAAGCAAGAATGGGCACTTTGTTATTGGCAGTCAGCAGTTATGTTTTGGAGGGCTCCTATTGATGTTTCCAAGATTAGAGAATTCTAACCCCCCTCCCCCTATTCCTTTAGAGTGGAGACAGACTGTTCAGAAATATATCCATTCACAAACCACAACAAACACTGAAAGTTCATTGAATCTTCATGCCAGTTGTACTTCTATGAATATTCCTTCACAAACCATGGACCGGTCAAAATTTGTGATAAACTTTTGTTCATGAGCCAGTTCATGCCCAACCATACTTAAAAGAACTATAGCCAAATATGTCTTTCCTGCTTCAGACTTAACTAGTTTGCCAACATAAAAACACAACACAATGACAAAAGTACACCAACCTCTAGTAGAGGCTGTTTTATGTGGTAGTTGTCAGCACATGGAAATAGCAATAAGCATCCTAGGATTAGCATTTCTTTTTCTTACATTTTACGTTCTGCAATGCCTCTGTAATGAAACTTAAGATAGCTTTCATATAATTTTTAAGAGTTCTCTCATTCAAGCACAGTCCAGACAAAGATTTGCTTTGCTTCACAGTCATTATTGCATTATGCGTTGGGATCATTCCATTCATAACATTGTATAAATCTGGGCCATACCTTCCAGAAAATTAAACATTTTTAAAAAGTTTACATTTTGTGGGAAAGCCCCCATTTATCTTTTTTTTTTTTTTTTTGCCATGAAATCACAGCTAACTTTTGGTGTCCCTATGAAATTTTCAAGGCAAGAAACATTCAGAGGTGGTGGTTTGCCATTGCCTGCCTCTGCATCACAATTCCTGGATTTCCTTGGTGGTCTCCCATCCAAATACAAACCAGGGTTAGCCCTGCTTAGTTTCCAAGATCTGGTGAGATCAAGCTAGCCTAGGCTATCCATATATCTAGAGGGCAGTAAAATCAAGGTTTATTCAGCTGGGCTATCATATCAACAGTTAGAGAATCTGTTCATAATGGACACAGACATGTAACTCTTTTACTCTTCAGACTGATCCTTAATTCATGTACAATCGTGACCACTGCAAGACTTCCCATATCTGCCTATATCAGCCTAATAATGTAGTTAAGCACTTGCTTTCCTTTAGTCCACCATTACCTGTAAGCCTTTCCCATATTGTAGTTTGTGAAGAATTCAAAAGAATTAAAGTTGTAATGTGGAATTTGAATGTTATAAACAATTTTTTTTAAAAAAAAACAATAATGAGAAAGCTAGAATCCTTAGGGTTCTAATAAAAACTCACAGCAAGCTCAACAGTGCCACAGCAGCTGTATACAAACTAAAAGCTTCAATAATTTTGCTCCTCATTTAAAAGCCATTTATGCAGTTGAACTGAACAGCAAGCTTTCCCCAACAGCTGTCAATAAGTACTTGAAGTAATTTTTACATATACTGTGTCTCCCTCTAATGATTAATTCTCAATGTTCCCTCTCTGTTGGTGAGACAATGATTGGGACCGTATCTTGATTGGGGCCATAAGTAAAATAGTACCAAAAATGCACTGTATAAATGCGTATAAATACTAATGTTTTGCCTATGATATGGATCTGTTAAAATTTTACAATATGAATGTTTTGTTTTACATTTCTGTATCAAAATCCATGTATAAAATTGAATGTTATCTACTATATATCTTGATGCCATATCTCGCCCCCCCTCCCCCGAAAGACAAATAACAGAGCAAATATAATGGCAAGATCAAACAGGGATACTCAGTGAAATATTGATGCCCCACTGTGAAATATTGCATACCATTGATGCAACATTTTTATTGAGTTATCCCAAGGGATATTTTATTTTTAATAAATGTTTTAGAATTTTTAATGCTGGTCACTGTACCATATAGACCTCCACTGTTTCAGATACACTATTTTAAAAATGAGCACCAGAATAAGGGGAGAGGAAATTACTTGGCAAGTGGTACACAGTATGGTGTAGCCAGTTTGGTGTAGTGGTTAAGTGCGTGGACTCTTATCTGGGAGAACTGGGTTTGATTCCCCACTCCTCCACTTGCACCTGCTGGAATGGCCTTGGGTCAGCCATAGCTCTGGCAGAGGTTGTCCTTGAAGGGCAGCTGCTGTGAGAGTCCTCTCAGCCCCACCCATCTCACAGAGTGTCTGTTGTGGGGGGAGAAGATATAGGAGATTGTAAACCACTCTGAGTCTCTGATTCAGAGAGAAGGGTGGGGTATAAATCTGCAATTCTTCTTCTTCTTCTTCCTCTTGGGCTTGCTTTTCACTCACCATCCTTCATAAATAATGAGACTAGCTTGTTTCTGCTAGCAAGGCAAATTGGTGGAAAGCATTATTTAAACTATAATAATTAAAATGAAAAGAAGCCACAGATGAAGAATCAGCATGGCTTCAGCCAAATCAAGCCATTTAAAAAAATTCTTTGGAAGTGTTCTTTGGAAGTAGATGCTGACTTTCAGTCTAACCTACCTCACAGGGTTGTGTGGATCCAAAGGGGGAGAGGAAAATTCCTAATTCAGTTACCTTTATTGGCATTAAAGGGAAGATAAAAGAAAGGGGAAAAATAGATGTACACACATATGCATACAAATAGATAAAACATGCCAACATGAATCAAGACAAAAGAACATTCTAAAAATGTCTAAATTCTGTACAAAAATAAGTCAAAATTCAATCTGTCTAATACAAATTTAAATTACAATAAATTACTGTGTATAACAAGAGCAGCCTGCAAAAACTTTGCCACAGCATCAGTTGTGTTCCCATCTTTATTGTTTAATAGATACAGCAATTTATATGAATCCGGAAGCTCTAAAATACTATCAAGAATTAATGATAAAATGCTGCTCCAAATATTAACATAATAGCAGCATTCTAATAACACATGAGACACAGTTTCAATGGACCCATTTGCACAAGGGCATAGTATGTTAGCAAAAGGTGTACTGTTAAATCTCCCAGTTAAAATAACTGAAGGGAGAGCATTGAACCTAGCAAGAGAAAAGATTCTGTGTATGCTGGAGTCTGAAGTTGGTAAAAGTAGCTAGCAGGAAGGCCCACAGTGGGCAAGATCCCAAGACTAAGAGCGGAGCATGTCTTATTAACTGCAGTGTACTGTTCAGATAGCTCTACCTCTGTCCTGTCTGCTCCTTATTGTTCACATTGCCTCTAATTCTGAAAGGGAGAGAAGAAATTCAAAGGAAATATTCAGTGTTCTTAGTTTGTTTTCAATATTGACCAGCCATGGGGAAATATTAGATTCTGTCAAGAACTGGGCACAGTAGCTAGAGGGCTCAGATCTATAGCGCAATCAAAGCCAAATAGACCATGCGCTTGTGGTAATAAAATTTTGGCCACATTCGAGGCATAAGGCCACATATAGTACACAAGATAAAGTACACCCAAAATCTTCTGTAGAAAGCCTGAGCGTACTTGTCTGACTGCTTTATTTATTGAATCGATCCAGATAGGGGCTCCATAGAGTAACTGAGGGCCAATTTTCAAATTTAAAACTTTTAGCACAGCTGGAACATATTGGTTGTTTCTTTCAGAGAAATAGAAGTGCAGAAGTGCGTTAACATTTGCTTTAGCATTATTACTTGTTACTTTGCGTTGTTGGGTCCATGATGTAGTAGCCTGGAAATGCAAACCTAAGTACTTAAAGTGTTCTATTTGTTTGAGCTCATGGTCGCTCACCCTCCAAGTATATTGCTTTCTAGATTTGGAGAAGACTAACACTTTAAATTTCTCATAATTTAATTCTAATTGGTTGATTTTACAGTACTCTTGGCAGCGATTTAATAGCTGAAGTAAATGTACTTGGGAGCAGGACAATAGGACTGTGTCATCTGCATAAAGCAAAATTGGAACATTGGTGGTACCCAATTTATGGCTGTGGCTGTCCACTTGAGTCAAAAAGGGTGCAAGATCAGATAGGAATTTTTTTTTAAAGAAGGGGTGCAAGAACACAACCCTGTTTGACTTCTTTTTTGGTCGGGATTTTTTGACTTTGGGCGTTTTCCCACAGAGCTTACCATGGAGCGACATCCCTCTTCACCGTGCAGCATCTGCGCGGATTTCCCACCAACTGCTCCGCAGAACCAGGAAGTGCCGGGCCTTTTGCGTTGCAAATGTAAACCGCTAAAAACCAGTTTACGTTAGCGACACAAAAGCCGTGGCTCTTCCTGGTTCTGCGGAGCAGTTGGTGGGAAATCCGCACTGACGCTGCGCTGTGAAGAGGGATGTTGCTCCGCGGTAAGCTCTGTGGGAAAATGCCCTTAGTCTCCCTGAGACAGAGTATCTAATTTGGTATGAAGAGCCCTGAGGTGCAGAGTGGTAAAGCTGCAGTACTGCAGTCCTAAGCTCTGCTCACAACCTGAGTTCGATCCCAGCAAAAGCTGGTTCAGGTAGCAGCCGGCTCCAGGTTGACTCAGCCTTCCATCCTTCCGAGGTCGGTTAAATGAGTACCCAGCTTGCTGGGGGGAAAGTGTGGCTGACTGGGGAAGGAAATGGCAAACCACCCCCCCAAAAAAAGTCTGCTGTGAAAATGTTGTGAAAACAACGTCACCCTGGAGTCGAAAATGACTGGTGCTTGCACAGGGGACTACCTTTACCTTTACCATTTTAGTCATATGGAGTCTACTAATTAGAAAAACGAGCCTCTTGTCTAGGGATGTGTCAGTCCTAGAGGTCCATCAGTGGCTATTAGCTACAGTATATGTGTGTGTGTGTGCGTGTGTGTGTATATGTGTGTGTATATGTATGTATGTATATGTGTGTATATATACACACACACATATATATTAGCCACTGTGTGACACAGAATGTTGGACTGGATGGGTCATTGGTCTGATCCAACATGGCTTCTCTTATGTTCTTATGTCCTCTTCTCCCAAAGCCCCTTTGAAGTCCAGAAACGCCATATACAGTTTGGATCTTCTGCATCCTATATACTTATTGACAAGGTGAGAGAGAATCAGACAGTGGTCCAGAGTTGATTTCCCCTGGCTAAAGCCTATTTCCTCTGTGCCAATGTATTTCTGAGTTGTTAGCTAAGTGTGGAATTTATTTTGTAATAATTTTGCATACAGTTTGCCAATAACAAATAAAAGGCTAATGGGCCTAACATTTGCAGAGTTTGAGTGGTCAAACTTCCTGAAAATCGGAACTATAATTGCATTGGTCCATGCTTTAGGCATGTGCCCTGTAGAATTTACAATGGTAAAAAAGGCAGCAAGTGGGGGTGCCCACCATTCAGGGTCCGCTTTTAAAATTTCTGCAGGTATCATGTCAGAAGAAGAAGAATAATTGCAGATTTATACCCCACCCTTCTCTCTGAATCAGAGACTCAGAGCGGCTTACAATCTCCTATATCTTCTCCCCCCACAACAGACACCCTGTGTGGTGGGTGAGGCTGAGAGGGCTCTCACAGCAGCTGCCTTTTCAAGGACAACTCCTACCAGAACTCCTACCAGACAACTCAAGGCCATTCCAGCAGCTGCAAGCAGAGGAGTGGGGAATCAAGCCCAGTTCTCCCAGATAAGAGTCCACGCGCTTAACCACTACACCAAACTGGCCAGGAGCTTTACCTGATTTTAATTGGTCAATGAGAGGGACAACTAATTCTGGAGTTACAGGGGGCCATTTAGGCATATTGTCAGTAACAAGGTTGGTCATATGGAGAGGGAAATTATGTAAGCTGCTTTTGGTTCCCACTGTGGAGAAAGACGGAGGTGGGGAGGAAATGGAAAGCTGAAGTCAGAGGGGCAGATAAAGGTAGGATGATGGTTTGCTGGGAAGGAGAGAGGGTTGCCAACTCCAGGTTGGGAAATTCTTGGAAATTTGAAAGATGGAGCCTGGAGAGGGTGGGGTTTGAGGAAAAGTGGAAACTCATACTCTACCCCCTAAACCAGCCAATTCTTCCTGGGGAAACTCTGTTGCCAGTCTTCAGGTGAGGCCTGGAGATCATTCAGAACTACAACAGCTCTCCAGATAGGTGGATATCAGTTCCCCTGGAGAAAATGGTACACTCTGAGTCATTATATCATGCTGAGGTCACACACCTCTCCCCCTCCCCCATGACAGCCAGTGTGACATGGCAGTTGGTCTGCCAGACCCAGCTTCCTGCTGCGGAAGTTGACTGGGTGATTTTGGACCAGTCACAGACTTTCAACCTAACCTGCCTCACAGGGTTGTTGTGAAAATCAAAAGGGAGAAGAGGAGAATGATGTAAGTTGCTTTGGTCCCCAATGCAGAGAAAGACTGCACTTTTCCTAGATAGAAGTTGGAGGGAAGGGGGAGGAAATGGAAAGCAATCTACCCCCATCTCTTTTGCCCCTTTCTTTCTCAAGATACCCCACCTTCTCTGATAACCTATCCCACATTTCCCCACTTTCTCAATTTTCCTTCCCAACAGCTGCCTTCTCAACATCCCTTGCCTCCCTCTATCTTTCCCTTCTCTCAGCAGCCCTTCCACCAAGGCCATGAAATTCACCCATAGGAAATTTCTCCTCACAATAGGCTTTATTACTAGTAGTTAATATAAAGACCTTTATATCAATGCAATCTAAAGAAACAATGCATATAAGATATAAAAATTAAGGGTAGAGTTTTGCATGTATTATTTGCAATGTTAGCAATATTTTCTTCACTTTTATTTCTGCTAACAGTTGATATTAGCAAATGATAGCTACATAAAATAACACTTTTTGAACAAATATGAAAAAAGCACAAGCTTTTAGCGAAAAAACCCCCCCACTTTCAGGGGCAAGTGGATTCTTATAAAAGTAATTTCTACATTGGAAGTGAATGACAAATATGGTTAAAGAGAGCAGATTTCTGATGGACAAAATGGAGTGAGCTCTATCAAAACTTGTTACATAAAGCCCAGGGCTCTTATTTCTTGACAAGGAGTAGTGTTTGTAATGCAACTAAGGCTTTTCACTGCCTTTGGAAGCAATTGCTCTCACCTTTTGATAGTTTTGTTAGCTTATGTAATCTGAAATCATAGAGTAGGAGCAGTCTCAAAGGCTATTCCAAAATCTTCTGTAATTCAATCATTCAGAATATGGGAGTGCAACTTCTTGAAATGTTAATAGAGAAAATTAAATATCACTAAATCTCTTCAGAGTTGGTCTTAAACCAGTTTGCTAAAAGCAGAAACTTATTTGCATATTAGGCAACACCCCCTGATGTCAACATTGTTTCACACAGAGGTTTTTCTACCAAAAAAAGCAGGAATTCACTTGCATATTAGGCCACACATACTGACACCAAGTCAGCTGGAACTGGATTTTTGTGCGTTCCTGCTAAAAAAAAAGAGCCCTGGCTAAAAGCAATTTTTTGTCTAAAACCCAAGGCACATTTTAAAGATTAAGAGTCTGCTTTTGAATCATAAAGCAAAATCATGAGAAAACAGTCTGTAATGAATTCTTTCATCCAGATTGCACACAGGCACTTTAACAAACAAATTATCCCACTTCACTTGTTTAAGTGCCTGTGTACAATCTGATTTTTTTTTCCTGCAGACTGTTTGAATTCATTTTAGTGCAGACTGTTTGGGAAAAGAGGTTATATCAAAGTGCCTGCGTGCACTCTTGTGTTTCATATTGCAGTCTGTTTAAAGGTAGAAGCTTTGGAATATTAAAGTGCCTGTGTGCACATTTATATTTTTCATCTTAGATTATTAAGAAAGAGAGTTTACTCAGAAGTAAAGGCCACAGGGTTTTTCCTAACACATACTTGTTTCCTGTAATAATTGTTTTGATATTATAGTTTCACCCTGACATTTTTCTATTATAGTCGATGCAACTATCAACAGGTGTCATGATGTGAAGTGGAAACATGAGATGCTGTGCAGGTACACAGCTGCTGACTAGCCAACAATCCTGGGATGAGTGACTGGAATAAGTAGCTCATATGTGTGTAAAGCATTGCTGTCTGGTTAGCACACCTGTACAGTGTTAACTCAACTATGCCATGTATCCATTTCCACATTGTGACCTCTAGTAAGGGTATTGAGACTCCTTCCCTTTGTGCCTCCTATAAAGCATACAATTGTGGCCTTCTGTACCACTACTGAATGATTCCAGTGGTTTTATTCCTTTACTAATCTAGAAATTCCATGCTTTTCAGATTTCCCATTTCTTCTTTATTACATCTTAACTAAAATAATTCCAAAAAATGTAATTAAAGAATTCAAAAACATTTCAATGTCTTTACTTATTATGTGCCTTTCCTTCTTCCATGTTCTCTTACCAATGTGCACATATGAATTAATAAAACAGATTGCCCCCCCAGTTAGAATAACAAGGCTGACACAGTATGTTGGGTAAAACTGGGCCACTTTATTAAACAGTAACAAACTGGAACGGACTGAATTAGCAGGACAAGCCCCAGGGTCAAACTGAGACCCATTCTTGTCCTGAAACGAGCAATGCCCCTTGCCCCCAACATGATCCAAACTGGTCAGGCTAGTGCCAGGCCAGCCAGGCCAAGGACTTTCCCCTCACTTGGCACAGCCCCCACATAACAAAGGGGGGCCGCCACTAGGCAGGGTCCTCCCATGGCCTGCATTCGCAGCACTGAGCTGTATAGTCCACCTGTTGCTCATGCGGGCCATATGCACTCCAAATGGTGCTGAGCCCCAGGTGCTCACCTGCAAAACCCTATAGCCCATTCCAACTCCGGCCACCACTAATGCCAAGCCTCTGCTTAGGCATAAACGCCCACTGGGTGGCCTAGAGCTGACCGGAGCCCAAGCCTAAGTTCCTCCAAAAAGGTCTGGTTACCCAACTCCGAGAGGTGAACACCGTCTGATCTATACAGGTCTGCAAGTTGTGCCCATATAGTTTGATGTAGCAAGAACAAGCCCAATCCACCCTCCATGGCCTTCTGCAGGGCCTGGTTAGCCTTTCGTCTGGCCGTCTCAATACCAGCTGGGTCCAACGCTGCCCACCAGACATGGCAGGGGAGCATTGTGGACCACACCAATTAGGACCCCAGGCCACCTGCACGAAATTGCTTGTAGGTTGGCCTGCGCCTGAACAGAAAGGGCCTTCCCTTTCATAAGCCCAAGGTCATTCCCGCCAAGGTGGATAACCAAGATGCACAAAGGACCGGACCTCCCTTGAAACAACAATGGCAGTTGCTGGGGCCAATGCAGCCTGTGCAACCCTGCCACTCAACCTCTGCCCACTCGCTGGAACCCAATTGAGAACCAACTGGCAACCTCCTGACTTGGTGGGCAGCTCAGAATACCATACTGTGCCCACAGATGAGGATCTGCCGCCTCTCCTGATGCAACACAGCATCTAAAAGGAAAAAAAAAACACCAGTCAAACCAGGAACAGCAGTGCAGCGCCAAACTTGGCCTAACAACCAAACAACGCCCACCCCACGTTCCTCTAAGGGAACATAAGCGGACAAACGTATGCTTTATAGGTGGCTGACCTCCACCGACCCACCCCTTGTATTACTGGGGCTGGATAACCCATGACTGCAGCTGTGGATGAAGCCTCAATCCTAAAGGAGTGGGTGCCAAACTTGACCCCTCCTAACCCAAGCTTGGACAATGCCCTCACGATTACTGTCCAAAACTGATATTTTGTAAGGGGTGAACCATGTTTGTGGCAAAATAATGGCCCATCTGCATCCTTCCTGGTGCTGACATACCACTGCAAAGCCTACACTGGGCATAATTCTGGTTGGCAGCATGGGCCCAAAATTACCACTGTACCCTGCTGCTGTTGATCCGTCATGGATCATCTGTTCAGCAACCTAACCTGTTCTGCTACAAACTTAACATCACTGACTCGCAGAGCCTGGTCAGAACAATCCCTGCGGGACCCAGCCACCACCTCACAAAACCAAAGAGCTCCGAAGAAGGCTGTTAGTGATGCCACATGTAAAAAAGTTACTTTGAAACCCGATAAGAACATCTCTGGCCAGACCTGGAGCAACCCCTTGAGCTTGGATGGGGAAATGGGTTGATGAGCATCAGCTCGTGAGCTTTGCTCGCAGGACCAGCCCTCAAGCATCCTTCTGACCCGAAAGTCCCCAGTGGCTTCCCCAAAGCCCTGTGCCTTACTTAGAAAGGCTAATGCAGCCAAGTGTCCCCGAATAGATATAATCGCCAACCCCTTTTCTCTCTGATAAACAAAAAATTGCATCAAATGGGCTACTGGGATGGGTCAATGGTCTTGCAACCCTACTGATTTCCTAAAAACCCGAAATTGCAATGCTGCCCACTCATAAGCTCTCCTAGCACTCAGGACCAATGCTAATAGAATCACCCTACTGGCTTCAGCCCTCCAAGCTGCCACAGGTCTGGGGGCATCCTCACTGGTCAAGGATCGACCCGTGGAGTGAACTGGCGAATACGCTCCATCTGTTGGCAAGACAGGGCATCTGCTACCCCATTACTTACCCTGGGAACATGCTTCACCAAAACTAACAAATTCAAACAAAGACAACAAAGTGTAAATGCTCGTACTAGGTTCATTACCAGGGTTGATTTGGATGACAGGGAGTAGATAACATGTTAATGCACCAGAAGTGTACCACATTTGAACAGTTGCTCTCCCCATAGTCAAACAGCTGCTACTATGGGGGAAAACTCCCAAAAGTTAAGATCCCTGCATCTACCACTGTCCAACCATTCTCTGGGCCATTGTTCAGCACACCAGTGCCCCTGAAAATACACCCCAAAACCCATAGAGCTGGCTGCATCCGAAGAGATTTGGAGGTCGACTTCGATTTTCATATGTTCCCTCCAAAAAGAAATGCCATTGAAGGATTCCAATAAATCCTCCCAGACCTCAAAGTACCCCCATATGCCAGCTGTCAACTGTACTCTATGGTGAGGGAGATGAAGGGATCCCATGGCATCACATAAACACTGCAGAGATTCCCTACCTGGCGCTACAACTTTGTACGCAAAGTTGAGGTATCCTACAAGCTGTTGTAGCTGAAGGAAAGACACCTTCCAGCGCCCTTTAAGAGCTGCCAGTCTAATCCTAAGGCTATAAATCTTATCTGCAGGCAGCCATGAAGCTTGCTGCATAGTGTCTAATTCAATGCCCAGAAAGGTTAGCACCGGCACGGGGCCCTCTGTCTTCTTATGCGCCAGTGGTACTCCCAGCTCCGCAGTTATACTCATGAATGACTCAAGCAACCTGGCACATTGCCCCAAACCCCTGGGGCCCACAAAAAGGAGTCATCCAAATAATGAACCGTAGTTGTCGAGCCTGACCTAGCTTGAAGCGCCCATTCCAAAAAAGAACTGGAATGTTTGAAGGCAGCACATGAGATTGAGCAACCCATAGGCAGTGCTCTATCCATGTAGTATTTCCCATCAAATGTAAAACCCAGCAATTCAAAATCTGGGTGGACAGGCAACAGGTGAAATGCTGACTTAATGTCGCATTTTGCCATTTCCACCCCTACCCTGCAACTATGCACCACCTTAACAGCTTGGTCGAAGGAAGTGTAGCTGACAGAACAAAGATGGTTGGGAATTGCATCATTCACCAACCCACCCCGTGGGTATGAAAGGTGATGTATCAAATGGTATTCCCCTGGTGCCTTCTTAGGCACCACTCCTAAGGGTGATACCTGTAAACTAGGCATGGGAGGGACGTCAAAAGGGCCCAGCACTCATCCCTCGTGACACTCTTTAGCAATCTTTGCCCACACAACCTCCTCCATTCCCACAACTGAATGAAGATTGGAAGCTATGAGAGGGCCCCTGGCATGGAATTCTAAAACCAAAAATAACCCCCTGAAGCAAGTATGCCGTATCAGCCAACACGGAATAGGTCTTCAATAGCCCACTGAGAACCTTCAGTCATATGGGGCTGGGTCTCTTTTCGAGGCGGGTGGGGATTACTCCCACTGCCTGGGCTCTTGGTGCCTGCTTTTGGTTTGGACTTACTGCAAGCCAAAAAGGCTGCAACCCCCCGCATAGTGGGCCCTTGTGCTTAAACTTACAAGCCTTCCTGGAGCACACACCTTGGGAAGTATATTCCCAGCAAAACAATCAGGGTTGAACAGACTGGCCCGCTGTTTGGCAGGCTCCCTGTGTGTTCGTCTGTTTGTGGACTATATGGCCACTATCTGCTCTGTCCCCCAAATTGGTTTTAGCTGGCAATATCAGCTGCAACCAAAGCTGCTGGTTTATCTGATCCCACAGGAGACCAGGATTAACTGCCACCCTCATACGGAAGGCCTCATCATATTGTAACCAAATTGCCCCAACAAAGTCATGTAAGCCCGGTAAATGATGACACAATACTGGAATAATGGGGCCACCCGAAAAGGCTGTGCCCTTGCTATCACTCCAGCGTAAATCAAGAAGCCTGACAGCCAGTTAGCCTAGGTTCTATCCACCTTCTGTCATTTCAGCTTTTCTTTCTCCTTCTTGTCCAAATCCTCATCCTTTTTCTCGAGCTCTCTATATAAAAGCCTGAATACGTCTACGTACTTGTCCAGCAGAATGTTTTCTCATGTGGTGGCTGATAGGTGATCGCCCAGCAGCATGGCAGGGTCCCTGAATGCAAGGGCCCAAAAAAGTACCGACCCATACGAATTCTGAGGGTAACCTCACACATTTCAAGGCAGATTAGGCCACCCCATCAGCTGCAAGATCTGTGGCTGCCCTCCCCAAGGTAGAACACCCGCCGCTGCCTGCAGGGTAGATAAGCTGTGCGAAGCTGCCACAGTTGGTGTGTTTGAGGTCCCTTGAAGAGGGGCACTACCATAACATTGGTCCTGACCCTGTGGAGGAGGAGCACTAGTTGCCCAAGATGGACCAGGCTGACTAGGTTGTGGCCAAGGCCCCACCTGCCCCAGCGTTGGTGCGACCAAGATGGTCATGATCATGGAGTCTTGCCCTGGCAATTGGACCCATGGCCCCCAAGGCCAAGTCTGCAAAGACTTACCTTCACTCACCATTAGTGTTACTGCCGCAACCAACCCAGTTGTCTGAGCCGACTGTTCTGCATCAGTGGCAACCTCTTGCACCTCCTGTTCCTCACTGGGCGCTAAGGCCCCAACGTCATCCCTGCCCTGGTTACGATCGACTCCAGTGTCCATTCTCTCAAGCCTGCCCTGTAATGCAGAAAGGTGTGCCAGTACCTCTGTCTCAAAAGTTAACCTGGTGGAGAGTCCTGTCACCCTACAATGCCCGGCCCAACCGGAAGGGGCCCCCATTGCACCTCTTTCTTTTTCCAATGCTTCAAGCTAATTAATAATGTCCTGTCACATCTGGGTCTCATCCTTGCCTTCTGCTGGAGGGCTGTTGGTCTGATTCCTTTTGAAAACAGGTTACTTCCCTTTGAAAGGGGCTTGCCCCTTTTTTGGACCCATGTCAAATATGCCAAACAAGCCCTAAAGCCACCCCTGAAGCCCTAGCACCAAAGGCCTCAGGTGCCACTCCTTGCAATGAATTAAGGGGGGGGGGGAGGTAGAGTCTAAATTGTCCCCTGAGGCTACCTGCTAGTCAAGGAACTACTGCGAGGGAGGGGGTGTTGCCAGGCCTGCTTCACTAAAGCCCAGTTGGCCTTTGCCCCCACAAACAACCTCCTTCGCCCATCCAAAGAAGAGGAAAAGAAGGGAAGGGGGCCTCAGCGAATCCCCCTGAGGCCAAAACAGGCCAACTGCCCCTGCCATGCTGTCAGGCTAGGCAAACCCATCCTGCACTTTCCCACATTGCTGTCGACCAAGCCGTGTCAGCCCACTCCAATGCACCACCAAGCATCTGCTTCCGCTGCCTTCCTCTGGGCTGCACAGGCCTGCACTGTGAGTCCACCTCTTGCCGCGATCATTCCTTGCATGGTCGACCAAGCCACAGTCCAGCCCGCTGCCGTGAGTCAGCTCCCACCAGACCTCTAATGCTACTTTTGGTTGCTGGCAGCTTGCCTACATGCATTTGCCCCGTCCAAAAACCAAAATGGACTGCACAATGGGAGGCCGGGCTAATATAGCCCCATCAATCTGCCCGCCCGGCAGCCCTGGATGCCCGGGAAGGATTGTCAGCCACGCAATCCTCTGGGCCAGCAAAAATGGTCCCTGGTCTTTAGCCACAATGCGGCTCGGCCGGGAAGGGGCCGGATTGTGTGCACAATTTATCAGGTTGCCTTTTCTCTGTTGTATGTATCTACCACGCAAGAGTTCTTGATACAATGATATTTACATCATCAAGACTGTTTTATGTGATATTGAACAAATGCACATAAGCACATCAATGTTGTAGAGGAGGTGGGAATATAAATAAATTGAAGGAATCCTAAGCATTAGCAAACTGCATTACAGAATAAAATTGGAAACAAGACAGTAGAGAATTTATAATGCATTAACCGCACTATAGAAACAACACAAGGTGATTCAGAACTCAAAAATATGAATAAGGCAATTTTTTAAAGCATCCTTAGGTACCATATCAGTTGCTGGTGGTGATGTTGACAAGTACAAACAAGTACATTTCATATATCTCTAGCCATCTATAGGGAGATAGTGTTTAGATCCATGTTCATAATGTTTAGATTCATGTTCGGTGATGTCAAGGATTTGTGGTATATGCAAATGAGTTGTACTAATGAGCTTCTTCTTCTTGAATTATAATTGTAATAATAAAACCTTACTCCCATCATACTTTTTAAATTACTTTCTCCTATGTGGCCACAGTGACATGATGAAGATTTCCATCTGTCTGCTTTATATGTTTTGGTTATTTTCTCATTTTTTTGTGGGGGAAAATATTAGAAAGTTTGTCAAATCCTAAGATTTCAGCAAAATTCTCACAGGGGATTTGAACAATGGAGCTCAGAAGCTATTTTTTTTTGGGGGGGGGGAGTAAGAAAGAGTACAATACAATATAGAGGTTCTGGAGCTCTGCTCCTGTGAGCTCCTGCCCAGAATGAGGTCTGCAATTAACTATCAAACTGATTGTCAAAAAATCAGGTCCTTGTTTGCATTGCAACCTGCAAACTTGATTTGAATATAATAATCAGTTGTTCACATCCCTAAGAAGAAGCCACATATCTGACATACACTTAGATTGTGTGCAGTACTAAAACATTTTTAAACTGTTTGTAATACAGCATCTGGAATGGTCAATACTTATTGCCAAGCCAGTTTTCTTCATTACACAAAGAGGAAAAATTAAATTGGTTGCAATGAAATTTTTAATTTAACCATTTTTAATTTAACCATTTTATGCTTGTAATTCATTCAACCTCTTATATTTATTCATTATAATCCAGTTACCCAATATAATTCACTTACTCAATAATATAATGCATTCACCACTTTTGTTCATGTACTCAGTATAATTAAGTCATGAATATATTTGTAAGGATTCATTTTTAAAGGAAAGCATTAAGATATCTTAGTTAAGCCAAAAGAAAAATACAGACTATTTTCATACAGATTAGCTTCTTAATAAATTCTGTCATTTAGAGCTCTGATCTCCTATGAATTGATATTTAATATCAGCTTTTTGTACATTACAATGCTGTTTAAAAAAAATGTCTGGCACATTTGGATAACATTGAATCATTCTGGGGTATAACATGTCCCCTCTTGATAAGGATATGCCCTGACAAAATATTTGTATTATCCCCATGAATTTATGGAATTTACTGGGCAGTCTGGCTATACAGCAGTAAGAATTTCCACTTGGAGGAGAGTTTTAGCTTTTAAACCACAAGAAAAATTGGAGTTGGAGATAAACCCGGGTGGCGGGAGAAAGTAGCGGTGGGAACGACTGCAGAGCATCTGTTAGGGTGGCACCAGCCTTCACTATGGCAAGAGGCCACTACCACTGTGGCCGGGAGTTGGAGAAACCTGAGCTGCGGGGAGGAAAGCTAGTGAAGCTGCTGAGGTGTCAGCAATGTGCAGTGATGAGACAGTGGCGGAGGGCGACTAGTCCATTGACTGGAACTTGGAGGGAGAGAGAAGCGGACGGAGAGACAGTGGAGGGTATATGGCAGCGTGCGATGAGAGCCAGCAGGGTGAGGCGTCTCAATCCCCTAGTGGGGGGGGGGGGCTGGAGCCAGCCAACCCAGTGGCAGATACCGGCATGCGGACTGAAGCACCTGTTGGGATGCCCAGGAGCCTAAAGGGAGCTCTCAACCCCCCTTAGCTGCTGTGACGCCTGATGAACTGCAGTGACTGACCAAGGGAAAAGAGGGGACCCGTTGGCTGAAGAGAGCCGTAGGCTATTGAAAAACTGCTGCCTGCACTCTGCACCTTGAGAACTCTGAGAACTGCAGTCTCCGCACCTCGCACTAGCACTTTAAGAACTGCTGTCTTGCACTTTGCACTAGCACTTTAAGAACTGCTGCCTTGTACCTCGCACTAGCAGTTTAAAGATCTGCTACCCTACTTCTCGCGCCTTTTCACTTTACATCTGTAATCCAAAGAACTGCTGCCTGCACTTCGCAACAGCACGTTGAAGCCTCCAGTATTTTGAAACATCTACAGAAATTGCACTTGCACTTTGAGTTTGTCTTCCAACCAATTGATTCTGCTCTCTATTTAATATTGCTCATCTCTTGAATTTAGAATTTAACTGTTTTTCGGATCTAATGGAAATATGCATCTACCAAAGGATTGATTGTATAAATTTTTGGCTAGTTAATTGAATAGATTCGGGAGGGGAGGGTTTTTAAATTAATTAGTAGGCTAGAATCTTTGGTAGTAGGAAATAGTTTTAGCAGACCTTGGGAGATATTAGTAGATAGAGCATAAGGTTGAGCAGGTGGGCTTGGAGCAGGAGAAATATTGAGGTATATACTAACAGTGATCTGAGGCTCAGTAAGATTAGAGAAAGATGTCTGGTCAGGGGATTCCAGTGCTCCTGGGGAGGTGAAAGTACAGTGGTGGGAGCAAGCAGGGTTGGAACAGAAGGAGACTGAGAAATAGGAGGGCTCACTCACCTTCCAGCCTGTGTCCCATCCCAAGGATAGTAGGTATGGGGGCCAAGTGGAAACACTCGCCTCTGTCTTGGTGTTGTGCAATGCCAGGTCCATAAATAATAAGACCTCAGTCCTGCAGGATTTTTTTAATCAGGCAGGACACGGACCTGGCTTGTGTGATGGGTGAGAGATGGGGAGACAGTAACTCTGTCCCAGGTGGCTCCACCTGGGTTCTCCATCCTTCACCAAGCACAGACTAGCGGGCGGGGGAGAGGGGTAGCATTTTTCATATGGGAGACTTGCTCCTTTCGGGCACTCCTGCTTCCAAAGATCAGGGGTATAGAGTGTGCTGGATTGATGTGGGGAGAGTTTGGCCATCTTGCTGGTGTACCGTCCACCTAATGCACTGGCCAGTGCCTAATCGTCCATGATGGAGGCTGTGACAGGCTGGGTACTGGAGCACCTGTGGCTTATTGTCCTGGGTGACTTCAATGCCCATGCTGAGGACGTGGCCTCCACTTGGGCGACGGACCTGGTGTCTTCCATGGCAGCACTAGGACTCTCCCAATATGTAACAACATCCACGCATCAAGCTGGACACACATTAGAACTGGACTTTGCGGCGAGAGTTATAGTGGATCAGATTTCTGCTGATGCAGTGCCATGATCTGATCACTATGCCCTAAAGGCCCATGTGAATGCTCCACCTCTACCCCATTTAGGTGGTGAGCAGGTTTTGGCTCGCTCACGAAGCCAGATGGACCCTGAGTGCTTTCAAATGGCTTTGCAGGATCCATGGCCCTCTGGTGACCCGTTGGATGAGTTGGCAGAGACCTGGAATTACCAGCTCTCGGCATCCATTGATGAGATCGCTCCTCAATGTCCTCTTAGTCTCTGGTCACAATCAGCGCAGTGGTATACCCCGGAGCTGTGGTTGATGAAATGGTGACTAAGACAACTAGAGAGACAGTGGCAACGTACTCATGACGAAGCTACAAGAACATCTTATAGGTCATTTATGCGGACCTATGAGATGGCAGTCTGAGCCACAAAGAAAACTTACTTTGTGACCCGGATTGCATCTGCAACTTCACGCCCAGCACAATTATTTAGTATAATTTGGTCATTGACAACTTTGCTGCAAGGTAAACCAAATGTTAGAGATTTGGAAATTGGCTGTGAGGCGTTTGCGAGTTTTTTTGCAGATAAGGTCTCGTCACTCTGACATGACCTCCCTGTCACAATTGATACAGTGAAAGAACTTGAGGCACTTGTTATCTTATGCTTTTAATTTTTAATAACAAAATAAGTAAATAATATTATTTGAAATTTTTAAGCCATATAGTTGTTCAAAAGCTGTGAATACTAGATAATACTTTAGAAATTACTTCATACCAACATTAAAAATGTTGACAAATTATAAATTAATAAATTTAAAGTATTTAATTTTATTTTAAAATATTTTATATAGAGTTTAATTTTGGTTATTATTGTTTTTCCTTCTTAATAAAGTTCATTGATAACAAAATGATCACATTTATTTCCTGTATTTTCCCTTCAAAAACTTTACACTTAAGAGCATTAAAGCCCTCTTCAGACAGGCCACTTTTGTATAGTAATGTATAGTATGTATAGTTTTGCATAGTAATGAATTAATATACTAATAACACAGCAAAAATATTATTTACTTATAATTGATAAAATCACAAATTGTTGCATGTGAATATGGCATCTTTTAATCCTAAAATAACAACATAAAATATAGGTAATACTTGTTCATTCTCATAAATGGAGATGAATGATTACCTACAATTATAAATATCTATGGCACTTTAAATTGTATTTTTCCATGTGGGCTTCTTTCCATGTCAGTTTCTTTCCTGTATGGGTTTCTTTTTTCTGTATGAGCTTATTTCCATATGGACATTTTTCCTGTGAGCATTTATGGGCTTTTTTCATAGAACCATGAACCAACTATGTGCCCAGACCCCAAGAAGGCACATGAAGGCCTCATTTTGGGCAGGAGCACACAGGAGTGAAGCTCTGGAGCCTCTAAATTTTATTGTGCTTTCTATCTTAACCCACCCCCCCCACACACACACACACTTGCTTCTGGGCTCCATTGGTCAAACCCCCTCTGAGAATTTTACTGAATGTTAAGATTTGACAAACTTACTAATATTTTTTCCCACAAAAAAAGGGAAAATAGCCAAAACATACAAAGCAGACAGATGAAATCATCATCATGCCACTTTGGCCACATAGGAGAAAGTCATTTAAAAAGTATAATAAGAGTAATTATGACAATTATAATTCAAGAAGCATTTTAAGATAGATTCTGAGCTGATATAATTTAGTACACCTTCCAGTGATTTCAGGGTGTGTGTGGAATATGCAAATGTTATGCAAATGAGTTCTGCTAATGTGCTCTGACACCTCTTTTTCAACAAAATGACCCCTGGGCACATGGCAATGACAGCCTTTGTGGTTCTGTGGACATTTAGTATCCTGGGATCCCTGACCCAAGCACCTGAGGAGGAGGCTACACAGGGGGTGAATTCAATGTCTTAGGATGCCAGTGGCCCTACCCTGGCAGACAGAGGGGGCAGCAATCAATGGAAGGGCTGGCAGTATGTGTAGCAGCAGCTGCCAGGCACCTGAACAGCACGCATCTTGCTGTAGCGAGGGACAGGGGTGTATTGCGAAGATGCTGGGGGACCTCTCAGAGTCTCTCTGGCCCCCTACAGCACCCCATCCCTCTTCCTATTGTACCTCCAGCAGAGGTGGCACACAGGTCAGCATGGGTAATGCACTTTGATAAGGAAAGCTGTTTGTAGAATATCCCGTAACTATTTAATTCATGCAGGTATGAATTAAGATTAGGTTAAAATTTATGTACAATTAAAATATGTGTATTTACTAACTCTTTTTCTAGGTTCATGTATTAATACCAAAAATGTTTTACACACAGAGAATAATAATAATAATAATATAATAATTTTTTTATTTCTATCCCGCCCTCCCCGCCGAAGCAGGCTCAGGGCGGCTCACAGCATAAAATACACATTACATCAGTTTACATTATAAAAACATGGTTAAAACAGTTATAAATTATTAAAATTAACATAACAATATGGCGTTATAAACATTAGATTTCGTAAACATCAGATAATAAAAACATTTCCAGCAGCATACCTAGCTTTGTTACTAATTCTATCGCTAGTTGAAGGCCACCTTGAAAAGGTGGGTCTTACAGGCCCTACGGAATTGATCTAAACATCTTAGGGCCCTCACCTCCTCGGGGAGTTGGTTCCACAATAATGGAGTGACGACAGAGAAGGCCCGATCCCGGGTGGCCTTCAGTCTGGCCTCCCTTGGCCCAGGGATATTCAACTGGTTTTTCCCAGATGACCTCAGTGCCCTCTGGGGCTCATATGGGGAGAGACGGTCCCTCAGGTAGGTAGGTCCTCGGCCATATAGGGCTTTAAAGGTGATAACCAGCACTTTGTAGCGAACTCGGTATACCACTGGCAGCCAGTGCAGCCCGCGCAGCCCCGGCTGTATGTGCTCCCACCTTGGGAGCCCCAGCAACAGCCTAGCCGCCGCGTTCTGCACCAGCTGCAGCTGCCGAGTTTGACACAAGGGCAGCCCCATGTAGAGGGCGTTGCAGTAGTCCAGTCTCGAGGTGACCGTAGCATGGATCACCATTGCTAGGTCACGGCGCTCCAGGAAGAGGGCCAACTGCTTTGTCCGTCGAAGATGAAAAAACGCGGACTTGGCAGCGGCCGCTATCTGTGCCTCCATTGATAATGAAGGCTCCAGAAAAACCCCCAGGCTCCTGACCTTATGTGCCGCTTTAAGCTGCACACCGTCAAGGACCGGCAAAGGGATTTCCCTTCCCAGGGCACCGCGACCCAAGCAAAGGACCTCTGTCTTCATTGGATTTAACTTCAGCCCGCTCAGTCTGAGCCAACCTGCCACGGCTTGCAGTGCTAAGTCCAGGCTTTCTGGACTTAGAGAGAGAAAAGAAATGCAGTACTGCAGTAATTCAAACTTGAATGATAGTGAGATCATACTGATGAACCTGTAAAGAAATTACCTGGATTAGCCCTGACCAATAAATCTGAAGTGGCAGAATGCAGAAGGTAATATAACATTTGGATCATATGGGCTCATTTTGTTGTGGTTTGTATTAGAATGGCTTATTACGTGATTTTAATAGACATTATTGAAAATCGCAGCCTTAGAATTTATTTTTTAAAAACAGACTAAATAAATCTGTTAAAAATTAGTTTTTATTGGTACTTATAATATAGTGGGTTCAATGCAAGGAGAAGACGGTGATGTAGTGATCATAGCTCTTTTATTAAGTACAGCATGGTAATGGCTAAACTCAAAGACTGCTGAATTGGACCAACGGGGCCAACTAAATACACTTCAAGGTTCCCATGCTAGGACGCCATTGGATCATTCAAACCACCAGGGAGCTCATGATTGTAGCAGAGCAGCAGGGATTCGGATCCTACTGCCCATTGTTCCTGAGTCCCCAAGCTCAGTCCTCAAGGCTCTAATGAGCCAGGCAGGAACACTACTAATAACATACACATTAGTCCACATACAGAACAGTACTGTACTCCTAAACTGGAGCCACTGGATTCACTAGTATTGACTTCTGACATGCATTGGATAAAGGCGCACATTTTACATCCAAATCCTAACAGTTAAGTCACTATAGCTTTAGTTTATTCTATACATTTCATACAGAACAATCTGCAGCCCTTAAGAACATAGCATCAAGTACACAGATACTTTCATCTAAAAAAAATCATTTTAGAAAACTCATTCATCTTCTCAGCCTACAGAGTATTTCTGAGATGATGTGTTCTGCTTGTCAAAGCTATCGAAGGGCATCTGCCTCTGTGATGGCTAAATGGCTTTTCCAGCAATGGATGTGAACTATCTTAAGATAATCTCTTCGGGAGGGGAAATAGAAATGCTGTAATCTTTATCCTCTCAGGGGTGTAAGATTTCCTCTAATAGCACCAAATTTAGAATAAGTTATTTGAGATAATCTTGAAGAAAGCACCCAGATGTGAAAAGATACTTGTAGGTCCATGAGAATGATTGGTAAATATGGAGAGGGTCAGACGGCTAGCTTTGGAACTAGTAAAATCACAATGAAGCTTCTCTGTCCTGTTTCAAATGTTTTAAAATTAATACATCTACAACCTTTTATGTAGTTTAATTGACAAAAATTCTGCGGATGTAATTTTGATCGTATTGCAATAGAAGTGACATAAATTTTAATATAGATCCAGGTGGGTAGCCATGTTAGTCTAAAGCAAAAGAATAAAGTTAGAGTCCAGTAACACTTCGATAGTTAGAATAGAATATGAATTTTGTATGATACAGATCGGCTACAAAAATTTCACCTCAAAAATTAAAGTATTTCTTGCTCTTATCCAACATCTCTACCCCGGACCCACCTCCAGTGCTCAGTTACTGGAGGACTGGAGAAAGGCCTAGAGAGGTTATTCAAAAGAACTCTACTTACTTACATTCAATTGGATGGAGAAGCTTCCTGATCATAGTCAATGCTATTGTGCTATTCTGTTGCTCTCAATGTTTTGGAACTTCTACTTAGTCTATGCACTGCTTCCTCCATGTCATGCTGCTGTGCCTGTAAGAGCATGTCTGCTTCCCCACAGAGGAGACAGAGCTAGCCCCTATCCATGTTGGGTTTGCTGCAGGAATCATAGAATAAACAGAGTTGAAAGGGGCCATACAGGTCATCTAGTCCAACCCCCTGCTCAATGCAGGATCAGCCTAGAGCATCCCTGACAAGTGTTTGTCCAACTGCTGCTTAAAGACTGCCAGTGAGGTACCCCTAGCTCACCACCTTCCTAGGTAGCTGATTCCCCTACTGAACATCTCTTTCTGTAAAAAAAAATGGTTTTCCTAATATCCAACCAGTACCTTCCCACCCCAAATTTAAATCCATTGTGAGTCCTCTCCTCTGCTTCCAACAGGAACAGCTCCCTGACCTCCTCTAAGTGACAGCCCTTCCAATACTTAAAGAGAGCAATTATGTCCCCTCTCAACCTTCTCTTCTCCAGACTGAACATTTCCAGGTCCCTCAGCCTTTCCTCAGAGTGCTTGGTCTCCAGGTCCTGATTGTCCTTGTCCCTCTCCTCTGCACCCACTCCATTCCATACACGTCTTTTTTGAAGTGAAGCCTCCAGAACTGCACACAATACTCCAGGTATGGCCTAATCATTACAGTATACAGTGGGATTATGACATCTTGCATTCTGGATGTTATGCCTCTGTTGATACACTTCAAGATCACATTACCCTTTTTTGTCACCATGTCATACTGGCTGCTCATATTTAACTGATGGTCCAATTTCATTGTGCTCATTGCCCTGGAAGAAACCTCAGCTCTACCTCAAACAAACATCTCTTCTAAAACTGGGGTTTATATTTCCCTCTAGAAGCCACTATTGGGTGGGGCAGGAGAGTATAGTTTCAACCAGAGCTAGTGGGTACTGGACTATGGGCAATGAATGAGGGGCAGCTGTTGTGGGTTAGTACATAAGAACATAAGAGAAGCTATATTGGATCAGGCCAGTGGCCCATCCAGTCCAAAACAGTGGCCAAAACCCAGATGCCACCAGTGAGGCCATAATTTCAGAAGTCCTTCCACTGTTGCCCCCCCCCCCCCCAAGCACCAAGAATACAGAGCATCACTGCCCAGACATAGGGCGGGATCAGATGAGCTGGTTGCCGCAGCTGTCGCTTGGCTTTTAAAAAGCCAGTCCTGTTTGAGATGTGCTGTGGCAATCAGATGGCACTGGCAACACAGTCCCAGTCCCATGAGGTCAAGGTGGGCTACACATGCACTGAGAAGATGTTCGCACATGATCACACAGATAGCAGCCACTGCCAAGCCACTGCCAAGTCCGCTTTTTTTCATCTTAGGCGGGCGAGGCAGTTGACCCCTTCCTGGAACGCGACGACCTAGCAACAGTGATTCATGCTACGGTCACCTCGAGGTTGGACTACTGTAATGCCCTCTACATGGGGCTACCCTTGTGCCGGACCCGGAAACTGCAGTTGGTGCAGAACGCTGCTGCCCGGCTGTTATTAGGGCTCCCAAGATGGGAGCACATTCGGCCGGGGCTCCGGGATCTGCACTGGCTGCCAGTAATATTCCGAGTCCAGTACAAGGTGTTGGTCATTACCTTTAAAGTCCTATATGGCCTAGGACCTGTCTACCTTAGGGACCGTCTCTCCCCACACGTTCCCCAGAGAGTACTACGCTCGGGTTCACAAAACCTGTTGGTAGTCCCTGGGCCAAAGGAGGCCCGCCTAAAATCCACCAGGGATCGGGCCTTCTCAATAGCGGCACCCCATTGGTGGAACCAGCTGCCGGAGGAGGTACGGGCCCTGCGGGACCTAGGGCAGTTCCGCAGGGCCTGTAAGACAGCCCTCTTCCGGCAGGCCTATAACACCTAACTGATAATGAGAACACCTTTGGATGGAACAAAATGCTTTTATAGACCGCTGATTTTATCTTATCTTTGTTTTATTAATTATGGTTTTAATTGTATTTGTAAATGTTTTAAATTGAATTGTATGAATCACTGTGCTGTGAGCCGCCCTGAGACACTTCGGTGAGAAGGGCGGGATATAAGTCCACTAAATAAATAAATAAATAAATAAACACACATTAAATCCAGATGTGGGGTGGCTATGGCAGCCCAAAATGCCTGCGTGATCACTCCGTAGTGCTCCACGCATCGATACCTTGTGGCTAATAGCCACTGATGGACTTCTGCTCCATATGTTTATCCAGCCCTCTCTTGAAGCTTTTTGCTGCTACTACTTCTTATAGCAGTGAATTCTATGTATTACTCTTTGAGTAAAGGACTTCTTTTTATCTGTTCTAAGCCTAGTGCTTATTAATTCTATTGAGTGTCCACAAGTTCTTGTATTGTAAGAAAGGGAGAAAAATACTTCTTTCTCTACCTCTATTCTGTGCATAATTTCATAAACCTTGGTCATGCCACCCCTCAATTGTCATTTCTCCAAGCTAAAGAACCCTAACTTTTTTAACTTTTCTGCATAGGGAAGATGTTCCAACCCCTTAATCATTTTAGTTGCCCTTTTCTGCACCTTTTCCAATGCTATATTTCAAATGTTTAAGTTTAAGTTTATTTCGATTTATATCCCGCCCTCCCCACTGAAGTGGCTCAGGGCGGCTCACAACATATGAAATCTAACATAGAATTTTAAATTTAAAATACATGAATTACAACAGTTAAAACAGTAAAATAATAAAACATTTAAACAGCGATCTATCAAAATAGTACACTGAACCTTCTATAGAATTTATAATGCCAGTTAATTATAGGCCAGCTGGAAGAGGGCTGTCTTACAGGCCCTGCGGAACTGGCCAATGAGGCCACATCATCGATTTATACAGAGGCATTATGACACTGGGCTGATTTGTTTCCAATCCCCTTCTTACTAATCCCCAGCATAGTATTTGCCTTTTTTAATTGCAGTTGACATCTTCAGTGAGTTATCTACCATTATTCCAGTATCTTTTTCCTGAGCAGTTTTTGTCAGTTTGTGCCTTGTCAATGTATATTTATAGTTAGGATTTTTGGCTCCAATGTGCATTACTTTGCACTTGCCCACAATGAACCTCATTTGCCACATTATTTATTTATTTATTAATCATATACATTGATACCTACTCACCCAGCATCAATAGAGAGCCAGTTTGGTGTAGTGGTTAAGTGTGTGGACTCTTATCTGGGAGAACCGGGTTTGATTCCCCACTCCTCCACTTGCACCTGCTGGAATGGCCTTGGGTCAGCCAGAGCTCTGGCAGAAGTTGTCCTTGAAAGGGCAGCTGCTGGGAGAGCCCTCTCCAGCCCCACCTACCTCACAGGGTGTCTGTTGTGGGGGAGGAAGGTAAAGGAGATTGTGAGCCGCTCTGAGACTCTTCGGAGTGGAGGGCGGGATATAAATCCAATATCTTCTTCCAATATCTTCTTCTTTGGTGTGCCTCACAGTCCTCTGTGGTTTTCACTACCCTGAACAACTTAGTGTCATCTGCAGGCTTAGCCACATCACTGCATACTCCCAACTCCAAATCATTAGTGAACAAATTAAATAGCATCTTTAGCTTTTTTCTGGGCTCCATGAGCACCTGGCCACAGATTTTGCAGTCAGAACTTTCAACTAGTTCTAGGGGGAATTCCTGGTTTGGAACGGCTTAGAGAGCCAACTGACTTATGCCACAGTCCTGGGTTTTGCCTCCTCCAGCTCTGGCACAGGGAACTGTGTCAGAAATACTCTGGGGGTGGGGCAGAGTGGTGATATACCAGTGATAGGCACCAGCATTGCAGCACCCAGGATTGTACTAGTGCATCTCTGAATGCACTAGCATATCTCAGAAATATACCAGTGTAGCAGAAGATGGGCTCCCTGAGCACTTGTTCTCCAGGACTGCAGTGTAAATATATGATCATATATTGGGAAATACAAGTGCCTATGATGGCAGGTTCAAAAAACCCCCTTATCTTCATCTACTCATTCATGCAATTTTAACTCTCACATATGTAAGTACTAAGTAATGATTTTCATAATAACACCTGGAACAGTAAGCTTACATGTTCCCAGATTCTGCAATAATTAGTTTCTGACAGTCAAGCACATCTTTATTTTTTACACAAATGATACTGTCTCATTCACATCAAGCCTCATTTCTGTTTCAGTTTAAGCTAGATATGGGACAGGCAGTTTCTTGCTGTACTGTAAACAACAGATAGTCCAGATGCTCCTCACAAGCCAGTTTTTAATTTCTTCTTGTTAGAGTTGTTCACAGCTAATTGAAAATAAACTTTGCAGTTTGACATTTTCTAAACAAGCTCTGTATTGTGTGTCTGTTTATATCACTCTGGTGGGCACTTCACTTTCCACAAGCTGCAGCTTGTTGAGATGGAAAATTTCACCAAAGTATCATACTATTCCATGTAACTTTTCAAAGAGCTTTCAGGAATGTTTAAGTTGCACGTTATCTGCCCAAGGCTGAGAAATTGAGAAGGAGTGATTTTATTTATTTGTTTGTTTATTTTGATTTGTGAATCATTCCATCCCTGAGTACTCTTAACAAAAAGGATAGTGGTGGGTTTTTTTCCACTGTCTCTAGATAATTGTGTGGAAATATTGGGTTGGATCTAGAATGTTGTGGGTGTAGCTCTGCTCATGGAAAAAATCACTGGCATCTTCCCTCTGTAGCCCTGTGCTCCCCTTCAAGCTGACCTGAGCATAAGGGGACTTTTGGGAATAGTCTGGGGTATATGACACATGGAACTGCAGTGAAAAGAGCAAATTAGGCTTCCCAACCCTCCCGCCCTGGCGGGGGACCCCCGAATTTGCAGCCTCCTCCCCCGCTCTCAAAAAATCTGGAAGCGGGAGGGGGGGCGGGGGGGAGAGAGAACATACCTGTAGGCATCATGTTGTTGTAGAGCTTCTGATCCATTTTTAAAATGTGTGCCCCTTTAAGGCTGCACAGGAAACAGGAAACAAGAAGGGCTTCATGGGAAAGGGTCAGTAACAGTTTCCATGGAGAACAGCCCCTCCCTTTCTTTTCTTGTGCAGCCTTGCTTTCGTTTTCACAGTAAGCAAAGTTCTGCTGGAAGAAGACCAAGTAAGTATTTGTGTGTGTGAGAGAGGGAGGGGGCAGGGAGGGGTATTCCCTGGTATGGAGGCCCTCCCCCCTTTAGAAAGCGTGGGGGGGGAGGGAAATGTCTACTAGGCACTCTATTATTCCCTATGGAGAACGATTCCCATAGGGAATTGATCCGTGGGTATTGGGGGCTATGCAAACTATTGCCCAAGTTATGCGAAAATTCACAGATGAGTGGTGAAAGATTTCTAATTCCTCTTTCCAACTGCCATCTATTGGCTGCTTTCTGCACAGTTTCTCAGGATTTCCCAGTTCTCTCTAGTGTGGGAGGGTGGCACAGAGGAGCTGCAGTGGAAAGGAAAAATAGCAAAGAACCTCTCCATGTGGAGCTCTGGTTATGGTAGCCATTATAAAGTAAAGCAAATCCCAGAACTTTGTGTAAATGTTTTATGCCTCAGTGAGAAATTTTGAACTATTTAATATATGTAAGTATTCAAAGTAGTACCATATCCATCATTTTGCATGCATAATTATGGTGGAGATTGTCTCCCTATAATGGTCCCAGTTTTTCCAGAAGCTGATTTCTTGCTTTTCCCGCCTTTTTGTGTGGAATGGAAATGCAATCTTTGAGGTTTGTGGACAGTCTTTGTACTCTAATTTGATTGTGTTTTCATACATGTGATTTTGATGGAGCAGGAAAAAAGCATAGTTTTAATGCTTCTGAACTGTTTTGCTACAATCGCAATTTTTTAAGAACCATAACCTGAATTCTGCACTATTACACACACAAAAATTGCCACCATTTCTCCTTCTACCATTTTTTATGCAGAGAAAAAGTCAGAGTTGTCAAACCCTCTCAGGACACAATACATACCCAATGAATTACATTTAGCTGGATAGATCCCTAGTTGTCCAGGGCCTCACTGAGATTAAATAAAGAAATAATTGATATGATAAAATAATGATACATAATGGAAATGGGATCCTGAAAATCAGCTTATAATTGAAAAAATGAAAACAAAATAAATGTGAATATTTTGTAAATCTATTCCATTTTAAAGAGTTTTCATTTTAGAATGGAACCATTTAAAAAAAAAGAATGGCATGTTTCTACAATAGGCCTATATTGTTAAAATCAAATAAGGAACCATTCATATTTTTAATGTTTGCAATTTGATGACATAATTTATCATTAGGTACCTGTTAATGAGCCATTGCAAAAAGTCCACAATTGCACTGAGAAAGGAGTAGATGCAGATAGCCCTATGTGGAAAATAAAATATGCTGTAGCTTACATGCAACCTCTATCATCTGCCCAGGGTCCTCTTTCAATCATTTTAAATGCACCAATAAGTAGCACTGAAGGGATTAGAAAACGTGTCCCTGATTGTAAAAATGGCTCTAATATTTCAGCAAGTGCTATGGTAGAGTATGAGCTGTACTCCTTGTCAAATGGGTCACTTACTTTTTCATAAACACAGACCTCTGTGGTTTAAAGTCAAAAATTATCCTCCAAAAGTGTCAAAAATGCCATTTCTATGGAACTTGGGAAGCAAGGTATAATTGTGTGGGGAAAGTAGATTAATATAAAAGTGATCCGGTGGTCAACCTCCTTCATTTCATTAAAATTGGGTTCCTGGAAATGAAATGACTTGCTTGAAGCAAAGCTTTAATAAATCTCCAAGTATCTATGATTGCATTAATTTTTCAGGAGTGACTTATCTCCCAACTTTCAGCATCACGTAGGTGCATGTTTTGGACATAAAGATCAAGATAAATGAGTACAAGTTGCCTACAGTCCAAGTGTGCTTATAATTTCTATTACTTTCGCTGGTCATGAGGCACAAAAACCTTTTCAAACTATTTATCCGGATGCTTTTATCATAACAGGCAAACTTCAAAGAATTTAGCTACAGTGTCTTACCTGAACAGAATAATTCATTAATACAGAAAGTGGGAAGTAAGTGAGGATAACAGGCAGATGGGATTTGGCATGTGGTATTGCTATGACCATGAAGGTTTGCCTGTAGTCCTCAGCAAATTATAAAGCATCAGCAAATTATAAAACAATGGTTTCTCCCTCTCTCCATCATTCATTTTCTGATGCCTACACAACTCAAAAAAGGGGATCTTGGGAACCAAATGAGATGCAGCACAGACTGCATCTCAATTTGAAAATCCATGGTAGTTAGAGACCTTCTACTCTTATAAAGACACAGTTGGATTCAACCATTGTATACTATAAAACAAGTTTTTGATTTTGTTGGGCTTTGTTGCACACTTTTGTAAAAATCATAAAGTGTAACTGAATTTCTTGTCCTTGTTGTTTAAACTTTAAACAGTTGAATAGGATTACTGTAAAAAAGTAATTGGCATTCAAAATTAGTTTGTGCAGTATGTTAATTTAGTGCCAGATTGACTTCTTAGATCAGGGTTTCCCAAACTCCCTCCCCCCCCCCCCAGTGGCCTGGTTATTTTTATGCTTCTCCTTTGAGGCACACTAAAATGTTGGGGTGGAGCCAGGAGACTTTGAGGGTGGAGCCAGGAGACAAGAATTATGTCATTTCCTGAGGTGTCAGGTCAAGGGCCAAGTGATGTCACTTCCAGGGCACACTGAACCAAAACTCCACCTCTTCCTGTGATGTCACTTCTAGGGCACTCCCCCAAACCTGCCTCTTCTTATGAAGTAACTTCATTTTCAGAAAAATCTCTCTGAAACGCATGCTGAGCCAAAATGGGGGTAGAAAGTGGGTGGTCTGCAACTTTTTCATACATTATCAGGGTCCTCTCTTTCCACCCCCACACCTGCATGCACCTATCTGTGTGCTCTTCTCCAACATGCAAGCACTCCTAATGCCCATGTTCAATTGCCTGCACCACCTACACACCCCTTCCTCAACAGCACTGGCCAGTGTATGCTGTTGGGAGTGCTGTTGCCATTGCCATCAGGAATGCCAACACTATTTATCACCCACGCTGGGCCCTGGCAGCTGCTCTACCTCAAAATATGCTGACACATTTAGTAGGCCCTTCCTTCAGCTGCTGCTACTGGAACCCTGCATCAAACTACAACCAAGCTGACTTGGTTTCAAGAAAATCTTTTGACAGCTATTTTTCATACTTTTCATACTTCTTCTTTTAGAATCTGTAAATTCAAAGTCCAACGATTATTACTTGGGGAGTCTTGCAAATTAACTTGTATTGGATTGTGATCTGCATACGTCTTCGGCAATATACTTGCTTGGTTAACAGATAAAGTTAAGGAAACAGACATCCAACACATATCTATTCTAGACCAGCAGATGTGTACTTGAGAGTAATGAGTGAAATCTTTAGTTTGCGGATTTTTCATTCTCCAAACATCTATCAAGTTAAGCTCATCAGCCATTTTAAAAAGGTCTTAGGTAATGAACTTCGAGATTTTTTAGCTTTCACTTTCTCAATTTTTTTATCTTTTTCCACATCAAACACAGCATTATAATCTCCAAAAATACAGTAATTTTCCAAACCACATTCAAGTAATTTTTCATGCAACACAGTAAAAAATTTCTCCTGGTTATTATTTGGAGCGTATATGCTACCCACAATCACTTTTTTTCATTGATTTCTATTTCTATTAATACAATTCTACCAGCATCATCACTGTATAACAAATTAGATTTTATCTGCTCCTGCACATAAATAGCAACTCCCCTTTTTTCCCCCGATCACATGAATGGTAAAGCTGTCCTAATTTTTTATTTTGTAAATATTTTATATCATCTTTCTTGATATGCGTTTCTTGTAAGCATATTACTTGAGATCTTGTTTTTTGAAGTTGAAGGAAGGTCCTCTTTCTTTTTTTCGGTTCATTTAGTCCATTTACATTAACCAATATAATCTGTAGTCCTGCCTTGGTCGTCATCCTAATACAGTATTACTATCCAATGTCTTTCTTTGTTCTTTTTGCGTTTGCAATCTTGTCTTTACGCTTTCCTTTTTTCTTTTTCTGAGAATCATCTTTTCCCATTCTATTTAGGTCAGTCTCCTCTTCTTGGTCTTCGCCTGACTACTTAATGCAGCAAATTTTTCCCAAAAATCTTCCATATTATATCTCTTAGTGTGGTAAATAAAAAAAATTCTTTCTGGTACCAGCCATCTAAATTGTATGGAGTACTTCATTAACCAAGTTGTTAGTTTTCTGCATCCAAATTGTCTCTGTGTTATTGACCAAGGTATATCCTTTAAAACTTTGATACTGTTGTCTTCCCATTTTAATCCATTTCCTCTTGCCACTTTCAAGATCTTCTCACATATTGCAATTCATGTAAACTTAACTTATATCTCTCTTGGCAAGTTAAATCTTTTAGTATGGGCCGAAGCAACTCTTTTGGCCCAATCAATCTTTCTTTTCCCATTTTCTAACAATTCTTCTTCTATAGTCAATAATTCTATAATCTTACTTTCTATGTTCTCTCCCTTTTCCTCTGGGATTATCCATCTCCAACTTTGCAATTCTATCGTCTAACTCTAACAAGTTAGCTTTATTTTCCCGAGTACTAGCTGATGTTCCTTTCCCTTGATCCTCTAAATTTTCTACCTTTGCTGACAATTTATTTACTTGCTGCGTATTAGCTAGCAATTGTTTTTGGAATTCTTCAACTTGCTCATTTGTTTTCTTTATTTCTTCCATCAGTTCTGTCCTAATTTCCTCCAAGGCTTCTTGGTTTTGTTTGAACCCTGCTATCATTATATTTTGCAATTTTTCTACAGCCTCCTGATTCAGAGTTGATGATACTGATTTGCACCCCCCTGGTGGAGTACCCTGACCAAATTTCTTAATTTTAGTCTCCATTTCTGACAATTACTTAATTCTTCCAAACACCTATAATTAATCACTAAAATAATACTTCATGAGTTCTAACAATAAGAAATATATAACTACGTTACCACCTTATTCACTACCAATCACTATCCACTAACTAAATTAGCTTACCCTTTATGCTCCTTCTACTCTTAAACAAATTAATTACCTAAATAATTAATTGTTCCAAATCAAATTTTACCAGATCACCAATTAGCTTAATAAATACAATTGATTACCATAATACATTAATAATTCCAAATCAGATACATAATATTTCATGCCTCAACAACATCCCTCTCAAAAACAATTAAATACTATATTTCTTTAAATTCTTATAATTGTTCAATAATCCAGTATCACCAGCACTGTTCAATTTTAGACTCAGTCTCACTTTCTTCTTTTCTTCTTCTTCTTTCTTCCTTCTTGTATCCTATTCCATAGCTCTCCACAGCGCAATTTTCCACTGATCACCATCCCATTCTGCCACACTGCTCTACACCACTCTTCAAGGGAGAGGCAGCCATAATAAAAATCTATTGCTAAGAACCACCTCTTTCTTCTTTACAAAGACCTGCACCTTCTATCTTCTACTTCCTACCTTCCAAAATAATTACTGGAATGCCCACTCCCCGCCCCTCCCAGCTGTAAAAAGCATCCCCCCTTCTTTGCCACCCAGGCCTCCTGGGGAAATCTCCCCATAAGAACATACTGCAAGGCACATGAAAGCTCATACCTTGAAGAATACTTAATGGGTCTAAAGTACCAGTGGACTCTGGCTTTTCTCTCAAACACTGGGAGGGGGGAGAAGGAAGGAGAGGCAGCACAGTTCCTCTCTGCACAACACAGAGACGTTGGGGGATGGAAGGAAGAAAAATGGAGCTCAGGCTTTGCAGCCTGTGTCAGTCTTCAAACCTAGCTTTTCTCTGCACAATAGAGAGACGGGTAAGGAAGGAAGCAGAGCAGAACTCATGCTTTGCTGGGAACGGGGCTTGCTTTGGCTTTTCTTGTGATCTGGTATTGAGGTTTCCATGGCCTGGTACTGGGTTGTGACCCTGCAAATGGGAAACACTGCCTTAGATCATCACCTCTGTAATTGTTTTTCAATTAAAAATGAACAGTATAAGTCCATTTCATATAAATGAACATCCTTAGCTTCTAGAATGAAGCTGGGAGACAAAATGGCTAGGGCTAAAGCACTGCAGAGATACAGCCATGCAGCATCCTTAACCCAGCAAGGCTCAGGAATATAAATCATGAAAAATAGGCAAAGCTTGAACAGAGAGAAGCTATGGAGACATTTCCTGCCAAAGCAGGACTGGCAGTCCTAAACAGAGTAGAACTCTTATAAGTTCTCTGACTTCAATGGACTTAGAAGGTATAACACTGTTTAGTATTATACTGATTGTAAAATATCCCTTTTTATTTTATTTATTTTAAAACTTAGCAGTGTGAGAACACACACATGTAGAGCCTTTGAAACAATACCAAGCATTTGAAAAGCACCCTTTAGAGATGGGATGGTAAAGGAGATGTGAACATTGGGGGGTGGGGAGTTATCACTGGAAAAGAAGGGTGATTGGGCATCTCTGTTTATGAAGCATTCCTCTAACAAATCATGCTCAACAATACTTTAAATATTTGAATCCTTAAGTACCATCCATGCTTGCAGATTGTTAATATAACCATAACTGGGATATGTGCAACTTTCATCTCTCTCTCTCTCTCTTTTTTTTTTTAAAAAATAAACAAATAAACTTTATTGAATGTTTATCAATACAGTGATGACACGTCCATACATTTTACAAAGACAAGATCGGTCTAATGTTAATGACAACTACAAAGTCTTGCAGTCAATATAGCAGAATAAACAAAATTATTTCAAGATCAAAAATAAATCAGTTTCTTGTAAAATAAATTCTGAGGTACAATATTATGTTCCATTAAATAAGAAATCAAAGGAAATCAAACAGATAGAACACACTTTTCATAGTGTTCTAAAGATGATTCAAATGAGTTACATGCAATTTTGTTAATTATCAACAGTTCCCATAATCAATGAAACCAATTTTCTAAAGAAGGTGGAGTGGAGTTTACCTAGCTAGCTGCTATAGAAAGTCTAGCAGCTGCAATTAGGATATTTATTAAAATAGAAGTGCATTTCCTAAGCGAGAGATCTTTCCAATTGTGTAGTAGATAAACATCTAGTTTTAAAAGCAAGTGGTAGCCAGTAATCAGTCTTATTTGGGTTTGAATTTGTTGCCAAAATTTATAAATGTGTTTACAGTTCCACCAAACATGTATATAAGTAGCTAATTCACCACAATTTTTTGTACAAGTAGGTGCAATAGTAGGGACAAATTTGTGAAGTCTGATGGGAGGCCAGTACCACCTCATAAGCGTTTTGACAAACTGAAATTTAATATTTAAAATATTAGTTTTATTACCATAAGAGTTCCAAATAATACTCCATTCAGCAAAGCCAATTTGTCTATGACAATCTGCATTCCAATTTTCATATCTCTAACCACAGTCCATAGCCATTGGAAAAGGGAAAAAGTAGTGATGAGATAGAGATAGACAGACATACAACAAGCAGCATCAATATTAAGAGTGAAGTAAAAGGTGTTATAATATCAATATTATGTTGTTGTTAACAAAATTCTCCATTTTAATATTACCAAAAGAGACACCACAAGATAGGTTTGAGAGGTAGTGCTTAAATTTTGTATTACTATTATTATTATATTATGATGATCTTGCTACGAAGTGGATTTGAGTGCACCTTTCCCATTGCATATCAATTTTGTCTAAACAATTTTCACATGTCGCAAGACTTCCCTGAATGCTGCTATTTTGAATTTGACCTTGATATATAAATTGTACATTGATAGGAATGCTTCTGAATCACAAGTCTATTGATGCACTACAAAAGTGTCAAATTCTTCAGACTGCTGGAGTCATAATCAACAGTCTAATGTTCCAAAAACTGCAGTAAATTTAAAATATACAATTAGGTTGAATGGCAGATCAAACTATAAATTAGAGTAGATTATAGGGAAGATAATAGTACAACGACACCATAATAAAAACCATGAACTACATACATTTTTGTAACATAATGTCTTCAACTATCATACACAAACATATCTGTGTTAATAAAACATACGCTAAAACTGGCATACAATATGCTGAGAAATCATTGGAAACTTGACCACTCCTAAGGTACTGGAACCTGTAGTGTTGGTGATTTTCTCCATTTCTCCTTATCGACCTCAGACCTCCAATTATGCTATTCCTGGAGGGGGTACCCTGTCTCCCAGGATAAGTTCTGGGGGACATTTTTGACTGCAAAAAAGGAGAAAGCAAAGAAGTCACTGATGTTAAGCTTTCTGTCAGTAGAGATTTTCAGTCAGCAGACTGAATCTAATGAACAGAATGAATTCACAGAACTAATCCCTTGTACCTGCATCTTCCTCACCCCCCAGCTGCTCTTGTAGGTTGGGAGCCATAGGTAATGCAGGATGATTCAGTGAGGGATGCTGCAACAAGAAGGGGAAGTGGGTAAGAATCTCCATGCAGTGTTCCACAACCTTTTGCTTTGTTCACAGAAGAGCAGATAGAAGAATGCAGTTAATAGAAGAGCAGATAGAAGAAGATTTTGACAATTTCCCTTTATGCTACTGCACCTGTGTTACATCTTGTTCCAAACTTCAGGAACAGTTTTGGTGAGCAAGGTGTAGTGGTTAAGTGTGTGGAATCTTATCTGGGAGAACCGGGTTTGATTCCCCACTCCTCAATTTGCAGCTGTTGCAATGGCCTTCGATCAGCCATAGTTCTCATAGGAGTTGTCCTTGAAAAGGCAGCTGTTGTAAGAGCTCTCTCAGCCCCATCTACCTCACAGGGTGTCTGTTGTGGGGGGGAGGGGAGAGGTAAAGGAGATTGTGACTGCTCTGAGACTTGGAGATTCAGAGTATAGGCCAGGATATAAATTCAATATCATCTTCTTCATCATCTATACTGGAAACATGAAGGCATGGGGAGAAAGTCTTTTCTGTGAATGTGTTGTGTTCAAGGGTTCACTACATTCAGCACTATGCTTCCTTGTGAGCAATTATCAAGAACAAAAGAGTTTAATCTATTGTTGAGTATGTGATGACCCCACCCCCTCCTCCAGCCAAGACTTCTTTGGAAGGTAGGGTTCCCCTCTTATTTTGGGCTTAGTTGGTTTAATAGGCACACCCTTTTATAGACTAAGTGGCAAGGGGATTTGAAACTTGGGGAGTTCCATAAAGGCAACTTGATACAGCCTCGACATCAGAAAGACCCAGAAAAGAAGAGGAAGGGTGTGCTGGAATTAGAAACTGATTAAGTGCTCTCTCCCAGTTTAGTGGCATACTCTTCTTTTTAATGCTGGAAACGTAATCTGATATTCTGACATACCCCAGAGGTGTCTGCCCAGCCCAAGGAAGTGGCTGTTTCATTAAACAATGACCTGTTCCACTTTTTTCTTTTTTTATTCAATCAACAAGGGCAGCCAGGTAGTTAATTTACCCTTCATTCTGTTTCATGAGCTATCTTGACTCAGCCAAATGTACGTGCCCATGCAGATCTGGCTCACTTCAATCTAGTTAAAGTATATTACTCCTGTTTCCTCACCCAGTCTATGCAGATTTGGCTCACAATAATCTAACCAAGGTATTTCCCCACTTTTTCCTGCTGAAGTTAATTTTAATTTTAAACCAGCCAGTGATAAACTTTTTATTTTGACCCAATGCAAAGCCAGGATGGCCAAAATTCACCTACTCTGGGGATCTTTTCTCCATAAAATATGAACCCCAGATGCTAGCAAATGGTCTCTCAGATCCCAAGTCCAGATCTCTGCTGGTCAGAACTCTGTTTTCCTTCTGAGAACACCTGTTACACTCTGCAAGCTATTCCTCCCCTTTTCTTCCTTACTCTGCTCCTTGAACCTGAGCTGCATCTGTCCCTGAACCACTCCAGACCTTAAACCCCAGATTGAACATATGAAGCTGCCTTATACTGAAACAGACCCTTGGTCCATCAAAGTCAGTATTGTCTACTCATACTGGCAGCGGCTCTCCAGGGTCTCAAGCTGAGGTTTTTCACACCTATTTGCCTGGACCCTTTTTAGTTGGAGATGCCAGGGATTAAACCTGGGACCTTCTGTTACCAAGCAGATGCTCTACCACTGAGCTACCACCCTCCCCAATTGTATGTTCCTTTCCTAAAACTTTCCACTTTCTTCTCTCCTACCTTTTAAAAGTGTGGCCGCTTAGCGTGTCTGTGTGCGTGCGTGTGCATGTGTGATTACTTAGGGAATCAGTTGTCAGGTTTCTAATGTAGGTTCTTTACATCTTTATTTCTTTTCACTTTATTTTGTACACAATAAAGTTATTTGTATTTACAATTACTCTCACTCTCTTTTTTCATAATGTTATTTTCGGGTATTCCCACCAAGATCCACCTTGGTATACACAGACTACAAGGTACTGCATGATTCCTTTTATGGAACCCTTAGTAAAGCTAATTTTCCCATGTCTGGGTCCAGTTTCAAACAGGAAGAGTAGACTTTCATATGCTACAAAAAGTATAAAACCACAAGAAATGTAAAACCTTGGCCAATCAAGTAACTTACTGAGTTCCTAACATATAGGAACTGACTCTGGCCATTTCTATTATATTTTTATTCTGCCTTTTTTCTCCAAGGAGCCTTCTTCCTCCATTTGGAATAGCATATTTTACAAAGACATTTTTAAAACTCAGCTAGCAGTCTTTCTGAAACACAGAAAAAACCTTGATTTTTTTCCAATTCATTTTTGTAAAAAGATAACACATTCTTTCTATATTTACACACATATGATAATGCCTTATACATCAGTATATCTAGGTCAGCATCCTCTACTCAGACTGGCAATGGCTCTCCAGAGTCTTAGGTAAAGTTCTTTCATAACACATGACCTACTTCCTGGTCATTTTAACTGGAGATGGTGAGGATTGAACCTGCAAAGCTGTGGCTCTTCCACTGGACCACAGCCCCTCCCTCAAAACAGATGACTCATAGAGGGATCAAATCTGTGACTTTGTTAACCAACTATTTCTGTATCATCATTACACATATAATTTTTTTTTATTCATTATTCCATTCTTTCCTTTAAAATAGTTAGATGCCTGGAGAAAATGGCTGGTTTGCAAGCTAGACTCTGTGTTATTATACCCTGCTGAGGTTGCTTCCCTCCTGCTTTGTTCTACACTGTGAGTTCAAAGCACTCACAGACTTTCAGCCTAACCTGCCTCACAGGGTTGTTGTTTAGACCGAAAAGGGAAGTCAGCTCTAAACCAGAATAGGCATTTTTCTTAACAGTCGGTATGGCAACTGAGTTTCTAAATGAAATCTAAAACAAAACTATTCAACTCAAGTAAATCAGAGAAAGAGAACTAAAAAAATAGATTCAATCGGAAACACTTTTATAAATGAAGCATTTTTGGTTTTCTCCAATTTGAAAGGTTACACCTCTCACAATGAATCACCCCTGCCAAGATTCAATAGGTGAAAATGTTCCTGTTTTATAGGTAATTAAAGCTTCTACTCCCACTAAGGCCAGAAGCAATTGTTTGGCAAGCCAGGAGATTGAGCACAGAATATGTTTAATAAGGGATCCTTGTGTATGCACCCAGCAGTATCTGTCTGAACAAATGGAGAACATATAGGAAGGACTAAATTAGTTTGCTGCTTGTTAACAGTGCTACTTCTTTCTGCCATGCTTTGACTTTATTCCACCCTTGTGTCAAAGATGGTTAACAGGAAATGAAACATATCCCACAAAATAATGCAAATAGTAAATTGTCAATCAAAATAATTAAAAAACCCCCACTATTGACGCTTAATTGTACAAGATCTACTTTGAATGCAGTTGGTCCTGGGTCCAGTCACTGGCATCTTTTGTTAACAGGATCAGGTAATGGGTTATGCGAAATGCCTTAGCTAGAGACTCTGGAGAGTCACTGCCAGTCAGTTAGAAAATACTGCCTTTGATTGATCAAAGGTGTGGCTCAGGATAAGGCAGCTTTATGTTTTCAAGGTGTCACCAGGTACCAAACATGGAGTGGGTTAATGTGGTATAAAAGCTCAATCCTTAATGGATAACTCTCCCCAGACAAATGGCTACACATCTGTTGGCCCACCTGCCTGCCTGTATATCCACATATGTATACCCACTTAAAGGTATACTGACTAACAGTGGTTGAGGAGTGGCATTTCTATTCATACTCTGCCCACCTTCTGCCCTGGAGTCAAAATGCTAACATGTGCAAGGAAGGAACAGTGCAAGCCCAGGGAAAGAACAGAAAAGAGGAGCCTGTACATTTATTCAGAATCAAATAAAAGCCTTTCCTAAAAACAAACCAACCTTTGGAAAGACAGATCTATCAGCCAGGACTTCTTTGATGTGTGTCTTTGCTCACTAACAAGCACTCTTCCTGGGTTTCTGATTTAGATTAATTATAAAACTGTATTAAAGAATGGAGTGCATTCTGTTTTGGTGTTGATTCAGTACCATCTGTCTATACATCCCAAATATTCCATAGACCTGGCTAATACAAGTCTTCACAATGATTTCTGATGTTATAGACAGGAGTTCCTCACACCCAAAGGAAAACTCTTTTGAAACTAAGTGACATTTCAAAAATTACTTGTAATACAATAGGCAGTGCTGGAAACTTGCCTATAGAATACCCTCCCCCATGAGGCTCAGCTGATACCTGCCCACTCTCCTTAAGATGCCAAGGTAAGCTGTTTCTTTTTACCAAGGCTTCTAACCAAGGAGTCCAATCTGCTTAAAATTGTTTCCACAGTCTGCTTCTAACCTAAGGATGTTTTATTAATATAATTTTAGGCTTCTCGATGTTTTATGTTTTTTTACAGCTGGATTTTTAATTTGACAGTTCTGCAGGGTTTTCTGAAAAATATTGATCATTCTGTATTTATGATCATCATTTATGATCATTCATCATGTTTTACTTGCTGAGATGCCTTAAGTAGCTTTCTGAAAAATACATTAATAAATAAACAATCGCTTTAGAGGAAAATATGTTTTTTTTAAAAAAAACTCAACACACACAAGTCCCTGGTCACACCTAAAAGAATTCTTGAGTCTCCATATACCTGTGTATCCCTAAAAAATGGACAGTTTAAAAAATTATGAAAGAAAAGAATAAAAATTGTGCTTCATATACAGTAGCTATTCCAGTGCATGAGATGGATCAACACTTAACTGTTAACTGTCAATTTCTGGCTTCAATATAACCCTGAGTATGTTTTCATTGGCTCTGAGCCAAAGGAAAGAACATGTGTTTCTCTTCCAGCTTAGATGTTCAAGTAGTATTTCCATGTCATTTTTTTTTTTTTTTTTAGGAAAATGTTGCCCGATTTGCCATATAAGCACAGGCAGCAGATGAAAATGGGTTGCAGGAAGAACATTTCCCTCTTAATTTAGCATATTGGCAATATGTGACCAAAATGTAAAATGACAGACATAATTGCCCAGTACTCTGATCATATGATGATTCCTTTATAATTAGGCTCCCAGGATTAACAAATAGCTTTGAAATGGATACCATTTAGAGCTAATGATTACTTGAGATGAGTTTAACAAAATAAAATAGCAATTTCTTAAAAAATTTTTTAAAAAACAATCCAATCTATCTAAACATATTTATGGACATGAGCAGGGGGGGGGGGAGTAAATGCTATAACCTAGTAGCTAGGGAATTAAACATTTTGTACTAGCCATTGAGTCCATTTTTCTTGCTATAAAAATATTGTCTGATAGACACTTTGATGCATGTACAGAAGCAGAATAAATTCTCTATTGAATAAACACAGCACATGAAGTTTTCAGTTCCCTTTGGAGCTGGTATGGAAATTTGTCGTATTCTGATCCTCTTCAGAAGAAATATCTAAAGGTCTCTACGGACATCCAAATTTTTAGTGTTCTCCCTCATTATTATCATGTATCAGGGAATATTTATAAATATATTATTCCTTCGCTTTGATCAACCTCATTTTCCACAATATTCATTTATCACCACTCTATAGATTATAGTTCGTTTCTTGGGGGCAAACATAAAACTGACCAAACCAAAGGTACATGTCATTAGCTCCTTCCTAAACAATTTGACCTGGGATTGAATAAAAATCTACACTAAATCTACACAAAGGCCATGATTCAATAAACAGAAATAACATGAAAGAAAATTATTGATAGCATGAACTTCCACAGATCTTCCTAAGTTTCTGTGACCTTCCTAAGTTTCTGAGCTCCTCAATGCTTTCTTAAGACACTGATTCCAGCTGATCTCCAGTGCCACTAACTGGTATCCTACATTTGCTCAACACAGAGAGAAAAAACAAGTGGAGACCAAAGCAATTGCATTAGAGTCATAGCATCCTTGTCACAATTTATCAGTCACAGAACAGGATGCCAACAATGCACTACTGACAAAAGAAAACATGAAAATGCAAACATATAAGACCACTCAACTAGTGCATATCTCCCAATATCACATCACTCAACAGCCTCACATGGCCCCCCAAGTTCCCCCACCTATCAACCCAAACAATAAGCAATAATCAAAAACCCTGCAAAAGGGTGACCCACTGCTGCCTCCATAGCAACATGGGCAATTGGGGACTCCACATGCCCAAATGTGCCCACAGGTGCATTTGTCCCACAACAAGGGGAAAGTGTGGCCGTGGCACTCAGCCTAGAAAGCAACTGGTGATCAGCCTCTGATTGCCCAGACTAAGCATGCATCGTCGGTGCACCCTATTTAGGTGGAAAGATGACACAGATTTTTTTTTTTTTAAAAAAAATATGCTTTCATTCCCCCTCCCAGCTTCTTCCTGGGGTTTGTGCCCTTAAGGGGTCAAGAAGTGCAGCTGCAGCCACTTCCTCATTCCTTGATCTCCATGAACCTTTGAAAAGACACTGCCCCGGGGGCTGAAGAGAGGATCACTGAATTGGCCATATAGGTTTGTTTCTCCAACGAAGTAAATGAACAATAGATTCATGAATAACAAAAAGATATACTTCCTTGTGCAAAATTAATTGACAGAATGAACTGACACAGGATGTAGTGATGGCCACTATCTTACATGGCTCTAAAAGTCAATAATATAATTAGCCTTTATCTTTAGCTTTTGGCCAAGATTATTAAGTGAAATCTCCACCTTGCTTAGGATCAAGCTCACAGGCACCGTAAGCATGCATGTCCTGCTTGTAGGCTTTCTCAAGGGCATCTCGTTGGCTAAGAGAAAAATAGACTAATGGACTAGTTGGTCTGATCCAGTAGGATTCTTCTTATTTTCTTACATATTTTTAGAAGAAAAAATCTTTGTATCAGTGACATTTCAGTGTAAAATATATATTGCCCATTTGGGCAAATCTTTTACGTTGCACTCTGCTAATTTAAAACAAAAATCTATTTTTTGCCCTCTTTCAAGCTGTTTGAGGGTATACTTCTGTATCACTGCCAAGCAAGCAATTCTCCTGGTGCCAAATGTATGTATTCTTCCTCTCTTGTGTGAAAGGCTATATTTTTCTCCAGTGTATTGTCAGTCAGTTTGTTTGTTCCTCTTCCTAATAGATCATAAAAAAATATCTCTAAATTCCCCATCAAAGTGTCTTTGCTAGCTGTCGAGTGGGAGTTTCTAAATCATCACTCATGGAGGAATGACACATTTATTACTCGATTTTTAGGCAGCAACGTGATCCTTTTAACATGCACCCTCATGAGTCAACATGGCAACATGATACTATTTGTATCAAAATGTATGCAGTGCTGCTTTGAGCACTTTTCTGCTTTCACTGAAGTGTCATTCCAAACTTTTTTTTTCTTACTAGACAAATACCCAAAGGACAAATTCCCTATTTCAGAAATATAATACCAAAATTAAATAAAATTGCTTTTCTAAATGAGAAAGGAACTTAATGCAGTGGTATTAATTCATGCAAGACTTTAATTTGAAATAGATGTTTAAATAAGTAAATTAAAGACCATGAAAGGTCTTTTGCAATGCATAAATATTGTGCTCACTATTTGCACAGGAGCATATAATTATCAATGAAATAGGATTTTGCTAGCTTCTGAGGACAGTATAATCACAAGGAATACTGCTACCAATGTTAAATGTCAGCAGAGTACTGCTACCAATGTTAAATGTCAGCAGAGTTGCTTGTTTGTATGTATGTAGTAGAGCCAATAGAGCCAATTTGGTGTAGTTGTTAAGTGTGCAGACTCTTATCGGGGAGAACCAGGTTTGATTCCCCACTCCTCCACTTACAGTTGCTGGAATGGCCTTGGGTTAGCCATAGCTATCGCAGGAGTTGTCCTTGAAAGAGCAGCTGCTGTGAGAGCCCTCTCAGCCCCACCCACCTCACAGGGTGTCTGTTGTGGGGGGAGAAGATATAGATTGTAAGCCGCTCTGAGTCTCTGATTCAGATAGAAGGGCCAGGTATAAATCTATGGTCTTCTTCTATGTGTGTTATTTTGCAAAATTTATATCCTACTTTTCTGCCCTCACAAGGGCCACTAAGGTGGCTTACAATTTAGAAGATACATGATAGAAATAACATTTTAAAACTATTGTATCAACTGCCCTAACATACATCATTAAAATAAACCAACAGTTAAATATATACAAAGACATAAAAACAGTAATTAAAACATTGGTTAGAAAGGAGAGATCACTGAGGGAATGCCAGACCACCCACAAAAAAAGTCTTCATCATGCTGGTGGAAGATGGAAACAGAAGACAGACAAATCTCCCTGGGCAGAGAGCTTGATGCCATGACCAAGAAGGTCTTCTCCTGGGTTGCCACCCAACTAATCTCAGAAGGCGGGTGTACCCAAAACTGGGCCTCCAAAGTGAAGAAGAAGAAATTGGATTTATATCCCACCCTATACTCTGGATCTCAGAGTCTGAGTGGTCACAATCTCCTTTAATTCCCCACCACCACCACCAGCAGACACCCTGTGTGGTAAATGAGGCTGAGAGAGCTCTTACAGCAGCTGCTCTTTCAAGGATAACTCCTGCAATAGCTATGGCTGACCCAAGCCATTCCAGCAGGTGCAAGTGGAGGAGTGGGGAATCAAACCCGGTTCTCCCAGATAAGAGTCCTTGCACTTAAACACTACACCAAACTGAATCTAGTCAGGCTGGTTCATAGGGCAGAAAGCAGTCGGTCCTTCAGGTATGTTTGTCAAAAACCACACAGGGCTTTGAAGTCAAGACTAACATCATGGGAACCAGTGCAGATAGGCCAAGACTGGAGTGGTATGGTCTCCAGTACTTACTCCAGTCAACATCCTAGCTGTAGCATTTTGTACCAACTGAATTTTCCAAATACTTTTCAAGGGTAACCCTATGAAGAGCTCACTGCAGTAACCTTATGTATCACAGTGGCAAGATCTTTTTGCACAGGATGAACTGCAGCCAGCTAACCAGTCGAAGTTGGTGAAAGTTATTCCTGGCAACAGTTGCCAGCTGCTTATCCAGCAGTAAGCCTGGGTTGAAGAACATCCCTGTGAATTGCGGACCTGTTCCTTTAAAAAGGTCTGGCCAGGGATGTAATGACTGACACATTACATCCCTGGCCAGACCTCTGCTAACCAGTAGCACTTCCTTCTTGTTGGGATTACACTTTAATTTAGTTCAGCTTAGTTCAGTTACACTTCAGTTCTAGGCATCAGTTCAGGGTTTCTACAGCCGCCATGGGATCAGATAGTGCCATCCACATATTGATGACCACACAGTCCAAATTGGTGATTTCACCCAGTGGAATTATGTAGCTGTTAAGGAGCATAGGGGACAACATGGATCCTTGCAGGACCCCATAGGCCAAAGACCAAGAAACTGAGCAGTACCACCTTCTCTGTAGTTATGCAAAAAGGTGGTGACTGTTGCACAAAAGCAGGACAGCTGAGAGAGTGGGACTAGGACAACACATTTTTTTTTTTAAATAGAAATTGAATTATGGCTATACAATGGAGCAACCTTAAAGATAACAATAGTAGGCACCAAAATTTTCAATATTAGATACAGTAAGAATCACCTAAAGTGAAGAAAACATACATAGACACATTTCAATCCTCCTGCAGTGTTTGAAAGTATATCAACTTCACAAAAAACAAAGAGAAAACCAGTCCGTAATCTTTTTTTCTGTGCTAGGATGTCTCTGGCTTCTAAGTAATCAAAAACAGAATTCCATTTGATTTCATAGCTGCTCCATTGCTGCGTTGTGAGCTGTAGAAAAGGGGATTGTGTACATTTTTTTCCAAAACACAGATCTCCCAAGGACAACATTTTATGTCTACCCCAAAGGCTCACATGGCTATAAAAGTCATTTGATTTGTTTGTGTGTGATATTTTGCTTATGTTTAGATGGTACTGGGGGAAATGTTGGGTTTGGTTTAGGATGGCTGGCTGGACGGGTCAGGCCGCCATCTTTACCTTCACTTAGCAGAGTGCTCATTCTGATCTTCAGTGCAGCAGTGTGGCCTAGTCTAATGGTTACTACACTATCTCACGAATTGCACAGAGAGCCTTTGCTTTAAGTTAAGAAACCAACACTGTTAGATTTATTTAAATAAACATAACATGCATGTGTAGTGGAGAGAAAGAGAGACGATTCTAGCTAACTATGGATGGCTTTGGATAGATAGTAGGCCAGCTGCTTAATTCAGATCAGGAGAGATACCATGCTGTTCCTACTGGTACATGCAGGGAAGAAGAAGGAAGAGGAGGAGAACAAACAGAAAGGAAGTTCCCTGAGATTACTTTCTATTGGTTAGAGAGGGTGAGTGAAAGCAGAACAGACAGGAAGGAAACTGATATTGTCCTAGCTATCTAGCTTGCTCTGTGGTGTTTGTAGTCTTGTAAGGCTGAGCAAGAGACATTCCCAGTCTGTTCTTCTAACAGGGAATTCGTTGGAGATCGTTATCTCAGCAGCCCTATCACCAATATTGCATGCTAATCTCTATTTTCTTTCAGTTGCTCTAGCAATGGTAATTTTGGATTCTCTGCAGGTAAGATACAAGCAGGAAGAATGGTAGGTAACACCTACATAGAATAAACATCAGATGTTTGAGAGAAAGGAAGGAAGGAAGGAGAGAGAGACAGGTAGAAAGAAAGCAATTTTAACTTTAAATGCATTCTTCGAGCTGTTGACTGGCTTGGCTTGGATAAATTATTTAAAGAGACAAATGCCTTCTCCAAGCCAGCCAACAGGACAGTGGGGGCTTTGAGAGCTACACAGTATGTGTGAAAGCGCCACATGTGGCTCCCCAGCCGCAGTCTGGCCACCCCTGCTGTAGATAAACTACAAACAGGGGTGGAAAGATGGGGAATAAGCATTGCACAGGAACCTGCAATTTATGCTACTGAATAATGTTGCCTGGAGAAAACTGCACAGGGAGATGAATGAAACCATCTTGAAGTCTTGAACTAATATTGAAATACTTCCTTTCAATTTTGTCCAGATATTTTGCTTAGCAGGATGCTTCAAGTTCACCTCAGTTTTCTCCTGGTGATTCTAAAGGTAAGCAAAGCTCCTTAAGAGGTCCTATGGATCTTCCAAAACTTGTTTTGAAGTTCTTTCAAAGTTTCCAAAGATATTTTGCCTGATCAAGACCCACATTTACCTTAAATTTTACTTCTGCCAAAATATAGGGTCTACTATTAATTAAATAGTAAATACAGTAAAAGTATATTATTCTATATTTCCTTCACGAATCTCAAGGCACACATTTATTTTTCTCTCCTCCATATTGAAATAGACTAAATTGAGAGAGGGTGATTGGCCTAAGGTTTCCCAGTGATATTTGCATATGAACCTAGTTTCCATAGTCCTAGTCCAGGACGCTACTCAATATTCCAAATAGTGCAGCTTTCATAGTTCTTTTAAGTGCTCTCTTACTAGTTGTTTCAAGTGTAATTGTGGGCACCCAGTTAGAAAAAAATTATCCTCTTTATTGAAGTATTGCCAGTCCTAGTATCAATAATGCCTAGTTCTCTTAATTGTTTATTTTCATGAGAAGGGGACTGCTTTGCTTCAAAGCTAGTTCAGAAAGTTTCTCTAAGTGGGAAAAATGAGTCAGAAAAGCAGAGAATATGTTAAACTCAAGCTTCTGATAATGCTCTACACTTTACAGTATACTTTTGAGGCCCAATAAACCAGTGCTTAGACTCTCTTCATATATATGGATAATCTTTTGAAAGTGTGAAAATCACAATAAACGAAGCATTCAAGAATGAAGATGAAGAAAGAGACCTGCAGGACTGAAAACACTCAACAACTTCACATTTAAGAAGGTGAATGGGATTGGTTCTTATGGTAGCGTAGCACTTATAAATGAATGTGTTAAAGAAATGTGTTTAGCAATAACTTGTACAAACTTTCTGTAGAAACATCAAGAAATAAGACTCACTGGTGAAGCAAAAATGTTTCAAGTCTAGAAGTAAAGAAATATTTGCTAATTCTCACCCTGGCAAGCTTTATACCTTAATTCACATTTGCCAGAATGAAGGCTGAATCAAGCATATGAATAATTCACAGCTGCTAGAATGAGGAGTGAATCAGGAGAATGAATAGGATGAAGAGAGGTTAAAGTTCTACCTATTCCATTATGTCTATGGTTTTGGCCAAATCACTAGATCTCTACTTCAAAATATGCAGTAGATAAATCAGAAGTACAAATAGAACAAGCTTGGTTAGAGCTGTGAAATGGAAATAGTAGTAGCCTATTGCATAGGACAGAAGGCTCAGATTTTGGGTAAGATTAATCATAAGGGACCTCCAGGTTCATCTAGTCCAACTCCCTGCACAATGCAGGAAATTCACAAATACCTCCTGCCACACCCCTGCTCTATGACCCTCTCTCTCTCTCTCGGCTTGGCTTTGCGAACGAAGATTTAAGAAGGGTGCAATAGTCCACGTTTGCTGCAGGCTCGCTGGTGGCTGACAAGACCAATGTGGGACAGGCAGGTCCGGCCACAGCAGAAGATGGCAAAAACCCCAACCACCCCTTAGCATTATGCAGCCCTTCCTGCCCTCCTTCTCATGATCTGCCTGGGTTCAACCACACTGGAAATTCTCAGGGACAAGAAAGGAAGGATATACTTGCATTACAAACTGTTTAAGTGCAATCTCCCAGAGCTCAGGGTTCTCAATAAGACTTACTAGGGACAAATCCATGCTGATGACTTCTCAACACCAAGTTAACCTCTAGATGATTACAAATCAGTCTTTTTAAAAGTAGCATATCACATGCAGATGTTTCCAAGTCAGATAGATGAAACTTCTTTTTTATTATTTAAAAATAAACTTTATTTAATCACAATCTAGCATAACAAAGATTAACCAACAATAATTAATAAGATATGCAAATAGACATAGCAAAAAGCACATCTCAACTTAGAGCAAATAAACAAACTTGCGGATATGAAAACCTTGAGTGATAATAATAACAATAATATATGTATATTATTATATATATAATATTCCATTGGTCAAGATAAGATAACGTACTGCAGAAAAGAAGTCAGAAATAAATAACCATGTGCTCAATAGTGGGTACACCTGAGACCAAAGAAAAGTAAGGAAAATAATATTGAAACAAACAAGTAGATAGAAAATTAAAATTAAAATAATATTAATATTAAAAATGTAACCAGGAGTGATAAGTCTGGTTTGAAGGGAGAAGTTCATGTTGTGACATAAAATCCAATACAGGAAACCATGTAGAAACAAATATATCATGGAGGCCATTGGAAACAGAGTTAGCATGCTCCATGACTGTTGTAATCTTCTGCATAACAAATTGGTCCCAAATTTTATCAAACCAGTCCAGCCTGGCTGTGGGAGAGGAAGATTTCCAAGACGATACAATAGTAAGACATGCAGTAGCCAAAAGAATACGAATTAAGTCCTTATGATTAATATTTGCAGTTGATTCATCCCCTAAATCTAAAAGTAGAAGTTCAGGAGACAAAGGCAGAATTTGTGAAGTTATTAAAGAGATTTGTTGTAAAACATCTGATCAACAATGCTGAAGAAAGGGACACTCCCACCAACAGTGAAGATACCAACAAGACCACAATTCTTCCAACAATGAGGGCCGAGTTGTGAATTGATCTGATGAAGTTTTCTAGGAGGAAAATACCAGTGTGTCAAAATTTTAAAAAATTGTATTTTGATATTGAAAATTGAAGAAGAGTTTACAGGGGAATTCCAAAATTTTTCCCATGAAGTAGAAGGGATATTTCTATTAAGATCTTCTTCCCAAGCTCTCTGATAATTCAATGCAGAACAGATAATTCAATCAAAAATTTATGTAAAGTTTTTAAAAGACCCTTATTAGGCATAAATGTTGTAGCCAGAAGTGTTTCGAATTCTGTGTAAGACCTACTAAAAGTTCCTAAATCTGAGAGCTGCTCGATCATATTCTTCAATTGTAGGTATTGAGACCAAGGGATATTCTTGTCCAGCAATCTATCAAAATAAGATTTTGCTCTCAACCTACCATTAAGAGTGAGGTCTATTAATCGATTCATGCCCGCTTTAGACCAGTCCTCAGAGGCGTCAGGAACCATACCTGGCAAGAACCAGGATTGATTTGTGAATACAGAAAATGGAGAAATATCAGGAGCCAAAAGGGACTTTCTACGATGTCAAAGTCTTAACATCATCCATAGAAAGACATTGTGCTGAATCAATCTAGGATGACAAAATCTCGGTAGCCATAAAATCTCTTTCAAATGCTAAGAAGCAACAGAAGATTGTTCAATCAGCATCCAATCCAACAATACATCAGAATTAAGAATGTGAGTAATATTAGCAAGGATTGAAATTGATGATAAAGTTTCAAAAGGGATACATCAAGACTTCCCAGAATAGATGAAACTTCTGAGCGCCAATTGGGGCCCAACTGAGGAACAAGTAATTCAATTAAATTTCGGGTGGACCAGCCTTCACCTGTCTATGACTTCTCTGCATGCAGGAAATATGGCTCCTATGCAGCAGTGGGGCTCATTACTATAATCTTTTGTTGTTCAGTCGCACAGTTGCGTCTGACTCTTTGCGACCCCATGGACAAAGTCATGCCAGGCCCTCCTGTCTTCCACCATCCTCCAAAGTCTGCTCAAATTCATGTTTGTTACATCAGTAACGCTGTCCATCCATCTCATCTTTTGCTTAACGCTGTCCAGCCATCTCATTTTTCCAAAACAAAAAAATCTCAAATCATTAGGATCATGCTTGAATTCTCAAAAGTGCTCTGCAAGATCCTGCTTCAAATACAAAATTCTTTATGCAAGACTTGTGTTCAAGAACACGTGTCCTAACAACACATGTAGTACTGCCGCAGTAAATTTTTAAACATGGCATAAAATGATATAAATACAACATTTGGTGGAACAGGTCGTTGTGTCCTTGAGGAACCCTGTAGTAGGGTGGACAAACTTCTTAAGTTCCAAAGACAAAGCACAAGCGGAACAAGATCAGCATTTAGAAACTTTTACATTTAGAAACCAAATTTCTACAGGTGCCATTTTTGTAAAATCAGATCTCACTAAATGGTCTGAAATATTTTTAGTTCTTCTATACCCTATTTTAGGGAAAGCACTGCAACACGGTAAATCTTTGACCAGAAACCAGAATTTCCTAAGAATATTCTGGATAGGGTAGGATAATGGTGAAAACTGAAAGGCACACGTGAGCCTATCATCACAACTCAAAGTTTCCAAATCTTGTTGCATATGCTTAGTTAACATAGAAGTTCTGGAAACACTTCTCACCCGATTACAGACTGATTTTAAAGCTGATTCCGGGTATCGTGATTTGCACTGCTTACAGATCCTGGTTTTTTCTACTTCAAAGTCTCCAATAGCAGTGGAATTACGTTTGGCTCTTATCTGAGAATAAAGTAGACTTCTTTTTCAATGGCAGTTTTATCTGTAGGTTTTCTATATGGTCTAACTACCAATGCATTGTCCCCTTTCTTAAAAACCAACGTATCCAAAAAAGCTATAGTATGGGTATCTGTCTTGTAACTAAACTTAATGGATAGATGTAAAACAAGTCTTGCCTCATCATGAGGTATATTGATAATACAATGCATTAACATCAAGGGACACTAAGGGCGTTTTCGTACAGGGCTTACCCCGGAGCGACATCCCTCTTCACGGCGCAGCGTCTGCGCAGATTTCGCACCAACTGCTCCGCAGAGCCAGTAAGAGCCGCGAAGTGCCGCGGCTTTTGCGTCGCAAATGTAAACCGCCAAAAAACAGTTTACATTTTCGATGCAAAAGCCACGGCTCTTCGCGGCTCTGCGGAACAGTTGGTGCAAAATCTGCGCAGATGCTGCGTGGTGAAGTGGGACGTCGCTCCGAGGTAAGCCCTGTGCGAAAACGCCCTAAGATTGCTTCTTTAAATATTTGAAAGCCTTCAATCTTTGCTATGAAGTCAGTAGTGTCCTTGATGTATGTGCAAGATTGGGTCACAAAGGGTTTGAGAAAAAAATCCACATATTGGCTTAAAGGTTCAAGAAGAGAGGCAGAGGCAGACATTATAGGTCTACAGCGTGCGGGAGGGACCAGTCTTATGAATTTCGGCAATGTATAGAAAACAGGTGTTCTGGAGTGTTGATTTAAAAGCCAATCCTTGATCTTATCCAAAAATATAGCCTCAGTTAAAGTAATTTGAATCAATCTCTTTACTTTATCTGTTGGATCACTCTCAAGTGGTACATAATAGGTCTGGTCATTCAATTGGTGGTATACCTCTTTAAAATAATCCGCAGTGTCCAAAACCACAACCCCCCCGCCTCATACAATTGAAAAGCAGCAATAGGAAAGTATGTTACTTATAAAATGTCACAGTTTGAATCACAGAAGGGTGTATTGGATGATTTAAAGTCTTTTAAGAGACTGGAAATATTGCAAAGTTTAATTGGTATTTTAATTAGACAAAAACAAATGAACTACAGGTGTAATCTTACATGAGATAAATTCAGGGACTAATCTTATCCTCTCACAGAGCTGGAAATATTTGAAAATCTGGCAACCACCCTCTGGGGAAACTATTGCTTTTGTAGGCAGTTTGTTCTTCTCTCCACTCCTTGTTTGTCTTGACTGTAAACAGGAACCTCTCTGGAATTATAAAGAGCCATCAACTTGATGAAAACAATCTGGAGTTTGGCTATGTGGGGTATGAATGCATATATCTTCTAAGCCTGTGTTCTTTTTGCCTGTCTCATCAAATAATTTGTTTAGGAATCATGAAAACTGATTCCCTTGTCCCCCTCATCCATTTCCACCATGAAATATGACTACATTTATACTTCTTGTCGCATTTCTTCATTCTTAGCAACTGGAAAGTACAGGTTGAAGAAAGTAGTAGAGAGGGTAGATTGGCAGTAAACAACATTGTATGTTCAAAAAGCACTCAGTTCTCTTACCTACTTTTTATTTTATACCACTGGCATTTAGGTAATAAATCAATAACGGAAAAGCTTTTTTGTCTGTCCCAAAGGAGAATGAATCCCTCTCTCACTTCTTTTCTCCCAGTATTATGAAAATGACTATCAAAAGACCCACCCCTTCCTTTAATTTAAACAACCAGCTTCCTTCACTCAAAATTAACCTGATGATGGTGGCAACAGTAGAAGCAGCGATCAAGGAGTCTTTCTGTAAGGAACCCATTTTTTTTCAGGAGTTAGAAACTTAAAACAGAAGTGTTCAAGGCATCTTTGAAACATGTAGATTTTCCAGGCAGCTGAGCAACAAAAAAGATGTGGTGGTAGGGTTGCCAAGTCCAATTCAAGAAATATCTGGGGACTTTGGGGGTGGAGCCAGGAGACTTTGGGGGTGGAGCCAGGAGACATTAGGGGTGGCGCCAAGATCAAGGCTGTGACAAGCATAATTGAACTCCAAAGGGAGTTCTGGCCATCACATTTAAAGGGACGGCACACCTTTTCAATGCCTTCCTTCCATAGGAAATAATGAAGGATAGGGGCACCTTCTTTTGGGGCTCATAGAATTGGACCCCCTAGTCCAATCATTTTGAAACTTGGGGGATATTTTGGGGAGAGGCACTAGATGCTGTACTGAAAATTTGGTGCCTCTACCTAAAAAAACAGCCCCCCCCCGAGTCCAAGATACCTGCAGATCAATTAGCCATTATTTTCTATGGGAATAAATCTCCATAGGGAATAACAGAGTTCCCAGCAGACATTTCCCTCCCCTCCCCTCCCCCCACTTTCTGACAACCCTGAAGTGGGGGGAGGGCCTCCAAACCGGGGGATCCCCTGCCCCCACCTGGAGATTGGCAACTCTATGTGGTGGATACTACTTATGCCTGGGATATTATTGCACATGTTCATTACAGTATCAGGTACACATAAACCTTAGATATATCCACTTTTACAAGTGGAAACCATCAAGGGCTTGAAGGATGAGTGCATTTTCCCCTCTCCCACTATTTCCTTTCCTGAAAACCCCCACAACCTTTCCCCTTTTCCTGCTTCCTTCTCTTCTTCTGTGGTTGACTATTCCCAGGTGGGGCCTGGATATCTCCTTAGATCACAACAGATTTCCTAACTACAGAAATCAGTTCCCCCTAAGGGTGCTTGATCCAGGTTGGGAAATTCTTGGCGATTCAGGAGTAGACCTTTGGGAGCGCTGGATTGAGGGAGTGAAGTGACCTCAGCAGGTTATAATGCCATAGAGTCTATCCACCAAAGCAGCCATTTTCTCTAGGGGAACTGATCTCTTTCAGCTGGAGATCAGTCTAATTCCAGGTGGTCTCCAGCCCCTCTGGAGGCTGGCAACCCTATTTCCCAGGGAGGAAATGGCTGTTTGGAGAGCGGAATCTATGTGTTATATCCACCCCCAAAATATCCAGGAATTTCCTAACCTGTTAGTAACCCAATCTTCTTCCCACCCAACAGCCAACCTCCCATTATCTGCTGCTGTCTTAAGCTTTCTCCCCCCCCCCCCCGGACAGTTTCTACCAAGGAAAACTGTGGCCCAGTTGTGCAATACTGGCCACTGGATTTTTTAAAAAGCAACATTGTTTTTTGTTTGTTCATTTTTGTTTTATAGGCTTGGAGCATTTTTCAGGTTTGAGAAAAATCTGCCTTGGCTGTTCACAGCTACAGTCACCAGGTATAAGTATCCTCAGATCTGGCCAACTTCAATATTAGTTTATAGATCAAGCTTTATATTACAGCTGAATGAACAAATGCCCTAAGGAACTACATACTCCAGAGCTCACTCTGCCCCGTGCATTTTTAGAAGTTATGCACACATTTTGAGCCAAAGAAGGTCCACCCCCCTCCCCCAGAAGCTCAGGTCCACCCCCTTCACCATTCTGAGGAAGGAAAATGAAGGTGAGAGCCTGGCTAAGATCCTCATGTGCCTTGGGTAATGAGTGAGTAAGAGCATTCTTCCTGTCCAGGACAGTCACATTGTGCAGGGGGTTGGACTAGATGACCCTGGAGTTACCTTCCAGCTGTATGTGATTCTATATAGTTGTCCACCTGCCCTCCGTAGATGGTCACTTTGAGGCTAAACAGGAGTTTCCAGGGAACTTCTTAGATTGAAAGAAATATCCTTTTTAACCTGCATTGCCAATTGGGTGTTACTGAACATGTCTTTAGATCTTACAGGGGTAAGTAGTAATAGTGTAGGGCAGGGGTTGCCAATGGTAGCTCTCCAGATGTTTTTTGCCTACAATTCCCATCAGCCCCAGCCAGCATGGCCACTGGCTGGGGCTGATGGGAGTTGTAGGCAAAAAAAATCTGGAAAGCTACCGTTGGCCACCCCTGGTGTAGGGTGTGTTTGCTAGTAAACACCCAAGGCATCTAACAGCAAGGCAGTGGTTGTCCAGTTGAACTCTTATGGCTGACTGGACACAGATATTAAGGAACTAACTCCTTCAGTACTGGAGTTGCTCAATTTGGTTTATGGTTTATTGGAATTTAGCGGCCCCGTGGCGCAGAGTGGTAAAGCAGCAATACTGCAGTACTGAGGTCTGAACTCTCTGCTCGCAACCTGAGCTTGATTCTGGCGGAAGCTGGATTCAGGTAGCCGGCCCGAGGTTGACTCAGCCTTCTATCCTTCCGAGGTCAGTAAAATGAGTACTTGCTGGGGGGAAAGTGTAAAAGATTGGGGAAGGCAATGGCAAACCACTCCGTAAAAAAAGTCTGCCGTGAAAACATTGCGAAAGCAACGTCACCCCAGAGTCGGAAACGACTGGTGCTTGCACAGGGGACCTTTCCTTTTCCTTTCCTTATTGGATTTATATCTTGCCCTCCCTGCCGAAGCAGGCTCAAATTGAGTGGTGAGTCATATTTTTCACAAGTAACATATTTCTAAATCTAATACATAAGCACTATGTCATGTTTTAATGAGACAGATCAATAACTTGCTTAAACTGCACACCCCTTTTCTTAAAAAAATATATTAATTTCCAGAACTGATCATGCAAACATCTGGGGTGGACATTGAACCTTGCAGAATTATGTGTTACATTGTGATATATCATATTTATGGTGATATATAGTATACTTGGCAATGCAAATATGCATTTTCAGGATTACATTCATGCCTTTAGCATCCATTTTGAAACAGTCTACTTTTGGAGACATTAAAAAGCTATTAATCAGACTATGGCATCATTTTATTTTTTTTTATCCATTAACCTCTTTTCCAAGGATAACACTGACTATTTTGCAGGCACAGAGCAAACTGAGTGAGGTCCTTACTCAGGTAAGGTAAATTACTCATCATTGCTAAATTGGCCTCAATCAAGGAGAGTATAATTGAAACTGTTTTCCATTGGCAAGCTTTTTATTTACTGTTGCTTTCTTACATTTCCAGTTTACTGTTGCTTTCTTTCATTTCCAATTTTCCATAGGCAAGCTTTTTATTTACTGTTGCTCTTTTACATTTCCAGCTTGAAATTCCACAATGCATAATTTCATGAATCAATACAGAGATTTTAGTTTCCTATATTTTTTGAGGAAAGGCTTAACATTAAATTTTGGATCCTGTTCAGAGATGGCAGTTCAAATGTTTGTCATTTCATTGTTCTCTGTGACATTAAAATGTACAGTTTTATGAAATGTAGATGTGAAAGGGTATGTATACAGGATGGGGGGGGGGGGCGGGAATGGAGCTTTAATGTAAAATTTTCCAGCTTTTTAATGTGGCATGCCAGTCTCAAGAACTAGATGAAACAGGGTTGTATTTGAACCAGCCACATTTCCTTCTGATACAAGAAGGAAGTTTATTCCCTTCTGTACTGAACTCATGAGCCTGCTTTATAGTGAGTCTAACCATTAGTAGTTCTCCAGGGTTTCACATAGATGACTTTCAAACACCTACTACCTGACTTTTTTCACTGGAGACATTAGTGACTTTTTTGCATGGAAAGCAGATGATCCACCACTAAGCCATGGTGCTTCCCTGGTAAGGAAGACATACCAGGTTTCAGCCTTCCTCCCAGAACCACTAAAGATGCATTGCTGTCTGCTTTTCTGCTAGCATTCACCACCAGCCCATCCACATATGGCTGCTTTAATGATGGCTAAAATTATAAGATGTAGCCCTTGTTATTTTTAAAGAGTACACTCAACAGAACTATTCAACAATGTAAGGTTGCATCAACAAACGTATTTCCCATTTTTCACAATATAATGTTTAATAGCTTGGAAAAACAAACAAAATGTTGGATGCTGATATGGGATAGTGATAATGAGGGCTTTTTTGTAGAAGGAACTCCCCTGATGTAGCCAATCATCCTGGAGTTTACAGTAGGCCCTGTAAGAGCCCTGTAAGCACTTGGAGGATTGGCTACATCAGGGGATATGGCCTAATATGGAAAGGAGTTTCTGCTACAAAAAAAGTCCTGGTGATAATAATCCATGGGCCAAGCATACAATCTGTTTGTCTCTCCATTGCTTCAGATGGCTGCCAGACTACATTGTAGCTATGCAATAGCTGTGGTGATGGCAGTTTTTCTCTTTGTGGTGATAGAGCTTTATTTATTTATTTATTTATATTAAGATTTATACCCCGCCCTTCTCACCTAAGTGTCTCAGGGCGGCTTACAACATAATAATTAAAACAACTTCAGTTTAAAACATTTAAAAATACAATTAAACCATAAATTAGTAAAAAACAAGATAGAATAAAACCGGCGGCCTATAGATACATTTTGTTCCATCCAAGATGTTTTACATTGTCAGCTAATGTCATAGGCCTGCCGGAAGAGGACTGTCTTGCAGGCCCTGCGGAATTGCCCTAGATCCCGCAGGGCCCGCACCTCTTCCGGCAGCTGGTTCCACCAATAAGGTGCCGTTATTGAGTAGGCCCGATCCCTGGTGGATTTTAGACGGGCCTCCTTTGGCCCGGGGACTACCAACAGGTTTTGTGAACCTGAGCGTAGTACTCTCTGGGGAACGTGTGGGGAGAGACGGTCCCTAAGGTAGGCAGGTCCTAGGCCATATAGGGCTTTAAAGGTAATAACCAACACCTTGTACCGGACTCGGAATATTACTGGCAGCCAGTGCAGACCCTGGAGCCCCGGCCGAATGTGCTCCCATCTTGGGAGCCCTAATAACAGCCGGGCAGCAGCGTTCTGCACTAACTGCAGTTTCCGGGTCCGGCACAAGGGTAGCCCCATGTAGAGGGCATTACAGTAGTCCAGCCTCGAGGTGACCGTAGCATGAATCACTGTTGCCAGGTCGTCACGTTCCAGGAAGGGGGCCAACTGCCTCGCCCGCCTAAGATGAAAAAAGCGGACTTGGCAGTGGCTGCTATCTGAGCCTCCATCGTCAATGAAGGCTCCAACAGCACCCCCAGGCTCTTAACCCTGCCCGACGCTGTTAATGGAGCGCCGTCAAAAACTGGCAGGGGGAGTTCCCTTCCCGGGCCGCAGCAACCCAAGCAAAGGACCTCTGTCTTCGCCGGGTTCAGCTTCAGCCCACTCAGCCTAAGCCACCTAGCCACTGCCTGTAACGCCCGGTCCAGATTTTCTGGGGCGCAGGCGGGCCGGCCGTCCATAAGCAGATAGAGCTGGGTGTCATCAGCATATTGATGGCAACCCAGCCCATACCCTCGGGCCATCTGGGCAAGGGGGCGCATATAGATGTTAAATAACATCGGGGAAAGCACCGCCCCTTGAGGCACCCCACAATCAAGCGTGTGTCTCCGGGACAGTTCCTCCCCAATCGCCACCCTTTGTCCCCGACCGTCAAGGAAAGAGGAAAGCCATTGCAAGGCCAACCCCTGAATCCCTGCATCGGCAAGGCGGCATGCCAGAAGCCGATGGTCGACCACATCGAACGCTGCCGATAGGTCCAGCAACATCAGCACCGCCGAGCCGCCTTGATCCAGATGTCGCCGAAGGTCATCTACCAGGGCGACCAGCACCGTCTCCATCCCGTGGCCCGGGCGGAAACCAGACTGGTAGGGGTCAAGGACAGAAGCATCCTCCAGGAAGCTCTGTAGCTGCAACGCCGCTGCCCTCTCTATAAGTTTGCCCAAAAAGGGCAAATTCGATACCGGCTGATAGTGTGCCAATTCGGTCGGATCTAACGTTGTTTTCTTCAAGAGGGGACGGACCACCGCCTCTTTAAGCGCTGATGGAAAATGTCCCTCCAATAGGGATCTATTTATGATATCCCGTATAGGATATCTTAGCTCCCTCTGGCAGGTCTTAATAAGCCAGGAGGGGCATGGGTCCAATTTACAAGTTGTTGGGCGTGCAGATAGGAGGATCTTTGTTCTCTTGCCTTGCAGGGACTTCTGAATCTGTGCTGCAGATGAGATTGATTCTACCCACGTGATGAATAGTCAGGTCAATTAAACAGTGTGTATGTGGGGAGGGGGGGATAATAGCTCCCATTGGGTTGTACAAAAATGCACATGCATTAAATAATGCTGCTAACACAAATGTAAACAAACACCAAGTGGTAAAATAGAGCCAAAGATGCAGGGCTTCGTGTATCTATGTACCAGTGCCCAAAGCTTGGGCAATAAAAAGGAAGAGCTTGAGCTTCTAACACAGATGGAGGGATATGATTTAGTAGGAACTACAGAAACTTGTTGGTATGTTTCCCATGACTGGAATGGATGGATATAAGTTGTTCAGGAAAAATTGAAAGGATTGAAGAGGAAGTGGACTGGCACTGTATGTGAGGAGATTTTTTTTGTCAGGAAATACTGAGGAGGAGGACAACAGCCCCAGTGAAAAGTATCTGCGTGAGGATAAGGGGAGGAAGGACAAACAGTAGTTGGTTGGACTCTGCTGCAGGCCTCCTGACCAGAATGAAGAGGTGGATGCTGCCCTCTTTGACCAGCTTGACAGGATATTCAAACAATATGACCTGGTAGTTATAGGTGACTTCAACTTTCCTGATGTGTGCTGGGAGACAAACTCTGCAAAGCATCTACAGTCATGCATGCTCCTGACCCATCTGGCTGACAAATTCCTTCATCAAATGATGGAGGAAGCTACAAGGGGATCAGTCATACTCAACTTAATATTGACCAACAGGCAAGAGATGGTAGATGGGGTGAAGATGGTGGGGACCTTAGGGGAAAGTGACCATATCCTGCTAGGAATCCTTTTGCTAGAGTGGGGGGGGGGGGCAAGGAAGTTTGTAGCCACATGTGTATGTTAGATTTCAGTAGGGCAGACTTTAATAAATTCAGAGGCATGATGTCCTATTTTTAAATCACCAAAGAAGACCATAAATGTTTAAACCAACCCCCTTTGGAACCAGTTGTAATAATAAGCAAGGGGAGTACTAACTAAAACCTGATGGTTTCCTCAGATGACCCTGAATTATGCATGATAGTAGATGAACCTTTAATAATCAGAGAATAACACTCCTGAACAACTATCACTTGAAGTGCGTACAGCTTAATGGGCCCCAAACCAGCACATGTCATACTACAAAACCCCTGGAAATTATTTTATGGAATCTGGCTGGTTGGGCTTGCTGCAGAAGGCAGGAAAATACATTTTTGCAGCAGAATTATAATATAACTAGAAGTAAGGCCCGTTGTGGAAAAAAATACAACGGGCTCTAGGAGGCGGCTCTGGGCAAGTGCCTGCTACCCTTGCTGTCTTCCCACCCACCTAAGTAAAGGCATTAATTTCCCCACACCTCAAGAGGAGCTTATCTTTGCTATCTAAAGAGCAGTTGATCTGGCAGACCCCATTCTGAAGCCCTAACTCCTATGCCCTCCTCAAAGTCTACCACAGAATCTCCAGGAATTTCCCATCAATATAGAAAGATACCACTGAAGGCCTCTGGCCAGTGTCTGCCACCCTTGCTGTCATCCCACCCACTCAAGTGAAGGGATTCACTCCCCCTTCCACATCTCAAGGGGAACTAATCTCTGCCATCTGGAGAGCAGTTGTAATTCTGAGTGATCTCCAGCCCTCACCTGGAGATTGGCAACAGTGGTTACCAGGAGGAAATTGTTGGTTTGGAGTCTATGGCATTGTACCTCTCTGAGGTCTCACACCTCCTCAAACCCTGTCCTCTCCAGGCCTGGCCCCTTAAATCTCCAGGAATTTCCTAACCTGGAGTTGGCAACTCTATTTCTCTGCCCTTCTGACTTCAGTTTTCCATCACCTGTGCCCTTTCTGCAGCCTCTATATAGGAAAATTAGTCTTTCTTCACAGTGAGGGGAGGGAGAACCGAAGTAGTTTATATCATTCTCTCCCCCCACCATGTGATCTGAACAACCACCCTGTGAGGCAGGTTAGGCTGGAAGTCTGTGACTGGTCTGAAATCAGTTAGTCAGCTTCCACAGCAAGGACCTGGATCTGGCATACTCCACTCTGAAGTCCTAACTCTTTTGCCCTCAAACACCACAGAATCTCCAGGAATTTCTCATCAACCTGAACTGGCAGCCTTAGTCAGCACTGGGCCCAGTGTGCTCTGCCTCAGAGGCCTGTAGTGAAACTTTTCAGACCAACAGACTATCTCTGACAAATTGTTTAATAGGGAGGAGTTGTCAGCCATTACATCAGCTTACAGCATTCCCCTCTCCTTTCCCCGCCTTTTATCTGAACAACAACTCCTCTGTGAGGCAAGTTAAGCTGGTTTGAAATCACCCAGTCAGCTTCTACAGCCCTCACCTGGAGATTGGCAAGAGTGATTCCCCAGGAGGAAAGGCTTCCCTCAGAGGCCTGTAGTGATACCTTTCAGACCAACAGTCTCTCTCTGACAGACTTTAGTAGGGAGGAGTCCTCAGCCATTACAGCAGTTTACATCATTCTCCTCTCCTCCCCCCTTTCATTTGAACAACAGCCCTGTGAGGCAGTTTAGGCTGGTTTAAAATCACCTAGTCAGCTTCTACACCCCTCACATGGAGATTGGCAACAGTGGTTTTCCAGGAGGAAAGGCCTCTCCCTCAGAGTCCATTCTGTCATATGAGCCCACTGTAACCTTGGAATAGAAAAAGTGAAGAGTATTGGCAGGTGGAAAGGGCCCCTCCCTTCTGTGATTGAACATCCGCTGCAAATCGATCAGCGCTTCTCTGGTGGTGGTGGCCAGCTGCAGCTCCGACCCAGGCTGGGAATATTACAAACAGCTGTCTGGGCGCCGGCCGGACCCACTGTTGTCACCACTAGCAGAGCCTCTGGAGACCTTGACTGCGTGGTGAGGAGGCACGAGGGGGGTCTTATCCCCCCTCGGGTCTACTGAGTTGTGCAGGGGGGTTGACGGGCTAGAAAAACCTATGCTGGAAAGGACGAAAGAACTGGGAACCCACTTTACACTATTGCACCTTGAAGGACTGGGGACCCTGCTTTGCACAATTGCACTTTGAGGACATTCCATACAACATCTGCACTAAAAAAGCACAGCAGCACTTTACCTTGTCACAACATCTATCTCAAACTGCCCCCAAGCTGCTAACCTATGATGGAATTTAACTGCTAAATTGCTGGATTGTTTTGGTTAACTAATTGTAGTTGTATTTATTGATTAACAAATAGCTATATGATAAAACATAATACTTTTGGCAAATTAATTAAGGGGTTTATTGTGAGGGAGGGTTTTTATAATTAATATGCCATTAGAATTAATTTAAGTATTTTAGGTAATTAATTTAAAAGGGAGATTGTGGGTTGGGCTTAATTGGTTAGTTAACTTTAGAATTGGCAGATACTGATAAATTAAGGGAATTTGGATTGGCAAGGACAGAGAGAGTTGGGGAGTTAATTAACCGCAGGGTGTGAGCTGTGCTCTTCTACATTTGGTCTGAGGTTGAAGCAGAGACTAGTAGGAGATGACTGGCCTGGGGATTCCAGTACTCCTGGGGAGGGGAAGGTATGATGGTGGGAACAGACATCAATATAAGGAAAGGAGGCTGAGACAAGGTGGTGCTCGGCCACCTTCCAGTCTGTGTCCCATCCCAACGGTGACAGGTAGTGGGGTTAGGCTGAATTACTCGCCTCCGTCATTCTTGTTATGCAACACCAGGTCCTGAGACCTGGGTGTGAGAGGGAGAGACTGTAGCCCTCTCCCCAACGGCTCACCCGGGATACTCAGTCTTTCACCAATCATCCTCCCTCCTTGGCCAATAGGCAAATGGTAGCTCTACTCTATGCAGATGGCACAATCTTGCTGTCTAGAACACCAGTAGGCCTTAGAAGGACTAGCAGGCGGGGGAGAAGGGTGGATCTATTCATACGAGAGGCTTACTCCTTTCGGAATCTCCCAGCCCCAGAGATCAATGATATTGAATGTGCCAGTCTGGCATGGGACGTTGAGGAGGAGTTGGCGATATGGCTGGTGTACCGTCCACCCAACGCACCAGTCATCACCTTACCATCCCTGATGGAGGCCGTAGCAGGCTGGGCACTGGATACCCAAGGCTTGTGATCCTGGGTGACTTCAATGTCCATGCTGATGGCACGGCCTCCAGTCAGACGATGGACCTAGTGTCATCCATGGCGACACTGGGGCTCTCCCAATTTTTTACATCGCCCACTCACCAGGTGGGGCACATGTTAGATTTGGTCTTTGCAGATGGGGTTTTGGTGAACGATATTACTGCTGAGGCGGTACCATGGTTGGACCACTTTGCCCTTAGGCTCTTGTGGATGTTTGGGCGGCAAGCCTATTTTGGCTCGCCTGCAGAGTCTGATGGACCCTGAGTGGTTCCAAATGGCTCTATGGGATCCCTGGCCCCCTGGCGATTCTCTTGATGACCTGGTTGAGCCTTGGCAGGGCCGGCTCTCCAGAGCCATTGATGAGATCGCACCTCGGCGCCCTCTGCACCCTCGTGTTATGCTGGCTCCATGGTATACCCCAGAGTTGCGGCAGCTGAAACGAGGGCTCAGACAGTTAGAGAGGCAATGGCGGTGTACTCGAGATGAAGCAACTAGAACGCCTTATAGAGAGTTTATGAGGTCCTATGAGATGGCAGTCAAAGCCACAAAGATTTACTTTGCGGCCAAGATTGCGCCTGCAAACTTGCGCCTGGCACAATTGTTTAGAACAATTCAGAATCTTATAACACTGCCACAAGGCAGGCCAAATGCTAGGTAATTGGAGATAGGCTGTGAGGCTTTTGCGAAATTTTTTCAAATAAGATCTTGTCGCTCCGCCACGACCTTCCCGCCACATTGGATACAGTATGTGAACTTGAAGCCCCGTGCCTGTCTTCTGGGTTAGTCCTGGATCGCTTCGACATGCTCAGCTTAGAGGAAGTTGACAGAATCCTCTCCACTGTACACCCAACAACCTGTGATCTGGACCCGTGCCCCTCCTGGCTAATTAAAGCTTGCCAGAGGGAGCTTAGATGTCCTATACAGGACACTGTAAATAGTGCAGAACGCGGCACCCAGACTGCTGTTGGGGCTCCCTAGGTGGGAGCACATACAGCCGAGGCTGCGGGAACTGCACTGGCTGCCAACAGTGTACTGGATTCGTTACAAGGTGCTGGTTATCACCTTTAAAGCCCTATATGGCCAAGGACCTGCCTACCTTAGGGACCGTCTCTCCCCATATGTTCCCCAGAGGGTACTGCGATCTGGTTTTCAAAATCTTTTGGTAGTCCCCAGGCCAAGGGAGGCCAAACTGAAAGTCACTAGGGAAAGGGCCTTCTCAATTATAGCTCCCCACTGGTGGAATCAACTACTGGAGGAGGTGCAGGCCTTGCAGTTCCACAAGGTCTTCAAGCCTTACCCAGTTCCACAAGGTCTTCAAGACTACCCTCTTCCAGCTGGCTTTTGCCTACTATGAAACTTAATGTGGAAGGAATATCGTCACCACGGAAAAACTGTAAGATGGATAACAACAAGATTTTAATTAATTGATGGTTTTAATTAGATGATTTTAATGTAGGATAATATGTATATAGGATTTGCAATATATTTTGTAAACACCTTGTTTTAACTGTTGAAATGTAGCATATTATGTTATGCCATGTGAGCCATCCTGAGCCTGCTTTGGCAGGGAGGGCAGGATACAAATTAAAGATTATTATTATTATTACTATTGTTATTTTTATTATTATTATTCCTTTTGCCTCAGTTGAAGAGAAGGGACCCCACTGTTTTCTCATGAGCACAGGCCTGTATTTGGGGGGGGGGGGGGGCTGGGGGCCAGGCACCACAAATCTTTTCCCTGTTTTACACCCTCACACCTCCTTACCTGCTCTCAGACAGACTGTCCTGGACTTCCTACAACAGGCCCTGAGGAGAAGCAGTCCTGCTCAGTAAGCTCCTTGTCAGCAGAGAACTGTCTCCGTTGAAGGTCAGTGGCCTTCTGCTGGGGTTCTTGCCTGATGGGGCTGGCAGTGGGTGGGGGAGAGCAGAATCAGCCAATGGCACAGCAGAGACAGTGTGAGCCAATCCAAGTCACATCTAACGAATGAAAATCCTCAGAATTGCCACCACGGTTGGGCTTTTATTTATATTACTGATGCTAAAACAAGAGACTTGGACCCGAATGACCATTCTCTCTATGCTAAATTTAAAGTGCCTAGAGCAGACAGGGAGGGAATATTGGTGTAATAATTTATGTTTAGCATAGTTTATTAATATAGTTACAGCTTCTACAATTCATGGTGTGGTACATTTATTTTCTAATTGATTATTTCCACCATGGTCCCTTTGTTTTTTGTATCATATTATGGACATGGCTAATAGTCTACTCAGTTTGTTTATACTGAATCTGATAAAGACCATATTTTAGGAATCTTTCCTATATCTGGACAACCTTCTCCAGATTGAACTCAGTTGTTAATGTTAAAGAAAAATCAGATCCGCACACATTTGCATGCTGCATTTTTAGTGACTATATTAAGGTCAATAGAATACCTCGTGGTTTGAGAATCCAAGTCTCAGCACTGTATATTAAGATTGAGGCATTTAGAATTAAATGGACATCAGTTTTAAATAGGTGTACAATGAATCTTATGCTCCTATTAGTAGAACAATCCATTATGGAAAATGATCTTTTAAAGGAGCAGATTCAAACTATGGAACAGGAATTGAAGACTGTAACCTCACAAGTTTATTTGACACACAAACATACAAGTTGGAAAACTCTATTAAATAGTATGAATCCAAAATTAAGGAGGTCAAGATAAAAAAAGCTTGAGAGAGATAGTAGAGACTATTCTACACCCTACATGGGTAAGGTCATAGAGCGGGCTGTAGTGACTCAGTTACAATTATTTATTTATTTATTACTTTGCATTTATATCCCGCCCTCTCCGCAAGCAGACTCAGGGCGGCTTACAGTATCATAAAAACAATCAATTCCATAAAACATATAAAACCATAATACATTTATCAGTTTAAAACTATTACGCTATCTCAATCCAGTCTGGCGGTATTGGGTTCTGACTATGACCACCAGCTTCTGTAGGATGTCCGGTGGCAGCCCATTTTCAGTCAACCAGAAAAGCCTGTCTAAACAGTTCGGTCTTACAGGCCCTGCGGAACGCCGACAGATCCCGCAGGGCCCTTATAGCTTCTGGGAGGGTGTTCCAAATAGCTCGCAAAAGCCTCACAGCCTATTTCCAATTCTCTACTATTTTGTTTGCCCTGTGGCAATTCTGTTAATGACCGAATTATACTAAACAATTGTGCTGGGCGCGAGGTCGCAGATGCAATTCTGGATGCAAAGTGTTCCTTCTTTGCAATTCGAATAGCCATCTCATAGGCCCTCATAAATGACCTATATGATGTTCTCGTAGCTTCGTCACGAGCGCGACACCATTGTCTCTCTAGTCGTCTTAATCGTCGTTTCACTGATCGCAGCTCTGGGGTATAGCACGGGGCGGATCGTGATCGAGGATGAAGAGGACGTCTGGGGGCGATTTCGTCGATGGCCTCGGAGAGCCGGTTGTTCCAGGTCTCCACCAGTCCATCCAACGAGTCGCCGGTAGGCCAAGGGTCCCGCATAGCCATCTGAAGCCGCGTTCCTGGATGACACTTCTGCACTGGACTCGTTCCAGTCTGGCTTTTGTCCAGGTCATGGGACAGAGACAGTTTTGGTTGCCCTCATCAATGACCTGCTCCGCCATCTGGATTGAGGCAGCTCAGCAGTGCTGTAGTTATTAGATCTGTCAGCTGCATTTGATATGACTGACCACCAGCTACTGTCTAGCTGCCTGACTGATGTGGGGATTCAGGAGTCCGCCTTGCGATGGCTGACCTCTTTCTTCCAAGGTCAGGGACAAAAGGTGGTGATCGGGGAAGAATTGTCCCAGAGGCACTCACTTACATGTGGCATGCCGCAAGGGGTGGTTCTGTCCCCAATGTTATTTAACATCTACATGTGCGCCCTTGCCCAGATTGTCAGGAGGTATGGGCTAGGGTGCCATCAATATGTGGATGACACCCAGTTCTATCTATTGATGGATGGCTGATCCGACTGCACCTCTGACAACTTGGACCTGGCACTACAAGCCGCGGCATCTCGGCTCTGAGTTGACTGAAGTTAAATCTGATGAAGACGGAGGTTATCTGAGTCATGGTGGCCCAGGAAGGAAGATTTCCTTGCCGGCCTTTGATGGGGTGCCACTAATACCGGCCCCAAAGGTCAGGAGTCTGGGAGTACTCCTGGAGTTCTTTCTGACTATGGAGGCCCAGGTAGCAGCTACTGCCAAGTCTGCCTTTCTCCATCTGCAGCAGGTACAGCAGTTGGCCCCTTTCTTGGAGCACTGTGACTTAGCAATGGTGATCCAAGCTACGGTCACCTCAAGAATAGACTACTGTAATGACCTCTACATGGGGCCACCTCTGACTCTTACCTGGGAACTGCAGCTAGTGCAGAATGCTGAGGCATGGTTATTAATGGGGCTCCCTCGATGGGAGCTCATTCAACTAGTGCTAAAAGAGCTGCACTGGCTGCTTATTGTGTACCAAGTCCATTTCAAAGTGTTGGTATTGACTTTTAAAGCCCTTTATGTTGCAAAACCTTTAAAGCCCGGGTACAAAACTAGACCACCAGCAGGCATTAAACACACTAAAAGTCTTTGGGACCATCTGGTGAGAATGAGATTGAGAAAAGAAAATAGCGTATCTTGGAGGACAGTGGGTCATTTTAAATGCTCTGGTTGCTCAGTCTGTCCCCAATCCTTGCAAGGGAAAGAATTTGTAAGTCCTAGTGGGGTAAGGGTCACCATAAAATATTTCAGTAATTGCCGGACACAATGGGTTGTCTATTGTTTGTCCTGCCCATGTCCCAAATGGTATATGGGAAACACCATGCAACAATTGAGGACAAGGATTTTGAAACATAAAACCCGGGTTCGCCTGGCAGTGCCAGACACCCCTCTTATTGGCCATTTTGTAGAGAAAGGACATAGAGCAGAGGACTTCCAGTTCTTCATTCTGTATTAATATGAGGGCAAGACTGGCTTGGAGAAGAAGAAGAAGAAGAAGATATTGGATTTATATCCCGCCCTCCACTCCGAAGAGTCTCAGAGCGGCTCACAATCTCCTTTACCTTCCTCCCCCACAACAGACACCCTGTGAGGTGGGTGGGGCTGGAGAGGGCTCTCACAGCAGCTGCCCTTTCAAGGACAACCTCTGCCAGAGCTATGGCTGACCCAAGGCCATGCTAGCAGGTGCAAGTGGAGGAGTGGGGAATCAAACCCGGTTCTCCCAGATAAGAGTCCGCACACTTAACCACTACACCAAACTTGGAGCAGGATGCACAGAAAGTACTATTTAGGGAAGAGACGTTTGGGGCTTTCGGGTTGGGCACCCTTGCCCCCAATGACAGCAAAAACACTTCCAATTCCAGCTTATTTCTTGTTAGAGTTGACACAGACTTAATTCTAGAAAACACATTTTAGATATAAGGATGATTTTTACATACAGATTAAGGGTGTAGCCATGGGCAGTCCTTTTGTCCCGAGTCTACCAACTTGTTTATGGCAGCTTTTGAGGAAAAAGATTTTTACAATAGGGCAACTAACCCATTCTTCAAGGAAATCCTTATCTATAAATGCTTTAGAGATATGTTTATTCTTTTCACTGACAGTCAGAAGGTTAATTTAAAAAAAAATAGACCAATTTATTACATGAAACCATCAAATTCATAGGACATAGTAACAAAACAAAAAAATGCTTGTTTAAATAACAAGCATTTATTTAACATCAACTTGCTATGAAAACCTTTTTTAAGGGTACAGACAAAAATCCATACTTGAACTGTGATTTGATTCACTCTTGACACTAGTGTGGCTATCTTCCATTGAAGCAATTTCTCAGGATAAAAAGAACATCAATGCAGTTAAAAGATTTTAGATCTGATGCTACTAATTTAGAAGTACAACTATGTGAGAGAGGATACCATAGAAAGGTAGTGTTCACGGCTAAACAGAATGTTTTGAGATCAGACAGAACCCAGACATTGCAGTAGTCTGACCATCAAAGGAATAAAACTCTTGCATGGGCTTTACAATATGCACATTTAGCTTATGGTGTTAAACACATTCTTAAAAAAAAAAACAGGCAGCTGATATAACAGGCTGCTCAAATGGTCGTCATTTAAAAAAACCTTGTAATATCGAACTATGATATCTACTTCACCATCTTTTTATTGTTAATTGTTTTATCTGTCTTAATAACTAACATATTTTTCGGTCCATTGGACGCTCCGGACCATTAGACGCAGGTGCCTGGCCGGGAGACAAGCGGCGAGATCGCTCCCTCCGCCCCCTCCGCAAACCCAGCACTTCGCAGGGAGCGATCTCGCCGCTTGTCTCCCAGCCAGGCACGCAGGTGCCTGCGTGCTTTCCCCCGTGCTTGCGTGCCTGGCTGGGAGACATGCGGCGAGATCTTTGGTTGCCTTTTGTTTTAGGCCACTTCGGATCAGCGAGGAGGTAGGGCAGTTGAAGATGGACAGTTCTGACCAGGTGTTGTATGTCAGGGAGGTTAAATTTGTGGGGGACAGGTTAGGCGGACTGTACAGAGGTCAAAATTGGTACAGCAGCAGTGGGGCTTGGCCATTATGACTGGTTAATGTGTAGTGGCGGAGCTGTGCCCAGTCAAGGCTTCGAGCAGTATTTACTGCTCAGGGGGGAGGGTGTTGGCCCATTGTGTCATTATGGCGATGCCCCCCCCTTACGAAAAATATCAATTTTGGGCAGTGTCAGGTAAGGCACTGGCAGAGCTGGGATTGGGGGGCGGGTGTAAAATTTGGAACACATTTGTTTTGAATTAGAGCCGCATCTCCGGCGGCATCAAGGGGTACAACTTCCCGCCATACGTCGAACTAGACGGTGGCAGTCAGCATCCTATAGGTTATGTTTGCATGTTGGTCTTGCATTGAGTGCGTTGGGGGCAAGTGCGCAATGGGCGGCCCACGGGCATGATTTTTTCTGTTTTTGACTGTTTTTTCTGTTTTTCAGGTGCTGGGGCTCGTAGTGAGAGGTGGCAAATTCTCAGCTGCAGGCACAGCATGGTTTCGGGTGCCCATCGGGCCAGGAGATCACCAGCGGGCACCCAGCTGGGTCCCAGCGAGTGGGCAACGGTTGAGTGGCTGGGTCTCCGTGGCCTACACTGTTCGGGGATCACGCCTCTGTTATTTCATGGGAGGAGTGTGCCTCCTCTGCACATCCTGGTCATCCATATGGGGGGTAATGACCTGGGTTGTATGAAGGGGAAGGTCCCCCCCTTTTTTCTTTGCAGGCGCAGGTGGATCTGCAGGCCATTATGCAAAGATAGCCAGGAGTCATCTTGGTTTGGGTGGCATTTTTTGTCAATAGGGTCTGGTGGTCTGCTCTGTATCCTGGGGGGATTGAACGTGCCAGATTTAAGGCCAATCGGTCCTTGCAAAAGGCCATGGAAAAGGGAGGGGTGGACATATTTCTTCCCCACCCGACATACGGGTCGAGAATGCTGACCTGTATAGGTTGGATGGGTTTTCAGTTATCTGAACTGGGTACCCGGGCCTTTTTTGAATGAGCTAAGGCAGGGGTTGCGGTCGGCTCTGGGCCGTCTGGTAGGGCGCTAATGCCTAAGCAGAGGCTTGGCATTGACGGTGGCAGGATGAGGTGTTGGCTACAGTCTTTTCAGGGGAGCACCTATGGCTCTGCACCAGTGGGTGCAGGTGGTCTGTATGAACGGTAGATGGGCTTTACGGCTCAATGCTTGGAGTGCAGATCACGACAAAGCCGCACAGGGGCGGATCTTTCCTGAGTGAATGATGCCGACAGAGCTGGAGGTGGAGTTTGGGCCTGGCCGCTCAGCACCAGTCAGATGATATTGGGCTTGTGCTGGGGGCAGGGTGGCTCGCCCTTCTAGGACAAGGTGGGGTCCTGTATTTTGACCCCAGGGCTTGTTCTTGTAGGCCTATACCTCTTGCCATCCTTATTCGTTCAAGTTATGTTTCAATAAAGCGGCCCGGGTTTTTATCCAACACACTGTGTTGACCTCTTCATTCCGACTGGGGGCGGGGGCAAAACTAGCCATGCTGTTTACGTTGTTCTTGCTGTGAGAATATAACACAGTGCACTTCTGGATGAACGAACATTTGAGTCAGAAAGCAGCAGCTCTGAAGTTCCCAACTCTATTTAAGAGCTATTGTTAACTGTTCCAGTCAACACTTCATATAAATAAATTTGTCTGCACACCTGGCTCCCTAGAAGTAAAAGATTTTCACAACCTTTATCGCTAGGGAGTATATTTTCCCAGAAACATAAGTATGGTCTGATGTCTTGGAACAGAACAGCCAATGATGCCACAGGACCATCATTCCAAATGTATTGGTTATGATTATTCATTGTAAATGGAACAGTATTCCTCAATTGTTCAAAATCATAATCTTTATTCCTCTTCTTTACAGATGAAACAGGGACTAAGACCTGGATGAATGTGATTTTAAATCATACATTCAGCTGTACATATGTTGAATGTAACATAATAATTACTCAGCATACATATAATGAGAAGTCAAGTGTATATGATACATAAATTATATGCATGCTCACTGTAACTTGTGAACAGGGCTTCTATATATATGTATACTTGATTTTCTTTATATATGCATTGAGTAATTTTCATTTTGCATTTAGGGTACAATTTGAACCCTACATTTATCCAGATACTAGTTTCATTTGTAAAGTGAAGGCACATTGGCTCTTTTTTATAAAAAAGATTTATGTACATATGTGCAGGATGTACATGTGTTCTCTGTAACTTGTGAACAGGACTTCGATGTACTTGTATTAGCTAGTTACAGTCATGGGTGGGATTGATATAAAATTAAAGAAAAGGAAAATATTTTCTAAATACCAGCATATACATTCAAATTGTATGCTTCTTAATAATGGGAACACTTATTTTTCTACAAATTAAGCAGAAAGACACTCGCCATGTAGATAGAATTATTAGGATGCTGTATCAAAGCCATTCTCATTTGTTTCCCCCAACAGCAGCCTAGTAGCTTTTTACAAGCATGCCATTGTTACAATAATTTTTCAATAAATAATATCTTCTATTGCCTGCAGCTTTTAAATTGTGCATTTGTTTAAATGTGTGGCATGGGAACTGGCAAAATTGCATAGATTGCTAATTGAATAATGCTTTTCATTGAGATGCTAACATTGAACATATATTTTGTTTTCTTAATTTCTGTTTTACTCAGTCCCCCCCCCCCCATCATGCTAAATTCCACCACATAGATTGCACAAGCTCAGATATTTGCACCCAGTAGAAATAGCTGGCTTTCCTAACTGTTTTGCACAGGAAATTGTGCTTGCAAATACCTTGATTAAATTCACATTTCTGATGCTAAGTTCTTCAAATCTATTGTTGAGGGAAAAAGTAAATTTACATTTAAATGTACTCTGGCTAGGAGTTAAATCCCAATTTAACTCCTGTCAACAAAAATTAAGCTTATATATACAAAGAATCAGCTTGATAGACTGACAATCATGTATGATGCATATGACTTTGAATCTGGTGCTGGTTAATACTGTCTGAATAGGCAAATAATTATAAGTTACAGACCAAAGACTTAGGAACTTAAAGGCTGTTTTCTAAAAAAAAAAAAAAAAAAAAAAAAAAAAAAAGCTCAATTGTGTTTCATGGGTTTGAGATTTTTTAAAAAGCTGCATTTGATTAGTCACTGATGGGAAGAAATAAAATTCCTGCACTATACATACATTTAAGGGAGTCCCAAAAGCAAGCACTTATAGTGGTAATTCTTAAAAGCAGGTTCACAAATGAGAAAGCATTACAAATTGTTTTAAATGTATTAACATTTCAGATTTCATTGGAACGTCAAATGAGGCTTGACTATGGGTCACTAAACTAGCATACTAAGTGCACCTGAGCAGCATTGCAGGCAACTCAAGCTTTAAAGAGTGTAGCAACTGCAGTTTGCACACCTGTAATTGGTTTCTCTCATTTTGTTTAAACCCCTTCAAATGTCTGCTTAATCCTACTTGCTTATAAGCTTTTTTGGTGACCTCACCACCCTTACATCACAGCCTCCTGGATGAATTAGCAAAGAATTTGCCTTTGTTGTAATTCCTTAAGGACTGAAAGGTATTTTTTTAGGAGGGCCTTTGAAGCCACTTAGCTGAACTATAGCTGGTTATATCTTTAAGACTAACAGTCTTTTAAATTAATATTATTCAGGGTTTTTTGGTATAAAAAGCCCAGCAGGAACTTATTTCCTGATGTCACCATTGTTCCACACAGCGTTTATTGTAGAAAAAGCCCAGCAGGAATGCATTTGCATATTAGGCCACACCCCTGATGCCAAGCAAGCCGGAGCTGCATTCCTGTGCATTCCTGCTCAAAAAAAGCCCTGGTGGTATTCATTAACTTTCCAGGCTGTTTTTTCAAGTATTTGGTATTTTTATATTGTCTCATTTTTAAATGGTTTTCATTTTGTTTCAAGCCTTGCATAGCATGGCTGAGAAACTTCCTGTTCCCTATCAGGTCTCCTACCACTGCTGAGCTGAATGGCAGGGCACAAACTATGGAAGAAATGGGTGGGAGACTGGTTTCACCAGCCATGCTGTGATTTCATTTCTGGTGCAAACCAGATGTGACATAAATGCATCTGGCAACACTTTAGCATTTGCCCCAAACCCTATAATTAAACCATATAATTTAAACATTCTGTGGTGAATTCTAAAGTGTTGCCTTCTAAACATCTATGTCACTTTTCGGTCACACTGAAAGTAACATCACTGCATCACCAGCGTATTGTGCTGTCACAGGTTAGTATAAGCACTGATGCCAGCCTCAAGATGGCAACTCTAGCTTCTGACCCCATTAAACATTCTGTGGGAGAAAGTTGGGTCTATCAGTATTTTAAATGAATAAAAATAACAGAAACTGCAGCTCCTTCACTAGTCTATGTATTGGGAGGAATGATAATTGGATTTGAGCTGAAGTGAGACAAGATGCATAAGGGTTAATTTTAGCCAACATAGTCAAAAAACAGAAGCGAAATTTAAGGATGCTGCATATTTTAATTTTCATACTAGACACAGCTTGGAGCTTCACAAGTGCAAGAGATTAGATAAAGGGGTTTTCTTGGCAGGGAGAAATGAAAGTAGGATAAAGGTTAAAGGATGGGGTGCACAGGTAGACACTGAGCATGTTTAATATCCTTATGTATATTCATTATCACACCCAGCATAGATAATTGCTTCATTTACATGGTCATACATTATATGTTGAGGGGATGGGGGTCATATCAAGGAGTTACATGTAGAAGGCGGGCAGAAAGCCTTTACTCCCTTATTACCTCAGCCAATGGGGAATGGAGGCAGGGACTTGCGGCCGGTCTTAGGAATAAAATGTGCTGTTTGTATTGTGTACACTGAGCTGGTCTTGTAAAACTTGCTCCTACTGATCAGTAAAACTTTGGAAATGGATCTACCTGCCTGACTTTTTTTTTCTTTTGGAGTTCAGGGGGAATCCATTTATTACAGTATTCTGCCTGCTGTTCATGAACCCTACCACTGTCCGACCTGAAATAAAATTGATATTTAGTATGTGAAATCTTACTGGCCAAAAAGGAAAGTTACCCCCCTCATCTGCTTGCAGAGACAGCAATTAGCAAAAAGAGGAACAAAAGATATCTGTAGCTTGCTGGAACCAGTATATGAAGTAACACAACTGGGAAAGTACCTAAGAACACAAGCAAAAGTGTAAACATGTTTATGATAATGAATATTGCTTTAAAAGTATTACCAGCAATAATGCCATGTATGGAAAACCCCTGCTTGCCTCCTCCCTGTTCCTTTAGTAAAATGACGCTGATAATGATGTATGGGAAGTGGAACAGTCTTTAACTGTAACTGATCTGTCACTTACTGGAATTGATAAACTGCCAATATAAAAGCTATGATTTGAATGTAATTGGGGCTCCAGAATTTTGGACACGAGTCCATCTGGGGTCTGTGCACGTTAAATAAACATTTTCTTGGGGGGAGTTACTCCTCTGCTTGGCCCCCCGGCCAGCTCTGGGCTGCCATCAGGGAGACCAAAGGACCGGTTGGGATCCCCAGCCGATTTCAGCTGACCGGCTGCTGTTGATCACCCTCGTCAACCCGGTTGGTCGCAATGCCAACCGGATCACCTGAAGGCAGCTGGAACCAGCACTGAGTAACAGACCTCCGGAGGTGAGTATAAAACTGCGTTCAGCAACTTTAAGCTAAGGATCCCTCCAGAAGAGACTGCTTGGCTACCGCCTGTCTTGGAGGGAAGAAGGGGCTTGATCACCCCCTTGGCATCACACTAGTACAGCCCGTTGGACAGGGAAGACTGTTTTCCCCCACCAGCGCCCTTGAAACTATGAACACCTAGAGATTGCATTGGGATGATATTGTGGTGTGATTGTGTGTGACTGAGACATGACATTAGCTGGAGGCAGTGGCCATCACAATGTGAGTGTTGACCCTCCATTAACGTGTTTCTCAATTGGGCGACCGCATTGAGCTGTGAACGAGGGGAAGCGTATGATTAAAGGTACCCTCCTTGTTTCGAGATCCCAGATTCCTCACCAGCTTCTCAACCACCCCTTCCCTTGTGTTCTAAAGGTGTCTTGTCTGTCTGGTTCACCATGGGTGGAACGCAGTCAAAAGGAACACCCTGGGACTGCATGATTGCAAATTTTGACAAAGGGTTTAATGGAGATTACGGTGTAGATTTGACTCCCGAAGTGTTAAGGAAATTTTGTGAATTAGAGTGGCCCACCTTTAATGTAGGATGGCCACCTGAAGGTTCTTATGACTGTATGATCGCCCAGAGGGTCTATGTAACAGTAATGGGTGTCCCTGATCACTCTGATTAATTTCCATATATTGATCAGTAGTACAGTTTGGTCTATGACCCATCAAAGTGCCTACAGGCTTGCATAAAAGCATCTAAGGTGACTGTTTTGGTTCTAAAGCCTAAGACATGATTTGGGAGACCTCCCATGGGCAAGAACTCCCCCTTACCCTTGTACAAGAAAGGCATCTTGGTCTGAACAGGCCCCTCCTGTCTTGCAGCCACCTTCAGATCCTGAAATAGACTGGCTTCCTCCTTAAGTGCCAGCAGCCGCCCCCTTTGCCAAGGGAACCCACAGTACAGGCACAGGAACACACAGCATCTCAGACAGCAGGGTCACTAATACCCAGTGCCCCACTGCCACAAGATACACACCCAATGGTCTTAAGGTCCGGCACCATGCTACTGTCACAGCCACCCCCTCAGCTGGGCACTCTGCTTAACCCTGCTTCTACAACTTGCTCTTTGGATGAGTCTACCTTAAGCCCCCAGTCGAGATTCCAAGTGCAGACGGCATTAACTCCTATAGTTGCGGTCCAGCCAACTTCATGAGACCCTACTGAGACCCCATTGTATCCCGTTAGTGGCCTCCTCTTCTTCAGGCATGTCTGATGAATTCCTGCAACTTCCTGATCCTACCCCCGATGGGCCTCCGAAGGCACCTCTGCTCACCTCCATCAGGTGACCCCTGCTGCACATGAGATGCCACTTAAACAAGTTCAGACCCCTCGGTTTGTGGGTCCCACTGGGAGGATAGAAGGAAGGCAGAACTGCTAAATCTACATGCTGTTCTTGGTCAATTTGCTTAATTGGAAGACCCAAACCCCATTCTTTACTGAGAAGCCAGAAGCTTTCATTAACTTAATCACCAGTATTATGGGCACTCATCAACCCACCTTTTTAGATTGCCAGAAACTCCTCTTGACCCTCTTTACTACTGAGGAGCACTAGCACATATTGCACGTGGCAAAGAAAGACACTAAAAAGAGATTACCAGAGAATGAGGCTAACTGGGAAGACTGGCTCCAACTTCATTTTCCTGACATTGACCCAAGATGGGATGCCAATCGAGAGGGTCATGCCCACTTCTTAAGTCAATACTGACAGTCACTGTCAGCAGGCATGAAGCAAGCGGCCAAGAAACCTATTAATATGAGCAAGATAGTAGAGGTCATCCAGAAGCCAGACAAGTTCCCAGGCACCTTTCTGGAATGCCTATATGAAGCTTATTCACCCTTTGACCCAGAGGCCCAAGATAACCAACGGATGTAAATAGTGCATTCATGAGCCAGTCGGCTCTGGACATTAAGCGAAAACTGCAGAAACAAGAAGGCTTTGCAGGAATGAATATTACTCAACGCCTGGAAATAGCTCACAAGGTTTTTGTCAATCGAGACCAGGAAGCTAAGAAGAATGACAAGCATAATTTGAAAATGAAGGCTAATCTACTAGTGGCCGCCATAACCAGCCAAGGCACTGCCCGCTCAGGTTTCAGGAGGCCAGAGAAGGGATTGGAAAAGGGGCTGGCGAGTGGTGTCCGACCCCAATTGGCCCAAAATCAGTGTGTATTCTGTGGCGGAACAGGCCATTGAAGAGTTCTTGTGCCCAGAGTTTTGGGAGCAGCAAATTAATGAGGAAGGACAACAGGTGCGACTGCCAAAAGAGGCCAGCGAAAACCTGGACTGGCACCCAGGGGGGCAATGGTAAAACTAGGGGTGGGGAAACAAAAGAACCTTTCTTCGGCTTGAGGCTAGGTAGTAAATGGTAAATACAACCCGAACCTGTGCCTGACCAGAGCTGAATTAGCTGAAATGGATCTGCACCCAGAGAAGAAAACCCTTCCTTGGCTTTCTTCCATTGATGAGTATGATGACTATGATTCCCAGTGGGAAGACTAGGACAGACCAGGTCCCCTCAAACCTGACCCCCGGGAACCCATGGTTAGTGTTGAAGTGGGGAGCCAGAATATAGACTTTATGGTTGACACTGGAGCGGAACATTCAGTGATAACGACAAAGGTAGCTCCTTCAGTAGAAACAAGTGTCCCAGTAATTGGAGCTATGGGAAAATCAGCCCTAAAACCTTTCCTTCAAAGGCAAGTGTGTGACTTAGACACTCACCAAATCCAGCATCAGTTCTTATATATGTCTGAATGTCCCTTACCACTGCTAGGGTGAGATCTATTATGCAAATTGAGAGCAGAAATATCCTTTGAAGAAGATGGCCATGCCACCTTAAGATTTAGGAGGCATCCTGGGATGTATGTTCTGACCTGCCCCATGGAGAAAGAATGGAGGCTATTTCAAGAAGCCCCCGTAAGTTTGGTGTCCATTGATAAATGGTCCATGGTACTCCCTGGTGTGTGGGCAGAAGACAATCCACCAGGCCTGGCTAGAAATTGTGCCCCAATAATAGCGAAAGTAGGGCCAGGAGCTCAACCTGATACACAAAGACAATATCCCATTCCTCAACAAGCGATTGAAGGAATCCAGATACATCTGGACAAGCTGTTAAAATATGGGATACTTAAAGAATGTCAGTCGCCATGGAATACTCCCTGCTCCCAATGCAAAAGCCAGGAGGAGATTTTAGGCCTGTTCAGGATCTTAGATTGATTAATAAGCATACAGTGACTATCCATCCAGTTGTGCCGAACCCCTATGTGCTGCTGGGACTGGTGCCACAGCAAGTGGACTGCTTCACTGTTTTTGATTTGAAAGATGCCTTTTTCACCCTACGACTCACCCCAGTGAGTCAGCCCCTGTTTGCGTTTCAATGGGAAGAGAAAGAGATGGGCAGAAAGACACAATTCACTTGGACTCAATTGCCACAAGGATTCAAAAATAGTCCAAATCCTTTTGCATCAGCATTGTCGCAAGATCTTCAGAATTTTAATTCAGAGCCAGGAAAGAGTGTGCTTCTCCAATATATTGATGACTTGGTCATTGCGGTGGTGGGGAAAGACCGTTGCCACCAGGCAACTCTTGAGCTTCTCAACCTGCTATGGAAAGCTGGATATAAGGTCTCCAGGAAGAAGGCCCAGCTGTGTATGCCCCAGATACGGTACCTGGGATTTCATATCTCCCAGTGGATGCGGGCGCTGGGAAAAGAATACAAGGAAGCTGTGTGCGCCATCCCAGAACCCACAAGCCGACGTCAACTGAGAGAATTCTTGAGGGCTGCAGGTTTCTGTAGTATCTGGATTCCCAATTTTGCCCTAATTGCAAAACCCTTGTACAAAGCCACAAAGGGGGGTGAGCGGACACCATTTCAATGGGAGGCCGAGCAACAGAAAGCCTTTAAAGAGCTCAAAAGATTGCTGCTAGAAGCCCCCGCCTTGGGATTATCCGATGTAGAGAAACCATTCACTCTCTTTGTGAATGAAAGAAATGGAGATGCAGTTGGAGTCCTCACACAGATGTTGGGGTCATGGCACTGGCCAGTAGCTTACCTATCTAAGCAGTTGGATGCAGTGGCAAAAGGATGGCCAGGTTGTCTTTGAGCAATCGCGACTGCAGAACTCATCAAGGAAACTGATAAACTGACCTTAGATCAAGAGCTGGAAGTAAAGGTTCCCCATGCAGTTCAGGCTCTTCTAGAATATAAGGACAACTACTGGCTCACCAATAGCCGAATGACAAAGTACAAGTCCACAATGTGTGAGAACCCTCAAATTCAACTATCAGTTATAAACTCCCTTAATCTGGCCTCTCAATTGCCTATCATTGATCAACCTGTGACCCATGATTGTATTCAAACTATGGATGAAGTATATTCAAGCCGCCCAGATTTGACTGACGTGCCCCTGCCTAACCCAGAAACTGAATATTATATAGCAGCAGATATGTACAAGACAGAGAGAGATGGGTCAGATATGCAGTAGTCACCTTGAAGAGCATTGTGGAAGCTAGGCCATTACCTCCAAGTACATTAGCACAAAAGGCTGAATTAATCGCCCTCATCAGAGCCCTCGAGTTGGCAGCCCGGACAAAGGTCAATATATATACTGATTCGAAATATGCATTTTTGACTCTCCATGCCCATGGAGCCCTGTATAAAGAAAAGGGACTAATAAATTCAGCAGGAAAGACTACCAAATATGGTTGTGAAATCCTGAGACTCCTAAAAGCTGTTTGGGCTCCCAAGGTTTCCGTCATGCATTGCAAAGCACATCAAAAGCCACTCAGTCCCATAAGCAAAGGAAACAGAAAGGCAGACGAAGCGGCTAAAATGGCAGCTGCACAGCAGTACCAAAGAGAAGAGGTTGTTTGTCCTGTGTTTCACTTTAAACTTTCTGAATGGTCTCCCTGTTACACCAAGGAAGAAACATGGGCAGAAGCTCAAGGAGCATCTATAATCCACACCCAAAGCTATCATGTTCAGGGATGGATCAAGTTGCCAGATGATCATTTGTCCATCCCAGAAACTGTAGCTTGGGCCCTGGTGCAGTGAACTCATGAAGGAACACACTATGGGAAGACAGCAATGGCAGAGCTATTAGGCAACTTTATATCCCAAAGCTACATAAGTTGTGTGCCACAGCCGCAGCCAGGTGTATAACAAGCATCCAAAACAACCCTAGACAGGACCCCAACCAGCCACCAGGAATACAGCACACAGGGACTACCCCTTTTGAATCTATAATAACAGATTTTACTGAAATGCCCAGATCAGACCCATGGAAGTACCTACTTGTTTTTATTTGCACCTATTCTAATTGGATTGCGGCCCCGGAAGTGGTTAAACACATACTAAAAGATCTCTGCCCAAGCTGGGGTCTCCTGATAGTAATTTCATCAGACAACAGACCTTCCTTCATTCACAAGGTAGTCCAGGGAGTGTCAAAAATGTTGCACATAGAATGGCGGTTGCATGCCTGTTACAGACCTCAGTCCAGCGGGAAGAGTGAAAGAGCAAATAGGTCCATAAAGAACCAGGTGGCTAAACTATGTCAGGAAACCAGCCTCAAGTGGCCTGCAGCCCTTCCTATTGCCTTGTTCAGGTTGAGATGCTTACCTACCAAGAGGCTAAAGTTATCCCCGTATGACATGGTTTATGGCAGGCCGCCTCCCATGATAACTGGTGTAAAGGGAGACCTGCATCAGGTGGGGAACTTGATTTGGCATCAAGAAATTCAGTCCCTAGGAAAGGCCATGAATGAAATATCTAAATATGTGTTGGAAACTCTCCCTCTACAAGTGTACAATCCAGTGCATTTCAGCCAGGAGACCTGGTATGGGTAAAGAGTTGGAGGACTCGACCCCTTCAGCCTAGGTGGCGTGGCCCTTTTACTGTTCTGCTCTCTACCCTGACAGCGGTTAAAGTTGACGGACTAGCGGCGTGGGTACACTAGGCTCATCTTAAGCTAGCCTCTCTGGATTTGCAGGTGCAGACTGTTCCTGGCCCAGGACTAAAACTTAAGTTCACTAGGCGACCTCTAGATTCAAGCCCACCGACATGGTTGAGTTAACAGGCATCTTAGATGGCCCCCTGCTCCAGTCACAAAGCTGACTTGGTTTAAGCACAGGATAAGATTCCAGCAGCAGAGCAGTGCATCTGACCAAGATCAGGATGCCTTTGCGAGATGTCACTAACGCCTGATTATGTGGTGGGAGATGGTAAAGAGTGGGATAACAGAACCTGATTCCAAATTTTAATTAGACCCTGGTTAGAAGCATCAAATGGTTCACCAAATCTTGACTTATTAACCTTTGAGGGGTTGGAACAACTTTGTCCCTCATATCGTGTCCAGACCTGGGGTTATAGAACCATGGACACAACTGTGCTTCTAATATATGACCAGAATAAAAATAAAAGGAACCAGTGGCCTGATTGGGAACCCTGATAGTTTTTAAGAGGAAAGGAGGGATTCCCGATCCAAGCATGGTGAATTTGTGCGAAATATTGCCCTGAGGAATGGCATATAAATTGGGCTAACCAAGTAACTTTGCTGCTGCCTCAGTGGAACAATTTCCATCACAAAGAGTGCTGGAGGTGTCCGAAATATTAAAAGGTAAATTGTATTAGTGTTTTATATATGCTGTAGGTGTTAATATCTACATAGCAGTGGCTCTAGCAGGAGGGATAGTGGGTTGCATAGACTTCATAATATTTGCTTGTTCAGGAGAGTGTTGTGCAAAGCAGTGCCCGAATAAGAGCTCAATTGAGGTCTTGCCCCTGAGGCTAGAGTCTGTATTAGAGGTTACAAATTCAGGGGAATCAATAACTTCTAGCGAGTTTTGATGGGAGGAAACCTTAATTCAAGGACTTAACCCTTGGCATCCAGAAGACATACAAGTGGTAAAAGATGTCTACCTAGTTACACAGGATGAACTAGCTGAGGTGGAGAGAGCCTTAAAAGGCAATAAGGTAAAGGAAACAAGATTATAAATGATTTAAAAATTCCTTGGAGAACATCATTTTCATGATAATTGGAGGGTGCTTAAGCATTTTTATAATATTTTACTTCTGTATACTCATTAAGTGCATAGTTAGTGCTTTGGCAGCCCAAACTAAAAATGAAAGGGCTGTGGCTGATGATGATAATGATCCTCAGGAAACTGGGTAAGGTGGAACAAATTATAGCTGCTGTGGCCAAAAGTGCGGCTGAACTCTAAGGAGCACATGGAGCAGACAATGTTGCTGCAAAAATATTTGCAGGAGCAGTAGAAGTTGCAAAAAGCCAAGTAGAGCAAATACTAATGAACAGAATCAGGACACCTGTCTCCTAGGAGGTACCCCTACTCACCCACTCCATGGGCCTATTCAATACTTAGCTAAGATCACTAACTTGTCACATTGTTGGTTATGTGCTCACATGCACAAAATGGGAGGTCCTCTCACTTGGAAACTTTTCCAAAATGAAGATTGGTGGGAAAGTCACAACAGTAACGAAGGAAGGGGCACCCGGGCACTGTGGATAAACACCCCCCTTGGAGAGACATGTTTCCATTTGAAGCTTTTCGTCTCAGACTAAATATGATGCTTGGAATCAGCGCCAAGCTTAATAGGACAGTGTACGATTTACATCCAGTTTCAGCAAATCAGTATAGCCTCTACCAATGGTGTGTTAGAGGGAGTGGTACTGGCCCATATATAGGAGAATTGTTGGAAAGCCAGTGCTCTTGTGTCCAATACCTTCATCCCGATAAGAGCGGGTGGCAAACTAACTGTTCAACTACCCTCATCAAACTCCGTAATGGGTGCAACCAAACCACTTATGCAAATAGGTCCTGCATTAATTCGAGTGTGTGCTCTAGGACAACAGGGTTTAGGAATTATACTTTACAACAGGGGTGGCCAATGGTAGCTCTCCAGGTGTTTTTTTGCCTACAACTCCCATCAGCCCCAGCCAGCTTGGCCAATGGGGCTGCCCTGCCTTACAAGTTAACACTGTGGGGATCTTATGGAAATATAACACCACTAAATGCGTAAACTGCCACTCTATGTGGCTGATCATGATCATGATGTTGCAAGTCTGTAATTCTTCACAGTATGCCTTGACTCATAAGCTACGCCACCTTGGCTGCAATGCCACACGCACCCCAGGAACAAGAATACTCATAACCAGGCCAGGTACTTATTGGATGTGTGGAAATATGGGTTATAAATACCTACCACTAGGCTGGAAAGAATTATGCACCGTGGCACATCTATCCCTCACAGGATACGCAAAATAAGATGTCAAGGCGCAAGAAGTGTTTCATCTAGGAAATTTCTCCTCTCATTGGTCCCGTCGAGAGATAGAATTGGGCTTGAGTTATGGATTCCTGGATTTCCTTAAGTCAGTAATTCCAGGATGGGGTATACATGATTTATTGATTTACACCAGAAACTTATCCAGAATCCTGCAAGAAGGCCTAGAAAGCACTGCAGAGTTCCTGTTCACTTTACAGAAAGAAATTGATAGCTTATCTAACATAGTGCTTCAAAATCACAGAGTATTAGACAAGCTTTTAGCTGAGCAGGGGAGGGCTTGTGCCTACCTCGGCAAAGTCTGTTACTTCTATGTTAACAAATCAGGTAAAATTTTAAGAGGTGTGAAGACCTTGAGAGGCCTGGTAAAGAAAACACAAACAGATGACCAGGCTTTGAACTTGGGGGGAGAGTTGTTCAAATGGCTTACAAGTTGGCTCCCCAATGTTAGCTGGCTCTATGAAGGATGTATTCTGCTTATAGTCTTAGTAGTTCTGGGCATCCTGCTTTGCTGCTGTGTTCACTGTCTCCCTGAATGTATGGATGGTATAACAGCAAAACTAGTTAGGCATATATACAAAAGGAGAGATGCTTCTCATAATGATTATGAAGTAATGATGGCAATAAATCGGGAGTGATATTTGGCTAGTCAAACCACACAATGAAGTGTCATGCATGGTTTGAAAGGGGGGAATATAGTAGGCCTGGAGACCTGAAATAAAATTGATATTTAGTATGTGAAATCTTACTGGCCAAAAAGGGAAGTTACCCCCCCCCCCCCCCATCTGCTTGCAGAGATAGCTATTAGCAAACAGAGGAACAAAAGATAGCTGTAGCTTGCTGGAACCAGTATATGAAGTAACGCAACTAGGAAACATAAGAACATAAGAGAAGCCATGTTGGATCAGGCCAATGGCCCATCCAGTCCAACACTCTGTGTCACACAGTGACCAAATATATATATATATATATATATATATATATATATAACAAAATTTTAGCCAATTAACTCGTGATTTGTGATTATTATATTGATTGGGTCTGATTTTTATATGTTATTTGGCAAATAAATTGAGGGTTACTAGAGAAGGATTATATTAATTATTGCCACTGATTTATTATATGTATTTTACCAATTAATATAAAAGATCGTGGGGTGGGTTTAACCGGGTTGATTTGGAATTGGGATTAGTGGTGTGGAACGGATTGGGGAGTAGTTAAGGGTGGTGCTAAAGGGCTCTAGGAGTGGCTACAACAACAACAACAACTACCACCAGTGGGAGATGACAGGCCCAGGGATTCCAGTGCTCATGGGGAGGGGGAGGTATGGCGGTGGGAACAGACAACGATACAAGGGAAGGGGACCGAGACCAATTAGGGCTCGGTCACCTTCCAGTCTGCGTCCCATCCCAAGGGTGGCAGGTAGTAGGGCCAGATTAAATAACCCACCTCCATCATTGGTGTTATGTAATGCCAGGTCCATTAATAATAAGACCTCTGTCCTCCGAGAGTTTTTACTTGATCAGGACATGGACCTGGCTTGCGTGACCGAGACCTGGATACAAGAGAGAGATCTGGAAGCTCTCTCTCCAACAGCTCCCCAGGGCTACTTGGTCTTTCACCAATCACAGACTAGTGGGCGGGGGGGAGGAGTGGCATTGTTCATACGTGAGGCTTACTCCTTCAGGGCACTCCCGGCCCCAAAGATCGAGGGTATCGAATGTGTGGGGCTGGCGTGGGAGGTTGGAGAGGGGTTGGCGATTTGGCTGGTGTACCGTTCACCTAGCACACCGGCCAACGCCTTACCATCCCTGCTTGAGGGCGTGGCAGGCTGGGCATTGGAGCACCCAAGGCTGATGATCATGGGCAACTTCAACGTCCATGTGGATGACCCGACCTCTAAGCCGGCGATGGACCTAGTGTCATCCATGGCAACACTGGGACTCTCTCAATTTGTCACAACCCCCACCCACCAGGCTGGCCACATGTTAGACCTGATCTTTGCAGCCGGGGTTACAGTGGATGATGTAACTACAGAAGTGGTGCCATGGTCGGACCACCCTGCTCTCAGGGCTCGTATGGACATTCCATCCCAAACCCGCTTAGGCGACGAGCGTATTATGGCTCACCCGCGGAGCCAAATGGACCCAGAACGGTTCCAAATGGCTCTCCGGGATCCCTGGCCCTCTGGCGGTTCCCTCGAAGGCCTTATTGAGTCCTGGAAAAGCCAACTCTCTACAGCCATTGATGAGATCGCACCTTGGCGCCCTCTGCAACATCGGATCAGACTGGCTCCATGGTATAACCCGGAATTGCGCCAGCTGAAACAGGGCCTCAGACGGCTAGAGAGGCAATGGCGGCGTACTAGCGATGAAGTGACTAGAACATCTTATAGAGAATTTATGAGGTCCTATGAGATGGCAGTCAAGGCCGCAAAGAAGACATACTTTGCGGCCAAGATTGCGTCTGCAAATTCGCGCCCGGCACAATTATTTAGAACAATTCGGACTTTAACTACACTGCCGCAAGGCAAGCCAAACGTTAAGGAATTGGAGATAGGCTGTGAGGCTTTTGCGAAATTTTTTACAGACAAAGTCCAATCGCTCCGCCGCGACTGACCCGCCAAGTTGGATACAGTAAGTGGACTCGAGGCTCCGTGCCTGCCTTCTGGTTTGATCCTGTATCGTTTCAACCCCCTCAGCTTGGAGGAAGTTGACAGAAACCTCTCTGCTGCACGCCCAACAACTTGCGATCTGGACCCCTGCCCCTCCTGGTTAATTAAAGCTTGCCAGGAGGAGTTACAATGTCCTATATGGGACATCATAAATAGATCTCTTTCAGAGGGTCTTTTTCCAACTCCTCTGAAAGAGGCAGTGGTCTGCCCTCTCTTGAAAAAAATTACATTAGATCCGGCCGAATTGGCGCATTACCAGCCGGTCTCAAATTTCCCCTTTTTGGCAAAGTAATAGAGAGGGCTGTGGCGTTGCAGCTACAGAGTTTTCTGGATGACGCTTCCACCTTAGATCCTTTTCAGTCCGGCTTTCGCCCGGGCCACGGGACAGAAACGGTGTTGGTCGCCCTCATGGATGATCTCCGGCGACATCTGGATCGAGGTGGTGTGGCGGTATTGCTGTTGCTAGACCTATTGGCGGCGTTCGATATGGTCGATCACCGGCTGCTGACCCGCCGCCTCGCCGACGCAGGGATTCAGGGGTTAGCCTTACAGTGGCTTTCCTCTTTCCTTGAAAGTCGGGGACAAAGGGTGGCGATTGGGGAAGAGCTGTCTCAGAGGCACCCACTTAATTGCGGAGTGCCTCAGGGGGCGGTTCTCTCTCCAATGTTATTTAACATCTTTATGCGCCCCCTTGCTCAGATCGCCCGGGGACATGGGCTGGGTTGTCACCAGTATGCTGACGACACCCAGCTCTACCTATTGATGGGAGGCAGGGCCGCTTATGCCCCTATAGATCTGGACCGGGCATTGCAAGCCGTTGCTGACTGGATCAAGCTGAGCAGGCTGAAATTGAATCCAGTGAAGACAGCGGTCCTTTGCCTAGGCCGCAGCGCCCCGGAAGGAGGGATTCCCCTTCCAGCTTTTGACGGGACGCCGTTGGTATCAGTGCGTGAAGTCAGGAGCTTGGGAGTACTACTGGAGTCCTCCTTGACAATGGAGGCCCAGATAGCGGCCACTGCCAAATCCGCCTTTTTTCATCTTAGACGGGCAAGGCAGTTGGCCCCCTTCTTGGAGCGAGGCGACCTGGCAACAGTGATCCATGCAACGGTCACCTCAAGATTAGACTACTGTAATGCCCTCTACATGGGGCTGCCCCTGTACCGAACGCGGAAACTACAGCTAGTGCAGAACGCAGCAGCCAGGCTGCTAGTGGGACTACCCCGGTGGGAACACGTGTGGCCTAGGCTGTGGGAACTGCACTGGCTGCCAATTGTATACCGGGTTCGTTACAAGGTGCTGGTTATCACCTATAAATCCCTATATGGCCAAGGACCTGCCTACCTCAGGGACCGCCTCTCTCCATATGTTCCCCAGAGAGCACTGCGTTCCAGTTCGCAAAATCTTTGGAAATCCCTGGGCCTAAGGAGGCCAAACTTAAAACAACTAGGGAGCTGGTCTTCTCTATAAAAGCGCCACAATGGTGGAATCAGCTGCCGGAGGAGGTGCGGGCCCTGCGGGACCTCAACCAGTTCTGTAGGGCCTGCAAAACTGCCCTCTTCCAAAAAGCCTTCAAGACGTGACCAGACTGAATATTACGCTGCCTGGATAAATAGAGACTGTAGCACCACCGTATTGTTTTTTAGCTTTTTAACATTAATTTATATTTGTATTTGTATTTATTTTGCAAATTGATTTTACCTGTATTGTTATATCATGATACCATATCATGTCTTGTATGTATATATATATATATATATATACATACACACACACACACATATATACACACTGTGGCCACTGATGGACCTCAGCTCGATATTTTTATCTAACCCCCTCTTGAAGCTGGCTATGCTTGTAGCCGCCACCACCTCCTGTGGCAGTGAATTCCACATGTTAATCACCCTTTGGGTGAAGAAGTACTTCCTTTTATCCATTTTAACCTGACTGCTCAGCAATTTCATTGAATGCCCACGAGTTCTTGTATTGTGAGAAAGGGAGAAAAGGACTTCTTTTTCCACTTTCTCCATCCCATGCATTATCTTGTAAACCTCTTTCATGTCACCCCGCAGCCGACGTTTCTCCAAGCTAATGAGCCCCAAGCGTTTTAACCTTTCTTCATAGGGAAAGTGTTCCAACCCTTTAATCATTCTAGTTGCCCCTTTCTGGACTTTTTCCAATGCTATAATATCCTTTTTGAGGTGCAGTGACCAGAATTGCACACAGTATTCCAAATGAGACCACACCATCGATTTATACATGGGGCATTATGATACTGGTTGATTTGTTTTCAATTCCCTTCCTAATAATTCCCAGCATGGCATTGGCCTTTTTTATTGCAATCGCACACTGTCTTGACATTTTCAGTGAGTTATCTACCACAACCCCAAGATCTCTCTCTTGGTCAGTCTCTGCCAGTTCACACCCCATCAACTTGTATTTGTAGCTGGGATTCTTGGCTCCAATGTGCATTACTTTGCACTTGGCCACATTGAACCTCATCTGCCACGTTGATGCCCACTCACCCAGCCTCAACAGATCCCTTTGGAGTGCCTCACAATCCTCTCTGGTTATCACCACCCTGAACAATTTAGTGTCATCTGCAAACTTGGCCACTTCACTGCTCACTCCCAACTCCAAATCATTTATGAACAAGCTAAAGAGCATAGGACCCAGTACTGAGCCCTGCGGCACCCCACTGCTTACCGTCCTCCACTGAGAAGACTGCCCATTTATACTCACTCTCTGCTTCCTATTAATTAGCCAGTTTTTGATCCACAAGAGGGCCTGTCCTTTAATAATAATAATAATAAGCTTTTATTTGTATCCCACCCTCCCCACCGAAGCAAGCTCAGGGCGGCTAACAAGACATGGTATCCCATGATTTACATAAAACAATTTTAAAATACAGTTAATACATACATTTAAAATGGTTACATAAAAAGTTAAAACTACAATAAATTAAGGTGCTATGTTCAGTAGATATGTTTCGATGGCTAGGTATCGTGTTTTACCTAAGAACACAGGCAAAAGAGTAAACATGTTTATGATAATGACTTGCCTGTGGCCTGGTCTCTGCCTGATTCACCAAGTGGTAGAGACCAAGCCACAGGCGAGTCAGGAAAACAGCAAACGTTTATCTAACATGCATGGACCCCAGATGGACTCGTGTCCAAAATTCTCTAATTTGCTGCTACCGGCTCTACTAGAGCATGTGTGGATTAGAGCATGTGTGGATCCATGTTGTAAAGAGTAGAGCTGTGGCTCCATGTAATGTCGGGAGAAAGAGGCTGAGGAAGAACTATTGAAACCGTGAGGAGTCCTTTTAAAAGTGGTTCCTTATTCTCTCTGTACCATCACGAGTGGAACACTAAGAATTTAAAGACTTCACCCATGTCTTCTTTAAGTCCTATTTGAAGAGGCTATCATTCTTTGTGACTGTTGAGAGACTTTGTGGGGGAAATTTCAAGAATGTTCAGTGTTCCTTAGTTTTGTTTTTGTTTACTTCACTAAAAATGCATATTTACATGCTTTGCATGATAGTTTTATTGCTCCCGGTGGTTATCTTATATTGCTTATCTTCACACTGGCTCCAGTTGTATTTACTAGCCCCATTTCAGGGTAGCTGAAAGCAGCCCTGGTTTTATCTATGATGCTAAGCTATCTCTCCAAAATGATAAAGTTATTAATGCCACCCAAATTCTTAATGGTTGCCATGTTTTAGTCTTCATTAAATATGAGAACATGCACAAAGACGGCAGCTGCTTTTTATTAATTATTATATTTGTTAAAATACATATAGCCTGTCTTTTCCTTAGCACAGTTAATAGGAGGGATCAGATATTTTCTCTCCCTTCATTTTTGTTTGGTTATTCCTTTCCACCCATCTCTTATCGTCCCAGTCAGCAGTAATACTCCTGCTATGCTGTGGAGCTTTGTGAGCTGCTGGCATTAAAGTTGTGAGCTACTGCACAAATTAGTTTGTTTTGGGGCAATTTCTCCTAAGCTAAGACAAAAATGTGTGAGCTGGAGGCTAAAAAATGGCGAGCTCACTCACATTAACTCAGCTTAAAGGCAACACTTGTCAGCAGTGAGTGTATTGAAGGTTCATTTTTCATGGCAGATGCTCTGTAAGGTTTACTGCTACTTCATGATCTCACAAAGAGATAAGAAAAACAGCAATTAAACAATAATTCAGAAATGTACCATTAAATCCTTCTTTAGATGTCTTTTTATATGTCTAGTGAGTCCCTTGTCACTTACTTCATTTTATGAAAAGGAAATAACAGGTCAAATCCTGAATAAAACATGTACAGAAAAAAAATTGGCATGCTAAGTCAGAAATTGAGCTGTCTGAGTTTAGGAGTTATTTTCAGGTAAGTGTGAAGAGTTACAGCATGATTAACATTAATTCAGAAGCTCAGAACTCCAAAACATACTTTCCCACATATTCTGGTTAGCACAGGGCTGAATCCCAATTATCACTATTTTTAAAATATATTTTTATTTTTTGAAAAATAACATGGATACCGAAAAAAAGGAAAATGGGAAAATTAAAAAAAAATACAAAATTATATGAAATATTTACAGGTCATTCAGGTCATTACAAGGACATTCATATTATATGTAATGTATGATGCATATATAAAGCATATTCAAAGATGCTTCCTTCTCAATCTCCTTATTACAGTTCTGACAAGACTTTTATAGTTGTGCTACATCAAAAGAGGGAAAGAGAAAAAATATTAGATGAAAATTAAAAGTATTTTGATTCTATTTATGATTTCCACATATGCTATAAACCCTATATATATAAAAGATTGTGATAGATTAAATCTGATTATTTAACAAACCTCAAATATTAGTGAAATGGTGACTATCACTATATTTGAGATATGAATGCTATTAAGAGGCATCTTTACTTACCATTTTTCATATTGGAAAGTTCTTGTGGACACACATGAATATTGTTAATTCTGAAAGATTCTGGTAATTTTTTAAGGATAAGTGTGTGGGAATCCTGCTTGGTTCTCAGGTCTCACAAAGACCACAAACAGGAACTGGGTGTGACCACGTGCCTGGCATACCAGCCTGGAGCTCCCATATTCAGCATTGTGTCTGAAGAGTCAAAAGGGCACAGGCATCTCACATCCGTGTTCAACCACATTCTCACTCTTTATGCTGACCCTTGCAGTATTGACAAATTGATGACTGTATTGAATCCTGTAAACAATGGTCTGTCCCCCTTGAACAGATGTATCCTGCGGTTTGTTTAAACACTATGTACTAAGCAAATATGTAGCTACAAGACATAATGTATAAATAAAGTAAGGGTTGGCTGAGGAAGTCAGACCTCTCTTCTTCCTGAACCTACATGTGTCGACTGATGTTTCCTTCATATGTGTATGACCAATGCAAAGGGGAAAGTAGCAATTCTTTTTGTTATTATTTAAATGAAAAGAATTTATTTTAGCTAGTCCTCAATAAATAGCTGCACAGAATTAAGCACTGAACAAGTAAAAGGTGTTCTTTTGCATTTTGTTTATTCTGTTCTGGTGCTGTTGCAAGGTGGGGGTGGTGTGAAAGAAAGAGGACACAGGACCAATGGAAGTCATGAGTTGAGGAGGCTGAACCAAGAGTCTGTCATTGGCATGGATCAGAGAGTGGTAGACCAGAGGAGCAATACTCCTCCTCTGCAGCACCCACCCCTTAAAGAGACCAGCTCTCATTACACACCTTGGCTGCCTGTCAGTGGGAAGGGGGGTGTTACTCAGTCTCATGGGCACTCCATGGTGGTACTCAATATCCAGAGTGCACAGGGCCCCAGAGGATGAAGATGGACAAGAACGTGGGTGTGAGGGTGCCCCCCACTCATGAGCAGCCACAGCAAATGATAGGGTGCCCACTCTGTTGAGGGCATCAGTGTGCCATTCCTGCTAGAGGCACAGCAAGAGGCAGGGCAGGGGCTGCGTGGTCCCCTAGGAGCCTCTTGATGAACCTCTGTCCCTTGCTATGGCAAGAAGCTCTTCCAGTTGCCCGGAAGCCACTGTTACAGATGCTACAATCCCCTCCATGCATCCATTGCTGCTCCTTGGAAAAGACATCCCATCACTTGTGGTGCCTCTCCAGATGCTCACACTCAATTGCAATCCACATGGAGGAAAGGGTGAGTGGGATGGGCTGTGCCAGGCATGGAACCCATTCCTGGGGACCCAGCAAGGGATGAGAATCACGCTTCCTGCAGTCTACCAGCAGCCATGACACCTGGCCAGGGGCTGCTGCCCCGCCACTCTCCTCCTTCCCCTGTCTGCCAGCAGGGCCAGTGCATGGGAGTAGGCCAAGTAGGTGGCCACCTCGGGCACCACTGGGCCTGGTGCACCATGAGGCACCCCTCTCCCCGTGCCCACTGCCATCTGTCTCCCTACAACTGCTGCCTTCCGTCTCTCTGCACCTGCTGCCCTCCCTCTCCCTGCACCTGCTGCCCTTCGTCTCCCTGCACCCACTGCCGTCCATCTCCCTTCACTGCAGTCCGTCTCCCTGTGCTCACTGCCCTCCATCTCCCCATGCCCACTGCCATCCACCTCCCCATACCTGCCTCCTTGCACCCAAAGCACACACGGCCAATAATGCTTCTCACGAGCACTCAGGCTGGTCTGCCCCTGCTTCAAAGGAAGCAGGGGAGGGCCAGGCTGAGCACTCGTGGGAAGCCGTGTGCAGCCTGATGATGTTACTTCCAGTGACTTCTGGTGAGAAGAGACGGGGGGGGGGCAGGGGAACAGGCCTTGGCCTAGGGGTACCAGAACACTGGGCCAGTCTGCCAGGACAGTGCCGCTGCTATATGAAGAAATTGAGGCTGCCTCCTCTTCAGGTGTATAAGCTTTCATGTGTACACACACACTTCTTCAGATACAATGAAATGGGAGAAAAGCATTCAAACTTATAGACAGGGTTAAAGAAAAAACCAAATTAGCATATAATATGATGTAGACACTTTGAGACAAAACAGGGACAACAACCCAAGTGCACAGATCAACAGCTGCATGGATCCAATTAAGGGGAAATAACATTTGAAGCAATAAAAATGTCAAAATGTTAGATAAGTGTTTAAGAGAATATTTTCTAATTGTGGGAAAGTTAACTTTATGATGCCCATCTGCCTCCCCTCAAGCATGAAGGTAACAGTTCCTATATATTGTTCTGAATATTGTACCATTATGTTGTTCTTAGAGGAGTTGTGTCTGAAAAACTACTATAAAAATACACAATGGACCCATAGACACCACTTTATACTGGAAACCAACTGACCAACAAACATATCTACATGCCTCCAGCCACAATCCTAAACATACCAAACAATCTGTTGTATACAGCCAGGGTCTACGCTACAGCTGCATCTGCTCCAGTCGTACAGACAGAGATTCCTCCCTGAGGGATCTACAATAAAACTTTTAAAAACTAAAGTATCCACTTGATGAAGTCAGGAAACAGACTAACAAAGCCAGAATGGTACCCAGAGAAAATCTATTACAAGACAGGCCCCCAAAAGACAGTGATAGAACACCACTAGAGGTCACATACAGCTCTCAACTCAAAACAGTTCAATGCATCATCAATGACTTACAACCTCTACTGGGCAATGACAGCTCTCTTGCACAAGTACTGGGAGGCAAACCTTTTCTTGTACACAGACAACCCCCCCCCCCAGCCTCAAACATCTCACCCACAATAATGCAACATCTAATTTGAACATGGACACTGATACCAGAGCTTGCAATAAACCCAGATGCCAACTTTGCTGCCACATACACCCAGATAACATAATCACTGAACCCAACAATATCAACTACATCATCTCAGGCTCATTCAGTTGCTCATTTTCTAACATTATATTTGTCATGAAATGCTAACAATACCCTTCAGTTCTCTACAAAGGATAAACTGGACAAACCCCATGCCGAAGGACAGATGGATACAAATCTGACATCAGGAATTACAAGACTTTCTCCTGTACATCCACTATAAGGACTATACATCCTTTGCATTTTTATGCATTTTTATGCATTCCTATCTCCCTCTCCTCTCTCTCTGTTTTCTATACATCCTCTGTAAAGACTATACATCCTACATATTTGTATGCATTCCTCTCTCTTTTTCTTTTTTCTCATTTGAATAATATAATGGAATACTGTTTGTACTAGAATGTAATATATAAATATAGATTTTTTCAGACACAACACTCTAAGAACAACATATAGTTGTTATTACTTTCACACTTTAGGGGAGGCAGATGTGATAGACATGGTTACATATATGCTCCAATCCTACAGATAGAGATTCCCCCCTGAGGGATCTACAATAAACCTTTTTGAAACTGAAGTATCCACCTGATGAAGTCAGGAAACCACAAAAGACTGGTCAGCAGAAGCATTCAGAAGGGGTATCTCCATACATATGGACTCATATTGAATTAATCAATCATATCTTGATAGCTAATCAACATAACTAATCAAATCTGTTTTGTATTTTAAGTATAAAGTGACTTGCACTTGCTGTATTCCTGAGACCTGTAGGATTTCATTGAGGGTCTTTCCCCTCTGTACAGTCTCTCAAATAAATTATTTTTCAGCTTCCTTTATTACTGCAGGACTCCAGGTGGGCCTTCAGTTGGGTGAGGGGGCCATGCTTTTCACTGGTTGTGTGGAACAGATGGGCATCATAAAGTTAAAGATTCTCTTACAGTTATCTCCTATTTTGTCATATTATTCCCTCAAATGCTGTTTCCCCTTAATTGGATCCATATAGCTGTTGACTCGTGCACTTGGCTTGCTGTCCCTGCTTTGTCTCAAAATGTCTATTTCATGTTATATGCTATTTTGTTTTTTTCCTCAACCCCATCTATAAGTTTGAATGCTTTTCTCCAATTTCATTGTATCTGAAGAAGTGTGTGTGTGTACACAAAAGCTTATACCTTGAATAAAACTTTATTAGTCTTAAAGGTGCTAATGGACTCTAACATTTTTATGTAATGGTACAGGCATACAGTTTCAGGGATGCTGTTGATAATAAAGTCAATATCTATAGTGGCAGCTCAGCAAATATGGAGTTCAGGATATCTGAAAAATCTTGTATATTGAGGCTTTATAACATTTCAGGAGCATTGGAGTACTCTGAGAACTGTACTGTCAGATTTGTCAGTCTTTAAGATTCTATGAGATTCCTGTTTGTTGTGTTGTCAAGATGGTCTTGTAGTAGGTTGTGTTGTCTCAGTGAGAATGGTGGGGTATACATACATACATACATAGACCTTTATTGGCATCAATACAAAAATACAGTATACCTTAAAACCAACAGTGACACAATGTGATATAATAAAAAACCAGCAAAAGTTAAATGACATAAAATAGCTGTGGGCTATGCATGAGTAAAAGCCTCTCTGATTTGGATCGCAACCTGTAAAAAGCAAGCAACGTGAGTGGTAACAAAGTTGTGTTTCCCGTGAAGTAAAAAGCGGGCCTTGGCATTGTCAGAAAGGCCTTGATGGTCAGAGAGCAGAGCATCTAGGTATTTTACTTGTGGACTGCTATAGAAAGGACAGTCCAGAAGAACATGAGGGACCGTTTCGATGACTCCTTGGCTACAAGGGCATCGTCTAAGATTGTGGGGGATTCTGTGGTATCTTCCAGAGAGAATGGCCGAAGGTAGTGCATTAAATCTAGCCAGCGTGAATGCTCTTCTTTGATGAGGGTCAGTTAAGGAGAGGAAATAGGGAGCTAATAGCCCGGGGGTCTGGGATAAACCCAGATAGCTTGGGGAGCAAGTTTTCCGAGCTGCCTCAGTTAGACGAGGTTGTGTTGTCGAGATGGTCTTGAAGCAGGTTGCTATATCCAGCAATTACAGTTTCATACTGAAACTTGACACACACAAACTGCTAAACTTGGTGGCTTGCAATTGCTCTGTGGTGGAAGTGACAATGAGATTGAACATAGTCATCCACAAGAATTCCTTACCAGTTGGGAAAATGTACTACAGAAGAAGCTGGTACAATTTTTTAAACCATCCCACTGATTGAACTATACTGTCAGACACATTGTGGAGGATTGTAAGCAATGTTTGAACTTGCTCACTTTATCAGTTGTGGCAGGCATCAGTCTTTCCATTGTCAAAGTTGTCTTCTGTCTCCAGTCTTATTAGAGTCATGGATAGCATGATTCATTTATAGTGCCTAGACATATAGATTTCTGTATATTTTCTTCTTTGAACACATCACTTTCTCTTAATCAGTTTTGTTTTATCACTTTCCAACTAGGTACTAAAGTGTCACCTATATGGAAATTATTCCAAAATGATAGATGGCTGTTTAATACCTATGACTCAATAGAGTCTTGTGAATCAGAGAATACAGTCAATATGAAGTCTGAAGTAGAGAGTAGATATCCTGTAACCTTTCCTTGCTTTTTAAATGAGGGTGTATCTTTCTTCCACCAGCATTCTTAATGGAGAATGAGGTTTCTTTTGGTTCTTGGCTGGGTCATTTGTTCATCATGCAGCTTTGGGAATTAGGGTAGCTATTTAAGCCTACCACATTCAGCTTTCCTAGAAACTGGTGGAGACCTGTGGTGATACTCCATCTTCTAGAAACTAGGTACTTAAATTTCATACCCTATAACCTTTAAAAGAAATGTTTTTGGTTTTAGAATTATGGTTTTGGAGTTCTCAATGAAAGCAATGCCTGTATTCAATGTGCTGAGTGGCACTTGTTTGGCCTATTATGAGAGAATTATTGATATAAAGAAAACACACAATAGGCTTGATGAAATCCAGGGCTTTTTTGTGTAAAAAGCCCAGCAGGAACTCATTTGCATAGGCCATACCCCTGATGCCAAGCCAGCTGGAACTGCATTCTTGTATGTTCCTGCTCAAAAAAGCCCTGATGAAATCAACTAAGAAACAGGTTTATTTCAGTGGTATGCATGGCTTGGTTTGCCCCCCCCCCTTTTTTTTTTCTACAGCTCTCTAAGTATTACATCATTATAGAATGAAGTTACTAGAGAGTTGGAGTTGAGAAAGTGTAATACTTACAAAGCAGACTTCTTGTTTGACTGATTCAGACTTAAAACAGAACAAAAAGACTTCACCCTTTTCCATTATTTTTGATAGGAACAGCACCGAAACCCTACCTATTGTCAAAATACCTGAAGTCTGTAGTAGATTCCCTTCCTAATCAGCAGATCTCCTAATCCTTCTCCCAGGAAAACAATTCAATAAAATATAAAAATATTAGCCACCCACCCTCACTTGCAGGGTTTTTAAAAGATACCACACCTCTGCTTGAGATTCCTAAGAAATAAAGGAAAATCTCATCCACATGCTATTTTATGTCTTCCTGTGCCTGCTCTTAAGTGAAAACATTCATTACTTATAGACCAGAGATATCCACTCTCTTTCTGACATTTAGAATGGAAGATCCATTGAATGAGGGATGTAATCTCTGACAATTTCATACCAATGAGGCGGGGATGCTATAACTTTGATTGTGTTCCCTACTGAAACCAATGAAATTGACTACTGGATTGATTTCTAATGTTACTAGTTATCTAGAAAACACCCATTTTGAACACATTCATGCAATTTTGAATGATAAAGGCTGGTGCACAGAGGAAGAAACTAAAGTTGTTTTTTTTTTTTTACTAATGTGATATCTTTTCTACATTGTGTTCCTCTCTCTTTTCTTTCATTCCCTATCGTTATTATTAGCCTCTTTTAGAGCTCAGTAGCAAGTCAATTTCAAATATAGCATTCTGCAAGTTTGCTTGATAGACAAGTAATAGCTTGGGGTTTATTTGCATCCCTGATGGATCACTGTATTTCTAAATATTACAGATATGGTAATATACCTTAGCAAATAACAATGTTTCCCTAGTTGAGGAAAATAAACTTCTAAATAAAATGATTTAATTCCTAAAATGGAGAAAGATGGAAGAGTGGTTTGATATCTTTCACTGAAATGAATGAGAAAATTATTCAATTGTAAATAATATTAGCATTTGCCTATTGTGCTTATGCAAATTAATGGCACTTCCATTTTCAGCTAGGAGAAATAACTACTGTGTATAGACTATTAAAAGACAAATGTTAGCCTTTTATCTTCAGAAACCCTGCACATTGAATATAAATATTTTTTGTTTATTTTTTTAAAAGGTAAAGGTAGTCCCCTGTGCAAGCACCAGTCATTTCCAACTCTGGGGTGATGTTGCTTTCAAAATGTTTTCATGGCAGACTTTTTATGGGGTGGTTTGCCATTGCCTTCCCCAGTTATCTACCCACCCCCCCCCCAGCAAGCTGGCTACTCATTTTGCCAACCTCGGAAGGATAGAAGACTGAGTCAACCTTGAGCCAGCTACCCAGTGCTACCCAGTATCATCCAGATCACTGTCCAGGTCTCTAGAAGAGTTTGAGTCCAGTGGCACCTTTAAGACCAATGAAGTTTAACTCTAGGTATAAACTTTTGTGTGCATGCACACTTCTTCAGATGCATGGGCAGACCAATCCTGAGTTCTGCTGCGGAGGCCCACCTAAGCATAGAACTAACGTAGGAAGCATTAGTCGGCTCTCAAAGGGAAGAAGTTATACCCAGTGGGGAGGGGAAGGGAGTGCAGCTGGATGAGTGGGCATGAGAGAGAAACCATCACCATGGTGATCCCACCCATGTATGTGCTTTTGGCTCACAGGCAGGGGGAAGGACGGGGCAGCCAGTTATATACCGGGTTCGTTACAAAGTGCTGGTCATTACCTTTAAAGCCCTATATGGTCGAGGACCTGTCTACTTTAGGGACCGTCTCTCCCCATATGAACCCCAGAGAGCACTGAGGTCAGCTGGAAAAAACTTGTTGACCACCCCCGGACCAAGAGAGGTGAAGCTGCAATGCACCCGTAATCGGGCCTTCTCCTCTGTAGCCCCGAACCTATGGAACCAACTTGCAGAGGAAATGCGGGCCCTGCGGGACCTTGAACAATTCCGCAGGGCCTGCAAGACCTTCCTCTTCCAACTGGCTTTCGCTGACGTAGAAAGAAATTGCTAATGATTACCGCCATCATAAAGAACAAATAGCATTAGCACTTTTATCAATTTAATTAATTAATTTTAAACTTATCAGAATTTTAATGTTAATGTTTAATGTTTAATGTTAAATGTAACTTTGTCTTTTGTATAATGGAAATTTGAATGATGTTGTTAGCCGCCCTGAGCCTGCTCCGGCGGGGAGGGCGGGATATAAATAAAATTATCTATCTATCTATCTATCTATCTATCTATCTATCTATCTATCTATCTATCTATCTATCTATCTATCTATCTATCTATCTATCTATCTATCTATCTATCTATCTATCTATCTATCTATCTCAGGACCACAGGAGGGGGGTGGAAAGCCTGCTCCTGAGAGGCTGTCGACCCCCTTGCACCCACCCATTGTCAGAGACTCATGCCTATGGCAGGCAGACAGGCAGAAGTGTGTGCCCCATGGCTAGCCACAAACAGAAAGCATACGGTGCAGGAATCTGCTCTCAAAGACACCAGCCAAAATATGTGCATGGGAATGCGGAGACAGAGTCCCAGCATGCCACCAAGTCCCACAGACAACCTCCCCTCAACACAGACTCAGAGACCCCTGTGATGCCATGACATCCCCTACTATGTGCATGGAACCCTGCCCCCACTGGTAGAGCAACACAGAGCACAAGACACCAGCCAGGCACCCATTCCATCTGTGACTCCCCCCTCAGTCCCCTCTTCTCCATGCCATGAGCACAACAGCCCCGTGGGGTCAAGCAGGCTGAGGGCCAGCTGGTTGCAGTGATGGACCTGGCCAAAGGCCACCCTCCCTCCCATGGTATGAGTGGAAGAAAGACCCTCACACTCCCCTGTGCAGTCTTGCGCCGAGGTGGCTCATAGGTTCCTCCTCTCCACCCTTCCAGAAGCATGAGTTCGCTCTCCAAGACATTCCCTCAGGGAGCCCACAGACAGAGTGGCAGAGGGGGTGGGGAGGGAGAGGGGCACAGGGAACGTTCAGCAGATGCCAAGCAGGAGAGACAAAATAGGGCACATGGAAGACTTTATTGTGCTGGAACCAAGTGCAGCAGCATCCCAGGTGGAACTTGGACAGTCTTGCAGGGCACAGGCTCTATTCTGAGAGGAGGGCAGGAACCGTTGACTGAGTTGTGGGGGGGGGGAGGCTGATTCATCACGAACGGAAGACTCTCTGTTGAATCCCCACCTGCAAAACAGATAAAGAGACCCAGAGCACCTGGAGATGGATTCCTGGAATGCTTGCAATTCCTCAGACACGGCAGCTGCAGCTTGAGGCTGTATTTTGGCCAGGGGCTCTCTTAAAGGGACAGTTCCTGATCTACCTCGCCACAGGCATTGAAGCAGCTGCCACCCCCCCCCACACACACACACACACTCAGTGCCCTGGCAGGGGTGGGACCAAAGCAAAGGGGAGATTAAACTCTTTTGTTCTTGATAGTTGTTCACAAGGAAGCATAGTGCTGAATATAGTGAACCCTTGGACACAACACATTCACAGAAAAGACTTTTCCCCCATGGCTTCACGTTTCCAGTATAGATGATGAAGAAGATGATATTTAATTTATATCCTGCCCTATACTCTGAATCTCCAAGTCTCAGAGCGGTCACAATCTCCTTTACCTCCCCCCTCCCCCCACAACAGACACCCTGTGAGGTAGAAGGGGCTGAGAGAGCTCTTACAGCAGCTGCCTTTTCAAAGACAACTCCTATGAGATCTGTGGCTGATTGAAGGCCATTCCAGCAGCTGCAAGTGGAGGAGTGGGGAATCAAACCTGGTTCTCCCAGATAAGAGTCCACAACACTTAACCACTACATCAAATAAAGACACTCTCCTCCAAATTTCAAGTCAATTGGACAAAGGAGACTGATTTTACAGATCCCTGAAGAAGGCACCTTCAGCCCTACTCTTCTCTGTGGAAAAAAGACAGTGCCCCCTTTCACATTACCCATCTAAACTGGATGTTATCTATTGTTGGCTTGGATCCAAGTAAAGCAATGCAGGATGGAGGTTTCATACAGGGAATTTCATTTCATTAACAAGCCATCTCTGAAGCAATTTGGCCATTTCAAACAGTGCCACACCTTTCCCCCACCACCCTTTTTCACTGCATGATCTTCTTCAAACTTTTAAAAAACTTTCCCCGATGACCATCTGGGAGAGTTCACTTATGTGTCAGGGCTGAAAGCCAGCACTATTGACTATATGCTGACATATGCTCTACTATTACCTCAGGCAAAAAATTCAAACTGCAACCTTTCCTTGAGAGTGATCACTTTCCCTTATTATGTTACTATATGTCACGGCCCGGGTTTGCAGATAAGGAACGACGGCGGCCGACGTCTGGCAGCTGGCCAGGACTCTGTCAGCCGGCTGGGGAGGAGCGCAGGGGTGGTCGTTAAACAGTCCAATTATTTCAACACCGTAAATCAGTCCGGCCGAAGGAGAAGACAGAAAGCTTGGTCGCAGGAATGCAGGGGGTCGGAAGCCAGGGAAAACAACGCCAATTACCTAGGTCAGTCCACAAAGCTAAGTCAGAGTCCAGAAGTCCAAGTCCAAGGTTCAGGCCGGGTCAGGAGTCACACGGGTTCTTGCAGCAAGCAAGAGGGTGCAGAGCGTAGTCACGTCCCAGGCAGGTCGTTCGTTGCCAGCACAGTTTGCCTTGGGGTCAGGGCTACAGATATACTGTGCTGGCTTGTTAACTTGTTAGTACTCTGGGCTGAGATCTCTCCTCCCACGCATGCGTGCATCTCTCCGTCTGTTTCTGAATTCCTGTCGCCTCCTCTCACGTAACCAGCTTACAGGAGGTGGTGATTCAGGAGGGGATGCACTAGGGCCTGGCGTGGCCTGATCAGTTTCAGGTGGCTCCTGCTCGGAGTTAGCAAGGGCGGGGGCTGAGCTGGGGCCCGGTGTGGCCTGATCAGTTTCAGGTGGCTCCTGCTCTGAGTTAGCAAGGGCGGGGTCTGGGGCAGGCACGACACTATACATTTTCTCTCAACCACAGGGTTCAACTCTAGCTTGTGACCTTTTGACCTCCCAGGTGTTTAGAAGGAGCAAATGGTGACTTCCGATTTTGGCAACACGTGATTAGGAGCGGCTCGGACTGCACGTCTTGAGCCGTTTCTAAATCGGACATCGAGGGGTCCCCAATGAAGGGTGACTCGACTCTGGGACCCAGGAAGGGTCTCAGATGGCAGGGAGCTTGAGTGGTTGATCGAGGGAGACAGTGGAGGCAGCTGCCCCCCAATCCCGCTCTTCTAGCCTCACTGTTCTAATTACCATTTTTAAATGGCTCGAGGGTCGACTGCTGGCTTCCTACCTTTGCTTCTTTGATTTAAGAGACTCTTCATTGGTAATACAAGCTGCATCTATATTACTTGAACTGTGTCTTTTTTCTTTTCTATGCTGATTTCTAAGGCATCTTCATTCACAAGCAGAGAAAACGGAGATCTGAGGCTGAAGCAGAATTTAATTGGAGGCAAAAGTCGGAGAGGGTGGGGGGATTCTCTCCCCCTCTCCTTCAAGTCTTCTAAATGTTTCTGCTACACTAGTGATCTAATAATACCTGCATGAGGAGAAACGCACCAATTCTTAGCTGCTGAAGAGACTTGATGGCTGAATTTAATTAAATTGTTTTAAATCTATGTCTGGAGGAAAAGATTTGACTTTGGGAAAGTTGTGTGCATATGCAGATGTGAAGGGCAGTTGATTTAAGAGGTAATTTGAGGCTTGAATTGAAGTGCTCTGATTAAATTTATATGAGCTCTGATTTGAATTTTAAACTCTAGTGGGTATTGAATATTAACCCATAAAACATAACAGGATTCCTGCTTGAAAGAAGAACATTTGTACCAAATTTTTAAGTAGATTATAATTCCTTGTTGTTGGATCATTTTCTAATTTTGTTTTTATATTGCTTCTTTTCTGCACTCTTGGTTGGATTATTTTTGATATGGTCTGAATACTTTTGGTTCTGGATTTATTTTGGATTTATTTTTCCTCTCTTTGCCTATCAAGGTTGGAGTTTTTCTAATTTTTACTATTTTTTCTTTCTTTTTTCATTGGGACTGCATGGTTTTATCTTTTCCTTGGATTATGGGTTTATTTTTTAACTTTTGATGTCATTTTTGGGATTACAAATAGGGCATTTAGCCCTGGATTCTAAATCCATACTCTGAAGCTGCTGAAAGACTTGACAGTGACTTGGACTTCAAGTGCACTTTCATTGGCAGAGAACTTGTTATAGTGAATTGTATTTGTTGTAGTGGACTGAATTGTGGTTTTGTGGTATCAACTGTGTTTTTCTAAAAAGTCTCTGTTTATTATTAGCTTGACTATTGCTTGGGGTACAGCAAACTGTTGATAGAAACTAGAAGGCTGTTTTCTTTTCAAAACTATTTAATAATAAGGTGCTGTCTGGCAGAGATTAGTTTATCTGTTATAAACAGGTTTACTGAGTTTCAAAACAAAATTTGAAGAGGCAGTACACAGATTGGGTGGCTGTGAGTGTATTTAATTTAATAAGAATGGAAAATAAGGCTGCAATTGGTTTTAAAGAAACAATAATAAAAAAAGAAAATTGAGAAAGAAAGCCACCAATGCCTTCACCCAGTGCTCCAGCCGGGCCAGGGAAATTTACAACTATGTAAGGAGACATGAAAGAGATGCAAAATACCCTATTGACTGCCATTGCACAACTGACTACTAAAGTAGAAAATATTGGTGAACAGATGGCAGAGATCAAGCAAGAGCTTTTGGAGAACAGTAAACAGACAGCATAGACTAATAAAGCCTTCAAAGTATTAGACGTCCAGGTGACAGAGAATACACAAAAGGTGGAACAACTGGGAAAAGAACAGAACATTCATAAATCTAGACTCTTACAGTTGGAAGTGGAGAGAGCTGCCTATATGCTGAAATTTTACAAATGACCCCCTCAAAGGATGGAAGAAGAGTTTGATCAAGTAAAACGGGTGCCATCAAGCTATACAAGATGGAACAAACTATCTAGTGAAGTACACTTGAAGCTAACAATAAAAAAGACCAGAGATGATATTTTGAAGTAAGCAAGAGATAAACCTGTGATGATAGCAGGAAACATGGTGAAAATTTTAAGAGAGGTGCCTTGGCCAGTGAGACAAAAGAGGAGAGAATACCAAGTCCTAACAGATTTTCTGAGAGAAAGAGAAATACCATACACATGGCTAATGCCTAAAGGCCTTCTTTTTACTTATCAGGAGAACAGATACAGGATTAATTCCACTTTCAAAGCTCAGAACTTTTTTGATAGAGTGAAGGAAAAAAGAGGGCAAGAAAAAGGATGAAGAAGAGGAAGAAAGTTCTGGTGAAGAGAACCCAAATGAACCACGGAGCTATCGGACAAGACAGCACATCAAAAAAGATAAGAAAGATAGTGATAAAGAAAACCCATTATGGCTTCAATAGACTCTATTAATGTGAATGGACTTAACTCTCCTGCCAAAAGGAAAAAGACTTTCAGATACTTGACAAAATTGGAAATGGACATAATTTGCTTGCAAAAAACCCATATTTTAACTAAAGATCAGCATTTTTTTGAAAAATAAGAAGCTTGGCAGCCTATTTACAGCAACAGACAAGAATAAAAAGAAAAAGGGAGTGGCAATATATATTAAAGACAAATTCAACCCACAACTGCAGTACACTTCTGAAGATGGTAGAATTTTATTAGTAAAAATCATAGTGGACAATAAAAAAAAATTATTGGCAAATATTTATGCACCAAATGATCAACAAGACCTACATCTTAAACTATCAACTTGGAATATGCAGAATACTGCTTAATAGGAGATTTTAATGCAGTCTCTGATAGACAAATGGATAAAAAAACCCATAGACTAAAAGTAAAAGGCCTCAATTGCCAATAAGCTTTTGGAAACTAGCTGAAGAATTGGGTTTGGTTGACATATGGAAAACAAGATATCCAAATTCTAAAGAATTTACTTACTATTCCCATAGCCACCAAACATGGTCAAGAATTGACATGTGCTGGCTTTCTACAAATCTGGTGAAAGACCTAATTGAGACAGAAATTCAAACAAGAGTTATTTCAGATCATAGTTTTGTAATGATAAAGCTCAAAGGCACACAAATGAGACGATAATGGAGGTTAAATACCTCAATTTTGAAATATAAAGATTTTCTTGAAGAATCTAAGGCTAAAATGGAAGCCTTTTTTAAGCAAAATATAACTCAAGATGTAAGGATGCAAGTAGTTTGGGATACTGCTAAAGCCTATTTTAGGGGTATTGCAATTAGATATAGTGCCAAGAAAAAGAAAGAAAGAATTGAAAATTTTCAAAAATTAATGTCACAAGCTGGAGAAGCTGAAAAGAATTTTAAAAAAACAACCATCAAACTATGAGTTTCAAAAGAAGGTGAAATAAATTCAACACTAATTGAACTTGTTACTTATGGAGGAGATGGGGATAAAGCTGAAGTATGCCAGACAAAACTTTTTTGAACATGCCAATAAGCCCAGAAGGTGGTTGGCCTATAGGATGAGAAAAGAGAAGGCCAAAAGAATAATTTCAGTTTTGAAAGATGAGAATAATAAAGAGAAAGTTCAGAAACAAGAGTTATGCCAAATTGTGGAACAGTTTTATAAAAAAATTATATGAAGAGAAGCAAGTTCATAAAACAGACTTAGATTATATTAAACAGAATAATCTTAATAAATTTACAGAAAAAACAGCAAACATTTTTAAATGAATCAATAACAATAACAGAACTTGGGGATGTAATGGCATCCCAAAAGAATGGCAAAACCCTGGGTCCTGATGGACTACCTGCGGAATTTTATAAAGTTTATGAGGAATCTTTACTTTCACCATTTAAGCATCTTTTGGAAAAGATTCAAGATGAAGGCCAAATACCAGCTACCTGTCAGGAAGCTACAAATATCTCTAATTCCAAAAGAAGGGGCTAATCTGAAGGATAACAAAAAATATCATCCAATCTCCCTTTTAAACGTGGATTATAAAATTTTTGCTACAATATTGGTTCAACGTTTCAAGAAAGTCTTACAGTCTATAATACATTGAGATCAAGCTGGGTTCCTCCCAAGAAGATATTTGAAAGACAATGTTAGTACAGTGTAATATTTCGGAATATTATGAAACTCATCCAGAGAAACAATTGGCCTTAATTTGTTTGGATACTGAGAAGGCCTTTGATAATGTTCATTGGCAATTCATGTTACAGCAACGGAAAGGTATGGAATGTGGTGAAAATTTTCTGAGAGCAATAGAAGCAATATACTGTCTCCAAAGAGCAAGAGTGACATTTCCGAATATACGGCCCTATTATACCCTATGGGCCATTGAAATCAATGGCAAATAGGGTATATTTGAAGCCGCCTGGAGGGGAGGGGGTGTGAGGGAGAGCCCCCAAATTTGCAGGGGACCTGCAGGGGACTCTCCCCTCCAACCCCCTCCCCCCACTCCCAAAAAGATTGGGCCAGGGGATCCCATTCCAGGGGCACCCAAAGAGGGTGCCCCTATTCCATCATTATACCCTTGGGCCATTGACATCAATGGCAACATAGGGCATAATTAGAGGCTACTGGGGGGCAGGGGGTTTGAGGGAGAGCCCCAAAAACTGCAGGGAACCCGCAGGGGACTCTCCCCTACAGAACCCCCAAGTCCCAAAAAGATTGGGCCAGGGGGTCCCTGTCTTTGGGCTCCCCAAAAGGCCCATTGCCAACAATGATGGGGAAAGCCCAATTAGCCACTTCCTCACTGTAATTGTCATGGGAAAAGTGGCTCTGGGGAGCAGGGGGTTTTGAGGAGAACCCCTCAAACTGCTGTGCAGCTTCAGGGCTCTGTCCCACACAAAACCCACAAGGCCAAAAAAAAATTGGACCAGGGGGTCCAATTCCTGGGGCACCCAAAGCCAAACCTAACTTCACACCAGAGAATCTCTATAGGCCCCAAATGCACTACATCCCTCTATCAACTCTATGAACCCTGCAGGCCTGGAACCAATATAAACTCAGTTGCCAACATCAATGCCACAGAAAACACAATTGGCTCAAGGTCTGCTCTGCAGACCTGGCTGCAGCAAACCCAGATGCCAGCTCTCCAGCCCTGCCCCAAACAACACGGGGAGAGCTGGCCAAGCACAACAAGCCTGCTGGTTCTGGGTCTCTCACCCAGGTGCCAGCTTCCCTGCCACAGAACACACAATCTACAGATGCCAGCTCTCCAGCCCTGCCCCAAACAACACGGGGAGAGCTGGCCAAGCACAACAAGCCTGCTGGTTCTGGGTCTCTCACCCAGGTGCCAGCTTCCCTGCCACAGAACACACAATCTACTCTATAAAAACAAGAAAGTGACCCAGCCCACACAGCCCACACACACCCTCGCCAACCCCCAACCAGAGGTAATTTAAAAAAACCAAAACAAAACCAGCAGAATCACAAAAGGCCAAGTGTTAAAAAAGTGGCCTTTTCACCAACAAGAAAGCTCAGGCCAAATAAGTCAACAACACCCCACCCCCACCCCCAAACCAGGAAAAGGGACAACAGGGAAAAAGGCCAAGCAACTCAAGTGTTTAAAAAGTGGCCTTTCACCACTTTTCACCAAAGTGGCTGGACCATCAGCTACACAACAGCCCTGCAAAGCATGCGTTTGCAATGCATTTTGCAAATACATGCTTTGGATTGACTGCTGGGGCTCTCTTCCCCCTCCCCCCCTCCCTGATCCCAGGAAGGCTATGGGAGAGGCGGGAAGAGGCTACTAAAGGTGGAAAAGTAGGCAAGCAGCTCCCCTGAGGTTGCAAAAGCTACTTTCCCGCCTTTTCCATTGACAGCCGTATACTTCCGAATAGCTATTCGGCAGTATGCGGCGAGCCGTATTTGGCTGCCGCATAATTGGCCTCAATGGGAATCGGCTACAGCTGATTCCGTATACAGCCGAATCAGTGGTGATTCGGCTGTATATACGGTTTGGCCGAACCAAATGGACATCCCTAGTCCATACCACCTTTCTTTGAGGATCTGGTAAGTGTTTTAGTTTATTCTGGCTTTTTTGTACTGCCAGAAAAATTGGTTCAGTTTACTTTGCCACTTTCTCAAGGTTCCAGATTTAATATAGATTGGTAGTGCTCGAAATAAAAATAAGTATTTGGGCAAAATAAAGGCTTTAATAATATGGATCCGTTCTAGCCAAGGATTTGCCCTAGTGTTCCATTTATTTAACTGTTTTTCCATGGCTTTTTGTAAAGGTGAATAATTAACTACAAATAAATCCTTTGATTTAAGTGAGATCTGAATCCCTAAATACCTCCAATAGGTCTTGGCTTCCCTATAAGGGAACTGTGCTGTTATTGCTTCCTTTTCCTGCTGGTCTAAATGTATAGGGTGTAATATTGATTTGTGATTGCTCAAAGCTAATCCTGAAATTTTTGTGAATTGCTGAAACCAGCCTTTCCAGGTCTGTAATTATGTTGAGGTTCACTTATGAATAGGACTATATCATCAGCATACAGGGCAATGTTGTGGTTTTTGTGACCTACCTGTATTCCCAGTACATTGTCTTGTGTTCTTATTAATTCAGCCAGGGGTTCTAGTGCTGTGATGAAAAGTAGAAGTGAGAGGGAGCACCCCTGTCTTGTACCCTGTTGTAATGATAGCCAATCAGAATAGGTGTTATTAATTTTTAGTTTCGTTGTTGGCTTTTCATATAGGGCGTTAATGGATTTTAAAAAATTGTTTCCAAAGTCCATCAATTTCAGGACTGTTTTTAAATATATACTGTCAAAAGCTTTGTTGACATCTAATGATAGAATAGCTGCTTTCTTGTTTGTTGCTTCACAATGCGTTAATAGGCTAATTACTCATCTAGTGTTATCTATTAAATTTCTTTGGGGTAAAAAACCTGTTTGTCCGGGTTGATGTAGTCAGATAAAATTAGTTCCAGACTATTGGCCAAGATTTTTGTGAATAGTTTACCATCTGCATTGAGTAATGTTATAGGACTGTATGATGCAGGTAAACTGGGGTCCTTGTCTGGTTTAGGAATCAGGATGGTTTCAGATTGTAACTATGTTTTTGGGAGTTGACCAGATTCAAAAATATTTTTACACAAAATGTCGAATGGGCCAGCCAATTCTGTTTTAAATGTTTTTAAAAATTCTGGTGGAATGCTGTCCGTGCCCGGGGCTGTGTTATTTTTAAATTGTGAGATAACCTCTAGAATTTCCTTCATTTTTAAAGGTTTCTCTAATAGTTCTCTGTGTGCCGCTGAGATGTTCCTTATTACCTTATGTTTCTGAAAAAATGCTTCAATCTTTTCCTGTGGTATATTTTTAGAGGTATACAAAGAGGTGTAGAATTTATGTAATTCTCCTACTATTTGATTTGTCTTTGTTAGAATCTTTCCTGATCGTAATTTTATTGAATATATTAATCTGGCGTTTGCTTTCTCTTTTATTTTCCATGTTAATAATTTTGTTTTGGTCGGAACAAGCTCTCTGTTTTATATTAGTTTCTGTTATTTGGTTGGCCAAGTATGGGGATGTTAAAAAATAGTCTATTCTCATAAACGAATTGGACTTGGTGAAATAGTATAAATAGTCCCTTTCCCCCTGGTGTTTCATCCTCCATATGTCATGAAGACCTGCCTTTTTTATTACATAAAATAATTCAGTTGGGGTATCCTTCCTGCCTCTTTTTTTAAAAAAAATCTGATCTGTCCCACTGTTTGTTTAAGATATAATTGAAGTCTCTTCCTAGAAGTAGTTCTCCTTTCTGAAATTTTCTTAGTTTGTCTAGAGTATCTTTAATAAATTGGACCTCACTCAGGTTTGGGGCATATATGGATTCAATGGTCACAGGGCCGGCGTGTGGAAGTTGGCAAACTAGGTGACGGCCTAGGGCGTTGGCTCCCACAGAGGTGCCTCCCTCCCTCTGTCAACCTTGGCCCCTCCCCCCACTCTCCTCCCTCCCTTCGCAGCACTGGAAGTCAGCGCCACACTCCACTTGCTTAGCCCCCCCCCCGCTGTTGCCCTCCTCCTTCCCTCTGCGGTGCTGGAAGCCGCGCTTCACTCACCTTGCACCCCCGTCACTGCTGCTGCCCCCCTCCCTCCCTTTTTTCCTGCCAGCTCAAGGTTAACCACTATGTGCTCTGCTCGCCTCTTCCCCCTGCCACCGCCATCCTCCTCCCTCCCTTCCAGCTGGCTCAAGGATAACCACTATGTGCTCTGCTTGCCTTGCTCCTCCACGCGGCCGCACCTAGGCTGGTCCTTACCAGCTCCAATGTTCCTGAGCACAGCTTCTAAGCCTTTGAAGGGCCCCCTCACTTCCAGTTCCAGGAAGGAGGGGGAGCTAATTCTCCTCCTGTGGGCCCTTCAAAGGCTTAGAATCCGTGCACAGGCACATTGAAGCTGGTAAGAACCAGCCTCGGCGGCAGCAGCAACAACAGTGAGAGGAGTACAGCCTGGCCAGTAGCCCTGAGAAGGAAGGAGGGCAGGGGGTAAATATCAGCCTGGGGGGTTGGCGACGGAGGCTTTGGAAGCCTCCGCAAGATGGGGGGGCAGGGAGCAAGCGCGGTCAGAGCCAGTGGCTCTGAGCACACCCACTATCTTCCCACACTTGCCAAGGCTTTGTAAGCCTCGGCAAGGTGGGGGGGTGCCCATCTCTCTCCTGCTTCAAAGCTGGAGAGGGCTGAGAATAGGGGGGGCCATACTCGCTGCCCACAGCCTGATGATGTCATCATGATTTCATCAGGCTGTGCATGCTGTTGCACACACAAGTTTATAAAAAAGAAAAAAAGGAGGGGGCGGGGGCAAATTTCAGCCTGGGGCACTAGAAACTTCAGCACCAGGCTTGAATGGTCACCATGTCCCCTTCTAATGCACCTTTTATAAAATAATATCTACCTTGGGGGTTCAGCTTTGAGGTCAAACCTGAGCGTTTTGGCAAATAAGATAGTGGTCCCTCTGTATTTAGAATTACGTGGAGATGAGTATTGAAATGGGTACCAGTTTGTAGGTAGCAGTTGTTTTGTTGTATTTTTGTGGTGGGTTTCCTGTAGTAATAATATATGGGATCTTTGTTTTAATATGTGACCCATAATTCTGTTTCTTTTGATTTTATTATTTAAGCCTCTCACATTCCATGACCAAACCGAAACTATTGTTATAAGCTTTACAAACCATAACACCTTAACCAGCTTATGTAGTCTATCCTACGTATTTGTATGTTCTGGTCACTTCTTACTTTACACTAAATACCAGCTCTTATTTACAGTTATAGATCTATTCTCTTATTTAACAATATGTACGTGTGGTTGTTTAACTACTTACTATGTTAACTGGATTTACTTAAAACTCTATTTTCTATCAAGACTACCCAATCCTTTCTATTCAACTATCACTTTAGATAAAACCTAATCTACTTAACTCAAACCTCCTAAACTACCTTTACCCTCCCAATTAGGAATATTATGTGGCCTTATCTATAAACAGTTGAACTCAAATAACACCAATTGTTTTCTTAACTCTTACTTTCAGTCTTTCCTTTGACCGTTTATAATACTACTAACCAAAGAATTTATATAATTAACTTCTTATGATATAGAAGCTTGTCTCCTTTTCAGCCCCCCCTTCCCTACCCGCCCATCCAATACATTGTTATACTTTGTTGTTGTTTTCTCACTATCTCAGTCTTACTATGGTTATCAAACTTAACAACAGGACCAATTTTCAGATTATTAAAGTTCTCTTTATACTTATCAGACTTCTTAGGTGTGTTCTTTCTCTGGGTTTCACTCAGTGATAGTTTTCTCTTTGCTGATTTTCTATTTTGGTCTGAGGGTTTCTCCAGATTCAGTGCTTGCAAAAGTTCAGTCCCAGTGTCTTCATCCAAAGTAAAATTTTGTTTTCCATTTCTGTACACCATCAGTTTCTTCCCTTAGTTTTGTAGTGACATATTTGAGTTTTTTTCCAGGTAGAGAGTAGGTAGATCTGGAAATACCTGTATTCTTGTGTCCTGGAAGAGTAGATAGCCCATCTCTCTTACTTTATTAAGGATTGATATTTTGTGTCTGACGTCTGCAAATGCCACCAGTATATCCCTGGGGAGCTTTCTTTGTGGATTAAGAGCACCTATACGATGTACTTTCAGCAGTATGAGATATATATCCTTCTCCATATGCAGGATTTGTGCAAGCCATATAGACATATCCTACAGTAAAGAGGCTATCTTTTCTGGGTTTTCTCTAAATCCTCTGAACTTCAGTTGGTGTGAACGGGCTTGCATTTCTAACAGTATTCCCTCCTTTAGTTCCTGCGTTTCTTTTTGCAATATCTGTTTTTCTGTTTGCAGAGTCATTCCTAATGTTGACACAGTTTCTACTTGAGTCTCTGTCTTTTTTACTTTGATGGTTAAGTCAGTTAATTGGTCTGTTATTGGTTGGATTTTTTCATTTAGCGTGGAGTCAATTTTTTACAGAATAGAGCTTTCTAAATCGTGCAGAGTCTTTTAAAATTTTTTGTCTTACTTTAGAGGTTACCGGTTCATCTTGTGAGTCTCTCTTTTTGCTGATTGTTTCAGACACCATTTTCTTTAGCATCGTTGTTTTTACACTGCTGCCAGTCTCTCCTGCCTCTGGGTACTGCTGTGCCGTTTGATATTGGACACTATGTCTCTTTGGTGAGTTTTGAGGGGTCTGAGTTCCCCCATTTTTTTTAGCATTCTATAGGATTTTTGCCAATGTTAACTGTTGTTTTGGACAGACAGGGTGAGATCGGGCTGGAAGCCGAAAGATTAGGCATCCACCATGCCACTTCTCGATGCCCTGCCCCCCATGTAAGCCATCCTGAACCCATTTTGGGGTTAATGGGGTATAAATTGAGATTATGATGATGAGAATATTATTATTGGATTTATATCCTGCCCTATACTCTGAATCTCACAGTGGTCACAACCTCCTTTAACTCTCACACACACAACAGACACCCTGTGAGGTAGGTGGGGCTGAGAGAGCTCTTACAGCAGCGGCCCTTTCAAAGACAGCTCTGTGATAGCTATGGCTGACCCAAGGCCATTCCAGCAGCTGCAAGTGGAGGAGTGGGGAATCAAACCCAGTTCTCCCAGATAAGAGTCTGTGCACTTTACTACACTAAACTGGCTGTCACCAACTACATGTTGGGATCAGCATATGCTACAGTTTATCAGGGAAGCTGTTGATACCTAAATCATTCAGTTTTCACTTAGAAATCAATCTTTCATTTCATTTCATTTCTTCAACATATCCCTCCCTATTCACAAAATGGCCTCAGGGTGGCTCACATCATAAAACCAACAGCAGCAAAACAATAAATAGGATCAATGATTAATAGCAAAAAAAGGCTCATGCCAGATAAAATAAGTGTCTGTGTGTAATCTAAATGAAAGAGTATATGCACACAAAAACTATCTTGCCTCCCCCCACAAGTGGGCTGATTTATTTAAAACATTTTAATGCCATCTTTCCATCCAATCAGGGTCCACAATAGGGGTGTGCATTTAGTTTATCTGAAAAGAAAAAAAATGCAAAAAATACTTTACTGGTATTTCGGGTTTTTAAAAAGCTGAATCAGATTAGAGAATCTGGTTTGGCTACTGATATAGCTGATTATATTTAGTTTATATCTTTTATTTGGTTTATATCTGGAGAAGGCATTTAAAGAGACCATAGACTTTTTGAATGCCTTTGTTCTGAGTTCATGTGTTGAGTTGCACTGCCATGGCACCACACTGAGCTCAGAAGGCATTTAAAGAAACTGTGATCACTTTAAATGCATTTTTCCTTTATTGCTTTCATATAACTGTCCATTGAATTGGAACCCCCCCCCCCCCGATCAAATCTTTTTTAAAACTTGGAGGGAGGGTTAAAGAGAGACACCAGCAGCTATACTGCAAATTTGGTGCCTCTACCTAAATAAATAAAATAAACCACTCTGCCAGAACCCCAAATGCCCCTAGATCAATTCTCTTTATTCTATGGTCCCCATAGAATAAAGTATAATGGAGCTGGAAAAAAAATTTCTTGAATATTTCCAGAATCTGAATACCATACTGGTATTGAGACTCAGGAAATACTTCAGGAAATTGAATTTTTCAGGTTCAATATACACAAAGTTCCAAAAGGCAGTTAACATAAAAAATTAAAACTTTTAAACCAATAAAATATAGTTAAAATATAAAATTAAATTTAAAACATATGAACAGACAACATGAGAAAGAAGGCCAAAAATGTTAAAGGGTGTATGCCAGATGAAACAAAAGAGCCTTCACCTGCTGGTGAAAGACAATAATACAGAGACACATGCAAATCTTTCTCGGGAGGGTGTTCCAAAGTTTTGGTGCCATGGCCAAGAAGGTCCATTCTTTGGCCCCATATGCAGAGGCAACCAGAGCATTGTTTCTGAGTATGTCTAGAATGAGAGAGAAGGTTCATATGGCAGATGACAGTCCCTAAGGCATGTTGGTTCCAGACTACAGAGGGCTTTAAAAGTCAATACCAGCACCTTCAATTGAGCTTTGAAGCAAATTGTAAGCCAGTATAGGTAGAAAAAGACTGGAGTGATATGGTTCCTATGACCCAACCCAGTCAACACTCTAGCTGCACTTGCACTGGATCATTGGAAAGATGCACCTGAAGATGCACTTAAGTGCTGCAGAAAATGATTACAATTGACTTGGATAAATTATCAGGGACTGTGGTCTATATTATCGTGTACAGTTCACTGTAAGTTGGGTCCTACTATGTAATTTTTCATCATTTCATGTGTCATGTTAACAATTTGCTTTGCTTCAGTTTTGTTTTTTAAATGTCTGGTTTGTTCTACAACTAAAATCTTATTTCATTGTTTACTGAAAGTCCCATCCTGTGAATTGTATTGACTCACTCTGTATAACACACCTTGAGTCCCAGTGAGAAAAGCAGACCATAAATAATGTAAATAAATGTGTAAAATACTCATCTTGTAGACACTATTTAAAATGTGGAAGAATGTATATGGCAGTGTTTTTCAAATGAGCTAATTTCTTGATTTTCCTTTCTCATTGGTATTTGAAATTGAATGTGTCTGAACACTTTCACACTTTATTCTCATTATATCATTTCCCCCTATATAAATTATATCTATGCAAATGGTGACTAGTTGTTTAGACATTTCTGCTTACCTAACTCCAAAAAGGAGTTGATGCATCAATGACACACAGGCAGTACTATGGATTTGGTGCCAGAAATATACATTATTCATACCAAGAAAGGTTTGAAAAAAGAACCTATATGATTTACTGCAGAGAGAACAGCAGCAACTTGCAAGCTGACAATTTATATAAGTTTTATGCAGTTATTTACTATGCAACTAAGACTGTTATCTACAAAATCAAGGGTTTTTTTAGGTTGTACTATAGTAACTGTCACATTACATGGTTCTTATGACGTCTTTAGTTATGTGATATGATTATGTAATCTAAAAACTGAGCCAATTCTTTTTGCCCAAGTGGAAAAGTCTGATAGCACCAACTACTAAACATATAAAACAACTTATTTACAGTCACTGAGAGCTTCACACCAACAAATTTGAGATTCGTGTAAACTTCTATACATGCTATATGGTAGTCACTTTTTAAAATTAGTAATTTTATTTACCTATATACAGTATCTACACACACACACAAGGATTAGGCATTGCTGTGCACCAAATGAGATGTATTTTGAAAATCAGGTCATAGTGAAATGGTTATGCTCTTGCCTTTTATATAATAGAATATGCAATTCAATGCATTTTGTTCATGGTTGCCTAGTTTACTATACATACTTTAATAATTTTTACTCCCTTGATGAGACAAAATTGGTGTCTGGTGGGTCAAGGGACCATTTGTACATCTGTGTACTAGTCCCAAATCTCATAAACATATAGCAGAATGCTAAAACTATCTGGATGTCTTTAGGAATTGGTGATGGAGATTAGTATATTAGGTGTGGAGAGATGTTCATATACAGAGATTGGTATATGGAGATATACAAAACAAATCAAGTATTGTCTGGCAAGTTAGGATTTTCTGGATCTGGTGGGGAAACCAAGATGGCAATGAGATAATACCACCATTTAGATGTCCTGTGGCTTTACTTATTTATATTCTCAAAAAAAGAATTTTAACTGGCTCCAACCAAAATATTTGGACTTTTAGTTGACTTGGAATAGTTTGAGCTTATTTTGAGTTTACAGTTTCAACACAGTACCTACAACTTTGAAGATCAAGACCAATTAGTTTTTCATAGTTTTCCAGCAACAATGGAGAAGAAAAAAACTAGCCAGATCATCTGATTCCTACTCCTTTAAAAACAATTTGAGGTAGAAGTTTTTCTTTCTAAAGAAAATACAGGTAAATCTTATTTATCCCCAAACCCATCCAATGTGTTGAATGTGGAGGACGCAAATGCAGAGGAGGAGTTGCTATTGCAGCCAGAATTACACTTTCTCCCCTCAAATGGGATTGACATAGGGTTGCCAATCCCTAGGTCGGGACAGGAGATCCCCCGGTTTGGAGGCCCTCCTCCACTTAGAATAGAATAGAATAAACTTTATTACGGTCATAGACCAATATCAAAGCTATAACACATCATGTGAAAACCCTCCTAAAATACATAAACACAAAAAAATACATAAAACTTTTCCCCAGCTATACAGATCCAGGATAACTAAAATACATTTTACCAATTATAAAATCCAAAGTTGGTTCAAATTTATATAAAATCCTTTAAATCATAATATGTAAAATCATATATAACCTAAAATTCAACAGTTCATACAAGACTGCAATTTTCTTATTTCTTAGTATGGAACTTCACAAGGTAATGGCAGAATTCAGCTATCTGTCTAGAGATATATGGACTTGCATCCACCAAGGGTTTCTCCTAACACACCCCGTCCGCGTCTGCCATTGGATTACCTACAAACGGGGAGACAAACCTATCCCTATGTAATTGGTGGAATGGGCATCGAAAAAACATATGAGTCATCGACTCCACCTCTCCCATAGCACAAGGGCAGCGTCGGTCTTTGTATGGGACTTTTCTATATTTCCCTTCTAACACCTTTGAGGGCATGACTGTGCATCGAGCCAACGTAAAGGCTCTTCTGTGAGCTGATACCTCGAAATAAGAAAAGTACTTGGCCATCCTCATAACATATTTAGTCTCAGTAGGCACCAAAAAAGAAGGGGCCTTAGGGTTTGTAAAATCTTTCAGGATCAAGTGCCATGTTCTACTGGAGAAAGTTTTCCTTCCAGACGTTTCGTTCTCAGCTGAGAACAAAACGTCTGGAAGGAAAACTTTCTCCAGTAGAACACGGCACTTGATCCCGAAAGATTCTACAAACCCTAATGATGTTACCAGCCGTGAAAACCTGAAATCTTTGATAAGAAGGGGCCTGTTCTAGATCCCTTTTTCTCTCTATATCACAAATTCTTTGTTTAATAATACTTTTTGTTTGGTATAACTCTGTGCCAAGAGGTTTTCAAGTGAGAATCCTATACTTTCTAAATTGCTTCTAACCAATTGCAGCCACCTTGGCCTGTAGAGGTCTTGAATTATTAGAGGGAAGAGACCTTTTTTGTTTGTATGGATCTTTAGCCATTGGTATGCCGAAGATAACATAATTCTGGCCTCAATTCTCATTTGCCCAGTTTCTAATCGCAAAAGGGCATTTGGCACATCTGGCAGGAGCTGCAAGTGTTATGAAGAAATTTTGATTGCACTTTCTCAAGAGCCTGTAGTCTTTTAGCCGAAATGCTCAGGTTAATACCATAGAGCAGTTGTGCTAAAACTTTGTATTGAAACAATTCCATTGCTGCCGGGACATAAAAGCCCCCCTTAGTACGAAAAAATATCAGGATAGCATACATTGATTTCTCCGCTTCCTCCACCCTCATCTTACAATGTTCAGTATAAGCGCCTGTATCCTGAATTACCATTCCCAAATAAGTAAATTTTGTTACTTGTTCTATTTTCTTCCCTTTCATAGTCCAATACCTCTTCTTGGCTTTTTTACCAAATGCCATCACTTTTGTTTTTTCAAAATTTATTACCAAACATTCATTTTCACAGTACTTAACAAAGCTGTCTAGTGCCCTCCGCAACCCAATAGGTGTTCTTGATAACGGTACCACATCATCTGCATATAGCAGTACTGAAAGGTGGTGAAAAGCCAGCTTCGGAGGGTGTAATTTAGTATCAGTCATATGTTCCACCATATCACTGATCTAATAGTTAAATAAGATGGGGGCCAAAAGGCAACCCTGTCTTACACCCTTCTGAGTTTTTATGGGTTCTGTGAGTAATCCCTGCATATTGCATCTCACTCTAAGAAATGATTCTTCATGGAGTCCACGAATGAGAAATAGCAGCCTTTTATCAATATTAGAAGCTGCTAGTTTTTGCCACAATCGTTGCCTTGAGATGGAATCAAATGCTGCCTTTAAATCAATAAAAGCATCATATAGAGCAGTTGTACGTTTATCAGAGTACTTCCCAATTAGCTGTTGCAATATCAGACAATGCTCAGTTGTCGACCTTTCTTTCCTCCCCCACTTCAAGGTCATCAGAAAGCAGAGAGGGAGGGAAATGCCAGCTGGGCACTCCATTATTCTCTATGGAGACTGATTTCCATAGGGTATTGTCAGCTTGTGTTCTATTGATACTAACCATATTGCCTAGAATGTTTATTTACCTGCCACTAACCCTGCTGACCCCCTGTAGAAATATTAGGAATGCCTAGGGAGGAAGAAGGGAAAAGGAGGGGGGGAATTGGGTGCCAGAACAATAAACGGTTTTGAAGTGCAGAAATGCGCGGCCGCTTCCCAGGTGCCAACAAGGACATCAGTCGGGTGGGGGAGTGGTGATGGCCCAACGGAAGAGATAGCAGGCATGTGAATCAAACGCCTCTAAAGGTAGAAATGCAACTTTATTATGGGAATGATTTAAACCCCCTAGGCTTTGATGTAGCCCCATAAAGACTAGCCCCTGTCCTTTGTGTGTTATCACTCTCAAAGACTTTCTGCAAGAGTAACATTGTTTCAATCAATAAATGAAACTTATTTTCACTTAAAGAAAAGAGTGCTCTCATTGTTGAAGTCTCAATGAACCCTGCGCTGACATTTTGAGAGTGATCCCTTAAAGGGGCTTATCGGCACGAGTTACTTCTAGCGAATGGCTACAGAAGCACCTGATGACCAAGAGCCCTGCATTCCAGAACTACCCGGGACCCTGGCGTGGTACGTTACCGAGAAGCGCAAGCCAAGGAAAGTGAGCAACCAGGTGCTCTTCATCACCCCCCAGACATGGAAGCACCGCACGTCCACTACCCTGATGGACGAAGCAGCGCAACAACACGCCAACATTCTCCGCAACCCCGGGGACCCGGAGGACCAGGAAGGCTCGGCAGACCCCGAAGGGGAGGCCGCCGGAGCAGCGGGGCCTGGGGGTGGCGATGGGTCGGAAAAGACGAACGGCCGGCAGGGAGACTCCCTGGACAAGGACGAGGACTTGCGGGCTTCCTCCTCGAAACCCGACGCAGTGCAGGGGCTCAGATGAGAGATGGAGATCCTGGGGTGTGAGCTCCGGCGGGAGCTAAACATCCAGATGAAGATGACCCTGGTCAAGGTGCAGAAGCAAGTCGACCGAGCAATCGTGGGCATTAAGGGGGCAACGACCGGGGCAGCCGCACCGATCCTCACCCAGCCGCCCGCACCACCCATACCGATGGGGTCGCCCAACTCCCCAGCCCCAGGAGCGAAGGTGAAAACCCGGGAGCTGCACGCCACCTTTGACGGGAGCGCGGACAAGGTCGAGTACTTCATAATTCAGGCCAACAGCTACATGCACTACTGGGGATCGACCTTCCATGACGAATACAGCCTAGTGGCGTACCTGGGGTCGAAACTGGAAGGCGAGGCACAGATGTGGTATGTGACCCTCTTCGAGACTAAGGGGCCGGAGGTAGCTACGGTGGCCGGGTTCCTGCAAGCACTCCTGTCGCAGTTCGAAGACCCCCTCCGGGAAACCCTCGCCATTGCAGCCATAGACGGTCTCCGCCAAGGGAACAAGTCCATCCGGGAGTACTCCCTGGAGTTCCGGAACCACAGCCGTAAGATAAAGGGATGGAGCGAGGCCATGAAGATCCGGGCGTACAAGAAAGGGCTGAACCCGGGCTTACTGGATCGACCCTTGGGCCAGGTGCGACCGGACACCCTAGTCGGCTGGATCCAGCTCGCAGGGGAAATCGAAACTAACATGAAGGAGGTGGCGATCCAACACCAGGGGCTCCAGAGTTGGCCGAGCCGTGACGCACGACCTACTACTAAACCAGAGGCGAGGAAAACGGGGGGGGGAAGCGATCCCCAAAACCTTCTCGGGAACCCGCAAGTGCTACCAGTGCGGGGACCCCAACCACCTGGCTGCCAGCTGCCCCAAGAAGCCCAGGGCTGGCACCCCAGCACAGAAGTGTCCGCCAGGTGCCCTCAAGAAGCCAGGCAAGCCAAAGGAGTCAGGCCGTAGCAGCACCACTCTATCGATGGTGCTTGACGAGGATTCTATAATGTTGGAAGAGCTGGGGGAAGATCCTTGGGAATCGGAGCCAGCGGGAAACGAGGCCGACCTGCGCTAGACGGTGCCCAGCGGCAGGTCCCGGAGAAAGCGGCACCACTACGGGTGAGAGTTTTGGGGGAACTAATGTTCATCCCATTGACTTTGTTAAACGTGAGACTTAAGCGGTTCGTGCACGCCCGAGCGCTCATAGACTCTGGGTGCTCGCGGGAGCTTATCAACCCGCAGTTAGTGGACATGTTAGAGACGGGAAAAGAGCGCCTTCCCCGACCGCTCGAATTCGAGCAAATGGACGGGACGCGAATGAAAGGGGAACCATGCATAGAACAGACGCAAGAAATTCTCATGGGGGTGGAGGACCACTGGGATTTAGAAGTGTTTGTGATTGCCCTATCATGCTCCTTTGATATAGTATTGGGGGTCGGGTGGCTGGCCAGACACCAACCGGACATTCAGTGGGGGGAGCACACCATAGACTTTTTGGACCAGAGGTGCACCTCCCATCTGTGGCGGGAATTCTGGGGCCCCCAACCCCTGCCCCAAAATGAGAAGTTATGTGTAACCATTGAGGAGGTGAGGACCATCCCCAAAGAGTACAGAGACCTGAAGGGGGCGTTCAGCGAGATCGAGGCGGACGAGCTTCCCCCTCACCGAGCCACCGACTGCGCGATTGAGCTCATCCCCGACCAACCGCTGCCCAAAGCCAAACTGTACTTCATGGGGTGGGCAGAAAAGGAGGAGCTGAGAAAGTTCCTCGACAAGAACCTCCGCCGGGGCTTCATCCGCCCGGCCACCACGCCGCACGCGGCTCCGGTCCTCTTCCGCAAGAAGAAGGATGGGAGCCTTAGACTTTGCACCGATTTTCGTGGGATTAACGGGATTTCAATGTCCAATGCCTACCCCATCCCACTGATCAAAGACCTGTTGAGTGCGGTGTCAGAGGGGTCGATATTCACCAAACTTGATTTGCGGGATGCCTATTTCAGAGTCAGAATAAAAGAGGGGGATGAGTGGAAGACGGCGTTCAATACGCCTATGGGACAGTTCGAGTATCTGGTGATGCCATTTGGGCTCCAAGGTGCCCCCGGGGTGTTTGTGAATTTCATCAACGAGGTCCTGCAAAAGCACCTGTACCGGGGGGGGGTGGTGTACCTGGATGACATCATTATTTATTCTAAGGGCCTCCCCTCCCACGTGAAGCTAGTCCGGGAGGTTCTGACCACCCTGTATCAAAATAAACTGTAAGCCAAGCTGTCCAAATGCGAGTTCCACAAAGAGGAGCTTGACTACTTGGGCTTCCGGGTATCGGGGAAAGGGCTGGCCATGGAGCCCGCTAAAATACAAGCGGTGTTGGACTGGGAACCCCCGAGGACACGTAGACAGCTCCAATCATTCATCGGGTTCGCGAATTTCTACAGAACGTTCATACAAGGGTTCGCAAAAGTGGCCCTGCCCCTCACAGACTTGCTGCAAACGAAGGGGAAGGGGCCCGAAGCAAAAAAGCCGGGGGCAAAGCTAAATTGGACTAGTGAGTGTCAGGAAGCGTTCGACACCTTAAAACGCCTGTTCACAAGCGAACCCGTGCTAGTGCACCCAAACGAACTCAAACCCTTTGTGGTTCAATGTGACACTTCCGACACGGCCATGGGGGCAATATTAATGCAGAAAGATGAGGGGGGATGTTTAAGACCCTGTGCCTACATCTCTCGGAAATTCTCGAGTGAGCAGAAGAACTGGTCAGTGTGGGACAAAGAAGCCTACGTGGTCACTTTCGCTTAAAAAACCTGGTGATTGTGGCTAGAGGGGGCCCGAGTCCCATTTGAGATCTGGACTGACCACAAAAACTTGGAAGCCCTCACGGGGCGCAGAAAACTAATGGGGAAACAAATTCGGTGGGCAGGCTTCTTTGCCAAATTCGATTTTACCCTCCGGCACATCCCCGGGTCCAAAAACTTTTTGGCGGATGCACTCTCTAGGCTGCCCCAACACGAGAGTGAGCGAGAGAAGGTGATTGACTCACTCATTCCCCCGGAAGCCATAGCGGGATCCATGCAAACCCGCCCCAAAACAGCGGCGCAGACAAAGAGCCCGTGGGGGGGGGGAGCAAATTGATCTCGGAGACTGAAGCCGAGGGAGCAGACCGCCCTGATGGAATAGAAAAAGGAGAGGGGGGGTTCTGGTACCATGAGGGAAAACTTTATGTTCCAAAATCCCTCAGAGTGGAGGTTCTACAGCACTGCCACACCAGCAAGCTAGCGGGCCACTTTGGCTACTTAAAAACCCTCCACATGGTGCACCGGCAGTTCTGGTGGCCGCAAATGAAGAAAGACATTTCCGAGTTTGTGCAGACATGCCCGATAGCAGGCGTGTGAATCAAACGCCTCTGAAGGTAGAAATGCAACTTTATTATGGGAATGATTTAAACCCCCTAGGCTTTGATGTAGCCCCATAAAGACTAGCCCCTGTCCTTTGTGTGTTATCACTCTCAAAGACTTTCTGCAAGAGTAACATTGTTTCAATCAATAAATGAAACTTATTTTCAATTAAAGAAAAGAGTGCTCTCATTGTTGAAGTCTCAATGAACCCTGCGCTGACAGGTATAATGGATAATTGATCCACGGGAATCTGGGGCTCTGGGGGGGGTACTGTCTTTTGAGGTAGAGATCCCACATTTTCAGCATAGCATCTCCCCAGAATACTCTCAAAGTTGCAAAAGGATTGGACCAGGGGGGTTCAATTATATGAGCCCCAAAAGAAGGGGCCCCCATTCTTCATTATTTCTAGTGGAGGGAAAGCATTTAAAAGGTGTGTGGTCCCTTTAAATGTGATGGCCAGAACTCCCTTTGGAGTTCAGTTATGCTTGATACTACTTTGATCCTGGATCTACCCCCAATGTCTCCTGGTTCCAGCCCAAAGTCCCCAGATATTTCTGGAATTGGACTTGGCAACTCTAGATTGGCAAAGATTAAAATTCCAGCATAGTAGAAATTATAGAAACATAATCTATTCAGGTATTGCCTCCCCATAAAACATATCTATTATTGGGGCAATAGGAACGTGAAAGGCATGTACAATTACAAAAGGATTCCTTAATTGAATTAATCGGGGAACATTGCATATTAACAGGGGAGAAACTAATAGCTATTTTTCAAAAACTAAATGACACCCTTAATAAACTTGATCTGTTTGGCAACATGATCAAGATCTTCAATGAAAAGGCAAGCTATTATTCTCATACAAGTGAAACCCCCAAAGTTTCCAAGCCTCGGTCTCAGTTTTCAAAAGTTTTATTGGTTTCAGGAAGAGTGAGGATAGGGGATAGGGGGAATAGAAAACACAATACATCTTGACCTTATTCTGCATAAAAATACTTTCAAAAAGTACAAGCTTAATTCTACAATACTTTCTTTACATAAATTGTTCCATATTATTATGTCTAAACTATACATCATCCACATTTTAAAATTTTATAGCATAATCTTTTGTTAAAATTATCTATTAGTTTTGACAATTCCAGTAAAGGTAATTTTATAATATAAAATACAGTGGGGGGGGGGGGAGGAGAAATAAGTTCACACCAGAGAATCTTAAGAGTCTTGAATATCTAACCAGGCATAAAATTTCATCCAGTATTTTCTTGCTTCTTCTTTAGATTTCCCAGCCACCAGCTGGGATAGAAAGTCCAGCTCTGCTGTTTCCAGAATTTTTTCCCACCAAGTCCATTCTCGTGGGAATTTCCTGAGATTTCTATCTCTGTGCCAAGAGAATCCTAGCTGCTATGTTAAAGTATGCCAACAAATGTCTAATTTCTTTGGAATAATCCTCAGGATATATGTTCGATTAAAATAATTCTGGTTTGAAATGAATCTGTGTCTGCATAATCTTCTGTAATATTTCATGCACCATTTTCCAGTAGTCCTTCATCATCCTACATGTCCACCACATATAGTAAAAACCTGTTTAGTGCATTTCCAACATTTGTTATACATATTAGTATAAATCTTACACAATTTCTGTAGGGTCAAATACCATCTATAAAACATCTTATACAAATTTTCTTTAAAAGTTACTGACCTAGTTAATTTAACATTAAGCCTCCACAGTCTCTCCCATTCTTCTAATGTAATATTATAACCAGAATTTTTTGCCCATTGGACCATACAATCTTTTATAACTTCATCTTGTGTCTTTATTTGAAGTAAATATGCATATAATTTGGAGATTAGCTTTTCTTGTGGACCCAAAAGAATTTTGTCAAATAAGTATTGTTCTGTATTGAAACCTTGTCTTTGGCATATCTGGATTCAACTTGCATTCTCAACCACCAGTTCATTTTAATTTCCATAGTTTCCAGCTCTTCTTTGGTTTTCAATTGATTATCTTTTCCCAACAGGTCATCATATCTATAATTTGGATTTGATTTTAGGAGATTTGGATGAGTAAATGCTTCTACTGGAGAAACCCATCTTGGAATTTTTTGATAAATTCTGGTCTTTAGCCATGACCACGTATGGTACGAGGATTTTCGAAACCAGTGATTCTTAAAGTATTAATGGGCTTCACGTCTTTGATACCATAAATATGCATGCCACCCCATAGTAAGATCATGTCCTTCTAACAACAATTGTCTCATGTCATTCAGCAGTATCCAGTCTCTTACCCATAAAAGCACAAAAGCTTTATAATACAGTTGGCAGTCTGGAAGGCCCATACCTGCTCTTAATTTTGAATCTTGTAGTGTCTTTAATTTAATTCTTGGATTTTTGCCTTGCCAAACATATTTGGCGACCATCTTGTTCAGTTCTTGAAAAAAACCCTCTATTTAAAAATATTGGAATAGTTTGAAACAAGAATAGTAACTTTGGGAGGATATTCATCTTTATTAAGGCTATTCTTCCCATTAAAGATAGGTTCAAGTCGTGCCATTTTTACAAATCTTTTTAATTTCTTTAAGTAGTTTTTCATAATTATCTGTTTTTAAGTTGCTACACTTATTTGAAATAACAACACCTAGATATTTGATTCCTTTTTCATACAAAACCCCTGATTTTTGCTGGAAGGTTTGAATTTGTTTTGTCGTCATATTCTTTGTCAAAAATTTTGTTTTATGCTAATTAATCTTTAATCCTGCCCAGTAACCAAATTGTTTGATCTTATTTATAAGACAGTCTATTGAGTCCATCGGTTGTTCTAGTATTTATTTTATTTTATTTATTACTTTGCATTTATATCCCGCCCTCTCCACAAGCGGACTCAGGGCGGCTTACAGTATCATAAAAACAATCAATTCCATAAAACATATAAAACCATAATACATTTATCAGTTTAAAACTATTACGCTATCTCGATCCAGTCTGGTGGTATTGGGTTTTGACTATGACCACCAGCTTCTGTAGGATGTCCGGTGGCAGCCCATTTTCAGTCAACCAGAAATGCCTGTCTAAACAGTTCGGTCTTACAGGCCCTGCGGAACGCCGACAGATCCCGCAGGGCCCTTATAGCTTCTGGGAGGGTGTTCCAGAGTTCTGGTGCCGCCACCGAGAAGGCCCTAGATCTTGTTGCGCATAGCCTGGTTTCTTTAGGGCCAGGGGCAGACAGCAGATTTTTTGTCCCTGATCGCAGTGCTCTCTGGGGGATATATGGGGAAAGGCGGTCTCGTAGATAGGCAGGTCCCTGGCCATAAGACTAAGTCATCTGTGAAGGCTCTGAGTTTATATTGTTCATCTTCTATCACAGCTCCCCTTATACTTGTATCTTCCCTTATTTGATTATTCAATACCTCTAGGGATAAGATAAAAAGTAGAAGTGACAATGGACAGCCTTGTCTTGTACCTTTTTGAATGTTAATTACATCTGTTAGTTTGCCATTCACTGTCACCCTTGCATTTTGTGAAGAGTATATTGCTTCTACTGCTCTCAAGAAGTTTTCACCACATTCCATGCCTTTCAGTTGCTGTAGCATAAAGTGCTAACGAACATTATCAAAGGCCTTCTCAGCATCTAAACAAATTAAAGCCAGTTGTTTCTCCGGATGAGTCTCATAATATTCCAAGATATTACAAATTGTTCTGACATTATCTTTCAAATATCTTTTAGGAAGGAATCCTGCTTGATCATAATGTATTATAGACTGTAGAACTTTTATCAAACGTTGTGCCAATATTGCAGCAACAATTTTATAATCCATATTTAAAAGGGAAATTGGATGATAGTTTTTAATATCTTTCAAATCATTATTTTCTTTTGGGATCAAAGATATTGTAGCTTCTTGCCATGAAGCTGGTGTTTGGCCTTCCTCTTGAATCTTTTCAATAAGATGCTTAAATGGTAAGAGTAAAGACTCTTCATACGCTTTGTAGAATTCTGCAGGTAATCCATCTGGACCCGGTGTGGATGAAACGATGGTGTAAGGAGGAAGGGTTTAAGTTTGTTAGGCACTGGGATGCTTTCTGGAACAAGCTGGAGCTGTACAAAAGAGACGGTCTCCACTTGTCCCAGGATGGAACCAGGCTGCTGGCACTTAAAATCAAAAAGATGGCAGAGCAGTTTTTAAACTAAATCTTGGGGGAAAGCAGACAGGAGATGAAATGTCTCTGGTTCGGGAAGACTCGTCTCAAAGAGATGAAGGGTTGGCTGCTATTTTTATACCGGGTAATGGATCAGAGTTGTTTACTGTGATGGTGACAAGCAGTATGGACTGTCTGCCAGAGTCTCCAGGCAGCAGGAGGAAGGTGGCGGGCCTAGATTGCCTGGGAAATTATAGATGTTTGTATGCAAATGCTAGAAGTGTTTGAAGTAAAATTAGTGAATTGGAATGCTTAGTGTTGGGAGAAAACATAGACATTGCGGGAATTTCAGAAACTTGGTGGAATGAGGAGAATCAGTGGGACACGGTGTTTCCTGGATATAAGTTATATCGGAAGGATAGGGAGGGAAGGGTTGGAGGTGGGGTGGCTCTGTATGTCACAGAGGATATACAATCCAGTAAGACTGCGGTCAGAGAATTAGATTCCTTTTTAGAAATGTTTTGGGTTGAAATAGAGGGCCCAAAAGGAAATTTAACTATGGGAGTTTGTTATCGCCCACCAAATCAAAAGAGAGAGGACGATTATAATATGATGGAAGGCTTAAAGATAGCGGCTAAACGTAAAAACTGTGTTGTAATAGGAGATTTTAACTACCCGCAGATTGATTGGGTCAATATGTGTTCTGGTCGAGAGAAAGAGATTGAGTTTCTAGATGCTCTCAATGACTGTGCTATGGAGCAGATGGTGTCAGAACCTACCAGGGGTGGGGCCATCCTGGATTTCGTCCTAAGTAATGCCCAAGACTTGGTGAGAGATGTAAATGTAATTGCGCCACTTGGGAGCAGTGACCATAATGTTATTGATTTCATCGTTTGTATAAATTGGGAGTTGCCCAAAAAGACCGCCACAACCACATTTAACTTTAAAAGGGGTAAATTCTCTGAGAAGAGGAGGCATGTGAGGAGGAAACTGAAAGGAAAGGTAAATACAGTAAAAACCCTTGGGGAAGCTTGGAGACTATTCAAAACTATAATCCTAGAAGCTCAGATAAAATACATACCACAAGTTAGGAAAGGCACAAACAGGCATAAGAAAAGGCCTGCATGGTTAACAAACAAAGTAATGGAAGCTGTAAAAGGTAAGAAGGACTCCTTTAAGTGGTGGAAAACCAGTCCAAGTGAGATTAGTAAAAGGGAACACAGGCTGTGGCAAATCAAATGCAAGACTGTGATCAGGCAGGCAAAAAGGGACTATGAGGAGCATATTGCAAAAAACATAAAGACCAACAATAAAATTTTCTTCAAATATATTAGAAGTAGGAAACCAGCCAGGGAGGCAGTGGGGCCCTTGGATGACCATGGGGTAAAAGGATTACTGAAGGAGGATAGGGAAATGGCTGAGAAGCTAAATGAATTTTTTGCCTCCGTCTTCAGTGTGGAAGATGAGAAATTTTTGCCTGCCCCAGAACCACTAATTTTGGAAGGGGTATTGAAAGACCTGAGTCAGATTGAGGTGACAAAAGAGGAGGTCCTACAACTGATAGACAAATTAAAAACTAATAAGTCACCGGGTCCGGATGGCATACATTTGAGAGTTCTGAAAGAACTCAAAGTTGAACTTGTGGATCTTCTAACAAAAATCTGTAATCTTTCATTGAAATCTGCCTCCGTTCCTGAGGACTGGAAGGTAGCAAATGTCAGCCCCATCTTTAAAAAGGGTTCCAGAGGAGACCCGGGAAATTACAGGCCAGTCAGTCTGACTTCAATACCGGGAAAGTTGGTAGAAAGCATTATCAAGGACAGAATGAGTAGGCACATTGATGAACACAGGTTATTGAGGAAGACTCAGCATGGGTTCTGTAAGGGAAGATCTTGCCTCACTAACCTGTTACATTTCTTTGAGGGGGTGAACAAACATGTGGACAAAGGAGACCCAATAGATGTTGTTTACCTTGACTTCCAGAAAGCTTTTGATAAAGTTCCTCATCAAAGGCTCCTTAGAAAGCTTGAGAGTCATGGAGTAAAAGGACAGTTCCTCTTGTGGATCAAAAACTGGCTGAGTAATAGGAAGCAGAGAGTGAGTATAAATGGGCAGTCTTCGCAATGGAGGACGGTAAGCTCAGTACTGGGTCCCATGCTCTTTAACTTGTTCATAAATGATTTAGAGTTGGGAGTGAGCAGTGAAGTGGCCAAGTTTTCGGATGACACTAAATTGTTTAGGGTGGTGAGAACCAGAGAGGATTGTGAGGAACTCCAAAGAGACCTGTTGAAACTGGGTGAGTGGGCGTCAACGTGGCAGATGCAGTTCAGTGTGGCCAAGTGCAAAGTAATGGACATTGGGGCCAAGAATCCCAGCTACAAATACAAGTTGATGGGGTGTGAACTGGTAGAGACTGACCAAGAGAAAGATCTTGGGGTCGTGGGAGATAACTCACTGAAATGTCAAGACAGTGTGCGTTTGCAATTTAAAAAAGGCCAACGCCATGCTGGGAATTTTTAGGAAGGGAATTGAAAACATATCAGCCAGTATCATAATGCCCCTGTATAAATCGATGGTGCGGTCTCATTTGGAGTACTGTGTGCAGTTCTGGTCGCCGCACCTCAAAAAGGATATTATAGCATTGGAGAAAGTCCAGAGAAGGGCAACTAGAATGATTAAAGGGCTGGAACACTTTCCCTATGAAGAAAGGTTGAAACGCTTGGGACTCTTTAGCTTGGAGAAACGTCGACTGCGGGGTGACATGATAGAGGTTTACAAGATAATGCATGGGATGGAGAAAGTAGAGAAAGAGGTACTTTTCTCCCTTTCTCACAACACAAGAACTCGTGGGCATTCAATGAAATTGCTGAGCAGGCAGGTTAAAATGGATAAAAGGAAGTACTTCTTCACCCAAAGGGTGATTAACATGTGGAATTCACTGCCACAGGAGGTGGTGGCGGCCGCAAGTATGGCCACCTTCAAGAGGGGTTTAGATAAAAATATGGAGCAGAGGTCCATTAGTGGCTATTAGCCACAGTGTTTGTGTGTGTGTGTGTATATATATAAATTTTTTGGCCACTGTGTGATACAGAGTGTTGGACTGGATGGGCCGTTGGCCTGATCCAACATGGCTTCTCTTATCTTCTTATGGAGTTTTACCATTCTTTTGAGATGCCATTGCATCTCCAAGTTCCCTTATTCTTATCTGGTCATTTAAAATTTTTGTTGTTCTTCTTTAAATTTATTAAGATTATTTTGGTTGATATATTCTTCTATTTTAGGAACTTGCTTATCTTCATAGAATTTTTTACAGAACTTGTGTTCCACAATTTGACATATTTCTTGCTTTTGAGTTTTCTTTTTGTTGTTCTCATCTTTCAGTGTCGTAATTATTATTTTGGCCTTTTCTTTTCTCATCCTATAAGCCAATCACCTTCCAGGCTTGTTGGCATGTTCAAAAAAATTTTGTCTAGCAAACCTCAATTCAATTTCCATCTCTTCCATAAGAATTAAATTCAATTTGTGTTGCATTTCTTTCACCTTTTTTTGAAATTCATATTTTGTCGGCTGTTTTTAAAGATTCTTTTCAGCTTCTCCAGCTTGTGACATTAAGTTCTGAAAATTTTCAGTTCTTTCTTTCTTTTTCTTGACACTATATCTATTTGCAAGGCCCCTATTTAGCAGTGTCCCAAACTACTTGCATTTTTACCTCTTGTGTTATGTTCAGTTTAAAAAGGATTCTATTTCCACCTTAGATGCTTTGAGAAAGTCTTTATCTTTCAAATTTGAAATATTTATCCTCCATTATCTTCTCATCCATGGGCCTTTGAGCTTTATCATTACAGGGCTATGGTCTGAAATAACTCTTGTTTGAATTTCTGTATCAACTAAGTCTTTAATCATACTTGCAGAGAGTCAACACATATCGATTCTTGGCCAAGTTTGGTGACCATAGGAATTGTAGTAAAGTCTTTGGAATTGGGATATCTTGCTCTCCATATATCAACCAAATCAATTTCTTCTGCTAATTTCCAAAAAACTTGTTGGCAACTGAAGACCTTTACTTTTCTTCTGTTTGTGCATTTTTTTGTCCAGTTGTCTGTCAGAAACTGCATTGAAATTTCCTATTAGACAGTATTCTACATATTCCAAATTTGATAATTTAAGATGCAAGTCTTGAAAAAATTTCTCTTGATGATCATTTGGGGCATAGATATATGCAAGTAATTTTTTTATTATCCACTGTAATTTCCACTAATAGAATTCTTCCATCTTCAGAAGCGTACTGCAATTGTGGGTTAAATTTATCTTTAATATATATTGCCACTCCCCTTTTCTTCTTGTTCATGTCTGTTGCTGTAAATAAATTAACAAGTTTTTTATTTTTCAAAAAAGTTGATCTTTAGTTAAAATATGAGTTTCTTTTAAGCAAATTATGTCCATTTCCATTTTTGTCAAATATCTAAAAGTCTTCCTCCTTTTGGCAGGAGAGCTGAGTCCATTCACATTAATTGAAATTATTGAAGCCATTATGGGTTTTGCTTATCTTTATCTTTCTTATTTTGGGGGGAATGCTGTCTTGTATGGTATCTTCATTGTTCATTTGGATTTTCTTCACCAGAACTTTCTTCCTCTTCCTCCTCATTCTTCTTTTCCTTGCCTTCTTTTTCCTTCATTCTATCCAGAAAATTCTGAGCTTTAAAAATGGAGTTAATCCTGTATCTGTCCTCCTGGTAGGTAAAAAGAAGGCCTTCTGGCATTAGCCACATGTAGGATATTTTTCTTCCTCTCAAAAAGTCTGTTAACACTTGATATTCTCTCCTCTTTTGTCTCACTGGCCAAGGTACCTCTCTTAAAATTTTCACCATATTTCCAGCTATCATCATAGGTCTATCTCTTACTTGCTTCAAAATGTCATCTTTAGTCCTCTTGTAAGTATCAAAAGAACTTCACTAGGTAATTTATTTTATGTTCTATAGCTCAATGGCACCTGTTTAACTTGATCAAACTCTTCTTCCATCCTCGGAGGAGTCACCTGTAAAATTTCAGCCAAGGCTTTACTTAAAATTTTCTGTAAATATTCATTTTTTCTTCTGGTATATTTTGAAACCTCAACATATAGGTGGCTCTGTCTACTTCCAGCTGCAAGAGTCTATAATCCTGTATACTCTGTTCTTTTTCCAAATGTTCCACCTTTTGGATATTTGCTGTCACCTGACCATCTAGTACTTTTAAAGCTTTGTTGGTCTCAGCTGTCTGTCTGCTAGTCTCCAAAAACTTTTGTTTAATTTCTGCCATCTGTTCACCAATATTGTCTACTTTAGTAGTCAGCTGTGTTATAGCATCTCCCTGCATTGTCATAAATTTCCCTGGCCCAGGTGGAACGTTAGGCAAAGGAAATGGTGGCTTTCCTTCTCTGTTATCTTTTTTTTTTTACTGTTTCTTTGAAACCAATCCCAGGTTTATTTTCTATTCTTATTAGAGTATGCACACTCACAGCCACAAGTTCAATAAAGCCTCTTCAACTTTTTTTTAAACTCTATGTTTCTTTTTATAACAGATAAATTAATCTTCACCAAGCGATAACCCTTATTATGAAGTAGTTTTTTTTTAAAAAAAAAACCTTCTAGCTTCTATAAACAATTTGTGGTAGCCAAAACAATGCTAAGAATAATAATAAACAGAACTTTTTAGTCAACCACACTAAATAGTCAATAGGCAAAACAATTAAGTTCTCTACAACAACAACAGTTCACTGTTACAAGTTGTCTAGCAATGCTGATTCAGTTGAAATCCAAACCACCACAACATCTTTCAAATAACTTCAAATTTCAAAAACTTCAAGGTATAAATTTGTAATTTAGGGCTAAATGCCCTATTTGTAATCCAAGAGTGAGAGCCACGATTAAAAAATAAGCCAATAACCCAACAAAAGAAAAGGAAAGGAAATCAGGCACTCCCAAAAGTAAAGGCAAAAAATAATAGAGAACAGGAAAAAGTTCCCCTATTTGATGATACAAAAAGGAATGAAAAATGAAAGGTGCATAAAAAAGAAGGAATCCCAAACAAAAAAAATATATTTAAACCATGTAAAAAAAATATTCCAGCCACAGATAAAAAGGCAATGAAAAAATAAAAACAAATTTAAAAGGTTATATCCATATCATCCAACAAGAATAGATAAAAAACCACTTTAGAAATTTGTAGAAGTATTCTTCTTACAGCCAGAGATCCTGTTAAGTCTTATAAGTCTTATAAGTCAATATCAAGTACCCACCAGCCTTTAGAGGTTAATTAAAACTCTTATAAATTCATTCAGAGCACTTCAAATTAAACTTCAAAATATTTTTAAGCCAGCTATCTTTCACATCCATGTACGCTTGTCAGCAAACATCTTTCCCAAAATCCAAAGCATTTTTCTCCCCCAAGGGGATTTAACGTAGATCAGATAAATTCAGCCATCAAGTCTCTTATAAAATTAAAAACTGGTGTGATCTCCTCATGAGTGGAGCCACCAAAACTCCATCTGTCCACAAGTGCTATCGATGTGGGAACCCAAACCATCTGGCAGCAGATTGCCCAGAGAAACCTTGAGGCTCCCCTAACTCCGAAGCCTATGGCAGAGACACCCAAGAGGACATCTACCCTCACCAAGGAATCAGTGAGAGGGAGCATTGCTGCCTCTACAATTCCCGAGGAGGAGACTATCATCCTGGATGAGTTGAGCAAGATGTCCTGGGGAGCAGAGCCGGCAGGAAACGAGGACAACCTGCACTGAAAGGTGCAAAGCAGCAGGTCGTGGATCTAACAGCTCCGCTGAGGGTGAGAAAATGTGTGTGGCCATAGAAGAAGTCCATGCCATCCCCAGAGAATACCGAGACTTGGGAAAAGTATTCAGTGAGGAGGAAGCTAATGAACTCCCCTCTCATAGAAGCACGGATTGTGCAATTGAACTCATTCCCGGGCAAGAACTGACCAAGGCAAAACTGTACTCCATGGGGTGGGCGGAAAAGGCAGAACTGAGAAAGTTCATAGAGAAAAATTTCAAAAGAGGCTTCATCTGCCCAGCAACTGCCCCACATACCGTGCCTGTACTATTCAGAAAAAAAGGACCGGAGCCTTAGACTTTGCACAGATTTTAGAGGGATCATTGGGATTTCAACCTCTAATGCCTATCCAATCCCCCTGATCCGAGACTTATTAAGTACCGTCTCTGAAGGGAAAATCTTTACCAAGCTAGATTTGAGAGATGTGTACTTTAGGGTGCGAATTAAAGAGAGGGATGAGCAGAAAACAGCCTTTAACACTCCGATGGGCCAATTTGAATAGTTGGTGATGCCATTTGGATTACAAGGAGCTCCTGGGGTGTTTATGAACTTTATCAATGAAGTCTTGAGAGAGTACTTGTATCAAGGGGTGGTAGTGTACCTGAATGACAATGCCCAAAAGCAGCTGCAGCCACCAGGAAACCACCACCACTGAGCTACAGGCCCCTCCTCTGAAGCTCAGCTGAGGACTCCCCGCAGCACAAAAACCAACGCGCTGAAAGGCCCTGACCTGGGCAGGACAGGAGGAGTTCGTCCAAGCTCTCTGCTCCCCAAGCACGAGGCAAAGACTGGGAGTCAGAAGCGGAGATAGCCGTTAAGGCATGTCTGCTCCACCCTCACCTCCCATAATGGCCTGCCCACTCCTCTTCCTTACGAAGGGGCAAAATTGCCCCCGGAGACAAGCCTGTGCAGCCTGCCTCCGGTTGGGAGCCACATAATCTCCAAGAGTTAGGATATCTAAAAGCTCTATAAATTCTATGGATTTTTAAAAGAGTGTTTTGGCATTCCTTGTCAAACCAGGGATTATTTCCTTTTTGGAGGCCAACCTTTGAACAAGGTGCTGTTTGGACCAGAAGGTGTTTAAAAAACTGAACATTTCCCCTAAAAAGCTCAAATTGCACAACAGGTGAAGGTTCATTAATAAATTGAGATATCAATGCCTGGTAGCCCTCTGAGTAAAAGATATTAAAAGCCTCCTCAGACTTATTGGCATTCCAATGTGCCTGCTGCATAATATTTCCTGCATAGATTAAATCTGTCTCTGGTTGATCATGCAGCTTTTCACTGAAGGGCAATGTTAGTTCTGTGTGTATGGTTAAATGGTTGCTACCCATTAGTTTACCTACCTGAAACCTTGAGCAGTAAGGGAGAAGATTTGAAGTAACCAAACAAAAATTGACTACACTTAACTTAATCTTGTGAATTCCCCCTTGTCCCCCAGGGCAGATCTCAAGCATGAGCATCTGCCTTATAAATATTGTTTTAATGTTGTAAGCTGCCCTGAGCCCACTTGTGGGATAGGGCAGAGTAAGTAAGTAAGTAAGTAAGTAAAATTTTATTTATATCCCGCCCTCCCCCGCCGAAGCAGGCTCAGGGCGGCTAACAGCATTTCAAGTAAACAATACAATAATAAATTGAAAAATTAAAAATTAAATTAAATTAATGGGGGGAAAGCATTTTGTCATTACAGTTTCCTATGCGGGCATTCATGTCACCAGTTAACAAAAAAAGGGCATTAGGGTAGTCTTGTAATAAGGAAGATTTTTTTTTCTATGTCTTTCCATAAAGCTGAACATTCACTAATAGTCAGACATGGGTACACATAAATAGTGAATAAGATTAGTAGGTGACCCTCCAGGTCAAATTTAGTAGCTAAAAGGTAGTTTGAGACTAAAATCAAATTTCAAATTCCATTTGGTTAATTCATCATCTAAGCTTTTTTAAAATCACAGTATTCTGTCATTCTATCTATATCCAACTATGGTGACTAATTATTTCTTTAACATAGTGTAATTTTTAGAGCAGTCTCAAAATATTTCACAGGAAGTAACACTGAATAATCTTCCCCAGAGGTCATATTCAATATGCAATACAGTCTCATAGCTTTTCAAAGTAAAATTCTACTTAGATCTATTCTATATCAGCAAAATAAATTCCAGTTTCTATGTCAACAGAGTTCAGATAATGATTAATGAGTGAAATAATTTTTCCCCAAAGCTCAAATAAAGTAATCTAAATATTCTCCATGCTAGAACTTCAGTGTACTACAGTGTTTTTCCATGTGAGCTTGACGTTTAGATTTTGTATTTTACAGAAAAAAAGGCTGCTCCATCCCTCACCTTCAAAGGAAGTGGGAAGGAGAGGTGGGATTTGGCCATGGGCTGCTGGGAAGAGATAGTTAGCCTAGTCATGCCTGGGGTTTGACACAGGGAGTGTGGGTGGCCCTGGAATATAATACAATTTATGCCAACCTGAACTGGGATGGTTTCTTTTCCACAGAAGAAAGGCAAACCCAACCAAATCTCTAGACCCCTAGGCAGGCTGGCATGACAGCATGTCTGGCTGATCAGGCTTAGCATACATTTTGGCTTTGCTGAAAGACTAAGAGGCATCTATTTTCTGATCCTGGGAATGAAGAGACTCAGGCTCAGAGAAGGAAATATTGTGGGTAATGCTGGAATATTCCTTCACCTTTCAACAACCTCTTTCAAGCCCTATTCTCAAACTATAAATAACAAAAGGACACAAACATCCCTGCATCCCAGCAATTCCTAAACAAATGGTCGGGATTGGTATGGTCTGTTGCCTCTCAGAAAAGACAGCAGAAACACAAAGGTCAAAGGCTGTCACCTTAGAATCTGTATTTTCCTTTCATTATTGCTAAAAGCCATTAAAGTAAAACCATCTCCAAATACATGATGAATGGGTATCCATTTTGACACAGAGAGAAATCCATCACCTTTTGCCAGGTTTCAAGGGAAACTAGCCTCCTGCCATAAATATAGCCATAAAACCATTGTCCAAAGTAATTAAAATCCCTTTTTTGGGGATTTGTGTGTATTTGACACTCTTGTTTCTCATTGGATATTTGGAATCTCAAGATGCTGTGTAATTTACTCTTGAAAAATAGGCCATCTTACCTGTTAGGCTTGGCTTGGTTTGGCCTGACTCAATTTCGGGCTCTCTCTCCCTCAGGTCTCTCTTCCCAAGAGATTCCAAGATTCCTGAAGCTCTTAGACTCTTGGCTTCAAGAGAACTCACACCGTCCTTCTCTCTGATTGAGCCGACATTGCAAGAGCAAGGTAGAGTATTACCTCCCCCTCCCCACCTATCAGCTAACCTCTGTAATTCTTCTTGTATGCTTGAAATTCTCTGGTTGGGATGTAAATATTTTTTTCAATAACAATTTTTATTTTTTTTAATCAAACAATTAATGATACATAAAAAGTAGGTATTATTCCATACCAAATTGTTAGTAAATTAGCCATATGTCCATTATACTACATTAAATAAAGATTAACTTGTCTTGTTACTTATACAAAGTGTTAAATAAAATTAGCTAATACAAATGATATTTTTCTATTATATTAGGAATCTCACCTTGAGTCATTAAATATTCTAAAATAGGAAACCAAATTACTTCAAACGTATTAGTTTGAAAGGGATTTTATATTGATTTTATGTTAGATGTTATTTTGCTCATTAAGTAAAGATTCCATAATTTTTATGCCATAGATTTAAAGATGGTTGCTGTTCACTTTTCCAAAGGAGAGCAATACATGATTTTGCTACATATAGCAACATAGTTATTCTTTCATAAGTAGCTCTAGATACTATATAATGAGGCCATATATTCAAAAACAATATTTCTGGCTTTAATTCCAATAAGAATTCAGTAATTTCTTTTATTTTCCAAAATTGTTTTATTACCATGCATTCCATCCAGCAAAGTATATATGTGCCAATCTCACTGCATTTCCTCCAACGTTGTGGTGAAAGCATTTTTGTTATACACGATAACTGCTGGGGGTGGTGGTGTACCAAAACGTGTCTGCTGTCTAAATTCTAATATGGGAGTGGTTAAAGCATAACTATTCCAGATTTTGTTCCCTCAATTGTAAGATTAGAACTACATAATGTTTGCCATTTTTGTTGGTATGGTAAACTTTCAGTTTCTGTATTAAATAAAATGGCTTGATATATTTTAGAGAGTATTCCTTTAGAAACACCTGATTCTAGCTGTAATTTTTTTTCAAACAATGTTAATGGTTTTTTTATCATTTCTATTAACTTAATAGACTCATGGAGATGTTTAAGTTGATAATATTCTAACCAATTGATTTGGAAGGATAGCTTTTTTTCTAATGATGTTTTGTCTATAAATGTTCTGTTTTTAACGAAGTCATTAAGGGTGTCAACTCCACACTGGTGCCATTTTTGATACTGTTGCTGAAGTTTTGCAGGCTGGTACCATGTTTGTCCAATAAAAGAAGTGACTCTTGATGGGCTGGGAAGTAATTTGTGCCTCATGTTATCCCAAACATCAAAGATAGATTTTAAAAAAGGCTCTTGTCTTATATGAGCTGGTCTTTCAGAAGCTTTTTGCCATAGCACATCTCGAATATGAAAAGGTGTTGACAAGACTGAATACATACGTTCCCAATCAGGTAAGTTTTCTCTTCTTAACATTATAACTATTTTGTTTAGTTGGGTAGCCTTATAATAATGAAACAGAAATGGGTATTGCATGCCTCCTTTTATAATTCTTCTACATGATACATTAAATCTTATTCTATGTCTTTTATTAACCTACAAAAAGTTATTTAAAGTAGTTTGCCAACATTGAAAATATTTTCTAGGAACTGACAGTGGTAATGTTCAAAATAAAAATATAAATTTTGGCAGGATGAATTATTTTATTAAATGGTAACTTTCTTACCAAGAAAATAAAGATTTATCTCATTTATCTAAATGGAGTTTTAACCTTCTGCCAAGTTAAATAATTTAAATTAAACAAATTATTAATATCCGCTGAAATCTTAATTCCTAAATATGTTATTTGATTTAGAGACCAATGGTAATTTAAAAAACTTTTTATTTCTGCTTGCTGGTTTTGAGATAAATTTACTGGCATTATTTTTTATTTTGATTGGTTTACCCATAGTCCTGAAATGTCTCCAAATTGTTGTAGGACCGAATGAAGTGCTTGTATTTCGTTTTATTGGAGATGTAAGTAGCAATAACATATCATCTGCAAATAAGGTAAGTTTATATTCTGTTTTACCTACTAATATGCCTTTGATTGTTGGATTTTCTAATTTGTGAAGCTAACGGTTTGATAGATAATGCAAATAATAAGGGTGATAATGGGCATCCCTGTCTAGTGCCTCTTTCCAAAATTAGATTATTAGAAAATTGTGAATTGATTTTTATTCTCACAGATGGAGAGTCATAAATAGCATTCACTGCTGTGATAAAATGTTTTCCAAAATCCATTTTAGTTAAAAGTGTCTATTTCTAGGGAATCAAATGTTTTAGCTATATCTAAAGAAATTAAAACTGTTGATAATTTTTTTTGCTTAGATATATTAATGAGATTAAATACTTTATGTGTATTATCTATAAGATCTCGCCCCCTGATAAATCCAACTTGATCAGGAAGTATGTAATTCTGAATAATTTTACCTAATCTTGCTAATGTTGCTGTAAAAATTTTAAAGTCCACTTTTAATAATGAAATAGGTCTATAAGACGATGGAAGTGTTATATCTTTTTCTGGTTTTGAAATTACTGTTACTATTTCTTGTTTCCAAGATGGTGGAAGGGCACCTTCTAACAAAATATTGCATGCTTTCACTAATGGATCAATTAACTCTGTTGCAAATGATTTATAAAAACCTGCTGAAAATCCATCCAGATTTTGTTGAGTTTAAGGGCACGAATCGTTTCAAAAATTTCTTGTTTAGTAAATAATTTATCCAATTGATCTCTATGCTCTTGTGAAATAACTAATGGTGTGTGTTCCTGAAAGTATTTATCCATAGCAGCTTGAGGAGGTTTAATAGTAGTATGTAATTCTTTATAATAATCATGAAAAATTTGACAAATATGTTCAATTTTAGTTACTACTTTACCAGATTTGTTTTGGATTTTATTTATATGCCTATTTAAATGAAGCTGTTTTGCTCTTTTTGCTAAATTCTTTAACAATTTGGGGGAATTACGCCAATGTTCTTGTTTGAGGGTTAATAAATCTTTTTGAATATTCTCACTATCTAATAATTCTAGTTCTCTTCTTTTAGCAAGTAGTTGTTTATAAATAGTTTTACTGAAGGTCTGCTTATGTTTAGTTTCTAGTAATTGAATACTTTCGATTAAATCATTCCTTAACTTCTTTTTTTGTTTATTTATATAGGCAGAGTATGATATTATGTGGCCCCGTAGGACCAGATTTAAAGCATCCCAAATATATATTGGAGAACTCTCTTCTTGTGTATTTTCCTTAAGATAATTTTTGATATGTTTAATTAATTGTTCCTGAAATAATTGACTTGGTAATAAATTTGTATTAAATGACCATTGTTGTTTTACTTTTGTTTTGCCTTCTAAATTTAAGTTTGTTTCAATCCATGCATGATCACTCCATAACTTATATCCTATTTGGGAAGACACCATTTGCTGTACCAAGCCTACAGAAATAAGAGCATAATCTATACGTGTGTGCACCAAGTGACGCATGGAAAAAAAAGTAAAGTCCTTCTCTTTGGGATGAAAAACCCCCATGAGTCTATTAAGTTATATTTTTCAAACAATGAGGTCAATTGGGTGCTATTATTATGTGTCGACTTCCGTTTTCCACTCAAATATGTTCTATCAAACCAATAATTAGCAATTAAGTTAAGATCACCACCCAAAATACATTCACCTTCTTTAAATTTTTCTAGTACTTTAAAGGTTTTGTTTAGAAAGCATATTTGTTCTGAATTAGGAGCATATATTACTCCTAGAGTCATTTTCTGATTTTCAAGTACACCTTTTATAAATAAATAACGGCCTCTAGGATCTTTCAAAGTATCTTGCAATTGAAATTGAACATTTTTAGATAGCAATATAGCAACACCTCTGGACTTAGATGATCCACTAGCCTGTATTTGAGTATTAAACCAGTTAGTTTTAAAGATTAATTTGCCTTTGTCTTTCAAATGGGTTTCCTGTAAAAAAAGAACATCCAGATGCAAAGATAATAAATTAGAATTAAACGAAACATGCTTTCGTTTAACACAATTATTCAAACTTACATTCAGAGAATAAACTTTCAAATGGTGAGACATAATAAATCAATCATAATAAATCAAGTCAAGAATAATACTTCTACACAAGTTATAGCACTATTTAAGATGAACATAAAAAAATACAATTGCCTTATCAAAATAACTAATCTAAATTAATAACTTCCTATTCTAGCAATAACCTATCTATTTATATTCTAACACTAACCTATCTAATCCTAAAGTTGTATTTACGAACAAATGTAATACTATATATATCTTACCTAAACCTACACTAATATTATCTTAATATCTATTAAGTTAATTATCGTTATCTATACTTATATAATAACCCTAATCAACCAATCTAAACTACCTATGGCTCCTAAAAATAGGAGAGTGAACTCAATGTCACTACCAATCCTGAGTACAATATAAATTGGGGGTAAAGGATTGTTTTCTTTTTAACCTGGATTGTAACTTCTCTCCCAAACTGCCTATCAAAAATAATAATAAATGTCATATAGAATATATTCTTCCATTTTTTTAATACCAACTTTTAGTCATTCTTTCATAATTCAGTTTGTCCAGGAGTAGCAAGTACTGGGATTTTACTAGCTTTTGTCTTTGGTGGAGTAGGTTTTTGAAACAACATTCTCTTTGTATTTTTCTTTGTCAAATCAGTTGGTTCTTTTAGGCCTAGTTTTTTAAGCAAATTAATTCCTGTTTCTATATTTTGTGCTTGAAGTCTGTTGCCATTATGCACTATTTGTAGAGTAGCTGGTCCAACCCATCTGTATTTCTGTTGCGCCTTTTGTAGCTGCTGAGTCACTGGTTTAAGTTCTCATCATTTGGAAATAGCCTCTGGGGGCAGATCTGGATATATTTCAATTTTTGTCTCTTTACATTGAAACGAGCCATGCTTTTGTGCCTCAAAAAGTACTTTAGTTTTAACTCTAAAATCAAGAAATGTCAGTACAATGTCTCTAGGACCTTTTCTTCTGGGATTAGATGGGGAGCCAAGTCTATAAGCTTTAGTTATGATGGGTACAACATCATCCTCTAGGTGGAGTTGTTTTTCAAGCCAAGCAGCCATAAAGGATTGCAGATCACTCATTTCAGGTTGATCCTCCAAAAATCCTCTCAGTTTAAGGTTATTCTGTCTCTGGTCCATTTCCAAAGTAAGTATTTTGATGCCATAGTTTCAGAGTCTTTTTGCATTGTAAAAGTTTCTTCTTGCAGTACTTCAGCTAAATTTTTTGCTGTGTCAGCAGTTATTTTAACTTCAGATAAAGAAGCAGATAGTTCCTGCAACTGATTTTGTAAAGGTTCCAGCAGCGTTTTTATTTGTAACACTAGGTTGTATTCCAGCTTGTTTAAATCAGCCTTTGTTACTGCTGCCTCATCTACAGGAACATCCATTGAACTGGCAGCCATGTTAAGATCGCTAGAAGTCCCATTTTCCACCCTCTCTCTCTGCTACGATTTAGTAAAATAAAAGCTTACCACTTGGTTTTTGGATGCAATTTTAAATGTTTTGGGTACAGAGGGTCTTCCCCCCCCCCATAAAATATCAGACATGTTTGCTTTATAGAGTATTTTCTGGCAGTTTGGGGAAGAGCTCACTTTTCAGGCATCCATTCCCATCAATGCAACGCCCCGCCCCTTCGGGATGTAAATATTTGAAAGCAGTTTTTAAATAACAAAATCCATTGACTTAACCAAGGATTTCAACGGTCTATCTCAGTATACATAGACAGGGTTCCTGCTTACCTCCCTCTCATTTGGCCTACCATTCTGAGTTAAGAAAATAATATCACCCAATAAAAGCTGTCTGAGGTAACACCACCCCTGACACAACAGGATGGAATGGAGGAGGTGTCCCTTGGTTCAGTAGCTGGAGGCATGGCCACAAAAGGGGTTACATGCTTGACACCACAGGATCAAGCAAACCTGAGGTCAGGGATTAGAGAGGATAGCAGGATGACAGCTCACCATGACAAAGATCTCGGGTCAAGTTTGAATAGACTCAGAAGGGTACATGTCATGTGTCTAAATGTGGTGAGGTCAGTAAGCAACTCAACTTGTGATGCCAGGTCCAAGGGGTGTCTTACCCTTGCAGGGGGTACTGGCTCCTTAGAAGCCAGGACTGGCTGAAGCCACAATCATGGGGTGAATGTTGGCAATTGATAAAGTATGGCTGGGTCAGCAGGCAACTTACCAGCAGGTGCAGAGGTACCTTGCCCTTTTGGGGAGTACAGGCTCCTTGTCAGCCAGTAATGGCTGAAGTTGTGACCCAGGCAGTGGGAGCTGGAACTTTGCCAACTGCCAGGGAGTTGGACTTCCTTTGAGCTGCCACTTTTCATAAACTACAAAGGAAAGAATACTTAGAGGGGAATATAGGGATCTGTTCTGAATGGGAAGCAAGAGATAAAAGGGGACAAGGATGGGAATAGGGATGAAGACATGCTATTGAGAAAGAATATTGATCATGATTGTACTAAACGGTTGTCAGGATACCTTTTTTATATAGGGATGATTGTGCATAAGCAGTCATGGGAAACCTTAGTACTGATCAAATATCTGAATATCATTAGTCACAACTGTAATGAGTTTATGGGGCTGGCTTGGCTCCAATTTAATGAAAACTTCAGAGTTTGGGCTTCCCATAACTCAGCTCTTGCATGACACATTTCACATAAAGGTCAAGAGACAGTTTTGTGAGGTGGTTAAGAGAGGCAGACTCTAAACTGGAGAACTGGGTTTGATTCCCAACTCCTCCTCCATGTGAAGTCAGCTAGGTGACCTTGGGTCAGTCACAGTGTTCTCAAAGCTGTTCTCTCAAGAGCAGTTTCTGTCAGAGTTTCCCAGTCCCACCTACCTAACAGGGTGTCTGTTGTGGGGAGAAGAAGGGAAAGAGATTGTAAGCCACTCTGAGCCTCCAAGTGAAGAGTGGGGTATAAATAAAACTCCAACTTCTTCGCTTCCTCCTCCTCATTCAGGATGATGTATGACAAAGGCTGTGCAGGGGAAGAGGTCCTGCAGTGGACACTTATCGCTTGCTCCTCAAATCTGAGGGCCATGGTGCAGGTCTGGGGAGGTAGCCACACAGTTTAGTCTACCAGCAATTCTGAAAGTTCAGTTCTGCTGGAGAGCCAGTTTGGTGTAGTGGTTAAGTGTGCGGACTCTTATCTGGGAGAACCGGGTTTGATTCCCCACTCCTCCACTTGCAGCTGCTGGAATGGCCTTGGGTCATCCATAGCTCTGGCAGAGGTTGTCCTTGAAAGGGCAGCTGCTGTGAGAGCCCTCTCCAGCCCCACCCACCTCACAGGGTGTCTGTTGTGGCGGAGGAAGGTAAAGGAGATTGTGAGCCGCTCTGAGACTCTTCGGAGTGGAGGGCGGGATATAAATCCAATATCTTCTTCTTCTTCTCTGTGATAGGTTCAGTGTAGATTCAGGCATAAGTGCTCCATGGGGGGCTCCACCCCTCAGTTTCTGTCCCAAGGGAATAACTCATAGACAGAGGCACAGGGGTAGAAAAGCAGTGGACGAGCCAATATAGTTGCTTTTCCAAAAAGTCATGTAGTCTGTTTAAGCTCCCTGAGATCAGGCACCTTGCAGCCACCCACCCTTTAAAATCTGATGTACAATATCTAGTGGAGGGTTTTGTGGATTGTTTTGTAAGGAAAAGCCCCCTACTTTTCATACACATGGACATCGTGATCAACAGTATGGTTGCCAGGGTGCTTGGAGTTTTGACTCGCACACATCTGCTCTAAGAAGTGGACTTTGCCCACAGTTTCTAAGGCTTATGTGGATACTATAAGCCTCAGCTTTGCAGCAGCATTCTACATCTCTGGATGGGTGTTAGCCAGAACTACAGACGAGCTTCCAGCTGCTCCTTGTGTGCCCAGTCTTGGCCGCTGCAGTGGAAGAAGCCATGCCACCATGTTTCCAGCCTGTTTCCATGAACCAAAGGCTAACACCACCATTTTCCATCTTGTTTTTCTGACTCCATATCCAACAGTTGCTTCAACTTCTGCATGAGGCAATCAAGCTTATTCAGGCATGGATCCTGCCAGACCACTCAAGCCTTTGTCCAACAGAACTCAGGACAAAGACTGGTGCCAGGAAAAAGACAGAAGAAGAGGAAGACCATCTCCTGCCAGAGCCAAGTCTTTTGTCCAACCCGGGTGTTACCTAGGCCACAATTAGACTCTCTATTGTCACCCTTTCAGATAAGTCCATTTAGTCTTAAGTATTCCCCACCCAGTAATCACTTCTATTCTTCTTCCCAACTGTCACTTTGGAGCCTCCCCCTGGTCTGTTTCAATCTGAAAGTTCTCTCAGGTATCCAGGATCCAGGCAAGTCCATTGGTCAAGAGCAAGCACCCAATTAGGTGCCACCAATGAACTTTCTATTGGCTACTGCAGTAGTCCAGCCCTTATCGTCACTGCAGAGCCTCCCCTTTCTCCTCCCTCATACCTCCCAGCCCCTGAGGGTCTAAGGTAGTCTATTTAACTTCTGACCCAACTCCACTCATGTGTGCATCTAGCAGTACCCCAGTTCCACTGTCTAGATCCATCCCCAATTCTGGCTACAGTTTTGGGTCCATTTCCCCCGTCCTCTTACATCGCCATTGGAGCCTTCTTGAAGACTACAATAGGTAAATATCACCCTGTTCCTGTATATCTCTCTCTATATTTCCTAGGACCGTATGTATGATTGTATGAGTATTCTATCTTGTATGTATGCCTATATTTTCTAGAATAAATTGTAATTATTTTACTTAATTAGAGTCCCCATTATTTAAGCATCACTCTCTGGTTGGTTAATCTTGTATACATTGGGAAAATGATCCCTAGTGAGCCAGGTGCCCACCTGACTAATTCCCCAACCTCGTTTTGAGGGCATTTCGGCTTACAGTTTTTGGATCCCAGCAGTGGGTCCCAGGGTGAATAGCATGGCTAGGAATTTGAAGTCATTGAATGAGATGGAAGGCATAGAAAAAATAGATAAGGAACTTGGGGAGGCGAGAAACCATTTAGATATTCTCCCCATGGAAAACCTGAACATTTAATCATGGGGGATAGCTCTAAAGAAAGTTCTGGAAGTTCTGTCTGTTCCACCATCTCTCTTACCAAAAGAAAAATTGGCCATGGATGTAATTCCCACAGAGCTCTGTTCAGCCAAATGTTCATCCTTCAATGATGTGATGCAGATGGTCTGTGCCTGTGGGAAGGGGTCACTTATAGAGAAGTATGACATTAAGTTGGTATTGCACCTCATACCCATGGACACAACTGACCTCTCTCTCCTCAGTTTAGCTTTTGAAGACAGATTTTATGTTCAGAATGCTTTGTTTGTGGAGTTTTTGGACTTGCCACAATTCGACAAGGCCTGCAAGACAGTTCTATTTAAACAGGCTTTTAACAACTAATGGAGGCATCCAGTACTTCACCATCCCACAGCCTTAATATCTATCCTGACCCTAGACAGAAACATAAGGCACTTAATAACCTCTAATGACAGCAAAGAGCACTAACCAAGAATTAACAACAATGCCATCTAGGGATTAAAATTATATATTTTAAGATGTTTTAATGATCTTTATGATTTTACTGTAATATTTACTCTTGTGTGTTTCAGCTGTTGTTAGCTGCTCTGAGCCCAATAGGTGAGGGTGGGGTATGAATATAATAATAAATAAATAAATTTGAGAAATTCAGTGTCATGCTGCAAAGGACACTAAAGTTGCACTCTGAGCAGTGCTGCATGGCTCACTATCTTGATGATTTTTTTTTACAGGCTCTGCAGGGTCACTTCAGAGTGATGAGCTCATTCAGTTTGAGCTGGGTGTGCTAGCATACCTAGGAATTCAATTAAATACAATGGTACAGTGATCCAGCTATCCAGGCTCCCAGAGATAAGCTAGCCACCTTGAGAGAACTGGTTTTCAGTGCTAGGAAGGCTGAGAAAGTCACTTTATACAAATTCCAGTCTTTGGTGGGGCATTTAAATTCTGCATGCAGAGTTGTAGCACCTGTACAGGGCATTGTCCATCACCTTTGACAGCCCATCTTAGGCATCCAGGTTACCAGCTCCATAAGGAAGGATTTTAACACGTATGCCAAATTTTCTGAAAGGCTATAATGGAGCGTCCTTCTGGAGGGAAGACTTCACCTAAGGTGGAACTTCTGGTGCAGTCAGATGCAGCATGTGTCAATGGCTTTGGTGTATACTTTTGGGACTGGTGGTGTGCAAAACAATGGCCAACAAACTGGATGCACAGCATGATAGTAAGGATCTGATTTTTTTTAATTCTTTCCTGTTGTAGAAGCAGAGGCCCTAGCCAACCATTCAGTGTGCTTCTGATGTGACAATAGAGCTGTTGTCCACTTCCTTCTAAAGCCTCCAGAGTCATGTTGCTGGTCTGGGTTTTTGTACTCAAATGGTTTGTTGACAATGTATTATAACTGCATGGAGGATGAATTAATATTGCCACCACAGAAAGTGAAAGGGCAGCTGCTATAAGAGCTCCCTCAGCCCCACCTACCTCACAGGGTGTCTGTTGTGTGTGTCTGTGCGGGGGGGATGGTAAAGAAAATTGTGACTGTTCTGAGTCTCTAGATTCAGAGTATAGGGCGGGATATAGATCCAATATCATCATCATCATCTTCTTCTTCTTCTTCTTCTTCTTCTTCTTCTTCTTCAATAAATTAATGAGAACTTCCTCTAATATCAACATGTTTTGGAGCTTGGAACTGCATTTGCTTTCTTCATCATCCAAGATTCTGAACCTGCTTTATTCCAATGGAGAAAATAATGTCTATTACTCTGAATTTACCAGCATCTGTTATTAGAGAGAGCCCATTCTGACAAAATGAAAATCTCCTTAGCGATATCTAGACTGAACTATTTAGCCTAGCTTGACTGTAATCATAGTTAAGTGTGTAAGCAGCTGTCATTTTAGTATTTATGCCATACACATCATTGGAGATGCTGACAATTCCTCTGGATGGTGAAGCCAGTCTAAACACTGTGAATGGAGAAGTGACATTTCAAATGTGAACACTGAGATGTTTCATCTCGATTGTGTTCTGGCCACTGTGTTCTATTGGCTGCAGATTCAGATGTCATTTCTGATGATGACAGCAACTGGCACATTTTTTGACAGTTCAGATGATGGGTAAAAGCAGAAAACACAAAATCTGCAGGGTTTAGTCTTAACTCCTGTGACAACTTATTATTTAACTGAAAAGATTCAACAGACTGGAACAAAGAACCAGCTAAAACACAAGGAGGTATATTGCTTGCTTGTAGGTATCTCTGGGCACTTACTCACAAGTTACAAGCTACATTTGAATTTTTTTTCCATTGAGTGAGCAGTATAAGCATTTGCTAGCTAAAAGCTGAAGAGATTCCAGAAGAAGAAACTTCTCCTCTTTTACTTGAAGATGAGGGATGTGTAGATTTCCACCACTCCATTGTATTGTTGTTTTCTTAGTTCACTCTTGGAGTGATAGTAGATTTGTCATCCCTCCTTTTTCAGCCTGATAATTCCAGTTTCAGCTTTGCTTCTTTCTTGTCCATATTGGATCAATAGTTTAGATATTGCAATGCAATTCCATGAATGGGAGGAACAGAAGGAGACCTTTGAATCAGTATTCTGTTTCCTGGAGCAGCATTTAGGGCTGTAGCAGGAGGAGCGAGGTATACAATTTCCACTTCACTATGGAAATCCTTTCCATTACTCCATTAGACCGTGACTATGATTCTTTCTTTTTGCACTGTTTCCTTATACTAAATGTTTCCTGTAAAATGTAGCAATTTGTAACATGATTTGTAGATTACATCAACATTATACATTCCATGTACATTATATGAGCAAATGGCATATATTGCATGCATAAATATCCTGCAGATTGCATACAAAAACATAGAACATGCATCCAAAATACAAATGCATCTACAAAACAAAGAATGAAAAACAAAGTTGAAACTGACAAGACTGCAAAATTGGTCTATCAATCCCAGTGCATGGAAATCTACAGAAGAATCACACTTCAATTAATGGGGTGTAGTAGGCTCAGAAAACTGAATAAATGCCTTATAGGAAACAAAGCAAACCAAAAAGAGTAACGTGGAAAATGGAGTATGAAAAAAGCACTAAAGCATCCACGATAAACCAGCCTCAAGAATAATTAATTTCTATTCATATGCAAAACATAGAAACCTTGTGCAATAAATATTGCAAAGGTGCAATGGTATCACATCCAAGTCCCATTAGTTCAAATTTATGATGAGAGTTCTTGTTTTTGTAGAAAGGGGTCAGAATGTGATAAGATAAGCCGTGAAAACAGAGTCCAACACTCCAATTCTTCTCTAGATGTAACTGTTGTATATCATAATGACAGCAAGGCACATTGATGCAACAGGGATGTGCATATGGCCCTGTTTCAAACGTGGCTTCTACAAGTTGTGTAAATAAAATATTATACATCACCAGCAAGTTTTTACAATAAAATATACAAGGTTGTTATAAAATTAATATTGCATACCTTCAGTATCTTTTACAATATTATACACGGCAACAGCTCAATCCTTTCTGCAGAATAACAACAGCAATTGAAAACCCAGCATCAAAAGACTATATATACATACACAGGTGTAACTAATTACAGTACTCTCTTAAAGGTTCAGACAACCAATCCACAGTGTCATACCTTATACAATTCATAAAAAATAGGAAAGATCCCAATCTTTGTTGAGTCCATGTGGAATTAGGGAATTTAATCTAAAAATCCATCACATCTCTTGATTTAACAACAATTTATGGATATCAACTTTACCCTGGAGCCAGGTAAGAAACCTTTCCAAAACAAAAAACCTTAAATCATTTGAATCATGTCTTAAATCCTGGAAACGATCAATAAAAGGAGCTTCAGAAACACACGTTCTTCACACAAGACTTGTGTTCAAGAACACATGTACGTACAGTATGTCTTGTATTGCTACAATAAATTTTTAAACAAGGAAACAAAGTCAGTCTCTCATAACAAAGCCAGGTGATTCAGTGGTCTCTAGACTGGTATGTGAAAGGGAACAATGGCTTCCAATTTGACATTGTTTCAGTTTCAGTTTATTTCAATTTATATCCCGCCCTTCCCGCCAAGGCGGCTCAGGGTGGCTTACAACATATAAAATCTAACATAAAGTTTGGCTTTAAAAATACGTCAATTTACAACAATTTAAAACAGTAAAATAATAAAACATATAGAACAGTGATCTGCCGAGATGCTACACTACAACCTTCCGTGAAGTTTCAGTGTCAGTTAGTTGTAAGCCAGCCGGAAGAGGGCTGCCTTACAGGCTCTGCGGAACTGCCCAAGGTCCCGCAGGGCCCGCACCTCTTCTGGCAGCTGGTTCCACCAGCAAGGCGCTGTTACCGAAAAGGCCCTGTCCCTGGTGCATTTCAGATGGGCCTCCTTTGGCCCGGGGATTACAAGCAGTTTTTGAGAACCTGATCTCAGTACTCTCTGGGGAACATGTGGGGAGAGACGGTCCCTAAGGTAGGCAGGTCCTAGGCCATATAGGGCTTTAAAAGTAATAACCAGCACCTTGTACCGGACTCGGTATATTATTGGCAACCAGTGCAGGTCCCGAAGCCCCAGCTGAATGTGTTCCCATCTTGGGAGCCCTAATAACAGCCGGGCAGCGGCATTCTGCACTAACTGCAACTTCCAGGTTCAGCACAGAGGCAGCCCCATGTAGAGGGCATTACAGTAGTCCAACCTCGAGGTGACCATGGCATGAATCACCGTTACTAGATCGTCGTGCTCCAGGAAAGGGGCCAACTGCCTCGCCCCTTTCCTTGCAGGAAAAAGATCAAGCTGAAACTCTGCAGTGGTGTCCTTACTAATCTAAACAGCTGGAAAGCAATTGTATAAAAAAATTAATGAGAGAGAGCTTTAAATCAAAGAAAAGGCAATCTGAAATCTTTGGCTTTGAATATTCAATGTGCTTATGTGAACCATGAAGTTCATGAACTAAGTCCATTTTAATCACACCTCCTCTAGCTTTCCTTTAAAAATAATCTTAAGACTCATTTTTTTAAAAATGGTTTTACAAAAAAGTACAGGATAAGCTGCTATTTCCTCAGTATGCCTTAACCATTGTATGTTCAAAATAAGATGTGGCAAACACAGTTCAATGAAAGTTTTTTTTGCCAGAAAGCACCCCCCCCCCCAAAAAAAAATCATATTTTATGTAGAGGCTTATAAACATCTTGGTTTAAATACATGACAGGGAGGGACTGTGGCTCAGTTGTAGAGCATCTGCTTGGGAAGCAGAAGGTCCCAGGTTCAATCCCTGGCATCTCCAAAAAAGGGTCCAGGCAAATATGTGTGAAAAACCTCAGCTTGAGACCCTGGAGAGCTGCTGCCAGTCTGAGAAGACAGTACTGACTTTGATGGACCAAGAGGTCTGACTCAGTGTAAGGCAGCTTCATATGTTCATATGTATAGCACTGAATCTTTATGTTTGCTCTAGAGGTGTGCATTCAGTTCAACCGAACTGAATAGACCACCGAATACCCCTGATTTGGAAATATACGGCATTGTATACTTCCAAATCCAATTTGCAGGCATTATATGGGAACTGTATGCGGCTCCCGTATACTTCCGCATCAATATTCGGCAGTATTCAGAAGTCAATGTAAAAGGCAGGAAACAAGCTTCTGCAGCCTCAGGGAAGCTGCTTGCCTCCTTTCCCACCTTTGGAAGCCTTTTCCCGCCTCTTACATAGCCTCCCTGGGATCCGGGAGGGAGGGGGAGAGGAGCCCCAGCAGCCAATCCAAAGCATGCATTTGCAAAATGCATTGTAAATGTATGCTTTGCAGGGCTGTTGTGTAGCGGATGGCTGAGCTAATCCCCCAGCCATTAGCAACATTGTTGTTCTTTTGTCTACTTGCTTATCCAAGTAAACACTGTTCTCTGGCCAATCACAGAGCAGTGGTATTTTTTGAAACTACTCTGTGCAGGGCCAGAGAACCCTTTTAGAGAGTCTGCCTGGCTGGACTCCATTCCATTGCTGCTGTGTTGGTGTGAGAGAGAGATCATACTGTGTAGACCCTTGGCTTCAGCTGCTGCTGCTCTCTTTCAGCCTTGCCTGACCTTCCTGGAGAAGAGAAGACTTCTAAGGTAAGAGAGTCTTGGGGTTCTTTTTTTATTTTAGTTAGGATAAAAGTAAAAGGACTTTTTAAGACTCAGAGTCCCTTTACTTATCCAGAATTGGGTGGGTGGGTAGCTTATTTGGGATTAGGGTTAAGGGGTTCTGCTGGGGGCCTGGGGTGTGGGGGTTGCCAATTTGCCTATATCTAACCTTAGTGAAAGGACTTTTAAAAGTGCAGTGTCCTTTTACTTTTCCTGATTTGGGTGGCTTGGATTTCTTGGGGTTAGGTGAAGGTTTTTTTTTTGGGGGGGGGAAGGGGTTGGTTAAGTTTCTGTATTGTTAAAAGTCAAGGTTTTTTTTACTGTTTTAAAAGGATTCTGTGTTTGATTTGCTGCTGATGTGTTGTGCAGCTATTGTTCCTTTTCTCTTCTGCTTCTCTCTAGTTATAGGGACACCTGATTTCTAGTTTGCAAAGAAATCCAGTTTGTCCCAGGATCTAGTTAGGAGAAGTTTAACTAGGAGGATATAACAAGGACTGCCTTCATCTCAAGGTAGCCTTTTAAAAACTGTAGCCAGGTAGAGGTGGGATCAGCTAGTCTCCTAAACTTTACCAGATACTACTACCCAAACCCAAAGAAGGACTGATTAGGGACCAAAAAAACAAACAAACAAGTTTTGGTGGGAGGGTTTTTAAAAAGAAGTCAGGGCACCTGTTGGTTCAGGGTACAGTTTAGTGAGTTAGGTTTGTAAAAAAACCCACTCTAAGTTCAGGTTGTGTGAGACTGGCCAAGGGTGATATTAATAATAATAATAATAATAATAATAATAATAATAATAATAATAATAATAATAATAATAATAATAATAATAATAATAATAAATAAATAAACTTTTTATTTATACCCCACCCTCCCCGCCTAGGCAGGCTCAGGGTGGCTAACAACCATGATACAAATAAAACAATATATAATATAATTAATAATTTAAACAGTAAAACCAATAAAACAGTATGACAATTATAGTACAATCAAATTATGTGTAAGATGGCTCGGTGTTATTGATATTATCAAGAGTTCCGTCTTAAAAAGCTAGCTGGAAGAAGGCAGTTTTGCAGGCCCTACAGAACTGGTTAAGATCCCGTAGGGCCCGCACCTCTTCCGGCAGTTGATTCCACCATTGGGGGGCCTTTGTAGTGAACGCCTGTTCTCTAGTAGTTTTTAATTTGGTTTCTTTTGGCCCAGGGATTTCGAGAAGATTTTTTGAGCTTGATCGCAGTGCTCTCTGGGGAACATATGGAGAGAGGCGATCCCTAAGGTAGGCAGGTCCTCGACCATATAGGGCTTTAAAGGTGATGACCAGCACCTTGTAACGAACCCGGTAAACAATTGGCAGCCAGTGCAACTCCCGCAGCCCAGACTGCACATGCTCCCATCGAGGCAGTCCCAATAGCAGCCTGGCTGCTGCATTTTGCACTAGCTGTAGTTTCCGGGTTCGGTACAGGGGCAGCCCCATGTAGAGGGTATTACAGTAGTCTAACGTCGAGGTGACCGTTGCGTGGATCACTGATGCCAGGTCGCGGCGCTCCAGGAAGTGGGCCAACTGCCTCGCCCGTCTAAGATGAAAAAAGGCAGATTTGGCAGTGGCTGCTATCTGGGCCTCCATTGTCAAGGAAGGCTCCAGTAGAACTCCCAAGCTCTTAACTCTGTGCACTGCTACCAGTTGCGCCTCGTCAAAAACTGGGAGAGAGACCTCATTCCCTAAACCGCCATGACCCAGGCAAAGGACCTTTGTCCTCGCTGGGTTCAGTTTCAGCCCACTCAGCTTAATCCAGTCTGCCACAGCTTGCAATGCCCGGTTCGAATTTTCTGGGGCATTGCCAGTCTGGTCACCCATCAATAGATAGAGCTGGGTGTCGTCAGCATACTGATGGCAACCCAGCCCATATCTCCGGCAATCTGGGCAAGGGGGCGCATAAAGATGTTAAATAACATCGGAGAGAGAACTGCTCCCTGCGGCACCCCACAATTAAGTGAGTGTCTCTGGGATAGCTCTTCCCCAATTGCCACCCTTTGTCCCCGACCCTCAAGGAAAGAAGAAAGCCACTGTAAAGCTGACCCCTGAATCCCTGCGTCGGCGAGGCGGCAGGCCAGCAGCCAGTGATCGACCATATCGAACGCAGCCGATAGGTCTAACAGCAGCAAAACCGCCACGCCGCCTCGATCCAGATGTCTCCGGAGATCATCCATGAGAGCGACCAAGACTGTCTCTGCCCCATGTCCAGGGCAGAAGCCGGACTAGAATGGATCTAAGGTGGAAGCGTCCTCCAGAAAGCTCTGCAGCTGCAGCGCAACAGCCCTCTCAATAACTTTGCCCAAAAAGGGCAAATTTGAGACCGGCCAGTAGTGTGCCAATTCGGTCGGGTCTGATGTAGCATTTTTTAAGAGAGGGCAGACCACTGCCTCCTTCAGAAAGGCAGGAAAATGGCCCTCTGAAAGAGATCTATTTATGATGTCCCATATAGGACATCTTAGCTCCTCCAGGCAGACTTTAATTAGCCAGGAGGGACACGGGTCAAGATCACAAGTTGTTGCACGTGCAGCAGAGAGGACTCTGTCAACTTCCTCCAAGCTGAGCGGGTCGAAGTGATCCAGGATCAAACTAGAAGGCAGGCACAGAGCCTCGAGTTTACATACTAAATCCAATATGGCAGGGCAGTCGCGGCGAAGCGATTGGACTTTGTCTGTAAAATATTTCACAAAAGCCTCACAGCCTATCTCTAATTCCTTAACATTTGGTTTTCTCTGTGGCAGTGTAGTGAGTGTTCGAATTATCCTAAATAATTGTGCCGGGCGTGAATTTGCAGACGCAATCTTAGCCGCAAAGTACGTTTTCTTTGTGGCCTTGACTGCCATCTCATCGGATCTCATAAATTCCCTATAAGATGTTCTAATTGCTTCATCTCGAGTACACCGCCATTGCCTCTCTAGCCATCTGAGGCCTTGTTTCAGCTGGCGTAGTTCCGGGGTGTACCACGGCGCCAGCCTAGTCTGGGGTCGCAGAGGGCATCAAGGTGTGATCTCTTCAATAGCCCTGGAGAGTCGGCTATGCCAGACCTCAACCAGGGCCTCCAAGGAATCACCAGAGGGCCAGGGATCCCGAAGAGCCATTTGGAACCATTCCGGGTCCATTTGGCTCCGCGGGCAAGCCAAAATAGGCTTGCCGCCTAATCAGGTTTGGGGTGGAGCGTTCATATGAGCCTTAAGGGTGCAGTGGTCCGACCATGGCACAGCTTCTATAGTTATATCATCCACCACAACCCCGGCCGCAAAGATCAAGTTTAACATGTGCCCCGCCTGATGCGTGGGGGATGTTACAAATTGAGAGAGTCCTAGTGTAGCCATGGATGACACTAGGTCCATCACCTGACTAGAGGCTGGGTCATCCACATGGACGTTGAAGTCACCCAGGATCACCAGCCTTGGGTGCTCTAACGCCCAGCCTGCCACCACCTCAAGCAGGGATGGTAAGGCGTTGGCCGGTGCACTAGGCGAACGGTACACCAGCCAAATCGCCAACCCCTCTCCAGCCTCCTATGCCAGACCGACACATTCAATACCCTCAATCCTTGGAGCCGGGAGCATCCTAAAGGAGTAAGCCTCTCGTATGAACAGCGCCACTCCTCCCCGCCGCCCGCTAATCCGTGATTGGTGGAAGACTGAATAGCCTGGGGGAGCTGTTTGTGAGAGGGCTACAGTATTACCCTCTTGTGCCCAGGTTTCGGTCATGCAAGCCACGTCCATGTCCTGTTCGAGTAAAAACTCTCAAAGGACAGAGGTCTTGTTATTAATGGACCTGGCATTGCAGAAGAGTGACAGGCAGCAGATGAGAGGCCCTGGGGACAAGGCCAAGGAGAAGACTAGAGGGATGGAGGGAAGGGGGACAGGAGGACCCAAGTTCCCCCCCCCCACACCTGTGTGTAGGGCCACTCCATAGCCGCTTTCCGATCTCTGGCCAGAGTGTGATGAAGAAGGCCCACTTTGGGCCCTTCATCGAGGCTGTTGCTGGGGTGCTCCCAGCAGAGGTGCCATTCGGTGCTGGCACTAAGCAGGGGTCTGCTGCTCAGGCAATCTCTCCTCCAGCTGATGTCACTTGGCCTCCGCAGCCGGGTGAGGGACAGCAAGAGCAGCCCTCCTTGGAGATGAGCTTTGGAGACAGTTTTCTGTCCAAAACGATCACCCCAAGGATGGTGCAGAGTGTCGTGCAGGAGCTGGAGGAGAAGCTGGTTGAGGAAGACCAGCCCCCTTCTTCGATTCCTTCGGGCACCAGCAGTCCTTTAGGGGATGGCCAGGAGGGGAGCCTGCATGGGATGGAGGCGGAAGAAATGGATACACACGAGGTGCCTTCATCTCCACCCACTTCCTCCCGGTGGTCAGCCTCTCCTGCCACCCTGAGATACGATGTGTCTGCCCCGAGCACCTCACAGGAGGTGGCTCCGAATGCCCAAGCTGCTGGTCATCTTGGGAATCTGTGCGCCTCCAAAGTCTGGAAGCATTTCTGACTTACAGAGGATCCATGCTATGCACAGTGCTAGCTGTGCAGGGCCTGGATCAGTCATGGGCGTGACCCTGCTCACCTGTCTCTGGGGGGGATGCGGAACCACCTGTGGAAGCACCACCAGGTGGTGCTTCTTAAGGGGGAGAAGCAGGCTGGTGCTGGGATGCCCAAGCAGCCAACACCACCCAGCCAGGAGGTCTGTCCCACCACAACTACTTCCAGAGCTCTCCAGGAGAGTTCCGTGACAGGGCAGGGACTCCAGGCATCTTTGCCTGAGATGTTCGGTGGGGGTGGCACCTGTGTGCCAAGAGGGGGAATCAGGTACGGCAGGAGGGTGATCGCCTGGAACCTTGCCAGGTCAGTTGCCCATGGGCTTCCATTGTCAGTGGTCGATAATCCTGGGATGCTAGGGTTGCTCGAGTACCTGGTACAAAATTTCTGCTAGAACTACCATTAGCAGGACCATTGTGCCTTCTGTTTTCAGGGTGACCAGATCTGTGGTGAAGGAGCATTTGTCCCGTGCTGCCGGGGGGACTGTTCATTTCACTTCAGATATCTGGAGCTCCCAACATGCATTCTAGGGGTATCTCTCCCTGATTGCACACTGGTGGCAACCCAGTGAGCTGCAGGGTGGGCGTGGCAGTAGCAGCAGGCAGGGTCAGGGCCACCAGGACAGCTATCTCTGGACCTTGCTGCATGCCAAAGCAGTTGATGCGCCGCACATGGTGGACACTCTCGGAGCCATCCTCTCACGGCAGTTAGAGGGCTGGGTAGGCAGTGGGGACGTGGCTCCAACATCAAGGTGGCTGTCCAGCATCAGGGCCTAAAACGCCTTCCTTGCATGGCCCACCTTCTCCACCTCATGGTTAAGGACGCATTGGGCCAGGTGAAAAGCCAGGGTTGTCGGTATCTAGCCGTGACCCATGAGTACCGACTTCTGCTCCAGAAGTGTCGGCACATCAAGGGTCACTTATCACACAACAATGCGGACTCGTATCTGTTGCGTGATAAACAGACACTGACAGGCGTGCCAGGGCACCGCCTGATTGGTGATGTCAGCACATGCTGGAACTCCACCTGTGTTATGCTGGAGCGCATGGTGGAGCAGTTTATAACTCAGATTTATGTACTATATATTCACCCCTCTTTTAAAACCCCCTCTGCTTTTAATGCCCAGATGAATAGCAGCATTTCCTTAACTCTTGGATGGCACTTTCACCTTGGGGGAATCTTCACAAAGATCCCATGTGCATTTCCTCTTAGAGGATTGACACAGGAGTCAAGAAATCCTTTGATATAGTGAGTCTTTAAATAAAAAACTAGAGTACAAGATCTGGAACTTGATTTAGGAATTATATGCACATATAACTTTAACAAAAATGAAATGAGTTCATCTATGAATCTGCCTTTTACTGAATCGGAGCATTGACTCCTCTAGTCTAGTACTGTCTACTCATAAAGGCTCTACAAGGTCTCAAGCAGAAAAAAGAATCTTCCAGCATTGCTACTTGAGATCCTTTTTATTGGAGGTAATAGGTTGAGATTGGCTCTTGGCTCTTATGTGGGCAAGCGTCATGGCTCCTCCTCAACACTTTGATACACTGTTGTCCTTCAGACAATCAATTTGCTATCTGACATTAGTTATCTTTGTAGAACTCTATTCTATAAACAAATGAAAGAAACAAATATATATGGAGACATGAAAATTACTCTTGCAAACGCAAACTTTATGAAAGTCTGTGCAAGCTTTTTAATCCAAAGAGATGTCCCACTTTTTTTTGGTGCTAGCAAAGAGCTTGCTCAGTTGAGCTTTGCCTATTGTTACAAGAAAAAGGGTAGTGCTTTTGACCAATTTGTCCTTTTTTGACCAATTTTGACCAATTTGTCCATAGTGGGATAGTCTGTATCCCACTATGCAATATGTCAGCCTTTAGCACTGACTTTTTGCTGGCCACAGAGTTGCTGAGGAAAGAGAAAGTTGGGAGATCCATGAGCTTCTTGTGTTTGCATTTTGTGGGCTGCAACCCAGAACAGCAGTTTTTCATTTTGACTAGTACAGAAAGCTGGGGCCCCCTCACTCACAGGTCCCAGCTACAGTCCTGGGAAGGGGAGCAAAGAAGGAGACAGTGGCCAGGGTGGGCTGCATCCAGCTAGGAAGACCCAGCTGCACAGCCAGCAGGGGTGGGGGCAGATGGCTGCAATGGTGTGAGTTTCAGGCCTGCTTCTTCCCGGACCATGGCCTGTTGTAGGCCTAGAACTGGCTTGTGGGAGAGGACATTAGGGCAGAGCCAATTGGTGAGGAGATATAAAGTTACTCTGGAACCCACCTGGCCTCCTGGGGGTTTTTGCCCACCCATTCCTCTCTTTGTGTTTCCACCTTTGGTGGAACTGCATGGGGAGCATGGGGCTCTGTTGCTACAGGAGGAGATAATGCAGTAGGGGGTGGGCAGGTGATGTTCTGGTTAAGATGGTTTTGTTTCAGTTTACTGTCACAAAATGGGGAAGTGGTATCAACATGGGGCCCATTTTTAGGGAAACTGGCCTGCGTGCCCATTTTCCCAGAATATGAGGATCTCCTTAAGGAATTTCGGGGTGAGAGTTTTCAGGGGCATGCCCAGCTCAAGGCATGGGTTACCCTTATGCTCAAGTGTCACAGTAGACCACTTAACGGCTGTCATCATTGTGTGATCCAGCATCCTGTCACCCCATGGTTTCCTCATCCCAGCATGGTTCCCTCACTCCAGCCCACCTGCTGGGCTGTGGTGGGAATTCATTGACTGGCATGCTTGCCAGGATCTGGAGACCCCTTCTATGTCAGTTCTTTTTAAAGTTGCAACCAATAAAGTTGTGGCCAATTTTATTCCAAAAGCTGAGTTGTAAGTGTGTTTATTGAGGTATGAATAGAGGAAGGATCCCTTGCCTTCTCCACCCTCTCTATTTCCCTTGGTGCTGGGATTGCAAATCATATAATAAAAGTGTCCTGGTTTCCCTTTAAAACTGCACGCATTTTATATCTTTAATCATTGCATATAAAATGTATTTGAATCAATGAATTCTTCATCTCCCAATTGCCACATGGCAACACTACCTGCCCAAATTCTTTCTTTCACAGTCAGAGGAGTGTGTCCTCTATTGCACCTTGCCATCCTATCATGTAATAATCTGCAAAGATACACCTGAATCGTTAGAGCCTGCAGAGTGCCTGTGAATTCAATGTGCTATTGATAATTTCTCCACAAAACACTAAAGCCAACTTTTAGTAGTCTCTTAAGTTTCCTACAACTATTTATAGCTGCTATGCATGCCTGTTATTGTTAAAGTTGTCCCTGTTTCCAGACATTGACAGTTCCATTAAATATAACAGATGCTGCCCCTTATTTCAGATGACATGAAATAATGAAACTACGGAGTCATGGTTTCATAAAATGCCCTAGAGCAGGCACCAGATCTCTGCACTGCCCCTTATTTTTAAAATATTGCTCTGTACTGCCCTGTATTTTTTTTTTTAAATCTTGATCTTGTAAATCATATACTTTATATGAGTCAGAAGACTGCAGTTTCTGGAGGGAAGAGGCACCCCTCATTACCAGCTAGCAGAATTAATTGGTGGCAATAGCTGCATTAAAATCACAATGAGTCATTAGTTAACTATCCAGCCAGAAAACCTATAATAAAAAATAATGAAATAAACACTTTCACCCTCATTATCAAAGGCAGGAGGTTATCACACCCAGTTGCTTCTATTCAGAGTGGCCTTTAAATTACAGTCTTTTGGGTTTCAGATTATTAGGAATAAAAGTTTTCACTGCCTAGATTGTATAGAAATGCTCAGCTCAGACAATACAGAAGGGGATCCTTGTGTGTTCTTCCAGGAGCACTGTCAAAACCTTTTTTGGGGGGTGGGGGTGGGGGGAGATATCAAAGATTAACTGACTGCCTGACACCAAAAACTGAAGCTCCATACCTCTATGTCCTGGGCTGCATTCACAGAGTTTTGGTTACTGTGCTTTTGTTGTGCTGCAGCACACATTCGCAACTAGTTTGTCTTATCCCCACAGGAAAATCTGGTTGTGAATTAGTGCTACAGCACAATGATAATGCACTATCCAATGATGTGTAGTAGATGCAGCTATGATATCATTAGCATTTCTCTTCACCTGTGGCAGCCAACGATTTCTAGAATGAACAAATAATTGCACATTTTAATGACATCAGGACTTTGGTACATCAAGCTAGACATTACAAAGGGAAATTGGAGCTTAACATAGTACTGCTAAGGAAATTCGGTGGGTGACCTTGGGCCATTCACACACTAGTGTCCTTCATAGGTTTGCTGTGAGAATAATATGAAGGAGAGACACCAAGGAGTAGAATGAAAAGCGATGTTGGGATTTTGTGCCTCATCTGCATAGGCAGAGCAAGCTCTAAACTCCTGCCATCCTACCTTCTTCTGAAAAATAAAGACTGAGAAGGCAAAGCAGAAGGAGATGAAGACAAAAGTGCCCTGGTGAGTGAAAGGTCTGACTCAGGATTTAGGGTCCCTCTCATTCTGGATGAGGTTGCACTCTGTTTGAAGGAAGGGGACCATAGTGTCGAGGTACTCTTGGAGCTCTCTCCCCAGAGAGGCTTGCCTGTGTCCTTCTGTTATCATCTTCTGTTGGAAGGTGAATGCTTGTTTGTTTCCCCTGGCATAGAATGTACTCCACTGAACTCAGTAGAACTTCTTAGAATAAGTGCATGTCATCACACTGCTCTTGCCATTAAAACCAATCAGAGATGATAATCACAGGTACTTCTGTAATTTATCATTATCATTATCAAGGACAGAATGAGTAGGCACACTGATGAACACGAATTATTGAGGAAGACTGGGAGTTTCCGGTGGTGGCGGGGCGAGGCAGCAGCATCTTCGAGCAGGCGAGCCGAGGACGTGCTGAACGAAGGCTTTCGGGGGACTGTGAAGGTCCGTGCAAGCCCCAGTTGCGGGGCCAAAGCACATAGAAGGTGCAAGGGGGCGGCTGGAGCTATCTGAGCCCCGCCGTCCTTGCCTATTACCTTGAAATCCTGAAGCCAAGCGGCGTCGCTTGACGAGACAGCCCCTGCCTTCCGGAACATGGAGGTGGATGGTGGAGGAGGGCAGGAACTCTTTTCGGTGACGTGGTATCAACTATATTGTTTTGTTCGCGTTTTTTTTTCCTTTTCTGGATGGACTTGGCATATTGGTGCCACCCGTTTGAGATTTTTCCATCTCCCTGACGGGGTTTTGTTTCCTTTGGGCGGAGGAAGTTGGTGTTGTGCGGCTGCGAACTGCGAGAAACGGAGCTGAGTGGAGTGGAGGCTTTGAGGAGGCTTGGTGTCGCGGCGGTGTTTCTGAGGATGGCGGGCTGAATGCCTCCCCTGGTTACAGTTTCTCCCTTTGAAGGAAGAAGAAGGACCTGCGTCTGGTCGATAGGCGACGCGGAGGTGATCGTTAGTAAAGGAAGAGGGAGTGATTATGGGACGCTGAGCAGTTGAAGTGTGTAATCTGGATTGGAGTGGGTGCAGCCTCTTCCGGTACCAGAGAAAATAACTTTGGAGAAGATTGAGCTAGCCCAAAGTGGGAAAACTTAAGCCTGACAGATTTTTTTTTCTTTTGTGGTTGGTTGCTGTTTTGTTGCCTGTTGTTTATGTTTCTGGCTCAGACTGGATCTACCTTTGTACTTTTAAAGACTTGAACTATAAGAAGTAAGAGGCAAAGGTCTCTCCGGTGGGGTGGGGTGGATGCCGTGCTAACTCTTATCAACCTGTAACAATTTATATTGATCTTCCTTGTGTTGTATTATTAAGAAAACGATTTGATCTAATCAAGGAAAGAGTGGTGACCTAAGAAGCTAAAGTTCAGTATCAGGCATTAGGTTGACTCCTTTGTTCGTTTTGGTATCTTATTAGACGGTTAAAGAGAGAGAGTAAGATTGGTAAGATTTTTAATTTAATCCTTAAGAGACGAAAATGTCACAACAGGTAAAATCGAAGTTGTCACCAGGCCAACCAAAGTCAGTCAGTGTAGGTATTTCACAGGATGCTCTCAGAGATGTACACCAATCCTTTTTGGAGGCTTTGAACCAAATGCAGTCATCCCTAACCGCTCAGATGGAGGGCTTAGCGTATAAGTTGGAAGGTTTGGATAATAAGTTTAAGGACACTAAGAAAGATATTTTAGAAGTTGTTAAGATCACAAAGTCAATTGAGGACAAACTTAAACTAACAGAAAAGCGGGTAGGAGAAGTTGAGCAAAAACAAGATGAATTCACAGGTAAGATAGCTCAATTAGAGATAGATCAATCGGAATATATTCTTAGATTTCTTAATATACCGGAGGAGAAAAATGAGAACCTAATTAAGATCTTGGGGGAGGCTCTAACAGATCTACTGGATATGAAAAAAGAGGAGACAGAAAAAGAAATAGATTTTGCCCATAGAGTATTTACCCAATATGCTAAAAATAATGGACTACCCAGAGAGGTGCACTTAAAATTCGTTCGGAGGTGTATGAAAGAGAGGGTATGGCGTGAAGTTAGAGATCATCCGCTTATGATTATGGGAGCAAAAATTAAAGCAATGAAAGAAACCCCTTGGCTAATAAGATCTAAAAGAAAAGAGTATATGAAATTGGCAATTTTACTTCAAGAAAAAGGGATTGTTTATAGGTGGTTGATTTCTGAAGGCTTATTGTTTACATATGTAAACGGAAGGTACAGGATTGATTCTACCTTTAAACTAGAAGACTTTCTCAGAAACCAAGCAAGAAACTGGGGTAGGAAGTCAGGACGTAGAGACTCAAAAGAGGTGGAGGATAAGTTAGAACAGAGGGCTTCCACGGACTCAGTGGATCTATTACATCTGAAAGACCAAGAAGAAGGGGAGGAAGAGCAGACTCAAAGAGAGACAAGGCTCCAGAAAAAAAAAACTCTACAAACCGAACGTTAGAAATTTTATAATATAATCATGATCAAGGATCTGAAGATCTTATCTTTGAATGTTAATGGCTTTAAATTCGCTGCAAAAAAGAAAGCGTGTGTTTTTGCAAATAAAAAAATTAAATGCTGATATTGTCTGCTTTCAAGAGACACATATTGAGAGAAAAGATGAATTCCGACTGCTAGAGAAGTCTCTGGGGAAAGCAATAATAACCTCAGACCCAGACAAAAAGAAAAGAGGCCTAGTTACGTACTTTAAGGAAGGTATACAGGCTGAATTATTATTTGAGGCTAACGATGCCAGATTTCAGGGTCTTGAGATAACAAGAGAAAAACAAAAATTCTTATTAGTAAACACTTATGCCCCCAACAATAAGCAGGCCACATTCTTTAAGGACCTTAAGGTCGAAATAAGTAAATGCAAAATCGAACATATATGCTTAATCGGAGACTTCAACGCTGTTCCTAGTCTAGAAATAGGTAGAAGCCCCAGATCTTGCAGGGGAAAGCAAGGTAAAACAGGTAGCAATACTCTGCCAGAAAGCTTTTATAGGTTGGCTGATGAATTCCTACTAGTGGATGTTTGGCGCATGTTAAACCCTGGAAAAAAGGACTTCACCTTCTTTTCTAATAGGCACTCTTCTTGGTCCTGTATCGATATGGTATGGATAATGGCAGAACTGATGAAGTTAATAGAAGAGGTGGAAATCCTCCCCTGTATTATAGCAGATCACAATCCTATTTTATTAGGCATGCGAGGGGGCAAAAAGAATATAGGCTGGAGAATGCCAGTAAGCTTAATGGAGGATAAGAAATTTGTTGATTATATAGATCAGGAGATGAATTTTTTTTTTTTAGACTAATGTACAAAGTGAGATTTCCTACAGAACGATATGGGATGCAAGTAAAGCATACTTCAGAGGGTTAGTTATAAACTATAATGCTGCCAAAAGACGTGAGGATGATAAAAATTTAAAAGAACTCACTGAAGCACTGAAAAAAAAGAGAAAGAACTAAAGGTGAAGCCTACAATGGCTGAAATTAAAAATGAAATTAAACTTCTCTAACATAAGATCCATCTAGCTCTTTCAGATGAGATGGAGAAAAAAATACGTTATACTAAGCAACAGTATTTTGAGAATGCCAACAAACCTGGGAAATGGTTGGCATACAAGATCAGGAAAGAACGTGAAAAAAAGATTATAAAGACTCTGAAAGACGAAGATGGAAATCATAGAGCTCTACTAGAGGAAATGAAGAGAATTGTAAAGGACTTTTATAAGGACCTATTTAGTGCGGTGGTGATAGACAGGGAAATACAGGAAGATTACTTACGGAATAAAATATCTCAAAAGTTAACGGAAGAACAGAAGTTAATCTTGAACAGCCCAATCTCGATGTTTGAGACAGAGGAGGCTTGGAGTAAATTAAAGAAGAATAAGGCGCCTGGTCCAGATGGTATAGTTGCAGAATATTATATTACATTTAAAGAAGTTCTTATCAACCAGTTCAAAAAACTTATTGAGGAGGTATGGGGCTCAGCAAAACTGCCAGACTCTTGGAGATCCGCTAATGTTGTCCTCATCCCCAAAACCGAAAAAGATTTAGATGAGGTTAAGAACTACCGACCAATATCCTTACTTAATGTTGATTACAAAATTTATGCTACAATACTAGCCCAGCGTTTAAAGAAGATCCTTAACACTATTATTCACCCGGATCAAACAGGTTTTCTTTCTAATAGATACATGAGAACCAATGTTCGAATACTTGTAAATATTTTGGAATATTATGAGTTACACAGTGACAAGCAGGTGGCGTTATTTTTTTTAGACGCTGAGAAAGCTTTTGATAATTTAAACTGGGAATTTATGTTCTTACTTTTAAGTTTTATGGATTTTGGGGATGGATTTATAAAAAATATTCGAGCTATCTATAGTGACCAAACGGCCAGAGTAGTTCTTAACGGGGACCTCACAGAGGAGATCAAGTTAGAGAAAGGCACAAGACAAGGCTGCCCCTTATCTCCGTTGTTATTTATTTTATCTTTGGAGATCCTGAACAACGCTATTAGAAGAAATAATAAAATTAATGGACTGAAAGCTAAAGGTGAAATGTATAAGGTTTTAGCTTATGCGGACGACATGGTCACGATTTTGCAGAACCCATTAGAATCGGTTGAGGAAATGTTGTCCGAGATAGAGGACTACGGGAAAGTTGCAGGGCTAAAAATGAATAAACAAAAATCAAAAATAATTATAAAAAATATGACAACTCGAGATGCTAAAGAGTTAGAGAGAAAAATGGAATTCAAAGTAGAGAAAAAAGTCAGATATTTAGGTATAAATATGACAAGTAAATGTAGTGACATATACGATAATAATTTTACACCTCTACTAAGAGAGATTGAACTGGATACTAAAAAGTGGAGCCATCTGAAACTATCTTTTATGGGAAGAATCGCGCTAGTTAAAATGAATGTGCTACCAAAAATGATGTTTCTCTTCCAAATGATTAACTTTGCAGTCAGGAAGATGTTGTTTTCCAAATTGGGTCGACTGATCCGTTCATTTGTTTGGCAAGGAAAAAAGCCAAGGGTCAAATGGAAAATCTTAACAGATAAGCGAGAAAATGGTGGAGTAGGACTCCCAAACTGGGAAACATATTTTACCGCATGTGTAGTCCTTTGGTTAAAAGAGTGGATCACTTTGGAGAACAAACGAATTTTAGCTTTGGAGGGCTTCGACTTACAGGCAGGTTGGCATGCCAACTTATGGTATGTGGCCAAGACTCAAAAATATTTTATTAACCATCTAATACGTAAGACGATAAATGACGTCTGGTTAAAGTTAAAGGGGAAGATATATAGTAAAACACCAAGATGGATCTCACCTGAGGAAGCATCAATCCAACCGCAACTATGGAAATTTAATAAGGTGGTTAGATATAAGGATCTTTTAGATGATAATGACAAATTGAAAGGGAAGGAAGAATTGGAGGCGACAGGGATAAAAATTCATTGGTGGTAGATGAATCAAATTACGACCAAATATAATAAGGACAAAGTAAAAGGTTTCACCAAAGATAATTTCGATTTTGATAAAATACTCTATACGGAAAAAAATAAGGTGATTAAGAAGGTGTATAACTACTTGACCCAGTTAAATTTAGAAGATGAAACTGTGAAAGATACTATGATTAGATGGGCTAAAAACTTAAAAAAGAATGTTAATTTAGATCAGTGGTCTCTATTTTGGAAACTGAATTACAAGACTCTGACACCAGTTAATTACAGGGAAAACTTTTTCAAACTATTCCATTGATGGCATATTACTCCCATACAGTTATCTAAAATTAATCCTAAGATCTCACCTATGTGTTGGAAATGTGGAGAGAAGATAGGTTCCTACTATTATATTTGGTGGACGTGTAAATTAGCAATAAAGTTTTGGGTTAAAATGCATGGAATGTTAAAAGAAATTTTAAATGTAAATATACCTTTAAAACCGGAGATAATGTTACTTCCGTTAGTAAGGAATGAGATTCCAAAGGAAGATGAATATTTAACAATTTACATTCTCATGGTGGCTCGTATCTCCTGTGCTAAATATTGGAGACAGGAAATCGGTCCTCCGCAGGAGGAGATCGTTGATAAAATTTTATATGCAGCGGAGATGGATGTTTTATCTAACCGGTTGAAAGGGGTGTCGAACTCTGACTCTCTTAAAAAATGGGAAAAATTTTATATCTGGATGAAGAAAATTTCAAATGGGGGGGGGATGAGAAAGGGATTTGTATATGTGGTATAAATTGTTGTTTTTTCTTTGTTGTCTCAATCCCCAAATATGTAAACTTACAAACTTTTCTCTTTTTCTTGGTTGACCACATCCACACTCCTCTTGTATACTTAGCTTATTGTATTTTTTTCTCTTTTTTTTTCTTTCGTGAAGCGTATGCTTGAGCTGTTTATTGTTCTGTGTTGATGAAATAAAAGAATAAAAGTTTAAAAAAAAAGAATTATTGAGGAAGACTCAGCATGGGTTCTGCAAGGGAAGATCTTGCCTCACTAACCTGTTACATTTCTTTGAAGGGGTGAACAAACACGTGGACAAAGGAGACCCAATAGATATTGTTTACCTTGACTTCCAGAAAGCTTTTGATAAAGTTCCTCATCAAAGGCTCCTTAGTAAGCTTGAGAGTCATGGAGTAAAAGGACAGGTCCTCTTGTGGATCAAAAACTGGCTAATTAAGAGGAAGCAGAGAGTGAGTATAAATGGGCAGTCTTCGCAGTGGAGGATGGTAAGCAGTGGAGTGCCACAGGGCTCAGTACTGTGTCCCATGCTCTTTAACTTGTTCATAAGGGATTTGGAGTTGAGAGTAAGCAGTGAAGTGGCTAAGTTTGCAGATGACACTAAATTGTTCAGGGTGGTGAGAACCAGAGAGGATTGTGAGGAACTCCAAAGGGATCTGTTGAGGCTGGGTGAGTGGGCGTCAACGTGGCAGATGAGGTTCAATGTGGCCAAGTGCAAAGTAATGCACATTGGGGCTAAGAATCCCAGCTACAAATACAATTTGATGGGGTGTGAACTGGCAGAGACTGACCAAGAGAGAGATCTTGGGGTCGTGGTAGATAACTCACTGAAAATGTCAAGACAGTGTGCAATTGCAATAAAAAAGACCATCACCATGCTGGGAATTGAAAACAAATCAGCCAGTATCATAATGCCCCTGTATAAATCGATGGTGCGGTCTCATTTGGAATACTGTGTGCAATTCTGGTCACCGCACCTCAAAAAGGATATTATAGCATTGGAAAAAGTGCAGAAAAGGGCAACTAGAATGATTAAAGGTTTGGAACACCCTCCCTATGAAGGAAGGTTAAAACGCTTGGGGCTCTTTAGCTTGGAGAAACGTCGACTGTGGGGTGACATGATAGAGGTTTACAAGATAATGCATGGGATGGAGAAGGTAGAGAAAGAAGTCCTTTTCTCCCTTTCTCACAATACAAGAACTCGTGGGCATTCAATGAAATTGCTGAGCAGTCCGGTTAGAACGGATAAAAGGAGGTACTTCTTTACCCAAAGGGTGATTAACATGTGGAATTCACTGCCACAGGAGATGGTGGCGGCTACAAGCATAGCCAGCTTCAAGAGGGGGTTAGATAAAAATATGGAGCAGAGGTCCATCAGTGGCTGTTAGCCACAGTGTGTGTGTGTGTTTATATATATAAACCTTTTGGTGTGTGTGTTTATATATATAAACCTTTTGGCCACTGTGTGACACAGAGTGTTGGACTGGATGGGCCATTGGCCTGATCCAACATGGCTTCTCTTATATTCTTATGTTCTTAATTTGGTCTTTATCTACTAATTCATTTGAGTATGTATCCATAGAAAGAATTCTAAATTCCAACTTATGTTTCCAGTTTTGCTTTTTAACAAATCATCCCTCAAAAACAAAATAGTGGTAGTGAGTTTTCCGAAAGAGGCCCTAGAAAACAGAAACTAGTACCTAAAAATCAGTACAGTTGAATGGTAGAGTGACATAACAGACAGAGCATATAATCAATCTGGTTCAAAAATTTCCTCTGTAATGTTCTCTCTAAGTCTCTCTTAGACAAGTGACTGCCTCATAATCTCCTCCTTCTATAAACAATACGTAAGATTGTCATCTCTGGGTTGGAAAATACCTGAATTAGGGATGGTCATGAACTGAAAAACAAATCACAGTTCAAGCACAAACCAGATCAGTTCATGGTTCATTTCAAACTGATTTGTTTGGTTGCACCATGCCCAACTGGAAAATGAACATCTTTTTTTTTCCTGGTGGTTCATTTGGTTTGTTTTTGCAGTTTGTTTTTCCAGGCATCCTGGTGCTGATTCAATCAATACCTACACAATGCTGAGGGTGGACTTTTGGAAGCCCTAAAAGCACCCATAGCAGTTGTCCATATCTTGATTGACAGCTCTGCGAGCCAATCACAGAACACCCGTTCTACTCTATGGGAGCAGACACCCTGACTCAGCTGCTGTCACTTTGCAGCATGAAGAGAGAAGAGTTAGTTACCATGAGAGAACTAAAACTGGGCACTTGCATTGGGGGTTTGTAACTCAGATGTTCCAAATTCAATCTTCATCAAACTGGGAAGGTAGGTGAAGCAGAGCCTACTGAAGATTTCTGGTGAGTTTGGCATTTCTGACTCATGAAGAGGCTGAACCAAATGAACCATACAAACCATGAACCAAATGAACCAAACAAACCATGAACCAGTTCAGGAAATCAAATGAATAATTTACCAACACAAACCACTGGTTTGGGCAACCAAATGAACCAACATGAACCACCATTTCCCCAATTCATAACCATGCTTAACCTGGATATTTTGGAGGTAGAGCCTGAGAAGGGTAGGGTTTGGGAAGGGGAGGGGAGGGATTTCTTTTTGCGATTAAAAGTTTCATTGAGTTTCAATTATAGGGAAGGGGAAAGGGAAGGTTTACAGGGAAATATAGGAAAAACTGGGTTGGAGAAAAAGGACAAGCATCTCTCTTAATTACATTTTCTTTCTCATCACATATACATCTGATTCAATCATCATTTCATCTATATATTGTTTACCATTAGTATTTTCTATTTTGTCTCTTATAACACTTCTACCTCTCTAAAAATTTATTTTGGCTTACAAATACACATTTCTTATAATTGCTTCATCTTATTTCAATATATTAGACAATACTCCTTATCTTATATATTCTTTATATACAAATATACTACTTCTTAATTGTCTCAGTTTCTATACTACACCTATACTGTACCTGGCCAATCATACAGTGGTTGCCAAATCTTCTTATTATCTTGTACATTTCCTTCTCATAATTTTGCAGAAAGCAAGTCCATTTCAGCTGTTTCTAAGAGTTTCTGAACTAAATCTTCTTGTTTAGGTATTGTTTGTGTTTTTCACTGTTTTGCTGCAGTTACTGCATGGATCAAGAATTTGGATATTGGTTTGAGGAGCAACTCTTGGCAAATATTCAATAAATACATCTTAGGTTTCTGTTGCAAATTAGTCTTTAAAATTTTCTGTAGACAACTGTGAATTTGTTTCCAATAGTTATGATCCATTTGATTTTTGACACTTCCAACACTTATTTGAAAGATTTGAGTGCGTCTTCGCCAGTTTGTCTGGTGTAATATACCATCTATAAAACATCTTATAGAAATTTTCTTTGAAAGCAACTGATCTTGTAATCTTAATATTTTCTTTCCGTACCCTTTTCCAGATAGCTAAATCAATATTGTAACCGATATTTTGTGCCTATTTCACCATATTATCTTTTACTATTTCATCCTGCATTTTCATAGTTAACAGATAATTATAAATTTTTTAAAATCATTTTTTCCTCTGGTCCTGTTGTAATTTGGTCAGTGTTATAATTTGGGATTTCAATGAGGTATAATGTCATAGACTCCACCTCTCAAAGCATCTGTTTTCTCCAAGTGAACTGATCTCTGTCACCTGGAGATCAATTGTAATAGAAGAAGATCTTCAGCAACCACAAGGAGGTTGGCAACTATATACAATATAGGATGGGAATTCTCAACTGTTATATAGGTCTTCGGTAAGGATTACAAGAAGATAGTTTATTGAAAGTGCTCTTAATGCCTGACATTGCTATGTGCATGCTAAACTTTTTTTCAATATAGTTAAGGTACATAGTTAAGTGGTAGTCCAGCTAAAAGGACTTAATTAACAATGCTTGGAAATACACAAGACTACCAATAAACAATCCTGGTCAAGATAAGTTCTTTATAGATTGTCTTCTTATGTCTGTTACCATCTAAAGGCTATACAAAAATGGCTGTTGCTGGAATTCATAGCCTTTCCAGTTAGTAAGGAAGAATTTATGGACTGCAGTGGGATCTGATTTTATCAGCTTAACAAAATGTTCCCACAAGATCTATAGCCCAGATTTAAGGAGCATAATAAAAATCAATGAGGAGTCTTTTGGTTGTCATGTACCATACATGGCATCCTTTGATTACTATATGAATGATTCATAGCTTCTCGTTTTCTCAGCCATCTTGTGTGACCATATATAACTGTGTATTTAAACACTCACTTTTTGAAGGGCTATTTTAGAAAGGAATTTGGGAGCACAAAACTGACAGTAATGAATACAAATCCTCTGTTGTCCTTTATCATCCAATGCTTATCTTCATCTGCAAAGATAGATCAAAGTGAAGGGCATGTAATACAAGAACACCATTTAGCCCTGGCAATATACTTGTGAAAGATTCAAACAGTATCTAAAAAAAGCAGAGCTAATTAAAGATATGAAGCTGTACTCCAGGACACAGTTATACGCAACTCCTCTAGTCACATACTGTTAGGGGGCTTTCATGCATGCTGAATAATGCCTTTTTAATCTACTTTTGATGAACATTGCAACTGGGTTTTATTGTGTGAAATGGTAAAATCCAATTGCAAACAATCACTCGAGTGCATCAAAAGTGGATTGAAAGTGCATTATTCATCATGTGTGAAAATGCCTGTAGTTTAGAACTATGTCCAGTTTTGCAGTTTGAGACTATTTCCCATCTCTCCCTGTTCTGTTAAGGGATATTTGAAGGATATTATGCATACATTAGGTGCATCTTATTCTGCCATAGTATATCCATGTATCTATGCTATCTTCAGACCAATATATCCCCATGTTCAATTAAACAATTTCCATCTTTAGGCATGATGAAAATCTGTTCAGTAAATATGCTATTGATATTCACATGGCTTTGTGTGTGTGTGTGTGTGTGTGTATACTTGGGGGTTTATTCATGTATTTTTTTTAAAAAAAAATGAATTTAATTTAATTTTGGGATTTATATCCCACCCATCCCAACAAGGCAGGCTCAGGGCAGGTAAGAGCATAAGAACATATTCTATAAGCCCACCTGAAAGTGGGTTATAGAATAAGAACAACATAGTCACACAGCATAATTTACATTACAGAATCAAAAGAAAGTGTCTTGTTTTATGTTGAGTTTAAGACCATTGGTCAAGGAAGCTAAAATAAAAGGAAGAAGGAAAAAATGCAAATAACAAACTGCCTACGCAATGTATACTAGGTACTAAGTGGGGTCACAAAGGCAGCAGATAAAAACAGGTGGCTATGTAGAATAAACATTGCAGTAAACTCCAATCCTGTTTCATTATAAAGTCTATTCTGTTCCATTTTGCTTCTGACACATAAAACCCATCACAGACTATATACTAAGAGGCAAAATATTTAAGGTTATATTGAACATTAAATATATAATAAATAGCAGCAGAGTTAAACTAGGGACACAGCTGTAGCTTAATTATCTGAACTCCTCTGTATACAGAACTGTCAGTTTCCCCCCTGGATTCCTGTGCCTTTCACAGCTGCATAACAAACAAGCACTCTACAGGTGATACATCCCCAGTGCTGTGCATCTCACAGTATTGCATGCCTCACCTGTTCCTGTTTCTGTTATATGTCCTGTGAAATGTGAAAAATGTGAAAAAATGTGTGTGTGAGAGAGAGACAGAGAGAGAGAGCATCAAATTTAGTGGTGAGGATGGTGAATGGGCAGGCTATGCACTTGGTACACGGGCTTGTCCTTGTGTGTTTGTCTGCTAACATGACATTGCCAGCTCACCATGTGGCAGGTGTTGGTAACAACATTGCAGATATTATGTCATGCCTTCTGGAGGACAAGTTTTGCAGCCTAGCCCTGGAGTCTAACAGCTACATGGATGCATTTTACAAGGAGCTCTGGGTGCTTTGGTATATTCTAGTTTGGTGTAGTGGTTAAGTGTGTGTGGACTCTTATTTGGGAGAACTGGGTTTGATTCCTCACTCCTCCACTTGCAGCTGCTGGAATGGCCTTGGGTTAGCCATAGCTATCACAGGAGTTGTCTTTGAAAGTGCATCTGCTGTGAGAGCCCTCTCATCCCCACCTACCTCACAGGGTGTCTGTTGTGGGGGGAGAAGATATAGGAGTTTGTAAGCCGCGGGTATAAATTTGCAGTCTTCTTCTTCTTCATAAGGCAGCAAGTATCCTACTTAGTTGCTCCTTCCACCTTTGCAGCAGCTGCAGCTTTTTTAGCTTTCTCAGCAAGTACCAGGGTTCCAGATGACTGGTCCTCTGGTACACAACCCACACTTACAGGACCAGGGCTTGGCCCCCAGACCCATAGGAACACATAGCTAACATTTCATCTAGGAATACCCACAGCTAGGCTGACCTGTGCAACCACTCCCTAGCTTTCAGAGTGGTGGAAGGTTGAAAAAGGCATTCACCTTGGAGTTCGGTTGGAGCAGTAAGGTTTGGTGAGGTGAACACCTAAGCCTGTGCTGGTCACCTTATGAGGCTACTCTAGTTGAGGCAGCATTTATCTGGGAATTCTAGAATGGATTAAGCTATTTAACCCATGGGGTCTGGGATGTCTCTCCTGGATTATAAGAAGGTCTTAGAATGATCAGCAGGCATGGGAGAGGGGCAGGGGTTCCAGAAGAGCACAACCAAAGTCCAGTCAAAAGTCATGGGTTATAGAGAGCAGGTAGGCATAGTCCAGTCCAGTCCAAAATCCAGGGATACAGAGAACGTGGTTGTTCAGGTCCAGTTCAAGATCCAGAGTTCCAGAAAGCAGGGTTCGGTGTCAGCAAGGCAGGTGGCAGAGTCTTAACCTATACTTTTTGCAACCACACTCAAGCGCCATTCTGAGGCTTATCTTATAGACAAGCCTTAATGAGAGTTAGCTGTTTGGTAATTAGCTAGACCTTAACAAGCCAGCTATCTGACAGTCATCCAACAACTACTCACACATCTCAGTTGACAGCTGATATCGGTTCATGAGGCATGCACTCCTTCTTCTTTATAAGAACATAATAAGCCATGTTGGATCAGGCCAATGGCCCATCCAGTCCAATGCTCTGTGTCACACAGTGGCCAAAACCAAAACCAAACAAAAAAAACCCCCAAGTGCCATCAGGAGGTTCACAAGTGGGACTAGAAGCCCTTCCACTTTGCGCCCCCCCCCCCCCCGCAAGCACAAAGAATACAGAGCATCGCTGCCCCAGACAGAGAGTTCCAACAATACGCTGTGGCTAATAGCTACTGATGGACCTCTGCTCCATATGTTTATCCAATCCTCTCTTGAAGCTGGCTATGCTTGTAGCCACCACCATCTCCTGTGGCAGTGAATTCCACATGTTAATCACCCTTTGGATGAAGAAGTACTTCCTTTTATCCGTTCTAACTTGACTTCTCAGCAATTTCATTGAATGACCATGAGTTCTTATATTGTGAGAAAGGGAAAAAAGTACTTCTTTCTCAACTTTCTCCATCTCATGCATAATCTTGTAAACCTCTATCATGTCACCCCGCAGTCGACATTTCTCCAAGCTAGAGCCCCCAAGCATTTTAACCTTTCTTCATAGGGAAAGTGTTCCAAACCTTTAATCATTCTAGTTGCCCTTTTCTGCACTTTTCCAATGCTATAATATCCTTTTTGAGGTGAGGATACACAATTGTACACAGTATTCCAAATGAGACCGCATCATCGATTTCTATAGGGACATTATGATACTGGCTGATTTGTTTTCAGTTCCCTTCCTAATAATTCCCAGCATGGCATTGGCATTTTTAATTGCAATCGCACACTGTCTTGACATTTTCAGTGAGTTATCTACCACAACCCCAAGATCTCTCTATTGATCAGTCTCTGCCAGTTAACACCCCATCAACCTGTATTTACAGCTTGGATTTTTGGCCCCAATGTGCATTACTTGCACGTGGCCACATTGAATCTCATCTGCCACGTTGATGCCAACTCACCCAGCCTCAACAGATCCCTTTAGAGTGCCTCACAATTCTCTCTAGTTCTCATCACCCTGAACAATTTAGTGTCATCTGCAAACTTAGCCACTACACTGCTTACTCCTAACTCCAAATCATTAATGAACAAGTTAAAGAGCATGGGACCCCGTATTGAGCCCTGTGGCACCCCACTGCTTACCGACCTCCCCTGCGAAGATTGCCCATTTATACTCACTCTCAGTGTCCTATTAATTAGCTATTTTTTGATCCACAAGAGGACCTGTCCTTTTACTCCATGACTCTTGAGCTTACTAAGGAGCCTTTGATGAGGAACTTTATCAAAAGCTTTCTGGAAGTCAAGGTAATCAACATCTATTGGGTCCCCTTTGTCCACATTTTTGTTCACCCCCTCAAAGACCTCTAACAGGTTAGTGAGGCAAGATCTTCCCTTACAGAACCCATGCTGAGTCTTCCTTAATAACTTGTGTTCATCAATGTGCTTACTCATTCTGTCTTTGATAATGGTTACTACCAAGTTTCCCGGTATTGAAGTCAGACTGACTGGCCTGTAATTTCCCGGATCTCCACTGGAACCCTTTTTAAAGATGGAGGTGACATTTGCTACCTTCCAGTCCTCAGGAACGGAGGCAGATTTCAATGAAAGATTACATATTTTTCTCAGGAAATCCACAAGTTCACTTTTGAGTTCTTTCAGAACTCTTGGATGTATGCCATCCAGACCTGGTGTCTTATTATTTTTTTATTTTGTCTATCAGTTGTAGGACCTCCTCTCTTGTCACTTCAATCTGACTCAGGTCCTTCAACATTCCTTTCAAAATTGAGGGCTGGAGAGCTGGCATCTGAGTTTGCTAAAACAAGGTCTGCAGAGCAGACCACCTTGAACAGATCGTGTTTTGTGTGGCACTGAAGTTGGTAACTGGGTTTATATTGGTGCCAGGGTGCATAGAGTAGATAGAAAGATTTAGTGCATTGGGGTCCTATAGAGATTCTCCGATTTGAAGTTAGATTTGGAATTGGACCCCCTGGTCCATTTTTTTTTTTTTGGCCTTGTGGGTTTTGTGTGGGACAGTACCCTGAAGCTGCACAGTAGTTTTGGGGGCTCTCCTCAAAACCCCTGCTCCTCAGAGCCTTTTTCCCCTTGATAATTACAGTGCGGGAAGTGGCTAATTGTTTTCCCCCCCACCATTGGAAACAGTGTTCCTTTTGGGTTGCTGACAGCTGGGTGCAGTGTTTTTAGGCCATGGGGGTTGCATGTGGGGAGTCCCTTGAAGCTGCCTTGCAGTTTTGGGGCCTCTCCCTCAAAGCCCCTTCTGGCCAGAGCCACTTTTCCCATGCCAATTATAGTGGAGGAAGTAGCTAATTGGGCTTTCCCCAGCATTGGTGGCAATGGGTCTTTTGGGGAGCTTACAGACAGGGACCCCCTGGCCCAATCTTTGTGGGATTTGGGGGGTAGGGGAGAGTCCCATGCAGGTTCCCTGCAATTTTAAGGGGCTCTCCCTCAAACCCCCTGTCCCCCAGCAGCCTTTGATTATGCCCTATGTTGCCATTGATTTCAATGGCCCATAGGGTATAATGGTGGAATAGGGGCACCCTCTTTGGGGGCCCCTGGAATGGGACTCCCTGGTCCAATCATTTTGGGACTTGAGGGTGTTGTAGGGGTGAGTCCCCTGCAGTTTTGGAGGCTTTCCCTCAAATACCCTGTCTTCCAGCAGCCATTGATTATTCCTTATGTTCCATTGAGTTCAAGGTCCATAGGGTCTCTCTCGGCTTGGCTTCGCGAATGAAGATTTAAGAAGGGTGCAATAGTCCACGTCTGCTGCAGGCTCGCTGGTGGCTGACAAGACCAATGCGGGACAGGCAGATCTGGCCACAGTGGCTGCAGGGAAAAGTCTGATTTAGGGTTGGTGCTGTAGCAGTGCGATTCTTCCTCAATCTCCTTTTGTCCTCAAGACCAGCTATGTGTGCGTTCTCAAAAGAAGAGACAGCCTGGTGGATGGTGTGCCTCCATGCTTTGCGATCTGAGGCTAGGTCAGACCACTGGTGATGGTTGATGCGACAGGTGCCAAGGGATTTCTTCAAGGAGTCCTTGTACCTCTTCTTTGGTGCCCCTCTATTTCGATGGCCGGTGGAGAGTTCGCCATACAGGGCAATCTTGGGAAGGCGGTGGTTTTCCATCCTAGAAATATGCCCTGCCCAGCGCAGCTGCGTCTTCAACAGCAGTGCCTCGATGCTGGTAACCTCCGCCCGCTTGAGAACTTCAGTGTTGGTCACAAAGTCACTCCAGTGGATGTTGAGGATGGTGTGAAGGCAGCGCTGATGAAAGCGCTCAAGGAGTCGCAGGTGATGACGGTATAAAACCCACGATTCGGAGCCGTAGATGAGGGTTGTCATCACAACCACTTTGTAAACATTGATCTTTGTGCCTTTTTTCAGATGCTTGTTGCTCCACACTCTTTTGTGCAGTCGGCCAAAGGCACTGTTTGCCTTTGCCAGCCTGTTGTCGATCTCCTTGTCGATCTTAGCATCTGAGGAGATGATGCACCCCAGGTAGCTGAACTGCTGGACTGTCTTCAGAACTGATTCACCCACAGTGATGCAGGGAGGGTGATAATCTTCCTGGGGTGCAGGCTGGTGGAGAACTTCTGTCTTCTTCAGACTAACTTCTAGGCTGAATAGCTTGGCAGCCTCTGCAAAGCAGGACGTCATATGCTGCAGAGCTGATACCGAGTGGGAGACGAGTGCAGCATCATCAGCAAACAGTAGCTCTCGGATGAGTTTTTCCATTGTCTTGGAGTGGGCCTTTAGTCGCCTCAGGTTGAACAGGCTGCCATCGGTGCGATAGCGGATGTAGACACCATCGTCATCATCTAGATCTACTGCGGCTCTTTGAAGCGTCATGCTAAAGAAGATCGTAAAGAGAGTTGGCACGAGAACGCAGCCTTGCTTTACACCTGTGCCTATTGCGAAGGTCTCCGAGAGATCGTTGCAGTGTCTGACTTGGCCTCGCTGGTCTTCGTGTAGCTGGTGATCATGCTGAGGAACCTTGGGGGACATCCTAAACGTTCCAAGATTTGCCACAGGCCTTTCCTGCTAACGGTATCGAAAGCTTTGGTAAGGTCGACAAAAGTCACATACAGAGCCTTGTTCTGTTCCCTGCATTTCTCTTGGAGCTGCCTGAGAACAAATACCATGTCGGTGGTGCTCCTGTTAGCTCTGAAGCCACACTGGCTCTCTGGGAGGAGTTCTTCTGCAATGGCGGGCACCAGTCTGTTCAGGAGTATTCTGGCAAGGATTTTGCCTGCGATGGAGAGCAGGGTTATCCCCTGGTAGTTGGAGCAGTCTGACTTTTCCCCTTTGTTCTTGTATAGGGTGATGATGATTGCATCGCGAAACTCCTGTGGTAATTTGCCTTGTTCCCAGCAGGTGACAAGTACTTTGTGAAGTGACCTATGTAGTACTGTGCCCCCATGCTTCCAGATCTCTGGTGGAATTCCATCAACTCCTGCTGCCTTGCCACTTTTCAGTTGCTTGATGGCTTTAACAGTCTCTTCTAGAGTGGGGATCTCATCCAACTCTGTTTTCACTGGTTGAAGTGGGGTGAGGTGAACTGCTGAATCTTGAACTACGCGGTTGGCACTGAAGAGAACCTGAAAATACTCCGACCACCGGTTCAATATGGATGCCTTGTCTGTGAGGAGCACTTGGCCGTCTGCACTACGCAAGGGACTCTGAGTCTGATATGATGGACCATATACTGCCTTCAGGGCTTCGTAGAACCCTCTTAAATCACCAGTGTCTGCACACAGCTGGGTTCTCTCAGCAAGCTTGGTCCACCACTCGTTCTGAATGTCTCGAAGCTTGCACTGGAGGTTGCTACATACAGCGCGAAAGGTTGCTTTTTTCCCAGGACAGGAGGGCTGAGCAAGATGTGCTTGGTAGGCAGATCTCTTCTTCGCCAGTAAATCTTGGATCTCTTGATTGTTCTCATCAAACCAGTCCTTGTTCTTCCTTGTGGAGAACCCGAGGACTTCTTCAGAGATCTGCAGGACGGTAGTTTTTAGGTGTTCCCAGAGTGCTTCTGGAGAAGGGTCTGTGGGGCAACTGGGGTCCTCAATTCTTGACTGGAGTTTTGCCTGGAAGGCAGCTTTAACTTCGGCTGACTGGAGACTGCCAACCTGAAACTTCCTCCGAGGGATACCTCCTCTCCTGGGTGTGGGTTTAAAGTGAAGACGGAGATTGCAGCGTACAAGACGATGATCCATATGACATTCTGCACTGGGCATTACTCGGGTGTGTAAGACATCTCGAAGGTCTCTCTGGCACACCAGAATGTAGTCGATATGGTGCCAGTTCTTGGACCGTGGGTGCATCCAGGTTGTCTTCAGACTGTTCTTCTGCTGGAAGATAGTGTTGGTGATGGTGAGCTGGTGCTCCATGCAGAATTCTAGCAGGAGGCGCCCGTTGTCATTGCAGTTGCCAATGCCGTGTTTGCCAAGTACTCCTTTCCAGGCTTCCGAGTCTTTACCTACTCTGGCATTGAAGTCGCCAAGGATGATCACCTTGTCCTCTGTAGGGGTCTTCCGTACGAGGTTGTGTAGATCAGCATAGAACTTGTTCTTTTCTGCAGGATCTGCTTGAAGGGTTGGGGCATACACACTGAAGAGTGTTGCATGCTGCTTGTTTTGAAGTGGGAGGCGCCTAGACATGATGCGATCTGAGTGACCTGTTGGCAGGTTTTCGAGTTTGGAGGCAATGGAGTTCCTGACCATGAAGCCAACGCCAGAAAGGCGGCTCTCAGCCTTTGACTTACCTGACCAGTAGAGGGTATAGCCAGCACCGTGATCTTGAAGACTACCTTCCTCAGGGAAACGGACCTCACTGAGAGCTGCTATGTCGATATTCAACCTGAGAAGTTCGTGGGGAACTAGAGCAGAGCGTCGTTCAGGGCGACCACTGTCTACTGTGTCAAGCATGGTTCTGATGTTCCAACACGCAAGCTTTAGTCTTTGCACACTTGGTGAGGCAGGTGCATGCCTTTTCTTTGTTGTTATTTTTTGACCGCAAGTAAAGATGCCCGTTGACCGCGGCTAGCCAACTGGGGTGGAGGAGACGAGCTTTGTTTAGGCCACCTTTTCTAGGCCCCTCTCCGTGTGGAGCAAGCAGTGCTGTCCCTAGATAAGGCTGCTTGGTTGTTCAGGGTGCTGCCGAAAAATGCTTTCGTCTCCGGGTTAGCATCAGGCAACCAATACCTTGAACCGCCTACATGCAGGATCGGGACTGCGGCTTCCAGTGGCACCTTCCACCTGCCGTTTCGCCCCTTGCCCATCGCTGCAGGACTTGATGCGTTGTGGGTTGTGTGTGTGGATATGCCCTTCAGGCCTGCGCAGAGGAATTTTTTAGGTGAAGCCCAGTGTGCGCAGTACTGGCTCCACCCTTTCACCTGGGGGTCATCTGCCATGGCCCAGTAAGCCGGGATGCCGGCAGCGAGTCCTCCAGGTGGTAGGTGTTACATTAACGAGCTCTATCTGCCCGGGTTTGATGTTAGAGTTTTCCTTCTCTTAGGCTGGCAAGGTTGGTGGGCCCAGCCTGCCCATCCGGTTATACCGCCGGACAATTCGGTCGCACCATGACATAGCAAACTCTGTGAAAAACGGGGGGGACCAGCGAGAAGGTGTTGCTACGGATGCAGTAATGCAGGAGAGGCCATTGCAGTGACCATCTGCCAGGCATAGCCAGACAGTGACCACGCGGCATTCACTACACCGGGAGAGGAGAGGCTATGTATTGCGCATACACTTTCCCTGGGGGGTAGGATACCCAGAGGGAGCCCACCCCCCAACCCCCCGGTCCTTAGGGTATAATGGTGGGATAGGGGCACCCTTTTTGGGTGCACCTGGAATGGGACCCCCTGGCCCAATCTTTTTGGGACTTGGGGGTTTTGTAGGGGAGCGTCCCCTGCAGGTTCTCTGCAAATTTTGGGGCTCTTCCTCAATCCCCCTCCTCTCCAGGCGGCTTCCAATATACCCTATTTTGCCATTGACTTTAATGGCCTATAGCATGGTTGGCCAACGGTAGCTCTCCAGATGTTTTTTGCCTACAACTCCCATCAGCCCCAGCCAGCATGGCCAATGGCTGGGGCTGATGGGAGTTGTAGGCAAAAAAACATCTGGAGAGCTACTGTTGGCCACCTCTGGCCTATAGGGTATAATGGGAGCCGAATACTGTATATATCCGAATATATCTGTATATTCGGATATATCCGAATACTACTATTTGGTAATATCCAGAATACAAAAAAAAAAATATTACCCAATATTTTCGGATATTATCGATTTTGTTGTTGTTGTTGATAGCCCTAATCTAAAATGCGGCCTGCATTCTGCTGTAAACTACAGACAGAATAAACCTCCCAATTTGTTCCTGAAAGTCTGATACAATTGCATATTTTTGGTTCTATTGCTCTCATCTGCTCTTCTGAATGAATTTTCTAGAAATGAATTAGGTGACAATAGTCAAGACAAACTTGCACAGATGGAATCTGCCTCCCTCCCTATTGCACACACATACATTTCATTTTATTCGATTTATTCATTTTATTCGATTTATATCCCACCCTACCCCACCGAAGCGGGCTCATACATATAGAGCGCCCATTCTTTCTGCTATAATTGAACTGATATCTCTCTAAAAATGAGGAATGATGAATTACATAGTAACTGTACTGTAATGCTTACAATCTTGAACATATTGCCAATGTCCAGTATTTTTAGAAAATCAATTAAGTTTTAGAGCTGATGGATGCTGCAGTGGAAAACAGGGATTGGAACTGAATTCCCAAAAGGAACCAATAGATGATGCATATTCTTTAGGAGCAGGAACACTGATGTTTTTCTGTTCTTTTCCAAACACATTTAAGATAATGCTTGTTTAAAGGTGACCTCTTCAAGAAAGACTAATTGTTCTGCCCACGCAAGGGGGCAGAGAATTAATTCAGTAAGAAGGAAATGCTGTACCTTTAAGGATATGGGGTGATGGGATCTGTAGTTTTTAGGCGCTGTAGGTCAGGTGGGATTATATAGTCCCCCTCAATTGGCTGATTGTGGAAGGTTCCGGCCCCATCTGCGGACTTGGGAAGGCTATTTTTATTGTCTTCTTCCTGCTTGTTTACAATCCTTTGTTAAGCAACTAGTGCAACATGGAGGTCCAGAGGCATGTGTCTGTCTTTCCACCTCGCGTTCATCATTTGTAAGGGCTATCACAGCATGCATTTCCCACCTGATGACAGGGCACAGTGAGTAGCCTGTAATATGCCTTGGGATTTCAATAAAGTCTGTAAAAGTTCTGCAAGGGTGTTTGCGTGAGTTGGCCACATCTGGAAACAGCGCTTTAAAGATGGAGCTAAACTGCTGAGGCTCTAGAACACTAAATATGGCACAGAAGAGAAGGCAGAAGCTCCTCTTCCCCTCCCAGCATAGTTCCAGGCAGAATTCAACTCATGTCAGTTTCTAAAGTGATATTTCCCATAGCTGCTGTGGGACTGAATGAAAAGTGAGTTGGATTTAGGGTATTCCAACACTGGTTGCCAGGAGTAACATCTAGTTTGCTCCTCCCTGATCTTGTTACCTACCAGTTTTATCCTGCCCTCTCTGTAATGGGCTTAAGGCAGCATACATACTCCTTATTCTGTTTGTATGGTATATGCTTTTTAACACTACACTGGGTTCTTAGTGCTGGATTTTAATTCAGATCTTTTAATGTTTTAGTTTTAATTATTTTATAAGCCAAACTGTGACAAACTGTGATAATTAGTACAGCTGCTGGGATGACAAGCTTAAACAAAAGTTTGATTGCATCTGCTGGCATGCACACAATCAACATTGCTGTCTTGGAAGAGGAGATGGTAGGTAATGCTGTGTTTGGCCAGTTCTAGCATTTACCATCTTAATACATGCATACTGAAACTGTTGATAGCAACAAAAGAGCAGGGAGGGAGCAAAAGCAGATGAGACACAAGAGATCTGTGGTGAAGGTCTGAAATAGTTCACTATCTTTAATTTCCTTTCAAAGCAATCCACCAACCACAAAGTTGTGGCATTGGATGGTTAATTGTTGGAGATGTGACTGCAGCTGCTCAATTTGATCAATATAAGTACCAATATAGGACCAGTTTAGCCCAATTTATCTCTAGTGGGAGTAGTAATACATGTTTTCTGTTGTTCAGAGCTTAATGAATGCTTCTCTTGGTCTTTGCCACTTCTTACTGTATTTCTTTCCTGCCTTGAAATTTATTCTTCTATCCTGTTCTTTCTGCTATAGAAGTTAAATTAATGCTTCTTGCAATCCCATTGCCGAAGTAAACTTTATAGAATGCAACTGTGCATTTTTGGGGCTGGTTTATTTCCTTGAGTCTGCTAACACTTGTTCAGTGGGAAAGACAAGCAGAAAAAGGACAATCTTTTTATATATAGTTTAATTAACAGCCATACTAGATGTGATGCCAATGCTTTTTTTTTTGCCTCTTGATATGCAAAAGTAGGATTAAAGACTATTTTAAAAATAGTTTAAAAGACTAGTTTAAAAATATTTTAGCATTTTTTTTTTGCTAGTCAGGCTTATTTCAGTCACCCCCTGGGAGCAGTGGGCAGAGACTGCCTGGATGTTATTTCTAGATTTGGTACAGGAAGTGAATATTACAGATAAGAGCAAAAGAGAAAAAAGTTCATTTTAGGAAGCGCTGGCATTTATGGAGACTTACCAGTGTTTGAGAGACTGTGGGACTTGGGAACCTCATTTTTCTGGAGAGGCATAGTTTTCACAGGGTAGGCATAGTTTTCACAGTCAGGAATGGAAAATAAAGCAGAGCAAAACAATCTGCCCGTCTATTGGCTACTTAATTCTTATGAGTTGCTGGAACCCAGAACCCAGATTGTCTGAGACCTTTTTACCCATGTGGGAGAGAAAATTGAAAAGGAACTGTTCTTTCTTCATTCATATACATGTGACTGGGGGGTGGACCTCATCTCTATGAATGACAACATCCTCCGTATGCACATATCCATTTGCATCTTTCAACTGGGAGATGAGAGCACATGTTCAGGTATTGTAAATTCCAAGTTAGGTTAGACATCTTGTTGTTTCATTTCATTTATTAGTCTTTTCATCACAGTTCTGCAGCTTTTATTCTCTCTAGAGATGAATTAGTAGAATAAAACTTACATTTATTTAAGAAACCATTTTGATTATTTAAGAAACCATGCTATTTTGATTCCTAAGTGTGTTCCTTTGCTATGGTGAACACTACCAAAGTGATTTTTTGAAGTTTCTCCTGGCATAGGACTAGAAGGAAGGGGGACCAGAAGGTGGTGGCACATGGTGAGGGAAAGTTTCCCCAAACCTCTTAGGAGAGGATGTAAGTTCTTACTGAGAAGATTAGATTTTCTTCAAACAAAATGACTTTCCCCCTAGTATCTGATTGAGGCCTATTAAATGCTTGGATGGAATCATTACAGTAGCAGCATGACACTGTAGGAACATTCAGATATCTATGATAACGCCCCCCCCCCCAGAGATTTAGAAATTTCTAGAGTGTCCTAATTTCACTTCTAGTTTCAGAATGGGATATGAATCAAGACAACTCTATGCATTTCTAAATCTCCTTGGATTTTAATCATAGACATTCCTATAACACTGTGGGTTATTTCTTGTGAAAATGGAAGTGGGGCTCCAGTGTCTGTCTATACCAATTTCTCTTCTGCTACTCCATTACGCAAGGGCAGGGATCGTTGGCGGAAAGTTGTTTGCCAGAAACAGGTTCATGGCAACCCTATTTATTTCTAGTATTTCTATTATTAAAACCTGTATTGGGGGGGGGGGGGAGGAAATCTCAAGATAAAATATGGGAGGAGGAGGAAGTTTTATCTCCCCTTTCCTATGTGTAGCCTTGCCTGCCCTTATTCTCTGGTCCCTGCCATCATTCAATGAAGCTGGGGGGGGGGGCAAAATGGGGGAGTTATTAAAGCATGCATTGCAACACCATGAGTCACTTTAGGTTTAACATTGAAAATGTGGGATTCTTAGATCATGCAGTGGCCATGACATCATTTTGCCCAGCTTCCACCCCCAAAATGATCTCACCCCACAAATGCTCTTGATTGGGAACCTCATCATGTGTTAAATAGAAACTGTGTTTCTATTTTAAAATAGATGCCCACCCTGCTTTCTTAATAATGTGGGGTGGTTGTTTAACTCCTTCACCACTGGCAAATTAAGCATGTAAGGATTCCATAATTGTTATATATTATTTATGCCTATTGCATGTTTTTAAAGGTTTTCAAATTACTTCCTATGCTTGTTTTGCATTAAAACATTTCAGTTGTCTATATGATGGAGATATTTTTCATGCATTTTGGTAGGTATGATCTCATGTGTGGGTCATAAAACATTATTTCAATCAAATATGAAGAAAAAATATGAAGAAAAAATGGGTGCAAAAGGCAGTTCACTATGGAAACAAAAACAATCTGAATAACCAAAAGGAATAGTTTTAATTAGTAATTTTATAAAACCAAATCAAAAGTTTAAACTATAGAATGGAACTAAATGGGTGTGTGTATGACTGTGCATGCATTTAAAACAAGGTTTGCCCCCACAGATGGAAGGAAGAGACGGACATGAGGGTTTGGGTAACTAAAGGGCCACTTTCTTTATTTATTAAATTAACAACAAGGGCTGTAAACATAACCAGCGGCACGGCAGGGCCAGGGAACGGACACCCCTCCCCTGTTGCATAATGGGCAAGCCACCCTGCCCTTAGGTATAGCCAAATGAATAGCTCATACCCTGCCGGCCTAGCAAAGGTTATGCCCTGGAGTTCCAACCCCCAGCCACATGGCTAAAAGCGAAATGCCTTCATTGCATGCAAACCCAAGGCATTCCGCTTTATCACTCAACCAGTCTGCATGGTCCAGGAATGATTTAGCTAGACCCCATGCCCCAAAACTGGGGTGCTATTGGTGCTCACTGAGCTGCATAACGGAAGTTTAGGAAAAAAACCCAGCCAACCTGAAGAGTGACCAACCTATTTAACCAGCCACACCCCAGCCAATTCCACAATCCCTTCTACAAGCAGTGTGAGGTAGGCGAAAAACATCACTTCCAACAGCCAAAATGGAAGAGGTGAAAAAATTCCTACCTGGCCCCACAAAATAAGAGCAACCAGCTCTTGTCCACACTGCAGCAAGGGTAGGAGGGTGGGCTGAGCACGAGACAAAGAATGAGAGACAGGAGTGGAGCCAGCCGTTAGGGCATGCCTTCTCTGCCCCCACCCCCAATTATGCCCCGTCCGCTCCTCCTCCTTGCAAGGAGGCAAAATGGCCCCAGATGCAAGACTATTCAGCCTGCCTCTAGATGGGAGCCCCATTGCCACCACAGATGGAAGGAAGAGACAGACACAAGGGTCTGGGTAACTAAAGGGCCACTTTCTTTCTTTATTAAATTAACAACAAGGACTGTAAGCATAATCAGCAGCATGGCAGGGCCAGGGGAAGGACATCCCTCCCCTGCCGCATAACGGGCAAGCTGCCCTGTCCCTAGGTATAGCCAAATGAATGGCTCATACCCGGCCGGCCTAGCAAAGGTTATGCCCTGGAGTTCCAACCCCCTGCTGCATGGCTAAAGGGTGGATCAATCTATGCAAACCCAAGGCAGTCCGTTTCATCACTCAACTGGTCCGCACAGTCCAGGAATGATTTAGGTAGACCTCGTGCCCCAAAACTGGGGTGCTGTTGGTGCTCACCGAGCTGCATAACGGAAGTTTAGGCAAAAAACCCAGCCACCATGAGGCCAAGCCTCTGCTTAGGCAGCTGTGCCCATTAAACACCCAACACCCAGCAGCTGTGCCCATTAAACACTTCCTTAAGCCCCAGTTTCAAGTCCTCCAAAAAGGTGTCATTTCCCTTATCTGAAAAATGGACCTCATTGTTCCTGTATAAATCTGGGCAATCAGCCCAGATCCCAGGGTGAGGGAGAAAGTGGCTCAAACCCCCCTCAAGGGCTTTTTAAATTTCTAAATTGGCTTTGTGGCGAGCTCTCTCAATCGCCCATGGGTCCCATGCCCCATGCCATACCTGGCGCGGGATCATGGTCAACCACATGATCAAAGCCTGAGGCCAATGACTCTTGATGACTCTAAAGTCATCTTTGGCCTGCAACACAAGGGCTTTTCCCTTAAGCAGGCCTAAGTCATTTCCCCGCAGATGTATCACCACAACATGTGTTGGCAAAACGTGAACATCTTCAAACAATAAGGGCAGTAGGCCTGACTGATGGAGACCTCGCCGTCCATGCCACTCAATCGTGGCCCACTTGCTGAATCCCAGCTGTGACCTGGCCGAAGTCCTCTTGGCTCGATGGGCAGCCAGAACATAAAGCTGTATCTGCATATGAGGACGCGTCATCTCTCCCCAGGAACCACAGCATCTGAGAAAAGAAGAACAGTGAATAACATAGCCCCCGATAACCTGATGCCAGTTACAGCAGCACAAAAAGGCGAACATAGCCTATATAGGCTGAGGAACGCCACCTACCAAGCTTCTGAATCGAAGGTGGGGAGTACCCCAGGGCAGTGCAGTGGATGCTGCTCCTATACAGAAGGAATGAGTGCCAAACTTAAGTCCCAACAGGCCCAGCCTAGCAAGGGCCTTGCATGTTACTGTCCAAAACTGATGCTTCGTCAGGGGACTGCAGTCCTCGTGACGGAACAACAGGCCAGCACCAAAACCATGAGCAGCAGTGTAGTGCGTTAAAGCCGCTGTGGGACAGAGCTTGACATCAGAACAGGAACCCAAACTAATCGTATTCCCCTGTTGCAATTGGTCAGTCTTGGAACAACAAACTGTAATATATACAGAGCCATCAGCCAGGTGAATGTCTTGGGCCATTAAGGCCCTACCTGAAATGTCCCTTTTGGACTGAGCCACCAGCTCACTCACCCAAAGAGCCCCAAAGAATGCCATGAGGGAGGTGGCATGAAAGAGTGACATTTCGTACTCCAACACACACACCTGGCCCCAGACTGACCGTAACTCCCTAAGAACCCAGGGGAAATCATTTGCCTAGCATCTTGCCCGGGCCCAGCTTCTCTGGATCAACTTTCCAACATTTTCTTAATGCGATAGTCACCGGTATTCTCCCGGAAACCCATGGCCTTACTGGCGAAGGCCAACGCTGACAACCGGCCCCTAATAGATCGGACTGCTAGGCCCCTGCGCCTTAAAGACACACCACAGTGGAGTAATTGCTCCACCAGAAGGGACCATCCTCTGTGGTAACCGATTTTGCTCCTGAAACTTTCAAATTGGCTTACTGCCCTGTTGTACGATTTTCTGGTGCTCGGAGCAATGGCGAGACTTATGGCTCTGCTGGCCTCGACCCGCCAATCATCCATATCTCAGGGGGCATCCATGTCGGAAGAAGATCTGCATCTGGGGCAAGCTGGCGAAACCTCTGCATCTGTTTGCGAGAGAGAGCGTCAGCCAACCCATTAGCCACCCCGGGCACATGTCTGGCGAAAATGAAAATATTCAGCCTCAGGCAGCGAAGAGTGAAAGCCGGCACAAACCTCAAAACCCTGGGGGATTTGGAAATGAGGGAATTGATAACATGCATCATGGCTAAGTTGTCGCACCAAAAGTGGACCGTGTGGTCTGCCAACTCATCCCCCACAACCAAACGGCTACCAAGATTGAGAAGAACTCCAAGAAAGTCAAATCTCTGTTCCACCCGGCATCTACCCATTCCCGAGGCCATTCCTCCGTGCACCAATGTCCATGAAAGAAGACGCCAAACCCAAGGGACCCCGCTGCGTCAAATGTGATTTGCAGTTCAGCTTCCAGCTGTAACTCAGCCCTCCAAAGGAGACACTGTTAAAGGAGGTTAACAACTCCTTCCATAGTAAGAGGTCCTCCCGCATACTTCTGGAAATCCTAATTCTTTGATGAGGCTGGCAAAGTCCAGCCATTGCATCACACAGCCTCCTCAAAAAAGAATGACCAGGAGCTACTATCCTACAAGCAAAGTTTAGGTGCCCTACCAACTGCTGGAGTTCCCTCAAGGTTGCCTTTTGCTGTAGCAAAAACTGAGCAACCATTTCCTGGAGACCTACTTCAGCGAGGAGAGCGGGATACAAATTAAATATCATCATCAGCAGCAGCAGCAGCATTATTTGTCCCTTGGGAGGCATGAAGTTTGTTGGAATGAATCAAGTTCAACCCCTAAGAATGTCAATTGCTGGGTAGGACCCCTGTCTTCTCATGGGTGAGGGGAACTCCCAGCTCCTCAGACTGTGCTGCAAAAGCCACCATCAAATGGGCACACTGGCCGGAGCCTAAGGGGCCGCAAACAGAAAGTCATCAAGGTAATGCACCACATTGCTCAAACGAGTCCTGTGGTGCACCGCCCATTCTAAAAAGAAGCTAAAGTACTCGAAGGCAGCCCAAGAAATGGGGCACCCCATGGGCAGGGCCCTATCCATGTAAAACTGCCCTTCAAATTGGAAACCCAGCAATTCAAAATCCAAAGGGTGATCAGGTAGAAGGCGAAAGGCGGACTTTGTGTCACACTTTGCCAACTCAGCTCCTACCCCGCAGCACCTTACCATCTGCACGGCTTGGTCAAAAGATGTGTACTGCATGGTACACAAATTTTCAGGTATGGCATTGTTCACCGATTCCCCATGAGGGTAAGATAAATGATGAATAAACCTGACCCCCCCCCGGGCCTTTTTAGGCACAATGCCCAAAGGAGAGACCTGCAAAATACTCACAGGGGGTGTGGGAAACAAACCAATCACCCTACCCTCAGCTAATTCCTTCTCAATCTTTTGACGAATTATGTGCTCCATCCCTATAACTGACTTCAGGTTATTGGCCATAAATATCTTTCTGGGGCCCTGGAAAGGAATTCTAAAACCGAACTTAAAACCATTTAACAAATAAAGCCTAACTTCATCCTTTGGGTAATTGCGGAGCCATGTCTCAAGCACTGTCACCCTTATTGGGCTGGGGCCCATTTCCAAAAGGTTTATCTGCGCCACCCAGGCCCTGCTTGTGCTGTCCTTACCTGGGTTTACCCCTGGGACAATTTGTGAAGGAATGAGACCCCACCCCCCCACCCCCGCAGAGAGGGCACTCATGCTTGTATGGGCAGTTCTTTTTACCACTCTCCCCCTGGGACCTGAACTCCCAGCAGAGCAGGCGGGGTTGAACCACCTGCCCCGCACTGCTGCGGGCACCGGAAGCAGTGGCTGTGTGCTGCACAACATGTCCACTATCTGACTTGTCACCCAGATTAGGTCATGCTGGAGACATAACCTGCAGCAACAGCTGTGACTAAAACTGATCCCATTGAAGGGCAGAGTTCAAAGCCGCCCTCATCCTGGACTCCTCATCATACTAAAGCCAGGTAGGGCCGGTAAAGCTGGTGTAGCTTTTGTATATGATGTTGGAATACTGAAAAATGGAAGTGGCCCTCCATGGTTATGACCTGGAAATACCATATTTTTCGGACCATAAGGCACTCCGGTCCATAGGATGCACCTTCCTCCTGGGGGGCGATCCGCTGCCTTCGCCTCCGATCCCAGCGCTTCCCCCACGCCTGCCTGCCTGGCTCCAGCTTTTTCCAGCAAGCACTCCATGCTGCCCCCACCGCAAACCCAGCGTTTTGCGAGCGCCGGCTGCGGAGAGGGCAGTGTGCTTCCTCCGTGCCTGTCTGCCTGGCTCCAGGTCTGATGCTTACAGCAAGCGCCAGGATCGGTCCCTCTGCCCTCCGATCCCAGCGCTTGCTTTAAGCATCAGAGCTGGAGCCAGGCAGACAGGCACGGAGGAAGCACACTGCCCCCTCCACAGCCGGTGCTCGCGAAGCGCTAGGTTTGCAGAGGGGGCGGGTGCTTCCTTCGTGCTTGTCTGCCTGGCTCCAGCTCTGATGCTTAAAGCAAGCGCTGGGATCGGAGGGCGGAGGGACTGATCCTGGCGCTTGCTGTAAGCATCAGAGCTGGAGCCAGGCAGACAGGCACAGAGGAAGCACGCTGCCCCCTCCGCAGCCTGCGCTCGTGAAGCGCTGGGTTTGCGGAGGGGGCGGGTGCTTCCTCCGTGCCTGTCTGCCTGGCTCCAGCTCTGATGCTTAAAGCAAGCGCCGGGATCGGAGGGCAGAGGGAGCGATCCTGGCGCTTGCTGTAAATGTCAGAGCTGGAGCCAGGCAGACAGGCACGGAGGAAGCACTCTGCCCTCTCCGCAGCTGGCACTCGCGAAGCACTGGGTTTGTGGTGGGGGCAGCATGGAGCGATCCCAGTGCTTGCTGGAAGAAGCTGGAGCCAGGCAGGCAGGCGTGGGGAAAGGGCTGGGATCAGAGGTGGAGGCAACGGATCCCCCACCCCCCGAGGAAGGTACCTTTGCTCCATAAGACGCACACACTTCTCCCCCCACTTTTTTTTTGGGGGGGGGAGTGCGTCTTATGGTCCGAAAAATACCATAATTCCAGCGTAAATAATGAACCCCGGTACCCAGTTTGCTCAGGTCCTATCAACTTTTTGACTCTTGATTTTCTCCTTTTCTCTATCAGCCAGGTCCTCTTTATCCTTTTTTTCTCCAGCTCCCTGTAGAGCAGAGAAAATAGGTCCACAAATTCCCCCTTCAGTATTTTATCTTTAGGGCTGGCAACAAGTGATCCCAAGGGGTAAGGCCAGGTCACGAAAAGGTAAAGCCTTAGCTGGCACAGCAGAATATGACGTACCCCCAAAATAAGAAAAACCTCAGCCACCATAGGGGGCCAAGGACGCTCCTGGGAAGTGGCCTGGCAGGCCTCCCCAAGGACCCAAAGGGCTAGCCAGGTTAAGGCTCAAGCCCAAGGCTGGGAATTATTAAAAGCTGCAGACTGGCTATTGGCAACTGGCCTGAAAGCGGCTGACTGCCCCCACGGCCCCCAGGGCCAAGCTGTGGTAGTGTGCTGTGCGAACTCACCCCTACCCAACTGCAAGCCTTGCGAAGCATCCACGTCGAGCACCTCCGCTGGAAGAGGTGACCCCCCTCCCCCCGTCTTGTCCATGGAAGACCTGCTTTCAAGGGAAGATAAGCGATTAAGGATTTCTTCCTGGAAGCACTTCTTAGCAGCATGCTTGTCTGCCTTGGAAGCCGGACCTGTTTTACCACCCCCGATAAAACAGGCTGCCTATTACCAGAACCCTCCAAAGTGGCTATCCTGGCTAAAACGAACTGCTCAAAAGTGTCATCTTCCTCATCAGACGATGAAAGCAAAGACACTGAGCACTTAGGAACAGGCTGCTGTGGTTTCAGTGCAGGGCTCTTGCCCTTCGATTTGCCCTGTCTTTTAGGCATTGCTAATGCACCGAATAAAAACAGTGAAAAGCCCGCCTACTGCCCACGCTTATGTGGCTACCGTCCTACCAGAGGCAGGTGAAGAACCGTTAAAAACTATCCTCAAAAAGGCTGCTCCAGGCTATCTACAAAATGGCAACAGGGACAAAAGAAGCCAATGGCTCCAATAAAATGGACGACTGAAAACCCAGTACCAAAATAGCCACTGCCAGTCCCAGTTGAGACCCAAAGACTAGCTAAGGCCTTTCCCAAAGCTGAACTGTCTGGGGCAACAGCCCTGCAGAATGGGAAGTAACAAATCACTTCCCAAGAAAAATTGGAGAAACGGGGCGGGGGGGGGGGAGGTTCCTGCCACCGGCTTAACAAAAGCGCCGCGGCAGACCCTGACCTTGCCCAGCAGGAGGAAGCGAAGCAGGAGTGCGGGGGGGGGGGGGGTGCTATTCAGCCTGCCTCTGGATGGAAGCTGCATTATGTGCAGTGCTATTCTAAAGAGAATTACATCATTCTGACTAATTCAATGAAATTAGAAGGGTATAATTCTACTGTGTTCTTTGGATGAGTAGTGAGGCTCCTGAGTAAATGAGATCCATAACATGTACAAAAGTAATCCAGGAGAGTAAGTGATTCCAGACCTTACTCTTGGCGTTCATTGCTCTGGTAGATAAATATCATCTTGAGCCATCTTAAAATCCATACATTGTGATGTAAGACCTTGAAAAAGCACAGAAGCAATAAATAGAAAGTCCTCTCTTTAAACGGAATGAACAATAAATAAGGTATAATTATTGAAATATATATATATATATATAATGTTAGAGCAAACACATCTCATTATGAAAATAATTTCCTTTTAAAAAATTCTTGTAGCTGAAACATTAATGTTGACAAGAATGTTTTATTTGTCTCAAGTGCCCAAATGAACTATGAAGAAAATCTCTTCTGGCTAAACAAAGAACAGATGGCAAATAATGGGAAAGCACTGAAAGGAGAATAGTAGTAGTCACCACATAAAAATGAGCCCAGTTGCATTTTTGTCAGCCTTGATGTTATAGTCTGGGGAAAAGAAATGATCACTAGAGGGTCTTAGTGTAAACAGAAGAGTAAAAGGCATGCAAATTTACAGTGTAAGAGGAAATAAAAGATAATATACATGGGTTCCCCCACAAAAAACTCAGACGTTTGCAATTGAACTCAAAATATGTTTATTGAATATTTTAAATGGAATTCTTTTTAAGCTTCATGAACCTGCAAAAGAAAAAATAAATTAGCTATGTATTCAGAAACAATATATATTGTGTTGCACATTTTCACAAGTGAAGCTTTTGACAATGACTGGTTTAGCTGTTACAGTGGGATGTGCTATTCGGTTGCTAAGAGAACTAAAGAATTTACAGTCAAACTTCCAAGATAGAAATACATGTTTTCTGGCTGGGATTAAAATTGCATAGCAGGAGATTTCATGACTGGAAAGTTAAAGGGTGCATAGGAAGCTGAATGACAGAGGAAATGATGGGCCAAGAAAAAGGAATCTGGGTAGGGTTGCCAGATGAACACTTGCAGCCAGCATAAGATTTTGGTGGGTGGGGGAACATCACATGATGGCACTTGACATTAAGTGCAATTCTACCTGGCAGTGGCATCATGACTCTCTATGAATTTGTTCATCACTATGGTTTTTTTAACGATAGAGATGTGTGATTACTAGAGCTTCATGACATCTTACATGTTATTATTATTAAATAAATGTTATTACATACTGCCAGTGAAATTATGGCATTGTGCATCACTGTATGACATCTCTCTCTCTCTGCCCCATCTTCCTACTGGAGCAAAGAAGCCCAGAGGCACCTGGAGCTTGGCAGTGGAAACTTGCCTGCAGCCCCCAGCAGCATGGCCACCCTAAACTTGGAGAAGGGCAAAAATCCTGGTAAGGAATGTGGAAAGAAGAGTTTAGTAAGAAATTGACTCCCTTTGAGACAATTATTGTTTCCAGTTCTAAATCTTCTTTATCTATTACGTACAATATAGTGTGTGTGTTTACCTGGGGTTCTGGTCAAAGATATGTGAAAAAAATTGAATCAGGCATTAGGTAATGAGGTGCATGATCATGTTTGGAAGTTTCTCATGTCTAATGGTTTACGTTTTTTTCAATTCATCTAAACTTAAAATAGAATGCTGCAGATACTATATCAGTGGCATCTCTCTCCTGCAAGGTTCGCGAGAATATACAATTGTGTTTGTAATTACTGCAAGGTTGAAACGCTTAGGGCTCTTTAGCTTGGAGAAACGTCGACTGAGGGGTGACATGATAGAAGTTTACAAGATAATGCATGGGATGGAGAAAGTAGAGAAAGAAGTACTTTTCTCCCTTTCTCACAATACAAGAACTCGTGGGCATTCGATGAAATTGCTGAGCAGACAGGTTAAAACGGATATTTGGCCGCTGTGTGACACAGAATGTTGGACTGGATGGGCCATTGGCCTGATCTAACATGGCTTCTCTTATGTTCTTATGTTCTTACTGTGGTGAACTTCATGCCAACTTCTTCCATATGTGGTGGAAGGTGTTAGGGTGGTTAAATATTGGAGAATGGTGGCAATAATGCAATCAAAAAGAATTGAGCATACTATTGACATTTCACCTGAGTTAGTTTTATTAACTTAGACTGTCACCATCCTGCCTCCAAGAATTTAGAGTGATAGGATAGAAAGACAGCTGTTAGCTAAAATGTTGAAAATAAAGAAAATACTACCAAGAAGGTCTTTTTGGATAAAAGATTAAGGAGTACGGCTTACAGCCCTTCAAAAGGATGAGGATATGAGTAATATAGACTTAGTGTGATGGGAGGTTCTATTTCACATGGAACAATGTAATTTGGTTAACTGGGATAAATGTCTGTTCATATGTTTGTTAATGTAAAATATAAAATGGTGGGTAGCTTATAAGAGACAGTGGTAGAAAGTACTATCAAGTCACAGCTGACTTATTGTTACCTTTGTTGGGGGTTTCAAGGCAAGAGACATCCTGAGGTGGTTTGCCATTTCCTGCCACAGTGTCATGACCCTGGTACTCTTTGGAGGTCTCTCATCCAAATACTAGCCAGGGCTGACCCTGGCTTAATTTTTTAAAAGGACCTAGCAAGAAAGGCCTGATGACTAGGGCAGAAGAGACATATTACTGAAGTGTGTGTGTATATGTGTGTGTGGTCTCTAAAGATCTTAACAATTAAGATTTTGCAAGAACATATTACAGACAAAGAGTTATATAAAGAAGAGCCTAAGAGAGAGATATAGAACAATAATAAAATAAGAGAGGAGGAGGAGGATGGTGATGATGACGATGATGTCAACAACAACAATGACCATGACCCTGTACTTAGAAAACAAGATGTCAGGGGGAAAGTTTCTATTCTAGCATTCTTTCTGATGCTCTAGTTTGCTACTAAAGGACTCCATCTCTCTCTCTCTCTCTCTGTGTATGTGTAATGGTTTTCTATCACATGAGTCCCAGCAGTCTGAAGTGGCACATTTAAGGTAAAGCTTTACCACATATCCAGCACTTTCTGAGAATAAGACCAGTATGATACAACTCATTCATTCTCCTGCATTGTGGCCCATGCTCTGGAACAATGATCTGATATATTCAAAGAAAACTTGATCACAATAGCAAACTTGTCCACAACCCCTTTGCATGGGTCTTCAACTGAACATAAAGGAATATTACATACATCACAATCCTATCCACATTTATTCAGAAGAAATCATGACTTTGTGCATCGCTGTATGACATTTTTCTTTCTGCCCCATCTTCCCACTGGAGCAAAAAGGCCCAGAGGCACCTGGCTGCCTTTCTTCATATTAACTCCACCCTTTGCTTTAAAACTATTTCATTAGCATCACTTGGCTGGATGGATTTTGCCCAATTTGAAATCAAAACATTATTTCACTTAGAGAGATTCCTCTCTCCAGGTCTAAGAAATGAAGGAGGGGAGGTAATTAACAGTATGGGTTGCAATCTTTATTAGTGGAAAGGAGTTCAGTAGCACCTTAACAACTAAAATTTGTGGCAGGGCATGAGCTTTTATGAGTCACTGCTCACTTCTTCAGATATAGCTAGATGTGAGTCCATCTGTCCTTATATCTTGGAGAATGAAGTTATTTCAGATGCCAAATGACAATAGCAGGCATTGGTGATGAGAAAAAAAAAACCTAAGTCTCAAGTCAGTCCAGGAGGATGCATTGTCTTGAGCCTCATTATCAGTAGCAATTCAGCAGTCTCTTTTTCTCATCTTTGAAATTCCTTTGGAAAAGGAATGTTAAATGTTCCCCCTCTCATTTTTGAATGTGGTGGTTTCTAATGTGAGACTTATGTCCATCTATTCTTTGCATCCTCCTGGACTGAATTGAGACCTGGACTGAATTGAGACTGAATTACCAATGTTGGTATCTCCATGCCTACCACCCCTCTGCATATCACATCAAACAAATACAGTCTGCTATTGTTATTCACTTGCAATTGCCATTCAGAATCTTTATAGAGTTCATGTCTCCAGTACCCCATGTTACATTTTATGGCACACATGGCTCAGCTCGACAAAATGACATTTATGTCAGATCCATCCCTCAAAACAAATGAGTTCAATATCTCTGATTTAACATTTGAGATAACCAACCAACCAACCAACTAACCAACCATCTATCTATCTATCTATCTATCTATCTATCTATCTATCTATCTATCTATCTATCTATCTATCTATCTATCCTGAATGACTCATCAGTGCCCAGCCCAAGCCGCTGGGCCTAGGAACCAAAATTTAGGGAGTACAATCCTTTTGTGTTGTAAGTGCCTACTCTGAAGGGTTTTTTAGAAATTCCATCCCTAAGGGGTGAAAAGGAATAAAATGTGTTTTTGCAAAGGGTGTCATGAGCCCTGACAAGGGAGAGCTGGAAGGGTTAACAGACCTGGAAGAGTTGCCAGCCAGTTCCTCAGCCAAACAACCAGCAGCTGGCCCATCAATCACTCTCCCCACATTCCAGGCACCAGTGTCAGCTGTTGACAATCAATCTCCTCCAAGCTCTCCCCCTCCCATCTCAAGAGTTCGAAGCAGGCACTGGAAAGAACTTTCAGAGTGAAGGCATGAGGCACACTGATACTTCAGATCTCTCAGCTCTGGCTTCTCGGGTTGGATAATGGAGAATTGAGCCGCTTCTCAAAGAGGAGTGTACTGGAGCCTCTGTTCTGGGCAGAGAAGGTGATCCAAATGCCTGCTGCCTACTTTTCTCAGTGAGGGAAAAGGCCAAGACATGCTTAGGAGAATTCTGAGGGGATTTACTTTGGCTGACGAGGCATCCCAGTGGAGTTCCTTTTAAGTTTTGAAGAGTCCCTGGTGAAGAATCACATCCCAGCATCTACAGAGGGTCTCCGTGGTCATTAAATTGACTTAAATTCATCACGATTCAAGCTTTCTTTGAACTATTCTAATATCGAAATATCTACCTCTGGAAAGAACGGTGTTAAGAAGGATATATTTGGTTGCAAGGTAAGAAGATCTTTATCTATCATTCCAGGACTAAAATCAATTCTACTTCACGCCTATGAAAATATGGAGCTGCCTTATACTGAACCAGACCCTTGGTCCATCAAAGTCAGTATTGTCTACTCAGACTGGCAGTGGCTCTCCAGGGTCTCAAGTTGAGGTTTTTTACGCCTACTTGCCTGGACCCTTTTTAGTTGGAGATGCCAGGGATTTAACCTGGGACCTTCTGCTTACCAAGCAGATGCTCTACCACTGAGCCACCGTCCCTCCCCAACTTGAGATAAGGATTAAGATTTGGACTTAACTACAATATTCTAAAGTTGTGAAGAAGGGAAGGGGGTAATTTCTGGACTTTTGGAATTTAAGAAGCAAAATTAAAGAAGAAAAACAACTTTTGTTTGGAATACTTGCGGTTTCTGCAAAAAAACCCCATCGTCACTGAGTTGCTGAACTGGAAGACGTCACAGGAAGTGGCATCATAAAAGTATCGCAAGATCTCTCAACCATCGAGAATGTGACTTCGTGGCAAGAAAAGAAGGAAGGAGCCATTGGAAGAAGGGAATTTTTAAACCTTGTGGCCTTCTCTAGGATTTTAAAACCATAGAAAAATTGCGGCAGCCATTAAAGGAAGGTGAAAAAAAAAACTTAAAAATTTAGGTAAAAAAAATGGGACTTTAAAAATCAGTAGAGCTGGCAGATATTATGATTGTAGAGTGAAACATATTGGATTATATAACTGGAACTAATTTTGGTGAACTTTTGGAGAAAAAGGGAAAATTTTTCAAAAGGGTCAGAAAAATCGCGGACGCCATTTTGAGTAATTTAAAAACTTTAAAAATTAGTATCTTGAGTTAGGAAGCCCTGAGAACGGCGATTTGGGGCTCACTGAAAAGGGCATCTCCTAATCTACAAGACCCCGTGGTTTAATTTTAATTTGGAGAGACCAACTTGAGAGCCTATTTATGTAATGGGAAGACAGTAATGTCTGAACACAAGCTGGGACTGAAATTGACACATGTAAGGGCCAGCTCACTCGAGAAAGGGAAAATGGCTGAAATACAAGAATATCTGGATGCTATGGAGGCAAGACTGGTCAAAGTGATGAAAGATTTAATAACTGATAATAAGAAGCAATTAATTAAAGAATTAAAAAAAAGATATTGAATCAATTGTGGAAGTGGTGAAGACAGAAATCAAAAAAGCAATTGAGGATCTCAGAAAGGACTCACAAGTAACATTAAATAAAGTACATGTGGTTGAAAATAAAGTGAAAGGTCAAAATTGTTAATAAATTGCAGGAGAAAGTAGTTCTGCAAGACTGTAAGTTAATGGAAAACCAGATATGTCTGAGAGGAGTACCTGAAAATGAAGGATGTGATCTAAGGACATATATAATAAGAATTATTGCTGAGTTTTTGGAGGTGGACCCTGATGAATCTAACTATCTTTTATGACTCTATATATATAGGGTCAATTCATTGTATGCCAAGAAAAATAAGTTACCAAGAGATGTGGTAATAAGATTTATATCAAGAGATATGGTGGGAAAGATCTTAAGTAAACAATTTGAAAAAACATTGGAAGTTGATAAAAGCAGAGTAAGAATCATGAAAGAGTTGCCAAGAAAGGTTATAAATGACAGAAGATTGTATAAAAAACTAACTGACAAGCTGCGGGAGAATGAAGTGAGATATAGATGGATACTGCCAGAAGGTCTAAGTTTTGAACATGGAGGAAAGAGGATTACAATTACAAATGTACAAGAACTGAGGAGGTTCTTTGAAGAAAGTAGGGGATTTGGGGTTACAGAATAAAAGAAGAACCGCTATGGATTACAAATTAATATCTTGGAACATAAAGGGACTAAATTCACCACAAAAAAGAAAGGCTGCATTTAATTGGATCAAGAAACAAAGATGTAGTATAATTTGTCTACAAGAAGTACATATCCAACAATTGGATTATAAATTTTTATGGAATAAACAATTGGGAAAGGAATTTTATTCATTGGCTAAGGAGAAAAAAAGGGGAATGATTTTCTGTATTAAACAAGAATTAGATCCAAGATTGATTTTTAAGGACAATGATGAAAGATATTTAGCAGTGGAAGTGATGCTGAATGGAAAAAAGACATTGTTATTGGGACTGTATGCCCCAAATGGGGCAAAAGACTCCTTCTTTAAAGATATTGTGCAACACTTAGACCAAGTGACATATGAACAAATAATGGTAATGGGAGATTTCAATGGAACAATTATAAATACTATGCTAAGTTATTTCAAGGTCAAAAGGTGGAGAAAAGCAAAATAGATGCTTATTTACAGAAAATTCAAATAAATCCCTTGAATGAAAATATGGAAAAGGTCTTAAATGAACCAACTGAAAAAACTGAAGTTGAAGCAGCAATAAATTCAATGAAAATGGGAAAGGCACCAGGCCCAGACGGTTTTACAGCAAAATTCTACAAAGTCCTTGTAGAGATGTTAGTACCAAAACTTCAGAAGCTGATGAATATTATGAGGATTGATGGGAAAATACCAAATACATGGAAGGAAACAATAATTTCATTGATACCGAAAGATGATCGAGACACTACAAATGTGAAAAACTATAGACCAATTTCATTACTTAACTATGACTACAAAATACATGCTAGGATACTAGCAGAATGACTCAAACAGCATTTGAATAATTTCATTAAAGAGGAACAAGCAGGATTTCTTCCCAGGAGACAAATTAGAGATAACATTAGAACTGTTATAGATATTGTTGAATATTAGGAGAAACACCTTGAAAAAGAAGTGGCATTATTCTTTTCAGATGCAGAGAAGGCTTTTGATAATGTGAATTGGGACTTTATGTTTGCAGTGATGGAGAAATTGGGATTAGGAGAAGATTTTATAAGAATGGTTAATATATACTGAACAACAAGCAAGATTTTGTATAAATGCAGATTTGATGGAAAAAATGGCAGTTAGTAAAGGAGAAAGAAAAGGTTGCCCTCTATCTCCATTGATATTTATAATGACTATAGAGATTTTGCTTATGCAAATACAAGAAGATAAGGAAATAGAGGGGCTGAAGTTAAAAGGTTTTTCTTACAAGTATAGAGCATTTGCTGACGATGTAATGTTAATCAACGAAAATCCCATATATGTAAGCTGGCATGCTAATATGTATTATGGGAAAAACAAGATGGATGGTTGTTTTCACATCATTATATAAGAAGAAACTTGTTAAATACCTGGTCAAAATATAAAATATATGGAGATGAGAGAAAGCCATTATGGAAAGTGCCAACGGAAGTAATAAAGCTATCTTTAGATACTGATGATGAGATGCAGTTAACATTTAAACAATTATTAAAAACACATGGAGGAAAAGTGGAACTAAAATTGGCTGAAGAATTACAGTATAAATATAATTGGTTTCAATTGCAACTTTAAGAGTTTGGTAGAACAGGATATCAAAACTGAAGGTATAAGATTAGAACAGAATTGGAAAGAATGCTGTTGGGGGACAATGAAAAGTTGATTTCAAGAATTTACAAATTAAGAACATAAGAACATAAGAGAAGCCATGTTGGATCAGGCCAATTGCCCATCCAGTCCAACACTCTGTGTCACACAGTGGCCAAACACACACACACACACACACACTGTGGCTAATAGCCACTGATGGACCTCTGCTCCATATTTTTATCTAACCCCCTCTTGAAGCTGGCTATGCCTATTGTCGCCACCACCTCCTGTGGCAGTGAATTCCACATGTTAATCACCCTTTGGGTGAAGAAGTACCTCCTTTTATCCGTTCTAACCCGACTACTCAGCAATTTCATTGAATGCCCACGAGTTCTTGTATTGTGAGAAAGGGAGAAAAGGACTTCTTTCTCTACCTTCTCCATCCCATGCATAATCTTGTAAACCTCTATCATGTTACCCGCAGTCGATGTTTCTCCAAGCTAAAGAGCTCCAAGCATTTTAACCTTTCTTCATAGGGAAAGTGTTCCAAACCTTTAATCATTCTAGTTGCCTTTTTCTGCAGTTTCCCCAATGCTATAGTATCTTTTTTGTGGTGTGGTGACCAGAATTGTACACAGTATTCCAAATGAGACCGCACTATCGATTTATACAGGGGCATTATGATACTGGCTGATTTGTTTTCAGTTACCTTCCTAATAATTCCCAGCATGGTGTTGGCCTTTTTTATTGCAATCGCACACTATCTTGACATTTTCAGTGAGTTATCTACCATGACCCCAAGATGTCTCTCTTGCTCAGTCTCTGCCAGTTCACACCCCATCAACTTGTATTTAAATTATTATTGAAATGGTCTATGAAAGATGAAGTAGTTAAATATCAAATGATAAAATGGGCAATTTTATCAAAGAAATACATACGGAATCTTGGGAGTATCTATGGAAAAACTCTATGAGGATATTGACATGTTACAACATTAAATAAAATTGCTTTAAAATGCTATATAGGTGGTATATGACACCTTAGAAATTGGCAAAAATGAATAATCAGGTGTCAGATGATGTTGGAAATGCAAAAAACATGAAGGTTCTTTCTACCATATGTGGTGGACTTGTGAAAAGGCAAGTCAATTTTGGCAAATCATTCATAAAGAAATGTCAAAAATTTTAGGCTATGACATTAAGAGGTCTCCAGACATTTTTTTTGTTGGGATTACAAATAGAAAGTTTTCTGAAACATGACAGAATGATTGTGTGGTACTTGCTTTCAGATGCAAGGACATTATATGTGCAGTTATGGAAGCAAGATAAAATACCAGAAAAATGGGATTGGATTTTGAAAGTTTTGTCTTGGAGTGAAATGGACAAACTCACAAGAATCTTAAAAGATTATGATTTGGAGAAATTTAAAAGGGAATGGGAGAAATTTCAAAAATATGTGGAAAAAATATTGGAAGGTAAAGGGACATTTTGTGATCTTTGACAACAGTTGAAATCCTGTGGAATGAAGTTTTAGCGATTTCCGTTTGCGATGCAGAAGCCATGGCTCTTCCTGCTCCTCTGGCACAGATGGTGGGAAATCCGCCCAGACGCTGCGCAGTGAAGAGGGACGTGACTCCGAGGTGAGCTGTGTGCGAAATCGGTTTATGTTAACTTTTTTCACCTCAGAATACAGAGCTCCACAGCTGACCAATCAGAGAGAGTATGTGTGCAAGCAGGCAGCAACCTACCACTCCGAGGTGAGCTGTGTGCGAAATCCGTTATAAACTGTAGACAGTCAAACAGGTGTCCTGACTGACTCATAAATGTACAGCCCAAACCCCTGGACTTAGAAATCCAAAATTTGGGGAGTACATTTTTCCATGGTTGGCTGTGAAAGAGATAAGGTTGCCAACTTCAGGTTGAGAAATTTCTGGAGATTTGAAGGGTAGAACATGGAAACGGTGGGGCTTGAGGAAGGATGGAACCTCAGACAAGTATAATGACTCCATCCTCAAACCAGCCACTTTCTCCTGGGAAACCATTGTTGCCACTCTCCAGTTGATGGCTGGAGATCACTCAGAATTCCAAATCCTCTCCAGAACATTGTTTACTGCTGCTGGAAATCAGATAGGTTTAGAAATTCCTGGAGATTTCAGGGGTAGAGTATGGACAGGGTGGGCTTTTCCTAGGTAGAGGCTGCAGAGAGGGAAGAGGAGATGGAAAGCTGAAGTCAGATCAATTCCCCTGCAGAAAACAGCTGCCTTGGGTGAGTGGGAAGACAGCAAGGGTGGGGAGAGTCACCCAGAGTATCTTTCTAGAGCCAATTGTATCTTCCCTCACAGCCTTATTCTTATTGCTATTTTATTAAAAAAAAACCAATTCCACAAACAAAACACCCTTCCTAAAACACACACACAAATTATATACCCAGAAGTATTATAACTGGATTAAAGGTAGTTAAATACTGAAGCAAAGCATGGGTTTCATGCGAGTAGGAAATAAATGTACCAGCCCCCTTCTGAATCAGTTAGCATTTCCAAATAGTTTTCAGACCATATTGCAGTAATCTAATCTGGAGTTGTCTAAAGTAGGAAATTACACATGTATGAGTTCCAAGCAGCTTTGAAATCTATAAATCTCAATACTGAGATGAGTTATGTATTATTGTTTGGATATTGCTCATGAAGTATTAATGGGGAAGTATAAGGCATGGATTCTTTCTTGTTGTCTACTTTATTTCAATATCCAAAGGTAACTTTAGTCATTGCCAAATGACAAGTTGTAATAATAAGACCTTGGAGCATTGATGGAGGGTAGGTTACCAGTGGTGAGGTTTATAGCATACTGAAAATCTTTAAAGGCCTGCAACCTCTTACATAATTGGTCTAGACAGGTACATATAAAGAAAAATGAGATAAACCTAGATGATCTTAAGATTCCGTTTTGACCTTAAAACCTGTGATTTACTTCACTGTTGGAACAAATATTTTCCTCAAAGTTCACATTTGATGAATCTATTGATTTGTACCTTTATAAAGCTGAATATGAGCCTTCCTCATTGTATGTAAAGCTTGACCTTGAAGTGCTCACAAGGATTGCCAACAAATTTCAGAAGAAAAGGATGGTTAGAAAGAAAGTGGTTTGCCAGGGCTGGCAAGCTCCTGGGTGGGGTGGGGGTTCTTCTGTTTTGGGGGTCCCCAACCTGCCAGCCCACAGTGGGCTGGTGGGGGGATTCCATCGCCATGTCACTGCTGCAATGACTTCACTCATAAGTGACATCATTGTGCCAGCGATGTCGCACACTGGCCACTCTATGAGCTTCTGGGGGAAACTCTATGGTTTTCCCAGACACTCTAGCAATCTGGGAGGATTGCTCCCATAGAGTTTTCCTCCCAAATTGCTAGAGCATCTGGGATAACCATAGAGAGGGGACTTGGCAACCCTATGGCTTTCAGTAATTAAAAATAATACAAATAACAATTCAAGTATAAGGTACATGGATGTTTTCTGTGGGCCTATATGATTGTTTGTTTGTCCTCCTTTTTTTCTGATGACACATTCTACATTGGCAATTCCTCCCTAGGAACTTAATTCCCTGGCATGCAGGGCCAATCTGGATTGGGACCATGGCACACAAAGAGTCTCTTCCCCATTACCACAAACAACAGCTTCTTATGGCCAGTCCAGTTGGGAAAATGTATTGTTTATAATTAATTTAAAAATTTCATGCCACTTTTCCATCTACCTTAGCTCCCTCCACCTACCTCAACCATCTACCTTAGCCCCCTCCACCTACCTTTAAGACCCTATATGGCCAGGGGCCTGCATACCTGAGGGACCGCCTTTCCCCACATGTTCCCCCAAGAGCACTGGTTCTGGTTTGGTCTGGTTCACAAAATCTACTTACAATCCCTGGCCCTAAGGAGGCCAGGTTCATGACAACTAGAGCCAGAGCCTTCTCTGTAGTGGCCCCACGCTGGTGGAATGAGTTACTGGAAGAGGTCAGGGCCCTGCGGGAGTTCATACAGTTCAGCAGGGTCTGTAAGACAGCACTCTTCCACCAGGCATTTGTGAACTAGGTTACTGGCCACTACAGCTTAATGCGACGTATGAATCACCACCAACAAGCATCTGCTGTACAGCAGTTGCAGAGAGGACAACTAAGATCTGTTGTACGGAGAATTACAAATTTGGAAATGGTTAAGATAATAGCACCAAAATTTTTATGTATTTATGTTTATTTTATTCTGTGTTTTATGGTTTTAATGTTATACCATTATGTTTATTCATGCATGTACATGTCTGTGTGAGCCGCCCTGAGCCCGCCTCGGTGGGGAGGGCGGGATATAAGTGGAACAAAATAAATAAATAAAATAAACAATAAAAATAAATAAAGCCAGCTTTAAAATGCATCTAAACAATCAAATCAACAAAACACAGAATCAGGAAGGAGGGACAGTGAGGGAATGCAAAATGAAACATTCACCTGCTGGCACAATATCATGATAAATGAGGACAGACAAATTTTCCTGGGAAGGGAAGTCCATATTTTTGGCGCTATGACTAGCAAGGCCCTTTCTCAGATTTTTACCATCTGACTTCAAATGACAGGGGGTCTCAAAGCAGGGTCCCTGAAGATGATAGCAATGGTTTGTCAGGTTCCTATGGGAATAGGGATCCTTAAGGTATGCTGGTCCCAAGCCATATAATGCTTGGAAGACCAATAATAGTACCTAGAATTGGTCTTGTGAACAACTTGGTAGCCAGCATAGGTGGAAAAAGCAAGACCAGGCTCACTAGCTAAAAACTGATGAAAGGGATTCTTGACCACCACTGCCACATGATTTTCCAACAGGATGTCCAGGTCTACCTGCACCCAAAATCTATGCACCTGACTACTTAAGGGGAGTGCAATCCCATCCAGAACAGAAGACTCATCAATTACTGGGTCAATCTCCATCCAGCAATGATACTTCCATTTTGGGGGGGATGACATTTCAGTTTATTAGCCATCCAATCTTAAACTTTTCCTGGAGACCACTTCACAATTTCCACAGTCTCCCTGGGATCCTCTGAAAGCACAAGATAGAGCCAAGCATTGCTGACAAACCAGTGCAGAGGCCTGGATGACCTGCCCTAGTAGCTTTATGTACACATTTAAAAGTATGAGGGACAAAAATGGAATTTTGCAGGACTTCATAGGTCAGAAGCCAAGCCAATCCCTGTCACCAGCTTCTGAAATCTACCTTCCAGGAAACACTAAAACCACTGGAAAATGGTAGTTTCCAGTCCTAACCCCAAAAGATGGTCTAGAAGGATATAATGATTGTTGATATCATACTGTAAGATGCCAAGAGGTTCAGCAGAATAAACAGGTTAGCACTTTTCCCCATCTTTTAGTGTAGATCATACTCAAGTTATGGGGCAGGGGACATTGCCAGAAGAAGATACTCATGTTACAGGACAGGGGTCATTGACAGAAAGTAATGAAATCACTTCCAGTGTGAACTAGAAGTGCTATCCTTGTGTCACTAGTAACACTCTAGTACACACATAAAACTGTATGGTTTAACTACAGGTTTTGGGGAGAATGCTAGAATATCACCTGATCACTAAGTCATGCTGGAAACGATGAGATAGTATCAGCATGATGCATGGTGCCTATTGCCCCTATGACGGACAGTAAATGGTTAAGGTCTAAGAACTTTGAATGACAAGGGATTCAAATGGAAGTCTTCAGTTGAGAATGTCAGAAACAGAGTTGACAACATTCCTGAATACCAGCATCAGTTTTGTATTGGTATTTGTGTAAATATTTGGGAAACTCAAATTTATTCAGCTCCATTATATCCCATGAGAACTGTCCTCATAGTCTTCTGAGTTCACTTGCAAGCTTTGCTGCCATGGCAACACAACTCAGCAAGTTCAGAAGATATCTAAAGAGAGTAAATGCCTTCTAGCCACACCCAAATAAAAGCCCAATTATATCAGCTTTATTTGAGCACAGCTATTTTGATAGCCAAATCAGATTGTCTAATCTGTATTTGGCCAAACAACTATCTGAAAAATACCAATAATGTGTTTTTTGAGTATTTATTCAGCTCAGTATATACTGAGTGCATACCCATTGAATTCAAGGTGCTAGTATATTACCCAAGAAACCTGTTTTCCTGTGATAGATCAAACCTAAGGTTGTTGATCATGAACAAGTGTGAGCAAAGACCCCCTTCAATTCTATAAATGGACATTGTAATCTCTGGTTTAGCGAACCCCCAGAACTCTCAAGCATCTGCGCCAGGCATTGCTCTTGTCTGACCTATGCTAACCTGTTTTCAGGGTTTGATTTATCCAAGCAGCCATCATACAACTTGGATACCAACACAGCTACACGGGCTCCCAGCTGACACTGCGTTCCAGTCCTGGCTACAGAACAGATGGAAAGCGTGTCTGTCCTGAGTTGTCCAGTTTCACGGTTTCAGCATAGCTGCTCCAATCTTGCTGTTCCAGCCTCCTGATGCAAGGGAAGCCATTGCCTAGTTTAACGACAGCAGCTGTCACCCTTCTGTCCCTTTGGGAAGCCATAGAAGCAAAGTGGGAGACCCACCTACACAGGGTGTACCTCAGACTTTGCATAAACCCATCAAGTTCATTGAAAGTTGCATCCTGCCAGCCATCCTAAGCCAGACATTAAACAATGAACTGTGCAACACTAGATGTGTTAAAGACAGTGGATGTTCTAAAGGAGGAGACCATCACCATTGTGTTTGTTGGGTGTCACTCTAATATAATAATTTAGCTCTATATTGACCCTGTTAGATAACCTTATCTAGGAATGTTAATCCTATCACCCTTAATCACTTTCCAAACATCATCTTGGAGCATCCCATTTTCCCTATGTTATATCCCTTGTAACTCTGCATCACTTCCCACCTGACCCTGTGTCACAGGTAATCTGACCTGCTCCATCTGAGGGTGCCAGGTAGTCTTTAAAAGGTCAAGCCCACCTCTCCTCTGGTGTGCTTTGGACAGTTACCCTCCTCTGCTGTCTGAATTCACCCCCTAAACCTGATAAGTTTTGGGCCACCAATAGCAGGATACGCCGGCCGTATCTTGCTCCCCCATTGCCTTTTTGTTGGTATTGGAGCTTCAGACAAAGACAACAATAGGTATAGTATCCCCTTGTCTGTGTTTTATCCCTATGTTACCCCTATCAATTTCATATCTATTTTTCTAGGTCTGTGTGAGTGTTGTATGATTTTATTACCTTGTATGTGTGTTCTATTTTTCTAATAAAAACCAATTATTTTATTTAATTAGTCTCATCATTTAAGAGGGAGTTTCTGGAGGTCATCTCTTGTATACATTGGTTCTGTATCCTGCTGAGTCATAGTTGCCCACCTTTTAAATTCCCCAACCTCTTATTGATGGCAATTTGGCTTACACAAGGTTTCTAGGAAATTATAATTCAGTGGAAATTATAATAAAGTATATTGCTAATAGTATATAAACACAGTACATTTCTCTTCTTACTATTTTCTGTACCCTAAATTAAATTATATGGGTATGTGATACTGTGTAGGCTATAAGAGCCATCTTATGTGAGCCCCCTTAAGATGGTAAAGTTAAATAATGCTTTCCCCTCCAAACCTTATTGAACTAGGGCCTGGACTTTTACCCCAAAGTCTGTCTCTGGAAACATCACTGATACTTCCTAAATTATAATTTAATGTCTCTGTGGTTTAATATTTGGATGGAAATATTACTTTGTACTAAATATTTTTATTCTGTCATTGCATATGCATTATTTTTTTTTAAAAAAAGTTTTAAAACAAAACAGCATCTAGGAAGAGTAGTTGTGTGTGTGAGAGAGAGAGATAAAGAAGAGCTAAACTCTCCATAATGAATTATAAAATGGAATACTGCTGACAGAATTAATAATGGATGAAGTTCTTAAAAATGACCAATATAGATCTGATCATTGTTTGCAGTTATGTGCAAACAGCTGAGCATTTCAGCTGCTGCTTATTCATTTTAACTAGATAGAGTGGGGGGGATGTCATAAGATCTGGGATACTGCATAAAGGTCTAAAGCATTCAGTTTGCATCTGATGGCATGTGTGAAAAAACACAAGCAAGGCCTCTTGCTACAGTGGGAGATCTGCCAATAACCCTTGTTGCCTACAGCTGCTTTGAGCAGCAATGATCGAAAAAAATAAAATTAAAAAGCCAGTGCCCTACATGGCATGATCTCACTTCTGGAGAAAACTGAGAAATGATGTCACAGTGCTCTAGAAAATCCCAGACTGATTTCTAACTAGCGTTGATCTGCCCCCCAGGCTTCTGTTTTCCCTGATGCAAGTGATCAATTTCCCACCAGTTGCTCCCTCCAGTTCCCTTCGTGTTCCCTCCAGTTCCCTTCATGGTTTTGTAATGCTGTCTTTTAAGGATTAAGAAACTGTGTGGGGAACTTGGGGGAGCCATGCTTCAAAATGCACCTGCAGAGCAACTGATGGGAAATCGATCTCTTGTGCTGGCAGGTGCAGAGCAATGCTAGTGAGAAATCAGTACCAGTTTTTCACAAAAGTGATATCATGCTGTGCATTATGACAGTGCCACTCATATCTCTGCCACTTCCATCTCCCAACAACTGCAAAGCACAGCATGGATACCCTGCAAGCAACTGTCTTTCCTTATAAATATATTTCCAGTTTCCAAAGCAACTGAAATTCCCCATTATTTTATGTGGCGGTTTGTCCAGTTTTGTGCTGTAGTACTAGTAATCCATGAAAGAGTTGCCAGATTATGAACTGTATGAACAGAAAATATGTCTAAACCTATGGTACCAAGGAGCTCTAATATAATTTATCAAGTCTTCTGATACCCTGATCTTTCCACAATGGACCTGTAATCACGCTTTCATCTCTTATTCCATGACAGCTGTGGATTGTAATGGTGATATTATTGTTACACTCTTGGAGGTGGGAGGGGATAGCTATATTTGCCACAGTGCTGCAGATGTTCTTCACTATGGGATTTTAAGGATGACAAGGCCACATATAGACTAGGATCTAACAATTGGTTCTGAGCAACACTGTGATGAATTGTCCCTATTTTATCACAGCAAAGAGAACTATTTTTGAAAGGAAAAGAATAGTGTCTCATATCCAAAATCAGCCAAAAATGATGGACTACTTCAATCCACTGTAGAAAATAGACACAAATCACTCATTCAGATAACTGTCAAAGTATTCTACTAGAGCAAGTCCCTTTCATTTCAATGAGGCCCTGTACTATACAAGTGCTTTGAGATTGGACATTAAACTAAAGTTCTGTTTTCCAGAGAGAAAAAGTGAACTACTAAAAGAGATTTTTATCAAAACTATATACTCAGGGGCAGCAGCTTTTTACAGACTACATTTCTTAAATTGGGAAGCATTCGATATATAGTCATTGATGCACCATCAAAAGCTAAAACAGACAAAATATCATTACTCCTCAAACAGTTTGTACTTTGTACATTTTCCCTTTCTTACTTGTTGTAAAGTAATATAAGGGTAATAGACACAAAAGTTAACTCAGCGAGTTCTATTAATTTTTTAGGATGTCCAGAGTGTTAGGCTTGCCTGTTTTCTCGTGATCACATGGTAAAATCATTACACTGAAGGGCTACAATTAAAGATAAATCAGTTCCCTCTAGAGTCTCAGACTTTCTTACCAATACAACTTCTATCTTATTCACATTCATCTTCAGCCTCATCCCCGTTTGACTACAGCATCCACGCACTGGGCTAAGAAAGGATGACTGAGTGAAGTTTATTCAGAGATGAGGAATGAGGAAACTTCAAAATATTGCTTTGAAGGAGAGGGTCAGATTTAATTTTGGGTAAAGTAGAAAAGTTTTAAGGGGAATTAAAAGAAAACAGGGCAAAACATACACACAGCTAGATTGTCATTCGGACAGTGCCTTAAACAGATGGGCTGAGGGAAGTAAAGTAGAGACATTTGAAGAACAGGAATTTCCTAACCTGAAACTAGCAGTCCTAGACAGGACTGACCCCAATGAGTTTTCTCTCAAAGGCCAAAATAGGCCTGGAAAGGGCTATCCCCCGCCTTTTGCTAACAAAACCAATAATGGTTGGCTAGCAACAGCCACTGAGGGGAAAGTGAAGGCAGATTCCCCAGTGGCCCAACCTTAAACATAGGACTCCATATTCTCTCTATTTCACAGGGCTGGAGAGAGAGACACAAATTAGAAGTCTCAATGTGTGGATGAGACAATGGTGTAGGGAAGAAGGGTTGAAGTTTGTTAGGCACTGGGATGCTTTTTAGAACAAGTTTAAGTTTATTGGATTTATATCCCACCCTCCCTGCTGGAGAAGGTTCAGGGAGGCTCACAACACATAAAAACAGAACAGCTCATATTACATTATTAAAACCATTAAAACAGTTAAAACATTCTGGTGCTAATATCAGTTGACACAAGTGGGAGCTGCACAAAAGAGAGGGTCTCCACTTGTCCCCAGAAGGAACCAGGCTGCTGGCGCTTAAAATCAAAAAGGTGGCAGAGCAGTTTTTAAACTGAATCTTGGGGGAAAGCCAACAGGAGATGAAATGTCTCTGGTTCGGGATGACTCATCTCAAAAAGATGAAGGGTTAGGTTTTACTCTTCTACCAGGCAATAGATTAGAGTTGTCCACTGAGATGGTGACAAACAGTATGGATTGTCTGCCAAACTCTTGAGGCAGCAGGAGGAAGGTTGCAGGCCTAACTTGCCTGGGAAATTATAGATGTTTATATACAAATGCTAGAAGCGTCCAAGGTAAAATTGGGGAGTTGGAATGCTTAGTTTTGGGGAAAAACATAGGCATTGTGGGTATTTTAAAAACTTGGAAGAATGAGGAGAGTCAGTGGGACACAGCGATTCCTGGATATAAATTATATTGGAACTATGGGAGTTTGTTATCACACACACACACACACGCTGTGGCTAATAGCCACTGATGGACCTCTGCTCCATATTTTTATCTAACCCCCTCTTGAAGGTGGCAGTGAATTCCACATGTTAATCACCCTTTGAGTGAAGAAGTACTTCCTTTTATCCGTTCTAACCTGTCTGCTCAGCAATTTCATCGAATGCCCACGAGTTCTTGTATTGTGAGAAAGGGAGAAAAGTATTTCTTTCTCTACTTTCTCCATCACATGCATTATCTTGTAAACCTCTATCATGTCACCCCTCAGTCGACGTTTCTCCAAGCTAAAGAGCCCTAGGCGTTTCAACCTTTCTTCATAGGGAAGGTGTTCCAGCCCTTTAATCATTCTAGTTGCCCTTTTCTGAACTTTCTCCAGTGCTATAATATATTTTTTGAGGTGCAGCGACCAGAACTGCACACAGTACTCCAAATGGGACCGCACCATCAATTATAGAGGGGCATTATGATACTGGCTGATTTGTTTTAAATTCCCTTCCTAATAATTCCCAGCATGGCGTTGGACTTTTTTTATTGCAAACGCACACTGTCTTGACATTTTCAGTGAATTATCTACCACAACCCCAAGATCTCTCTCATGGTCATTCTCTGCCAGTTCACACCCCATCAACACCCCATCAACTTCTATTTGTAGCTGCGATTCTTGGCCCCAATGTGCATTACTTTGCACTTGGCCACATTGAACCGCATCTGCCACGTTGACGACCACTCACCCAGCCTCAACAGATCCCTTTGGAGTTCCTCACAATCCTCTCTGGCTCTCACCACCCTGAACAATTTAGTGTCATCTGCAAATTTGGCCACTTCACTGCTCACTCCCAACTCTAAATCATTTATGAACAAGTTAAAGAGCATGGGACCTAGTACCGAGCCCTGCGGCACCCCACTGTTTACCGTCCTCCACTGCGAAGACTGCCCATTTATACTCACTCTCTGCTTCCTATTACTTAGCGAGTTTTTGAACCACAAGAGGACCTGTCCTTTTACTCCATGACTCTCAAGCTTTCTAAGGAGCCTTTGATGAGGAACTTTATCAAAAGCTTTCTGGAAGTCAAGGTAAACAACATCTATTGGGTCTCCTTTGTCCACATGTTTGTTCACCCCCTCAAAGAAATGTAACAGGTTAGTGAGGCAAGATCTTCCCTTACAGAACCCATGCTGAGTCTTCCTCAATAACCCGTGTTCATCAATGTGCCTACTCATTCTGTCCTTGATAATGGTTTCTACCAACTTTCCCGGTATTGAAGTCAGACTAACTGGCCTGTAATTTCCCGGATCTCCTCTGGAACCCTTTTTAAAGATGGGGGTGACATTTGCTACCTTCCAGTCCTCAGGAACGGAGGCAGATTTCAATGAAAGATTACATATTTTTGTTAGAAGATCCACAAATTCAACTTTGAGGTCTTTCAGAACTCTCGGATGTATGCTCTCCGGACCTGGTGACTTATTAGTTTTTAATTTGTCTATTAGTTGTAGGACCTCCTCTTTTGTCACCTCAACCTGACTCAGGTCTTTCAACACCCCTTCCAATATTAGTGGTTCTGGGGCGGGCAAACACTTCTCATCTTCCACGGTGAAGACAGAGGCAAAAAATGCATTCAGCTTCTCAGCCATTTCCCCATCCTCCTTCAGTAATCCTTTTATCCCATGGTCATCCAAGGGCCCCACTGCTTCCTACTTCTAATATATTTGAAGAATTTTTTATTGTTGGTCTTTATGTTTTTTGCAATATGTTCCTCATAGTCCCTTTTTGCCTGCCTGATCACAGTCTTGCATTTGATTTGCCACTGTCTGTGTTTCCTTTTATTAATCTCACTTGGACTGGTTTTCCACCACTTAAAGGAGTCCTTCTTACCTTTTACAGCTTCCATTACTTTGTTTGTTAACCATTCTGGCCTCTTCTTATACCTGTTTGTGCCTTTCCTAACTTGTGGTATGTATTTTATCTGAACTTCTAGGATTATTGTTTTAAATAGTCTCCAAGCTTCCCCAAGGGTTTTGACCGTATTTACCTTTCCTTTCAGTTTCCTCCTCACATGCCTCCTCATCTCAGAGAATTTACCCCTTTTAAAGTTAAATGTGGTTGTGGCGGTCTTTTTGGGCAACTCCCTATTTATACAAACGGTGAAATCAATAACATTATGGTCACTGTTCCCAAGCGGCGCAATCACTTTTATATCTCTCACCAAGTCTTGGGCATTACTTAGGACCAGATCCAGGATTGCCCCACCCCTGGTAGGTTCTGAGACCATCTGCTCCATAGCACAGTCATTGAGAGCATCAAGAAACTCAATCTCTTTCTCTCGACCAGAACACATATCGACCCAATCAATCTGCGGGTAGTTAAAATCACCTATTACTGGTGCGATTATAATATGGGATATAATTGGGATATAATATGGGATATAATAAAGAGGACGATTATAATATGAGGAAAGAATTAAGGATAGCAGCTAAACGTGCAAACTGTGCCATAATAGGTGATTTTAACTACCTGCAGATTGATTGGATCAATATGTGTTGTAGTCAGGAGAAAGAGATTGAGTTTCTAGACATGCTCAATGACTGTACTATGGAGCAGATGGTCACAGAACTTACCAGGGGTGGAGCGATCCTGGATTTCATCCTAAGTAATGCCCAAGACCTGGTGAGAGATGTAAAAGTGATTGCACCACTTGGGAGCAGTGACCATAATGTTGATGGTGTCACCTTTTGTATAAATAGGGAGTTGCCCCAAAACACCAACACAACCAGTTTTAACTTTAAAGGGGTAAATTCTCTGAGATGAGGAGGCATGTGAAGAGGAAACTGAAATAAAAGGTAAATAGGGTCAAAAACCTTAGGGAAGCTTGGAAGGTATTTAAAACTACAATCCTAGAAGCTCAGATAAAATATATATCACAAGTCAGGAAAGGCACAAAGAGGTATATATAAAAAAAGCCTGCATGGTTAACGAATGAAGTAATGAAAGCTGTAAAAGATAAGAAGGATTCCTTTAAGTGGTGGAAAGGTAGTCCAAGTGAGGTTAATAAAAGGGAACAGAGGCTGTGGCAAATCAATGCAAGTCTGTGATCAGGCAGGCAGAAAAGGACTATGAAGAACATAAAAGACCAACAATAATTTTTTTCAAATACATTAGAAGCAGGAAACCAACCAGGGAGGACGTGGGGCCCTTGGATGACCAAGGGGTGAAAGGAATACTGAAGGAGGATAGAGAAATGGCTGAGAAGCTGAATGCATTTTTTGCCTCTGTATTCACTGTGGAAGATGAGATGTGTTTGCCCACCCCAGAACCACAATTTTTGGGAGGGGTGTTAAAAGACCTGAGATTGAGGTGATGAGAGAGGAGGTCCTACAACTGATAGACAAATTAAAAACTGGTAAGTCACCAGGCCCAGATGGCATGCATCCAAGAGTTCTGAAAGAACTCAAAGTTGAACTTGTGGATTTCATGACAAAAATATGTAATCTTTCATTGAAATCTGCCTCTGTTCCTGAGGACTGGAAGGTAGCAAATGTCACATTTATGAACACAAGTTATTGAGGAAGACTCAGCATGCGTTCTGTAAGGGAAGATCTTGCCTCACTAACCTGTTAGAGTTCTTTGAGGGGGTGAACAAATATGTGGACAAAGGGGACCCAATAGATGTTGTTTACCTTGACTTCCAGAAAGCTTTTGATAAAGTTCCTCATCAAAGGCTCCTTAGTAAACTCGAGAGTCTTGGGGTAAAAGGACAAGTCCTCTTGTGGATCAAAAACTGGCTAAGTAATAGGAAACAGAGAGTGAGTATAAATGGGCAATTTTTTCAGTGGAGGATGGTAAGCAGTGGGGTGCCACAGGGCTCAGTACTGGGTCTGATGCTTTTTAATTTGTTCATTAATGATTGGGAGTAATCAGTGAAGTGGCTAAGTTTGCAGATGACACTAAATTGTTAAGGCTGCAAGGTAATGCAGATTGTTATGGGTGCAAGGCAATGCACATTGGAGCCAAAAATCCTAACTATAAATACAAGTTGATGGAGTGTGAACTGGCGGAGACTGACCAGGAGAGAGATCTTGGGGTCATGGTAGATAACTCACTGAAAATGTTGAGACAGCGTGTGATTGCAGTAATAAAGGCCAACACCATGCTGGGAATTATTAGGATTTGAACTGAAAACAAATCAGCCAGTATCATAATGCCCCTGTATAAATAGATGGTGCAGCCTCGTTTGGAATACTGTGTACAATTCTGGTCACCACACCACAAAAAAGATATTAAACATTGGGAAAACTGCAGAAAAAAGCAACTAGAATGATTAAAGGGTTGGAACACTTTTCCTATAAAGAAAGGTTAAAACGCTTGGGGCCCTTTAGCTTGGAGAAATGTCGACTGCGGTGTGACATGATAGAAGTTTACTAGATTACGCATGGGATGGAGAAAGTAGAGAAAGAAGTACTTTTCTCCTTTTCTTACAATAAAAGAACTCTTGGACATTCAATGCAATTGCTGAGCAGTCAGGTTAGAACTGATAAAAGGAAGTACTTCTTCACCCAAAGGGTAACACATGGAATTCACTGCCACAGGAGGTGATGTTGGCTACAAGCATAGCCAGCTTCAAGAGGGGACTGGATAAGCATATGGAGTAGAGGTCCATCAGTGGCTATAAGCCACAGCATATTTTTGGAGCTCTCTGTCTGGGGCAGTGATGCTCTGTATTCTTGGTGCTTGGTGGGGGGGGCATAGTGGGAGGGCTTCTAGTGTCATGGCCCCACTGTTGGACCTCCTGATGGTAGTTGATTTTTTGGCCACTGTGTGACACAGTGTTGGACTGGATGGGCCATTGGCTTGATCCAACATGGCTTCTCTTATGTTCTTATGTCTGTCTGTGTTTCTCTTCCCCCCGTTGTACCTAGAAAAAACATTGTTCTGCTTCCAAGGGATGCCAATTTTTTGTTCATGTCTCTCTGACTGGTTTCTCAGAGGAGGGGGAGGAGCTCTCAGCCAATTGAGGGAAGACTTTATTTATCTCCTCTGTGAAGCAGTGCCTCAGCCAATGGAATACAACAGACCTTGAGTGGAGGTTGATGGCAAATGGTTATTGTGTGCACTCATTCAGTGGGAGAGCTGGATTTGGCCACAACCACAGGGCTTTTATTATATAAAGGATTCTATGGAAAATGGATAATGGGAATATGGGAAGAACTGGATGTTCCAATTTTATTAGGGAAAATAATGTGACCTCACAAACTAAAGGGAATAAAGTACTGACCTGGAGTACGCCTCAGAATCAGGCTTCAGTGCTGAGACTAGGCCTTAAATCCCAGGGATTGCTACGGAAACCAGTTGTAGCTCCCAAAAGAAAAAAAACACTGAGCCTAGAGTGGTAGATACAGGCTGCTTGTTTCAGGGAATGCATGCTGCAGAATACCTTTATAATCAAAAGCAAGGTTAAACTTTGCAAGATTTGTGGCAAAGTGCTTAAACTTCTCAGGAAGTGACAATTGAACATCCTTGTTTATTTCAATTTTAAGACAGAGTGTCTATAAGGCATAAATGTGCTGCTATCTATCTGAGATAAATGCAAACAGCTATTGATCCCCAGGAGATACAGAATGCAACTTTTACAGCTGTCCCATGAGACACCTATGGCAGGACATCTAGGGATCAACAAGACTAGGGATAGGTTGCAAGCCTGTCAAATCCCACTTCCTCTTTGGGGGGATGCCCACCTGAGGCCATTGACACTCCATTTACCTGGCTCAGGAAGGGACCTTGAACAGCTCTCTACAGTGAGCCAGGAGGGACACAGGGGTCCTTTCTGCACTCAGCTTTGATGCAGAGTTTGTGAGCACTCAATCCACTTGTGACAGATCCACATCATCTAGATCCACATCATTGACTCTACTTTTAAAATTTGCTTCACACTTTTTGTGGAGTTTCCCTTCTGTATTTTGCATTGTTTAATGTGCTTCATGTTCTCCCAACTCTCTCTGTTTGCTGACAAGATGGGCACAGATCAGATTATAAAGAGGAAGAGGGACACTGCTGTTCATCACTAACAGAAAACATAAGGAAGAAAGTGCCAGGAAATTTGATTCCCTTTGCAAATTTTTAAGATTGTCTTCCAAACAGTCTGTATTTCTACTCCCCCACCGCCATCACAATGCCACTTATTCCTTTGAGGAACTGCTACAGGTCATTAATTCAGTGGCTAATTAGTTGCCTAGAAACTTCCATGCACTGGAGAAGAGAACAGTTAAAAATGGTGCAGAGCTTGTGGAGGAGTTTGGAACTCAAGCGTAAGAGAGCTTTGCTACACATTCAACAAAATTAATATGGAATACTTAAGAAAATGAGAGGCAACAGAGGAATGATGGCAATGTGCAATGTATAAAATTCACACAAAGAGAGGATATTTTGCTAAATGTAGAAACAGCCATGGCCATAGATATGGCTGTGAGGTGCAGTTGCATCACTTCTGCCCTCTTTTTTTAGCCTACTGGTGCCTTTTTCTCTTGGCTGCCCTCTCTCTGGAATTGCCAAGACATCCAGCTGTCTCCTCCTTGACGCTGTCTTCTATCCCTCCTTATATCTCCCCCCTGGCTGTAGATCCCACCCTCTTTCTGTTCCTGCCTCCCCACTCCAGCCACGTCCCACTCCCTTATTTAACCCAAAACACTTGGCAGTGTCCCTGGGTGGAGATGGAGATTCACACACAAGTGAAGCAGTTGGGTCCTGCAGCTGCTCCAGCAGTTGTCATTGGACTTCAGTGGGCTCCCTGCTGACTCCCTGCTGGCCCCCGCAAGTTGTCTTCTGCCTTGCCACTTCCTCCACGCCTTCTTCTGTGCTCTCCCTGGGGCCAAGCATGACCCGGCATTCTGCGGCAACTTCCCCACCATCCCAGAGGCCATTCTCTGGGCTGCATTGAGATAGGTGTGAGCTGGCTGGTCCTTCAGTTGGAGTCAGGGTGGTTTCTTGTGGGTGGAGTTGGTGACTCCCATCTTGGTCACCAGAAGGTAGGAGGTGGCACAAGTCCTGACAGGTCCCTGCTCGGACAAAGCCAGATTCTACTGGCCCAGTATAGGTGTGTGTGTGGGGGGAAGATATGGGCAGGGGAATAAATATATTTTGACCATAATGTACTATGCAACAAAGTTCCCAGAATCAATGTCTTTAACGTACATTGAAATGAAAACCAGTAATGTGTTGTCCTCTGCATATCTCAGTTTGTTAATATTCCTTCCATCAATTTTAACTCCACCTTCATCTAAATCTAATTCATCTAAATCTATCTAAATCTAATATTTCCTTATGATAAGTTCTGTATATAGATTGAAGAACTATGGAATTAAATTACATAGCTGATACTTTGACCAATTGAAAACCATTCTATTTCTCTACATCGTAACAGTAGCCTCTTGCCCAGAATATAGGCTGCACATCAAAACAATCAGTTGTTGTGGCACACCCATTTATTTAAAAACCAACCATAGCTTTTCATGATCCACACAGTCAAGAGCTCTGCTGTAATCCATGAAGCACAAGCTTCTTTTCTTCTGATATTTTCTTTAATGCCAATGCAAATTTGCAATATGATCTCTAATGCCTCATCCTTTTCTGTATCCACCTTGAAGAAGAAGTAGAAGAAGAAGAATTGCAGATTTATACCCTGCTTTTCTCTCTGAATCAGAGACTCGGAGCGGCTTACAATCTTCTTTATCTTCTCCCCCCACAACAGACACCCTGTGAGGTGGGTGGAGCTGAGAGGGCTCTCACAGCAGCTGCCCTTTCAAGGACAACCTCTGCCAGAGCTATGGCTCACCCAAGGCCATTCCAGCAGGTGCTAGTGGAGGAGTGGGGAATCAAACCCAGTTTTCCCAGATAAGAGTCCATGCACTTAACCACTACACGAAACTGGCTCTCTTGCTGCTCTTGTTCCATATATGATAACTGCCTTTTTTGCAATACTTTGAGCATCACTTTAACTCATGTGAGAAGTTAATGTGATGATCCAATAATGCAGGGGTGGCCAATGGTAGCTCTCCAGATGTTTTTGCCTACAACTCCCATCAGCCCCAGCCAGCATGGCCAATGGCTGGGGCTGATGGGAGTTGTAGGCAAAAAAATTTGGAGAGCTACCATTGGCCACTCCTGCAATAGTGGCTGCAGACTATGACAACTCTCCTCCCCCTTTAAAAAAAATTGGTATGCATGGAGTATGAATACATTGCTTCTGGTTGTAGCTCTTCCTGTTCATTCATGACCTTTTCTTTTTGATGTTGTCAATGAGCATAGCACATGCAAAAAAAAATCAATACTGATGAGATTGTATGCATGGCTTTACCACAATTCTTTTTGTGTGGTGTTTTACCAATGCATAGGACTATATATACACCAATAAAACACAAGAAGAATCTTGGTGCAGTTATACATATGCTGAGATCAAATTTGTCTCCCCTTCACATTGATAATGTTGAAAAAGTAAATAAATGGATTAATTTAAGACCCTGAGAGCTACAGCAAACTGCACATGCTCAACTCTGGAAATAGATATAAAAGAATAATTTAATTTTCATAGTTACTGTAGAATGGAGGAGTAAAATGTAGCAATGAATGGATTTCTGAATCAATAATGGAGAAATAGTAATTCCTAGGCAATATACAACTGAATTAAAATAATAGTTTGCTTTAAATATAAGAGGAAATTGATAAAGGTATTCCAGAGTGTCACAGTCATAGTAATTTCATACTGCATGCAGATTGACCCACCACTTAGGTTTATTCTGAACAGATCAGAGATGTTAACTTTCACCTGGACTTCCAATTTTTATATATACAAGGCTGGAAATAAATTTGAGTTGTTTTTTAAATATATCAAAACAAGATGATATTGTGTGTATGTATGCAACATTAATGCTGTTGTTTTCAGATTACTTTGGAGTAGTATCATCCAATGCAATAAGCTAACTGGTTTGAAGTTTTTGCTTAATTGAGATTCAGCAACACTCATATTTTGCCATCAAAGAGACATATTTCTTATCCTGTAAAGCAAAAGAAAACTCTTCCAGCTGTTAAATTCTTTATGTTGCATTTTTGGTGGTAACTTGTGTGTAGCACCTATTGTTATTAACCTTATACAGGTTATAAAGGACGTCTTATGGCCATATTCTTGCTGTGTATTGCAAAATGTTGAACAATCATGATTGATGCTGCAATTATAAAGTTAATGGTTCTCTAAGTCATTGCAAAGTCATCTTTCAGTTAAACATTAAGATTAAGGTTTTAAAAGAGAAGAAAGCTGTTTTGACCTTTCACTTACCATGTACTTCTTATTTGAAATATAAACTAGTCTTAATAAGGCTACAGGGAAGTGGAACCACACTGTCTTTTGAATACAAATTCATTATATTCTTCCCTTTAACATTCACCAATTTATGTATGCCATAGGTACATACTCTGCTTCACTGAACCTATCTTGAAAAATTCTGTGTCATCCTAAGCAGTGTTATACCCTCTTAACCATGTTGTCTTCTATGAACTTAGAAGGTTAGAAATCTTTTTAGGATAGCTCTGTCAATCTACTCATTTTTAAAAACACCATTAAATGCCATGATCGTGATTTCTGAAAAAGTCACATAATCTACAAGCACACATTCTTTTAATATGACTGTGGCTTCTGAAATAAAACAAACACTCTCATCTAGTTATCCAGTTCATAAAATATAAATGACACTGTCCATGGAAAGGCTGACTATAAATGTAGTAAGTTTGATGTAGCGGTTAGGAGTGGAGACTCTAATCTGGGAGAACCAGGTTTGATCCCTCACTCCTCCATATGCAGCTGCTGATGTGACCTTGGGTCAGTCACAAGTTCTATCAGAGCTGTTCTTTCAAGAGCAGTTCTCAAAAGAGTTCTCTCAGCTCCACCTACCTCAAAGGTCTGTTGTGGGGAGGGGAAGGGAAAGGAGAACGTAAGCCACTCTGAGACTTCAAATGATGTGTGGAGTATAAATCTAATGTCATCATCATCTCCTTCTCCTCCTTCTCCTTCTCCTTCTCCTTCTTTTCCTCCTCCTTCTTCTTCTCCTCCTCCTCCTTCTGTTTTTAATGGAGCAGCCTTTGAAGTTGGCTTGTAATATAGTTCAGGATCACAAGGCTTCACAAAATATATGCCAGGAGTTTGTAGAGAATGCCATTTGTTATCAATTTTTGGTTAGAACTGAAGGCACTGAGACCAGAAGGTTTCAAAGAGCAGGGCCTCCAATGCAAACCCTTCCATGTTGAAATCATCTGATAAAGTCTTGCTTTATATCCCAGTTTTATTTTTTTTGTTTAAACCAATTTTATTATTCTACAATATATTGTTATAATACTCATTGTCTATTATTAAAAAAATTAGTACAAATACATTTTTCTCCTCCCTCCCCCCCTTTTCAAGATCTCCAACGGAGTAATTTAATCAAATTGCTAAAAAATAAAAGGCAATTTTATCTATTAAAGAATCTTCATTAAAAAATCTTCAAATAAGAAGAGAAAAAAGAAATTATAATCCATCTTCATTATAATCCTTTAGTCCTTATCAAAAGAAAATTAAAAAGAAAATATGTTCACATAGTCCCGCTTTTTAACTGTAGTCCATTTATTATTCCTCCAAAGTTCAGCTATTGTCAAAAATCGCCAAGTATCCTTTAACCTTGCATTGTTTTTCAACATATATTTGAAATTTTCCCCACTCATTTTTAAACTTCTCTAGATCATATTCTTTTAAGATTCTTGTAAACTTGTCCATTTCACTCCAGTTCATAACTTTTAAAGTCCAGTCCCATTTTTCTGGTATTTTGTCCTGCTTTCACATCTGCGCATATAATGTCCGTGCAGCTGAAAGCATGTACCAAATTATCGTTCTATCTTGTTTCGGAAATTTTTCCATTTGTAATCCCAACAAAAAGATGTCTGGTGCCTTCTTAATATTATAACCCAAAATTTTTGAGATCTCTTGCTGAATCATTTGCCAAAATTGTTTTGCCTTTTTGCAAGTCCATCACATATGGTAGAAAGATTCATGTTTTTTACATTTCCAACATCTATCCGACACCTGATTATTCATTTTTGCCAATTTCTTAGGTGTCATATACCACCTATATAACATTTTGAAACAGTTTTCTTTAATGTTATAACATGTCGATATCTTCATAGAGTTCTTCCATAAGTACTCCCATGACTCCATCTGTATTTCCTTATTTATATTTACTGCCCATTTTATTATTTGAGATTTGACTACTTCATCTTCCGTAGACCATTTCAACAATAATTTATAAATTCTTGAAATCAATTTTTCATTATCACCAAACAGCATTCTCTCCAGTTCAATTTGTTCTTGTCTTATTCCATCATTTTTAATGTCCTGTTCAAGCAAGCTCTTGAGTTTTAAACAGTTTTATTAATAGCATATGGTAACAATATCCATTTATATCATCTCTATCCCTAACCCATATGATATTTTCTAATCCCCCCTCCCTCCGTTTCTAGACTCCCGCCGAAGTTATATACTTCAAGTTCACTTATAAAGGTACCTTTAATTATAACAATCTAAATTCATATTCTACCTTTTTCTAATACTCATTATTAAAAAATTGTCCAATGTCTTTTTACGTTCCATTCTTTCTCTACATAATCTCTAAATTTCTTCCAATCCCTTTTAAACACTTCTAAATCATAATCTCTTAGAATTCTTGTTAGTTTATCCATCTCACTCCACGATAAAACTTTCACAATCCAATCCCATTTCTCTGGTATTTTTTCTTGCTTCCACAACTGCGCATACATTGTCCTAGCAACTGAGAGCAAGTGCCAAATTAAAGTTTTATCTTCTTTTGGAAATTTTTCCATTTGTAATCCCAACAGAAAAGTCTCTGCTATTTTCTTGAAGTCATATCCCAGAATCTTAGATATTTCTTGTTGTATCATCTGCCAGAACTTTTTCGCTCTTTCACATGTCCACCACATATGATAAAAAGAACCTTCATGTTTCGTACATTTCCAACATCTATCCGACATCTTTTTACTCATCTTTGCCAGTTTTTTAGGAGTCATATACCACCTATACATCATCTTAAAACAATTCTCTGTAATACTCTGACATGTTGATATTCTCATAGAGTTCTTCCAAAGATACTCCCATGTAGTCATCTGTATTTCCTTGTTTACATTAATTGCCCATTTAATCATTTGAGATTTTACTTCTTCTTCTTCTGTAGACCATTTCAACAATAACATATATATTTTCAATATTAATTTTTCATTATCTCCAAGCAGAACTTTTTCCATTTCTGTTTGTTCGCATCTAATTTCTTCAGATTTAATATCATTTTCCATCAAACTTTTTATTTGTTGCATTTGAAACCAGTCATACTTATTGTTCAGCTCTTCAGCAGATTTTAATTCAACTTTATCACCTTGGATCTTTAGTAACTGATTATATGACAACCCTCTCTCTTCATCAGATTCAACTGTTATTTTTATTATTTCTGCTGGTACTATCCATAGCAGCTTTCTTTCATCACCATATTTCTTGTACTTTATCCATGTATTTAACAAATTATTTCTGATATAATGGTGAGGAAAAAAACCATCTATCTTTCCCCCCCCCCCATAGTACATATAAGCATGCCAGCTGAATTTGTTTCCGTGAGCTTCTAGCAATAAGAGTTTTTTATTTAACAACATCATCCAATCCTTTATCCACACCAAACAAACTGCATCATGATATAATCTTAGATCTGGAAGCTGAAATCCTCCCCTCTCTTTAGCATCTGTTAAAATTTTCATCTTGATCCTTGCTTTTTTCCCAGCCCATACAAATTCTGAGATCTTCCTTTGCCATTTATTAAATTGTTTACTATCTTTCACAATCAGAATAGTTTGAAATAAATGCATTATTCTTGGCAAAATGTTCATTTTAATTGCAGCAATCCTACCCAACAAAGACAGATTAAGTCTATTCCATTTCACCATGTCTTCATCCATTTTACGCCATAATTTTTCATAATTATTTTTGTACAAATCAATATTCTTCATTTTTATTTCTAAACCTAAATATTTAACTTTAGAGGTAACTTCACATCCCGTCAAACTCTGCAATTCTTTCTGTTTATTTAGTTGCATATTTTTACATAGAAATTTCGATTTTTCTTTATTTATATAAAGTCCTGCCATTTCGCCATATTCTTTTATCTTAGCTAGCAACAAAGGTATCACTTGTATCGGATTTTTAGTTATAAACACAATATCATCCGCAAATGCTCTATATTTATAAGAGAATCCTCTAATTTTCAGTCCTTCTATTTCTTTATCATCTTGTATTTGCCTTAGCAAAATTTCAAGTGTCATTATAAACAGCAATGGTGAAAGCGGACATCCTTGTCTTGTACCTTTGCTCACCTTCATTTCATTTGTAAGATCTGTATTTATACACAGTTTTGCTTGTTGTTCTATATAAATTGCTTTTGTCATTCTTATAAAATGCTTGCCAAGATTTATCTTTTCCATTACTGCAAACATAAAGTCCCAGTTCAGATTATCAAAGGCTTTCTCTGCATCTACAAAGAATAATGCCACCTCTTTTTTCTGGATGTTTCTCATAATATTCTACAATATTTACAACAGTTCTTATATTGTCTCTTATTTGCCTTTTAGGGAGAAATCCCGCTTGATCTTCCTTTATAAAGTTAATCAAATATTGCTTAAGTTGTTCTGCCAGAATTCTTGTATATATCTTATAGTCATTGTTTAATAATGAAATTGGTCTATAATTCTTTACATTCGTGACATCTCTATCTTCTTTAGGAATCAACGAAATTACAGCTTCTTTCCAAGTATATGGAATTTTCCCTTTTGTTCTTATTGTATTCATCAATTTTTGTAGTTTTGGTACTAGCTCTTCTTTAAAAAATTTATAAAATTTAGTTGTATATCCATCCAGCCCAGGAGCCTTACCTACTTTCATTACATTGATTGCTGCTTCGATTTCAATTTTTTCTATTGGATCATTCAAAATCTTTTTCATATATTCAGTCAAGGGTACTATTTTAATATTTTGTAAATACTTTTCCATTTTTTCTTCTTTTATTTTCACACCTTTGAATAAATTTAAATAATATTTTAAAAATTCCCTTTTGATTCCTTCTTGGTCTACTATCTCTTTTCCATTAGCCACAATTTTGTTAATAATTTTATTTTCTTTCTGTTTCTTCAATTGCCAAGCTAAGTACTTCCCAGATTTATTCGCACTTTCAAACGATTTCTGTTGCAAACTTTTCAAATTCCATTCCAGTTCTTTATTCAACAAATGTCTGACTTGAATTTGTAATATAGTAATTTCCCTTATTATTTTCTTTTTCCCTGGTCTTTTTCTCAGTTCCCCTTCTTTTTTCTTTATTTCATATTGAATGTCCAACATCTGTTTTTCTTTTGCCCTCTTATATTTATTATTCAATGTAATCAATATTCCTCTCATTACTGCTGTCTGGAAATCTTTATCATCAGTATCATTTATTTGGAAAAAAGCTATGGTTTCCTTTTCTAGAAATGTCACAGTCTCTTTATCTTGTAGCAAATCCTCATTTATTCTCCATCTGCTTGTTTTCTTTTGCAGTTTTGTAGCCCAAAATATTTGATTATGATCTGCACATATCTTTGGTAGAATCTCTACTTTTCTAGTTATGAGACCCAAATTTTTAGAGCCCTATAACATATCAATTCTAGAAAAAGTATTATGTCTTGCTGAAAAAAAGGTATAGTCTCTTACTTCAGGGTTAAATTTTCTCTAAATATCCTCCAAGCTTTCTTGTTTAACCAACTCAAAAAAGATTTTGGTAATTTCCCTTCTTTGTTATTGCCCTTTTGGCCAGACCTATCTATATTGTTTTGTATTGTTCCATTAAAATCACCCATCCTCAAGATCTAGTCATAGGACACTTCATCCAACTGCCAATTGATGTCTTTAAAAAAAAAATCTTTCGCACCATTTGGTGCGTATAGTCCTAATAACAACGTTTTCTTTGCGTCAATCATTACTTCCACTGCTACATATCTTCCATCTTTGTCTTTAAATATCAATTTTGGCTTTAATTGCTCCTTAATATAAAAAACCACACCCCTTTTCTTTTGTTCCACCAATGAAAAAAATTCCAACCCCAATTGTTTATTCCATAAAAATTTGTAATCCTTTTGTTGTATATGAATTTCCTGTAAACAGATTATATTACATTTTTGTTTTTTAATCCAATGAAATGTTGCTTTTTTTGTGTGGTGAGTTTAGTCCATTTATATTCCAAGATAGTAATTTGTAATCCATTATGATGCAAAGTCTTTATTTTCTTCAAAAAAGCTACACATCTCCTGCTCATTCCTTATTGTAATCCTTCTTCCATGCAGCTCAAAACCCAAACCTTCAGGTATTATCCATCTGTATCTCGTTCCCTCAGCACGTAACTTCTCTGTCAGTCTCTTGTAGTTCTTCCTGCCATTTATCACTTGTCTTGGCAGCTCTTTCATTATTTTGACTCTGCTCCCTTCCACTGAGCCTTTTGAAAGTTTTTATTCAGAATTTTCCCTGCCATGTCTTTTGTCCTTAATTTTATAACTATATCTCTTGGTAGGCCTTTGTCTTTTGCATATGATGAATTAACTCTGTACATACTGTCAAACATGTTTCTAGACCTTTCAGGATCTTCCTCTAAAAAGTCTGCAATTATTTTCACCATATATTCCATTAAATCAATTTCCTCCCCTTCAGGTATTCCTCTCAGATGCACTTGAGTTTATATTAACCTGCAGTTATGTACTGTTACCTTCTCTTGTAGCTTTAATAAGGTGGAAGCATGTACATTAACTTTCTTTTCAACATCCTTGACTCTGTTTGTCACTACAACCACCTCATTTTTTAAATCTTCAATTTCTTTTTTAAGAACTCCAATGTCCTTCTTAAGTTCTTTTTTACAAGCTGTTAACATCTTTTCCACACCCTTCATAATCCTAGCCTCCATAGCATCAAATTGACTTTGCATTTTGTCCAAAGAGTGGGCTCTTGCACGAGTTTGTCTTTCTTCTGACATAAAAGAAAACCTTCAAAAATTCTAAAATCTCCAATTCTAAAGCCCAACACCAAATCTAATAGCTTAGAACTTGCCCTTTAAAATGAGACTAATTTTCGACCTTCCTGAGCTTAAATATTGATTTTTAACAGTTTTTGACAATTTTCTTTTCTTCAAAATGGCGATCGTAATTTCTCTATGGATAAAATTCCTAGGGTAGGCCTTCTTCTTGCTCTTCTCACCCTCTTTGTTAGTCGCATTTCAGCCTTTACTTCCTGGTTCACTAGGCCCCAGTTCATGTTCGCCAATTATCGCGATCTTTGGAGTGCTTGTTATGTTGATTGCAAGTGCAGAGCTATGACACTGATACATATGTCAGCCACCACAGGTATTCAAAACAATTCTTTTCTTTCATAGTTCCTTTCAAAGTCCTTAATTTAACAGAGTCCAAGTTTTAAATTTTCTTTTCCTCACCTCTCCTTCTTTGTAATTCGATCTTTCCCACCTTCCAATGTTATTTAGATTAGCTTAAAAAAGCCTCGGAGCGAGAGATTGTAATAAAGTACCTCTTAACCGCTATGAAGTTTAAACTTCGGTCTTCTCAGTTTTCAGATGTTTAACAGTTCCAAAAGAGAATGAGATCCTGACAGGCTTATGCCAATTAAATGGCTCAATAATCCTCCTTAGATGCTGGAAACGCCACCCTTCTTCGGTGGTCCTCAAAACCTCAAAAAGATCTCCTCCAAGACCTATTTTTAGCTGAGGTTAACCGTCTCAGAGTTGCTATACGTATCCTGGACAAATCTCTATCTGAGAAATGTAGGCAAAAAGCCAAAAGGAAGGCTTTTTACTACCCTGAACAGAGAATTAAGTTTCCCCTTATTCAGGAGACTGCAGCCCAACTGGATTCTCAGACCGGAAGCCATGTTCAAGCAAGCTCTTGATCTGTTGCAATTTAAACCAATTATATTTATATTGTAGTTTTTCAGCTGATTTTAATTCCACCTTTCCTCCATGTATTTTTATAATTGTTTGTATGATAACCACTTCTCTTCATTAATATTGGAATATAATTTTATTACTTCAGTTGGCACAATCCAAAGCAGTTTCCTTTCATCCCCATATCTTTTATATTTTGACCAGGTATTTAACAAATTGCTTCTTATATAGTGATGTGAGAAAAAACTGTCCATCTTTTTCCATAACACGTATAAGCATGCCAACCAAAGACATTTCCATGACCTTCTAGTACTAGTCGTTTTCTATTCAAGAATGTCATCCATTCTTTGATCTACACCAAACATATTGCATTATGGTAACTTTAAATCAGGCAGTTGTTGGATGTCATAGGAAATGACGTTATAGAAATAACGCGAGATTTCTCAACCATCGAAAATGAGACTTTTTGGCAAGAAAGGAAGGAAGTGGCCATTAAGAGAAGGAAAAACTGCAAGCCTCCTAGCCCTCTCTAGGACTTTAAATCATAGAGAAGTACTGGCGGTCATTAAAAGAAGGTCAAAAGTTTAAAAAAAAATTAAAAGTAAATGGGACTTTAAAAAATACTGGAGCTGGCAGATATCATCATTAAAAGGTGAAATCTATTAGACTATATGTTTTGAACTAATTTTGGAGCACTCCAGGACAAAAAGGAAAAACTTTTTAAAAAAGGGAACAGAAAAATTAATATATCGACTTAGGAGCTTCTGAGAACGGCGATTTTAGTCTCATCTAAAAGGGCATGACTTAATCTAGAAGACTGTGAAATTGGAAATTAATTTGGTGAGGTCAACTTCAAAGCCTATTTCAGCAATGGGCAGGCAGTGATGTCTGTGAATAAATGAGGAGCAAAGCAGATTTGTATGAGGGCTAGGTCACTTGAAGAAGCAAAAATGTCTAAATGGCAGGAAGCAATAGATGCCATGGAGGCAAGATTGGCAGAAGTAATAAAAGGTTCTGTAACAGAGAGTAAGAAGGAATTAAAAAAAAGACATTGAATCTAGTGCAGAGGTGATTAGAAGAGAATTTTAAAAAGAAATTGAGAATCTCAGGAAACACTCCCAAGCAGCATTAAAGAAAGTGCAGGAGGTTGGAGAAAAGGTGAAAGACCAAGACTCAAGAATTGACACAGTGGATTCCACTATAAAAAAATGCAGGAGAAAGCAGTGCTACAAGACTGTAAACTAATGGAAAATCAGATACGTCTGAGAGGGGTGCCTGAATCTAATGAGACTGATGTAAGGACATATATATTAAAAATCATTGCTGAGTTTTTGGGGGATGACCTTGATGAAACCAGTTATTTTTATGACTATATTTACAGGGTTAACTCAAAATATGCCAGAAAAAACAAATTACCAAGAGATGTGGTGGTAGGATTTGTGATAAGAGACATGGTGGGAAAGTTTCTAAGTAAACAATTTGAAAATGCACTGAAGGTGGATGGCAGTAGTGTAAGAATCATGAAAGAATTGCCAAGGAAAGTCATAAATGACAGGATATTATACAAAAAAATGACTGAAAAGCTGAGAAAATGAAATGAGATATAGATGGATACTTCCAGAGGGTTTAAGTTTTGAATATAAAGGAAAGAGATTTACAATTACAAGCATTCAAGAAATGACAAAGTTTTTGGATGAATATAAGGAATTTGGGGGTACAGATTAAAAATAGAAAATCATGATGGATTACAAATTAATATCTTGGAATGTAAATGTACTAAATTCACCACAAAAAAGAAGGGCAACATTTCATTGGATTGGGAAACAAAAATGCAATATAATTTGCTTACAAGAAGTACACATTAAACAAATGGATTACAAATTGTTATGGAATAAACAACTTGGTGTGGAATTTTGCTCATTGCCTAAGGAAAAGAAAAGGGGTGTTGTTTTTATGGCAAACAAGAATTAGACCCAAAACTGATTTTTAAGGATGATGATGGCAGATATATTGCGGTGGAAGTGATGTTGAACTATAAAAGAATTTTGTTATTGGGATTGTATGCCCCAAATGGAGCAAAAGACTCTTTCTTTAAAGACATTATGCAACAATTAGATTATTTTATTTATTTATTTATTTTATGATTTATATCCCGCCCTTCCCAACGAGTGGCTCAGTGACCTATGAGCAAATTATGATAATGGGAGATTTCAATGGAACAGTCAAAAATATTTTGGACAGATCTGGGGAAAAAATAATAACAAAGGAAAATTACCAAAGTCATTTTTTGAGTTAGTAAAACAAGAAAGTCTGGAAGATATATGGAGGGAATTTAACCCTAAAGAATGTGACTATACTTTCTTTTCAGCAAGGCATAATTCTTTCTCAAGAATTGATATGCTATGGATTACAAAAGATCTTGGATTTATGATGAAAAAAATAGATATTCTTCCTAAAGAAGGGGCAGAAAACCTATGAAACCCATGAAAAAGACTCTAAGATGGCGGATAAATGAAGATTTGCTACAGAAAAAGGAAGTAGTGGTGTCTCTGGAAAAGGAGACTAAGGCTTTCTTTCAAATAAATGAAAAAGAGGACATTCAATTTCAAACTGTGTGGGACGCATATAAAGCGGTAATGAGGGGTATTTTAATTACACTGAACAATAAAGATAAAAGAGCCAAAGACAAGCTAATGTTGAATATTCAGAAAGAGATTGGAAAAAAAGGAGAAGGAGCTTAAAAAGAGACCTTGGAAAAAGAAAATTATAAAGGAGATTACAATATTACAAAGTCAATTGAAACATTTGTTAAACAAAGAAGTGGAATGGAAGACTTCAACAGAAATCTTTTGAAGAAGCAAATAAACCTGGGAAATATTTGGCCTGGCAAATGAAGAAAAAAAGAGAGAATAAAATTATTAACAAAATAGTATTGGGAGGTAAGGACATTGTTGACCAGAAAGGAATCAAAAGAGAATTTTATAAATACTACGCCAAGTTGTTTAAAGGTCAAAAAGTGGACAAGGGAAAAATTGACGTATATTACAGAAAATTAAAGTAAACCCCCTAACAGAAAATATGGAGAAGGTATTAAATGAAGCAATTGATAGAGGAGAAGTAGAGGCGACAATTAATTCAATGAAATTAGGGAAAGCACCTGGTCCAGATGGCTTCGCGGCAAAAAGTTTATAAAGTGCTTGTGGAGGTGCTATCACCAAAACTTCAGAAATTGATGAGTACTATAAGAACAGATGGGAAAATACCTAACACATGGAAAGAAGCAGTTATCTTGTTGATACCGAAAGAAGACAGAGACGCCACGAACGTAAAAAACTATAGAACAATTTCACTACTTAATAATGACTATAAAATATATACTAGAATTTTAGCAGAACGCCTTAAACAGCATTTGAACAATTTTATCAAAGAAGAGCAAGCAGGATTTCTTCCCATTAGGTGTGGAAATCACAACAAAAAATATTGATTTGTATAAAAATAATTATGAGAAGCTTTGGTGTAAGATTGATAGAGATTTGATAAAATAGAACAAGCTGAATTTGTCTTTACTGGGCAGAATTTCTGCAATTAAAATCCCCAGGAGGCAAATTAGAGATAATATCAGAACAGTTATAGACATTATTGAATATTATGAGAAACATCTGGAAAACGAAGTAGCATTATTTTTTGCAGACGCAGAGAAAGCATTTGATAATGTGCAATGGGATTTTATGTTTGCAGTGATGGAGAAACTGAGACTGGGAGAAGATTTTATAAGAATGGTGAAGGCAATATATACTGAACAACAAGCAAGACTTTGTATAAATTCAGATTTGATGGAAAAAATGACAATTAGTAAAGGAACAAGACAAGGTTGTCCTCTATCTCCATTGATATTTATAATGACTTTAGAGGTTTTGCTTATGCAAATTCAAGAAGATAAGGAGATAGAGGGTCTAAAATGGAGAGGTTTTTCCTATAAATACAGAACATTTGCAGATGATGCAATGTTTATAAATAAAAATCCCACTCATGTAACACCATTGTTGCTTCATAAGATACAAGAGTATGGAGAACCGGCAGGTTTTTATATAAATAAAGAAAAATCGAAAATTTTGTGCAAAATATGTCAAAGAGTAAACAGAAAGAACTACAAAATTTAACAGAATGTGAAGTTACCTCTGAAGTAAAATATTTAGGTGTGGAAATCACAACAAAAAATATTGATTTGTATAAAAATAATTATGAGAAGCTTTGGCGTAAGATTGATGGAGATGTGATAAAATGAAACAAGTTGATTTTGTCTTTACTGGGCAGAATTTCTGCAATTAAAATGAATGTCTTACCATGAATTATGTTCCTGTTTCAAACAATTCCAATAGTGAAGGATAATAAACAATTTAATAAATGGCAAAGGAAAATTTTGGAATTTGTATGGGCCGGGTAAAAACCAAGAATTAAAATGAAAATTTTGATCGATGCAAAAGAAAGGGGCTTAATATCCCAGTTTTAGAGATTATGTTGTCATCCAATAGAAGCAGGGCATTTTCTGTTTATGACATCTTTCCATAGAATAAAATTAGAGTCCAGTGCCACCTTTAAGACCAACACTATTTTATTCACGGTATGAGCTTTTTTGTGTACGCACACTTCTTCAGATATAATGAAATGGAAGAAAACCATTCAAATTTATAGACAGAGGCTAAACAGCAAATTAATATATAACATAATGGAAGGTATTTTGAGACAAAACAGGAATAACAAGATATGTTTATAGGGTCAACAGCTGTATGGATCCAATTAAAGGGAACTACATTTGAAGCAATAAATATTTCAGAATAGAAAACAAGTGTGTAAAAGAATCCTTTCTAATTGTGGGAGTGAACTGAGTCTCATTTATGACACCCCATTCATCTCTTCTCAAGCTTGAAGGTAATAAACAGCATTTTTTTCTTTTTTTTGGAGTGCTATGAAGGGGAATATATTTCAAATTTCATTGCATTGCATTACAACCATTGTATGTTGTTCTAAATATTATATCAATATATTGTTCTTTATGAGTATATTGTCAGAAAAATCTGTTCCTATATATTGCATTGCATTAAAAAATGCATAAAAGTACAAAGGATGTATAGTCCTTCTTGGTGAGAATGTTCCCTCTTAATTAAATCCATACAGCTGTTGACCCTATACACTTAAATTGTTAGTGCTGTTTTGTCTCAAAATATCTTAGAAATAAATTCTATTTATGGACTTCAGGTCCTGTATTAATTCTAAATGCTGATAAATGGACTTGGAATGGGAGTAACTCTGTTTAGGAATGCACTGCAAATTATTTGCTGCTTTCCTATTCCAGACTGCAGTCTTACCTAGACATACAAGGAGTGAGTCCTGTTTACATAAATGGTTTAGCTTTGCATCAGCTGGGATACAAGAGTATGCTGTCACTCCCTCCCACCCAGTGATCCTTTCCATTACGTTATGCCCTGAAAAGTTGTTGTAGATACAATGCATGAGGAACTGATACCAGAAAGTAAAATTGGCAGTAACCTGTCTATTCTCCCATAGTTTGTCCCTAGTTTGAATGGGGTTGAAATCAATAGGCTTAGGCTGGGCTACCTCTCATAGGATTATCCTGTTAATCTCATAAAAATTTAAACAGTTTAAATGCCATTTTGACTTCAGCTAAGATGTATTGATTCATATGACTGCTGAGGTTCTGAATTACCTTGTAATGTATACATTGTTAAAAAAATCTGTTCAACAACCCTTAGATACTGGTCTGATTATTCAATGCAGTACTTTCAGCATGGGATAAGCAAGGATATATTGAGCTATGATCTGGGTTGTGGTTGAAACATCAGACTCTCCATTTTTCATGAGGAAACTAGTTTTCCTTCAAATATTGTAGTGGGATACTTAAGGCAGCCTTTCATTATTATATTGGAAGAGTACCTAAGACAATTTTCATAAAACAAGTTTTGCCATTAAAGTTGTTACAGTGGTACAGTACTGCTATGAAGTTCATTAACTTGGTGTATGTGGAGTCTGAAGAAAACTCCTGAAATACCATTAATACATGCACATTTGTTTCTGCTTATTGCTTCCTTATATTGTCTGCTCAATATTGCTTTCAGATATAATGCGGCTCCCATCCAGAAGCAGGTTGCACAGCCTTACTTCTGGGGGCTGTTTTGCCTCCTCGCAAGGAGGAGGAGTGGGCAGAGCATCAGCAGAGGTGGGGGTGGAGCAGGCATGCCTAGAGGCGGGTTCTGCTCCCTCTCAGTCTTTGCTTGTGCTCGGCCCTCCCCCCCCCCTTGAGGCAGTGTGGGCGATTGCTGGTTGCTTAGTTTTTGGGGACTGGGGAGAAATTTTTTTGCCTCTTCTGTTTTGGCTGTAGGAAGTGGTGTTTTTCGCCTACCTCACACTGCTTATAGAAGGGATTGTGGAATTGGCTGGGGTGTGGCTGGTTAAATAGGTTGGTCACTTTTAGGTTGGCTGGGTTTTTGCCTAAACTTCCATTATGCAGCTCGGTGAGCACCTGTAGCACCCCAGTTTTGGGGCACGGGGTCTTGCGAAATTATTCCTGGACCACGCGGGATGGTTGAGTGATGAAGTGGACTGCCTTGGGTTTGCATGGATTGATTCGCCTGTTAGCCGTGTGGTTGGGGGTTGGAACTCCAGGGCATAACCTTCTCTAGGCCACCTGGGTAAGAGTCATGTATTTTGGCCAGACTTAGGGGCAGGGTGGGTCACCCATTATGCGGCAGCGGAGGGGTATTTCGTCCCCTGGCCCTGCCGTGCTGCCTGTTATGTTATAGCCCTTGTATTAATGTAATAAAAGAAGAAAGTGGCCATTTAGTACCCAAACTCTTGTGTCTGACTCTTCCTTCCGTCTGGGGGGGGGCGGCAAAAAAACAAGTGGCTGTTAAGAGAAAGAGGCTGCGTTCAGTGGTGGAGCATCTGCTTGGCTTGCAGAAGGTCCCAAGTGTTCAATCAATTTTTTCACCACTTTTGTTTTGGCTGTAGGAAGTGGTGTTTTTCGCCTACCTCACACTGCTTGTAGAAGGGATTGTGGAATTGGCTGGGGTGTGGCTGGTTAAATAGGTTGGTCACTTTTAGATTGGCTGGGTTTTTGCCTAAACTTCCGTTATGCAGCTTGGTGAGCACCTGTAGCACCCTGAGTCTGCTTGCAGAGAGGGCAGGATAGAAATTTAAAGTAATAAATAAATAATTCCATCATCCCCAGTTAAAATGAACTGTTAGTAGCTGATGTGAAGGAGCACAACCTGAAACACTGGGGAGCCACTGCCAGTCTGAGGAGACAATACTGACCATGATCTTTTTTCTTCAGCTATTTAAGCATGTTATTATGCTGTAACCTGTTATAATGAAGAGGTTAGAAACATATAACTGCTCTCCTCTTCAGACTGAGAAAATCAAAACATTTTACAAGTGAGTAATTGAAATACTCAGCAACACAGTTAGCTAGATATATGCTGTTGCTTTTCAAAATACCTTCCAGAATGTATGACTTCTCATTATGTTTCCTCCGTTTTGTATACTATAAATAAATTCATGTGAATTGAGGGTATGGTTTACAAGGTCATAACTAAAGCCAAATGATAAAGCTTGTCTTAAATTGTGTGCATTTGAAAGCCAATATGAGGCTCTAAATTATGTATATGCTATTTATTGAAACTAATCATAATATTTATATATGTACATAGGCATTTGCTTAAAGTAATAAGGGTGTTATAAGCAGCACAACCCATGCTCGTATTCTGCATATGAATGGTTTAGAAGCCAATTCTTTGTTCACCATAAATTTGAATCTAATGGACCAATCCTAGGGATTGTTAGGTCCTGAAACTAGAAAAACAGGGCATAATTGGGCTCACATATAGCATTGTTCATAGCATTATTACAAAATAATCAACTAGGCAGGTAAAGTCACAGATCTGTACATTTTAAAGGAGTCCTGTCCTGCACCAGAGTAGACTTTGATAAAAAGCAGTTTGGCCCATGTGGGCCAGGCAACATTTTTTTCTTTGTTCTGGAAAAAATAAAGGAAGCTGTTGTCACCCCAAGATAGCTTTACAGCTTCTCTGTGGATACTAGCATGTTGAATGAGGGGAGGAGGGCTTGGTGCTAGGAGCAATCTTTACCTGGAGCAGGATGTTCAATGCATGTGTGATTTCAGGGCAGATGGGAGCTGGAAGACATGGAGATAAATGACCTATTTGTGTTGGCCAAAGTGTTACCTTTTAACAGGGCATTCCCAGGGACCTTGAATGAGGCAGTGGTCTGTCCTCTCCTGAGAAACCATCTCTGGACACTACGGTCCTAGCAAACTACTGCCCAGTTTCAAACTTGCTGTTCCTGGGCAAGGTAGTGGAGAGGGCAGTGGCATCACAGCTTCAGGCTTTCTTGGAGGATGTTGTTGTCCTGGATCCCTTCCAGTCCGGCTTTCGCCCTGCCCATGGGACGGAGACAGTTTTGGTCACCTTGGTGGATGATCTCCAGAGGCATCTGGATCCAGGTGGTTCGGCACTGCTGATCCTTGATCTTTCAGCAGCGTTTGATATGGTCAACCATGAAGTGTTGGCCCGCGGCCTCGCCAACACAGGGATACGGGGCTGACTTTTCAGTGGCTGGTCTCCTTTCTCCAAGGTTGGAGACAGAGGGTGGTGCTTAGGGGTGAACTATCCCAGCGGCACCCATTACAATGTGGTGTGCTGCAGGGAGCAATTCTCTCCCCAATGTTATTTAACATCAACATGCGCTCCCTTGCCCAGATCATCCGGAGGTATGGGCTGGGTTGTCATCAATATGCAGATGACACCCAGCTCTATCTGCTGATGGATGGCCACCCAGATTCAGCCCCAGAGGAATTGGGTAGGGCATTGCAAGTCATGGCTGGTTGGTTGCAACAGAGCTGGCTGAAACGGAATTCATCAAAGATGGAGGTGCTGTGTCTAGGTTATAGGGGACTGGGATTAGAGATCGGGCTCCCATCCTTTGATGGGGCCCCATTGATGCCCACAGCAAAGGTAAAGAGCTTGGGGGTATTTCTGGATGCCTCTTTAACTATGGAGGCCCAGGTTATCACCACTGCCAGATTGGCCTTTTTCCATCAGAGGTGGGTCAGACAGTTGGTCCTGTATCTTGACCCCCACAACCTGGCCACAGTAACCCATGCAATGGTCACTCCCAGGCTAGATTATTGTAACTCTCTCTATGTGGGATCCATCCTGTGTTGTGTGAACTGCACTGGCTACCCATTGAGTACCGGATCTGGTTCAAGATGTTGGTACTTACCTTTAAAGCCTTATATGGCCAGGGGCCAGCATTCCTTCGAGACCGCCTCTCCCTGTATGAGCCCCGTAGGTCCTTACAATCAGCAAACCAACAACTTTTGGTAATACCTGGCTCCAGAGACGTCCATCTGGCCTTGACAAGGGCCAGGGCCTTTTCAGTCCTGGCCCCTGCCTGGTGGAATGAGCTCCCCCTGGAGATCCGGGCCCTGTGGGATCTGCTTCAATTCTGCAGGGCCTGTAAAACAGAGCTCTTTCACCAGGCTTTCAGTTGAGGCAGTGGGTGTCACTTGTTACCAGCCTCCCCCCTTCCATTCCATCCCTTGTTCCATCCCAGCGCTACAAGATCTGCTGAACTTGGACAATAGGACACATCTGTGAGGCAGAATTCTGCCACCTTAATCTTTGTAATCTTAGATTTTATATTTTTTAAATTGGTCTTTTACTGTTTTTACTGTTGACTGTTTTTATGGTGTAACCTGTCCTGAGCCTGTCCTACGGGATGGGAAGCTAAAATCAAATAAAATAAATAAATAAATGGTGTTGGGAACACCTAGAGTGACCATTCTGGGGAACTTCAACATCCATGCTGAGAATACCTTGCAGCAACCAGTCCAAGATTTTATAGCTTCTTTAACTTTTATAGCTTCTTGGACTTCTCTCAAATTCTGTTGGTCAGCTACATGAAAGAGGTCGCTGTCAAGATCTCTTGCCATTTTACTGTTTTGCCATCTTGCTGTTCTGTTATAAAACACCTGCTATACATACTGGGAAAATGAAAGTATTTAGGCCCTCTAACACTGTCTAACCGTCAAGGTCATCACTATTGTTAGAGTGTTTTGCTAACGACTATTGTAGTGTGCGAATGAGTTAAGTTCAAAACACAATTTAGTGTTTTGAACTTATCTCGCGGCAGAAAGTTAGGCGTGCATGTAACGGCTAGCTGCTTCTATTCATATTCACCCACCTGTGAACTGCCTCAATTTTGCCACTGGCCAGGCCAGTGGCACCATCCTGTCTTACAATAAACACTAATCTTGATGAAATGGAGAGTTGTTATTATTGAAGATAGTCATAGACTTGACAGTCACATCTTGATCTTAATCTTTTGCACTGAGCTTTTGAGGGAAGGTCTTGTTTCAGAGTTGGAGATCTGGTTTGAACCATGGTCTGACCAGTGTTTATTCAAGGTGTAAAGAAGCAAACTTCCTCTTGGCATTTTAAAAGTCTCCTCCCCTTTCTCTAGGCAGAACATGGCTCAGAAGTCCACCAATAGCTTTACAGGCTCACCTCTAATGGTTTAGACAAATGGAAGGTCAAGCCTCCCCCTCCTCCCCTCTTCTCCAGTCAGAGAACAGAGTTTGGAGGACTGGAAGCTAGAACAGCTCCAGGGATAATCTCCCAGAAGTGGCTGGAGGAAATGCATCTCTGACCTGGCCTGACTAGGTCAGGTGGGAGGGGGGAAAAGAGATGATAATACTTCCCTGCTACAGGGTGAAATAAAGTGAGTTCAGCCAGCTCTGAATCAACCAAGAACACTTTATTGCCAGAAGACGCAGTCACAGAACAACACAGGCGAAACTGTGCCTATACAATCTAGCTATGGTTAACCATGCCGCCCTCCAAGCAGGCAATAGTTACTCCTATTGGCTCACTCCAGAATCCTACATTTGCATCTCTTTGTTACAAATTGTTACATGCCTAGCATCCTGTTTGACCAGTTCTTCCAGGCTTCAGGATCCTGGTTTGCAAGGAGTGCGTGTCTCAAGCTCAGGCAACTAGAAACCCAGTAAAACACAATACATAACAGAGGGTCCAGTTAAAATGGTCTGCCCATGGAGGCTCATGGATTCTACCAGACTCCAGAATGCTCTGGGAGATTTTAGGATTCTTAACATGAGCTTCATTGAAGATGTGGCAGAACCTTGGGATGTGAATGTCCTTGAAACTATCAACAAGGTTACCCCTAATCAACCACTCTCATCCATGGGGCAGAACCCAGCCCCTTGTTTATCGCAGAAGTATGTGACCTGAAGAAAATCTGAAGACATCTACAATGATACTGGCAGAAAAAAACATACTAAGAGTGATAGATCATGATATACAGCACATTAGAAGAGATGATGAGAGTTGCAAAGAAATGTTGCTTCTCTTCTACTGTTGTATCAGCTAGTTCATGACCAACCCAGTTGTTCAAGGTAGTTTAGCATCTGCTGACTCCTAAATCTGAACTTTTATTGAATCAGAAACAATAGTGATATTTTTGCTAAGTTTTTTAAACTGATAAAATATCACAAATATGCACTGATCTGGATGCTAGTTGTAACAAAGGCCAGTCAGAAGAAATGCCTAATACATTGCCTGGTATGTTTATGAAGCATTTTGACTAAGATTTCACAATGGATGTTTGCAAGATCCTGGGATCTGTTAAGGCTATTACTTGTGTCCTAGATTCTTGTCCATCCTGGCTTCATCATGTAAAAAATAATGTAAGAACCATATCAAGGAACCTTTGATACAGTAGATCATGCCATCCTATTGAGGCATTTGGAGACAGGAGTAGGTATCAGGTTATATTTTTTGGACAGGTTCAAATAATTCTTCATGGACTAGTCTCAATGAGTTGCCATTGAAAGCCAGTTATCATTGTGGGACCTATCCTGTGGGGTTCCACAGGATACAGTACTATTACATTCCCTACATAAAGTCATTAGGACAATTTTGAGATTGGCTGCTACCAACATGCTGATGTCATGCAGCTCTACATCTCCTTATCTAACTTTTTTGGTGATGCAGTAGAAGTTCTGAATTACTGTCTGCCTGCTGTGGTCAAATGACAAAGAGTGAACAAACTGAAACTAAATCCTAACAAGACAAAATTAATGCTGATTGGGAAGATGAAGACCGAGTTAATGCTGATTGGGAAGATGAAGATCTTTCTTTATGTGCGAGGGGGTTTTTTTTGTGTGTGCGTGCCTGGAAGTCATAGCTGATTTCTGGCAACCTGTAGTGGGGCCTGAATGTTCAGAGAACTGGCTTGATATTGCCTGCCTCTGTATCCCAGCTCTGGTAATTCCTTGGAGGTCTTCGATTCCAGTATTTACTCACTTACTTACTTATTTAGTTACTTTGGATTTATATGTCACTCACTCCCCAAGTGGACTCTGGTTGGCTAACAGTTATGGTAAAAACAATTTGAATTACAGTTTTAAAATGATAAAAAAGATGTATAAACAATTTAAAACTAAACATTTGGTGCTATGGAAAATATTTTTAACATAGGCGGATCAGATTATTTTGATACCTCTTCTGTTAATTTGTTAGTGGTTCTACAGATAGTATTGCTCAGTGGCATAGTAGTGGCAGCCTCATCCCACATTAGTTGTTGTAGGCCTGTCAAAAGAGTTCAATTATACAGGCCTAGCAGAATTGGGAGAGGTCCCGCAGGACCCTTATGGCCTCTGGGAGAGCATTCTATAGTGTCGGTGCTGCCACTGAGAAGGCCCTGGCCAGCGTAGAGCTTAGTCTGGCCTCCCTTGGTCCAGAGATGGATAGCAAATTTTGGACTCTTGGACACAGTGCTCTCTGGGGTGTATATGGGGAAAGGCAGTCCCTTAGATAGACAGGTCCTCAGTCATATAGGACTTTAAAGGTCAATACCAACACTTTGAAATGGATTCATTACACAATAGGCAGCTAGTGCAGCTCTTTTAGCACTGGTTGAATGTGCTCCCATCGAGGCAGCTAGTGCAGCTCTTTTAGCACTGGTTGAATGTACTCCCATCAAGGGAGCCCCATTAGCAACTGTGCTGCAGCATTCTGCACTAGCTGCAGTTTCCAAGTCAGAGTCAAAGGTAGCCCCATATAGAAGGCATTGCAGTAGTCTATTCTCGAGGTGACTGTAGCATGGATCACCATTGCTAAGTCAAGGTGCTCCAAGAAAGGAGCCAACTGCTGTACCCGCTGCAGATGGAAAAAGTCAGACTTGGCAGTGGTTGCTACCTGGGCTTCCATAGTCAGAGAGGACTCCAGGAGCACTCCCAGGCTCCTGACCTTTAGGGCTGAAATTAGTAGTACCCCGTCAAAAGCTAGCAAGGGAATCTCCTTTCCCAGGCCATCGTGATTCAGGTAGAGAACCTCCATCTTCGTCGGATTTCAGTTGACTCAGTCTGAGCCAGGATGTCACAGCTTGTAGTGCCAGGTCCAAGTTGTCCGAGGTGCAGTCGGGTCAGCCACCCATCAATAGATACAGCTGGGTATCATCTGCATATTGATGGAACCCTAGCCCTGACAATCTGAGCAAGAGGGTGCATGTAGATGTTAAATAACATCAGAGACAGAACCACCACGTGTGGCACACCCCGTATGAATGGATGCCTCTGGGACGATTCTTCCCCTATCACTACACTTTGTCCCCAACTTTGGAGGAAAGAGGCCAGCCATTACAAGGTGGACCCCCAAATTCCCACGTCGACGAGACGGGTAGACAGCAGCTGGTGGTCAATGGTTTCAAATGCGGCTGACAGATCCAATAACAGCAGCACCGCTGAGTCGCCTCGATTCAGATAGTGCAGGAGGTCATCTATGAAGGCAACCAAAACCGTCTCCATTCTGTGACCTGGATGAAAGCTTGCAGAAGCGTCATCCAGAAACCCCTGTAACTGAGTCACTAGAGCCCACTCTATGGCCTTGCCCAAAAAGGGTAAATTTGACACCGCCTGATAGTTCACCAATTCGGTTGGGTCTGCAGATGGCATTTTAAAGAGGGGGTGAGCCACAGCCTCTTTAGGAGGTGTGGGAAAGATTCCTTCTAAGACAAATCTGTTGATAATCACCTGTAGTGGTTCATGTAGCATCGCCTGGCTAGCTTTCACTAACCAAGACAGGTATGGATCCAACCCACAGGTGGTAGGATGCACAGTAACAAGGATCCTGTCAACTTCTTCCAGGCTGAGTGGAGTGAAGGAATCCAAAAAAGGACCAGAAGACGTACTCAATGCATTGAGTTCACTCACTGTATCAAATGTGGCAGGGAGGTTATGTTGGAGTGATGAGACCTTATCTGCGAAAAAACTTGAAAAAGCCTTGCAGTCTATTTCCAGTTCCCTAGCATTTGGTATATCTTGTGACAAGGTTGTTAGTGATTATACTAAATAATTCTGCAGGGCGTGAGGTCACAGACGCAATCCGAGTTGCAAAGTAAACCTTCTTTGTGGCCCGGACTGCCATCCCATAGGTCAGCATAAATGACCTATAGGATGTTCTTGCTACTTCATCATAAATACATCATCACTGCCTCTCTAGTTGTCTTAGTCACTGCTTCATTGATTGTAACTTCAGGGTGTACCATGGCACCAATCAAGAACGAGGATAAAGAGAATGCCGGGGAGCTATCTTATCAATAGCTGCAGAGAGTAGGTTATTCCAAATCTTCGCAAACTCATCCGAGTCACCCAAGGGCCAGGGATCCTGCAAGGCCATCTGAAACCACATAGGGTCCATCTGACTTCATGGGTGAGCTAAAGCCTGCTTGCCACCTAAACAGGGTAGGAATGGGATATTCACAAGGGCCTTGAGGGCATAGTCTGACCATAGCACGGCATCCACAGCGATCCAGTCCACTACAACTCCCAGTTAAAAAATAAATCTAGCGAGTGCCCTGGCTGATGTGTGGAGGTTGTTATATATTGGGAGAGTCCTAGAGCTGCCATGGATGACACTAGGTCCACCACCCAGCTAGAGGTTGCATCCTCAGCATGGACATTGAAGTCATCCAAGACTATACTTGCCAGGGTTGGCCCTGCTTAGCTTCTGAGATCTGATCCGATAAGGCTTGCCTGGGCTATCCAGGTCAGGGCTTGGGAAGGTGAAGATCTTGAAGGACATTGTACTTTCTGCTTTCAGTAGGGTTCAGCTGACCCTCACTAACTTGGTTAAGGGCCTAGGATTTATACTGGACCCAAGATTACTGCTGGAAAAACAAATTAATGCTGTTATTGCTGTGAAAAAAAAATCTTCACACGGTCAATCTGGTTATGTGAGTCTCAGTGAGAAAGGCAGACTATAAATAATGTAAATACATATAAAACAATATTTATTTCTGCATAAAGGACAAGATGGCAGGGATGAATCACAACAGTTTTGTGTCCTTGCAGTCTGTCTCTCTCTCTAAGCATAATGTCCCTTACCAGGTATAAGACTTGGCACAGCAATAATGAAAATAATAATATATTATTGTTTTTATTATTAATATTTCAGTGTTTGATTTTGCTTTGGTAGTATAATGCAAGCATAACAAACAGAAGTACCAATTATTGCCAATTGGACTATATTGGATTTTGTAATCAAATAGCATTTTTTCTTTCTTTCAGCTTCTCACTAGATGGAATCCCATTTCAGTAAGACTTTCAGTGGGCAGTCAAATTACTTTTTTTAAAAGCAGCTCATTCCTAATATTAGTCACACTTATTTACAGTTGACGGTTTCACTTGACTTGCCAGCCCCCAGGTCCCAGTGAGGGATCCTCTGGTTTTGAAGGTTCCTCCCCACTGCCAGCCAGCTGGCTGCTGGTGGGAAAGCCCCACCCCAACAGTCATGTTGTGCCTTTAAATCTTGGTGGGTTTACAAGAACCTTGCAAACTGCTTGTGTTTGGGGCTGTGTGAGTGCCTTTTAATCTCAGCAGGAGAAAAGCCACATGGGTGAAGTGAGCAGGCAGAGCCACCTGGCTCTTCCCCCTAAGTGTTTGAAGTATGTGAGAAAGGAAGAGAAGCTAGCACAGTTCCTCTGTTTGTTTTGCATTAGTTTCAAAAGTTGTGTCTATAGTAAAATGGAGTTAACTAGAATCTGATTATGGAATGGAGGAAAACTCCACCCTTGGACTGCTCCATTTCATTATCCTTGTTATTCTGAAAACATTGATTGAAATACAGCAGATTATTACATTCAGCAACTCCCATGTGTAAATTGCCCAAATGCATTCACAAAAGTATGTGCTTGCAAACTGTTTGTGCTTATTTTGGCTGCTTTGTGTGTGTGTATGTGTTCACTTTCATTTAGTGGAAGTACAGCTGTTGGAGAAATGATTGTATTTTGGGGAAGTGCATTGCTGTATATTTATTTTAGGGAATGGTAAAGTCTCATATATACATATGAACATATATGAAGCTGCCTTATACCGAATCAGACCTTCGGTCCATCAAAGTCAGTATTGTCTTCTCAAACTGGCAGCGGCTCTCCAGGGTCTCAAGCTGAGGTTTTTCACACCTGTTTGCCTGAACCCTTTTTTGGAGATGCCAGGGATTGAACCTGGGACCTTCTGCTTCCCAAGCAGATGCTCTACCACTGAGCCACCGTCCCTCTCCAGGCTCCACCTCCAAAGTTTCCAGGCTCCACCCCCCCAAACTCCCCAGGTATTTACTTAGTTGGACCTGGCAACCCTAGGTTTCACTGATCTCAAAAGCACAAGGAAATAGACTGTTATAGGCTAAAGACATTTAGAACTAAATACATACTAAGCACATCTGATGTACAAAAAAAAAATGGTAGAAGCAAATGCAAAGTTCCAAGCATTATTGTACCATGGTTGCTGCAGCTTGTCTTTATTTAGTGATGAGCAGGTCTTGGATTCAGTGGAAGTTCACAGGAACACAGCTCCTAAACCTTTCTGAGAGTCCCACCTCCTCCTTCTGAGAATTCAACCTCCTTGTCCATTGAATAGTATGTGCAGCTGCATAACAATCCCTGGATGAGCTCCACCACCTATTTTTTTCTACAAAGACCCCGGTGATAAGGCTCTGCACTCTTCATTGTAGTCTCTCCTTCAGCTGTGCAACACAATTAGCTTGTATAAGCTATCTGATGAAATTGATGGTAAGCCTATAGCTCTAGATATAACCCTAGCCAGGAATTAATTTTAGTGGAGAATCAACATGAAGATAAAAGGTAATGAGTGAATGGCCTCACTGTTACTTCCAATAGTAAACTGTTGGTAATTCCTATTGCCACAGCTACCTCTCATCTATAGTTTCCTAATAGTTTGGAACAGGCAACTGGGAGGCAAGATAACCCCCAGAGCAGAATTGGAGCACTACAGCAAGTTGATAATTACATTTTTTTTGTAAGTCCATCTTGATATAACTTTCTGATACAATCTGCTATTTTACTATTTTGGCTTCACATTTTCTAGGCAAAATTTATGTAGTTAATTGCTCTTTTTTTAAAAAAAATCACTTGATATGTATGTTGCCAACAAAAGTTCCAAATGAAACCTAGAAGACAGATGGCCTGTTAATGTTAACTTAATAGAAACTAAACCTTTAATCTCTTAATTTATCACTTTTGGTTTCTAAAAAACTGAAAAAAAAATAAATTGTCTGTAGCTGAATTAAAACAGGGGGAAAACCTTGTAAATATTATTGTAAAAGTTTTGTACTTTTGGCAGAATATATAAACTCCCTGAAGAATTATAATGTAAAGAGACAGTTTTCAGATGTTCTAAGGTGACAGAATGAGAACTGACTTTCATTCTGACCTGGATTTCTTTTTTTAGAATAAGTTTAAGGTGGTTTCCACTCAGGGATGGGCTTCTGTAGTTTTGCCATTTATGGTGCAGCTGCTGATAAAGCACAGGGCTTCCACTTGTCAGATTGTAATGAAAACCTCTCTTAAAGGGTATTGTGGATTTTCAAAAAAATTAATTATATATTATATTTGGTGGTTTTGATTTCTGGGCTGCTTGCCAATTTTTATTTTTCCAGCAGTGTTTTGGTTATGTGTGACCTTGGAAGGAGTTGTCCTAATCTCCTTCTAATTAATAGTTATCCTCAGCTGTCTTGGGTTCATTAGTTCTTCCAGAGTGCCCATTTTTGGTTTGTCATTAGCCAACTGAGGGGGATTTATACTGTTCCCAAAACCGTTTGAGATATACACTGTCTTTTTGGCAAGAAGCCGTCCTGCTTCCTGGCTGGTGTTTATGGTGAGATGTAAGTCTTATTAGTTAGTTATATTTTAGAACGTTATTGTTTTCCTTGCACCAGTCTGTTTTAAACTACCTGCCAGCTCAATAAAGTAATATTTTTGCTTATCTTTGAGTTGTGCTGCCTTGTCTGTCACTGTAAAGAAAACGCCTTGCTCTGCCTCGAGCCAGAGGGGAGTTTAGGTTGTTACACAGATTTCCTCACAGTTTCCCTGCTCTGATCTCTCAACAATGATCACTCTACTCCCTTGGACCACCAGGACTTTTGCATTTTTTAAAAACAGCACTAGAATATTGTTATATCAATACACAAGCTATAACAATAGATCTAACAGGTTCTCTGAACTCATTTTTTTTAAAAAAAGTCTTTTAACCTCTTCCGTTATGGACATGCCTTTCCCCTTATACTAGCTGTAAAAGGTAAGCAGCAAGAGACTTTCCTACTTAAAATGAAGGTTAAGAATTCAAAGCACTTGTTACACATATTGTTAGAATGGCATATTGATATAACAAAATTCTGGTGCCATTTTTAAAAAACTGAAAGCCCCAATGGTAGAGGTAAAAAATTATTGCCTGAGGGACATTGCCACTCACACAGCAACAAACCTTTCCAACAATCTGGAGATAAGAGGTTTGAGAAAAAAAAGAGAAAAAAGGTAGACAACCCCTGAGTGGTGTGTATTCACAGGGATATTCTGCCTGAACCCATCCCATTGTTTGCCATTTAAGCCAGATCAATGATTTTTCAGCCATTTCCACCCAGGTTTTGTGCCCTGAGTTCACAGCCAATTCAGGAAGAGGGCTGGAGCTACATTCTACCTTCAAAATGGTTCCACATTTCACCCCTTTTGATAGGGTTGCCAAGTCCAACTCAGAAAATACCTGGGGACTTTGGGGGTGAAACACAGTTCTCCTGAATATAGTCTTCATTGCCTCATTCTCTCTCTCTCTCTTGCCTTCAGAGGATTCCCCAGCAGCTGCACTAAATGAAAGTGAAATTTGTCATACCACCAAAAATCCCTTGTCAGGCTTTGGTAGCATTTCCAAGTATTGCTTTATTAATGGACACACAAATATACACACTCACACTGACAAAGCAGCCAAAATAAACAAAAACAGTTTACAAGTCATACTTTTGTGATCTCACTTGGGCAATGGTTTTATTTGCTTGACTTATGGGAGTTGCTTAATGTAACAATCTGCTATATTTCAACTAACTTCTTCAGACTAACGCAAGCAAAGGAAAGTAAGGAAGAGAGCAGTCCAGGGGGTGGAGTTTTCCATTATTCCATAATCAGGTTCTAGTTAACATTTTACTATACAAACGACTCCTGAAACACATGCAAAATAAACAGGGACTGTGTTCTTTTCCTCTCTCACATGCTTCACTCATGGGGAAAAGCCAGGTGGCTCTGCCTTGCTAGCCCCTCCTTCAGCTTTTGTCCTGCTGAGATTTAAAGGGACACACACTTTCCAAAACACAAACAGTTTGCAATGTGCTTGTAAACCTGCCAAGATTTAAAGACACATCATGGCACGCTGGCCAGCTGACTGGTGGGGGTGGTGTCAAGTACCTTGCCATGATTTCTGTGTAACATGCCATATTGCGTTGCTTTTGCTTTAGCCTTGCTTATCTTTGCAACATATTAGCAAGAATTCTTCCATCGACCAAAAGTTTGTAAGCAACCTGCAAGAAGAAGAGTCTGGACAGTTGGGAGTGGGATCTCATTAGTCCACACTTGCTGTCTGCTTTTTGCTTGAAATTGTAACCGTTCTTTTACCAGGTATAAGAAAGGACCAGAGTTTTGCCTGACAGTCTTTGCAAGGCCTGCCTTACCTCCAGATCTGTCAGTGAATAATAAACTTCCATTTATGAAGTGGACTGTCTTTACTGAACTGTGGGGGACTTGACAGGTGGAGCCTTTAAAACTGGGAGATCCCTCACCTGGACTTGGGGACTGGCAAGCCTACCTTTTGAACCCTTTAATGCTCTTTTTTCTTGAGTGCAGCAAAGCAGCAACATCTTTTTGTGTGCAGCAAAGTAGCAATATCTTCATCTGTGAAGAGGAAAATTGGAAATGCGTTAGAATACAAGGGGTAAGGAAGAAAGCGAGGAGGGGGGCTTTGGAGGTTATCCCCAATTGCTGCCACTTGTGTCACTGTTGCTTCCACTGTGGAGGTGACTTTTTTCCTGTCCAGTTTAGACAAATTCCAAATCTCCAAAGTCCACCTCCTTGCTTTCTTCCCTCCTCCTTGTATCCTCTACATAGGGCTGCATTTGAAGATGGTTCACAGCTTCAACTAGTTGAAAATGCAGCACCAAATACCCAGCCATCTCGAATACATACCTCTTCTGTTATTACCTTTCAGCTTAATTCAGAGTCCAATCCACAGTGCTAACTTTGACCTTTAAAGTAATAAACACTTTGGCTCCACAGTAAGGGACTAACTTTTCCTTTATCAATCTGACAAAACCCTGAGATCAATAAATGTTGTTGTTCAGTCGCACAGTCAAATCCGACTTTGCGGCCCCATGGACAAAGTCATGCCAGGCCCTCCTGTCTTCTACCATCCTCTGAAGTCTGCTCAAATTCATGTTAGTTACATCAGTAACGCTGTCCAGCCATCTCATCTTTTGACGTCCCCTTCTTCTTTTGCCTTCTGTCTTTCCCAGCATCAGGGTCTTCTTCAGTGAGTGCTCCCTTCTCATTTGTTGGTGGCCAAAGTATTTGAGCTTCAGTTTTAGCATGAAGATCAATGAATAAGAACCTGCAAAAACTTGCATCATCCGAAGTAAGACTGGAAGACATTTTTTGGAGGGCCTTTTTAACAGCTGTCCTCTTGTAGAAAAGTCAGCCTAGTTAGATCTCAGCTGTGGCTAATTTAAGATATCAGCATTTTTCACACTTCTCTCCTCTGTTTTAGTTAGAAGGTATTTATTTATAAGTACAGGCATATAAGGTTTTCTTTGTAGTTGAGAACTCTAAAAAAGGGGTTTTTTTCCAATAGCATGGAGAGAGAGGTACTTACAATTAACATGTGCAGTGCTGGGGAAGCAGAACTTGCTGATATAATCTGAGTCCATGATCATTTATTCTATTTCCTTAGAAAATCTAAAAAGTGCTGAAGTAATAAGAAAATAGCACTGGAGTATTTTCAAATATTTTACATTTGCATGTAAGCTTTATCAGTTGAGAAACCAGCTGAAGAATTTTCAGTCTTACCTTGGAAGTAACATAAAATATTATGTTATATATTTAATAGAAAGTATGAAAGTATAGAATATAACATGAAAGCTGCATGCATTTGGAAATGGTTGCTTGTCAAGAAATGTATAAAAGTACCCTATCATGTAGGTTCACTTAGAAATAAATTACTATTTTGCTTGTGATTTTGCTATATGCCTTGACCCAAATATTAAACTAAAAGTTCAGGCTGCCCTGAGTTAGAAAAATGAAAGTTAATTTAACTAGAGTCAGTATAGGTAATGATTTTCAATGGCTGTTTGAGAATATTTTGCATGATAGCTTCTCCCCCTCCCCATGCTGGATGATATACAGCCTGCAATCCTATGCATACTTATTTAGGAATGACATACTTCCAGCTACATATGGACAGGAAGGTACTGAAATTTAGGTGCAGTTTCTACAACTTAAAAAACTAGGAAGCATAATGGAAGTATTTCTGGAAGGCATCCTGGGGCCTCCCATGGCAAGTAATGGCTGGCCTGTTGTGAAGAATACACACCTGGAGAAAGCTGTTGAAGGAAAGGAAAAGGCTGCTGTACTAATCCTTATAGATAAGACCCAGTGAATTTTTCTGTCTCAAGTTTCTTTCCCCTTTGATGTTGCCTCCAGCTGTAAGGCAGCTTGCAGAGATGCTTGCAGAACATTCTGGAGTCAACAACAATGGGTTGAGTATGAGGGACATGCGTCACATGCTCTCCTCACTGGCTTCAAAGTGGGCTGTAGAAGTGCTCTACAGCCTCCCTTGGATCTCTGGGCAGCAGCCTGAATCTGGAAAGTTACAGCAGGCAAAAGCCTTTTACTCATCTCAGCATACTATAATCTTCCAGTGATTTCACTTCCTAAATAGTGCTGCTTGGATGATGAACTGGCTGGCATTACCTATAGGGATTTTCTGCAAACATGAAGTACAGCTTTATAGATAAGAGTGAATTTCAAAACCTGTCTAGTATGCATTACCCCCCTCCCCCAGTTTAATTTTTTGCTTGTGAGAATCCAGGATACATTTGCACCGGTTTATCTTTCATCAGTTACAAGTCCTGTGGTGCAGAATGGTAAATTACAATACTACAGTCCAAGCTATACTCACAACTTGAATTTGATTCTGGTGGAAGCTGGGTTCAAGTAGCCAGCTCAAGGTTGATTCAGTCTTCCATCCTTCTGAGGTCAGTAAAATAAGTACCCAGCTTGCTGCAGGTAAAGTGTAGATGACTGGGGAAGACAATGGCAAACCACCCCATAAAAGTCTGTCAAGAAAATGTCAGGATGTGACAGAACCCCTTGAGTTGGTAATGACTGGGTGCTTGCACACCTTTTTTATCTTTCATCGTATCAAATGTGACTATAGGATATGTGCATAAAAGGTATATCAATACTGTAAAATTACAAATACATGGTATAACGGGTGGCATAAACTGTCATAACAGAAAGCAAATAACAGGGAAACATAAATAATGAAATAAAAACACAAATGAGACAAAGAAAACCTGATTATATTGACAACATGCAAAACCAAACATAAATGAAAATGGACGTATTGACTCATTCCTAGGTAGATAATGAAGTGAAGTGTTAAATAGCAATTTGCACTGAGTGTCACATGTATGACTATCTGCCCATAGGACAGAAGTCTTGGGTGTATGCTTGCTGCAAGGAGCTTCTGGTCCTCAGGGAATGAGTTTGTACCCTTGAGGCCGAGGTGACTGACCTGGAGAAGCAGAGACAGTCAGTTAGGCACTCGGGAAAGACTCTCGGGGGCGTATTAGATGAGCCCTGAACATGGCAGCCCCGTTGCTGCCAGGGAACATGAGGGTCGAGAGGGAACAGGGCACCATGCTGAGGATAAGGGGAACACACCCTCAGAAGGGACTTCTTCTTCAGTTAGTGAGCGGGAATCCTTTCGCGCCAAGGAACCATCCCTGGGCAGGGAGAGAGGAGGGTCTTGGTAGTTGGTGATTCTATCCTTAGGCAAGTAGACAGCTGGGTGGCAAAACTGTGTACTGACCGTATGGTGACTTGCCTGCCTGGTGCGAAGGTAGCGGACATTACGTGTGTAGTAAGCCAGTTTGGTGTAGTGGTTAAATGTGCAGACTCTTATCTGGGAGAACCGAGTTTGATTCCCCACTCCTCCACTTGCACCTGCTAGCATGGCCTTGGGTCAGCCATTGCTCTGGCAGAGGTTGTCCTTGAAAGGGCAGCTGCTGTGAGAGCCCTCTCCAGCCCCACCCACCTCACAGGGTGTCTGTTGTGGGGGAGGAAGGTAAAGGAGATTGTGACCCGCTCTAGACTCTTCGGAATGGAGGGCGGGATAGAAATCCAATATCTTCATCTTCTTCTAGTAGATAGAATGATAGACAGTGTTGGGGAGGAGCCAGTGGTCGTGGTGCATGTTGGCACCAACAGCGTGGGGAAATGCAGTCATGAGGTCCTGGAGGAAAAATTTAGGCTGCTAGGTGGGACGCTTAAGGCCAGGACCTCCAAGGTAGCCTTCTCAGAAGTGCTACCTGTTCCACGTGCAGGGCAGGAGAGACAGGCACAAATCAGAAGTCTCAATGTGTGGATGAGATGATGGTGTAAGGAGGAAGGGTTTAAGTTTGTTAGGCACTGGGAGGCTTTCTGGAACAAGCAGGAGCTGTAGAAAAGAGATGGTCTCCACTTGTCCCCAGATGGAACCAGGCTACTGGCACTTAAAATCAAAAAGGTGGCAGAGCAGTTTTTAAACTAAATCTTGGGGGAAAGCCGACAGAAGATGAAATGTCTCTGGTTTGGGAGGACTCATCTCAAAGAGATGAAGGGTTAGCTGTTACTTTTCTACCAGGTAATAGATCAGAGTTGTCCACTGAGATGGTGACAAACAGTATGGACTGTCTGCCAAAGTTTTGAGGCGGTAGGAGGAAGGTTGTGGGCCTAGCTTGCCTGGGAAATTATGGATGTTTGTATGCAAATGCTAGAAGTGTTTGAAGTAAAATTGGTGAGTTGGAATGTTTAGTGTTGGGAGAAAACATAGACATTGTGGAAATTTCAGAAACTTGATGGAATGAGGAGAATCGGCAGGACACGGTGATTCCTGGATATAAGTTATATCAGAAGGATAGGGAGGGAAGGGTTGGAGGTGGGGTGGCTCTGTATGTCAGAGAGGGTATACGGTCCAGTAAGACTGAGGTCAGAGAATTAGATTCCCTTCTAGAAATGCTTTGGGTTGAAATAGAGGGCCCAAAAGGAAATTTAACTATGGGAGTTTCTTACTGCCCACCAAATCAAAAGATAGAGGACGATTATAATATGATGGAAGGATTAAAGATAGTGGCTAAATGTAAAAACTGTGTCGTAATAGGTGATTTTAAACACCCGCAGATTGATTGGGTCAATATGTGTTCTGGTCGAGAGAAAGAGATTGAGTTTCTTGATGCTCTTAATGACTGTGCTATGGAGCAGATGGTCTCAGAACCTACTAGGGGTGAGGCGATCCTGGATTTGGTCCTAAGTAATGCCCAAGACTTGGTGAGAGATTTAAAAGTGATTGCGCCACTTGGGAACAGTGACCATAACGTTATTGATTTCACCATTTGTATAAATAGGGAATTGCACCAAAAGACCGGCACAACCACGTTTAACTTTAAAAGAGGTAAATTCTCTGAGATGAGGAGGCATGTGAAGAGGAAACTGAAAGGAAAGGTAAATACAGTCAAAACCCTTGGGGAAGCTTGGAGGCTATTTAAAACTACAATCCTAGAAGCTCAGATAAAATATATACCACAAGTTAGGAAAGGAACAAACAGGTATAAAAAAAGGCCTGCATAGTTAACAAACAAAGAAACGGAAACTGTAAAAGGTAAGAAGGATTCCTTTAAGTGGTGGAAAGCTAGTCCAAGTGAGATTAATAAAAGGGAACACAGGCTGTGGCAAATCAAATACAAGACTGTGATCAGGCAGGCAAAAAGGGACTATGAGGAGCATATTGCAAAAAACATAAAGACCAACAATAAAAATTTCTTCAAATATATTAGAAGTAGGAAACCAGCCAGGGAGGCAGTGGGGCCCTTGGATGACCAAGGGGTAAAAGGATTACTGAAGGAGGATAGGGAAACAGCTGAGAAGCTGAATGCATTTTTTGCCTCCGTCTTCAGTGTGGAAGATGAGAAGTGTTTGCCCGCTCCAGAACCACTAATTTTGGAAGGGGTGTTGAAAGACCTGAGTCAGATTGAGGTGACAAGAGAGGAGGTCCTACAACTGATAGATGAATTAAAAACTAATAAGTCACCAGGTCCCGATGGCATACATCCAAGAGTTCTGAAAGAACTCAAAGTTGAACTTGCGGATCTCCTGACAAAATTATGTAATCTTTCATTGATATCTGCCTTTGTTCCTGAGGACTGAAAGGTAGCAAATGTCACCCCCATCTTTAAAAAGGGTTCCAGAGGAGATCCGGGAAATTACAGGCCAGTCAGTCTGACTTCAATACTGGGAAAGTTGGTAGAAACCATTATCAAGGACAGAATGAGTAGGCACGTTGATGAACACGGGTTATTGAGGAAGACTCAGCATGGGTTCTGTAAGGGAAGATGTTGCCTCACTAACCTGTTACATTTCTTTGAGGAGGTGAACAAACATGTGGACAAAGGAGACCCAATAGATGTTTACCTTGATTTCCAGAAAGCTTTTGATAAAGTTCCTCATCAAAGGCTCCTTAGTAAGCTCGAGAGTCATGGAGTAAAAGGACAGTTCCTCTTGTGGATCAAAAACTGGCTGAGTAATAGGAAGCAGAGAGTGAGTATAAATGGGCAGTCTTCGCAGTGGAGGACATAAGAAACATAAGAACATAAGAGAAGCCATGTTGGATCAGGCCAACGGCCCATCCAGTCCAACACTCTGTGTCACACAGTGGCAAAAAATTTTATATATACACACACACTGTGGCTAATAGCCACTGATGGACCTGTGCTCCATATTTTTATCTAAACCCCTCTTGAAGGTGGCTATACTTGTGGCTGCCACCACCTCCTGTGGCAGTGAATTCCACATGTTAATCACCCTTTGGGTGAAGAAGTACTTCCTTTTATCCATTTTAACCTGTCTGATCAGCAATTTCACCTCAATCTGACTCAGGTCTTTCAACACCCCTTCCAAAATTAGTGGTTCTGGGGCAGGCAAAAGGTTCTCATCTTCCACAGTGAAGACGGAGGCAAAAAATTCATTCAGCTTCTCAGCCATTTTCCTATCCTCCTTCAGTAATCCTTTTACCCCATGGTCATCCAAGGGCCCCACTGCCTCCCTGGCTGGTTTCCTGCTTCTAATATATTTGAAAATTTTTTTACTGTTGGTCTTTATGTTTTTTTGTGTTTTTTGCAATATGCTCCTGTTGGTCTTTATGTTTTTTGCAATATGCTCCATGTTGGTTTTTATGTTTTTTGCAATAGGACAGTAAGCATTGGAGTGCCACAGGGCTCAGTACTGGGTCCCATGCTCTTTAACTTGTTCATAAATGATTTGGAGTTGGGAGTGAGCAGTGAAGTGGCCAAGTTTGCAGATGACACTAAATTGTTCAGGGTGGTGTGTGTATATATATATATATTTGGCCACTGTGTGACACAGAGTGTTGGGCTGGATGGGCCATTGGCCTGATCCTACATGGCTTCTCTTATGTTCTTATGTTCTTATTATGCTTGGTCATCTAAGCCCATTTTATGAGAAGCTAGACATTGTTGTGATGATTGTGGCATCTGAAATCAATATATAGGCCCAGCTGGTTCAATGCATATTTTAGTTCAAGCTTTTTATCCAGCATTTTCATATGGAGCATATCTAAAATTATGCTTCCAGAAATATTCCAACAAATAAATAGAAGTCCCTGAGATAATTTAAGGGTAACAATTAACTGAGGATTCTTGAAGTTCATGGCTAATTGTGTCGTGTTGAGAGGATCTTTGAAAGAGTTGATTTTCCATCCCATGCTCATTTTTTATATTTTAATGTCTGCACTCCCAGTTCAAAAAGATTACAAGAACATTTTTTTAAAATGTGTTTCATGAAAAGAATTAAATTGCCTGTGAGAACAACAAAGCAACAAATGGCATTGTCTCTTCATGAGTTTCTTTGCCTCAGAATGAATCACTTGAACAATGGTCATTATAAATCACACACTGGCAGAAATTTGCTCACCATTGGTTTCAGTTATGCAGATAAATGGCCACTAGCTCTGAAATTGAAAAGATGATGACATAATGGCCTTTGTTATAATGACATAAAATGCTGTTATCATACTGATGTTAGAATAACTGTTGTTTGATCTAAATTATTTTGATGGATCATTGCATTTTCCATTCTCTCAGTACAGAATACATGATACAAAGGAATTCAGAATGCATTATTGCTTAGCCAACTTTGTGTTCTCCATATATCCAGAACACTTTCCCACCATCAGACTGTAATATATCTCATAAAATAAAACCCACAAATGTTGCATTGTCTATGCACATGACTGAAACATGACTGTAAGAATGATGACATTCAGAAAATACAAAGTAATATGGAAAGCATTGTTCTTATTGTTGTTATGCAATCTTCTAGGGAGCCAGTATGATGTAGTGGTTAAGTGTGTAGATTCTTATCTGCAAGAACCAGGTTTGATTCCCCAGTCCTCCACCTGCAGCTGCTGGAATGGCCTTGGGTTAGCCATAGCTATTGCAGGAGTTGTCCTTGAAAGGGCAGCTGCTGTGAGAGCCCCCTCAGCCCCACCCACCTCACAGGGTGTCTGTTGTGGGGGAAGAAGATATAGTAGATTGTAAGAGAAGGGTGGGATATAAATCTGCAGTCTTCTTCTTCCACTGAAAACAAGTTAACAGATAAAGCGGTGCAACACTAAAAGTACTTCATGATTATAATATAGTGGATTCCACACAATGATGAAGCGAGGTGGTAGTGAACATAGCTCTGTATTCAATACAGCATCATATAGGGATACACTCAAAGAGCAGGTTTGAGTCCCCTCTCCTCCACTTGCAGCTGCTGGAATGGCCTTGGGTTAGCCATAGTGATTGCAGGAGTTGTCCTTGAAAGGACAGCTGGGAGTGCAGACATTAAAATCTAAAAAATGAGTATGGGACAGAAAATCAACTCTTTCGAAGATCCTCTCAACACTACACAATTAGCCGTGAACTTCAAGAATCCTCAGTTAATTGTTCTCCCTGCAGGATCAGTTCCTTAGGCTCTGTTGGGCAGAACAGCTTCAAATGGGCAGCCCAGCAGAGCCTGTGAGGAGAGTTCTCCCTGCAGGATTGGCTCCTTTGCTGGCTTTGTTGGGCAGTCTGGTTTGAACCAGGATGTCCAGGAAAGCCCCCACTGAGGCTGCAGGGAGAGTTGTCCCTGCAAGATTGGCTTCTTTGCAGGTTATTTTGGGCAGTCCAGTTTAAACTGAGCTGCCCAATAGAGCCCCAACTGAGCCTTGTGGGCAAGGGAGGATCAGCTGGGATGATGCAGAGCTGAAAGGTTTTTTTTCAGCTGAACCATATTAATAGTTGAATACAGATCTCTAAGCTGTATTTGGCTTAATAAATACCCCCCAAATACCGATAAGGTATTTTTGAGTATTTATTTGTTTTGATTTATATTGAACACACATCCCTAGTTGGAATGATGAAGGTAGGACTTACTGTATGGGTCAGGAATACTTAAACCACTTGTATGTGCCTGATTGACTCACTTTTCTAGGCTTGTCCTTTTGTACTGAGGTTTCTCCTACCTATGGCTAAAAGTAGCCAGATATTATAATTTATGACTGGTAACTGATCATGTCATCGTGGTCTGCTCCTTTCATTTCTTAGCCCATCTAACCTTCTTTGTCTTGCATACACACTTTCCAAATGTGGCTCACCTAATTGTTTGGTAAGCAACACATTAGACAAAGATAGACAAGGTTTTTCCAAGATTGCAGACATTCAGATTAGTGCAGACATGCAGATTTTCTATACTAGGTTATGCTCCTTACAGGAAGGCTTGAGTACTTCGCACATGCTTTTCTAAACAGAAATTTAGCTCCATGAAGTCAGAAGTATATACTAAAGGATATTCATATTCATAATTATTATATGCTGCTATGGAAACCAAGCCATCACTGGAGGTTTCTGCTGAACCCAGAAGCTGCTTGTGATTGGAAGAGCAAACAGACTTTCTATATAGTGTCCATTTTCTGATATGCTCCTTGATGTCTATATCAATTCCTGTTGATGGTCATTGCAATGACTATATGTACTGTATGCATGATGTAAATGAAATGAATGAATAAAAGAATAAATGACGTTCCTATCCTATCCTATCCTACCCTATCCTATGCTATCCTATGGTGCTGAGTGGTAAAGCTGCAGTACTGCAGTCCTAAGCTCTGCTCATGATCTGAATTTGATTCTGGTGGAAGCTGGGTTCAGGTAGCTGGCTTGAGGTTGACTCAGCCTTCCATTCTTCTGAGGTTGGTAAAATGAGTACCCAGCTTGCTGGGGGGAAAGTGTAGATGACTGAGGAAGGCAATGGCAAACCACCCCGTAAAACGTCTGCTGTGAAAACATTGTGAAAGCAGCGTCAGAGAGTCAGAAACAACTAGTGCTTGCACAGGGGACTACCTTTTTAAAAAATCCTTTATTTGCTCTACATTTTCTGCATTTGGGTTAGGTATACATGAATATGTTCTTTCATTTCTTTTCTATCTGTTTTTGTATGCTTTTGTTATCGATTTCTTTCTCCTATTTTTGTTGTTGATTTGTTTTTCCTTTTATAGAATTATCCCTCATGTAAATTCCATTTATATGCAGCTGCTGCAAAGATTGGCATTAATTTTAGTAGTAATAATTAGGGATGCTGAAAATTTAACACCAAATGTGTTTGACTGTCAAACTAACCTTGTTACTGTGAGATGATCACTAGGTCTGTGGAGGCATGAAATGACTCAAATGCCTATGGAAAAGGTTTGGATCAGGGTCCCCCCGCCAAAAAAAAAAAAAAAACATGCATGAAAACACTGATCCTAACAAAGTTGTAGCCATTAATTTTGCTAAGGGCTACTTAGAAAAACAGCAAATTATAGGATTTAAAAACAAAATGAAAACAAAAATGCATTAATTTTAGGACGTAGTCTGTTTTAATAACCATGTGCTTAGGGAAGTGGGTGCACAGCAAGAGGGAAGGAGGAGAGTTCTGATGAGCAAAAAGACAAGTGAGACATACTGTGCTATTAGGAAGAAATTCTATGAAGCAATCTGCTAAAGGAAATGAATATAAACATCAGTCCTTTGAAAAATAGTCTTGTTAATGATTGGTGAACATGACATGAACCAAACCAGTGGGCGCTTGAACATCTCTAGTAATAATTCTATCAAATGTAGTTAGTTTGGTTGAGGAGAAACAATCAGAATACTTTTGTCCTATGTGGGATTTTCAAATTGAAAAAGAATTTTCATGAAATGTATGAATATGTCTAATTTCAGTCCAATCATTTGGGACTTTCTTTTATCTAAACCTAGCTAAATATTCAAGACCTTGCTCTCATCTGAGTCATTATCCATCTTTTAATGTTCTGACTCCTGCAATGATTTCCTTGCATATACCAGAGAAGCATTTAGGTCACCTTCAGTATTTTCTGATTAACTCTTAATTTCCTTCATTTTATTCCTTCATTTACCAAGCAATGTTCCAATTCATTTATTTTTCTGTGGCATTAAACACTCTGTTACAGTCCTCAGTGCTTTGCATGCCTCATTTGTGCATGTTCACAATGAACCAGAAAATACATACTTGGGATCAATTTAACTCTTTGCAGTTCAGCTCACAGTGATATCACCATTGGATGCATTTGAAATAGGGAGCAATGTAAGGTTCTATGGAATTATCTACTCCACTATGTCAGATTCATCCAGGAGAGTGGTAAATTCCATGGAAACTCCATTCTGTAAAGGCTGTTTCATTTATTTATGAAAGTCTATTCTGAGTACTGCCTCCTTTAACTAAAGTAAAATATCCTGCCCATGTATGTATAAGAAATTTATTAGGGATATTAACTGATGGGATATTCTCTTGATGGTTCATAGAATTTCCACCATGATAAATAGTTGAATTCCATACCATCCCACTAATTATTCCTCCATCGACCTTACATAAATGGCAAGCAGCATTCAACTCTTTCCTCTAGAACAAGAAACCTAGAGTGGGGTTCCATCTCATCAAGCGTCTTATCTCTAAAGGAGGGATCAATTTTCCTGATATACTGTTGTATTATAAGACAGCACTGCTTTCAACAGTGGTCAAAATAGTACATCATGGAGATACAGCAGAATGGTCAAAACCATTCAGACCACTTCTACTCCCGCTCTCTCCTCAGGACTGTATTTGGGCGGATTCTAAATCATGACCCCCAGTTGTTAAACTGAACCCTATGCTTAACACCATTCTCACTACCTGTGATGATTTCAGAAAACATCTAGTTCCAGAGTTCTCTCGATACTGCTCTCTCTCCAATCAACCTTGGTTTAACCCAGGTCATTCGTCTCCTGTTCTTCAGGTCTGGAAAGCTGCCAATGTTTCCAGAATTAAAGATGTATCTTCAGCATCTGGGCTTTTTCCTAAGAATATTTTGGAACAAAAAATCGGTAGCAATATTCCTTGGTTTTTTTACTTTCAACTAAATCATGCTCTGACCAAACTTGACCTTCAGAAAATCTTTCGTTCTCCACTTACAGCCTTTGAAAGATTACTACATGTCTCAACCTCTAATCACAAGGGTCTCATATCTGCAATCTATGACATCATTTTGAGAATTTTTAGTACTAGACCTTTGGGACATCAATTGGTGTGGAACAGCGATTGTGGCCTTTCTTTAGATACTGAAAAATGTAATGCCATCTATTCTTCTTCTTTATGCTCATCACCAGTCAGACGTTCAAAATAATCAACCATTGGTATCTCACTCCAGCAAGATTATCCTCGTTTTCTAAAGCTACTTTACCTTATTGCTGGAAAAAAGTGTGGCCTTAGAGGTACCTTTACCCACTGTTGGTGGGAATTTCCTTCCATTATCAATTTTTGGAACATCATTCTTCACTATATTGAGCTTATCACCTCCTATCGGATACCTCTCAATCCTTCTCTGATATTTTTGAATTTATGGGACACTCTTGACATCCCTAAAGCATGTCAAGATCTGATTACCAGCCTGCTAGTTGTTGCTAAACCATCTATTGCCTCGTTTTGGAAAGAGTCAACTGCCCCCTCACTGACCACATAGTTAGCTAAAGTATGGGATCACTTTGTAATGGAAAAAATTCACTCCAATTTACAGAATACCAACTCATCTAATTTTTATGCTAAATGGTTTCCTTTTGTGGCCTATATTTGCCCCCCCCAGTCGGAATGAAGAGGCAGACACAGTAATTGGGTTTAAAACCGGGCCGCTTTATTAAACACATAACACTGTAACTGGCAGGGGGTGAAACCTGAACCAGACAAGCCCTGGGGTCAACACCTGGACCCCGCCTTGTCCAAAGGGTGAGCCACCCTGCCCCCAGCACAAGCCCGCCGTATTCGGGTTGTAGCTGAGCGGCCAGGCCTCCAGCCATCACCATCTGGGCTGGCATCAATCCCCATGGAAAGATCCAACCAGGTGAGGCTCCCTGTGATCTGCATTCCCCGCACTGAGCCGTGTAGCCCATCTACGGTTCCTGCAGACCACCGCACCAACGGTGCTAGGCCATAGGTGCTCCCCTGGAAAACCCTGTGGCCAAGCCTCCTCCAGCATGCGACCTTAACCTTTACCACTAACAAAACTAACCTAACCGGCAGTACAAGGTAGGCAAAAAACACCCCCACAATAGCCAATTGTGTGGAGATGAAAAAAATTCCTACCTGGCCCCTAATAAGGCGACCGGCATACGCCTGTACTACCGAAAGGGACGGGTGGGCGGGCAGAGAGCCAAAGGAACTGCGTGTAGAGGGGGCGGGGGCCGGGGCTTATATAGCCCCGGCTCCGCGCCCACAACAAACACCCGTATGTGGTGTGATGTTGTTGCCCCTCCCTCCTTCCGGGGCGGCAAAGGCGGCCCCCAGCCTGAGCGCCGGCAAGCCGGCTTGGCTGGAGGGGCCGGACATAACTCTCAAGAAATCCCTCCCTATAACTCTTTCCACATGTCTTTAGTCCTCTTCTAATTCTTATATGTATGAATGTTGATTGTTTTCTTTGTTTTCTGTCACAGGGGTGGAAATTTTTGAGTTCAGATTCTGATTCGAAGCTTTTTCTTTCAACCTCCTTGCATTTTTTCTATAGGTTTATCTCTTATTCAGTTTTATTTTCCCATGCAGAAATATATGTTCAACACCTTGAGACAAGGAACCCTTTTGGGAATAATTTTTTGTTTGTTTTTTGGGGGGGGAGGGGAGAGGGTTGTTTTTTTATATGGTTGATTTCCTGTTTGGCATCAGCACTTTTACAATATGCATTTCTTTATTACAGTGTATTTATTTGCAGCAGTATGACATCTTTTTTTTGTTTAGTGCTTGATATATCTTGACACCTTTCTTTCACTTTTGATTACTGTACAAATTTGAATCGTTAATAAACTTTTGAAAAGTTTTTTAAAAAATAAATAGTTGAATTCAGAAACAGACATGGTAGGTATGTAGGAGATGCATTACTTTTCCACATGTCTGACTTACTGCTGGCAAGTTAAAAGTAGGTTATTTTATAGGATATCACAAATTAATCTTTTTTATAGAAAAAAACAACAACTCATGAACTACCAAAATTTCTCTGCAATAAAGGGGATCCATCCATAGGAAAAGGTAAACAGGTAAACACAGGATTTGGCAATGCTATGAAGTACCTTTCTCAAAATTTCAAGTGTCCATAGTTTCAACAAAGCTGTGGGCCTCTGCTTTAGACAATAGTATGTGGTACATACTAGAAGTGCTTGTAGCTCCTTGTGGAACCATGGGGCATAGTATCCTGTTATCTGGGATGTGTAAAATCTTCTAATATTGGGGCTTCTTTCTTTCATCCCTGGATGAAAAGAAAGAAAGAAGCACAATTGTGTAGGCTAAAAAACAAACAAAATAACTGCATTGCCAGTTCTATCAGTCTACTATAGCAGTGCATTTTGAGGTTAAGTTTCACATTGTTACTCACTCCAAACATATTTACCCACTAAGTTTGTCATGCTTTAAACAAAATGTTTTAATTATTTCTCTGGTAAATTTTTGTCCCCTTTTACCTACACCATCTCAAATCTCTGAACTATTTGCTTCTAATGCTCATTCTCATCTCCTTAGGCTGCTTTTTTCCCTCTGTGTTCTTATCACTCCTTGTATCAGCATACCTCTGCCTGTATTACAGTATTTTCAATATGTATTTAGAGACACTGTGTGTCCAAGGGGGTGGTCCAAAGGGTCCATAGGTCCTTTGTAAGGACAGAGAGTGAACCTTTCTCATGTCCAATTGGCTAATGTGAAATAGAGTGAGCCTGCCTGATTTTTTTTTTTTTTAGGAATAGGTACATGAATTTTCTACCTCTTGATGAGATGGAATTACTTTCTACTTACTAGTCATACACCACTACTTTCTACTTACTAGTCATACACAACATAAAATGGAAAGGTGGGGGGAGAGAAAAATGTGAGCTGATTTAGGTCAACATTAGGGGGAAATGACAGGGTATAAGTGATGTGAAATAAATAAAAATACATGGTTCACACCATGTTTTATTAATTAGTCTTAGCAAAATAGTGGCCTCCTCATACTTTGTACTTGAGATTGTTTAGCTGTGGAGGCCAAAGGTTGAGCCCAAGACCTACACCACTGAGCTATGGCATCTCCACATAGGCAGAACAGGTTTGGAGGAGGAAAAAAACAGTGTTTCCTCTAGACAATTGTCTTGGACTTCTGTTTGTAAACTTTGTCTTATTCCTTGTATCCAGATAATTAAGCAATAAGACATGACAGGACATGAATGGTGCTGCATTAATTTACGCCTCCTGAGATATTTGCAACGTGTTTCTGGTTTGTAACTGTGACAACAGAGCTAAAAGTGAATAAATGTTGTACAGCCTAGTATGATGTATTGCAATACGTATTGTGCATACCTCTTTCTGCAAACTGAACATTTGTGACTAGAATCTCTATAGTGACTGTGGAGAAATGCCATCTTAGTTAATGTTGGTGCTTCATTGGAAGGGAACATTAAACTACTAAAGCCGCCCTGAGCCACTCGTGGGAAGGGCGGGATATAAATCTTAAATAAATAAAAATAAAAAATAAATAAAGCAGGCTTTGGCCTAGCCTCCCTCCATCCCCTCCTCCCTTCCAGAGTTAAACCAGCGCCTCTAGGGGGAAAGCCTCCTAGAGGGGCAGGAAGTTCTTTTGTTTTATTTATTTGAGTTAGGCGGGAAAAGGCCAGTTCTCAGCTGGCGCTCAAAGGAAGAGGTTGCCAGTGTGGGGGCTCCTGCCTGTGGGAGAGGCCTAATCAAGAGGAAAAGGACCCCAGGCAGTCAGACCGAGTAAGTCACCCACAAGGCAGGGCAAGTTTAGACCAGGGACAGTAGGATGCGTTTAAATCCACCTTTTATTTGTCATGCTGGTTGCTGTGCGGGTGTTGTGCTGTGCTAAACTTTTATATGCAACTGTTTTTGTTTTGTTTTGTTTTTCTTTTCTTTTCTTTTTCTCTTTTAATTAAATATTTTTACTGTTTTGAATGCTGGCAGTCAAACTCTGTACCACATAGATCCCCAACCGCTTTAGACCATGCTTTATGAAGGGGGCCCCGGGGAAAGGGGGAAGGCCTGTGGTTGGATAAGGTGCCAATCCTCCAGGGGTTCCCCAAAGAAGTGCTTTGGTCTCTGTGAATCCCAAGTACAGGGTGGCAGAGGACCTTGAGGCCTGGAGAGGGGGATTGGGAGTCCTGTTCCTCTCAGTCTGAACCCCTAGACTGAGCAGGTGGTGGCAGCGAGCCCAAGTGGCCAGAGGAGAAATAGCTCCCTCCAGGAGTTGGCGACTCAACAGGGAGTTGACGGGACCGGGTCTGAAGGCAGAATCGGGCCGGTTCCGTCACAGTGACAAACCTGTAATCCTGGTGTGAAATATCACCAGATTGACATATTTTTTGCTATGACTGAATAAAGCACTGCTGGAGAAAATGGGAGAAAGGGGGTGGGAGGAATAGAGAAGATATTTTGCATATGTGAAACAGATATAGAGCTAGCTGTCCATTCCAGAGTGTGGGGGACAATAATCAAACATCAAAAAGAAAGTGCATCCATGGCTGGTCAGAGTGCCCCACATTCCTATCAGGCTGTTTCTCTGAGTAGCTAACCCATCCATGAGGCAAAATAGAATTAGCTAGTTGCCTTGGGGCCAGGCAGGAGTTGGGGGGTCTCTTATGGTAGCTCACTTTAATATAAATAATTACACATGAGGCATCAAGTTTGAAAGTTGACATGCTAAGTGAATCACTTAACCCAGTACACCTCTCCTTTAGCATGTGAGGAACAACTGCCAATTACATCAACATCAAGGGCCAGTTCCACCCTTGTAGGATGTCACAATTTCTAGAGTGGGTTGTTCCTGCTTCCTTCAGGCCAAAACTATTGGATATTATTGGCATGGGGAGTCTTTACCCTCTATTATTGAGGATATTGAGTGTTCTCATAAACTTGACTGAGTGAACATCTTCTTAATATTTTGACCTACATGGGCATGTTTTTATGGCCTCCAGTTGTGGGTTCTAACGTTTTAATTGGCCCTCAGAAGATGGAATAGAAATTGAAAGTTGACATGTTTATATGAAAGAGAGACTAAAAATGGATTGCTGTATAAAATAACTCAAATCAAATAGATTTTGATTCTTGATAATATAACAGACTCTGTATTCATCATTAGAGTAAAGCCCCAGAGAAAAACCTGGTAATTCTAAAAAATCAAAGATAAGCAAGGGGAGTCTGTGAGGTAGACATAATGTAAAAATGACCATACAAGAAAGGAAGATAGAAATAGAACCCACATATGAAAATTAGATCAAGGCAACTTAGAAGAAAAATGATAAAATGGGGGGGGGGACCCTGGAGGAATATATGGTGAGATGGAGGTGGGATGCAGTGGTGATATTGATTTTTCTTTAAAAAAAAAAACTCCTTCTGATATGTGTCAAATGTTTATTTGTATTTGTATTTAGTCATACCAAGGATGACAAGAGAATAACAGGCATAACATAGTTGTATAAAATGAAATAAGATTAAAAATGACGGTTAGTCCATTGTCAAGTCTGAATAAAAAAAAACATTGTAAAAGGTCCTTCTGAAATGAAAACTGCATATTCATTGCTGTAGGCAAGTTTGGTATACTGGTTAAGTGTGCAGACTTATCTGGGAGAACTGGATTTGATTCTCCACCCCTTCATATGCACCTGCTGACGTGACCCTGAGTCAGTCACAATTTCTTGCAGAGCTGTTCCTCTCAAGAGTTGTTTCTGTTAGAGCTCTATCAGCTCTACCTACCTCACAGGGTATCTGTTGTGGGGAGAGGAAGGGAAAGGAGACTGTAAGCCACTCTGAGGGTGTGTTCACACTACACTAAATAAGGTGTTTTGGAACTCAATTTTTACTGTGTAAGAATAGCAAAAATCCAATTCCAAAACACATTATTTAATGTAGTGTGAATGCTCCCAGAGATTCCTTCAGGTAGTGAAGGGCAGGGTATAAATCTAATCTCTAAGTGCCCCAAACAGGGAACATGTTTAAGAATGTTATTGATTAGTCCACAAAACAAAAGTAGCAAGTTGGTGCAAAAGGTGTTATACAGTTAAGCCAAATGTAACTCAGATCACTGATATATGACTAAGAAAGATGTCTGCGCTTTTGAATGGGAATGTGATGAACAACTAAACCAAATGCAGGTAATGATCTCCACTATTTTACACTTATTTATGCACTTGACCTATATATTCTTTTCCCTGTGAAGAAATCAATTTCACCTACTGTGGCTACAAGGCAAAAGGAAAGGAAATTCTACCAATTTGCAAAGTTGGTGCTCTAGTTAAGGGCTGAACAGTGAGAGGGGAAAAAAATCTGAGGCCCAGCTCACAAGTGAACATATCTATTCACCTGATGAGCATGTTCACTTCCAAGTTTTTAGCCTCCCTAATTATGTGTAGATTTATTTTAAAAATTATTTTTATTCCTACCATTGTATATCCTGTTGCAGGATTGCTTGGTACTACTACCATCTACTTGGATTAATCTCAGGGCTTTTTTGTAGAAAAAGCCCAGCAGGAACTCATTTGCATATTAGGTCACATCCCCTGATGTCACCATTGTTTCACATAGGGTTTTTTGTCAAAAAAGCTCAGCAGGAATTCATTTACATATTAGGTCATACCCCCAACACCAAGCCAGCCGGAACTGCGTTCCTGTGCATTCCTGCTCAAAAAAAGTCCTGATTAATCTACATACATGGAAGTTTGGGTGGGTTTTGGAAAATCTTACATTGTATTCAATTAATGTTCTCTGGTGCAACTCTCTTTCCTTACATTTGCCTTCACCAAAGAGCATCCTGTGACCTCTGAAAACGCAGTGCTAGGGAAGAATTTGTCTCACAGACAAAAAGCCTTGTGGACCAGGATCTCCTGTGTGGGGGGAACATCTGGTGAGATTGTTTCTCCTCCGTCAGCATAGAAGCAACATCATAGAAACCTAAATTGCTGAATAAATATTACAAAATATCTTTGGTACAGTTGTTGAGTCAGAATATGGAGGGATCTGGAGCAATGTCAATATTGGCTCATCTTATGCTGAGCTATTCCTATCACAGTAGAGATTGTGGATTCAGCCTTTAAAGTTCTGGTTTAAAGCTGTAGGATACTTTGATCTAGAGTCCTAGAGCCTGTTTTACAGGAAGAAATATTTGGATGGCCTCCACCATGGCTGACAGTTTTGTGATATTAACTATAATAAAGAGAACCTTTCCAGTACAGCTAATTCAAGATTTGTGAACCAGGTAAGATTTTGCCTGGAGTATTACTGAATATACTATGTTGAAAAGCTGAGTTGTGGAATACAATGACTTCAAGAAGGCCATTGTTCTTCATTCTATCCAATGGACTATAAACTCTCATCTTATGCTATCCATCAAGTGTGCTGGTGTCATCCCTGGTCAGGGAGTCCTTTTAAATCATAGGACCAACTATCAATAAAACTTTTATTATAGTTGTTTCCCATTAAGAATTTTGTACCTATATGTTCTTTCTGGAAGTTTCTCTTGGCCTATTTAAAATGTAAATTCATAGGATATTATGTCTTTATAATAGGTTATATCTTTCGATTCAAACAGATCCCATACAAAAGGATTTACAATACAATTCTAAGCAAAGTTGTCATCTTTTAAGGTTAAGGCAATGGGTTTAGAAGAGTGCTTAGGATGACACTGTTAGTTTCAACTGCCTGTAATTTTGTGATGTTTTACAAGTACACCAGCAGAAATAAGAGATAAAGTGGCCACTAGGTAGTGTCAGTTGATGAGTAATGACAATGGTAGCAGTGGGGCAGTGTCCCAAGCAGAGAGGTAACCTCAGAGTCCCCCCCCCCCCCGACTTAGGGCAGTATGGTGGAAGGCGCAAAAAGTGTAAAATCATAATTGCAGCTATGATATGTATAATATAGTGGGTTCAATGCAAGGAGGAGACGAGGTTGCAGTGATCATAGCTCTCTTTATTAGTTACAGCATGGTGATGGCTGAACTAGAAGACTGCCCAACTGGGCCAATGGGGCCAACTATATACAACTTTTTTTTAACTATTTAACTTGAGGTTCCTGCACTAGGACACCATTGGATCATTCAAACCAGCAGGGGGCTTGTGATTGGCGCAGGGATTTGTATCCTACTGCCTATTGTTCCTGAGTCCCCAAGCTCAGTCCTACAGGCTTCAATGAGCCAGGCTGGAACTGTAGTGCTAACAGATACATTAGTCCACATAAAAAACAACATGATATCACTTCCAGTGTGAACTCAGAAGTGACATCATAATGTTGGTATAATATTCTGGGGTGTCATTTTTGCACCTGTTACCATTCTACTGTGGCTTATAAGATAATTAAACATAGTAAAACATAGAGACTGATTTCACTCTTGTTCCGAGTGGAGAGTCCTTTTGATCCGTTTTTGCATGAGTTGCCCTGGATCTGTGAGTTGGTGCGCCATTCTCCCACGGCAAGAAGAAGCCACTTGGAAGAGGATCCTGCTTGCTGGGGAAGAGCGCCACACCAACTCGCAGTTCCGGGGCAACTTGTGCAAAAACAGAAAGAATCCCCAGGAGCAAAAGAGCTCTCCACCAGGAACAAGCCTTGTGCGAAATTGGTCAGAGTTTGGGGTGAATCATAAAATGTCACACTGATGTGATTACATCAGTTCTGTGTTTGCCTTGGTATTAACCTGATGTCACCACTACTTTCCCACTCCCTCAGTCTCACTCTGAGCCAGCTGCCACCTGATGACTCCAACATGGCTACAGTTGTGCATGAAATACCGTATTTTTCGCACCATAAGGCGTTCTGGAGGATAGGACGCACCTTCCTCCTGGGGGGCGATCCGCTGCCTCTTCCCCCAATCCGGCGCTTCCCCCGCACCTGCTTGCCTGGCTCCATCTTCTTCAGGCAAGCACTGGGATCGCTCCACGTGGCCCCAGCGCTTCGCAAGCGCCGGCTGCGGAGGGGGCAGTGTGCTTCCTTCTTGCCTGTGTCCCTGCCTTCAGCTGTGATGTTTAAAGCAAGCGCTGGGATCGCTCCCTCCCCCCTCCGATCCCAGCGCTTGCTTTAAACATCACAGCTGAAGGCAGGGACACAGGCAAGTAGGAAGCATCCACCCCCTCCGCAAACGCAGCGCTTTGAGAGTGCCGGCTGTGGCGAGGGCAGCGTGATTCCTACTTCCCTGTGTGCCTGCCTTCAGCTGTGATGTTTAAAGCAAGCGCTGGGATCAGAGGGGGGAGGGAGCGATCCCAGCACTTGCTTTAAACATCACAGCTGAAGGCAGGCACACAGGGAAGTAGGAAGCACACTGCCCTCTCCACAGCCGGCGCTCGCAAAGCGCTGGGGCCACGTGGAGCGATCCCAGTGCTTGCCTGAAGAAGATGGAGCCGGGCAGGCAGGCGCGGGGAAGCGCCGGATCAGAGGAAGAGGCAGCAGATCCCCCCCCCCCGAAGGTACGTACCTTCGGACTATAAGGCGCACACACTTCCCCCCCCTTTTTTTGGGGGGGGGGGAAGTGCGTCTTATAGTCCGAAAAATACGGTAATTCTTCCTTCTGATACAATCTATCCTGGTATATTTAACTACTTTTGTTAACAATACTCTATTTACCTGTAAGAGGAGAGTGGTCATAAATCTGCATACAAGGTAAAGGTACATAAGACTATCAAAATATTTTGTTTATCCTTATATTGATTCCTTTCTACTAAGTACAGGTCTGTGAAATTTCATCAAATTATGATGAGGACTAAGTTCTAAAAAACAATTCTTGTTACGTGAATGACTTTCTTAGCTTATGTGTAGTTATGCATGCAAGGCTTTTAACTTGAACGAAAAAAATCCTTCCTGATTTACAATATTGCTCAAGGGAATCCCATTTGGCAGCTTGTACAAGAATCTGTTTGTATTTATGACAATCCCTTGCAATTTGTCAGTTAGCCAGTCAGTCTAACTCACCAATCTGCTGCCAGTTTTTTTTAACCTTAATCACTAGCTTTCAATATAATAATTAGCAAGTGCTTCTTAGAGTAATCAAGACAGATTATGCCTCCAGATTTCCCTTTCCTCTGCTAACTCAGCTTTATCAAAACTCATATGGTGAAGGCAAGCACATGCCTTGGAAAAGAATAGCAGCCAAGCAGAGAGGAAGTTTAAATGGTGGATTAGAAGAAGGACATAATGGAAGAAATTTGGCATCAAGTTTGAGGGGAAAAATCCATCTTTGTCCTTCAAAATATAATTTCTTTTAAAGATGCAAAAATATAATTGTAGGTCATTGTTCAGCCTTCTACAAAGCTAGGCTGCTATTTATACAGATATTTAGATTTCTAATATCTGTGTATGAATACATTTTCTTGAACACCAACATATCTTATTTGTACACACTTAATGCTCAGCTGCATGGCTTTCAGGTCACTCAAATGTCCACTATAACTTCATAGTCTGAAGTTGGGGGTGATTTTTTTTATTGCTAACAGCATTTCTATGAAGGACATCTTTGATAATTGAGAGACAGCAAAATATTGTTTCTGTGTGCTGCAATTGCCCCATTAGACTTCATTTCTATCTAAAATTAATAGGAATTACTATGCAGTAAGATAGATTCAGGTGGGTAGCCTTGTTGGTTTGAAACAGCAGAACAACATTTTAGTCCAGTGGCACTTTTAAGACCAACAAAGTTTGAGAGCCAGTTTTTGAGTAGTAGTTAAGTGTGCAGACTGTTATGTGGGAGATAAGCTCAACCCTGGGTACATACAAGAACAGAAACTCAGCATGTGCACACTTTTTCATATACATTGAAACAGATGTTCTCAAACATTACACGTGGAGGGTTAGTAGTCAGGACTAATAGGAGTCAAGTTACTGAGCAATAAATACAGATAAGGTTGGAAGAACAATGTGGTAGCAGCAGATTAGCAAGCAGATAATAAAAGAGTTAACAACAGATGTGAGAACCAAGTGTGAGTTCAGTGGCCCCTTTAAGACCAACAAAGTTTAATTTCTGGCTACAACTGAGTGCGTTTTGCAATTGGATTTTTACTGTGTAAGAATAGCAAAAATCCAGTTGCAAAACACATTATTTGATGTCAGGCCTCATTTTGGGCAGGAACTCACAGAATCAGAGCTCTGGAACCCCTAAATGTTATTATGCTCTTTCTTTCTTACCCCTGACCCCCAATACTTGTTTCTGGGCTCCATTGCTCAAATGCCTTGTGAGAACTTTGCTGAACTTTAAGATTCGTAATCTTGCAGCCTGCAGCGTAGCTGCTAGGCTGCTTAGAGCTGTTTGCCCTCCAGGGCGGGAGAGTTGGACCGCGCGCTGTTTGGGCGCGCTTTACAGGGGGCGGGGTTTAGCCGAGTCAACGGCTAGCTCCCCGTACCTCTCTTCAGTCCCTCGACGATCGGGAGCGTGTTCGGGAGGCTTTCTGTGTCGGCATGTTTTTCCGAGGCTCGTTTCATCGCAGAGGGAGCGTGTTTGAATCCTTGTGCTCCTCGCGAGGCGCGGCGGCGGCAGCTTCATTGAGCAGAGGATCGACGCTGGCTGGCTGAGTTCTTCAAGGGGCTGGGTGTTTGGCGCGGTTTGGGGCTAATTTGAAGCCTAGCCGGGTGGAGTTGGACGCTGGCTGGCTGAGTTGCTCTGGGGGCTGGGTGTTTGATGTGGTTGAGGGTCAGTTCGTAGCCTAGCCTGTGGAGTTGGGGTGGTCACCTGAGTTTTCTGCTCCTGCATATGGTGTGCTCCACTTTTATATATTGCAGGAGCTTGATAGCCCAGAGTGGTAAAGCTGCAGTACTGCAGTCTAAGCTACTCATAAACTGAGATAGATCCTGGGGGAAGCAAAAAGGTAAAGCTGCAGGACTGCAGTCTAAGCTACTCATAAACTGAGATAGATCCTGGGGGAAGCAAAAGGCAAGGAGTTTTCTGCTCCTGCATAGGGTGTGTTCCACAATTATATATTGCAGGAGCTTGGTAGCCCAGAGGGGTAAAGCTGCAGTACTGCAGTCTAAGCTACTCATAAACTGAGATAGATCCTGGGGGAAGCTTGGGCCAGGTGAAGGGCTTAAGAACCTTAGTTATAGCAGAGTAGCATTGGGCTGCGTGGTAGCTGGGGCTGTTGCTGGGCAGTTTGGGCAGCCATTTTAGGTTCCTTGTGAAAGGGGCTGCTGGGGCTGTTGCTAGGCAGTTCGAGCGGCCATTTTAGGTTCCTTGTGAAAGGGGCTGCTGGGGCTGTTGCTAGGCAGTTTGGGCGGCCATTTTAGGTTCCTTGAGAAAGGGGCAGCTGGGGCTGTTGCTAGGCAGTCCGGGCGGCCATTTTAGGTTCCTTAAGAAAGGGGCAGAAAGACAGTTGGGCGGCCATTCTTGAAGTGCCCCCTTTTTTATAAGGAAGGTGGGCAAGATGTCTGGGGGTAAAGGTTCAGGCAAGTCCAAGGGTAAGAAGCCTGCACCCAGACCATCTAAAGCTCCTGCTAGGAGGCCACCGCCTCCGTCATCTTCTTCGGATGAGGAGGGTGAAGGGGCGGTGGGTTATAATATTTTGAGTAGGCTGCAGGCCTTAGAGCAGGCGGCGGGTGTTCCTTCCTTAAGTGTGGGGGGCGATGTTAGGCAATCCAAAAAGGCAAGGCAGGCCAATATTCTTACCAGGTTGTCCATTCTTGAGGGCAGGTCTGGCGGAGTTATGCCTGGCAAGGATGCTGGTTCCAGTGGCCCCGATGCAGGTGCGGTGGAGGAGGCGCGGACGTCGGGCATTGGTTTGCCGGTGGTGCCAGTTGGACTTGGAGGTAGGTCTAGTGATGGTTTGCAAGTTGGGTCTGGGCAGGTTTGGCCATGGGGAACATGGGGACCTGCTGCAGTAGCCGGACAGGGCGCCTCAGGGTTAGGCTTAGGTGTGCCTACTACTCCTGGGGTGGGGCTTGCGCAGAATTGGGCTTGGCCAGGGGGGCAGGGCATACCTTGTGTGCATCCAGGTATAGGGCAGATGAGCTTATCTGGGCCCATTTTGGGAGCACCATCGCAGTACGGGATGGTGCCTTTTACAGACTTGCCTTTTGGGGAGGTTGCTCTGCCACTCGGGGACCATTTGCTTCCTGCCACAAGGGAGAAAATTTTGAAGGGAGAGTATGTAGACATATTTTCCCTTCTTTATCGAGAAATGGAAAAGAAAGACAAAGAGGAATTAGATGAAAAGGAGAAGGAGAAGCTGCGGAAGCGAAAGGTTGACAGAACATGGGCTAATTGGTTGCCTGGGTTCTGCATTTATGCCGGGGTAATTGCCAGGGCTCAGCCGTGGCGGGCGGCATCATTGTTCCAATACTTGGACATTATTTATAAGGGTTATACTGCCTTTAGTGGATCAGCCTGGTTACAGTACGACCAGGAATTTAGAATGCGGGCTGCCCTATATCCGTCCATCCAGTGGGATCGGATTCACCAGCAGCTTTGGCTGCAGGTTATGTCTCCGGCTAGGCCTAACCTGGGTGACCGATCAGATAGTGGTCACTTAGTGAGTAGGGCGTCCTCATCCGCTTCGTTGAGCTCTCCCCGCGGTACAGCGGGGCAGGCGGTTCAACCCCGCTTGCTCTGCTGGGACTTTGGATCCCTGGGGGTGTGTAATAGAAAGGCGTGCCAGTTCAAGCACGCCTGCCCCTTGTGTGGTGGATCCCACGCCTTTGACAGCTGCCCTAGAGCCCGGGGGCGCAGGAAGCAAAAGAAGCCTGGCGGGGGCGGAGGAGCTTTTCCAGCCAAGAAAGGGCCCCAGCCCGATAAGGGTGGGACCGCTTAAGCGATGGCTAGCTGAGTATCCTAGGAGGGCGGACGCTTTGTACCTGTTGGAGGGTTTTAAGTTTGGGTTTAGGATCCCTTTTCAGGGGCCTCGAGTTGCGTTTATGTCTAGAAATCTTAAGTCTGTTAAAGGTTTGGAACAGGTTGTTAGAGACAAGATCGCTAAGGAGTTGGCTGAGGGAAGGATCCTTGGTCCTTTTTCACAGCCTCCAGTGCCTACTTTGAGGGTCTCGCCGTTAGGTGTGGTGCCCAAAAAGACGCCTGGTGAATTTCGTTTGATTCACCATTTGTCTTTTCCTAGGGGGCAGTCAGTGAATGATGGGATCCCAGAGCATTTATGCTCTGTCAGGTATACCAGCTTCGACCAGGCTATCGCCGTGGTGAGGCATTGCGGGGTGGGGTCTGAGTTGGCGAAATGCGATATTAAGTCTGCGTTCCGCCTTTTGCCCGTCCACCCCGGTGACTTTGATCTCTTAGGATTTTCTTTTGAGGGCCAATTTTACATGGATAGAGCATTGCCAATGGGCTGCTCTGTGTCATGTTCCGCTTTCGAGCGTTTTAGCACGTTTTTAGAATGGGCTGTGCGAAAGAAAGTGGGGTTGCAGGACGTTGTTCATTATTTGGACGACTACCTGTTTGTGGGGCCTGTAGGGACAGGGCAGTGTGGCCAGCTGCTGGCTGGTTTTGCCGAGCTCACTACTGAACTTGGGGTACCCTTAGCACCGGAAAAAACGGAAGGTCCAACCCAGAGGTTGACCTTCCTGGGGATTGAGATTGACACGATTGATCAGTTGTCTAGGGTGCCTTTGCAGAAATTGGGGGAGTTGAGGGATAGGATTAATGCATTTCTTCATAGGAGGAAGGTCACTCTGCTGGAATTGCAGCAGTTGGTGGGGCACCTCAACTTTGCTTGCAAAGTGGTTGCTCCTGGAAGGGCTTTTCTTAGGAGATTGTGTGATGCTATGGCAGGGTTACGCTTGCCCCAGCATAGAACTAGGGTTACCTGCAGCATGAGGGATGATCTGAGGGTTTGGCTGGAATTTTTGGAGTCGTTTAACGGGGTCTCCTTTTGGAGGCACGACTTGATGCTTGAGGCCGAACTACAGGTCATGTCTGATGCTGCAGGATCTTTAGGCTTTGGTGTTTATTTTCGCGGACATTGGTGCGCGGATGTTTGGCCTGATTCCTGGACCCAGGTAGGGGTGAACCGAGATCTTACGTTTCTCGAGTTTTTTCCCATTTTAGTTGCGGTTTGGCTGTGGGGGAAGGATATGGCCAATCACACTGTCCATTTTTGGTGTGATAACATGGCAGTAGTCCACGTCATTAATTCCCTTTCATCCAAATCGCAGAGGGTAATGAGGTTGGTGAGGGCCTTCACTCTGCGCTGCTTGCGGCTTAATATATTGTTTTTAGCCAGGCATGTTCCTGGGGTGAGCAACGGGGTGGCTGATGCTCTATCTCGTAAACAGATGGAGAGGTTTCGTCAGCTGGCCCCGGAGGCAGACGGAGAGCCGGTGCCAATGCCCCAGGAGCTATGGCAGATTGGAGAGCCGAAGCCTGCAGAGCGATAGGCCTAGCCATTGCGCCCAGCACTCGGAAGTCTTATGAGCGGGCCGTGCGGCAGTTTGAAGGCTTTCGGGCTGAGGTAGGGTATCGCAGGGTTTGGCCCCTCCCGGTGGAGGAATTGCTCCATTACTGTGTGTCTTTGCGAGGTAAGGGGTTGGCCGTGCGATCTATTAGGGGGTGCCTTTCTGCATTGGCTTTTGCAAGTAAGGCACTCGGTTATAGGGAAGATACAGCAGATTTTCGTCTTCGAAAGATGCTGGAGGGGTGGGCTAGAGAAGCCGGACCCAGGGCTGATACGCGGAATCCGGTGTCTCCGTCGATTCTGCAGGGGTTGAAGAGGGTATGGGGCGTGGTGTGTGCCTCGCCTTTTGAGGCATGTTTATTTCATGCCGCGTCCTTGTTGGCCTTTTTTTGGGCGCTTAGAGTGAGTGAGCTGGTTGCTCAGTCTAGAAACGATGTTTCTGGTAGGGCTTTGCAGCTGAGGGACCTGAGGTTGTTGGGGCCTAAGGCGGTTGTTACTGTCCGTCGCTCGAAGACGGATCAGTTGCAGCGGGGTACTGTGCTTGAGCTGGGTAGTTGTTCGGAGCTCGAGTTGTGTCCAGTTAATGCGTTGGCTGCTTATTTGGCAGTGCGCAGGCCCAAGGACGGATTTTTGTTTATACACATGGATGGTAAGCCATTAACGAAGCACCAGTTCTGGGCGGTTACATCTAGGGCGCTGGGTGAGTTAGGGTTATCAGGGGTGCGGTTTGGTACACACTCCTTTAGAATTGGGGCGGCCTCGACCACGGCTGCTATGGGGTTGCCTTCCACCTCTATTCAGAGGCTGGGGCGTTGGCGTTCTTCAGCCTACAAGGAATACATCCGCCCCTTTTACGGGCAATGAGTGCATTGGATTGTGTGCATGAGTTGGTTCCGTTTGTGTTTAACGGTTTTTCTCTTTTTAGATGCTGCTGTTCCTGGCCAGAGGAGCCGGTGCCGAGTTCTCATCTGCGGCCATAGCTACGTCTTTTGGGCTGGTCTTCAAGCACGGAGAACTGCGGTCGGCTCTCAGCTGGGACTCAGCCAGCATGCGGTTATCGAATGGCAGGGGCGCCGGGGCCTCCAGTGGCCAGGCTTGCTGCCATTGTTATTCAAAGATAGAGCGGGTCCTCCTCCACAGGTCTTAATGGTTCACCTGGGAGGTAATGATCTGGGGTTATTGAAGGGTAAGGCCTTGGTGTGGCAAGCCCGGGATGACTTCCAGCGCATCAGGGAGCGATGGCCAGAGACCACGATAGTTTGGTCAGCCATGCTGCCCCGCCAAGTGTGGCGTCATGCTGTGGACCCTGCAGCCTTAGAAAGAGCTAGGTATAAGGCCAATAAAGAAATTAAAAAGTTACTTGCAAAGGGTTTGGGCCACTATTTACCCCATCCGGATATTTCAGCGAGATGTCCTGACCTCTACAGAGGGGATGGGGTGCATCTCTCGGAAAAGGGTAACGTGCTTTTTCTGAGAGATTTGCAGCAAGGGTTGCGGGTGGCTTTGGGCCTCCCGGTGGGTACTAAGCCCTAAGTAGAGACTTGGCCTTATTAGTGGCAGGTTTTAGGGGTTTAGGACACTATGCGGCTAGGGGAGGACTGTGAAGCATCCCCCACTTTGGGGGAAATTTTGGGGTCTGGCATGATCGGCCTTGGGGTTTGGAGACCCGGGTTGGAGAATGCAGACTGTCCAGGAGGCTCGGCTAGAGGGTGCCTTTCCGCCGAGACGTGCGTCTGGGTTTGGGCCCTCTGGTGCGGGCCTCCCTGCTGGGCCTGCCTGGAGGGAGCTGAGCAGCTCAGCTCCGGAAGGGGGGCTGGGTCCTCACCCGTTAATGGCAGGGGAGCGGTCGCGGTGACCCCTAGCCCTGGCCAGGCCGCTGGTGGGGTTCCCTTGCTGTTCATGTTGTAAGTTAATAAAGTGGCCCAATTTCAATCCAATATATCGTGTCCGACTCGTTATTCCGACCTTGGTGGGCAATTGACAAACTGCCTAATATTTTTTCCTCCCTGTCAGTCTTAAAAAAAAGGAGGGAGAAATAGGTGCCATGCAAGCTCTGTACCACTCTGCTTGGCCAACTACCTCTTTCCCCACACAGCACAGAACCCAACATGGCCTAGGCATGTCCTATGCTGGAATGGGCAACCCTAATTAGAGGTGTTCATCTGTCTCCCTTTATTATTGTATTCTGCCAGAAAGTTAATTTTTTTTTTTTGCTTTGCTTGATGTACTCCTAAGAACTGTTGTTGACCCTCTTTCCTAGTTTCAGTTGTATTCTTGGTTATAAGTTTTTTATTTAATTATTATATGTATACTTTATAGTAAACTCTGTTTTAATGTTTTGATGTTCACTGCCTCATATTTGGTGGAAAAGTGGCATAGAAATGTTTTAAATATAAATAAATAATCATTGTGAGGCAGAGTACACCCTGGTAAATGGAGTTCCCAAAAGGTCTGACATCCTGACCATTTGGTGCCTTAACAACTGTACTTTCCACAATGCAATGGGTGCTTCAGGTTCTGAGAAAACAGGTGAGATCTGGAGAAGGAAAATATATCACTGTAAGTAATAAAAAAATCAATACTGTGGCTCAGTGGTAGAGCATCTGCTTGGCATGCAGAAGGTTCCAGGTTCAGTCCCTGGAATCTCCAGTTAAAAGAACAAGATGATAGGTGGTATGAAAGACCTCTGCCTGAGACCCTGGAGAGCCACTGCCAGTCTGAGTAGACTGTACTGACTTTGATGGGCAGTTTAAGGCAGTATAAGGCAGTTTCATGTGTGCAAGAGAAAGCCACATCCACGTTGTCAGACTGGCAGATGCAACCTACTTCAATGAAAAAGGAAATCAAGAAACACATTGTAACATATTAAATAATGTATGTAAAAGTGGATCAAATTAAGGAACCTTTTTTTAAAAAAATATTGCATATTATGTTCTCATATTTGATACAATCAATTTGTAAAATTGTGGTTCAAATTAAAAAAAAACTGCATATTGATTTTCTAATGGTTATGGTCCGCATTAATTGAGTGAATAAATAAAGATTAATGAGCCACAGTGATTAAGGTAATTATGATCATAGAATGGAATTGCCTTTTGATGAAACCTCCATAAAACTTGTTTAGGGACTGTCAGAAGCATGCTCTGATCACTGCTCTAATGAATTTTATTTCTCCAATCTGTAGCATAAGTTTTCAAATAAGTTAACACAAATTGGTCAGAAAGTATTTTGAAGGATTATGCATTTTTTTTCTTTTTCTTGTTGAACACAGTGCTGATAAAATTCCAGTAGCATTACAATGTACTTTAACTTTAAAAACCTGAATTTACTGCAAATTGTCAGTTTAGAAACTCCATTACTTAATACATTTTAAATATATATTGACAATTATTAAAATAAAGAAATACTTAGAATAAAGAGTGGAATTTGTAATTCATCCTGTTCATTCCAAAGAGGGAAACAATCTTTGTTTCCAAGGGATGGACCCATAATTTAGCTGTTTCACTATGAGAAATTCACTGCCACAGGAGGTGGCGGCAGCCACAAGCATAGCCACTTTCAAGAGGGGGTTAGATAAAAATATGGAGCAGTGGTCCATCAGTGGCTATTAGCCACAGTGTGTATATGTGTGTATATATATAACTTTTTTTGGCCACTGTGTGACACAGAGTGTTGGACTGGATGGGCCATTGGCCTGATCTAACATGGCTTCTCTTATGTTCTTAAATAAGATTGTTTATGATGTTTCCTGGGATGAGGCCTCTTTTATAACTTCCTCTCACCAAAATACCACTCCAAGACCTGTCATTTTCCCACCTTTCTCATTGCTCTCCGAATACCATCAGCAATAATGATGTAGGATAGAATTTGGCCTTGCATATACTGTATAGTTTACCCAAACTTGTTGCTGATGAGAGAGGGGGGAAAACCTTTAAAGAAACAAGATTTTTTTTTCTTACAGTTGAACAGTAATGTTATTTCACATAACATAAACTGAGGGAAAATATTATTAGGTAATAGGGAGTTTTAGCTTTTAAACTGTACATTCCAAGGAAAATCTCATTTTATTACAGTCTGGATCAGTCTGTTTACATTTAAACACAGCGCCCTGGATTAACTGAATAACCATCTCAGTTCTAGAACAGGACTTAATGAAAAATCATACTCCTGTCATCATATTAAACCACTCTGCTGTTTAGCTAAACCATTTACCAAACCCTGCTATCCAAGTGACAACTTCAACCATTCCAAACTCAGCTATTAACTGACAGCAGTTCCATACAAGTTAAATGTAGTAAATTTATGTATAATGCATACTTTATATAATGTATAATGTAGTACATGAAGTAAAAGTGAAGGCAGCAGAAAATGTATTTCCCCATCATTGCCCAATTTTTTTCCTTGTCTATGAGCTATTTTGGTGCTATTATTGTGTGTTTGTGTGTGTGTGGAACATAAGTGCAATATTTGTGGTGCATGAATGATATTCGTGACATTTTTTTACCATGTTATCAGGTTTGAGTATATTGGAAAATAGTTTTGGCTTTTAGCTTGTGTGAAAAGCTTGCTGTAGCCACTTTTAAAAGCATTTTTACTAATGCACCATTGATTTATTTTATTTTATTCTATTTTTACCTGCCCTTCCCGTAGGACAGGCTTAGGGTGGGTTACATCATAAAAAACAATCAACAATAAAAACAATAAAAGACTGAAGAAGCAACGCTGCCCTTGTCTCCTCTCCACTCCCTTCTTGGACATGGGAAGGAAGTGGGGAGGAGGCAAGGGTAGCTCCACTTCTTCAGGGTTGCCCACTGAAGCAGTTTTCCTGCAGATCAGCCGGGGGAGGGGGGTCAACCTTTAAAAAGCCACGGAAGGCGGCACTTCACCACCCCTTCCCCGGCCTTAAAATTGTAAAAATGAGAGGGGAAGAGGCGGCATGAGGGGGGTGGGGCAATGAGGCTGTGGGTTCCATGGGAGGGTGGGGCAGCCAGGTTGCAGCCTGGTTGCTAACAGACTGCAGACCAGTAATGGTCTGTGGACCGGGGTTTGGGGATCCCTGCAGTAGATCTTATAGCACTGGGATGGAATGAAGGAATGATCCATACCATTCTGAATTCCTTCTGTTTCTATTTATGGTGATATATACCTGTATTGTGTCTGGTAAGGGGTTTTCCAAGTGGGGTGTGCATGCGTAGCACAAGGAGGGGAAAAGTAACATGAAGGTACTATGAGAAAAAGACCCCTAATTTCAGAACATCGTAGTCACCTGTTTGGTTGCCAGGGTGCCTGGAGAACAACTCACTCACATCTGCCAGGAAAACGTGGGTTTTGTCTACCAGAATGAAAGGGACTTATGTGAGTACTTAGAGTCATAATGTTGCAGCAGCACTCGGTATCTCTGGAAGAGTGCTAACCAGGAGGACAGATGGGTTTCCAGCCGCTCCATGTTGCGCCGCCAGGAACTGTCCGGGCAGATGGTCTCCAGCCTTGACCATGAAATCCATCTTGGTGGGCTATATCATCAGCAACTATCTTCCTGCAGTGCCAGACTCCATGACAGCAAAGCAGGAGGCTCATGTACTCAACAGCTGCCACCTATGCACAAGGCAATCAAGCTTATCTTAGGCGTAGATCCTGGCAGACTGCCTAAGCTTTTGTCCAACAGTACCCAAGACAAAAGATGGTGCCAGTATGGAAATACAGAAGAAAAAGAACATCTTCACCTTGAGCCAAGCTTCTTTGTATAGATCGGGTGTTACCTTAGGTAGCAATTTGGCCATCTATTGTCACCGTTTAGATAATTTTTGATAGCTTGTTAATCCCTTCCACCCTAATAATTTTACTCATTCTTTTCCCTAATGTCACCCTGGAGCCTAACCCTTTTCCCCATTGTTACCTGAAGGCCCAATCAGGTAACTAGGGCCAGGTATGTTAATTGGCCAGGTATGGGTACCCAATCAAGTGTCCCCAATAAACTGGTCATTGGACACCGCAAAAGTCCAGCCCTTATGGTAATTGCAGAACCTCCCCTTTTTCTGAGGTTACCACCTGTCATCTGCCCCTGCACCGCCCATCCCCTAAGGGCTCAAGGTAGTCCTTATAACCTCTGACCCATATCCCCACAGGTGTGCATCTAGCAGTACCCCATTCCTTTTGTTTAGATACATCCCCGATTCCTGATCAGTTGAGGGTCCCTTCCCCCATCTCCTTAGTTTGTCGCCATTAGACCCTTCCTCGAAGACTACGATCGGTAATTATCACCCTGTTTGTCCATCCTTATGTTACCTCTATATATTTCTCTTTATTTTTATTAGGTCTTTATGTATGTTATATGTATTATCTTGTATGTGTGTTCTATATTTTCCTGTAATAAAATCATAATTGTTTTACTTAATTAGTGTCCTCTGTAAATTTAGCAAGAATTTCTGGAAGTGGAATTCTGTATACATAGATTCTAGGTCCTTTTGAGCCAAAGTTGCCCACCTGTCAATTCCCCAACCTCTACTGAGGGCATTTTGGCTTACAGTACTTTGAAAGTGGAACCAGGAAAGTACAGTAATTGTAGAAGTGGAGTTTACTTTGAAAGTTTGAAAAGCACTGGCTTACAGAGAAGGGAACCACATGCCACAAATTTCTGTTAATTCTTGGTAATGTGAATATCATTTTTGAAAAAGTTTCTCTATGTTGTCATTGTGAATGCTTTCAGTCCTTCTATTTCCTTATATAACCTGGACATTTGGAGAGCTGACAAAATTCAGCAGATTAGTAGTGATGTGCTGTTATAGTATAATAATACTGATCAGCTCAAATGGGGAGAAAATTGTATAAAGTATACTTCCCTCAGTGTTGGTGAAGATTGTTGTGTAGATGGGAAATACTGGACATAAATGAAAAGAAGAAAGGTAGCAAGCTTGAAGGAATGGAGAGGGTTGACAGAAGTCCTGTTCCTAGGGAGAATATTACATTTTTTAGAGGGATAACCCGACTTGTGATACAGACGTCATTACTTGCTTTTGGGTTCCAACTACTGATGTAAGCAAAGCCCAACCATACAATACCCACAGAACACCTGATTATATTCAACAAGTTTCTAGTCATATACTCAGCTCATAAATTGAAGATGGATCTGATTTTGGAAAAGAAAGCTTTGAGTGGAACAACATCCAGCATAGATAAAAATGTTAGCAGCTGGAACAGAGTTTGCAATGCGTAGAGATATTACCCACATTAAAGGAAGAATGTTAAATGGCAAAGGGAATGACTCATCTGTCATTGTATCAATCAAGTGCATGCTGCTGAAGGCAATAGTAAATAAGCTGGGGTTTTAACTTTTTATGCTTACTTGTTTTTAAAATTGTTCTTTTTGAGCATTACAGTAGTAAGAAGCACAATGTCGCCTTCTGCTTTATTGGCACAGGAGCTGACTGTAGAAATGTTAATGGCTCTTGTTGTGTAGTTCACTTGCAGAATAATAATAAATAGTTGCTTTAAAATAGCTGTTACTAGATCCAAGAACTGCTAATGAAACAATGTGGGGATAAGGGTAAGTTAACTGCTAAGGGTAACAATGTGGGGATAAGGGCATGTTAAAGTGAAGGTCTGCGCTCTTCTCAGTCGTAATTCAAGCATTCAAGAAATTAGATACTGCTTTTTATAACTGAAGTTGGTTACCTTTTTTTTGTTGTTGTTCAATCACACAGTCAAGTCTGACTCTTTGTGACCCCATGGACAAAGTCATGCCAGGCCCTCCTGTCTTCCACCATCCTCCTGTCTTCCATCATCTGCCTCCATTCCTGAGGACTGGAAGGTAGCAAATGTCACCCCCATCTTTAAAAAAGGCTCCAGAGGAGACCCGGGAAATTACAGGCCAGTCAGTCTGACTTCAATACCGGGAAAGTTGGTAGAAACCATTATCAAGGACAGAATGAGTAGGCACATTGATGAACACGGGTTATTGAGAAAGACTCAGCATGGGTTCTGCAAGGGAAGATCTTGCCTCACTAACCTGTTACATTTCTTTGAGGGGGTGAACAAACATGTGGACAAAAGAGACCCAATAGATGTTGTATACCTTGACTTCCAGAAAGCTTTTGATAAAGTTCCTCATCAAAGGCTCCTTAGAAAGCTTGAGAGTCATGGAGTAAAAGGACAGGTCCTCTTGTGGATCAAAAACTGGCTGAGTAATAGGAAGCAGAGAGTGAGTATAAATGGGCAGTCTTCGCAGTGGAGGACGGTAAGCAGTGGGGTGCCGCAGGGCTCGGTACTGGGTCCCATGCTCTTTAACTTGTTCATAAATGATTTAGAGTTGGGAGTGAGCAGTGAAGTGGCCAAGTTTGCGGATGACACTAAATTGTTCAGGGTGGTGAGAACCAGAGAGGATTGTGAGGAACTCCAAAGGGATCTGTTGAGGCTGGGTGAGTGGGCGTCAACGTGGCAGATGCGGTTCAATGTGGCCAAGTGCAAAGTAATGCACATTGGGGCCAAGAATCCCAGCTACAAATACAAGTTGATGGGGTGTGAACTGGCAGAGACTGACCAAGAGAGAGATCTTGGGGTCGTGGTAGATAACTCACTGAAAATGTCAAGACAGTGTGCGTTTGCAATAAAAAAGGCCAACGCCATGCTGGGAATTATTAGGAAGGGAATTGAAAACAAATCAGCCAGTATCATAATGCCCCTGTATAAATCGATGGTGCGGTCTCATTTGGAGTACTGTGTGCAGTTCTGGTCACCGCACCTCAAAAAGGATATTATAGCATTGGAGAAAGTCCAGAGAAGGGCAACTAGAATGAATAAAGGGCTGGAGCACTTTCCCTATGAAGAAAGGTTGAAATGCTTGGTACTCTTTAGCTTGGAGAAACGTCGACTGCTGGGTGACATGATAGAGATTTACAAGATAATGCATGGGATGGAGAAAGTAGAGAAAGAAGTACTTTTCTCCCTTTCTCACAATACAAGAACTCGTGGGCATTCGATGAAATTGCTGAGCAGACAGGTTAAAACGGATAAAAGGAAGTACTTCTTCACCCAAAGGGTGATTAACATATGGAATTCACTGCCACAGGAGGTGGTGGCGGCCACAAGTATAGCCACCTTCAAGAAGGGTTTAGATAAAAATATGGAGCACAGGTCCATCAGTGGCTATTAGCCACAGTGTATGTGTGTATATACAATTTTTTGCCACTGTGTGACACAGAGTGTTGGACTTGATGGGCCGTTGGCCTGATCCAACATGGCTTCTCTTATGTTCTTATGTTCTCCGATGTCTGCTCAAATTCGTATTTATTACATCAGTAATGCTGTCCAGCCATCTCATCTTTTGCCGTCCCCTTCTTTTGCCTTTTGTCTTTCCCTGCATCAGGATGTTCTCCAGTGAGTGCTCCCTTCTTAAGTTCACTTAAAAGGAATCCCATCCTTTTGGAATAAAAGTATACCAAGCAGTTCAGTTGTGTTCTATTTAAGGATACTACTAAAATTTTCCTCTGTCTGAATTCTGAATTAACTGCTTAATTAACTGGTTACTATCAAAAGTGTTGTTGATGAGTGAGAAATTCTAAACTATTCTGTTACTCCGTTCATTTTCAATTTTTTTTTCAAGTACTATGTTTGTGGAGACTTTTTTTTTTTTTTGGCCTGGCATTTCCTCACTGATTCCTTCCCTCCTGCCCTATACTTTAATCGATTTTAAATGTTTTTTGAATATGTATTTCTACCTTGGTTTGAATTGTTTTAATGATATGATTTTATTTGGTTTTAATGGGTTTTAAGACATGTTCTTGTGTGTGTTTTTAATCTGTTAGCCACCATGATAGCCCTGATCGGGGCAGGGCTAGGTATAATTAAAAAAAAAAATAGGCTGGGTATATTTTTTAAAAAATAAATTTTAAAAATAAAAAAAAGCTTTCATTTGCTTTTCTTCACATGCTTTCCCTCTTAAGGTTCACTAATGTGCATTGAAGAAGCCCTGCCCAAGAATCTTAATGTGAGTGTAGATGCAGCTGTATCAAGTTTGACCGAGATTCTTTTTGTTTAATGTGCACAGGAGCATATGGGTAACACTACATTAAACAAAACAAAACAAAAACACCTCTTGATGTAGTATAAATACACTCGCATTAAGGATTTTTTTTTTTGCAGTTATTTTATATGTACATTGGTTACATGCAGAAGGAAGAATAAATGAAAGAAAGTGAACACTGTGGTAAAAGACTTCTAGTTAATCTGAACTAAGGAGGAGTGGAACTCAAGGCAAATTACAGAACAATTAAGAGGAAGGAAAATTTCATTGCTAATTCTAACTGGCTACTATTTAGAAGGAACCCCTAAGGGAACAGAATGGTTAAAAGCTTATTCTTGGAGGAATAGATTAAACCTTGTAGAAAGATCTTTCCCCTCTTCATGCCAGCATTTTTAATTAATAATTCCATGAACTTTGACACAAACAGGTTTGTCAAGTAAACATTCCATGTTCAACTAGCATTATTATGGGGAGCTGAATTTCTTTTTCTGGAATTCTCTGGAATTTTTTGGATTTTTTTTTTAATAGGGGAGGGATGGTGGCTCAGTGGTATAGCATCTTCTTGGTAAGCAGAAGGCCCCAGGTTCAGTCCCCAGCATCTCCAACTAAAAAGGGTCCAGGCAAATAGGCATGAAAAGTCTCAGCTTGAGACCCTGGAGAGCTGCTGCAGTCTGAGTGGACAACACTGACTTTGATGGACTGAGGGTCTGATTCAGTATAAGGCAGCTTCATATGTTCATATGTTCAATTCATTGTTTAGATATAGCCATTGATCCCTCTTATTCTTCTTCTCCTTCAAAATAGAGATTTCTTTAATCTATCTTTGATTTCTCTTTGTAGTTTTCTTGATCTACCTTTTGTAACTTCTTCCTTTTTAGATATTACAAGAGTGGCATGTTAGCAAGATAGGGAAATTTGGGAAGACATTATCAGCATCGGAACATATTAAAATGGCTCCTTTAGAGCTAAACACAATGACATAGAGTAAATTTTAACAACATTAAAAAGATATTTACAATGCTTAATAATTGTCTGTTCGTTTTCCCTTATATTGAGTTGTTACCACTATCTTACAATGGCAACTCAGAGCAAATATTGGCACAGTTTCTGAGTTCAAAAGATCATTCAAAACCATGCATTGTTTTGTAGGATAGGAAAATGAGCAATGGACTCTGGTCTCCATCCTCCCTTCTCCTTTCTTTCTCTCTTCCATGTCAGTTTTGTAGAACCTCCCTGTGACAGGCAGACTGAGACCTTTCCTGGACTATATCAGTACCTCTGTTTCCCCATGTGTTTAAGGAATCGAATTGGCATCTCATGTTTCCGCAGTAGTGACCAATCCTTGAAGTTTCCCTGGACCTTATCCACAGTGCCTGTTGCACAATAACATTGGAACTCATTCAAGAAGGCCACACCTACTCCCATAATGTATCACCTTGCTGTGTGCTTTGTGTTCCTTTTTTTTTTTTTGCATTAGAAGAAACTCAGAGGAGGATCTTGTGGGGCTGAAGTGAGACAGTGGAGAGAAAAGGTAGCACAGATGTGAGGTGGCATTAACTGCAAAAACAAACAAACAAAAAAACCCCTAGGTTTGCATAGCTAATGAGAGGGAAATTGCCTGAAGACAGCATACATTGAACTGTATGTGATGATTGTTTTGCATGAATTTCACAATGCAGCTGCAGAATAATTAAAAAATTATGAGCAAATTGCAGTCAATGCCACGTGTGTTTAAAGGCCACCCTCCTAAAAAAAAACAATCCTTGACATATGTGGGTGGAGGGATTGGATTCCTGAGCTCAGGCTGGAAACTAATGATTCTCATAAAATGAAGAGCACAGCAAGATCCAGCCCACAGTGCTCATTTGGGCAAGAGCTATACATGCCATTTTGTTAGAGGCAGTACCTTGTCATAATGCAACCAATAAACCTTTTTTAAAATGACCAGATATGGTGAAAGAGGGGAAGAAGGAAGGAAGGCGTGCATGGGGAACATGTGTCATAATGGACACATTGCAGGCACCATAGAAGATGGCACCAAGGCAGGAAATAAAATCTGAGTGTGGGGATTCCTTATTAGAAAACTGTGAGTCAAATCCAAGGCAAGGAAAAATTCATGAAAACCCAGCATTCTGAAACCACGGAGCAAGCTGCTGGAAGCTGCAGCCAGACTGCTGGTGGGAAGAAATTGTTTACAGAAACAATAGCTTGGTTCAAATATTTATGGAAACCAACTTGGGAATTAGCCCTCTTGCAGATTGGATCTGGGTTAGCCTGCACTGGATCATGGAGCTGGCAGCCCTCAGTGGGGAGGATATGCTCCTGGGCATGAGAGGGCCTGATTGGGCTAGGGTTGCCAAGTCCAATTCAAGAAATATCTGGGGACTTTGGGGGTGGAGCCAGGAGACTTTGGGGGTGGAGCCAGGAGACATTGGGGCGGAGCCAGGAACAAGGGTGTGACAAGCATAATTGAACTCCAAGGGAGTTCTGGCCATCACATTTAAAGGAACCGCACACCTTTTTAAATGTCTTCCTTCCATAGGAAATAATGAAGGATAGGGGCACCTTCTTTTGGGGCTCATAGAATGGGACCCCCTGATCCAATCGTTTTGAAACTTGGGAGATACTTTGGGGAAAGTCACTAGATACTATAATGAAAATTTGGTGCCTCTACCTCAAAACATAGCTCCCCCAGAGCCCCTGAAACCTCCAAATCAATTCCCCATTATACCCTATGAGAATCAATCACCACATAGAGAATAATGCTCAGAAGACGTGTTTCCCCCCCCCCCCCATTTCTGGCAACTCTGAAGGGGATGGGCCTTTCTACTCATGAGTTGCTGCCAACTTCTTCAAAGTAACACAGATACACCATCCCAAGAGGAAGCCTTTCAATCAACGACTGAAGCCTCCGGAGGTAGAAACGCACATGGTCCTCTGGGGGCAGAGCTCCCCCCCTGCTGCCGGCCAGACTCCCCGAGGAGACGCCACCCAGTAGCTGGAGAGGATGCAAGGACTACAAGTCCCAGCATGCACCTCGCAAAGGGAGGCCAGACTGGAGCGAATAGCAGGCCAGCGGTGGGCGGGTCTTTGTGAAGGAAGGGAGAAGCCTGAAGCTAGGCAGGGAAAGAGACATGGCAGCATTCCACACACATACCCCACACCCGCTTTCAGATTTTTAGAGAGCGGGGGATTAGGCTGCTAATCCAGGGGTCCCCCGGAAGGCCGGGGGGGGGGGTTGGGAAGCCTAGATTGGGCTGGTAGGGAAAGTGGAATGAGGCACCCATGGAGGACCAGTTATTAGCGCAGGCTCTAAAAGCTGTGACATGGCACACATGGGGAGCGGTGGAGAAAGAGGGGATTGCCACATTGTAATGGAGGCTGGGAATCACTGCCCTTTGAGACCTACAAAGGGCATTATTTAGAAAGACTTTAGTCTGGTCTAGTGTTTGTCCCAATGGAATCCTGGCACTTCCCATGACTCTTGTAACTGGCCACCCTTCAAGTATGTCATGAGGCATCCAGACCTTTGACAATCTCTTCCAGCCCTTGTGTCTCTGGATTTCTCTCCTATCTCCCAATTATTTTTCATTTGAACATTTGTGACTTTCTGAATTTAAAGTTTAAAAGATTTTTGTGTTACAAATGACATAAATTGCTTTAATAGTCATAGTCACAGATAAGAAATATGTCGTGCTTTCACTATTTAAGCCAAAGTGATTGAATTTAACCCAGTTTAGGATGCTTGATGCTATTAAAAGTAAATCAGTTAAATTTCTAGTGGTTCTGCTTATGGTTGCCTGCAAAGAAGTAATTAGTAAATTACTATAAATACTTTTTCCTCTATGAAATGTACTGCTGTAGAGCAGTTAACAAATAGCCTTTTTAGTTTGAACACATATAATATTGTGTTAATTGCTGCTGTAACTTTTCTTAATGCTGCTTTTAGATTTTTAATTATAGTTTCAAATTTCAAGTAACATGAAGTTATGAGAGACTCTTACAAAAATATTTATAGAATATAAATTAGTGAAAAATAATCATCTCTACCTAGAAGTGCTTAATAGTACAAAATACAAAACTGTGGCTTACAAATGAAAAAAGTGTACAATGGCTTAGTATATGACTAAATTGAAAGTTTAGAAATTGGAAAAATAATGCATTTTATAATAATATATAATAATATTTGTTAATCCCAGACTGTTAATATAGTGTTTTAGCAATCTGATAGATATCAGAAAAAAGTGGTGTTATTTATTTATTTAAAATATCTCTAAACCATCTTCCCACATAGATTTTTTTTTTACGTTTGTTTTGGCCCCATACTGCTTCAGTTAATCCCATGAATACCACACACATGTATGTGTCTTTAGTTTTCATGTCAGTTTTTTAGTTTTTCCCTGTTTTTTTCTCATTCATTTTGTGACCATTTTTGGCCCTACTCCTTTTCTAGAAACCAATGTTGAGTTGTATTTTCCTTTTCTGTTGATTTTAATTGTCCTTCCTTCTCCCACCCACCTTTAGGATGCTTTTTGCTGATTGCCCTATTGTCATTGTCAACCAATGCCTCTTCCCCCACCTTGCATTTAAAATGAGTGGTTCCATTTTTAAGGTACTAAAATATTGTCATATATTGTTGTAATAAGTCACAGTTCCAAGGAAAAGGGGTAATTAAACCTTCATGTCAGCACATGAAAGGGAAATTTAAAGGAAGATTAGACCCTAAGGGGTCAGCCAGGGTTCAGTGATAGCAAGGACTCATCAGGATGAAGAGGAGTCCCATGTAGATAGCCTTGACTTTACAGAAGCTAACTAGCAGGAAAATGAGCTGTAGGTTTGTCAGGATTCACAGCCAACAACTGGTGCAGAGCCACCAACACCCTCTGCCCTGAGATTCAGCATGTGAACCTCAGTTGGCCATTCCCAGCCCACCAGTATCACGTCCCCAGACCCTTAGAGTGCTGCAGGTGGAGGCTGAGAACAGAGCTACAGAGAAGATGACAACGTGCATGCCTCCTGGCCCAATGGCAGCCCAAGATGGGTAGCTGCAGAATTGTTTCTGAGTAGCTGGCTGCAAGCATGAACTTTAGGTATGAGGCTATAAAAATCATCCAAGAACATATCAGGTACAATAGATGCTTGGAAGGCATGAACATAACAAGTATGATAGATGTTAAGCCAGCAATTTTACCTTGCTTGACTTCTGGACCCATGACCTTGGACTGAATGAGTATGCCTTGCCTGACTTCTGGACTCCTGACCCTGGACTGAACAACCCTTCCTTGCCTGCCTCCTGGCACCTGATACTCAGAGCCCACAAGGCAGCAGAGATGCAGTATTAACTTGCTGCCTAAATAGCAGGACAGACAGCTTTTAACCTTTTTGCTAAGAGCATCCTTTGTGGATTTGAAAATGGTGGAAAGACTGGACTAATTTTGCACAGTAGGAGTTTGCTCTCTTTCCATAGAGTTTCTTCTATGATTTTGCACAGATGAGAGTTTTTAAAGGGGTTTGGGATATTTCCAATGAGATAACTTCAGGATATTAATAGATTTCTGATACCTTTGGGGTCTTATCTCAATATTTATAACCTGGGGAAGGAAAGGGAATAATAGGAAAGTACTACAAAAATATAGATCAAGATCTAGCTATTACTTCAGTTCTGGACCACACAGAAGCTAATTTATTTTTTCCCCTTCTGTGCTCTCTCTCTCCAAGAAAACAGGATCATATGATAGATCAATTTCAATTTTTGAAACAAAATTTAGAAAAGCTTCAATGAGACTGTAGATAAGGAGAATTAAATCATGTCCCTGTGGAAATTTTAAAACTGTAATGCAAACTGTAGACTTCTCACATTCTCCTGAGGTGGTGGAAATGGACTGTGGAATAAAGGTGGAGAATAAAGGTAAAATAAAGCACTAGAACCTCAAGTGGTGATATAGAAAGTAAATAGTTGTGTAGGTCAGCCTGAGGAAGAGATTACAGCAGCCTCTCAGAACTGGTTCAAATTTGTCTCTTGGAATATTGCAGGGCAGGCTGCAAAAATTAGGCCCCTTGAAGTAGATTTTCTACGGAGGTTTCAAATAATATTACTGCAAGAAACATGGATGACTAAGGGGTTTTTTTTTACTCTGTGCCACATAGTGGCCAAAAAAACCCAGGCGCCATCAGGAGGTCCATCAGTGGGGCCAGGACACTAGAAGTCCTCACACATTGCTCCTCCCAAGCACCAAGAATACAGAGCATCACTTGCCCCAGACACAGAGTTCCAGCAAAACACTGTGGCTAATAGCCACTGATGGACTTCTATTCCATATGTTTCTCCAATCCCCTCTTGAAGCTGGCTATGCCTGTAGCCACTACCACCCTCCTCTGGGAAGGCAGAAGTTTGGGGGGGGGGAGGAAAATGGGTATACACAGTGAAGTGTTTGAAGCTGTCAAGAAATAGAAAGGAAATTTTTAGGGAGCAGGACTATGGAGCTGAGGTAAAATAGTTAGGAGGAGGTAGCAGTGAAGGCACGGAAAGAGGAGGTGTGGTGTTTTCTCCTCCCATCTTCTCTGATCACAGCTCAGTGAGGACTCATGAAGCCAATACATGAGGAGTGGAGACAAGCAGGCAGGACTGCTACTGCATGCCCAACAGCAACTGTGAGGGGAACTGGCAAGAGCAGCTATGTGGAGTGGCAGTTTGCTGACATTGGGACAGAGCTGGCAGTAGGGAGAGGAGAAGAACAACAGGCATGTGGATTGGGAGGCATCTAGGTTTTTGTTGTGTATGCTGCTCTGAGGGGAAAGATGTCCTGGCCTTGGAAGCAAACAAAGGGAAAAAGGGGTGCCACTATTGCCATATCACATCTGAACAGCTGTGGAGCTGGGAGGCAGAGTGTCAAGGAGGGTGGAGGATGATGACCTTTCTTCTCACCCACACCTGTTCTCAGCCCATGAAGGAAAAGGGGTTATGGGAGGACAAAAGCAGCCTTTGCAGGGTTAGGAAACAGTTCCTTCAGGCCTTCCCCTCATCCCCACTGCCTCTATGGCAAATGCAGGAAGGATGAGAAGTGGTAGTGATGTGATCTGGGATATCCAGATTCAGACCCTCTCCTCCTCTTGAGCTAGGAACCTGTCATAAGGGTCACCAGGGGCTGGATGAACATCCAGGACTACCACTGCTTATTTCTTTCCATTATGAGAACTGCTCATTTATTCCTACTCTTTGTTTTCTGTCATTTTCTGAAACTTTTAAATTCCTGCCACTTTTTAATCCATGAGAGAACTCATCCTCTTATACACAGGAGTCTTTGGTGAGGTACCTTGTCAAAAGCTTTTTGAAAGTCCAAGTATATTATGTCTACCATAAGAACATAAGAGAAGCCATGTTGGATCAGGCAAACAGCCCATCCAGTCCAACACTCTGTGTCACACAGTGGCAAAAAAAAATTATATATACACACACACTGTGGCTAATAGCCACTGATGGACCTGTGCTCCATATTTTTATCTAAACCCCTCTTGAAGGTGGCTATACTTGTGGCTGCCACCACCTCCTGTGGCAGTGAATTCCACATGTTAATCACCCTTTGGGTGAAGAAGTACTTCCTTTTATCCGTTTTAACCTGTCTGCTCAGCAATTTCATCGAATGCCCACGAGTTCTTGTATTGTGAGAAAGGGAGAAAAGTACTTCTTTCTCTACTTTCTCCATCCCATGCATTATCTTGTAAACCTCTATCATGTCACCCTGCAGTCGATGTTTCTCCAAGCTAAAGAGCCCCAAGCGTTTTAACCTTTCTTCATAGGGAAAGTGCTCCAGCCCTTTAATCATTCTAGTTGCCCTTCTCTGGACTTTCTCCAATGCTATAATATCCTTTTTGAGGTGCGGCGACCAGAACTGCACACAGTACTCCAAATGAGACCGCACCATCGATTTATACAGGGGCATTATGATACTGGCTACCAGGTCACTGTTGTCTGCATGCTGCATTCTCAAAGAACTCCAAAAGGTTGGTGAGACAGAACTTTCCTTTGCAGAAGCCGAGATAACTTTCCCTCAGCAGACTTTGTTGCTCTATGTATTTAATAATTTTATCTTTGATTACAGTTTCTACTAATTTTCTAGGAGATATGTCAGGTTGAATGGTCTGTAATTTCCTGGTTCCCCTCTGGATACCTTCTTAAAAATTGGTGTAACATTTGCTATGTTCCAGTCTTTTGGTACATTTTAGTTCCTATAATTACAATTGCCTTTAGATTACAGAGATCAATTCCCTTGGGAAAAAATGGCGGCTTCAGAGGGTGGAGAAATTAAGGTTTAGGAGGGCTGAGAAATGAGGGTCTGGGAAAGGGGAAAAACAGAAGCCTGAGAGTGACACTACATCTCAACCAGGTCCCTATCCCTCTCCAAACTCCACCCTCCTTAGCCACCAAAATTTCCAGAAATGTTGAAACCAGAGTTGGTCTACTGATGATGCATAATGGTGCGTTGTGTCTTTACAATGGTTGCAATTTGTTAGGAGACAATGATGCTTTCACATGGTGACTGTTTGCAAGTTGGTTTTGCTATTCCTCCACAGTAAAAATCTAGTTGCAAAGCAACTGTGTGTGTGAATGTACCCAATGAGTAAGACCATCCCTCCTAAAATGAGGAACTGAGGCAATTTACTCCTTCACTATTTTAACCTTGGCCCAATAACTTTCTGTCACTCTACTGTTGCCGCCTTCCAGCATTGGGTAAAGACATTTTTCTTTTGTTTGGTATTCCCTCAGTGATCCTTCCTAACTAAATAATATTTTAATTGCTGTTTTTAAATATTTGCATGCATTGCAGCTCTATTTTAATTGTTTTAATGTTATGCGTGTTTTGTGGAGGTTGGCTTTAAAATGTGATTTTATGCATGTTTTACTTTGTTAGCTGCCTTGATAATCATTGTGTCATTGTGATGATAAAATGGACAAGAGGTAAGAGCTTTTTGGAAGAAGAATGGAATAAAAAGAAATTGATGGTGAGGGTAATAGTTGGCAAATAAATGAATGTATCTTCACCTATTTCTTCACCTTCAGTTCTCCATGGAAGAAGTTCTATCCTGAATGAAAAACACCATCTGTTAAGTTCCTTTAACTAGCTCAGTGTTACTGAAAGCTACAGCTTTGTCTAATGAGCTGTAATTGGATTTTTAACGCAGAAAGGAGCTTTCTTATATAAAGTGTCATTGACAAAGTATAGTGAACACTGATTACTATGTTGATATTAGAGGTAAAAATGCTCACAACCATCTGATTAATTATAACTAATGAACATGCCTCCAGTTGGGGAAAGAAACTGGCATTTACAATATGGTTACATGAGGACACAGTGCAGGTCATACTGAGTTATGTAATCCACCAGTGTTTAAGAACATAAGAGAAGCCATGTTGGATCAGGCCAATGGCCCATCCAGTCCAACACTCTGTATCACACAGTGGCCAAAAATTTATATATATACATACATACTGTGGCTAATAGCCACTGATGGACTTCTGCTCCATATTTTTATCTAACCCCCTCTTGAAGCTGGCTATGCTTGTATCCACCACCACCTCCTGTGGCAGTGAATTCCACATGTTAATCACCCTTTGGGTGAAGAAGTACCTCCTTTTATCTGTTCTAACCCGACTGCTCAGCAATTTCATTGAATGCCCACGAGTTCTTGTATTGTGAGAAAGGGAGAAAAGGACTTCTTTCTCTACCTTCTGCATCCCATGCATAATCTTGTAAACCTCTATCATGTCACCCCGCAGTCGACGTTTCTCCAAGCTAAAGAGCCCCAAATGTTTTAACCTTTCTTCATAGGGAAAGTGTTCCAAACCTGTAATCATTCTAGTTGCCCTTTTCTACACTTTTGCCAGTGCTATAATATCCTTGTTGAGGTGCGGTGACTAGAATTGCACACAGTATTCCAAATGAGACCGCACCATCAATTTATACAGGGGCATTATGATACTGGCTGATTTGTTTTCAATTCCCTTCCTAATAATTCCCAGCATGGTGTTGGCCTTTTTTATTGCAATTGCACACTGTCTTGACATTTTCAGTGTGTCAGCAAAGGTTCATTGAAGTTCCCAAAATGAGCAGACTTAGTTATGTGAAACAAAGTTGTGTTTATTGTATTCTCCAAAGTTATTGCAGCATGAAAGACATTGGAACTGATGGCTAGCAGTTCGAGTCATTGGTATTTAACAGTATACATCAAAGCATTCACAACTATCCCCAATTCCCAAAACAAAGACAGTCTTTGCATGTGAGACATTTCACCCGGCTCCCCCTTACATTTCCTTGCTGCCTCTAGGGGGGAGGTGAGAATCTGCCAGGCACTTTCTATTTCAAAGACTGGCTAACAACCTTTGATACTTCTGGGAAGCTACTCTTGGGCTAGCCCCTACTTAGCCCCCCCCCCTACTACTCTACTAATATGGGTTAGTAAGCATATATCTTTATTAATCAATCTGGTTAGTGATCAGCATTCAAGAAGAGTATCAATGAACAGAGTCTGACATACTGTCCCCCCTAAGCTCTTGCTTGGGGCTTGTCTGGATGCAGTAGGTAAAATCGCTTAAGTAATTGTGGAGCGTTTAGATCAGAGGCTTTAACCCATTTGTCACAACTAGGTGGAAAATAGCGCCAGCACACCAAATAGCACAGGATCCCCTTTGGATTTTAGAATCAAGGATTTCCTTCACTTCGTGGTGCTTCTGACCCCTCACCAAGATGGGCTTGGGCTCCGGACCTTGAGGATGCCACCTCAACCCACCCGGATCTCGACGAAGAAGGCTGCAATGGAAAACAGGGTGCACTTTACTAAACAATTTAGGCAATTCCAGTTCTACAGTTACTTTGTTGATCACTCTTTTTATTTTAAAAGGCCCCAGGAACCTGTAGGACAGTTTCTGGGAGGTTTGTGGCAATGGCAAGTTCTTGGTCGATAGGAACACAGTCTCTCCTACTTTGAAATCCCAACTTGGGCCATGTTTTTTTTTTTATCAAATTGAGTTTTATAATCCCTTTTGGCCACTTCCAGGTTCTCCTGGATTATTTTCCAGGTTGTCTCCAGCCTTCCCCACCATTGCTGATAGTTTGTTGGCTGGGAGCTGCTTTCCCCTCCTGGCAAAAAAGGGAATGGCTTTCCCTCGTAACCGTTTACCACCCGGAAGGGAGTCATTTTAGTGGAGCTGTGGAGGCTGTTGTTGTACCCGTACTCAGCAAACGGTAACAGCTCCACCCAGTTGGATTGTTGGAAGTTTATATAGCACCCTAAATACTGCTCCAGAAGCCCGTTCACGCGTTCCGTCTGCCCGTCCATCTGCGGGTGGTAGGTGGAACCCAGCCCCTGTTCCATCCCAGTCAATTTGCAAAACTCCCGCCAGAAGTTGGCAAAGAACTGCGGCCCACGGTCGCTAATGACCTTGTCGGTGAACGAGTGGACCTGGACCACATGCAAGAAAAATAAATATGCTAGTTCTTTAGCCTTGGGCAGCTTTTTGCACGGGACGAAATGTGCTTGCTTGGAAAAAGTGTCCACTATTACCAAGATCACCGTCCGCCCTGGGAGGGTGGTAGTTCCACAATAAAGTCCTTTGGCACTATAGACCATGGCCGTTCGGCCGTAGGAAGGGGCTGTAAGTGTCCCAGTACTTTGCCCCCGCTCCTTTTAGCCATGAGGCAGGTAGGGCATGACTGTACATAATCGGAAATGTCCTTTTTCATTTGGGGCCACCAAAATTGTCTGTTCACCAAGTGGAGAGATTTGACATAACCAAAGTGACCTGAAAGTTTGTTAGTGCGACAGTGCTGCAGGACCTCCAGCCGCAAAGTTTTTGGGACATACAGTTTCCCCTCGTGGTACCAGAAACCCCCCTCTCCTTTCAGCAATCCGTCCGGCCGTTCCTCCCCCTCTTTTCGCCCTCAGATATCAGTCTATTCCCCCCCACAGGGGTCGGGCCGCTTGGGAGTCACCTTTGATCGGGTTTGCACCGCCCCGGCTACTGCTCCGGGGGGGTATCAGAGAGTCTATTACTTCCTCCCATTGGCTCTCGTGCTGAGGAAGCCTCGAGAGGGGGTCCTCCAGAAAGTTCTTAGAGCCGGGGATGTGCTGCAGCGTGAAGTCAAATTTAGCGAAGAAGCCCGCCCACCAGATCTGCTTCCCCATCAGCTTGCGGCACCCCGTGAGCGCCTCTAATTTTTATGATCTGTTCAGATTTCGAACGGCACCCGTGCCCCCTCCAGCCAAGATCACCAGGTTCTTAAGACAAACGTAACCGCATACGCCTCTTTGTCCCACACTGACCAGTTGCGCTGTTCGTGGGAGAATTTTTTGGAGATGTAGGCACACGGGCGTAGCTGGCCCCCATTGTCCTTTTGCAATAATATGGCTCCTACAGCCACGTCAGAGGCGTCGCATTGAACCACGAAGGGCTTAAGTTCGTTTGGGTGCACTAGCACCAGCTAAGTCGTGAACAACCGTTTGAGAGTGTCAAACGCCGTTTGGTGTCCATTTTAGTTTGGTGCCTGGTTTTTTTGCTTCCGGCCCCATCCCCTTAGTCTTTAGGAGGTCCGTGAGGTGGCAAGGCCACCTTGACGAACCCCTGTATGAACGACCTGTAGAAATTTGCGAACCCGAGGAAGGATTGAAGCTGTCTACGTGTCCTCGGGGGTTCCCAGTCCAGCACTGCCTGAATTTTCGCAGGGTCCATGGCTAGCCCTTTCCCCGACACTCCAAATCCCAGATAGTCCAGTTCCTCCTTGTGGAACTCGCATTTGGATAATTTAGCATACTGTTTATTCTGGTATAGGGTGGTTAAAACCTCCCGCACTAGTTTCACATGTGAGGGGCGGTCCTTGGAATAAATAATGATGTCATCCAGTTCCAAAATGTCAGCAAAGGTTCATTGAAGTTCCCAAAATGAGCAGACTTAGTTATTTGAAACAAAGTTGCATTTATTGTATTCTCCAAAGTTAGTTCAGCATGAAACACATTGGAACTGATGGCTAGCAGTTCGAGTCATTGGTATTTAACAGTATACATCAAAGCATTCACAACTATCCCCAGTTCCCAAAACAAAGGCAGTCTTTGCATGTGAGACATTTCACACGGCTCCCCCTTATCTTCTACAGTTGGTGGTTACATTTCCCGGCAGCAATGTCCTTGCTGCCTCTAGGGGGGAAGTGAGAATCTGCCAGGCACTTTCTACTTCAAAGACTGGCTAACAACCTTTGATATTCCTGGAAAGCTACTCTTGGGCTAGCCCCTACTTAGCCCCCCCTCTACTACTCTACTAATATGAGTTAGTAAGCATATATCTTTATTAATCAATCTGGTTAGTGATCAGCATTCAAGAAGAGTATCAATGAACAGATTCTGACACAGTGAGTTATCTACCATGACCTCAAGATCTCTCTCTTGCAGTCTCTGCCAGTTCGCACCCCATCGACTTGTATTTGCAGCTGGGATTCTTGGCCCCGATGTGCATTACTTTGCACTTGGCCCCGATGTGCATTACTTTGCAATGGGCCACATTGACGCCCACTCACCCAGCCTCAACAGATCCCTTTGGAGTTCCTCACAATCCTCTCTGGTTCTTACCACCCTGAACAATTTAGTGTCATCCACAAACTTGGCCACTTCACTGCTCACTCCCAACTCCAAATCATTTATGAACAAGTTAAAGAGCATGGGACCCAGTATTGAGCCCTTAGGCACTCCACTGCTTACCATTTTCCACTGCGAAGACTGCCCATTTATACTCACTCTTTGCTTCCTATTAATTTGCTAGTTTTTGATCCACAAGAGGACCTGTCCTTTTATTCCATGACTCTCGAGCTTACTAAGGAGCCTTTAATGAGGAACTTTATCAAAAGCTTTCTGGAAGTCAAGGTAAACAACATCTATCGGGTCTCCTTTGTCTACATGTTTGTTCACCCCCCTCAAAGAAATGTAAGATGTTAGTGAGGCAAGATCTTCCCTTGCAGAACCCATGCTGAGTCTTCCTCAATAACCCGTGTTCATCAATGTGCCTACTCATTCTGTCCTTGATAATGGTTTCTACCAACTTTCCCGGTATTGAAGTCAGACTGACTTGCCTGTAGTTACCCGGATCGCCTCTGGAACCCTTTTTAAAGTTGGGCGTGACATTTGCTACCTTCTAATCCTCAGGAACGGAGGCAGATGTCAATGAAAGATTACATATTTTTGTCAGAAGATCCACAAGTTCAACTTTGAGTTCTTTCAGAACTCTTGGATGTATGCCATCCGGACCTGGTGACTTATTAGTTTTTAATTCATCCATCAGTTGTAGGATCTCCTCTCTTGTCACCTCAATCTGGGTCAGGTATTTCAACACCCCTTCCAATAGAAGTGGTTCCAGAGCAGGCAAACACTTTTCATCTTCCACAGTGAAGACGGAGGCAAAAAATTCATTTAGCTTCTCAGCCATTTCCCTATCCTCCTTCAGTAATCCTTTGATCCCTTGGTCATCCAAGGGCCCCACTGCCTCCCTGGCTGGTTTCCTGCTTCTAATATATTTGAAGAAATTTTTATTGTTGGTCTTTATTTTATTTTTTTTGCAATATGCTCCTCATAATCCCTTTTTGCCTGCCTGATCACAGTCTTGCATTTGATTTGCCATTGCCTGTGTTCCCTTTTATTAATTTCACTTGGACTAGCTTTCCATCATAGTGACTGGCCATTGACTAAAATTTCAGCATAGTATTTATCAAGGACCTGATAAGTCTGTAAAGAGGGGGGATATTTTCTTTTAATTATCAGTCATGGCGTCGGCCTTGAAGAAAGAATTCAGACTTTCAACAAAGTTCCTATCTCAGGTAAAATACATCTATCTTCCCAAAATGTGCTATTGTCTGCAGATATTGACAACCCCTCTTTTTTTTTCTTTATAAAATATGATCTGCAGCTTTTATTGCTTGCTTTGTAGAAGGAGGTCATGCTTTCTAGTGCCCTTTCATGTGCCCTAAACTGAGTACCTGCTTTTCGGAGTATTTAAAGTAAGAATCTCCAGTTTCATACTTTTCTTGCTTTGTGTATGTTAAGCTTTACTCTTTTCCCTCCAGACCTTAAGTTGTGTATGTGGACACATGTGAATGTTCTTTACCAGTGTTCCTCCCTGGCTCATTGGGGCCTTAAGGACTGAGCTTGGGGACTCTAGATCAATGGGCAATAGGAACCAAATCCCAGTTGCCCTGGTCCAACCAGAAGCCCCCTCCTGGTTCAAACAATCCAATGGCATCCAAGGGCAGGAACCCAGAACTGTATATAGTTGGCCCGGTTTAGCCAGGCTTCTTAGCCACTAGTTACCATGCTGTAACTCAATAAAGAGCTATGATTAAGGCAACCTCGCCTCTTCTATGAGTTGAACCCACTATATTATACCTTAGCTTAGCTTAGTTTATGAACAAGTTAAAGAGCATTTTTTTTTCAAATTTATATTCTGCCCTCCACACCAAAGCAGGCTCAGCTCACAATAGAATAACAATAACAACAGTTAAATTAAACATTAGATTACAACAATGTAAAACAATTTGGTGCTAATTTCCATACAGTTTAAGGATGGCATTCAGTGATCTTAAATATCCATTTAGATCTAATATCTGGGGGGTGGTCATCATTCATTTAAAAGCTAGCTGAAATAATATCATCTTGCAGGTCTTAGTCTTGCCAGTTTACAAGATCAGGGCAGATTATAGCGTGCTGGTGGGTAGGATTGCTTTATAGTTTCAACAGAAATACTGGACACACTTGATAATAAAATTCTTGGTGAAAGATTATTAGAAAATGGTGCATGAAATGTTACAGAAGAATATGACGACTCAGATTCATTTCAAACCAGAACTATTTTTATTGGACATATTTCCTGAGGATTATTCTAAAGAGATGAGACATTTGTTGGCACACTTTAACACAGCAGCTAGGATTCTGTTGGTGCAGAGATGGAAATCTCAGGAAATTCCCATGAAAATGGACTTGGTGGGAAAAGTTCTAGAGACAGCAGAGTTGGACTTTCTGTCCCAGCTGATGGCTGGGGAATCTAAAGAAGAAGCAAGAAAACATTGGATGAAATTTTATGCCTGGTTGGACATTCAAGACTCTTAAGATTCTTTGGTGTGATCTGATTTTTTCCCTCTATCTTCTTGTATTTTATACTATAAAATTTACCTTTATTGGAATTGTCAAAATTATTAGATTAAAACAAAAGACATATTATACAATTAGAAAATATTGTAGAATTAACCTTGTATTCTTTGAAGGTATTTCTATGCAAAATAAGGTCAGAATGTATTGTGCTTTTTATTTCCCCTACATCCTATCCTTTTTTCTTTTCTGAAACTAATAAAACTTTTGAAAACTGATAATAAAATTCTTGACCAATGTGTATTACTACAGAAAGTTTATTGGCTACAATCTTCATTACATCTATTTTTTTGTTTTGCAAATTGCAGTCAAGGTTAGGGTTGCTGATCCCCAGGTGAGGGCAGGGATCCCCTGATTTGGAGGCCCTCCCCTCGCTTTAGGGTCATTAGAAAGTGGGTGCAGGGAGGAAAATGTCTGCTAGACACTCCATCATTCCCTATGAAGACTGATTCCCATAGGGTATAATGGAGAATTGATCTGTGGTTATCTGGGGCTCTGTAGGGGCTGTTTTTTGAGGCAGAGGCACCAAATTTTCACCATAGCATCTGGTGACTCTCCTCAAAATACTTTCTGAGTTTCAAAAAGTTTGGACCAGGGGATCCAATTCTATGAACCCCCAAAGAAGGTGCCCCTATCCTTCATTATTTCCAATGGAAGGAAGGTGTGTGGTCCCTTTAAATGTACAGTCCTTTAAAATGTACCCTTTGGAGTTGAAGTCCCTTTGGAGTTCAACTATGCTTGTCACAACCTTGATCCTGGCCCCACCCCCAAAGTCCCCAGATATTTCTTGAATTGGACTTGGCAACCTTAGTCAAGGTGTGGGTCATACAGACAGAATTTTCAGAGACTAGAGGAAGACACTGAGGGGAGAAGGGATTACTATAGATTACCGGGGTTGAGCATCAGAGCTCCTATTTGCTGTCATAAATATGGGGCACTGGGTAACAGATGGAGGAGAATGAAAAGGTAAAACACTGACAGCACAGAATGAACTAAACTTTGGCTGATGGCAGGTACATTTCAGTTTTGCCTTCACTTAAAATACTTCAGGCAAACAGAAAACTAGCTCAGCAATGAGAACACTTCTATGCCCTTGCTATATGAGTTTTCTGTCTGCAGGGAGATTTTTATGTGCAAGAGCACTCAGAATTGTAATCCCTATGTTGGACGTAGTCTGAGTGGTGCAGTCTATTCCACCACCATCCCAATCTGTTAAGAACCTAAGAACAGCCATACTTGGTCAGACCAATGGTTCATCCATATAAGCTGATATACATTCAGATGTTTTCATGTTTATGTTTATTGGATTTATATCCCACCCTCCCCGCTGAAGCAGGCTCAGGGATGCTCACAGTGCATGGTAAAATAACAATAAAAACATTTACATTAAAGCATTAGATTAAAACAATTTTTAAAAAAAATTGGTGCTAATTTTCATAGCCTGTTAGAGTGCAGGCAAGGAGGTGTGGCCAATGGCCAGGTGGAATACTGAGCAAATGTGGGATTGCCTATAAATCTGAACCTCAAGCACTCCACTAGACTGTGTAACCTGTAATAAAGGGTGTGACATGTTTAATAATTTGCTCAGCTATTGAAAACCAATCTATTTCATGACTCTGATGTCTTCATTTTGGAGTAGGAGAGCAAAGTACCCATTCTCTTTTTTTTATTTTCTGCATCGAAAAAGACAATTCCAGGCAAACTGGATATTTCTTGTATTCTTCTTTATACCTAAATATCCATCAGTATTCTTCTGACATTTTATTTTGATTGCAACATAATAAAAAATTAATGAAAAGGTTAATGAGGAATGAACATGCATTATTATCTTTGCTAACTAGAAATTGATAATTGAACTGGGTAATATATTTCAGAAAATAATCCAGATATCAGATATTTGTTATTGCTGCTTGTCCTCAAGATCAAACAAGGGCACAATGCAATCAAATTTGAGCAACTTTAAGTCCCAAGAGAGTTAGATTGCATTTTGCTATCCCACTGAAAAGAATTAGAAGTAAATATCTATCTAGATAATTTCCCACTTGTCTTTCAAGGATCCCAGGGCAGCATACATACTTTTCCCTTCCCTATTCTATGCTCTTTGGCATTACATTACACTGAGAGACAGAAAGCTGTCCAGGGGTATCTGGTAAATTTCATAACAGAACTGAGATTTGCATCTGGCTCTCTCAGAATTTAGCTTAACACTATAACTCCATCATACTGTTTCTAAACATGAGTTTTGTTTTACAATAGTAGATTTTTGTTAAAAGACTTTCTCCCCTAATAAAGAGGCTTGTACTGATGTGCTTCTTTTCTACTGTGCAGAGGCGCTTGCTCGCAAAGCAATCTTGGTTTTCTTGAATTTACAGTGTAGCTCTCAGAAGAGTTATGCCTAGGGTTGTCAACTGTGGGTTAGGGGAAAAGGAGGATTTAGGAGTGGACCCTTGGGAAAGCAGCAGGCAGGGGAGGGACCTCAGCAAGGCATAATGTCATAGAGTCCACCCCTCCCCTCAAACAGTCATTTTCTCTGGGGGAAGTGATCTCTATCCTATTCTAAGCCCATAAATCTATATTTCTATTAATGTGTTTAGCCACAATGTCAAGGTGTGGCAGAGATTAACAATTTGAAACTTGAAGTTGTTCTTAGATTGTTTTGTAAATGCCCTATGCCTCAAAAAAAATTCAGGCATCATGAATTCATGGCCCCCCCAGTTGGAATAACGAGGCTGACACAGTGGGTTGGGTAAACTGGGCCACTTTATTAAACATATAACTAAATGGAATGGGCTGACAGCAGGCAAGCCTCAGGGTCAAACCAGTTCCCTTTCTTACCTGTAATGGGTGAGCTACCCTGCCCCCAGCAGGAGCCTAGTTGGTAAGGCTAGTGCCAGGCTGGCTAGGCCGAAATGCCACCCTTGCCTAGTGCAGCCTCCATCTTGCAGAAGGAACCACCACCAGGCATGGTTTCACATGCTTTGCATTCATGACATCGAGCTGATTAGCCTGTCTGCTGCTTGTGCAGGCCAGATGCACTCCAACTGGTCCTGAACCCTGGGTGCTCACCAGTAAAATTCTATAGCCAGTTCCTCCTCCAGTCAAGTGACCAATAACCTAACAAAACCAACATAAACTTACCAACTTCTCCAATCAAGTAGTACAAGGTAGGCAAAAAAAACTCCCACCAAGGCCAATCAGGTTAGAGTGTAAAAATTCCTACCTAGCCCCTAAGAAGGTGACTGGTCAGAGCCTGTACTACTGCAGGGTGGGTGGGTGGGCCAAAAGCTGACTGAGAAGTGTGCAGTTTGGGCGGGGGCAGGGCTAATATAGTCCTGGCACTCCACCCCCTCTCAGTCCCTGAATGCCTGGGAAGGAATGCTAGCCTCGGCATCCTTCCGGGTGGGCAAAATCGGCCCCCAGCCTGTAGCCATTGTAGCGGCTTGGTCGGGAAGGGGCTGGATTCTTTAAGAACTGTGTTTTTCAGTGCAATATAAACTTAAGATAATAACATTGATTCCTGCTTGTAGACAGTTCTCTGTCTTGGATCACATCCCAGATTTTTCTCTGAGAGGACCAATATCATTCATAACTATTTTGGCACCCTTTTGATTGGCCATTTTTTTAAAATAAATGTGCTTCAAAAATAATATTTTGCAGTATTTAAGTGACAGCTGTTTTCAGATAACATAACTATTTTATGCAACGCAGACAATAATTGCATGCATTCATTTTAAAAACTCAAGAGTTCAAAGTAGCATCTTTGTTGATCTTAGACAGTTGTGAAAATTTAGAAAGCAAAGTTAACCCAGCATTCTGCTTTTTTTTGTTCTTCTATTTTGTTAGCATGCATTAGTAGTTACAAAATGGAAACTTTTAATATCAATTTCACTGAGTCTTTCTGGCTTTATTTTTATTTTCTCTGCAGGTTTTCCATTTGTCTGGTGAAACTCAGCCATGTTGCCAATCAGCTAGGATCAGACCAAGAATTCCCCATAGACTTTTTTGATTCAGATAGAGAGAAAGGAAGGTAGGGGGGCAGCATTTCATCCAAAATGTTCCTTCTGCAACTGACCCACTATTTTGTCTACTTTGTCTAATTTCTTCCAGACAGACCCAATTCTGTTTTGCAATAGTTGGGACTTGCTGCAACCTGTGTGGATTTCTGTTGAAGTCACTGATCATCTGTCAGAATGCTGGGAATTAGCTTACAAACCAGAAACACTGCTTGACACAGCAGCATTTTTAGAGTTCCTCCATCAGAATGTCAATCATGCTACAGGATATGTTTTTGTGATATGAATACACACATGCTCACTGAGCCTTTGAGCAAGATTGACAAGCCCAAGACATTCACCATTTCATGGATGTTAAAGTAAAGAGATTGGCTACATATGCACTACATTCCAAAGATTTCCTTTAGCTGCCCTTAAGTCATATAATGTATCACCGTATTTTAATTTTACTCAGGAGGAGGCATTCTACAGTGAGCCATTTTATTATTTGGATAAATCAAAGTCACTTCTAGTTTGCATTTTGAGTCCAGTTTTGTTCTGAAATTCCAACCTCTGGCAATATGATTACAGTTTGACATGACATTTGGAGATAAATGACTTGTCAGAGTTCATTTATGTTTTGAAACATTTGGCAAAGAATGACAGCTGCACAAAGCTTATAATTTGACAATGTTTTATCTCAATGAAATAATGCAGCTTCCCAGGGGGCAAAAATATGCCAAATTAAACGGTAGGCAGCCTGATAAGTTTTTTTGTTTAAAAAGAAACTGATTTAAAATGTGATTGTGCACCAAATAAGAGGATTAGTTCCAGAAGCCAGATAACGCCAGAGGAAAGGAGATACTGAGACTTGTCCCCTCCCCACCCCCCCGGCAGCCAGAGAAAAATTCTAGATGGCTATCAGAGACTGCAGTGGGGAGTCCTTTCTTTGGAATGGAAAGGGGATGTGATTATAATCACTTTTACATTTATGTGACACAGGCTGCAATCCTAAGAACATTTCCCTGCAAGTAAACTCCAGTGACTAAAATGGAACTTTTGAGATCTGATTAGGCCTGCTCTCTATATTCTATAGTTTGATTGTGCCCTGCTTATCTAAAGAAAGGGATCATCATTCCATAACTACATTGTGAAATGATAGCTACAAAATGAAGTAACTGTGACGAAACTCCCCCCCCCCCCTTACAGAACATCATGATCACCAGCTTGGTTGCCAGATCACCTGGAGAAGTGACTCACATACATCTGGCCAGAGAGTGTGGGTAAACCTAACCAGGGCAAAAGGGACTTATGCAGTACAAGCAGCCATAACGCTACAAAGGCACTCTAGACCGGTACAAGAGTGCCCACCAGGAGAGCAGACGGCTCCCCGTCGTTCTGTATGATGTCCATCTCAGCCATGGAGCGGAAGAGACTGTGCCGCCAGGAGCTATCCAGGTGAATGGTTTTGAAGTTCTGACCATGGAATCCACCGTGGAGGGCTAACACCACACGCAGTTACTTCCTACCAGGCTTGACTCCATTCCAGCGAAGTGGACGGCTCACGTACACACCAGATGTCACCTGTGCCTGCAAGCAACCTACCCACCCCAGGAGTGGTTAATTGTCCAACTGCCACTTTCTTTGTTTGACGGAACTCAAGACAAAGACTAGTGCCAAGGAGAAGACAGAAGAAGAGGAAGACCATCTTCAGCCAGAGCCAAGTTCCTTTGTACAAACTGGGTGTTACCTAGGCCATGATTTGACTCTTTATTGTCACCCTTTTAGATAAGTCTACTAGTCCTAAGTATCTCCCCACCCAAGTAATCTCTCTATTCTTCTTCCCAACTGTCATTTTGGAGCCTCCCCCTGGTCCATTTCAACCTGAAAGTTCACTCAGGTATCCAGGAACCAGGCAAGTCCATTGGTCAAAAGCAAGCACCCAATTAGGTGCCACCAATGAACTTTCTATTGGTTGTCACAGTAATCCAGCCCTTATGGTCACTGCGAAACCTCCTCTTTTCATGAGGTCATGCACCAGCTGACCACCTTCCTCCTCCCTCGTACCTCCCATCCCCTAAGGGCTCAAGAGAGTCCCTATAATCTGTGGACTAGCTACCCACAGGTGTGCTTCTATCAGTATCCCAATTTTCACTACATAGATCCATCCCCGATTCCTGATCAGTTTTGGGTCTCCTCTCCCACTTCCTCGCTCGTCGCCATTAGAGCCTTCCTTGAAGACTATAATTGGTAAATCGCACCCTGTTTGTCTACCTATGTGTTTCCCTATCTATCTATATTTCCTAGGACTGTATGAATAATTTATGAATATTGTATCTTGTATGGAAGCCTATATTTTTCTTAATAAATTTTAATTGTTTTTACTTAATTAGAGTCCCTAATATTTTAAGCATTACTTTTCTGGATGTGGTAATCCTGTATACACAGGTAAAAAGATCCTGAGTGAGCCAGGTGCCCACCTGACAATTCCCCAACCTCGTTTTGAGGGCATTTTGGCTTACATAACATAAAATTATGCAAAGATTTTTTTAAAGGCACAATTGCTCATAGGGATATATAGCTTATCCTGGAGAAAAGGCAGGATACAAATGTCATAGATCAGTTAATGTTTACTGAAATTTACTGAAGTAAGACATATGCTAGAGCTGCTATTACACTTCTGTACAATTACTACACTGCATTTATTTAATGTCAGGAGAATTTTATTTTGTTATTTACTTCATTTATACCCTAATTTGCCCCCCAAAGCAGTATAGTATTATCTTCTCCTCCACTTTATCATCACAACAACCCAGGAAGGTAGATTAGGCTAAGATGTGACTCGCGCAAGGTCACCTAGCAAGCTGCTATGGCAGAGTAGGGATCTGAACCTGGTTCTCCCAGATCTTAGTGCAACACTCTAACAACTAAATCACACAGGCTGTCAATACATAAAACATTTTAAAATGACACTGACCATTTTAAGTAAGATTTCTAGAATATAAAGATTGGGGAAGTGAGAGATATCCCTTGTCTTCTGGACAATCTGAGTTTTCAGGCAGGACCAGCCCTACACCAAATAGTACGTAAGATGAAGAATGCCTTCGGAACCCCATTTAATGGTAAGAACAATAACTCACATGGGCAAATTCTGTTTGTAGAATGGGCACTGATACTTAGTCACACACAGATCATGATTGTCAGCATTTCAAGTTAATATTAACTTTTAATATTATCTGTTCCAGCTTGTTGATTTAATAGTTGAATAGATAATCCATGAGATGTTATCTCCTGATGAGTTGCCATTGAAAATAATGGAATGTAATTTTGCTATGCTTCAATCCTGTATGTTTAAAATGGAATAACTTTTGTTGTTTTGTGCAGTGCCATGCAACAAGAGACACTTCAGATGTCCAGCTGTGAGAGCCACAGTAGTGTAGTGGTTAGGAATGGCAAACTCTAATCTGGAAAACCAGGTTTGATTCCCCACTCCTCCACATGAATCCTGCTGGGTGATCTTGGACCAGTCACACCTCTCTCAGAACTCTCTTAGCTCCACCTAACAAGGTGCCTGTTGTGGGGAAAGGAAGGGAAGGCCACTTTGGGATTCCTTAAGGTAGAGAAAAATGGCATATAAAAATCTACTCTTCTTCTGAGTTATGGTGAGAAATCGTAACTAGAAATCATGTACAAATAAACCCCAAAACAGCCACAAAAAGTCATACTGGCTTGTAATGAGTCCATCATGTCTCTAGACATGTTCAAGCCTCCAAATGTATGCTTTAGAACACATCCTTATCTTTTTGTAATGATGCATATTTATTTAACTTTCTTTTCATGTAGCTGTTTTCCTTTTCAAGAACACAAAGGGAAAGTATGAGATATTATTATGACTCTGATTGCGAGATTTTCATCCCTAATGCCATTAATTTGCGAGAAGAAATTTGTAATTATGTATGTTCATCAGTTCAATTCATGAAGGACAATATGTGACATACAGAAAATTAGACAGCAAACTCCCTGTCCTCACAACTGAGTAATTAGAAGAACATTAGGAAGAACTTACTGACAGAGTGGTTCCTCATTGAGACAGGCTTCCTTGGTAGGTGGTAGTCTCTCCTTCTTTAGAGGTTTTCAAACAGAGGCTAGATGGCCATCTGTCAGCAATGCTGATTCTGTGAACTTAGGCAGATCATGATAGGGAGGACAGCAAGAGTTGTGTCAGTGCTTGGCTCTCATGGCCCTTTCTTGGGGAAATGCTGATTGCCACATTGGGGTCAAGAAGCAATTTTTCTCCAGGTCAATTTGGCCAACATCCTGAAGGGTTTTTGTCATCTTCTGGGCATGGAATGTGTGTGTGTGTGTGTGTGTGTGTGGTGGGGTGACCTTTGTAAATTTCTTGCATTGTGTGGGAGGTTGGACTACATGATCCCAAAGGTCTACCCTAACTCTGTGATTCTAAGTAGCAGTATCACCCTACTCTTAGAAATATTAATTCTAACAAATTATAAAGTTCTACTCCTTTGGAGATTCACTGAATTCTTGTAACATCAGTTGTATCTACACAGAGAACCCTTTCATAACCAGAAATCTCACCATAATGACATGCCTGCTATCAAACTTCCCCTTTCTAGTACCCAATTGTATATTCTCACTTAAACTATGTTTAGCAATGCTAGACAAAGGACTGTATCTAACTCAAATACTTGCACTTAATGGATAATTGAGAATTGTGCCTGTAAATGATATCTGTTCCAGCTTGTTGATTTAATAGTTGAATAGATAATCCATGAGATGTTATCTCCTGATGAGTTGCCATTGAAAATAATGGAATGTAATTTTGCTATGCTTCAATCCTGTATGTTTAAAATGGAATAACTTTTGTTGTTTTGTGCAGTGCCATGCAACAAGAGACACTTCAGATGTCCAGCTGTGAGAGCCACAGTAGTGTAGTGGTTAGGAATGGCAAACTCTAATCTGGAAAACCAGGTTTGATTCCCCACTCCTCCACATGAATCCTGCTGGGTGATCTTGGACCAGTCACACCTCTCTCAGAACTCTCTTAGCTCCACCTAACAAGGTGCCTGTTGTGGGGAAAGGAAGGGAAGGCCACTTTGGGATTCCTTAAGGTAGAGAAAAATGGCATACAAAAATCTACTCTTCTTCTGAGTTATGGTGAGAAATCGTAACTAGAAATCATGTACAAATAAACCCCAAAACAGCCACAAAAAGTCATACTGGCTTGTAATGAGTCCATCATGTCTCTAGACATGTTCAAGCCTCCAAATGTATGCTTTAGAACACATCCTTATCTTTTTGTAATGATGCATATTTATTTAACTTTCTTTTCATGTAGCTGTTTTCCTTTTCAAGAACACAAAGGGAAAGTATGAGATATTATTATGACTCTGATTGCGAGATTTTCATCCCTAATGCCATTAATTTGCGAGAAGAAATTTGTAATTATGTATGTTCATCAGTTCAATTCATGAAGGACAATATGTGACATACAGAAAATTAGACAGCAAACTCCCTGTCCTCACAACTGAGTAATTAGAAGCGCTCATTTACAGGCACAATTCTCAATTATCCATTAAGTGCAAGTATTTGAGTTAGATACAGTCCTTTGTCTAGCATTGCTAAACATAGTTTAAGTGAGAATATACAATTGGGTACTAGCAAGGGGAAGTTTGATAGCAGGCATGTCATTATGGTGAGATTTCTGGTTATGAAAGGGTTCTCTGTGTAGATACAACTGATGTTACAAGAATTCAGTGAATCTCCAAAGGAGTAGAACTTTATAATTTGTTAGAATTAATATTTCTAAGAGTAGGGTGATACTGCTACTTAGAATTACAGAGTTAGGGTAGACCTTTGGGATCATGTAGTCCAACCTCCCACACAATGCAAGAAATTTACAAAGGTCACCCCACCACACACACACACACACACACACACATTCCATGCCCAGAAGATGACAAAAACCCTCCAGGATGTTGGCCAAACTGACCTGGAGAAAAATTGCTTCTTGACCCCAATGTGGCAATCAGCATTTCCCCAAGAAAGGGCCATGAGAGCCAAGCACTGACACAACTCTTGCTGTCCTCCCTATCATGATCTGCCTAAGTTCACAGAATCAGCATTGCTGACAGATGGCCATCTAGCCTCTGTTTGAAAACCTCTAAAGAAGGAGAGACTACCACCTACCAAGGAAGCCTGTCTCAATGAGGAACCACTCTGTCAGTAAGTTCTTCCTAATGTTTAGCCAGAAACTCTTTTGATTTAATTTCAACCTGTTGGGTCTGGTCCAACCTTCTGAGGCAACAGAAAACAACTCCACACTATCCTCTATATAACAGCTCTTCAGTACTTGAAGACGGTGATTGTATCAGCTCTCAGTCCTTTCCTATCCAGACTAAACATACACAGCTACTTCAGCCTTTTCTCATAGGACTTGGTCTCCAGACCTCCACCATATTTGTTGCCCTCCTCTGGACATGTTCCAGCTTGTCTATATCCTTCTTAAATTGTAGTGACCCAAACTGTACTCTAGGTGAGGTCTAACTACAGCAGAGTAAAGTGATACAATCACTTTACATAATCTGGACACTATACTTCTGTTGATACAGCCCAAAATTGCATTTGTCTTTTTAGTTACATCATCACACTGCTGACTCATGTTCAGTGTATGGTTCACTAAGACCTCTGGATTCTTTTTGCACATAAGATTGTCAAGACAAATCTCCCCCATCCTGTAATTATGCATTTGATTTTTCCTACCTAAATACATAATTTTACATTTGTTACTATTAAAATTCATTTTATTTGTTTTAGTCCAGTTTTCCAGTCTGTCAAGATTGCCCTGTAGCCTGACTCTGTTTTCTAATATATTTGCTACCCCTCCCAGTTTAGTATAATCTGCAAATTTAATAAGCATTCCCTCTGTTCCTTCATCCAAATAATAGATAATAAATCCCTAATAGAATTGGCCCAATCTGGTTTCCCATTGGATGTGGTATACACTAAATTCGTGACTGGCCCATGAATTCCCAGTGAGTTGCTCTCCCGTGCCATTCAATGATTACACTTCTCTCTCCCCCCCCCCACTGCCAGACACAGGACAGATGAGGATTGGGCAACTGGGGAAGCTGCTAGGCAATAGCTGTTGCTAAGCAACCAATCATGCTTCTGTCAGTAAAAGGCAACCAAGCTTGGTTCTCTCAGTAAAAGGCAGGGGGAGGCCCTTGCCAGGACTCCTTTTGCCTTTGAGGGAGAACTTATTTTCCCCAGTCCTGACTAGGGCTCTCAGTTCCTGGTTAATGGGAAATTCCTGGAGATTTTTTGGTGGAGTCTACAGAAGCCAGAGTTTGGGAAGGGGAGAGGCCTCAACTGAATATAATGCCACAGATTCCAACCTCCACAGCAGTTCTTTTCTCTAGGGGGAGAGAGATCTGTTGTATGGTGTTCAATTGTAATATCAGGAGATCTTCAGGCTCCACCTAAAGGTTGGCTAATCTATATCTGGTTGCTTGTTATTGCTGCTGGGAAGGCAATAGAGTTGCCAACTCTAGGTTGGGAAATTCTTGGAGATTTGAGGGGTGGAGCCAGGTGGGATTTGAAGAGGTGTGGGACCTCAGACAGGTACAACGCCATAGACTCCAATCTCCAAACCAGCAACTTCCTCCTGGGGAGCCATTGTTGCCAATCTCCAGGAAATAATTCAGAATTACAATTGCTCTCCAGATGGCAGAGATCATCTTCCCTGGAGAAAATGGCTGTTTCTCAGAGTGGACTCTGTCACTGTACCCTGCTGAGGTCACTACCCTCCTGCTTTGGTCCACACTGTGATTTCAGGCCAGTCACAGACCATTTCCTGACTAAAGACTTGGTCAGTCTTTGTCTGATTTTCTGATTATCTTTTTACACTGACATTCACTCCCCACTCATTCCTTCAGCTGTACTACTGCTGTAATAAATGCAACTAACTATCTTTGCGGTTGTTCACTGCCAAAATAAAAACAAAACTTTATTTAAAAATGTGTTGGCAATGTACACTTCTTCAAGCTGGCTTATATACTTTTTGGGCTGACACTGTTTCTGGGGGGTTGATGCCCTTAGTTCATAATTTTTCTAATGTACTGATTTTACTAGTTTTAATCCTATTGTTCTTATTGTCCAATTATGTTGTAATCCACCCTGAGCCTATTTGTGGGGTAGAGTGGAATATAAATTTCTTAAATAAATAAATAATAGGGTCCAAACCACATTTTACCAACTTGTCAGCATGAATATGATGTAGAACCTTATCAAAAGCCTTATTGAAAAGATCAACTATGACTATAGCATTCTCCTGATCCAGCAAGGTAGCAATTTTCTCAAATAAGGAGATAAGGTTAGTCTGAGATGATTTTTTCTTGAAAAACACATGCTGGCTTTTTAATCATAGCTGTCCTTTCTAAATGTTCACAGAGTATTTGATGATTTTTCAGGTATAGACATCAAGCTGATGCGTCAGTAGTTACTCAGATTCTCCTTTTCTCACTTCTTGAATATGTGAACAAGATTTGCCCATCTTCAATCTTCTGGCACCTCACATGTTGTCCAAAAATTCTTTAAAATAATGGCCAGATGATCAGAAATTACATCTGCAAGTTCTTTTAGCTCTCAAGTCCAAGTCCAAGTTAATGCTTTACTCATATAATTAAATTATGGACCATGTGCAGTCCCATTTCTTTTGGGAAAAAATCCGATTAACAGTTACACAGCATTCTTTCCCATATGTGCGAGAGAACTGCTCTTTCACACAGAGGTTGCCATCAGAGATTATTTAGTGTTTATTTTCCTTATTTAGATATTTATATCCACTTGTCTCCCCAATTTGGAGCCAAAGTGTCTTACAACATTGTTTCCTCTCCCTGTTTAATGCGCCAAATATATGAAATTAGGTTGAGAGTGATGGCAAACTGACCTTGGTTTGCGAGCTTCAATAGTAAAGTGGGGGTTCAAACCTGAGTTTCCCAGATTTTAGTCCAATACTTTAATTGCTACACCATATCAGGATTTCTTGTACTGTTACCAGAAATGCTGGGGGTCTTCTCTTCTTATGGAAATATTAGCAGAGGCACTTGTATCTCTCTCAGGTCCAAGCAATGCTCCTTACAGGATGATCTTTGATGCCACTCCTGGCTGAAATGGTGGCATTGCTGTGAAGCCCCATGGTTTTTTTCAAGGTGTTGGAGTGTCTCTGCTCTCAAGAAAAAAAAAAAACACCTCAGGTTGGAGGGCTGTTGCCCTTGGTAATAGTAGAAAAGTCATTTTGAAACCCTTATAAAGTCTGGAAGCTCAGATGATGTTCCTGCCCCACCCTAGTTCACAGGCATGCTTGAGAATAAAATGTGATAGCCCTGCATATGTTCCACTGAACTCTTTGGAGGAAAGGTGGAAGCCAGTTGGAATATATGAATTAATTATCTATGCAAACTAATTCAAGGACAGGGAACAGAGACTGCTTTCATTGGCTAAGCAGAAAATGAATTAGAGGTCTTAGGGAAATTCCATTCTTTATCCCATCTGTCTTGGTCCCTCAGAGCCATGTCTCACAAACAGCAGAGGCAGGAGTAATGGTGTTTTCTTTTCCAAATAGTTGAACTTGTCATACATTGTACCATAACCCTCTCCTTAAAATGAAAACACAAGACAACATCTATGTGTGAAACTAGTTTTTATTGAATAACTCAGCTGCATCACCAAACTATTTCACAAACATTTAAATGTAGGTTGCAAGCACAATGGCAACAAGCATTTCAGCAACAGTACCTTGGTCCCAACCAGTTCGCAACATCACCAGCCTTGTGTATCCTAGTTTGCAAATTAACTGCGCTGGGAGGTGCTAAACAGTGCTGGGAGAGCCAACTTTGTGTAGTAGTTAAGAGTGGAAGACTCTAATCTTGGGATCCATGTTTGATTCCCCACTCCTCCACATGAAGCCAGCTGGCTGACCTTGGGTCAATCACAACTCTCTCAGAAATCTCTCAGCCCCACCTACCTCACAGGGTGTCTGTTGAGAGGAAGGGAAGGTGATTGTAAGCTGCTCTTAGACTCCTTCAGGTAGTGATGAGTGGGTTATAAAACCAGCTCCTCTCCCTCCTCTTCTTCTTCCTCTCCTCCTCCTCCATGTTTCTTTGTTGCTCCTACTAGATCTCTGCAGTCTTTGATAGAGTGTTTTATCATTTTATTGAAGGGTTTTGAGACAGAAGTAGGCATCAGGGAATATGCCTTGGACTGGTTTAAATTGTTCCTCATGGACTGAACTCAAAGGGTTGCCAGTATGGGAGCTGTGTTGTATGGTTCCACAGGACAAAATCTGTTATTTAGATTCAATCATGCTATTCAGCCTCAGTTGTGTCTTCTTCCCACTTATGAGCAGGGGTTTTTTTTTTTCTGAAGGAATGTGGTAGAATGGATTTCCAGAACCTCTTCATGGTAACAAAGTTCTCAAAAGAAAAAGTTCATGAGGGGCATCTGCATGTTTCTCATCATTTCCTTCTTGAGAGTTCTGGCACCTCTTTTTCCAGAAAGAGGCTTATAAGTGTTTCTTTATAGCTCCCCCCAATGGCTGGGCACTAGTTCAGCTTTGTCCATGACACTTTCTGCTAAATGGAGCTGGAACAATGATATTCACGACTCAGGAAAAAGTCTTCTATCAATGTATAGCTTTCATTTGAATTTTTTTTCAGCCACAGCCTAATGCAAAGTCAAGCCCCTTAGATTGTTTCTATGGATGGTGGTCTCCATCTTCTCATTTATGGTATTGGTTTTAGAAACATCGTTTAGTGATATATATATATATTTTGCCAATATCAAAATAGAAAATCTCAAAATAGTAACACTTTTGCAAGCTCAACAGAACCAATGGCAATGTACAGAAGCCCAGCAGAACTAAGGCCACTGTGGCAGTGCAAGCTCAAAACAAAATCAAACTGGAGAATCACAGCAGAAAAAATGCAAGTGTGTGGGGTGGGTGGATTGCAAGTCCAACAGAATCAATGGCAGAATCCAGGACCTTTGTGGCAATGCAAGCTCAACAGGACTAATGTCAAAATGGAGAATTACAGCAGAACAATTTGGGGGAGGGTTTGCAACAACAGAACAAATGGCAAAGCACAGATGCCCAGCAGAATCCAGTGATACTTCCACAATGCAAGCTTAACAGGACTAATGCCAAACTAGAGAATCACAGCCAAACAAATCCAAGAAAGTGATGGGGAATTTTGCAAGCACTGTGCAGCACTGAAAAACTTTGAATGGGACACAAGGAAACTCCAGCAAAGCGGGGGGAGGGGGGGTTAGAGATTCTTGAAACTGACAAGCATGCATGAAACTAACACAATCAGCCTGGCAAGCCCATAGAAATCCCCAGAACATAGAGGAGGAGCAGGAGGAGGAGACGGCATCCCTGGGAGCCTGCAAATGCTGGCTCCCTATCTTCCCTATTCTGAATGTATTTGAGATTCTGAATACACCCCCAAAATACTGGTAAGGTATTTTCCAGGTATATTTTCAACTTTGGTATATCCAAATGCATATCCCTAGTTAGGGCTATATCCTGCACTGTTAAGAAAAGATGACCACACAAAAAAAATCCTTGGAGTTGAACCAAGGCTAGCCAACTGAAATAATAGCTTATGCTATTCTGAACTCTTAAGGGGTGAGATGTGCTGATGACCATTGCAATGTTTCTCAGACTAACACAACATTTGAAAGTGCCTTGAAATTCCAGGCACTAGTCTTCATCACCACTTACTTTATCTGTAGTTCTTTGCATCATGTGCCATTTTCATGCATGTATTTTAGAAATTAGGCCATTAGATCATTACAGGGCTGTCCATTTTCCAATGGGAAAAAAGATGATAATGATGATGAAGTGTCCTTTTGGTTATCCTTCCCAAGCACTGGAATGAACATGATCTAGGAAACACATAGTAAAAAATGGCTGCCTTGATGAAAATGGTATATTGCCATAATGGAAAACAGCTTCAGGGTATACCCCGCCCCCCCCCCCCCAAAAAAAAATCAGTAAGGCGATTGATCCCAGGCATTTCATCGTTTGTGATGCAATGAAGTGTGATAGCACACATCATCATCACCCAAAGAGTGCTTGTGAATGGTTCCTCATCCTCTTGGAGAGGAGTGACAAATGGAGTGCCTCAAGGATCTGTCCTGGGACTTGTTTTGTTCGACATCTTTATAAATGATTTGGATGAAGGAATAGAGGGAATGCTTATTAAATTTGGTACTAAATTGGGAGGGGTTGCAAATACAGTAGAAGAAAGAAACAGGATACAGGATGACCTTGACAGGCTGGAAAATTGGGCTTAAACCAATAAAATGAATTTTAGCAGGGATAAATGTAAAGTTCTGCATTTAGGTAGGAAAAATCCAGTGCATGGTTATAAGATGGGGGAGACTTGTCTTAGCAGTAGTATGTGTGAAAAAGATCTGGCGTCTTAGTGGATCATACGCCGAACATGAGTCAACAGTGTGATGCAGTCGCTAAAAAAGCAAATGCAATTTTGGGCTGTATCAACAGAAGTATAGTGTCCAGATCACGTGATATGATGGTATCGATTTACTCTGCTCTGGTAAAACCTCACCTAGAGTATTGTGTTCAGTTTTGGGCATCGCATTTTAAGAAGAATATACACAAGCTGGAACGGGTCCAGAGGAGGGCGATGAAGATGGTGAGGGGTCTGGAGACCAAGTCCTATGAAGAAAGGTTGAAGGAGCTGGGCATGTTTAGCCTGGAGAAGAGGCGGCTGAGAGGTGATATGATCACCATCTTCAAGTACTTGAAGGGCTGTCATATAGAGGATGGTGTGGAATTCTTTTCTGTGGCCCCAGAAGGTAGGACCAGAACCAATGGGTTGAAATTAAATCAAAAGAGTTTCCGGCTCAACATTAGGAAGAACTTCCTGACCATTAGAGCAGTTCCTCAGTGGAACAGGCTTCCTCAGGAGGTGGTGGGCTCTCCTTTCTTGGAGGTTTTTAAACAGAGGCTAGATGGCCATCTGACAGCAATGAAGATCCTGTGAATTTAGGGGGAAGTGTTTGTGTGTTTCCTACACTGTGCAGGGGGTTGGACTAGATGACCCTGGAGGTCCTTTCCAAATTTATGATGGGTAAATAAATGTAGACTTGTAGGTGAAGGCAGATCCTGGCTTGGGGAAATAACTTCCAATTCTGGAGATGTGGTGGGGTAATGAAAGTACAGTTCTAGTCATATTCCAGTACCACAGATAAATCAGAATTCAAGGTATACTTCTTTGGTTGATGACATACATCTGCTTGGCCAGAGAAAGTGCATTGGTAGGGCTGACTGAGGAACTAATCTTCATGGGGTTTTTGTCATGGTATTGAAGGTATTAGCACCTAATATGAGTAATGCCATCAATTCCTGTAGTGAGGATGTAGTGATAACCCGATCATAGATGATAATTAGATAAAATTATTGGTCCATCACTGACTACTAGCCTTAGTAACAAAAGGGGACCTCTACATTGAGAGTCAGTAAACCTCTTAGAGATAAAAGGCAATGCCAGAGGAAATCCTTAGCCTCTATGGCCTGTTCATTGGCCCTCCAGAGCCACTGGTTGACCACTGTGTGAGCAAAACACATGAGACACATGTATTTATTTCATAAATAAATAAACACATGTATTTATTTCAGATCCCCTGATGAAGTGTATGCAGAACACAGAGGGGGTCAGAGTGAATTAAAAGTTATCCACCAATTGCAGAAACAGTCTTGCTTTTCATCTGTGTTTGGTATGGCCCTTCTTTTCTTGTAACCATGTTTTTTAAAAGAAACTGAACTAGATGGGCCATAGGTCTGATCCACCAGTGTCTTGTTATGTTCTGATGCTCTCCCAGATGTTCAAGCCATCAAGCATTCTGAGAAATGTGCTATATTAATCTCTTTTAGCAGTGAAGGAAAGTGAGAATGCACTGAAGTTTTTATGGTATCCTTAGCATAGAACTAGCTGTTATAAAATACACAGAGCTGCTGCTTCATGTTGCTTTGCCCTCTATTCCTTTTAACACATACAATAATAACATCACATTGTGTACCCTCCTATCCCTTTCAGTAAATAGTGTGGAAAGATGCACAGCACAATGATTTCACATTATACATTATGCTATAATTATTGAAAATAAGGACAACGGTACACAAAAGAGCAAAAGTTCTGTGTCTAATACCTGGTTCAGCCCTGAAGTACCACATAGAAGCTCTTCAATCTCCTTGAGCAGCCACATCCATTTCAACAGAGGCATGTCTAGCTCAAGCATATATTCACAATTTTTCCCCTCAGGGATTTGGGAATGGAATTTTCATTCTCACTTTCCTTCACTAGATAATCAAATTCATAATCACATAATACTTCCCCATTAGCAATGTTTCTTTCTCCCTAGATCATAGAAAATTTCAAATTAACGTCCATGGTTCATTTAGCAGAGAAGAAGGTATGCAGATTTCCTTTCTTAGTAAAAAAAAAAAAAAAGTCCTACAATTTGCCAGTTTCACAAACCCTGAAGATTGAGGCTTATCTATGGAAACCTCCATACAATTGTCTTATAATGAAAGTCGACCAGTTCATTAAAAAAGAAAATCACCATAGAGACCTTTTAAGGCTAATCATGCGTGCTGTATAGTTCATTGTAAGCTCAGGGTAACATGAGCAGGCAGATAAGGCCTTGTCTCTGTGGTAATCTTTTATTATTGTTCAAAGTTTTAAATAAAACATAGGTTGATGAATATTAAGTTTGTAATCAGAATTTGGTACCCAAGTTTATTGAGCTAAGAGGGTTCTTACATTCAGTTACAACTCACTTGAAACATTCAGACTTTGCCATTGTTTTTTGTTCATTTCAATGCAGAATGATGCTGAGATGTTGAAATTTCAGGCAGGTACAAAGGAATATGAAAGAAACTTGGTCACAAATTGCACTTCACCTGAGGAGACTGTATTGTTACTGATGTCCTTATTTTTCCCTTATGAATTTATTGCAGCTTTTTGAAAACAGGAATGTACTTTAATGCTGCATAGCCATTCACATTATAAAAATATCATTTAAAAAGTTTTTGCAAAGGTCATTAAAGGAACTAGTTAGTAGTAGATAGGGGTACCCTATCATCATCAAGCGCGTTTTGTGTGTGTGGGAGGGCAGCTGTCACTTTGGTATGCGGCTTGATGATGATAGGGTACCCTTATCTACTATAAATCAAATAAAGTAAAGTAAAAGCACTGAAGTAGTTACCCTTCTCTGTAGGACTGTAATCTGGTGTACACTTATCTGGAAGTAAGCCCCACGGAACAAAGAAGAAGAAGAAGAAGAAGAAGAAGAAGAAGAAGAAGAAGAAGAAGAAGAAGAAGAAGAAGAAGATATTGGATTTATATCCCGCCCTCCATTTCGAAGAGTCTCAGAGCGGCTCACAATCTCCTTTACCTTCCTCCCCCACAACAGACACCCTGTGAGGTGGGTGGGGCTAGAGAGGGCTCTCACAGCAGCTGCCCTTTCAAGGACAACCTCTGCTAGAGCTATGGCTGACCCAAGGCCATGCCAGCAGGTGCAAGTGGAGGAGTGGGGAATCAAACCCGGTTCTCCCAGATAAGAGTCCGCACACTTAACCACTACACCAAACTGGCTCTCATAGTTGAATTCAGTTCTGAATGTGGTTCCAAGAACTGACCATGCTTAGTTTCTAAGTTCTGATGAGATCAGGCTATACCATACTGCCTCTACTTCTTCTGTTTTGAATAGTGATGGAAAGTGCTGTCAAGTCACAGCTGACATAATGATCTCATAGGGTTTTCAAGGCAAGAGACATTCAGAAGTGGTTTGCCATTGCCTGCCTCTGCATCATGGCCTTGGTATTCCTTGGTGGTCGCCAGACCAACCCTTTTTAGCTTCTTACACCTGATGAGATTGGGTTAGCTGGACCACCCAGGTCAGGGCTCTGTTCTGAATATATATGCATAAAATTACATGGTTAGTGTCTTTCATGGCTGAGTGGGGATTTAAACTTTGGTCTCCCAGCACTAGTTTAACCTTTAACTACTATTGTACACTTTTTTCTTGTAAAAGTTATTGTTATGCAACAGACAGACATGGAAGTTGAAGATACCCATTCGAAACGTCTCGATGAGTTGGGCTCGATGGTATATGTTGCTGCTTCAGTGTAGCAATAAATACATATGGCTGCTGTAAAGTGGACTTAATATGAATTTTCCAGTAACAAATAACAAAACAAACAACAACAAATAGCAAAAATTACAATAATGAATAGAAGAAATATAAGAAACTTCTTTTAGTAAGTCCACCCTTGCTTTATAAAAGTAGTGAAATCAGTAGCAAAAGGTGGTCTTCACTGTGCCTTGACTCAGATATAGCATGCCAAATATGGACATATGAAGCTGCCTTATACTGAATCAGACACTTGGTCCATAAAGTCAGTATTGGTTTCTCAGACTTGTGTCAAGCATTGTATATTCATCTTCTGTTATAATATTCAGATAATAGATTTATTATTAACCCTGAATTAAGCTAAGGCACATCAAAGTAGCAACCCCCACCTTTCTTCTTTTGCTTCTACTAACAAATGCAGGAATGTCCTCTTTGAAGATAAGACCTCCTGGGACTTGTTCTCAGGCTCAGCCAGGCCTGAACCCAGGATGTGCTTGCTGCAAGATAGATAAGGAACCTAGCGTGTGAATTTCACACGTGAATGTAGAATTGTATATAGCACCTTTGATGTGCCATCTTAAAGCCTGTATTCTACTGTTACAAAGTATCAGTTCCAATTTCTCCCAGCTCGGATGAGCCACATGGATTATCAATAAACCAAACTTTGTTTCAAGATTCAAGGACTGGTTATTTTGAGATCTCATGCTTGACAACTGGCAGCAGTTCTCCAGGGTCTCAAGCTGAGGTTTTTCACACCTATTTGCCTGGACCTTTTTTTTGGAGATGCCAGGGATTGAACTTGGGACCTTCTGCTTCCCAAGCAGATGCTCTACCACTGAGCCACCGTCCCTCCCCAAATCAGACTGATAACATCTTTGAACCATCTTGGTGTGCTGGGGCTTGGCCCAGGTGGAGATGGGGGGAGAGATGGGGGCATTTGATACCTAGGCTTGGCATGTCTGCATATGGTGGAATGCTTTTTGAGAAGCAATTCAATAACTAGAACAATAAATAAAAGAATTAACACATGTCCCATTTAGTGAGGTTAGCTTTGCTTTTGAATTGGACCTGACAGGCTTTGCACATCCCAGTTTTTAATATCCAGCACTGAACCCAGAATCTAGCAATAATTTCCTGAAGAAGCTTAGTGGGTTTGTATATCAGTTGCACAGTTTAAGTTGCCAACTGATCACTGTAATTCATATCACAGAGGGGAAAAGCTCTTTATATGAAGAAACCACTGTACATTTGCAAACTGAGTTTTGTTATTACATATAACGTCTGTAATTGCTGAGTCCAAGACAGTTCAACTCTGTTTAGCTACCTAATAGCTTATTTTAATTCTCTGCTTCTCTATTATCTACCTTTCTAATTATTTACACTTCTTCCTATGAAAAGCTAACAAATCCTTTGTGCATTTGTCTGAACCATGCACAGCTGGTACAACAGAAGATTAAGTTGCACATATACTAAACAGGGTGATTGATAGTCATGGTTTCTTCTAGCAAAGTGTAGTTTTGTTACATAATTATGAGAACTATGTGCCACATTAAATCTAGTTCCCAACTATAAATTGAAGGGTTGTTCTGACTGAATTATGAAAGAAATTATAAACTAATTTGTGGAAACAACATCTGCTGTACATTGGCATGAATACAAAGTTTAAAAAAATGTTTCTGTTTTACTGCTATTGCAAAACAAAGAGAAAACTGAAAGTAGTGTAGCTTGTAGTGCTTTGGATAACTATATGCCAAATTTGTTTACTTAAAACATGTGTTCATAGGGAGAGGAAAGACTTTGGAGCAGAAGAGGCAACCATCTTCAAGTTGCAGTTGTGAGATCCTGTACCTCTGTTTCTTAACATTTCATGGGTCCAAGCATTGAAACTCATAAAACTTTCAGAGACAGAAAAAGGACAATAAAGTCCTCATTCCTACTTTGCTTACAGGCACCTTCATATAGTAAAAGAAGCACTGATAGTGTCAATGTTCAGGTGAATAATGAATGTTTCTGCTTTTGTATTTCTGGGATATACCTGCATAATAAACATGGGGCATATGAGCAGCTCTCAGATTTTCAGTTTGTAGATCACCATGGAAATTGCTTGTAAATCAGAATGTGGCTGTTCTAAGGAAATGGCTAACATAAAGTAGTAAGCACAGAGAAGCCCCTCCATCTAATACTAGAAGAGATCTCCAGGCTGCCACTTTCCTATGTACAGTACTAGACTTAAACCTCATATTTAGACCCACCTGGTATAATTTCCAAATCCTGTTAAGTAAAGCTGGGAGTTGTTTCCCTGTCCTTACCTCCTGAAAGATAACAAGGTCTGTTTATTCTGATATACTCTGTTGGTGGATTCTATACGTTGGCATGCAATTATTTCTTCATTATCTCATTGAAAGCCTCCATTTATATAATTTACTTCCAATATTCTTAGCCACCTTTTTCCCTTGTAGAACTCAAGCTATCTTACAGTATAAATAAAACATTGTGGAACAATAAAATAACCAATGATAAAACTCATAACTCACAGTTAAAAAATTCTAAATAGAACTACCAACAACAACATCTGTATCAGTCAAAATTCAGTCCTAAATAAAATTGTCTTCAGATGTCTCCTGAACACTGACAGTGATGTGACCAATGCAGCTCATTGGGGAAATTGTTCTGTTATTATGGACCTGCCGCAGAAAAGGCCCTCTCTCATGTATTCTCCAAATAAGCATCTTTAATTTGTTTGCCCAGTCAAGAAGGCATCTCCCTGCAATCTTAATTCCCAGACAGGAATGTATGGGAGAAGATGATTCTTCAGATACCAGGTCCCAAGCAGTGTTCCCTCTAAGCTGAGTTAGCATGAGCTAGCTCACAGATTTTTAGCCTCCAGCTTGCACATAGTTGTCTTAGCTCAGGAAGGATGACACCAGAGCACACTAATTTATGCAATAGCTCACAATTTAAATGCCAGTAGCTCACAACCTTAATGCCAGTGGCTCACAATGTAGAATTTTTGCTCATAAGACTGCAGCTTAGAGGGAACGTTGGTCCCAAGCCATATAGGGCTTTCAAGGACAAAACCACCACCTTGAATTGAACTGGGGAGCAGATCAGTAACCAGTGTAATTGCTATAGTATGAGGGACATTTGCTCCCAATAGCTGACCCTGGCCAGCAGTCTAACTGCAGCATTCTGCACTAGCTGCAGCTTCCAAACACTCATCAAAGATAGCACCAAGTATAACACAATACAATAATCCAGTCTAGAGGTAACTAAGGCATGGCTCACTGGCTGGACCTGACTGACTAAGGAACAGGTGCAGTTGTCCCATCAGCCAGAGCTGGGCTAATGCGGTCTGAGCCACAGCAGTCACCTGGTTTTCTAAAGTGACCACTGTGTCAAGTAGAACTGCCAAGCTGTGAATCTGGCTTTTCAAGGGAACTTTAATCCCCATTCAAGACAGGGGAGATCTGAAGTCTCTGCTCTGTCTTTCTAACCTAGAGGACCTCTGTCTTGTCAGAATTGGGTTTCAGCTGTTCACCCTCATGCAGACAATTACTGACTCTAAGCACTGTTTCAGAACAACAACAACAACAACATGCTTGGCATTTGATGGAAATGGAGGTAGAGCTGAGTATCATCCGCATATTGGTGGCATCACAGCTCATACTACTACTACTATATGGCCGAGGACCTGCCTACCTGAGGGACCGTCTCTCCCCATATGAGCCCCAAAGAGCACTGAGGTCAGCAGGGAAGAACATGCTGACTATCCCTGGGCCAAAGGAAGCAAAATTACAGAGTACCCGGGCACGGGCCTTCTCTGTTACAGCCCCGTGCCTTTGGAATCAACTCCCGGAGGAGGTACGGGCCCTGCGGAATTTGGATCAATTCCGCAGGGCCTGTAAGACCATTCTTTTTAAGCAGGCTTTTGTAGACCGTTGATAGGATGGCTGTTTAATCCATCAACGATTTATCTAGTGACCCCTGCCATAACATAAGTGAACAGAACGACATCAGGAAGATCACTGCCGTCCAAATCATGGAATGATCCAGGCAACTGGAACTGGTTTTAGATCGCTGTTTTAAATTATTGTATAATCTTATATTGTTTTAGATTGTTATTTTATATTACTGTATAACCTAATTGTTTTAAACCCTATATTGTATAACTTATTGAAATGTTGTTAGCCGCCCTGAGCCTGCCTAGGCGGGGAGGGCGGGATATAAATAAAATTTATTATTATTATTATTATTATTATTATTATTATTATTATTATTATTATGACCTGTCTCAGTGGCCTCATATAAAATATTAAGTACCATGGGTAATAAGCTGGAATCTTGTGGCAGGTCAGCAGCCATGAAACAGAGAAGGAATCCCCCAACACTATATTCTGACACCCCACCCCCATAGTACTCAGACTCTTAGTACCCATTAATCCCAGTGATGAGGTGGTTCAGTAGGATACTACAGATGAAAGTATCAAAGGCTGCTGAGAGATTCAGCAGAAATAGTAGAGTCACATTATTTATTCATTTATTATTTATTTATTATTTATAGTCCACCCTTCCCCATAATGGTTCATGGTTTATTTGACAGCCCTAATTGGTGGATCATGTTGGTTCATGATTCCTTTGATTTCTCAAACCATTTCATGGTTCATTTGGTTTGGGAGGTGTAGAACAGCCCCCTCATGAATGAGCCAAACTCACCAAAACTCTTCAGCAGATTCTCTTTCACCTCCCTCTCCAAGTCTGGCAAAGTTTGGATTTGTAATGTCTGAGTTATAGCTTCCCCAAGCAGGTGCCCCCAGGAGAGCTCAGCTTCAGCTCTCTCACAATTCGGCCCCTCAAAGGCCGCGCCGCAAAGCGGCTGCGCGCCACGGGGCCGCCTTTTGCCTCCCTGGAAGGAGGGGAGGCTGCGTCCGAGCTTCCCTCCATCCGGGAGTGGCAGGCGGGCGGAGCGTCGGGGCTGTTATAGCCTCAGCCCCACCCTCCCAGATCAGACGCGTTGCCGCTCTCGGCCCACCCGCCCACCCTGGGTAGTACAGGTTTGACCGGTCGTCTTATTAGGGGCCAGGTAGGAATTTTTCATCTCACCTGATTGGCCTGTGGTGGGGTGTTTTTTCGCCTACCTTGTACTACCAACAGTGGTGTGGATATCAGTTAAAGGGTGGGGTTTCATTTGGTCACTTGGCAGAAGGTGCAAGGGGTTTATACCTTGCAGGTGAGCACCCAGGCAGCTGCACCTGTTCGTGCAGTCGATACGCAGGAGCGGCAGATGGGCTTTAGGGCTCAATGCTGTATAATGCGGATCGTATTCATGCCTCCTCCTAAATTCGCCTCCTTCTGGGTATCGGGGCAGAAGTTTAGGGGAGGGTTTTGGCCTGGCCGGCCTGGCATTAGCCAGAATCTTATGGCTCGTGCTGGGGGCAGGGTGACTCGCCCTTCGTGGGACTTGGCAGGTTCTGAGGAAGACCCCAGGGCTTGTCCCACCGTAGGTTGCCCTTGCCGTGTTAATTGTGTTAATTAAATAAAGTGGCCCGTTTCCCCAACATTCTGTGTCAGCCTCTTTATTCCGACTAGGGGGGCAACTAACTCTTCTCTCTTTGTACTGTAAAGTGAAAGCAGCTGATTCAGGTATCTGCTGCCATAGAGCAGAATGGGAGTTCTGCAGTTGGCTCCTGGAACTGCCTATTAAGCTATGACAACTTCTATGGGTGTTTCTAGGGCTCCCAGAGGTCTACCCTCAGCATTGCCTAGGAATGTCATGAATTGGCACCAGGAAGTCTTGCAAACAAACAGCAAAAATGAAACAAACAATACAAAGGAAAATTTTGTTTCAATTTTGGATCAGGGATGGCACGATTCCATGAATTGGTTTAAAACAAAACATGAATTGGCCCTGAGTACAAACCATGATTCATTTATTGGTTCATGCTAAACCCTATTTGGCTGTGTTGTGGGAAAGATAGGGCTTGGGAAAATACACTTGATAAGACAACAGGGATATAATTAAGCACGTACCTGTTTTCATCTGTGAAATTCTAATCCAGGGGGTATGATTCCCTACTTCTGGTGACCCAGTTCCCTGAGAACTACGCATAAGCCTAACTGCATATCCTTCCCCAGTGAGCTGTTTTATGTTGAACTGTGACAGTATATTGGGGGCCATTTTTTAATAGAGATTCCAGTATGACTGATTAATTATAAGTTTTGCTCGTTTTTGCAACAGAATGGGGATAGATTCCTCCGACCTAATGAATTTTGCTGTGGTTCTGTACTTTATGATCTTCATATTTCTTTCTCGTAATGGCCAATCCTTACCTCATTATTTATAAACACTCTTTATAGGCTTGTTACATTTTAGAGAGAAACATCTGCAGAGTAGAGCACCTGCTGTATTTTAGTACATTAAAAATGACAAAAATATATATTCTCAGAGTTGCTAATAAAGCAGAATGCTCATTTTTGTCAACATACTGTTGCCCCCAAAATGCTGTTATTATCTCACTTTATGAAGCATCTCTCTGCATAATTTATTTCTGCTTCTTTCCCACTCAAACATAATTACTGTTTCAAGTGTCAATAGTCAGACAAGAGAAAAAGGGGCAGCACATGGGTTGCAGTGTAAAATTGCTTGACAGTATGTCTGTGGAGGAAAGAAGATGTATTTATACTTTTATACTTTCAGTTAGCAAAACAAAAGTTAAGAATAAAAACTGGAAAAAGTAATATGTATTGTGGTTGCATTTAGATATGGCTTATACAAACATGGTGGTACCATGCATGGTCAGAATATGTGTAAATGGGCTTTCCAACTTGATCCCAACAGCACTAGGATAGACAGAATTTTCATTCTACCATCTCGTATTCCAAAGATCTGAGCTGATTTAAATCCATTACCCAGTGAGAGACAGTTTGGTGTAGTGGTTAAGTATGTGGACTCTTATCTGGGAGATCTGGGTTTAATTCCCCACTCCTCCACTTGCAGCTGCTGGTATGGCCTTGGGTCAGTCATAGCTCTTGCAGAGCTGTCTCTTGAAAGAGCACCTTCCTTTAGAGCTCTCTCAGCCCCACCCTCTTCACAGGGTGTCTGTTGTGGGGGAGGAAGGTAAAGGTAAAGGAAATTGTAAGCCACTCTGAGATTCAGAGTGAATGGCAGGGTATAAATCCAATATCTTCTTCTACTTCTTCTTTAAGTAATATACCCATTCTTAAAATATGAGACAAGGTAATCAAGGAGTTTTCCAATGGTAACAACACCCTTTGCATAAATGTGGAAGAAGTATATATTTAATTTGTTTATATCCCACTTCCCCTCCCCAATGGGGATCCAAAGTGGAGTACAACATTCTCTCCTTCTCAATTTTATCCTCACAACAATCCTGTGAGATAGAGTAAGCTATGAGTGTGTGAGTGGCCTGAGATTACCCAGCAAGATTCCATGGCAGAGTGTGGATTCAAACCTCTCTAGCAGTGCCACTGTAAACTGAGTTGTGGCCTTCTAAGGCTACTGACTTCAAAGGACTTAGAAGACTTAGAAGAAAGGACTTAGAAGGACTTAGAAGAAGGCAATTGTCTGGGAATACACTTCTGATCTTTGTTGAGCCAAGAACAGTAATGAAGGTATCAGTTTCTCATATTCCACTACAAATTTTGTTAACCATCCTTTTCCATCCTTCATCTCAAAGCTATCTCCCATTAGAGCTGTTTGTTCTCTTACTTCATAAATCTTTAATGATCACAGTCTTTATTATACTTACCATTTTAATAGACACTGAATAATATCAGTCAAATGTAAATGGCAGTATAGATTTTGCCTAGGGGAAAAATAACTAAGGTGTTAGAAATGTTGCACACTACATTTTATTTTATACATGATTTCCTGCTGGTAATTGGGGGAAATTAATGTTTGGTAAACTTGTGTTTATGTGACAGATATTCATCAACACATAATAATTGTGAATAAATATCATAATACAACTTGTCACAACGTAAATGAGGTTCTGTCACCTTGTGTTTTGTCAAAACAGATTCCTTTCAGTTTAAATGAAAACCATTTGTAGCGTTTACAGTTTACAGAAAAATCTGTGTCAGTGCTGGAGAAGCAGATGGCTACCTTGCCTCTTTAAATGCAGGGAATCTTTTTTCTTTTTTTCAGTTATAACTTTTAATATACATTAGCTAATGATCTGCTGCATAATTGGAGGACTGCTTTTGAAACTAGTTCTGTTTATTCTTTGGAATTAGGATCTGAGTGACTAAGATCTAAAATCAATGTGAAGCGAGGACATGAACTTGTGATAAGTTAATGGAAAGAAAAAAAGAAAGCTCCTAGAATAGGAAAGAAATAGTTAAAGAGAGATAGAAAATTATTTTTGATTAAAGAAAAAAGAGTGAGAGGGCTGGACACTCTTCACAGTATGAAAGATTATAAACTGAAATATGAAGATTTAGATCCTACTCCAACAGCGTTAGGCATGCTTAGATTTGTCAAAATCAATGAGCTTCTGAGTACCAAAGTTTGAGTTGTATTGTGTGCTGTCTATACATTCATTTTTGTCTTGCATACTTAGAAACTATGGCTATAATCTGGAGATGCTTCTAAGACAGAATTATATGTAACTGGCCAGTACATCATGGAGAAAATTATACCAAGCCATACATATCAGAAGCACACAAGCTTACAATAACAATGAAAGAAAACTAGGAAATTGTACTTATACACAGCTGGCATGTAGATTTCCATGATTCAGTAGTCATAAATTCAAATGAGCATGGACATGACTTTCACATGTGCTTGATCTACTTGTCCCAGCATTGGCATGTCCAATAGGTGGACCTAAGTGATCGCCTAGGGAGCTGGTGTGGGGGTGCCAGAAAAGGCTCAGGGCAAGTCTCAGCCAGGGGCAGATCAGCTGAAGCAAGTGGTAGCCCTGGGTGCTGCCACCAACCCCTGCTCTATTGCCCAAGTGCACCACAAGATTAGCAGTGTGTTGGAAGCAATGGGGTGTTTGCCTGCCTTCCCCCACTCCCATCCCAGCCCCAGAAACAACCTCCTTTCTGATACAGAAAGGGAGGAAAGAAAGAGCAGATGGCCAACAGCTTCATGCATTCCCAGCTCCATAATCACCTGGGTTGTGGTGACTCCACCTCTCACTTGAGGGGGGAAACTATGGTTTTTGCTATATGGTTTTTGTGGACACTAGAATACTGACTGTGGGATATTGGGGAAGTTTATTAATAGTTGGTGGGAGAAATCATTATCTGGGAAAAATGTTTGATGAATGCAAATGAGAGCTGGGGTCGTTATGAAAGTGGCATTGGTAATAGGTGGCCAGTCTTTGGCAAAGACACTTGCTGCCTGTATAACTTCTAGAGCATCCTCAGAGTTAATGAAACAAGGGCCCCTATTCCCCCCACATCTACACTAATATTAGGCAACACCAGATCAGTGAAACACAAAACTGCACAGCTCTATGGTATGTTGCAGGAAGAAGATATTGATCTGACTTTCATAACAGAAACATGGCTGGAAGAAAATGACATGGTGCGACTTTCCCAATATCACTCCTAGTTACATGCTTTTTGACCTCTATGTAAAGCCCTTAGAACAAATCATTTGTTGTTTGAGGGTTGAATGTTATCAATATGCTGACAAAACTCAGCTCTGTTGTATTCAGATCTCCTAGTGATGTGATAGATCTCCTGAATTGCTGCCTGACCATGGTGGTTAACCAGCTAAAAGTGAACAAATTGAAACTAATCCAAGAAAAGACAGAAGCAATGCTGACTGGGAAAGCAGAGGCCTTGAAGGACATTGTTCACCCCACTTTTGATGGATGGACTCTTGCTGACTCAGCTGAAAGCATTGGGTCATACTGGATCCAGCTTTATTATTGGAGAAGGAAGTTAATGCTGCTGCAAAAAACGTTTTCTACCACCTCAGTCTGGCACATAAAATGGTCCATCTTGGTCCATACAAAGTAACATTGAAAGTAGACTACTGTAATACACTGTACATTGGTCTCCTCTCAGAATCATCTTTGAAAGTCCAACTGGTCCAGAATGCTGTGACTGGGCTATTAGCAGGAGTTGGATGGAGCATATCCTATTCTGAAGATGGTCCATGGGCTGCCCATCTGTTACAAAGTTCAGTTTAAGGCATTAGCTAGGAATGGGCATGGACCAGGAAAATGCTCTTGGGTTCAGTTCATGGTTCATCGCATCCCCACAAACCGAGCCACAAACTAAACTGAACTAAAATGGCATCATATGAACTGAACTGATTCGTTAGGTTCATGATGTGGACAGATAGACTGGACATGGCCATACAGATTTGTGACACACACCGAACAGAACACCTCAGTGCAATTGGACACACACAGCCATCACCTTGCCAGCAGTGTGAGTGAAGGGGGATGGAACAAAAGGAAGGTCCCACAGTTTCCTGGATGCAATATGTCATGTTCCCCACTCATGTTCTGACTTGCAGCCAGTGTAAGAAGGACTGGACCAAGACTGTAAAATAGATAAATTAATTACTGGCCACTCAATCCAAATGTTTCTGGAAACTATTCTACTAAATCTTTGGAAAGACCCCACTATCCCAATCTCAGGTAGACATTTAATACTATCCTACTAACAGCTGCAAAATCAGTGATAGCAGCCAACTGCTGTTGCCATTGCTAACACAACACCATAGCATTATAAATTATAGGATTATTTTATATTGGGGAAAAACAGATCACACCTTGCTTTTGGAATATTCTCAATATAATCCCAAATTAGTAGAACAAAGGTTCATGGTATTGGAATATTTGATACTTAATAATGTATTGAAGGATGTAACTCCATCTAAGCAATATTATCATTCACTGGCTCATTTTTAACAGTACATATAGAACAGAAAGGGGTGGAAGTGGGGACCCATGCAGGGAATAAACTGGGAGGCCTGGTTCCAAAGCAGGGGGAGGTTGACCTTTGGAAAGGACAACTCATCTACCCTGGTCAGATCCAGGATGGAGCGATGAGGGATAAGGATTTCTCCCAGGTGGAAAACTTGCTCATTTCTGGATGGCCATACAGGAGAAATCAGACCAGATGATGGCCTTGTGTGATCAGTACTCCAGAGGATTAGAGCTGGTGGACTCAGCAAGGGATTCCCTGACCATAACCTCATCAGAATTCTCTGCCATAGTATTCCTGCTCCTCCAGTACTGCTCCTGACTTCCCACTTCACTATCTACAGCCAGTTGTGGGCTTCTGCTTCACCTATCTCTTAGAGGAGTGCACATGCTGACCTGAAACCTCTGTATCTCTCCACAGAGCTTATGCTTCCAGTCCATGAGGTCTGCTTTATGAAGAGTGATGCTGCCCTTGATACAGGGATCACACATGCAAATGATCTTTTACTCCCATTCATTGCAGAGAGAATGTAATCCGATAGTGATGCCAGCCTGCAACCTCTCTGCCAAGGCTTTGACTGGGAATGGGCATGAACAACAACAAAACCAGTTTGGTTCATGGTTCATGCCAAGTCCTGAACCAAACCCAAATGGAACCCGACTCAAAATGGCTTCTGATGAACTGAACCAGTTTGATAAGTTTATGATGCAGGAGGATGGCCTCCTGGACAGGAAGAAAACCCTAAACAAAAAGTAGCCCAGTGGGAATGCTTATAAAATGGCAAACAGAACAATCCTGATTCCCCTCACTTTACAGCAAAACAAACAAATAAACAAAGCAGAATGGGTAACATTGAGTCCATCTAAACAGAGGTGGAAACCAGGCAAAGCAAAGCCCTCAGACCCCTGACTGAAAGCAAAGACAGAAAGCAAAGACCAGCAAGTAGTCCCCCCATGCCCAGCAAAGCTCTTCATCATCTTTTTCCTCACTCTTCTTTCACTCTGTCTCCAACTCTGACCAAAAACCAACAAAGGACATGTGTGCTCCGCTTGGGCTTATATAGCCTATATAGCATCTGAACCCCATTGCGAAGAATAAGAGCTCTTTTATTGGCAGGTAGCAGTGCCTGTCACGTTTTGGAGGGTCCCTATTGGTGTTTGCAAGACTGTAAATACCAACTTTACTGTTGCCTAGCAGTTCTGCCCTGATTTTTCTGGTATTGTTTCCATTTACTGAACCATACCAAACCACACTGAGCCACTCCTGAGGTTTGGGAAATGTTTAGCAAGTATGTGCTCTCCCAAACATAACTTCCTGACCCCTTGATCCAGCCAAAATTTGGCATGAATTTTGGCTCATCAGCTGGTTTGTGCCCATCCCTAACCCGACCCATGGGAGAACGGTTATCTCCTTAGGACCCAACTGCAGTACAGAGGCCAGGGCCCAGTTCAGCCCTTGAATCAAGGGGATAACTTGCCCCAGGTTGGCCGTAAGGGTGCAGAGCACATCAGTGGTGCCCTGGAATGGCTTTAGGACACACATCATTTGGGAGAGGATCAGCTAGTCTCTCAAGACTGATATAGTAAGAGACTGGGTTGAAATATTTTAAATTAAATACATGTTTGGAATGGTGTCATGCATGGTTGGTGGGCTGGCTTTTTTTCTGGGTAGATCACAAATTGTGTGGATCATAAGCCAACAAGAACAGGCTGTGGATTTTTGGTTTCAGCGTAGCAATTTTCTACTCACTGTGCCAGGTACAGGTTGCTTTATTTATCTAATTTTCCCCATTAAAAATCAATGGCATTATTCAGGTTTCTGAAGCAAACATCATTCAGCCTGAACAATTCAGCAAGTGGCATATGCCATGTTCAGAGAAACAGAATAGGGACACAGCTCCTATAAAGTACAAGTGTCTATAAAACAGCACAGCTGCTTCATTTGGTAGCTAGCTAGTAGCGACCAGATTTAGAGGTCATTACACTTAATTAGCTAATGTTAGGAAAGTGCTTGGAAAACAAAAAACACCCCACTATATAGGTGATATATTCAGCATGCCATTATAATAAGAAACTTTAATACCTCATAATTTTTTCCAGTGCAGGATATAGGCTTCGCTCAGTTTTCCTGAGGATCTACCCAAAGGGAGTAATTATTTATTTGTATTATAGGCATGCCAAGGACCTACAGTAAGAAACGGATTATGTTGCTAATTCTTCACAGTTAAGGGGGGAAAGTTATGACTGAAAGCACAGCAGATGGGCATAGACTCTGTTACAGAATGCTAGATGTACATTCTTCTCCCATGAAGGAGTATGACTTATGTTCTATTTCTGAAACATAAAAAGTGCCCATGTAATTTTATTGAGTGTCAGGGGGCGGGGGGGCAGAGCGGTAATCATAGCACTGTGAATGGATTTCTTTAAAATCTACCTGTTGGATGGGCATCTGTATATATTATTATTACTTTTAATATTTATGTCCTGTTGTTTGGTTATGGGACTCACAAAGAGCCTTATAATATATTATTTATATATATATGCATGTGTGTCTGCCTGCCTGTATATTTTGTGTGTTTTCCCACAATAACTAAAAGTGCTATCCGAAGCAGAGTTACACCATTCTAAGCCCAGTGATTTAGGAAGGTATAAATTTGCTTTGGATTACAGTGTAAATGCTGTTCTTCCATCATTTTGTAGAAAATATATTTGGAAACCATCTCAAATTTTATGGTAGCTGCCCTGTGTGAAGTTTTGTGTGCTTATTTTGGAGAGGGGAAAAAAAGACCTAATATGTGAATCAATCGAAGGCCACAGTGCCCCTGCCAGGCGGGGCAGCATGGCTGACCACACTATGATGGTCCCCGGCCATTGCTCCCGAATGTGCAAAAAGGCAGCAGGCCCGCCCATTGAAGGCCATGGCACCCCTGTCACTCAATAACAGTGTGCTGGCTGAATCCCAGCTGAGAGCCCACCGCAGTTCTCTGTGCTTGCAGAGCGGCCCAAAACACGTGGCTATGGCCGCAGATGAGAACTCGGCTCCGGCTCTTCTGGCCAGGAACAGCAGCATCTAAAAAGAAAAAACAGTTAAGCACCAGCCGAACAAACATTCCCAAAACCCAACTCATACACGTCCTAAGCAAAGGCCGCACATAGGCCTTATATGCCAATGAATGCCCTATAACCTAGTGCCTTGCTGGACCTCTACCCGAAAGTCCTCAAACTGCCGCACAGCCCGTTCATAAGACTTCCGAGTACTAGGCGCAATGGCTAGACCTATCGCTCTGCATGCCTCGGCTCTCCAATCAGCCATAGCTCCTGGGACATTGTAACCGGCTCTCTGTCGGCCTCCGGGGCCAGCTGACGAAACCTCTCCATCTGTTTACGAGATAGAGCATCAGCCACCCCATTACTCACACCCGGAACATGCTTGGCTAAAAACAAAATGTTAAGCCGCAAACAGCGCAGAGTGAAGGCCCTCACCAACCGCATAACCCGCCCGGATTTGGATGTAAGGGAATTAATGACGTGGACAACTGCCATATTATCACACCAAAAATGCACTGTGTGATTGGCCATATCCTTCCCCCACAGCCAAACTGCAACTAAAATGGGAAAGAACTCAAGATACGTGAGATCTCAGTTCACACCCATCAGAGCTCAGGAATGAGGCCAACTATCCGCGCACCAATGTCCACGAAAGTAGACCCCAAAACCTAACGATCCCGCAGCATCAGACATGACCTGGAGCTCAGCTTCAAGCCTCAAATCGTCCCTCCCAAAAGAGACTCCATTAAAGGACTCCAAAAATTCCTGCCAAACCTCCAAATCATCCCTCATGCTGCGTGTGACCCTAGTTCTATTCTGAGGCAAGTGTAAGCCTGCCATAGCATCGCACAACCGACTTAAGATTACCAGAAAGAAACGGAACTTTAGGCCCACGAAACGGGATCCTAAAACCAAACTTAAAACCATCCAACAAATACAAACCATCGGCCCTTCTGGGATACTCTGCCAGCCACCGTTCAAGAGGTCCCACCCTTATTGGGCTGGGGCCCTTTTTTAGCTGGAAAGGCTCCTCCACCTCCTCCCGGCTTTATTGGGTTCTTACATCCCCTGGCTCTGGGGCAGCTGTCAGAATGCGAGCCCCCGCACAAGGGGCATTCGTGCCTAAACTGGCACGATTTCCTGTTGCAAACCCCGAGGGAACCGAACTCCCAGCAGAGCAAGCGGGGTTGAACCACCTGCCCCGCAGCGCCGCGGGGAGAGCCTGACGAAGCTGACACAGCGGAGGACCTATTTACCAAATGACCGCTGTCAGAGCGGTCACCCAGATTAGGCCTAGCAGGGGACATAACCTGCAGCCAAAGCTGCTGGTGGATCCTGTCCCACGGAAGAGACGGATAAAGGGCAGCCCTCATCCGAAACTCTTCATCATACTGCAGCCACGCTGGGCCACTAAAGGCTGTATAGCCCTTATATATAATATCTAAATACTGAAAAAGGGCTGCAGCCCTCCAAGGCTGGGCCCGGGCGATCACCCCTGCATATATACAGAACCCTGGAAGCCAATTGGCCCAGGTTCTGTCCACCTTACGCTTCTTCAATTTTTCCTTCTCTTTTTCGTCTAAATCCTCCTTGTCTTTTTTCTCCAATTCCCTAAAGAGCAAGGAAAATATATCCACATACTCCCCTTTTAATATTTTCTCTCGCGTTGCAGGGAGCAGGTGGTCACCCAATGGTAGAGCAACATCTCCAAAGAGCAAAGAAGCAAAAGGCACCATCCCAAAAAGGGAAGGTGCCCCGCTGAAAGGGCTGGCCATACCCAGTTGACCAGAATCCGCACAAGCCCCGCAAGGCCTCCCTTGCCCGCTAAACCCAGGCCAGGTAACAGGGAACCCAAACCCAGAGGCAGAAGGCATGCCTGAACCAGACGAGGGGCACCTTTGTCCAGCCAATAAGGTGGGGCCACAAGGACCCCATGGCCAAGCCTGACCACTACCCACCTGTAAATTTCCGGTCAACTTACCAGCCCATCCAGAAGGAGCAACCGCCGTCCCCAGACCAAACGCTCCAGCAGCTGCTGCTGCATCTGCCCCACTGGAACCAGCATCCATAGATGCACCAGCAGACCTGCCCTCAAGGAGAGAAAGCCTAGTTAAAATATTAGCTTGGCGACCCCTTCTGGATGTCCCAGGACCGTCTAGCCCCCCAGGACAAGGCAGACCTGACGCTTGCTCCAGTGCCCTCAGTCTGCTCATAATACTAGCCTCCATAACCCCATCACCCTCGTCATCAGATGAAGATGCAGGAGGAGGAGGTCTCTTAGGCGGTGCCCTAGGTGCCTTGGGCGCCGGCTTCTTGCCCTTAGACTTCCCAGACCCCTTACCACCAGCCATGATGACAACACAAAACTCTTAAGAACTTTACCCAAACCCTTCTAATGGATGAGCCCCAAAATGGCCGATGCCTTGTTACCAGGCAAATTGGAGCCTAAAATGGCCGACAGCCCTGTTACCGGGCAAAACCACAACTTAAAATGGCCGCCACCCCCACTGCTGAATAAGCCCAAGATGGCTGACAGACCTGTTGCTGGGCAAAATGCTGCCTAAAATGGTCGCCGCCGCTGCTTCAATTGAATAGACCCAAGATGGTGGCTCACCCTATTACCGGGCATAAAATAAGGACCACAGTGCCCGCCTGGAAAGCTCTAACGGTACCACCAGGCCACACCCTAAAGGAGCTGCCTAAAAGGCCACAAACCAGCCCTCCAGCCAGCAAAAGAATGGAAGGCTGAGTATGTTTAGCCTGGAGAGTAGACAACTGAGAGGTGATATGATAGCCATCTCCAAATATTTGAAGAGTGGTCACATAGAGGATGGAATGGAGTTGTTTTCCATTGCCCCAGAAGGTTAGACCAGAACCAGTGGGTTGAAATTAAATCAAAAGAGTTCTCAGCTAAAGAAGGAAGAACTTCCTGACAGGGGTTTCCCAGTGGAACAGGCTCCCTCAGGAGGTGAGGTCTTTCCTTCTTTGAAGTCTTTTAAGCACGGTTTGATGGCCATCTGACATCATTGCTGGTTCTATTAATTTAGACACATTGTGTAAGGAAGGGTAGGAAGGAATGAGCTCTTGTTGCCCTCTCTTATTTGTCACTCATCACTTTGGGGTCAGGAAGGAATTTTCCTCCAGACCAGATTGGCCCAGGCATCCTGAAGGGTTTTTCCTTTTCCTTGGGGCGTAGAGCAGAGGTCACTGAGGGAGCATGGGGGAGGTAGATGTGAATTCCCTGTATTGCACAGGAGGTTGGACTAGATGACCCTTAGGTTTTCCTTCCAGCTCTATGTTTCTATAATAGTTCTATCTCTGCCACTAACACCTTCTCAAATGGTTGGGATGGCTGGAGCATCTTGTATGCCCTCTGTGTATCTCTACCATCAACTCTGTATCCCTACCACCTTCATTGCATTCTCTCTAAATTTACGTAGTGAAGGTGTTAGACAAGTAACAGTTTTCATCCTGAGCAGTGATGGAATTATTATAGATAATGGTTCTATTTTCAGCTTGCAACGATCAAGAGGCCCCCTCCCTTCCAGTCCCTTGGATTTTCTAGATTGATAGCTTCCCTTCTACTTGCTTTTTTCTGGTATACCATGCTTTCTTTGGTTAGTCACCATGTTTTTATTTTCTTCTTGCATGGTTCATTGCCCCATTTTATATTATGTTCCATGCTCTACTTCTTTCTTTTCATGTGGCTTGTTAAAATTGCTGTCTATAGTCAACAACACTATGCTCCTCCATTACTTTTTTTGAACACATCAGTGCAATGTTTTTTTCTTGTGTTTCCCTCAGAATCTTTGGCCTTTTTACAGTTCCACATTCCTTTTTTCCTCCCCATTTTACTGGCACAACTTCATCAGAATTCTCATTCTTAAATAACTTCCAATTTTTCCTACACTTTCTTTTTCTTACTTTAAATTTCATTTTCTTTTTCTTTTAGGCGCTTTTAATGGATGCCATGCTGTTATTTAGCATTCTTCTGTTCCTCACTTTTCCTTCCTTACAGATGTTGATTCTTGGTTTCATACAGTGATGCTGATGAAATTTTCAATTACTTGGCTTGAAATCCAATTTGCCTGGTTCATGTGTATTATAAGACAAACATCATTTCCCTGAGAAGTTCTACGTTATCTCATAATGTAAAATGTGACTCTGGATAGGTGTTTGGGGGGTTTTTTGGTCCTAGTCATGGACCCTAAAGCTCAAGTGGAAGTATGCAAGTAGCTCAAAACAGTGTTGCTTTTAATTTTTTTTAACACTTAACAGACATCTGTTAAGATCAAGATGGCGGCGGTCAAGGAGCCCTAGCATTAGTGCTCCTTGAATTAACAACTTTTACCGCTGTATAAGCTATGCTACGCATCTACAGTTTCCAGGCTGAGTGATATGCGACTGAGGGAGGTGAAGGGTAGTCTCGAATGTTTCACCCTCACCTTTCCCTTGAAAACATCGTGAGTGTTGTCGGTGGTGCCGGACTGGGCTGGGCAGGAGCTGGAGTGGGGCCGGAGCGGAGAGCAGCGGCGGACGGCATGGTGGCGTGGTCTGCAGAGCCTGAGCTGAACCTGAGCCGCTGGAGCCGCGGAGGTGCGGGCTGAGCCGGAGTGAGTTGGGCTGAGCTGAGTGGATCCGGGCGGAGTGGAGTTGAGCAGAGAGCAGCAGTGGATGGTGTGGTCGGCAGCGCCTGAGTCGCTGGAGGTGCGGGCCAGCCGCGGGCCGTGCGCTGGGCGTGGCCCGTGTAGCTAAACTCGGGGGGGCGAGGCGAAGTACCAAGGCGGCAGAAGCTGCTGATGGGACGACTGCCTCAGACTTTCCATCCATTCCCCCCCCTCCGTGTGTGAGCGACGAGCTGGGGCGAGCGGCGCGAAAGGATGAGAGGATCATCTGAAGGGACTGAACCGACAGGCTGGTAAGGCGCCTGAGATCTGTAGGGTCCCTGAGGGCGGTGGAGGCGGCGGCTGTGCGACGAAAGGGGCTCAGGGAGGCTTACACCCCCCCTGGGCCCTCCAGGCTGCGCAGCAGGCTGCCAAGACCTGCCAGATGGCTCGACAACCCTGTATAAGAACATTCCTAACTACTCTCAACTATCACCCAAAGAAAGAACGGGCTCCACATGGACACCAGCGCGCCCAGAGATAAAGACAAGGCAAGAACAGGAAAAAGAACATTGCACTTTATAGGCACTACCACTTTAAAACTGTTGCACTTTATTCACCCTATTTATGTCCCTTGTTTTAACCCTTACCTCAGCGGATCTAAAATTGCCAGTTTAATAATATGGACTGTGGTTAAATTGTTAGTTATTTAAATCAGATGTTGATTATTAATTATTAGCTAAACTGAGAAAACTTATCTGTGGCAAATTAATTTGGGAAGAGTATTTATTTATTGGTAGGGTTTTACAATTAAGGAGCTTTTAGAACTAGATAATAAATTAATTTTTAGCTAATGATTTATTGGGAAGATTTGGGGTGGGGCTTTTAATTAAATAACTATTAGAGCGATTGGCAGATTAGCTTTTATAAATAGATCAGCTGAGAAGAGGAGGGTTGGGGATGGGGCAGTTTCAACTTCAACTATTTCATCAGTTGGAGCGGACACAACCAGGAGATGACTGGCCTGGGGATTCCAGTGCTCCTGGGGAGGGGAAGGTATGACCGTGGGACTAGGCGGAATTATAAGGGAAGGAGGCTGAGACATGACAGGGCTCAACCCCCTTCCAGACTACGTCCCATCCCGACGGTGGCAGGTAGTAGGGCCAGAGTAAATTACTCGCCTCCGTCACTGGTGTTATGCAATGCCAGGTCCATCAATAATAAGACTTCTACCCTTAGGGAGTTCCTGTCTGAACAGGATATGGACCTGGCATGCGTGACCGAGACCTGGGCGCATGAGGGGGAGACTGTAGTTCTCTCCCAGTTGGCTCCCCCAGGATTCTCGGTCTTTCACCAGTCCCGGACTAGCGAGTGGGGGGGAGGGGTGGCTATACTCATACGAGAGGTTTACTCCTTTCAGGCTCTCCCGCCCCCGGAGATCAAGAGCATTGAATGTGCCGGTTTGGTGTGGGACGTTGGGGAAGGGTTGGCGGTTTGGTTGGTGTACCGACCGCCTAATGCACCGGCCGACGCCTTACCATCCCTGATGGAGGCCATAGCAGGCTGGGCATTGGAGTACCCAAGGCTTTTGATCCTGGGTGACTTCAATGACCATGCCGATGACATGTCCTCTAGTCAGGCGACGGACCTAGTGTCATCCATGGCGACGCTAGGACTCTCCCAGGTTGTTACAACGCCTACCCACCAGGCCGGGCACATGTTAGACTTGATCTTCGCGGCGGGAATTTTAGTGGATAATATTACTGCTCAGACAGTGCCATGGTCGGACCACTATGCCCTTAAGGCTCGTGTGGATATTCCACTCCAAGCCCGTTTAGGCGGCGAGCGTATTTTAGCTCGCTCGCGGAGCCAGATGGACCCTGAACGGTTCCAGATGGCTCTACGGGATCCCTGGCCCTCTGGCAATTCCCTCGATGACCTGGTGGAGTCCTGGAATGATAGGCTCTCCAGGGCCATCGATGAGATTGCATCTAGACGTCCTCTGTGCCCTCGCCTAAAGCTAGCACCCTGGTATAACCAGGAGTTGCGGCAATTAAAGCGAGGACTCAGACGACTAGAGAGGCAATGGCGGTGTACTCGAGACGAAGCAACTAGAGCATCTTATAGAGAGTGTATGAAGTCCTATGAGATGGTAGTCAAAGCCACAAAGAAAACATACTTCGCGGCTAGGATTGCGTCTGCAACTTCGCGCCCGGCACAACTGTTTAACACAATTCGGACTCTTATAACGCTGCCACGGGGCAGCCCAAACGCTAGTCAATTGGAAATCGGCTGTGAGGCTTTTGCGAATTTTTTTTCAGATAAAGTCGCGTCGCTCCGCCACGACGCCCCCGCCATATTGGAGACAGTATGCGAACCCAAGGCTCCTTGCCTGTCTTCAGATTGTGTCCTGGATGGTTTCAGCGCTCTCAGCCTGGAGGAAGTTGACAGGATCCTCTTGTCTGCACGCCCTACAACTTGCAATTCGGACCCTTGCCCCTCCTGGCTTATTAAATCCTGCCAGACGGAGCTTAGGTATCCTGTACGGGATATCATAAATAGATCCTTCATGGAAGGGAAATTTCCAACACCTCTTAAGGAGGCAGTGGTCCGCCCCCTCTTAAAAAAACCAACATTAGACCCGGCTGAATTGGCACACTATCGGCCGGTCTCGAATTTACCCTTCTTGGGTAAACTCATTGAGAGGGCGGTGGCGTTGCAACTACAGAGTTTCCTGGAGGATGCTTCCATCCTCGACTCCCATCAGTCGGGCTTCCGCCCAGGTCATGGGACGGAGACAGTGCTGGTTGCCCTGGTAGATGATCTCCAGGGGCATCTGGACCGAGGCGGCTCGGCGGTACTGATGTTGTTAGACCTATCGGCAGCGTTTGATACGGTCGACCATCGGTTGCTGACCTGCCGTCTCGCTGACGTGGGGATTCAGGGGTTGGCTTTACAATGGCTTGCCTCTTTCCTCAAGGGTCGGGGACAAAGAGTGGCAATTGGGAGTGAACTGTCCCAGAGGTACCCGCTTGATTGCGGGGTCCCTCAAGGAGCAGTTCTTTCCCTGATGTTGTTTAACATCTACATGCGCCCTCTTGCCCAGATTGCCCGGAGATATGGGCTGGGTTGCCACCAGTACGCTGATGACACCCAGCTCTATCTGCTTATGGACGGCTGGCCTGCCTGTGTCCCAGAAAACCTGGACCTGGCATTGCAAGCCGTGTCTAGATGGCTCAGGCTGAGCGGGCTGAAACTAAACCCAGTGAAGACAGAGGTCCTTTGCTTGGGTCGCCGTGATCCAGGGAGGGAGATTCCCTTACCAGCCCTTGATGGTGTGCCTCTGACAGCGGCGCACAGGGTTAGGAGCCTGGGGGTGCTATTGGAGCCTACTCTAACTATGGAGGCCCAGATAGCAGCCACTGCCAAGTCCGCATTTTTTCATCTTAGGCGGGCAAGGCAGCTGGCCCCTTTCCTGGAGAACGGCGATCTGGCAACAGTGATCCATGCAACGGTCACCTCGAGGTTGGACTACTGCAATGCCCTCTGCATGGGGCTGCCCCTGTGCCGAACCTGGAAGTTGCAGCTAGTGCAGAATGCTGCTGCCCGGCTGTTGTTAGGGCTCCCTAGATGGGAGCACATTCAGCTGGGGCTCCGGAGACTGCATTGGCTGCCGATAACATACCGAGTTTGGTACAAGGTGCTGGTTATGACCTTTAAAGCCCTTTATGGCCTGGGACCTACCTACCTTAGGGACCGTCTCTCCCCACATGTTCCCCTGAGAGTGCTGAGATCGGGGTCTCAGAACCTCCTTATAATCCCTGGGCCAAAGGAGGCCCGTCTGAAAGCGACCAGAGACAGGGCCTTTTCGATTGCAGCCCCCTGTTGGTGGAACCAGCTCCCAGAGGAGGTGAGGGCCCTGCGGAACCTTGAACAGTTCCGCAGGGCCTGTAAAACAGCCCTCTTCCGGTTGGCATACAATTAATTGATACCGGGATGCCTGAATATTTAAACTTGAACATCAGAATATCGAACACTGGAATACTTGAAGAATTGATTTAAGGAAAAGGTAGCATAGTGCATATTGATGTGAGTTTTATGTATTTTATGTATTTTATTGTATAATTATTAATGTATTTTAAATTGATCTTTGTTAGCTTTTTGTATTGTAAGCCGCCCTGAGCCCACCTTGGTGGGGTAGGGTGGGATATAAAATAAATAAATAAATAAATAAATAAATAAATAAATAAATAAATATATATATATATATATATATATATATATATATATATATATATATATATATATATATATATATATATATATATATATATATATATATATATATATATATATATCTGGAGGGGGGAAGCAACTGAATAGCTGTGCTGTACCTGACTAGTGTGACAAATTTGGGAAATTCCTGATTCAGCAGTCAGTACCTTATGCAAATGTTTTTTTTAAGATTTCCTGTTATTTTCCATAATCTTTCTTTCTTTAAGCTTTTTGCTTAGGGGGAGTTCTAAAGCCTCAGTGTGAAATGAATTTGTGCAATATGAATTCTGCCTTCCTGTCATCTCTGTACTGTCTCAGTTGTTCTAGATGTAATCTCCCCCTGGTTCCAGATGTATCCTTTTCATTTACCTGTATAGTTTCTGATATTCACTCTCTTTACCTTTCAAAGGTTTTTAAATTCAGATTTAGAGTAATTTATATATTTGCTCTCAATCTCTTCTAATATTTCTTATATTCAAGGGCATGTTCTCCTTTTTAAACATTACTTTTTGGAACTATTGCTTTCATATGCATTAGTGTCTTATGAAGATATTATGTAATTCCTATGATGATATGCTTCAGCTCTTCTGTCCTTTGCATGATTTCCCTCCTCCTTAAGTACTGGGGTTTTTTTTTTGCCATTTCTTTCTGGATGTTATTTTTACACATCACTTTAGAATAAACATAAAACTTCTCTTCTGCTTCCACTATTATTCTTTATTAACATATCTAATTCTCAAAATAGAAAAATTTATGGATAGTTAAATCCAGAGACTTGAGCCATGAATAGATAAGACAGGCCTTTCTACAAGCCTAAGAATAATCCTAGGTTTGCAGAACAATCTAAAAAGGAAAAAAAAGAATTAACCCCCCAGTAATAGAAGCTGTGCCTGTAGCTTGAAGAAGCAAATGCCCTTTGTGATCATTCCAAGGCAACCACAACAATATTTCTGATCTTCAAGCCTTCATTTTAGGCTTTTTGGGAGAGCTCAGGATCAGACTTAGCCACAACAACTGGATGACTTGTTATGACCTGCCTTGCATAACTCACCTAGACCTGGCTGCTTTCTGCTGTTCAACAGCAGCTGTCACATGAAAGCCAGTATAGTACAGTGGTTAGAGTTTCAGACTAAGATCTGGGAGATGCAGGTTTGAATAATCAGTCTGCTGTAAAAGCTCACTGCATGATCTTAAGCCAGTCACACACACTCAGATTATTTCCATCATAGAGTTGTTGTAATCAGCTTTGGGTACCCATTGTGGAGAAAGATGTGGTAGAATCAAAGAAAATAAAGAATAAATATAGCTGATTATTGGGGCAGATAAAAGGTAGGTTGATTGGTGGGGCAGAATGGAGAGGGAAGCAGGCAAGGTGAGGATACAAGGGTTGCCAGGAGTAGGGAAAGATAAAATAATGTGAGGAGAAATGAAATGCTCCCACAAGTTCTTGCTGTTTGTCCACTGTGCAACTGGACCTAGTGGCTGACACTGCACAGTTCAGCCATAGAGAAACTGCCAGGGTGGAGAAGGAGGGAAAACTGAAGACAGAGTATCAGATTAAGGTAGACTGGCTGGTGGCTGAGAAGGAGGCAGGAAAAAGGGCATTTACTGAAGGCAAAGAGGAAGTAGTGGGAGAGAGTTAAATAAGGTATCCTGCCCAAGTCCTTGCAGATCTTTAATTTGTTCTCTTATAATAGGTCTAGTCTAGTTCGTTTATTGTAATTAGCCATTGGCTGTTACAAGTCTACAAAAATCTCAAGGAAAAGCAAAGTAAACTAGAAGTTAATGAACATACAAAGTATCATGTAAAAGCAAAAGAGTATAACAACAAATGGAATACAATAGTATTGATTGTATTGTATTGCAATACAATAGAAATATACACATAAATCTATAAATTATCCCTTTGCATTGCCACTTTGGCACATATTTTCTTTGCTGTGAAGGCAAAAACTGAAACTTTCTGGAAGATGTAAACATCACTGTCAGATAAAAGAAATACTAATTTTTTCCTCATCTGAATAAGCACTTAGGCCTGACAGAATTCAATCTAAAAATTTAGCCCTTTAACTAGAATAAAGAGGACAGAAGAGTAAATAGTGAAGTTCTCCATTACATGAGAACTGCAAATGCAGGAAAAAAACCCCTTCTGGACGGTTTCGTTGACGACCGGCTGGAAGCGGCTTGGACCGACGTGTCCAGAGTCGCTTCCAAATCGGTCTGAAGAGGGGTCGCCCCTGAAGGACACCTCAATTCTGGGGTCCAGGAAGGGTTCCAGAAGGCAGGGGGCTTGAGCAGTAGATCGGGGGTGTCAGCGGAGGTGGCTGCTCCCCAATTCCGCTTGCCTCTAGCCTCATTGTTCTGATCGCCATTTTTAAATGGCAAGAGGGTCAGCCACCGGCTTCTTCTTTTATTCTTTTACACTCTACATTTGGACCTTAAAAGCATGTAATATCAAGACTCTACTACTGTAAGTGTTGTTTTTCCCCTTACTATTTTGCTTGAACGGCAACTTCTCTAACAAGCAGGAAGAAGGAGAATCAGGAGTGAAGCAGATTTCAAGTGGAGCTAAAGACCGAGAAGGAAGGGGGGACACTCCCTCATTCTTTCTAAGGCTTATAAAAGTTTCTGCCTAACCTGATAACATTGAAAATGCCTGCATGAGGAGATCACACCAACTTTTAGTTTCATAAGAGACTGGATGGCTGAATTTAACTAATCTGCTTTAAACCCTCTTTGGGGGAGAAAAATGTTTTGGATTTTGGGAAAGATGCTTGCTTGCAAGTGTATATGGATGTGAAAGACAGCTGGCTTAAAAACAATTTGAAGCTTAAATTGAAGTGCTCTGAATGAACTTATAAGAGTTTTAATTAACTTCCAAAGTTTGGTGGGTACCTGATATTGATGTATAAGATATAGAACATATGAACATATGAAGCTGCCTTATACTGAATCAGACCCTTGGTCCATCAAAGTCAGTATTGTCTTCTCAGACTGGCAGCAGCTCTCCAGGGTCTCAAGCTGAGGTTTTTCACACCTATTTGCCTGGATCCTTTTTTTTTTTTTTTGGGGGGGGGGGAGATGCAGGGATTGAACCTGGGACCTTCTGCTTCCCAAACAGAAGCTCTACCACTGAGCCCCCCCCCCCTAAGGATCTCTGACTGTAAGAAGAATAACTTTATAATTTTCCAAAGTGGTTTTTTATCTATTTTTGTTGGATGATATGGATATAAACTTGTAAACTTGTTTTTATTTTTTCTCTGCCTTCTTTTTATTAGTGGCTGGAATTTTTTTTTACATGGTTTAAATATTTTTTGTTTTGGGATTCCTTTTTTCTTATGCACCTTTTATTTTTCATGTTTTGTTGTATCATTAAATAAGGGAATTTTTTCCTATTTTCTACTAATTTTTACCTTTATTTTTGGGAGTGCCTGATTTTCTTTTTTTCTGTTTGGATTATTGGTTTATTTTTCAATCTTGGATTTCACTCTTAGATGATAAATAGGGCATTCAGCCCTGGATTACAAATTTACATCTTGAAGTTTCTAAAGTTTGAAGTTATTTGAAAGATGTTGTCATGATTGGACTGCAGCTGAATCAGCATTGCTAGAGGACTTGTAATAGTGAATTGTTGTTGTTGTTGTTGTAACGAACTGAATTGTTTTGCCTATTGACTATCTAGTCTGGTTGACTAAAAAGTTTTGTTTACTATTATTCTTAACATTATCAAAGATTTCAGGTTTTCATGGCTGGTAACATCATTAGGGTTTGTAGAATCTTTCGGGATCAAGTGCCGTGTTCTACTGGAGAAAGTTTTCCTTCCAGACGTTTCGTTCTCAGCTACGGAGAACATCCTCAGTGGCGTTGCAGCCGGAGCAGGCGCTCAGACCTTCTTGGCTTCTATGCATTGAGTGGGGCCAGGGCTGCTGGAGAGCTGCTATTTGTAGGCTGGAGGGGGTGTGATGAAAGGGCAATTGGTTTGTGAATGTGCCCATTGTTTGGTGGGGCTTCCTGGAAGGGTAGTGATAAGGAAACTGGCTGTTGAATGTGACCATTGTTCTGTGTTAATTGCTGGGAAGGTTGGAAGGGGTTTGAAGATAAGGAAGATGGTTGTTGACTGTGCTGATTGTTCTGTGGAATTTGTTGGTTGTTCTGAGACTTTCTGCAATTTATAGTCTGCAGGGTGTTTTGCAGAGCTGGGTACCAAGATTGGTGGATGAAAATGCCTTCTTCCTTTCTGTTAAAATTGTGCTGGTGTTTGTAAATCTCAATAGCTTCTCTGTTCAGGTGGGTATGATAATGTGAGACCGTAGAAAGGACTTCAGTTCTTTCAAAGTGGATGATGTGGTCTCCTTCTTGAAGTGCATGTTCAGCTACAGCTGATTTTTCTGGCTGAAACAAGCGACAGTGTCTCTTGTGTTTGGTGAGACGGGTGTTGATACTGCGTTGGGTAGTGCCAATGTAGACTGCACCACAGGAGCAGGGTATTTTGTAGACTCCAGGGGTTGAAAGTGGATCTCTCATATCTTTGGCCGAGCGCAGCATGTGGCAGATCTGTTGTGTGGGCTTGAAGACTGTGTCAACATTATGGCGTTTGAGAATTTTGCCAATGCGGTCGGTGACAGATTTTATGTAGGGCAGGAAGGCTGTACCCACATTTGTGTGTGGCTCGGGATTTGGTATGGATGGTCTCCTGGGATGGAGGGCTCTTCTAATTTCTTGTTGGGAGTATCCATTGGACTGTTTGAGGTGGTGTAGTTCCTGTTGGAGTTGGCTTGGTTCACAGATGCGTGATGCACGGTGAATGGGGGTTTTTACAACTGTACTTAGTTGACATAGAAATTCAAACAAGAGTTATTTCAGACCATAGCCCTGTAATGATAAAGCTCAAAGGTCCACGGATGAGAAGATCATGGAGGTAAAATATTTCAAATTTGAAAGATAAAGACTTTCTCAAAGAATCTAAGGTGGAAATGGAATCTTTTTTTAAACAGAACATAACACCAGAGGTAAAGATGCAAGTTGGGACACCGCTAAAGCTTATTATAGGGGCCTTGCAATTAGATATAGTATCAAGAAAAAAGAAAGAAAGAACTGAAAATTTTCAAAATTTAATGTCACAACCTGGAGAAGCTGAAAAGAATCTTTAAAAACAGTCAACAAAGCATGAATTTCAAAAAAAAGTGAAGGAAATGCAACACAAATTGTATTTAATTCTGATGGAAGAGATGGAGATTAAATTGAGGTAAATTGAGGCAAAAATTTTTGAACATGCCAATAAGCCTGGAAGGTGGTTGGCTTATAGGATGAGAAAAGGAAAGGCCAAAACAATAATTGTGACACTGAAAGATAAGAACAACAGAGAAAACTCAAAAGCAAGAAATATGTCAAATTGTGGAACAGCTCTATAAAAAATTATATGAAGATAAGTAAGTTCATAAAATAGATTTAGAAGAATATATCAACCAAAATAATCTCAATAAATTTGCAGAAGAACAACAAAAAATTTTAAATGAGCCAATAACAATAAGGGAACTTGGAGATGCAATGGCACTTCAAAAGAATGGTAAATCTCTGGGACCAGATGGATTACCTGCAGAATTCTACAAAGCTTATGAAGAGTCTTCACTTTTACCATTTAAGTGTCTTATTGAAAAGATTCAAGAGGAAGGCCAAATACCAGTTTCATGGCAAGAAGCTACAATATCTTTGATTCCAAAAGAAAATAATGATTTGAAAGATATTAAAAACTATCATCCAAATTCCCTCTTAAATGTGGATTATAAAATTTTTGCTGCAATACTGGCACAATGTTTGAAAAAAGTTCTACAGTCTATATCCATGATGGCGAACCTATGACACGCGTGTCACTGGTGACACGCGAGGCAATTTGGCTGACACACCGGAAACCAAGGAGCGTGGTGAGCCGCGAGTCCTTCGGAGGCTGCTGAGCCCATCTCGGAGGAGCAGCAGCTGCTAAGGTGAAGGCGAGAAGAGGCAGCAGCAGCGCAGCGGGCCGCCGTCGCCGCCTCTTTCCCCGGCTCCAGGCCAGGGGTGGGGGTGGGAGGGAAGGTTGGCCGACGCTGCCAGCCCCTCGCCTTGACCTGGGGGTGGGAGGAGACAGCCTCCTGGCGCAACCCGTCCCCCACCCAAAGCAGAGGCAGCCAAACGCGCCTCCTCCTCCTTGCAACAGGGCCAAGCTTTGCAACCCCCTTTTCCCGCCCTCCCCGGGGCCTGAGGAAATAGGTGGGTACAGCAAGAAAGAAAAAAAGAGCATTGAAAAAAAAGAGGCGGGGGGGGAAAAGAAGTGCCCTCCTCGGCGGGTCGCGCCTTTGCAATGCCGGGGCTTTGCAAATGCAGGAGCAAGGCAGGCGTGTTTTTTTCCGTTTGTTTGCATGGAGCGGCTGGGGGGGGGAGGCAGAGATGGCATTGCAGCAGTGTGTGTGGGGTGCAATGCCCGAGGGGGCGTCGCTCTTGGGCCTGTTGTGGGGCTGCCCCCCCTCCTCCTCCTCCACCCGGTCCTGGGTTTTGTTTTTTTTTTTTGCAACCAACATGATCTTTCTCACTTTGCTCTCTCGCTTTTTCTCATGGCCGCCTGCCGGAGGCGGGGTTTCAGATTTAAAGGACAAGCTGCCCTTTTCAGCTTGGAAGAGGAGGAAGGGGGTGGGCGATGGGGGCTGTGTGTGGGTTGCAAAAGAGCAAGGGGAGGGGAGCATTGGGTTGCCCCCCTTGGCTTCCCTTGGCAAGCGCTGGAGGAGAAAAGGCGGGAAGAAAAAAAGATACACCCTTTCCCGCAGGGTTACCAATCCCCAGGTGGGGGCAGGGGATCCCCCTCTCCCCAAAATACCCCGCCCAAGTTTCAAAACGATTGGACCAGGGGGTCCAATTCTATGAGCCCCAAAAGATGGTGCCCCTATCCTTCATTATTTCCTATGGAAGAAAGGCATTTTAAAAGGTGTGCTGTCCCTTTAAATGTGATGGCCAGAACTCCCTTGGAGTTCAATTATGCTTGTCACACCCTTGTTCCTGGCTCCACCCCAATGACACGCGACCCGAGGAAGACTACACTTTTTCCCGATTTTCGACACACCAAGCTGAAAAGGTTAGCCATCACTGGTCTATATAATACATTATGATCAAGCAGGATTTCTTCCTAGAAGATATTTGAAAGATAATGTCAGAACAGTTTGTAATATCTTGGAATATTATGAGACTCATCCAGAGAAACAAATGACTTTAATTTGTTTAGATGCTGAGAAGGCCTTTGATAATGCACCCTCCAGGGTGCAGCCTGCTTTTCCCCTTTTTTTGCCATGGCTGAGCCATTGAAGCATCAGCAGCATCAGCTGAAGCTGGGAAAGCTGAGCAAGGCACAATGCACTGCAGCAGCAAAAGCAGCAGGCAGAGAAGAGGGAGGCAGAGGAGCAGGAGGTGGAGGAAGACACATGGAATGGGCTGGGGAAGGGGGACTGATGGAGCTGCTGGCTGCATGGTGCCAGGGTGGGGGGAGAGAGAGGTGGAAGAAAACCCCTCCTCCCTGCTTGCATGCAATGTGCAGTCCCTTTTTGATGCCAAAGTTTTAGGGTCAGCTGCCTTGATTCAGCCACTTTCAGAGCTTCCAACTCTTGCCCCTACTCCAGAAAGCTTTTGAGAAGCAGCAAGTCCTGGGTGTATGCCACCAAGACCTGGAGACTTATTGATTTTTAATTTCCCCAGTAGGTCTAGAATTTCCACTCTGTTTACCTTAATTTGGATCAATTCTTCAGACTCCCTGAAAACAGTGGCTGTAGCATGGGTTCATGTCCCACACTTTCCACAGTGAGCACAGAAGGGGAAAAGTCACTGAGCTGCTTGTTTACCATCTCCCTGTTTTCTTTTAGCAATCCTTTTATTCCTTTGTTACCCAAAGGCCCTATTGCTTCTCTGGATGGTTTTGTGCTCCAAATATATTTAAAAGTGTGTGTTTGTGCATGGGGGTGGTGGTTAGTGGTTTGGGAGCTAAACAAGTTTTTATTGTGCTTTCTGAGTGGCTATTGAGGGGGTATTTTTTCCCCATTTTACAGTGCTAAATTGGAAGGGGGGCTTAATTTGGCCTGGTTTTAGGAGTAGCTAAAGGGCTATTAGTGTTATGTATGAGCTGCTTTGAAATTGTAGAGGGGGGCATTCATGTATACATGTCTTTTATGTCTTTTATGTATACATTTATGTATACATGACACTAATTTACCTTTTACCTTTTCCTTTTTATTTATGTATCCTATAAAACAAAATAAAAAACTTTGAAAACAGGAGTAGCTAAAGGACCATCTTTCCCTGTATGTCTTTGTATGCTAGCTGCAGACTTCTGGTTGTTCCTGCTGGTTGTTCCCTTGTTAAAGGTAAACAGGGCTTTTTTTGTAGCAGGAACTCCTTTGCATATTAGGCTACACCTCCCTGATGTAGCCAATCCTTCAAGTACTAACAATAGGGGTAAGAAGAGCCCTGTAAGTTCTTGGATGATTGGCTATATCAAGGGGGTTTAGCCTAATATGCAAAGGAGTTCTTGCTACAAAAAAGCCCTGAAGGTAAACCATTTGGTATCAACAAGGGCCCATGCTTTTTCTGTGCTTGCTTCCACTTATGGAATAAGTTTCCCAAGGTGATGAAGAAATTTAAGACACTGTAAGGTTGGTTTATTCACCAGACTTTTCAATGGAGTGTAGGTTGCAGCCATTTTGCTTTATTAGATTTTATTAGATCTGAGGGAGATTAGTAGTTTTGTTGTTTGTTTTTTTAAAAAAATGAATTGTAAGCCACCTTGAGCCATGTTTTAATGTTTAAAATGTATCTAGGCTCTGGCTACCCATTTCATGAGTGTCCTGAGACATTTGTTATTGGAGGGTGAGGGTTTCCCAATACAACCTCTCCTGATTGTCCATTTGTTGTGCAGCTGGCTGGCGATAGATGCTTAGCTCCTCTTGGCATGCCATTTTTGTATACAGGAAGGAAATGCTAGATGTGGCAGAAATGCCAACCTAGGCTATGAGTTAGATGGGATTAGCTGTAATATTGCCAGCCTTTTGGCAGCCCAGTTAATAAAATATTAAAAATAAGGATTAGTGATGGTACAGATCAGCTATTCACTAATAAATGCAGTTTACTCCAATGTGTGGTATTGCTTCTTCTGGTCTTTATGTCATAATGTGGATATTATATTCCTCTTCTTTTCTTTGTACCCCAGTTGCTAAATCATGTCGCTCTTCATTTGTAATATATATGAAATGTACCCCCTTCTCTCATTTCATGCAACTATCATTCTAGTTCTTTTCATATATCTTGTACTGACTACTACAGTTCGGTTTTTCCACTTCTTCCCAAAAGCATCTTTACTCTGATTTAAATTCTTCAGCTCAGCTAATCTGTTTCACTCAACTTTTTGAGTTGATGGATGTACATGTAATAAATCAAGCTCTCCATTCACAGCTCCAATCCCATTCGCTACATCCGTCTTCCAATTATTTTAATGAGTTTGTCTTATTATTTTTTCTCCTTTTTTGTATACCACCTGGGTATTTGAAATGTGTTGTCGTTGTTGTTATTCCATTTCACATCAAGTAGAATAATGAAAAGTAAACCAATTAAGTAACCAAACCTTCTGTCCTTTATAGGTATGTGTTAGAAAGGTATAGGTATTAGTTAGAAAGAACTACTTTCTAACTAATCACTTGTTCCACTCTTTTCCATGTTTTAAAAACAGCATTATGCATGAAAAACACAAGACAAAAATGCCTTCAGGGTAATAGCTTTACTGAAAAAGATTAATACAATATTGATTGTATTCATCTTAATTTTATGTTTGGCAGTGACTTTAAACAAGTAGCAGTAGCATTCAAGTACAGTAGAGTGTCGCGAATATCACCTGTTTCACTGACATTTGGAACAGTACCCATTCTGATCATGCATATAACATTCTGACAGTACACTGATGCCAGATGGTAGCTGCCACTGAATGTCATTGTGGACTTAACATTAACAAAGAAGTACAGTAGGCCTCATTGAGCCTTCTACTAGTTTAAAAAAAATGTATGGCTCACCAGCCTTAAGATAGGGTAGATAGATGGCACTATACAACCAAAGGCCTAGTAGATATAGCTTCTTTCCAGAAGACATTGGGTGTTTTCGCACAGGGTTTACCTCGGAGCGACGTCCCTCTTCACCGCGCAGTGTCTGTGTGGATTTCGCACCATCTGCTCCGCAGAACCATGAAGACCCGCGAAGTGCCGCGGCTTTTGCGTCGCAAATGTAAACTGCCAAAAACCAGTTTACATTTGCAACGCAAAAGCTGCGGCTCTTCACGGCTCTGCAGAGCAGTTGGTGCGAAATCCACGCAGACGCTGCGCAGTGAAGAGGGATGTCACTCCGGGGTAAGCCCTGTGCGAAAACACCCATTGCTTAAGAAAACTTTCAAGATATTCATGATGGTAGCTTGGAGAGCATTTGTTCCAAGTGTTTATCCAGACTTTTGAAAATTATGAATGTTTGGAATTGCAAGTATCATAGTCTGCATATTTTCTGACATGGAGACAGGGGACAGATCTGTTCTTATTGTTCATTTCATTTATATCCCGCTGTACCCCACCGAGGCGGGCTCAGGGCGACTCACAGTATAATAATTCTAACAATAAGGTTAAAAATTAAAACACAATAATAATTTACATAATTAAAAACAACCAGTATATCAATGTATCAATCAATGTCAGTATGCTATCTTATTGTCTTCCTTCAGAATATTTCAATGCCGGTCAGTTATAAGACAACCGGAAGAGGACTGTCTTACAGGACCTGTGGAACTGTCCAAAGTCCCACAGGGCCCTGACCTCTTTCGGTAGCTGGTTCCACCAGCAAGGGGCTGTGATCGAGAAGGCCCTGTCCCTAGTTGACTTCAGCCAGGCCTCCTTTGGCCTGGGGATTACAAGCAGATTTCGAGAGCCGGATCGCAGCACTCTCTGAGGAGCATAGGGGAAGAGACGGTCCCTAAGGTAGGCAAGTCCTAGGCCATATAGGGCTTTAAAGATAATAACCAGCACCTTGTACAGCACTCGGTAAATTATTGGCAGCCAGTGCAGTCCCCGGAGCCCCGGCTGAATGTGCTCCCGTCTAGGGAGCCCTAATAACAGCCGAGCGGCGGCATTCTGCACTAGCTGCAACTTCAGGGATCGGCACAGGGGCAGCCCCATGTAGAGGGCATTACAGTAATCCAACCTTGAGGTGACCGTTGCATGGATCACTGTTGCCAGATTGTCCTACGCCAGGAAAGGAGCCAACTGTCTTGCCCGCCTAAGGTGAAAAAATGCGTACTTAGCAGTGACTGCTATTTGGTGCTCCATAGTTAAGGCAGGCTCCAATAGTACCCCCAAGTACTATTAGTAGTAGTATCATTGTTTTCAATATGCGCATCAGGGACAGACACCTCAGCATTTGATTGATATGCTGTACTATTGTGTTACTCAGCATTTGGTATGTTGAAACACTCAGTGAAGCAGGGAAGCAGAAAGTGCACATTGTGTTCTAGCTATTCATCTTACTACTAGTAAGACTGAATTTATTTATTAACTAATGGGAAAATAAAATAATATCCCTCCAAGCTTTTTAAAACTTCCCACAGATGGATTTAAACTAGCCAGTGAGATTCAAAATTTTTATATTGGACCAATAATCCATCTTCCTAATTTTATTTTGGGCAAAAGTTTAATGGTTGGAAGAATGTAGGCAGTTTAATATGGAAAGACAATATCTTTCTCACACTCTCTAATTTTGATTTTGGGGTATCCCTACTGAGATCCACCCTGGTATACACAGACCTACAGAGTCCTGTGTTATTCCTTTCTGGAACCCTTTTAAAGCTAGTTTCATCTTCTAGGTAACAGGACCTAAGATCATCAACAAACCCTTCAAAGATGAATAAAGGGAGCTTGCAGGGTTCATATAGACCAGTCACTTTCTTGGAACCTAACCTATTTCACAAGATTTCTGGGACAATACAGTAGAAAGGAGAGAGTCATGTGCATTTCCTTGGCCCTCTTTATGGAAGGGTGAGATAAAAATTGATAGGGGAAAAGAACCCTTTTAGTATCATTGAAAAGCAACAGTAAATATACAGTTTCTTTAATGTACTGTTTAGTGATATTAGAATAACTATATTAGACCCTTAACATGGCCTAATACATGCTGTGAACTTTAATTTCTTTTTTCATTTATTTAGTTTTTCATTATAGTTCATTCTCCACTGAAAACATTCTCTGAAAACAGCAACAAAACATTAAGTCACAGGGAGAAGGAAAAATGTAGAACACTTCATAAAGTTTGGTAACTAAGAATAAAACCAGATGTTCCAAGATTTGAAACATATCTGAGGAACATTCATTATTGGTGGTAGAGTTCTTACAAGACTGCCATAGATCCCTGAATCTTAGTTCACTTTTCATTCAGGGCTTTTGTTTGTTGTTCAGTCGCACAGTTGAGTCCGACTCTTTGCGACCCCATGGCAAAGTCATGCCAGGCCCTCCTGTCTTCCATCATCATCTGAAGTCTGCTCAAATTCGTGTTTGTTACATCAGTAATGCTGTCCAGTCATCTCATCTTTTGCTGTCCCCTTCTTCTTTTGCCTTCTGTCTTTCCCAGCATCAGGATCTTCTCCAGTGAGTTCTCCATTCTCATTTGGTGGCCAAAGTATTTGAGCTTCAGCTTCAGCATCTGACCTTCCAGGGAACAGTCTGGGTTGATTTCCCTTAGGACTGACTGAATGGATCTTCTTGCAGTCCAAGGGACTCTCAAGATTCTTCTCCAGCACCACAGCTCAAAAACATCTATTCTTCTGCGCTCAGCCTTCCTTACGGTCCAGCTCTCACAGCCATACATTACTACTGGGAATACCATCGCTTTGACTATATGGACTTTTGTTGGCAGGTTGATTCTCTACTTTTTATTATACTGCCCAGGTTCACCAAAGCTGTTCTCTCAAGGAGCAAACGTCTTTAATTTCATGGCTACAGTCACCATCTGCAGTGATCTTGGATCCCAGAAAAGTGAAGTCTGCCACTACTTCCATGTCATTCAGGGCTACCCCCAGTCTATTGTTCTTAGGGTTTTCAAACCTCAGGTGGGGAAAGGAGATTGTCTGGTTTGGAGGTCCTCCCCCCGCTTCAGGGTTATCAGAAAGTGTGGGGGGAGGGAAATATCTGCTGGGCACTCCATTATACCCTATGGAGACTGATTCCCATAGGGTATAATGGAGAATTGATCTGTGGGCTTCTGAGGCTCAGGGTCCCCCCTGTTTTTTAAGATAGAGGCACTAATTTTCAGCATAGCATCTGGTGCCTCTCCTCAAAAGATTGAATGAGATCCAATTCTATGAGCCCCAAAACAAGGTGCCCCTATCCTTGATTATTTCCAAATGGAGGAAAGACATTTAAAAGGTGTGGGGTCCTTTTAAATGTGATTGCCAGAATTCCCTTTGGAGGTCAATAGTGCTTTTCACACCCTTGTTACTGGCTCCACCCTCGAAGTCTCCTAGCTCCACTCCCAAAGTCCCCAGATATTTCTTGAGTTGGACTTGGCAACCCTGGTTTTTAGAGTTTATATAAGAGATTTTTTTTGGGGGGGGGGGGGATGGAGGAAATTGCAATTGCAGGAGCGCTGCAACACACACCCTTCCATCCACTGATCAAAGTTTGAAGCTTTCTTTCAGACTAAGGAGGCTTCTGCCACAAGAATAACCATTTAAATTGAAGGGAGGCATCTTAGGCTGGACGTTCATCCAGTCTGAGGTAGTATCCATGGCAATATGTTTCTATAGCCTGGATACATTGTGGTTATTTTTCAGAAACTATAGGCCAATAAATCCTAGTAAAGCCTTGCTTATAATGACAATTCCTACATGATCAATGGCATAAACTTACCAAGAATAGACTGATACTATTCCAGTATAATAAGAGTCCCGTGGCACAGAGTGGTAAAGCTGCAGTACTGCAGTTGGAGCCCTCTGCTCATGACCTTAGTTCGAACCCAGCGAAAGCTGGTTCAGGTAGCTGGCTCCAGGTTAACTCAGCCTTCTATCCTTCTGAGGTCAGTAAATTTAGTACCCAGCTTACTGGGGGGTAAGTGTAGATGACTGGGGAAGGCAATGGCAAACCACCCCATAAAAAGTCTGCTGTGAAAACGTTATGAAAGCAACATCACCCCAGAGTCGAAAATGCCTGGTGCTTGCACAGAGGACTACCTTTATCTTCTTCTTCTTTTTTTTTTTTTTACATTTTTACTCCAATATAATATTACTGATGTATAGGAAAATATTTGGCTAATAATAGCATTTTTACTTCATACATTGAACAGTCATGATAACCATGGAGGACTTTCACTTTCCTGTTCTAATTAAAGAATATAGCATCTTCTATAGTATATTGTAAAACAAAAAGTAAATGAGTTTTACTGTATCTGCAATAGTTCAGTCAGCTTTCCACAGACCACTAAAATGGGCTCCTTTTGCTCTACAGAACACTCTCTGGGCTTTCATTCAAAGCCAGCCAAAACTTGCTTTTTCTTCACTGAAAGAACATATACTTCATTCATGCTACATTTCCTCAGGTAATATTCTTTAGAACTCTGCAAAGGTATAGTTGTTGTCTTTGGAGTATTTTTAATTTATTTTCAGTTTATTCTGTGCCTTAATAATTTTTATTTTATTTAATATAGCCATGCTATCATTTTCTTTATTTCAGTTTGTATGAATGCAAAACAAACTTCCAGTTGAAACTGAGGTTTGCAATTAAATATGGCACACATTTCTGGCTGTAGATTCTAATTGGATGAAATTAAGGACCATAGCCTTCACCTAAGCCTTCCTCTCTTCCATATGACACAGACTAGTTTATAAGCAGTCACTTGCAGGATGGTGATGTGAGTAATTTGGCACTCTAAATAGAGCAGGCAGGGCAACTTGCAGGCTTCCCAACCTCCAGGTAGTGACTGGAGTTCTCCTGGGATTACAATTGATCTCCAAGAAACAGAGATTAGTTTACCTGTAGAAAATGGAAACTTTGGAAGGTGGACTCTATGGCATTATACCACATTGAAATCCCTCCCCTCACCAAATCCAGCCCTCCTGAGGCTCCACCCCAAAATCTCCAGTTATTTCCCAATCCAGAGCTGGCAACTGTAGTCACACAGCAGGCAAAGAGAGCAATCCTAAACAAGTTTAGTCGAATTCTTCTTGGTTCTGCTCAAAAGACCTTTACAAGTGGGAACCTGCAACAAAATGTTGTGTAATGTGTTGTAGCTTGTTTTAAGTTGTAATTGCAGTTTTTTGGAAACTGCAGTTTTTTGAAATTGCAGGGTTTTTTTAAACTGCAATGTAGATAGTTACTACATGTACAGTATATTCTCCTAGTGATAGAACCCACTCAATACAGTATACAAAATGTATGCAAAGCATTAATCCTTTTATTTTGTTTCCTTGTTGTTTTTGTGTATTTCTGTATGTGTTAATTTTGTATTTTATAATTTTGTTAATTATGTGATTTTATTTTAACAATGAGACCACTTCAAGTCAAACACTGGCCCTAGTGCATACTAGGCTATCTGGACCTTTTCCTCTGGTTAAATACACATTTCCTAACCTTGTTACCTCCTTTTTAATTTTATTTTTATATATTTCATTAAATGTTTATATTTATTAGATTTTCAGAAAGGTAACATTGTGGCTTTGTGGGGGGGGGGGGGTGGATAGCAGATTTTACAGTGTTTGTGTCAGTGATCTGAAAATAAAGTGAGCTTATTGAGCCCTGGAAGTTAATTAGCATCACTAGAAAATGTCATATGTGAAGTGGCCCTGAGCCAGAGTATAAATTCTAAATCCAGTCCCTCCCCCCCCCCAAAAAAAAATACATTTCAGAGCCAAGTAAAAATTCAGTGAGAACTACATGATAATTTCTTTGACAGCTGTGCAATTACTGTGTGATGCTTCCCTGTGATGAATTATGCCCTGCATTTTGTTCCGTTTTCATGTAAATTACACATTATGTGCTCCAGTACCAAAGCTACCAGAAAGCTATAACATGTCATCTAGAACTAGGAAACTCTGCTGGAAGGTGCTGTAAAATGAGTAGGAAAGATAAAGAGTTAAAAAACCCCAACATTACTGCTGACTGATGCAGAGTAATTAGAATGAAATTTGGTTTCATAAATTGACTGGACTTTCCAGTGTAACAAATGACTTGCTCTTCATTATCTGAAACTTTGCCTTGCTTTGGTGGACTATACACACACACACACACACACACATATATATATATATCAGGGATGGCCAATGGTAGCTCTCCAGATGTTTTTTGCCTACAACTTCCATCAGCCCCAGCCAGCATGGCCAATGGCTGGGGCTGATGGGAGTAGTAGGCAAAAAACATCTGGAGAGCTACTGTTGGCCACCCCTGGTATATATGAAGCATCACTTATATTGATGTACAAGAGTAACATTTTGGAAGGGATGTATAAACAGCAGTCCTCTCTTCCAAATGGATGTTTAATGACCTTCAAATACTGCGCCACAGATATCCAAGAAATTTCTGTTTTGTCTCTGTCAGGATTGAATGTGCAGCAGAACAGTGGACAAAGCTCACACTCACTCCTGCTATATGGTTGCAAATAGGGATGGGCACGAATCAAAGTATGAATCATAATTTGTGCTAAAAATGACCAATTTGTGATTCATTCCAAACTGGTTGGGATGATCTCACTGTACCCAAACATGAACACAAACTAGCTTTTTTTTCTTTTTGGTGTGTTGCTTGAGTCATGTTTGCTTCATTTTTCCAGACAGCCTGACACCAGCCCCTGCGCTTCTTGCCAGTTTCCAGTGAAACTGACTAGAAGCAGTAGTTCCATTCTCCCCCACCCCCTGCACTTCTCATCAGTTTCCAGTGAAATTGACTGTATGCCACAGCTCTGCTCTGTCTGGCAGCTTGCACCTCTAATCAGTTTCCACTGAAAGTGACTAGAAGTTGCAGCTCTGCTCTCCCCCACCCCCTGCACTTTTCATCAGTTTTTTTGTGAACCTGACTAGCTGTGGAACTGTGGTGTCTAGTCAGTTTTTAAGCTTCCAGCTTCCCTTTCTTCCTATGATAGGTTACTGGGGGCACCTGCTTTGGGAAGCTGTAGCTTGGCCCTACAAAATTCAATTTACACCAAACTTGGAAATCAAATAGAGGAGAGTCTGCTGAAGAGTTTGCCACCAGTTTAGCATCTCTTGCCTACTTGACAGCCATGCTATGCCTTCCTGAAATGAATGAACCAACAAAGCATTAATTGTTTGGAAAATCAACAAAACATGAAATGAACCAAACCACCAAATCTGGCAACACAACAAACCACAAAATGAAATGCACCACCATTTTTGCATTCCATGTCTATCCCTAGTTGCAAACAACAAGCAATTGGTCTGCATTTTATGTTCACTAGAGAGAACAATTCCAAAAGCCTATGCTGATAAGTACAAGGATAATGTTTAATAACTTTTTCCTGGTCCTAATCTATTTGAACATGAATGTGAACATAGGACACAGTACACTACCTAGCATTCCACTTTAAAAGATGTCAAGTAGCAGGGCTGGGAAAGAATGCTGTCTCTGTCACTAGAAAGTTGTCTCTTAGTTGTCACGGACAATACTGTTAGATGGAACAACAGTCTCCCATTTAAAGATAATAGGATATGGGTGACAAGTCCTGATCACATGACTGTGATAGCAAGTAGTGTTGCCACTCCACTATTTCATCATCCTGCGCTACTGCACACAAGTGAAAATGCACAATGCTGAGGAGGGATGGGCAACTTTTCCCCATTCCCTCCTTTTGTCTTTCATGGTATTACTGTGCTCTGCATATCACTCATACAGAATTCCAATGAAACTGGGATTGATTACAATTAACTACAATTAATTCCAAAACTGTTGCACTCACAATTTGCTGCAGTTTCTGACTCCTTCTGCTCATTTCCCATTCCCTTCATTTCAAATGAATACCTTTACATGGATAAACACACAAAAATCCAATCATGATGTTTTCATACATGTGACTGTGTGATTGGTTTGATTCCCCCCCTCTTTTTTTCCAAATAAAAAGGTAAAGGTAGTCCCCTGTGCAAGCACCAGTCTTTTCTGACTCTAGGATTACGTTGCATCATGACATTTTCAAAGCAGACTTTTTACAGGGTGGTTTGCCATTGCCTTCCCAAATACACACCTGTATATATATTTTATCATGATATGTATGATAACAAAGAGTAGAATTCTAGCAGGAGCTCTTTTGCATATTAGGCCACACACCTCTGATATAGCCAGTCCTCCAAGAGTCTTGTAAGCTCGTGGAGGATTGGCTACATCAGGGGTGTGTGGCCTATTATGCAAAGGAGCTCCTGCTAGAATTCCACACCTGAAGATAACTATATGACTGGTTCATAGAGCATTGATTAATTAAGCCTTGTTGAATTCACTGTTTGCCCTAAATCACTGATTTATAGTACTGTACAATATTATGTGCTATATAATATTTATGGGGTAAATAGATTGATGCCCAATTATACATAACTACTAATAAGACCTGTTGTGAGGAGAAATACAACGGGCACTAGAAATTTGCTGTGGGTGAGTGCTGTGGCTGGGGGTGGGGGTGGGAGGAAAAGATAGAGGGAAGCAAGGTATCTCAAGAAGGCAGCTATTGGGAAGGGAAACAGACAGTGGGGAAATATGGGGTAGATTATCAGAGAAAGGAAGTAAATTGAGTAAGAAGGGATGGGAGGCGAAAGTGATGGAGGTAGATTGCTTTCTGTCTCCTCATCTCTCCCTTCAGCCTCTACCTAGGAAAAGGACAGTCTTTCTCTACAGTGGGGATCAAAGCAGCTTACATAATTTTCCTCTCCCCCTCTTTGATCCACACAACAACCCTGTGAAGTAGGTTAGGCTGAAAGTATGTGGGTGGTCCAAAATCACCTGGTCAGTTTCCATGGTAGGAACCTGGGTCTGGCAGACCCTGCTCTGAAGCACTGACTGACATGTCATAGTGGCTGTCATATAGGGGCTGCTGCTGAATAGAAGCAAGCAGCCAGAACTAGTTATGTCATGCCAGTCAGGTGGCATCTAGTCATTCAGAGAGGCCTAGGGTAGAAAACCTCCAGGTGGAGGTTGAAGATCTCCTGGTATCACAACTGAAATCCAGACAATAGATCTCTTTTCCCCTGGAGAAAATAAGCTTTGGAGGGTGGACTCTATGACATTATATTCAGCTGGGGCCTCTCCCCTCACCTTTCATAGACTCCACCACAAAGTCTCCAGGAAATTTCCAACCTGGAGCTAACATCCCTCGTTGGGACTGGCCCCAGTGGGCTCTCCCTTAAAGAACACAAAATAGGCCTGGAAAGAGCCTCCCCCCCAACTTTTACTGAAAGAGCCAAACTTGGTTGTAGGGTTGCCAGGTTCAACTCAGAAACCACCCCGGGGAATTTGGGGTGGAGCTGCAAGACTTTGGGGGCAGAGCCAGGAGACTTTCTCATTCCTCCCAAAAACATAAATAAAAAAACAGCAGTACAATTCCCCTGAATACAGTCTTCATTTCCCCATACCCCAGAAGATGGGTGCACTTGCAAAAATGAAACTGAATATGCATACACCCACAAAGCAGCCAAATTAAACACAGCACACATACACTCATGTGATCTCACTGGGGCAATTGACTCACTGGAGCTGCTAAATGTAACCATTTGCGGTATTTTAAACCAGTTTCTTCAGACTAATAGGAAAACAAAAGTAGAGCGGCCTAAGAGGTTCTCCTCCAAACAAACAGAGGGATTTTGCTGCTTCTCTTCCTTTTACACACTCACAAGGAAGACGCAGGCAGCTCCGCTTATTTGCCCCACTCATTTGGCTTTCCTCTTGGTCTCCCATCCAAGCTGGCTGCACTTCCATGAAATGAAACTAAACACACACACACATACACACTCACAAACCGTATTCTGTATTTCAACCAACCTTTTCAGACTAACAGGAAAGCAAAAGGAAAGCAGCCTAAAGGGTGGAGTTTTTCCCCAAACAAACAGAGGGACTTTGCTGCTTCTCTTCCTTTTACACACTCACCAGGAAGACCTAGGAGCCCTCAGCCAATTGAGAGATTGCTTTCAGTGGCAGGTTCCTTCCTCCCTCTGTTTGCCAATCAATGGAAGACTTTCTTTCTCTCCTCTGTGAAGCAGTGCCTCAATCCTCAGCCAGTGGAAGACAACAGACCTTGACTGATGATTTGACAGGCCAAAGGTTGATGCAGTGCAGTCCCAACCAATCAGGGTGCTCCATTTTGCCACCACGAAAGGGCTTTTATTATATAAAGGATGGATAGATAGATAGATAGATAGATAGATAGATAGATAGATAGATAGATAGATAGATAGATAGATAGATAGATAGATAGATAGATAGATAGATAGATAGATAGATAGTGCATAGGCAAAACACCATGTAAAAAGAACATTACTATAGTTTTGATCATACAGTCACATTACTTCACATCAATATTGTTTTTGTGGTGTTCTAGAAGCCTTTGCAAATGACATGTGCACATTGATACTGCACAAAAATTATGCAATGATATCTACAACCACTTTTACAATCTTTACTACATGAATCCTTACTTTAGAACAGAACAGAGATGCTGTCAAGCAGAAGGCACTGAAATTTGTAGCAAACTATACTTTACAATTTAGTACAGTAAGAAATAAAAAAGTGAATAATTTATTATTTGCACTGGAAACAAGAGTAGGTAATTTGGAACTATAAAATCTGGTATGAAATTCAGATGTGGCGAATTGTAGAAGTTAATTTAGTATTTAAGTTAATTTAGTTAATTTATTATTGCTGTTGCATATTCTTACATTCAGGTTAAAAATCATTTAAGCTCAGTCAGTATAAGCTTTTCTCTTAACAAAAGCAGTGGGAACTTTTGTTTGCCTCTTTACTTATTATGGGTGTTTAAAGCACCAAAGAGCCAGAGAAATATCACTGGTTGTTGCAGTGGCCTTGTATAACTACCAGCACACATACAACAACTATTAACCTGTTATTTAGATCAGTAATTATGATGTAATATTTCAATTAAAATAACACTTTGGAAACTAGTTCATATCAATATTCAGTATTTTAACTGATAAAAATAAAGTCAGTTGCCAACATTTCCTTCTGTGTATCATGGTAACAGAAAAAGTATATCTGATGACTTGGGCACAATTACTCTGCTGGCTTGAACACAATATTAAAACCAACATTTTCTGCAAGAAAAGCCATGTCTTATATTTTATTTCCCATGTGTGTCATATCAAGGAGTTTGGGATCTCACACTAGACACCTGTCATTTGTATAGTGCCCTTGAAGATTTCAGGTGCCAACACATAGCTGAAAGTGATTGATGAACTGTTCAATGTATGAGAATAATGATCTACTATAGGATGGGCAAATATTGTGACCCTAATAAAGCTCCCAAGATCTCTGAGATTTATGCTTGATATACCTTGTGACTCACAGACAAAGGTAGTTTCATTCACTCTCTATTGCATATCACCCTTCTCCAGATTTTTTTTAAAACTCATTCATTGTGAAGACAATAAGATAGAAGATGACTTGGTTTGAAATTAATCTGTTCTAGTGATGTTCACAGTACAATTTCACCACCCCCTGTGCTTTTGTTTTACTGCATGCAGTATGGAAAGATGTCATTTATATCCTTTTTCATTAATGAACCTTCAGTTTTCAAGTTGCTGATTGTGGCTTTTGAAGGCCAAAGAAGATTTCAATAAACAAATTTCTTGTTTCCCCATTGACATCTAAAAGTAACTTTAATATAAAAGAATATAAAAACATCCAAATAAGCAAGAGTAATGACCTGTTGATAACATCCTGTTATTATGCATCATTATAAAAACATAAATCTGTTTTCAGCAGATATACAATATGTATATATATATTTATGTATATGAATGTGTGTGTAATTTATCCTCCAAGAGTATTGTCATAGCAATACAACCTGTTTAATTTTGATCAGTGCAGGAAGAGTGCAAAAAGATGTTCTTAATAGTTCCCTTGAACAGTCAAAGTTCTTGAAGGATGAGTAAGGATCTCCTTCCCCTCAGAAATGCAACACAATATCCAATTTTAGCATCCTTCCCAAGTACTATATCCCATATTCCCTACACTCTGCTCTGGACTTTGCTAATTTTTCTCCACAAAGTCTACTGTAGACAGAAGTACCTCCCACTATTTTTTCAGCACACATTCAGCACACATACTGGGCATTCAGGGAATGGATCTGTTCTGAATTGGGTCTTGTTGTTTTTCTTTAAACAGCTGAAATCACTTGCAGCTTCCTTCTTCATCATATTTTTTCCTCTTTTATAATTATTCTTATTGATCCTCCAACCAATGAGGGCAAGTGAAAATAATTTAGAATATTGTCACTCTTCTCCATGTGGCATTGTCTTCACTCTGAATTAGTTTTTATTTGCTATTAATATCATTAAATGCAATCCTGAACAGAGTTACGGTACATCTTTTAAAATCCATTTAAGTCAATGGGCTTAGAGGGGTCTAACATTGCTTAGGATTGTGCTGATTGTTATGATGATCCTTCTCCACCACTACCTTTCTCATTCTCCTTGGCTGAGGGTATTCAAGAATCTGTAAATCTTGGATTTTTTCCCCCTTGCCATCCCATCTCTGGTCTTTTTCAGGTAGCTGCAACCAAATTCTACCCTTTCTTTTGCTATCCATAGTTTGTAGAATGGGTAGCAGCTATGTACGTGAGAGAGAGAGGTCCTATATACAGCCCTCTTCCCTGCCTGCTGACATTAGCCCAGTCATCCATGGACAAGGAGCCAGGCACCTTGGGTGAGATCTTTGAACACAGTCTGAGATCTTTGGAAGGGTGAAAAAATATTTACTAACATGCATCCCATTTCACAAGAGCATAGGAACTCTGGAAAACATTATCAATGAATTACAGTGATGTTATGTAACTTAAAAAAAAACCCCAACAAAACAAAATGAGGCTAACTAAGTTGTACAAGCCATGGGTTAAACTCAGCATTCTGTTCCAAGAAATGGACACAAACAGTGTTGGAACTTTGAAACAGAAGTTGGTCAAGGTGGACTTTCACCCATTTCTTACAGTGAGTGTTAAGCTTTCTAACTCTTGTTATCCCAGCTGGAGGATTCTCCTGACCTATCCTTGAACTGGGTTTGTGTTTCCATGGGTGATGCTCTGCACCTTTCTGCAATCATACCAAGGCACACCTGTCCAAATTTTGATTGCTCTAACTCAGGGAGATCCAAAATAACAATCTATTTTGTTCCCTCCAAGCAGTTGAGAAAATGGTCATCTCCATCCTGTCTATTTGCCATGTTGTAATATGGATTAGATAGAAGAAATTTCCAACGCATTGTCATTGACGCCTATCATAAATCAGTCACTGACTCAGAACACCTTTCCTCAGAAACTCAACAGGCAGTCATCTGCCCCCTGCTTAAAAAGGAGTCTTACAGAAAAGTGATGTAGATATGTTCTGCCTGTCTAATTTGCCCTTTCTGTGCAAGACAATTGAGAGAGAAATGGTAGACCAACTCCAGGACTTCTTGAATAACTCAGGGGCTCTGTATCCTTTTTTATCTGACTTAGGTCAGGCCTTTGGACAGACAACTCTGGTGACTTTAGTTGATGATTTCTGTTTTAAAAGGTTTTAATAGTTTTCTAGAAGTTAAGGGTAAAGGGTAAGAGGAAGTAAGAAATTATAATTACAAATCAGTCTTAATCTGCATATAGTATACTTTCATAGAATACAAGTCTGCATCTAATATACTAGAGTGTCCCCCCGCCCCGCTTTCTCAGCCTTTGCCTCTGTAAGTAAGTAAGTAAGTAAATAAGTAAGTAAAATTTTATTTGTATCCCGCCTTCCCCCGCCAAAGCAGGCTCAGTGCGGCTAACAGTATCCGTGAATAAACAATACAGTAATAAAACATTAAAATTAGCATATTAAAAGTGATCAATACTTAATTAAAACATTACTAAATCTGTCTATGTTCCTCTTCAGTCCCAGCTCTCCACTTTCCCTGCTTAAAAAAGCAATGCCTCAGGATTCGATATTAGAAAGAAAGAGAACTTCATAACAATGATGCAGCTTATCCAACTCATGCAGAATCACTAATTGAAGAGAAGAAAAGAAGTCCGGCAGTCAACCCCAGTGTCATTTAAAAATGGCGATCGGGACAGTGAGGCTTACAGCGAGCCAGAATCAGGAGGCAGCCGCCGCTGTAACCCCCATTCCACAGCTCAAGCCGTCTGCCTTCCAGGACCCCTATAGTCAGTGCAGATGCGTATGCTGCATTTGGGTTTGATCGGGGTTGTTATGGGAGTCTCCCACTTTGCATTAGCGACTGGTTCCAGAACCTGTGGGCCTGTGAGCTAGTGGCCTGCCTGGCCTTCCGTCATATGGGCTGCATGTTTGGGTTTAGTTGTAAGGCTATGGGGGCCCCCATGTATGTCCCCAGAGTTCTGTCAAAAACTGCAGGGAACTCTTCGCACACCCTTTGAAAGTCCCTTTGAACGGAAGTGTAATGGATCCCCATCACTGGAACCAGGACCAACCTAGAAGGCTGCACAGATCGCCCTCAACCACAATGAGGGGGAGCTTGCCCTTGAACTTTCCGTTCCTAACGTGGACCAGGCCCACTCCCCAGATTGCAATCTCCCGCTTTTGAAAGTCCAGGACAAGGAATGAGGTTGGTTTTAATTGGGCTTCCCCCCCGAGGCACATCTCTCTGAACGTGTGGGCCGAAATGACCGTCTGGCCTGCCTCGGAGTCTACCTCCATTTTGCAGGGCTTGCCTTCCATGAACACAGTCCCATGGTATTTATCCGGGGAGGGAATGGGCAACTGGCATACCTGGGTCCCTGAAGTGGTGATGTCGTCCACTAGTGTGACCATTCTGTTGGTGAGGAAGTTTTCCTTGGTGCAGCGCTGCCGATTGGCACACCCGAGCTACGTGCCCGGCCTTCCCGCATGTCTGGCAGGTCATGCTCCTGAACTTGCATGTGCACCAATCGTGTGGCTCCCCATAGCTGGCGCAAGTCTTGGGGGTGATCAATTCTGTTACTCGTGGCCTAGGCTTTTCTTGGGTCGCCTGGTGCAGCTTGAGGGTGTTGTCCCCATCTGAGTCGTCTGATTCTGCGACCGGTCGCAGCTGGTGGGCATTGGTCCCTGGGCGGCCAGCTTTCTCTTTGTGTGCATCCTCAGCTGCAGTGGCTATTTGTAGGGCCTTTTCCAAGGTCGGCTTTGATTCTGTCGCGAATTTCTGACATGCCTTCCCATCTCTGAGGCCGTGAGTGAACTTCACCAGCAGGTTCTCCTCCAATTGTGTGCCATAATCCACCTTCCTGCCCAAGTCTCACAGGCGGGCTAGGAAGGTCGCTACAGTCTTGTTCGGCTCCTGGAAGCTATCGAGGAACTGTAACTTCCAGCCGAGGAGAGTAGGCTTCGGGACGAAATGGCTGGTCAGCACCTCAATAATCTTGTTGAAGGAAGACGCCTCGAGTGTCTCTGGAATGACCAGGCCCTCCGCTAGCTGTAGTGTGGTGATGCCGCAGTTGCTCAGCAGGATGGCCTTGATTTCGTGTTCATCACCCTTGATTTGCTGTGCCATGAGGTGGTACTTGAGTCTTTTGACCCAGGCTTCCCAGGCCTCGGGCTGTGCCATGTTGAACTCCGGAATGGAGTTTTGCGATCCGGACGTGGCTGCCATGATCAGGCTGGGCGGTGGTGCCTGTTGCGTTCCGGCGCTGGAGCGTGGTGCGTTTGGCAGTGCCGGGTTGCCCTGGACCTCGCTCATTCGGATCCCACCTTCGTCGCCACTATATTATAGTGGGTTCTAAGCATGGCAGAACCTCGGAGTGTGTGATAACAAGCTCTTTAATAGGAATCACATAGTTAAAAGTTACAATACAAGACTGGTGTTGGGGCCCATGGACCAAACTTATATACATTTCTGGGTTCCTGTGCAAGCATGTTATTGGGTCATTCAAACCGGCGGGGGCTTGTGATTGATCCTGGACTGCAGGGGTTTGAATCCTAAAGCCCTTTGTTCCCAAGTCCCCAAGCTCAGTCCATAAGGCTTCAACGAGCCAGGCGGAAACACCAAAGTCTTCCCTTGAGTCCACATACATAACACCCCCATGTTATTCCATCTCATTTGTAGTTTTGGAACTGCATGTTGCTACCCAAAGAGGTGGTCTCCTAATTAGTTGTGGGGATTAGCTTAAAGTAGACAAAGCAAGAGGAGTGATGGGGATTCTTTTTTCTCTCTCTCTTAAGAGAACTCTCAAAATAAAGCAGGCAGATGTTCAACTGGAACACATTGTGTGACACAATTTCCTTATATCAAAAATTGCAATTATAACACTTACTTACTTGAAAATTGATATTCTTTGATAGAAAAGTTTGTGACATATATAAGACATCTAGTCTGGTGATGAGTCTGTTTGTTTTGTTTTTAAGAGCTGTATTTTATGAAGCTGTGATTAGAAGCTTCAGACGACCACTAATGGTGTTTTGAATGGCGGAATGCTGAGAGAGGGCTATTCTTACTGCCATTAAGCACCACTGACAGGAGAAGGGGATTTGGCACTTTACCAAAATATGTCAAGAAGCAGTGATACAGGCACTGGAGATGTTTTATTAGCAACATGCAGACTCAAAACTAATTAATGGATGGCAGAACTTAGCATACAGCAGATAGTTACCACCTGACATACAGCAGATAGTTCTATGCATTCAAAAGCCCACTGCTGTAGGATAAACACAAATGTCTCTGTCACCATCATTTCTATAAAGTCACTTCTCCAAAGCCAATAAACCAATAATGTGATTAAACTGACAGATTTGAAAGATAGACCCAGTCAATGCAAACCTTCCTTTATATATTTATTTGGTCAGGAGCTGTCAACAGCAATATGTTACAGACATTAAATAAAATGAATCACTCTCTATACCCATATGCTGAAGAATTTTAAGATAAATGGAAATTGGAGGAGGAGGTGGATGGAAACCAAATTATATTCTTTTATCATTACCATTGCCTATACCATTGCCAAAGAGTGCTTGTAGATGGTTCCTCATCCTCTTGGAAAGGAGTGACAGGGTTCTGTCATCGAATCTGTTTGTTTAACAACTTTATAAATAACTTGAGTGAAGGGAGAGGGAATATTTATCACATTTGCAGATGACAGTAAATTCAGAGGGGTAGCAAATATGGTAGAAGACAGAGTCAGGATACAGGATGATCTTGACAGACTGGAAAACGAATAAAATTAATTTCAACTGGGATAAATGTAAAGTTCTGTATTTAGGTAGGGAAAATCAAATGCATAATTAGAGAATGGGGGAGACTTGTCTTGGCAGTAGTATGTGTGAAAAAGATCTAGGGGTCTTAGTAGAACATACAGTGAACATGAGTCAGCAGTGTGATGTGGTAACTAAAAAGGCAAATACAATTTTGGGCTGTAGCAACAGATGTATAGTGTCCAGAGGACACAAAGTGATGGTATTGCTTTACGCTGCTCTGGTTGGATCTCATCCATAATATTGTGTTCAGTTTTGGCCACTGCAATTTAAGAAGGATTTAGACAAGCTGGAATGTTTCCAGAGGATAGCAATGAAGATGGTAAGCGGTCTGGAGACAAAGTCCTGTGAAGAAGGTTGAAAGAGCTGGGTTTGTTTAGCCGGGAGAGGGGACGAATGAGAAGTGGTATGATCATCATCTTCAAGTACTTGAAAGGCTGTCATATAGAAAATGGTGTGGAGTTGTTTTGTGTTGTCTTAGAAGGTTGGGGCAGAACCAATGGGTTGATATTAAATTAACTTAAAAGATTTTTTGACTAAACATTAGGAAGAACTTCCTGACAGAGCAGTTCCTCAGTGGAACAGCCTTCTTTTTGAGGTGGTAGTAGGCTCTCTTTCTTTGAAGGTTTTTAAATGGAGGCTAGATGGCCATCTTTTTTTTTTTTGTATTTTTGTGTGTACCTGGAAGTCATGGTTACCTGTGGTGACTGACCCCCACTGGGGGCCTGGAGGTTATTCAGGGAGGTGGCTGAACAAAGTCTGCTCCCATCTCCCAATTCCAGGTATTCCAATAAGGTCTCCCATCCAAGTACTTGCCAGAGTCAACTCTGCTTAGTGTCTGTGATCTGATGAGATTGTGTTTGCCTGGGCTATGCAAGCCAGGGCATAGACGGCCATCTGACAACAATGCTGATACTTTGAAATTAGGCAGATCATTAGAGGAAGGGCAGGAAGGGTTTCATCAGTGCTTAGTTCTTGCGGCTCTTTCTTGCATACCTAGGGAAATTCTGATTGCTGCTTTGGGGTCAGGAAGCAATTTTCTGCAGACCAGTTGACCACACATCCTGGAAGCCATCTTCTGGGCATGGAGCAAAGATCCATGTGTGTGTTGGGAAGGTAATTGTGAATTTCCTGCATTGTGCAGGGGCTTGGAATAGGTGATCCTGGAGGTCCCTTGCAACTCTTTGATTTTATTATTCTATAATGATTTAACAATCTAGGGACAACAAAGATACATGGAGTGGACCAGCCAGGTATAAATAAATTGTAAGCAATCTACATGACAGAAGATAACAATTTCACTCTTTTCTGCCTTGGGAGGGAGATAAGTTATCATCATGATGGATTATTTAAGTAACTGAAATGATACATTGGAGTACTGATTTATATCATTCTGCATTTCAGTTTCAAGTCTTCCCTATTAAAATTTCCCGATAATGTTCCATATAGACTATGCATTTTGAAACATCAAACCAGTATCTTAAGAGATGCCCTGAAGGTAGTCTATTTTCTGTACTGTACCTTCAGTATGAATGAAAAATATCACCATTCACAATATGGAGTACTATACTACAATACAGAATATAAATGTTACCATATGGTAAAGAACGTGTATTTATTACAGTATGGTAAAGAACATTTATTTATTTGTCTGTTACACCTATCATTGTTAAATCACTCTACATTGGGTCCATAGAAAAACACTTCCTCTAACACTCAGGAACTGTATGAAGAGCACTTCAAATATAAAATTAGCATCAGTTATCTATTAGTTTAGATAGTACAAAGTTTGCCTTTAATTGTCTCACTATCATGACATACTACAGGTAGGAATGTTACACAGTTCTGTACTAATTTTATATAAACTAGAATAGATCTCTCCACAGTGATCATGAATCTTCTCCTGTGCAAATTGAGATAAGATTAAAGAATCAATTCTAGATGCCATGATTTAATCTAGAGTTTTAACAAAGCAGCATTCTACTTTGGGCCAAAATATTTATGTGTGAAATCAATAAAATTATTCCTCTATCTCCATTGCCAGTAGGCTAAAGCAGGAAGTAGTCTAAGTTGTCCTGCAGTAGGGATGGGGCTCTGCTGGCTTGCTTTTGCTTTTCTGGCTTGTTTGTTTTTGCAAATAACAGAAAAAAAGATGCCAAGGAAATGGACACTCCCACCCCTGATAGGAGCATCATGAGTGTTTTAGCCCCACCCCTCTGATGAATTCAACAGGAGACTCTGCTAGCTGCAGGCTGGTCCAAATGCTTTGTGTGAATCAGTCAACTCTAAGCAAGCTGGGGATGATCCCCAGTTTCAGGACTTCTTGCTGCCCCACCCATCCATCCTGAAACAGACTATAGGAGTGGTTGGTCACTTCTGGAACCAAGCATGATTTTTAAAAGGCTTGCTGCAGGTTGGCTTGCAAAAGGACTTGGGAGTTTTGCCAAGCAAGCCACTCATTGAGTTTGAGGAGGGAACTCCCTTTGTGCTGAGCAGCATCAGCTGGACCATTAATCCTTGTATGGCAAGAAGGAGGAGGAAAGTTGATAACAGCCTGGAGAAACAAATGTTCCATCCCTTTAATACAGGATTACTGTGTGGAAGTGGGTGGCTGAACCTATAGCATGGGTTGTCATCAACTGGTACATATCATCCCATTAAGCCTCTATCATTATTTTTCTCCAGGCTGTTGGCAACCATGGTAGGTGGGGAAAATAGAAACTCAAAGGTTGCACAAATCAGGCAGAATGTGCACTGTGATGCAGATTAAATTTCACTTGTGTTTTACAGAACAGTCAGTCAATCTACACACACCAACCTGCTCATGAAGCTTCTTTTTCATGGGGAAAAATACAAGAACTGTCATAAGCAAAAATTGTTTGGAAAAAGATGTCCAAAACACTTCCTAGATTTTCTGTGGTATTAAAGACTTATGGAGGTAAAAGTGAAAACTACATAAATTCAGACATAGATTTTAGACATTCCTATAGTGCCACAATCAAACTGAAATGCTTCTCTGATTTACTTCTCTGATTTACATCTCATGAATACACTGACAGCCACACCCAGTCATCAGTGGAGTCATCAGGGGCCTTGAAAGCATGCATAAAGAAACCTAACACTGCATGACCTAACAAGGGGTAGCCAAACTTGCTTAATGTAAGAGCCACATAGAATAAACATCAAAGGACGGAAGGAAGGAAGGAAGGAAGGAAGGAAGGAAGGAAGGAAGGAAGGAAGGAAGGAAGGAAGGAAGGAAGGAAGGAAGGAAGGAAGGAAGGAAGGAAGGAAGGAAGGAAGGAAGGAAAGCATGCAAATAGATGGGAGAGAGGTGGAAAGAAAGCAACTTTAACTTTAAATGCATTTTCCACACCTCTGGCTGGCTTGGATAAGTGATTTAAAGAGACAAGTGTCTTCTCCAAGCTGTCCAACAGGGTGGTGGGGGCTTTGGTATGAAAGAGCCACATGTGGTTCCTGAGCTACAGTTTGGCCACTCCTGATACAACATTCATGTTCTATCTAGGATTTACTATACATGCTCTGGAGTCCAGTTTTGAAATTCTCTTGGCCAATGTACTTAATGCCTTTATAATTTGTCTCCTTGGAAGAAATCCTGCTTGCTCTTCTTTAATAAACTTCATCAAAATTGTTTAAGTCTTTCTGCTAGTATTCTTGTATATATTTTATAATCCACATTTAACAATGAAATTGGTCTATAATTTTTTACATCAGTGACATCTCTATCTTCCTTTGGAATCAAAGAAATTACCGCTTCTTTCCACGTATTTGGTACTTTCCCCTCCATTCTTATAATATTCATCAATTTATGCAGTTTGGGTGTTAACCCTTCTCTGAGAACTTTATAAAATTTTGCTGTAAATCCAGCTGGACCAGGTGTTTTCCCCATTTTCATTACATTTATTGCTGCTTCAATTTCCGTTTTTTCTATTGGATCATTTAAAACTTTTTCCATGTTTTCTGTCAGTGGAGTCACATTAATTCTTTGCAAATATACCTCCAACTTCTCTTTACTTATTTTCGATTTTTTAAACAATTTGGCGTAGTATTAAAAAATTCCCTTTTTATTCCTTCTTGATCTACAATTTCTTTTCCACCAACCTTTATTTTGCTTATATATTTAACTTCTCTTTTCTTTTGTTTTCAATTGCCAAGCTAAATATTTACCAGGTTTATTTGCTCCTTCAAAAGATTTCTGTTGCAGTCTTTTCAGGTTCCACTCTACTTCTTTGTTTAACAAATGTCCCAATTGTGCCTGTAGCATTGTAATCTGTCTAATTTTTTTTCCCTGGTCTTTTCCTTAATTCCATTTCCTTTTTCTTTATTTCATTTTGAATGTCTAACATTTGTTTTTCTTTTGGTTTTTTTATCTTTATTATTCAATGTAATTAAAATACCTCTCATCACCGCTTTATATGCTTCCCATACCATTAGAAAGTCCATGTCCTCAGTTTCATTTATTTGAAAAAAAGCTTTAGTTTCTTTTTCTAGAGATGCCACTATTTCTTTGATTTGTAGTAGATCTTCATTTAACCTCCACCTTCTGTTTTTTTTTTAATCAACTTTGTTGACCACATTAATGGGTTGTGGTCTGCTCTTACTTTAGGAAGAATCTCTGTTTTTTTAGTTATAAGTCCTAAGTCTTTTGTACACCATATCATATCAGTTCTTGAAAAAGTGTTATGTCTTGCTGAGAAAAAGGTATAGTCCCGTACTTTAGAGTTGAATTTCCTCCATAAATCCTCCAAGTTTTCTTGTTTGACTAATTCAAAGAAAGATTTTGGAAGTTTCCCTTCCTTATTTTTTTTCTTCCCCGATCTATCCAATGTATTTTTAATTGTACCATTAAATCTCCCATTATCATAATTTGTTCATATGACATTTGATCAAGCTGTTGCATTATTTCTTTAAAGAAAGAGTCTTTCGCACAATTTGGTGCATATAGTCCCAGCATCAGTGTTTTTTTTTGTTTTTTTTTGTATTTAATGTTACTTCCACTGCTAAATATCTCCCATCATTGTCTTTAAAAATTTCTTTTGGCTCCAATTCTTGTTTAATATAAAAAAATTAAATTTAAGTTTTTATTTATAAAATTTATAAAAAAGTGCACCTCTCTTTTTTTGTTTAGCCAATGAATGAAATTCCAAACCCAATTGCTTATTCCATAAAAATTTATAGTCCATTTGTTTAATGTGAACTTCTTGTAGACAAATTATGTTGCATTTTTGTTTTGTAATCCACTGAAATGTTGCTTTTCTTTTTTGAGGTGAATTTAGTCCATTTACATCCCAAGATAATAATTGGTAATTCATTATGTTTTCTTCTTTAAGCTGTGTCGCCAAATTCTTTATGTTCTTCCAAAAATCTTCTCAGTTCTTGTACAGTTGTAATTGTAATCCTTCTGCCTTGGAGTTCAAAACTCAAACCTTCTGCTAAATTCCATCTATACCTTATATCATTTCCCGTAGTTTTCCTGTTAATTTTTTATATGTCTTTCTATCAGAAAGTACTTTCTTTGGCAGCTCTCTCATAATTCTAACTATGCTGCCTTCCACCACAAAGTTCTTTTCAAAGCTTTTGGCTATAATTCTTCCCACCATGCCCCGTGTCACAAATTTTACTACTATGTCTCTTGGTAATTTATTCTTCTTGGAATAAAGGGAGTTGACTCTATACACCTAGTCATATCGGTATTTTGATGTTTCTAAATCATCTTCCAAAAAATCCACAATAATTTTTATTATATAGTCCGTCAGATCATGTTCATTTTCAGGTTTTCCATCAATTTACAGTCCTGCTATACAGCTTTCTCTTGCACACTTTTTAAGGTGGAATCATATTCTTTTACTTTTTTCTCCACCTCATCCACCTTTTTTGATGTTACTAGTTTCATTTTTAAGGTCTTCATTTTTTTCTCTAGAGCTACTGTACTAGCTTCAATGTCCTTTTAAATTTCTTTCTTGAGCTCCTTCATTCCTTTCATCAGCCTTGCTTCCATAGCCTCTAACTGCTCCTGCATCTTTTCCATTGAGATGGCCCTTGTATGTATTTGCTTGTGATCTGACATTTAAAAAATGCTCGAAAATTTGATCTCAACAAATTGAAAACTATGTATCAGGTTTAAAAGAGCAGGACTTGCTCTTTCCAATGAGCCTAAAATCGCCGCTCTAGGGCCCCCCCAAGCCGAGATAGTAATATTTCAATTTTAAAAAAAAATCCAAAATGGGGGAGTGGCTTTGACCAATATCCGGTCAGGAGCCTTTGCCTAACGCTCTCCCAGCTGGCTCCAAAGTTATATCATTTTTTACCCCTTTAAATTATATTTTTGAACTTTTGAAAGATGCATCCGAAAGGGGTGAAAAAGACCAAGCAGAAGGAAAAAAGCTTTCAGCCTCTAACTAATTTCTTGGAACTGCCTTCCACCTCCCACGCAAGCTTGGAGAGATGTGAGGAACCACCTGCAGAAAGTCCTCTCATAGTGAATTTATTGTTTCAGGCAATGTCTAAACTAAGACAAGAAATATGAGAGGACATAACTTCTATGCTTCAACCAATGTGTCAGCATCTGGATGAATTAGAGAATTCATGTAAGCAAGCAACCCTGATGGCACAAGAAGCATTAAAAAAAGCTCAAGAGATAACATCAGATGCGTGGACGAGGGAACGAGTTTTAACAGTGGACTTTCGTAGCCGGGAGCTGTGCCTAAAATTTAGAGGCTTTAAATTGGATGTGGAAGCAGAAATGGACGTATATATATTCATGGCAAATTGGCTTGCTGAAGTAATCCACCTGGAGGTCGAGGTTCTTCCACTCATCCAAAAAGCATATTGTGTAGGCAAGGTATGTGAAGACAATTTGTCTTATACCAGAGATATTGTGGTGCAGTTTAAGGATTATCGAATGAGGCAAAGAGTCTTTGCAGAGGCTAGGGAGAGAGGAGGCTTGGACTACCAGGGGTTAAAGATTCAGGTCTTTCCGGATCTCCCTCCTGAATTTTTAAGAATCAGAAGAGACCTTAAGGACACAACTGCCAAATTGCGGGACTTAAAAATTAAATATAAATGGCTACAATCAGGCAAACTATGTGTCCAAAAAGGCTCCACTTCGTTTACAGCATATGACGCAGCCTCGGGTGAGATACTATTATCCAAGTTAACTCCCTCCCCTCCTACATCAAGAGTTAATAAGAGAAAGGAATGCTCTCCTCTCATCCCTCCAAGGACAACCCGTGTATGTACTGAGGAAGTTTATGTTAATCTGGAAGAAAATAGGGACTCTAATTAAAAGAAATTGAAGCAACAAGAAAAGGGAAAAGCTGAAGAAACTAATAATTTATAATTATTGATTTTTCTTTCAGAATTAAGAGCTAGGTGGGGACAGCTGGTGAGAGCACCTGGGTAATTTCCCTCCTTGTTTAATTCAGTCCAGGTGAAGAAGAAAGAGTTTCTTTTTGACCTTAAACTTTAAGGTCTCCAGGGACTGAGATATATTGTTAGAATTTATTCTTTATGGATTTTTTTTTGAGAGTAGAAGGAATAATCAAGATATAGAAGAAGAAGGAAGATAAGAAGTTATATTGAATGCGTGTGGCACTAAGTTTTAAAAAGCTGTTAGGGAAATTAGCATTGTTAAGCTTCATTATTCCTCTGCTATAAAAATATAGAAAATATAAATAGACATAAATATATATATATTAAGTGGTGTGGAATGGTAACACTTGAGATATCTTTAAATTGTGTTGTTTTTGATTTGTTATTATGGTACACCTACCTGTTGGAACAGGTAGTAACTGTAATGAGTCTATAATAAAATTTGTTATAAAAAAAAAATCCAAAATGGCGGTCGTGACTTTTCTTACCCCTATTTTTTTAAAAAAATTCTTCCTTTTTAGGCCTCTATAGTTACTTTCAACAGTACTGTCCAGGATTAACTTTATAATGTTCAAATATACCAATTCCACCAATTTTCAAAGTCCCAAGCACTTTTAAAAAGAAAAAAAAATTGCCCTTCTTTTAATGGCCGCCAATGTTTTTCTATGGTTTTTCAGTCCTGGAGTAGGCTGGCTGACTTGCAATTTGACTTTCTTCCAATGGTTATTTCCTGCTTTTCTTGCCTCCAAATCCCGTTCTCACTGGTAGTCAAATCATGCAATGGTACAAAACGTCACTTCCTGTGGAATTCTACAGACCAGCAATGCTGTGACGATGGGGCTGTTTTTCAGAAACTGGAAGTATTCAAAACATTCTTGGTTTTTTTCACTTTTAAACTCTGTTCTTTAATATTAAATGGTTCCAAACTCACCCCTCCTCCTCTTCTTTATATAAGCATGCTATAGACTTTTGCCAGCTTTTAATTATATTTGTAAATCCTTATTTTAGTCCCGGAGAGAAAGATAAAAATCAATACCTTCTGCAGTGGCTATCCAAGTAGACACCATCCTGATAGTAATCCAGATGTTATTTGTAGTATAGAGGTGCTGGATCCTGGTGAGTTTAAGTCAATTTAATGACTCTGGAGACCCTCTGCAGATGATATAAAGCACTCGTCGCCAGAGACTCTTCAAAGCTTCAAAGGGAGAGCCAGTTTGATGTAGTGGTTAAGTGTGCAGATTCTTATCTGGAAGAACCGGGTTTGATTCCCCACTCCTCCACTTGCACCTGCTGGCATGGCCTTGGGTCAGCCATAGCTCTGACAGAGGTTGTCCTTGAAAGGACAGCTGCTGTGAGAGCCCTCTCCAGCCTCACCCACCTCACAGGGTGTCTATTGTGGGGGAGGAAGGTAAAGGAGATTGTGAGCCGCTCTGAGACTCTTCAGAGTGGAGGGCGGGATATAAATCCAATATCTTCATCTTCAAAGGAGCCCCGTCCGGAGCTTCCTTTCTGCCAAAGTAAATCTCCTCCAAGTTTCCCAAGCATGTCGGACTATTCTCTGGATGAGAAAAGTAGGTAGTAGGCATTAGATTGCCTTCTCTACCCCCCACACAGAGGTTCCAGCTGCCTCCTTTATGAGAGGCAGTTCAGCTCTCCATTTTCCAGCCCCCGGAAGTCCTATAAGCTTAGTTTCTTTAAAGGAAACTAAGTCCTCAGGGCCAGATGAACTGCACCCAAAGGTACTAAAAGAACTTGCAGATGTAATTTCTGAGCCTCTGGCCATTATTTTTGAGAATTCTTGGGGAACAGGTAAGGTGCCGGAAGATTGGAGGAGAGTAAATGTTGTCCCCATCTTCAAGAAGGGAAAAAGGAGGATCTGGGTAACTACTGACCCATTAGCTTGATGTCTATACCTGGAAAGGTTTTAGAACAAATCATCAAATAGTTAGTCCTTGAAGATTTAGAAAGGATGGCTGTGATTACGAAGAGCCAGCATGGGTTTCTCAAGAACAAGTCATGTCAGACTAACCTGATCTCTTTTTTTGAGAAAGTGACTACCTTGCTGGATCAGGGAAATACAGTAGACATAGTTTATATTGATTTCTGTAAGGCTTTTGATAAGGTTCCACATACTATCCTTGTTGACAAGTTGGTAAAATGTGTTTTGGATTTTGTTACTGTTAGGTGGATCAGTAACTAGTGACAGATTGCACCCACAGAGTGCTTGCAAATGGTTCCTCATCCTCTTGGAGAGGAGTGACAAGTGGAGTGCCTCAAGGACCTGCCCTGGGACCTGTTTTGTTCAACATCTTTATAAATGATTTGGATGATACTAAATTGGGAGGGGTCACAAATACAGTAGAAGACAGAGAGAGGATACAGGATCATTAGCATGGGAAACTGGGCTAAAACAAATAGCAGGAATAAATGTACTGCATTTAGGTAGGAAGAATCCAATGCACCATTCTAGGATGGAGGAGGCTTGTCTTGGCAGTAGTATGTGTGAAAAGGATCCAGGGGGCTTAGTGGACTGTAAACTGAACATGAGTCAGCAGTGTGATGCGGTGGCTAAAAATGCAAATGCAATTTTGGGCTGTAGCAACAGAAGTATAGTGCCCAGATCATGTGAAGTGATGATAATGCTTTACTCCACTCCGGTTAGACCTCGCCTAGAGTATTGTATTTAATTTTGGGAACTACCATTTAAGAAAGATATAGACAAGCTGAAACGTGCCCAGAGCTTTCATATAGAGGATGATATGAACATAAAAGAAGCCATGTTGGATCAGGCCAATGACACATCCAGTCCAACACTCTGTCACTCAGTGGCCAAAAAAAAACAAGTGCCATCAGGAGGTTCACCATGTCAGGACCCCCCTGGTAATTAGTAAATAGACTTACAATTATTATAAAGCTCTATTTATTATAGAATTCAGGTAAGGTCACTCAGACAGGCTTTCTGAGTTACATCTGGGGATAGGTAGAAGGACCAAGAGTAATATAGGGTTTGGGGAATGTGAAACAACCCCCCCCCCCCACTTTCCTATGCACAGCTATTTTCCCAGTGATTCTTGTCTGGTATCTTCTGGCCCAAGGCTGCAGCTTTGGATACATTCTGTTACTAAAAGCGTGCTAGACATAATACCCAGATGTGCATTGCAACAAGCGGTGAGAATAAGGGGAGGAAAGGAGAGGATATGATAAGGGGTACAGCATTTCAAAACAGTTTGTAAGGAACTTACAGAAGATTTAACTCATTCATGGCAAGGTACTTGACACATCAGTGGGTCTAGAAGCCCTCCCACAGTGCCCCCCCACAAGCACCAAGAATACAGAGCATCACTGCCCCAGACAGAGAGTTCCAACAATACGCCGTAGCCACTGATGGACCTCTGCTCCATATGCTTATCCAATCCCCTCTTGAAGTTGTCTATGCTTGTAGTTGCCACCATCTCCTGTGGAAGTGAATTCCACATGTTAATCACCCTTTGGGTGAAGAAGTACTTCCTTTTATCAGTTCTAACCCAACTGCTCAGCAATTTCATTGAATGCCCATGAGTTCTTGTATTGTGAGAAAGGGAGAAAAGTAATTTTTTCTCTGCCTTCTCAGTCCCATGCATAATTTTGTAAACCTCTATCATGTCACCCTGCAGTCGACATTTCTCCAAGCTAAAGAGCCCCAAATGTTTTAACCTTCATACGGAAAGTGTTCCAACCCTTTAATCATTCTAGTTGCCCTTTTCTGCACTTTTCCCAATGCTATAATGTCTTTTTTGAGGTGTGGTGACCAGAATTGTACACAGTATTCCAAATGAGGTCACACCATTGATTTATACAGGGGCATTATGATACTGGCTGATTTGTTTTCAATTCCCTTTTTAATCATTTCCAGCATGGCATTGGCCTTTTTTATTGTAATCACACACTGTTTCAACATTTTCAGTGAGTTATCTACCACGACTTCAAGATCTCTCTCTTGATCAGTCTCTGCCAGTTCACACCCCATTAACTTGTATTTATAGCTAGGATTGTTGACCCCAATGTGCATTACTTTGTACTTGGCCACATTGAACCTCATCTGCCACGTTGACGCCCACTCACCCAGCCTCAACAGATCCCTTTGGAAAATCATTAATGAACAAGTTAAAAAGCATGGGACTCAGTACTGAGCCCTGAGACACCCCACTGCTTCCCATCTTCCACTGTGAAAATTGCCCATTTATACTCACTCTGTTTCCTATTAACTAGCCAGTTTTTGATTCACAAGAGTACTTGTCCTTTTACTCCATGACTCTCGAACTTACTTAGGAGCCTTTGATGAGAAACTTATCAAAAGGTTTCTGGAAGTCAAGGTAAACAACATCTATTGTGTTCCCTTTGTCCACATGTTTGTTCACCCCCGCAAAGAACTCTAACAGGTTAGTGAGACAAGATCTTCCCTTACAGAACCCATGCTGAGTCTTCCGCAATAACTTTTGTTCATCAATGTGCCTACTCATTCTCTCTTTGATATGGTTCCTACCAACTTTCCCAGTATTGAAGTCAGACTGAGTGGTCTGTAATTTCCCAGATCTCCTCTGGAACCCTTTTTAAAGATGATGCAGAATTGTTTTCTGTTTCCCCAGAAGGTTGGATCAGAACCAGTGGGTTGAAATTAAATCAAAAGTGTTTCTGGCTCAACATGAGGAAGAACTTCCTGACAGAGCAGTTCCTCAGTGGAACAGGCTTCCTTGGGAGATGGTGAGCTCTCTTTCTCTGGAATTTTTGGAGCAGAGGCTAGATAGCCATCTGACAACAATGCTGATTCTGTGAATTAGGCAGATCATGTGAAGGAGGGTGAGAAGGATTGCATCCAATACTCCCTCTAATCTTTAGAGTCTTGCAATCAAAACTTCTACTTCATGAGCTACTAGCATTAAAGTTGTGAGCTACTACATAAATTAGTTTGCTCTAGAGTCATATTTCCTGAGCTTAGACAAAAATATGTGAGCTGGATGCTAAAAAACTGAACTAGCTCACACTAACTCAGTTTAGAGGGAATACTGGTTTCATCAGTGCTTAGTTCCTGTGGCTCTTTCTTACACACATGGGGAAATGCTGATTGACACTGGGGTCAGTCAGCAATTTTTCTGCAGGCCAGTTTGGCAAGGGATCTTGGAGGTTTTTGCCATCTTCTGGACATAGAGCAGGAATCATTGGTGATGTATGTGTGTGTGTGGGGGGAGGTATTTGTGAATTTCCTGCATTGTGCAGAGGGTTGGACTAGATGACAATGGAGTCCCTTCCAACCCTATGATTCTATGAACACAGCAAAGGATCTTGCAAAAACAGCCACAACTTTTCCTTTCAAGGAACCCTTTTGGGGAGAAATCAGGGAGTGTCAAAAAGACAAAAATAATTATCGATGCTAGACTAGAAAACAAAGATGTCTTTCCTCATATTATCTTTTATATGATATGCAATCTGTGACCATTAACACAATTTGGATGTTAAGTCCCATGTGACAGCCTGGAACCTCCAAGTCAAATCTCCTCAGTGTTCCCAAAGTTCCTGCCAAATAAATGCTTCAGCTTCATGCCTTCAGTTTGGTAATTCTGAATTACAATTCAATTAAGAACCTCAGTTCCTGCTGTCCTTCCCTGGTACCATTTAGTCAGTTCTGTAGCTTTCTCATGGTAAGTACAACTTAGAAATATTGTTAGTTTGAATGTACTGTGGCTGTGCTTTAATTTAACATATGTTAATATTTGCTTAGGATAAGTCCCCCGCTATTGTACCCAAATTCCTCAATGAACTCTTTTAAAAATCTTAGATTTCACTCATCCTTTTCCTACTGAAAACTTGCTACTGGCAATCACCACTTTAGGTAAAGGATGCTGGTTTTTTGCACCCTGAACAAACACAGGAGCTAATTCGCACTGCAATCTGAATACATATTTATGCTTTTGTGCGGATGTGGTAACACTACATCTTTCTATTATTCTCACAATTTTGTGAGAGAAAGAGATCTACTGATTAAAGGACATGAAGCATAATACCCTAACCACTACATCTCTACATCTAACCTCTGCATCTCACATGTGACTGAAACAACACATTTGCCCCCCCCCAGTCGGAATGAAGAGGCAGACACAAGTGTTGGGTTTTAAACCGGGCCGCTTTATTAAACAAATAATTAACTGTAACTGGCAGGGGTGAAAACCTGAACCAGACAAGCCCTGGGGTCAACCCCGGACCCCGCTTTGTCCAAAGGGCGAGCCACCCTGCCCCCAGCACAAGCCCGCTGTATTCGGGTTGTAGCTGAGCGGCCAGGCCACCAGCCATTCACCACCTGGGCTAGCATCAATCCCCATGGAAAGATCCGCCCAGGTGAGGCTCCCTGTGATCTGCATTCCCCGCACTGAGCCGTGTAGCCCATCTACGGTTCATACAGACCACCGCACCAACGGTGCTAGGCCATAGGTGCTCCCCTGGAAAACCCTGTGGCCAAACCTCCTCCAGCCACCGCCAATGCCAAGCCTCTGCTTAGGCATTAGCGCCCCAACGGGTGGCCCAGAGCCAACCGCAAACCCTGCCGTATCTCGTCTACAAAGGCCCGGTTACCCAACTCCGAAAGATGAACAGCATCCGGCCGATACAGGTCAGCCTGCTCTACCTGTATGGCCGGATGCGGGAGAAAGATTCCCCCCACCAGGTGAAAGGGGGGCACCTCCAACTCTTGCATGGCGATCTAGCTGACCATACCCAGGACCAGCCAAGAAGGACAAGCCCTGGGGTCACACCCTGACCCCGCCTTGTCCAAAGGGCGAGCCACCTTGCCCCCAGCACAAGCCCGCCAAATTCGGGTTGTTGCTGAGCGGCCAGGCCACGAGCCATTCACCACCTGGGCTAGCGTCAATCCCCCATGGAAAGATACGCTCGGTGAGGCTGTTTCGTGATCTGTAGCCCCCGCACTGAGCCGTGTAGCCCATCTGCGGTTCATACAGACCACCTGCACACTTGGTGCTAGGCCATAGGTGCTCCCCTGAAACCGCCCAAGTGAATGACCCATATGTGTGAAGGAGGTGCCCTCCTCTCTCCGCACTATGATGGCCTAATCCCCGGCCAACACCGGCCCCCGGCGACCCAGCCATTCCCCAACTGCCCCGTCGCTGAAGCCCAGCTGGGTGCCCGTTGGAGACTGCCTGGCTTGATGGGCCGCCTGGACACCCTGCTGTGCGCGCAGATGAGAACATGATGCCTCTCACTACGAGCCACAGCACCTGAAAAACAGAAAATTGTCAGAACAGATAATAACCAAGAGGCGATGAAACTACCGCCCTCCATAAATACCCCTAGGTGACCAACAGGCGCACCTGGTTCAAAAGGCTGCCGCCCTCCACAGGCAAACCAATGTTGACATCCCTGGCCTGGGGCGCCCGCCCCACAGTGTCAGTCTTAGACTGCACAACCAACTTGCTAATACATAGCGCCTAAAAAGGCCGCCAATGAGGCCGCATGAAGCAGAGTGGCCCCAAAAGGGGGAACTGCATAACCCGTGCCACGGAACCAGCCGACTAACATTCAGTCCCGCGGTGCTCCCAAATGCCCGGAATTGGGAAGCCGCTCTGTCGTATGCCCTTCTGTTAATAGGTCTTCTCAACGAACCCATGGGCTTTACTAACAAAGGCCAACGCTGCCAGTTGGCCCCTAATAGTCCTCAACCCCAGACCTCTCTTTCTGAAACACACAGAATTGCATAATATGAGCTGTCGAAATCGGCCAGCAATCCTGCAATGCAGCGGCCCTCCGAAACTCCCGGAATAGGGAAGCCGCCCTACCATAAGCCCCTCTGGTACTAGGTGCCAAAGCCAGCTGGATGACCCTACCAGCTTCAGCTTCCCAAGTTACCAGAGGTCCAGGGGCATCATGCCGGCTGCGAGTCCACTTCCGGGGCGAGCTGCCGAAAGCGCTCCATCTATTGGCGAGATAGAGCGTCCACCACCCCATTGCAGCCTCCGGGTACGTGCCCTGACATAACGAAGTGTGAAAAACCTAACCGGGTTCATCACCAACACGATTTGGAGGTCAAGTAGTTGATAACTTGTACTACCGCCATGTTATCGCCCCAGCAAAGCACAAACCGGTTGGCGAGTTGCTCACCCCAGCTTGATGGCCGACTCCTAAAAAGCATGTAAGAGCCAGGCGCATCGCCTTGTGCCCGCTGGACCGAAAAAGGTAGTCGCCCCGGTAATACGCCGTGTTATTAAGCACGGTCCTATCCTGTAACACCCACTCTACCATGGAGCTAAAGCGCTCGAATGCAGCGCAGGAGACCGAGCACCCCAGGGGGCCCTAGGCCCCTGATAAGGGATCCGAAACCCCCAAAGAAAACCCCACTGACAGATACTGGCCCTCCGCTTTACATGGGTACTTACTCAATCTACTGAGTACCATCAGCCGATGGTGCTGAACCCCTTTTCCAGGGGGGGCTGCCACTGCCACCACCGCCCCCGCCGGGGCGGCTATCCCCGGGCCTCGGCTTCGACCTGTTACAGGTGGAGAAGGCGGGAGCCCCACTGCAAAGTGGACACTCGTGCATGAAATTGCAGAGCTTTCTGGGGCACACTCCCTTTAAAGCAGACTCCCAGCATAACAGCCGGGAATGAACTGGCAGACCCGCCGTGAGGTAAAGGGGGAGAACATTACACTAACATATGACCATATGAAGCTGCCATATACAGAATCAGACAGTGGGTCCGTCAGATTCAGTATTGTTTGCACAGACTGGCAGCAGCTCACTGGGCCTCCAGCTGAGGTTTCTATGCCCATTTGCCTGGAGACTTTTTTTTTTTTTAGTTGGGGCTGTTGGGGATAGCAACTGGGCCCCTCAACTTGCTAAGCAGATGCCCTGCAACCCAGCCAACGCCCCTCTCCAAGACCACAAGTGGAGGGGGGGCGCCTAACCACAACTCCAAAGATTGCAAAAGGAACCCACACTCCTCAACCCACCACCTCAGCTCAGCCACCATGGGGGCGGGAAAGGGGGGCAGGAGGCCCTCCGGCCGCACTGTGCACCCCCACGATACCACTCAGCATCACCAAGTGGGCACTGGCACAAACCCGTGCTGCCCTGCAGCAACAGCAGCCGCCGCCACGTCCCCACACCGAACTGGCCAAACTCGTGCTGCCTTGCAGCAGCAGTGGCCACCGCTGCCACGTCCCCAAGCCAAACTGGCCAAACTCGTGCTGCCCTGCAGCAGCAGCCACCGCTGCATCCCCATGCCGAACTGGCCCAAACTCATGCTGCCCTGAAGCAACAGCAGCAGCAGCCGCTGCCGCGTCCCCACGCCAAACTGGCCAAACTCGTGCTGCCTTGCAGCAGCGGCGGCCACCGCCGCCGCGTCCCCAGGCCAAACTGGCCAAACTCGTGCCGTCCTGCAGCAGCAGCCGCCGCGTCCCCATGCCGAACTGGCCTAATTTGTGCTGCCTTGCAGCAGCAGCAGCAGCCGCCGCGTCCCCAAGCCAAAGTGGCCAAACTCATGCTGCCCTGCCGCAGCAGCCGCCGCGTCCCATGCCGAACTGGCCAAACTCGTGCTACCCTACAGCAGCATCAGCCGCCGCGTCCTCACGCCGAACTGGCCAAACTCGTGCAAACCTGCATGCCCCAAGCCAAAGGCAGCCCGGAACCCTACCGCTCGGCGGGAGTTCCGGACTGCCCAGTGCACAAAGCCGCCGGGGGGAGGGGTGGCATTTGAATAGGACCCCAGGGCCACCCTTGGGTCTGCTGCAACAGAAGCTTACCACCAATACCCAAAGGGCATTCCAGCCCCTCCCGGGGTCAGCTGCACTCCGCCTCCAGACGCGCCGCCACTCGCCAGTCCACCCGAACGGTCCTCGTCCGGGCCATCGTCCTGGTCCGGTTCCAATTGAGGTTCGGGCCCAGGTGCGCCGCCCTGTAGAGCAGACAAGCGGGCCAGCACCTCCGTCTCAAAAGTTAGCCGCACCGCGCGCCCAGAGGCGCGACGCCGCCACTCCCAAATGGGAGCACCCCTAGCAACTCTTTCCTACTCAAGGGCCTCTAACTGGCCCATAATGGCCCTTCGGCCCCGCTTCCCCTGCCCCGGCTCTTCAGCAGGACCAGGCTGCAGGCCTCGCCCCTGGGACCTGGCGGGCAGGCTGCTTGGCCTTAGACCTGCCCTATTCTTTCATGGGTGCCATCAAGACGCCACCAACCAGCAGCCAAGCCCACAGCAGTAACTGTGCGACACCTTCCCAGCTGGTCTGAAGTTCCTCTGTCAAGCCTAATTGACATAACAAGTGGATGGGTGCCCAGAAGGTTAATGCACCCTCTAGCCACCCGACCCAACTAGGGGAAAGAAAGATCAAGCAAGACCCCCAGCAGCTCCAAGATAGGAGGCTGAGTCAACCTCGAGCCGACTACCTGAACCCAGCTTCCACCAGGGATCGACTCGGATCATGAGCAGAGCCTGGGACTGCAGTACTGCAGCTTTAACACTCTGCGGCGAGGGGCTCTGCCAACTGCCAGCGGGCACAGTGTAACTAGGAGGCTAATTGACACAATAAGTGAAAAAGACAAACAGAGGTGATTTGCTTGCCTCTGCAACCTGGATTCTTTAATAGTCTCCCATCCGAGTACTAACCAGGGCTGACCCTGCTTAGCTTCTGAGATCTGATGAGATTAAAGTAGCTTGGGCCATCCAAGTCAGGGAAGGGTGCTGGTGTTCACAGAAGGATAGGTGGCTATATAAGCCGTAACCCCTCCCCCTAACGCCTCAGACACTCCACACCAAAACAGTAATGGGAAGGGAGCAGACTACCAGGCCTGGTAAGGGGCAGAAAAAAGGAGTGGGGGTGGGGGGGTGATATCCACCTAAGGAGTGATATCCACAAACACCCCAACGATGCGTTATTAGCCTCTATGCCGATCCCAACTTCGTTTTTCCCCAACCAAATGGCTGCCGCACTTGTTCCTCCTCCCCCTTGCCGCCAAAAAAACAACAACAAACCAACAGACCAATGATGCAGGAGCCAAAGAGGTGCAAAAATGAGTCACCCCCTATCCCCTCGTCCAGCCCCAAGGGGAGGGAAACCCAGTCCAGCCCTGAGCAACAGCCCAGCCACCCATGGGCTCAATGAACTTGGCAGGGGGGGGGCAGCCCAGCCCCAAACAGCCGCCCTATGGACCACTGGCTCCCTACACCCAAAAGGGAAGGGAAAAGGGGGGGTGACTGGAAAAACAAGCCGTAGGCAATCAGAAAAAAGGGGTCTCAGGGTGTCCTGCCAGAGGAGGGGGAGGGGTTAGGCAATTATCTGCCCCCACCGGGGGCCTGCAGCAAAACCCTCACAAATGGGGGGGGGGAGCAGTTCAGCTCCTAGGGCCAAAAACCGCTGCGGCCCACACCCACAACACCCTCGCTCAAAGGCAAGGCAACGCCTTGAACTGGCCAGCCGCTTGCGAACCGCCCCCAAAGGGAGCCGCTGTGCACTTCCCTCGCACCGCGGGGAAAGAGAGAGTGACAGCCCAAGCCGTGCAGCTAAAAACAAGCCGATAACAAAAGCTCAGCCTCGCCAGCGCCGACAGCCGCCGCACACGTCCCCGCTGCGCCCAAGAGCCGCGCTCGCTACAGTCTTCACCGCGCAGATCCCTCGCCGACAGTCCTCGTCTGCGCTACGACCTGCACGTGGCTCTCGCACAGAGAGCCAAAAGGAACTGCGCGCTGAGGGGGCGGGAGCCGGGGCTTATATAGCCCCGGCTTCGTGCCCAAGACAAGTACCCGTATGTCGGGTGATGTCGCCCCTCCCTCCTTCCAGGGAGGCAAAGACGGCCCCCAGCCTAAGCGCCGGCAAGCCAGCTTGGCTGGGGAGGGGCCGAACCTTATCCAGGTAGTAGTATTTAGCATTGTTTGTACAGTAAATGCATCATGTGCCATGTTCTCCTTATCAAAGTCCAAGTCTGAAGTTATTTTAATATTGCTTGAAAATAACAATAATGTTTTTCTATATTAGCACACGCATATTTTCCCACACAGTTTTCAATAATTTAGAGTGGGTGTGTATGTACACTCAAAATATAGCAACCATGTTTTCCATATTTTCATCATGGACTCTGAAATAATAAAACCATTCAAAAATATATGTATACATTGATTAACAACCAGATATATAAATGCTGTCCTGAGATTCCATGGGTAGAACATCAGTGCAGCCAGGCCTTAGATTCAGTGGGAGCTCACAGAAGCACATCTCCTGAACCTTTCTGACAGTTCCGCCTCCTCCATCCCACCTTATCAATTGAATAGTAGGTGCAGCTGCATAACAATCCCTGGATGAGCTCCACCACCTTTTTTCCATACAAAACAACCCCTGATAACAGCATTATTACTGGGGAAAGATTCTGTGATATATCAATGAATGCTGACTCTAGTAGGATATGTTTAAAATATCAATGGATTTATGAAACAGCTATATGATAGAGAAATTGATCCCCAGGCTACAGCTCTTATTTACAACCACCTTTGTGCCTTTAGTGTTTCCTCTGGAAGTGATGTCATGCCTCTCTTGGAATCACTGAAAACCTGAAGTAATGCCATGCTTCTCTAACCAGAAACTCTATAGTAAAAGCATATGTTTACCAGCGTTTCCTAGAAGGGACTGAATAACTTCTGGACTGACGGCTTTTAAAATTATATTTTCCTTCTGCTGGTCCTTGTTTCCTCCTGCCAGTGTTGACCGGTAATGCCTTATGAGAACAAGAGATCTTTGTCACACAGGGGGCATACAGCAACTCTAGCTTTTATCAGGATGCAAAATCCACTGACTTCAGTGGACATTACTTTCAAGTGAAAATGTATCAAGTTCTAGCTTCAATTCTAAACACAGCATACTAATTAGAGATATATCCAGGTGGGCAGCTGTGTTGGTCTGAAGCAATAGAATAAAGTTGGAGTCCAGAAGTACCTTTAAGACCAACAATATTTTATTGAGAATGTAAGCTTTTGTGTCTTAAAAGCACGTTTCATCAGACAATGAAATGGGGTACAGTTAGCAGTGGGTATAGCTTGTGGGTAGGAGTTCTCTCTCGGCTTGGCTTCGCGAACGAAGATTTAAGAAGGGTGCAATAGTCCACGTTTGCTGCAGGCTCGCTGGTGGCTGACAAGACCAATGTGGGACAGGCAGGTCCGGCCACAGCGGCTGCAGGGTAGGAGTTAAGCATGCAAAATAGTACAAAGTTAGAATCCAATGCTAAAATAGTGAAATTAACAGATTGAAAGAATAACAAGTTTGGTCTGGATAGTATAAGTTGTGTGAGAAAACAGCAAAAGGCAATAAAAATGTCAGAATTGAAGAATGATAGCAAGAATTCAACATCACAAGGCAGTAAATATGGAGTCTGTTAATTGCTCTATTTCTCCTCAAGCATGGGTTAAATGGAAAACATTTTTTTCTCAGATATAGCAGCTTTGGGATCATCTTTACAACAAGGGGTTTCTGCCCAAGAAAATTGGGCTAGGCTGGAGCCACTAGACACCCCCAGAAAAATAGAGGAGGAATCTGCCATGGAAGGGGATCCTGGATAGCCCTTCCCTTTCAAGGCAAGGCCCTCTTTGCAGATTTGCCTTACTTTTCCTTGGTTCCCACCTGTGTATACCATGGGTTGGTAAAATGCATGCCTTTGGTACTATTTTACTTATTTGCATTTCTTCTGTTTGAAATTTGATTATGTCATAAACTTAATAATGTGAATCAGAGTTGCCAGGTCCCCTCACCCATCCAGTAGGGAGATTTGAGGAGCATTCCAGGGGTGTGTGGGAATGCTCTGGTACTTAGTGTTTTTTTCACCATCAAAATCATAGAGCATGCCCAAATGCCAGAGCAACCCTGTGCAAAATCCACAGCATGATGATTGTGCAACCCTGTGCAACATCCCCAGGAATTTATATCATCACATTAGAGGTGTCAAGCAGTGACATTCCTGGTTGAGGTTGGGATTTACACCACCTGCCAGATGGCTAACAGTGTATCAAAAAAACCCAAAGTGGGGGAACCAGCACTGGAACTTGAGGGCTGGCAACCATAATGTGAATTGGTATTTTTTTCAAGTAAAATTAAGGGCCTGTCACAGTGACTAGGAAAACCAAGAGATTCCCTCAAAAAACACAGTATGTATAGAAATAAAAAAGGTTTCATGTATAATATTTTTAGGTGGGGCCATCTAATATTCTGAGTCACCTTTCCTTTGGGTCAATACGATGTAATTTCAAATCAATGCATGTTTATTTTTTTCTGAGGAAAGCAGCACAAAGAACATGCAAATGTAAGAAAAACCTGCTTGAACAGATGAGTGCTCCATCTAGTCCAGTCTCCTATTTCTCAGCAGCCAACCAAATGGGACACAGAAGCTGAGGTCCTATTAGGGATGTGCATTCTGTTCGGCCGAACGGAGCATGCCCAAATGTATGCGGAATAGGCTGAAGCCGATCCCCATAGGCGCCCATTATACAGCAGCCGAATACGGCTCGCCGCATACTTACGAATAGCTATTCGTAAGTATGCGGCTGTCAATTCAAAAGGCGGCAAAGTAGCTTCTGCAGCTTCAAAGGAGCTGCTTGCCTACTCTGGCGCCTTTAGTGGCCTCTTCCCGCCTCTCCCTGGGATCAGGGAGGGGGGAGAGGGGGAAGAGGAGCCCCAGCAGCCAATCCAAAGCATGCATTTGCAAAATGCATTGCAAATGCTTGCTTTGAAGGGCTTTTTAAGGAGTCTTTCTTCCTGGCTGGATTAACTCCTCAATTGCTGCTGTCTGTGAGAGATTGTGCAAAGGGCTGGCTGCCCCTTGTCTTAAGCTGCTGCCTGCAGCTCTCTCACTCAGCCTTACCAAGTTACCAGACTTCCCTGGACTAGAGAAGACAAGGTAAGACACTCTTGGGGTTCTTGTTTTTATTTATTGTTGGTAAAAGGACTTTTTTTAAGACTTAGAGTCCCTTTACTTAACCAGATTTGGGTGGTGGTGGTGGGGTAGCTTATTTGGGGGTTTCTGCTTGGGGAGGGGGCCTGGGGCGGGGGGGTTTGCCAATTTGCCCATATCTTAATTTAGTGAGAGGACTTTAAAAAGTGCAGTGTCCTTTTACTTCTCCTGATTTGGGTGGCTTGGATTTCTTGGGGTTAGGGTGAAGGGTTTTTTTTGGGGGGGAGGGGGTGGCAAAGTTCCTGTATTGTTAAAAGTTAATTTTTTACTGTTTTAAAAGTATTCAGTGTTTGATTTGTTGCTGCTGTGTTGTGCTGCTGCTGTTACTCTTTTCTTTGGGTTCTTGGGGGGGGGGTGCTGTTTGGCCTAATTTCCATTGTTTAAAAGGCCACTTTTGTCCCCTTTTTCCTGGTTCTGGTTTTAGGGGGGGGGGTGTTGATGACTTATTTGGCCTGAGCTTTCTTGTTGGTGAAAAGGCCACTTTTTTAACACTTGGCCTTTTGTGATTCTGCTGGTTTTGTTTTGTTTTTTTTAAATTGCCTCTGGTTGGTGTGGGGGTTGGTGAGGGTGTGTGTGGGCTGGGTCACTTTCTTGTTTTTATAGAGTAGATTGTGTGTTCTGTGGCAGGGAAGCTGGCACCTGGGTGAGAGACCCAGAACCAGCAGGTTTTTTGTGGTTGGCCAGCTCTCCCTGTGTTGTTTGGGGCAGGGCTGGAGAGCTGGCATCTGTAGATTGTGTGTTCTGTGGCAGGGAAGCTGGCACCTGGGTGAGAGACCAGAACCAGCAGGTTTGTTGTGGCTGGCCAGCTCTCCCCGTGTTGTTTGGGGCAGGGCTGGAGAGCTGGCATCTGGGTTTGCTGCAGCCAAGTCTGCAGAGCAGACCTTGAGCAGATTGTGTTTTGTGTGGCAGTGACGTTGGCAACTGGGTTTTATATTGCTTCCAGGCCTGCCCTGCAGGATTAGAGTAGATAGAGGGATGTAGTGCATTTGGGTCCTATAGAGATTCTCTGATGTGGTTAGGTTTGGCTTTGGGTGCCCCAGGAATTGGACCACCTGGTCCAATTTTTTTTGGCCTTGTGGGTTTTGTGTGGGACAGTGCCCTGAAGCTGCACAGCAGTTTGGGGGGCTCTCCTCAAAACCCCCTGCTCCCCAGAGCCACTTTTCCCACGACAATTACAGTGAGGAAGTGGCTAATTGGGCTTTCCCCATCATTGTTAGCAATGGGCCTTTTGGGGAGCCCAAAGACAGGGACACCCTGGCCCAATCTTTTTGGGACTTGGGGGGGTTGGAGGAGAGAGTCCCCTGCAGGTCCCCTGCAAATTTGGGTGCTCTCCCTCAAACCCCCTGCCCCCCAGTAGCCTCTAATTATGCCCTATGTTGCCATTGATTTCAATGGCCCATAGGGTATAATGATGGAATAGGGGCACCCTCTTTGGGTGCCCCTGGAATGGGATCCCCTGGCCCAATCTTTTTGGGACTTGGGGGGCTTGGAGGGGAGAGTCCCCTGCAGGTCCCCCGCAAATCTGGGGGCTCTATCTCAAACCCCCTCCCCTCCATGCGGCTTCAAATATACCCTATTTGCCATTGATTTCAATGGCCCATAGGGTATAATAGGTGTTAGAGTATTTTGCACGCAGCAGAAGAGCTGAAGGAGAGGGACAGGCAAAACACAGGAATTAATAGACAAGAGAAACAGCTGTATTCAATGGTAGATATATTTACCAGGAATAGTATCCAATATTCAGAGTCGTTGCCAGGCCAAGGTCATACACAGTAATCAGTACACACTTCAGTAGATAACAGTATACAGCAGTAAGTATACACAGCACGATCCAAGCACAGTAGCATAGGATCCAACACCAGCAGTGATCGCTGCCACCCAGATAGCGGGCCTCACAGAACCCACAATCCTTACAGGCAGACTGAGCAAGCTCACTGAGCTTCCCTAAGTACACATACCAATCATCAGGGTTGCATCAGCTCTGTGAGTCAGCACAAAGCCTAATTACAGGTGAGGTCATCCCACCTTACCTCAGTAACAGGTAACAGCTGGATCATGATGCAGCATGACTCAGCATGACATTGCAGAAACAACATTACTATTACTAAGATGGAGTCAGTCAGCCATTTTAGGACTGAGTTCCAACATTCTCCTCTTAATAGTTCTGTTCGTTTCTCAATCCGAGCCTTTTACAGTGCTCATTATGTTTTTCCATAGTCTGGGGTTTGGTAAACATATCTGCTGTATTGTGGCCAGTATCACAATACCTTATGTTTATCAACCCTTCCATGATACATGATCTGACATTTTGGTACCTTATGTCAGTGTACCTATTCCTTGTCTTTACTCCTTCCGCTTTTGCAATCTCAATCACAGCTTGATTGTCTTCCAGAATTTCAACAGGCTTCTCTGCCTCTATATGCAGGTCCTTTAGTAGCTGTCTAAACCATTCTACCTCAGTACAAGCAGTAGAAAGGGCGCAGAACTCTGCTTCTGTGGTGGACAAGGCAACCACACGCTGCTTTTGTGTCTTCCAGCATACTAACACCTCTCCCAAATATATGGAAAGACCTGTTGTTGACTTTCTGGTTTCACAGTCACTTGCAAAACTTGCATCTGTATAGACTTTCAGTGCTAGCTCCCCCCTAGGTTCGATATAAAGACACCAGTCAGCAGTGTTCTTTAAATATCTCAACACTCGCTTAGCAGCAATCCAGTGATTCTGCTTAGGGTTCTGGGTAGCTCTTGCCAACAGATTACAGGCTACTGATATGTCTGGCCGTGTCCAATTACTGATATAGCTCAGACTACCAATTAACGACCTGTACATTTCAACATTACATGGTGGGCTATCTGTAACATCATTTACAAAGCCAGTCACCATAGGGGTTGAAACAGTTTTGCAATCAGTCATCTTGTACTTGTCCAACAAATCTATGATTTTAGGTTTTTGTGACAGTTTAAAACCTTGTGTAGTTTTTGCAATATCTACACCCACATAGGTCTGTACAGTACCAAGATTTCTCAGTTTAAACTTCTTACTTAAGGCTGAAACAATATCATCTGTTTGTTTCTTTGTCTTGGTCAGAATCCCCAAGTCATCCACAAAAGTAAGAACAATACATCGTGTTTCACCACTTCCCTTGGTAAACACACATGGATCAGCAATGCTCTGGGTAAACCCTAGCTGTTTAAGTGTACCCACTAGGCATTTTGACCATTGATGACCACTTTGCTTTAGACCATACAAGCTCTTATTTAGTAACCAGTATCCCTTTCCAGTACCAGGAATACCTTCTGGTCTCTTTAAATAAATTTGGTGCTCCAAATTAGCATTTAGGTATGCCACACAGACATCCAAATGGGTAAAATGGAGTTTTTCTCTAGCTGCCACAGTCAAGGCAGTCAGAAGTGAACTGCTCTTTAACGTTGGAGCAAACACTTCGTCATAAGTCTCATTAGTCTGTCTGCAACCTTGTGCTACAAGCCTCGCCTTATACTTTTTTCCCCCAGACTGGTCTGTTTTCACCTTGTATACCCATCTACTGCCTATGGGTTTTACACCAGCAGGTACAGTATCAGTCTCAACATAAACATTTAAACGTTTCAGGGAAGAAAGTTCATCGTCCATAGCAGCCTTCCAGTTACACTGCTCTTCCTTGGACAAAGAGAAAATGTCAGTATATTTCTCAGGCTCATGTATAGCAGACATTACAGGACTAAATCTCTCAGGAGCTCTTCTTTCACGTGTAGATCTCCTCAATGCAGGCTCATCAGTTGGCACATTCCTCCCGGATGATTCCTCATGAGTAGGCTTCTCCTCCATCTCCTCCTCGTCAGGCATCTCTTCTTTTGGGGTTAACTCAGCCGCCTCTCCCTCCTCTGGGTTGCTAGGCATTGAGCTGACTTGTAACCGGATTCCCTGGTCATCCTCAAGACAGAACGCTGGCGATTGGGTGCAACGATCCCAGCCCTCTGATCTCTCCAGAAACGTGGCTGAAGCACTAATCACCACCTCACGACTGTCGAGCGTGCCAAAACGATAACAGCTCCCGTTTCTCTCATACCCGAGAAACCTCATACGTCTAGCCTTCAGTTGGCCTTTACGTCTGAGCTGTTGAGGAATATGAACAAAAGCTGTAACTCCAAATACATGCAAATTTGCCAAGTTAGTTACCTTGTCATGCCATAGGCTTGCTGGTATTTTGCCAGTAGATGAACACCAAACTCTGTTCAGGTTGTAGTTGGCACAGCACATAGCCTCTGCCCAAAATCTCCAGGGCATATCTGCATCACGTAACATACACTGGCACATGTCTTGCAATGTACGGCCTCTTCTCTCACAAAAAGCATTATGGGTAGGTCTGTACGGAGCAGTCAATCTGTGCTCAATCCCAAGCTCTGCAAATAAACTTTGAAAACGTTTATTAACAAATTCCGAGCCTCTATCAGAAATAATGCATGCAGGCACATTTCCAGTTTTTCTCTTAACAAACCTTAGCCAATTCTGCATATTTTGAAAGGTTTCAGTTTTAGCTTTCAACAGGTAAACAAAACCATACCTTGAATAGTGATCTTCTATACTTAAGACATATTTGGCCCCGCCCACTGACTCCTTAAAGGGCCCTATCAGGTCTAAGAACACTAGGTCAAGAGGTTTCTTACTAGTAAATTTACTTGGAGTACGCACAGGAGCTTTTGTAGACTTTACCAGCTTGCAGATTTCACAGTCAAGAAATTCCTTGCAAGGTTTAAGACTAAGGCCTTCTGCCTGTTCAACAGTCTTCTTTAGAGCAGGAAAACCAGCATGGCCTAATTTCCTGTGTAAAAGATGACAGCAATTATCATGCACTGGTTTATTTACACAGACGTTATTACACGTTTGTACCTTGGTATGCAAGAAGTATAAATCTTCCTTAAGCATTGCCTTTACACACACACCGTCCTTGGTCCTCAGCTCACAGCACGAGGTGTCAAATTGCAGTTTGAAACCTTCCCTGCACAGAGCAGACACAGACAGCAGATTCATCTTAAGTGAAGGAACAAAACCCATATGCAGCTCCTTTCTTAGGCTTGGCAGGAACACTTTCCCTCTGCCAAAAACAGTTGCTTTAACTCCATCTGCTAAAACAACAGACTGGTTATCAACAGGTGTGTAAGAAGTAAACAAACTCCTCTCTCTACAGAGGTTCTCCGACGCTCCGCTGTCAATTAGGAAAGATTGAGTGTGGTTAGTTGACTTACCAGTAGTAACGAGATGCACATTACCACTCTTATCAGCAGACCTCATTCCAGACCGTCTCTCTTTCCCTTTCTGGGCTTGACAATTCCTAAACAAATGTCTAGATGAGCCACACCGGAAGCATTTCTTCCTTACAGCCATTACATTACCTGTTTGACAGTCAGGATCCTCCTTAACAGTAAATCCACTGCCCCTCTCTGGATTACAGACAGGCTTTCTCTCCGCACGTAGAGAGGAATTGGACTGTCTCTTGCCATATTCATCAAGAAGCCGTCCAGTTACGACGTTCATGGTCAACCCTGTCTCAGGCAAACCCTCCAGGCTCGTTATCACAGCGTCATATGATGCATCTAAAGAACTTAAAAGTATGCACACCTCCTGTGATTCAGAAAACATTTGGTTATGCTCTCTTAGCTCTAGAAACATCCTACGCATAGACTCTATATGAGATAACATATCAGCATTAGCTGCCAGCCTGGTATGCAGAAGCTTCCTCACCAAACGAATCTGAGAACCGACAGTTCCTCGGACGTAAATTTCCTTCAAAGCATTCCAGCAGTCATTAGCCGTCTCCAGTCCTGCTATATGCACCAGCTGGGAGTCGTCTAGAGAAAGACCTATTAAAGACAAAGCCTTAACATCCTTTTTACGCAAAAGGTCTACAGCTTTTCTGTCCTCAGCAGCTTCCTCTGCCTCCTCAGCAGCCTCCTCTTCACACTCCGGGCTACTGATAGGAGCAGCCACCACCTCCCACAGCTCTTGGTGCTTTAATAACAGACTGACCTTCTGGGACCACGTAGCATAGTTAGTCCCGTTCAGCTTAGTAATGCTGAGCCCAGAGAAGGAAACAACATTTGCAGCTTCCATCTCTGCTACTTATCACTGGACACCTGGGCAACTTGGCAGTCTGCCTCTGTCTCTTCCAAAACACTGTGTTGCCTCCTCTGTCTTCAGAACAGCAGCACCTCTAGAAACACTGGGAGCTCTGGGAGCTCTGGGCCCAGAACCAATGTTAGAGTATTTTGCACGCAGCAGAAGAGCTGAAGGAGAGGGACAGGCAAAACACAGGAATTAATAGACAAGAGAAACAGCTGTATTCAATGGTAGATATATTTACCAGGAATAGTATCCAATATTCAGAGTCGTTGCCAGGCCAAGGTCATACACAGTAATCAGTACACACTTCAGTAGATAACAGTATACAGCAGTAAGTATACACAGCACGATCCAAGCACAGTAGCATAGGATCCAACACCAGCAGTGATCGCTGCCACCCAGATAGCGGGCCTCACAGAACCCACAATCCTTACAGGCAGACTGAGCAAGCTCACTGAGCTTCCCTAAGTACACATACCAATCATCAGGGTTGCATCAGCTCTGTGAGTCAGCACAAAGCCTAATTACAGGTGAGGTCATCCCACCTTACCTCAGTAACAGGTAACAGCTGGATCATGATGCAGCATGACTCAGCATGACATTGCAGAAACAACATTACTATTACTAAGATGGAGTCAGTCAGCCATTTTAGGACTGAGTTCCTACCGTATATTCGGTAATAGCCGTGCATCTACCGTATATGCGGCTATTCCAAATGCGGTATTCAGGAGTATACGGGGATTCCGAATCCCCCCCCCCCCCCCCGTATACTTCCGAATCCGTGTCAATCCGAATTTTTTTTTTTTTTTTGCACATCCCTAGGTCCTATTGCACTGTTGCTTTCCAGCACTGGGATTCAGATACATTTGCCATGTGCCTAATGGCATACCAGTGAATGGCTGGACAAATAACTTTTAAAATCATTGTAATTGATGGTGTGACATCACTTACAGGAAAACCTGGCTGTGACAACACTCCTCTATAGGAAATGCCAGAAACTCTATGAAAAAATCATATTTTAGTGATTCCTAGCGGGGCATGACATCACTTCCAGTTTTCCTGGTCTCCTTATCTCTGCCCAACCCATTTTTCCTGATGGTTTCCAGGCCCAACCCTAAATTCAGAGGTTTTCTGCCTCTGGGTTCACTGTGGCTAGTAACCATTCATGGACCTTCCATTAATCTAACGTTTTAAAATCTATCTATATTTGTGGCCTTCACTACCTTCCTGGCAGTGAATGCCACAGTTAATTACTCATTGAGTAAAAAAGTATTTCCTTGTTGCTGTCTTGAACCTGTTATGTATTGAACATAAGTTACCCAGCCGCATGGCGATCGCTACTAAAGGTGACCCCCTGGGTCCCCAGATGGAGCTCGCCATTCGCCCCACTCATCAAGATCTGTGGCGGGAAGTTTGACCGGCCAGGATTGGCCTGGTCGGAGGAGGGGGGTTGTTCCGGGTACTGTATATAAGCGGGCCCGGCCCGCGTGTTCCCTCTTTTGTAATGTGCTACTGAATAAACTATGTTGCCTTCAAACCATCTCAGTTCTCAGTACATTACAGTGACAACGAAGGTGGGATTCTAGCTAGCCCATACCAGAGGGGCTTAGCAGATCCGGCCGGAGACGTCGAAGGCAAGCGGTTGCAGACCGACACGCCCACCGCCGCAGCCACCATGGCTAACCAGAGCGGAACCACGGGCCGGCTCAAAGAATTCAACCCTGCTACCCCGGAGAGGTGGGAGAACTACACGGAGCGGGTCGCGTGCTACCTGTGAGCGAACAGGATAATGGAGGACAGCCTGAAGAGGGACGTCCTCCTGAGCGTCTGTGGAGAGGCCACATTCGAGATCGCCAAGGGTCTCTCAGCCCCCGCAAGGATTACGGAGAAGACCTATGAGGAGATTATCAGACTCCTCACCGGGCACTTCTTGCCCCAACCCTCACTCATCACCCGCAGGTTCCTCTTCCACAAGAGGGATCAAGAGGCGGGAGAGTTGGCAGCAGACTACCTGGCAACTGCAGCTATGAAAAGCTGGAATAGACCCTGAGGGACCGTTTCGCGTGGGGCCTGAGTGACGAAAGACTGCAAGAGAAGCTCTTCGTGAGGGAGGAGCTCACCCTCCAGAGCGCCTTCAACGAGGCTGTGACATTCGAGCGGACCATGAAGACCTTCCCCAAAATGAGGGCCGAGGCCGTCTACCAGGAAGAGATGGGCCCCGGCCAACCAGACGAGGAAGAGGCACTCCAGCTGCGCTGCCAGATAGGTACGGGCCCACAAGCACCTCAGCAACCCCGAGTGACCGACAGACCATCCGCCACCAAGTGCGCCAGCTGTGGAGACCAACACGAGAGACAGGACTGCCCCTACCGAAACATGGTCTGCAGGGCCTGCGGCAAAATGGGCCACATCACGAGGGCCTGCAGGGCCAAGAGCAGCTGCCGCCGCCAGACCACCCACCAGGAATCGACCAAGGACCACTCGATCGCTTCAACCTCCATGCAGGTAATGAACTTGCCCAACGACAGACCCAAAAAGGTCAAAGTTTTGGTCAGGATCGAGGGCAGCCCCTACCTGATGGAACTGGACTCGGGTTCCTCCAACTCCATAATTTTGGAGGAATCCTTAAGGAAGCTGTGGCCTGCCTAGACTGTGACCGGCAAGTTTCGTGCTTCGGGACTTTCAAAAAAATCCCGTGGAAATCCTGGGGTGGGCAACGGTGGGGGTGGAGTACAACGGGTTTAGGGATAAACTCGATATCTTGGTGGTTAAAAGGAGCCAGCTCACCACCTTGTTGGGCCTGGCCTGGTTTTGGCCGCTGGGAATAAAGATCGTGGGGGTGCAACAGCTGGGGATGGGGGGGATTCGAAAATGTGTTCCGGGAGTTCCCGGAGGTGTTTGACGGGGCCCTGGGGTGCTACAAGGAGCCTTCCATTTCCTTACCCCTAGATCCCCACGTGCGACCCATAAGGCTGAAGGCCAGGTGGGTTCCATTCGCTCTGAAACCAAAAATTGAGGAGGAGCTGGAACGCCTCACAGCCCAGGGAGTGCTGAAGCCCGTGGCCTACGCCACGTGGGAGACCCCAATAGTAACCCCGGTGAAGCCGAACGGGGAGGTGCGCATATGTGCCGATTACAAGTGCACCATTAACAAGGCGCTACAGGACAACCCCTACCCGGTTCCCATAATCAGCCACGTGCTGGCAGAGCTAGCGGGGTCCAAAATCTTTGGTAAACTTGACCTGGCCCAGGCATACCAGCAGCTGCTGGTGGACGCCGCCAAGGCAGAAGCGCAAACCATAGTAACCCACAGGGGGGCGTTTAAGGTGTGGCGGTTGCAGTTCGGGGTGAGCGTGGCTCCGGGGGTGTTTCAGAGCCTGATGGATTCTCTCCTCAAAGGGATTCCCGAGGTGCAACCATTTTTCGACGATGTTTTGATTGCCGCACCAGACGTGGAGGAATTTAGCAACCGGCTGCGAAAAGTCCTCCGCCATTTCCAAGAGACCGGTTTGAAAGTCAAGCATGAAAAGTGTTCCCTGGGGGTACCGAGGGTGGAGTTTTGGGGGTTTGCAGTGGATGCTGCGGGAATCCACCCGGCGCCGGACAAAACCTGGGCCATAGTGGAAGCCCCCACCCCCAAGAGCAAGGCGGAGCTACAAAGTTTCTTGGGGTTATTAAATTTCTATCATTCATTCTTACCCCACAAAGCCGCCCTAGCTGAACCCCTCCACAGACTCCTAGACAAAAATGTCCCATGGGTCTGGGGAAAGAAACAGGATGCAGCGTTCCAAGCAGTCAAAGGGCTGCTCGTATCCAACAATGTGCTCCACCATTTTGATGAGAGCCTACCGGTGATCTTGGCATGTGATGCGTCACCGTACGGGGTGGGCGCGGTCCTGGGTCACCAACTCCCGGATGGGAGGGAGGTTCCGGTAGCCTACTACTCGAGGACCCTGACTCTGGCGGAGCGGAATTATGCCCAAATAGACAAGGAGGCCCTAGCAATCGTGGCAGGGGTGCATAAGTTTAATGATTACCTGTACGGGAGACATTTCACCATAGCCACAGACCGCTCCTAGGCCTCCTCGCCCCGGACCGCCAAATGCCCCAGATCCTTTCCCAACGTGTTTTGTGGTGGAACCAGTTCCTACACATATGCCCTGGTCCACCGGCCGGGCAAGGCAATGGGACATGCAGACGCTCTCAGTCGCCTACCGCTGCCCTCCACAGACCCCAACACGGCCCCAGCCCACCATGTGATGCTCATCGAAACGGAGAGACCCCTACACGCAGCAGAGGTAGCGAAAGCCACAGGGAGGGACAAAGTACTCACACGGGTCCTCGACTGGGTGGTGAGGGGCTGGCCAGAGGGAAAACAGGGCGATAAGTTCAGGGCATACACCACACGCAAGGAAGAACTATCAGCACACAAGGGATGTCTGTTATGGGGGAGCAAGGTGGTGGTGCCCCCCCCGCTGCAGAAACAAGTGCTGGGGGCCCTTCATGAAACACATCCAGGAATTGTACGAATGAAGGCCTTAGCCCGCAGTTATGTATGGTGGCCGGGGATGGACGAGGAAATAGAGGGGTGGGTCCGGAGGTGAAAAACGTGCCAGGAGTTCCGACCTGAACCGCCCATCGCCCCTGCGCAACCGTCCTGCAGAGGCCACGGCCCCGGCGACCACCCCAACTCCACCAGTCATCCCAAGGCGGTCTACCCGGGAGCGCATGGCCCCCGCATACTTGCGGGACTATGTGTCCTGAGCTAGGGGGGAGAAGTGTTATGTATTGAACATAAGTTACCCGGCCGCATGGCGATCGCTACTAAAGGTGACCCCCTGGGTCCCCGGATGGAGCTCGCCATTCGCCCCGCTCATCAAGATCTGTGGCGGGAAGTTTGACCGACCAGGATTGGCCTGGTCGGAGGAGGGGGGTTGTTCCGGGTACTGTATATAAGCGGGGCCCGGCCCGCGTGTTCCCTCTTTTGTAATGTGCTACTGAATAAACTATGCTGCCTTCAAACCATCTCGGTTCTCAGTACATTACAGAACCTATTTCCCAAATACTTCATTGGGTTTCCCAGAGTTACTTCCTTCCATTGTGTGAACTGTTCATTTATTCCTACTTTCTGCATCCTGCCATTTAACTAAGTTTCAATCCATGAAAAAATCAGTCCTCTTATCCTATGATTGCTAAGCTTACTCAGGAGTCTTTGATGAGGCTTACCAAAAGCCTTTTGATAGTCAAAGTGTAAGGTGTCCCATATTGCCATTATCCTTGTGCTTGTTAACTCTCACAAAGACTCCAAGAAGTTGTTGTGGCAGGACTTCCCTTTGCAGAAGCTATGCTGATTTAGCTTTAGCAGAAAGAGGAACTACACCCCAAATTAGCTGGTTTGTTTAGGCAGCAAATGACTGATAAATATTATAAATGAATCTAAGCAGCCAAGATGAGATACACAGATGTACCCACAGCATTCAGCTCTGTGGCTCTTACCAAAACTACCCAGTTTGTTAGCCTTTAAGGTGCTACTTGACTCTTGCTCTTTTCTATGCATTCAGTAGACAAACCAATGTGCAAAAGAGCAAACAGTTTCTTCAGTTAGTAGCTATTCTATACACCCCAATTAAGTTAGCCATTAGATGCCACATTGTCCCAAAGAGAAAGGGTGTCAAGTTTTCTGGGTCCTTTTACATGAGATAATAGATATGATGTTGTTCAATATTCTAGCAATATTATATTTCCATGATTGTTCTATGAAACTTTTAAATATTGTTCATTATTATAAAAACTTGGGGCTAGCCTCTGAACACAAGTGACAGAAATTCATAAGAATGCAACTGGCTTGATCACATCATTATGCATTTCTCCTGAACAAGGTTTCTTGTAATTTCTGCTTAGATTTTAAAAAAGAACATCACATAGTGGAAAAAAAAACTGGCATAGCAAGGAATTTCTGGAGACTTTGAGAAAAGGTCAATGCAAGTGAAGTGGAACAAAAATATAGCCAAGCAACAGGAGAAAGCTTAAAGCTATTCAATTTTGATAAGTTTGTATGTATAGAATAGTATGGTATGATGGTATAGAACAGCTACAGCCTCAAAGACTTACTAGTAAAATGTAACGTATGAAAGAACAAAGAGCACACTGGTGAAATTCTGGTGCCATAACAAATTGGGATTTGTCAAAAGTGTTTTGTGACTCTACACGCACTAGTTGTTTCTGTAGAACAGTCCATAACTGGCAGGGGAGTGTAGGTATTGTTATGAAGCTCACTCAGGCAATAAATGCTTCAAAAGGAAACTGACTTGCTTTAAATCAAACATGGCAAGATGTTTACTGTGTTGTAGATCAGTTACATGGGACATTATGTATATAAGCTTTAGGCACCACATTTCAGATGTGACTATTTCCCTTTACTGAAAGAAAAATCTACATTTGGAATGATCTAGAAAGCATCCATAGCTGAGGAAAATTTCTTGAGGCAAATGTCAAAGTTGTTAACTGGCCACTACATAGTAACTAGCATCTGCTATTTTTTTAACTTTTTCAACAACTTTATTTAAAATTATCATAAAAGTACAATTTACAATATAATCAATTGCCATCAAGACTAGTGTCTTACAATTATAGTAATCTTGTTTTTGTATAGGGCATTTCTTGGAAAAAGTTCTTGAGTCAAGTAAGAGATTATAGGGAACCATTGCTCTATTATAGTTTTTTCATAGGTTTGTGAAGATACATTCAAATCACAATATGCTATTTTTGTAAGAATGAAATAGTCCCAGATCCTTATTTTCCAATTCTCAGTTGCAGGCATCTTGCTGTATTTCCACTTATTACCTAACATAGCTATAGACAGTAGAAGTCATTTCTCTCTTGTTTGAGGCTGATTCTGAGGGTTTTCAGTTATCTAATAGAATTGCCTTAGGATTGAAAGGCATCTTTATGTGTAGTATAGAGTTGACTATTGTGGTAATTTTAGCCAATATTGTTGAACCACTGGACATGACCATCAGAAATTTATGTAGGTAACTTTTTTTGAGCAGGAATGCACAGGAACATAGTTCCAGCTGGCTTGGTGTCAGGGGGAGTGGCCTAATATGCCATTGAGTTCGTGCTGGTTTTTTTCTACAAAGAAAAAAGTCCTATAAAGGTAGCTATTTGGCCATACTGTTTTGTACAGTATGGTGCACAGGCTGGGTTGAAACGATGTTTCATTGAAAAAGTTAAATACCATCAAATTAATAGGTTCATAAACTGCAGTTTAACAGTGAGTATCTGACAAATAACTAGGCGATGTCCAAATATTAGTCCAATATGCATTGGAAATATGTTTTCCCAGATCCGATTATTTTGATAAAGCCTTAAATGGCATCTGCTGTTATAATAGGTCCGGGGGTGGGGAGGCAGGTTGTATTAACATTTCCAAAACAATTTTCTCCAATGATCTAGGTCCTGTTGAAAGTTAGGCTTGAAAAAGTTAGGCAGCAAGATTTTGGATGCCTTGCAATAGTGTGTCATACACTTTCAATGCACTTTGCAACTGGCTTTTACTGTGTGAAATGGCAAAATCCACTTACAAATTATCACTGAAGTGAATTGAAACTGCATTATTTAGCATGTGTGAAATTCTGGTGCCATTCTGGTTATACTGGCCTGGGGGGGCGGGTGGCTACCGGCTTGGCCAGGGATGGGTGCAGAGGGGCCCCCCAGGGCACAATTTTTTTAATGTCTGTGCCAAGATTACTGTGAAGGTGGACCCTAAGTCTATTTTCATTGTGCAAAAGCGCCCTCTATTCGCACAGAAGCCCTAAGTTTGGGGGGGGGGCAGGCATCAAGAGTTAGCATACCTGGCCATCTGCAGTGGTGAGGGAGTGCAGCTCCTTGATGGTGGTGACCTCATGGCATCAGCCATTTTATTGTCAGGTGGCTCCCCCAATGAGTTGCAGGTAGACTTGGACTGGCAAACTCTTGCCAGATGGCACGTCTTTCTGTACTGGTGGCAAATGGCATCCTGGAATTTGCAGGAGCTGCATTCATATGACTCCCCACAGCTGGCACATTCTCAGGTAGGCACACCCTCTGTCGCATGTGGTGGCTGGCGCTTTGGGGCCCTATGGTGTAGCTTGAGAGCATCATCACCCTTCAGAAGCGGATGAGGTGGTGGTCTGGCGTGTGAAGGCCATGAGTCGCTTCCCCTGGGACTTCTCATAAGCCGAAATCTCCTTGATTGACTTTGTTAGATCAGTGTCATCTTGCCCATGAGCTTCCACCTCAGCTTTTCATCTCCTAGGCTGTCCCGCCCAGCCCGGGCAGGGACTGCGCGGAGGAGACCCCCCGGCACCTGCCAGCCGCTCCAAGCCCCCGGCATCGCCCCAAGAGCCCCCCCCACCTCTCCAAGCCCCTGTGGAGGCCCCACCCCTCACCTCGACTGACGGGGCGAAAGCAGCCACCCGAGCGACGCCTCCCAGACGGCGAGCCCGGCTTCGAGTCCGTGAGGTCTGGCCGGGGCAAGACGCCGGAGAGCAAGAGGGAGAGCCATTCAGCTCGTCGCAGCACGAGACGCTCCCTTGCAGCACGCCGCTGAGGGCTGGGACGCCTGAGGCACGCCCAGTCAGCCCGGCCCCGACGCACCTCTCCTGGGCGTCTGGGGCTTTGAAGGGGGGAGGAGCCAGAGAGGGGCAGGTCCTGGGAGGGGGGAGGATGGGTCGGGAAGCATAAAAGGAGGGAGGGAGGAGGTCGCTGAGGAGAGCTGGCTGATGCGCAAAGAGGCTGCCTCGCGAGAGAGAGGGACAGGAGCCATAGCACAGCCAGGAGGGAACGGGGGCCTGCGGTGAAGTAACCCAGTGCCCACCCCCCTGTTTCTGAGACCTCCGGGGAACGCCCCAGAGTGCCCGGGTGGGGCAACGGCGACGCCGGGGGACCGGGAGGGGCACCAAAGACCTGACAACGTGGTGGAGGAGGCGGGCACTCTCCCGAGCCTAGGACGACCACGCCCCCATATTCCGGCCCCGCCCGGGTGGCACTCAAGCCGAGTGGCGACCCCAACCATTGAGCCGGAGTCCAGCGAGTCGTCGACGGACGAGTCAAGTGAGGACTCCGTGATACACGTGGGGCGGACCGCCGCCATGGACACTAACCCCGCCCCCGTGGATTTGGCCCAGTTTGGGCAGTGGCTCGCAGACCACCAGGCGCAGCTCCTACGGGAGGTCACCCAGCAGCAGACGGCGGCCCAAGCCACCCTCGTGCGGGATCTTCACCAGGCGCTCCTCGCCCGCCCGGAGCCGGCGGGGCCAACACCATTCGGCGCCGGGAGGAGCCCCTGGCCCCCTCTAACGAAGCTGGGGGCGGAGGACGATGTCGAGGCATACCTGGAAGCGTTTGAGCGAGTGGCTGAGGCCGCTCATTGGCCCAGAGAGCAGTGGGCCTTTATTTTGGGACCCTACCTGACCGGGGAGGCCCAAGCTGCCATGAAGGCCCTGGAGCGGGCTCAGGCGGCGGACTATACAGCGCTCAAGGCAGCCATCCTGGACCGCCTGGAGATCACGCCTGAGGCCCACCGCCAGAAGCTGCGTTCCTGGCTGCCTACGGGGGAGACGCGACCACGCTCAGCAATAGCGACCCTCAAGGATGCCGCCACCCGGTGGCTCAACCCCACCACCAGCGACGGGCGGCGCATCGTGGAGCTGGTGGTAGTGGAGCAGCTGCTGCAGGTGCTGCCGCCGCGTACCCGCCATTGGGTGGCCTGCTGGAAGCCAACCCGTCTCAGCGAGGTCCAGGAGCTGTGGGAGAACTTTCAGGCCGCCGACCACCGCGGCCTGCCCTTCCGCGCAGAGGGCGGCAAGCCAGGGAAGGGCTTGCCCCCACCCGGCGGACGGGCCGCCCCAGGAGCGGCACCCGGGAGGGCGCCCGGGGCCGGAGACCGGGGGGGGCCGGGCGCGGACGCCGCCGGCCCGTGCCACGCCGGGGTGGTGGAGGCCCGGAGCACGCCCGGCGCTACCCGGACTTGGTCTACGCCCCGGAGGCCGCGAGGGGGAGAAGGAGGGGCACCCGCCGCCGGAGGCCCGCCGTCCAGCAGGAGACATAGGGCCCTGCTTCACCTGTGGCCAGTGGGGCCATCTCAAACGCGAGTGCCCCCTGATGGAGTGCGACGTGAGCTGGGAAGAGTCCTGGCAGACGGCTGAGGCGGGGGCTCGCCCCCCCCCGGACGATCCCGGTGTCCTTGGGAGGGCGGCAACTGCAGGCCATGGTCGACAACGGCAGCTCGCTGTCTATGATACGAGCCCACTTGGTGCCCGCCCCGCTGCCTGTCATCCGCACCGCCGCCATCCGGTGCGTCCATGGGCACATCGAAAGAAGCCCGGTGGTGTCCATCCCACTGAAATACTTAGGCCGCTACTGGAGCGTGCCGGTCGCCAAAGTAAGCAGCCTGCCCTACCCAATACTGCTCGGGCGGGACGCTCCGCGTTTTGGCGACGTAGTGGAAGCAGCCAACCCCGGCCGACCAGGCCAGCCTGCCGGGGCCGGTTATGATGACGCCGCCCCCGCTGGAGAGACAGAGGACAGCGACCCCGGGGAGGGCCCGTCCAACGCAGAACGTCCCGTGGCGGGTGGCCGAGAGGCGTGGCCGGCGGACCCGCAGTTCGTGGAGGCTCAGGCCGAAGACGAAGAATTGGAGGCGCTGCGGCGGCACGAAGCAGTCCGAGACGGGGTGGTTGTAGACGAGCGCCGGAGCCGGCGCCTCCCTCGAATCATCCGGGAAGAGGGCGTGTGGTTCAGAGAGGTAAAAGGGCGGCTGGGCCCCGGGAAGCAGCTGTTGGTCCCTCACAGGTACCGGCCCGAGGTCCTGAAGGGCGCCCACGACCACCAATGGGCGGGCCACCAGGGGGTGAAGAGTACTCTGACCCGGGTGCTAGCCAACTTCTTCTGGCCTTCCGTAGCCCGGGAGGTCCAGGCCTACTGTCGCTCCTGCGGTATCTGCCAACGCCTCGCGTCTAGGGCCGAGCCGCAAGCCCCCCTAGCCCCCTTGCCCATAGTGGGGGTCCCGTTCGAACGAGTGGCTATGGACTTTGTCGGGCCCCTACCCCGCACCCCGCGTGGGGCCCGCTACATCCTGGTCCTCATGGACTACGCCACCCGGTACCCGGAGGCTATCCCCCTGCCCACCATGAAGAGCGCGGGCGTGGCCAGGGCCTTGATGCACTATTTCGCACATGTGGGGTTGCCCCGGGAGATACTCACAGACCGAGGCACACCCTTCACGGCGAGCCTCATGCGGCAGGTGTGCCAGGCGCTGCACATCAAGCAGCTCTTCACCTCCGTCCACCACCCCCAGACTGACGGGCTGGTGGAGCGGATGAACCAGACCCTGAAGGCCATGCTGAGGAAGACAGCATATGACCACCCCACTGCCTGGGACCTCTATGTGGACCCGCTGGTCTTTGCCATCCGAGAGACGCCCCAGGCATCCCTGGGGTATTCCCCGTTCGAGCTGCTGTACGGGCGGCAACCCCGGGGCATCCTGGGCCTGCTCGGAGAGCAGTGGGTGCAAGGCAGAGCAGTGCCGGGAGAGGCCCCGGAGGAGTACGTCAGGCAGCTGCAGGGACGCCTAGAAGACGTGCGGCGGGAGGCCCGGGAGAACCTCGCACAGGCCCAGGAGGTCCAGAAGAGGCGTTATGACAAGGGCGCTAGGGCCCGCGGGTTCCAGGCGGGAGACGATGTCCTGGTCCACAGGGGAGCGATGGGCCAGAGCCAGGGGGACCCGTGGCGGGGACCCTTCCAAATCACCCGAGTCCTGGGTCCCCTGACGTACGAGGTCCAGTGCGGGCCTCGTGCTCGCCAAAGGAAGACCCTCCATGTGAACAGCCTAAAGGCCTGGGTGCGGCGGGAGGCGCAGCCGGAGCAGGGGCTCGTGGCCGAAGATCCGGGCGAGCTCCCGGACGGAACCCTACCCTGGACGACCGCGGGGGGCGCCGGGGGAGGCCCGGTGTTGGACGCCGCTCTCACCCCCAGCCAGCGACAGGAGCTGCAGAAGGTCCTGGCCGAGTGCCCGACGGTATTCTCCGACCAGCCGGGCCTGACCACCCTGGTCAAGCACCGGGTAGTAACCCCTGCAGGCCAGGTGGCACGCGCCCGGTGGAGGCCCGTCCCACAGAAGCGCTGGGACGTGATCGCCCGGGAGGTAAGGGAGATGCTGCGCCTCGATGTCATCGAACCATCACAGAGTGAGTGGCGCAGCCCGGTGGTCCTGGTGCCAAAGCCCGACGGCAGCGTGCGCTTCTGTGTGGACTATCGGGAAGTGAACAAACTGGCCAAATTCGATGCCTACCCGATGCCGCGGGCCGATATCCTAATCGACCAGCTGGGGGAGGCCCGGTACCTCTCCGCCCTGGACCTCACCAAGGGCTATTGGCAGGTGCCCATGCACCCGGCCGACAGAGAAAAGACCGCTTTCGCCACCCCACAAGGCTTGTTCCAATTCAAGCGCATGCCCTTTGGCTTGAATGGGGCTGCAGCCACATTCCAGCGGCTGGTGGACAAGGCCCTAGCCCAATGCGAGGGTTTCGCTCAGGCCTATATCGACGACATCGTGGTGTGCAGTCCCACCTGGGAGGCCCACCTGCTCCACCTCCGCCAGGTACTCCACGCCCTGCAGGCCGCCGGGCTCCACGCTAACCCGCGGAAAAGCCGCCTCGGCTTCCAGGAGCTAAAATATCTAGGGTTCCTGGTAGGGAAAGGCCAACTCCGACCCCTGCCCGAGAAGGTCGTCACCCTGGAGCAGCAGCCCCGCCCGCGCACCAAGAAGCAGCTACGGCGCTTCTTGGGATTCGCGGGCTATTACAGCAAATTTATCCCCAACTTTGCGGCAGTGGCCACCCCGTTGACGGACTGCCTGCGGAAGGCGTGCCCGAACGTCCTCCAGTGGGGGCCAGCCCAAGACGCAGCGTTTGAGGCACTGCGTACGAGCCTCTCCCGAGACCCCGTGCTGAGAAACCCGGACTTCTCCCAGCCCTTTGTGTTGCACACAGATGCTTCGGGGACCGGTATCGGGGCAGCCCTGCTCCAGGGGGGCCCTGGGGACGAACGCCCGGTCCTATTCGTCAGCCACAAGCTCCTGCCCGCCGAGCGGGCGTACTCCACCGTAGAAAAGGAGGCCCTGGCGGTCAAGTGGGCCGTCGGGGCATTGAAATTCTACCTCACCAACAACCCTTTCCGGTTGGTGGTGGACCACGCCCCCCTGCTGTGGATGTCGAGGATGAAGGACTCCAATGACCGAGTCCTTCGCTGGTATATGTCTCTTCTCCCCTTTTCTTTCACAGTGCACCATCAAGCCGGGGCCGACCACCGCGTGGCCGACTACCTCTCCCGGGTCTTCGAGGAGGAAGCGGAGAAGCAAGGGACACGGGGGGGGGGTGTCCCGCCCAGCCCGGGCAGGGACTGCAAGGAGGAGACCCCCCGGCGCCTGCCAGCCGCTCCAAGCCCCCGGCATCGCCCCAAGAGCCCCCCCCACCTCTCCAAGCCCCTGTGGAGGCCCCACCCCTCACCTCGACTGACGGGGCGAAAGCAGCCACCCGAGCGACGCCTCCCAGACGGCGAGCCCGGCTTCGAGTCCGTGAGGTCTGGCCGGGGCAAGACGCCGGAGAGCAAGAGGGAGAGCCATTCAGCTCGTCGCAGCATGAGACGCTCCCTTGCAGCACGCCGCTGAGGGCTGGGACGCCTGAGGCACGCCCAGTCAGCCCGGCCCCGACGCACCTCTCCTGGGCGTCTGGGGCTTTGAAGGGGGGAGGAGCCAGAGAGGGGCAGGTCCTGGGAGGGGGGAGGATGGGTCGGGAAGCATAAAAGGAGGGAGGGAGGAGGTCGCTGAGGAGAGCTGGCTGATGCGCAAAGAGGCTGCCTCGCGAGAGAGAGGGACAGGAGCCATAGCACAGCCAGGAGGGAACGGGGGCCTGCGGTGAAGTAACCCAGTGCCCACCCCCCTGTTTCTGAGACCTCCGGGGAACGCCCCAGAGTGCCCGGGTGGGGCAACGGCGACGCCGGGGGACCGGGAGGGGCACCAAAGACCTGACATAGGCCAAAGACAAAACGGTGCTGCAGAGCCTCATCCAGCTGGGGAAAGTTGCATCTGAGTGCCAACTTATGCAGGGCCACTGGTTGTGCTCAAAAAAGTCAAAGCGGCAGGCCAGTATCATGGATTGTGGTGCAAAATGGGTGGTGAGCAACACGGTGATTTGGTCAAAGGATGCATTCTTGAGCATGGTGGGCACCAGGAGGCCCTGGGTGAGCTCCAAGGTAGCGATCCCAAAGGAGCTGAGCAGCAGCAACTTCTGCTTGGGCTCCTTGATCTCGTGGTACTCAGTGTAGTATTCCAGACATTCCAACCAGGTCTCCCATAGCTCAGGGTGGGCAGCGTTGAACTCAGGTATCGTTTCTTGTATGGCAGCCATGTCATCAGTGATGGAGGTGCGATGCGCAGAGCTGGATGTGGAGGCAGTGATGCATGGTGCAGTGCCGGTTGCTGGGCTTGCTCACCAGGATCCCATCCTCATCGCCGCTATAATATAGTGGGTTCAAAGAATGGAGGAGGTGAGGAAACAGTGATTCAAGCAAAGCTCTTTTATTAAGAACAGCATGGCTGTTGTGTCCTAGGTTCAAATGGAGAACTGTTACTTTCGGAGGGAACTGTTACTTTTGGAGGGAAGCTGAACAAGCCAAGCTTGTACTCCACACCAGGGTTCCAGAGAAGGCCTAAGCGTGCCCAATCAGGGGAAGGATTGAAACATATGTAGCCAATCAACATCTAGGCTCATACTGTACCCTGATAGGCCCTTAGGCCTCTGTAAATAGCCAATCCATGTACATAGTTAAGGTCCAATCAGAAGGGGGCAAGAATTGTATAAAGGAGCAGGAGGTTTGAATAGAGCTCAGTCTGTGTTGTGTTCCTGAAGTAAAGCTTGCTGAAATCACTCTCCGACTCTGGTCTCTTACTGCGTCGACCCCAGTACTTTACAATGGCAAAGACTGAACTCAAAGACTGGAGAACTGGGCCAAAGGGGCCAACTATATACACTTCAGAGTTCCTGTGCCAACACCTTATTGGACCATTCAACCAGCAGGGCTCGTGATTGGAGCAAGGCAGCAGGGATTTGAATCCTACTGCCCATTGTTCCCAAGTCCCCTAGCTCAGTCCTACAGGCTCCACTGAGCAGGAACATTTTTTAATATACACAATTTAGATCACATACACAACAGCTTTGATTGCAGTATGGAGACAAAATGAGAAGAAACAGAGGCAGATAATTTTTTGTCTAAACCCATTTATTCCCTGCTCCTAAAAAACCCAGTACATGCCTGGTACTTTTGGAGGTAGGAAACGCAAAGAACTTTGCTCATATGCTCTGCAAGACAGGATGCTGCTTAGGTAGTTTGTCAAAGAGCCAGAGGTTGATGTCCCTTCCTACCCACCCCCCCACACTGCTGCACACATCTAATTGTAATGGATCAGTTTTGTTTCCACTTTTAAGGCAAAAAGGCATCGGTTAGGACAGGGGGCCCTTTTTATGTGTGTGAGAAAGAGAGCAAGGGGAAGGAGAGAGAGGAGTTTAATATCTTCAGTTATTTCTATTTAATAATATATCAGAAAGCTGGTGATGATAATAGATTGCTCATTGCTGCTGCTTCATCAAAATAATCTTTGCTTGGACCTTGGTTGTCTCTTGTTCAATTTAAGCCATTTTGTGCCATTTTCTTTATGCTGAATTTTCATCCAGTAACATAAACACTTTATACACTTATATACAGCACAAATGAAGCAAATGAATGATTAGTCTGAGCAATGAAAATGGGTGGAACTACACCTTTCACAGTGACAAGATATGGAAACAAAAATGAGTGGAAAAGAGCATATTTCTCCATCCCTAAATGAAAAGCATTAGAGAATGGTCTTTCATTCATTAAAATAAATGACCTTTTCTACCAGGGCTTGTGTTAAATGGCAGCCAGCTACACTCCGGAAAACAATTATATCTGGCTGTACCATTGTTCATATGCTCATGAAGTCTTTGGGGTCTTTAATCCAACCTGGTATGGAGTTTGACCTATACGTTGGAGAAAAGCCAGAATTATATCTGCCTTTCCATTTTTTAAAAAAGCTGAGGAGGGCATAATGGTATCTACAGGATGAATGTCATTTGCGTGATAAATTATTAAAATAGCTATTTCATGAAGATATTTTACTGAAGAAATTACTATTTGTTTTATTCGACTTGATTTATACCTAAAATAATTTGAAAGCATAGTGAAAAACACACAAGGGATATCAGTTGACCTATTCCTGTGTTCCTTTCCAAATGCCTCTCTTTTTGTTGTTGTTGAATAACAGCAATATTTGTTGAGTACTTTGACATTTTCTTCCTGGAATATGACCAAATCTAGAATTCCATCAACAAATGAAGTATACTGTTTTGCCCTAGGAGTTAATCCCATATGCTATGCTGTTCTTTGTAGAAATATTCATCAGATTTATTTTGTTGTTTAATTTCTAGCCCATCCTTCCCACACAGCATACTCAGGATGGTTTACAACACTCTTCAAACATACAAAAACTTAAAATATAGCACAATCCTTAAAATCTATCAGTTACTAAACAATTCTAATAATGGAACAGTGGCTATACGCAATACATTTTTGACTGACTTTTTGATTAAGTGGGATCTGCTGCATAATTTAATGAGTCAAAGAAAACTTTTGTTATGTGTAGTCAACAGACAAGGTAAGTGAGGAAAAGCAGTTATAATGAAGTAAAATAAAGCAGCTAAAGCAAAGCAGGGGAGGCCGTTCTAGATTAGGTAACACTGCCACAACCATAGGCCTGGTGGAACATTAATTAAATAGTTAATGGTGTTATTGGTATTACTGGTTTTGATTTTTATCATTTCCCATTTCTAAAAGCTTAAGCCTACAATGGAGTACAGGAGCGGAAACAATTTCCTTCCTAGCTCTATGCCATGAAGCATCTTTCTCAGATACCATCTCATAATCACAACTTTATCCCTCTGACATATTGCCCCACATCATTCACTGCACCATGACAAGAAAGTATGTTTAATGAGGCATTTCATACCAAAATTGCTTGCATAATTAAGAAAAAATTTAGTCATGTGTTCAGCCAATTAACAGAAAATAGGTAAAATCAAAACAGAAAAGACCCCCAGGTTCAGGGTGGAATGATATATTAAGAGTCCCATGGCAGATCCTTTTAACTCTTTTTTTTTCTTGTAATATGGATGATAGGGCTACAAGGTGACAAAAGACAATGCACATGGAAAGACTCTGCCTGTCATGTACCCTGAGGTACTGTACCCTGTTACCCTTTGTTGTATGACATGGCTGTGTGGTATCTGAGTTCTGATTTGACATGAAATCTGAAGTCCCATGCCCTGTCAAGTTCATACATCATGCACAACTCCTTTGGATTTACCACTTTGGATTATTTGCTGTCCAGATGTTTGAGTCCTAGACTAGGTTTTAGCTTATTGCTTTGCCTCCTTGTTCTCCTTCTTGCTTGCTGTTCTTCAATGGAACATGTTGTGTATTGTGTTTGAATATTTAGGAGAAAAATTTCTTCCACCATCTGGATATTATACTGTTTTACTGCTGATGATTTTAGTATTTAGTTATTGTTTTGATTTCTTCTATCAACTGTATACATTCCTGACAGGGCCGGCTTGCACACCAGGCAAACTAGGTGGTTGTCTAGGGTGCTGGAAGAAGGGGGCACAGAATTTGCTTGCCTGCCTTACTCCTCCTACTGCCGCTGCCTGCTCCCTCCCTTACCTTGCACTTCGCCCCCCCTGCCCCCCCAGCATGATCAGAGGAGCGTGCCAAGGCTGGGCCCTACCAGCTTCGATGCGGCTTGTGCAGCACCTAATCCTTTGAAGCGCGTGCAGGAGAAGGCTTCACTTTCCCTCACTTCTGGTTCCAGAAAGGAGGGGGGAGAAGCCTTCTCCCATGTGCACTTCAAAGGATTAGATGGTGCACCAACCGCATCAAAGCCAGTAGGGCCCAGCCTTAATGCGGCATGCTTTGATAGGAGGTTCTGCAGAGGGAGGGAGGGAGGGCCGCCATGGTGGGGGGGGGTGTGGTGGTGGGAGAGGCAGCGGGCACCATGCTCCCTAGATCCATTTCTTTGATTCCATTCCAGTCCGATTTCAGGCTTTGTTATGGGACTGAAATGGCCCTGCTCACCCTCCTGGATAATCTGCATCCATACATATGTAAGTGGAAGCCTGTAAATTCTCCTGGACCTCTCATTACTTTCAAAACCATAATCCACAATATTCTTCTGATATGCCTATTGGGGTTGAGACTGGCAAGCATCATTTTGTGATAGTTTTGCTCCAACCTTAAAGGTAAATTTCAAAGTGTGGTGCTGGTGGACTGCTGCTTGGTCAGTTGCTCTGGTTTGGTCTTAGATATGTCCTTTTTCTTTCACACAAATGGTGCACAATCAATTTAGATTGCTTACAGCAAAGATTGGTAGCTCTTAATCTTTGTTAAGCTTTTGTCTGTTTAAGACCATCATGATTCAAATTGCCAGCTTCATAGATAAATTGCTTATAAGCCCCCTTTCTCTTATAACTTTTCTAATTAATCTGAATGTCATGGGGAATATGGGGCACAAATTCCTGGAAGCAGAATGTTGCAAGTGTGTTTTCCTATTCAATGTCAAACCTGCTGATAATGCCATCTCTGCTAATCCTTAGTCTTCTCATCTGTGCTGCTTTACCTTGTCTTTTCCTTTGATTTATGAGACAGGTGACCCCGGCCTAACCCTGTCAGCTCTAGTTCAGAGGGACTCTCACAAAAGATGGTCCTCTGATCTGACAAATTGATTGGCTGCAAGGAATAGTTTAACTGGAAAAGGATCTCCCTAACAAGTGATAAAGCCTTTTTCCTTCAGAGCTTACAGCAATGGGTATGTGGAAAGAATTAATAACTGCCTTACTGAAGGTGAAACGTTGAGTACCATCCAGAAAAGCAAAGTACAGCGAAAGACAATAAAAGGCTTGCAATTTCTCACCTAATGATAGGTCTGAATACAAAACAACTATATTTTGTTTAAGAGCTGTTAAATGAGGTTAATTGCAAATGATTGTTTTAATTAGGTAACAAATATTAGAGATTCCAAACAGACTCCTTTGAACTATGGTGACTGGGCACTAAAACTGCTAATTACAATTCAGAAAATGGACACAAATTCAATTAAGGGTCAGGTTAGATTTGTCTTTTTATATTAAAAAAGATACCTTAAAGGAATTCTGCCAAGTAACACACAGAAGTCTTTATTAGAACCTAGAGGTGGATGCAATTTAAATGCTAGGCATTCCTCATGGTAATCTATAAGCCATTTTTTTAGTTTTCTTTTTCAAGCTAAGAATATGGGAGAATGTTAGATATATTATCAGATACCTATAGATCTAAATGCTGACAGCATTCACTAGCTTATAAACTTTTATGGTTAGATAAATGGACCGATACGGAATACTCTGATTAAAAAAATGGGTATTGCAAAATACAAACATGAGTAATTTAAGGTAAAAAAAGGCATTCCATGTAATGTTCACTTGATTACCCCCTTCCAAATGCTGATCTGCTTTAATTCTTATTTAATTCTTATTCAAATATTTTCCCCCACAAAGTGCTCGAGACAGCTCTCCTCCACAAAGAGAATTGTGATTTCACTTCTTGTTTTCCCTGGAAGTGACATCACATCACATACAAGTCAGTGCTCCATGTCACTGTTCCCCATCTCTTGCCAGATGCAAACATCAGCTGTCAATCCTATTCCCAACTTCTCTCAACCCTGCATGCCTCCTAAAAAGTCCTCATACTTAAAAATGCCGGATTCCTCGTCTGATGAAGTGTGCTTAAGAGCACACGAAAGCTTACATTCTAAATAAAATCGGGTTGGTCTTAAAGGTGAACTTGACTCCTGCTTTGTTCAACCTAATATTTTATACATACATGGAAGCATCTTAAAAGTCTCTTACATTGTCTCTGTTTGGTGAGTCTAGAACACCTGCAATTTACATTCACATCCTGTTCACCAGTCATCAGGTGGGTTCACACTGTGAAACTGATACAATATTATCCTGTTGCCAAAAAAACCACTTGAGTTCGGTCCATTTCCAGGCTATCAGACAGCCACTGTTGAAGCAGCTTGATCCCAACAGTGGTCTGTGGTTGCCCATTCACACTGCTAGCACAGCTCAACCATGGACCCACTGTGGAAAGGATTGTTTAAAAAAAAAGTCCCTGGGTGTGCAGAGAAGTGAACAAGCACTCCTCAGAGAGGGGTGGGGGTGGGAACCCAACTGTGCAAGAAATAGCTTGGTGTGATCACACACCTCTTCCATTTATGAGTTGCACCTAGGCATTCAGATAGCCACTGATTATGCAACATAGATGCAATTCAAGGGGAAACTACTGGGAAGATCCAGGTGGCTTTTAAATCCAGATAGGAGGCATCTGGAGGTGGAATGAAGATGGGTGAGGCTTGGAGGGCAGATGTGCTTGTGCAATTGTGCACTTTCAATCCTAATGGGTGGTGGGGCTAGGTTGGGTCAAATCTCTTCTATGATACCACCCATCTACGTCTATCTGATTTTTGACAGTATATCAACACATCCATGGCTACATGGCACATTACTTCATTGTATTCCTTCCTGTACAGCACAATAGCCTTTTTGTCCATGTGTGTTCTCATGCAGCTCTACAGTTCTACTATTCTATACACCCCATCCAGTCTTTGCAGTCATATTGCTCCAATCAGTAGGCAGTTAAGTGCACAATGAAATCAGTCAAGAAATCACATAAATCAGTCATAATAAAGTCAATGATTAATATAATCTTACCTTTTGATGTTCAGCTAAGTGGTCCCTGATGATGTTAATGACTGTTAATTAGTTTGAGTTAGCACTGTCATTGTGCATGCGTAGTTTTGCAAACCTATTTAATAAGCATTTGTTGCTATTTGGCACATATTGAGCAGACTGGGTGACCAACACAATCAAACACAGCAAATCCTTGCTTCATCAACCTTTTGGAATTTGTTAAGAAAGTGAACTAGCATGTAGACAATGGTGAAACAGTAAAAATTAAAACCTTAATTAAAAAGGTTTTGACAATATACTTCACCAAAGACTTTTGAGTAAACTTAGACATCATGGGATAAGAGAATGGGTCCTCTTATGGATTAAAAATTGGTTATATGACATGAAGCAAAGAGGAGGAATAGTAAGTAAGTAAGTAAATTTTTATTTATACCCCGCCCTCCCCGCCGAGGCAGGCTCAGGGCGGCTTACAGGACATGATACGGAATCATGATAATAACAGATAAAATCAATAACAGTATAAGTACAAATATAAATTATTATAAAAAGTTTAAACAATACAGTGTTGCTATTTATCTGGCAGCATAATATTTATTCTGGTTACATCTTAAAGGCTTCTTGGAAGAGGGCAGTTTTGCAGGCCCTGCAGAACTGATTGAAGTCCCGCAGGGCCCGCACCTCCTCCAGTAGCTGATTCCACCATTGGGGGGCTTTTATAGAGGAGGCCAGCTCCCTGGTCATTTTAAGTTTGGCCTCCTTAGGCCCAGAATTTCCAAAAGATTTTGTGAACTGGAGCGCAGTGCTCTCTGGGGAACATATGGAGAGAGGCAGTCCCTGAGGTAGGCAGGTCCTCGGCCATATAGGGCTTTATAGGTGATAACCAGCACCTTGTAGCGAACCCGGTATACAATTGGCAGCCAGTGCAGTTCCCGCAGCCTAAGCCACACATGTTTCCACCGAGGTAGTCCCACTAGTAGCCTGGCTGCTGCGTTCTGCACTAGCTGCAGTTTCCACGTTCGGTACAGGGGCAGCCCCATGTAGAGAGCATTACAGTAGTCCAATCTCGAGGTGACCATCGCATGGATCACTGTTGCCAGGTCGCCTCGCTCCAAGAAGGGAGCCAACTGCCTTGCCCATCTAAGATGAAAAAAGGCAGATTTGGCAGTGGCTGCTATCTGGGCCTCCATTGTCAAGGAGGACTCCAGTAGCACTCCCAAGCTCCTGACTTTCTGCACAGGTACCAGTGGCGTCCTGTCAAAAGCTGTGAGGGGAATCCCCCCTTCCGGGGCGCTGCGGCCTAGGCAAAGGACCTCTGTCTTCGCTGGATTCAATTTCAACCTGCTCAGCTTGATCCAGTCAGCAATGGCTTGCAATGCCCGGTCCAGATCTATAGGGGCGTCAGCGGCGCGGCCTCCCATCAATAGATAGAGCTGGGTGTCGTCAGCATACTGGTGACAACCCAGCCCATGTCCCCGGGCAATCTGGGCAAAGGGGCGCATAAAGATGTTAAATAGTATTGGAGAGAGAACCGCCCTCTGAGGCACTCCACAATTAAGTCCCCGACCTGCAAGGAAAGAGGAAAGCCACTTTAAGGCTAACCCCTGAATCCCTGTGTCGGCGAGGCAGCGGGTCAGCAGCTGGTGATCGACCATATCGAACGCCGCCGATAGGTCTAGCAACAGCAATACCGCCACAGCCTCGATCCAGATGTCGCTGGAGATCATCCATGAGGGCAACCAACACCGTCTCTGTCCCATGGCCCAGGCGGAAGCCGGACTGAAAAGGATCTAAAGTGGAAGCGTCATCCAGGAAGCTCTGCAACTGCAACGCCACAGCCCTCTCTATTACTTTGCCCAAAAAGGGCAATTTTGAGACCAGCCGATAATGCGCCAATTCGGCCGGATCTGATGTAACTTTTTTCAAGAGAGGGCAGACCACTGCCTCCTTCAGAGGGGTTGGAAAGAAACCCTCTGAAAGAGATCTATTTATGATGTCCCGTATAGGACGGCAGGGGTCCAGATCGCAGGTTGTTGGGCGTGCAGCCGAGAGGATTCTGTCAACTTCCTCCAAGCTGAGGGGGTTGAAACGATCCAGGATCAAACCAGAAGGTCCACTTACTGTATCCAACTTGGCGGGGCAGTCGCGGCGGAGCTATTGGACTTTGTCTGCAAAAAATTTCAACTCACAGCCTATTTCCAATTCCTTAACATTTGGCTTGCCTTGCGGCAGTGTAGTTAAAGTCCGAATTGTTCTAAATAATTGTGCCGGGCGCGAATTTGCAGACGCAATCTTAGCCGCAAATTATGTCTTCTTTGCGGCCTTGACTGCCATCTCATAGGACCTCATACATTCTCTATAAGATGCTCTAGTTGCTTCGTTGCGAGTACGCCGCCATTGCCTCTCTAGCCGTCTGAGGCCCTGTTTCAGCTGGCGCAATTCCGGGGTATACCACGGAGCCAGCCTAGTCCGAGGTAGCAGAGGGTGCCGAGATGTGATCTCATCGATGGCCATAGAGAGCCGGCTATTCCAAGACTCAATAAGGCCATCGAGGGAATCACCAGAGGGCCAGGAATCCCGGAGAGCCATCTGGAACCGTTCCGGGTCCATTTGGCTCTGCGGGCGAGCCATAATACGCTCGTTGTCGCCTAAGCAGGTTTGGGGCGGCATGTCCATACGAGCCCTGAGAGCAAGGTGGTCTGACCATGGCACTACTTCTGTAGTTATATCATCCACCATAACCCCAGCTGCAAAGATCAGGTCTAACATGTGACCAGCCTGGTGGATGGGGGTTGTGACAAATTGAGAGAGTCCCAGTGTTGCCATGGATGGCACTAGGTCCATCGCCGGCTTAGAGGTCGGGTCGTCCGCATGGACATTGAAGTCACCCAGGATCATCACCCAGGTCTCGGTCACGCAAGCCAGGTCCACGTCCTGCTCAAGTAAAAACTCTCAGAGGATGGAGGTCTTGTTATTAATGGACCTGGCATTACATAACACCAATGACGGAGGTGGGTTATTTAATCTGGCCCTACTACCTGTCACCCTTGGGATGGGACACAGACTGGAAGGTGACTGAGCTCTAATTGGTTTCTGTCCCTTTCCCTTATATCGTTGTCTGTTCCCACCGCCATACCTCCTCCTCCCCATGAGCACTGGAATCCCTGGGCCTGTCATCCCCCGGTGGTGGTGGGTTGTTGTTATCATAGCCACCACTTCTAAAAACCTTTAGCACCACCCTTATGTACTCCCCAATCCGTTTCACACCACTAAACCTAATTCCAAATCAACCCAATTAGACCCACCCCAAATCTTTATATTAATTGGTAAAATACATATTATAAATCAGTGGCAATAATTAATATAATCCCTCCCTAATAACCCTCAATTTATTTGCCAAATAACATATAAAAATCAGACCCAATCAATATAATAATCACAAATCACGAGTTAATTGGCTAAAATTTGCTATAAATAGTCGGTTGTGGATGGATGGAGGTAGGATGTTGAATAAGGAAAGTGCTATAGTGCAAATCAGTGTAGGTCTGTTCTAAGTAGGTGCTGAGTAGATAAAGTGCTTGGGTAAAGCGCTGAGTAAGGTGCTGGGTAGATAAATAAAGTGTGAAGATGGGTGCAGGCATTGGGCTTGTACCATGACATGTTCTACACTGGGGGCAGGGTAGGGTGCAGCATATGACGAGGTCCATGAGTTCTCGGCCAGTACCCCCAGCGCGACCCAGCAGGCCCAGGGAGGTAACCCCCTCCCCGTGCCTCCCAGTCACACCTTAGGGCTCCACAGTGGAGGTTGGCCAGTCCAGTCAGGGACCCTCGATCCACCAGGATGGCTCGTAGCTTCGGAGGCGCCACCGCAGACTTCCCTCCGTCGGTAGCAGCCCCAGTCACCACTTTCAATCGCCCCGGCTGTGCCCCTACTCGGCGCCCACGTTGCCCACTTCGCGTAGCAGCAGAGGTCTCCAGTTGCTCACCCGCCTCTGCTTACTCACTCATCCGGTCTCTTTGTTTGCCTGCTCACCACCGCTCATGTGTGCTGGGTGTGGGCATCTCAGCTACTCCGCACCACTCGGTACTCTCTCCGTGCCGGCTACTCCTCTCGCCAACCGACCTTACCCGGCCAGCGGCGCAGCCCAGCCCAGCATCACAGCTTCCTTCGTGCTCATTCCCTGCTCGCACGCCTGCTCGCACGCCGCTCATGTCTGCTGGATGTGGGCGTGGGCGTCTCAGCTACTCCTCTCGCCGACCGATCTTACCCGGCCAGCGGCGCAGCCCAGCCCGGCGTCTCAGATTCCTCCGTGCTCGTTCCCAGGCCCAACCTTACCCAGCAGATTAACAACAGCTCTGGTAAGCTCCGTGGGACCCTTCGGCACCGTACCAGGCTCTCCTTCTCTGAGATGGAATGTCTTAATAGTTGCACTTGGTGTTTTGAGCCAACTAAGTGCAAACCAAGTTGTTTCTGAGGTGTTTCTAAGACGTTTCATGGGAGCTCTAGCACCCGAGCTGCCACCGTCGCCGCCATCTTTGCTGTTAAAATGGAGGAGGGCGACGAAGATCAATGGGCAGTTCTCACATTGGAGAGAAGTAAGCAGTGGAGTCTTGAGGAATTTTGGGGGTAAATACTGTAGTGGCCAAGTCTGCATATGACACAAAATGATTCAGGATGGTGAAAACCAAGGTTAACTGTGAAGAGCTCCAAGTGTATTCCAACAAACTGGGTGAGTGGATGACAGTGTGGCAGATGAAGTTCTATGTTGGTAAGTGTCAGGTAATGAATGCACATTGAGACAAAAAAAAATATCCCAACTTCAAGTAAAGGCTAACAGGGTCTGAACTTGCTGAGACTGAGAGGGAATTATATCTTGGGGTCGTAGTGAATAGCTCAATTAAAGTGTCAACCCAGTGTGCTGCAGCAGTGAAAAAGGCAAACTCTATGTTAGAAATTAATTAGAAGAGGGACTGAGAATAAGATGGCTGATACTGCAATACCCCCTTTATAGATCTATGGTTCAGCCTCATTTGGAATACTGTGTACAGTTCTGATCACTGCATCTCAAAAAGGACATTGTAGAGCTGGAAAAAGTACAGAAGAGGGCAATTAAGATGATTATGGAGTTGGCGCACCTTCCCTATAAGGAAAGGGTGAAGAATCTGGGACTTTCAGGTTAGAAAAGAGATGACTATGTGGGGACATAGAGGTTTATAAAATTATACATGAGCTGGGTAGAGTTGACAATGATATTTTTTCTCCCTTTCCCAAATATTAGAACTTGAGGTCATCCAATGAAGTTGATGGGCAGAAGGTTCAGGATGGACAAAAGGAAATACTACTTAACACAGGGAGTAATTAAAATGTGGGATTTGTTGCCACAGGAATAAGCAACTTAGGTAGATTTTTGGCGAGTAAGTCTATAAATGGCTTCTAGCCATTGTGTCTGACGGAAGCCTCCACATTCAGAGGCACTAATCTTCTGAATACCTGAGCCAGGCGGCAACATCAGCGGAAGGTCTCAGCTTTCATTCTCTGCTGTTGGCCATCCAGAGAAATTGATTGGCCAATGGGTGAGACAAGATGCTGAACTACTGGCCTGACCTAGCAGAACTCTACTTATATTTTTAAATTTGACAGTTGAACATATTTAGGGCAACATTTGCAGCATCCCTAGTAGATTTTCCTGCTGGTTGCCATGTAGGGTGACCATAATGTCTGAAGGCCAGCCAGGGACACATTGGGGGGGGGGGGAGGTAGGGGTGCGCACGCACGAAGCGCGTGTGTGCCGCCGGAAACAGGAAGTGACGTCACTTCCGGTGACGTCACTTCCGGTGACGGCATGCCACCACAGGAAAAGGAAGTGACATCACTTCCTGTGACATCATTTCCCCCGCGTCACCTGCCGGAAATGGGAAGTGACATCACTTCCTGTGACATCATTTCCCCCAAATGACATCATTTCCCCCAAATGCCACTGCCGGAAACAGGAAGTGACTTCACAGCACTTCCTGTGACATCCCCAAAAATCCCCCAAATATCACCGCCGGAAACAATTTTGTTCTGAAATCCTGTATATACTTCATCAGTATATGGGATAAGGCACTTTCTCAACTGTGCTGCATAATGCAGCCTATTTATTTTGTCCTGTTTGCTCTGTTGGCTCTATCTGCGCCACCTTCATCACTTTCGGGGTGTGGATCCCCCAGTGGGGTGCTCTCCCGACTCCCTCCGCCGGCTGTTTCTGATAGCCCTGCACCCCCTCTTTCATTTGATATGTGTCCCGTGCGGGTGCCACCCTCCCGCCGGGAGATGCCGCAAAATGAGCCCCCTTGAGGCTTATGGCGGCAGGGCTCGGGGGAAGCGAGCTAGACTGCTGTTCTTTTGAGGGGTTATAGAGTGTTTCGAGCCCGTCCCTGTGGCATCGGTCCCATCATTGTGGGGCCCAGGGGGCCGGCGCAGCGGCACGCCGAAGCAGCCTGTCACTAATAACACAGGTCGAGATGCAGGACAGGAACCCGGAAGTGACCGACAGGCTGCTTCAGCGTGCCGCTGCGCCGGCCCCCTGGGCCCCACAATGATGGGACCGATGCCACAGGGACGGGCTCGAAACACTCTATAACCCCTCAAAAGAACAGCAGTCTAGCTCGCTTCCCCCGAGCCCTGCCACCATAAGCCTCAAGGGGGCTCATTTTGCGGCATCTCCCGGGGGGAGGGTGGCACCCGCACGGGACACATATCAAATGAAAGAGGGGGCGCAGGGCTATCAGAAACAGCCGGCGGAGGGAGTCACAAGACCACCCCACTGGGGGATCCACACCCCGAAAGTGATGAAGGTGGCGCAGACAGAGCCAACAGAGCCAACAAGACAAAATAAATAGGCTGCATTATGCAGCACAGTTGAGAAAGTGCCTTATCCCATATACTGATGAAGTAAATACAGGATCTGAGAACAAAATTGCACCAGAAGACACAAACACAAAGCTCCCTTACACTGAATCAGTGCTTGGGTCCACCAAAGTCAGTATTATCTACTCCAGTCACAAACACAAAGCTCCCTTACATTGAATCAGTGCTTGGGTCCACCAAAGTCAGTATTGTCACATAAGAACATAAGAGAAGCCCTGTTGGATCAGGCCAGTGGCCCATCCAGTCCAACACTCTGCGTCACATAAGAACATAAGAGAAGCCCTGTTGCATCAGGCCAGTGGCCCCTCCAGTCCAACACTCTGTGTAACATAAGAATATAAGAGAAGCCCTGTTGCATCAGGCCAGTGGCCCCTCCAGTCCAACACTCTGTGCCACATAAAAATATAAGAGAAGCCCTGTTGCATCAGACCAATGGCCCCTCCAGTCCAACACTCTGTGCCACATAAAAATATAAGAGAAGCCCTGTTGCATCAGACCAATGGCTCATCCACTCCACCACTCTGGTCACATAAGAACATAAGAGAAGCCCTGTTAGATCAGGCCAGTGGCCCCTCCAGTCCAACACTCTGTGCCACATAAAAATATAAGAGAAGCCCTGTTGCATCAGACCAATGGCTCATCCACTCCACCACTCTGGTCACATAAGAACATAAGAGAAGCCCTGTTAGATCAGGCCAGTGGCCCCTCCAGTCCAACACTCTGTGTCACATAAGAACATAAGAGAAGCCCTGTTGGATCAGGCCAGTGGCCCCTCCAGTCCAACACTCTGTGTCACATAAGAACATAAGGAGGGAAGGGAAGGGAAGAAGGAAGGAAGGAAGGAAGGAAGGAAGGAAGGAAGGAAGGAAGGAAGGAAGGAAGGAAGGAAGGAAGGAAGGAAGGGGGAGGGAGGGAGGGAAGGAAGGAAGGAGGGAGGGAGGGAAGGAAGGAAGGAAGAAAGGAAGGAAAGGAGGAGGGAGGGAAGGAAGGAAGGGAAGGGAGTGAGGGAAGGAAGGGAGGGAAGGAAGAAAGGAAGGAAGGGAGGAGGGAGGGAAGGAAGGAAGGGAAGGGAGTGAGGGAAGGAAGGAAGGAAGGAAGGAAGGAAGGAAGGAAGGAAGGAAGGAAGGAAGGAAGGAAGGAAGGAAGGAAGAAAGGAAGGAAGGAAGGGAGGGAGGAGGGAGGGAAGAAAGAAAGGCCGCCCCCCGCCCCCCCGCTTTCGGCCCCCTTACCTGATTCCAGGGCGGCATCCAGCGGCGGCGGCGGGGAGTCCTGCGGCGGCGGCCTCGCGGCGAGGGAGGGAGGGAGCTGCTGGCGCTGGCCTCTGGAGGCCTCCAGGGACCAGCGCCGGGCCTCTCCGCTACCGGCGCTGGCCTCTGGAGGCCTCCAGGGACCAGCGCCGGCTGCTCCGCGACTTCCCCACGGCCTCCGCTGGTCCCTGGAGGCCCTCCAGGGACGAGCGGAGGCCGCGGGGAGGCCTTCGCTGGCCGGCGCTGGTCCTGGAAGGCCTTCCAGAGGCTCTGGAAGGCCTTCCGGGACCAGCGCCGGGTGCTCCGCGGCTTCCCCGCGGCCTCCGCTGGTCCCTGGAGGCCCTCCAGAGACTCTGGAGGGCCTCCAGGGACCAGCAGAGGCCGCGGGGAAGCCTTCGCTGGCCGGCGCTGGTCCCGGAAGGCCTTCCAGAGCCTCTGGAAGGCCTTCCGGGACCAGCGCCGGGTGCCCCGCGGCCTCCCCGCGGCCTCCGCTGGTCCCTGGAGGCCCTCCAGAGACTCTGGAGGGCCTCCAGGGACCAGCGGAGGCCACGGGGAAGCCTTCGCTGGCCGGCGCTGGTCCCGGAAGGCCTTCCAGAGGCTCTGGAAGGCCTTCCGGGACCAGCGCCGGGTGCCCCGCGGCCTCCCCGCGGCCTCCGCTGGTCCCTGGAGGCCCTCCAGAGACTCTGGAGGGCCTCCAGGGACCAGCGGAGGCCGCGGGGAGCGTTCGCTGGCCGGCGCTGGTCCTGGAAGGCCTTCCAGAGGCTCTGGAAGGCCTTCCGGGACCAGCGCCGGGTGCCCCGCGGCCTCCGCTGGTCCCTGGAGGCCCTCCAGAGACTCTGGAGGGCCTCCAGGGACCAGCGGAGGCCGCGGGGAGGCGTTCGCTGGCCGGCGCTGGTCCCGGAAGGCCTTCCAGAGGCTCTGGAAGGCCTTCCGGGACCAGCGCCGGGTGCCCCGCGGCCTCCCCGCGGCCTCCGCTGGTCCCTGGAGGCCCTCCAGAGACTCTGGAGGGCCTCCAGGGACCAGCGGAGGCCGCGGGGAGGCGTTCGCTGGCCGGCGCTGGTCCCGGAAGGCCTTCCAGAGGCTCTGGAAGGCCTTCCGGGACCAGCGCCGGGTGCCCCGCGGCCTCCCCGCGGCCTCCGCTGGTCCCTGGAGGCCCTCCAGAGTCTCTGGAGGGCTTCCAGCGACCAGCGGAGGCCACGGAGAGGCCTCCACCACTGCCGCCGGGCCCCGCGCGCGGGCGGGGAAGGCGGCGAGTGAGGGAGGGAGCGTCCCTGCGCGTGCGCAGGGGCCCTGCGCAGGCGCAGGGATGCTCCCTCCCTCACTCGCCGCCTTCCCCGCCGGCGCCCACGGCCCACCGGCTCCGGGGCTGCCTAAACCAGGACCTTTAATGGTCCCGGTATAGGCAGCCCGGGAGCCGGGATTGGGTGGCCAGAACCGGGAATGTCCCGGGAGACCGGGACGGTCTGGCCACCCTATTGCTATTCATAGTGGATGTAGAATGTTTTTCTTTCATGAGAAGTTTGCTATTTGTAGCGGATGCAGAATGTTTCTTCTGCATGAGAATTGTTGTAGTGATCTCATGTTTTTCCTCTCCCTTCAAAATACATTTACTTCAGATGTGTTCAGAAGACAATATGTTACCCCAAAGAGATACTGAAAAGTCATTCATTTCTTTATAATGATAAAAGTTACAGTTAATTACAGACCTGGAACAGCATTACCATATTGAACATAATTAATATTGTGAAGCACCAGTCACGAATAAAGTTGATGAGAGATCCAATTGCTGGTAGAAGAATTTAACCAAGCAAAGGCTTTATTTAAAAAGCATTTTCCGGCCATGCATATTACTGTAATGAGCTCTGAGCTCTTTGTGTGCCTGTATTTGAATATTGTTTGGGAATTTAAATTTCTAACTACATTGTTTTTTAACAGTCAGCATAGTCCAAAGTAATATATGAAAAAATATAAAGAAGCAAAATTTGCTTTAGGATTTGAATCTGATCTTGTAAATGAGTTCTAGGGCTGACATGGTACCTTTGTCTGTGCAGTGGCTTATCAGGAAAGGAAAATATTGTATAATGGTTGGAATGTGCCATTATGGCTTGAGTTTCACATTTATATCAGTTAGTAAGCTAAGTGAGTGAGGTTGGGCAGATGGTCCATCTCTCAACATGATCTATATCACAGGGTGTTTGTGTAGAAACATGGAGGAAGTGAGAACTATGTACACTGCCCAGACTTCCTTGGAGTGGTGAGTTAAAAATGTAGTAGGAAAAAAAGAAAAGGCTTGACTGTAAAGGTACAGAGATCTGTCTTCTCCTTTGGCTATGGAAAAGGGAAAGCAACAGCCCTTCCCCAGAAATTCTTGTCATCATGACTTATAATGAAGGTAGAGCATAGGTTCAGTGGTAGAGCATCTACTTTGTACGCAGAAGGCTTCAGTGTCAGTCTTTGGCATCCCTAATTAAAAGACTCAGGTAGCAAGTAGTGTGAAGATACCTGACACCTCAGAAAGATCTTGCTATTTAGAACAGATAATGCTGACCTTCATAGATCAATTAATTTCTAAAGACAGATGTTACCCAGTTTACATTTTGATGATAGATTTGCTAGAAACAGTGAAGTGAAAATAGTAGTAGTAATAGACAAGTTATGTGAATAAAACGTATACATGGCATTATATAAAAAAAAAAACTTCCATATGATGCATTATTCTGTTGGGCAATCTCACTAAAGATCAATTAATGTCAATGAAGTAGTTTGTAGGAAGTCTCAGTGAGTCATAAACTTAGTTTTAATATAATGCTAACATCTTACAGATATCAAAATCCAATTTCTCAGTCTTCCTAAATAGTCTTTATATTTACAAGTGCACTTCTAAGAAATGCTACTTTCCTGTCTTAGTCGTTAGCATTCCCTGACATATTATCTATATATTTGACTAATTAATTATTGAATTATTTGCCCATTTTCTGTGTTTGAAGAAGATTCATTTTATCTATCTCAGGGGTTTAAACAGTACCCATAGCTCTAGTTTCTGAGTACTTACCTAAACAAATTTAACCTTTGTGGGTAAAATATGATAATGTTTCCTGCTAAATGCTGTTCACCAGATGCATAATGCCTCTAAATGGCACTAAAGAAAATTATAGGCACCAAAGTAGTGGAAAATAGATCCCCAAACGTTTCAAAACAGATCCATGTACTCAGTTTTACAGAAAGTTCCTTTCCAAATGATGTTCCATTGCTGCTTTTGCTCTGTCTATATCATCATTGATTGATTCATTTCCTTGAATTCATTTCCCTGCAACAGAAGGATAATTCAACAATGACATTCCCATTGAAATTTAGCTCTGCCGCTAGGTAAACTAGGCAATTTCCTAGGGTGCTGCCTTCTGAGGGTGCCAAATTGGGAGACCCCATGTGACTCAGTGAGATTATCAGTGCAAGGGGGCACCAGCAGTAAGCCTTGCCTAGGGTGCCAGGCAGACTAGGGCCGGCCCTCTGTACTATATACATACATAGTGCCTTTTATCTAAGATGTTTTGAAGACACTACATATAAAAATAGTTCCAGAAGTGATGATTAGAGAAGAGAAGAGGTTCAGGACTGGCTTGCTCCTAAATTCACTGCACTGCTTACTCCCAACTCCAAATCATTAATGAACAAGTTAAAAAGCATGGGACCCAGTACTGAGCCCTGCGGCACCCCACTGCTTATCATCCTCCACTGTGAAAATTGCCCATTTATACTCACTTTCTGTTTCCTATTAATTAGCCAATTTTTTATCCACAAGAGGACTTGTCCTTTTACCCCATGACTCTTGAACTTACTAAGGAGCCTTTGATGAGGAACCTTATCAAAAGCTTTCTGGAAGTCAAGATAAACAACATTTATTGGATCCCCTTTGTCCACATGCTTGTTCACCCCCTCAGAGAACTCTAACAGGGCCAACCCATCCATTAGGTAAACTAGGCATTGGCCTAGGGCACCGGCAGGGTGGGGGTGGCAAATTAGGCACTCTCCCCTCCCCATACCCTAGGCAAATCCCTCTGCCTAAGGGCTGGGCTTCCCAGCCTCCTCCCTCTCCCTTTCCCATGCCATTTCAATGCCTAGGAAGGGGCAGTGGACCGCTGTGGCTTCCCAGGTGATTTACAGCCTCCCTGCCAATCAGCTGATCAGCAGGTAAAATAGCACTGGAGGCTCATGGCTCCTATGCTGGCCCTCCAGCATGATCAGTATCAGTGCGGGGTGAGGGTCGGCTGGGGCAGCAGCTGGAAGGAAAGCTGCTGAAAGAGCAGCCACGGCCACTGCCACCACTACCTTCTCTCCCCTTCCTTCCTTTTTGGATCATGGGAAGGAAGGGGGGAAGAGGCAGTGGTGGCAGTGGCCATGACCACTCTTTCGGCAGCATTCCTTCCCGCTGCTGCTGCCCAGCTGGCCCTCACCCCCACACTGATATTGATCACGGTGGAAGGCCAGCATAGGAGCCATAAGCCTCTGGCACAATTTTACCTGCCAATCCACTGATCTGCAGAGGGAGGACTTTAAATCTCCCGAGAAACTGCAGTGCTCCACTGTCCCTTCTCAGGCATTGAAATGGCATGGGGAAGGGAGGGTGGAGGTGGCTGGGGAGTGGGGAAAGACCCTCGCAGGCTGTAGGCTGCAACCCTCAAGCAGGGTGGGGCATGGCTCCACAGAGGGGAGAGCAGTGCCACAGAGGGGGGGTGGCGGTAGGTAAGTCTGCCTGGGGTGCCATGCGCCCTAGGGCTGGCCCTTAGTAGAGAGCATGGTCAGAGAAGAGGTTCAAGACTGACTTGCTCCTAATATAAATATAAACTCTTATGTGGTATTGAGAGGTAAGTTCTTCATAATAATCACCAATTTTATCCACTTCCATTCAGCTTTGTGTTGTATCTCATTCAGGGCCAGCACATGGGAGTAAGCAGGGTAGGCGGTGGCCTCCAAAGAGCGTAGTTTCTCAGCAGCGCCTGGCCACTTTTGGGTTGAAAGCGGCCAAGGGGTGCCTTTCCATGAAGGTGCCGCTCAGCCGTTTTCAACACGAAAGTGGCCGGGCACCTTTAAAATACCGTGCACTCCAAAGAGTGTGGTGTTTTAAAAGTGGCCATCTGCTTTTGGGTTGAAAGTGGCTGAGCAGCGCCTTCATGGAAAGGCGCTCCTTGGCCGCTTTAAACCCAAAACCGGCCGAGCACCTTAAAACACCGCATTCTCCAAAGAGCTTGGTGTTTTAAAGGCAGCCGGCTGCCTTTGGGCTGAAAGCGGCTCCATGAAGGCGCCACTTGGCCGCTTTCAATCCGAAAGCCGCCGGTCATCTTTTAAAAACTACGCTCTTTGGAGGCTTCCAAGGAAGCCTCCAAAGAGTGTAGTGCAGGGTGATTCTCATACATTAAAGAATGCCCCCACAAATGAGAAATGTAAAGGTTTATGCATCTCTGTTCATGATAGGATAGTTGTAAATCTGATGTCACAGACCCTCCATGACATAAATCTAAATGTATGTTACTGGTGGGTTTTGCAATAATTCTCACAATATTTGATGCAGAGTTTGGGGATTTTCAGCTCTGTTCGTATACAAATTTTGGATTGGAGCAAGAAGGAATGGAGCACAGTGCAAAACTGCTGCTGCTACTGCTACTACTACTACTACCACCACCACCACTGACTGGTATAGATCCCATTCAACTATTCTTTCCAGACTAGAAGGAGAAAAGACCAAGTATTTGAGGGATTTGACTACTTTCTGTGCATGTGGACAAAGGGGACCCAATAGATGTTGTTTACCTTGACTTCCAGAAAGCTTTTGATAAAGTTCCTCATCAAAGGCTTCTTAGTAAGCTTGAGAGTCATGGAGTAAAAGGACAGGTCCTCTTGTGGATTGAAAACTGGTTAATTAATAGGAAGCAGAGAGTGAGTATAAATGGGCAGTCTTCACAGTGGAAGACAGTAAACAGTGGAGTGCCTCAGGGTTCAGTACTGGGTCCCATGCTCTTTAACTTGTTCATTAATGATCTGGAGTTGGGAGTAAGCAGTGAAGTGGCCAAGTTTGCAGATGACACTAAATTGTTCAGGGTGATGAGAACCAGAGAGGATTGTGAGGCACTCCAAAGGGATCTGCTGAGGCCAAGAATCCCAGCTACAAATACAAGTTGATGGGTTGTGAACTGGCAGAGGCTGACCAAGAGAGAGATCTTGGGGACATGGTAGATAATTCACTGAAAATGTCAAGACAGTGTGTGATTGCAATAAAAACGGACAACACCATGCTGAGAATTATTAGGAAGGGAAGTGAAAACAAATCAGCCAGTATCATGCCCCTGTATAAATTGATGGTGCGGTCTCATTTGGATTACTGTGTGCAATTCTAGTCACCACATCTCAAAAAGGATATTATAGCACTGGAAAAAGTCCAGAAAAGGGCAACTAGAATGATTAAAGATTTGGAACACTTTCCCTATGATTAAAGGGTTGGAACACTTTCCCTATGAAGAAAAGTTAAAATGCTTGGGGCTCTTTAGCTTGGAGAAACGTCGACTGCGGGGTGACATGATAGGTTAAAACGCTTGGGGCTCTTTAGCTTGGGGAAACAATTCTGGTCACCGCACCTCAAAAAGGATATTATAACACTGGAAAAAGTCCAGAAAGGGGCAACTAGAATGATTAAAGGTTTGGAACACTTTCCCTGTGAAGAAAGGTTAAAACACTTGGGGCTCTTTAGCTTGGAGAAACGTCGACTGCGAGGTGACATGATAGAGGTTTACAACATTATGCATGGGACTGAGAAAGTAGAGAAAGAAGTCCTTTTCTCCCTTTCTCACAATATAAGAACTTGTGGGCATTCAATGAAATTGCTGAGTAGTCAGGTTAAAACAGATAAAAGGAAGTACTTCTTCACCCAAAGGTTGATTAACATGTGGAATTCACTGCCACAGGAGGTGGTGGCGGCTATAAGCATAGCCAGCTTCAAGAGGGGATTGGATAAAAATATGGAGCAGAGGTCCATCAGTGGCTATTAGCCACAGTGTGTTGGACTGGATGGGCCATTGGCCTGATCCAACATGGCTTCTCTTATGTTCTTATTGGTATCAATGTTCTAATCTTGCCAGCTTGCATGAAGAACTATTGCAAACTGTCTCTAAACCGCAGGAGAGAGGTGCTATCCTCTGATTCAATATGTTTGCTAATATATTAATGAACCATTGTTTTCAAAAAAATCTTCCTCATTCAAGAGAATACAGAAAGCATTTCTATGTAAAAGAAACTCATGTTTTTAAGTCCTTGCTTGACAAGTTCTCCCCTGGGCAATCAATGCTCAGTTCAATGCTGAAACCAGTAAACTGTCATTGGAACAAGATAGAACGCCACAAAATACAGCTAAAACATATTACATACACCTTTGTTTTTCATTCCATCAGCAAAATGCTGACTTTCTGCCAGAAGCAATAACAGAAATAGTTCTCATTTAGTAGCTTTAAAAACACTGCTACCTATTTGTGAGGAGAATTAAATAGATAGCTACAACAGATATAGCCATATATCATACAAAAGAAATCGGGGATGGGGATCACATTTTTGTGCATGCTGGGAAGATTGAGTCTTTCTACTCAGAAAAAAAAACATTTCTTCTATGATTGGAATATTCTTCTGTGAACAGAAAAGTGGATCCAGTCCATTGTGTGCAGAGTGGCATATTTACTATGCGAATACATATATTTTGTAATTTTAAGATTTTAAAAATCTTATAAAATATGTATTGAAAGTACACAAGTAACACTTGGTATTTTGAATTCTGAACACAATGGGGGGGGGGGGGGGCGGGAAACCCAGGGAGGACAAGCTGATCTCTCAAAGAAAACCCTAGACATACTGTAGTGCTTGGGAGTTTCATCACAGTATCAACAGCTATGGTTTATTAACTCTGGTGATCATGCAGCCATGTGGGCAATTAAGATAAAGTATGAAAACTTTATAATATGCAAGAATGTGTAAAGCAATTGTAGGAATGGGACTAATAAAACATCACACAGTAGAAAACCTTACTACGTATAAGTTAGTTACTACATGTCTTTATTTGAAATGGATCTTACCCTCATCTCATATGTTAATGAGGCAGCTAAGAAGCATGGAAACATAAAAATACTGTACAATAATATCATTTGAGAGTTTGTAATATCGCCATGCAGAACTCAAATGTGTACCAGAGAAGGACAGTGACTACTCATGACAGTAATAATTAGCAATGCCACATTCTTCCAGGCTTCAGTAAGCTAATGCAACACCTGTAATAAGAAATAGCTCTTAATAGAATGTAGTAGGTGATTGGTCTCAATTAAGACCTGGACAATTTGAATCAGATGCACAAGTTCATATGGAAGGAAGGTCTTTGAAACAATGTGAAATGTGCAGTTTTTCTAGGAGGGCAGTATTATTTCAGTAAATAATAGTGCATTGGAGTGTTCATTACTGTAGTCCACAACAGTCATCTGGCAGGAAAGGAAATTGGAGATATTTTAGTACAGAGTAAGAATGGGCATGAAAAATATTTCAGTACAGAGTAAGAATGGACATGAACCGAGAAAATGGTGGTTCGTGTTGCTCTATGGTTCACTTGATTGCATGAACCACATTTCCTGAACCAGTTTGTGGTTTACTGGGTTTGTTTGGTTCATTTGGCAGTAAAATGGTCCCCCAGTGGGCTAGAGATGCTAAACTCACAGCACAGCAAGGTTTCTTTTTGAGAAAATAAAAGCTACAGCAAAGCATATGAATAAAAAAGAACACCTTCCCAGATGAAAGAGATGTTTAAAAGAATTGTCCCATGGGGGGAAAGCCTTCCACTCCATAACCTCCCCGGCAGCAAGCAAGTCTCTCTCACTGACTCTCTCTCTCTGTCCTCTTCCTGCTGCAAAGTGAAAGCAGTTGATTCAGGGTGCGGAATACATACAAATCTGCTCCCATAGAGCAGAATTGGAGCTCTGTGGTTGGCTCCCAGAGCTTCCAATCAAGCTATGGAGAATTACTATGGGTGTTTCTAGGGCTGTCCCCCAGCATTGCCGTGGCAGATGCGGTTCAATGTGGCCAAGTGCAAAGTAATGCACATTGGGGCCAAGAATCCCAGCTACAAATACAAGTTGATGGGGTGTGAACTGGCAGAGACTGACCAAGAGAGGGATCTTGGGGTCATGGTAGATAACTCACTGAAAATGTCAAGACAGTGTATGATTGCGATAAAAAAGGCCAACACCAGGCTGGGAATTATTAGGAAGGGAATTGAAAACAAATCAGCCAGTATCATAATGCCCCTGTATAAATCGATGGTGCGGTCTCATTTGGAACACTGTGTGCAATTCTGGTCACCGCACCTCAAAAAGGATATTATAGGACTGGAGAAAGTGCAGAAAAGGGCAACTAGAATGATTAAAGGGCTGGAACACTTTCCCTATGAAGAAAGGTTGAAATGCTTGGGATTCTTTAGCTTGGAGAAACGTCGACTGCGGGGTGACATGATAGAGGTTTACAAGATAATGCATGGGATGGAGAAAGTAGAGAAAGAAATACTTTTCTCCCTTTCTCAAATACAAGAACTCGTGGGCATTCGATGAAATCGCTGAGCAGACAGGTTAAAATAGATAAAAAGAAGTACTTCTTCACCCAAAGGGTGATTAACATATGGAATTCACTGCCACAGGAGGTGGTGGCAGCCACAAGCATAGCCACCTTCAAGAGGAGTTTAGATAAAAATATGGAGCAGAGGTCCATCAGTGGCTATTAGCCACAGTGTGTGTATATATATATTAAAAAAAAATTGCCACTGTGTGACACAGAGTGTTGGACTGGATGGGCCATTGGCCTGATCTAACATGGCTTCTCTTATGTTCTTATGTTCTTATGCCTAGGAACTGCTTGAATCAGCACCAGGCTTTCTGCAGAATAAACCCAAAAACCAACAAACCAACCACCTGAACCACCATGAAGAAAGGCAGTTTGTTTTTTGGTATATGTATAATGTGATCAAACAAACTGGTTTGAAATTAACCATGAACCAGCCCTGTTCATGCTCAAACCACATTTTGTTGTTTAGCATCTGAGATACTTTCTTTTTTAGAAAGAGAATTTATTTGTAAAATGAAGTAAGCTCATGATACTACATAATGATGATGTTATACAAATGTTAATCTTCTAATTACTCCATTAATGTGTATCTATATATTCTTAGGAGTTGAAACTGATCCAAACAGGTGTCAATAGTATGGCCATAGAGAGGATTGTAAGAATTCATTTACTTGCAAGGTTCAGTGGTGTTAAGATTTATCTAGACCTGTTGCCAACATTCATTTAAAATCACCCTGAACTCTGCTGCTAGAAAGGTGAATAGTCAATGTGACCTTCTCGATGATGGAAGAAGGGTTTTTTTGGGGGGAGGGGGAGTCTGTTTAATATTATTAGAAGATGTCAAATGATTTGGAAAGTGACCTAAAGCTAATCAGCTCTAGGGATTGCTATAAGGCTTTGAGTTATAGGCAGACACCCTTTTGTTATTTTTCAGGAAAAAGTATATGCAACTCTTCCCATCGCTGTTGCAGAAATAGGAGAATGTTATTTAATCTGAACAGTCATCTGAACTGCATCATTTTGTTACTAGCTGGGTACTTTCTTTCCATTTACAAGACATTTGCATTAATGTGGTAACTGAACCTGCCTCTTGTCATTTCATCATTACTCTAATGATTTCCAATGTAAATGGAATGACGTGTTTGAGAGTTCTATGTCTCCAAGAACTGCATCTTTGCAAAAGCCCAATTTAATGTTATACTAAAAAATGAACTATGAAATGGATGATGATTTATCTTGCTCATACATGATCTGGAAGCAGAGGTTAACAGTGAGTTAACAGCAGGCCTCGGACTCAGTGGGAGCTCACAGGAGCATAGCTCCTGAATCTTTCTGAAAGTTCCACCTCCTTCTTCTCACCTTGTCCATTGAATAGTAGGTGCAGCTGCATAACAATCCCCGGATGAGCTCCACCACCTATTTTTCTACAAACGACCCCTGGTTAACGTCAAGTTCAAATTCAAACCATTATTCAAAGTGCTAAATATAAAGTTGACTGATGAGTTTTAAAATAATATTTCCAATTTGGGCAGCACAGTGACCAGGCCTCAGATTCAGTGAGAGCTCACAGGAGCGCAGATTCTGAACCTTTCTGAGAGTTCCTCCTTCTCATTCTAAGAGTTCCACCTCCTTGTCCATTGAATAGTATGTGCAGCTGCATAACAATCCCTGGATGAGCTCCACCACCTATTTTTCTACAAAATGACCTCTGACAGTGACAGAACATTGGAACAATACCCCCCCTCCCCAACTCTACTTGTATGGTTAAATGAGGGGTGACTTCCCCTACCCATCCATCAAGTCGCAGCTAACTTATTGTGACCCTGGGGGATTTTCAAGACAAGAGACAGTCAAAGAGGTTTCCATTGCCTCCCTTTGAGTCATGATCCTGGTGTTTCTTTGTGGTCTCCCACCCAAATACTATTCAGGACCTACCCTGCTCAGCTTCCAAGATATGATAAGATCAGGCTAGTCTGAGCAATCCAGGTCAGGATAAAGGTGTGACTACTGAGGAAATTGTAGATATATTCCTGAAAAAATATGTGCAGCATGCTACAGGAATGAAAAAGGTAAAAATAATGTTAGGAATGGATTATTAGGATAGGCAATAAGAAATAAATGCCTCACAGTGAGTTAAATGGATCTTATAGGTTGTAACTCTGTTTAGGATTGCACTATAAGTATCACAGTGGAATTGCTCACATGAAAATCTGTCACTCATCTATGACTGGTTTCAAAGGACCTTTTTGTATCTTTCTACCACTAGAAATAAGATGATGTACCTTAAAGCAGCATTATTTCCCTTGTGATAGCTGCACTGTGGAATGCCTTCCATAGATCAGATTGCCTTGCAACAAGCCTTCTGGAATTCTGATGCCAGATGAAAACATTTATCTTTCCCCAGGATTTTGACTGAGTTTTCCTGTCTTCCCTCTCCTTTGATCTTAGATTCTACAGTTGGTTTTATTGTGATTAATTCAAGTTTATTATTATTATTATTCAGTCTACTCCCTGGTATAATTGATAACTAATGTTTTATTGTTGTTTTTCTTGTTTTTGGCATTCCCTGAGAACAATATGTTATGAGGCTTGGTATAAATATTTTCATTTAAATAATAACATTCATTTTATCATTGTAGCATGGTCATAATGTCTGCAATTGTGTACAGTTCTCATTATCCCCAAATCCAAAAGTCTATTACACAAATGACAGGACAAGATACAGGAAAACCATCACAGAGCTAAAGAATTCTCACTATGAAGAAAGGATAAATTGGTTATGTATTTTTATTTTACAAAATAGGCAACTAAGGTTTGACATTTCCTCATGTACAGCAAGAGAATTGTTTTTAATCCTTTACATAAGAACATAAGAGAAGCCATGTTGGATCAGGCCAATAGCCCATCCAGTCCAACACTCTGTGTCACACAGTGGCCAAGAAAATTATACACACACACACACACAAACATATATATACAAACTGTGGCTAATAGCCACTGATGGACCTCTGCTCCATATTTTTATCTAACCCCCTCTTGAAGCTGTCTATACTTGCAGTCGCCACCACCTCCTGTGGCAGTGAATTCCACATGTTAATCACCCTTTGGGTGAAGAAGTACTTCCTTTTATCCATTTTAACCTGACTCCTCAGCAATTTCATCGAATGCTCACGAGTTCTTGTATTGGGAGAAAGGGAGAAAAGTTCTTCTTTCTCTACTTTCTCCATCTCATGCATTATCTTGTAAACCTCTGTCATGTCACCCCACAGTCGACGTTTCTCCAAGCTAAAGAGCCCCAAGCGTTTTAACCTTTCTTCATAGGGAAAGTGTTCCAACCCTTTAATCATTCTAGTTGCCCTTTTCTGCACTTTTTCCAATGCTATAATATCCTTTTTGAGGTGCGGTGACCAGAATTGCACACAGTATTCCAAATGAGACCGCACCATCGATTTATACAGGGGCATTATGATATTGGCTGATTTGTTTTCAATTTCCTTCCTAACAATTCCCAGCATGGCGTTGGCCGTTTTTTATTGCAATCGCACACTGTCTTGACATTTTCAGTGAGTTATCTACCACGACCCCAAGATCTCTCTCTTGGTCAGTCTCTGCCAGTTCACACCCCATCAACTCGTATTTGTAACTGGTATTCTTGGCCCCAATGTGCATTACTTTGCACTTGGCCACATTGAACCTCATCTGCCACGTTGACACCCACTTACCCAGCCTCAACAGATCCCTTTGGAGTGCCTCATAATCCTCTCTGGTTCTCACCACCCTGAACAATTTAGTGTCATCTGTAAACTTGGCCACTTTACTGCTCACTTCCAACTTGAAATCATTAATGAACAAGTTAAAGAGCATGGGAGGCAGTACTGAGCCCTGCGGCACCCCACTGCTTACCGTCCTCCACTGCGAAGACTGCCCATTTATACTCACTCTCTGCTTCCTATTACTCAGCCAGTTTTTGATCCACAAGAGGACCTGTCCTTTTACTCCCTGACTCTTGAGCTTACTAAGGAGCCTTTGATGAGGAACTTTATCAAAAGTTTTCTGGAAGTCAAGGTAAACAACATCTATTGGGTCTCCTTTGTCCACATGTGTGTTCACCCCCTCAAAGAACTCTAACAGGTTAGTGAGGCAAGATCTTCCCTTACAGAACCCATGCAGAGTCTTCCTCAATAACCTGTGTTCATCAATGTGCCTGCTCATTCTGTCCTTGATAATGGTTTCTACCAACTTTCCCGGTATTCAAGTCTGACTGACTGGCCTGTAATTTCTCGGATATCCTCTGGAACCCTTTTTAAAGATGGGGTTGACATTTGCTGCCTTCCAGTCCTCAGGAACGGAGGCAGATTTCAATGAAAGATTACATATTTTTGTCAGAAGATCCACAAATTCAACTTTGAGTTCTTTCAGAACTCTTGGATGTATGCCATCTGGACCTAGTGACTTATTAGTTTTTAATTCATCAATCAGTTGAAGTACCTCCTCTCTTGTCATCTCAATCTGACTCAGGTCTTTCAACACATCTTCCAAAATTAGTGGTTCTGGAGTGGGCAAACACTTCTCGTCTTCCACAGTGAAGACGGGGGCAAAAAATGCATTCAGCTTCTCAGCCATTTCCCTATCCTCGTTCAGTAATCCTTTTACCCCTTGGTCATTCAAGGGCCCCACTGCCTCCCTGTCTGGTTTCCTGCTTCTAATATATTTGAAGAAATTTTTATTGTTGGTCTTTATGTTTTTTGCAATATGCTCCTCACAGTCCCTTTTTGCCAGTCTGATCACAGTCTTTCATTTGATTTGCCACAGTCTGTGTTCCCTTTTATTAATCTCACTTGGACTAGCTTTCCACCGCTTAAAGGAGTCCTTCTTACCTTTTACAGCTTCCATTACTTTGTTTGTTAACCATGCAGACCTTTTCTTATACCTTTATAGTGGAAACAGTGCTTGATATCATCCTTATTCTCCTAATAAAACAAGAGAACCACTATAGGTGACTGTCCAAGGCTCACTGATTGACCATTTCCTCTATATTCAGAAGGTTCCAGAGACAGTCCCTATCAGATAGCAGTCAATGTGAAAGACCTCTACCTGAGACCCTGGACAATTGCTGCCAGTCAGAATAAAAAATACTGGCCTTGATAGGTTTATCATGTGTCTCTGTCTTGTGATTTATAATGCGCTTCCATCATCCCATGAATAGGAAGAAAAATATATGACACTAGAATGGAATGGTGATTGGGCAAAAGAAAGAGAAATTAAGGAGAAATTGTCTGTCAGACAGCATTGAAATCTGATGACTAAATCCATGGAATGGTTCTTTAACTGCTTAGAATTCCAAACATAGTGTGAAAGACAAGGAACTTCTGCATTCTGCAATCTTAATTAATCTACAGTATATTGAGTTTAAAGGATGTTTAAAGAATATTATGGAGTATGACCAGAGAGCTGTTCACTTTAGAGGAGACACTTAACTCATATGGCATCCACTTCACAGTAAGTATGGAGATGATACTCCATGTTTAATTACTATAGTGGTTTTATAAGAAATATATTAAATTCTATGGAATGCTGCTAGCTACAATGGATGAACCATAAAATCTGTAACATGATTACATTGGCATGGGAATGCTAAAGTAAATAATTATGTTGGTAGAAGTAAATTAATAGCTCTGAGATTGACTGTTTCGGCATTTTGGCGAAACCTTTTAAATATCTGCACTACATAAATGGGAAAATGCTGTACGATATTGCCCTGCCTTCTTTTTAGATCTCTGGGTGGGGTCAGTTTTCAAAAGAATATGTAATCTGACACATGCATCTGCTTCCACAATATATTTCCTCCAGGCTACATTTGGCTTTTTGGATCAGTAGAATATGCACAATTTTGGTAGGCAGAAAAGGGTTTGAAGGCTTGTGTCTGAGTGCCTGAAATTACAAAATGATTAGCATACAAAATAATATGTATGATTAGAGAACAAACACTAAAGAGATTTATCAGAAACATGGACATATGAAGCTACCTGATATTGAATATGACTCTTGTTGCATCAAGGCCAGTATTGCCTACTCTGAATGGCAGTGGCTCTCCAGAGACTCAGGCAGAGGTCTTTCACATCAGATACTGCCTGGTCCATTTAACTGAAGATACCAGGGACTGAACCTGGGACCTTTTGCATGCCAAGTAGATGCTCTTCCACGGGCAGCCCAATCCAGACATAAGTGGCGGCTGGCCACGACGTAGCTGCCGCACCACTAGTAGACTTTCTGAGGACTTCAGCATGCTGGAGCGTGGGGAGGGGGGAGGTGTAGCTTGCCGCGAGGGAGATGGCCACCATGGCAATGCCACTGGTGTCGGCACAAGGGAGGTGGAGGCAGCCAGTCCACCCCCTCCATTGGCCAGTCCTGGCGCATGCGCCACAACTCATGACAGTCAGGGATGGGGAGAGGTGGCCCCAGAGAGGCTGATAGCCATTCCCCATGCCGCCCCCAAACAGAGAATGGAACCAATGATGGGCAGACCATCACAGGCAAAGGAGAGACGTCTCACCAACACGGGGAGGGAACAGGAATGAGGCTGGGCATGAATGCACGAGAAGCCTGGCTTGGTGGTGAAGCGGGGGTGGCCCACACAGGACCACGGAGAAGCCGTCAATCCGCTCACACTCTCCTGTTGTCAGAGACTCTGCCAATGGCAGGCAGACAAGCAGGAAGTACGAAGTGCAGGAGTTTGCTGTCATAGACAGTGGTTGGAATGTGTGTCTGGGAGTGAGCAGCCCAGCAGCAGACACCCCCCCACCCAGAGACCCCCTGTGTTGCCCTGACTCCCCTGCCATGTGCACGGAACACCTCCCCCAGCAGCAGTGTTGGAGTCCCACCTGCAAAACGGAGATAGAGATCAAGAGCACCTGCAGGGGTGGCGGCTGGTAGTGCAGGCTGCATTTCAGCCGGGTGCTCTCTTAAAAAGACAGTCTCTGACCCACCTCCCCACAACAGGGCAGCTGCCCCACACAAGCATCCTGTGCCCTGCCAGAGATTGGGAATGTGGCAGAGGGCAGACCAAGGGAAGGGAGCAGGCAGCAGCACAGGGGAGCGGGGTCAGAAAATGCCCCCTGCTGGAGCCCACTGCCTGGTTCAAGTGCCAGAGATGCTTGCACATTGAGCGGTCAAGACCGAGGGGAGGGGGAGGACGGGAGGGGGGGGACAGTGGAACTTACCCAGCCATGGGCGACAGTCCTCGCATGCAGAGCCTCCAAGAGCCCAGAACCTGAGGAGACCTGGAAACAAGAGCAGTTTGCCCTCGCAAGTCAAAGATACTGTCTGTTTTTTATAATTTTTTATAGATTTTAACTACAAAGAAAAGAAGCATAAGCATAGATAGAGTACAGAGGGGGAAGGGTAGATACAGAATGGGAAAAACAGAAACAAAGAAAAATACAAATATATCAGTTACGGTTCTACCTCCAGATAAAATACCCAATACTTTTTACCCGCAAGTATAAAATTCTCCACATATATTTTACCATCTTTATCTTCCATTATATCTTTTTTACTAAACTATTACTTAAAATATAAGTCTAAACAATTCTTCTTCAACACATAAAAGTGTTGGAGACAGTGTTGGTTGCCCTCATGGATGACCTCCGGTGACATCTGGATTGAGGCGGCTCGGCGGTATTGCTGTTGTTAGACCTTTCGGCTGCGTTCGATATGGTCGATCATCAGCTGCTGACCCGCCGCCTCACCGAGGCAGGAATTCGGGGTCTAGCCTTACAGTGGCTTTCCTCCTTCCTTGAAGGTTGGGGACAAAGGGTGGCAGTTGGAGGAGAGCTGTCCCAGAGACACCTACTTAATTGTGGGGTGCCTCAGGGGGCAGTCCTCTCCCCGATGTTGTTTAATATCTTCATGCGCCCCCTTGCCCAGATCGCCCGGAGACATGGGCTGGGTTGCCATCAGTACGCTGATGACACCCAGCTCTATCTATTGATGGGCGGCCGGACTGGCGACGCCCCTATAAATTTGGACCGGGCGTTGCAAGCCATGGCAAGCTGAGTGGGTTGAAGCTAAACCCAGCGAAGACAGAGGTCCTTTGAGTAGGTCGCGGTGGGCTGGGACGGGAGATCTCCCTACCAGCCTTTGACGGTGTGTCACTGATACCAGTGCGCAGGGTCAAGAGCTTGGGAGTGCTACTGGAGCCTTCCTTGACAATGGAGGCACAGATAGCAGCCGCTGCTAAACCCGCCTTCTTCCATCTTAGAAGGGCGAGGCAGTTGGCCCCCTTCCTGGAACATAGCGACCTGGCAACAGTGATCCCTGCAACAGTCACCTCGAGACTAGACTACTGTAATGCCCTCTACATGGGGCTGCCCCTGTGCCGAACTTGGAAACTGCAGCTAGTGCAGAATGCGGCGGCCAGGCTGTTAGTGGGACTACCTTGGTGGGAACATGTGCAGCCTGGGCTGAGGGAGCTGCACTGGCTTCCAATTGTGTTCTGAGTTCGCTACAAGGTGCTGGTTATCACCTTTAAAGCCGTATATGGCCGAGGACCTGCCTACCTTAGGGACCGCCTTTCTATATATGTTCCCCAGAGAGCACTGAGATCTAGTTCCCAAAATCTCCTAAAAATACCTGGACCAAGGGAGGCCAAACTGAAAGCAACAAGGGAGCAGGCCTTCTCAATAATGGCTCCCCACTGGTGGAATCAGCTACCGGAGGAAGTGCAAGCCCTGTGGGATTTTAAGCAGTCCTGCAGGGCTTGCAAAACTGTCCCCTTTCAACAAGCCTATAAGGTGGAACTCTGAAAGTGACATCTGGCCATCTGAATATATATATTACTGTAATGTAGCACCTTTAATTATTGTGGTTTTTAAATATTTATGTAACTGACTTTTAACTGTATTTATTAATTCTATTTTATCATATGAATTGTATTATTATAATCATGGTATACATGTCTTGTGAGCCACCCTGAGCCTGTCTCGGCGGGGAGGGCAGGATATAAATAAAAGCATATTATTATTATTATTATTATTATTATTATTATTATTATTATTATTATTAAAGCCTAAAAAAAAGAAAAAAAAACCAGAGCAGTCTCAACACAAAGCAGGATGGCTGAACTAAACCATATTGAAAACACAGACTAACATTAATTTAACAATATCAACATTTCAGTAAATATATGAAATATCATGCAGGCATAGACTTATTACCGTATTTTTCACACCATAAGACGCACTCCCCCCCCAAAAAAAGTGGGGGAAAAGTGTGTGCATCTTATGGAGCGAAGGTACCTTCCTCCAGGGGGGGGCAATCCGCTGCCTCCACCTCTGATCCCTGCGCTTCCCCCGCGCCTGCCTGGCTCCAGCTTCTTCCAGCAAGCACTGGGATTGCTCCACGCTGCCCCCACCGCAAACCCAGGGCTTCGCGAACGCCAGCTGCGGAGGGGGCAGCATGCTTCCTCCATGCCTGTCTGCCTGGCTCCAGCTCTGATGCTTACAGCAATCCAATCCCAGCCTTGCTTTAAGCATCAGAGCTGGAGCCAGGCAGACAGGCACGGAGGAAGCACCCGCTCCCTCTGCAAACCCAGCGCTTTGTGAGCGCCGGCTGTGGAGAGGGCAGCGTGCTTCCTCCGTGCCTGTTTGCCTGGCTCCAGCTCTGACGCTTACAGCAAGTGCCAGGATCACTCCCTCTGCCTTCCGATCCCAGCGCTTGCTTTAAGCATCAGAGCTGGAGCCAGGCAGACAGGCACGGAGGAAGCACCCTCCCCCTCCGCAAACCCAGCACTTTGCGAGTGCCAGCTGTGGAGAGGGCAGCGTGCTTCCTCCGTGCCTGTCTGCCTGGCTCCAGCTCTGATGCTTACAGCAAGCACCGGGATCAGAGGGCAGAGGGAGCGATCCTGGCGCTTGCTGTAAGCGTCAGAGCTGGAGCCAGGCAGACAGGCATGGAGGAAGCACGCTGCCCTCTCCACAGCCAACGCTCACAAAGCGCTGGGTTTGCGGAGGGGGCGGGTGCTTCCTCCATGCCTGTCTGCCTGGCTCCAGCTGTGATGCTTACAGCAAGCACTGGGATCGGAGGGCAGAGGGAGCGATCCTGGCGCTTGCTGTAAGTGTCAAAGCTGGAGCCAGGCAGACAGGCACGGAGGAAGCATGCTGCCCCCTCCGCAGCCGGCGCTCGCAAAGCGCTGGGTTTGCGGTGGGGGCAGCATGGAGTGATTCCAGCGCTTGCTGGAAGAAGCTGGAGCCAGGCAGGCAGGCACGGGAGAAGCGCCGGGATTAGAGGCAGAGGCAGCAGATCGCCCCTCAGGAGGAAGGTGCGTCCTATGGTCCGGAGCGCCTTATGGTGCGAAAAATACGGTAATTTAATAGTATCATCCTAGAATAAACATATGAAGCCCGTATCTTTATCCTTAACAGGCTAAGAATAAAATATAATAATTTATCTGTCTCAGTATGAGCAGTTTCTCCAAACAAACTTACTAAGAGCAGATCTGCCAAATAAAAAATAACTGCATTGCCTACCCTCCTAACCTATTGATCCAAATTAAGTGCATATTTATCTAACATTTTAACAAAACCTTTCCATCCTTAGAAACTCCCTTGACCTTTTACAATCACATGTCAGTTCTTATTAAGAATTCCATATTTAATTACCCACAGAGGAAACCACAACTCAGAAACCCTTCTTCCCGGGGAAGTTTTTACATCTTAATTTTAACTACTTAACGATATAAAAAGTACAAACTCTCTTATTAGTTTAACAATATCACCATTACAGTGAGGATAAGAGACAAATATCTTTATCTATTAAATGCAAACCAAGTTAAAAAATAATTATGTTATCTACCTATGTAGCCCAGAGGTCCCACCTAGTCTTTTAAAATCATATATAAATTCTTACTGTGAGTTGCATATTCAGCTGTTACATTATCTGTCTTCTTAAAATTTAAAGACTTTTCATTTATTTAGCTTTTATATCCATATTACTCCAGAAAAGAAAACTTAATATAACCCAAAGATCACACTTTGCCTTTTAAAATCGCATGTCAGTTCTTATTGAGAGTTCCATATCCAACTATCTGTAAAGAGAGAGAGAGAGAGTTCAAAGTCCTTCTTCCTGAAGAATTTCCACATCTTGATTTGTTGGCTGGAATGTACCTTCTCTCTTCTCAATGCAGCCGTCCCTCTCAGTAATGGTGGAAAGAATTCTACGCCATTTGTTCCTCTCTGCAGAACTTTATTCAGTCCTGATTTCCGGTCTTGTTTTTTAACTGCACCATAAGGTTCCATTTTGGTTTTCTTTCGTTCATTTCGCAATGGATCACTTTTCCCTTCTAATTCCACAGATGTCACCAGAATCTCTTTAGCACACTGCTCATGTAGATTTGAGATTTCACTAGCTTTCAGCATAAAAGCTCCCATTTGCTTTCTAATCAACTCTGTTAAAGAACCAAGATCCTGTCTCAGAGAAGTAATACTCCATAGTATGTCTTTTTTGTAAAACATTTTGCTTGGCAGTGCCATTTTCTTTGTCAGCAAACTCAGTCTCTTAATCGAGGTTGAAAAGTAGTTTAAAGTTCTGGTTAGTCCGTCATTCCAAATCTCCTCCAGCTGTGATTTTAAATATTATCATTTCAATTGCAATCAGACGGCAGGACAAATCTCTCTAAAATATATCTTGTTTATGTTCAGACCATATTGCAGCCAAATAATGGTCTCTTTAACATAGATCCAATTATAATCCAAGTCGATTTAAGCATTTACATTCAGTCCAATTTGGATTGTTACCAATACTTAAAGTTGCTCTTTAACTTTTTGAGGCCTCATTCACAGGAAAGGTAGGCGTGTTACTGACCTCTTTCCCTTCCTTTGAGCTGCCCACTTGTTGTTATGTAAAGTGACCCATTAGCCCTGGAAGCACACTTACTTGCCAGGTAGAGTTGTTGTCATGCTTGAGTAGAGAGGCGATGCATCAAAAGCTTACTGAAAGGAGCGAAAGAAAGCAGTTGAGCAGTCACCTTTTACTGCTGCGTCAGCTATCATGGTGGCAGAGCCTCGAACATGCAAGAAGGACAGGAGCAGCCACCGCTATGCCTCTAACTTCCTGCAAAAGTTCCTTGCCGAAGGAAAACCCCTTCAGCTGCCAGATTCAAGGGTGCTGCAGGAAGACGATCTGCAGACACCCCTGAGCTCAAGGCAACGTAACCCGGAAGCCTCTCAAGTCAAAGATACTGTCAAAGCAACCGCGAGGTGCAAAACCCATCACCACCGTGCCTGCCTGTCCCTCTAAGTCTGTATGGCTGGGAGCTCACCAGCAGAACTTTCCACCACACGCTCCTCTCCCTAACAACTGAGTTGTGTGGGGCCAGAGCAGAAGTATTTTTAGGAGGGGGGAGACCACAATTGGGTGCTGGGGAGGGGGCTTATCAACCCAACGCAAGAGGGTATTGGCGAGGCTATCATGCCGCTCCCTAAGGGGTTTACGAGCTTCCGCAGTGGCAAAGGCGACCTTTGTTTTTGGTTTCAACGAGTGCCTATGTTTTTGCCGGCATAAAGTTACACCTCTCGGGGGTATGTGTCATGGTCCACACTGCTCAGGAAGCTGTCTAAGTCTGGCCGTGCCCCCAACTCCACTCCCTCCTCCACCTGAACGCCGCGCTCCACCTCACTTCCGCCCACGCTTGGGCACAGCCCTCAGGCGCCGCTGCTGTCTGGCGAAGCGGTGCTCGGGCAGCCCCCCGCTCATGTCACTCCCCCCCCCCCTCACTGTGGTGGCACCGGTAGTACATTGGTGCAAACCCTTCCTGCTCCCAAAAGACTTTCCACCCCCCTCTCTGGATTGTGCTATAAGTCACAGAAAATACTGCTTTTTATCAGAGTACTGCTATATACTTTTGCAAAAGAAAACTTAGAGCAAACTATCTAGTGATCCCCAATTTGGAGCCTATGAGTACCATGGCACCCTCTAATGAGTTTCCTGGTGCTCATTTGCTTCTTCTCCAGAACATCTCCGCTCCAAAGCAAAGAACCATTATAATTTTCCTCCACCTCATTTAAGCAGGAGAACCAAGAACAACTGATTTCATAATAGAAGGATGTTTGACTTGCATCATTGTCCAGCATAGGTTCTCTCTCACAGGCATTGGGAGATAAACTTTTCTTGCCCACAGACAGCCTCCTAACATTAAACAACTTCTCAGTCACAATAATGCACTTCCTAACATGGACTATGAGACCAGGCCTTGCCAACAAAACAAGATGCAAACTCCATTCTTAGAAATTCCAGGCAGCTCCGTGGGACTTTGAGAGCCTTCCTGATGTTTCTGTGGAGACTGTTGTTTTTACATGGAATTATGGATTGGCTGGGTTTCTCCTTAATATCCTCTTCCATGCTTTGATATGCCCCTGGATCCTTGGTTTATCAGGGAGCTAGGGAATATGAAATGGACAAGAAGATAACTAGAATCATGCTGATGGAAAACTCAAGATGAATCAGACAGAGCATGCCATAGAACCAGTCTGAAGGGCTATGAGGTGATGACAACAAAAAGACTCTTCTGCTCCACATTGCATCAGCAGAATCTCAGTTGTTCAAAATAGTTCATGACATGACAACACTTAAGTCTAACACCACAGTGATGACAGTTTGGCCCTTCATTGTGATGTTTTTGTATAGTTCTTTGCTAGCAATATCTTTTCTGCTCCAACTTGAAGGCCAAATTGAGAGTGGATCCAGTAGCTGAGGTGTGAGAAGCACCTACTTTATGGCCTAAGGTCCTTTATAGCCTAAGGCCCGCATTTCTGAAGGACTGATTCCTTCCAGATGTTCCTGCATACTAACTAGGGGTGTGCATCCGGTTTGGCCGAACTGCATAGAGCACCGAATCACCCCTGATTTGGTAGTATATGGCACCGTATACTACCGATCCCATTTTCAGGCCATTAAACGGGAGCCTATATGGCTCCCAGTATACTTCAGTATAGATATTCGGAAGTATACGGAAGTCAATGGAAAAGGCGAAAAAGGGGCTTCTGCAGCCTCAGGGGAGCTGCTTGCTTCCTTTCCCATCTTTGGAAGCCTTTTCCCGCCTCTCCCATAGCCTCCCTGGGATCAGGGAGGGAGGGGGATAGGAGCCCCAGCAGGCAATCCAAAGCATGCATTTGCAAAATGCATTGCAAATGCATGCTTTGCAGGGCTGCTGTGTAGCTGATGGCTGGGCTAATCCCTCAGCCATCAGCAACATTGTTGTTCTTTTGTTCTTTTATTTACTTGGATATCCAAGTAAACAGTGTTCTCTGGCCAATCACAGAGCAGTGCTATTTTTTGAAACTGCTCTGTGGGTCGGAGAACCTTTTTAAGGAGTCTGCCTGGCTGGACACCTCCATTGCTGTTGTGTTGGTGTGAGGGAGAGATTGTGCTGCGCTGGCCCTTGCCCTCAGCTGCTGCTGCTCTCTCTCAGCCTTGCCTGACCTGCCAGACAGTGCCTGGAGAAGAGAAGACATCTAAAGGTAAGACAGTCTTGGAGTTCTTGTTTTTATTTTAGTTAGTGAAAGGACTTTTTAAGACTCAGAGTCCCTTTACTTATCCAGATTTGGGTGGGTGAGTACTGGGTAGCTTTTGTGGGGTTAGGGGGTTCTGCTGGGGGTGGGGGCCTGGGGTGGGGTGTTTGCCAATTTGCCCGTATCTTACTTTAGTGAGAGGACTTTTAAAAGTTCAGTGTCCTTTTACTTTTCTTGATTTGGGTGGCTTGGATTTCTTGGGGTTAGGGTGAAGGGTTTTTTGGGGGGGAGGGGTTGGTAAAGTTCCTGTATTGTTAAAAGTTAAGTTTTTTTCTGTTTTAAAAGGCTTCTGTGTTTGATTTATTGCTGCTGTCTGTGTTGTGTTGCTGTTGTTCCTTTTCTCTTCTGTTTCTTGGCGGGGGGGGCTGTTTGGCCTCATTTTCATTGTTTAAAAGTCCACTTTTTTAACAGTTGAGTTTGTTGGCCTTCTGTTTCGATCTATTGTTGCAGGTTTGCATCCTCCTGTTCTGGTTTTAGGGTGTGTGTGTGTGTGTGTGTGTGTGTTGTTGACTGATTTTGACCTGAGGTTTCTTATTGATGAAAAGGCCACTTTTTTAACAGTTGAGTTTCTTGGCCTTCTCCTGTTGTCCCATTTCCTGGTTCTGAGTTTTGGTGGGGGGTGTTGTTGACTGATTTGGCCTGAGGTTTCTTATTGGTGAAAAGGGGGGGGGGGGGTTCAAAGTTAAGTTTCTTTCTGTCATGTTTTGGTTTTTTTAAGTTACCTCTGGTTGGTGTGAGAGGGTTGGTGTATGGGCTGTGTGGGGTGAGGTTTTTATAGAGTTGTTTTTGGAGTCTGAGGCTGCTTTCAGTTTGCCTAAGGCCATTAAACAGGCTGCCCCACTAATAAGGTTGTTTTTAGGGATTGTGTTTTTGAAATTACAACCAAATTATTCCAGTTTAGGGCTTTATCTTCTTTCAAAATTCAACTAGGCCAGATAGGGGTGATTTAAAAAGAATTCAGGTTTCTCATAAAAGGCAGCGTGACTACTAGGCCACATAAGGCTCCCTTTTAAAGAAACTAGGGTTGCAGTGCATCTTGCTTTCAGCCACTGAAAATGGTGCATCCTTAGATTTCCATAGGGTAAACCACAGCTTCTCTCAAGTTAGAGGACACCTGATTTCTAGTTTGCAAGGAAATCCGGTTTGTCCCAGGATCTAGTTAGGAAAAATTTCACTAGGAGGATATAACAAGGATTGCCTTCATCTCAAGGTAGCCTTTTAAAATCTGTAGCCAGGTAGAGGCAGGATCACCTAGTCTAAACTTTAACAGATCACTACTACCCCAACCCAAAGAAGGACAGGTTAGGGACCAAAGAAAAAAACAAACAAGTTTTGGTGGGAGGGTTTTTAAAAAGAAGTCAGGGCACCTGTTGGTTCAGGGTACAGTGTAGTGAGTTTGGTTTGTAAAAAAACCCCACTCTCAGTTCAGGTTGTGTGACATAAATGACATGCAGCAGAAGAGGGGCCTGGGGGGAAGGCCAAGGAGCCACCTACTCCACAGCTGCCTACCAGCACTCCGACCTCTGGCCAGAGTATGATGAAGAAGGCCCGCCTTGGGCCTTCATCGGGTTGCTGCTGGGGCGCCCCTAGCAGAGGTGCCACTAGGTGCTGGCACTGAGCAGGGGTCTGCTGCTCAGGCAGTCTCTCCTCCAGCTGATGTCGCTCGGCCTCAGCAGCCAGAGGAGGGGCAGCAAGAGCAGCCCTCCTTGGAGATGAGCTTTGGGGACAGTTTTCTGTCCAAAACGATCACCCCAAGGAGGGTGCAGAGTGTCGTGCAGGAGCTGGAGGAGAAGCTGGTTGAGGAGGACCAGCCCCCTTCTTTGGTTCCTTCGGGCACCAGCAGTCCTTCACGGGATGGCCAGGAGGGGAGGCCGCATGGGGTGGAGGGGGAAGAGATGGAGACACACGAGGTGCCTCCATCTCCGCCCACTTCCCCCCAGCAGCCAGCCCCTCCTGCCACCCTGAGACATGATGTGTCTGCCCCGACACCTCACAGATGGTGGCTCCAGACACCAAAGCTGCCAGTCAGCTTGAGCATCCGTAAACCTCCGAAGTCTGGAAGTATTTCCGACTTATGGATGATCCACGCTATGCACAGTGACATCTGTGCAGGGCCCAGATCAGTCGTGGGTGGGACCCTGCCCACCTGACTCTGGGGGGGATGGGGAAGTACCTGTGGAAGCACCACCTGGTGGTGCATCTTAAGGGGGAGATGCAGGCTGGTGCTGTGGTGCCCAAGTGGCCAACATCACCCAGTCAGGAGGAGCGTTCCGTGGGAGTACAAGAATGCCAGCCATCTCTGCCTGAGATGTTTGGTAGGGGTGGCACCAGTGTGCCAAGAGGGAATCAGGTACGGCACGAAGGTGATTGCCTGGAACCTTGCCAGGTCGGTCGCCCATGGGCTTCCATTTTCAGTGGTCGAGAATCCTGGGGTGCTAGGGTTGCTCGAGTACCTGGCACCTTGGTACAAAGTTTCTGCTAGAACCACCCTTAGCAGGACCATTGTGCCAGCTGTTTTCAGGGAGACCAGATCTGTGGTGAAAAAGCATTTGTCCTCTGCTGCCGGGGGGACTGTTCATTTCACCTCAGATATCTGGAGCTCCCAACATGCGTTCAAGGGGTATCTCTCCCTGACTGCACATTGGTGGCAACCCAGTGAGGTGCAGGGTGGGGGTGGCAGTAGCGACAGGCAGGGTCAGGGCTGCCAGGCTGGCTATCGCTGGGCCTTGCTGCATGCCAAAGCAGTCAATGCACCACACACAGTGGACACTCTCAAAGCCATCCTCTCATGGCAGTTAGAGGGCTGGCTAGGCAGCGGGGACGTCGCCAAGGGCTTCGTGGTGACTGATGGTGGCTCCAACATCAAGGCGGCTGTCCAGCGTCAGGGCCTAAAATGCCTTCCTTGCGTGGCCCACCTTCTCCACCTCGTGGTTAAGGACGCATTGGGCCAGATGAAAAGCCAAGATCGTCGGTATCTCGCCGCGACCCATGAGTACCGACTTCTGCTCCAGTAGTGTCGCCACATCACGGGTCCCTTCTCACACAGCAATACAGACTTGTATCTGCTGCATGAGAAACAGACACTGAAAGGCGTGCCAGGGCACCGCCTGATCGGTGTTGTCAGCACACACTGGAACTCCACCTGTGCCATGCTGGAGCACATGGTGGAGCAGAGAGCAGCCCGGGATGCCTTTGTCTCTGAGACGAGAGTCTTTCGGGATGAGAACCGTCTCACCCAAGAGGCTTGGGTGTTCATTTCTCACACTGTGAAGGTTCTTGGGACCTTCAAGACCCACACAGAAATGCTCTCGTCTGACACGGCGAGCATCACACTGGTCGTCCCCATGGTCCACATGGCCCGTGAGGACCTGACCTCATTTCTAGTGCCATCTCAAGGCCATGTAGACGTTCTTCAAGTGGTGTGTGCCCTGGTTGTTAGGCTGCAGGAAGGGCTTGTGGTCTGCTTTCAGACTTTCACTCAGGATAAGGTCTACATGATGGCAACCATGTTAGACCCGCACCTTAAGGGCACAGTCGCCGAGTGGGCCAACGAGCTCAATCGCTGGTGAGACGAGCTCTCCCAGAAGGTCGAGCGTTACAGAGTTAGGGAGGGCCCAGTGCCAGTAACTGAGGAGGAGGGGGGTGGAAGCAGTTCATCTGCCACTTCCACTACTGTTCATCCCCAACCTCTCTGGTAGGCAGTTTTTCCCACCAGACTCATGCCACGAAGAGTTCTGAGATGACACTCATCAGGCGGCTCATTGGCCCCTCTAGGAGGGGCGGTAGGCCCCTAAGAGCAGAGACGGATGCTGCGATGGTGAGGGACTATCTTTCAGAGCCCATCGAGTTGCAGGAAATGTCTCCTTTGGACTACTGGGTCACGAAGGAGGGGGTCTGGCTGGCCCTCTCCTCCGTGGCCAAGGCATTCCTCTCATGCCTACTGACAAGCGTGCAGAGTGAGCGTGTCTTTTCTCATATGGGCGATATTGTCTGCCCACATCGCAATCGCCTGCAACCCTGGACAGTTGAGCAGTTGGTCTTCCTGAAGGTCAACTTGCCTCTGTTTGGCTCCCTGAATGTAGACTTTGAGAGTGAATGAAGTGAGCACCTACTTGTGCCTGCATCCTCTCTTGGCCCGCGCTTGGAAGGTGGTTGTAAAACGCTCTCACACTAAAAATAGACTGGAGTCCAAAGACAGCCCAAAAACTCAACTCATAAATTGATTGGCAGTGCATCCCCCCCCCCACCCCTCATCCATCTCCAAACCAAAAGTGAATGCTGGTTTAAGAACTGCAAAGTGATCCAAGTTTCCCCAGTCCCCATCCACACATGCCTAATAATACTGAAAGGGCCATTGCAGCCCCCAACTGTAACCGGCAGCACCCACAGGCCCAGCCCGGATAACCCAGTTTTTTTTTTTTCAGAGGCAGGAGGAAGAAAGAGGGAGGTGCCAATGATGATGACAGGCAGCCAGCAGCCATACCAATGCTGAGGTCCCTCTAATGGGACCGTGATGCTGGTGTGTTACTGCTGAGCTGAGAGCGAAGGAATGGTTGCCTTCCTCTCACACAATCTGAGGCTCTCCCAGTGATCTTCCTCATTTGGGGTGCAACTCTGGCTCGCCTCCTCGTGGTGCACCCTGGGTAACGCAAAAGAGACTGGACCAGCCAACCGTCCATCACTCAATGTAGTGCATTTGGATCATATAGAGATTCTCTGGTGTGAAGTTAGGTTTGGCTTTGGGTGCCCCAGGAATTGGACCCCCTGGTCCAATTTTTTTTTTTTTTGCCTTGTGGGTTTTGTGTGGGACAGTGCCCTGAAGCTGCACAGCAGTTTGGGGGGCTCTCCTCAAAACCTCCTGCTCCCCAGAGCCACTTTTCCCACGACAATTACAGTGAAGAAGTGGCTCTAATTGGATTTTTCTCACCATTGGGAGCAGTGTTCCTTTTGGGGTGCCCATGGGTGCAGTTTTTTTGGGCCAGGGGGGTTTCATACTGGGGAGTCCTCTGAAGCTGCCCTGCAGTTTTGGGGCCTCTCCCTCAACCCCCCCCCCCGGCCAGAGCCACTTTCCCCACAGCAATTATAGTGGAGGAAGTGGCTAATTGGACTTTCACCATCATTGGTGGCAATGGGCCTTTTTGGGGAGCCCAAAGACAGGGACCCCCTGGCCCTATCTTTTTGGGACTTGGGGGTTTTATACGGGAGAGTCTCCTGCGGTTTCCCTGCAGTTTGGGGGCTCTCCCTCAAACCCCCTGCCCCCCAGTAGCCTCTAATTATGCCCTATGTTGCCATTGATTTCAATGGCCCATAGGGTACAAGGGTGGGATAGGGGCACCCTCTTTGGGTGCCCCTGGATTGGGACCCCCTAGCCTAAACTTTTAGGGACTTGAAGGTTTTGTAGGGGAGAGTCCCTTGAAGGTCCCCTGCAAATTTGGGGGCTTTCCCTCAAACCCCCTCCCCTCCAGGTGGCTTCCAATATACCCTATTTTGCTATTGATTTCAATGGCCATAGGGTATAATGGGGCCGTATATTCGGAAATAGCTGCACATCTACCATATATGCGGCTATTCCGAGTACGGTAATAGGAAATACATGGTATTCCGTATCTTTTTGGCCCCGTGTATTTCCAAATCAGTGTAATTCTGTGTATATATATATATATATATATATATATATATATATATATATATATATATATATATATATATTTGCACACCCCTAATACTAACTACAATCTGTTGGTTATTCCCCCATCAGTCAGAGCCTGGAACTTTTCCACCACACTTCCATTCTATAAAATGAGCTCCCTGAAGAGATAAGGTAAACTTGTTGGAGCTCTTTAGGAAGTGCTGCAAGGTCTTTTTGTTTGCTAGAAGTGTTGATAGGCTATAAACAGCAGACATATTGTAGGTGGCAGAGGGACATATTTAGTGTTTGTTATTTTCTTTTGGTTTTAACTTGTAACATTTTAGTTACTACTGTACCAAGAGGAAAGGAAGGGCAAATATTTTTATAAGTAAGTAAGTAAATAAATAAATAAATAAACATTGCATAGACTACACTACTTTGTCTTTTTTCCTGTGCGGGCAATGGCACGTATTCAATAAGTGATTGCAACTACTGATGTTTTGCTGATATTGTGCAATGAGCAGACTCGTAACTTAGAGGCAATGGACTAGTAAAACTCATCTCAAAAATCTGAAATAGATTCTCCTCCTCCACTGTTTTTATTATGTGCCTTACAAAAAGTGGAAGTGTTGGCAGATGGTGGGGCTGCTTGAAGACAGCAGTCACATTGTGCAACAGGCCAGTGTAATTGTGCTAATCAGAAGCACCTGAATTCACTTGGCCACATCTAAATAGGTCACTGAATGATCACTATCCTGCTTACATCCAGTAGCAAGCAGGACATGAGCCAAACCAGAGTATTCAAATATAGCTTGATGTTCTGGCACATAAGCTATGACCCCCACCCCCCCCTGCAAGTTTTGTTAATTTGTTTAAAATATTGTTTTAACCACATGCCCCTTTTTGTATCTGCAAAATATCAGAATGAAAAGAAGTGTTCATTACTTTAACTACAATAATGATGCTGAGAATGGGGTCCTCTCCCTGCCAGAGTGGGAATTAATTGCAGTGCAAATGTGTTCAATGGTTTCTCATAGTAAAATGGATGAAATAGTTGGAAACTATCTTATGCTGGCATTGAACAAATGCATAACTGTTCAGGAGATATTAGTTCTGAAGCTTGGTAGTTTTAAATAGCATTCACAATGTGCAGTGACCTATAAATTGGTTTATAGCTGATGAAACATAATTTCATCATTACAAATGTATCCTAGCTTGCAATTTACAAAATCTATTTGTCTGAGCCATTGGGGTGGGTTTTTTTGTCTTTAAAAAGGGAATGCTATTAAACCATTCTATTTAGTAACATTTCATTGGTGTATGTGAAATGTCGCTTCACCTGGGAAATCATTCTATGCCTCTAATCACTTTAGTTAAATGTCCCCACGTCTATTGCTTATTTTAAAACACCCATTCTGAGAAGTGTGTATGTGGTTACATTGTATAATCATGTCCATCATATTCTCTCTGCAGCATAATTTCTCTGGTTAGTTTAGAATGCAAAAACCCAACATGTTTTAAACAAGTAACAGACATAAGTTTTTGTGCCAAGTTTTGTAATTAAGGCCACAAGCCAAGTGATTATGCAGCATCTGGCAATGCTGTGCCCAATGCCTTAACACATGCAGAACAAACTTTCTGTTGGTCACACTTGTGGAAGGCATTACATTGTGGTATTTCAAAGAGCTGGGATGAGAAATGCTGTCCCAATATAAACAGGATGTCTCTGTGTTTGTCAGAAAAGCAATACAGACAATTTTAAATAAATAAATAAGTCATGTTAGTGAGTTAAGTTAGCATAAGGAGACCATGAGCTAAAACAAGCTAAAATACATATAGATGGTGCATCTCACTTTGTACCTTTATTTAAGAAACCATTGGCTGATAAGGTTGCCAGGTTTGTGTTAGAAAATACCTGGAGACTTTGAGGGTAGATCTGGGAGAGGGAAGGGGCTCAGTATGATACATAGAGTCCACCCTTCAAAGCATCCATTTTCTTCAGAGGAGGTAATCTCTGCCTGCCTCAGTTGTAAAAGCAGATCTCCAGGCCCACCTTGAGGCTGGCTACCCTATTTTAAAATGGCTGCAAAGTAAAACTCCAGAAAAACATCATAATTTTCTCACTTTTTAGGGCATTCCTTGTATTTCTGGATAACCATATCTCACTCACTGTACAAGCTGGGCAGCTCTGACATGATTACCACACAGGCTAGGACATTACTTAGACTAAGCTCCTATAACTTGTGCTTTCTTTAGTTCACAAGGAACTGTAGGAATTCCATTTCTCCCAATTTGGTCCCACTGACAGTCTTCTTCCCCCACCACTGCTTGATGGAGGAGAATTGGGGGTGGTAATGTCACCCTGACACAATGTTGTTTCCACCAGGACCAGGAAATGACATCAGACTGTTAACAGTGACATCATTGAAGAGCCCCTCCCCCAGTAACTTTCCCGACAGTTGCCAACTACGGAACTCATAAAGATCCTGTCTGTGGTCTTCAGAAGAATGCTGACTATGTTGCCCCATTGGGCTTGTTACTTCTTGGTTCTGACTATTATTTCTTTTCAGGTGCTGTGGCCCAGCAGGAGAGGTGAAGAGTGCTCATCGCCAGGCATAGCAAGGTGTTCTGGGCGGCCCATCAGGCCCGCTGGGCGCCATTGGGGTTGCAGCTCAGGCTCAGCAAATGGGCCGTGGTGGAGTGGCAGGGGCGCCGTGGCCTCCATTGGACTGGCTTGCTGCCACTGTTGTTTCAGAGTAGGGAAGGCCCTTCACCTCATATTGTGCTCATCCACCTGGGTGGGAATGACCTAGGCCTTATGAAGGGGAAGGCCCTTCCACTACAGGCCATGGAGGAACTGCAGGTCATTCGGGACAGGTAGTCAGGGGTGCAGATTATTTGATCGGCCATTTTGCCTCGACAGGTCTGGCAAGCCACATGGGACTCAGCAGGGGTCGAGCAGGCCAGATGCAAGGCCAATAGGGCCTTGCAAAGGGCTCTAGATGTGGGTTTTGGCACTTTCCTGCCACATCCCAAGATACGGGTTGGGCATGCGGAGCTGTACAGGGAGGACAGTGTCCACCTGTCCCTGGAGGGAAACAGGGCCTTCTTGCAGGACATACGGCGGGGTCTCTGGGCAGCTCTGAGTCATCCATTGGGTGCTAGCGCCTAAGCTGAGGCATGGCGCTGGCAGTGGCAGGAGTTTTGGGCATGTGAATTCATACCGGTGAGCACCCGGGGGCCATCCTGGTTTTACGGGGAAGGTGGTGGGTTTAACTGGCAGCTGAGCTACACGGTTCTCTGCTGGGGGGCACCCACCACAGGGCTGCCCTTCCCTAGGAAGGCTCCTTCTGGGCAAGCGAGGCCTAGGTGGGGGAGGCCATACCCTTACCCCAGCTGGCCAGGTCTTAGCCTGGGGCAGGGTGGTTCGCCCTATGCCTGGCAAGGTGGGGTGGGTCCACCCCTTTGCTTGCCCGGGCTTAGTTGCCCCTGTGCCATTTGAAAGGTTTAATAAGGTGGCCCTGTTTATTCCCAAACATTGTGTTGCCTCTTTATTCTGACTGGGGGGCAAAGGTTGGCTAATTGCCATAGGTTTTGTTTCTGTGTTCCTCTGTGCATACTGAGTTAATTTTAGTTTGTTTTTATATCCCTTTTAATGTTCCTCCCCCCCCTTTTTTTTCTATGAATAAATTGTATATTTTGTATAGTTTTGTCTCTTTATTCTGTAGACCTGGAACTGGGTAATGCACTTGACCACAAGAACCTATGAGTATATTGTTTCTAGTTTCCCAAAGTTATTTCATTTAATTTTCTCCCCTCTTTCTAGCAGGCATTAAAAGGGTGTGGGATATACTCCCTGGGCCTGGATGTCTGTTTTGACATGTTAGCAGCTGGGTGTTTAATAAATAACAGCTGTGGTTCTTGATAGTTACAAGAAAGGGCTTTCTGGAGACAACAGGAAAAGAAACCTTGATCTGGGATGACCAGGATAAAGGGAGAGGAGACACGGGTTTTTTAAAACCACCTTGCAGGGGGAAGGCGATCTCTCTTTTCCTTGGGATGCTGAGCTGAACAGATCTCGTGTGAAGTTGGGAACAGGCCTCCATTTTAAACCATGTAGCTGGCCTAGAGAGTTGGACTAATCCTCAAAGTAATGGTAGATCTTTAGAGAAATAGGACCCTAAGATAAAGAGCCTGTCCTAATTGTAACATCTAATGAGAGCATGTTTTAGAGAGAGGGACAGAGGATTTGCATTTTACCAATTTTCTTTGTTTTTCCTTGCTTCAGTCTGGGATGGAAAGAGGAATGCTCAAAAAAACTTTACTAAAACTTGGCAGCCATTTATTAGAACTCATTTATTGGAACTCAACTGAACTGAAAGAGAGCACACAAGAGGAGATACTGAGGTAATTGTGATCATGCCACTAATACATTATTATGAAATATAGGGTATTGACTGTCTATGGTATTGTGAGATACTGTGGGGTATTCTATATTTTTTGTTTACTGTTTACTGTAAGACTGGTAAATAATAATAACAATACAAAAGAATGGTGGCATGTTCATGACCTTTTCAGTTGTGGTCTCTAGGATTCAGAACATTGTAGTGTATGAGTATGGCTTCCTCCCCTTCTAGCATTAAGATAAATCAAGATTTGAAACACGTTTCATGTGCCTTGATTTTCTAAATGTCAAAGAGCACACTTTTGTAGTACAGGCATTGTGTTTTATAGTGTCTTGGTGGTTTCTTATAAATGGAAGACATATGGTTTTAATTTATTGTTATCACATAGGGTCCTTATATATGCTGGGTTATAAATATTTTCTATAAATAAATCTCAGACTTTGTGCAGAGTATCAAAAAGCTATACACAGACAGCTTTATCAGATTGTGTGTGTGGGGCAGGTGGGTGGGTTTGTTTTTGTGTTGTATCTCATTGAGTTCGAATGCAGCATTAAACATACATTCTGGATTTTAGTATTATGGTTTGAATCTTTTGAGTTTGTAGTCATGATTTTGAGAGTGTGGCCTATTATGCATGCACATCTTACTGCAGCTTTTCCGAGCAGTAAGCCTTTAATCTTGATTTCACATGCTGTACTGCTTTATATATCATTCTTTTTACTCTGGTGCATTTATTCTGTAGCCACAATTTTAAAAATGCACTTTTCTAAATCAGGGTAGAACATTATGACATGTGGAGGGAGGCATTCAAAGGTTTTGTTAGTTTGTTTTAATTTATGCAATTGCCCTGTGTAATAGTATCCAGCAAGCACCTTCCATTTAAATCCTCATGGTTCAGGTTTTGTGTATGTATTTTAATGTTAGTTTATTGAATGAAAGGGAATGCAGGCAGAGGGAAAACGCACTGTTGAAACTAACCCAACTTTTACTGAAAACAGCAAGCAGCTGCTGAACCCAGTTTTCCAGATTGCTGAGCACTAGGGGATTCTCTTCTGTGTCAACAGCCACTGTGAAAAGAGTCACATGATCTCAAAATATGGGGAAACATGTTGAGTGTACAGTATGCATAGTAGAATCCACTGACACTAGCATTGCAAACTGTGATTGTTGGCAGTGTGTGTGTGTGCATGAGCACCTGCACAAAGTCAGCTACAACTCCACCACGCTTTGCACAGGGCTGCAATTTGCATGGGAGAGGAGTCCTCCGGCAGAAGCTCTGAAGAGCTTTTCCTTTCTTGTTCATGAAGATGCAGAACTCTGTCTCAGCTCCCTTAATTCCAACATGGCTCCCAAACATGTCAGTCTCCATAATGAGCTTGACATGAGCATCTCCATCCTCTGCCATGACATTTATTTTCTTAGATCCCAGTAGGCAGCCGTGTTGGTCTGAAGCAATAGAACAAAGCAGTAGACAAGTACACCTTTAAGACCAACTAAGTTTTATTCAGAATGTAAGCTTTCGTATGCTCTTAAGCAGACTTCATCAGACAAATGGGAATGGAAGCAGCAGTTTTTAATATAAGTGGGCAGTGTCAAATCATGGGAATGTTTTTAGCAGATTAAAAGAATCACAAATAGAGATCTGTTTGTTAGCGTTAGGAAAAAACACTAGAGGTTGATAAAAAATCTAGGTAGCATTCTGGCTTTGTTAGTTTAAATAGAGGGCATGGTTATTCAAGAGATTATAACATCCATATAGTTTGCTATAGGATGAGTTGGTATATGCAATAAGACAAACAGCCAATATTCCCCATTTGAGTATGTCAATATAAAAAAAAACAAAAACAAAAAACTAGATATTCTGATACATTGTTCTAAAAGAGAAATAATATAAGTTAGCCCTTAGAAAAACAGGGTGCATTAAACTATAGAAGGTGGGTTAGTATATGTAATGAGACAAACAGCCCACATCCCTCATTTGAGCGGGGAACTCAAAACCTCCTGGTTGTCCCCGGGCCAAAGGAAGCCAGTTTGAAAGCTACAAGGGACAGGGCCTTCTCCATAATGGCCCCATCTTGGTGGAACCAGCTGCCGGAAGAGGTAAGGACCCTGCGGGACCTTACCCAATTCCGCAGGGCCTGTAAGACAGCCCTCTTCCGGCTGGCCCACAGCTAACCGGCATCGAACATTGAACACTGAACACCGACATACTGAATTTGAAATCGAATTTGAATCGAGTGTAGCTTTAAGACCGCTGTATGATTTTAATGTTTATGTATATAATAATTGTTTAGATTTGTAACTATAAATTATGAAATGTTAATTTAATGCTTAATTTTATATTTTATGTTAGTTTTACATGTTGTAAGCCGCCCTGAGCCACCTAGTGGGAAGGGTGGGATATAAATCTCAGATAAATAAATAAATAAATGTCAACACAAAAAACATTATTATGATACACTGTTCTAAAAGAGAAATACATTGGAACACTGTGTATGCACAGCTGTACTCAGTGAGAGTTGGTTTAGTATATGTAATAAGATAAAAAACCCAATATCCCTGTTCAGTCCTGGAGAGGTGTTTGTTCCAAGTTTCATGATGATTTGTAATTCAGCAATTTCTCTCTCCATTCTGTTCTTGAAGTTCCTTTGCAGTAAAACAGCTACTTTGAGGTCACCCATTGAATGCTCAGGAAGGTTAAAGTATTCTAGGGTTGCCAATCCCGAGGTGGGGGCAGGGGATCCCCCGGTTTGGAGCCCCCCCCCCGCTTCAGGGTCATCAGAAAGCAGGGGGAGGGGAGGGAAATGTCTGCTGGGAACTCTGTTATTCCCTATAGAGATTTATTCCCATAGAAAATCATGGAGAATTGATCCGCGGGTATCTGGGGCTCTGGGGGGGCTGTTTTTTGGCATAGAGGCACCAAATTTTCAGTATAGCATCTAGTACCTCTCCCCAAAATACCTTCCAAGTTTCTAAAAGATTGGACCAGGGGGTCCAATTCTATGAGCCCCTTTCATATGGAAGGAAGAAATTGAAAAGGTGTGCCGTCCCTTTAAATGCGATGGCCAGAACTCCCTTTGGAGTTCAATTATGCTTGTCACAGCCTTGATCTTGGCTCCACGCCCAATGTCTCCTGGCTCCACCCCCAAAGTCTCCTGGCTCCACCCCCAAAGTCCCCAGATATTTCTTGAATTGGACTTGGCAACCCTAAAGTGTTCTCCAACAGATTTCTCAGTTCTATAATTCCTGATGTGAGATTTGTGTCCATTTATCCTTTGGCGTAGGGTTTGTCATAAGAACATAAGAGGAGCCATGTTGGATCAGGCCAATGGCACATCCAGTCCAACACTCTGTGTCACACAGTGGCCAATACACACACACACACACACTGTAGCTAATAGCCACTGATGGACCTCTGCTCCATATTTTTATCCAATCCCCTCTTGAAGCTGGCTATGCTTGTAGCCGCCGCTACCTCCTGTGGCAGTGAATACCACTTGTTAATCACCCTTTGGGTGAAGAAGTACTTCATTTTATCCGTTTTAACCTGACTGCTCAGAAATTTCATTGAATGCCCACAAGTTCTTGTATTGTGAGAAAGGGAGAAAAGTACTTCTCTCTCTACCCTCTCCATCCCATGTATAATCTTGTAAAGCTCTATCATGTCACCCTGCAGTCAACGTTTCTCCAAGCTAAAGAGCCCCAAGCGTTTTAACCTTTCTTCATAGGGAAAGTGTTCCAAATCTTTAATCATTCTAGTTAACCTTTTCTGGACTTTTTCGAATGCTATAATATCCTTTTTGAGGTGCGGTGACCAGAATTGTACACAATATTCCAAATGAGGCCACATCGTCGATTTATACAGGGGCATTATGATATTGGCTGATTTGTTTTCAATACCCTTCCTAATAATTCCCAGCACGGCGTTGGCCTTTTTTATTGCAATCACACACTGTCTTGACATTTTCAGTGAGTTATCTACCACGACCCCAAGATCTCCCTCTTGGTCAGTCTCTGCCAGTTCACACCCCATCAACTTGTATTTGTAGCTGGGATTCTTGGCCCCAATGTGCATTACTTTGCACTTGGCCACATTGAACCTCATCTGCCACGTTGACACCCACTCACCCAGCCTCAACAGGTCCCTTTCGAGTTCCCACAATCCTCTCTGGTTCTCACCACCCTGAACAATTTAGTGTCATCCGCAAACTGGGCCACTTCACTGCTTACTCCCAACTCGAAATCATTAATGAACAAGTTAAAGAGCATGGGACCCAGTACAGAGCCCTGTGGCACCCCACTTCTTACTGTCCTCCACTGCAAAGATTGCCCATTTATACTCACTCTCTGCTTCGTATTAATTAGCCAGTTTTTGATCCACAAGAGGACCTGTCCTTTTACTCCCTGACTCTTGAGCTTACTAAGGAGCCTTTGATGAGGAACTTTATCAGAAGCTTTCTGGAAGTCAAGGTAAACAACATCTATTGGGTCTCCTTTGTCCACATGTTTGTTCACCCCCTCAAAGACCTCCAACAGGTTAGTGAGGCAAGATCTTCCCTTACAGAACCCTTGCTGAGTCTTCCTCAATAACTTGGGTTCATCAATGTGCCTTCTCATTCTGTCCTTGATAATGGTTTCTACCACCTTTCCCAGTATTGAAGTCAGACTGACTGGCCTGTAATTTCCCAGATCTCCTCTGGAACCCTTTTTAAAGATGTGGGTGACATTTGCTACCTTCCAGTCCTCAGGAACAGAGGCAGATTTCAATGAAAGATTCCATATTTTTGTCAGGAGATCCACAAGTTCAACTTTGAGTTCTTTCAGAACTCTTGGATGTATGCCATCCGGACCTGGTGACTTATTAGTTTTTAATTTGTCAATCAGTTGTAGGACCTCCTCTTTTGTCACCTCAATCTGACTCAGGTCTTTCATCACCCCTTCCAAAATTAGTGGTTCTGGAGCGGGCAAACACTTCTCGTCTTCCACAGTGAAGACAGAGCCAAAAAACGCATTCAGCTTCTCAGCCATTTCCCTATCCTCGTTCAGTTATCCTTTTACTCCTTGGTCATCCAAGGGCCCCACTGCCTCCCTGGCTGGTTTCCTGCTTCTAATATATTTGAAGAAATTTTTATTGTTAGTCTTTATTTTTTTTGCAATATGCTCCTCATAGTCCCTTTTTGCCTGTCTGATCACAGTCTTGCATTTGATTTGCCACAGCCTGTGTTCCCTTTTATTAATCTCCCTTGTCCTGTTTGCCCTGTGTAGAGAACTGAGGGGCATCGTTGGCATTTAATGGCATATATAATGTTGGAAGATGAACAAGTGAATGATCCTGAGATGGTATAGCTAATGCTGTTAGGCCCAGTGACTGTGTTGTCTGGGTGTATGTGGCAGCAAAGCTGGCACTTGGCATTATTGCAAGCTCTGGTCCCGATGTTCCTCTTCAGGTGCGATTTTGTATTGTTGTGGGTGAAGAGTTGTTTGAGATTGGGGGGCTGTCTGTGTGCAAGGAAAGGTTTATCCCCCCAGTACTTTTGAAAGAGAGCTGTCACTGTCCAATACAGGTTGTAAGTTGTGGATGATACGTTGAACTGTTTTCAGTTGAGAGTTGTGTATGACCACTAATGGTGTTTTGTTATTGTCTCTTTGGGGTTTGTCTTGTAACAGGTTTTCTCTGGGTATCATTCTGGCTTTGTTAATCTGTTTCTTGACTTCATCAGGTGGGTACTTTAGTTTCAAAAAGGTTTTTTGTAGATCTCTCAGGTGAGAATCTCTGTCAGTAGGATTGGAGCAAATGCTGCTGCAGCATAGAGCCTGGTTGTATACATGGATTGTTTGGTATGTTTGGGATGGTAGCTGGAGGTATTCACCCACAACTGAGTCTACTCGAAGGAAGCTGATTTACATGGCTACTGGAAGACTGTGTGGGAAAATTCATATGTTGAAATCTCAGTGTTTCTTAGTTTTGTTTTAAGTTTCATTTAAGCTTGCATTAAAACATATTTATACACATTTCCATGTAAATTTCATTGCTTCCGGTGATTTTTCTGTTATTACCATTTTAAAGTTAGGGTTCCAGAGACTGCCAAATATGCCCCCCCCCGCAAACTTTGTTCACTAAAGCTTTAAAGCGAAAAATGTTTTCAAAGATTTAGGCTTCCCATCTCTCTCTCTCTCTCTCTCTCTCTCTCTCTCTTTTTACATCTCATGTCAATTTCATTCTGTGCTTCCATCCCACCCCCTTATTTTGTTTGCATGCACTGGGGATACTGACATCCTTTCCATTCCCCCTTCCAATTCCATGCCAGCAAGGAACTAAACCTCACTCAGATTCTTTTAAACTTTCCCTCCTCATTCTATTTTTTTTTTAATTCAACAATCTGACACTAGCAATAGTCTCATGCTACTTGTGAAAAAAATAAAAATGAGGGGGAAATGGAGCTTATACACCAATGAAAGGGGAAGGATGGATGAAGGTGCTGTGTGAGAGGAACAACTTCAGTGTGGATGGTGGAGTGGCCTCTGAAGGGTGGGAAAAGGGCGGTGGGAATCCAAGGGAAGCTGTATCCTTTTGAATTAACTTTGGCTTGGAAGTACAGGAAGGGAAAAAACACTTCCAAAACACTCCAAGAAACAGTGAATGGAAAGCGAACTGAGTGCTGAAAGGAGGGAATTCAATGCAGAATAAGAAAGAAAACTTAATGGATATGCACTGTGAAAGCAAGGCAAAACACCACTGCATAACAGACCAGAGTACCATTGTCTACAAAGACTTTTTCAGTGATGGGTAATCAGATAACTAAGAGCCCTGTGGTGCAGAGTGGTAAAGCTGCAGTACTGCAGTCAGAGCCCTCCACTCATGACCTGAGTTTGATCCCAGCAAAAGCTGGTTCAGGTAGCCAGCTCCAGGTTGACTCAGCCTTCCATCCTTCTGAGGTTGGTAAAATGAGTACCCAGCTTGCTGGGAGGGGGGGAGGGGGAAGTGTAGATGACTGGGGAAGGCAATGGCAAACCACTCTGTAAAAAGTCTGCCATGAAACCGTTGTGAAAGCAATGTCACCCCAGAGTCGAAAACAACTGGGGCTTTCACAGGGGACTACCTTTACCTTTTAAATCAGATAATTGGCTTCTGTTGCAAACAAAGGGACATAGCTGCATATTTTTATATCTAGAATAGCAGCCAATATTTTCTAGACCGTAGTACTTTCTATACAACCATAGCTGAATTTTCATTAAAATAAAATTTGAAATTTAACATAATTATATGTTATAATAAAGCTTTATGTTTTCAATGCAAGTTTCTTTAACTAACCCTAAAATTGTTACAGTTGTGAACATTTGGCAATATGATTTTTTTTAAAAAAGATTAAAATATAAATATTTGATTTCTAAGGTTATAGTCATGTGTGTATAGTATGCCAATCAATGATAATCCTTTCCTATATATTCATATTAATAATGTTATTACAAATAATAATCAACAGCCATAGGAAATCTGAAGAACCTTCAATGCAATTCCTCTTTGCATGGAATGTACATACCTTGTCAAAATGCCTTAGAAAAGAGATAAGTCTTGTGATTATATCCTAAAGGGAAGCAATTTCGTGCTCTAGTGCATCTCAGGGAAACAGGAGTTCAGAGCCCATGAACTTCAGTGATAATGCCCATATGCCACCAATAACATGTTTCAAGGAGCTTAGAGTTCCAATACCAATAAAATCATGAATGTTCCCGGGAAAGAGCTTGCCAAGATCCAAGCTCCTCAACTGGGCACATTTACATTTTATCAATAACAATATATTAGGTGGATTTTTTCAGCAACATTAAATGCTGTTGGATCAATGTGGGGAAATACTGTCATATATGGATCACTACAGCATATAGTTAATCTGAATGTAGAAAACAATGTGCTGCAGTACACTGGCAGCCCAATCCTGAGAGCTGCCATAGTGGGAGGTGGGACGCACTGTGTGGCTCCAAGTCTGCAGTCTTCTATCAAAATGATCCATGTGGACATCTGTACAGCAGCAACTCTGGCTCTTCAGAAAGTTTTCCAAGGGGGAGGGGGGGAAGACATTTTTTGCTGGTTCTTCTTCTTTTGGGGCTCATAGAATTGGACCCCCTGGTCCAGTCCTTTTGAACCTTGGAGAGAATTTTGGGGAGTGGAACTGGATGCTATGCTGCAAATTTGTACCTCAAAATACAGCCCCCCCCCCGAGCCCAAGATACCAGTGGATTAATTCTCCATTATATCTTTTTTTTATTAATTCCAACCAACTCCATCTCACCCAATTCTGCAGGGCCTGTAAGACAGTCCTCTTCCGGCTGGCCCACAACTAACGGCCCTGTATACCGACTACTGAATGCTGTATATTGTATACTGAATTTTTATCTGAAGCTGAATAGAGTGTAGCTCCACGACTGCTGGCTGTTTTAATGATGTATAGTTATAACAAATGTCTGATTTTAATTATATATTGTGAAATGCTAATTTAAAGTGTAATTTTATATTTTTATGTTAGTTTTATATATGTTGTAAGCCGCCCTGAGCCACTCGGTGGGAAGGGCAGGATATAAATCCCAGATAAATAAATAAATAAAATAAGTGCATTGATTTCTTCATTCCAGATACTTGCAAGAGTCAGTCCTGCTTAGCTTCTTAGATCTTAACTACTTCTGCTATTAAGAAGGAGAAACTATCACAGCGCAGGCAGTAATTTGCCTAACCCCAAAACCATACTTTTTGACATTCCTGAAAAGTATAGGCAACTGATACTTCACGATTCTGGTGTGGAAGAATCCAGACAGAATTATGGGTTTAAGTTCTTCTGGTTCTTATGCTTGAATGTTAGGTTCTTCTGGTTCTTATGCCAGAATTCTGGTTCTTATGTTTGAATTAAACAAAGATACCATCTATGGAGATGGCACCTTTGATAAAGTGCCAAATATGTTTTACCAACTGTACACACGGCATGCCAAGTACATGGTAATTCATACCCACCATGTATTTACATTTTACTTCAAAAAAAGAACATGGACACCTATAATAGAATGTTTGAAATAATGAAGCTATTGATTACAGATAAACTGTTGTGGGGGCACAATGCTCTTAATTTCTTGTTTAATTTCAGTCACTGAAGTGTGCGGTCTCTATTTGATGGACTGCAAAGGGCCTTGCTAGTCACAAACTAACATTGGCTAATGCACAGGCAGGTTGCCTAAAGGTAGAAAAGAGGCAATATGAGGCACTACATTACATGGCTGCCACTTCTGTGCAACAATATGAGCAGGTAAAAGACAAACTTCATTGCTTAAAGAGATTGGCTAATTTACAATGAAGAATTATATCTGAGTTATTATTGTTGCTGTTAAATAATTGTTGCTTTTACTATTAGGGTTAGATAGTCTTTTGTCATGGTCACTTGGTGTACCACAATGTATTAACATTAAAAAGTTTGATAAATTGTAAATTAATAAAGTTAAAGTATTTAATTTTATTTAAATATATATTTCTATGTAGAGTTTAATTTCTATTACTGTTTTTTCTTTCTTAATAAAGTTTCCTTCTTAATAAAGTTATTTTAATCCTAAAATAACAATATAAAAATAACAAAATCGTTGCTTTTTGTTGAATGTGAATATGACTTACTTTAATCCTAAAATAACAACAAAATATTATTAATGATTATCCATAATTATAAACATATATGGTGCTTTACATATTTTTCCACGTGGGCTTCTTTCCATGTGGGTTTATTTCCATGTGGGCATGTTTCCATGGGGGCTTTCTTCCTGTGAGCATTTATGTCTGTGGGGTTTTTTCTTTGGGCTTTTTTTCATTTGGACTTTTTTTCCTTTGTGCTTTTTTCCGGTTACCATTTTTTTCATAGATCTGAATGTTGTTCAATAAGATGCAATGGATGGAATTCTGTTTACTACACTGGAAGGAAAGCAAATGATAGTATTTCTGGAAGAACCAAACCGTCATATAATCTTTTAAATGGCAAGGCTTATTTAAATGCTTACTGTCTGATAACTGAAAATCAGCATAACAGAGTAATTTACAGAGAGAACATTATTGAATGCATAGCGCAACATGAATAGTTTCTTTCTTTCTTTCTTTCTTTCTTTCTTTCTTTCTTTCTTTCTTTCTTTCTTTCTTTCTTTCTTTCTTTCTTTTATACTGCTACACATTATTTGAAAATATCCTTAGAGACCCACTTACTAATTACAAAGAGTCTCACTTCTATTTATTATCTGGCAAGAGAGTCAAATAAATTTAAAAAGGTATAGAGAATCAAGCTCAAATACTTTGGCCACCAAATGAGAAGGCAGCACTTACTAGAGAAGATCCTGATGCTGGAAAAGACAGAAGTCAAAAGAAGAAGGGGACGGCAAAAGATGAGATGGCTGGACAGCGTTACTGATGTAATAAATATGAATTTGAGCAGACTTTGGAGGATGGTGGAAGACAGGAGGGCCTGATGTGACTTTGTCCATGAGGTCGCAAAGAGTTGGACTCGACTTTGCAACTTAACAACAAAAAGAGAATCAGGCCTTGCTGATACAAGTCAAGGCTTTCCTGCATAAAAGTTAGTAAAATAGCAAAGGAAATATGTTAGGGGTTCTTTACTTACTTCCAATTCCATGTTTCACAGTTATAATAAGCTTCTTAGATCTATACTCATAAGGGAAAGAAATTTTACCTCATATTAACATCAAGCCTGACCCCAATCACAGCAATTAATTAACAAGACATAGGTGTCATTGTTTGAGCATATTTGTGACCGCCTAGTCCTACCACCACCAGTCCATGTAGGTGAGTTGCTATAGTAAGACACAGTCCAACAACACTCTGTGTACTTAACTATATACAGGTTTATTTACACATATACAGACTCTCCATCAAAGTGCTCCTCCAATCAATCATATAGAGTAGAAGGGTAGTTATGTACAGCACAGCATTACTTATATACACCTGCAGTTAGTCACTGTACCAATGAGCTTTCAGTACTGAGTCATCTGCACTCATCACCTTGTTACCTCATCAACCTGGTTGAAGCCTGTTCTTACTTGGCAGAGCCTTGCTATAACACTCATGTCATCTATTTGACACTAGCTGTCAGATCAGCATGCTTCACTTGCCTCATGCCTTACTGAGCATTTTCATATGCTGACACTCTCCCTAAGGCATAGGCAATGAAACCTGGATTGGATCTCAACATGCATACTGTTTTACATATTTACATTGCATTTTCAGGTCAAGTAATAGTTGATACATTCATCCACCTTGTATCACACAGTCAGCATATTTTGTTTTACAGAATTCATAATAATAATTATACAACATATTCCGTTGTGGATTTACCATCCATTTTTACTTTGTAGTTTTACATCCGGTAGTGTTTTGACCTTGCACTGTCACCTGTACCTTATAGCCTTTTTTCCTGTTGGCTTACATGTTACAGAAAACACATTCCTATCAGTTACTGAGTTGTACTCCCCCTGCATGGCCTGCTGCCAAGCAGCTCTCGCTGTTTCAGCCACAGCTAATACTTCCTGATAGCTTTGCGGCTCCTTAATAAATACATGGTTTACAGAGTTATTTACATAACCATATCTCTCAGGTGGTACATGTGACATGGGAGACAGAATTTATGTCCTCAGCATTTAAACACTGGCTCATGCCTTACTGAGCATTTTCATATTCTAACAATAGGAACAACAAAATATGGAAATGACTTTTACAGGAGTAAAAACATATTGTATGTAATATCTGCTGCTTTTTCATTGCTCGAGGGGAAATGCCATTGACAAAACTGTACAGCAAATCTTTTTTAGATTAGGGAAGCAGGGCAACATGCCTCAAAGAGCAGTGTAAGTTGGCCTGCCAAGGCATTATTGAGGGATTTGTTCAGTTGCACAGTTGAGTCTGATTCTTTGCAACCGCATGGACCAAGTAACACCAGGCTCTCCTGTCTTCCACCATCCTCCAAAATCTGCTCAAATTGATGTTAGTTACATCAGTAATGCTGTCCAGTCATCTCATCTTTTGCCGTCCCCTTCTTCTTTTGCCTTCTGTCTTTCCCAGCATCAAGATGTTATCCAGTGAGTGCTCCCTTCTCATTTGGTGGCTAAGGTATTTGAGCTTCAGCATCAGCATCTGACCTTCCAGGAAAGAGTCAGGGTTGATTTCCCTTAGGACTGACTGATTTGAACTTCTTGCAGTCCAAGGGACTCTCAAGAGTCTTCTCCAGCACCACAATTCAAAAGCATCTATTCTTCTGCACTCAGCCTTCCTTATGGTCCAACTCTCACAGTCATATATTACTACTGGAAATACCATCACTTTGACTTTATACAGACTTTTGTTGGCAGGGTATTGTACTGCCCAGGTTCGCCGTAACTGGCCTCCCAAGTGTCAGACAATGGAACTTCAAATCAACCAGACTTCGATTTGATACAAAGTATAGGTTTTATTAGAGAACCCATAGCATCTGAACAAAGAAAGATTGGAACTGATACATTGTTGCGCATGAGCACATATCTTAAAGAATTCTACATCAAAGCTTGCTATGCAAAAATCCACACATCTAAACATTGCTAGGTCGGGGTGCTAACTTTCACATGGGTACTTCCTCTTATCTCTTTGTTTAGCTGCTTCACAGGGATGGCCGACTTGCCAGCCCTGAGGCACTTATCTTCAAAGGAGCCCGCTTCGGTGGGGTAGGGCGGGATATAAATCAAATAAAATGAAATGAAATGAAAAATGAAAAGTATCTTTTGTTATCAAAGATTTCAGGATTTCATGGCTGGTATCATATCATATCATATCATATCTTTTTTGAGAGATCCACTTTCAACCCCTGGAGTCTACAAAATACCCTGCTCCTGTGGTGCAGTCTACATTGGCACTACCCAACTCAGTATCAACACCCGCCTCACCGAACACAAGAGACACTGTCACTTGTTTCAGCCAGAAAAATCAGCTGTAGCTGAACATGCACTTCAAGAAGGAGACCACGTCATCCACTTTGAAAGAACTGAAGTCCCTTCTACGGTCTCACATTATCATACCCGCCTGAACAGAGAAGCTATTGAGATTTACAAACACCAGCACAATTTTAACAGAAAGGAAGAAGGCATTTTCATCCACCAATCTTGGTACCCAGCTCTGCAAAACACCCTACAGACTATAAATTGCAGAAAGTCACAGAACAACCAGCACATTCCACAGAACAATCAGCACAGTCACCAACCATCTTCCTTATCTTCACACCCCTTCCAACCCTCCCAGCAATTAACACAGAACAATGGTCACATTCAACAGCCAGTTTCCTTATCACTACCCTTCCAGGAAGCCCCACCAAACAATGGGCACATCCACAAACCAATTGCCTTTTCACCACACCCCCTACAGCCTAGAAATAGCAGCTCTCCAGCAGCCCTGGCCCCACTCAATGCACAGCCGCCAAGAAGGTCAGAGCGCCTGCTCCGGCTGCAACGCCACTGAGGATGTTCTCTGCAGCTGAGAACGAAATGTCTGGAAGAAAAACTTTCTCCAGTAGAACACGGCACTTGAGCCCGAAAGATTCTACAAACCCTAATTATCTTTTGTTAGTTTTCAGGGAAAGGAATGTCCACACCAACTATTAGTAACATTCTGTGACCTCTACTTTGATATGCAGCAAGCTTTCTCATGGTTAGTATCAATGCTAAGAAAATGGAGTCAGTTATGCTAAGCAGTTACTGTAGTTGTATTCCAGTGTCTGACACCAAGGAGCAAACATCTTTTAATTTCATGGCTACAGTCGCCATCTGCAGTGATATTGGATCCCAGAAATATGAAGTCTGTCACTACTTTCATGTCTTCCCTTTGTATTTCCCAAGGAGTGATGAGGCCGGATGCCATGATTTTAGTTTTTTTTTTTTTAATATTGAGTTTCAAGCCTACTTTTGTGCTGTCCACTTCCACCCTCAATAAGAGGTTCTTTAGGACCTCTTCACTTTCTGCCATTAAAGTGGTATCATCTGCATATCTGAGGTTGTTGTTTTTTTCCTGGCAATCTTAATTCTGGTTTGTGCTTCATCCAGGTCATCATTCCGCATGATGTACTCTACATATAAATTAAATAAGCAGGGTGACAATATACATCCTTGTTGAACTTCTTTTCCTATTCTAAACCAATCAGTTGTTCCATATCCTGTTCTGACAGTTGCTTCTTGCCACACAGAAAACTAAGGGTTTAGTTAATGATGCTCAGAATCAGCAACAAGCCTTCCCCACCCCATCCCCACCTTACAAGAAATTATGGGCTGATGCAGGAACAGCCCTTTGTCAATTAATGGACTTAAAGCCATTGAAAGCTACATTTCTCAGTGATACCTTGTACTTCATAAGCAGTTGTACTGCATACGGAAAAAAACATGACAGAGTTTGGAATGTCAATTCCAGTGGTGCCCCCAGGCTCAAAAAGGTTGGGGACCCCTGATTTGAAACCTCAGCTCAAGAATCTGCCCAGGATCCTGAAGTTGTTGTTCTTCCACAAGAGGGATAGCTTCAGGAATAAAACTGACTCCATATTACTTTTTAAATACCATATGAGATCTATAAGGTATATTCATGTCTTGGGTCTCTGATACCTATCAGAACATAATTCTCACTTCATAGAATCACAGAATCATAGAGTTGGAAGGGACTTCCAAGGTCATCTAGTCCAATCCCCTGCACAATGCAGAAACTTCACAAATACCTCCCCTTAAGTTCACAGAATCAGAATTACATCTGCAAGTTCTCTTAATACCCTTGGGTACAATTCATCTGGCCTTGAGGACTTCGCTTCCTTTAAAGAAACTAGGATCAATTCCCTACTAGCCTTAACGCCTCTCTCACTCTCCTCTTCTCTGCGGGGCTTCAGTCAGATTTCACACTATCTGCCCTGGGGCTGCAACTTGTTCCACCTCTTCTGTGCAGCAAACATGATCCTCTAAAAACTGGTTTCTGTTTGCCACGTGAAGAAGGTGAAGTGAGTTGCAGCCCCAGGGCAGATCGTATGAAATCTGACAGAAGCCCCACAGAAAAGAGTGTGAGAGCGGTGTAAGGCTAGTGGGGAATCGGTCTAGGTGTTTATGTACTACCCCTATGCTGATCCTAGATTGCAACTTCCTTCCCTCATTATATCTTAAGTTTTTGCCATGTTGAGGACCATTTCTCTCTGAAGAGACGACTGAGGAAAAGTAAGAATTGAGCAGCTCTGCCCTCTCTTCATCACTTGTTACAGTTTCACTTTTCTGTCTCCACAATTAGTCTCTAGCAGCCAGCAGCAACACTGCTTGGCTGTAGGGATGTCTTTGCCTCCCTTGAAAGTGAAGGGAGGTCTTCTGTGGCCCGTTTAGGTGCATTTTTGAGGGGGCAGAGCTTGCTGCAGTAACGGCGTCACCATCTGCTCCCTACCTCAGTCTCCGGCTGAAGATTGTCCCTCCATTCTGCCCTGTTTGTTATGTAGGCAAGTGCTGATCACCTCATAGACTTGGGGGAGCCAGGTAGGAATTTTTTGCTTCCCAACTGATTAGCAGTTTGCTGGGCAGTTTTTTCACCTACCCTAAATAGCAAGTCAGTGGATTGTGGATTTGGCTATAGGGAGGTGCTGTTAAATAGGTTGCTCACTTTAGTTTTGGCAGGTTTTACTGTGCTTATGGCACTGTGTGGCAAGGGGAGGACCAGAAAGCATCCCCTCTTGTGGGGTTAGTGGTCTGGCAAAAGCAACGTTTGGGTCAGATGACCTGGGTGGGAGAAAGCAGATTGTCCTTGAGGCTCGACTGGAGGGTGCCTTCCATTGAGACATGTGACTGGTGGTTGGACCTCTAAAGCTTGCCTTCTTACTGAGTTGACCTGGGGGGAGCTGTGGCATACTGCTTTGGCTGGGGGCTGGGTCCCTCGACCGTTGAATGGCAGGGGAGGTGTCTGTTGAGACCCCTGGCCATGACCAGGCTGCAGTTCTGGTTAGCCCCTGCCATTTATTCTTATACTTAATAAAGTGACCGTTAGTTATACCCAGTACCTTGCGTCCGACTCTTTATTCCGACTTGGGGGACAATGGGCCTACCATGTCCTCCTTCTTTTGCTTAATTTGAACATAAGAAGATATCTCTTTTTTGTTGTTTTTAACATCTCTCACTAGCCTCAGATCATACTAAGCTTTAGCTTTCCTAACTTCTTCTCTATAAGCTTCAGTTACTTGTTTATATTCATTCTTGGTTAAAAGGCCCTCCTTTTTCCTAAACGTGTCTCTTTTTTTCTCAAGTCTTCAGAGAGCTGTTTATGGAGACACCTTGGCTTCTTTAGGCTCCTCCCATTTTTCCTTCTAGTAGGAATCATTTGTGACTGTGGTTTCAATATTTCACTTTTAAGAAACTCCCACGACTCTTGAACTCCCTTCTTCTTAAGTATTTCTGACCATGGGATTTTACCCAGCATAGTTCTAAGTCCATCAATATTTGCCTTTCAAATCCAACCTAGCTTTCCTCTTCCCTAAGAATGTAAATTCCAAAATCGCATGTTCGCTACTGCCCAGGGTGCCCACTATTTCTACCTCATCAACCAGTTCTTTCTTGTTGGTGAGAATCAAGTCCAAGATGATAGCAGATCTCTTGTTTTCTTCCATTTTCTGGAAAAGGAAGTTTTCAGCAAGACAAAATAGGAATGTATTGACCTTTCATGTTTAGCAGAGTTGGACTTCCAACAAATGTTCGGGTAGTTGAAATTTCCCATGACCACTGTGTGTCTTCTCTTTGAAAACTTTGCAATCTGTTGTAGGAGCATCTCATCCAAGTCTTCTGCCTGGCTTGGTGGTTTATAGCAGACTCCCACCATAATATCACTGTTATTTTGTACTCCTTTTATTTTTACCCAGTCTTATTTAAGGCACGGAAACCATATGACTTGTTTTACTTTTATTTGTGACTGTAATGGAAAATAAGTGACACTTACTGCAATCCTATGAAGAGTTATTTTAATCTAAGACACTAATTTTACTGGGTTTAGATTGGAGTCTGGTAATTAAGGATCAATCGTCCAATTTATAGCTGCATATGACTGTTTTTGATATTTCTGTAGCTGCTTATTTTTTTGTTTATAATCTGATATATGCCAATAAAGGCTTTTGAGTTTGAGTAATCTTCATAGGACTGCGCTGTATGTAACAATTTTGGACAAGAACTCTGATGCTGTGCCACAAGCTTTCTAGACAATAAAAACATAAGAGAAGCCATGTTGGATCAGGCCAATGGCCCAGTCAGTCCAACACTCTGTGTCACACAGTGGCAAAAAAAAGATGCCATCAGAAGGTCCATCAGTGGGGCCATGACACTAGAAGCCCTCCCACTGTTGCCCCCCCCTCCAAGCACCAAGAATACAGAGCATCACTGCCCCAGACAGAGAGTCCCAACAATACGTTGTTGCTAATAGTCACTGATAGACCTCTGCACCATATGTTTATCCAATCCCCTCTTGAAGCTGTCTATGCTTGTAGCCACCACCACCTCCTGTGGCAGTGAATTCCATGTGTTAATCATCCTTTGGGTGAAGAAGTACTTCCTTTTATCAGTTCTAACCCGACTGCTCAACAATTTCATTGAATGTCCATGAGTTCCTGTATAGTAAGAAAGGGAGAAAAGTATTTCTTTCTCTACTTTCTCTATCCCATGCATAATCTTGTAAACCTCTATCATGTCACCCCTCAGTCGAGGTTTCTCCAAGCTAAAGAGCCTCAAGCATTTAACCTTTCTACATAGGGAAAGTGTTCCAACCCTTTAATCGTTCTAGTGGTTCTTTTCTGCACTTTTTCCAGTGCTATAATACCTTTTTTGAGGTGTGGTGACCAGAATTGTACACAGTATTCCAAATGAGGCTGTACCATCACTTTATACAGGGGCATTATGATACTGGCTGATTTGTTTTCCATTCCCTTCCAAATAATTCCCAGCATGGCGTTGGCCTTGTTTATTGCAGTAGCACACTGTCTCGACATTTTCAGTGAGTTATCTACCACAACCCCAAGATCTCTCTCTTGGTCAGTCTCCACCAGTTCATATTCCATCAACTTGTATTTATTGTTAGGATTTTTGTCCCCAATGTGCATTACTTTGCACTTAGCCACGTTGAACCTCATTTGCCACATTAATGCCACTTGCCCAGCCTTGACAAATTCTTTTGGAGTACCTCATAATCCTCTCTGGTTCTCACCATCCTGACCTGTTTAGTGTCATCCACCAAATAACTTAACACAGATAACTTAACATAAATAATAATAACACAGACATCAACAAATAACTTAAAATATAAATTTTATACATTCATCATTTTTACCATTATGTATTCAACTATTTACAGGCTAAATTTTTAAAATTTATTTACCCTTGAATAAAGAGTCTCTGTACAATAGTTCTTTCTGAACTTTACAGTAGCTTCTGGTCTTCTAGGAATGGTCTCTTTAGTAGAGAAACAACTATAGAAAAATGTTTACATATATCCTTTACTTACTTTGTCCTTATTTTGGGGCTATTAAAAAGCCCAAAAAAAACATCAATAGTAGCATTTCATTTAAAAGTTAGCAATACCCAAAATATAACCACTTGAAACCTTTAACATTGAATTTTAATCAACAAAACATGTCAAAAATCTGGTTTTAAAAGTTTGATTTTATCATTTATAAACTCTGGAACAGATTAATCGTTTTAACCAATTGTTTTCTTTTCTCTGTCGTATGTGCCTTACTTCATTCCTCTATAGAACTTCACAGATAAATTTTTCTGCCTTCTACTTGGATCCAAGAAAAATATCGTATTTAATATCAACTGCAACTGAAGTATTTTCAAGAGATGGGATACCTAGGTAATAGAAGAGGGTCCCACATGGCTAGTTCCTCTATACCTTCCTGATCAATCATAGAATGGACTCCTCAAAATTTATTAAAGTCAACTGATATTCTGTTACTTGCTTTGGAGGGCTTTGCACAAGATCATTTTTATATAACAGGTAAATCTGAAAACAAAATCGTAGATGGAAGAAAACACTAGTCTTCTCACTGTAGCATCCCATGAAACAGCAAGGATGCATGGCTTAATACCCAGCACAGATAAAAGAATGAAATTCTGGAAAGTCCCAAGATGTCAATACAAAAGTACTGAATGGAATATCCACATGGACTTTAGTTGAAAAGAATTTCTGTCTTACTTTCTGAAATGACCAAGAAAGGTGAAGAATTTAAGAACTGTCTTGCTGCCTCACAGCAAAAGTCCTTTTAATTCAACATTCCACATATAAGGAAATAATTGAATAGTTGGTTTGCCATATGCATTGTTTTAAAATGCATGAAAAAAGGAACTTTAAAAGCCTGTTTTATTTAATCATTTTGAAATGAAAATGAATGGATTTTTTTTTTTTTAAATGAGAAGAATCCCATTCATTTTTGTCTTCACTGGGCTTCAGAAACATGTTTCTGGCTATAACATGTAGCCTCAGAAACCAGTACCAGGAATCAACTTCAGAGGAAAGCCACCAGGGTTGGCCAGTGGTTGGTTACTGTATGATACAAGATGCTGAAATAGTTGGACATTTCTTGTATTTGTGTGTGTCCCTTTGGTGGAGGTGGAGAAGTGTAAGGAATCAGGAAAGTTCTGGAGATACAAAACTGAAATACAGTATCGAAATACAGTATTTTTTTTTCTAACACCTTGGGAACTTTGCTATATTTCAGAAATTGTAACCCCTTAGTGAGAGGCACATTTCCTAAAAATTTCACCCCAGTTAGCTAGAAATCCATCCTAGTTTCTTCCCAGTTGTCAAGAAAACAAAGTTTTTATATAGAGAAATAAGCTTTATCCTTAACTAGCTAGAAAACTAAGATCTTTTCCCTCTCTATGTGAAAACCTTCAGGGAGAATATCTTTTGAGGGATACAGTCCCATTAGAATTCTATCCCAGTTCATTGGAATACAGTCAGAATTGTATTTCCTATTGACACCAAAGGGAAATGAAAATAAACAAAAATAATGCAAAACAAATACAAATTAAATGTAAGCAACAGTGAGGGAGAAATGACTGTACATAGCTATTGGTATGATTATCTGCTTTTTCTTTTTATCTAAATTATAATGATCTACAGTATAAATAGATGAAGGTTTAGCACAAGGCATAGTCCAGATCCAGGTCAGCACTGCTTAACAGTCTGCATTGCTGCAACCATGAACTAACTGAGTAGCATTTCAGCTTGCATCTGTATGTAAATAGAGATAGTTTCTTCTAAGAACAAGCAATCTTCATGAACAGTGGATTTCGTTATATATTCATTCAGTTATTGACATGAAATAGCATGAGTTTTAATTGCTAGGTGTTGGGATCTTAATCTGGGTAGTCTACCTCAGCCTGGTCTTTGTGGATGGGCAACTCTCTGTTTTCTGTTATCTTTCTATATTCATTAAGATTAACATCTTGTCTTGGGAGATGCAGGGGAGTGATGTGGCATAACGAGGGTAGCCAATAGGTTGCGGGGGGGGGGGGAGGTTAATACATCCTCTGATGGTTCTTGACTGTTGTGTTGAATTGGACATAACATTTATTTATTTATTATATCCGTATCCTGTCCTTTCCAGTTGAGCTCAGGGTGGGTAACATCAGAGTATATAACATTAAAAAACAGTCAGTATATAATTAAAACACAGATAAAACAAATAACAATAAAATATATACCATAGTTCTGAATTCAGAATTTCCCCCTGGACTGGATAGAATATAGTGGGAGTCACTCCAGTTCATATTACAGCAAGATTCTGTATTGGTAGATGGTTCATACAGGGAGGCCAGATGACTGGGTGTCCACCACCTCAGTCAAAAACCTGGTGGAACAGTTTGTGAACAAGGGGACTGCTGAGCACCATATTCTGCAGTACTATACAGCAATCACAAAGATGAGCATCTAAGTGTTTGTAGCAGATGCACCTTAAGTTATACCACATGATTTTTGGAGAATGTTGCTTCCTGTGCATTTTTTCCACTGTTACATTGATAATATGGTATTTATAGGTCAAGGTCCTGTCCAGTGTAATGCCAAGGTACTTAGGTGTATGGTTGGGTGTCATTCAATTCACAGTTGGCAAGATTGTTATTGAGATGGAAACAGGAGCATTCTGTTTTTCCTGGACTTTAGATAAGCTGTAAGGGGAGGCAGTGAAATTTGGGAACTCACTCTTGTTCTTGTTTTAGAGGAACAAGACATTCCAAAGTAATGTTAAATGGACTGAAGGAAAAGCAGTGCATTTAATATAGGTTCACTTTGTTCTAAGAGAATTTTTTAATCAAAATCTTCTTTGCTACTTACCAGCCATGAATGCTTTTGGTTTGCTAAGGTTTTTCAGTTATAAACAATTTTATTGGTAACATATGGTAGCAAATCTATATCAATATCTTACAACTTAAAAAGAAAAATTTACCCCATATCTTACTTTTCTCCCACCCCTTCCCCCAATACTTGACCCCCACCAGTTTTATTTACTTAAAAAACCCAAATATTAAAGGTACCCTTAACTATTAAAAAAACCAAAAGTTATATTCGTCTTTTAAAACTTAATCATTATCAAAGACTGTCCAATGTCCTTTTATTTTCCATTCTTTTTCTATGTATCTTCTGAACTTCTTCCACTCCATCTTAAAAACTTCCAAATCATAGTCTCTTAATATTCTTGTTAATTTGTCCATTTCACTCCATGTCAAAACTTTTATAATCCAATCCAATTTCTCTGGTATTTTTTCTTGCTTCCACAATTGTGCATACAATGTCCTAGCGGCTGAGAGCAAGTACCAGATTAAAGTTCTATCTTCTTTTGGAAATGTTTCCATTTGTAGTCCCAACAGAAAAGTCTCTGCAACTTGTTAAACTCATATCCCAAGATCTTAGAAATCTCTTGCTGAATCATCTGCCAAAACATTTTAGCTCTTTCACAAGTCCACCACCTATGGTAGAAAGAACCTTCATTCTTTTTACATTTCCAACATCTGTCTGGCATCTTATTGTTCATCTTTGCCTATTTTTAGGAGTTATATACCATCTATACATCATCTTAAAACAATTTTCTTTAATACTTTGACATGTTGCGAGTTTTATAGAGTTCTTCCACAGATATTCCCAAGATTCCATCTTTATTTCTTTATTTACATTAATTGCCCATTTAATCATTTGAGATTTCACTACTTCATCTTCTGTAGACCATTGTAAAAGTAATTTGTATACTTTTTAAATTAATTTATCATTGTCTCCAAGCAGAACTTTTTCCATTTCTGTTTGCTCTTTCCTTATTCCTTCAGTTTTAATGTCATTCTCTACCAAGCTCTTTATTTGTTGTATTTGAAACCAATCATATTTGTGACTCAATTCTTCAGCAGTTTTCAGTTCTATTTTTCCACTTTGTACTTTTAACAATTGATTATATGACAACCGCTTTTCTTCACCTATCTCAGCCGTTATCTTTATTACTTCAGCTGGCACTATCCATAAAGGTCTTCTCTCATCTCCATATTTCTTGTATTTTGTCCATGTATTTAATAAATTGCTTCTTATATAATGGTGAGAGAAAAGACCATCCATCCTCTTTTTTCCATAATATAAAATAAGCATGCCAGCCAAATTTATTTCCGTGACCTTCTAACAGTATAAGTTTTTGTTTAACAGCATTATCCATTCTTTCATCCATACTAAGCAAACTGCTTCATGATATAAATTTAAATCTGGTAGTTGAAATCCGCCTCTCTCTTTTGCATCTGACAAAATTTTCATTTTAATCCTTGGCTTCTTCCCAGCCCACACAAATTCTGAAATTTTCCTACGCCATTTATCAAATTGTTTAGCATCCTTCACAATAAGAATAGTTTGAAACAAATACATTATCCTTGGTAGAATATTCATTTTAATTGCAGCTATTCTGCCCAGCAATGACAAATTAAGCTTATTCCATTTTAGAATATCTTCATCCATTTTATGCCATAACTTCTCATAATTATTTTTAAACAGATCACTATTTTTCATTGTTATCTCCACCCCTAGATACTTTACCTTAGAGGTAACTTCACAACCCGTTAGTTTCTGTAATTTTTGTTGTCTATTCATCTGCATATTTTTACACAGAATTTTAGATTTTTCTCTATTTATAGAGTCCCGCCAATTCCCCATATTCTTGTATTTTAGTTAAAAGCAAAGGTGTAACTTGTAAGGGATCTGTATATTTTTACACAGAATTTTAGATTTTTCTATATTTATAGAGTCCCACCAACTCCCCATATTCTTGTATTTTAGTTAACAGCAAAGGTGTAACTTGTAAAGGATTTTTATTTATAAAAATTATTTCATCAGCAAACGCTCTGTATTTGTAAGTACATCCTTTTATTCGTAAACCTTGTATATCTTTTTCTTCTTGAATCTGCATCAATAAAATTTCAAGAGTCATTATAAACAACAATGGTGAAAGTGGACAACCTTGTTTAGTACCTTTGCTAATTTTCATTTCTCCTGTAAGATCTGCATTAACACAAAACCTTGCCCTTTGTTCGGAGTATATTGCTTTTATCATTCTTATAAAACTTTCTCCCAGCTCCATTTTTTCCATTACCACGAACATAAAGTCCCAGCTTAAATTGTCAAATGCTTTCTCTGCATCTGCAAAGAATAATGCTACTTCTTTTTCTGGATGTCTTTCATAATATTCTACAATATTTACAACAGTCCTAATATTGTCTCTTATTTGTCTTTTGGGAAGAAACCCTGCTTGATCTTCCTTTATAAAATTTATCAGATGTTGTTTAAGCCGTTCTGCCAAGATTCTTGTAAATATTTTATAGTCATTATTTAATAACGAAATTGGTCTGTAATTTTTTACATTTGTGGCATCTCTATCTTCTTTAGGTGTCAACGAAATGACAGCTTCTTTCCATGTATTTGGTACTTTCCCTTTTATTCTTATTATGTTCATCAACTTCTGCAATTTTGGTATTAATTCATCCTTAAGAGTTTTAAAATATTTAACTGTATATTCATCTGGCCCAGGAGCTTTCCATTTTTCATTGCGTTGATTGCTGCTTCAATTTCTATCTTTTCAATTGGATCATTCAAAACTTTTCTCATATTTTCAGTTAGGGGTTCTATTTTTAACTTTTGTAGATATTCATCCATCTTCTTTTTCTTTATTTTAACACCTTTAAACAGTTTGGCATAGTACTTGAAAAATTCTCTTTTTATCCCCTCTTGAGTAACCACTTCCCTTCCCTCTACCACAATTCTACTAATAATTCTATTTTCTCTCTTTTTCTTCAGTTGCCAAGCCAAATACTTTCCCAGTTTATTTGCTCCGTCAAATGATTTTTGCTGAAGTCTTTTCAAACTCCATTCCACTTCTTTATTCAACAAATGTCTCCGTTGAGTTTGTAGTATTGTAATTTCCTTTAAAATTTTCTTTTTCCCTGGTCTTTTTCTCAGCTCCCCTTTCTTCTTTATTTCATTTTGAATGTCCAAAAACTGTTTTTCTTTTCTTCTCTTGTCTTTATTATTCAAAGTAATCAACAATCCTCTATTACTGCTTTATAAGCATCCCAGACCGTCTGGAAATCAATATCTTCATTATCATTCACTTGGAAAAAAGCTTTAGTTTCTTTTTCTAGATATGTCACTGTTTCTTTATTCTGTAGCAAATCTTCATTCAGTCTCCATCTTCTCAATTTCTTGGACAATTTTGTAATCCACATTATTGGGTTATGATCAGCCCCAATTTTAGGTAAAATCTCTATCTTCTTTGTTATAAGACTTAAGTCTTTAGTTCCCCACAGCATGTCAATTCTAGAAAACGTTTTGTGTCTTGCTGAAAAAAAGGTATAGTCCCGCATTTCAGGTTTAAATTCCCTCCATATATCTTCTAAATTTTCTTGTTTAGCCAATTCAAAGAAAGACTTTGGCAATTTCCCTTCTTTCCCATCATTTTTTTCCCCTCCAGATCTATCCAGTGAGTTCTTAACTGTTCCATTAAAGTCTCCCATTAATAATACTTGATCATAGGTCAGTTCATCAAATTTTGTGTAATGTCTTTGAAAAAAGCATCCTTTGCACCATTAGGCGCATACAATCCCAATAACAACATTTTTTTCCCATTTAATATTGTCTCCACTGCTACAAATCTTCCATCTTTATCTTTAAACACTAATTTTGGCTCCAATTCTTGTTTGATATATAAAACCACTCCTCTTTTCTTCTGTTCAGCTAGTGAAAAAAATTCTACTCCCAATTGTTTGTTCCATAAAAATTTATAATCCTTTTGTTTAATATGTACTTCTTGCAAACATATTATATTACAGTTTTGTTTCTTAATCCAATGAAATGTTGCCCTTCTTTTTTGTGGTGAATTTGTCAGAGTTAGGTTCTTTAAGGGAACAAAACTGCTGAGTAATGATTATGTAACTAAGCTATACAGGGGTGATGAATGTCACGAGAGTAACAGGTGCAGCTTGTTAGCAATCAGTGATGGGGATTGGATAGCTGCACTATAATAGTACAAGCCTTACTCTCAGCTAGTTGGGGTGATGATAAGGAGGAGAAGGACGGTGCGTGAGAGAAGGAGAAACATCTTGGCTGTTATACTGTTATTCTGGAGGACTGGATAAGACTGGCTACTTATGTAATGTATGGACTGGATTCTTGACTTCTCTAACTGGAAACTGATTTGGTACTGTATCTTGGAAGGACTGCTTTATGTGCATGAACCATTGGACTGCCTGTGACTGCCTCTAATGTATTTACCCAAATATAACTGTTGACTGGCTGTTTGGAGTTTGTCTTTCTATCACAGCTTCTGGAGTTGCACTCTTCATTTTACTCATACAGGTGAACTTCCCACGCACACACTGTCATCGGTTATGGGCCCAGCGTGGTCTCCCGGAGAGTAAGCTTTGTCTGTGCCAACAGTTCCTGTAGTCTACTCGTGAGTAAACAGCCGTTATTTGGGTGTGGCAAGTTTGTGTCTACATAGGTCAGCACAATGGAGTCCTGTGTACAAGTCTCCGGTTTCCTTATCAAGAGGCTCAACGGAGAGAACTACAGTACGTGGTCAGAGAAGGTCACTATGCTGCTCAAATTTCAAGGTTTGTGGGAGTATGTGGTGAATCCACCCAACTTAGCTGCTGATGACGCTGCTGATGACACAGACGTAATTACTAAGCACAAGAGTAATGATGATAAAGCCTATTCCTTAATTGGGCTTACTCTGGAAGACTCTCAGTTTATCCATATAAAAACCTCCAACAGTGCCAAGTCATGTTGGGACGCTCTTAAAGCTCTTTATGTGAGGGAGAGTGTGGGGTCCCATATCTATTTGATGAAAAAGCTCCTTAGTGCACGATATGAGTCAGGTGGGGATATGAGTAACCACCTAGAATACATGCAACACACCTTGCACCAGCTGCAAGAGAAAGAAGTAATTTTTTCTCCACAGCAGCTAGCATATATTATCCTCTGTTCTCTGGATGAAAGTTATGACCAGTTCGTGGCTAACCTTGACGTGCTGCCAAGGACTGAGATAACAGTGTCCAACATCGCTCACCGGCTACTGAATGAGGCCATGAGGAGGAGTGACGCAGCTCTTTTCCGGGAGTCTCCAGCTCATTCAGCAAAGTCTCCTGCCCGGGAGGTCTTTAAAGGGGCAGACATTAAGGCAGCAGCTGATAAGGCGTACTCAGTGAGGAAATGTTATGTGTGTAATAGCACTAAGCATCTCAAACGGCAATGTGATCGTATCAAAGTGAAACAGTCTCCTGTTACTCCTAAGGGAGGGAAGCATGTGAATCTTGTTATTAACAATTCTTCCTGCAGCAACCAGCAGTTCCTGATAGACAGCGGTGCAACGGTCAACATAATTAAAAACAGGAATCTTTTTGACACTTACACCCCCGTTTCAGGTCAGTGTGTCAAACTGGCAGACGGGATTTGTACCAAGGTAGCTGGCAGTGGTCTTGTTGACATTCCTAATCTTAAAAGGAAACTACATATGCTTCATGTGCCAAGTATAAAATACAACATGCTTTCTGTGTCTGCTTTGACTGAGCAATGTTTTAAAGTTTCTTTTTCAGCTGAAAACTGCTTGATATGTGCAGAAGGCATTTCTGTTGTGGCAAAGAGGAAAGATAATCTTTATTTCCTGGAGAAAGAAAATGTAGTACACCACATGAGTATGAACAAGCCTCCTCACGATGAGTGTATTCATTTGTGGCATAGAAGATTGGGGCATATTAATTTTCAAGCTGTGAAAAAAACCCTGCAAGCAGCTGGAATTACCCCCAAGTCTTGTGGTTGTTTTGTTGACTGTGAAATATGTAAGGCAACAAAATCAAAGGCCGCTCCTACAATATCTCCTAAAAAATTCCAGATGGAAGAAATATTGGACCTTGTATTTCTCGATCTGATTGGCCCTTTTCCAACCAGAAGTGTGGGCGGAGCAAAGTTTTGTTTGTGTATAGAAGATCACCATTCCCGGTACGGTTTTTGTTTTCTTCTCAGATCAAAAGCAGAGACGTACCAAGCATTCAATAACTGGCTTCGTTTTGTGAAGAGGAAAACAAATAAGGTTCCAAAATCTATTATTTCTGACAATGGGAGTGAATTTTGTAACGAGAAAATGTTTTATCTGTTTAGGAGATATGGTATCAGTCACCAGCGTACAGCTCCGTACAGACCATAACATAATGCATTCTGTGAGCGGCAGAACCAGACTTTATACAACATGTGTATCTCTATGCTCAGAGATAGTGCCCTCCCAATTTACAATCATTTGTAAAAGTGCCAAAATTTTGAACGCTATTGTTGATACTCTGAAAACCCAATTTACAGTAAGAGATCTCGGCAACATTAGACAGTATGTTGGCTTAGAAATTGAGAGTGTAAATGGTGGATATAGAGTCTCACAAAGAGCCAAAATCGCTCAGCTACTGAAGAGTTATAAAATGGATCAGAGCAAAGGAGTTCAATGTCCTATGTTATAGAACAATGATGCTGATAACGATCAGAGTCCATTGTTTGATCAGAGCATTTATCAATCTCTGATTGGTAGTCTGTTATACATAGCTAGCTGGTCTAGGCCTGATATTGCAATGGCAACCAACCATTTGGCCAGAGCAGTGAAACAGCCCAGACAGTGCCATTGGATAGCAGCAAAACATATTCTTAGGTACGTAAAACAAACCTTAGATGTTAGTTTGTTTATAACTCCTGCTGGAGAACTAAGAATACATGCCTATGCTGACGCAAGTTTTGCAAACGACCAAGACATCAGACAGTCAACCACCGGATTAGCTATTTTCTTAGGTGGAGTACTGGTGGGATGGAGGTCATTAAAACAAAGGCACGTAGCTTTATCGACCTGCGAGGCCGAATATTCAGCACTTAGTACAGTGTGCAGTGAACTTACCTGGTATAAACAATTGTTATCTGACCTTGGTTTATATTATGTTGAACCAATAACTGTTTATGAAGATAATCAGGCAGCTCTTAAACTAGCTACTAATCTTGGTGTGAAAGGAAGATCAAAACACACGGATGTCAGATTTCATAATGTGAAACAATGTTTAGAGGATAAGTTAATCACTCTTGAATATTGCTCTACTAATGACAACATTGCGGATATCTTTACTAAAGCTCAGACACATGTAAAGCATAGAGAGAATTTCCCATTCTCCACCCCACCCAAAAAAAGTTAATAAAAATGCAGCAGTGCGGTTCCCTTGAATATAGGCTTCATTTCCTCATTCCCAGCAGCTGGCTGCACTTCTACTAAATGAAAGTGAACATGCATGCACACATATACGCACACTCACAAAGCAGCCAAAATAAACACATTTTGCAAGCACACATTTTTGTTATCTCACTGGGGTAATTTATTCACTGGAGCTGCTAAATGTAGCCATCTGCTGTATTTCAACCAACTTCTGCAGACTAATAGGAAAACAAAAGCAGAGCAGCGTAGGATTGGAGCTTTCCTCCAAACAAACCAAGGGACTGTGTTCACTTCTCTTTCTTTTACACGCTCACCAGAAAGACACAGATGGCTTTGCCTACTCACCCCACCCATTCAGCTTTCCTCTTGGTCTCTCATCTAAGAATCTCAAATCCATCTGCCCTGCTTTGTCATACTAAATATCTCTAGCAACAGCCACTGAGGGGAAAGCAAAGGCAGCTACCCCAGTGATCCAGTCTTAAACATAGGACTCCATATTCCCTCTCTCTTTCTCCCTCTCTTTCACTCTCTGTCTCTGTAACTAGAATAAATGATATTCTCATCTCCCAGTAGCTAGCTGCACTTCCACTAAATGAAAGTGAGCACGCACACACACTCTCACACAAAGCTGTCAAAATAAACACAGTTGCAAGCACACACTTTTGTTATCTCACTGAAGCAATTTACTCAAGCTGATTACTCATCTGCTGTATGAGTAACCTACAGATTAACAGGAAAATGAATGCAGAGAAGCCTAGAGGGTGGAGTTTCCTCCAAGCAAACAGAGGGACTCTGCTCACTTCTCTTCCTTTTATGCACTCACCAGGAAGACCCAGGTGACTCTGCCTACTCACCCCACCCATTCAGCTTTCCTCTTGGTCTCCCATCCAAGTATCATTTCTACCTGCTCTCAGCCAATTGAGGGAAGGCTTTCTTTGCCTTTTTCCCTCCTCCTCCCTCCCTTAGCCATTGGAGGGAAGGCTTTCTGTCTCTTCCCTGCAAAGCAAAGCCTCAGTCCTCAGCCAATGGAACACAACAGACCTTGAGGGGAAGTTGATAGGCCAGTGGCGGTGCACACCAAAGCCAGTGGGAGAGCTGGAAAGTGCCACTACCATAGCGCCTTTATATAGAGAGAATTCTGATGTTGTCAAGGTTGATTGATAGGGATATTCAATATTTTTCAATCATATTTTAGTTCTGTCACAAAAAACCTTGATTCATTCTTCTTGTATTCATTCTTTTATTTTGTTATTTCAAAATAAAAGCTGATATTATTTGGCTTTATTCAGGTGCAGTTTGGAAAAGGTGTTTAAAGACCACTGTCTCTTTAAATGTCTCCTGAGTTCACTCATTGAGTAGTACCACAGCAGCAGTGGTGCAGCTTGGAGAAGGCATTTAAAAAGGATCTCATGAAATGCATTCTCCAAACTATACCACCACCATGTGACTCAGTGAGTGGACTCAGAAGGCATTTAAAGAGATTGTGATCTCTTTAAATGCCTTTCCCTTCCTTTGAAAGTAATGGAGGATGAAGGCACCTTCTTTGGAGTCCCATAGAATTGGACTTCCTGGTCCAAACTTTTTAAAACTTCCGGGGGGGGGGGAAGATTGAGGAGGCACAAAGCTGCCTATACCTCAAAAATAGATCCTCCAGATACCCAAATTGATTCTCCATTATACTCTATTGTCTTTATAGGGTGTAATGAAGCAAAAAAAAAAAAAATATATAGGATATAATGGAGTAAAAGGATGCCATATGAGAAAAGAGTTTGCCCCTGTGATCAAATGTCTATTGAAGACCTATCTCATGTCATATTTTATTGTGTAAAACATGAGGCACAACTAAATAGGTTTTTGTGTGCCATTATATCTCACCTTCTTGGAAGGTCGGACAAAGAGAAATTAGTATTCCTATTGTCAGATAGAGACAAATATATTAATTTCCATGGCAAAATCTGTGGCTGCCATTATAAACAATAAAAAAGAGAGTAATGAGATATATTGACTACTCCCCTTTTTAGCACGCTGGGTTGTTTTCTTAGGATGTTTTTGGATAAATTTTAAACCCTTATAATTTATTATTGATAATTCAGACTAAATTTTATCATGATCCATAATTTTATTGTTGTATTGAATGTTGTATTGAGTTTTTTCTATTGTTAAGTCTAGTTGTTAGTTGCTATGGCATTTTGTTGCTGATGCAATAAAGATTGATTGACTGATGGATTGATATAATGGATATATAGGGTATATTCATAGGGTATAACAGAGCAAAAAACCAAAAAAAGTTCCCAAATACAAATACCACATTGGAAGTGGGATTTGGGAATATCAGGAAATACAGATATTTCTCAGGTTCAATATAGCCAAACCTGGAAGGTGTCATTTTTGTACAACCCTGTTATGTCAATGGGAGCTGCTGCTTCTGTTGCTGCCCTTGGGCCAACGCTAGACTTGCAATGTTAATGCCTGAACAGGCAGCCAGTGAACTGGAAAGCAGGAAGAGCATCTCTTTCCTCTCTCAGTTCCCCCCAGCACTTGATACTGTCTCAGAAATACTCAAAATGTCACATCTCAGGATCCCTTAGTGGGACTTCATTTCTGAGGTGCTACATTTCCCAAGATACTACATATCCCAAGATACAACAAGGCACAGTCTCCCATATGCTGCTGAAACTGTTTCCTAGGAACTTGGGGATACCTAGAAAATGGAAATTATCTTCCTCTTTGTGAATCCACTGGCTTCTTCTCTGTTTGGCAGCTACTGCTGGAGATGGAGAGCTACTGGCCCAGCATAAAGTATGAACCACTGAGTCATGAATATTACAAAGGCTGTAAGGCTCCAGAGATAAGCAATATTAAAATAAATATTTTTGAAGCTGACATATTGTTCAGAGAGCCTCAGAGTAAAGGCTTTTAGTTATTCGTATGTGCATCTCTTGATAAAGATATTAATCGAAACAGAAAACATAACGATCAAAATTCCGAAGAGAACATACTTTATGCACAGTTGGAGAATATATTTTTATCACCTTTGACTATTGTATAAGTCTTTACATATTCCTTGGACGCCTGGAACTGTAATGTAACTTGGTAGTTTGGTTTGTTATTCTGAATTGTATTTATTAGCAACTGTGTGTGTATTCTGAATTTTTCTCAGAAGTAATACTAGTGTTTTGTGTATTATTTATGTGTTGGAGATATTTAGTACATTGTTATTTATGTGTTGGAGATATTTAGTATATTGTTTTCATTACACAAGGGAGATATTTGGTGTTTTCTGGTTGTTTAGACTTTCTCCCGATCCCTGTTTTTTCATTGGAGTTGGTGTAGCAGCAGCTGCCTCTGGAGAAGACAGATAGGAGGAGAAAGGGTAAAGGAAAGGGAATCTCTACCCCTTTACTGATATTAACTCTCAGCAAATGAATGCATGTTATTTCTTCATTCATTGTAATTATGATTTGTTATCCAGACCAGTGAAATGAATCAGACATGTTTTATTCATTTCAAAACAAACATATTGCCAATGAATGATTAACTAGAAACAAAGAATGGGGGAAGCAAAAAAAAAAAAAGTTGAAACTATTTAAATGTAGAGAAACAAAATGAGAGTTAGTACTCAGTATTAAGATGAAGGGCAAAGAAGAAATTATTTGACTTCCTATTTCATGTGGCTTGAGATCTAGCAGTTTTGTTTAAAGCCGTTTTCACCCCCGAACTCCTATTAAACTAATAGACTGACTTCAGACACTGTTAGGATGCAAGACTCCAATTGTTTTTTCAGTGCCTTTGATACCTACTGGTTTGCAGAAAGATGGCTTTAGTCTTTTTTGTTACCTTTTTCACCAGATGTTTAAAAATGGAAATGAAGCTCTTTTTTTGCACTATATTAAAAAGTAGCCAAACTGCTGCATACATCATATTTCAAACATTTTTTTTCAAACAGTTTAAATCCCTTCTAGTAATTTCACAAAACTGTATAATATTACTATAGCAATCTGTTGCCAAGAGATAAATTGTTTCCGATCACAAAGTGCAACAAACATAAAGTGGACTTATTCCAGCTACAGGAATAGTCTCCATAAATTATTATGTACTTCAAATCAAGTATGTTTTGTTCTGTTCTCATAAAAGACCATGGACTAGGAAAATCACAGGAAATCGGGGGGGGGGGTTGTAGCAGGAACTCCTTTGCATATTAGGTACACACCCCTGATGTAGCCAGTCCTCCAATAGTTTACAGTAGGCCCTGTACTAAGAGCCCTGTAAGCTGCTGGAGGATTCACTACATCAGTGGTGTGTGACCTAATATGCAAAGGAGTTCCTGCTACAAAAAAAAAAAAACTGCAGAAAATGAAGCTAACAGTTAAGTGGTAAGGGAAAATGCCATCAAATTGCAACAGACTTACCCTGTAGAGTCTTCAAGACAAGAGATAGACACACAGAGGTGGTTTGCCTGCTTCTGCATAATAATCCTGGACTTCCTTGATCGTTTTCCATACAAATGCTAATCAGGATTGATCTGGCTTAGCTTCCAAGATCTGGTGAATATGGTTAGCCTGAGCCATCAGCTAAGTAGCACAGACAAATGTTATGGAGTAAGAAGATCTAATAATAATAAAAAAAGTCTAGAGCAGTGGTGTCAAACATACGGCCTGTGCACTGGAACCAGCCTGCCAAGGTCTTTAATCTGATCTGCAGGATTTACTGCCAATTACTGTTGAGGTTGGCAGTATGATCGGCAGCTCTACATGACTGGCTTTTTCCAGTGGTTGTGATCAAGTACTTCCTCTTTTCCCACACAAATTCCACCTTTGCAAGAGTGTTAATTTTAAAAAAAACATGTTTGTATTTTAAGTAAAAATAATATATTTAATTGTGTTTGTCCATGTCCTTTATAAAGTTCATATATTTAGTTCCTGGCATTACATTTTATGACACACATGGCCCAGCCCAACAAAGTTCCATTTATATCAGATCTGGCCCTCATAACAAATAAGTTTGACATCCCTGGACTAGAGAAAATTTTTCTAGGATCTTTTCCTGTGCATTTAGAGGATGCACAAGCAGTGCTGATTTCTAGGACCCCAATTGGGCTAAAGAGAGCAATGAAAATTCTAGCGCATTACTGCCAAGCTAACCAGGTTGAAATAAATTATTCAAAATCAAAAATTTTAGCCTTTGCAAATTGACCTAAGGTATATCATTGGGAGATAAATGACAGGGCTATTGAACAGACACGCTGCTTTAAGTATTTAGGAGTAGTTTTTCAGGCCTCAGGGGCCTCAGGGGCCAGAAAGGCACATGTGGACTATGTCACAACAAGTGCAGCAAAAAGCTCAGGAGCCATAGAGAAATTTTATTGGACCACCGGGGAGCAGAATGTGGCGGCTGCAGTCAAGGTCTTTAAGGCCAAGCCCCTCACCCAAATATTATATGGGGCACCTTTGAGTATAACACCATATCAGCATCTTTGGCATCTAGCAGAGAAAGTGCAATCTAAATTTCTTAGGCATATATTACAAGTCCCGCCATATGCTCCCAACTCACTTATCAGAGTGGAAACGGGTATGGTTACAGTGAAAGCAAGATTGTGGATTGCTGCTATTCTCTACTGGTACAAACTAATGACTCAGCCCACCAGTTTGGCGGGGCTGATAGTAAGAGATTCGTTTGTTCCTCCATGGATTAGAGAAACGGAGTCCAAGTTGGGTTATTATGGACTATCTAAACAATTTTTGATCAATATGGAGCATAATCTGGTTAAACCCTTTCTTAAACAGAGGATCTTGGATGTTGAAAGACAGCATGATCTCAATCAGCTTAAAGGTTATCTACCAGGAATAGAGGAGCTACACAAAATAACACTGATGCCATACTTGCAAAATCTTGACAAAGCAGAGTATAGAAGAGCATTTACTCTTCTCAGATTTGATATGTTATCATCAGCTATTATTGAAGGCAGATACACAGGACAATTATACGAGGAGAGATTGTGCATTTGTGGGGACAATAAACCGGAAGATAAGGAACATGTATTATTCCAATGTAAATTATATCAGCGCATTAGGGCCGATTACATATTCCCGATCTGTTCCAGGGACCCTGGAAGAAATATTAGATTTCAGCTAGATAAACTATTGGCTGATAGGAACAAAGGAATCACTTTAAGTGTGGCAAAATTTGCTTCGCGAGCTATAAGTCTACAAAAGCAATTTCTAAGGGAAATACCCAACTGAACGCCTCGGTTCAGTGTTTTGGGGAGGAAATAATATTTTATACCGTGTATGTCTTATTTTCATTATAGTACTTTTATCTGATTGTATTTTATTAAGTTATTTGTATTTAATTGATTGGTCTTTGACCGTATTAAACTTTGATTGATTGAGGATGCACAAGCTATTCTATAGCAATTGATGAGTTACCCATAGCTTCTGAACTACCTGTTGAAAACCCATGGTTTGTGTTTGTGTGAAAGGTTAAAGTGCTTGGGGCTCTTTAGCTTAGAGAAATGTCAACTGAGGGGTGACATAATTGAAACTTACAAGATTATGCATGGAATAGAGAAGGTAGAGAAAGAAGTACTTTTCTTTCTTTCTCACAATACAAGAACTTATGGACACTCAATGAAATTGCTGAGCAGTTGGGTTAGAACAGAAAAAAGGAAGTACTTCACCCAAAGGGTGATTAATAAATGGAATTCACTGCCACAGGAGGTTTTAGCAGCTACATGCATAGACAGCTTAAAGAGGGGATTGGATAAACATATGGAACAGAGGTCCATCAGTGGCTATGAGCACAGGGTATAGATGGAACTCTCTGACTGGGGAAGTGATGCTCTGTATTCTTGGTGCTGGGGGGGGCAACAGTGGAAGGGCTTCTAGTGTCTTGGCCGCACTGGTGGACCTCCTGATGGCACTTTTTTTGTGTGTGTGATACAGAGTGTTGGACTGGATGGGCGATTGGACTGATCCAATGCGGCTTCTGTTATGTTCTTATGTTCTAAGTAGTGCAATTATCTCATTATTTTGTTTTTAATGTTATCTGGTCTTCTTTATTTGTGGCTTATTGTGAATGACTTTAAATGCAGGAAACTGGGATTTTACTTAAAAATGAACAAATAAATAAAAAATTCTACATGAAAGCTTGGGTTTACTGAACCATTTCTGTGAATGAAAGTATTTCTTTCTGTGGAACCCCGCTCCCTTACCTCCCACCTTCTGCTGCAGCCCAAAATATGCTCTGAAATGCCACCATTGGTTAGGAGGGGACCCCCAACTCAGAATCCCCATGTAGGTTGCTAGGTTACTTTGGGCCAATTATTCAGTATCAGTTTGATTCACCTCAGAGAATTGTTGTGACTGTGAAAATAAAAGAAGGATGGGAGAACCATGCACATTGCCCTGAGGTCCTTGGATGAAGGAAAGGGTAAAAAATATACTAAACAGACAGATCCTAGTTGCAAGGCTTGAGTTGTATGATAGTACCACTGAGCCTCAGACCTGACAGTATTCCAGTTCATTCACATCAGCCATGGCTGGCTAGAATTATAGAAAAGCAGTATGAGGCCTTCTGATTCACTCTGCAAATAATAACCTATGAGAACCAGGAACCATTCAGAAACACCTGGTGGAGATTTTTGTGCAATTCATTCCTCAAAAGATGGGAGGGAGAATTTAGGCAAATAGGGTTTCCACTAAATAATTTGTGTAAAGTCCTTGGCTTATATGTGAGTCTGCCTACATGGGGATGAGCAAAAGCTATTGCTTCTCTAATGAATAAATGACAAAATCAACCGTTTCCAACTTTGGATTGATACTGAGAGCTGCAGCCTGGTAATACAGAGCACCCCAATACCTAGAGAGAAAGAGTGGGGCTCCTATTTCTGCAAACGAAATGGAGTCTGACCAGAAACAGGCCAAGAAAACACTCCATCTAAAATGGAGTGGACCCAGCAGAGAGTTTGTTCTGGTCATCAGCTGAAGGCCCCCTCTTAGTGCAACCCCACCTAGTTCCTCCACCTCCGCCCAAATGCATAATAACAATGGGGACTGCGAGTAAGTATCTCTCACACCCTAATCTTCCAATACTGATTAATAGCCTTCCCCTTTGGCCCATTTTTCCCATCTAGCCACTTCTATTCACTTCCTTGATTAGACTCACTCTGCCTTTCCAAGTCTTTGTCTATCTTAGAAGATTTCTTCCTGAGTGTCAAACCCAAACTGATACCAAACCACCCAGTTACACCCTGGCCCATCCTCTTAGTGAATATCTTGAAATCCTGACCTATTATTTTTTGATTAAGAATCTATTCAAGAGTGCCATCTCCAGGCCATTATAGGCTCCTTAGTAACCACAGGGTCCCCCACCCCTCAGAACTCCATATAACATGAGTTGGGAACCCATTTCAGCATGCATTCTGCAGGGCGCCATCTGCAGTCTGTACCCCTGTTACTCCTATAATTGGGTCTATAGGGCTTGCTACACTGGTTGTGCTTGTCCCTCTCTCCAATTTTCCTGCTGAAATGGACGTCTTCTCTTCTGGATCAGGTGACTATTACCCTCCTCAACAATCCCTAAATTCCTCTATTGATAACCTCTATCCTTCCTAGCTTTTTGATTGTATTGTGTACTTATGTGTGTGAAACTATTTTATTACATATTTTGAGTAAACATTATGAAATATACTTGCCTGGAGTATTCTTGCTGAAAACCTGAACTCCGTATCGTTGAAGACAAGATCCCTCGCTCCTAATTTGCTCAACCAAGTCTCTTAGCTAATTTCCCCATTGAAAATAAGAGACTCAAAGCATTTCCGGTAACAGGATACTTTTATTAGGCCCCATATTTGTGTGTGTGTGTGTAAAGTGCCATCAAGTTGCAGTTGACTTATCAGGACCCCAACAATGGGCTTTCAAGGCAAGTGAAAAGCAGAGGTAGTTTGTCACTACTTTCCTCTATAGAGTCTTCCTTGTTTGTCTCCCTTCCAAGTACCGATCCTGGTTAGCTTCTGAGATCTGATAAGATCAAACTATACTATGCCACCTTCCCTCTACTTGCTTTTAGTCATACCCTTAAAAAAATAGAGACCATGTTTATAAGCAAAAGTCAGGAACTTGTTGTCAAGAGAATAAGCTTTCTTTGAGTAATAGTCTTTCTTTGATGAACACGGGTTATTGAGGAAGACTCAGCATGGGTTCTGTAAGGGAAGATTTTGCCTCACTAACCTGTTGCATTTCTTTGAGGGGGTGAACAAACGTGGACAAAGGAGACCCAATAGATGTTGTTTACCTTGACTTCCAGAAAGCTTTTGATAAAGTTCCTCATCAAAGGCTCCTTAGTAAGCTTGAGAGTCATCGAGTAAAAGGACAGATCCTCTTGTGGATCAAAAACTGGCTAATTAATAGGAAACAGAGAGTGAGCATAAATGGGCAGTCTTCGCAGTGGAGGACGGTAAGCAGTGGGGCTTGGTACTGGGTCCCATGCTCTTTAACTTGTTCATAAATGATTTGGAGTTGGGAGTAAGCAGTGAAGTGGCCAAGTTTGCAGATGACACTAAATTGTTCAGGGTGGTGAGAACCAAAGAGGATTGTGAGGAACTCCAAAGGGATCTATTGAGGCTGGGTGAGTGGGCATCAACGTGGCAGATGAGGTTCAATGTGGCCAAGTGCAAAGTAATGCACATTGGGGCCAAGAATCCCAGCTACAAATACAAGTTGATGGGGTGTGAACTGGCAGAGACTGACCAAGAGAGAGATTTTGGGGTCGTGGTTGATAACTCACTGAAAATGTCAAGACAGTGTGCGATTGCAATAAAAAAGGCCAACGCCATGCTGGGAATTATTAGGAAGGGAATTGAAAACAAATCAGCCAGTATCATAATGCCCCTGTATAAATCAATGGTGCGGTCTCATTTGGAATACTGTGTGCAATTCTGGTCACTGCACCTCAAAAAGGATATTACAGCATTGGAAAAAGTCCAGAAAAGGGCAACTAGAATGATTAAAGGGTTGGAACATTTTCCCTATGAAGAAAGGTTAAAATGCTTGGGGCTCTTTAGCTTGGAGAAACGTCGGCTGCGGGGTGACATGATAGAGGTTTACAAGATAATGCATGGGATGGAGAAAGTTGAGAAAGAACTTTTCTCCCTTTCTCACAATACAAGAACTCGTGGGCATTCAATGAAATTGCTGAGCAGTCAGGTTAAAACAGGTAAAAGGAAGTACTTCTTCACCCAAAGGGTGATTAACATGTGGAATTCACTGCCACAGGAGGTGGTGGCGGCTACAAGCATAGACAGCTTCAAGAGGCGGTTAGATAAAAATATGGAGCAGAGGTCCATCAGTGGCTATTAGCTACAGTGTGTATATATGTATATATGTGTGTGTGTGTGTGTGTGTATATATATATATATATACACATACATTTTTTTGGCTACTGTGTGACACAGAGTGTTGGACTGGATGGGCCATTGGCCTGATCCAACATGGCTTCTCTTATGTTCTTATGAGTAAAAGTCTATGTCCAAGATTTTTTCTCTCTTCTCAACTCAATGAATGCCAGGTGTTAGCAATTGGTGAGAGCAGCCTTCCCCAGTACCAGCCATCACCAACTCAAGGTCATTTTACAGGCATTCAAGAGCCCTGCTTATTAACTAATTGGCCATAACTGTGAGAGTTGGGGAAAATTTTGCTCATCTTTCAGAAAGTTTTCTCAGGAAAGTATACTGATTGGTTGTAGCAAGTCAGCAGAACAGTAGCCTACATTTTCTATATATGACTAACCAGATAGACCTTACCTCTTCTATTCCTATATTTTCCTTTGGTAGCTATGTCTAACCTCCTCTGTAACCATGGCATCTATTTTGGATTATGCTGCTTAACTTTGAACTGAATTTGCCAGTGCTTTGATAACTCAGTATCTATGCTGTAAGAACCTTCAGTAAGTATACCTAGGAAGTTAGCTTTGTTGTATTTATGAGCTTTGAACCCTCACTGGAACTTTACTGTTTTTTAAAACGTTTGCTTCATTATCTTTATAATAAGCCTATTTAGCTTCATGGTGTTGGTTGTTGACTGCTTTTTTGTAGCAGGAATTTTTTTGCATATTAGGCCACACCCCCTGATGTAGCCAATCATCCTGGAGCTTACAGTAGGCCCTGTAAGCTCTTGGAGGGTAGGCTCCATCAGGGGTGTGTGGCCTAATATGCAAAGGAGTTCCAGCTCCAAAAAAGCCCTGATCTTAGTTATGTTATCCAAGGAGGGTCTTTTTCCAGGGTCTCAGGTATGAGGCAGGGGAATAATTCTTTCAGAACAAAGCTGTTAAGTCTTGACACTTGTCCACTTATTTGTTTCAGAAAGTGTTAAAAATTTTATTTCAAAGGAAAACTAAAATGTCAAAATGAAAGTTTTCCTGGGAGTCCTGGAGCCAGTTTGAAACATGAAAAAGCAGCTTTCCAGTTCTAATCCAATATTGCCAGCCTTTCTGTCTTCTTCAGAGGCAGCACAAAACTCATTTCCTAACTTTTCACCAAAAACAAAGTAGAAAAAGAACCATGTCCAAGACCAATGTTGATTTAAATGTACATTCATTGAGCTGAGAAGAGAGATCATGTGGAAGGTTTTTTGAAACCAAATATATAGAGAAATTTGAAGTCAGTTTCAGAAGAATTCTCCCTCAGGACAAGATTCCAATTAACAATATAGTCATACCAGAATAGAGTCTTGTTAAACTGGATTCCTTAGGAAATTAATTAATGGAAGAATGATGGGTGCTAGCTGTGATTTTTTTAAATAACAAACTTTTATTTTCAAAAATAATCTTTAATCAAATAATGAAACAATGTACTTATACAACTTGGGTAACAGGCTTGATATCAAAAGGATATTATAACATCATATCTTTTAATTCAATTTATACAGTCAAAAACAGTTTTAAAAACTTGCCTGATACAGGTATAAGATATTCTTGGAATTTTTGCATTTAAGACATCAGCAGTCAAATCAACCAGCTGCTTCTCAAAGTTATAATACCTGTGGTTTTGGGAGCAATCTGTATTTTCAAGGATAACAACTTTTCCTATATTGGAAATCCCCTTTCTAAATAATTTGAAGAACTAACTGAGGAATCATAATTATATATTATAAATTTTATTCTCTCCATCTGTAAATAGTCCCAGATCTTAACATACCAATTCGTTATTAGATAAATGGTTGCCCTTCTTGAATTATGCATTGGGCAAGGAGTTTGTGTATGGCCATGATGTGCACTTATTTAATACTGTATTATCATTAATGGTGTTTCATTAATTGTCAATATTTGGTCACTTATTATTTTTTCTGTACACTGTGTGTGTGTTAATTCTGTATTTATTTATTTATTTTTCAATAAAACTGTTTAACTGGGATGGAGAGATACCAAATTTTGACTGTAGGAGCTTCTTTGGTTTTTCAGCATGCTGCTATTATTGTTTTGGCTGCTGAAAGAAGAATTGTTAAAAGATCCTTTCTAATTTGCAGGAGCTTGGGAACCTATCACCACAATGTTCTTAGTTTTCAGCCATACAATATTATTTTAGAAACAGACTGGACCATGTGATTGTTGAATTACAATCATTACAAAACTCAGGGCAATGTAATATTTGAGGAAATCTGATTTACTGTGTAAACTTGGACACCTACATTTTTATTGCAATGCAGTGTGCTTGCACACAGAAGCTTATACTTTAAATTAAAAAAAATTGTTTGTCTTAGAAAGCCGTAGGAGGCCCTGGAAAGAATGGGGGCAAACTGTTTGGGTGCTTGGGGATTCCATTGTCCTGAGATTTGTAATGACTATAAAGATTGTAATACAGCAATCTCCTGTTCCAGTCTGTTTCTGAAATGATGTTGCAGTAAAACAGGTTGTTCAGCTTTGTGAATCTTGATTTCAGATTTGTATCCATTTATCTTTTGGTATACCCAGACCACAAGGGTATACACACCCCTATTAACAACATGTCTGAGAACTAAGTTTGAGACCACTGACACTTTTAAAACCATCATTCTGAATTCTTGGAAAAGTTAAGAACTGACCGAGTTATTATGTCCACTGAGATAGGAAACCAATATCTCTAAAAGGTCCTGTGGGTTCCTGGGTCTTGAGTATTTTTGTGGTGACTAGTCTCTTGGCTTTGTTATGATAGAGAGGAATGCTTCTTTCCTCAGGTGTGTGTCATGCCAGAACCAAGAACAAGAATAAGTACATTGCAGTGACAGGTTCCCGAGCTACTTGCTTTTAAAAGAAGACTAGAGGTGATATTCGTGCAACTTATTGCCATGTAAGTTAAGGTTCCCCTTGAGCAGCCTTTACTTCTCATAAGCTTCTTTTAAAACCCAAGTGTCCTGTCCTGGTTTCTGAAATTTTCTTTCTTACAGTGCAGTGTTAAAGGATTCTCCACAGGTATTTCTTACGTAGGGCTATGGTTCAGTATGCAACTCCTTTGCATGTGTAAAGTCCATGCCCCATCTCTGGTGCTTGGCACTTGTATGTTCAATGCACTGGGTGTGTGCTGCAGTCCTTACAGAAAGCCCCCATCCCATTTTTTAAATATGAGAGATTCTCTAATTTGAACTAAGGTCCTGTGCATTGCACTACCATTGCCACAGTAGCACTTGTTCCGCTGGGCAACGATGTTCCTTGCAAGCTAGAACCCTCAGCAGAGTTGACTTGACTGCAGAGATTCTCTAGGAAAATCTGACTGCTGCCTGGGGTAGGTTTTCCCATAATAGATGGTGCTCCTGGAATTGAACCCCTTGGTGCAATCTTTTTGAAACTTTGAGTTCTGTGGGGGAGAGGTTCCTGAAGCTTCCCTGCAAATTTGGAGCCTCTACCTCAAACTTCCACCCCCCAGCCACAATTCATTATATCTTATTTTGCCATAGACTTCAATGGACCATAGGGTATAATGGAGCCGAATGGCCACCAAATTTTGGCGGTCAATTGTGGCTGCTGTATTCAACAGCCAAATCAGATCAGAGAATCTGATTCAGCTCTATATGGCCTGAATACAGCCAAATCAACTGTTTTTCAGGGTTGTATTCAGTTCAGCCAAACTGAATGCACACCCCTAGTTCTGTTTTCAGCTGTGAGCTGTAGCTTTTGAAGATGTAGATACAGGAATGTGTCACTTTTGCTTCTAACATCAGGGTAACATCTTCCTCTACTTATGTGACATTAAATATACAAACTACATATACAGCAGATGTTAGAAATAGGGATGCACCCCAAACACCAATTTATAAGGAAAATTAGGGTTCTAATGTGTTGGAATCCATAATTAAACATAATGGCAAATTACCAGAAAGACAGGGATGGCTAGTTTCTAAATGTCCTTAGCAATGCTAATCCTTGTGTTACAGGTGTAGATGTCTTTATTTTGCAGACTGAGAAATAAATTAGTATCTGATACCAAGAGACTCATTAAAATCTTTCATTCATATACAGGAAAGTTTAGCAGCCCCATGTGACATGACATATGCTGTTGGAGCCCTGAAAACTGGAAACAAAATTAGAAGCTTCAGTGAAGCCCAGACCAAATAATTCAGAATGTAATATTTTGGAATCTATAGAAAGACTAACAAGAATCACTAGAATGATGGCACAATTTTCATATAAACAGCAATTAACATCTTGCATAGAGTGCTCTGCTGTCATGGCAGCCAGGCAAAGAGCCTCTGCTGGTATCCACCACCACCACCACCACCGTCAAGCAAGGAGTCAGTCCTGACCAATGTTCCCTCTAAGCTGCAGAGTTTTGTGAGCAAGAATTCTATTTTGTGAGCTACTGGCATTAAAGTTGTGAGCTACTACATAAATTAGTGTGCTGTGGAGTCATCCTTCCTGAGCTAAGACAAAAATGTGTCAGCTGGAGGCTAAAAATTTGTGAGCTAGTTCACACTAACTCAACTTAGAGGGTACACTGGTCCTGACATCTGTCACCATGCCAGCTGGGCCTGGACTAGTTTGGTGTAGTGGTTTGGTGTAGTTGTTAAGTGTGCAGACTCTTATCTGGGAGAACTGGGTTTGATTCCCCACTCCTCCAGTTGCAGCTGCTGGAATGGCCTTGGATTAGCCAGAGGTATCGCAGGAGTTGTCCTTGAAAGGGCAGCTGCTGTGAAATCTCTCTCAACCCCACCCACCTCACAGGGTGTCTGTTGTGGGGGGAGAAGATATAGGAGATTGTAAGCTGCTCTGATTCTCTGATTCAGAGGGAAGGGCGGGGTATAAATCTGCAGTCTTCTTCTCTGCAGCTGTAGCTGTCACTAGCCGAAATCAGTAAGTGAGTTCTCTGTGTTTGTACAGAGAATGCTATTTTACTTATAGGATGATTCCCTTTTTGAAAATGTCAGATTTTTCTGCAAACCTGGGGAGTCACCCAAGCTTGTTGAAAATTTTTGTTTAGCCTGTGTGTGGCCCCAGTCTACAGATTTCGGTATCTGCAGATGGGAGCTACATATTGACAATAGTATATAGATGTCTCTAAGCTATAAATTCTATTGCTAGAAGAGCCTTGTGGCACAGAGTGGCAAAGCTGCAGTACTGCAGTCAGAGCCCTCTGCTCATGACCTGAGTTCAATCCCAGCAAAAGCTGGTTCAGGTAGCCAGCTCGAGGTTGACTCAGCCTTCCATCCTTCCAAGGTCGGTAAAATGAGTACCCAGCTTGCTAGGGGAAAAGTGTAGATGACTGGAGAAAGACAATGGCAAACCACCCCATAAAAAGGCTGCCGTGAAAACATTGTGAAAGCAATGTCACCCCAAAGTCGAAAACGACTGGTGCTTGCACAGGGAACTACCTTTACCTTTAAGCTGTAAATTCTATTGCTATATGGAACAGAAAAAAAAAAAGTATTCTTATCTGTAGAAAGGACTGGGTTTGCCCCTAGATATTGTTAATATTTAAAGACATATCATACAAAAGTGAATTTAAAGCTTTTTTTCCCATTTGCAGTTGAAGATTATTACTGCTATCCACTGAACCTCATACACAGTGTGGACCTTTCCTCTATTCAAAACAAGCAATTGTGTGTGCAAACATTTTTATAGCTGACAATGGGAAAACTCTGACTATGTTTGCAGCACTTTGCTCAGTTGATCAAAGCCAAGGTTTTCTTGGGTCTTCCATGCTATTATATAAAAAATAGCAACATCAATCCATTGCAAATAGTCACAAAGAATATTTTGTAGATTATTAAATGTAGATTAAATTGGATTTATAATGAATGGAACAAAATATGAATGCTATCATTATAAAAGAAAATTGTTTCTTCTGCTCAAAGTATCTTTTCCCTTCCAAAACTGCTGCTACACCTTTCAGTTTGTATTCTTTCGAATGGAATGAATAGGTTGGGTATGATTTCAGACAATTTATGCACTTGAATAGGACACATTCAGATACAGTGATTAAATTTCCATGCAGTGACCAAGCAAAATCTTCCTGCTATCTCAAAAGTGTGGCTGATGCTGTGATTTTTACAGGTTGAAATGCATGCATTGAAATTAAAAAGGCAATTTCACTAATACAAAACTGTGAATCTGTCCATATATCTCCATTTATGGAATGTTTCTGGACCTCTAATTAAGATGGATTATAGAATAAGATTAAGCCGCTCATGGTAGATATATTCCTGGTAATACCTTTGAAGTTTAATTTCTCTATTTGATAGAGAAAGGGCACTAATGAAGGGAAGGGGGGCACTGAATGGGAAACAGTTGCAGTTAGTCTTAATAACAGGTTGGAAGGCACGATATTCCTGGGAGGAGGGAAAACCCATTTCATTTTGGCCATGGTTTATAAATATTTCATTGTCATTGTGGATTAATTGTTTATTCTACCCCAGCAAACTCTCATTTCATTGATTATAATTTATAGTTTCAGACATATAATATCTCAAAAGAGATGAAACATTGCTAGATATCCATTTATTTCAATCCACAATGCAGAACTCAAGTCTTTCAAGCCCTATTCATGTGGTCTGAAAGTGAGTGAAAGTGGTAGGAGAGACTGTAATCATGGCAGCATGCCCCACCAGTGATCTCCACACATCAGTCAGCCCTATTTTCACAGAGCAATCCAAGGGCCAGTTTTGTATTTTGTGCTTATTGCACCAAGCCCTATCCCTTCCTTGGACCACAGTGTTGCTGTCTAATGACAGTGCAGGATCAAGAGAAGATGCTATGCATAGCCTTTTCTGAAAGATGACTGTGGGCTGAGACCACCGAAGTGTGTTGGCATCCTTTTTGTTGAGCCATCCTAAGTTGTCACTTGGGTGATCTGGCTGGAAAACAAGTCCTTGACTGCCACTGCAAGTCCTACTCTCCTGACACTAGTCAGTTATATCCACAGCCAGAAGGTTTGCTTATGGTTTAAAATAGTAAAAAAGACAAGAGAGGGGGCAGGGGATTGTGCAAGCATTTGTCTGAGAGAGCACTTTCCCACTCCCACCCCCCCTGGCTTAATGGTCTTTGGATCATCACCAGTGTACTTTCTAAGCTGAGTTAGAGCAATTTTACACTGGGCAAAAGATCCAGTAATGCTGTGCTTTCAGATTTGACCATCTACGTTACAAACTGGCTTCACTTCTGTCTTGCTCCAGTGTTGGCTATCATTTACACTGGATCAGCAGTGAAGCTGTTTCCAGCATGGTGTTTCTCCTGACTTTCGAGACCACTTCTTAAGTGGAGTTTTCCTGTTTGCTCCCCATCTAAGGCATGAGTGTAAATGTCTTTACTTCTTTTTGTTGTGTTTCTTCATTACCACCAGCAGGTGGCGTTTTCAGCAACAATTGCTATTGGTGGCTCCTATGTGACGTGTTTCTTGTCGTTCCTTCTGCTGTGAGCTTTGAAAGTGCCTCTCATTCTACAGCCAGCTACTCACCAATTCTGTTCTCCAGTTCTCCAACTTTTAAGATGGGAAGGTAGTTTGCCAGCCTCCAAGACTGGATTGCCAGGGGAAAAGGTAGTTTTCTAGCCTCTAGGGCTGGGTTGTCAGGGGGGAAAGAGAGTCTGGCAGCCTCTGGCACTGGATTTAAAGGGGAAAAGGTGATTTGCCAGCCTCTGGCACTGTCAGTGGAAAGTGTGTGTATTCCCTTTCTCTACTGTTTAATGTTATCAATTAATGGTGTGCTTTATATTTATATTTCCTGCTAAATTAAAGGGGGAAACTGGAGATCTCACGGTGCCACATTTAATATTCAAATATAAAGGATCATTTCCAATGCTGAAAATAGCGATTGAGGAGGACAATGGTCTTGGAAATTCCAAATCACCCGTTATCAACACACACCCCTCCACACACACACACCAAAAACATTTTGGAATATTTACATTCTCTGAGGCGGTAACCCAGCTTTCTTACATGGTTTTTGCTTAGTGTAGATAAGTGGTGGCCAAACATGCTCAATGTAAGAGCCACACAGAATAAACAACAGATTTCTGAGAGCAGCAAAACGTGCATATCAGAGTTTTTAAAAACCTCAACAAAGCGATGGAGGGAGGGGGGAAGGGAGGGTGTAAAGCATGGAATGAGGGGATAAAGCAACATTTAAGTGCAAATTCTTTCTCGAGCTGCCACCTATCTGTTTGTAAGAGATTTAAAGAGACAAATGTTTTCTCCAATCTGGCAAATGGAGTAGTGGGGACTTCAAGAGAAAGTAGATTATAGAGTCCAGTGGTGCCTTTTAGACCAGTGAAGGTTTATTTGAGATATACCCTTCTGTGAATATTAGAGGATGGAGGGAGACAGACATTCCAATCATGGTTGAATACTTAAGTTATGAAGGTGGCCTGTTTTTTTTTATAAAGTAAAAAAAAAACCCTCTGCAATTAAAGCGTCATAAAGCAATAAATGATCGTTTCTCAAGACTGTTCAAAGGAACTCTTTTCAAGCAGAAAAGTATTCTATGGAAAACCTGCCCCCCCCTCCCCACCTCCATGGTTTCAAGCAGCTTGTAAATTTGCCATGCATATGCTGCAGAAGGACACATAAGCAGACATTATAAACTCTGCACCATTGGATCCCAAACTTGCTTAACCTAAGAGGAACATATAATAAGCAGCATATGTTTAATATTGCTGGACAAACATTTCAAAACTGTTGGTGTGACCACATAAGCATGTCCACATGGGTGAGTAGAACAAGGCTGCAAAATGGGCCATGGGTCCATTTTGAATGGGTCATACCCAGATGGTAAAACATCTGAGCTGGCATGGATTAAAACACTCTGCACATTACTGGCCTGATTTTCTGTGTCTTGTAAATTTGGCATGCATATGCTGCAGAAGGACACATAAGCAGACACTATAAACTCTGCATCATTGGATCCCAAATTTGCTTAAACTAAGCAGAATATATAATAAGCATCATATGTTTTAGAGGCTAAAGATATGAAATTCAAACATTTCACAGCAAATAAATATGAACATCAGATGTTTGAGTGATAGAAGTGGTGAGGGGGGAGGAAGGAAGAAAGGAAGGAAGGGGCTCTTAGGACAGTAACCTTAGGTTACTGATGGTGGGTGAACAATTAACTTTTTGTTTTGCATTTCTTTAAAGCTTTAATTTTGTGCTGCCTTGAAGGGTGCACATAGAGATCTCACGTTGCTACTCTTAATATTCAAATGAAACTTTTTTAAATGCTTAAAAATGTTTTAGGAGGATGTAATGCACAGACATGGCAAATTAGCTCTTGCCAACACACCCATTGAAAAAAAGAATACAATAAAATATAGTGAAAATGGGTTAAGTATGTGTAATGAGATAAACAGCCAATATCCCTTATTTGAGTATGTCAATGCTAAAAATAGCAGTTGAGAAGGACAACGGTTATCCATCCAGAACAGGGTGGAACAGGCATTAGAAAAGCAATCTGCATAATCACTCCTATTCAACCCTCACTCCCCTTCCCTCCTTCTTCCCCATTACGCCACTTTTTGTGCCACCTAGAAGCCTGTATTTTAAAGGAGATTTGAATAAGGAACTATTCTGATTGATTGCTGTCTGCACTAGGGATGTGCATTCGGCTCGGCCGAGCCGTATTTACAGCCGAATCAGTGCTGATTCGGCCGCATACAGAATAGCCTGCAGCCGACTTCCATAAGCGCCCATTATACGGCAGCCGAATAGGCTCGCTGTGTAGTTACGAATAGCTATTCGTAAGCACACAGCTGTCAATTCAAAAGGCGGCAATTAGCTTCTGGAGCTTCAAAGGAGCTGCTTTGGCGCCTTTAGTGGCTTCTTCCCGCCTCTGCCTTAACCTCCCTGGGATCAGGGAGGGGGGGAGGGGGAAGAGGAGCCCCAGCAGCCAATCCAAAGCATGCATTTGCAAAATGCATTGCAAATGCATGCTTTGAAGGGCTTTCTAAGGAGTCTTCCCTTCCTGGCTGACTCCTCCATGCTGTGTGTGAGAGATTGTGCAAAGGGCTGGCAGTGGCTGGCTGGCCCTTCGCTTAAGCTGCTGCCTGGTGCCCTCTCTCACTCAGACTTCCCTGGACTAGAGAAGACAAGGTAAGACACCCTTTGGGTTCTTGTTTTTATTTATTGTTGGTAAAAGGACTTTTTTTAAAGACTTAGAGTCCCTTTACTTATCCAGATTTGGGTGGTGGTGGGGTAGCTTATTTGGGGGTTTCTGCTTGGGGAGGGGGCCTGGGGTGGGGGGGGGGGTTGCCAATTTGCCCATATCTTAATTTAGTGAGAGGACTTTTAAAAGTGCAGTGTCCTTTTACTTCTCCTGATTTGGGTGGCTTGGATTTCTTGGGGTTAGGGTGAAGGTTTTTTTTGGGGGGGAGGGGGTGGCAAAGTTCCTGTATTGTTAAAAGTTAATTTGTTACTGTTTTAAAAGTATTCAGTGTTTGATTTGTTGCTGCTGTGCTGTGTTGTGCTGCTGCTGTTACTCTTTTCTTTGGATTCTTGGGGCGGGTGCTGTTTGGCCTAATTTCCATTGTTTAAAAGGCCACTTTTGTCCCCCTTTTCTTGTTGGTGAAAAGGCCACTTTTTTAACACTTGGCCTTTTGTGATTCTGCTGGTTTTGTTTTGGTTTTTTAAATTGCCTCTGGTTGGTGTGGGGGTTGGTGAGGGTGTGTGTGGGCTGGGTCACTTTCTTGTTTTTATAGAGTAGGTTGTGTGTTCTGTGGCAGGGAAGCTGGCACCCGGGTGAGAGACCCAGAACCAGCAGGCTTTTTGTGGTTGGCCAGCTCTCCCCTTGTTATTTGGGGCAGGGCTGGAGAGCTGGCATCTCTAGATTGTGTGTTCTGTGGCAGGGAAGCTGGCACATGGGTGAGAGACCCAGAACCAGCAGGCTTTTTGTGGTTGGCCAGCTCTCCCCGTGTTGTTTGGGGCAGGGCTGGAGAGCTGGCATCTGGGTTTGCTGCAGCCAGGTCTGCAGAGCAGACCTTGAGCAGATTGTGTTTTGTGTGGCAGTGACGTTGGCAACTGGGCTTATATTGGTGCCAGGCCTGCAGGCCCAGGGTTCATAGATTAGATAGAGGGATGTAGTGCATTTGGGGCCTATAGAGATTCTCTGGTGTGAAGTTAGGTTTGGCTTTGGGTGCCCCAGGAATTGGACCCCCTGGTCCAATTTTTTTTTGGCCTTGTGGGCTTTGTGTGGGACAGTGCCCTGAAGCTGCACAGCAGTTTGGGGGGCTCTCCTCAAAACCTCCTGCTCCCCAGAGCCACACTTCCCATGACAATTGCAGTGAGGAAGTGGCTCTAATTGGTTTTTTCTCACCATTGAGAGCAGTGTTCCTTTTGGGGTGCCCACAGATGGGTGCTGTCTTTTGGGGCCAGGGGGGTTGCATGCTGGGGAGTCCCCTGAAGCTGCCCTGCAGTTTTGGGGCCTCTCCCTCAAACCCCCCTCTGGCCAGAGCCACTTTCCCCACAGCAATTGTAGTGGAGGAAGTGGCTAATTGGGCTTTCCCCATCATTGTTGGCAATGGGCCTTTTGGGGAGCCCAAAGACAGGGACCCCCTGGCCCAATCTTTTTGGGACTTGGGGGGGTTGGAGGGGAGAGTCCCCTGCAGGTCCCCTGCAAATTTGGGGGCTCTCCCTCAAACCCCCTCCCCTCCAGGCGGCTTCCATTATACCCTATTTGCCATTGATTTCAATGGCCCATAGGGTATAATGATGGAATAGGGGCACCCTCTTTGGGTGCCCCTGGAATGGGATCCCCTGGCCCAATCTTTTTGGGACTTGGGGGGGTTGGAGGGGAGAGTCCCCTGCAGGTCCCCTGCAAATTTGGGGGCTCTCCCTCAAACCCCCCCCTCCAGGCGGCTTCAAATATACCCTATTTGCCATTGATTTCAATGGCCCATAGGGTATAATAGGGCCGTATATTCGGTAATAGCCGTGCATCTACCGTATATGTGGCTATTCCGAATACGGTATTCAGTAGTGCATGGGGAATCCGAATTCCCCCCCCCCCCCCGTGTACTTCCGAATCCGTGTAATTCCGAATTTTTTTTTTTTTTGCACATCCCTAGTCTGCACCCCAAAATACAGCATGGACCACCACAAGCCATACACCCCTACGTTCAGGGAACTCTGCCTTTTGATCTGAGTAGCATGAGCATGCGAAAGCAATAAAACAGTAATACAACAAAATGTGAGAATGTCTGTTCCTGGGCCAAAAGGAAGGCATTTCTATCTCCGGAATTTTCCCATCCAACTAATTTACCTTTTAACATGTAACATACATATAGTTTGTCATTAGGAGAAAAATACCTTTAAAATATAGTGGGAGATGGGTTCAGTATATATAATGGGGAAAACATCCAATATCCCTATTTGAGTATGAAAATACAGCTAAAAGGGGAATACATTGGATGGTGATGTTCTTGTCCATCTAATTTACTTTTTAACATATAAACATCATTCAAGTTTGCCATAAAAAATACATTAAAATGTAGTGAAAATGGGTTAAGCATATGTAATAAAATGGGTTAAGCATATGTAAACAGCCAATATCCCTGTTTTGAGTATGCCTTTGCAAATAATTGTTCTGATACGCTATTCTAAAAGAGAAATACATTGGATGTATAACTATACTCTGAGAGTGGGTTTAGCATCTGTAATGAAATAAAAAACCAATATCCCTGTTCAGTCCTGGGGAGGTGTTTGTTCCAAGTTTCATAATAACTTGTAATTCAGCAATTTCTCTCTGCATTCTGTTCTTGAAGTTTGTTTGCAGTAAAATAGCTACTTTGAGGTCACCCGTTGAATGCTTTGGAAGGTTAAAGTGTTCCCCCACAGGTTTCTCAGTTCTGTAATTCCTGATGTCAGATTTGTGTCCATTCATCCTTTGGCGGAGGGTTTGTCCTGTTTGCCTATGTAGAGAACTGAAGGGCATTGTTGGCATTTAATGGCATATATAATATTGGAAGATGAACAAGTGAATGAGCCTGAGAAGGTGTAATTACAGCATGTCACAGAAGTGAGTACACCCCCTCACATTTTGAAAATATTTAAGTATATCTTTTCATGTGACAACACTTAAGAAATGACACTTGGCTACAATGTAAAGCAGTGAGTCTACAGCTTGTATAACAGTGCGAATGTGCTGTACCCTCAGAATTATGCAACACACAGCCATTGATGTCTAAACTGCTGGCAACAAAAGTGAGTACACCCCTAAGTGATAATGTCCAAATGGGGCCCGAAGCTTCATTATTTTCCAGCACTTCCTTTACCCTCTTGGGCATAGAATTCACTAGAGCTTCACAGGTTGCCACTGAAGTCCTCTTCCACTCCTCCATGACAACGTCACGTAGCTGATGGATGTTAGAGACCTTGCGCACCTCCACCTTCCATTTCAGGATGCCCCACAGCTCAATAAGGTTTAGGTCTGGAGACATGCTTGGCCAGTCCATCACCTTTACCCTCAGCTTCTTTAGCAAGGCAGTGGTCATTTTGGAGATGTATTTGGGGTCGTTATCATGTTGGAATACTGCCCTGCGGCCCAGTCTCCGAAAGGAGGGGATCATGCTCTGCTTCAGTATGGAACAGTACATGTTGGCATTCATGGTTCCCTCAATGAACTTAGCTCCCCAGTGCTGGCAGCAATCATGCAGCCCCAGACCATGACATTCCCACCACCATGCTTGACTGTAGGCAAGACACACTTGTTTTTGTACTCCTCACCTGGTTGCCGCCACACTCGCTTGACAACATCTGAACCAAGTAAGTTTATCTTGGTCTCATCAGACCATAGGGCATGGTTCCAGAAATCCATGTCTAGTCTGCTTGTCTGCAGCAAACCATTTGCAGGCTTTCTTGTACATCATGATTAGAAGAGGCTTCCTTCTGGGATGACAGCCCTGCAGATGGTTCAGATGGTGTCAAGCGTGTGTGGCGGCAACCAGGTGAGGAGACAACCTACGTTCGATCCCTGGCGGAAGCTGGGTTTTCAGGTAGCCGGCTGCAGGTTGACTCAGCCTTCCATCCTTCCGAGGTCGGTAAAATGAGTACTCAGCTTGCTGTGGGGGACATGTAGATGACTGGGCAAGGCAATGGCAAACCACACTGTAAAAAGTCTGCCATGAAAACTTTGTGAAAACAACATCACACCAGAGTCGGAAACGACTGGTGCTTGCACAGGGGACCTTTCCTTTCCTGGTACCAGTGTCCATGCTCAGACGAGATGTTGTATTGTTGTAGGTGAGGAGTTGTTTGAGATTAGGGGGCTGTCTGTGTGAAAGAAAAGGTTTACCCTCCAGTACTTTTGAAAGAGAGCTGTCACTATCCAATAACTGAGTTTATAAGTTGTTGATTATTCAATTTTTGGGGTGTAGAGGGCAATCAGTCAAAATAGTTCCTTATTCAAATTTCCTTTGAAATACAGACTTCTTGGTGGCACCCCAATTGAAAGCTTTTGGTGCTGGAACGAATGTTTGGACCAGGCACCTCTGCATGTCTTCTTGAAGAGGACAGTGCCTTGAGTGTGGGGATGTGTCACTTGGGGTGGTCCAAACATTGTTTTGGGGTACAGCCTGGCTCCAGTGTCTGTCTGTTTTTGTGTCATGGGGGCACCTTGCTCTGGAGCTGCTGGCATGAGAACCACTCATTGGACCATGAAGCAGCACATGTCCTCTCAAAGGGCTGAGTTCCCTGAATATGGGGGCATATGGCATGTGGTGGTCCATATTGCTTTTTGGGGTGCAGAGGGCAAGCAATCAAAATAGTTCCTTATTCAATCAGGCCTAAACATGAATGCAGAATTGCCCTTTGTGTGAGCTAGCTCACAGATTTTTAGCCTCCAGCTCACACATTTTGTCTTAGCTCAGGAAGGATGACCTTGGAGCACACTAATTTATACAGTAGTCCACATCTTTAATGCCAGTAGCTCACAAAGTAGAATTTTTGCTCACAAGACTCTGAAACTCAGAGGGAACATTGATCACCACCCCCCCAAACTGATATTTAGTTTCCCTTTCTTGCCAGCAGTCTGGAGCACCAGTAAAAAGGCTCTCTGTTTATGTGGCAAAGCATGGAGGTGTGGCACTTAGAACACAGTCTGCTATCTTAAAGGAAAATGGCTTTATTTACTACAGTACAGTTTTACAGTCTACACGCAGGGGTGGCCAATGGTAGCTCTCCAGATGTTTTTTGCCTACAACTCCTATCAGCCCCAGCCAACATGGCCAATGGCTGGGGCTGATGGGAGTTGTAGGCAAAAAACTTCTGGAGAGCTACTGTTGGCCACCCCTGGTCTACAGCACAATATACTGGAAAAAAGAATTTCATAACTCAAGGACTTGTGCAGACCTAAGGGGGGGGGGGTCAAATAATTTCAGCTACCCTGACATTAGAATTACAAATGTTACTTCAGCTTTAATGGGGAGGAGATGGGAGCAAGCTGCAGGAATTTAAGGAAAAGAAGCTGATATTGCTGTATTCTCTCCCTTGCTCCACATTCAGCATGAATACATAGCTTGAATGTGATGTGAACACCCTGCTGGAAGAGCATTTAAAAAGGTGTTCAGATCTTTTAACGCTTCCTGTCTTAGCTGGGCAAAAGTCTCTTAGTGAATCCTGAGTCTAAGAACTGATCCCAAATGGAATCCTAGCACTCCTTCTCCCAATCAATGTGGAGCACATGCCTTTCTGGCTTTATTACCCAGCTCATGTTATTGCTGTTAGGATATGTGGTTAATATAGCAGAGTTTCCTTTGTCATAGAAGAGTGATACTGCATGCAGAAAAATAAATCTCCCACAAAGCATATTGTGAAAGTAAAACTTACATTTAATCTGTTCACATTCAGTTCATATTCAGGTTGCAGTTGCAAGGAAAGAGAGTTGGGTTGCACTAGGGAAGTTGACAAGACCAGCAGCTAAACCCATTAAACAAGCTGCCAGTAGGTTGCAGCTCCCAGAAGGGCTAGTTCTGGGCACAATTTATCACCTAACCAAAGGGAGGAACTTAGATTGATATAATTACTGGCTTGAGCAAAAAGAGAATACAAGTAAATCAGGACTAGCACATTTTCAACCTCAAGATTTAAATTCAAAAGTATGTTGCTGTACTGTAGAGGATTGTTCAAATCACAACTGTTTACTTCAATGTTAGGCTCATGTGCCTCTGTCTGAGAGATATATCACTTTCTTTTTGCTGAAGCAATGTTACAAGGTGATAATGACAGAATCTTCTTCAAAATGTTCAATTTAATTTCCTGCCTTAGCATAAACACCACTATTTAAAGTAAAAGACTGAAGTCTGGCATGACTATATGGGGTATGCAAAGTAATGACAATTCCACAAAAGGCAAGGCATCTGCATGTTGTGTAGTATGAACAACATTCTTTAAAGCCATCTGTCTTCTTTGAGTAGTGTTGAAGTCTGGAGAAAGACATACATTTGACAAGAAGAGCAATCCCCCCCTCCTTAAATTTCTAAATAGTCTACACGGAAGTGTAGTCACAGCAGGGCATGTTCACCAGAACGGTGTGAGAAAAACCATATATTTTTAAATTATTGTATTTATAGCCCACCTATAAAATACTGCTATAAAACAGTACAAGGCATCCACCAAATGAAGTAATAGGACTAGGATCACAAAAATTATAAACTCTGCAAAAAGTATCAGGTATGAAATGTCACAAACAGTGCAATGTCATAAATTGAATTATATAAGCAGAAAGTGATGTAATAAAAACAAGATATCACATATAATAAGCAGTGGGTACAGTACGCTCATGCTCCCTTTATAAAAGTGCTTTCCACCCCACTATATTACAACCTTATTTCCGTCTATAAGAATGCTGTCCTCAATAACTATATTTTATACCATTTACCCAATGACAAGTGTGGGAACCTTTCTATTCTCTTCAACTGGGCCATTCCACAAAGTGGGAGTCATTTAAGCACAATTGTGTCCTGCAAATGGTACTTCAGTAGAAATTCTTGAAGACTGAAGAGACTACCCAGGTGCTGCAGAAGAAAGTATTGTGGGGGAGATCTCCTATACTTTTTCAAGTGTTAGAAGAGATAGAATTGCAGAAATATCAGTGATTTCTCTAGAGCACCCACCAGTTGGGCTCATGCCATAAGATTATAGCAGGAACTGAATGTTTGATGGACTCTTAAAGTCATAGTGGAGCAATTCAAACCTATCCATTAAGGAAATTCTGTATCTATGCGTGCACAGAGATGCTTTGCTACCCACCACTGGATATGACTGGGATTTAGTATCCACCATCACCCATCTCCTGTTGCTGTACCCATAAACATCATAATGCTGAAAGAAACAATTACATGAGGGGGGGGGGGGGAATTCATACTTGCTCCCAGGACTTTCTTGGTAGAAAAAGCCCAGCAGGAACTCATTTGCATATTAAGCCACACTTCCTTATATCAGCATAGTTTCACATAGGGTTTTTTATAGAAAAAGCCCAGTGGGAACTCATTTGCATATTAGGCCATGCCCCCTGACACCAAGCCAGCCGGAACGGCGTTCCTTTGCATTCCTGCTCAAAAAAAGCCCTGCTTGCTCCTTTTATATCCATATCTGTGTGTGTCCTTGTGTTCTGGTGTCTTATACATTCACAGCTATCTGTCTGTCTTGCACAACTTCATGACAGTTGACATTTATAATTTCTCCTATAAGTTAAACATATGGCCTTTAAAATGATATTTATTTATCTATTTATTTATTTATTTTCCATTTACAATTTTTATTAACTTTTTAACAGAATAAACTACTGCACTTCTTACAAGTAATGATGTTTCATACATAATATGGTTACATTAAAGCATAGGTCAAACAAAACTCTTATACATTAAAATACTATACAATTTACTAGTTGATTAGGCTATTAAATTAAAAGTCAATTAACATAAAGTATTACTGATAAACTAATTACCAAAAAATAAATCAGAGATTGATACAGAGCATTGTCTGGTAAGATTTCTTGTTGCATTAAAAAAGAAACTATAGGAAACCAAGGTTGTACGATTAAAATGATGTTTAAATTATAAAAATAATAAAGGGATGCCTTGTACAAGGACCCTTGCAATTAGGGTTCCCAGCCCCTCTTGCACCATTATGGACTATAGTTCTCTGGCCTTGACGCCAGGATCACATGGACTTTCAGTTACAATTGACACCGGTAACTTAAAACTCATATGACTATTGCATTATGGACATTCAGTCTTGCTGGACTATAAGCATTTGGCCTGAATGGACTATAAGTGTTTCCAGCCAGGCTCCAGCCAGCTTCCTGCCTTTGCCTGCTATTGTGTGACTGTTTGTGCCTACCTTGCAAAGAGGACTCCAGACTGTGCTTCCCAGATGAACTTCTCAGCCCTGCAGACAGCAACTGTCCAAAAGACAGCGCCAGAAGCAGCCCTGATAGAAGTCATGTTCCTGAGATGTCCCAAAACGACAACTCCAGCTCCTGCAAACCACCATGCAGAGATGTGTGCACCATGTACTACATTCCAGAAACCAGGCATGCTTTGGAGATGTAAATGAAGAAGCCAACAGTCAACAATAGAACTGTTGCAGCATCTTTGCACCTAACAAAAGATTCCTCCTGCCATCAAGGTAAGTGTCTTACACAATAGAACATTGGTGAAGATGATCATCTGTCAGCTGCTTCATCCTGTCACATAGACCTTTTTCATTATTTTAGCTAAGGTTTAACAATAGGGAAAAATTTGGCACTAGATTGACCAATCAGATTTCTTTGTTTTAATGAAGTTTTACACTAGATAAAACCGTCATCACCCATTAATCCTTTTGTCAGACCCCTGGGAGCCATCTCCAGACTGATGTCATGTACCACATTACACTGCCTCAGGACATGAATTTGGCTATAAGAAGGCCAGGTTTTTGGCCAGTCAGGTATGTCTCTGACAGTACTCCTACCTTGCTGCCTGAGTCACCCCCAATTACCTGATCAGTATTGGGCCCATTTTTGCGAGATACACTGGTCATTTCTTGCTCCCCCTTCCCTTATCATCTGTGTTAGAGAATCGTCCTTCTGCATCATCGAGAGGTAAAGTATAAAGTATGTCTCCCCTTATATGTTTCCCTATCCAAATTCCTTACCTGTTTTCCTAGGACTGTGTGATTGCTGTTTGATTTGTTTTTCTTGTGTGCTTGAACAATTTTCTTAATAAAAACCCATTTTTAGTATATCAATCTCATTATTTGATAGGTTTCCTGGGTAGACTGACTCCTGTATTCACACTTTATTGATCCCACTTAGTTTGCCATCTTTGCCCACCTAAATAATTTCCCCATACCTCATTTGAGGGCAATTTGGCTAACAGGACAAAATGGTAGCAACATTGTCATGCTCTAGGATTAGTCTCCATGGAACCATAGAGACGAAGGCTAGGGCACCATAGCTTTTGAACCTGTGGCTCATATTTTCCCCAAAAGCACTTTCCTGGGTTGACATTAGTACTGTTGAGTTTGAAGTGCTACAATGGCACTGATTCTGCTGGGCACATTGCAGTGGTTCTGCTGGGCTTGCAAAAATGCTCCTCCATCTTCAGTTTCTACCACGAAGATTCTCAGGGACTTTGATTCTGTTCTGCTAGGCTTCTATTATCCCTGCTTTTTTGCTGCTTTTTCCCACTGATTGGAAAGAATGGATTATGAGGTACCTTCTTTTTTGGGGGGGAGGGGACATAACTTGGACCCATAAATCCAATCCTCACTGAACTTGGAGGGCAGATAGAAGAGAGACAGCCAGAGATTCTTTGTGAGTTGGTTCTCTAGCATGCCAGGCAGCATTTTACCACATCTTGAACGTCAGAAACCAAACCAGTTTGTCTAGCATAGAAAAGTTTATGATGGTCTGTGGTTTGCAGACCACATGTACCATGAACCACAAACCAAACAGAACCACATTTTCCCAGTTCATGCCCATACATAGCTCTATTAACCTGATCAAAGCCCCAGAATTTGCAGAAAAATCTGAAACAGCACATGTAGCTTTAAGAAAGAAAGTCCTCAGTAGCCATTGCTAGGCAACCACAACAGTATTGCTAGTCTTCCAGCCTTGGTTTTTTGCCAGTAAAAGGTATGGGGGGGGGGTCCAGGGCTGTTTTGCCTTTTGAAGGAAGAAACATCAAGGTCAGGCCGTGCAGCAATCCTTGGGATGCTTGGCTGCTCACTACTATCAATAGCAGCTACCACTCAAAAACCATTGTGGTATAGTGCTTAAAGTTTCAGATTAGGATTTGGAAGACAGACCCAGGTTCAAACCCACATGCTGCCACTGGCATATAAAAGATAAGTGGGAAGGTAAGAAGGCAGTAGGGAAAGTTGTGGATATGAGGACTGACAGGAGGAAAGAAAAGAAATAGTATGGGAATGGGATACAATGGGAAAGTCGGGTGCCTCCTGAAAGTGCTTGCAGGTTCCCCACTGTGCAACTGGGCCCAACCCAGCCAACACCACACAACTCCACCCAGCCTGGCCGCTGAAATGGTGCAATAGGGAGTGGCTGTTTGTGAGAGTGAAGGAGGGAAAGTTGAAGATGGATGGACAGATAAAGGTAGGTTGCCTGTACAGTGGAAAAGAAAGCAGGAAAAGGCTATGGGTGCTTTCAGGAAAGGGGAAGAGGAAATAGTGGGGGAGAGGAAAATGAGATGCTGTCTGTAAGCCAGACCAACTGGTCACCAACTTGTTGTAGATTCGTTGCCTAGTGAAACTTTATAGATATTTCTGTGGGTTTATTAGGCAAACTCTAAATATAGAGTGACTGTCTCTGAGCCTAACTGCCCGTTATGTGTTCTTTTTGAATTACATTTGTTTTCTTTCACAAATACAGCTGCTGGGCTTGCTTTATCAAAATGAAAAACAATGTGGGGAGAGTGGGATGCAAAAATAGCTTACGGGGTAGATTTCCAGTGAGAAAATCTTTCCTTATAAGACTTTGTCTCCAGAACCTTCACCATTTTCGTGCCCTCCTCTGGATGCATTTCAGCTTGTCTATATCCTTCTTAAATTGAACACTGGTGAGGTCTAACTATAGCAAAGTAAAATGATACCATCACTTCATGTGATCTGGACACTATACTTCTGTTGATAAAGCCCAAAATCACATTTGCCTTTTTTAGCTACCCCATCACACCGTTGACTCATGTTCAGTGTACAGTCCCCTAAGACATCTTGTTTCTTTTCCTACCTAAATGCAGAACTTTACATTTATCTCCATTAAAATTAATTTTATTTATAGCTTTGATATTTTGGGAAGTTTTAGGTGACAGATGGAACTACTGATGTGGATCTTATTTCTAATAAACGAAGCTGCACAAAGAATGTCCTATTAATACAAACCTCATCTGCTGTGTTGTTTAAGCCAAAGTTTTGCCACTCAACTTAATAAAACAATTTACCAAATTCTTTAAGAGTTGCAGAGCTTGACTGAAATGGTTTTACAGTCAAGTTATAGCAATGATCATTGACAAACCACTCGTAAGAAGAACACATACTATATAAAACAAAGACGGCTTTTGCAATCACAACTGTTGTGTACTAAAATCTATGTTTGGTGGGAAGAGTGTGCAAGGCAGCCACGGGGTGCTAGAGACACTTTGACACAAGAGAGACTTGAACTCTTAGGGGAACCAATGAGCGGGTTTGGCGTGAATCTTTACTGATGTGATTTGGTATGGGAGCTGGGGGGAGCGTTTCCTTTGCATCCATATCAGCGGGGTTGCAGCCCCACCTTTTGTTTTTTTCCGGAGTTATCAAAAAGCATGTTCTTATTTGAACAGCAATGCATAGAACCCAAGGTCACTGAACTCAATGCAACTTTTTTTTTTTTTTTGCATTTTCAAAATAAGGCTTCTGTCAGGTTGAACCTGCCATATTTTCCTTTTTCTGAGCTAAGTTTTGTTTCTTTAGAGCTTGCATGTAACCATATATCACTAAGGGAGTGCAGGAGGGAGATGGAAGACAGAGACCTTGTTATACATATATAATTGCTGTAGCAAGTTTGTTTCTCTAGTTGTTATAGTAATGGGCCTGTTTGGCCTCGGAATGCAACTGCAACCTTGGAGGTGGAAGTTTTGGAAGATGCCTCGTGCCTTGAAGTGCCAATCTCTCTGGGAACCAACAAACCAAGGCAGTGGGGAGAATGTTTTGCCTGCACTTTTTTGTGGTGTATAATTGTAGGCATTTGGCCTACTGGGTCATTCCTAGCAATGGCTTACTAGCAGAAGGTTATCTCTTGTACCTGACATTAATAAATGCTAACCATATTCATATAAGCATGGATTTGTGGAGTTGATAACTGGCAGAATGTTACAGCTTTAAGATGTTTATATAATTTTAGTGTCTTTTTGAGAAAAACAGGAATGTTTTTAATGCACTGCAAAACAGAGGGGGAGGAGCTCAGTCCCCATCTCCACCTCAAAGCTGGCAGGTACACAAGCATTGATTCTGAAGTCTCTGTTGCAAAAAACAGAGGAGAGGAAGAGCTAATTTATCTCACTTTCTCTGCAGTCCAAGAGAACAGCAAGCATCCCCACTCAACAAATCCACTGCATATCAGTAAATCTGCAGGGTGGCAAAGTTTCCTGAATGAAAGTTCGGAACAACAACCCCACTTCCAGCTGAACAGCTAAAAGTTAGTTCCTGATTTGCCTTCTCCAACACTTTTGCTGGATACAGAGCAAATTTCCTCAGATCAGAGGATGACTCCCAGTTAACCCCTTATCAGTTTAAGCAGACTTCTGAAGGTTGCAAGTAGCCTGGTCCTGGTTTACCCAAAAAGAGACTGCAAACAGCTGAAACTGGTGGCCTTGATCTCCATGAGCAAATGGAAAGTGAGCGTAACTACAAGGTGTTTGAGCATCCTTAATTGTGACAGAGCATGAGTGACTGGTCCAGGACCACACATCAAGTTCATGGAAGCATTGGAACCTGAATTTGAATGTCCAAACTGTTGAGTATCGGACTCTGCACCCGCGCCGCGCAAGCCGGGACGTCCTCGGGTTACCTGGCGCAGCGCGGGAAAAGTCACCGCCAATCAAGACCAAGCGCGGGAAGTTTAACTGGCCAGGATTGGGCTGGCCAGCAGGGGGGTTGATCCGGGGTGCATGTATATATTAGCGGACCCGGCCGCGTGTTTCCCAGTTCTGTAATGTATCAGCGATTAAAGACCAATGCCTTTACCACGTCTCGTCTCCCAGTACATTACACTGGCGACGAGGATGGGATCTAGATAGGTCCGGCCGGAGACGAGGAAGGCGAGAGACCGCAGGATCGGGCAGCCCGCCGCCACCATGGCGAACTCGAGCGTAACGACGGGCCATCTTGCGGAATTCAACCCGGAGCACCCCGAGAGATGGGAGACCTACACCGAAAGGGTCGAGTGCTACCTGCGGGCGAACCTGATCGACGATGACGAGAGAAAGAGAGACGTCCTGCTGAGCGTCTGTGGCGAAGAGACCTTCGAGATCGCACGAGGTCTCTCCGCTCCAGCTAAGCTGACGGAGAGGACCTACCGGGAAGTCGTGAGGCTCCTCACGGGCCACTTTTCACCCCAACCGTCCATCGTCGCCCGCCGATTCCTCTTCCACAAGAGGGACCAAAAGTCGGGGGAGACAGCGGCGGTCTACCTGGCGGCCCTTCGGCAGATCGCCGGAAATTGCAACTTTGACAAAAGGGACGAAGCCCTGCGGGACCGTTTCGTCTGGGGCCTCCGCGACGAGCGATTGCAGCAGAAGCTCTTCGCGAAGGAGGAGCTAACGCTACAACAAGCCTTCAACGAGGCAACGGCCTTCGAGAGGGCCACCAAGGCGTTCGGCCAGCCACGAGGTGAAGCAGTCCACCAAGGGGAAACGGAGCCAGAAGACCGAACAGAGGAAGAAGCGTTTCAACTCCGGCGGCCCCAAAGAACGGACACAAGGGCCCCCACTAGACAGCGAGCGACGGAGAGGGCCACCGCCACCACCGGTCCCAGATGCGCCAGCTGCGGCGACCCCCACGAGCGCCGGGACTGCCCGTACCGCAACCTGGACTGCCGCAGCTGCGGAAAGACGGGCCACATCGCTCGGGCTTGCCGGGCCAAGAACAGCCGCCGACAACCATCAGCGCATCACGACTCCCTGGACACCCACACGACGGCATCCACCACTCTGCAGGTATTGAACTTGCCCCTATCGGCCCCAGACAAGGTCAAAATGTCGGTCCTAATCGAGGGCGCCCCCTGCACCATGGAGGTGGACTCGGGTTCCTCCATCTCCATCATTTCGGAGGAAACCCTCAAGAAACTATGCCCCCACCGCCGCCTTCAAACGAGGCCAGCGGACTTCGTACTGAGGGACTTTCAGAAGAACCCAGTACACATCGTGGGGTGGGCCCGGGTGCATGTGGAAAGAAGGGGTTTCAGAGGGCCCCTGGACATCCTAGTGGTCAAGCGCCAACTGACCACACTTCTAGGGTTGGCTTGGTTCAATCCCCTGGGGATCCAGCTGGTGGGGGTGGACCACTTGCAGGCAAGCAATTTCGACGGGGTCTGCCATGAGTTCCCCGAGGTCTTTGATGGGTCTTTGGGGAGCTATAAGGGTCCGCCCATCACCCTACCGATTGACCCAATGGTCAGGCCCATAAGGCTTAAAGCGAGGCGCGTCCCGTTCGCCCTTAAGCCTAAAATAGAGGCAGAACTGGACCGCCTAACGGCCCAGGGCGTCCTAGAACCGGTAACATACGCGGAATGGGAAACCCCCATAGTAACGCCCGTCAAACCCAATGGGGAGGTGAGGATCTGCGCTGACTACAAGTGCACGATCAATAAGGCGCTACAAGACAACCCCTACCCAGTCCCGGTGGTCAGCCACGTCCTAGCAGCGCTAGCCGGGGCGAAGGTTTTTGGGAAGCTGGACTTAGCACAAGCATACCAGCAACTGCCGGTCGACGCTAAGACAGCGGAGGCGCAGACGATCGTGACCCACAGGGGCGCGTTCAGGGTTAAACGGCTGCAGTTCGGGGTCAGTGTGGCTCCGGGGATATTCCAGAGCATAATGGACTCTCTCCTTAAAGGGATCCCCGGAGTTCAACCCTTCTTTGACGACGTTTTAATCGCCGCCCCCAATGAAGGAGAGTTCTGCTGCCGCCTGCGCGAGGTCCTCAGGCGGTTCCAAGCGGCGGGGCTGAGAGTCAAAAAGGAGAAATGTTTGTTAGGGGTCCCGCGAGTGGAGTTCCTGGGGTTCGCCGTGGACGCGGCGGGGATACACCCGACGGCGGACAAGACCAGGGCCATAGTCCAGGCTCCGGCGCCCAAATGCAAGGCAGAACTACAGAGTTTTTTAGGATTGTTGAACTTTTATCACACGTTCCTACCGCACAAAGCCGCCGTAGCGGAACCGTTGCACCGTTTGCTGGATAAACAGGCCCCGTGGGTCTGGGGCCAACGCCAAGCCGCGGCGTTCCAAGCGGTGAAGGACCTCTTGGTCTCTAACGCGGTACTTCACCACTACGACGAAAACCTACCCCTGATCCTAGCTTGCGACGCCTCCCCCTACGGAGTAGGAGCGGTTTTGGGGCACCAACTCCCGGACGGGAGGGAAGTGCCAGTCGCGTACTATTCACGGACTCTATCTCCAGCGGAGCGGAACTACGCTCAAATTGACAAGGAGGCCTTGGCGATCGTGGCGGGGGTGCACAAGTTCAACGACTACCTCTACGGTAGGCGTTTCACCATCGCCACGGACCACAAGCCGCTCCTGGGCCTCCTAGCTCCAGACCGTCAGACCCCCCAAATCCTATCCCAGAGGGTCCTGAGGTGGAACCAGTTCCTGAACTCCTACACGTATGAACTGATCCACCGCCCGGGTAAAGCCATGGGACACGCCGATGCCCTCAGCCGCCTGCCGCTCCCCATGACAGAACCGGATCCCGCCCCGGCACATGGGGTAATGCTCATTGAATCGCTCCCCGAGCGCCCCCTGCACGCGGCGGAGGTGGCTCGGGCAACAGGGAGGGACCGCATCCTGGCACGGGTCAGGGACTGGGTGGGGAGGGGGTGGCCATCAGGCAAAGTCGAAGACGCGTTCAGGCCATTCGCGTCCAGGAAGGACGAGCTATCAACCCACAAGGGGTGTGTGCTTTGGGGCAGTCGGGTGGTGGTTCCCCCCCCCTTGCGCAAGCAGGTGCTGGAAGACCTCCACGAGACCCACCCGGGCATCGTGAGGATGAAAGCCCTGGCCCGTAGTTATGTGTGGTGGCCGGGCATGGATGAGGAGATAGAGGGGTGGGTGAGGAGGTGCCAACCCTGCCAAGAATCCCGGCCCGATCCCCCATCAGCCCCGGTCCACAGATGGGAATCTAACAGGCGACCATGGTCCCGCCTCCACTTAGATTTTGCAGGCCCGTATCAGGGCCAAATCTTTTTTATACTTGTGGATGCCTACACAAAATGGCTGGAGGTGATTCCAGTAGCCTCAACCTCCACAGCAGCAGCCGTCCGGGCACTCAGGAGGGTCCTATGCACGCACGGGATCCCAGACACCCTGGTGACGGATAACGGTACTGCATTCACCTCCCGGGAATTCCGGGAGTTCACGGAGAGGTACCTCATACGACACATAAGATCCGCACCCTTCCATCCGGCCACCAACGGCCAGGCAGAGCGGATGGTGCGGACCGCCAAGGAAGCACTGGGGAGAATCGTACAAGGGGATTGGGACCACCGCCTCTCAGCCTTCCTGTTCCACAACAGGATCACCCCAAACCCTATAACGGGATCCAGCCCCGCAGAACTGCTTATGGGGAGGAAACTGACAACACGCCTAGACAGGCTGCACCCCGACCGGGCCCCCGAGGTCCGCGGGTCCCCAGAGGTCCGGGAGGCGGTGCGGGGGTTCTTTCCGGGTGACCCGGTATACGCGAAGAACTTCGCAAGCGGTCCCGAGTGGGTCGCGGGGAGAGTCCTTAGGGTGACAGGTTCCAGGTCATACGAGGTGACCACCGAGGGGGGCCAGGTACTAAGGCGGCACATAGATCAGCTGCGCCGCCGCACCCTACCCGAAGAAACAGAGGAGGTAGGGAATAGGGATCCGCGGGCAACCGAAGGTCCGGAAGGGCGCTCGCCAATACAGGAACTACCCACTTATGACGCCCCCAGAGACACCGAACCAGAGCCGGAGCCTGAAACAGACCCCAACATCCCGCAGCCAGAAGCAGCATCGCCCACAACGGAACCAGCCTCCGCACCAAGAGCGACCCCGAGGAGATCGACACGGGAACGGAGAGCACCGGCGTACCTCCGGGACTATGTGGTTTAAACTAAGGGGGGAGGAGTGTTGAGTATCGGACTCTGCACCCGCGCCGCGCAAGCCGGGACGTCCTCGGGTTACCTGGCGCAGCGCGGGAAAAGTCACCGCCAATCAAGACCAAGCGCGGGAAGTTTAACTGGCCAGGATTGGGCTGGCCAGCAGGGGGGTTGATCCGGGGTGCATGTATATATTAGCGGACCCGGCCGCGTGTTTCCCAGTTCTGTAATGTATCAGCGATTAAAGACCAATGCCTTTACCACGTCTCGTCTCCCAGTACATTACACAAACTGTGGCTTGGAAGCCACATGTGGCTCTTTCACATATATTGTGTGGCTCTCAAAGCCCCACCACCTCAATGGCAGGCTTGGAGAAGGCATTTCTCTCTTTAAATCAGTTGGTGGCTTGGAGAATGCATTGAAGTTGCTTTCTTTCTACCTTCCCCTCACTCTCCCTCCCTCCAATATCTGATGTTCATGTCTTCCAGCTCTCAGACATCTGACATTTATTCCATGTGGCTCTTTTGTTAAGCAAGTTCAGCCACCCTTGTTCTAGTCCACTAACACTCCATCTAAACTGAACTCATCATGCCAGCCATGTATTGTAGTCTATCTGCTAGGTGCAAGTGTCCAGTCTTTTTACAGCACTGGGAAGCAACAAAACAAGGTCACTGTATGTGTACAATGGGGCACTTGGCTTGGTGGGTACAGGCCTGTTGATGACTCAGCTATAAAATGGGGCTGATGGCATATTCACAGTGCTCCAAGCCTGCCTTTACAATTGAATTATTAGACAACTATAACAACCTGTCTGTCTTTCCTCTTCCTTTTCTTTCCCTTCTCAGCTGGTGAAAAATAACATAGTGTTGTGTGGCTACAACTGAATGCCTTGGATTGGAGGTAGTTATGCTATTTCTATCTAGGCTTGTAGATGCTTTCTTAAAATTTTCAGCTGCTACTGGAGGTGGTAAAGACAGCAAGCTAAAAAAGTGGGCTGTCAGGAAGTAGCAAAATGGACAGATTGCTTGATGCTGTTCAGTTGACTGGTAAATATGACATTCACTTCAGCAGTAAAACCAGGCACACAATGCTGCATAACTATATGCAGCCAATATTCTTTTTATATTATTTCTGTCTTCAGTCTTGATCTGGGAATCAGTTATTTGTCATTAAAAGCTTAAAAATCTTTTGTCAGTTTCAGCTCATAAAACCAGAATGAATCCCTATCTAAAACATTTTTTTTTAAATGGGCATCATTTGGCGTGTGCACTAAATTATATATACCAAGTTGAATAAATACCAGGAAAATACCTTATTGGCATTTGGGGGGTATTTATTCAGTGGAATCAGATTTTATAATCTGATTCTGCTACCAATCTAGCTAAGCCAAATAAAAGTTGATATTCAGCTTTTCTTCAGGCTCAGCCAAAGTGACACACGTTCACGCTCCTTCTGGGTAAACTCACACTGCTTCTGGGTTCCCTTTAAATGGCTTTTGTAAAGCCAAGCCACACCTTTGCCCTCCCTGAGTCATGTCACAGTGGGGTCACACATCAGCAAGTGAAGGGTTTAAAAGCCATCCCTTCCCTTACTGAGTCATACAGTCGCAAGCTTAAATACCACCCCTTCTCTTTGCCTTTTCTTCTTTCCCTACAGCAGTGGTACACCTCAGCAAGGGAAAGGAAAGTACTTATACTTTAAATACCTTCCCTTGTTGAGGCATGTTGCTGCTACAGCACAACTCGGGGAGGGGAGGTATTTAATGTGCGGTGCTGCTGAATGACTCAACTATAAATACCCATCCTTTTCTCCCTGATTCACGCTGCAGCAGCAACCTCTTTAAATACCTTCCCTTCCCTTGATGTGGTGTGCAGATGCTGCAGTGTGACTTGGGAAAGTAAGATATTTTAAGCTTTATTTTGGCTCATACCTTCCCTTCCTGTGTTGAGCCACAGTGGCAGCATGCCTCAGCGAGGGAAGGGAAAGCATTTAAAGAGACCACAGTATTTAAAGGGACCACTACTGCAGAACTCATGGAGGGAAAGGCATGAACGGAAAGGCATGAACGGAATAAATTCAGTAATACTGGTTATTTCCTGAACCCCAATGTCAAACCAATATTGGGATTTGGTGTATATTGACCAGAAGTTCAAGCTGGGTTTCAGAGAGGTAGAGGAACTAGAGATCTACTTGCAAACATTTGCTGGATTATGGAGATAGCACAGAAGTACCAGAAAAACATTTATTTCTGCTTCATTAACTACACTAAAGCCTTTGATTTTGTGGATCACAACAAACGGTGGCAAGTTCTTAAAGAGATGTGAGTACCAGACCACCTCACATATTTCCTGAGAAACCTGTATAAGGATCAAGAAGCAACTGTCAGAACAGGATATGGAACAACTAATTGGTTTAGAATAGGAAAAGGAGTTCAACAAGGATGTATGTTGTCACCCTGCTTATTTAATTTATATGCAGAGTACATCAGGCAGAATGCAGGCCTGGATGAAGCATAAACCAGAATTAAGATTGCTGGGAAAAACAGCAACCTCAGATATGCAGTTGATACTACTCTAATGGCAGAAAGTGAAGAGGACCTAAAAAACCTCTTGTTGAGGGTGAAAGAGGGAACACAAAAGTAGGCTTGAAACTCAACATCAAAAAAACTAACATCATGGCATCCAGCTCCATCACACCTTGGCAAACAGAAGGAGAAGACATGGAATTAGTGACAGACTTCACATTTCTGGGATCCAAGATCATTGCAGATGGTGAATGTAGCCATGAAATTAAAAACGTTTGCTCCTTGGGAGGACAGCTATGGTGAACCTAGGCAGTATAATAAAAAGTAGAGACATCACCCTGTCAACAAAAGTCCACATAGTCAAAGCGATGGTATTCCCAGTAGTAACGTATGGCTGTGAGAGCTGGACCATAAGGAAGGCTGAGCGCAGAAGAATAGATGCTTTTGAGCTGTGGTGCTGGAGGAGACTCTTGAGAGTCCCTTGGACTGCAAGAAGATCCAGTCTGTCAGTCCTAAGGGAAATCAACTCAGACTGTTCCCTGAAAGGCCAGATGCTGAAGCTGAAGCTCAAATACTTTGGCCACCAAATGAGAAGGGAGCACTCACTGGAGAAGATCCTGATGCTGAGAAAGACAGAAGACAAAAGAAGAAAGGCATGGCAAAAGATAAGATGGCTGGACAGCATTACTGATGTAACTAACACAAATTTGAGCAGACTTTAGAGAATGATGGAAGACAAGAGGGTCTGGCATGACTTGGTCCATGGGGTCGCAAAGAGGTGGACTTGACTCTGTGACTAAACAACAACAAAAAAATACTGGAACCTGAAAAATACTGATTTTTTTTCTGTGCACATCCCTAAGCATCATCAACTTTTTATTTATTTATTTTAAAAATGCATGTCTGTAAGCTCCCGCTTCCCTGAAAAAAGCATAGTGGTAACTGAGGACTGTAATGTACCTCTGCTGCATGTATCTTAATACATTGAAATCAAGATATAATTTGTGGCTGGAAAGCACAGTGCTGAATATATTCATGTAGTCAGGGCAATTTCATTTTCTGGAAAAGGGAGAGAAAAATTATTAGAATCACAATTTTATTCACAAGTAGGATGCTATCTGTAATAACACTTGAGTGGAATATAGTGTCAAGAGATTTCAAAAGTGGGTGGCTAATGAATTAAATACTAATGGCTGATGTTGAGGGGATATGTAGGAACAGAAAGAATGGAGGTAAAATAGACATTTAAAAGGAAGAGTTTCTTGAAAGATGTGAAATGGAAGGTAAGGCAGGATGGAATGATGGATGTCTGGCACTTTGTAAACAAGGCTTTCATGGGACTTAACAGATTGTTGAAACAGACTTGTGGCAGTCGAAATAAATAGAAAGTGTCTGGTGAGGCAGCTGCACTGAGAAAACTATTAGACTTTGTAAGGCATTGTTTTTATAGTCCACTCTGGGACCAGTGGACAGTTTCAAAAATCAAATGGGCAGTGTTTGACAGTCTTTTGCTGAATTGTTGATCCATTCCCAACCCCCAAACCTCCAGCCTATGATATAGAAACTGGGATTGGGGTTTCATATTGTTTTCACTAAATTGACATATAAATAGGCAAGTTTCTAGATTTTGGACAGTGATTGGCAATCTCAATGGGAGGACTCCAGTCCCATGACTTACAGATTACTGTGTATCATACTTACCACTGCACATTGCATAATAATGCCATAGGAGACTGAAATGTGGAGTAAATAAAATGTTTTGATGCTGTGCAATTCATAAGAAAACTTAGTTCAAAATGGCTGCTGCACTAGGTTTTAGTACTCTCTACCCTACGGAAGGTGGTTCAGGTAGCCGGCTCCAGCCTTCCATCCTTCCGAGGTCAGTAAAATGAGTACCCAGCTTGCTGGGAGGAAAGTGTAGGTGACTGGGGAAGGCAATGGCAAACCACCCTGTAAAAGTCTGCCATGAAAACATTGTGAAACCAACGTCACCCCAGAGTCAAAAACGACTGGTGCTTGCACAGGGGACTGCCTTTACCTTTTTACTTTTACTATTCTCCAGTGCATCACTCAACAGAATACTTTGGTTCTATCATCAGATATGCCCTTTAACAGAAGATATCTCTGGCTCTTTTAAATAGATTTCCTTATCACTTGATGACATCCCAGAAAACTCAGCGCCCAAAGTCTTCTGGGAAATGACAGTGGTAGTTTATGTAGCTGCTTTTGTTCTAAATATCTGCATGAGATGTACTTTAACTGATTCTCTCATTTTATGCATTCACACAAGACTTCAATGTTCTGGACCTATCTCCTGTTCCACTAGTAGATAATTAAACATTCACAGCTTGAATGCTGTTTAGCGTCAAGCTTTACCAAGCTTGGTCTTGGATCTTGGTTTTTCATAAGTTTCCACATGCCCGAGGACAGCGTACAACATCTAAAAGTGTTTAAATGCAAAATGTTTTAAAAGTTATTTTGGCCTTTTAGCTTAAAAATCAGATTTAAAAATATAATTAATGTATGCAGAGAAGTTAACAGGTAATTAATATTGTGTAACCAGGTTAGCTTGTGTCATTTATGCCAACTGCAAGACAAGGACTAGTGCTTTTGGATCCTTAGCTACAGGCTCAGAATGATTTCCCTTAATATATTGGTCTTAATTTCTTTTTCAGCAATTGAAAGTTAAAGGCCACAGCTTTACCAATTAACCATTTCCCTTTTTAATTATCACTCCTTAAAAGTTTTTTTTCAGTGATGCGTGTGATAATCGAGTTAACTACATGATAGCTGATGTTTTCTAATTATGGAGATGAACTTTAGGACTTTGTGGCTTGGAGTGAATACTTAATTGTTAATCGCAATTCCTTGAACACTATTAGTTATGCTAATTTCATTTGGGTTTTATTCTGCACAAATCTGTTTAATTTTTTGACAGTTGCATTAGCATAATACTCTAGTAGAGTTGGGAGTCACTTTCAGATACTGGGAGGTGACAACCATGACAAACAGTAGGGAAGAGTGCAAAGAAAAAATTCATTATAATTTCAGATCCAGGATTTGAGGGAGGAACATTATTGTGATTGCTGATTTTTGAGTAGGATACTATGGGTTTGGGATTCAAATCTGTGTGGTTGGGTTTTTTAAATTATTCTAGGTACAGAGATTCAGGACCATTATTTTCAACAGAGAATCTATTCAAGAGTCTGGAATAACAATTTTTTTTAAAGATAATGGGCACCAAATTTGCCCAGAACATATTCCTCTTTCTAATCTAACCAAAACACCCCTAAGTTTCAAGGAGAATGTACAAAGGGATTTGATTTTACAGATGCCCAAATAGGTACCTGTCAGTGCAGGCACACTTCTTTCTACTGAGTCCTATGTGAGGAGGGGGATGGTGGTCAGGTGGCAACACAGTATAGTAAAGCAACAGCTGGGGCCTGAATTCTCTGTTTTAAAACATCATGTCTGTGTCCATTTTATTTTCCCAATCTTTTTTTTCTATATGCAAACCAATAAAGTCATATTGCCCCCCCAGTTGGAAGGAGTCAAACACAGTATATATGGGTAAACAAACAGGGCAATTTTATTGAACATAACACGGCATGGGGCAACCTAAATAGCCAGAAAGGTCAAGGGAAACCCCTGATCCTTCCCTGTCCAGCAGGGCAAGCCACCCAGCCCCCAGCAGCAGCCAGTTAATACCGGCTAATGTCAGGCCAGCAAAGGCCAGGTATACCCTCCACCGGCCCGGCGCCATATTCCAGAGCAGCCTGCCAGAGAAGGGAACCCTATAGCGGGCATCCTAGCAAAGAGCCATACAGCCCTTCCTGCCATTCCATCCCGCCACATTCCCTGAAACAGGAAATAAACCGAGGGTGCTCACCGGTTACCTAACTAGCCAATAAAACTCCTGCCACCACAATGCCAAGCCTCAGTTTAGGCAATTGAGCCCACCGGCTGGCCTAAAGCCAACCGAAGCCCCAGCCGCAGTTCAGTAAAAAGGCCCTGTCACTCTTCACAGACAGGTGCACACCGTCCTGCCGATACAGGTTCGCCACCTCCACCCTTATAGCAGGGTGCGGCAAATAAATGCCCAGGCCTTGAAAAAGGGCCTTCTTAATTGCCCTGTTAGCCTTGCACAGGGCCCTTTTGATCCCAGCTGGATCCCATGCCGCCCTCCAGACCCTGCGAGGAAGAATGGCGGACCACATAATCAGCACCTTGGGCCACCTGCTCCGAATGACCCGCAGGTCCTCAATGGCCTGCAACGAAAGGGCCCTCCCCTTCAGCAAACCAAGGTCGTTGCCACCTAGATGGACAACCAAAATATGTGGCGGAGGACCGTTCCTCCCCTGAAACAAGAGTGGCAGGAGCCCGGCCCACCGCAGGCCACGCCAGCCCTGCCACTCAATGACACCCCATTCGCTGAGCCCCAACTGGGATCCATTTGGAGAATGTCAAGCCTAGTGGGCCACCCAAAACACCATGCTGTGGCCAGCGATCAAAATCCTGCGCCGTTCAGGCCGCACCACAGAACCTAAGAAACAGAGAAAACAACCAATTGAACGGAACATCAGTAAACAATCGCCCATGTAAGACCCAATCAGGCATCCAATGGGCGAACATAACTTTTATACGCTGCGGACCTCCAACGGCCCACCCGCTGAATCATTGGTCCCAGATACCCCATCACAGCAGCGGTAGAAGCCGCTCCAATCCGGAAAGAATGGGTACCGAAACTAACACCTCCCAACCCCAGTTTATCCAGGGCCCTGAAGGTGATCATCCAAAACTGGAACTTGGTCAACGGTGACCTGTCAACATGACAAAAAAGGGGCCCAACTCCTCACCCTGTATGGCAACATACTGTTTTAAAGCAAACACCGGGCAAATGCCCTGCTCATGGCACTGGCCCAAGGTGATCACAATACCTTTCTGCTTTTGATCAGTCTTGGACCTCCGTACCCTGATGGGCACCTGGTCACCCTCAAATTTGACATCCCGCGACTGCAGGGCTCGACCAGAGGAATCATGGTGCGAGCTAAGAACTAGCTTGCTAACTCTGAGCGCCCGAAAGAAGGCCATTAAAGCCACATCGTGGAACAGTAAAGCCTCAAACTTGGACTTACACACATCCTTCCAAACCACATGTAAGCCCCTTAAAACTGCAGGAGAAAAGGGGTGCCTAGTATTTGGCCGAGGGCCTTGCTCACGAGCCCAACCCTCTAACATCTTGCACAGCCAAAAATCACCCGTGGTATCAGCAAAACCTTTAATCTTGCTGTCGAATGACAACGCTGCCAACTTTGCCCTAATGGATTTAACAACCAGCCCCTTACCTTTTAAATGAACGCAGAACTGCATGAGGTGCTGAGCCGGATGGGCCACTGCAAGCCCAACCCTACCTGCTCCCTAAAAACTTGAAACTGTTCAATGGCCCGAGTATAAGCCCTCCTGGTACTGGGCGCCAGGGCTAACTGCATTGCCCGGTCGGCCTCAACTCTCCAAGCCGCCACATTTCCGGAGGCATCTGTGCCGGCCAGTGCTCAGCTTCTAGTGTAAGCTGTCAAAACCGCTCCATTTGCCGACGAGAAAGAGCGTCCGCCACTCCACTGCAAACACCTGGGACATGCTTAGCAAGAAATAAAATGTTGAGTCACAGACAACGTAACGTAAAAGCCCTAACAAGGCCATAACAGCAACAGATTTGGAGGTCAGAGTGTTGATGACGTAAACCATGGCCAAGTTGTCGCACCAGAATGCACATGATTGGCCAACTCGGTCCCCCATAGCTGAACTGCAACCACTATTGGGAAAAACTCCAAAAATGTAAGGTTGCAACACAGTTCAGTCCTCAACCACTCATTAGGCCAACTTTCTGCGCACCAGTGGCCGCAGAAGTAAACCCCAAACCTCACAGAACCTGCTGCATCAGAAGTGATCTGAAGATCGGCCTCGATCCTCAATTCTTCACGCCAAAATGAAACACCGTTAAATGAGGCCAAAAACTGCTCCCAGACCTCCAAATCTTGATGCATGCCTCGGCTAATCCTAATCCGATGATGAGGCAAACATAACCCGCCCATGGTGTCACAAAGTCACTGTAAAAATGCCCTGCCAGGAGCCACAACCTTGCATGCAAAGTTAAGATGGCCCACAATCTGCTGAAGCTCCAAGAATGAAATCTTGCACTTTACCCTTCAATGCCACCAGCTTCAACTGCAGCCATGAAGCTTGCCTCACTGTGTCCAATTCAATACCCAAGAAGGTTAACACCCGTGAAGGGCCTTCAGTCTTCTCGTGAGCAAGTGGGACCCCCAATTCCTCTGCCAATTGCAGAAATGAATGGAGCATCTGGGCAAACTGACCAGACTCTCCCACGCCCACAAACAAAAAATCATCCAAATAATGCACTGAATTGGCGGAGCCAGCCCTCCTACGCAGGGCCCATTCCAAAACGGAGCTAAAACGCTCAAAGGGAGTACATGATATAGAGCAACCCACAGGCAAAGCCCTATCCATGTAATATTTGCCCTCGAACATAAACCCCAAGAGCTCAAAGTCATTGGGGTGCACCGGAAGAAGGCGAAATGCTGACTTGATGTCACACTTCGCCATTTCGGCCCCCACTACACAGCTCCGCACCACTTTGACCGCCTGGTCAAAGGAGGTATAACGAACTGAACACAAATAGTCAGGAATAGCATCATTCACCGACCCCCCTTTTGGGAAAGACAAGTGGTGGATAAGCTGGAACTTCCCAGACACTTTCTTTGGAACCACGCCCAAAGGGGATACCCTTAAGTTAGGGACAGGTGGGCTATCAAACGGGCCCAAAACTCGGCCTTCCGCACACTCCCTTCCTAACTTATCATGAACCACCTGCTCCATCCCTTGCCATACAAGGGCCCCTAGGGCCCTGAAATGAAATATGAAACCCAAAAAGAAAACTGTCTGCAAGATACTTTCGATCCCCAGCCTTAGGGTAATCGGCCAAAAGCTCATTAAGTACCCTCAGCTTGATGGGGCTGGGTCCCTTTATTAGCTGACTGGGTACCGCTACCCCCGCCTGGCCACTTCCCCCCTGGCCTGGATTTAGATTTACTGCACGCTGACAAGACATGTGATCCCCCACACAGCGGGCACTCGTGCTTATACTTGCACGTTTTTCTGTTACAAATGCCTTGCAATGTATACTACCAGCACAGCAGCCAGGGTTGAACCGGCTGCCCCGCTGAGGCGCAGGGACCAACTACACCAGCCTGTTTGCTAACCAAATGCCCACTGTCTGACCGATCCCCACTATTGGGCTTAGCTGGGGACATCAACTGTAGCCACAATTGTTGGTTGATCTGGTCCCACGGAATTGTGGGATTCAACGCCGCCTTCATACGGAACTCCTCGTCATACTGCAGCCACGCAGCACCCGAGAAGTCTGTATAGGCCTTATAAATGATATCACAGTACTGAAACAGCAAAGCGGCCCGTAAAGGCTGTGCCCACGCTATCACACCTGTGTATATAAAAAATCCAGGCAACCAATTGGCCCAGTTCCTGTCGACCTTCCTCCTTTTGAGCTTCTCCTTGTCCTTCTTGTCCATCTCGTCCTTATCCTTCTTCTCAAGCTCCCTATAAAGAAGGCTAAAGACATAAATGTACTCGCCTCGCAAGATCTTCTCCCTAGTAGCAACCATCAAATGGTCACCAAGAGGCATGGTCGTGTCCCCAAAAGGTTGAGATTGAAAGGGAACTGAACCATAATGCATCGGTGCCAGGCCCCAACTGCCCCACTGGGCGGGAAGCCATCCTACCGGCCAATGACTATAGGTCTGTTGCCCCCATGGCAACATCTGCGTTGACTGCTGTGTCGAAACCCCTTGCAAAGTGAAAGGCACTGCTTCCGATGAAGAGACCTGAGTAGGGCCCCAAGGATAAGGCTGTCCATGAGACGTCAATACCCAAGTCCCAGGACCGCCAGAGAAGCCAGAGGACCCACCTACGCTACCCAGCCCAAACACAGCCGTGGAGCCAGTTGGACCTGGTATGCAGGGGGAGCCCCAACCTCCCCAGGACCAACTGCCACTGTTACCTTGAATTCCTCGCTTACCCTCAGGGTCCTCAACATTGACAGCTAACACCACTGGAGCTGGAACCCCACCAGGCCTGGAGGGGCCTGACCTGTTCGGAGAATCGCCATCCACTTCCGACTCAGAGTGATTGTCCGCCAGCTCCCAGCTCAGCCCTCCAGCAGGATCATACCGAGTGGCCATGTCCTGTAATGAAGACAGACGAGCCAGAACCTCCTGATCAAAAGCCCTGGTAGAATTCCTTGCCGCCTTATGCCCCTTAGCCAACCCAGACGTAACAGGGTCCAAACCATGCTGCCTTTCCAGTACACCCAAGTGTTCAATTATGACAAGCCTAGTGCGAGCCTCATCCTCTTCTCCATGGCATGGCACTGGCATATGCCTTCTAACCCCCTTAAGGGGCTGTTTGTCCTTTTTGGAACCCCCTTGTCCTTTTTTAGGACCCATAACCGCCCCCAGAAAGCAACAAAATTAGGGAGGGGGGTGAGGGCCCAGGAGAGTCAATCAGCTAGCTACTGCAGGCCACGTATCAACCAGGGGAGCCCACTAAAAATTACCAAGGGTGTTGGCTGCCCCCAGACCCCCCCATGCAGCCGCCGTGGTGGAGCAGGACTCAAAGAGTCCAGGCACTTAAGCACTACACAAAGCTGGCTCTATAAAGAAGACTCAGTGTCCCATTGCCAGCCCCAGGCTACTACAAGAGAAGCCAAAACACGCCCTCAAACGCTGTAGCACACAAAAACCGGGCCGTCTCCCTTTCCCCACTTGAATCCTGATTCTCCCACCCTTCCCAGAAGATGAAAGGAAAAAATGAGCATCTCCGCCAGTCCGCTGACCAGCTGATTCGAAGGAGGGGGGGGGCGAAGAAAGACTCAGCCTGTAAACAAGCCGAACGCCAACGATTCCACAGCGACATGGAGGAGCGTGATCTGACCAAGCTCAGACAAACTGCACCACAGGAGGCGTGTCCAGGCTTAAAAAGCCTCGATCCATGCCCCCCCGACATCCCCGGATGAAGGAGGCTTGTTTGCCTCCACGCCATCCAGGGAGGCAAAAACGGCCCCCGCCCTAAGCCGCCATAAAGCGGTGCGGGCTGGAAGGGGCCACATTAAACCCATTCTCCATATGCAAAATTCTAAGCCCTTGGAGTTAGACAAGAACCCTCTGATAATGTTCACAGCTAAGCTTATTTAAAATAAGAAGCAACACTAAATCAAACCTCATTGGGTTTCCATTTAGAAACCCAGTGTAGCAATACTGCAAGACTGCCTGTGATCAGTACTCAACTCAGGGTTATTGTTTTACTCAAAGTCCAGAGAGAATTCTGTACTAGACAAGCATAGGGCGATTTCCCACACAGCTTACCGAGGAGCGAAGTCCCTCCTCACCGCGCAGCGTCTGCTCGTATTTCCCACCAACTGCTCCGCGGAATCAAGAAGTGCCGGACCTTTTGCGTTGCTAACGTAAACTAGGGTTTTAGCGATTTCCATTTGAGACGCAAAAGGTCCAGCACTTCCTGATTCCGCGGAGCAGTTGGTGGGAAATACGAGCAGACGCTGCGTGGTGAGGAGGGACTTCGCTCCTCGGTAAGCTGTGTGGGAAATCGCCCATAGACCTGAAATTCCAGCCGCCTCCAAGAGACCTTCAAGTCATTGTGGTCCATCTAATTGATGTAAGTCACAAAGATAAATCCAGAATGCTATTCTAAGCAATGCTCCCACCTATACCTACCACCACCTCTAGGGCTTCATCCTTAATTATTTCTGACCAAATATCCCCTTCGTTTACCCAGATCCGTTGTGACAGGCACTGCACCCATGAGGTCTGTCCCTTCAGAGACCCAACCCAAGATGGACTAAATAAAAGGAACTCTGTTCCAAGGTCATCCTTCATTCATTTTTAATTTTTGTTTTAAGGCTAATGCATCAAGGCCTTGTGAGCTTCACAAGAGAGATATCTGAAGAGGCTGTGTGCCTGATTCCAACAACCACATTTTAAATTCCCTCCCTGGGACTAGTTTTCAACAGTAATTGCTGGGAGTGTTTTGCTCAAACCTTGCAAGGGTTAAATTGGAAGGAAGAAATGTTGTTGTTCAGGAAAACAGTAGATCCAAATAAAAACATGAACACCTGCTGTAACAACCCTCAAATATAGGGGAAATTTGGGAGGTTTAAAATGCCGAGAATCCCACATTTGTTCTGCTGAGACAGAAAATTTCAGTAACAACCCAAAACAGTGATTCTTGCATATATTTTCAGCTCTGGATTTTGAAATGCATACCCCTAACAAGCACAATTTTTAAAACAGAATTTCTGAAATCCAGCTAGCTACTCTATGCCAGAGATGTTATTTCAACTTCCACATTTCTCTGTAATTCTACAGGAAACCCTTCTGCTTCCAGGATGCACTTGTATAGAAACAAAAGGGATTATTCCTCTTCTTCTGTACCAACATCTTATCAAAATATGGGAAAGTGACTTCCACACCATACTGGCAACATTAAATCTTCCCTGAACAATTCTAGGCACTGGGTTAGTCTGTATAATCTTTAAATTAGGGTAGGTTGCTTTCATTATTCTTATTAAACTATTTTCACATTATATCCTAATGAGAGTTTATATCCTAATGAGAGTTCAATGGTATATATTCTGTAGCAGTGTTCTAGCACTATAGATTATTATATTCTACAATAATGTGGACATATGTGAGTCAGGAACGCAGTTTTGTACCAGGGCATTTCATTCTGCAAGACATGGTTTAAATGAAGACTTGCTCTACACAGACTGATACATTATGAAACACAAGAAAAAAAGTCCAATAGTCCAAGAAAAAAAATGGGACTTGGGAGCCTGTGGGCCATTTTATCATTACATCAGCAACTATTTAATTTAACAGCTTTTCTGGTTTGCTAATTCCCCTTCCTACATCAGTTTGCTCCATCAACCTAAAAGGGCATAACTGCTGGGAGAAGAAGGCCGCAGAGAGAGGAGGCAAGGAAGTTTCCTTCCTCTAGCATGACTCTACTTGCACTGCTTAGGAACCAAACTTGTTGATGTTGCTGTTGAAGAAGAAGAATATAAGGAGGAGGACCCTTTACTCAGAGTCTCAGAGCAGTTTACAATCTCCTTTCCCTTCCCCTCCTCACAACAGACACCCTGTGAGGTAGGTGAAGCTGAGAGAGCTCTTTCAAGAACCGCTTTTGAGAGAACAGGTCTGAGAGAACTTCTGACTGACCCTAGGCTCATCAGCAGGTGCATGTGAAGGAGTGGGGAATCAAACCTGGTTCTCCAAAATTAGAGTCTGAGTTCTTAACCACTACACCATACTGGCTCTCCAAGGGGTTGTTGAAAGAAATTTATTGATGACAGCTGCACATCTCCATACAAATGCAACATGAGAAACCTGTTGTATATATTGGTGCAGTAATGTATTGTGTCCCAGACAGGCCTGGAGAATTCATCAGAGCATCTTCTAATTCTAGTCATTGCACAGTAGGAATTACACAGAGATCCATCAGTTCCTCATCACTTAGTGATGAGGGAAAGGATGATGCTAAAAGGGAAGGCGATTAGCCAGGCAATGCAAACTGCTTTAATGGGGTTCCTGGTTTTTTTCCAGGAGATGTATCCCACTCCTTCATAGACTTGCTCACCAGGCTCTGTGGCTTTGAATGCAATTATCTCAGTGCCCAGTGTCTGCTATGGAAGAATATGGTGGAAGTCTTGAAGGGTACAATGAAGCCTGCTGTTCAGCTCCCAGCAGCAGAGAGGAATGAATTCCAGAACTCAAAGACACATCTTGAACAAAATAGTGCTACCATACTGAGTGGATGGCAGGTGAAGGATTTCTCTTCTGCACACACTTTCAGCCTAACCTACCTCACAGTGTTGTTGTTGTGATGATAAAAGGGAAGAGAGGAGGATTATGTAAGCAACCTTGGGTCCCTATTAGGGAGAAAAGTGGAGCAGAAATGAAGGAAATAAACTCACACTGGTGCTCTGGTGTCTCTGAAACTTATAGATGGGTGGTCTTACTTCCTCAGATGTAATCATGTTTCATGCTACAGCTTTAATAGCATATACTTCTATTCAAATAGAAATGGAATCACCTGGTGGCTCAGTGAGCAAATCCAACAAATATTTCTGGCTACAAATATTTATTTAAGCTACACACACACACACAAACACACACACACACACACACACACACACATACACACACATATATATAGCATCCTCCAGAGATTTGCTCAACATTTCACTATATTCCCTGTCTAGAATGAGAAATGAATTAATGGATGGGAATATAAATTAATTCCACAATTGTCATATACAATTTACTGTAGCTTTCAGTTTCTATGCATGTCATTGACAAAATACTGAAAAAAGAACAACATATATGTTATATCAAGACTCTTTTTGTATGGCATTTTCCTGGTGCCCAGTAAATTTTCATTTCTGCTTTTAATTTACTAGGGGAACAATCTTGATTGGTTTTCCTATGGTACTATTCTCAGGAGAAAGTTAATAAAAGAAAACTGAAATACAGCATTGAATTAGTGAATAAAATACAAAATGAAGAAATAAACTATGGTAATTAAAATGAAAATTTAAGAACTCACTGAATCACAGATTGTATTGCAAATTTAGTACTGTATATTTTATAGGATACATAATTACCAACAAACCATGCCACTTATTTATCAGCGTTCTTACGAGCATATGTAATCCAGTTTGTGTCAATTTGTGATTCACGGCCAAACCACAAACCAAATCATGAATATTTGTGGGTCCACAAACCCCACTGAAAGTGACTACAGTGGCTTGCAGAAAGCCTGAAAAACCCAGTGCAATCCCTTTTAATGAGGTTCCACACAGCACTTAATAAAGTGTTGTATTCCTCATAAAATCCACCCTACTGCAACAACAAAAAAAGCCTTTTATACATCTACTTGGAATCATATGCCTTTCAAAGCTTTTTTTTATCTTCTCTTTATACCTACTCCTTTGTTCCAAAATTTCCAGGCAAATTAGTTTTTGTTTTCTTGAGGCTTGTTAGTTCTCCCCGGCATTTAAGAATAAATGCTGATTATTGGTTCTTGTTGGGACAGGGAAGAGAGGACATGCACACCGTTGCAAGCCAAAATTAGGATTTTTTTAAAAAAAAAATCATTATCATTATAATGTTCTCTTCCTAAAAAGCTAGGTGACTTCTTTCTGCAAAGTAACTGTCCCATTAGCATCTTTTGCTTTCCTGCAGATCCTGATAATCAAGTATGTATTATTGAGTGCCTGGAGAGAACTGGAGTGCCCTATGAAAATAGGAAGTAATTAATTATCCTGGAAGGAGAAAGGCTGCAAAAAATGTAGGAACAGTTACTCTGGAAGATTCAGTAATACTAATTGTTCACATGAGGTAGTCTGGAACTGCAATAGCATTTCAAGCAGAAAAAAATACCAACAAAATATTTAAAAGTAAAAAAAAAATCTACACAGAAAATATTGGAATGAAACCAATCCTTACATCAGTGTACCCTTATGCTAGTGTAAGGGCCAGTTACACTGGACCAGGATACTAGCACTGTTGTGCTGCTGAGTTGCACTAGCACACTTGCACTGTCTCTGTATGCTAATGCAGGTCCAGTGTAAAGCCCTTTGCTGGCATCCATGTGGGTGTTCTGGGGTATATGGCAACATGTGGGTTGCTCTCTAAGTGGGGACACCCCCTGAAATAGGAGAAAAGTTGAACCATCAAAAATGGTGGTGTAGCCCACTGACACCCATTCTAAGTGAAAAATAATTCCTCTCCCAACTGCTCTGGCCATGCCCACAGGATCCCTAGAAGCTCAGGATACCAAATAAGGGCACACCCAATAATCATTCTCCCTTGCACTGAGCTTGCCTCCTCTTCAGGACCAAATCATGACCCTTCTGCCTTACAAATGCTTACGGCAGGTTTCCTCACAACACATGAGATAGAGGACACTGTCTGAAAACTTCTCTGCCATCTGAACTTAGAGTGAGTGCCAATGACCTTGGTAGTGGGGAAAGCACAGAGAGGGCACTTAGGACCACTGGGCAAGTACTTGGCATGAACATATAACAGAGAGAGTGAAATCCACACTCCCAGCTTTACCTGAACAGGTACCCCATCTGAACAAGTACCAAATTGGCATCTGTACACTGACAGGTAAACAAGGCACCCTTCCCCTGTTGTGGCAACCATTAGTGGCAGCAAGCCACTCTGGCAATGGTGCCTCTTGGTCCCAACCCCAGAGCACCAGGGTGTGTGTGTGCAGAAGCCTCTGAGTCCGCCCCACCCCCCTCATTGGCCCTGTGCACAAAGGAGTTTGATGTGTGGTAGCTGGCCTGGGACAGCTGCCAGGGAAGGGGGCCTATGAGGCTGAGCTGCCTGGCAGATGCCCACAAAATCCAACCACCCAAAAACCAGCCAGGACTCGTGTTTAAAGTTTGGGCCTGGCATATAGTTCCCCACAGGCAGGCCATGTACCCCTAGCACCTCCTCTAAACTTTGCGGGGTAAATGGCATCAATGGCAGGAAAGCAGTGAGACAGAGGATGATGAAGGAGGCTTCATCTACCCACCCAAGCTCAAGCATGGGCAAACCAGGGGTTGTGGAGGAGCTTGGCTTTCATGCCTGGGGAAGGAGCAGGGAGCCTGGGATATGCTCAGGCAGTGCAGGTCAGTCAGTAGCTCAGGGTGAACTGAGGAAGGCCTGGGGTAAGTGGGGGGGGGGCTCAGGCACTGTCAGGCCCATAGGCTACCTCCCCCGCATCACAGATTAATGCTAATTAAATTAATTAGCTGCAATTGAATTAGTTTTAATTAAACTAATTTTAAATTAATTAGCTGCAGCCCCCTAAGAATTTTAAATGCTCCTCAACTAAAAAAGCAGTTCACCATACATATGAAGCTGCCTTATACTGAATCAGACCCTTGGTCCATCAAAGTCAGTATTGTCTTCTCAGACTGACAGCGGCTCTCCAGGGTCTCAAGCTGAGGTTTTTCACACCTATTTGCCTGGACCCTTTTTTGGAGATGCCAGGGATTGAACCTGGGACCTTCTGCTTCCCAAGCAGATGCTCTACTACTGAGCCAACACCTGGTTGTGAATGCTTCTCCATCTGTTTATTCATCTTGCAGGTGACAATCCAACAGGAAGAGCTGTGGCCCCACCCACTGAACCCAAGGACATGCTGTTATTATTATTATTAAGTTTTATTTGTACAAATACAAATTTATACAAATACAAATACAAGTTTTATTTATACAAATAAAACTTAATTAAAAAAAAACATGCTGTGCCCTGTCAACTGCAGGATCCTACTCTCAGAATGCCACATTTGGAAGCCATATGTGGAAATGAATAAGCATTTTGCCCTGTGTCTCCATAGAGGTAGATTTTTTGCTTAACCACTCCATTGTCCATGGGGCCTACAATAAATTTCAGTCCATGTTTGCACCTGTGGAAGGGTGTATTTGTGTCAGGGGAAGGGTGTGGAGGTCCAAACATAACACAGACGTCTCTATTTGCCAAAACAGAGGAATGGGTCTCATCCTGCCAATAACAGAGGCACAGAAGGACACATAGACGCAGGGGTGAATTGGGCAATGGCATACCCTCCTTTTCCTCCAGGCAACAGCACACACAGCCCATGCAGGGAAGGTAGGGTGCCCTAATATCTTCTTGGGAAAGCAAACTGGATTTAGGAGGACCACCAGAGAACAGAAAATGTGTCTGGTTGGATTATGGCTCTTCAAACACTTATGTCATGGGGGTATCCTGGAAATGGACCTAAGAGATGTCCAAGATCTCTGGGGCCTTTGTGCACTGATTGGTTTGTCTAGGTTTGGTCAGCATGAGCAAACCACTTTGAAAAGGCTGCCCCTGGTGTTTGCCTTGGATGGCTGTATTTCACCCTTCCAAGAAGCTGGTCAGTTTCAGGTGGTCTTTCATGAGGGAGGCCTGAAAGGGCTGCCTGGATCCCAGCAACCTTGCCCGATTTGAGTATGCTGGTGAGGAGTCAGAGCAAGAAAAGGCCACAGAGAATGAACACCATAGGGGGCCATTTGCAATGGCCATGGCCATTGTGTGCAACACACTTCTGGGTGGCACTCCAAGCAAAAATGGAAAACATAATGGAAAACATAGTTGCTGCAGGTGATGTTTTGGATTGCATCTCATTCTGGGGCCTAGTGTCCTCAGAGTTAGGAGCACCCATCCCTCATGAAGTCAGTGCAAAGGACTTCTCTGTGAGGGATCAGTCATCTGTACGGATGAGCAGTCCTTCCATATGGCAGCATGGCTAGTTGTTTAGAAAGTATTCTGATTCAGCTGATATCCTTTGCCAGCGCAATAAATCCATGTCCTTTTGTTGCTTGTTCATTGAGACTCATAGAATTCCTAGCTCTAATGTCACTGTCACCCCTTCCCCATTTCAGGGGAAGCCAAAATGGCTGAACAAGAGATCTCAAAATCCAGGGCGAGCTGATGGTGCATCTCTCTGGCTTCTTGCACTCCAATAGCCATTCCTTCTGCACCTGTGTGTTGGGTGCCTCAGTATACCCTAAGGATCCCCCCACCTTCATCACCCCAAATCTAAGCTGATGGGTGGGTCCAGGGTGCATTGGTAGAAAATTGGAAGGGCATACCTTTTTTAATTTTATTTTATTTTAGGATCCTTTTATTCACAAAGTGTCATTTTGTATATGGAGGGGCATTCCTGACACTGCCTCCCTATGATGTACACACTGTGTTATGTAGTGGAAACCCTATTCCTAAGGCTGTAGAGAGACACTTGGCTGGGGGTAGTGCTAGTCTAACAGAAAACCCCAGCATACATTTAAATGACAGTGAACCCTAATGATAGTGGGCCCTGAATCCTGCTTGCTGGGAAAAAGGAGTGGGATATAAGTCAAATAAATAATCAAATTGTGTATCAGCCACACACACAGCTCCAGGGGCACCCAAGGCAGCCTGGGTAGCAGGGCATCTCGTGTTGCACATGTGTTCCCATAAATGTTCTTACTTGATAAGGCCTTTGATGTCCTGCTGTGCCACTGCCTCCTGTGACTATCCAGAGTCCTGTGGGCCAAACCAAGGACCCTGTGACAGGGCACCATTTTGGCCTGGCTGGCTGACCAGGGCCTGCTGAGAGAGGAGCCTGAGTTTAATATGGTTAAAGGTTGGTGACCCTGTGTCATCCAGCCAGATGCTGACATCCCTCCCTAACCTATGTCCTGTCTCTGCAACTTGGTCTACTGCATCTATGGCCTCCTCCTAATGATGTGCATCATGGGAACAGGGGAATGCAGGGTGGAAATGGGGGTTCTGTGGCTTCCCACAGTGCTTCATACCAGCTCTGCATTCCCCAGTATGCGGGGTGGGTGGCAGTGACCACTACCAGTGTAAATGGACCAATGTTGAGAAGATGCTGCTGCACATGGAGCATGCCATCATAACCCTAGTGACTGCCAGGAGCAGTTCTGCCACCTCCCACTCCATGCCTTCTTGTGCAGGGTGGCAGAGGAGTCTCTACCTTGAGACATGCCACAGAGATAGAAATGTCCATCATGAAGCACTGGAATGATTCCTCTGACCCAGCTTGGAAGCACATCTGAATCCTCATAGACAAAGGTGTTCCTGATGAGCTAGTGGGGGAGGAGTGTCTACCAGGATTGGAGGCCATCATGCAGGTGATGATACTCCATATTAGTGGGTGGTCATGGCATCCAGGTGTCTGGGACCCACAGGCACCTTGCCCCTGATAGGGGCCCTTTACCTGCCAATCAAAGCCTCCTCCCACCCCTGGATGTCCTGAATTCTCCCTTCCCCCCACAGGTGATTCTCAGAGCGGGGATGCTATTGCAGGACCATCCTCAGAGGTCACCAAGGGGACAGCAGGCCCAGTACTTGCCACAGCAGCTGGCCCCCAACCCCAGCCCCCAAGGAGGAATGGGACTCCACCATTGTCATGCCACCATTTCTGTAGTCAGAGTGCTCCTTTGACACCCAAGAACCTTGCACCAGGGGCCCTGTGCCCACATGTCCAGTCAGAAGGAGATGGAGCTTAGCAGCAGGGAGGAGAACCTGTTGTTGCTATTTTTAAGCTTAAAAAATAACTAAATGAGCTGTCTAATTTGTGACCTCCTATATGGGCTAAACAGGCAACATTTAAAGGACCAGACTGGATGAATATCCACAATGCGCAGATGTAAATAAATAAATTGGAACAGGAGAGATGATCCAGAGCTGTTACTGTTTTGAACTAACAGCATCAATTTTACTGTCAGCTGCTTATTCGTGGCTCCCCTCCTAGTAATAAATACTGGTATCAAACATGATGCATTAAGGAATAATATTTTACTGGAGTAGAACAAAGCAGTAGACAAGTTCACCTTTAAGACCAACTAAGTTTTATTTAGAATGTAAGCTTTCATATGCTCTTAAGTAGACTTTATCAGACAAAATGGGAATGGCAAGCAGCAATTCTTAATATAAGTGGGCACCGTGGAATCATGGGACTGTTTTTAGCAGAAACATTCCCATGATTGCATACTGCCCACTTATATTACTTGTCATTCCCATTTTGTCTGAAGAAGTCTTCTTAAGAGCATACGAAAGCTTACATTCTAAATAAAACTCAGTTGGTCTTAAAGGTACACTTGTCTACTGCTTTGTTCTATTGCTTCAGACCAACACGGCCGCCTACTGGGATCTATTTTACTGGAGTGTTCTGTTTTTGACAGATTCTAAGACCATTAACTTGAAGAAGGAATTTGAACCTTTCTCAACTGTTACTCTAAAACCAGTTCTGCTGCTTTTCCCTACAAGAAAAAAAGCAACCTTAATTCATTTATATAGCAAAAAGAAAATGTTTGTCTGTGCTATAGTTAAAATGTAGAACAGTTATATTACTGAAGGGGGAAACATTATGGAATCTGTAATTCTATTTCTCAGAGAAATGAAAGGTTAGTATTTCAGAGAATTTTTAGTAGCTCCATTGTATCAGAAGGTGCCAATGAAGAAATTGGAGAATGTGTAGAATCAAAAAATGAAAAATTGCCACTCTAAACCACAATTTGTCACCCATTGACAGTTGTGCCTGGTGGCAAAAAAGTTCATTATAAAAGATAAGTTGAGAGCTCATAGCAAAAATTTATATATATATAAGCCTTTAAGGCTGATGATATAGAATACAGAGTCTTCATGTGCCCTCAGATGGAAGCAGATTTTATTTTTGATCATACTATCAAACTCAAGGAACTATACCAGACAATATGCTTTTAAATGCTGATGATTAAGAGCTTACACAATGGATGTCAATGATGGAACTTATATGGAACGTAAGATGGCAAGTGAATACAGATAACATTGGTGCAGATGGTACTGTGGAGTTCCATTTCAGGTGGAATTCTGTCCAGGGTTCTGATAATCAGAAATAATTTCACTGTATTCTCTTGGCACTTTCCTCACCGGATGGCATGACCTGTATTTCACAAGCCATAGAAGCCTCTTAGCATTATCATGGACCACTACCATAATCACCTAGACTCCATGGCATCTAAGTTTACAGATTCCTGAACAAGGTGCCTTCAGCCATCCTTGTCTCCACTGTTTCCTATCAGGAAAAATCCCCTGCTTCCTTTGGGACAAAGAAGCCAACATTTTAAAAAGATCTATTGACACTGTATTGAAGAAAATCAGTATCACAACATGCCAAACCAATAATTTCATGAAGGGAAAGTATCATATTTGAAATTCAAACAATGGAAAATGTTGGGATTTCAAATAGAACAGGAGTTTCATGGGATATTAGCAAGAGCCATAACACTCACTAGGATCAAAAGGTTTAGTGGCTATGAAATGAAGCTAAAGTACTGAAGAACATATGTCCCATGGTTTAAAATCTAGAGGGTCATATTTATTAGCTCTGAACAGTCTGGTAGAGTTTACTATACCAAATTCCAGGCCTCAGATTCAGTTGGAGCTCCTGAACCTTTCTGAGAGTTCCACCTCCTCCTTCTGAGAGTTCCACCTCCTTGTCCATTGAATAGTATGTGCAGCTGCATAACAATCCCTGGATGAGCTCCACCACCTATTGTTCTACAAAACAAACCCTGTCCAATTCAAATAGCTGCCAAGCAGCATGACATGAATTGATCAGCACTAGCCCATCAGGAAGGGAATCAAACAAGGCAAACAAACAAGCAGCACGTGGCCGGTGGGTGTAGGGAAAGGCCAGCAGAGAGAGGAGCCGAGCCCCTGGGGCTGCCACCTGCTTAGAGCAACAGCACCTCTTGGCCTCTGCTGTCTAGGCCTGGCATGCCTCCTTGGAAGTAGGACTCCTTGGGGGGGATTCTGTGCCTTTGGGTCATTGCCTTGTGGGCAGCCCAGCCCTGCAAGGGCATGTTTTAGGATTGTCAGCCTCCAGGTGAGGCCTGGAGTCTTCCCAGAATTCTAATTTACAAAGATCACTTCTCCTGGAGAAAATGACAGTTTCAGAGGGTGTACTCTATGGCAGGGGTGGCCAACGGTAGCTCTCCAGATGTTGGCCATGCTGGCTGGGGCTGATGGGAGTTGTAGGCAAAAAACATCCGGAGAGCTACCGTTGGCCACCCCTGCTCTATGGTATCACATCCCTGGTGAGCTCTCTCCTCTGTTCCACTGAGGAATCACTCTGTCAGGAAGTTCTTCCTAATGTTTAGCTGGAAACTCTTTTGATTTAATTTCAACCCATTGGTTATGGTCCTACCTTTTGGGGTTACAGAAATCAATTCCACACCATCCCCTATATGGCAGCTCTTCATGTACTTGAAGGTGGTGATCATATCACCTCTCAGCCTCCTCCTCTCCAGGCTAAACATGCCCAGCTCCTTCAACCTTTCCTCATAGGACTTTGTCTCCAGACTCCTCACCATCTTCGTTGCCCTCCTTTGGACCCGTTCCAGCTTTTCTGTATCCTTCTTAAAATGTGGTGCCCCAAACTGAACACAATACTCCAGGTGAGGTCTTACCAGAGCAGAGTAAAGCGATACCATCACATCATGTGATCTGGACACTATATTTACTGTATGTTGATACAGCCCAAAATTGCATTTGCCTTTTTAGCCACCGCATCACACTGTTGACTCATATTCAGCGTATGATCCACTAAGACCCCTATATCCTTTTCCTACATACTACTGCTAAGACAAGTCTCCCCCATCCTATAACCATGCATTGGATTTTTCCTACCTAAATGCAGAACTTTACATTTATCCCTGTTAAAATTCATTTTATTGAATTTTTTTTTAAATTTGTCTCATTCATTTTGCTTCTAGCTGACTAGTGCAAATTACCCTCATTAAGATGGATGGAAATAGAGAGAAGGCATGTTGCAGTTGAAATGCAAAGCATTATGTCACTGTACAATATTCTGCACATGTCCAGTACTCCAAGAATGAATAAGGTATGCAACATTCTACTGCAATATAAATTAACATATGTATCCCTTGCAATGCATTGTAGGGAAAACACCACAATTAAGAATGCACATTCAAATACGTCTGGATCTGAACACCATGCAAGGTGCTTTATCCATAGCAGAATATTCCGGTGGAGATCTGATTTTGGACATAGAATTCTATATGTCCCATTAGAAGTGGTAATAACATGTATATATCCTTACACTAACTCCACTACTGCTTGTAAACTTTACCATGATTTCTTGGTTTGCACAGCATTATTATGATACCCAGGTTTGCCATTTTATTTCGTGAATTATTGCTGTGTCATGGTAGTTTATACAATAGTTTTGTTACCCATTGTTTGCTTTATAGATGCTTACATTATTAAGTTTCTTACAAGAAGCTTGTGTTTCTTCCCAGTCTGATGTCAAATGATATTTTATATAGAAGCATTGTGTAATGAATCTCACCATGTTGTCTTTTCTAGTTCACAAAATAACTATTGCAGGTAACTGAGAAGTTGTAAAATAAGGCTGACATTCAACAGGAAAACAATGAAACCAGCTTGTTTGAGAATTTTCTCCCATTTATGAGCACACTTCTGATAAAAGGAATTGAATTATTGTTTTAATTGTCCATGACAATTTTAGGCATAAGTCCCCACTTAGTAGGGTTGCCAAGTCCTACCTTGGCTTCAGTGGGGGGATTTTTCTCATGTGCACTTTGCATGTGCAGTGTCACCCGGAAGTGGCACCATCATGTTGAGCATATTGTACTGGAGAAGTTCGAGGATTTGGGTAAAAACCAGGTTTTGGGTAAAACTATACATCTTTTACCTAAATGCTAGAGCATTCTCAGTAGAATTTGCCTCAGTAGAATTTGCCAGTAGAACCCCTGCCCCAGTGGGAGCTTAGCAGCCCTACCAGTTAGGGTTACCAGTGGGGCCTGGAGATCTCCTGGAATTACAACTGTTCTCCAATTGTCAGTTCTGGAGAAAATGACTGCTTTGGAGGATGAACTCTTTGACATTATATCCTGCTGAGGCCCTTCCCCTCCTCAAATCCAACACTCTCTAAGTCTCCACCCCCAGATTTCCATGAATTCCCAAACCTAGATTTGGCAACCCTATCTTGACTGCATTGTTCATTGGATGTATTAGGTACTGTCTTTGTTTCATCATTATATCTAATTCTCAATGTAACCCCAGAAAGAAATACTGTCTGCAGTGGCCATTGTGGAAGTTACTAGCAACCACAACCATATTTCCAAGTCTTCAAGCCTTGGTTTCTGTCAGTTAAAGGGAAAGAGAAGTGCAAGTTCCCAAGCTGCTTTGGCCTTTGATGGAGGATTAAGGGACTACACCCAACTACAACCATTGGCAGTCCTGGCTGCTCACTGCTATCCAGTAACAGCCACCATAGTGTGTTCCTATGCAAGCTTCTTAGTAGGGGTGTGCATTCAGTTCAGCCGAACTGAATAAACCTCCAAATACCGCCTGATTCGGAAGTATACGGCATCATATACTTCCGAATCCAATTTGCAGGCATTATATGGTATAATTCAGAAGTATACAGAAATCCATAGAAAAGGCAGGAAAGGAGCTTCTGCAGCCTCAGGGGAGCTGCTTGCCTCCTTTCCTGCCTTTGGAAGCCTTTTCCCGCTTCTCCCATAGCCTCCCTGGGATCAGGGAGGGAGGGGAAGGGGGAGAGGAGCCCCAGAAGCCAATCCAAAGCATGCATTTGCAAATGCATGCTTTGCAGGGCTGTTGTGTAGCTGATGGCTGGGCTAATCCCCCAGCCATCAGCAACATTGTTGTTCTTTTGTTTACCTGGGTATCCAAGTAAACAGTGTTCTCTCGCCAATCACAGAGCAGTGGTATTTTTTTAAATTGCTCTGTGTAGGGCCAGAGAACCTTTTTAAGGAGTCTGCCTGGCTGGACTCCATTCCATTGCTGCTGTGTTGGTGTTGGTGTGTGAGAGAGATTGTGCTGCACTGGCCCTTGGCCTCAGCTGCTGCTGCTGTCTCTCAGCCTTGCCTGACCTGCCTGGAGAAGAGAAGACATCTAAGGTAAGACAATCTTGGGGTTCTTGTTTTTATTTTAGTTAGGATAAAAGTAAAAGGACTTTTTAAGACTCAGAGTCCCTTTACTTATCCAGATTTGGGTGGGTGGGTACTGGGTAGCTTATTTGAGGTTAGGGTTAGGGGGTTCTGCTGGGGGTGGGGGCCTGGGGTGGGGGGTTGCCAATTTGCCTATATCTTACTTTAGTGAGAGGACTTTTAAAAGTGTAGTGTCCTTTTACTTTTCCTGATTTGGGTGGCTTGGATTTCTTGGGGTTAGGATGAAGGTTTTTTTGGGGAGAGGGGTTGGTAAAGTTCCTTTATTGTCAAAAATCAAGGGTTTTTTTACTGTTTTAAAAACGATTCTGTGTTTGATTTGTTGCTGCTGTGTTGTGCTGCTGTTGTTCCTTTTCTCTTCTGGTTCTGGTTCTTGGGGGGAGGGGCTGTTTGGTCTAATTTTCATTGTTAAAACATCATTTTTTTTAACAGTTGAGTTTCTTGGCCTTTTCTCAGTGATTTGTTTGGATCTGTTGTTAGTTTTGCATCCTGTCCTGTTGTTCCTTTTCCTTTTCCTCTTTCTGGTTTTTGTTTTTGTTTTTTTGGGGGAGGGTGTTGTTGACTGTTTTGGCCTGAGGTTTTTTATTGTTAAAACATCAGTTTTTTAACAGTTGAGTTTCTTGGCCTTTTCTCAATGATTTGTTTGGATCTGTTGTTGGTTTTGCATCCTGTCCTGTTGTCCCTTTTCCTGGTTCTGGTTTTGGGGAGGAGGTTAAAAGTTAAGTTTCTTTCTGTCATGTTTTGGTTTTTTAAAATTACCTCTGGTAGGTGTGAAGGGGTTGGTGTGTGGGGTGGGTCACTTTCATGTTTTTATAGTTATTTTTGGTTTTGGCTAGGGCCAATAAATAGGCTGCCCCACTAATAAAGGTGTTTTTTAGGGATTGTGTTTTTTGAATTTTTTTTTTTAAAAATAATCCAGTTTAGGGCTTTATCTTCTTTCAAAATTCAACTAGGCCAGATAGGGGCAATTTAAAAAGATTTTAGGTTTCTCATAAAAGGCAGCGTGACTACTAGGCCACATCAGGCTCCCTTTTAAAGAGACTAGGGTTGCAGTGCATCTTGCTTTCAGCCACTGAAAGCCGGTGCATCCTTAGATTTCCATAGGGTAAACCACAGCTTCTCTCTAGTTATAGCGGACACCTGATTTCCAGTTTGCAAGGAAATCCGGTTTGTCCCAGGATCTAGTTAGGAGAAGTTTAACTAGGAGGATATAACAAGAATTGCCTTCATCTCAAGGTAGCCTTTTAAAAACTGTAGCCAGGTAGAGGCAGGATCACCTAGTCTCTTAAACTTTACCAGACTACTACTACCCCAACCCAAATAAGGACAGGTTAGGGACCAAAAAGACAAACAAACAAGTTTTGGTGGGAGGGTTTTTAAAAAGAAGTCAGGGCACCTGTTGGTTTAGGGTACAGTGTAGTGAGTAAGGTTTTTAAAAAACCCCACTCTCAGTTCAGGTTGTGTGAGACTGGCCAAGGGTGACATGAATGACAGGCAGCAGAAGAGGGGCCCTGGGGGCAAGGCCAAGGAGAAGAATAGAGGGGAGGAGGGGAGGGGGAGGACCCAGGTTTCCCCCCTACCTGTGCATAGGGCCACTCCACAGTAGGGTGGCGATAAGATCTGCAGGCCAGCCAGGGACACCTTGAGGGGGGAATGATTGTGTGCGCACGCAGTGCGTGGCGCTGGAAACAGGAAGTGACGTCACTTCCTGTGACATCATTTCCCCCACGCCACCTGCCGGAAGCAGGAAGTGACATCACTTCCTGTGACATCATTTCCCCCAAATGACATCATTTCCCCCAAATGCCACTGCTGGAAACAGGAAGTGACTTCACAGCATTTCCTGTGACGTCCCCCAAAATCCCCCAAATATCACCGCCGGAAACACCAAGATTATTTATAGAGAGGGAAAAAGGGAAATAAAGTTAAATAAAACTCTTTTGTTACTTTTTTCAAAGTGAGAAGACTAGAGAAAACGGGTTCCACGCCGAGAAGCCAGTCAGATTCCAGTGAGATTCCAGTGAGACTGTGCTGCATAATGCAGCCTATTTATTTTGTCCTGTTTGCTCTGTTGGCTCTATCTGCGCCACCTTCATCACTTTCGGGGTGTGGATCCCCCAGTGGGGTGGTCTCCCGACTCCCTCCGCCGGCTGTTTCTGATAGCCCTGCGCCCCCTCTTTCATTTGATATGTGTTCCGTGCGGATGCCACCCTCCCACCGGGAGATGCCGCAAAATGAGCCCCCTTGAGGCTTATGGCGGCAGGGCTCGGGGGAAGCGAGCTAGACTGCTGTTCTTTTGAGGGGTTATAGAGTGTTTCGAGCCCGTCCCTGTGGCATCAGTCCCATCGTTGTGGGACTCAGGGGGCCGGCGCAGCGGCCCGCTGAAGCAGCCTGTCACTAATAACACAGGTCGAGATGCAGGACAGGAACCCGGAAGTGACTCTCCAGCAGCCCTGGCCCCACTCAATGCACAGCAGCCAAGAAGGTCTGAGCGTCTGCTTCGGCTGCAACGCCACTGAGGATGTCCTCCGCAGCTGAGAATGAAACGTCTGGAAGGAAAACTTTCTCCAGTAGAACACGGCACTTGATCCCGAAAGATTCTACAAACCCTAATGATGTTACCAGCCGTGAAAACCTGAAATCTTTGAGAAATGCCTATGATTGAACCTGAGACCTTTGTCATGTAAAGTGAATACTGTACATCTGTGTTACAGCCCCTTCCTAAATTTTTATGGATGGCACCTTGTAACATCAGGATTCATGCACAGACAATGCACTTCAGGAAAGTGCTTCAGCCAGCTGCAGTGGCTTATGAAGATGCAGGCCACTGCTCTGACCCAGCATCAAAGCACACCACAGCCATTAGAAGCCCCGCAACAATGGCAGATATAAGCAACTACTGCAGATCAGGACAACATGGCAGTGGACACCAGCAACCACAGCAGGCCCAGGCACTGCAGTAGCAACCGCTGCAGGCACAGAATTGAAAGACATGAAGAAGAATTGCAGATTTATACCCTGCCTTTCTCTCTGAATCAGAGACTCAGAGTGGCTTACAATCTCCTGTATCTTCTTCTCCCACAACAGACACCCTGTGAGGTGGGTGGGGCTGAGAGGGCTCTCACAAGGATGTCAGTCCGAGTGTGGCAGCAGCAGATGTCATCAGCTACTGCAAACTCAGGAGATCCTGTAAATGCTAGTTTCAAGGTTCAGTGTTGGGTGGTGGAGTCTGGAGCTTTGCTGGTTTAAAAGTTAGGAGGGATAATTCAAGAAATATCTGGGGACTTTGGGAGTGGAGCCAAGAGACTGTGGGGGTGGAGCCAGGAGACATTGGGGGTGGAGTCAGGAGCAAGGGTGTGACAAGCATAATTGAACTCCAAGGGAGTTCTGGCCATCACTTTTAAAAGGACTGCACACCTTTTTAAATACCTTCCTTCCATAGGAAACAATTAAGGATAGGGGCACCTTCTTTTGGGGCTCATAGAATTGGGCCCCCTGGTCCAATCTTTTTGAAACTTGGGGGGGGTATTTTGGGGAGTGGCACTGGATGCTATACTGAAAAACACAGCCCCCCCCCCCCCAGAGCCCCAGATACCCATGGACCAATTCTCCATTATTTCCTATGGGAATAAGTCTCCATAGGGAATAATGAAGTTTCCAGCAGATATTTCCCTCCCCCCTCCCCCTGTTACTGATGACCCTGAAGTGGCCTCCAAACCAGGGATCCCCTGCCTCCACCTGGGGATTGGCAACCCTAACACACAATTCCTTGCTCTGAAACGAAAGCAAAACAAACAGAGGGACTACTTTGACCAGGTCTGCTACTGACGCTTCCCAATGAAGTACTTTCTGCTTCCTGGTCTTATTTAGAGGCACACACATTTTAAAATGAAACCTATTTGCAATTTTCTAAACCTGCCGGAGATGTAGAGGTAGGTGGTGGCTATGGGGGCAGGGATTCCCCCTGCCGGTGAACTGGCGGGGGGAAGCCTGTAAAACCAGGGGATCCCTCGCTGGGACCTGGGGATTGGGAAGCCCATATTAGCCATCTGTGGCCACAATCTACAGATATCTAAATCCATATAGGCTATATAGAGATATTTTTCTACACAGTTGGGACATTCTGCAGGTTTGCAGAAAAGTCTGAAAATTAAAAAATGGGGAAGCAAAAAGCAAGTGCAGAGCAAGTGCAGAGAAAAGCAAGTGCAAAGAACACTGTTTTCTTACCTGTGTGATGAGGCTTGGAAGTTCTGGTGAGTTGTTTGGGAGCTGTTCTAGGCCCTGCTGCGGTGGACACCAGGAACTGCTCCGGGCCCTGCTATGGCAATGGATGGTGGGAATTGTTTGTGACGCAGCTGTTCAGAGCCCTGCTGTGGCAGTTTGTGGAAGCCACTCCAGGCCCAGCTGCAGCAGTCAATGGGAGCTGCTCTGGGCTCAGTGAAACTCCCAGACGCTGCCACCATCAGCTTCAAGGTGGGTGGGTGGGCTGGACTCGGGGAGGGGGATGGGATCCCCACATGAGTTTTACAGGCCCCCTGTTTGTGTATGTATATGTGTGTGTGTGTGTATATATATATATATATATATATATATCCATTATTTTAGTGCTAGTTAGGATATGAACTCATATTGTGCGGACACCAGTGCCAAGTGGACTGATTTAGACCCTACATTTCTTTAGTGTTCGATCGTGGAAAAAACACTAAAATACAAGGAATATATAACTTGCATTTCTGGTAAGATCTTAACACTGAGAAGTGACCATCAGATTTAATTCTTGGCAGCTTTAGGATTCATGTTCAGACTATATTTTTGGCTTAGCAGTGATAACATATGGATGGATGGATGACAAAAGGATAACATTTTCACTGATTTTGTCTAAAATTTGATAAAATATCAGTAAAAGGAAAAACTCAACCAACTACTGTCTTCCCAGTCCCTCCTCTAATCTAACAATACCTTGGAAACATCCTGCTAACAGAGTGACAATAAGCTAATGTTAAGCCTTTCAATATAATGTCACACTAGAGCCAGCAAAATGACAACATCCCTGCACATGAAGAAGAAGAATTGAAGATTTATACCCCACCCTTCTCTCTGAATCAGAGACTCAGAGTGGCTTACAATCTCCTATATCTTCTGCCCCCACAAAAGACACCCTGTGAGGTGGGTGGGGCTTAGTGGGCTCTCACAGCAGCTGCCCTTTCAAGGACAACCTTTGCAATAGCTATGGCTAACCCAAGGTCATTCCAGCAGGTGCAAGTGGAGGAGTGGGGAATCAAACCTGGTTCTCCCAGATAAGAGTCCACGCACTTTTAACTACTACACCAAACTGGCTGAAATGGAATGTACACTGGGAGCACAGAATGTACAGATAGGAGGATGGGGCTAAGCATTTAAAACTCTAACTATCTTATGTGGAATTGCTTCTTGAGGTTGGGACATTAACCAGATGCACGCCCACATACATTTCAGAGCATCCATCACTTTTTTAAATGGACACAACATTTCATGTATTTCAGTTACTGAAAAAACCTTGACAACACAAAAAACTCTGGACATCATCCCTATGGGGGCTGCAGTATATGCCATTTGGCTCTGAATACCAAAATTTTACACCTCTACTGACTGGGTATTTCTCCTGAGGTTCTTCAGTAACTGCAGTACATGAAAGGTTGTGCACATTTTAATATGGTCTGGATTTAAGAGCATCGTGTGAAGAACAAAATTCCAGCGGCATCCCTTGTGTCCCATTATATGGAGATCTAATATTCTATTGATAAGATTAGATTTGTGGTGATTTTTAAGTATAGGAGTGGTCCGGGTGTCTGTACAGTTAATCCTGATGTCCGTACAGTTCTACAGGAACAGACATTCTGGATCCACAGACTAAATGCCCTTGCCCCTGCAAGACTAAATAATTGTATTGATTTTTCATGTTTCTTATAATTAATCAAATTACTGGAAAATATGTGTGGTAGTCTCTAAGATCTGGATCTCTATGTATCTAAAACTTTTGACAAGTGTTTCTAATTACTTAAATGTACACTTTAATATTTAAATCCCATGTGAATGCTCTTACCTTGGAATATATTCTCCAAAGAAATTGGTGCTTGTTATGAATGTTGACTGTTACAAGTGATGAGTGCATTTATTGTATCATTGTCGATTTTCAGTTTTATGTTCTTATAGAAAATATATGTTATTATGACTATTGTATAAATTTAGGCTTGGAACATAAGACATTGTGGATGATATTCAACTCCTCCATGAAGAAGGTGTCTAAAATGGACCAATAAGCTAGCAGCTCCATTGAGGTGGTTCTGAGAGATCCATTCACTGATTCCATATTGGCACTTTTTGGAAATTCTGGACTATATTGCTCTTTGCACAAGCTACAATATTGTATTGCATCACACTAAGAGAAATAATCAATCTTGTGAAGGACTTTGTTATAAGATATTGTATTTGGACTTCATTGAACTTTTCGAAAGTTAGTTATAATTTTTGAAATCAGTAATTTTGTGCATGGTTTATTTTTGGTTACTTGACTCTCCTCTGAGCAGGCAGCTATTGACTATGTGGTCAGCCAAGACATCTCAGAAAGAAGCCTGAAGGTAATGGAAAATTGTAGGAAACTAGAAAAACTAAGTTAAAGAGCCTGCCCTATATTCTCCCATCAGATAAGGTATATGTAGAGGAAGGGACAAAAGATTTGTGAGTTCTTTCCTGTTTCTTTTCTGTTTCCTTGCTTATGCTGCCATTGTGCTAAAAGTATGCTTGTAAACATTTTTTCTTTAAATATTTTAAATTGTTGATGTGATGAGTGGTTCTCAGTACCACATAGACCTCCACTGTTTCAGACACACTGTTTTGAAAGGATCTCCAGAGGGGTTGGCAAGCGGCTATTCCTCCAGGGACACCTAAGGCATTGATCTGTTCCCACAGAAGCCAGGCTTTGGGCAGTGGAAGACAGAGACCACAGAGAGACCTCGGAAGGGGAGCTGGGAGTCCTGCCCCTCCCAGCAGACAGGTCCTTGAAAAGTGTAGGTAGTGGATACCCTAGAGAGAAAGAAAAGCTTCCCAAGGAAGTTGTGAACCCCCAAGAAGGGCAGGGTGGAAGAGGACCTGCAGGCTGGAGCAGGCATATTCAAAAAGTGTTCCAGAGGAGATCCAGGAAATAACAGGCTGATCAATCTAACATTGATAACAAATAAGTTGGCGGAATCCATTATTAAAGTTAGAACTGGTTAAAATTAAAAACTGGTTAACTAACAGGAAACAGAGAGTGAGTATAAATGGACTGTTTTCACACTGGAAGGCAGTAGGCAGTGGGGTACCGCAGGGCTTGATACGAAGTCTGGTGCTTTTTTAACTTATTCATTAATGATTTGGAGTTGGGAGTAAACAGTGATGTGGCTATGTTTGTGGATGACACTAAGTTCTTCAGAGGGGTGAGAACAAGGGAGGACTGCTTGGTGTAGTGATTAAGTGTGCAGACTCTTATCTGGGAGAACTGGGTTTGATTCCCCACTCCTACCTGCAGCTGCTTGGAATGGCCTTAGGTCAACCATAGCTCTCACAGACTTGTCCTTGAAAGGGCAGCTTCTGTGAAAGCTCTCTCAGCCCCATCCACCTCACAGGGTGTCTGCTGTGGGGGGAGAAGGTAAAGGAGATTGTAAGCCACTCTGAGACTCTGATTCAGAGAGAAAGGTGAGGCATAACTCCGCAGTCATCATCATCTCCTCCTCCTTCTGTAAGTCACTCCAGAGGGATGTGTTGAGGCTGAGTGAGTAAGCATCAACTTGGCAAATGAGGTTCAATGTGGGCAAGGGCAAAGTAATACACATTGGAGCCAAAAATTCTAATTATAAACATTGATAGCGTCTAAATGATGGTAGAGAGATCTTGGAGTTGTAGTAGATAATTCACTGAAGATGTCAACTCATTGTGTGACTGCAATAAAGAAGGTAAATGTTATGCTTAGAATTATTAGGAAGGGGGCTGAAAATAAATCAGCCAGTGTCATGATGCCCCTGTATAAGTCTATGGTGTGCCCTCTTACGGCATACTGTGTACAATTCTGGTCACCATACCACAAAAAAGATATTATAGTATTGGAAAAGGTGCAGAAAAGTTAACCAACATGGCTAAGGAGGTGGAACACCTCACCTGTGAAGAAAGGATAAAGAGGTTAGGGCTTTCTAGAGGTGACATGATAGAGGTTTTTAAAATTATGCATGAGATAGAGAAAATAGAGGAAGAAGTACATTTTTCTCATTCTCACAATACAAGAACTCACGAACCTTCAATGAAGTTGATGAGTTGTAGGCTTAGAACAGATAAAAATAAGTACTTGTTCACCCCAAAAACAATAAACATGGAATTCACTGCTGCAGCAACTGGTGTTGGTGGCTACAAGTACAGATAGCTTCAAGAGTGGATTTGATGACCATATGGAACAGAGGTCAATGGAACACTATGTCTTGGGCAGTGATGCTCTGTATTTTTGGTGCTTGGGGAGCAATGGTGGGAGAATTTCTGGAGTTCTGACCCTGCTGGTGTACCTCCTGATAGCATGTGGGCTTTGGCCACAGTGTGATACAGAGTGTTGTACTAGATGGGTCATTGGCCTGATCCAACATGACTTCTCTTATCTTCTTATATCTATTTATGTACAGTAGAACATTCATTTTCAGAAGCAGTGGAAGAGAGAAATCATATAAACACTTATCAAAAGGAGCTACAGTGAACGAGCCAGCCTCTATCTTTTTATTTTTAGGAGGCCTTCACATGTTAAAGGAATATAGCAATACAGTTACAATCAGGACTTTTTTTGTAGAAAAAGCCCAGCAGGAACTCATTTGCATGTTAGGCCACAACCCCTGATGTTACCATTGTTTTATACAGGACCTTTTTTGTAAGAAAAGCCCATCAGGAACTCATTTGCTTATTAGGCCACACCCGTGATGCCAAGTCAGCTGGAACTGTGTTCCTATGTGTCCCTCCTAAAAAAAAGAAAAAGAAAAAAAGCCCTGGTTACAATATAGTACTATGTATATATGCACACACAGAAAGAGAGAGATAGACTAGAGAAGAGAGACTAAGGGTGGGGGGCGGGGGTTAGTAATGTCATTCTAAACAGTTGCACCATTCTAATCCCATTCACTTCAACAGATTTGGAAGGGTGTGTCTGTTTTTAATATGCCACTGTTTGATCCAAAATAAATATCTTGGTTATCTCTGTATCTTAATGGCCAAATGATTATCATATGAGGAAGGAAGGAAGGAAGGAAGGAAGGAAGGAAGGAAGGAAGGAAGGAAGGAAGGAAGGAAGGAAGGAAGGAAGGAAGGAAGGAAGGAAGGAAGGAAGGAAGGAAGGAAGGAAGGAAGGAAGGAGCTATAGACTACAATTAAGAATCAACACTAAGAATATACTTTAAGAGTACTTTTTCCCTCCTCTAAATTGCAGTATAAAACTTCTGCAACTGGAATGTCCATTTAGGTCTAATCTCTTTTTAATTGGAAGTATGTGAACTATAAAATAGTAAACAATAAGGGCATTTTCACAGAACAGCTCTTATCTTCTGTGTTAAAAAAAAGACCATGGATATTTTACTAATTACTTTTTGTGGCTATCTCTCTAATAGCCTTAGGGACACATACAAAACATTTTAATTAAAAAAGGAGTTAAGACACTAAGGATAATGCACCAATAACTTAGCTTATTAATACACAGAACTCATTAATTGATAATTATGCTTAGACGTAAGTGTAATTGCATTGATTTACTATAAACAAGAGATGCCTGCAGGTGTTTCCTGAGAAATGGCCTGGCAGAGCCCATCTGTATACCACTTAGTTGGAGTGGCTTTTATCTTGTTCTTTGTAAGTGTTTGAATTGTCTTTGGTTTATTTTTAATGTGTATTTTGTCTAACCAAAGTGAAATGAACTCTGAAAAACTGTGTGAATACATGTCACTAACTAACACATGACTAACACACAAAGACTACCATTTTCAGTAAGACCATTGGTTTGTCAAGGTCATTGTCATGTACTGTGCTTTGCAGCAGCCCTCCAAGATCTCTGGTAATGGTTTCTCATATTAATTACTATCTAATTATTTTAACATAAATATATTAACTGGTTTTTATAATGTTAAAGTTTTTATTGTTAAATTTAAAGTTTTTATTTATTATTGTATATGCATAAAATGTTGTCAGCCACCCTGAGCCGCCTAGGCGGGGAGGGCGGGATACAAATAAAATTTATTATTATTATTATTATTATTATTATTATTATTATTATTATTATTATTATTATTATTATTATTATTATTATTATAACATAAGAGATTGAATTCAGGACCTTCTGCATGCAAAACTGATGCAGAAACATTGAGTCACAGCCCTTCACAACTATAAGTCATTGCTGATCAAATGAAGACTTTAAAATAAAAAGTAGCTAACATATAATCCTAATCAAATGTATGAATGCATAGCAGTCTAACAGATATAACTATCGGTGAAGTGTAATAATTCTTCAAATGTTAAACACTGTCATACAGCTGTAACAAAAATTATGCAAGCTAAAGCATGTGTATCCAAGATGGAGAACTATTCATACAAACAGTAAAGGACCTAGTAAGCAGAAAGATGCATATGAAGCTGAATAAGTGGTGTCTAGAGAACCCCCATTTTGTGGGGTTCTTCTCTCCATTTATTTATTTAATTCACTTATACCCTACTTTTCTTTCCAATGGGTACTCAAAGTGGCTTACATTCCCCTTTCCTCCTTTTTATCCTTACAACAACCCTGTGAGGTAGGTTGGGCTGAGAGAGTGTGACTGGCCCAATGAGCTTCCATGACATACATGGGGATTTGAAGCTGGATCTTCTATGTACTAGTCTGACACTCTTAACCACTACTCCACACTGGAGTATGCAACTGAGCTTTTCCTACAAAAGCAAAGACTGAAGATGAGGATAAAGGCACATCAATTCAGTTGAGCTAACTGGGAATAACACAGGAAAAGCCTGGAAGAAGAAAAAAAAAGACCTAAAGCAATGCCTTACCCAAAGTGAGGCTTTTCACTGTCAGGCCTCTCTGGCTGTTGACTCTCCACCATTGTATTGTCTAACCCCTGGGAGCCTCACTGAGCCTGGGAATGGGTCAAGGGAGGGGGTTGTACGCATCTTGACCCTTCTTTAATTCAATGGAGAGCCAGTTTGGTGTAGTGGTTAAGTGTGTGGACTCTTTTCTGGGAGAACCGGGTTCGATTCCCCACTCCTCCACTTGCACCTGCTGGAATGGCCTTGAGTTAGCCATAGCGATCGCAGGACTTGTCCTTGAAAGGACGGCTGCTGTGAGAGCCCTCTCAGCCCCACCCACCTCACAGGGTGTCTGTTGTGGGGGACAAGGCATAGGAGATTGTAAACTGCTCTGAGTCTCTGATTCAGAGAAAAGGGTGGGGTATAAATCTGCAATGCTTCTTCTTCTTCTCGGGCTAGATTATACCCTTAACATGATGCAGTCCAACCATATTCCTCCTCAGCTTCTGGAGAAGCCTGCCATTTAAATGGTTTTGACCCCACCCCCATTAAATCACCCTGAACCCAATCCATTATACAGGTGAGTACCTGACTCCCCACCCTGTCTCTCCACTCATGCCAAGCAGTGGGGCCTAGCTACTTGGTACCTTGGCAAAATGAGGACCCACATTTTATACCTTCCTGATTTTGAACTCCTCTCCTCTGACTTGAATACCTGTGTACTTTATAATGTTCTTGTCAGCTGGATCTGGTTGCTGATCATAATAAAATGAAACTGAACTGAACCTCTCCTCCACTGGGGTTTGGGTGTTAGCTGGAGTCAGGGATCTGAGCCACCCTCTTTTTCTGCTCAATCCAAGTGCCTTTGCTGAGGACCCACATTTTATACTCTCCTGACTGTGAACTCCTCTCCCCTTCTGGGGTTTGGGTGTTAAGTGGACTCAGGGCTCGTTGCCATGCAAGACAGGTCAGGCCAGATGACAGCCTTGAATAACCAGTACTCCAGGAGATTGGTGTCAGTAGTCTCATGGGACTTGCCAAGGTACTCCCTCACAATCACCTCTGCTAAATCCTCCACCATTGCACACATGGCATTCCTGCTACTGCTGACTTCCATTTCACTAGTGACAACCAGTAGTGTGGCTTCTCCCTTGTTAGGCTCCTTAAGGCAGAGGTGCAAGGCTGAGGCTCCTGCTCCACCACCACCCTAGCCTCTTCCTGCTGTTCCCTCTGTTCATGACTGTTGGGTCTTTAGCCTCCACACTTCTGTGCAGAGCTCAAGCTTCCATTGCAAGAGCTCTGCATTTAGGAGACCAATGCTGCCTTTTTTCTGGGGGTTACAGATACAGGCCAACTTATACTCCTCTTTATTGCAGAGAGGATGCAACCTGGTGGTGATGCCCACCTGAAACCTATTTGCCAAGGCCCTGACCCATGGGAGAACAGCTGACTACAATGCAGAGGCCAGTGACCAATCCAGCCCTTGAATAGGGGGAGGACTTTCCCCAGGCTGGCAAGTGGTTGAAAATACAGGCCACCTTTTACTCCTATTCTTTGCAGAGAGGAAGCAGCCTGATGGAGATTCCCACCTGCAACCTCTCTACAAAATCTACAGAGTACAGCTGCCCATTAGGGCCCAGCTGCAGCGTAGAGGCCAGCACCCTGTCTAGCTATCAAATCAGGGGGATGACTTGCCCAGACTGGCTGTCACTGGTGTCCAGGAAGGGCTTGAAGGCATGCACCATTTGGGAAAGGGTCAGCCAGTAATTGGAGCTGATACTGAGCTACTCTTCACCATGCAAGATGGTTACAAAGGAAATAATATCCTGCACTCTGCTCTTCTCCACCAAACACACTATCATATATATGGAGTTCCAATGAGTGGGAACATCCTGGATGTGAGGCAGTGTTTAGGCTCATCCTTTTCCCTCTCCTGAAGCAGACAGGCAGACTTAAAGTTGCATAAGCAGTGGAAAGCCAGGTGCTGGCAGGTGTGCAGCAGGGACCACAGTTTAAGAGTGGCAGCATCCCAGGTGGGCCTCACAGTGCTCTAGCCCCAGAGCATCCTTCATGATGAGGTGCAGCCTGTGCACCCGGCAGGTGATGCCCTTGAGGTACAAAGCCTTCACCATACCTGGCACTCTACCATCCTTTCCACCCTTGTAAATCCTTATGGTGTTTACTGAGCTCCTATGCTCGGCATGAGTGCAGGAGCAAGATGCCAATCTGATCCCAGATTCCAAAAACCTCCCAAACCCAATGGCAGACAGCAGAGCAGATCCTTAGCAGGACAGAAGTAGGGGAGGAATATAAAGGCAACCAATAGCTAAGCCCTGGTACTCACTATGAGCACAAGAACAAGATGCGAATCCATTTTCTGATTCAACAAACCTCCAAAACCCTGATGGCAGTTAGCAAGTGAGATCACTAGTGGAGGAAGAATATAAAGGTACCCAAAAGCTAGTCCATATGTGGAACATGAGTGCAAGAACAAGATGCCAATGTGATTCCTGAAATGAAAAACCCCCCAAACCCCAATGGCAGACAGCAGATGAGATCACTTTCCTGGGGACCCTTCTTGGGAAGAGGGGCTAACTCAGTGCCTGAAATGCAATCATTTATCTTGTGCACTGGGGTGTGTGTGTGCATTCTATCACATCATGAATCTCACAAACTGAAACTGTTCGTTTAGCACTAAAGAGTTCATGGCCATCCAAGGTTCACGAACTGGAATTGCCATGAACTGAAACATTTTTTTCTTGTTTGTGCCCATTCCAGGCCTCAGATTCAGCAGGAGCTCACAGGAGTACAAATCCTGAACCTTTCTGAGGGTTCCCCCTCCTCCTCCCTACTTTGTCCATTGAATAGTAGGTGCAGCTGCATAACAATCCCTGGATGAGCTCCACCACCTATTTTTCTACAAAGTGACCCATGCCCATCCCTATATATGGTTTTCACTGTCTTTCTGGTGCATCAGTCCCATATGATTTAGGGTGTTAAAGGTGCATTTGTGCTGCAATATGTTGAATCTCAGGATTAGTAACCAAGTCTCTATGTTCTGCACCTTCTGTCTCCTTAAGTAAATAATTTGCTTCATAGTTTGGGTCTGTGGATCACCCTCTTCTGCTTATTCCCCCACCTTGATGCCTTGTATGATTCCTTGTTAAAAATGATATTTCCCATTTTATCCTTTTTGGGTTCTTGATAAATTCTCTTAAACCTTCCCAGCTTGCACTAGCACCTTCTCACCCTGTCAAAGATAATTACTGTTACTGTGTGAATGATAGGTCTAATAGTTGTTTGAAGGTTATTGAGCCTCCAGGGAACCATGAGAAAGTATCACTACCGGGGATATTTACTTCAGCCAATGTTAAAATCTCTGTAAGAGAAAGCAGTCACAAAAGAAAGGTCATTTCTCGTTGCTGCATTTTCAAGACTAAGTTTGTGAAATGAGCTCTGTTGGAGGAGTAGACCCATGTTCATACAGACATGAGCCTCAAGTACACATGGGTCAGACCACATGCAATAACAGAGGACTTGTATGTCCAGCCAGATAGAAAAATCTAAATTCTTCTAGGCATTTGTTTAACAGGGGAGCAAGGCTGGAATCAGTTCTCCTAACCCTGTTAAACACCTTTTTATCTCCTTATTCAATGGTGGGTTTGCAGTCCTGCCTATTGCAATCATGTGGGATATGACAATATCATAAAAAACCCCACAAATTCAGTAAACACTGAACAGAACTACATAAGAATAATTGTTCTGAGTATTATATTCCACAAAATTTCTTGAGCTTTGTTTGTGCAAGCAATACAATTTGCTGAGCAGTTATTATACTTTTTGTTCCCCAGTGACCTTTTCTAATCTAGGCAAAGAGTTGAGACAAAAGGACTGTGGTTAAAAAGACTTTCCAGGAGCATAGTTGTTGACTTGGCATATAATCTATACAGTAATAGCAATGTAGGAAACACATTTACAAAACAGCAATAACTGCATCCACAAAGCGTCTAACCTGTATTTTGAATATGGAATGTATAATCAGAGTGTTCTTAAATTAAAAGAATTCAACATAGACTGAAATTGCAAAAAAAAAGTTGAAGATCAAGTTCCCTAACCCCCCCCCCCCCAACCTGATTGTGTTCAATCCATCTAATAAAATCAGTGGGGATTTAAGTTTTACACATTTCTCCTGAAACAGTGAATCCAGTCCATATGTGGGAGATTTTTCCTGTCCAATTATTTTTAGATCACATTTTATTCATGACAAAAGGTTCTGTGCATTGAAAAATACATTCATTACCAAAGACTTCACATGTAGTAAATGGTACTAGAGGTGGCCTGTGTGTATATCCCCTAACAGATGGAAAGCGTGATTAGCTTGGAACGTACTGATTACCTGTTTGAGGTTGAAGTAGGTTGATTCCAGGCTCTCCTTCCCCCAACCAATGATCAGTACCATCAGAGCTTATAATGTGCCATCTGTTCAGCTAAACTTAAGAGTCTGTGGATCATCTCTAGTAGTAGTAAGGAAAACCTGAATCTCAGAAGGGCATTGTGATGAGTTGTTCTGGATTATTCTGGTTGGGCCTGATTCACATATAGACATGCAGTTAAGACTCCTTAGGCATCTAGTTAGCTGTCATCCCTCATCCATATTTGAACTGTGCCTTCACATCTGTCTTCAACTAGTCATTCTTGGACTTTTCTTGCACCCATACATCAATACATTTATTGCATTAATATGAATTTTACTGCGTTAATATAAATTCTATTACTTTAAATCTACTAGATGTTACTGAGAGGCGCTGCCTGATAAAAACGGAGTACCCCAGTGCAAATAAAGAGAGAGGCTCTCCTACTTCTGTTAACCAAAATGGAGTCCGACCAAAGACAGGCCAACAAAACACTCCATCTAAACAGGTGGAATGGACCCAGCAGAGAGCTTGTTTTGGTTGGCACCTGTATTCTGTCTCTCAGCATAGTCTCACCCATTCCTCCCTCCAGTGCCTCCGCCCAAACGGGATGTATAATAACATGGGAACTGCGGGTAAATACTACTCTTACTCTGACCTTCTGCTACTTGCCAATTGTCCTTTCCTCCAGCCTATCACCTCTACCTTGCTAACTCCAATCAAATGCATAATTTGATTGATCCTACCCTTAAAGGTCTTTGATCCCTTTCCGAGTGTCAGCCAAAAACTGATAACAAATTATTCAATTGCTCTGAGCTTATCATCCTAGCAAAATGTGTGAAGTTTCCCAACATAGTGATTCAAGATAGCCACCAATGGTACATCAAAGCCCCTTTGATAGCTAATGACCCCCATCCGCCAAACCCTGATATAGTGTGGGTCAAAACCCACCTTGGTGTGCATTCTGTAGGGTGTCATTTGCAGTCTGTACCACCCGTTACTCCTGTAATTGGGTCTATAGGGTGCGTTACACTGGTCATTCGCATTCCTCTCTGTGTACTTCCCATTGAATGGACGTCTCCTCTTCTGGATCAGGTGAATATTACCCGCTTCAACAGCCCTTGAATTCCTCTATCGATAACCTCTATTTTCTTAGTCTCTTGATTGCTTGTACAAAGATCTGTGTGTATATGTACAAATCCTCTTGCTACATATCCTAAGTAAACACTATAAAAGTACAATTGCTTGGACTATTCTTGGCTGAAAACCCAAACTCTCTATCATTGAAAGAAAAGATCTTCGCTCCTAATTCGCTCTACCAAGTCTCTTAGCTAATTTCCCCATTAAAATAAGAGACTTAAAAGCATTGCCTGTAACATAGATGGCATATTAGTCCATGGCTCTGTTGTTCTTTACCTTCTACAAGGCAGCATTATGCTGGGTAATTTCCTTTTTGACATTTCTTAGTGTTCAGATAAGGTTCTAGGACAGCTCTGATTCTATCCTGCAGAAGAATTTTAGTCAAGACCAGCAAATGCCTTCCTATAGAATCATTAAATTATAGAGTTGTAAGGGGCCATACAAGCCATCTATTGAATCCACCTGCTTGATGCAGGATTAGCCTAAATATCTCAGATCAGTGTTGCTCCAGCTAGTGTTTGAAGATCGCCAGTGAGGGAGAGCTAACCACCTCCATAGGCAGCCAATTCCACCGCTGAATTACTCTTATTATGAAGTAAATAAATAAATCCTAATATTCAGCTGGTACCTTTCCACCCATACCCATTATTGTGAGTTCTATTATCTGCTGCCAGTGGAAACAGCTCCCAGCCCTCCTCCAAGCATTTCGTAAACTTAAAGAGAGCAAACTGCTCTCTCTGGACTGAACATTCCCAAATACCTCAGCCTTTCCTTGTAGGACTTGATCTCCAAGCCTTTATCATCTTTGTCACCCTTTTCTGCAACCACTCCATTCTGTCCACATCTTTTTGGAAGTGAAGCCTCCAGAACTGTACACAATACTCCAGGTGTACAGTTGTGGTGTACAGTGGGACTATGACATCTGGTTTGGATGTTATCCCTCTGTTAATACTCCCCAATACCACATTAGCCTTTTTTTTGCCACTGCATCACACTGACTGCTCATATTAACTTTACATTCTACCCATACCTCAAGATCTTGTTCACATACACTGCTACCCAGAAGTGTATCCCAGTGCCAGTCCAAGAAAGGCAATGCCTTGGGTTGTAGGTCATGAAATCTGCTTCTTCAGTGCAGAGGCTCATAAATATAAAGCCATTTTAGTCTCTTTTGTGGTTTTCATGACTGAGCCATGGATAGAAAAAAAGTTAATTTTGCATCATATGAGATTTAGTTATATGAATATTGCTTCTTTAGTGATATTTTATTTCTTGTGCTCTATTTGTGCAAAGAACAAGCAAGTTCATAGTTCCCCACCTAAGATTCACTTGAGGTCTGAGTTCCTTGTCATTGTCAAAGCTGGCTTATTTTTTTCCCTTTCTATGGATAACATAGAATAGGCATAACCTCTTTTGCATTGTTGATATTTCCCAGTAAATACCTGTCACACAGATGTTAGAAAAAGCACTAAACCAATTTATTCTTATTACAAATGATCACTCAATTTATGTTAGACACTATCAAAGTAATTGTCTTCTGCAATCTCATTCCATATTTTCCTATCCTGAACAGATAGTCCTGAACTTTATGTAGGTGATTAATTAAACAACACATAACAGCAATATTTTTGCATGAACAAATTCCTTTGAAAAAGTTTTTAAATTCCTTTTGCAACCAATTTCCTCTAGGGAACTGAAGCATATTTTCTAGCTTTTCCATTACTTTTAAAAATGTACAATACAAGCTTTTAGGCTAATGTGCCATTATTTCTCTTTCAAAATTTAGATAAGGTTTTACAACTAGTGAATAGTAATGAATAAGCAGTTACAGAAAATTATGGATCTCTCTGTGTGTGTGTGCATATACAAACACACACACTAGGGATTATCCAACTATTACTCAACTATTAAACTAGGCATGAATGAAAAATCAAGTCAGATTTCCTTGTTAGCGCTTTTTAAAAATGTGATCTGCGTTCATCAATAACAAAATTAAGTCAAGTTGTATTAAGTTGTGTTAAGAAATCAGCCCATAATAATTTCAGTTGGGTTCAATGGTTCATCCCTCAATTGGGATGAAACTCTCAAGTGATTGATTTTTTTTTCCAAAGGGATCCTTCCTCCCAAATTTAAGATTTCTCATTATATAGATTGAATGATGCTGTTGATCTTTGCCTCCTAAACCCACCTCACAGAACTACAGTTCTTATGTTTTGCAGCTAAGAGTAGAGTTACCAGGTTCCCACTGGATGTGGAAGATCTCCCACCCTCAACTTCCATTTCTTGCCACTGCTTAGTGGGTGCCCCCCTCCAAAAAAAGCTTTTGCAAGAGGGGGGCTCACAAGTGTCATCTCAGACACAATGAGGTTGCTTCTGGCATGAACCAGAAGTGATATCATCATGCTGTCAATATGCTAGCATTCACCCAAAACTGTGCCTGACAACCTTAGGTTACAGAGATTGATGAATTCGATTCTGGTTTAATTTGTTAAATTTTAAAGCATATTAAATAACTTGAAACAGATGATGATGGTGGTGGTGTGGTGGAGGTGACATCGACGATGATAGTGGTGGTGGTAAAGTCTTTCTTTTCCATGCATGTTTGGCAGCACAGACTTTTTGGAGGCTTGTGTTTCATTATCTCTGTGGCATTCACAATTCATCTCTAAGTTGTGTAATACTACTTTCAAGGTGGGGTGGGAAGCATGCATAGTGGAAAACCCCTGTGAGGTACTTTTCAGCACCTTTTCAGAATATGGCAAACAAGTTACAAAGACAACATTTTTTTATGGAAGAAAGCTAATCACCAAGGAATGCCTGTTTTTTTTTCCTTCTTTGACTTCTTGTCCCTCTCCCCCCCACCTCTTAGTTCTATTGCATGAGCATTAGACCATCTTATGAAACAATTTATGGGATCCAACACATAGCATCCATGTGCCTGAGCTAATTTTAAACCCTATTGGGTTAATCTCTTAAAATCCTACAGCTAAAACATTTGCCAGCTTTTCTTCAATAGTTTCTGAAGCCACAGGAGATTCTCATGCCTCATTTCTTTCACAATTGATAAATCTTGGCAAAGCTGGGAAGCTTTGTGAAGGAAACTCTTTGGGAGTCAAAACTAATCGGGGCAATCTTTCTCTTTTATTCCATGTTCTTGATAGAAAGCAGATATGTCCAAAAGTTTTGTCACTTGTCTAAAATGATTGCAGAAGTTTTATGAGAAGAATAATAGCATATATTCTGACTACACAATTTGTCAGTATATGACATCTCCATGTGGCTATTTTAAATAAAACAATAAATAGTAACTTCTATATTATGTGACATTCTAAGAATACATTGGACAGCTCTTACTGGCTGAGAGATGAGCTATGAAGGATCTTTCCAGCCCAGAAAGAAAAGCCTTTCTACCTTTTCATCTTCTGAAGCTGGAACATATAAGCATTGTGACTTTCCATTGCTTGGAAGCAAGTATGACACTACAAAAGCTAGTAGATTAAATCAGGGGGGGGTTTGTATCAGGAACTTTTTTGCATATTAGGCCACGTACCCCTGATGTAGCCAATCCTCCATGAGCTTACAGGGCTCTTAGTACAGGGCCTACTGTAAGCTCCAGGAAGATTGGCTATATCAGGGGTGTGTGCCTTAATATGCAAAGGAATTCCCGCTATGAAAAAAAGCCCTGGATAAAAGAAGACCGCTTTAAATTATAACTGTGTGTAGTAAAATTATGTTATTGAATTTTTTTTACTTCCTGATATGAAATTCTGTAAACGACTATCAATAATCTGAAAAAAATATTGAGATACAAAATCTCTTTTTTTGGTCTAGTTTATAAATAAACTTGGCTGCATTCCAAGCTGCTCTCTCTTCATACCATTATATTTTTCCAAAATTCACCTTTCAGCAACAGTGGCAAGAAATCACTAACAGACCCCAAAGTTTTACCAACAGAAACCTCCCAAGATAGAGATCTGGACAGCAGCATAGTATATTGATTAGAGTGTCAGATTGGGATCTGGTTGACATTTGTCCTGACTTTGGGCTTTTCTATATGCTTGATTTACTCCTGATTTTCTTGGCAGTCAATCTACAAGGACCAGCATCAGCTTAGGCATGGTTCTTCTATACATCTACCCTCTCTCTACATGTTCATAGTTGTGGAGTCAGTTTATTTTCTTCCATACATTACTCAAATAATTATGATTTTCAAGGGAGGCTGCTGTCATCATCAGTGGTGCCATGGGTGGCATCACAGCACCCTTCTTTTTTTGAGCATATGTAGATGATGATCGGTTAGATGGCTACATCTTTTTTAAAAAATTGAAATAATACATTAAGGAGCCCCATGGCGCAGAGTGGTAAAGCTGCAGTTCAGCAGTCCAAGCTCTCTGCTCATGACCTGAGTTTGATTCTAGCGGAAGTTGGTTCAGGTAGCTGACTCAAGGTTGACACAGCCTTCCATCCTTCTGAGGTTGGTAAAATGAGTACCCGCTAGGGGGGGGGGGGAGTGTAGATGACTGAGAAACCCAATGGCAAGCCACCCCATAAAAAATCTGCCGTGAAAACATCATGATGCGATAGAACCCCAGGGTCGGAAATGATTGGTGCTTGCACAGGGGACTACCTTTTTTTTTAACCTAATAATATATTGATATATAAATATACTGCTGCAATTATAGTTCAAGCAGATTCTCTGAATTCACTGCTTTCATTTTTTAAAAGTCTCTTATCCCATCCCTTGCAGTGGTGTGCCCTTTTCCTTGTATCACATGAGCGATGGAGATGGAGATTTACTTTTTTAAAATGAAAGTTTGGTATCTGCTTGAACTCTCATTACAGCAGTACATTGATATATCAATATCTTAGTGCCTTAAAAATAACAAAAAATGATACCATGACTTCAGGGCATAAGGTGGAGAAGGAATGGTTTGACAATGATGACAATTCAGTCACTAAAAAGTGGGCTGAAGATGTGTGGGAGTGGGACAAAGAAAACTGACTGATTACACAGTAGAAAAAAGGCCACTCAGAATCAGCTTCTGTGGGGAAAAAATTAGGGTAAAAGTGGTGTCAAAGGGAATAGAAAAAACCTGGAGGAGGGGGGACCAAAACGAAAGGCACAAAAATGTATGTGAAAAAGCCATGTAGAACCCCCACCTATTCATCCCTGGTGGTTTCAGAGCTGTTTTTGGAATTAGGGATGTGCATTTGGTTTGGCTGAACTGAATACAACCCTGAATTCCAGCTGATTCAGCTGCATTTGGTGCCACATACAGCCAAATCAGAATCTCTGATGCTATTTAGGTGCTGAATACAGCCATTCAAATGGCATCAAATAAGTATCTGGTGGTATTCAGGGCTCCTGAATAGTGGCAGGAAAGGGGGTTTAAAAGTTAAAGGGAGTGCATTTACGTCCTTTCCTGCTGTTTCTGGGCTTTTCCTGCCACTTCCTTTGCTTCTCTAGGATAAGGAGGGAGGGGTTCCCAATAGCCAATCACAGCCATCTGGTATTACTGCCAGCTATGCCAGACAGCTTGGCAAGTTGGGAACTCAGCAAGTTGGGAACTCAGCATTAGGCAGGTGGTACAGATAATTCCAGGAGTTAAAGAAGAAGAAGAAGAAGATATTGGATTTATATCCCGCCCTCCACTCCGAAGAGTCTCAGAGCGGCTCACAATCTCCTTTACCTTCCTCCCCCACAACAAACACCCTGTGAGGTGGGTGGGGCTGGAGAGGGCTCTCACAACAGCTGCCCTTTCAAGGACAACCTCTGCCAGAGCTATGGCTGACCCAAGGCCATGCTAGCAGGTGCAAGTGGAGGAGTGGGGAATCAAACCCGGTTCTCCCAGATAAGAGTCCATGCACTTAACCACTACACCAAACTCGCTCTCCAGAAGCACCAACAGCACTGCAGTGCACAGGGGCTTCTCCCCCCCTGCAGTATCTCAGGAACAGGGCGCCTTGCAAGGCCACAGCTGAGAACAGGGGGCGCTGTAAGGCCACAACTGAGGGGACTGGGGAGGGAACCCCCTGGAACAGCAGGCTAGAGCTGCAGGGGGTGCCAGAGATGCAACAAAGCAGGAAAAAGACCAAAATGGCTCTAGCAGGGACAGACCCAGTTGAAACCCACAGCAGAAGGTTGGGGGATTGGCCATCAGCTTAGCCCAAGGACCCCAAAATCCAGGGGAGAGAGAAGGGGAAAGTGGATAAAGGAAGCATGATAGGTCCATAGTCCTCCCTTGGTCCCTGGAAGTTGAATGGGGGGTGGATTTTCTCAGTCCAGGAGAAGCTCCTTGGGGGTATCAGGCCAACCCAGCACCATGGGCCCACACCTCAAAAATCCATGGATCCACAGTACCAGAGTAGGTGGTCAGGGGAAGAATAAAGCTCCCACTTTCAGGGAGCCAGAGGGTACCCCCAAGCTCTCTAGAGACACCTCCAGTTAAAACCCACACCCGCAAACCGCAAGAATCCACACAGAAGACAGCAAAGCTGGGGATTCAGTAAGGAGGGTTGGCTACCTGAAGGGGTTCCTTGAGAGTAGTGAGTGCAGTGGCAGGGGGACTCAGAGGGAAACCCCACAAAAGAACGGAGTCTGGAGACACCCCCCCCCACCCTCCCCAAGCAGGCAGTGCTGCAGAAGGAGTCTGATCTTTTTGAAACTTGGGAATTCTCTTGGGGAGAGGCTCCTGCAGCTATACTGAAAAATTAGTCCCTCTCCTTCAAACCCTTTCTCCCTCAGCCCCTACTACATTACACCCTATGTTTTGCCATTGACTTCAATAGCCAATATGGTATAATGGGGCCATATATTCAGGAATAACCAAATATATTCTGAATCAAATATGGTGGCACCAAATATGATATTCAGGGATCTTTGCCCCTAAATACCCCAACATCTGAATTTTACTCTTTTTTTTTTTTTTTGTACACCGCTATTTGCAATCCCTCCTTTTCCAAGTAAAAATAAGTAAAGCTTTCTTGAAAGGACAGCCTGGAAAACTTTGCTCCCCATCAATCAAGTGCAAGGAGCAAGCAAACTTGTAAGCTGCTTCCTAATAATGATATTTGATGTTCAGGGCTGCCTGCCCACCCAGCCATCCATCCCTTTACCTTGGCTTGGTGAGAACAGGCTGCCACTTTGGGGACAAGCAGGGGTTTTGGGGACTCTTCCAGATTGGCTAAGAATTCTTTTTTACCTGCTTTACTTTGCCTTTCAGGTTGTTCTAATTAGGCCTGGTTAAGACTGGTTAGGCCTACTGGGGTGGGCTGAAGCAGTTCAGGCTTTTAATTTGGCAAGCACACTGAAGCATCTGATGATAAAGGGAGGCTCCTTAATCTGGCCTATCATGGTTTGTTAGCTGGGGGATTGGCGAGGCTCCTCCCTTGGGGTTATGGCTTCACAACTTCAAACCTCAGTGTTCGCCAGCATGGGAGAGAGGTTGGCAAAGAAACAGCTCCTCTCAGCATATCATAATATGTAGGCCATTAATAGTGATTAGCAGAGTAATGTCATCTTGCACTTGGAGCTGTGATGGGATTGCCCATTAATACAGGCATGCCCCCAGTGGGCCCAAAGATTGATTGCCTGCACTGAGGGTTGGGTATTAATAAAGCTCAGATCAGTTTAGATAAATAAATCCCAGTAGAGCACATTTATTGTTTGTGGAATTTTTATTTGGGGATGGTGGGGCAAGTGCTATTGCTTTTATCTATCTGTTTTTTAAAAAAGTTCCCAATAGGGATCAATCAGCAGGGTCCACCATGACTTTCAGGTGCAGACATTTGCACCCACCCACACACACAAAAAAATATAACGTCCCCAAATATATATCCAGACACAATATAAAACATCTAATTGCATATTTCCATAGAACAACCAGGGCTACTTGGAAGAATAATCCATCATATCATTGACATTATGATCATTTTAAACAATATTAACAGTCAGGTATTTTTTCCAATAACTTGCTAGAATAGTTAATTTGATTTTAAGATTTCAGATTATATTGTTCTTTCTCATGAATTGTTAAATTGCTTTTTGTTTTATTTTCAGAACTAATTCCATTTATTTCATTCTTGCCTGCATTTACACCAGTATACTTATATATATCTATACATGCACACATCTGGAAGAATGCAGAATGCTGGAGAATACATTGCATTGTTGAAAAGTTCACAAAGCAGCACTAATATCCATTCACTTGTTACATATTGGAAGCAGTGTAGATCCTGCTCACATTTGGACTGTGCCAAGTTGTCAACATTCAGTGGTCACAGTGATCTTTCTGTTCAATGAGTATGTTAAAATGACCCACTTAAACTGTAGCAATCTTGCTTAATACTAATGTCCTTTCCTCAAGGGTATTATCACAGCAACTCATTTGTCTCAATTTCCTTCAAGCTAAAGTTCTTAAGCAACACTGTGAAAACAGCACCTTGTACTTTACCTTAGCAAAACCGGGCGTTTATATTCTTTTTTGGCTGTTAGCATTCATAGCTGTAATGCCACTTCTTTCTGGAAGTATTCCATGTTAAGTAGGCTGCATGTTTGTATGATGATGATGATGAATAGAGTTTTTTATACCCTAATCTTCACTTCCTGAAGCATTCTTAGAGCCTTCCTCCCCCCACAACAGACACTCTGTGAGGTAGATTGGGCTGAAGGAGTTCTGAATGAATGATGACTGACCTAAAGTCACCCAGCTGGCTTCATGTGGAGAAGTGGGGAATCAAGCCCAGTTCTCCAGATTAGAGTCCACTGCTCTTAACCACAACACAAAGCTGGCATAATGCATTTTCATATTTTTCTCTACCAACAGTAAACACACAAAGATAGTTAATGAATTTTATGCAGGAGGAAAGTCAACTCATTTGAGCTGTGCTGTTGAAGAAGCTGCTGCACATTCCTTGGACAGCAAAGGAGGCAAACATGCAGAGGTCCATCAGTGGCTATTAGCCACAGTGTGTGTGTATATATAAAATTTTTTTTGCCACTGTGTGACACAGAGTGTTGGATTGGATGGGCCATTGGCCTGATCTAACATGGCTTCTCTCTCTCTCTTATTGGAGCACATAAAACCAGACATGCCATTGGAAGGAAAAATCACAAAACTGCAACTTACTTATTTTGGCCATGTCATGTGGAAGAACTCACTGCAAAAAAGCAATTATGTTTGGATATGTTAGTGGCAAAAGGACGCTATGGCTAGAAACCATGGAAGTTAACACCAGCCTGAACATGGAACAACTCAAACAGTACAAGATTGGAAAACATGGGGAGAGCAGGCCCATAGAATCACCAAGAGTCGAACATGACTGAGAGGTTAACAACAACACACTTTGTCTGTGATTCATTTTCTTCAATTTGTTAACGCTCATTTTTTTTACTATAACTTTAAATGCTTTGTGAGTTGTGAGTTGCTTTGTGAGTTGCTCTTGGAGAGGTGGCATATGCATTTTCTAAATAAATAAATTGGGGGGAAGGGAATTATAGCTTGCTAAATCAGATCATTTTAACTGCTTTTTGTAATCATGATTGATGTAAATAAATATTAGGCAGTTTTTATAAACTATTAAATAATGCTATAATTAATATATATTCTTACATAATTCAAGATGTAATGACTTTATATATTTCTCATTGTAATATTTTGAATTATCTTCCAGCATCATCTATTGTGGGCATGTTGCATAAAGGGCTTTGGCTTAGTGGTAGACTATCCACTTTGCAAAGATCCATATTCAGTTTCTGGTATTTCCAGTTAGACAGATGACATAGTAGTTAATGTGAAAGACCTCTGCCTAAAACCTTGGAGCCTGCTGTCAGTCAGAGTAGACAATACTGACCTTGATAGGCCAAGGCAAACTTTGTGTGTATGTGTGTGTGTTCATGTATTTAAACGCTTTCTATTACTGACTCTTCAATAAAGTCACTAAGGGGTTTTCAACATTCTCAGTTTCCTTGTTTGTGTGTTCCTTTTGCTTCAGGGTATTTTTTCTGTTCCACACATTTTTGCTCCCTCCAGTGAAAAGAGCAATTCTATATTACACTATTGCCCCCCCAGTCGGAATGAAGAAGCAGACACAAATGTTGGGTTTTAAACCGGGCCGCTTTATTAAACTTAATTACTGAGAACTGGCAGGGGTGAAAACCTAAACCAGACAAGCCCTGGGGTCAACCCCGGACCCCGCCTTGTCCAAAGGGCGAGCCACCCTGCCCCCAGCACAAGCCCGCCGTATTCGGGTTGTAGCTGAGCGGCCAGGCCTCCAGCCATACACCACCTGGGCAGCATCAATCCCCATGGAAAGATCCGCCCCAGGTGAGGCTCCCTGTGATCTGCATTCCCCGCACTGAGCCGTGTAGCCCATCTACGGTTCATACAGACCACCGCACCAACGGTGCTAGGCCATAGGTGCTCCCCTGAAAACCTGTGGCCAAACCACCTCCAGCCTGCAACCATAACAAATACCAATAACAAACCTAACACTACTAGGCAGTACAAGGTAGGCGAAAAAACACCCCCACATGGACCAATTATGTGGAAGTGGAAAAATTCCTACCTGGCCCCTAATAAGGCGACCAGCAGATGCCTGTACTGCCAAAGGGAGGGTGGGCGGGCAGAGAGCCAAAGGAGACTGCATGAGAAGGGGCGGGGAGCCGGGGCTTATATAGCCCCGACTCCCGCCCAAACTAAACACCCGTATATCGGGTGATGCAGCTCCTCCCTCCTTCCGGGGAGGCAAAAGCGGCCCCCAGCTCGAGCGCCGCGAGCCGGCTTGGCTGGGAGGGGCCGAACCTTTTATGTCCAGCATAAAACCCCTGCAGTTTATATCCAAAGGGAGAAAGGCCAGACAATGCAATATCAAATTGACTACTAGAGGGAGCAACACATGCACAACAGGGAAACAAACAACTCCACAAAGCAACAGGAACACACAAGTGAGGAAAATAAGAATGTGAAAAGCCCCTAGAGAACAGTGTGAGTCCCCTGAATAAACCATCTTGACAAATGAGACTTTATGCAACAATACTGTTTTATGTTTCATCTATTATGGAAGTTCATTTTTCAACTCATTCCAAAGGAAGACACTAATAGGAATGGGCATGAATTGGCTCATGAAGTAAAGTTCTTCACAAATTTGGGCCAATTCATGGTTTGCAAAGCAATGTTCATGGAAGGGTGCCTGGCACAAACATTCCACAAACACTGGTGTTTTTCATAGTGGTTTGTGGCAGTTGGTGAATGGGCACTGTTTCTGCTCAATTAAACTGCTTACAAAACTCCAAGGGAACAGCAGAGAGGAACTTCAAAGCAACAAGGTGGGTGGAATTCTCCAGCCTTTGACTGCTTCCTTTTCTGTCTTGAGTTTCTATCAGTTTCCTGGCTGCTGTTGTCAATTATAACTCCCCTTGTCCTTTGTCGGCTTCTATTTGACAAGCACTCTGTGAATCCATTCATCACCAAACTTGGCAGGCAGGCAGAGGAAAGTCAGCTAGAAATTCCCTGTGAATTTGGTATCTCTAGCACACCAGAGTGTGTATGTTCTACTGCACTTCATGAACTGGTTCAGTGGAATCTCTCCGGCCCCAGAGATTCCAGGCATAGAATGTGTTGGCCTGATGTGGGATGTTGGGGAGGGGTTGGCGATCTGGCTGGTGTACCGACCGCCTAACGCACCAGCCAGCGCCTTACCATCCCTGGTGGAGGCCGCAGCGGGCTGGGTGTTGGAGCACCCAAGGCTTTTGGTCTTGGGTGACTTCAATGTCCATGCTGACGACGTGGCCTCCAGCCAGGCGACGGACCTGGTGTCAGCCATGGCGACACTAGGACTCTCCCAGGTTATTACAACGCCCACTCATCAGGCGGGACACATGTTGGACCTGGTCTTTGCGGCCGGAATATCAGTGACTGATATTGCAATGGAAGCAGTGCCATGGTCAGATCACTTTGCCCTTAAGGCTCGTATGGGGGTGTCACCCAAAACCTGTTTAGGGGGAGAGCGAATTTTAGCTCACCCGCAGAGCCTGATGGACCCGAAATGGTTCCTAACGGCTCTTCGGGACACCTGGCCTACTGGCGACTCCCTGGATGATCTGGTAGAGTCCTGGAACGATGGGCTCTCCAGGGCCATTGAGGAGGTCGCACCCAAGCGCCCTCTGCGTCCCCGCTCGAAGCCGTCGCCCTGGTTCAACCAGGAGCTGCGGCAACAAAAGCGGGGACTCAGACGACTGGAGAGGCAATGGCGGCGTACTCGAGACGAAGTGACCCGAGCATTTTATAGAGAGAATTTGAAGGCCTATGAGATGGCAATCAAAGCCGCAAAGAAAGCGTTCTTTGCGGCTAAGATTGCATCCGCAACTTCGCGCCCGGCACAATTGTTTGATATAATTAGAGGATTTACAATGCTGCCGCAAGGCAGACTAAATTCTATTGAATTGGAAATAGGCTGTGAGGCTTTTGCGAATTTTTTTGTGGACAAAATCGCGTCACTCCGCCCCGACCCCCCTGCCAATTTTGAGACAGTTAGCGAAATCGAGGCCCCGAGCCTGTCTTTGGATTATACGCTGGGTGGTTTCGACCCCCTCAGCCTGGAGGAAGTTGACAGGATTCTCTCATCTGCTCGCCCAACTACTTGTAAATTGGACCCATGCCCTTCCTGGCTTATTAAATCCTGCCAGGGTGACCTTAGATATCCTATACGGGATATCATAAACAGATCCCTGACGGAAGGGCATTTTCCAACGCCGCTCAAAGAGGCAGTGGTCCGTCCCCTCTTAAAGAAACCATCTTTAGATCCGGCCCAATTGGCACACTATCGGCCGGTCTCAAATTTGCCCTTTTTGGGCAAACTTATTGAGAGGGCAGTGGCGATGCAGCTACAGACTTTCCTGGAGGATGCTTCCGTCCTTGACCCATTTCAGTCCGGCTTTCACCCGGGACATGGGACGGAGACGGTGCTGGTCGCCCTAGTAGATGACCTTCAACGGCATCTGGATCGGGGCGGCTCGGCGGTGCTGATGCTGTTAGACCTGTCGGCAGCGTTCGACACGGTCGACCATCGGCTACTGAAGGGCCGCCTCGCCGACGCAGGGATTCAGGGGTTGGCCTTACAGTGGCTCTCCTCTTTCCTGGAAGGTCGGGGACAAAGGGTCGCAGTTGGGGGGGAGCTGTCCCAGAGATGCACACTCGACTGTGGTGTACCCCAAGGGGCGGTCCTCCCCTGATGTTATTTAACATCTATATGCGGCCTCTTGCCCAGATTGCCCGAAGGCATGGGCTAGAGTGTCACCAGTACGCTGATGACACCCAGCTCTACCTACTGATGGTCGGCCAGCCGACCTGCGCCCCGGAAAATCTAGATCGGGCATTACATGCCGTGGCTGAGTGGCTCAGGCTGAGCGGGCTGAAGCTTAATCCTGCGAAGACAGAGGTCCTTTGCTTGGGCCGCCGTGGCCCGGGAGGGGGAATCCCCCTACCAGCCTTTGATGGTGCACCGCTGGTAGCGGCGGACAGGGTCAGGAGCTTGGGGGTGCTATTGGAGCCGTCCTTAAAGATGGAGGCTCAGATAGCAGCCACTGCCAAGTCCGCGTTTTTTCACCTTAGGCGGGCAAGGCAGTTGCCCCCCTTCCTGGAGCGCGATGACCTAGCAACAGTGATCCATGCTACGGTAACCTCGAGGTTGGACTACTGTAATGCCCTCTACATTGGGCTGCCCCTGTCACAAACTCGGAAATTGCAGCTGGTGCAGAATGCCGCGACCCGGCTGTTACTGGGTCTCCCAAAGTGGGGACACATTCAGCTGGGTCTTCGGACCCTGCACTGGCTTCCAGTGATATACCGAGTCCGGTACAAGGTGCTGGTTATCACCTTTAAAGCCCTATATGGCTTGGGGCCTGTCTACCTGAAGGACCGTCTTTCCCCGCATGTTCCCCAGAGAGTACTGAGGTCGGGAACACAAAATCTCCTTACTGTCCCTGGGCCGAAAGAAGCCCGCTTGAAATCCACCAGAGAAAGGGCTTTTTCTATTATGGCCCCTACATGGTGGAATCAGTTGCCAGAAGAGGTGAGGGCCCTGCGGGACCTTGTTCAGTTCCGCAGGGCCTGTAAGACGACCCTCTTCCGGCTAGCCTTTACCTAGCTTGAGAACTTAATGTAACTTGCCAGATTTCTTTTATATATATTTCGAATATTTATTAATATTATGGTTTTATCTGTTTTATCTGTTTTAAATGTTTATTCCCTTATATGTTTAAATATTGCTTAATTTTATGCTGGATCTATTGTTGGAAGCCGCCCTGAGCCACCCGTGGGAAGGGCGGGATATAAATTCTAAATAAATAAAAATAAATAAAATAAATAAATATGAAGCCTTTATAGTTTGTGATGGTTCATGGTTTGGTCTGCCACAAACCATGACTGAACTGCATTATCCTGGTTTGTGCCCATCTCTAGTCACTATGATTGGGTTAAATCAAGGCTTTATTAATTATTTTAGGAAGTTTATTTGCAATAGGTAAACAATTTACCTGAAAAGTTCACCAGTATTTTGGCAATCTTATTGGTTCTAAGTAGCTTTTCTTCATGTCTTTTCAGGCATAACAAAACTGTACCAAGAGATATTGCTTGTCAAGGCCATTCTACTATGCCAGTCAACATGAATTTTCATGTATTAATTAGCAGTAATGAGATAGTTTCTCCCCAAGCACTGTTACCAGACAGCCTAATGTGCCTGGTTACTTCTCCCTATCCTAAGATACCTCAGAGTTCTTGCCAATCTAATTAACATAATGAGCCCTCTCTAGAAATGCCATCTTAGTTAGGACCTTATCATTATCCTCTGACCAAGCCTATTCAATTCTAAACTCTTCCCAACCATACAGTATGAATCAAATTATTTAAAAAACAACAGAATGACTAAAGTCCAATTGGTTGATTTAAATGAACTTAGGCTAGAGTAGATCCCAGTAGGCAGCTTTGTTGGTCTGAAGCAATAGAACAAAGCAGTAGACAAGTTCACCTTTAAGACCAACTAAGTTTTATTCAGAATGTAAGAATGTAAGCGCATACGAAAGCTTACATTCTGAATAAAACTTAGTTGGTCTTAAAGGTGCACTTGTCTACTGCTTTGTTCTTAGGCTAGAGTAATTGTGTGTAAGTGAATAAGCTGCTGGTTTTAAAGGGACCCCTTTATTGATTTTAATGTGAATTACAATGCTATAATTATAATCATCATTTTAGCTAAGATTAAACATCTGCTTCTGGGCTCAAGTCCCCTAAAGCAGGGGTCCCCAACCCCCAGGCTGCGGACCACTACTGGGCTGCAGCCTGTTAGCAACTGGGCCACCACTCCATCCTCCGCCCCCCTGCCGCTGCCCCCCCCACATGCCTTTTGCAAAATGGCACCATGCACTATCCCCCACACACAATAATCCACCATGGCTTGCCCCCTTCCCTCCCTTCTCCAGCTCTACGCTGCCTCCCTCCTCCACGAGCAGAGGAGCGAGGAGGCTTGGAGTTAGCCCTACCTGTTTCAGCAGGGCCCAGGCTGATCCTAAGTTGTTTGAAGAGCAGGCTGGAGGAGGAGGAGTTTTGCCCCCTCCCTCACTTCTGGAAGTGAGGTGGGGGGGGGGAGAAGGCTCCTTCAGCACACTATTCAAATAACTTAGAATCAGCCCAGCCCTGCCAAAGCTGCCCAAGCCTCGTCACAGCGCCCCTCTGATTGCATGGGGTGGGGATGAAGCTTGGCTCTGCCACTTTGGCAGGGCCCGGGCTAATTCTAAGTTATTTGAATAGTGTGCTAAAGGAGCCTTCTCCCTCCTCCTCACTTCCAGAAGTGAGGGAGGGGTGAAATTCCTCCTCTTCCAGCATGCTCGTCAAACAACTTAGGATCAGTCTGGGCCCTGCTGAAGTGGATAGGGCTAACTCCAAGCCTTCTCTGCTCGCATGGGCAGGGTGGAACACAGCACAGGCACTGGGGAAGGGAGGGAAGGGGTGGGCTAGGGTTGCCAATCCCTAGGTGGGAACAAGAGATCCCCCGGATTGGAGGCCCTCTCCCTGCTTCAGGGTCATCAGAAGGGGGGGGGATGTCTGCTGGGCATTCCATTATTCCCTATAGAAACTTATTCCGACATTATGGAGAATTGATGCATGGGTGTCTGGGGCTCTGGAGGGGCTGTTATTTGAGGTAGAGGCATCAAATCATCAGCTTAGCATTAAGTACCTCTCCCCAAAATACCCCCCAAGTTTCAAAAAGTTTGGTCCAGGGAGTCCAATTCTATGAGCCCCAAAAGGAGGTGCCCCTATCCTTCATTATTTCCTCTGGAAGGAAGGCATTTAAAAAGTGTGCTGTCCCTTTTATGTGTTGGCCAGAACTCCCTCTGGAGTTCAATTATGCTTGTCACACCCTTGCTCCTGGCTCCACCCCCAAAGTATCCTGGCTCCACCCCCAAAGTCCCCAGATATTTTTTAATTGGACTTGGCAACCCTAGGGTGGGCTGTGGTGGTGGCAGTGGCAGCAAAACCGGTCCCTGGTGCCAAAAAGTTTGGGGACTACTGCTCTAAAGCCCTAAACTACTTGGGGCTAGAGTACCTGAAGAAGCTTCTTATCCTTTCATTTAAGATGCCTCTCTCTCAAGCCCATAAGAGGTAGAGGGAAGTGACCAGAGACAGGTATGTTCTGTGGTGGCATCTCTCTTTTGGAACATTCTCATCTCTGAGGCTCACCTGGTGCCTTCTTTACTTTCTTTTAGGTGCCAGGCCACATCTTTTAATTAGGGGGTTTTATCACCTTTTCAGTAGCCTCCTTCTGTTTTATGGATAGTTTTTTTTATGCTGCATATGCCCATTGACTTGTTTTAATCAATTTTAAAGTATTGTGATGTGATGTTAATTGTAAGACTCTTTGAACAAGATTCTAAAGTGGCAGCATAGAAATATTCTAAAGTTGGAAAAATCAATCCGTTGGCAAATAAGATGATATATTCTTAAAGAAACATTTTTTGTTTGTTCTGACATCCTGATTCTGTGCTCTATCATCCAGACATGGTGACTTAAAAGTATGTGAAATGTCTCCAGAGCTTTTAAAAAGAAAGAAAAGCCAACAAATATATTAAATAAATGCCTTTTGACATCTGGGGGACACCATAAGGCATGGGCACCAATGGTTCCTTTGCCTGTATCATCCATGGCATTATCTGATTAAGAGACTGAGAACAGTTCCACCATCTTGGACTTTACACATTTGTTGTAAATAATAACACAATTACATTTTTGAACTACAGTTCAGAATAGACTATCCCCCCACCCCCCGGTAACTGGAACATTTTTGCCCTGATCCAATTAAAGTTAGTCATGATTAAAGTCTCATTAACTAAGAAAAATTATTTGGCACTATTCATTGAATGAATACAATGAGCAGCTGAGCTGAACATAATTTGCTTCTTTAGTTTCAAAATTGTCTTTCCTTCAAAGAGCAGAATACTTCTTCCAAGAGAAGAGGGGTACATTTAAATATTGCTCTTATACCTTCCCTGTCTCTTTCAACCTCCCACCCTAGTTCCAGTGTACCAGATACAATTCAGGCAACAAAAGCCCAGTTTCTGAAATTCAGTTATTAATAGCAATTCACCTTGGCACATGCGGTTCAAGAGGGATGTTTGAAATATGCTGAACATATTTTGAAGAGTTTATTAGCAAATTATAAAACCAGCAGCAGACTATTTGGCTTCAACAACTGAAAGTTTAATCAATCTACATTATCCAGGTTAAATTGTTCCTTTTCCAGGGACAAAAATTAAGAAATAGTTATCTGTAATTATCAATAGCATATGTTTCTCACTATGTTTATGTACCTTTCTATAATGTTGTTTATCACAAATGAATCTGCCAAAAATGAAACTAATGACATATGAAAATAGGTAGGTAGCAAATAGCATTTTCATTCAATTAATCTGTTGGGTAATAAACTGATCATTGTTCTCAGGTAATAAACTGATCATTGTCGTCAGGAGACTTGTGGCTGAAAGGCAGAACTGCAGACGTAAGGTTTAAAAAAAACCCAGTATGGACAAGACTCCAGTGAAACAATTATTGGATATGTACATCACAGTGCAGGCCATTTAAAGACAATTTTCATATATTTCTAAATATCTGCAATGTGGGCATACATAATACAAATAGGACTGAGAAAAAGGCAACATTTTTCATTCACTTCAGTGATGTCTCCATGGCCTTTCTTTTCTCTGTTGTCTGTTCTATAAGGTAAAAATAACCTCATTTGATCAGACACAGGATCTGTCTAGCCCAGCATCCTGATGTGAGGGACATAAAAGTAGGGTAGAAAGGCAATAGTGTTCTCCTACTGTTTTCTCCCCAGAATCCTGTACTCAGACATGTACACTCTCTCTAATGGAGATTCCATTTCACTATAATGGCTAAAAGCTTAATTTATCAACATTCATGAATTCATCTAATTTCCTGAAAGATGTGTAGGAGTGAATTTCATAAATTAATTATGTAAGAAGTACTTTCTTTTGCCAGTCCTAGGATCTGTTGCAAATCAATTTCATTGGTTGACCTTGAGTTCTAGTATTACAAGATAAGAAAAGAAAATTCTTTTCTTGATATCACAAATCATACTATAAGCCTTTATTGTGTAAGCCAAAATGCCCTCAAAACCAAGTTGGGGAATTAGTCAGGTGGGCACCTGGCTCACTCAGGATCTTTTACCTGTGTATACAAGATTAACCGTCCAGAAAAGTAATGCTTAAGAATATTAGGGACTCTAATTTAGTAAAATCAATTAAAATTTATTAAGAAAAATATAAGCTTCTATGCAAGATAAAATACTCATAAAATCACACATTCAGTCCTAAGATAGACAGACAGACAGACAGACAGACAGACAGACAGACAGACAGACAGACAGACAGACAGACAGACAGACAGATAGATAGATAGATAGATAGATAGATAGATAGATAGATAGATAGATAGATAGATAGATAGATAGATAGATAGATAGATAGATAGATAGATAGAGGAACACATGGGTAGACAAACAGGGCAATATTTACCTATAGTCTTCAAGGAAGGCTCCAATGGCGACAAGCGAGGAAGTGGGAGAAGGACCCGAAACTGATCAGGAATCGGGGATGGATCTATGCAGCGGAAGTTGGGATACTGCTAGAAGCACACCTGTGGGTAGCTAGTCCACAGATTATAAGGACTCTCTTGAGCCCTTAGGGGATGGGAGGTACGAGGGAGGAGAAAGGTGGTCAGCTGGTGCGTGACCTCACTAAAAGGGGAGGTTTCGCAGTGACCATAAGGGCTGGACTACTGTGACAACCAATAGAAAGTTCATTGGTGGCACCTAATTGGGTGCTTGCTCTTGACCAATGGACTTGCCTGGATCCTGGATACCTGAGTGAACTTTCAGGTTGAAATGGACCAAGGGGAGGCTCCAAAGTGACAGTTGGGAAGAATAATAGAAGTGAATACTGGGTGGGGAATACTTAAGACTATTAAACATCTAAAAGGGTGACAATAGTCAAATCATGGCCTAGGTAACACGCAGTTTACACAAAGGAGCTTGGCTCTGGCTGAAGATGGTCTTCCTCTTCTTCTGTCTTCTCCTGGGCACCAGTTTTTGTCTAGAGTTTCGTTAAACAAAGAAAGTGGTGGTTGGACGATTAATCACTCCAGGGGTGGGTAGGTTGCTTGTAGGCCAAAGGTGACATCTGGTGTGTACATGAGCCATCCGCTTTGCTGGAATGGAGTCGAGCCTGGTAGGAAGATGGCTGCATGGTGTTAGCCCTCCACAGTGGATTCCATGGTCAGAACTTCATAACCGTTCGCCTGGATAGCTCCTGGCGGCACAGTTTCCTTCGCTCCAATGCTGGGATGGATGTCATACGGAACGACGGGAAGCCTTCCGTTCTCCTGGTGGGCACTCTTGTACCGGTCTAGAGTGCCTTTGTAGTGTTATGGCTGCTAGTACTGCATAAGTCCCTTTTGCCCCTGGATAGGTTTACCCACACTCTCTGGCCAGACGTGCACGAGTCACTTCTCCAGGTGCTCTGGCAACCAAGCTGGTAATCACGATGTTCTGTAAGGGGGCTTTTCCTCACAATTGCTGCTTTCTAATAATCTTATTTTTTACAATAAACAGAATAAATACCTAAATCTTCCTCATAGAGAAAGTGCTCCAACCTTGTAATCCTTTCAGTTGCCCCTTTTGCCATCTTTTCCAGCTCTGTGATGTGAGACAGGACAACCAGGACTGTATATAATATTCCACACCATTCATTTATTTATATACACCTCATATAGAGTGATTTCAACTCACTTTACCCATCACCCCTAACACTGAATTTGCCTTTTTTTTAGTGCTGCTACAAGTTGATGTCTTCATTGACATGTTCTGCACAACCTAAAGCAACCTTTCCCAGAAAGTCACTGCTAGATCAGATCCCATCAGTCTATATACTGAACTGGGATTTTCTACCTCTATGTTTTGCACTTGCTTAAATTTAACCTCTTCACTTCGTCTGGAGAACACTTCACTGGGTTATCTTCCGCAACCATGAGATTGATTGATTGATTGATTGATTGATTGATTGATTTCCCTTCCCTCCTTTTTTCTATTTTAGATTTTTTTTTTAAATGAGCATGTGTGTGTGTGCATGTATGCACACCTGGAAGTCATGGTGACCTCTGGTGACTGACCCCTACAGGGGCCTGGAGGATATTCAGGAAGGTTGCTGAAGAAAACCTTCCCCCGCATTCAGATTTCTGGAATTCCAAGGAGGTTTCCCATCCAAGTACTTGCTAGAGTTGACCCTGCTTAGCTTCTGAGATATGACAAGATTGGGCTTGTTGCCTGGGCTATCCAGGCCAGAGCTAACCTTTAAAAGTCTTTCCAAGATACTTTCACTTTCTGCTTTCACAGTCTGCTTAGGTTTTCAGAATCTTGAACGACTTGGTGTCATTCACAAATTTGGCAGTTGTACTCATTTCTGAATCTAGATCACTTCTAATAAGCTTTATCTTACTTTGTGTGCAGCTCTCCTCATGTAATCTCATACACTTCAATTGTCAAAACACAAAAAAATTAACCTTGGTTTAGCTATAGACAAATCAACATATCCCAGGAGTGGAGAATGGTTAAATAGCAATCAAATGAGCATGCCAATCAGGGCTTTTTTTGTAGCAAAAACTCCTTTGCATATTAGGCCAATCTTCCTGGAGCTTACAGAAGGCCCCATACTAAGAGCCCTGTAAGCTCTTGGAGGATTGGCTACATTGGGGGGGGGGAGGTGGCTTAATATGCAACGGAGTTCCTGCTACAAAAAAGCCCTGATGCCGATTACTTTTGTGTTATTATTTTCAGTTCTGTAATTCTAACCCCACTACATTGTTTTGTTTATTAAATATCCTTGCTGTTTGGTTTTTTAAATTTTGTAATTGGCCTTGCATCTCAGTGAAAGAGGTGGGCTATAAATGAAGATAATAATAACAACAAATTATAATTGCTTGATAATGTAATTAGAAATGTAGGATTCAATTGTATTTCATAGGAAACAATTGCAGGCATAAAAGAGCCAGTTTGGAGCAGTGGTTAAGTGTGTGGATTCTAATCTAGGAAAACCAGGTTTGATTCCCCATTATTTCACGTGCACCTCCTGAGTGACCTTGAGTCAGTTGCAGTTCTTGAAAGAGCTTCTCTCTCAAGATCAGTTCTCAAGGAAGCTTTCTCAACCCCAAGTACCTCACAGGGTGTCTGTTGTTGGGAAAGCAAGGGAAAGGAGATTGTAAACTACTCTGAGTGAAGGGTGGGATGTACATTGAATCTCTTCTTCATCTTCTAAGGGTGGGAGGTCTTGTAATTGTAAATCACCTCACAGCTTGCAGTCTTTATATCATTGGCTACCCGTCAACAGCCTGAATTATTTGGTCGTCTGTGTCTATAACATAAATGAACATATAATAAAATACAGTGGATAATTCTTTGAACAAAACTTTGAATCTTCAGTGATATTGGTCTAGCTCAAACGAGTTGTTATGTAATAGCCATTTGGGTTATCTCTTCAGCTTTTCTCTATGGACAATCAAGAGACAGAATCCAAACAATTGCTCCCACTGATTATCAAGCATAATCATTTCTTTTCCCCTGCATGGAATAATAAATAATTATTCAGTTGTAGGTATTGTAACTTGGAGGCAATGTGATGTAACAATGGAACCAGAACTTTTCACCCTTCTTACACTCAGACAAGGGCTACAAAGTAGCCTTCAGGTGAAAGTTTTAAGTTACAAAAGTAATACCAGTATGTATAGCAAGGTGGCTTTGTTTTGTTCTGCTGCAAAATTGCATCAGACATTTCATTCGTGAGAATTCTATTGCATTATGTTTTCTATGTTGATCCGTTTAAAGTTTCTCAGTCTGCACTGCCTTTATCAAGTGAAAGTTGAGATTCTAATTATGAGATTTCATGGCTTTGCATTTCCATTTTCACTTACCAGAATCCATGTCCTTCTACTTTTATACATTTGTAAAATGCCATTACAAGGATAAAGTAAAGGCTTGATACATCTGTTTTCATTGTGAATCATGACAATAGTCTTCTGTCATTTGGCCAAGGAGGTTTTTTCCCCTTTAAAAAAGACACACACACACTTTTAGTCTCAGGTAAACTTTTAACTCTTAAGGATATCTTTACACAATTATCTTCTGTTTTGACATAATTATTGTTTTACTGTCCCCCCCTTTAATTAAATCTAGGCCTCATTTTTGGCAGGAGCTCATGGGAGTGGAGCTCCAGAACCTCTATATTTTATTGTGTTCTTTGTTACTCCCCTCCCCCAAATACTTACTTCTGGACCCCATTATTCAAACCCCCTGTGAGAATTTTGCTGAACTCTAAGTTTTGACAAGCTTTCTAGTATTTTTCCCCACAAAAAGGAAGGAAAAGAACCAAAACATATAAAGCAGACAGATTGAAATCTTAATCATGCCACTGTGGCCACATAGGAGAAAGTAATTTAAAAAGTATGATGGAAGTAAGGTTTTGTTATGACAATTATAATACAAGAAACATTTTAAGGTAGATGCTGAGTTGATGTAATTTTGTAGGACTGGTGTCAGTTACTCACCTGATTAGCTCACAATGTGTTCTCCAGTTGCTATCAACATGGCTGAAGTTTTGACAAATCGTTCAATGAGGGTTTAATAATTTGGACATTTCCAGTTATGCTAAAAATGGACACATTTACCTTTCCTGCAACTTCCCCCCTTCCACCTCCAGAATTATCTCAGTGTGTAAGGGTGAGGTACTTGTGAATTTCCTGCATTGTGCAGGAGGTTGGACTAGATGACCCTGGAGGCACCTTCCAACTCTATGATTCTATTATTCTTTCTGTTGCACTGTTTAGAGTTTAAATACCCTTTCCATGGCATTCTTGCATGTTTCCCCTCTCTGCATCTTACCACACACTTTAATGTTAAGATACAGTTTTGGCACTAGGCTTCTGTTCTGTGTCTATTCCCTGGAAGGTATAAGATACTTCATAAGGCATAATCATAGTCATGGACTTTAAGTGCAAACCTGAGTTCATCCCCATTTAGCTTTAAAATTTACTAGGTGACATTGGAGTCACTTCCTCATAACCAAACATATCTCACAGGAATTCTGTGATAATGAAAGGGAAGGGACATTTAATTTTTTTGAGGCTGAGTGGTTGGAAATGTGATAATATGAATCTAACTACTTAGTATACAGTTCACTTATGAAAACAAACATTGTAGGCCACAATACATCACACAACCGCTGAGCCAAACTGACTCCACCCCCCACCTTTTTGTTAATTCTTCCACTAGGTTAGTGACTTAAAGTCCTTATCAACATTAACTATCACAGAGTCATTCAGAATAATCTATATTTATACATTTTGTAGTTGTGATGGCATGAACATTTTTATCTGTTCATCTATCTAGCTCTGTCTGTCTTACTCCTGGAGAATTACTGAATGACCTTTGAGTATATTAGGAAAAATGAGTACTCTCCCTAAGCCAATATGAATTGTCACTGTTGAAACACTGTGCTCTCAGCTGTGAAAATATTATCACAGGTATTGCACTTTTCTGAATGTTGATGTGACATACTCTATGCCCTTAATACCATTTCAGAGACATAAATACCATTTGTGAGAGATTCACATTCAGTTATATGGGGTTTTTTTAAAAAAAAATGTTTCTTGGAGTTCAACAGAATTGGTAAAGAATTTTGGATTCTGTCTGATATAGTAATACAGTTGTCTCAAGGAGCTTGAATAAACTCAGCTGAACTAAGGATGAGCAAAGCCAGTGCCTTTATTTCAGTGAACTTCTCTGCTTCCGATTTTTATTTAAATATTTACATCCCACCTTTCCCTTTTAGCTCAAAGTAGTTTTTAATTCCAAAGTTTAAATAATACAAAACTCAAATATACAATGGCCTTACAGCTCTTAAAGCACTTATATTCTTTAAGATTCACACAAAATCTGTAGAATGTTTTGGCTTTCCAGACCTACTCCAGAATATGAGTTCATGACTTTGTAAAAGATAAGACAATATGACTATTTTTGTTTATTTTTTCCTGTTGGCATTACTATCAATTTCAAGGGGTTTTTTTTGCTATTGATTACTCTTTTTGTGGTTTTTTATGTCATATATTCACAATGAACATAAAAATAAATTTAGAAATGGTGTTGATTTTAATAGAGGGAAATTGTGTGAGAAATGACAGTGAAATTAAGTATGCACAGATAAATTTGTTACAAGAGAGAAACCAAAATCACATGCTAATTTTCAAATCCAACCATATAGCTTTTAAAATGTGGTCTAATCTTTAATTTTTCCCTTCATGAAATATCAAATGAATATGAATTATTTAGGTAGATAGCATTTGCCTTTTGAATAGTTGTAGATTGAATGCACACTGGATTGTGTATATCTGCATATTAGGCCATGCCCCCTGATGTAGCCAATCATCCTGGAGCTTACAATAGGCCTTGTACTAAGAGCCCTCTAAGCTCTTGCGGAATTGGTTACATCAGGGGGCATGGCCTATTATGCAGAGGAGCTCCTGCTAGAAAAAGAGCCCTGTGCACACTAATGCAAGGCTGACATATTAGTCCTCAGATTCACAATCTAGTGTACTTTTTGATATGCATTCAACCTCTATTTCTCTCTTACTACCTAGATTGCAGAACATTTTCCCTATTGAACGACTAGTTTGTTTTTATCTGGAATAAAAAGTAAATGAGATAGGTGTGGGGTGATAGGCCATACCAGTGAAGCAATGGTAGCGACATCAGAAACCAAACCTGACATATTACCATGACATTCCTGTATTGAACCATTGCACACTAGTGCAGAGTTCAAGTGTTATGCCCACGCTTGTTCTGATTTGTTGGTTCCAATGCTTGGAGAGCTTGTATGCCAAAATACATTAGAAACAGTATCAAGTGGCAACATGTTGGACCAGACCCATACTGTATCAGGGGACCACTGTTGCAGAGTCTTGAAATCCTTCAAGACCTTGGCCAACAAGGAGTCAGCCGTCCTAGCGCCCAGATCGCTTTCACCCAAATGTACAACCACGATCCAGGGAGCTGCTCCCATCGAGAGATAGGCATGGATGAGGGGCAACAGCTGGCCCCAGCGCATTCCACACTTTCCAAGCCATATAATTATGGTGCTATCTCCAATGCTTAGCTGGGCACCAATGCTGGAGCTGCCGGCCCTTCTGCCTGCCCAATACACGATGGAATGCCCACAAATCAATATACTGGTGTTCTTCGTCCTTGTGCCACATCCTGCAAGGAAACCCGGAATCAGCTGTTACTGTTTCCTCACATAAACCTGATATGCCTGGGACCTCCATGGGGCTAAACCCCAGCCTGGCAGCTGTAGAAGCTGCTCCGATATGAAAGAAGTGGGTACCAAAGTTCCTTGCAGCCAGACCAGACAAGCTTAAGGCCCATCATACCACCGCCCAGAACTGGTACTGTGTCAGCGGAAGGCCACTCTCATGTTGAAACAGCAGAACCGACCTCCGGTCCATCACCCGCAGCCAATGCTCAAGCTTGCACACTGGGCATAGCCTCTCCTTCGTGTTCCTGTGAAAGGTAACTGTCTGCCCCACCCCTCTCTGGCCCGTCTTGGACCGACGTACCCTCAGTGCGACTGTGTCCACCCCCAGCCTCACATCCATTATCAATAAGGCCCTGTCTCTGTTGTCCCACCGTGACCTTACCACCAGCTCACTTATTCACAGTGCCCCAAAGAACGCCATCAATTTGGCCACCTTAAACAGTTCAGCCTCCCACTGTGATGTACAAATGTTCCCAAATAACTGCAGCTGTGTTTGTATAATCTCTGGGGTAAAGGGCTGCCTGTTTTCTGGCACTGGTGATGCTTCCCTGACCCAGCCTTCTAGCATACATCTCAACCTGAAGTCCAAGCACCTGGCTTTTGATTGAAAGGCTATTGCTGCCAGATGACCCTTAATGGTTCAGACAGCCAGGCCCCAGTTCTGCAAGAAAACCACAAACTGCATCAAATGTTCCACCAGCACTGGCCACTGCAGCCCAAGCCCTTGACTATTTCAGAATCCCTTAAAGGCATCCTGATACCCCTTGTATGTCACTTTTGTACCTGGGGCTAGCGATGCTGCAACCGCCCTTTTGACTTTATCCTGCCAAGACTTCACAATTCCTCTGACATTGACTCTGGGTCCTTGTTTGCATTTGGGGCCAGCTGCCTGATCCGTTCCCCCTGAAAGTAAGACAAGGCATCAGCGATGTTGTTATGAATGCCTGGCACATGCTCAGCCACAAACAGGATATTAAACTGTAGGCAGCGCAACACAAATGCTCTTACCAGTCTCATGACCGAGGTGAGCTTGTTAACCACCTGCACCACTGCCTGGTTGTCGCACCAGAACTTAACCACCTTGTTCTGAATTTGGATATGCCATAAGTCTACCACTACCACCATGGGGAAGAATTCAAGAAAAGTCAAATCCCTTGTGTGACCAGATACTGCCCAGTTTTGTGGCCAGCGCCATGCACACCAGCTTCCTTGGAAAAAGACACCGAACCTCAGGCTACTTGAGGCATCTGAGGATATCTGCAGGGAGGCCTCAAGCAGTGCAGATCTGTGCCAAAAAGTCACCCCATTGTACCATTTAAGAAAGCTGAGCCACATGTATAGGTTGGCCTTGATCCCTCCAGAGTCTCGCACTCTGTGCTGAGGGTTAGAGACCCCTTTTAGGGCATTGCATGCTCTCCGCATGAATGCCCGCCCTGAAGCCACTACTCTGCAGGCAAAATTCAAATGGCCAAGCAGCACCTGCCATTCCCTAAGGGTCATGCTCTTCTTTGAACAAGCCTGTTCAAGCAGTGTCACCAGCCTTGCCGCCTTGTCTTCCAGCAAGGCGCAGAGCTCCCTTTCAGAGTCGATTAAAATGCCCAGGAAGGACAATCTAGTGGCAGGTCCTTCATTCTTCTCCTTATTTATTTATTTATTACGTTCGACTTATATCCCGCCCTCTCCGCAAGCGGACTCAGGGGGGCACCCCCAACTCCATGCAAGGGGGCACCCCCAACTCCGTGGCCATGTTCTAAAAAATATCCATGAAACTGGAACATTGATTAGCACCCCCCCTCCCCCCCATGAACAAGAAATCATCCAAAAAGTGCGTGACCAGGTTGTTACCTACCCTGCGGTTGAAAGCCCATTCTAGGAATGAGCTAAATTTCTCAAATGCTGCACAAGAGATTGAGCATCCCATGGGCAGGACCATGTCATAGAAGAATTGCTCCCCAAAGGCAAAACCCAACAGTTAAAAGTTCCCTGGAACGCCGATTTGATATCATATTTTCCCATTAGTACGTCCCCCCCACACCGTGTCATCATTGCCACTGTACTATCAAATGATGTGTAGTACACTGCAATCAGGTCTTCTGGGATCCCATCATTCACTGAGCTCCCATGTGGGTGACATAAGTGATGAATCAGCCCATATTCCCCTGGGGATTTCTTAGGCACCAGCCCAAGGGGAGATATGCGCAGCATAGCCATAGGCAGTTCTGCGAAGGGGCCAGCCACCCTACCTTCCAGAACCTTTTTATCTATTTTCTGTTGTACAATGTGTTCCAACCCTCTTACAGACCGTAAGTTCTTAGCCATATAGTGTTTACTTTCCCCTTCAAGAGGGATATGGAACCCCACCCAGAACCCTCTTCCAGGTAAACGGCATCCTTCCTCCAGGGGTACTCTGGTAGCCAGTTTTGTAAAACCTCAAACTTGATTGGGCTGCATGCCCTTCCCAGCAGGGCCCCATTTTGCCTTCCTGGAGCCACCATCATTGCCCTTGCTGGCTTGTCGGCCCTCCCAGTTTCTGCATGAAGCCGCTGGGTGATAGCCCCCAAAGGTGCTGCAGTTGTGCCAGTTTGGTGTAGTGGTTAAGTGTGCGGACTCTTATCTGGGAGAACCGGGTTTGATTCCCCACTCCTCCATTTGCACCTGCTGGAATGGCCTTGGGTCAGCCATAGCTCTGGCAGAGGTTGTCCTTGAAAGGGCAGCTGTTGTGAGAGCCCTCTCCAGCCCCACCCACCTCACAGGGTGTCTGTTGTGGGGGAGGAAGGTAAAGGAGATTGTGAGCCACTCTGAGACTCTTTGGAGTGGAGGGCGGGATATAAATCCAATATCTTCTTCTTCTTCTTGTGCTTAAATTTTAATGACTTTCTAGAGCACTTTGTGGCATTGAAGTCCCAACAGACGAGGCAGGGTTGAACCCATGACTTATTGCCAGCTCCTCGCCCCACGTCAACATGTGACCATGCTACTAGGTGTCCGCTATCAGCGTATCTGCCCTGCACCGCTGCTGCAGGGCCCAGGCATTGGGACCAGAGCTGCTGGTGCTCCCTGCCCCAAGGGAGGGCAGGGTTCATTGCTGCATGTGAACGGAACATTTCATCATATCATATCCAAGCTGCCCTGGAGTATTCTCTGTATGCCCTGTGGATGAGGTCCTGATATTTCACCAACATGGGCCCCAGGTTGGGGTAGGCCTCCAACACCACCCCTATGTAGATGGTATAAGCCGAGAGCCAATTGTCAAAGTTCTTGTCAATCTGCATGTTTTTAAACTTCTTGAGCTCCCTCGGATCGTCCTTGACACTTGTCTTCAGCTCCACATCCCTGAATAATAGTGTGAAAATCTCCACATATTCCCCCCTCCAAATCTTAGCTCTCATCTCAGGTTGCAGATGACCCCCCAGGGGAAGCAAGTGTTCCATATAGACGTAGGGTTGATATCCAGCCAGGTTATGTGGTGGCTTGTCCTGCTCTGGCAATGGGCCTCGCCACACACTCCCCACTGATCCGTCTCTTGCTGCCCCTGCCGCAGTACTGATCAACCCTGTAGCAGGTTGACCTTGTCCCCACCCCATTGGAAGCCCCCTAGGTGTGAGTGCTGCCAAGGCCGGTGGGGGTCCACCTGCCTCACCCACCCCCAAGGACTCACTGCTTTGTGTCTGTTTTCCTGTTGCTGCTCCTGCATCTGTTGTCTCCTTAACCGCCTCGTCCTCTGACTCCTGCAGCTGGGCCAACCTGGCATAGAAGGCTTTCAGCTCCCGCTTGCGTGCCATAGACCTGGTGCGCTTATCAGGGGCCAGCATCACCCCCCTTATGCTTCTCATCCTTGGCTCTTTCCATTGCCTCAATCTTGGCTGCTAGGTCCCACAATGAGGGCCCTTCCTCATCCTCTGAGGAGGAAAGGGCTACTGGCACCCATCTGGGAGTCCTCTTCGCCAGGCCACCCTTTTTCTGTACTGCCTTCTTGGCTGGCATTCTGCGTCCGATGGGAAAAAAGGGGGGTGGCCAAAATTAATAAAGCATAATACGCAGTAAGCCATCAGGTCCTGGTCCCCTGCCCCAGGAATAGCCCCCTCACACACATCAGTAGTCCGGCACTTTAGCCAGTGCTGTAAGACTGCCCCGGCAGCCCTAACAACACAAGTCCAGTTGTAGGGATGCTGGGTCCATGCTGGGAAATTACCTGGGGACCAGTGCTCCCTCTAAGCTGAGTAAGCATGAGCTAGTTTTAATTCTTATTCGCATTCTTATTCTCATTCTCCTTTTTAGCATTATTATTTAGCCTTCTGCTATGCCTTTATCATAGCTCAGGAAGGGTGAACCCAGAGCACAATAATTTATGCAGTAGCTCGCGACTTCACTGCCAGCGACTCACAACTTTAATACTAGTAACTCACAAAGTAGAATTTTGCTCATAAGACTCTACAGCTTGGAGGGAACGTTGCTGGGGACTTATGGGGTAAATGCAGGAGCGGGCGGGGTTTGTGGAAGTGAGGGTCCTTGACCGGGTACCATTCTCCAAGGTCCCCCCAACAAAGCATCCAGCTTCTCCAGCAGAGCCAACCCTTGCCAGTTGGTGCATAGTTGTAAAAGTGGGCAATCTCCCCGCCACCCCTGGAGGTTGCCACCCCTCACTGTGATAGTGCCGAGATGCCCTGTATGAGCCTGGGATCCTCTTTGACGGCTGTCAGAGCACTGCCACTGATCCCAAACCCACGGGAGGAATAGATCTCTGCCATCTGGTTAAAAGTGTGAGATCTCCAGGCCCCACCTGGAGGTTGGCAACCGCAGCTGCGGCCATGTCCAGGGGCCTAATGCTGAGCCAGACCTTTAGCCCTTCTAGGTGGTATTTCTCCTCCTGTAGCCCCCTTCCTGTCAGCCTCTTTGTTACTGAACTGAAGATGCCTCAGAGCACCCACCAGCACCTGCAGCAAAAGTTTTTGGCTCCCCCCACTTCTTCAGACTCCTGTTAACGCAGGATTGCTCCTGCTCAGCCACAGCTGCAGAGTTAGGTGGCTGCTGAAATGTGCTTTCTTCTGCCTGTGACTTCAGCTTCCAGTTGGCCCCTGGGCAAGCTGGAGGGTGGGGAGGATGACGTTCATCTTTGGGAAGCAGACAAGTGCACCTTTAAGACCAACTAAGTTTTATTCAGAATGTAAGCTTTCGTATGCTCTTAAGCAGACTTTTCTCCTGCTTTGTTCTATTGCTTCAGACCAACACGGCTGCCTACTGGGATCTATTCTTTGGCAAGCGTATTCTTCCCTCTGCTCGGCTTCCCCCGGTAGGGAAAAGCTCACTCCCCTTTCATGAAATAGCATCCCTGCCTCAAGTCCCAGCTGCTCAAGAGAACGTGCTCTCCAGCTCACACAGTTCCTGTATGCTAAAAGTGCAAGGATTTTGTGAAATGACTGTGGAAAGGCTGGGGGGGGGGGGGCAGGAAGAGATAGAGGCACTGGCTCCAGCTGCTTTTCCCCTTGCCTGCGCTCCAACTCCACACGCAGCACTTTGTGGCTGCTTTGTCACGGGCGCACCTGCCTCCTTGGCTGCCAGACTCTTCATGGGGAAGGGGGCTACCATATGCTTCATTCGCCCCTGCTTCTCCCCCACCCCCGGCACCACTGCAGCGGCCGCGCCTGCTGGACAAGGTTCCCCTAAGGGAGGTCACCTTGTCGCCTGCAGCAGCGTAGCAACCGAGTGGGAGGGAAGGAGAAAGTGCCGCCATTTGCCTTACACCAGTGGCAACCTCGAGACCCCTCATGAGGAAGTGGGTGCTCGCTGCCAGTCTCCCTCCTCCCCTGCTTGCCCTGGCTATGTCCCGCCTGAGCGCCCTGTCACCATTGCTGCAAACTGAGGGCCCGAAAGTGCCTGCCGCCTGTAGAGGTGGAGAGACTGGGAAGGAAAAGGGGTCCCTTAAGCCTCACTCATGCTCTGGCACCCACTTTGGCTGACTTTCCTGTAGGCAAGTGCCTTTGGCGAGAGACTACCTTGCGCGAAATCCATGGCAAAGAAAAACCACTCCCAAGGCTGCCCCTCTCCCCCTGCAAAGGTTGCCGAGCTTCCCTCGGGACCTTTCCCCGAAGTCTCTCCAACTTCGCAAATCCACTGGAATAACACCACGTGGCCCGACAAGAGTTCTGTCCACAATGTGGACGTCTGTTTCCAAGCTTGCTTCGGGAAAGACTGATCTGGTAATGGTGTTTGCTGCCCTACCTGGCCAGCCAGTCACCTCCCGGATTGGCTAGATCTCCCGTGCCATATCTGAATAGGCTCATTCAACCCCTCGTGGTTTCATTTGAGGAAATGGGGTGTAGTCAATCTCCGCGGCTGCTCTATGACACCCACCGGTTTTTAGCGGGTTTTTTTTTTTTTAAATATTTTTATTAAGATAAATTCCAAGCAACACCACCACAAAATAGCTAGAAAAAATATATATACAGCATTATATAAAATAATCATATCAACCTAAACTATTCTAATACATCTATTACTATAGGAGCTAATAGTAGAAAAAGAAAACTAAAAATATATAATTTGTCTGTATATCAATCGACATTAGAGGGGGTTTTTTTCCCTGGAGTGTTGACTTCTTTGGTCAGTACAATGCTCTCTCTCTTCCCCCTGGATTGGTCATAGCTCCAACATTTATGCTACCTCCCTGCCCCACCTCACCCTGCCCTCCTATGACCTGAGCAATTATGTGGGCCAGAGGTTGGAACATCACATCCTGAGTCTGCTGCCCCATCTTTGCTGGTCTTACTCCTTTCACTAGGATGACTTCCATCATGCCCTCCCTGGCTGGCTGCTCCCAGGATCTTTCTTCGTTGGGTGCCACCCTTGCTCTGTCCATGCCATCACAGTTTGGATTCTGCTGGTCACCTCCATGCTTGGCCAGCTGGCTCAATAGCTTCTGAGGCTTGCTCTTTCCCAGCATCATCTGTGTTATCCAGTGCCAGATGATGATGTCATCAACTGGAGGCCTGAAGCTCTGGAGGCCAGGAGGCAGGTGGCAAGACCTATGTCCAGTTTCTGCAGCTTCTTGCTGATCAGGATCCCATCCTGGGTGTTCTAGCTGAGTCAACAGTGGCTGACTGAATATGAGGCTCTTGCAGTATCAGGGAAATCTCCAGGCTGCTGCAGGCATCTCAGCCAAGTACAGGACAGGCGCTCACCCTGGACACCAGGTTTAAGTTCTGAATAATTAAGTGAATAAGGAAGCAATCCTATGAAGTTTTATGTGGAAGTAAATTCAATTTTATTCAATGTGACTTACTCTCAGGAAAATGTTCCTGGAGTCTTAAACAGAAATAATCTAATGCCTAGATGATAACAGTGAAGGCACCAGACAAAATTGAGAAGGGAGTTCCATTATGAGGCTGCCACCACAAAATGACCATTTGTTTAATAAGTATCCTCTGAATCTCAAATGATGGGAGCACTCTAGGGCTGCCAGGTCTCCCACTTCAATTAAACCATAGAGTTTCAGTGCAACCCTAGATTTTCATTCTGATGCAATGATGTTACTTCTGAACTTGTGCCAGAATTGGGAAATTTGCATATACCTCATGTCAGCTTTCTACTGCTGGATGCTAGGGGTGAGTTGGCAAATTTAGAAACATACAAAGAAATGCTTCAGCACATAACGTTAATTGCAGAGCAGGTATACATAATACCCAGACCATGTACCTATTTTGTTTTTAGTATTTAGTGTACTTTATGTAGCATCTAATTATAGATCTGGTAATCCTTAATCAGGTTAACATTAGTTAATGTGCTATAGAAGTTCAGGTACTTTTTTCTGTAAATTTGTGAAAATTAAGTTTAAATCACTGGAAGGAAAAATAGATAAGAGGAGAAAGTCTTTGTTTCATATGCAGACAAATTATGGTGCAGCAGAAAAGAAACTGATATTCAATTGATCCCATTTGTTGTGTGAGAGTTTAGAATTATCTTTATCAGCTTTATTTTGCATCTTTTGAGGACAAAGTTCTATTTCTTAATCAAAATCTAAATTAAATCTTTGGTCTGTATTTTTTTTTCAAGAACAGTATTGGGTATAGCACGTATTAAACCTTGATTGGTTAGTTTATGTGAATTTTACATTACAGTGGCAGGTGAAGTTCATTACTGCATGAAAATTAATTTCTTCTTAAGGTAGTGGTAATCTATCCTAGTAGTACACCAGTGGCTGATTGTAATTACCATATGATAAAAAATATACTCTGCTAATGTATTGATATGGTTTTCATGGGGACATGATGCAATTTTTAAACCAGGTTAATGTTTTAAAGAACAAAATCACAGTAACAAATATTAATACACTGTCATGTAGGTGATGGACCTGGACTTACTTAGGACTGTTTTGCAGCCAAAGGGTGAGGATTGCAGCCAAGGAAAGAGGTTCTGCTTCTCCAGCTGTCACAGTGGCTCAGAGTTTTGTGGCCGTGAATGGGATCTCCTGGGTGGACCTGGTAGAAGCCTCAGATGTCCAGGTAATCACTAACCACCTTAGTCAGCCTGGAGTTGAGGTTTCCCTCTGGTCCACCCCTATGCTTTATTAGACCACACAGCTTCAGCTATCAAGGGAGGAGGATAAGCTGAGAGCAGCAAGAATAATTGGCGGTGAAGAACAGTTGCAGCAAGTTTGGAAGTGGCTTCCCACAGTTCACAGAGGCAATAGTGTGGATTGGTGACAAGCAATGGCATGGACTGATGGCATGCATAACAGGATTTGGAAGTGGCTCAAGAGGTGGTTCAGGATGTGGGTGGCTGTGGCTTGAGAACTTGGAGAGGAAGCTACAGAGTCCATGAGGTTTACTTTCAGCAGCTCAGTGCAATGGCTTTCCCACCCGAAAAAGCTGAAATCTTGCTGGGCCTGAATAAACCACCCCACCATTTTTCTGCCCCCCTCCTTTTCTGTTACTCAAATTAGTTGTCTCTTATTTAATTGGGGAAATTTAACTCAATAGAGACACAGCAAGAGGGGGTAACTGGAAATCGCCACTTATGTATAGCAGGATCTTTCTCTTAGAGAACTCTAAAAATCAATCAATCAGGTGCTCGACTGGAAGATATTTTATTGAAAAATAACAGAGCAAAATACAAACAACACACACTAAGAGCTAGCTGAGAGGAAATCAGTGAAAAGTGAGGAGAGCAAGGGAGTTTCAAGGAGGTGATATTAACCATTCTAGGAGATTGAGGTCCATGAAAAAGTCTGTGAAACAACCAGCATTTCATGGAATAAAGATGAGAGGAGGCCCATGAGTGTATGGTAGAGAACACACACATACTACCATGCCGTGTTCTTCTGGGTGATGTCATCACACCACAGGTACTTTGCATATGCAAAAAAGATCCCCTGCTGGGAGCCAGGTAAGACCTGGCAACCCTAGCCTGTTACCACAGCAAAGGAAAGGAATGCCATTTAACAGAGCAGAAAAGCTACTGACTTCACTGTCCTATCTAACTGTCTTCTTGTTGTCCCCTGCAGGATCTTCTTTGTATACCAGACATTGCCTATTTCAACAGTTTCAACCATGGTTTTCAAATCCCCTTTACTGGGCCCCACATTTCAATGGAGTCTGGCAACTTAAAATCTGCTCATGACATACCCAGTGTTGTGGCTGCCAAGTTGGCCAAAGTCTGCACTGTAGGCCAGATGTGTGCATTTATTTATACCCCACACTCTCCCACCACAGTGGATTCAGGGCAGTTTACAACATTTAAAAATACAATAAATATAAATAAATGATGGCAATAAACAAAACATCAACACTAATTAAAATACTGACCCTTCAGATCCCCTCCATCCTAATCTTAGGATTTCACCACTGATGTGGTCCCCAAGAAGGCTACAGGAAAGTTCAGACCAGTGTTCCCTCTAAGCTGAATTAGTGTGAGCTAGATCACAGATTTTTAGCCGCCAGCTCACACATTTTTGTCTTAGCTCAGGAAGGATGACCCCCAGAGCACAATAATTTATGCAGTAGCTCACAACTTTAATGCTAGTAGCTCACAAAGTAGAATTTTTGCTCACAAGGCTCTGCAGCTTAGAGGGAACATTGGTTCAGACTAATCCATCATGTATCATACTCCAGGGATTCTTCCATCAATGAAGCTATCTCACAAAAGTTCTTTTCTAAATATTATGCCTTTGACCATGCTGTAAGCCTAGTCTGGCCCCATGGCCTTGGACCCCTCAAAGCCCAATGCAACATTCAATCAGCCATCTGCTTGTCTGTCTGTCTGTCCACCCCAGAGTTTTCTGACTTTGGGGTTCTAAACTAAATGACCAGTGTTATGTGGACAAGGCCATGTCCATGGGCTTGGTAGTTTGTGCTGTCTTTGGATCCTTGAGCACCTTCCTGGATTGAATAGTCAAAGACTGTATCTGGTTGCCCCACATCACACACTACCTTGACAATGCCCTGTTCACTTGTGTGATGGGCAACACTGCCTATGCCACCCACCTAGTCACCTTCAGGCCCTGGTGAAGATGCTAGGTGCTGCTGTCTCACAGCAAAACAGAGGGCCCCTGCATACAGCTGGTGTAGCAGGGAAATCTCTGACTCTGTTGGAGCCAAGCTGCCTGCCCTTTAGGCCCTCATAACCTCTAACACAGAAAGTGCACATTGAGGGAGCTTCAGGCATTCCTAGGGCATCTTATCTTCACCTGCAGGGTTGTGTCCCCTGGATGGATCTTCTGTGCTGGCCACCTAAGTTGGCTTGGAGGGATGAGGCCAGAAGAGGACCTGAAAAACAGAGTCTTCCTTCTACTATGCCCCTCTCCCTTCCCTTTTTTTTTGTATTTGTGTACCTGCCTACAAGCTATGGTGACTTCCAGTGACCCCTACTGGAACATGGAGGACATTTAGAGAAGTGGCTTGATACAGCCTGCCTCTGCCTCCCAGTCCTGGTATTCCAAGAAAGTCTACCACTCAAGGACTTTCTAGGGTCAGCTCTGCTTAGCTTCTGAGATATGATGAAATCAGGCTTGCCTGGGCTATCCAGATCAGGGCTGCATGCTCCTCTCCTTTATTAGGTCAAGCAGCCAGCAGGCCCTTACTCTCCATTCCTGCCTCCATACCTTGGTTGTATGTTTGGTAGCATGGTTATTGAACTTGTTGTGTTTTATGTTTTATCATAGCTTGACAGTGTTTTAAGGAAATATGTCAGATGCATTTGGGGGAGGCTGCACCTGTATACCTGTCTCCTCCAAGGGGTCTTGGGGGTGGGTGGAGCCATACAACATCAGGCCCAGCTTGGGGGCTTTTGACTGGATCCCAGGTAGCAGAGGCTTGCATCTGTGTGGAATCACAGGACTTGTCATTCCTGGTTTGTCCCCAGCAAGCAATTGGGGAAAGATTCCAATGGCTGACAGGTGGCTTGACCAATGCCTGCATCTATACCCTATGCCACACCAATGCTCCCATGACTGTAATCAATAAAGCTGTGGCCTGGTTCTATCCCAATTTGGTTGCTGGTCTCTCCCCCCCTTCCCTCTCCCCCATGCTCTTAAGACTATAAAAGCATATACTGTAAGCAGTCTGAAGGATATGACAAATATTAATTCCTACTATATTGTGGGGTTACTCAAATAAAATAGTTGTTCATTATCATTATTTAATAGCATAAGATATAATAATGATTATTTATATACTACAATGTATAAATTGGGAATTAATTTTTCTTTTTACCCTTATATATGGTTGCATTGCCTTAGAAGTGAGGATAACATGATATATAGAATACTGATTATGCTTGTTCTCCTTTTCCTTTAACTAAAATAGCCATTCTGACTTATTTCATCTCCCCCGCCCTGCACCCTGCATATGCAAATACAGTTGTAAGCAAACAACAATAAAATTCTGTGCAAAATTATGTTGTAAATGTAACTAGAAGTACCATTTCACTGAAATGGCATCCAACAGCCTCTAGCATTTCAGATTCAATTTTCAGAGATGGCTAACATCATAGTTGGCTAAAGGTAATTATCCTAGCAGATATAATTTTGTTGCTTCTGTCTGATCAGTGATTAACTATTCTTATTACCTGAATGTTCTTTGTTAGTTTTGGTTTTGTAAACATTTCTGATGCTGTGGACTTGCAAGGGTGACTATACAGATGCTGCATTAAACACTTTAAAAATGTTATGCTGAAAGGAAAACATCATTTCTATTATAATATTGCTGTCCTCTATTTTCTCTTTGGTGTGGAAAGCCTTCTTTTTCAAATATTATTACCATATTTCTTTTTATCATTGCTGCAGAGTGGGATCACATCCTCCAATACAACAGTTCAGAAATAGTCTTCTTCAATAAATACTTTATGGTCAACTTGAGATTTAGGGCTTTTCTACCCAGTCATTCAGAGAGTCACAACCACATTTTACCCTTTGCGAAATAGTCCCTTTGAGATATTTGACGCACTATCCATCTCCGTATATTGAATGGGGGTAAGGAACCGATAAAGGATTTCTCTTTAAAAAAGGAGTTTTATCATTTGTCAGTTATAGCCATATGGCCTGTTTTTCTGTCTTTATTCTTTTTTAAAATGTGTGATGGATGGGTATTCTTGCAGTGGAGGTATTAATAGGTTTTATTTTCTCCAACATTTGTACGGATTACATTTATTTTGTACTATAGAACTTAACAAAGCCACTGAGAGCCTTACTCCTAGTTGTATACCCTGCCCTGGATTCTGCTCCTTGTAGTTTCAGATGAGCTATTTCACATTTTAAACCATCACTGGTTGTGGGCCCAGCGTTCATGGTGGGAAGAGGGAAGGGAAAGGCTAAGGGAACATTCAGGTCATTAAAAACCAGAGTTATAATCACCTTTTAGATTAAAATTTACCACAGCTTTATTGGTCACAGCTGTAAAGGGCCTTGGCACAGCAAGGGTTAAATGGATCCTGGCATAGACTGACCCACCTGCCAATCGATGAACTCCAGTCCTCTCCATCTTGCCTCCTGATGGGAGGGGGGGCGGTGGGATGTCAGGATCCTGGATTCCACAAGGACAACCACCACTGTGTGGTGTCCCCTACCACTTTGGAGTGTAGGTAACCCTAACAGCCCCACACTGGACATGTCCCTTAAAAGCCCTCACCCCAAAACATCCTTTAAGGAGATCCCCAGAAGCAGGGGAAATGGCATACAAGTTGTTTTTTCCTAAAATGGATCCAGCCCCATGCGGATACCACTATCAGAACTGGGCAGGGTCCAGTCTGGCTTCTGCCAATGCTCCTACAGCTGCAACCAAGCTGCCAGGAGATGACTACCCCTGTGTAGCCAAATGTCCTGACACCAACTGACAGGTGAACCCCATCATAAGAACATAAGAGAAGCCATGTTGGATCAAGCCAATGGCCCATCCAGTCCAACACTCTGTGTCACAAAGTGGCCAAATACATACATACATACACACACACACACACACACACACACACACTGTGGCTAATAGCCACTGATGAACCTCTGCTCCATATTTTTATCTTGAAGCTGGCTATGCTTGTAGCTGCCACCACCTCCTGTGGCAGTAAATTTCACATGTTAATCACCCTTTGGGTGAAGAAGTACTTCCTTCTATCCGTTTTAACCTGACAGCTCAGCAATTTCATTGAATGCCGAGTTCTTGTATTGTGAGAAAGGGAGAAAAATACTTCTTTCTCTACTTTCTCCATCCCATGCATTATCTTGTACACCTCTATCATGTCACCCCGCAGTCGATGTTCCTCCAAGCTAAAGAGTCCCAAGCGTTTCAACCTTTCTTCATAGGGAAAGTGTTCCAAACCCTTAATCATTCTAGTTGCCCTTTTCTGCACTTTTTCCAATGCTATAACATCCTTTTTGAGGTGTGGTGCCCAGAATTGTACACAGTATTCCAAATGAGACCGCACCATCGATTTATACAGGGGCATTATGATACTGGCTGATTTGTTCTCAATTCCCTTCCTAATAATTCCCAGCATGGCGTTGGCCTTTTTTATTGCAATCGCACACTGTCTTGACATTTTCAGTGAGTTATCAACCACGACCCCAAGATCTCTTTCTTGGTCAGTCTCTGCCAGTTCACAACCCATCAACTTGTATTTGTAGCTGGGATTCTTGGCCCCAATGTGCATTACTTTGCACTTGGCCACATTGAACCTCATCTACCACTTTGACGCTCACTCACCCAGCTTCAACAGATCCTTTTGGAGTGCCTCACAATCCTCTCTGGTTCTCACCACCCTGGACATTTAATGTCATTTGCAAACTTGGCCACTTCACTGCTTACTCCAAACTCCAGATCATTTATGAACAAGTTAAAGAGCATGGGACCATCTGTGTGGAATAACTCTTCCAAGCACTATGAAATGTCTGGATGTTGAATCCTGCGTCCCCACCATGACCTCCACATCCTTGCCCAGCCTGTCATCTTCCAAGTGGAAACACAAGAAAAAGATTGTGATAGCTACTTGCACTAAGTCATACTTATCAAAATCCCACTTGTGTTTCTACTTGTGCAAGATCTTCTACAACTAATATCTAGATACTAGAACATATAGGAATCAAAAACACTAGATGTTACCTTGCACAAGCAAAGCTTGTCTGTTTATGCTTCCACTTGCACATTGCAAGATTCAAGACAGTTTTTAATTGAGTGTTCTAAACTGGCTCACTTTTTTATATGTTTGTATTTAAATTTACCTCTTGGCAATTGTAATGTAGGTGCAGGGAGAAACAGACCACTAGCAAAAAAGCTTTGGTGGAATTATTAAAATTACTAGTGTATCTTTAAAAAAAAAAAGCAACAAGGTTGGTTGTTGCTTCTTTTAATCAGCTGATCAGTTTGTTGTTAAAGGGCATTTTTCCTCAAATAATCAGACCAGAAGAGATTTCTGCTCTTCCCACTCCATGTTTACATGATTCATGTAGTGCCCTTGGGATGTATGTGACTTTGCAGCCTTGATTTGATTGCTGGTCTTGACATATTGCTTTCAGCAATTAGGATAGCAAAGTGAGTCCTATTAAGGGATTAAAATAATATATTTCTGAGCATGACCAATGGCAGCTACTGTACTGGTCCAGCTACTCTGATGAATGACAACAATGAAGGCAAAAAAATCACATACATTTGATGTGTCTTATTTTAACTGTCAATTGTGTAATAATTTAATCACCAAAGAGTTCACATTTTAATAAAATTGAGCATTATGAACATGGGACATTTGGATTACAAGCCAACTATAATGTCTTTCAGTGAATAACAGAATCCCAGGAAATGGTGTACGTATATGTATGTACTATAAAAATTTAGATATATTTCCCAGTGTGCTGCTTTGTAGCCAATACACAGTTAAGTGCAGAAAAATATTAGTCTCATTGAATACCTCTTAAACTTTTATTGATACAGTGCAAAACATCTTAATTCTATACCTCAATTTATTTTTAGAACATATCACAGCAATCTGTCATTTAGCTAGAAAGCAATTTGTGGTACCACTATTTGATCTTTTATGATTATAAGGAAGATTTATCTTATGATACTTTTTTTCTTCTATGGTGATTAAAAATTAATGCAGTGTCCTCCCCCCAAGGAATTAGCAATTAATACAGCACTTCCCTTTTCTTGTTAGGATTCATATCATTTGTACAATAATTTATAATTAATCTTGATAAAATATTTATTTAATAAAATGTTTCTAAGGCTGCCTTTATTCCAGCTGTCATGGGACCCAAAGTGGTAACAACATTAAAAGATATATCAAAACAATAAAATGACAATAACAATTCAAAAGGATATCTAGTATGTTCCCACCTTACAACAACTAGTACATCAGATGCATGAACTGTCCAAGATAAATTACTTAGTTTGCTCCCAATGCTTAGCTGAATAATTTGGTCTTCCAGCTCTTCTAGAAATTTGGCTATGTTTTATCTTTCTTTACATCTTTTGGGAGGCTATTGCAAAGCAGAATGTTCAGGAGACAAATGATTATACCCTAGCCAAGTTGATCATCTTGGTGTGGGGGGGGGGGAGAGATAATCCATAGCAAACATAGCAAATTGCATTTATCCATACATGGACTAATAGATCCACTCTGAATTACAGGCTTCATAATTACCTAGATCTAAGCAGATGCTTGTAGATTATATTTATATTGTCAATAGGGGTGTGCACAAAAAATGACTTTTTTCTTATTTGGGTCCATTGGACCTAAAAAAATATTGCTATTTCCTGATATTCCCAAATCTTAATATCAGTATGAGAAATCTGAATGTATTCAGCATGTAAGAATGTCTTCCCTTCACTCTCTAGTGTCACACTGTCTCAGTGGCACACTTCTACAAGTGAAGTGTGAAATGTCTTCCCTTCACTTGTGGAGGCATTATGCTGAGGTGGCATGACTCCAGAGAGTGAAGGGAAGGCCATGCCGCTGAGGTAGCTTGACTCCAGAGACTCACTCACTCTCTGGAGTCACGCTCCAAGGTGGCACAACTCCACAAGTGAAGCGAAGGCATTTAATTTTAAATGCCTTCCCTTCACTTGTGGAGGCATGCCACCAAAAGGTTGTGATACTGGAGAGCAGTGTCAGCAGCATGCCTCCATGACTAAAGGGAATGCCTTCTGCAAACTGCACCACTGTGGTTGTAGCAGTGTGACCTGTTGATGTAGTTGGTCTGAATATAAGCCAAATAATATCATCTTTTATTCAGGCCAGCTATATCAGTAGCTGAATCAGATTGTCTAATCAGCATTCAGCTGAATAAATACATGAAAAAAAGACAAATAAGGTATTTTAGGGGTATTTATTTGGTTTGGTTTATACCAGATGCACATCCCTAGTTATCAATTAGAGGTCATGGAAATCTTGTTTAAATTCATTCATTTTTCCATTCCAAAGAAATCGTAAAGCGCAACCCACTGAGCAAAACAAACTATAATAAACATTTTAAAAATAATGAAATCATGACATCTTTCCAGCTATCTGACGGATTAACCTCAACTTTCAAAAAACATTCTATGTGAAGCCCTTAGGAGAAATCATTTGTAGCTTTGGAGTTGGATGTTGTCAATATATGGTTAAAACCAGTCTTATATATCCTTATCCAAATCCCCTAGTGATGTGGTAGAGGCCATGAATCACTGCCAGGCTGCTGTGCTAAATTGGCTAAGAGTGAACAAACTGAAACTAAACCCTGAAAAGATAGAGGTAATGCTCGTTGGGAAAGCAGAGATCTTAAAGGACATGGAATTCAGCTGATGCTTGCTGACTCAGTTAAAAGCTTGCTAAAAGTTCAGTTAAAAGCTCAGTTAAAAATTGTGGTTATACTGGATTACAGGAGAAGCAAGTTAATGCAGCTGCAAAAAAAGAAAGAAAAAAAAAGAGGCTTTCTTCCAACTCAGCCTAGCTTGAAAGATGGATGCTTACCTTACAGCTAATCTGGCCACCACCTGGATCCTGGTCACAATAACATCACAACTAGCCTACTGTAACGCACTGTACATTGGTCTCTTTAATCCAGTTTTTTCAATGCCCTGCTAATGTAATTTAACCACAGTCCTATCTCTTCTCTGCAATAAAGTAAAACAATACTAATAGAAACAGAAATAATGTAGCAACGTGACCAGCCCCTAGCCTAAAGACCGACTCTACCCACAAATAACATTGTTCATCAATTATGGTTCCACATCATGCAGGAAATTCACAATAGTGAAAGTAAAATATCCTTTCTGGCTCAGCCATACAATCCAGACTAAGGAAGGTAATTATACATTTTATGGAGTCTCAGGTTCAATCCATGAATGTGATGTTTCAGTAGAAAAGAGCTATAGTGTGTACCTGAGAGAGTAGAACAATAGCCTCTTTTGAGTAATTGCATGAGACTGCCAGGAACCTTTGTAATTTTGTCCAATATAATTCAACTTGTACATATTTGTTTGATAAATTTTTCCAGGAGGCCTTACTCCATTAATGTCCTATCCATTTTTTGCTTATTTCAATGAACTTTCTGGATCCACCTTGGGTGCTGTTTCTGCAGTAGTGGGAAAAGATACAGATCCTAAACTCTGGTGAGGTATTGTGGAAAAAACTAGCACTCTCCCACTGTCTTTACCATCATGAAGAAAACTGGGCAAGCTGAAAGGAGAATATGGTTGTTGTCATAAACATTACTTAGAGGGAAATCAGCCTGTTCATGTTTGCTCCTTGAACTGGTGGTGCCATGATGCTGCATGTCACAACATAGCATAACAGTAGTGTGGATACTCAATCACAAATGTAGGGCTGATATGACCTCTAAACTGACATAATGTACAGATGCAATTGCAATGTAAAATGTATATTTGACTTTAATCATGCCATTTTTGCATATCATCCATGTAGTCTAATACGATATCCAGAATGATCAGATGTTCCAACACTGATTGTTCTTATTTGCATCCTGTAGATACAGCTTACATACTTGGAATATATTCTCACATCTACTAATTGTAGAGTGCAAATAACAGGGGAGGTCGAGTCTAAGTTGCAAGTAATTACCAGAACTTCAATACAAAACTCACTAGAGAGCTGTGAGCAGCAAACAAGTTTCTGAATATTGTTGCCTTAAGTGAAGAAAAACTAACAAATCTGAAAGATTTCATCAAGTCATTGCTAACATATTGAGCTGGCATACAATGGAATAGTAATCAGCTGGCCATATCAACTCTTAGTTCTACCAGTCTACCTTCCATTTGTTATGAAACTGAATAGTTGTTTGTGTGTGTATCATGGTACCTGAAATGGAGGTTGGAGGGAACAAAGGAGGAGAAAACGTTAACGATGTCTAGAATCCCACCTCTAATATTTAATGATGTCTAGAATCCCACCTCTAATATTAAGACATTATAATCTTAAACTATGGTGCTGTCTATGCTGCATAATGTACTCATCGTTGCAGCATCCACATAATGGACAGCAGCAACACATTTTAGAGTTAAAAATCTGTTTGCCCTGTGTGGAGATTATGGATGGATGATTTCAAATTGACATCAGGAGGAAACAAAATCCCTTGAATGAATAGTAAATGGGCAGATTTATGCTATATTAATGCAAGATAGTGTCCTGCATAGAAAAGCTCTTTGTTTAAATAGTATATTTCATTAAGTGAGATGGAGTATATATTGAAAGTACAGCTTAAATAGTTCCTTCTTTATTATACTGTGAATTCAGCCATTATCCTAGTTCATGAACAGCACATATTCAGCTAATACCAGGGCCAGATTTAGGGAGGGGCAGAAGGGTTAGCTTGCCCTGGGCGCCGCAAGAAGGAGGGCAGCAGCAGCTGCAAGGCATGTGACACACATTTGCCCACCAGGTAAACCTCCGAGCTTCAGAAAAGTTGAGCAGGCTGCAGCCCAGCTGAGCCATCTGCCCAATTGTGTCTCCTCCTGACTCTTTCCCCCTCTCCATCTCTCACATGGCCGCAGGCCTGGGGGGCGACTCCACATGACTGCTCACTGAAGTTCCTGGCTGACCCACTGCTCTGTGCTCACATGCGCTGCTCCCACCCCCATCATTCTCTTTGCCCACGCAAACAGCAGCACTGCAGTTATGGTGAGAGCACATGCGCTGCTGCTGTTGCCTTCGCCTCTGACCATGTCTGTCGCCAGGTCAGGTATCGACCAGTCCTCTGTCCCCTTGTCTGCCAGCCTCAGTCTGTAGGGCGCCTCCACCCCTTCATGCCCCTGCCTGGTGATCGAGTGGGCAGAGATCTGCTGGCAGAAGCAGTGGCTCCAGGAGTCAAGGGGCAGGGAGCCGGCGGAGCTCGGCAGGAGAAGGAGAATCTGGCAGAAGGAGGAGGCAGGGAGCAAGGCAGGAGGAGAATGATTTTCGTTCTTTTAGAGCTGCTTATTTCTGTCTAGGGAAAAGAACGGGGGATAAAGATTAGCTGTGGCTTCTTTCCCCCAATGCAGGAAGTAGTGGTGAAAGGAGCAGCCAGGTTCAAAACTAGATGTGTGTGAGAAAAAAAGGCAAGAGAGTTGGAAGTTTTGGTTTATTAAAAAAAAATCTGACAGAGGACTTGGGATTTTCACCTCTCTGCCACCCGCTTCCTTAAATACCCGCCCCCACATCAAGACAGGAACCCCTTAGGCATCTCTCTGTGTTTTAGGCTTCAGTAGTAAGAGGAAGAAGAATGAGACACCACTGGCTTCTCATCCTCTCCTCCCTCTCACAGGTTCTTGCCTTTTTGTTTGCAGGGATATTTGGATGTTAAGAAACCAACCGGGGCTGTCACTTCTTTCTTTGGTCGCTTATTAGGGTAAACAATCCCCTCCTCCTCCTTCCCCACAATCTCTACTTGAAATGTTGAATTTTAATGATCTCCCCTCCCTTCCCTTCTCTGTGAGGGAAGCAAAATAATCCTGACATTCCCAGTCTGGAGCTTCTTCAAGTCTCCATTTCCATAGGGAAAGCCAGGTAGCAAACAGAACAGAGTATTGTTGTGGAGCTTTATCTTTCTCTCTCCCTTCTCATAGAAGTCATTTTCAGCCAAGCCTCTCAAAACACCAGGGTATTCCAAATGTATCTATTATTTTAAACTTTTGTCAGTTTCCTTCCTTCTCCTTTTTTTTTTGTCTTTTTACTCTTGGGTGGTTTGTGGAGGACAGGGAAGAACTTCAGCATCTACTTTGGATGTTGATGTGTTTATATAATTGGCTGGCATTTGAAATGGCAATTGTCTTCTTGGGCAGCTTTTGCACAAAGGGTACTGTGTTGGGTATGTCTCCTTGATGCAAAAACTGCTGTTTACATTTTTATCCCCTTCCTTTTCAGGAAGCTGGCTCTCATAATCAGGACAGTCTCACACTTTGTAGGGCTGGTGCTGTTTAGCAGTTATTAGTTGACAATCTGTGGCTCAGTTATTTCCTTGGCTTTCATGATATCTGATTGTGCAGCCCTAAGGCAAGCCACTTTCAATCCCCCTCCCATATCATATGGGATCAGTGGTGGTGGAATGCACAGTCAAGTCACAGTTGATTTATAGTGACCCTCTGGGTTTACAAGGCAGGAGACATTCAGAGGTGGTTTGCCATTGCCTGCACCTGCAGAGCAACTCTGGACGTCCTTGGTGGTCTCCTATCTGAATACTAACCAGAGCTGGCCCTGCTTAGTTTCCAATATATTCCAATTTTGGGCATCAGAAACTTGCCTTGGTTAACCAATGCTGTTTTTCTAGAATAAATAATTTGAATGTGGACATAACTAAGAACAATAGTATTAACCTAAGAGATTGGGGCTTGAAGGACGCTCATGAGTTCACCAATACGAGACCCAGCCCGACACATATTTCTTGTAGACATAAAACAGCATCCCGCTTAGATTATATAATTTTGGAAAAAAATAATAATATGGTGGTTAAAGAGATCAAGACCCATCCAATTTTGATTTCTGACCATGCCCCTCTAAGTATTGAATTAGAGTTAAATCTTCCCTCGAAAAATAGACCTTGGAGGTATAACAACTTGGTAATGACAAAAGAAGAGGATAGGGAATACTTAATGACACAGTTAAAATTATATTTTAAGGAAAATAGAGGAACTGTGTCAACTAATATATTGTGGGACGCTGCTAAAGCGGTAATAAGGGGCCATTTGGTTAGGAAGGAAAAAGACATAAAAAGTGAATGGTATTAAAAAAGGCAAACAAAACTTAAGGAATTGGAGGAGTTACAAAAAGAAATAGTGGGAAAGTGTAATCCTAGTTTACAGATTAGAATTAAAGAGATTCAAAAACAGTTGGAGGCCCTAGATATGGCAACAATGTGGAAAAAGGAAATAATGGTTAAGAACGACTTCCAGAGGAATAGCATTAATACAGCAAAAAGATTAGCTAATTATTTGAAAGTTAAAAAGGCAAAACAATCAATTAGAACTATTAAAATTAATAATAGTACAACTCAAAACTCTAAGGAAATCACTAAGGCATTTGAAGACTTCTATAAAAATTTATATATGAAAAAGAATATAACGGAGGTGTGGGACGCACCTAAGCTAATTATAGAGGAGGAAGCAAAAGCCTCACTGGGTGCTGAGATTACACTCCAAGAGATAAAGGAAGTAATAAAAGCGCTCAAAAAGGGTAAATCACCAGGGCTGGATGGCTTTACTTCTGACTTTTATAAAGAAATGGTAGAAATTATAGCACCTGAATTGCAGGTAGTTTTTAACGAAGTCTTGGAAGGAAAGCCCCGGACTCATGGAAGGAAACAGAAATAATTTTGATATTAAAGCCCCAGAAAGATCCGGAAGAAGTAGGTTCATATAGGCCCATTAGTTTACTAAATCAAGATTATAAGATTTTTGCTAAGGTTTTAGCAAATAGACTTAAGAGAGTTATCCCGTCAATCATAAAAGGGGACCAATACGGTTTTATTGAGGGTAGATCTATTGCCCATCCTATTAGAAATATCTTAAATGTATTGCACCATGGCCAAAAGAAAAAAAATAGCTCTGTTAAAGTTGGATGTTTATAAAGCCTTTGATACTCTCTCACATGAATTCTTGTGGCAAATATTAAAGAAGATAGGTTTAGAGGAACGGTTCTTACACGCTATACAGGAAATATACAACGGAGGTAAGGCCAAAGTTAGTCAACACTGACCACTCACAAGCGTTCCCAATTCAAGGGGGGGTAAGACAAGGCTGTCCACTATCCCCGCTTATATTTATAATAGCTATAGAGCAACTAGCAGAGCGAATTCGGAATGCCGGGAGAATAGAGGGGTATAAGTCAGGTATTGAAGAAATGAAAATTAATTTATTTGCGGATGATATCATAGTAATTATGTCTAACCCAAAAGACGGAGTTAAAGAGATTAAGATAATTTTAGATGATTTTGAAAAGTGTTCAGGGCTCGGAGTGAATATGGCAAAATCAGAAATTCTATACCTTAATGTTAATAGAGAGGAAAAACAGGAAATAAATAGGATTACGAATATAGGAATGGGAGCCAAGAGATTAAAATATTTAGGGATAGTCCTCCAAAAAAATATGGACAAAATGATAAAGGAGAACTATGGTAAAATATGGAAGAAAATAGAGAGGGATATGAATAATTGGAATCATAAAATACTAGGGATATCATCTAGAATAAGATCTCTTAAAATGTTCATGATACCAAAGTTAATGTATTTATTCCAAACGTTACCCTTAGGTTTGAGGAAAAATCAAATTGAACAATGGAATAAAGCAATCAAAGTGTGGATTTTTAATAATAAAAACAGTAGGTTTCATAAGAGAATTCTATACAACCTTAAATCAGAATTAGGTTGGGGAATCCCAAATTTAAGTAAATATTATGAGGCCTTCCAACTAAGAGCGTTACTTGATTTGAGTGAGGATAAGGTACAGAAGTGGATTAATTTCGAGAATGCGGTCAACAGTGGCATTGGAAGATTTGGATTTTTTTCCACAGTGTCGACAAAAGATCTAAAATTAGCTATAGGGCCCAGAAGAGCAGCATTAGAAACCTGGATGAAATGGTACCCACAGTGGCTAGGGAAGGTTTCAAGGTGGAGCCCCCTAGAAGCTATTGTTAAGGAGGTGCATGCTATAAAATGGTGGGAAAGGCTTAAAAACAAAGGCTATTTTAGAGTGGACGATATGTTTAGGGGTGGTAAGCTAAAACCCTTACAGGAAATTATAGAAGATTTAGGTAATCAATACTGGTTAAACATAGCAGGCTTGCATAAGAGAGTTAAGATGATCAGTGAAAAGGGAGAGCTTTGGTTAGACACTCCAATGGAAGAGATATATAAGGTAATGGCCAAACAAAGGAAGGGTCTAGTGGGGTTATTATACAGAAAAATGATTTCAAATAAAGATAAAATATTTTATCTTTATTTGAAATCATTAAGGGTTGGTTTGCACATATGTGGTGAGAGTGTGAAGAGGTAAAACCCTTTTGGGGGGAAATTATTCAATTTATTAGAAAAGTCTGCAATGTACCATTAACCATTGGCTTTAATATGATGTTGTTAAGCATAATAGGAAGTCCGGCACTAAGTAGACCCATGCAAAACCTTGTCAAGGCAATGATACTAGCGGGGAAGGCGGTCATCACCTTGGGGTGGAAAGATAAAAGTAAATGGTCAATAGAAAGCTGGCACAGCTATTTGTTTGATTACATACAGTCTGACATCGTGGCAACAATCAACAAGGATTCCACGTGGGAAGATAAAGTCAAGGAAATCGAGACCAGATGGAACCCTTATTTAGAGTGGATCTCAGGAGAAGCAAGGAAGGACATTCAGTGGAAGATCAGGACTCTGTGCCCTTGGCTGAGGGGAAAAGACTAAAAGAAGATGGGGAGGGTTGGGGGGGGGCGAGGGTTATTTGTAATTTCAACATCCATATGCTGTAATGGCCAATTGTACTAAAGTCAATAAAACATAAAAATATTTATTTAAAAAAAATAATTTGAATGTTTTCTTTATTTGGGTAGTGCGCTTTACCCTTCACTTGTTCCTCTTCCTTCCAGTATTTTTTGCCATGGAATGTCTCTGAGTTCCTTACATACTGTCTTCCTAATATCTAATGTGCATGTCTGACTATAAACTCCCTTAGCTCCCTATATCAAAAAGGAATACTATGAGGAATACTTAGCTAATGATGGATAAGATAATGTAGAAATGTTATTATTAACTATTCACAGAAGTCAACACCATTCTGTTGTTTAAAAGAGTTATTAGAAATCGATATTTAAAACATAAATCATATATGTATATATAAAGAAAAATATAAAGGGGCTCTATTTTTTACTTTTGCCTCCCCCTCAAAAAATATGTAGATCCAGCCCTGGCTAATACTATTGCAATACTGATAATCTATATACGACTAAGTGAAAATTGTGTTCTGATAAATATCAGTGACACAAGGCAAAGATGTGATATACAAGTCTCATGTGTCCAAGTCAGGTATGTATAACCAAAATGATATTTCAATAGTGTACCTCCTATTTTGGTTCAGAAAATTCATTTCTAAGCAAGTATAAAGCTAGCATATTATTTTAGTTTTGCAGTAGTTGAACCTATGTGTAACATTTATGCTTGAAAGAAAAAAAAAGAAGGAGAAGACTGGATTTATATCCTGCCCTTCACTCAGAGTGGCTTACAATCTCCTTCTCTCCCTCTCCTCACAACACATGCACAACCATGTGGTAGGCCAGTAGTGTCAGACATTGAACATTGAAATAAACTTAGATCACTTTGTTTCAAAATTAATCCATTTATTCAAGAACTAGTGGTCTGGGTACAAGCAAGTTGAGTTTGATGCGTTCCAAGGTTACTCTTGGATTTTTGTAGAGGCAGATAATAAAACAAAGAATTCATTCTCAGACCCTGAGAGACAGTTGTCTGTTTCCACATTCTGTTATCTCTTTCCCAGGAAGGCTCCCCACCGTTTACCTTGAGGCTGGCTAGCTTCAAAGGCTTGGGGAGTCTCTAGATGCCAAGTGAGAAATTCCTTCTCTGGGATTTATAACTTTCCCTCCCCATTTGAAATGCACAATACAGTCTCGTGGTTAGTAATAGCAAACAAGATGGCGTTAGTCAGGTCAATAGGCTACAAGTGAGTTAAAGCAGGTTCAATGTCTGACAAGTAGGCCAAAATACATCTGTTTTAGGGTCACATAAGGTCCCTATAGGAGCCCCATGGCACAGAGTGGTAAAGCTACAGTACTGCAGTCCAAGCTGTGCTCCACGATCTGAGTTCAATCCCAGTGGAAGCTGGGTTTAAGTAGCCGACTCAAGCTTGACTCAGCTTCCATCCTTCTAAGGAAAGATGAGTACCCAGCTTGCTGGGGGTAAAGTGTAAATGACTGGGGAAGGCAATGGTAAACCACCCATAAAACCCCCATGAAAATGTGATGTGACGTCACCCCAGAGTCGGAAACAACTGGTGCTTGCACAGGGGACTACCTTTACCATTTTAGGGGATCTCAGGATCTTTTTAGATCTCAGGTGCCCAATGTAGGTTCTTCACATCTTTATTCTTTTTAATTAATTTTGTATACAATGAAATTATTTGTTTATAATATGTTTATGATAACTCTCTCTTTCTTCATAATTTTATTCTGGAGTATCATTGCCAAGATCCACCCTAGTATAAACCAACTTACAAGGTCCTGTGTTAGTCTTTTCTGAATAATCACTTTCTCATCATAATTTAATTTTGGGGTGTCTCTGCCAAGATCCTCCATGGTATAAACTAACTTACAAGGTCTTTTGTTATTCTTTTGTGGAACCCTTATTAAAGCTAACTTCTTCTCTGAGTTCAGTTGTGCAACATTGGGAGAACTGGAGTGGAAAGTTCAACTCCAGTGGGAATGATCAGAGAATCTGTCAAAAGGATGAAATTATCTTTCTCCTTGCTGTGTGGTCTCAACCTAACCTGGAGCTCTGCACAACCGTAGTCTATTTTAGAAAGACACTGGAAAGATTATGGATCTTTTTGTTTACCCCCTGATTTAGGCTAATTATCAAAATAGAGAACGATGGGACTCAAGTAAGGGGAAATGAAATATTTGAATGACAATATGAATATAACAATCTTATGACAAAAACAAAACCATTGACAGATGTGTCATGTTCTGGAAAAGAAACAATTACCAATTTTAACTAATAGAATAAAATCAATAGAAGAAAGCATGACGTAAACAAAAACTTCACAGGGCATTAATAAAAGACATAAGGTACATTCATGATAAAATGGGGATAACATATGAGGGAAAATAGTTATTTGAAAAGGAACACCATTAAATTCATGTAAAGTCACCAAATACTAACAGTTCAGTGCTGAATGGCATATAGGTATATTCAGAAAAATGAGGAGAATAATTATATTTATAAAATACACTAAGTAGCTTTAAACATATTGAAAAGAAGGTAAGAACAGATAATTTTTTGTGCAATAAACTGAGTGCAGTTGAGAGAAATATGACTGAAGTTTGCAAATTGTTCACACATACTTGGAAGCAAGCCTGATTGAATACAATGAGACCTAAGTACAATTAGACTGACCAATATGCAAAGCACAGCTATGTATACAAATGCCTGATGCAATTAAGTGAGACTATTCAATGCATATATAAATACGTGAGCAATGAGAACAGAACAAGGGAAGTGCTGTAAAAGATTTATTATGGAGAAAAGAGGAATTACCAGGAATAAACAACTGAACGCTTGTTTATGAAGCAACATTGAGAAGACACTAAAATTTCTCAAGAGTATATTGAGAGCATGAAATGTGCTTTGATTTGTTAACTGAGAACAGTTCAGAATGCAATAGACAGGCAGACAGGCAGATATTGATATACTGATACACGCTGTCAGCATAAGAGAAGCCATGTTGGATCAGGCTAATGGCCCATCCAGTCCAACACTCTGTGTCACACAGTGGCCAAAAAACCCAAGTGCCATCAAGAGGTCCACCAGTGGGGCCAGAAGCCCTTCCACTGTGCCCCCCTCAAAGCACAAGACTACAGAGCATCACTGCCCCAGACAGAGAGTTCCAACAATAAGCTGTGGCTAATAGCTACTGATGGACCTCTGCTCCATATGCTTATCCATTCCCCTCTTGAAGCTGTCTATGCTTGTAGCCGCCACCATCTCCTGTGGCAGTGAATTCCACATGTTAATCACCCTTTGAGTGAAGAAGTACTTCCTTTTATCAGTTCTAACCCGACTGCTCAGCAATTTCATTGAATGATTCATTGTTCATCTAAAACATTTTAGATGTGATAAAGGTGGTGATTATTACTAGGGGTGTGCATATATATAAATTGAGCCAAATAAATACCCAAAAAATACCTCATTCATATTTGGGGGGTATTTCTCGAGCTGAATACAGATCAGAGAACTGATTTGGGTACTGGTATAGCTGAGGGGATATTATTCAGCTTTTATTTGTGTATATTTGGCTGCTGCTGGAGAGGTTACTTTAAATTTTGAACAGGCTATGGAGTAACTTTCAGTTCACTCCTCTAGGGCTCTTTCCTGCCTTTTGGTCTGGTTTCCAGGGCAACTATAGGGCGGGGAAGAGGCATCTCTGAAGCTCAATGGTAAAAGCACCTTAGGGGGAGCTGTAGTGCCTTAGAGCCAATAACTGCAATGTGTTTGCAAATGACATTACATTGCAGGTTTGCAGCTTTACAAAATTGTTGCTGGCTTCACATGTGAAGTCAAGCTAACTACCTTGCTTTCCCCATCCATTTCCCAGGGAACAGGAGGGAGGCAGGAAGGAGCAGTGGCAATTTGGCAAATAGGATTTCAAGTTAGAGGGAAACGCTGCTCTTTAGTCAATCACAGAAGTTTGGTCTTTTTTGAAATTCTTCTGTGCCTGGGCAAAGATCATAAAAGAAAGAGTCTGGCTGAACTAGACTCCATTGTTGGCTGAGAGGTTTGGAGAGTGTGTGGCTGGCTTCAGCTACTGCTCTGAGCCTGACTCCTCCTACTTGAGAGATTCTGCTGTGTACTTTGGATCGAATCTTGCCTGCCTGCCTAGAGAAGAGGGAAAACAGCGACTAGCTTGAAAGAACAGCATTTTTTTTTTAAAAAAAAATCTTATTGTACTGTTAGTTGTTCTTTGGGCTTGGCCTCAGGCCTTTTTTTAAATTCTCTTTGATTAGGTTTTAGTTTCTTCTGGTTTTGTGGTTTGCACTTTGCAACTTGGAGTTTTTTGTTACTTGTTATATTTGGGCCTGGTGGTTGAGGGGGGCAGGGATGAGGTCAAGAGCCTCAGGACTATTTTTGGTTCCCTTTGGTTTTATTAGATTTTACTCTCTCTTTTTTTTAGATCTGCAGTTATTTTTGTGGAGTTTTGTTGTTGTTTGGCTCTGGTGGTAGGTGCAGAGGCCTTCCTTCTGCTTTGGTTGCTTTATACTTAAATTCTTTTACTGCCTTTTTCTCGGTAGTCTCCCTCCCCAAAAAATTTCTTCCCTTTAATTTTTAGAAGGTTTGTTTTGTGGCACAGGGAGATGTTTCACTGTTCTGTGAGTGTGCTTCTGGTTTCCACCTAGGGCTACTGAGTACAGTACTCTGAGGCAGTTAATAGGTTTTTTATAATAAGGGTTTGTTTTAGGAATTGTTTAACTTTTAAAAACTTTTAAACAAATTTCAGCATAGTGCTTTAGTTTCTCCCTAACTAGTCCAGTGCTAAGAGGATATTAGAAGGGTGCGTGTCTTCAAAGCACTGGTATAATAGCTAAGATTAACTTTTTAAAAAGCAGTGTGCAGTGCTCTGAGCTTCAGTGAAAACAGACACTTTTAGACAAATTATTTCCCTTTATGTTGTCCTGTAGTTTTTCCATTTTCAAGACGGAACTCCTGCATTTTCATGAAGGAAATCAGGCTTGTTCCAATAGACTCCAGTTAGGAGAAGTTTAATAAAGAGCCTTAAAACTTTTAAATGGTTTGCTATCCATCTCAATGATAATTAAATGAAAGGCTCTAGTTCTAAAACTAATAGGAAGGCTCTAGTTCTAAAAAACACCAACATCCCGAAAACAAAAACTGAAGCAAGAGTTGGTTATGCTCATTTGGAAAAAACAAAACCCTAGTTCTGGGGTGGGAGGATTCATAAAAAGGATTCAGATTCTGTTAGGTTCAGGTTGCAGTCAGTGACAGTAGTTTAGGTGCATAATGCCTTCCCCCAAGTTCTATTTAGTTAGAAAGAATTTAGCCAGAAGTAACAATGAGTGCCAGGAAGGAAACACAGCAGGGCCCTGGGGAAAAGGCTAAGAAGAAAACCAGAGGAGTGGAGGGGAGGACTGTCCACAGCAACCTTCTACTGCTCCATCCTCTGGCCAGAGTGGTGCAATAAAGAGGCAACTCTTTTCATTGAGGCTGCCCCCTGCAGAGGTGCCCACAGATGCTGGCACTGGGCAGCAAGAGGAGGAGCTTCCTGAACTGTCTTTTGGAGTGAGGTTGGGAACAAGAATGTTCTGGCTCTGCAGCTCAGGGACTAAGAGGCTTTTGGAGGAACTAGAGGAGAGGCTGGATGCCCCTGCACTGAAGAGGCCTTCTGAGGAGGAATGGGAGGGGAGAAAGAGATGGAGGTGCACCCGAGGTGCTGCCATCTCAACTCCTTCCCCCAAAGGCATCTCTTGCTGTCCCTCCAGATATGGCGTGTCTGTCGTGAACTCCTTTCAGGAGGTAGCTCCAGGGGTTCCTGCAGCTGCTAGTCAGTGTGAATACCCCTACACCTCTGAAGTCTGGAAGTACATCCAGCTGATGGAGGATACCCACTTCACACCATGCCAGCTGTGTAGAGCCCCAATTAGCCATGGGAGATATCTCAATCATCTCACAAATATTGGTTTGTGGAACCATCTGAAGATGCATTACCAAGCAGTGCTTCTTGGGTGGGGGATGCTTCTGGGGTGCTCATGGTAGAGAAGAGACACTTGGTAGAGAAGAGCCATTGACAGAGATGCTTGGTGGAGTTGGTACTAAGTACTAGGACACCAGGTGGCGGGCAGGAACAGCAGGCAACTAAGAGGATCACTTGCCTCATTGCCCCAATAGTTGTTGTAGATGGCATTGCTACCACACTGGTACTGGGTTGTGCTGCTGGGCACCATTGCACTGGTTCTGCTGTCCTTGCAACCCCCTTCCCATCATTCAGATTATGATTCTGTGCTTGACATCAATCCTGTTGAGCTGACATTTGCCACAATGGCACTGGGTTCTGTTTCTGGGCACTAGTACGTGGCATTGGTTCTGCTATCCTTGTAGAACCCCCCCTCCTCAATTTCTACTTCAGAGATTCTCAGGTTTGGCCTTAATCCTGTTGAGTTCTGGCATTACCACAGTAGCACTATTTTTGCTGGGCACATTGCACTAGTTCTGCTGTTGGCTTTGCAAAAATGCTCCCCCTCTACACACACACACTTCACTTTCTACTGCAGAGATTCTTTGGAACATTCTGCTAGGCTTGTATTGTCTTGCTATTTCCACCCCCCCTCCCCCCCAAAAAAACCCAACGGAAAATAGGACACCTTCTTTGGGTGCCCACAGAATTGGACCACCTGGGCCAATCATTCTTGAAATTTGGGGAGTCTTTTGAGGAGAGACTCCAGCAGCTACATTGCAGATTTGGTGTCTCTATCTTAACCCCCCACACCAACTACTGAGTACACCAAGACTAGATTTGCCATTGACTTTAATAAGTTTCCCAATTATTTACTGAATCTGAATATTTTATTTATTTATTTATTTAATGAACTTATATCCCGCCCTTCTCACCGAAGTGTCTCAGGGCGGCTCACAACATAATGATTCATACAATTCCATTTAAAACATTTACAGATACAATAAAAGCATAGTTAATAAAACAAGATTAAATAAAGCCAGCGGTCTATAAGAGCATTTTGTTCCATCCAAAGATGTTCCATCTAAAGTATCAGTTAGGTGTTATAGGCCTGCCGGAAGAGGGCTGTCTTGCAGGCCCTGCGGAACTGCCCTAGGTCCCGCAGGGCCCGCACCTCCTCCGGCAGCTGGTTCCACCAGTAAGGTGCCGCTGTTGAGAAGGCCCGATCCCTGGTGGATTTTAGGCGGGCCTCCTTTGGCCCAGGGACTACCAGCAGATTTTGTGAGCCGGAACGTAGTACTCTCTGGGGAACGTGTGGGGAGAGACGGTCCCTCAGGTAGGCAGGTCCTAGGCCATACAGGGCTTTAAAGGTAATGACCAACACCTTGTACTGGACTCGGAATGTTACTGGCAGCCAGTGCAGATCCCGGAGCCCCGGCCGAATGTGCTCCCATCTTGGGAGCCCTAATAACAGCCGGGCAGCAGCGCTCTGCACCAACTGCAGTTTCCGGGTCCGGCACAAGGGTAGCCCCATGTAGAGGGCATTACAGTAGTCCAACCTCGAGGTGACCGTAGCATGAATCACTGTTGCTAGGTCATCGCGCTCCAGGAAGGGGGCCAACTGTCTCGCCCGCCTAAGGTGAAAAAAAGCGGACTTGGCAGTGGCTGCTATCTGAGCCTCCATCGTCAGAGAAGGCTCCAATAGCACCCCCAGGCTCTTGACCCTGCCCGACGCTGTCAGCGGCGCGCCGTCAAAAACTGGCAGGGGGATTTCCCTTCCCGGGCCGCAGCGACCCAAGCAAAGGACCTCTGTCTTCGCTGGGTTCAGCTTCAGCCCGCTCAGCCTAAGCCACCTAGCCACTGCCTGTAACGCCCGGTCCAGATTTTCTGGGACGCAGGCGGGCCGGCCGTCCATAAGCAGATAGAGCTGGGTGTCATCCGCATATTGGTGACAACCCAGCCCATACCTTCGGGCAATCTGGGCAAGGGGGCGCATATAGATGTTGAATAACATCAGGGAAAGTACCGCCCCTTGAGGCACGCCGCAGTCAAGCGTGTGTCTCTGGGACAGTTCCTCCCCAATCGCCACCCTTTGTCCCCGACCATCAAGGAAAGAGGAAAGCCATTGCAAGGCCAGCCCCTGAATCCCAGCGTCGGCAAGGCGGCGCGCCAGAAGCCGATGGTCGACCGTATCGAACGCTGCCGATAGGTCCAACAACATCAGCACCGCCGAGCCGCCTTGATCCAGATGCCGCTGAAGGTCATCCACCAGGGCGACCAGCACCGTCTCCGTCCCATGGCCCGGGCGGAAGCCAGATTGGTAGGGGTCAAGGACAGAAGCATCCTCCAGGAAACTCTGTAGCTGCAACGCCACTGCCCTCTCAATAAGTTTGCCCAAAAAGGGCAAATTCGAGACCGGCCGATAGTGTGCCAATTCGGTCGGATCTAATGTTGTTTTCTTCAAGAGGGGACGGACCACCGCCTCCTTAAGCGCTGATGGAAAACACCCCTCCAGTAGGGATCTATTTATGATATCCCGTATAGGATATCTTAGCTCCCTCTGGCAGGTCTTAATAAGCCAAGAGGGGCATGGGTCCAATTTACAAGTTGTTGGGCGTGCAGATAGGAGGATCCTGTCAACTTCTTCCAGGCTGAGCGCACTGAAGCCGTCCAGTACACAGTCCGAAGACAGGCACGGAGCCTCAGGTTCGCTAGCTGTATCTAATATGACAGGGGAGTCGGAACGGAGCGATGCGATTTTATCCGCAAAAAAAAAATTCGCAAAAGCCTCACAGCCAATTTCCAATTCATTAGAGTTTGGTCTGCCCTGTGGCAGTGTTGTAAGGGTCCGAATTGTGTTGAACAGTTGTGCCGGGCGCGAAATTGTGGACGCAATCTCCGCCGCAAAGTATGTTTTCTTTGCGGCCTTGACTGCCATCTCATAGGACTTCATAAACTCTCTATAAGATGTTCGAGTCGCTTCGTCTCGAGTACGCCGCCATTGCCTCTCTAGTCGCCTGAGTCCCCGTTTCAACCGTCGCAACTCCTGGTTATACCAGGGTGTCGGCCTTGAACGAGGGCGCAGAGGACGCCTAGGTGCGATCTCGTCGATGGCCCCAGCGAGCCTATTATTCCAGGACTCAACCAGGTCATCGAGGGAATCGCCAGGGGGGCAGGGATCCCGCAGAGCCGTCAGGAACCGTTCCGGGTCCATCAGGCTCCGCGGGCGAGCTAAAATAAGCTCGCCGCCCAAACGGGTTTGGGGTGGGACGTCCACACGAGCCTTGAGGGCATAGTGATCCGACCATGGCACTGCTATAGAAGCAAGATCGTTCACTAAGACTCCCGACGCGAAGATCAAGTCTAACATGTGACCTGCCTGGTGGGTGGGTGTCGTAACTACTTGGGAGAGTCCTAGTGTCGCCATGGAAGACACTAGGTCCATCGCCTGATTGGAGGCCATACCATACCAAACCTTTAATGGCATAATAGATTCAGATAAAAATACACAGAATATAAAAATTTAAACATTGGAGATAAAATCAAAATAAAACCGAGCTTACAGATACATTCAAACATGGTCAGAATTAAATTTAAGGATGTCAGCCAGAAATTTTGCCACGTCATCGGCATGAACATTGAAGTCACCCAGGATCAAAAGCCTCGGGTGCTCCAATGCCCATCCTGCTGCGGCCTCCATCAGGGATAGTAAGGCGCTGGCCGGTGCGTTAGGCGGTCGGTACACCAGCCAGATCGCCAACCCCTCCCCAACATCCCACGCCAGGCCGGCACATTCAATGCCCCTGATCTCCGGAGTCGGGAGGGCCCGGAAGGAGTAAGCCTCTCGAATGAACAGGGCCACCCCTCCCCCCCGCCCGCTAGTCCGCGACTGGTGAAAGACCGAGTATCCTGGGGGCGCCATCTGGGAGAGGGCTACAGTCTCCCCATCGCGGACCCAGGTCTCGGTCACGCATGCCAGGTCCATGTCCTGCTCAAGCATATCATACTGTTATCGGTATTCAAGAATATTGGGAAATACCAAAATGTTTTTGGTCTAATATACCCAAACCCCCCCTCAAAAAAATTCCCTTGTATGCCCCTAATTACAATGCAGACCATTGTAAAGGAAAAAGTCATAGTCCTATTGATAGTACAAGGGCTTCTATGAAGTCTACAAACTAGTTCATATCTTCCTTTCCAGCATTTCCTATACAATATCAGCTACAATTAAAAATGCATATATTTATAGTATATAGTATAATATATAGTATGTGCAGTGTATGTTCTTTGTATGCTGCAGGAGTCAACTTAAGAATCTGTCCAATAAGGCTGGAAAAACACCTGGCAATCCTTGCTTTTCACTGTAGATCCCAACATGTGCTGCTTCATAAAGTTTCTGTCAAGAGCTGCTTTCATAGGAAGAGCGGATAAGATACTGTACTATGAATGGCAACATAGCAAAATGTTCCTTTTGTGGACAAAATATTGGCTCCAACCTGTAGAGAACTGAAAAGGCAGGTGCTGTGCTATTTATGAAATTCTTTTCCTGGAGTAGCTGTGGAAAAAGCTGTTATGGCCATTTGATTTTTTTTTTTTAAAGAGTGAACTAGAAAAATGCACACTGAGTTAGAAAAATCCTGCAAGAAAAAATACCATTGACAGCAGTGCCTGTGTTCTAGAAAATGAACAGCTAGCAATGTGGCCTTTCAAAGAGTAAGAACTGAACTTTGGGATTTTTAGGAGTGAATCAAATAATGTTAGGGTATCAAAGCCTTGTGGTTGTGCAATGAAATATCTTTCAGACCTAAAATAGCAGGAATTTACTTCACTTACAGAGAGGGAGCACACAGTCTTGCACAGTACTTTTTAATTGGCTGGGAAGTATTTTCCTCTATTCCTAGACCTGGCATTATTGACCTAGGAAATTATATATAATAGGCTTCTGCTTTCCTGTCTGTCCCTAGGTGACTGTTTATTTAGCTAGAGAGGGCTGCTTGACAACAAAGGTCACATTTAAATGGTGGCAATGTGGTATCTTAAAGCAGTTGTAACAGGGCTAATGTTGTAACAAAATTGCATTAGCTTTTTGCATCCCACTGCACAGGCTCAGAAACGATCTGCCACCTTCTATATATGTTTGTGTGTGTGTAACATCTATAACAGGGCACTAATAATAAAGGATTGTATCTGAAACAGACAAGATTCAGGGGTATCACATTGAAGTGATTCCTTTTTTTGGTATATACAAAAATAAATAGGAATCTAAAAGTCCTTAGTTGCATGATGATATTGTAACTGCTCCCTCTTTATACAATAGGTTTGATATTTCTTTTGCCTCCCTGAATAGAAAGACATACTTTCCATTTTTTCTCCTCATCTTTTCAAGTATTTAAAAGGCTTGCCTCCAAAGGTCTTCAAAAGCTTCACTGCTTGGTTTACTACTAGGCCTCCTTTCTGCACTTGGTGTAACTGGAGAAACCTACTAAATAAACAGAGCACAGGTGCTAGGTTATTCAGGTGGGCTATTTTCTGTGAGGTATAATAATGAGGATGACTGAGCTGCAGGGAAGCTGTTTGAAGACCTTTTATTATATTTCATGCAGCAGACTGTAGTTCTGTTGTCAAGGAAACGGTTTCCTCTTCGTTCTTAACAGTTTTCATCTTATACTATGGTTGACTGCAAAAATGGAAAGACTGAAGGACCTTCAGATAATGCCCATAAGCATATATAATATAAAATTAATAATAATGCTGTATCCAAGGAACCTCAGTAACCCTACCTGATAATGTATTGTCCTCATGCTTTTCTCTGTGATGTAATGTGCCACTGAAACAAGTACTCAGAATATACAATAATTTAATCCCTATGTGTTTATTGCTATCTGACCTGGTTTAGTCTCATTTGACAACTTTAAGTAAATTCTACTGATCTCAGATGCTGCATCACACAGCTGTTTTTCAGTCAGGCAACCAAATCCATAAGCTACTAAGTGTGGAGTAAATTGGATAAAGTACCAGGGACCTGACACCTGACCCATCTCCCACTTGTGTATGCCAAATGCACTATTTTTTTGTATATTTGAGTGAACACCAGTGCATGCAAAATGATGGAAATGGAGAGCAACTGGATCATCTCCTGGATTTCAAAACTGTGTTTTCTGTGAAAAAATCTTTTAGTCTTTTAGTGAAAAAATTGTTTAGTGAAAAAATCTTTTAGCAATTAGACTTGTGCAAAAAATTCAGGTTCAGTTATATTGAACCCGAAGAATATTGGTATTTCCTGATATTCCTGTATCATAATACTGGTATGGTATTTGGATTGAGGAAATATTCAGGAAAGCAGAATTTGTTTTTTTACTTCATTATACACTATGGGGACCATTATAGTCAGTGGTCCCCAAAAATTATAATGGAGAACTGATTTGGGCAGGGCTTTTTTGGTAGAAATAGCCTAGTAGGGACTCATTTACATATTAGGCCACACCCCCTGGTATCACCATTGTTTCACACAGGATTTTTTTGTAGAAAAAGCCCAGCAGGAATTCATTTGCATATTAGGCCACACACCCCTGACACCAAGCCAGTCGGAACTGTGTTTCTGTGCATTCCTGCTAAAAAAAGTCCTGAATTTGGGGGTATCTGGGGCTCTAGGGGGACTGTTTTTTGAGGTAGAGGCACCAAATTTGCAGCATAGCTACTAGTGCTTTTCCTCAAACTTCACCCAGTTTAACAAAGATTCCAATTCTATGGGCTCCCTAAAAAGGTGTCCCCATCCTGCTTTGATTTTAATGGAGAGGGAAAGGTATTTAAAGAGATCACAGTCCATTTAAATGCTTTCTCCAAGCCACATAGCTTCACAGTTTGGAGAACTCCATAGGCCTCTGAAGTTCACTCACAGTAGAGCTGCACAGCTTGGAGAAAGACATTTAAAAGGACCACAATCCTTTTAAATGCCCTTTCAGTTTGTCTATCTGGTGGTACCAAATATCCCAAATATTTTTGGGGAGCTTGGCCATTTTGGATAGATAAATGATATCCAAAATCTATATTCAGCTGAATAAATAGCTGTAAAATACTGATAAGGCATTTTCTGGGTATTTTTTTGGCTTGGATCTAGCCAAACACACACCCCTAATACAGTTATCATAATACTATAAAAGTGCATTTCACTACAAGTTTGTGTATGTTTTTAGATCCTTGGAAAGTACTTTTACTGAGAATATGGGCAATAAATATTTTAATTCATAAAATATGCCTGCTTGATTTGAAATTTGTTAGGGTAATTTTGTAGGCTGACTATTATCCCATAGCTTCCATGGAGAAAGAGATAATCTGAAACATGATGGACCTTGGAGGAACTATTCTTAGGTGTTTATATGAGAGGCTTCAATAAATTTAACATTTTAGCAATAAACCATAACTTATGACTGTTCCGGCATTTTCTTTCCATTTTCAAGATTTATGCCACCCACAAAACCCTCAATGGGGCCAACATCCCTCTTTGAAAATTATAAAGCTGTTTTGGTTTTAATTTAACAGGCTGAAGTTGTTGGCAGTTGCTCCCATTCTGGGCTTAGTATCAATATGCTCACAACAAACAGGATGATTGTAGTAACTAGAAGGTTATGGATTCTCATAAGACAGAGCTAAATTTATCCTTCAGTCTTTTTAACTACATAGATGTTGAGAGAGCTGCATAGACAGGCCTTAATTATTACAGATATGCACATATGGTTTGGTGGTGCTTTATTTTTGCTTTTTTTTTTTTTTACTATTTTTGACAATATGGATGTAAATGTTTCAAGAGTTTCTTTAGCTTGATATATTACATGATGTTTTCTAAAGCAGAATAAAGACAAAAGATTATGTGGGTTGCATCTGGTGCACTTTACCTTTTGAAATATATATATGAGGCCACTGCACAAGTGAATATGAATAGATTGTATGAAATACCTTCCCTTCAGTAAATGGGACAAATTGTGAGTTGGTAGGTGACATCCTACAATTCACACTGTCCTTTAGATAAACCATAACTATTGAAAAAATTCTGCAGTACCTGATGTACTGGCAGGTGCTAGAAATATACTCTCTCAAGTATTTGCCTTGAGTTGTTCAATAAATTTATTTTAGAGGTGCTAATATTTCATATCAACTACTTAGTAGTTCAGTTCTTTCCTAATATGTGCAGATGGAAGCATTCACTAATATATTCCAGGTATCTGTTGGATGCTCACTACCCAGTCATCTACCCTATCTGTTTTGATGGGTAAAGATTCAATGGGTAAAGATTTTGATGGGTAAAGACTATACATAAAGATAAACTCTGAAATACTGGGGCAATCACAGGTTGAGAGAAGACAAAAAGTAGGTTTTATACCTACTTTTCTCTACCTTGAGGAATCTCAAAGTGGTTTATAATAGCATTTTCTTCTTTTCACAACAAGCACCTTGTGAGGTAAGTGGGGGTGAGAAGGTTCTGAGAGGATTGTGACTGGCCCAAGGTCACCCAGCAGATTTCATGTGGGAGAATGGGGGGGGGGGAGAGAAATCAAACTTGGTTCTCCAGATTAGAGTCAGCCACTCTTAACCACTACACCATGCTAGCTCTTGTAGGCATATGACTTTAACACCTGAAAAGAAGAAAGTATTTCAGGGATGAATGTAAGAAAATACCCCTAATATTCAGAACATCGTAGTCACCCGCCTGGTTGCCAGGGTGCCTGGAGACTGAACTCACTCACATCTTCTAGGAGAACGTGGATCTGGCTGCCAGACTGAAAAGGACTTATGAGTACTAACAGCCACCGCGTCTCTGGAGGAGTGCTAGCCAGAAGAACGGATGGTTTCCCCTCGCTTTATGCGAACACCATCTCTATCATTGGAGCAGATAGCTAGGAGCTATCCAGGCCATGCAGTTTTCAGCCCTGACCATAGAATCCACTTTAGGAGGCTAACACTAGCTATCTTCTAGCAGTGCCAAGACTCCATTTCAGTGAAGAGGGAGGCTCACGTACGCAACAGATGTCACCCATCCATGAGGCCATCAAGCTTATCTAGACGTGGACCCTGCTGGACCACCTAAGCCTTTGTCCAATGGAACTAAGGACAAAGACTGGTGTCAAGAAGAACACTGAAGAGGAGGAAGACCATCTTCAGCGAGCCAAGTTCCTTTGTATAAACCGGATGTTACCTTAGGTAGTAATTTGGCCATCTATTGTCACATTTTTTGATAAGTTTAACAATCTTAAGCTCCCCTCCACCCAGTGATTTCCCCCATTCTTCTCCCCAATGGTCATCCTGGAGCATCTGCACCCTGGTCCATTGTTACCTGGAGAGCCAATCAGGTAACCAGGACCCAAGCTTGTTCATTGGTCAGTTATGGGCATCCAATTGGGAGCCACCAGTTAACTTTCTATTGACTACTGCAGCCCTTATGGTCACTGCAGAGCCTCCCCTTTTCTGAGGTCATGTACCAGCTGACCACCTGTCATCCACCCCTGTGCCTCCCATCCCCTAAGGCTCAAGGTAGTCTATATAACCTGTAACCCAACTCCCCACATGTGTGTTCATCTAGCAGTACCCCAGTTCCGCTGTCTAGATCCATCTCCGATTTCTGATCAGTTGAGGGTCCTATTTCCCCCGCCCTCTTTCATCGCCATTGGAGCCTTCCTTGAAGACTACGATCGGTAATTATCACCCTGTTTGTCTATCCATGTGTTGTCTATATATCTCTCTCTATTTTTCCTAGGACTGTATGTATGTTTCTTGAGCACATTGCCTTGTATGTATGCCTATATTTTTCTGGAATAAATTTTAATTGTTTTACTTAATTGGAGTCCTTGGTAAATTTAAGCATTAATTTCTGGACATGGATCCTGTATACATAGATAAAAGATCCTTATTAAGCCAGGTGCTCATCTGACAATTCCCCATCCTCGTTTTGAGGGCATTTTGGCTTACATGAAACAATAGAAGTCTAACTGTCTTCAAAACTGCAATAACAGGGATCAACTTTAAACCATGTCAAACAACAGACCTGCATTTGAGCACAAGCTATTTCTGCAGTAATTGAACCCTTCTGAGCCTGCCTCGGCGGGGAGGGTGGAGTATAAATAAAAATTTATTATTATTATTTTTCATTTAGATGTGCATATTTCATCTGTGCTGCTAATATGTCCTTTACTGACTATTTGAATAAGCCAGAAAGTAAGAAGGATTTTTTAAAAAAGAAAATGTAATTTTATTTTAGACATTTATAAAATGCACAGAGCCAAACTCTCTCTCTCTCTCGGCTTGGCTTCGCGAACGAAGATTTAAGAAGGGTGCAATAGTCCACGTTTGCTGCAGGCTCGCTGGTGGCTGACAAGACCAATATGGGACAGGCAGGTCTGGCCACAGCGGCTGCAGGGAAAAGTCTGATTTAGGGTTGGTCCTGTAGCAGTGCGATTCTTCCTCAATCTCCTTTTGTCCTCAAGACCAGCTATGCGTGCGTTCTCAAAGGAAGAGACAGCCTGGTGGATGGTGTGCCTCCATGCTTTGCGATCTGAGGCTAGGTCAGACCACTGGCGATGGTTGATGTGACAGGTGCTAAGGAATTTCTTCAAGGAGTCCTTGTACCTCTTCTTTGGTGCCCCTCTATTTCGATGGCCAGTGGAGAGTTCGCCATACAGGGCAATCTTGGGAAGGCGGTGGTTTTCCATCCTAGAAATATGCCCTGCCCAGCGCAGCTGCGTCTTCAACAGCAGTGCCTCAATGCTGGTAACCTCCGCCCGCTTGAGGACTTCAGTGTTGGTCACAAAGTCACTCCAGTGGATGTTGAGGATGGTGCGAAGGCAGCGCTGATGAAAGCGCTCAAGGAGTCGCAGGTGATGACGGTATAAAACCCATGATTCGATAAAACCAAGAGTCAAACTATTGTTAAATCTATAGAACAGAAAGTCCTATGATAAAGTCACACTGGAAGCAATAATTATCAGTGGAGGCTGGTGGCTAGTGGGGCTGGTAGGACAGAGGGCAAGGTAGCAAACACAGGGCACAGCCAGAACACAGTAACTCTGATTTCCTTCTTATTCTTGCCCCTTCAATGCTTAGAATGCAAAAGTACCATAATCAGTAGATATCATTTAAATAAAATTAAGAAGAATCTTTTAATTTGGTTCAGTAGGTTCATATGCTGTCATACCTGATAATTTTAAGTGAAAAATCATGTGTCTTCTACCACCCCTTCTAACCAGACCTCTCCATATCCTCCTTATGACCACTAGGTAATTTCCCCGTTACATTTCTTTCTAAATTTTGTAGTTAATTTCTTTTCTACACATAATAATACCTCTCTGTGTGTGTGTGTGTGTGTATGTGTGTTAATTGCTGTTAATTTACTTCCAATTTAACAGTGATCCAATAAATTAATGACCTCCAAAACATCCTAGCATTAACAGCCTTGTTCAAGTCTTGCAAACTGAGAGCAGTGGCTTTCTTGATTGAGTCAATTCATCTCATGTTGGGTCTTCCTCTTATTCTGATGCTTTCAACTTTTCCTAGCATCATTGTCTTTTCCAGTTACTCTTGTCTTCTCATAACATAAACTATGATAAATTCAGTAATTTTATCTTAAGATAGTTCAGGCTTCATTTTTTTTTGCTTGATTTGTTGATTTGGTGGTCCACAGTATCTGCAAAATTCTCCTCCAACTCCACAGTTCAAAGGAATCAACTTTGTTCCTGTCAGTTTTCTTCATTGTCCAACTTTCATGTCCACATATGATAATGGGAAATACTATAGCATGAATTGTCTTGCTCTTGGTTGCCAGTCACAAATCCTTACATTTAAGAATTTTTTTCTTAGCTCCTTCATGACTGCCCTTCCCAGTCTCAGTTTCCTTCTGACTTCTTAGTTGCAGTCTCCCTTTTGGTTGATGATGGAGCCAAGGAATAGAAAATTTGAAAAATTTCAATTTCTTCATTGTCAACCTTACAGTTGTATAATTCCCCAGTGGCTACTCTTGTCTTCTTGATGTTCAGTTGTACTCTTGCTTTGGCACTTTCTGCTTTAACCTTCATTAGGAGTTTCAAATCTTCTCTTTTTTCTTCCATTAATAGTAACTAGAAGGTTGCCAATGCTCTCTATTCACCAATCCTGTAACTCCCTGCACTCACTGAATAGTAAATAAGTGGTTCTGTCTCCTGCCGAAAGAAATGCAGCAATACCAAGTGAAGTAATAGCAATAGTGATAATCTTTCTGGGATGAAATATATCCAAAATTAGATTTATAACAAACATCAAATCCTGCCCTTCTCCCCAGCGGGGACTCAAAGCAGCCTTGTAGTAAAACTGTAGGAGATTGCTGTCATTTCCGGGACTTTATATAACAATCCTCCTTTTGCACCTGGTTTGCCTTCCAGACCTTGATGCTTTTAGGAGACATTTGTATTCCTTTTCCCCTTTCCCTTTAAGTGCTGGGGTTTTGGAGTGTGTTTTATTATACTTTTAAAGTTAAAGCTTTATTATATTTTTAAAGCTATGGGAGTAGAGGATAAGTAGGCTTGCCAGTCTCCAGGTCTGGGGGTGGGAATCCTCTGGTTTTGCAGGCTCCTCCCTGCCACCAGCCAGGAAGCCCCGCCCCAACAGCCACAATGTGCCTTTAGATCTCAGACTAGCAAACTGCTTGTGTTTTGGAAAGTATGTGTGTGCCTTTAAATCTCAACGAGATTGAAGCTCATGTGGGTGGGGTGAGCAGGCAGAGCCATGTGTGTGAGAGAGGAAGAGAGAACCCAGCCCCTCTGTTTATTTTGCATTCCTTTCAGAAGGTGTTTATATAGTGAGAGGGTTAGTAAAGAGTTAACAAGAAACTGATTATGGGACAGACAAAAACTCCTCCCCCTAGACCTCTCTCTCCTTAAGTTGGCTGAAATACAGCAGAGAGTTAAATCCACCAACTCTGGTGAGTAAAACTATCTATACCAGGGGTGTTGAACTCATTTGTTATGAGGGATGGATCTGACATAAATGAAACCTTGTCGGACCGGGCCATGTGTGTCATAAAATGTAATGCCAGGTAGCAGAGATATAAACTTTATTAAGGACACACACAAACACAATTTTTTTTTAAAAAAACTTAAAATAACTTTAAAAGATAAGCACTCTTGCAATATTTTGTTTAACAGTTTATGGTAACTGACACCTCTTGCTCTGAATTATTGCATCAAAAACTGGAGACAATGTCTGTGCTGTAGCAGTCTTGAGCATACTGTTCAGGTGTGTGTCTGTAAGTTGCAAACCTACTTTGTATTTATTGACATTTATTGCAGAAATCTCATGGTCAATGCTTGGAGCCTAAGACCTTTTGTACATAAGTTGCTTCATGCGCTGGTCAGCCAATGGAGAAAACAAAAGCTTTGCTCTGTAGCCCCTGTAGCAGGCCTGACAAAGCAAGCTGTGATGCAGAAGGAAGCAAGAGAGATAGAAGGAAGCAGATGACAGTGAGTTGCTTGCAGGCCTGATAGGAGCCCTCCGGGGGCCTGATCTGACCTTCAGGCTGCATGTTTGGCACCCCAGACCTATACCATTGTCATGCCTGCCCCTGACCCAGCCCCTGCTAGCTCAGAGCAGGCACCTTTAACAGCCCTGGACGTAAGTCCCGAAGAAGCAAGCCGGCAGCAGGAGCCACCTGGAACTGATCAGGCCACGCCGGGCCCCAGCTCATCCCCTCCGGAATCACCGCCACCTGTTAGCCGGCTCCGTGAAAGGAGACGACAGGAGATACGAAGCAGAAGAAGTGAGGCACGCATGCGGGGGAGAAGAGATCTAAGCCCGGCATACTAATGAGTTAACAAGCCAGCACAGTATATATGTAACCTTGGCCCTAGGGCAAACTGTGCTGGCAACGAACGATCCTACTGGGACGTGACCACGCTCTGCACCCTCTTGCTTGCTGAAGGAACCCGTGTACTCCTGACCCGGCTTGAACCTTGGACTTGCAACTCTGGACTTCGACTTTGCTTTGTGGACTGGCTTAGGTATTTTGGACTGTGTTTGGCTTTGCTTTCTCTGGCTTCCGACCCTCTGCATTCCTACTACTACGCTCTCTGTTTCCTCCTTCGGCCGGACTGATTTATGGTGTCGACTAATTGGACTGTGTACGATCACCCCTGTGCTAACCCCCCCCCCCCAGCCGGCTGCGAGAGTCCTGGCCAGCTGCCGGGACGTTGGCAGCCGTCGTTCCTTATCTGAAGACTCGAGCCCTGACAACCATTGCCCCAGGGAGATTACAAAAATGTGGGCATGCAAACAGTGTTTATTTTGGCTGCTTTGTTAGTGTGTGTGTTTTCACTTTAATTTAGTGAAAGTGCAGCTACTGAGGAACAAAAACAAAAAAGAGGATGAGGAAATGACTTTTCAGGGGAACTGCTCTGCTGTTTTATTTATTTATTTGGAATGGGAACGTCTCCCAGCTCCACCCCAAAAGTCCCTAGATATTAACTGAGTTGGACCTGGCAACTCCCAGGACAAGAGCATAGTCTTTAAATCTAAACAGCTGAATCCTGGGAGGATCTGTGATGCATTTTCTCCATCAAGTTCAGCAATGTATAATGAAACCATGAATGTAATCATTGTATGCCAGGTAATATATATAAGTCTAGGAAACAGTTGTAATAGTAAACCTCAGCAGAGATCACTGCCGGTCCAGAGGATGTTCAGTGCATTGGTCACCTGGGTTGGCAGTGACTGCCCACTGTTGATTCTCCAGGGAGCTCCTGAATGCTGTGTTTTCTTTTTCTTTCTGTGATTGCCTGCTGGCTTGCTAATAAAGTATTCAAGAACTTACCACTGCACTTGTGTGCCTGTTGCCTCCAAATCTGCTTAAGGGGAAGAGAACCACTGCCTTTTGGCAATGGATTTGGTGTCATAAGCAGGATTTTGTAGTGTTAAAGTAGGAAGAGGAAAAATGTGTCTTTCCTTAAGCAAGATTCCCTAGAAAGCACCAAACTTCTTCTTTATTGTGTTGTTTTGTTTCAATTAAAAATACTTAAAATGGGGGGAAAGTTAGGGTCATGTAGGTGCCAGGGCTACCAAGGAATGAGTGCTTCTGCTACATATGCCCTATCCAACTTGCTTTATATATATTACTAGGCAGGGCTTTTATTGTAGCAGGAGCTCCTTTGCATATTAGGCCACACCCACCTGATGTAGCCAATCCTCCAAGAGCTTACAGATCTCTTCTTACAGGGCCTATGTAAGCTCCAAGAGGATTGGCTACATCAGGTGGGTGTGGCCTAATATGCAAAGGAGTTCCCACTACAAAAGAAGCCTTGTTATTAGGCATTGAGAAAAGGTGAAAAAGGAGGGAGCAGACAGCCACTATGTGTCCCTTATTAATCCTTTACACAGCAGAATTAATGGCTGTGGCTGTTACTGTTTGTGCCAGTGGGAATCCATTGAGATTTGATGATTGTGTTCTTAAGATCTTATCGGCAAGTACCATCAATGGAAGGAGATACGTGCTTGATGTAAAAGAAAAAGAAGACATCCACATGGAAAACACCTTGAATTTAGCATGGCATCCTGTAGTGCTAGCTGTTATGATAGTGCTTTTGCTAATATGTACTGAAGGTAAAGATTCAAACTCTGATACACAACAGAGAGAATTGGGACAGAGTGTAGCAGAGCTGCAGAAGACTGTTGACATTTCCAGGAGTTATGTAGAAAACAGCAATTCTCCTTTTATGTTGAATTTCCCTCACAGACCTGCAGGCATTTGTTTTCTTTTCCACCTTTCCCTTCATATGTTGGGGCTTGGGAGTGTGTTGTTTATACTTTTGAACTTATGGGAGTGGAAGTAATGACAGCATAGTTACCAAAGCTAATCAGCCAACCCTAGCAGGGCCTGTGATGTATCATCCCTGTCAAGGTCATCAGTGTATAAATAAAATCACAGGTGTAATCTATGTATATCAGCTAATACCAAGTTTGGGGAACAGTGGTAAGACTGCGCAGGATGAGGTTGGGGAAGGTGCTGCTCATTGGCCAGTTTCAGGAGTGCCATCTGCCATTGATTCTCTAGGAGGCTCCTGACAGCTGAAAGGCATAAGCATTGATGTATTTTCTTTCTTGTAATTGTCTGTTGGCTAGTTAATAAAGCCTTCAGCTCTCAACTTGTGTGCCTCTTGCCTCTGAATCTGTTTAGGGGAGAAAGAACCATTGCCTTTTGGCAATATTAACTTGATTTGATTTATTGGATTTATATCCCACCCTCCATACCAAAGCAGGCTCAGGGTGGGTCACAATACATAATAAAATACAATAAAAACATTTACATTAAGAACATTAAAATTAAACAATTTTAATGTTCATTAAAGAAGAACAAGAAGATATTGGATTTATATCCCACCCTCCACTCCGAAGAGTCTCAGAGCAGCTCACAATCTCCTTTACCTTCCTCCCCCACAACAGACACCCTGTGAGGTGGGTGGGGCTGGAGAGGGCTCTCACAGCAGCTGCCCTTTCAAGGACAACCTCTGCCAGAGTTATGGCTGACCCAAGGCCATTCCAGCAGGTGCAAGTGGAGGAGTAGGGAATCAAACCCGGTTCTCCCAGATAAGAGTCCGCACACTTAACCACTACACCAAACTGGCTCTAAAATTAATAAAATTAAGCAATTTTAATGTTTATTAAAATTAATGTTTATTAAAATTAAACAATTTAGAATAATTTGGATCTAATTACAGTGTAGTTTAAAGATGGCATTCAGTTGTACTTCCATTGTTCTCCTCCATGTTATCCCTGTGAAGTAGCTTAGGCTGAAAATGTATGGCTGGCCCAAGGTCACCCAGCAAGCTTCTTTGGCACAAGTGGGATTTGAGCCTGGGTCTCCTAGATCCTAGTCAAATACTCTAGCCACTATACCACACTGGCTGTGATAGCTCAGGGAAGTATTCTCACTTTCTTAAACTCACTTTCTTTTGTAAAGCAAGAGGATATATTTTATCCTCGTGGTCTGTGCTGTCTTTCTCCCTAGTACGGACGCAAAGTGGTTCACATAATTCTTCTGTCCTCCATTGTATCCTCACTACAACAACCTTACTTGTATACTTGTGTAAAGAACTCTACCATCTTGTGGGCAGATGACAGACCATTATTACTACTATACCATAAATACACATGATGTTCTGCAGACATAAGAAATATTTAAAGTCAGGCTTTTACCCCCAAAATCTTACAATCTAAATACAGGCAGTGATAGAGAAAGTGGGGAAAGGAATAGAAGAAAAGCTGGAATAAATAGAATGGAATAAATAAATGGAATAAAATCATGTATGTAAAATCTTAATAACACAATCATCCAATGAAGATTTGGGATTTTAGATTAGGTCTGCCTTGGTTGAAACTTTGGCACATTTTCATAGGTTTTGTTGGACTGCAAAATATTGACAAATATTATAATAAAGGGCTTCATGTTCATCTTCAGAAATGTGGGTTTTTTAAAGAAAATAAATCAATGCAGTGCATGGAAACAGTTCAGATTTCAGTATGTTTATAAGAAAGTGAAAACCATTTATAAACATGGCACAGACTGTGAAGGGTTAATGCCTCATACAGTCAAAGAGCCTTTGAGTGACAGGCTGCTCAAATGGATTTCATTTGATAGCCTTTATTGAGAAGAAAGAGTTTGGAATTGACTGCTGAAGAGAATTCAGTTTACTACTGACTGAGGACTGGAAAGGTTGGCAATAGCAAGGAGGAGTGGGAGTATCACTGAATACCCCCATTTGGGCAGAACTTCTAGTTTAGAGAAGGAATTTCCTGTCCAGTTGAAAAGGGCGATAGCAAAGAATGGAGTGATGCCTGGTTTGTTAAGAGAAGTATTTTTGATACTTGGTAGTATCCTGCCTTCTGCCTTCAGTTAAAATAAGAACATAAGAGAAGCCATGTTGGATCAGGCCAATGCCCCATCCAGTTCAACACTCTGTCACACAGTGGCCAAAAAACCCCAAGTGCCATCAGGAGGTCCACCAGTGGATAGCCGTGCTAATCTGAAGCAGCAGAACAAAGTTTGAGTCCATTCCAATGGTACGTTTAAGACCAACAATGTTTTATTCAAGTTATGAGCTGTTGTGTGCGAGCAGACCTCTTTAGATGCAGTAAAACATAATTCCCTCAACCATTACCTTAATCTTAAAGTTTGTTCCAACTCTCACAGGCAAACACGTGGTCAGTGGATGCCTGCTTGCATACCTCAGCTTACCCTGGACACAGCATCCCAAAGAAAGCCCACACCTTCTTGTTGCAAAGAGATTTTATCATCTCTCTTTCCCCTCTCACTTGACCCCAGCCAGCCTAGGTCAAGGAAGCTTTTCTGTCATCTCTATAAAATTTCTTCCTCAATTCTCTCTAGAATATAACACCCCCAATTCTCTGTTCCCTACCTGAAGAAGGAGAAAGAGAAGGGGGAAGCTTGGTCATCCCATTGTTTAAGTTCATTAAAATTTGTATGAAGGTGGGCTGAGGTAAACCTGTTTTCTGCCCAGAGGAAGAAAAAAAGCTGTTAAAGCACAAAGTGGAGGCTTTGCTCCTTGCCAGTCTCCCAGGAGAACATGCATTTTGTTATGTACCAGTCTGAGAGACGCGAGTCGGGCAACATAGTTTATTGCATGGTACAAACACGAGGTAAGAGGGAGAACACGCGGGCCGGGTCCCGCATATATACAGCTCCGGAACTATTCACCCTGCTGGCCAGTCCAATGCTGGCCAGCCGTATTTCCCGCCACTCACTGTGATTGGCGGATGACCAGCGCTCTTCGCGGAGGCATCTGGTTGTCGCCTTTGCCTCCGCGGCTTTGGCGGACTAACGCTTTATCGATGGTACGTTATAACGAAATGGTCGCGCTGTCTTGAATGATGGCGTTCTACGAACGCCATACACTACACTCCTCCCCCCTTAGTTAGTAACATAGTCCTGGAGGTAGGCGGGAGGCCGGCGCTCTCGAGTCGAACGTCGGGGGGTGGCCTGCGGAGTCGTGGTGGCTTCGGGCCCCGGCGTCTCCTCGGGAGCCTGAGCATCCGAGGGTTGCTGGCCGAGTTCGGGGGCTTGGTTTGGCCCTGCGGGAGGGGGCAGCGTCATGGATGGCGGCAGAGTTGTGGTAGGCACCTCGGGTTGGGCTGCCCCCCTTGTTTCTGTGGGTGCTTTGGGTAGGGTCCTGCGGCGCATCTGGTCGATGTGCCGGCATAGGATCTGGCCCCCCTCAGTGGATACTTCATAGTGACTGGAGCCCACGACCCGTAGCACCCGCCCAGCCACCCACTCGGGTCCTGAGGCGTAGTTGCGGGCGAACACTGGATCCCTCGCGGACCTCTGGATCCCTCTGGATCCCTCGCGGACCTCTGGGGACCCTCGTGTGTCAGAGGCTCGGTCGGGGTGTAGTCTGTCTAGCCTTGTGGTGAGCTTGCGCCCCATGAGGAGCTCTGCTGGACTGATCCCAGTGACAGGGTTTGGGATGACCCTGTTGTCGAATAGGAATGCGGCCAGCCTGTGATCCCAGTCGCCCTGCACGATCCTGCCCAGGGCCTCTTTGGTGGTGCGGACCATCCGCTCGGCTTGGCCGTTGGTGGCGGGGTGAAAGGGGGCCGACCTGATGTGCCTTATGAGGTACCTCTGTAGGAAGGCCTGGAACTCTCCCGAGGTGAAGGCGGCCCCGTTGTCCGAGACCAGGGTGTCTGGGATGCCGTGGGTGCACAGGACCCGGCGCAGGGCTCGGATGGCGGCTGCTGAGGAGGTGGATGCTACAGGGAGGACCTCTAACCATTTTGTGTAGGCGTCCACGATTATAAGGAATATCTGCCCCTGGAACGGCCCCGCGAAGTCTATGTGGAGCCTGGACCAGGGTTTCCTTGTGGTTTCCCACCTTGTGGCCGGGGCGCTGGGTGGGTCCGGCCGCGATTCCTGGCACGCACTGCATCTCCGGACCCAGTCCTCTATTTCTCCGTCCATCCCCGGCCACCACACATAGCTCCTGGCTAGGGCCTTCATCCTCACAATGCCCGGGTGCGTTTCATGTAGTGATGCAAGGACCCTTTTCTGAAGGGGAGGGGGAACCACCACCCGGCTCCCCCATAGCAGGCACCCCTTGTGGGCCGCGAGTTCCTTCCGCCTCATTTTGTACGGTTTGAACTCTCCCCCCAGGTCCCTCTCTGGCCACCCCCTCACCACCCAGTCGAGCACCCTCGCTAGGGTTTTGTCTTTCCCTGTGGCCTTTGCCACTTCGGCAGCGTGTATGGGCTGGTCAGGGAGTGCCTCTATGGACATCACCTGGTGGGCTGGTGCTGGGTCGGGCCCCGTGTCTGGCAGCGGTAAACGACTGAGTGCATCGGCGTGGCCCATCGCCTTGCCCGCCCTGTGTACCAGTGTGTAGGTGTATGAATTTAGGAATTGGTTCCATCTCAACACCCTCTGGGACAAGATTTGGGGGGTTTGACGGTCTGGGGCTAGCAGACCCAAGAGAGGCTTGTGGTCGGTCGCTATCGTGAACTTGCGACCGTACAAATAATCGTTAAATTTGTGAACCCCTGCTACGATCGCCAGGGCTTCCTTGTCTATTTGAGCGTAATTACGCTCCGCTGACGTTAAGGTGCGGGAATAGTAGGCGACCGGTACCTCCCGGCCGTCCGATAGTTGGTGCCCCAGAACAGCGCCCACCCCGTACGGCGATGCATCGCATGTCAGAATGACCGGAAGGCGCTCGTCGAAGTGGTGAAGCACCGCGTTAGAGACCAGGACGTCCTTCACTGCCTGGAACGCAGCGGCTTGCTTCTTCCCCCACACCCAAGGAGCTTTTTTGTCCAGTAACCAGTGTAGGGGTTCCGCGATGGCCGCTTTGTGGGGTATGAACGTGTGATAAAAGTTGAGCACCCCCAGGAAGCTCTGTAGCTCCGCTTTACACGTGGGGGCCGGGGCTTGTACGATGGCCCTGGTTTTCTCCTCGGTCGGGTGGATTCCCTCTGCGTCCACGGCGAATCCTAGGAACTCCACCCGCGGTACCCCCAGCAAACACTTCTCCCTCTTCACCTTAAGTCCAGCGGTTTGGAAACGACGGAGCACCTCCCTGAGACGGTTGCTGAACTCCTCAGGGTTCGGGGCGGCGATTAAAATGTCGTCGAAAAAGGGCTGGACTCCTGGGATCCCTTTGAGGAGAGCGTCCATTATACTCTGGAAGATCCCCGGAGCTACGCTGACCCCAAACTGTAGCCGGTTCACCTTGAACGCCCCCCTATGGGTCACAATCGTCTGTGCCTCGGCCGTTTTGGTGTCCACCGGAAGCTGCTGGTAGGCTTGTGCCAAGTCCAGCTTCCCGAAAATTTTGGACCCCGCAAGGGCGGCCAGGACGTGGCTGACAACCGGCACTGGGTAGGGATTAACCTGGAGCGCCTTGTTGATTGTGCACTTGTAGTCGGCACAAATCCTCACGTCCCCATTCAGTTTGACCGGAGTCACTATGGGGGTTTCCCACATGGCGTAATCGACCGGCTCTAGGACCCCTTGTGCTACTAGGCGGTCCAGCTCAGCCTCGATTTTTGGTTTTAGGGCGAAGGGGACTCTCCTTGCCTTAAGCCGGGTTGGTCTGACCGTAGTGTCGAGCGGCAGGGAGATGGCCGGGCCCTTGTAGCTACGCAACGACCCGTCAAAAACCTCTGGGAATTCTCGGCACACCTCCCCGAACCCACCGGCTATGGCCGTTTTGACACCTCAACTCTGATTCCTAAGGGGCCGAACCACGTGAGGCCCAGCAAGGTCGCCAGTGGTCGCTTGACTACCAGGATATCTAGCGGGCCTCTGAAGGACCCTCGCTCCACGTGCACCCTCGCCCACCCCGCGATCTGGACCGGGTTTTTCTGAAAGTCCCGCAGTACAAAGTCGGCCGGCCGCAGCTGTCCTTTGTAGCCGGGGTGTAACTGCCTCAGGGTCTCCTCCGCAATTATGGAGATGGAGGAGCCCGAGTCCACCTCCATGAGGCAGGGGGCCCCCTCTATGCGGACCGACACCTTAATCTTGTTGGGGGTGGCCAGGGGCAGGTTCAGTACCTGTAGCGTGGTGGAGGCCGTGGAGTGGGACTCGGCGGCCTCGTGGTGCGTGGTTGGCCGCGGGCGGTGGGACTTGGCTCGGCAAGCCCGCGCTATGTGACCGGTCTTCCCGCAGCTCCTGCAGTCCCAGGTCCTGTACTTGCAGTCCCGCCGGTCGTGGGGGTCGCCGCAACTGGCGCAGTTCACTCCTTCGTTGTTGCGTTGGTTCGATCTTTCGTTCGCCCGGGGCCGCTGTGGGGCTCGGGAGGCTGGTCTTGTAGAGTGGTGCAGCTGGAGCGCTTCTCCTTCGTCCTGGTGATGGGGGTCCAGCTCCTCGTGGTGGACGGCTTCCGACTTGGCCCTGGGGAACGTCCGGGAGGCGCGCTCGAAGGCCACGGCCTCGCTGAAGGCGCCCTGAAGCGTGAGCTCTTCCTTTGCGAAGAGCTTTTGCTGGAGCCTCTCGTCGCGGAGGCCCCAAGCGAACCGGTCGGCCAAGGTCTCTTCCAAATTCGGGAAGTTGCAGCTTCCGGCGATCTGGCGCAGGGCGGCCAGGTAGTCTGCAGCGGATTCTCCCTGGGCCTGCTCCCTCTTGTGGAAGAGGAACCGTCGGGCCACCCGCGACGGCTGCGGCAGGAAATGGCCTGTGAGGAGGCGGACGACCTCCGTGTACGTTTTCTCCGTGAGGCGGGCGGGCGCCGAGAGACCCTTTGCGATCTCGAAGGTGGCGGCCCCGCAGACGCTCAGGAGCACGTCCCGCTTCATGCCGTCCTCGGTTACTCGATTCGCCCTCAGGTAGCAATCGACCCTCTCCGAATAGGATTCCCATCCCTCGGGATTCGTGTGGTCGAAAGCTTCGATGTGACCGGTGTTCCTGCTGGGACTGGCCATGGCGGCGGTCGTTGCGAAGTAGTGATTCAGCGATGAAGCGACGGGACGACGGGTTGCCCGTGAGTCTCCTTCGTAGCCCTTGCCGAAGGGCTAAGATCCCATCCTCGTCGCCACTGTTATGTACCAGTCTGAGAGACGCGAGTCGGGCAACATAGTTTATTGCATGGTACAAACACGAGGTAAGAGGGAGAACACGCGGGCCGGGTCCCGCATATATACAGCTCCGGAACTATTCACCCTGCTGGCCAGTCCAATGCTGGCCAGCCGTATTTCCCGCCACTCACTGTGATTGGCGGATGACCAGCGCTCTTCGCGGAGGCATCTGGTTGTCGCCTTTGCCTCCGCGGCTTTGGCGGACTAACGCTTTATCGATGGTACGTTATAACGAAATGGTCGCGCTGTCTTGAATGATGGCGTTCTACGAACGCCATACACTACACATTTCTTCACAAGTTGGAAACCACTTGATAGTACATAACACACACCACTTTTTTAAAAAAAGGTTTCTGTTGTGTATGTGGAATAATGATGCTTTTACTTATGTTCCTGCCTAGCTCATATGCAGCCTTTAGGCTGGAGCTTGGGGACTTGGGAACAATGGGCAGTAGGATCCAAATCCCTGCTGCCCTGCTCCAATCACGGGCCCCCTGCTGGTTTAAATGATCCAATGGTGTCCTGGCATGGGAGCCTTGAACTGTATATAGTTGGTCCCATTGGCCCAGTAAGGCAGTCTTCTTCTAGTTCAGCCATTACCATGCTGTAACTAATAGAGAGCGCTATGATCACTGCCATCTCGTCTCCTTCTTGCATTGAACCCACTATATTATAGTTTCTATGCAATTTATTACCTATTTAGGCCTCTCTGCAGACTCCTCCAAACCCTGCATTTGCCAGCCAACCTATAACAACAGCAGTTCTAGTTCCTAGCTTTGAGTAAGTCATAGTCACCATCAGGGCTGGTGCTAGGCTTTCTGGCACACTAGCAAATCATCCACTAGCACACACACACACACCCATTATTAAAAAAAATACAGGGAAACTGAAGAGTGCCAAACTTGAAACTTTTCACATTTTTAATTTACTGATTTTTAATTTTAATTTTTTTCAAAAAAAATGTGATGTTATAAAACAAAATGTGAGAATAAGTGCTTGCTGGTAATGTCAGGAAGGAGGGTGGCAGATAGGATGAGGTGGGAGGCCAAGTCACACACTGGGGAGGGAGGGTGGCTTGGCTTTGTTGAGGGCAGCTTGGTGATGAGAGAGGACAAGGTGACAGTGGTCAGGAGCCAGAGTCATGCATCAGGGAGGGGATGCCCAGTAGTACCCCCTAGGCCAGATGGCGCCCTAGGTGACTGCCTACTTTGCCTACTCCCACACACCAGCCCTACTCACCACCTGTTTTCCCTCCCTCCTTCCATTGTTACTAAGTAGGCCAGCATACAGCATAGCACCAGTTGTTACAGAGCAAATATCAGTAGGGTGGAGAAGGAAGACATTTAAATCAGAAGAGATTAAAGATGAGACATTGAAAATAGGCAGCTATAAAAAGCTGTAACATTCTAACAAAGCTCGAGCAACACAAAGAGAGAGCAGACAATAGAATAAGCTACCTGCAGTGATGAACCAAGTGCCATCCATACTTCAAGCGAAGTACAGAAAGTGGTAATGCTTTTCCTTTAAAGAGCACCTAAACACTTCCCAAGATGGCTTGAATGGAGGTTCATATCTTCTATACATGCTGTCAAGGACACAGGACATTTCTCAAGGTTTTTCTTCATCTCAGTTAAGTGAGAGTACAATGAGTAATCATGAAGTAGGAGAATGTAATCCAAATTGAGACATCAAATAATGCATTTCTTCTTTAACAACCTTGAAGATGGATTCAGGTGGGTAGCCATGTTGGTCTGAAGCAACAGAACGAAGTTAGAGTCCAGTGGTCTTGAAGGTGCCACTGGACTCTAATATTAATTTGAGAACATGACTCACTCTCCTCCTTACACTGTAACTAGTTACAGCCTAACAAGTCAAAAGACCAAGCTTTTTTATTCCAATCCCTCCTTGGTTAACAAGTGAAAAAGCAAATCATATAAACCCCCAAATCTCCTGCTTGGCTCCTGTTGTTGTTGCCACTTCCAAAGCAATGGGACATGCAGTTCAAAGCGCTAGTGATTACCTTGAGATCCCTTTCCAATCTAGGACTGCCTCTGCATAGCCATCACTTTTCCTCCAAATGAATCTTTTTTACCAGTCCATCTATCACTTGTTAGTTCTTCTTCAACAAAATGAAATTACCCCTCCCCCCATTTTTGCCTTTATCACTTTAATGATCTTTTGTAGTTAGGAGGAGATCACTTCTTGTTCAGCCTTTAGAAAAGTTTGTAACATGGCCCTTTTTCAATTTGGATTGAATTCAGGTGTTTGTTTAATGCTGAGGCTTTGGGATACTAATGAGGGTTGTGTTTCATGTAATTACTTTGATTTTTAAGCAATTTTAATTTTGTTTTGGTGTGTTGCATTGTTTTGATACTTTATGACTCCCGTTCCTCTGACTTGTATTAAGCTTTTGCGAGAAAGGCATGAGGAAAATATATTAAATAAATCAGGGACAAATTCTGGAATTGTTCAAATTTTGGAACTTGGATTTTTTTTGGGGGGGGGGTGGAGTAGTGGATTGCCAGGCAAAATTCTAATTAAGAAGGGGAATTTGCCCACTATCAATCAGGGTTAACATTAGACAATATTAAAATATACAAGAAAACAACACAAAATAATTTTAAAAACCTAATTATCTAATATAAACAGATTAAAAAATGAGATTTTGATGAACTTCATAATAATATATAAAATAGATACAACAGATAATTAAGTTAAATTGCTGTACAGTGAAATGTTGTACAGTTGAGAAATTCTGCAGTAGAAAAATATTTTTTTGGAAAAGTGGAGGATAAGTAACAGGATATCAATTACATACTCTGAATATATTGTATTATTAAAAAGTTTGCTTGTTTTGTGCCACTTAAAAAGTGATACTAATAGCCAAGGGGGTTTTTTGAGCAGAAACACACAGGAACACAGTTTCAGCTGGCTTGGTGTCAGGGGGTGTGACCTAATATGCAAATGAGTTCCTGCTGGACTTTTTCTACAAAAAAGCTCTGCTAATAGCTAATTATCTAACCTGTATATCAAAGTCTGAAGGACAAATCATATCATTATCTGAAGGAGAACATGATTAAGTTTCCTGTCTGGCTGTCCTTTTTGGCATTATTTTGGAGATGTGCTTTGTTTGAAAGACTATTCAAGACCATCAAAAAGAACAGATTATTCTCATCCATCTTCAGCAAAGTTATCAACAATATTACTTTGCTTCTTATTTTGTGTGTATATGCATGTGTGTATTCATCATCATTTTCTCTCAATAAAAATCTTTTTTGTTCAAAAAAATCACTCAATATTTTAAATATGTGCCCTCATACAAACATCTAACCAACATAGAACAAAACACAATTTTTTAAAAATGCATGTATTACAGAAACTTTTAGTGAATAGATTTTCAAAAATATCCAGTTGTAAGCACTGTAGTCTTTAGACATGGTAATGGAATAGGATAGTTCTCCATTGACATTTCTCACACCATAATAAAAAAGAAGCTAAACTGTAAGAATTCCATTAGATTCTCCATAAAATTAATGAACATGTTATTCATGTTTCTTTCATGACTGTAAAGTTTTATTTACATAGCTGGCAATCTGGAATCACCATGCTAAGTGGTAAGTAATGTTCCGCTGGGCCTATGGTTGCGGCAGGGGGCATCCTATTATTCCATCATTTGGCCTTCCTTGTGGTGACATCATGCTTTCTTACAGTTTCTTACAGTGCTACCCTATTGTTATTACCATGGTTTAAGGTGGGCCTACAACTGGTTATTGATATGCTGTGTCCTGTTCACTGGTGGTGCTTTTTATTTATTGTTTTACTGTTAATTTTAATTTGGTGTTTTAACTTTGTTATGTAAGTTTTTATTGTTATTTTTATATGTTGTGATCCGCCTTGAGCCCATTTACAGAAAAAGGCGGAATATAAGCCTACTAAATAAATAAATAAAATAATCTGTACCATATCAGCAGTGAGGCAAAAAACATAATGTGTGGTGTAGGAATTGATACAAACTGGGAAAATGTGGTTCAATTTGTGGTTCATAGATCCAAAAACCAGACCATGAATCAAATCACATCTGAACATGAATGGCTTCATATGAACTAAACCAGTTTGTTAAGTTTGTGATGTGGCAGAATCCCCCCCTGGTGTGCTAGAGAATTCAAACCCACAGGGGACTGCCAACTGATTGTTCTCTACTTGTCTACCAAGTTTAGTGAGGATTGGTCTTAAGGTATCTGAGTTATAGCCCTCCAAAGAAGATGCCCCCAGGAAAGTGCTTTTGGGGGGATGTCAGGTGCAGCTGCAAGAATATATAGCACAAACTCTGTACAAGCTAGAGGCATCAAACTCACAACAAACCTCCCCAGAATGCTCCCCTACATGCCCTCCAAATTATGTGCAGACTGAATTTGAGGTGTGTGTGTGTGTTCAAGTTATGTCCCCAAGGAAGGTGCCTCCAGGAAAGTGCTTTTTGGGAAATGCTGAAGACACTCAGCTTTATCTGTGGCTGGATGGATGGCAGGACTCTGCCCCAGGTGCTTTGGACAGGGCATTAGGGGCTGTGACTGGATAGTTACAGCAGAGTTGGCTAAAATTAAATCCAGTGAAGACAAAGGTCTTGTACTTGAGCCATGGGGACATGGGATCAGGAATCCATCTCCCAACACTTGTGGGGGGCACTGTTGACACCAGTGCCAAGGGTGAGGGACCTCGGGGTGATCCTGGATGCCTCACTTTCTATAGAGGCCCAGTTCACCACTGCTACCATGCTAGCCTTTTATCATCTCCACCATGTTGGGTAGCTGGTTCTGTATCTCACCTCCCAGGACTTAGCTACAGTGATTCATGAAATGGTTACTTCCAGAATGGATTATTGCAACTTGCTCTATGTTAAAGGGGCTGCCCTTTAACCTGATCCAGAAACTTCAGCTAGTGCAAAATGCAGCAGTGTGCTTGCTTATGGTGATGTCTGTGCAGGCAAGCATTTGGCCAGTGCTATGCCAACTGCATTGGCTGCCAATTGATTACCAGATCTGATTCAAAGTTATGGTACTGACCTTTAAAGCTCTCTGTGGCCAGGGACCAGAATAGCTATGGGACCCATCTCTCTTTGTATATGTCCCAGAGAGCCTTGCACTCTGCATATCAAAATTTCCTGTTAATTTTCATCCCCAAAGATATCCACTTACTTAGCATCAACCAGGGCCAGGGCCTTTTCTACTATGGTCCCAGCCTCATGGAATGTGTTTCCCAATTGAGATCAGGGTCCTGTGGGGCTTGTTACAGTTCCTCAGAGCCTTTAAAATAGAGCTATTCCACTAGGTCTTTGTTTGAGGTGATGGATGCTCAACCATATTAGCTTCCCCTCCTTATAGCACTTGCCTCAGTGCCCTCCTATGTTCTTCTGTTTCAAGAGTGTCAACAGGGGACTGTAGTATAATACGGTGCTATTAATTATCATCTGATTAACATCTTGCAGGAGGCACTATGGACTGACTTGAAGCTTTTTATTTGGCCTTTTCAACTATATGGGTTTGGTTTTTAAACTTATTTTAGATTGATAGGACAGGATATAAGTCTAATAAATAAATATTGATAGGAATAAATTTGGATTCTTCATTATGGTGTATATATTCTTTGAAATGTAACATATACTTTTTAAAAAACATTTTATTCTGTGATTCATACCTTTGTAAATTCAAATCAGCTTCAGTTTTTTAGACAAGCCAGGACATAACTGCCATACATTATTTTAATATCTAAGATGAACAGTTCAGAGTATCTTTAATAAATGCAAGCATTTTTATGTTTCCTATAGCTTAATGTGTTGGGCTACAGACACTAAAAAGAAAAAAATGTCTCAGTTTTATAATACTGGAAGATCTGCTGGTTGTGAAATAAAATGAGTGAGATTTATCCCTGGAGTGATGGGATTCAAACACAAAATGAGGAATGAAAGGAGTAGCAACCTAATTCCTACAATAGCACTACTTTTCTAAGGCTCTGGATGAAAGTAGATCAGGAAGATTCATACTGGGCCTTCTTTCCTGTCAGTTAAATTTGTTTGACATATTCTGGATGTTTCCTTGACCTATTTAAAATCACAAGAATTATTACTACAAGCACTTTTACTTTCAGCACAGATTTAATTTTTTTGATAGAGTAACGTCCCACTGGACCTAAACTTAGTTCTTCTACTTCAGACCAACACGGCTGCCCACCTGAATCAATACAAAATTTAGTTTATTTTTTTACTTCCTTCTTATGGGGGTTATTCTCTTTTTTCTTTTATTCTGTTCTCTCTCTCTTTGCTTTCTTCTTATTGTTCCAGTACTATCTAAGCCATATAAGCCTTCACTGCAGTTAACTATAAATAAAATTAAAATGTAAATAAAGCAAAATCATACCAATCACATTTACAAAATAAAATAATCCAGTATAAAGTTCACATTCTAAATTCATATGGAAGGAGGCACTTTTTAAAGGAGTTTTAAAGTTTAAAAACTGCGAGTTGAATTAGCCCCCCCCCCAAAAAAAATGACTAGCAAATAGTTGTTACAGTATTGAAGAAATATGCTACAGACAACAGATTCCAATAGCTGACACCTAAACTTTTAACCACCTACCGTCAGTTTCAAAGACAATCCTAGAACAAGAATGTTAATCTCAGGGACTTCCTTTGTTCTAGCTTCTTTGTGCCCATTTGCTTTGACCTTCATGAGAGCAACATGTCCTCTCTGGATCTCTCTCCATCCTAGATCATTCTTTATTATAGTGATTTGACCAATCATATAACACATTTACATGTAAACTTCCTAGATTAGATTAGGGTTGCCAGGTATGGCTTGCAAACCAGGGGGAGACCAGTAGTGACATCACACTTCTCTAATAATCCCCAGATATTCTATGGTAAAACTATAGAATCACTGGTGATTTCTATAGATGATGGATGCCCCTCAACAGTTTTTCCCATAAGTCCTGCCATGACGCTTCGTTGTTGTTGTTTTCCTCCCTCAGAGCATCTTTGGGAAATAAGAGCTTTGGGCAAGGGATACCCTGCCTCAACAAGGATTTAGCAATCCTAGTTTAGATAGCTAGATGGAATGCTTATCATTCTTTTTTTCAGTGTGGGTTTCTCTAACTATAAAGAGTATTTACTTATTTTATAAAGCAACAAGCCTTGTGTAGACTATATTCTAAAAGTAGCCTCTCCCTTTTGCTAGGACACAGTCAGCCCTTGCTGACACCAATGACTTGAGCAAAGCTCACTCTAGATAACAGAAAACATATGTCTTCTTGTTAGAGGAAGGGTCATTGTCTGACAATATCGTATCCTACCTATACTCAAATGTTAGTGCTACAGAATTTATATTTGAAAATAAAATTATAAGAAATGTCAGAGCTGACCTTTAGTGAAGACAAATTTAAAAAATAAATTCTGAATACAATAATCTGTACACACTGTCATTAATTCAGTGCTCAAGCTTATTTTACTTTACTAATATAAGCAATAATAGTTTGAGTCCTACAAGAGTGGTTAATTACAAGTATCTTTTTCCAATAGTCACTATAGGGATTAAAGGTAATCCAGAGATGACACTGAGAGTGTGTTCACACTATACTAAATAATGCATTTTGCTACTGGATTCTTGCTATTCTTACACGTAAGAACATAAGAGAAGCCATGTTGGATCAGGCCAATGGCCCATCCAGTCCAACACTCTGTGTCACACAGTGGCCAAAAAATTATATATATATACACACACATATATATATATACACACTGTGGCTAATAGCCACTGATGGACCTCTGTTCCATATTTTTATCTAACCCCCTCTTGAAGCTGGCTATGCTTGTAGCTGCCACCACCTCCTGTGGCTGTGAATTCCACATGATAATCACCCTTTGGGTGAAGAAGTACCTGCTTTTATCCGTTCTAATCCGACTGCTCAGCAATTTCATTGAATGCCCACGAGTTCTTGTATTGTGAGAAAAGGGAGAAAAGTACTTCTTTCTCTACCTTCTCCATCCCATGCATAATCTTGTAAACCTCTATCATGTCACCCCACAGTCGACGTTTCTCCAAGCTAAAGAGCCCCCAGCGTTTTAACCTTTCTTCATAGGGAAAGTGTTCCAAACCTTTAATCATTCTAGTTGCCCTTTTCTGCACTTTTTCCAATGCTATAATATCCTTTTTGAGGTGCGGTGACCAGAATTGCACACAGTATTCCAAATGAGACCGCACCATCGATTTATACAGGGGCATTATGATACTGGCTGATTTGTTTTCAATTCCCTTCCTAATAATTCCCAGCATGGCATTGGCCTTTTTTATTGCAATCACACACTGTCTTGACATTTTCAGTGTTATCTACCACAACCCTAAGATCTCTCTCTTGGTCAATCTCTGCCAGTTCACACCCCATCAACTTGTATTTGTAGCTGGGATTCTTGGCCCCAATGTGCATTACTTTGCACTTGGCCACATTGAACCTCATCTGCCACATTGATGCACACTCACCGAACCTCAACAGATCCCTTTGTAGTTCCTCACAACCCTCTCTGGTTCTCACCACCCTGAACAATTTAGTGTCATCTGCAAACTTGGCCACTATACTGTTTACTCTCAACTCCAAATCATTTATGAACAAGTTAAAGAGCATGGGACCCAGTACTGAGCCCTGCGACATTCCACTGCTTACCGTCCTCCACTGCGAAGACTGCCCATTTATACTCACTCTCTGCTTCCTATTAATTAGCCAGTTTTTGATCCACAAGAGGACCTGTTCTTTTACTCCATGACTCTCGAGCTTATTAAGGAGCCTTTTTACACAGTAAAAACCCACTTGCAAAATACATTATTTATTGTAATGTGAATGCACCCTGAATTTCTCCTGACTCATACTCCCTTTTGCATCAAGTTAATTGCTAGGGGATACAAAAAGATGACGTATCCTTGACCCTAGCTTTTCCTCATCTTGCAGTCACTTTGGAAAGAAAGAGAGGGCTCAATCATTAACTCAAGGGAACCATTGTGGAGTTTCATTATGAGACAGCATGCCAGATAGGATTTTGTTCCTAAATTCCCCTTTCACCCCCAAAAGCAACCACTGGGGATAAATTTCATTTTCATATGTTGGTCAAGGTAAGTTTACAAGAGGTGGTGGCAGTTACAAGCATAGCCAGCTTCAAGAGGGGATTGGATAAAAATATGGAGCAGTGGCTATTAGCCACTTTGTGTGTGTTTTGTGTGTGTGTGTATAATTACAAGTATCTTTTTCCAATAGTCACTATAGGGATTAAAGGCCATTGTGTGATGCAGAGTGTTGGACTAGATGGGCCATTGGCCTGATCCAACTTGGCTTTTATGTTCTTATGTTTACTTACTGCAGGTGACACAATTAAAGCTCAAAGCCTTTACACATTGCTGCTAAGATTAGATGTTCTTTGCCTGCACAAAGAAGTATGATTTTTTTCCATCCATATCTGGAGCCATTTTGGAAGTCTGGGGGAAAGCCAAAATGTTGATCTTTCTGGAATTACTTGGTTAGGTAGTAATGGTTGTGTCCTCATTCACAAGATAAGAGAAACAGACAGATAAGTGGATGAACTTTAAATTAATACAGTGACATGACATAATTAGTCTGGATCCATATTAAAATAGGTTTAATAGATTAATAGGAATGACAAACTAGAAATGCAAAAGAAAGTGGATATTTGGACTTGTCAGTTGCTGTAAAATTTTGTATCATATAATTTACCCTTCTCAGATTTTGATGTGAGACTGTGTTGTATAATTGCAATCATTTAAAAAAGTAATGGGTTCAAACACTTTTGACATAATGTGATCTTTCTAATATATTTCTTAGCCAGAAAATGTCTATTGAACTGAGAACAAGAATCAATGGGTTTAAAATGAATGCTGATAGATTAGATTTTGAATGTAGTGAATTTCCATTTCAACTCTTATATCAGAAGGTAAACTTACAGTGGAAACCTATGTGGAGTAACTCTAGCATCTGCAAACATTGGGTTTGAACCGATGTGATGATTGCATTGTTTGAGTCATTTTACACCTTTTACTTACCTTGTGGCTACTGCTCAGTCCACATGTATAATTTCTCTGTAGGAATTTTGACATAATTTTTTGCTCTACCAAACCCAGCTCATGGGCCTTTAAAACAGACTAGTAATCCCTTCTGCTGAGAGTTTAAATTTGTTAGATGGTTGTATGTGTGTGTGTGTGTGTGTATAAATGTGTGTGCATGCGCACACGCACACATGAAACATGCACACAAATATATATACATTCTTGTGGAATTCACTACCACAGGAGGTGGTGGCAGCCACAAGCATAGCCACCCTCAAGAGGGGTTTAGATAAAAATATGGAGCAGAGGTCCATCAGTGGCTATTAGCCACAGTGTGTGTGTGTGTGTATATATATATAAATAATTTTTTTTTGCCACTGTGTGACACAGAGTGTTGGACTAAATGAGCCATTGGCCTGATCTAACATGGCTTCTCTTATTATGTTTTTTACATAAGATGTTACTGTTGTTGTTCAAGGTTAATTCTGAAGGCTTTGATTTACTAGATGGTTTTTGAACTGAGTAGACTCCATTTGAGCAATATCAAAGTTGGGAACTTATAGAAATAATAGGCAAAAGGGGGTATAGGTCTGAGCCTCGCCATTCCCAGCAGCTTAGTCCTCTCATCTGTTCATTTACCCATTTATCTGTTTCATGGCCCTTTACTCTGGTGTTCATGCCCATCCTATTGCTACTTTCTAGAGCTAGTTAAGACACTGCTATATTATTATGCTAGTAAAAATGATCACATTTAGAGGATTGAGGGACAAACTGCAGAATACCTTGTTTTTACCACAGAGTTGGAGGTAACATTAAGTTATTGACTTTTAGGAAGAGACAGACTATACAGATAAATGTTGGAAGGCATGGACCATGCAATGTTGTTTGTTGTTAGCACATACATCAGGACTAGGGGTATGCAACCCCCCCCCATTATTGTTGGGGTTTGGGTATATTTAACCCCCCCAAAAAAATCAGTATTACCCAATATTCTTGAATCCCAATACCAGTATAGTATTTGTATATGGGAAATATTTGTGAATGATGAATTTTTGGGATCCAATAGATGTGAGAAGAAAAAAATAAGGATCAGCTAGTAGAGCAGGAGCTAAGTGCTGTGTGCCACCCCAACCAAGCTGCAAAGAGGAGCCGACCATAACCAAGGCAACGGGGAGCTGTCAGCTCCTGCCGCTCCTCTGTTCTTTCTCAGTTGAAACTGAACTACAAAGAGGAGCCAGCTCCCAGCAAGGCTTCTCCCCACATGCTCTGCTGGGGCTCTGCTGAGTGAGCAGCCCAGTTTAGGCCTGACTGCTCAACATAGCCTGCCCAAGAACCAGTCCTAGAGAGACAGTTCTATCCACAGACTCTGCTGGTCTCTGCTGTGCAGCCCGATTTAGACCAAACTGCCTAACACAACTGTCCCCATCCGCCATTGTTTCCAGTGGAGGAAGGGCATTTAATGGGATTGTGGTTCATTTAAATGCCTTTTGCAAACCATGAGTGCCCTTTAACATCAATTATCCAGTGGTCCAAAAAACCCAGAATATATTTGGGATTGGTGGGGAGGGGACCTTTTTTGAATAACTGAATCAGTAGGCAACTCGGTAACCAGCTGGACAAATGCCCCAAAATACCAATAAGATGTTTATCAGGTATTTTTTGATTCAGTTTATACTGAGAGCTGTTAGAGAATTTTGCACGTAGCAGAAGAGCTGAAGGAGAGGGACAGGCAAAGCACAGGAATTAATAGACAAGAGAAACAACTGTACTCAATGGTAGATATATTTACCAGGATAGTATCCAATATTCAGAGTCGTTGCCAGGCCAAGGTCTTACACAGTAATCAGTACACACTTCAGTAGATAACAGTATACACCAGTAAGTATACACAGCACAGTAGATAACAGTATACAGCAGTAAGTATACATAGCACGATCCAAGCACAGTAGCATAGGATCCAACACCAGCAGTGTTCGCTGCCACCCAGATAGTGAGCCTCTCAGTACCCACAATCCTTACAGGCAGACTGAGCAAGCTCACTGAGCTTCCCTAAGTACACGTACCAATCATGCAATCTTACCAGAAGGTTGCATCAGCTTTGTAAGTCAGCACAAAGCCTAATTACAGGTGAGGTCATCCCACCTTACCTCAGTAACAGGTAACAGCTGGATCATGATGCAGCATGACTCAGCATGACATTGCAGAAACAACATTACTATTACTAAGATGGAGTCAGTCAGCCATTTTAGGACTGAGTTCCAACATTCTCCTCTTAATAGTTCTGTTCGTTTCTCAATCCGAGCTTTTTACTGTGCTCATTATGCTTTTCCATAGTTTGGGGTTTTGTAAACATATCTGCTGTATTGTGGCCAGTATCACAATACCTTATGTTTATCAACCCTTCCATGATACATGATCTGACATTCTGGTACCGTATGTCAGTGTATCTATTCCTTGTCTTTACTCCTTCTGCTTTTGCAATCTCAATCACAGCTTGATTGTCTTCCAGAATTTCAACAGGTTTCTCTGCCTCTATATGCAGGTCCTTTAGTAGCTGTCTAAACCATTCTACCTCAGTACATGCCGTAGAAAGGGCACAGAATTCTGCTTCAGTGGTGGACAGGGCAACCACACGCTATTTTTGTGTCTTCCAGCATACTAACACCTCTCCCAAATAAATGGAAAGACCTGTTGTTGACTTTCTGGTTGCACAGTCACTTGCAAAACTTGCATCTGTATACACTTTCAGTGCTAGCTCCCCCCTAGGTTCAATATAAAGACACCAGTCAGCAGTGTTCTTTAAATATCTCAACACTCGCTTAGCAGCAATCCAGTGATTCTGCTTAGGGTTCTGGGTAGCTCTTGCCAACAGATTACAGGCTACTGATATGTCTGGCCGTGTCCAATTACTGATATAGCTCAGACTACCAATTAACGACCTGTACATTTCAACATTACATGGTGGGCTATCAGTAACATCATTTACAAAGCCAGTCACCATAGGGGTTGAAACAGTTTTGCAATCAGTCATCTTGTACTTGTCCAACAAATCTATGATTTTAGGTTTTTGTGACAGTTTAAAACCTTGTGTAGTTTTTGCAATATCTACACCTACATAGGTCTGTACAGTACCAAGATTTCTCAGTTTAAACTTCTTACTTAAGGCTGAAACAATATCATCTGTTTGTTTCTTTGTCTTGGTTAGAATCCCCAAGTCATCCACAAAAGTAAGAACAATGCATCGTGTTTCACCACTTCCCTTGGTAAACACACATGGATCAGCAATGCTCTGGGTAAACCCTAGCTGTTTAAGTGTACCCACTAGGCATTTTGACCATTGATGACCACTTTGCTTTAGACCATACAAGCTCTTATTAAGCAACCAGTATTCCTTTCCAGTACCAGGAATACCTTCTGGTCTCTTTAAATAAATTTGGTGCTCCAAATTAGCATTTAGGTATGCCACACAGACATCCAAATGGGTAAAATGGAGTTTTTCTCTAGCTGCCACAGTCAAGGCAGTCAGAAGTGAACTGCTCTTTAACGTTGGAGCAAACACGTCGTCATAAGTCTCATTAGTCTGTCTGCAGCCTTGTGCTAGAAGCCTCGCCTTATACTTTTCCCCCCCAGACTGGTCTGTTTTCACCTTATATACCCATCTACTGCCTATGGGTTTTACACCAGCAGGTACAGTATCAGTCTCAACATAAACATTTAAACGTTTCAGGGAAGAAAGTTCATCGTCCATAGCAGCCCTCCAGTTACACTGCTCTTCATTGGACAAAGAGAAAATGTCAGTATATTTCTCAGGCTCATGTATAGCAGACATTACAGGACTAAATCTATCAGGAGCTCTTCTTTCACGTGTTGATCTCCTCAATGCAGGCTCATCAGTTGGCACATTCCTCCCGGATGATTCCTCACTGGTAGGCATCATATCCATCTTCTCCTCATCAGGCATCTCTTCTTTTGGGGTTAACTCAGCCACCTCTCCCTCCTCTGGGTTGCTAGGCATCGAGCTGACTTGTAACCGGATTCCTTGGTCATCCTCAGGACAGAATGCTGGTGATTGGGTGCAATGATTCCAGCCTTCTGATCTCTCCAGAAACGTGGCTGAAGCACTAATCACCACCTCACGACTGTCGAGCGTGCCAAAACAATAACAGCTCCCGTTTCTCTCATACCCGAGAAACCTCATACGTCTAGCCTTCAGTTGGCCTTTATGTCTGAGCTGTTGAGGAATATGAACAAAAGCTGTAACTCCAAATACATGCAAATTTGCCAAGTTAGTTACCTTGTCATGCCATAGGCTTGCTGGTATTTTGCCAATAGATGAACACCAAACTCTGTTCAGGTTGTAGTTGGCACAGCACATAGCCTCAGCCCAAAATCTCCAGGGCATATCTGCATCACGTAACATACACTGGCACATGTCTTGCAATGTACGGCCTCTCTTCTCACAAAAAGCATTATGGGTAGGTCTGTATGGAGCAGTCAATCTGTGCTCAATCCCAAGCTCTGCAAACAAACTTTGAAAATGTTTATTAACAAACTCAGAGCCTCGGTCAGAAATAATGCATGCAGGCACATTTCCAGTTTTTCTCTTAGCAAACCTTAGCCAATTCTGCATATTTTGAAAGGTTTCTGTTTTAGCTTTCAACAGGTAAACAAACCCATACCTTGAATAGTGATCTTCTATGCTTAATACATACTTGGCCCCGCCTACGGACTCCTTAAAGGGCCCTATCAGATCTAAGAACACTAGGTCAAGAGGTTTTTTACTAGTAAATTTACTTGGAATATGCACAGGAGCTTTTGAAGACTTTACCAGCTTGCAGATTTCACAGTCAAGAAATTCCTTGCAAGGTTTAAGACTAATGCCTTCTGCCTGTTCAACAGTCTTCTTTAGAGCAGGAAAACCAGCATGCCCTAATTTCCTGTGTAAAAGATGACAGCAATTATCATGCACTGGTTTATTTACACAGACGTTATTACACGTTTGTACCTTGGTATGCAAGAAGTATAAATCTTCCTTCAACATAGCCTTTACACACAAGCCATCCTTGGTCCTCAGCTCACAGCATGAGGTGTCAAATTGCAGTTTGAAACCTTCCCTGCACAGAGCAGACACAGACAGCAGATTCATCTTAAGTGAAGGAACAAAACCCATTTGAAGCTCTTTCCTTAGGCTTGGCAGGAACACTTTCCCTCTGCCAAAAACAGTTGCTTTAATTCCATCTGCTAAAACAACAGACTGGTTATCAACAGGTGTGTAAGTAGTAAACAAACTCCTCTCTCTACAGAGGTTCTCCGACGCTCCGCTGTCAATTAGGAAAGATTGAGTGTGGTTAGTTGACTTACCAGTAGTAACGAGATGCACATTACCACTCTTATCAGCAGCTGACCTCTTTTCAGACCGTCTCTCTTTCCCTTTCTGGCCTTGACAATTCCTAAACAAATGTTTAGAAGAGCCACACCGGAAGCATTTCTTCCTTACAGCCATTACATTACCTGTTTGACAGTCAGGATCCTCCTTAACAGTAAATCCACTGCCCCTCTCTGGCTTACAGACAGGCTTTCTCTCTGCACGTAGAGAGGAATTGGACTGTCTCTTGCCAAATTCATCAAGAAGCCGTCCAGTTACGACGTTCATGGTCAACCCTGTCTCAGGCAAACCCTCCAGGCTCGTTATCACAGCGTCATATGATGCATCTAGGGAACTTAAAAGTATGCACACCTCCTGTGATTCAGAAAACATTTGGTTATGCTCTCTGAGTTCTAGAAACATTCTACGCATAGCCTCAATATGAGATAACATATCTGCATTAGCTGCCAACCTGGTATGCAGAAGCTTCCTCACCAGACGTATCTGAGAGCCGACCGTTCCTCAGACGTAAATTTGCTTCAAAGCATTCCAACAGTCACGAGCCTTCTCCAGTCCTGCTATATGCACCAGCTGGGAGTTGTCTAGAGAAAGACCTATTAAAGTCACAGCCTTAACATCCTTTTTACGCAAAAGGTCTGCAGCTTTTCTGTCCTCAGCAGCTGCTATCAGCCCACGTAAAGGAGCAGCCACCACCTCCCACAGCTCTTGGTGCTTTAATAACAGACTGACCTTCTGGGACCACAGACTGCTTTAATAACAGACTGACCTTCTGGCATAGTTAGTCCCGTTCAGCTTAGTAATGCTGTGCCCAGAGAAGGAAACAACATGTGCAGCTTCCATCTCTGCTACTTATCACTGGACACCTGGGCAACTTGGCAGTTTGCCTCCGTCTCTTCCAAAACACTGTGTTGCCTCCTCTGTCTTCAGAACAGCAGCACCTCTGGAAACACTGGGAGCTCTTGGCCCATAACCAATGTTAGAGAATTTTGCACGCAGCAGAAGAGCTGAAGGAGAGGGACAGGCAAAGCACAGGAATTAATAGACAAGAGAAACAACTGTACTCAATGGTAGATATATTTACCAGGATAGTATCCAATATTCAGAGTCGTTGCCAGGCCAAGGTCTTACACAGTAATCAGTACACACTTCAGTAGATAACAGTATACACCAGTAAGTATACACAGCACAGTAGATAACAGTATACAGCAGTAAGTATACACAGCATGATAGATAACAGTATACAGCAGTAAGTATACATAGCACGATCCAAGCACAGTAGCATAGGATCCAACACCAGCAGTGTTCGCTGCTACCCAGATAGTGAGCCTCTCAGTACCCACAATCCTTACAGGCAGACTGAGCAAGCTCACTGAGCTTCCCTAAGTACACGTACCAATCATGCAATCTTACCAGAAGGTTGCATCAGCTTTGTGAGTCAGCACAAAGCCTAATTACAGGTGAGGTCATCCCACCTTACCTCAGTAACAGGTAACAGCTGGATCATGATGCAGCATGACTCAGCATGACATTGCAGAAACAACATTACTATTACTAAGATGGAGTCAGTCAGCCATTTTAGGACTGAGTTCCAACAAGAGCAACTCCTAATTAGGACTTCACAGGATGAAGGTAGAGTCAGTAAAGGCTGATAGGGAACTTCCTAAATCTTTCCTTCTATCCATTCTACTGCTGTACCTTTGTTACTCAGTAGGCTACTTTTAACAGTTCCTCCCTCCAATCTGTTTCTCCTCCCCACCACTTTGTCCACCTTGATGGCTTTGCTCACTGTAATCTCTCTACATCCTAGCTTAGTTAGATAGCTAAAAACATCTACTCTAGTGTTCCTTTCAAATATATATGTCTCCTATAATAAAGAGCTTCTATTTGTTTTCTTGAATAAGAAGTCTCAGTGTGAATTTATTCTTCAAGCAGGCAAGACATAGACTTGTGATATGGAAAGCTTTTATCCATTTCTTCTAGAAACAGACCTGGACAACAATGGATTACAGTGGCTTTGGCCTTTGAAATCCAGGTCAACCCTCCACTGGGAATTTCCCTCATAACTTAAATGTCCAATTCACCCTCAACCTAATTACCTTGTGAAGATGTGTCCTGAGCTCCTTGAGGGAAGAACATTCTTAATGCTGGAGAATTCAATACAGAGCCTTCCTTTCCCTGATCGGATATAGTTAATTTACACTAGATCTGATCCATTTGTCCACCTAGTGCAGCGCTTTCTACAACACTTCTCAGGGATCACTTGGTGGACAAAGAGCTTTCACAACCCTTTCACAGGAGATGCCAGTGATTAAAACTGGGAGCGTCTACATGGCAAGAAGATGTTCTACTACTACATAGCTGCTGCTATAGGATACTAATAGAAGAATGTCTGCCTTATAGAATTATATATCTTCGGTGTAGCCAGGAGTCAGTAGAAAAATAGGTGGCAGAGCTCATTAGCATAACTCATTAGCATATCCTACCACCACCCTAACCAAAAGCAACCTGATGCAAGAAAGGAGAGCCCCAGGTGAGCAAGGCCTTTAGAGATCCAGCCAGCCAAGCAAGCTTCACTTTCCTGGGGCTCTCCTTGGCCACCGTCCCCAGTCAAAATGCCAGCAAGCCACCCAAAATCACATAAGAAGTGGAGAAAGAGTGGTGTGGGCTTCATCAGGGGTTAATGAGGGCTGCTGGGGTGTGGCAAAGCTCCTGGTGGCTGGCTGGCTGCCCACTCTCCTAATCCAAGGATTGTTATGCAGCTGCACCTACTATTCAATGGACAAGGTAGGTGGGGAGGAAGAGGGGGAACCATCAGAAAGGTTCAGGAGCTGTGCTCCTGTGAGCTCCTGCTGAATCTGAGGCCTGGGTGTAGCCAGTTTGGTGTAGTAGTTAAGTGCATGGACTCTTATCTGGGAGAACTGGGTTTGATTCCCCACTCCTCCACTTGCAGCTGCTGGAATGGCCTTAGGTCATCCATAGCTCTTGCAAGAGTTGTCCTTGAAAGGGCAGCTTTCTGTGAGAGCCCTCTCTGCCCCATCCACCTCACAGGGTGTCTGTTGTGGGGGAAGAAGATAAAGGAGATTGAAAGCCGCTCTGAGACTCTGATTCAGAGAGAAGGGTGGGGTATAAATCTGTGATCTTCTTCTTCTTAATACACCTCTGAGACTTAACATTCTGGCATCCATGGGCATTCAGTATTCACAGCCAAATGAGAACAGAAACTGGACATGGGCATGACAGAAACAAATATGGGTTTGTTTCTGTATACAATGGTTACATCTGATTGCCCCAATGACTTTTCAGATTAACAACATTGGTGTGTACATTCTAATCCTTGCCAAGATTTCATAATAATAGACCCATCATTCAGAAACTGCTCAGCAACAAAACAGGTGCTTGCTTATTGTTCTTTTCACAAAGAGAAAACATCACAGTTGATTATTACACTGTGTTCGCCTGGCTTGTAGTAGTAAGAGGCACTGCTGGTGAGAGTCAGAAAATGCTACATCAAAAGGACTTGAAGTATAAATTTGGCTTGTAAATCAGGACAGATTTTCTGACAGCAAGGACAACCTGTCAGTGAACAGCTTTTGTAATGAGCTGTTCAAACGAGATTAGATGAGATGAAAGATGAGTAGTTTACTGCTTCCTTTTGAAGCCTTCTTGCATGAAGGAAGGGTGATAAAATGAATTTAAAAGATGCTCTTCACCAGATTACTAACAGCATGATATATAAATATACGGTCATCTTTATTTTTAGGAATAAAATTAGGAATTGTTTTTACATGACATAAACACATGGGGGAATAGTGTATAGCAGGGGTGGCCAACAGTAGCTCTCCAGATGTTTTTTTAGTCTACAACTCCCATCAGCCCCAGCCAGCAAGGCCAATGGCTGGGGCTGATGGGAGTTGTAGGCAAAAAAATCTGGAGAACTACCATTGGCCACCCCTGGTGTTTGGCTTGGTTTTGGCACTATTTCAACATGTCTCAAAGTATTTCTGTATTTGTTCAAAACACTTCTATCCCACTTTTCTGATACAATATCCTCCAGGGCAGATTATGAGTCACATGAACACACATGAAGTTGCCTTATACTGAATCAGCCCATTGGTCCATCAAGGTGGGTGTTTTTACATTCAGTTTTGATCCAGAGTTTCAGAGTATTCGAATCGTTTGCCACCGTTCTACTTTCATTTCGTACCATTTACGTTTGTGATTTTTCTCTGCTCATCTTGCATAGCTAAACTTTTATATTTGCCTCCTTAAAGCATATTTATTTTGCTGTCTTTTCCACCAGCCTGCATTACCATACAGTGAGCATTAGGGGGCGACAAGTGTTCTTTTTTTAAAGGACATATATTAGGCATGTCTTTCTGCATAGTGGCACACAGCGCCTATCTGGTCTCGTCAGTACTTAGAGAAGTCATCCAGACAGGAGGAAAACCATCATGTCCTCTCAGTACTGCAGCTTTACCACTCTGCGACATGGGGCTCTCACAAACACCTCCCCCCAAATTCTCACTCGCTACTTTGACTCTCAGCCTCCACGCCCCCCCTTAGCGGGGTGGTTTGCCATTGCCTTCCCCAGTCATCCACACCTTCCCCCCAGCAAGCTAGGTACTCATTTTACCGACTGTGGGAGGATGGAAGGCTGAGCCAACCTGGAGCTGGTTACCTGAACCCAGCTTCCGACGGGATCAAACTCAGTGTAAAAACATCCATTGTCTACTCAGAATGAAAGCAGTTCTCCAGGGTCTCAGGCAGAGGACTTTCACATCATGTACTACCTGGTCCTTTTAACTGAAGAAGCCAGGGATTGAAACTAGGACCTTCTGCATGCCAAATGGATGCTCTACCACAGAGCCACGGCCCCTCCATCTAATACAACAAAAGTGAAAATGGCAAGGAAACAAAGGCTAAGGACATTTAAACTGATCAATATAAAACATAGGTAAACAAGACAAATTTAGGATGATATCTGAAACATAATAAAGACAATGGGGAATGAATTTTTCACACATTCATTTCACACTATGACAGGTCTTTTCTACAGAGTGAAGGGACTCTTATGATTTTTGGGAAATGGGTTTGTTTGGAACTGCATGAGTAAGGTTTTGAGTTTGCTCCCATGTGTTGAGCAAGTAGACCATGGAGAGCACTGAGTTTTGTGGTGAGCAAGTAGATCATGGAAATACTGAGGCCAAAATTGTATGTAAACAAGGAAGATTTGTTTATTTACAGGTTGGTTTTAAAGAACAGACCAGCAGCATAGGTATCCAGGTGGTCAAAGGAGAAACCTGGCTGCTGAGGCACATAAATTTAAGACAACTACCACTTTGGTTTGAATTCTCTTTCATACAAACAGGCGTTCACTGACTAGCCACAAAGATGGATCATTTCACCCACACAGGATTCCAACTACACCAGACTGTCCTTTCCCAAGAGACTGCTCATTATCAGAAACAGGCCTGACAATCCAGTATCCTATTCTCTTCCAGAGGTAGAGTTAAACTACCCTGCCAGACAGAGCTACCCTTTTAACTATCAGGCAGATTCAAACTAATCACTGCACTGTCCAACAGACAGATTTCAGCTATGCCTGCCACTTCCCTGAAGCTGAACAAACTCCTGTTGTGCTTTCCCTCCAACATTCCACCCACCTTCTGAAAGGTGATGGGTAGTTGGAGGGGCATTCAACAATAGACTCTGTTGAGTAGCTTTTTCTTCTTCAGGGGCAGAACAGCCTCCTGTCCATCACATGAACTGTGTGGTTTTCATGACATGCATATATGAATGAAGGGATAGAATAAAAGAGCTGCCTGTATCACAACAGGAAATTCCATCTACTTGTCTACTGCAATAGCCAATCACTACCCTGTGCCTCATTTGTATTTAGAAGTGAGAACAGCTGTCTCCCTGGCCTGAATTTAAGAATGGGAACAAAGAGTATTGTTGCTGGTCCCATTGATGGTTTTTAATAGGGGTATGCAATTTTTTTTACTGGTGGTCTATTAGACCTGCAAAAATGTCAGGATTCCTGAAAAATTATTGATCCAAATACCAGTATGTTATCTGCATCTGGGATTTTTCAGAAATCCTGACATTTTTCAGGTCCAATAGACCTGAACTGAAAAATAACAGTAAAAAATACCAGTCTGAACCTGGGGGTGGTTTGGCTTTTTCTGTAGCCCAGTTTAAACCAAGCTGCAGGAGAAGGCAACACAGAGCAGCACCGGCAGCTTCCTGAAGGCACAGTGATCCCAGCTGCCCTGCCCTGTCCTGCCGCCCAGTTTAAGTTGGATGGCAGGAGAAGGCAGCACAGAGCTATGCCAGTAGGGAGCTCGCAATTCCCCGCTGACCCAGCTGATCTTGAGATTGCTTCTCTTCAGGGTCAGCCCTGCCACTAGCAAACTAGGCAATTGCCAAGGGTGCCAGCCTTCTGGGGATGCCAAATTGAGCATCCCCATGTGCCTCAGTGATGTTATCAGTGTTTGTTTCTTCCCCTACCCACTCCCTGTACCTGGGATTGTTACTGCAGTATTTGGGCTCCCGTTAGCAAGATTTTCTGTCTCTCTTTTAATATTTTGGCTCTCTTATAAGGGTGAGTAGATGTATTCATGAGGGTAAGTTGGACATTTTGGGCTTCCATTCTTCCATCCCTCATAAGCCAGTGGACATGGGTAAGATTCCCCTAGGCAATATATTCGCACCAAAGAAGACAGGTAAAATAAATCTTTAGTAACTAAACATAAATATTAAAAAGTACATATCGCTGGGAGCAATCAATAGACAGACAACATAAGCAGAACACAATAGACAGACAACATAAGCAGAAAAGAATGATGAAAGGTATCTTCTAACTGAAAAATAAAAGCTGCCCCAGGGACAAATTGCTGAAAGCTGGAGTAGAAGCATAGTGATAAGTTTGTTGGACAAGTATCTAGCATACCTTGATTCTCTGCTGTATTTTTGGGGCCCTCATATTTGTAAGATCCCAATAGCAAGATACTTTTCATAGTTTCTTTCAAAAATTTGATTGTAGGGAATGAATTTTCACATTGCCAATATCAGTTTGGACAAGCCTTGAACTATTTCTTCATCTGCTGATAAGAAACCATGACTGGCACATCGATGCATTTCTGCAGCTTCTTTCTAACTGCTATTGCACTGTGTTGAATGGGCAGTCCTGTGCTAGCTAAAATCACTATAGGAGCATAGCCACTATGGAGCTACTTGAAGCAGTTAAAGATCCATAAATAATGATTTTGTAGACTTGAAATTTAGTGGGCTGTTACAGTTTTGAAAGTAGGACCTGTCTATCTAGTTGCAAATTTAAAACAGGACTAATAGAAATGCAAATACAAGACAGTTATACAACATCTGCTAACCAACCACTCCATTATTTTAACTGAAACAGGAAAACACTACAGAATAGATGCCATTGAAATTCAGTGCTGTGAGACACTTCCAGTAAGATCAATCATAGTTCTATTTCATTACCAGCATCTATTCTAGATTGTCTTATATTCCACAGCAAATTTATGCTTTTGACTTATTTGATTGTTAGTATACCCATCAGATCAGGCAATAGCAAGAACTTTATTACATTATGAATAAGGAACTTAGCTTTAGGAATTGGAAGCAAAAAATAATAAATATATGAAGAACAAACTATATTAGGGGAAACATAAATCATTGAATAAAGCCTTAATTTAGCTCATTCCCAGTCATCTTTACTTCTTTATTTCACAGTATTTTATGCATTGTCTTCTGAAAAATGAAAGCTCAACAAGCCATGAAAAATCTGTAACCTGCCTTGACTTCATATTTCCAGGTCATTACTTGCTTTGAAAAACTAACCCTTTCCCCTTCTTACAAACAATACAAATAACACTTTTCCCTCATCCCTTTGGAATGCATAGTGGCTCAGATAATGGATACTATGTATTGCACTGTTAGTTGAGAACAATAGCTCCTTGGGTCCAGTGCACATATACTGCTGGCTGCCTCTTTAACTATTATTAAGAGAGTGGGATTTGGGAACCAGCCATAGTTGCATTCCCATTCAAATTTAGCCTCTAATTAGAGTTCTCATTTACCAAAGCTTTGAAACTGTCATTCAATGTTGATTTTAAGTCTTGATTGAACGAGAACCTTAGGCTTACATACAACTCTGTCAGACACCAACTGACTGAATCACTGCCTCAGCAGCTTCTGTCTCTCACCCACTTTCCCTCCCTGAGAGCTCTGAGCACTTTGCCCCCACCCTCAGGTCACCTGACGCAGGCCCTGTGCGTCTTCAGTTTCTGGTTAACCCCTAGCTTTCCGTCACAGGGGGAGAGAGGATCCAAACAATTGTACCAAATAACTGTTTTCCAATAAATAAGTTCCTTCAGCAGTAAGGCTAACCTGGGTGTTTCTTTTGAGGGGAGATTCTTGGGGGGGGGGGGTAGCTTGTGCCACCATCAGCGGCTCATGTTTTTTTTCCCCAAAAAATAAACACAGATTACAGAAATTAAACTGGCATAATTTAACTCTTTGCAATATACCCATCTGATCAAGAAAATTAACTTTATCAATTTAGATGTAACCTCTATGAACACTAGAAAATTCAGATAAAGCATTGTCTCTTAGGATTTTTTCATTTGGTTAGCTGATTTAGAATTATTTGTATTTAGTGCTAGATAATCCTGTTAAGATATTAAAAGACTTAAAGAGTACATGTCCTTTGCATAATATGAGATAATACTTTTGTAAAATAAAATTCTACTTGCGATACCATGCTTTAAGCAAAATGTGGAACCTCTTGATACTAGAGAGATTTATAAAGGAGATGTGATTGTTCATCAACTCTGTTAATTAACACATTCCCAAAAGCACTGATTTTTCAAGTCCTTAATACTACTTAAAAAATATCTGATTTTCATTAAGAAATACTTTTTGCATTCTTGGCAGCTGTATTGACTGTGAAACTAAAATTTAATGTCAAAACCATTCAGCTACTATGGGATGATTTTGATTTCTATGAATCAAAATGTCTCAATCATTAAAAAATCATAAGGAGTTAAAAGATTCCAGGATAACCTATAAGGGTAATACATCAGTCAATGGGGACCTAAATCAGCTTATAGCATTGCTTTCCTCTCCATTTTATCCTCACAACAACAATTCCATTAGGTAGGTTAGGCCGAGAGAGACTGACTGGACCAGGCCACCCAGCAAGCATCTATGGCAGAGTGGAGATTTGAACCTGGGTCTCCCAACAACTAGTACAGCATTCTTACCACTACACCATACTAGATAACATTATAGAGTTTAAGAATCTAATATAATAAATACTTCAGTGTCTTTTACTAATGAACTGAAGTGTCCCTTCTAGCATAATGCATGTATTTCCAGAGTGGAAATACAGTTGATGTTAAATCAGTTAATCCTAGAAATTCAGCAGCAAATTGGATGTGGATGACACATGAGACAGTTTTTTGGGGTACTTCCAACGTCCACCAGCAGGCACTGGAGATAAGCATAATATACCTTTCTATGAAGGCTTATGGGTGTGCTAGAAGGCATATGAGCTGCTAGCACATTATTAGCTATATTATTAGCACTGTGTAGCTAATATAGTGCATTGGTACAAGGCACTGGTAGTTATTCAGTAGCCATGAACCTTCATGATGCTGCAATAGCAGTATTGGAATCTCCACTTGGTTACAATGTAAAGTAGTGAGTCTACAGCTTGTATAATGGTGTAAATGTGCTGTCCCCTCAAAATTACGCAACACACAGCCATTAATGTCAAAACTGCTGACAACAAAGTGAGTGCACCCCTAAGTGATAATGTCCAAATGGGGCCCAAAGTGTCAATATTTTGTGTGGCCACCATTATTTTCCAGCACTGCCTTTAACCCCCTTGGGCATAGAGTTCACCAGAGCTTCACAGGTTGCCACTGGAGTCCTCTTCTACTCCTCCATGACAATGCCACATAGCTGGTGGATGTTAGAGACCTTGCGCACCTCCACCTTCCATTTCAGGATGCCCCACAGATACTCAATAGGCCCGGCGCAGACTCGGAGGAAGGCAGCCGCTTGTCTCTTCGCTCCTACTAACGCTAAGTTGTTTTAATCTTTTAACTTTTATCTTGCCTTGATGGAAGGAATTGTTTTTAAATAATCTTATCCTATCACCTCACTTTTGATATTTGGTGCCTCTGTTTTGTCTTTCCCAAGCTCTGGTTGTTTAATTAGTCAATAAGCCTCTGCCTTCGTTTTCCTAATCAGAAGCTGCTGCAGCTAATGACCTACAGCTGAAGTTTTATAAAGTTTTATAAAGTTTTACACAGTCTTAGCCTGTCTCTCAAAGACAGGGTTTTGTTTTTTGTGTGTGTTTTTTAGAATCTTTTAATTTGAACTGAAGGTTGAAATTAAGTCAACTCCTGCAAAGCAACAAGGCGGAGTGCAGTCGGCTACAGAGTTGGCTCTGACAAATTTGGCTTTTAAAGATATTTTACGATATTCTTAGCAGATGTTATGGCTTTTATCTGTAAGTTTTAAGACATTAGTTGTTTGGTATTTGTTTTATTTATTTATTTTTTTTATTCATTTTTATCAGGACAGGGCTAATTGCCACCCAACAGAACCCTCTTAATGGCATCAGGCAAGCGGCCAAGAGAAGTGGAGGAGGAATCTGCTTCTTTGCCACTTTGCAAACAGTTCAGGATAGAGGACTTTTTTACCTTAAACAATAAGTCCAAATCTGCTCTGCCATCATTTGCTATTGAAACATCGAATCGCTTCTCCCCTTTAGAAGACGAGGTAGAGCCTGCTGAAAAGGAGGAACCGACTAATGAATTGACTAATGAGTCTGATCACGAGGATGGCGTTGACTCTCAACTCCTGTCTGGGGTGGGGGCTTTAAAGGTGCAGCAGAGTCAGCATGATAATGAAGAAAAATCCATGTCTTCTGACGAACTTGCCCCAATTACCCTTATTGCAAGCACAGTGGATTGTATCTTTAAAAAGTTAAAGAGTTTAGAAGACCAAATTCTTGACCTTTCTTTAGAACTAAAGAGACTATCAGTGTCAATGGATAAAGTCTACTTAGCCCAGCTGGATGATACCTCTATTGGAGCTCTAGCCCCTTTAAAGCGATGTCTGTCTGCAACTCAGGAGGTTGATCCCCGGAGCTCCTTTACGGAGTCTAAGGTCAGCGTGGGCCTTAAAAGGAACGTGCAACAATTGGTTCTACAGCCCAATAAGGTTTGCATCACTGTTTGTCCTTATGGCAGGAAGACCCCATGCTGGAGAAGTAAACTTTTAGCTAAATCCCATCTCTGTGAACTTCTTCATCTGAACTATCACAAAATTGACTTGATTACCATTGAATCTCTTAATGATCAGTCTCAAATGCAGAGGATTCTGCTTACCTTTCAATCCTCCAACATTCCTTCACTAATTTTGAGGCGAAAGAATTACCTATGGTCAAAGGGGGTTTTCCCTGTTCGATCTTTTATTAACTCTCAAACTAATGCTCTGCTGCCTAACCTGTCCGCAGGGGTCAGGACACGAAGTAATCCCCATCTCTTGAAGAACGCATCATCTTCAACGGCAAAATATAAGGCTGCAATGTGTCTTAAGGTATCCAGATCTGGTCAGTCCCAAGCAAACCCCGAGTTGCATAATGAGTCATCAGTGCAGCCCTCTATGGATGTGACGCATAGCCCCCTTAATGTTTCATTAGAAGATGACCTTTTGCAGTCATTTGGGAGTCTTCCAGCAAAAGATCAACAGGCGATACTCATAAGACTTGAAGGTACCAAGCTGCAGCTGCAAAGGTTTTTAGAGCCGGGGAAATCAGTTCCTTCAATCAACCTAGATCCTGCAAGCAACCCCCTGCCCCCTTGTCCCCCATCAGCTGACTTAATTGATCTGTCTATGGAACTCTCTCTAACTGGCTCAAGGGCACCCCAACATAATGGTTGTATTTTCACTGATGACTCCAGGGTTCTAGAAAGGATATCCATTATCGATTGACTACCAGCTAGGGAAGCCACAAGGAAGATCCACATCATCTCCTGGAACATTGCTGGGTGGAAGAGTAAAGCGAATGACTCAGATTTTTTGGACTTTTTGAAATCCTTTGATTGTGTCTTCCTTCAGGAAACATGGGCAGAAGACAGTTTTAGACTGACGGATTTTAAAGTTTTTAATCTCCCCGCTTATAGATCTCACTCTAAAGGTCGCAGTAAAGCAGGCATGGCTGCTTTGGTGAAATCCAGCTTACCATTTAAGGTGATCCTCTTGGATCCTTGCCCGCCAATTGCCCAGGCTTTATTGCTGTCCTCCCCAGCACTGACCCTAATCATGATTAATGTTTATTTAGCCCCTTCTAATGGCGAGCTGGAGTTTGATGCTGTCTGGGAGAAATTTTCTGACTATGTGACGTCTTTGTCTAGGAAATTCCATACTGCTCAGCTCATGATTTTTGGTGATTTTAATGCTCGGATAGGCAGTAACAATCAGATACTCAATAGGGTTTAGGTCTGGAGACATGCTTGGCCAGTCCATCACCTTTACCCTCAGCTTCTTTTTGGAGGTGTGTTTGGGGTCATTATCATGTTGGAATACTGCTTTGCAGCCCAGTCTCCGAAGGGATCATGCTCTGCTTCAGTATGTCACAGTACATGTTGGCATTCATGGTTCCCTCAATGAACTGTAGCTCCCCAGTACCGGCAGCACTCATGAAGCCCCAGACCATTAGTCTGCTGTGTTCCATTGGCTGAGGATTGAGGCACTGCTTTGCAGAGGAGAGAAAGAAAGCCTTCCCTCAATAGGCTGATGGAGGGAACAGAGAAACAACCACAGAAAGCCTTCCCTCAATTGGCACTGCCTCATAGAAGAGATAAAGAAAGTCTTCCATTGATTGGCTGAATGCAGCCAGCTTGGATGGGAGATAAAGAGGAAAGCTGAATAGGCAGGGCAAGTAAGCAGAACCACCTGAGTGTTCCTGGTGAGTATGTAAAAGGAAGAGAAGCAGCAGAGTCTCTCTGTTTGTTTGGAGGAAAACTCTACCCCCTAGACGTCTCTGCTTTTGTTTTCCTGTTAGTCTGAAGAAGTTGGTTGAAATATAGCAGATAGTTACATTTAGCAGCTCCAGTGAGTCAGTTCCCCCACTGGGGTCACAAAGTGTGTGCTGTGTTTATTTTGGCTCCTTTGTGAGTGTGTATGTGTATATGCATGTTCAGTTTCATTTAGTGCAGGGGTGGAGAACCTTTTTTCTGCCAAGGGCCACTTAGAAACTTATAACATAATTCGCAGACCAGCAGGAACTCGTTAGCATATTAGGCCACACCCCCTCTATTAGCATATTAAGCCCCACCATCTGGGGTAATCAAGTGGAAGTTGAATAGGTGGAAGCTGGCTCCCACCCCCCACTCCAGTCACCCCTCCTTCCCTCCCTTCATGCAGAAACTGCAGCTGCTCCCACCAGACCCAAGGCACCCACATACCCTACCAGCCTCCTTCACAAGATGAAGAAGAAGATATTGGATTTATATCCCGCCCTCCACTCCGAAGAGTCTCAGAGCAGCTCACAATCTACTTTACCTTCCTTCCCCACAACAGACACCCTGTGAGGTGGGTGGGGCTGGAGAGGGCTCTCACAGCAGCTGCCCTTTCAAGGACAACCTCTGCCAGAGCTATGGCTGACCCAAGGCCATGCTAGCAGGTGCCAGTGGAGGAGTGGGGAATCAAACCCGGTTCTCCCAGATAAGAGTCCGCACACTTAACCACTACACCAAACTGGCTCTCCCATCACTCAGGCTCCAGAGACAGAGAGAAATAAATAAATAAAGGGAGATAAAGAAATGAAAGGGAAGAAAAGGAATTAAAGGAAATAAAGAAAGGGGAAGAAAGGGGGGGGGAGAAATGGAAATAAAGGGAAATAAAGAATTGGAGGGGGAAGAAAAGAAAATAAAGAAAGGGGGAGAAGAAAGAGAAACAAAAAGGGGGAACAAAAACATGAAAGGGAAACAAAAACATGACCACCACCACCCCGCCAGCCAACCACCCTGGGAATGGTGCTATGCAGCGTGGCTGCCCAGCCCAGCAACCCCCGCCAGCCAGCTGAGCCCAGGGAGGCTGTTGCACAGCTCACCCAGCCCAGCGATTCCCATTGGTCAGCTGGGCCCGGGGAGGCCGGTGCGCCCAGCCCAGAAATCTCTGTCGGCCGGCAAGAATTGAAGAGCACTCGGACCAGTGATCACTGCTGGCCAGCTGGGAATGGGGAGGCCAGTGCGCAGCCCCACAATCACCACCGACCAGCTGGGCCCTGGAGGCCAGCGCACAGCATGGCCCGGAAATCCCCACGGGCCAGCTGGGCCCCGGGAGGCAGCTGCGATCCAGTCCGAGGGGTCTTGCAGCCGTTTACAGCCCACAGACTGGATATTCCCCACCCCTGATTTAGTGGAAGTGCAGCCAGCTATTGGGGTACAAGGAAATGAAAACTATTCAGGGGAACTGCATTGTTGTATTTTTATTTATGTTTTTCGGGGAGAATGGGAAAGTCTCCTGGCTCCACCTCCATAGTCTCCCAGCTCCATCCCAAAATCCCCTAGTATTTTCTGAGTTGGAGCTAGCAACCCTATAACCAAGCTTGGTTCTGTCAGTAAAAGTTGGGGGGAGACATTTTTGAGGCCTATTTTAGTCATTGAGGGACAGCTCATTGGGGCCAGTCCTGACTAGGGTTGCCAGTTTCAGACTGGTAGGAAATTCATGGAGATTTTGTGGTAGAGTCTATGGAAGCCAGACTTTAGTGAGGGGAGGGGCCCTAGCTGAATATAACACCATAGAGTCCACCCTCCAGAGCAATTATTTTCTCCATGAGGAAAGAGATCTGTTGTCTGGAGTTCAGTTGTGATACTAGGAGATCTTCAGCCTCCACCTCAATGTTTTCTGCCATAAACCTGGAGAAAATGGCACACTCTGAATCATATACCCTGCTGAGGCCACCCCCCCACCCATGTCAGCCATTGTGACATGGCAGTTCCACAGCTTTGGCTGTAGAGACTGACTGGGTGACCCTCTTCTCTGATAACCTACCCCTCATTTCCCTACTTTCTCAATTTCCCTTCTCAATAGCTGCCTTCTTGACATACCTTACCTCCCTCTATCTTTCCCTTCCCTTCCCTCCCCAGCCCCCCCCCCAACAAGGCCACAACACTCACCCACAACAAATTTCCAGCACCTGTTTCTCCTCACAACAGGCCTTATTACTAGTGATTCTATGTTTCTGTGATTCTAAGTAAATGTAAGCCCTTTTCCTTGCTTTCACATATGTTCCTGGTCAGTTGCTCTTTTAAATCTGCCTGTCTCATTACAAAAACATCAGTGGAATCAAAATAAAGCAAATACGTATGTGTTTCAGATAGTAGCTATGTTGGTTTGCAGTAGAACAGCTAGATTTGAGTCTAGAAGCTCCTTAAATACCTTACATTAGCACCTGAGAGTCAACGATTGTGCTCTTCAACATTGTTGGCATCTAAGGTGCTACTGGACTCAAATCAAGATGTGTGTGTGTTTGTGATGCTAAGCCTCCACACACACACACATACAAACACAAGTACTTTTCAGTTTGTGGAATTTATAGGCATTCTTGCCTATAAATATTGAGGTTGCTCTAGTTCCTGAATCTGTTGTAGTATAATCCCAGATCCCTTCTATCAAACTGTTCTGTTCACCCAGTTACATTACTAGATGCAGAGCAGATATCTTCTCAATAGAGGCCATCACATCAATTTAAAAAGGTTAATATAATTTGCCATCTGCCTGTTTGGGATGAACCAGTCTGCACTGGGTGAATTGTTTTAGGTGATCAATCTTCCTTCCTTCCTTCCTTCCTTCCTTCCTTCCTTCCTTCCTTCCTTCCTTCCTTCCTTCCTTCCTTCCTTCCTTCCTTCCTTCCTTCCTTCCTTCCTTCCTTCCTTCCTTCCAACATTTTATTGTTGTAAGTGAGTTTTTACGGCAGGATAAGTAAATTGGAGGACTTTGGGGGAGTATTACTGTTTGTACTGGTTAAGATAAAATAAGAGAACTGGATAAAAACATAATAGCAAAGTAACCATTTTTATGTTGTAGTAAAACAATTTCATTCACAGAGCTTGAAATCAATGAATGTTATCTATGTGCTAAATAACATGGATAGATCACTTCAAAATGCTAGCAATAATAGTGAATTTAATAAAGCGCCCACTGTTTTCCATGTACACTCTCTGAGGAGCAATGGGACTGATATTTCAATTACCAAACAGTGCAAACCTGAGTAGAGTTACTCCAGTTTAAGCCCAATGATTCCAATGGGCATAGACTGGATTTTTTTTTTTTTTTTACACAATCAGATCACAGATGACTTATGGCAACCCTGTAAGGTTTTCAAGGCAAGGGGACACTGAGAGATAGTTTGGCATTACCTGCCTCTGTGTCATAACCCTGGACTTCCTTGGTGGTCTCCCATCTAAATACTAGCCAGGGCTGACCCTGCTTAGCTTCTGAGATCTGAGCCTGCTTCGGCGAGGAGGGCGGGGTATAAATAAAAATTTAATAATATTAATAATAACTATATTAGGCAAGCCTGCACTATCCAGGTCAGAGCTAGAATGAAATAGAATCACACTGTAAATACACCAAATAGGGTCACAGTTCATTTGAGATTTAAAGCAAGAACACCCCCAGCTAATGTCTAATTTTCTTCAATCCAGGTATACCTAGGCTGTAAATTAGTAAACCAGTGACAAGAACTTAGTGATGGAAAGCTAAAAAGAGATGTGTTGGCAGCTGACCAGAATATGCAAAATACTATGACAACAGAAACAATCTGCTAGTCAGTCTTGAATGGGAAGCTGGTAAAAACCTAGGATTGGGAACCAGTTCAACATTCAGAAGTTTTGACCAAAAATGAAAGTGCTGATTGGCCCCATTGCACTTACACTGCCTCATGCCTGATATTTTTTTTAAAAAAAAAATCCCATTGAAAAAGAATGATAAGAGAAGGATAATTACATATGGCCTTAATTGCATAGCATACATTGTGGAGATAAACAGCATTTGTCATTTTCAAAAGAAAATAATCATAATTACTGTATAGCCTTCAGAATACTTAATTGTCTTTGAGTAATTATCCCTTTTTCCCCTCTATACCATGTTCAGCTTAGTTTGCACAATAATTAAAGAAGTACAATACAAAGTAAAGTGGACTGCCAGTTTTTTTAACCTTTGGAATTTTGGAATTGCTCTTTACTCTGTTTAAGGATTTCTACTATTAAGTTTAAATGGTTCCTATATAAATGAGCTTTGCCTATTCACTTTGATATCTGCCAAACATGTTTCTTACCTATGGCTTAGTCAATTAATGAGTAAGAAAATCACAAGTTTTATGCAGTTTATGATATACTACCTCTCTAGAATTCATTTATGTCATTATTTCTTGCAAGAGTAACAAGTCTGTCTTCCAGACAATAAAAATAATGAGAATTTCACCACTACAGTGGGATAGGTAGGGATCCTTCCGAACTCTCCTTATACAAATTTCTTTCCAGATTTTGAATTCTTGGTCTGATTTTAAAGTGGAACTGATGCAATAAGAATCTCCAATTGCTCTGTTTTTCCACACAACACACTGAACATGCACAGCTTTTTTTTTTTCTCCTCTTCATTATTAATGTGCATGTATGCATTAATGAAACACCGTAAAGCAACAATCTTGATTTAACTATATATAATATACATCATTATGTAGCAATGCACAAGAACTCATATACATTAATAAAGTATTTAGGGTTGCCAAGTCCAATTCAAGAAATATCTGGGGACTTTGGGGGTGGAGCCAGGAGACTTTGGGGGTGGAGCCAGGAGACATTAGGGGTGGAGCCAAGATCAAGACTGTGACAAGCATAATTGAACTCCAAAGGGATTTCTGGCCATCTCATTTAAAGGGACAGCTGGGAGGCTGGCAACTTTGGGACCCAGGCAGCGTGGCTTGGAGAGGGCTGGGCCACAGCTGCTGGCTGAGCATCGGAACACCTCCCCCCGCTCCCCGGCATCCTCGTCGGGCCGCCCCAGGAGAACCGGCCCTACTGCTGTGCTCCTCATCCCGGCAGGCAGGGGCTGCTTTCACCGTTCCCCCCAAACTTCATACTTCCTGCTGCTGCTTTCAAGCTGGAGTCCGGCTTGCAAATGCAAAAGTGTGGGGCCTGGCTTGCAAATGCAAAAGATCGCGGGATCCTCCGCATCACCTGGAGCCCCTTCAGCCGCCTCTCCTGCTTCCTGGTCCGGGAAGGGGCGGCTTCTCCCTGCATTGGTCAGCCGAGGAGGCGGGGGCCAAAATTTGACAAGTGCCAGGAAGGGAAGGGGAGGCTCGGTGTGCTTTTGCAAGAGGAGGCGGAGACGGAGGGAGGGAGGGGAAGGATGCTTGGCTTGGGATTGGTGCGGGGCAGGGCGACAGCCCAAGTGTTACCCGGAGCGCAGGAGGCCAGGCCAGGTGGCAGAAATGCCGGCAGAAAGTTTGGGCTGCAATTTTACCTCAGAGGCGGAGCTGTCCAAATGCCCCATGAGCACTGCAAGTGGCACCAAAATTGGTGCCGTTGCCCCCCCTCCCCCTGCTTCCAGATTTTTGGAGAGCGGGGGAAGAGGCTGCAAATCCAGGGGTCCCCCACCAGGGCGGGAGGGTTGGGAAGCCTAAAAGTATTGCATAAAAGACCTTAATGGATTGTGTATGCTATTATCAAGAGTCCCTTTTTTGGCAATCCTATTAATGCATATGTGTGCACCAATAATATATACTGTGCATGTTTGCTTTCTGAATATATTTTACAGAAAGCAAACTTTTTCTATATATGGCAGTTACATGATTCATAACTTCTGAGTATAAGTATTTGTTTAGTTGTTGTTATTATTATTATTATTATATTGGATATAAATCCTGATTCAAAACTTATTTTTGAATCTGAGGATACAGCCTTCTGTGAAGAAACCTCTGAGTTCAATCATTCTAGAGCAAAAGGCCACCCTAAAGAAGAAGATAAAGTAGAAGAAGACCAAACTAGAAAAATTAAAGACAAAATGACAGAATATGCCGGAATGACCAAATTAAAGGCCAAATTAAACAAAAGACTAATAAAAGGATTTGAAAAAAATAGGAAAACAGCTATACTAATTATAGACAATGATGGAAAATGAGTGAAATGAATTTTTACTTGCTTTGATCTGTATTAAAGTTATAGAAATGCTGTTTTTATTCATCAATATACTAAAACTTATCAGTACATTTAACATAGCCAGTATTATGTACAGAATGGACTTTCTGAAATAATGTTTCATATAAAATCAGTCTTTAATACATATACAGAGCTATTCTATTGCTATATTCTTCTGAAATATTTTTAATATTGTCTGCCTTTGTATTGTGGTTGTAATAGCTATATTATTAAGATATATCAATATTCCAAAGCAACATAAAATTAGTTTAAATTTTAATAGTTTAATAAACAACTTCTGGGCCTTAAGTTTATATAGTATATCAAGATTATTAACTATCTGCTGATGGAGAGCCAGTTTGGAGTAGTGGTTAAATGTGCAGACTCTTATCTGGGAGAACCGGGTTTGATTCCCCACTCCTCCACTTGCACCTGCTTGCATGGCTTTGGGTCAGCCATAGCTCTAGCAGAGGTTGTCCTTGAAAGGGCAGCTGCTGTGAGAGCCCTCTTCAGCCCCACCCACCTCACAGGGTGTCTGTTGTGGGGGAGGAAGGTAAAGGAGATTGTGAGCCGCTCTGAGACTCTTCAGAGTGGAGGGCGGGATATAAATCTAATATTTTCTTCTTCATCTTCTTCTTGATGTAGCAGATTTCAATTAGTATTGATAGACCACTTCCTGTCCATTTTATTGTTGATCATCCTTGTATATATATATATATATATATATATATATATATATATATATATATATATATAATATTTTTATATATAATATTTTTATGAAATTCTCATTTCCCTGCTCCCTTTTCTTTCTGTACCTCTATTTTATCTAAAAAATAAAAACCTATTTTAAAAAAGAAGAGGATGAGCAGCAGCTAAGCTTCAAATCCATGGCCTCGTTATTGGCCTCTCCAGTATCATTTGCATGCTAGAATGCCTTTTGATATCCAATTACAATACTATTCCCTGCCAGCAGGCTGCAAATGAACTCTTTTCCAGCTACACACTCAATCACTTGTGAGTAGCTTTAATTGTTGTTTTTCAACAAGAAGACCAGGGAATTGGGCTCATGACTGCTGTATCAATAGAAGCAAAGTGTGCAGAACCTGTAAATTGTAATAGTAAGCAATAACATAATAATGGTGATTATGGAAATAAGGAGCATGAATAAGAGAAAAAAATTGATCTTTCTGTAGCACACACCTAAACACCTCTACATTACTCACTGAGTAATATATAGCTTTGAGGGTTTGTTGTTATATTTGGGCAATGTATGTGTTTTCTTGATTAGAGTTATTTATTTTTCATGATATGGCTGGGTAGTTTTCAGAGGCTACCCACAGTGGCTACAAATAGGGATGCCAGCCTCCAGGTGGGCCTGAGCATCCCCTGGAATTAAAGCTCTTCTCCAGACAACAGAGATCAGGTACCCCGGAGAAAATGGATGCTTTGAAGGGTGGATTTTCTGACATTGTACGCAATTGAGGTCCCTGCCCTCCCAGGATCCAGCAATCCTATCCCCCCATCTCCTGCTGGTGGGCAATCCTTGCTGCAAAAGTGGCCCAGGCCTCAGCTCCAAATCAGTGTATGCAGTAACTGAACTTATGAGGAAGAAAAGTCTCTCTCTGTATTCTAAAACAAACTGGATTTTTAAAGAGCCACTAATATTAACTAACATTGCTAATTTTAAGCCAGATGAGATCATCCAAATGAACATTCCTAGTATTTATGAGTTAGCATCCAAGAACTAGACTAGTCCAAGAAACTTTCAGATTGCTAAACAATAAATGAATATTCTTATTCAATGTGTACCCTGGACATGTTTGGTGCTTCTCCTACAGGAACAACATACTTTCAAAGAGAAGGAAGTATTACAGCTCATCAAAACCACCCTCATTCCCTGCTTCTACTCCAGGCAGGGCCAGTGCCAGGCTTGCTGCCCTAGGCTGGGAGGGTGGGGGCTACTCCTCCCTCCTGGGTGTTTTTGGGAGGATTAAATGGAAAAGGGAAAAATACAATTAGGCAGCAATCCTAAGGATCCTTTTCAAGCAGACCTGTTTAGGATTACACTCTTAGAAACAGAAATATTTCTTCAAAATCAGACGGTGAGCAAGATATGGCTGAGTAATTTCTAGTTTATTTATTATGTTGACATGAGATGTGCTAAGAGAGGAATTTTATTTTCCCAGTTATAATCAAGATTATTGTTTCATGACAATCTGTAGATTAATAAAACATAAGAAACAATGGATAAAATCCCACCCCCACCCCACAAAAAGCTTGCAGTGATGTGATAACATGTTAGCATTAATGAAGTGTGGAAAAAAGCAGCTTTTGGAGAATTGCGCCCCCGAAACATTATGGCCATTAGTTGCTTTCAAGCTGACTTTAAACAATTATTCTCCCATAAAGATACTTTGTGAAAAAAGCCTTTCAGAAAGAATGCTTTCAGAAAGACAATCTTCTTGTTTATTTGCAAGCTAAAGTAGGTAAATGCCAAAAGATGGTATATTTCACTTCAAAAATGACTTGCATAAATATTCAACATGAATGTTTAGCTTTGCTGCTCTTAAATTCCAAAGTAAGTTTTAAATGGATTTCTTCAGGCCTATAGGAAGATAGAGGAGGGGAAGTGAGAAATTACATCACTATATAGGATATTTTTCATTGTTATTTACTCAAGAGTTCTGTAAATTTATCTCAGGTTTTTAATCCATTCTTTGTTGAATTGCCTTTTTCTCTCTGTACCCCATTGCAAACCAGGTATGCACTACTAAAGGTAGTGTGAATGTCTGGTTCTTCTGTCTACCTTCCTTTAATGTCTACTCAATAAAATGTATTCTTTCTACATATCTCTGTCTCTATGACTGCCTGCCTGTCCTTGGTTCCCCCATTACCCAGTCTTTCCACATTCTTGTATCCAATTATTTCCTTTTACTTCCCTCAATCTCTTATTTTCTGGGCTGGTGTCAGTACACATGTATACTTCTTGTTCCTGGTTCTAGCAGCAACAGTACAAAAGGCTTTCTCAACTAGCGATTCACATACTAATAGAATTTTACATATGGGGACCCCACAAGGATCTGCAGGGAACATTTTATTCTCCTTCCCATACTATTTCCTTTTTCCCTTCCATGAAAGCCCCAATAGCTTTTCCCCAATAGCTTCCCCAATAGGATGGGGTAAACTTATCTTAACAGTAGTATGTGTGAAATGGATCTCGGGGTCTTAGTCGACCATACACTGAACATGAGTCAACAGTGTGATGTGGTGGCTAAAAAGGCAAATGCAGTTTTGGGTTGTATCAACATAAGTATAGTGTCCAGATCACATGAAGTGATGGTATCGCTTTACTCTGCTCCAGTAAGACCTCACCTGGAGTATTGTGTTCAGTTTTGGGCACCACATTTTAAGAAGGATACAGACAAGCTGGAACAGGTCCAGAGTAGGGTGATGAAGATGGTGAGGGGTCTGAAGACCAAGTCCTATGAAAAAAGGTTGAAGGAGCTGGACATGTTTAGCCTGGAAAGGAGGTGATATGATCATCATCAAGTACTTAAAGGGCTGTCATATAGTGGAATTGTTTTCTGTGACCCCAGAAGGTAGGACCAGAACCAATGGGTGGTGGGCTCTCCTTCCTTGGAGGTTTTTAAACAGAGGCTAGATTGCCATCTGGCAGCAATGAAGATCCTGTGAATTTAGGGGGAGGTATTTGTGAGTTTCTTGCATTGTACAGGGAGTTGGACTAGATGACCCTGCATGTCCCAACTCTATGATTCTATGATAGATCCAATTTATATAAAAGTCTTCATGACCAGACAGCTGATGTTGAAGTTCAAATAGCAAAGGGAAGAAAAGGTCTGGGACATCTCTGAACATTGACCAAAACAGAACAAATAAACACACACAGGTCTCTCCCCACCCTCCTCTTCTGTTTGTCTGAAATTCTCTTGTACTGTATTTTAACTATTACTTATATGTAACCATGAAGTGAATGCAATCAGGAAGCTTTGCTATGCCAAACAAATTAATGCTATGCATCTATCCACATTTGTATGCACTATACACTTAGAAATGCATAATGTTTCCGTTATTGCTAGTAACCAGAAACTCCTGAAGGGAGTTTGGGGAAACTGTGGATATGAAGAAGAGTGACTATTACAGAAGGTTTAATTCTAAGATGGATGCTGTAAGGAGATAGGCCATGTCAGCACTGCTTAGGGTTGCCAAGTCCAATTCAAGAAATATCTGGGGACTTTGGGGGTGGAGCCAGGAGACTTTGGGGGTGGAGCCAGGAGACATTAGGGGTGGAGCCAAGATCAAGTCTGTGACAAGCATGATTGAACTCCAAAGGGAGTTCTGGCCATCACAGGAGGACATTTAAAGGGACCGCACACCTTTTAAAAGCCTTCCCTCCATTGGAAATAATGAAGGAAAGGGGCACCTTTTTGGAGGGCTCTTAGAACTGGACCCCCTGGTCCAATCTTTTTGAAACTTGGAGGGTGTTTTGAAGAGAGGCACTGGTTGCTACGCTGCAAATTTGGTGACTCTACCTCAAACAAACAGCCCCCACCCACAGCCCCAGATAACCACAGTTCAATTCACTATGGGAATCGCTCTCCCTAGGGAATAATGGAGCACCCAGCAGTCATTTCCCTCCCCCCCCACCGCTTTCTGATGACCATGAAGCGGGGTGGACTCCAAACAGGGGGATCCCGTGCCCCCACCTGGAGATTGGCAACCCTACAACAGATGCAGGAATAAGATCTGCAGTCTTGGAAGGTTCCACCAGCCCCACATTTGTCTGCTTTGTTTCCTGCCTGCCGACGGGCTGGAAGAAGGATGAGAGAGGAGGGGGCGAAGCGGCGGGGCGAGCAAAAGCAGCCGGGGGAGGCGAATGGATTCGGGAGAGAGATGCAACTTGCAAGCGGTGGGGCCGCAGAGCCAGAAGGCAGGAAGGAGAGCGACGGGGACCGACGGAGGCGGCGTTAGAGGGATCAGAGCAGCAGCCCCGAGGAGCCCAGAAAGGCCGGGAAGGCGACAGACCTGGAGGCTCCCAGCCCGGTTGCACTGCAGGGCAGGTTCCGGCCAAGGCCTCCGCGGCCGGAGAAGCAACCAGGGCTCGGCGCCGGCAAGCCAGCTCTTCCAGACTGGGGCCGCCGCGCAGCCGCCGCTCTGCCCAGCCAGGGGGTGGGAAGGGAGGAAGCCGTCGCATGGCAGGCCCTAGAGCCCGGCGGCTCTCCCTTTGCCTGGCGCAGTGGTGGGCACACTGGCTTAATATAGGAGCCACATAGAATAAACATCACATGTTTGAAAGCCTCAAGACATGAATGTCAGCGGTAGGTAGGTAGGAAGGGGGGGGCGGCGGGGGGCGTCGTCCGCTCGGGGATGGGGCGCCCGCCGTTTCCCTCCCTCCCCCGCTTCCGTTTTGGGGGGGGCGGGGGAAGAGGGTGGAAATCCTGGCGTCCCCCGCTAGAGCGGGAGGGTTGGGACGCCTAGCACTGCTAGGTCAAAGTAGACGTGGGTTTAGAAATTGTTCCATCATAGAACAACCTGATCCAGCAATGTTGGGGTATTTTTGGCTAGAGAAAACCCAGACAGGTTATGTGTTTTTTCCGTGACCACATAGTGGGTTTTTTTGCCAAAATAGTCTGTCATCAAGTTGGTAAAGATCCAAGAGTGGTTGTAAGAACTTGACTGGGTTAGAAGAGTGGGAAGTTGTTTGTTTTTTACAATGTCCATTTAGTGTTGTATCTTATTCTTGGGATATCTTGGTTTGTCTCAGTTATTCACAAATCTTCAATGAAAAAAATAGTTCAGGAACAGGTATTTGTCCACCATCATTCACAGTTAAGGCAGATATAAAGAGTTTTATGTCCTACAGTTTTTCTGTTCTCCTTTTGTAGCTATCTTGCATCTAATGATTCAGCAATTCCCCTGGTTAGTTTTCATATTCTGATTATTTAAACAATTTCTTGTTGTTTGTCCTAATACACCTAACAGTATGCTTATTTCTTGTCTTCTTTTTTGCTGGATATTTTGGGGTTTGTCCTAACATTTTATGATTGTCTCCAACACTCATGGTGGCCATTTTGCAGTGGCACCTGTTATATTCTCTCAAGATTCCAAAATTGCCTGAAATCGCAGCAAGGTTTGGTCAGTGTTATACTCTACCCCTTCTTTGAGATAGAGAAAAGCACTGTTTTCAACATGACTGTACATTGGTTTTCTCCAATCCTCTAGGTTGGATATAGGCTTGAATCCCTTGTCAATTTCTACTATAGGAAAGGACTGTGATTTTTACCAGCTCCCCACTGCTACTGTAGACTTTACCTTCATAATGTTTTTTGGGGGGAAGGGTTGCACTATTCCTTAGTTACAGTATTTTTGGGAACATTTGAGGCTCCATTGTGGGGGGAGGGGGGGAGTAAAGAAGTCCTGTTTGACTGACTAGACTTCCTTTCACTGTTCTATTTCCAGAGCTCAGTAAGTCTCCCCAGGAGTTATCAAACAGTTCACTAAATCAAAGAATCAATTACTGAAACATTTTTCCTTTCATATTTCATTGGCAATTCTCCCAGTCTTCCTATATGCTGAATAAATACAACAATAAATTAACAGTGAACATTTTAAAAAAATTAAATGCAAGAACTTATGTCCATTACATGGGTTTTTCTCTCTCAAAATGATGAAATGTTCATTAGCAATGCTCCCTCTAAGCTGTGGAGTCTTGTGAGCAAAAATTCTGCTTTATGAGTTACTGGCATTAACATTAGGTTTGCCATACCCCAGGTCCAGTGGGGGTTCTCCTGCTTTCCCAGGCTCCTTCCCGCTCCCAGTCAGCTGGCCGGTGGGGGGAAGCCCCGCCCCCACAGCCACCATGTGCCTTTCCACCTCCAGCGGCTTCGGATTTCACTTGAAAAGGCTTCCTCTTGGGTGTATCTGTGTCTTTAAGGCTGAATGGGGGTGGGGTGGAGTAGGAAGAAGAACATGGCTGCTCCCAGTGGCTGTGAAAGCAGCCCAGTCCCTCCGTTGGTTGCACAATCTTTTCAGAGGTCCTTTGCATAGGAAAGGTAAGCTTGAACCTTTGGTTGCTCTGTGTTACTTTGATGAAGTTGGCAACTCATGAGTAGATATGCCAATCTCCCGCTTCAGAGTCATCAGGAACAGGAGAGGGGGAGGGAAATGTCTGCTGGGCACTTCATTATTCCCTATGGAGATCAATTCTCATAGGGTATAATGGAGAATTGATCTGGGGGTATCTGGAGGGGCTGTTTTTTGAGGTAGAGGCACCAAATTTTCAGCATAGCATCTGACTCTCCTCAAAATGCTCTCAATGTTTCAGAAAGATTGGACGGGGGGACAATTCTATGAGCCCCAAAAGAAGGTCCCCCTATCCTTCCATTATTTCTAATGTAGGGAAGGCATTTAAAAGGTGTGCGGTTCCTTTGAATGTGATGGCCAGAACTCCCTTTGGAGTTCAGTTGTGCTTGTCACAACTTTGCTTATGGCTCCACCCCCAAAGTCCCCAGATATTTCTTGAATTGGACTTGGCAACCCTAATTAAAATTGTGAGAGAGCAATTTGGCTGCTGCATAAATTAGTTTGCTCTGGAGCCATCCTTCCTGAGCTAAGACAAAAATATGTGAACCGGAGGCTAAAAAACTGAGCTAGCTCACAGTAACTCAGCTTAGAGGTAACACTGCCCATAAGTATGTAACTATCATTTTCTTATTACAATCTAATTGTTTTGAAATCAAGTTATTGCTAGTCAGTAATATGGCCTTCTGCGCTGCATAACTTGTCAGTTCAAAAGCTGAAACTACCACTGTTAACAAGGCAATAAAAATGTTAAAGGACAAACAGGATCTCAGTTTATTTTGATGCAGTAAATCCAGTAAAGTAATGCTATTTCTAAATGAGGACCCTTGAGTACAATCCTGTCCTCTGTTTTACAGCTAACCAACAAAAGTCCAATAACAACACTGTGCCTCCTACTTGTTGTAGGAGAGCCTTCATTTTCTTACTTCTATTTCATCTTTTTAATCCAAATTAATTAGTGATTTTAAAAGGCAGTCCCAACCATACTAAAATTATCAGGAAGAAAGGAAGAGATATGCATAGTATAAAATTTTGAAGTACATTTTAAATATCATTTTAAAGGTAATTTTGCCCCTTGATCAGACTGAAAAACTCAGGTCAGGTACATTTAAGCATTTCAAATTTCTGTTGGTTTCAGCATTAAAGCTAAAAACATTATTAAATCCTGCCCACTGAAATCTTGCCCACTTAAATTATGGCCACAGAGCCCTACTCCTCTGGTTTATTGGAATGCACACCAATTATGTTGCACTTTCTGGACTGTTATAGATCCACAGACTGATTATAGATCCACAGGAATAGCCACAAGACGTGCTGTTGCTATGTCTTTTTTCAGGTTCTGGAAATTGCAGCAGTACAGTGAGCATAAGGACTCCTGTGGAATGCAGTGCAAATATTGGTGTCTATAATGCTTTTTGAATATTCCAGGGTCTAGTGAAGGTACAACATAAGGCCTACCCATCTCACCAACACTGCCACCAGCTGAATTATAGTATAGTGTTGCCAATCCCCAGGTTCCAGCAGGGATTCTCCCACTTTCCCAGGCTCCTTCCTGCTCCCAGTCAGCTGGCTGATGGGGGAAAGCCTCGCCCCCACAGCCACCATGTGCCTTTTCACCTCCAGAGGCTTCAGACTCCACTTGGAAAGGCTTCCTCTTGGGATGGTGTGTCTGTGTCTTTAAGGCTGAATGTGGGTGGAGGCAGAACAACATAGCTGCTCCCAGTGGCAGCCCAGACCCTCTGTTAGTTGCACGATCCTTTTAGAGGTTGTTTGCATAGGAAAGGTAAACTTGAACCTTTGGTTGCTCTGTGTTACTTTGAAGAAGTTGGAAGTTCAGCACCTCATGAGTAGAGATGCCAATCCCCAGGTGGGAGTAGGCCCTTCCCCGCTTTAGAGTAATCAGAAACGGGGTAGGAGGGGGGGGGGAAATGTCCTCTGGGTGCTTCATTATTCCCTATGGAGATGGATTCCTATAGAGTATAATGGAGAATTGATCTGGGGGTATCTGGGGCTATGGAGAGGCTGTGTATTGAGCTAGAGGCACCAACTTTCAGCATAGCATATGATGACTATCCTCAAAATGCTCTCCATGTTTCAAAATGGTTGGACCAGGGGGTCCAATTCTATCAGCCCCAAAAGAAGGTCCCCTCATCCTTCATTATTTCTAACGTAGGGAAGTCATTTAAAAGGACTCCACCCCCAAAGTCTCCTGGCTCCACCCCCACAGTCTCCTGGCTCCACCCCCAAAGTCCCCAGATATTTCTTGACTTGGACTTGGCAACCCTAGGGCAGGGGATCCCCCAGTTTCTATAACTTTGTTATATCTGGGCTTGTTTCTTATACCTTGCTGAATAGCAACTGACCGGGGTGGGGTGGGGGACATGCCTGGACATATTCTCCAAAACAATAGAACAACAGACCACTAGGATTGTAGAATCTGCAGGCTGATCGGACAGGCTGCCACAGACAGCCAATAAGGTGCCTGAGGTCAGTTTAAACCTTCCAATAATTTGGGGAATGTGTGGAGTTTGAGTGTATATAACCAGGCTGATGCCTGTGTTTTGCAAATTAATTTTTGCTGGAATTACAACATGTCCCGCCCAGCCCGGGTGAGGACTGCGCGAGGGGGACCCCCCGATGCCCGCCAGCCATTCCCGCCCCCTGTTGCTGCCCCAAGAGCCTCCCACACCTTCCCAAGCCTCCGCAGCAGCCCTACCACTCACCTGGGCTTATGGAGCACCGACAGCCGCCCGAGCAACACCCCACAGCCAACATGCTCGTCTCCGGGTCTGAGGAGCCTGGCCGGAGTGAGACGTCGGGGAGCAGAAGGGAGAAGCCAAGCCCAGTGCCAGGTAAAGAGGAGGAGAGCCGCCTGACCCATGGCGGCGAGAGACGCCACACCCCAGCACGCTGCAGAGGTCTAGGACGCCTGAGGCACACCCAGGCAGCCCAGCCCCGGCACGCCTCTCCTGGGCGTCTGGGGCTTTGAAGGGGGGAGGAGCCAGGGAGGGGCGGAATGCAGGAAAGGGGAGGACTGGGACGGGAGGATAAAAGGGAGGAAGGCAGGAGGTCAGAGAGGAAGCTGGCCGGTGCTTATTGAGGCTGCCTCGCGCAAGAGAGTGACAGGAGCCGCTGCACAGCCAGGAGGGGAACGGGGGCCTGTGGTGAAGTAACCTGGCTCCCACCCCTGCTTCTGAGACCTCTGGGGAACACCCACAGAGTGCCTGAGGGGGGTCGCCCGGGATAGAGGGGCGACAGCAGCACCGGGAGACCGAGAGGGGCGCCCGGGGTGCGACACAGCAAAAGGAGCTGATCACTATGATTGACATCCTCATCCTTACCATTGAACCCAGTATATAATAAACTTCAAGACCAGCATTACTATTTCTCCGATTAAGCTTAAAAATAAAAGAAAATGGTGGAGATGATGCTGGGCTTAATCATGTTGTCAGAGAGACAGCATCCATCTATTCTTTATGGAGACTTCATCATATGACTCCTGGTTGTTCAGCCCTTAGAAATCTTACAGTTTTTCTCAGGGTTTGAGCACACAACTCAGTAGTCTTTTTGGTGGCAGTAGACTAGTAGACAAAATACTTGCAAAGCCTTCTACATTTGAAGGTAGCAGCACCCAGTTATGGAATTCAATGTGCTGATGAAAAAACTAGTCTTCTTATAATGTTTTGTTTCAGTACTGACTACTCTTTGGATGGAGAATAAATGTATGTATATAAATATATATATACACACACATACACAATAGATATTTTACTTGTATAAAGTTTGGACAAATGCTAGACTCACACCAACAGTATTCTATAGTAAAGGAGCTATACTTTCATTCTCCAAAACTAAACCTGAGATGTACAATGAAAAGGAAAGACATGGAGCTATAACAGCATTCTGAAAAGCTGTTGCCAGTTTCACTCTCCATTCCTTTTCACTGGTCACTTGCTGACTCACCCAGAACTAAGACAAACAGAAAGCTTGAATTCATTTCAATATTATCCCACTGAAGTCATGGGACTGTATCAGAGGAGCAATCTTTCTACTCCTTTGCTGATCAGGTTGATTTGCTAATATAGATTTTTAAATTGAACCTCTCAGTAAACATATTCATAGCTGAGGCATCACTCTGTATTCTAATTTTTATGCAAGTCATTTCTGTTGGAACAACATACTGTCTCCATCTGACAGTTCAATTGACCATCCCTCATTGTTCAGTAAAAACCCTTTGCGTAACTAGCATAATTTGGTAGGGTTGGCTTATTGCTTAGATTTCTGGGCAACCTCACAATATTAGCTTTTCACAGGGCTAAACAATGTGGTCACTTCAGTGTTACCTTATAATTATAGCAATTATTAATGTTTGACACTGTGTTTGACAAAATAAAACAAAGGATTTATAGGCGGAAATGGCACTTTGGCTTGGGAAAATAATACAATGGCAATGTAGTGGCTGGAAATTTTGAATTTTCTTTGAAATGTAACATTCATTTCCTTTTAGAAAACCTTTTCTCCAGTTCCTGGTCTTTGTTTTCAATATTGAATACCAAAAAGAAAATATCTTCACAAATAATTTAGTTATTACATCATTTTGTTCCAGAAAACTGATCTTGTTATTACATCAATTCAAATAGAGAAGAGAAATAAAAATTTAAATAGAAAAATGCTCTCTGGGAAAATAAGTACATCATTTGAGCAGAATGCAATGAATAAAGTATTGAGGGTGTGAATAGCTTGGCAACATCAACGCAGGGCAACATCAACACAGGGCACTATCAATAAAGCAATCATTTGTAATTGAATGGTATGTCCACACAGGGAAAACCCACTCTCAAATAGTGGCTGTAGTACAAATTGCACAAAATTCAACAGTGTACTAATGCAGCCTTAAATATGTTGAAATCTCAGTTATTTCTTCCAAATAATATAGCTTAATTTTCAGTGCTTTGGCACTCCCAGGTCCTCAAGTGCACAGCAAACTATTTTAAAAAAACATTTTACAAAAATCAATTAAATAACAATTTCTGACGGAGCACTGGCTTGCCACAGCAAGAGTCAGATTTAGAAGCAGGACTTCTGGGCAGAAGGTGTCCTGGAGCTGAAAGAGGACAGGGTTAAAGTGGCATCTGAGTTGTCCTTTTGTCCCACAGCTAAGTTGATGTTCCTCTTGAGATCCCCACAAGCTTCAGTTGTATAGAGAAGGAGTTTCAGGTTAACTTGGTCCCACCCAGTTCTCTCTTTGGGAGTAGAAAGTGTAATCTCTTGTAGTTGGATTCCTTGTATGCCTAACAATGATTAAATTTAGTTCATCTACCATTTTCAAAAATTTCCAAAATAGTTGAGGTCCTAGTTTTTTCTCAACTTTAGTAAATTTCTTATCTAAGTCTTTATCAAATACAGCATTAAAATCCCACAGCAAACAGTGGTCTGGATAGTCATATTCTTGAATCTTTTGGTATAGCATCTCAAAGATTTTTTCCTGTTGGTGATTTGGAACATATATGTTCAATAGCAGAATTTTCTTTCCCTCTTTTGGGATTTCCACAAATTCGGCCCCCACCCTGCCGAGTGGCTGATCGGCCGCTATAGGCTGGGGGCCGTCCATTGCCTCCCCGGAAGGATGGCCTCTTCCGAAGCCATCCATTGCCTCTTCCGGAGCTGATTGGGGGCGTGGGCAGCCTTATAAGGCCGGCCCCGGTGTCACAGTTTGAAAGCCGCTCTCGGCCCGCCCGCCTGCCCGTCATGCAGTGTAGGCAATAGGCTGGTCACCTTGTTGGGGGCCAGGTAGGAATTTTTCACCTCCAAATATATTGGCCGGTTTGGGAGTGTTTTCGCCTACCTTGCACTGTTAGTGATAGGTGCTGGCAATTGGCTTGGGTGGTGCTGTTAAATAGGTTGGTCACTGGCTGTTTACTGTTGGGAACATGTTGTATGGGGTACTGGTGAGCTCCCGTGGCACTGCACCATTGGGGTGCATGGCCTCCCTGGGGTGACTGTTAAGCTGTACAGCCCAAGGTTGGCTCCAGGGAGCCTTGGGATCCCATCACTTGGAGAGTGTCCACATCACAGACTGCATGACTTGGGGGACGGTGGAGCTCAGGTGAATGGGATCTCGTGGCCTGGCCAGCCAGGTATGAGCTGTTGGGTTGGCTTACACCTGGGACTCGAGGCTCGCCCAGTTCTGGGTTAAGGAAGTGGTCTGGTACTGACCCCTGGCTTGACTTGTCCCCACTGTTTTTGCCCTTGAGTTTAGTTAAATAAAGTGGCCCTTTAATCCATTCCTGTGTCTGTCTCGTTATTCCGACTGGAGAGGCAATAACAATCTGCAATCTTCAACCACATAAATTAACCACATAAATTCAGATAATCTTTTACATATGTGGCTAGACTTCTCTTCTTATGTTTAAGGTCTGAAGCAAAAAATGTCTTGGAGACATCACTAACAGCAAACCTCAGTCAGATGCAAACTGCTTTGACAAAGTTAACTGATCAAGTTGCTGGCCTAAGTGTTAAAATGGATGATTTCAATAGACAATTGCAGGAGAACACACAACAAACCCAGAAAATAATGCAAAAGGTGACTACATTAGAAACTAAGGTGGATGATACTGTTTTTAAGATGGATATGTGACCAAAACAAAAAAATCAGATGGCCATCCTCTTCTTTCTGTCCCATGGGGTCATTTGGCCCCACTAGATATTTTCCACCCCTCCAACTGAAGCTATCCCTGTAGCAACTCCATGTGAGTCAGTCATGTCCCCATGGCCCTCCCTTTCACCATGCTAGGCCACCATCCTGCATTGGGGCCAAGTACAGTAAACATTAAAAAGAGGCACAAAGACAAGGCAGCTTACAACAATAAAACAAAACCAATTAGTGCAATAAGACAAATCCATAAAAATAGTCAACCCAGTAAAATATATGTCAAAATCATACGCCAATAAAAACAAGCCAAGCCTTTTTAATGATCCAGGATATAAATACATATAAAATAAGTTGAACAAATCTAAAGCAATAGTAATAGAAAAGGCCTTAAGCTAGGAGCAGACCATAAAACAACCCTTAAAACCTGTTATTTAAATGCCTGTACGAAGAGAAATATATTGTCTGGTACATAAAAGAAAGTAAGGTAGGCACCAGGCAAGCCTCAACAGGAAAGACAATCCAAAAGCAAGGTGCCACCTTCTCAGAAATCCTGTTTCTGGATGCCATCTACTGGGTACAGAGCTTCAGGAGAAGATTTCAGTGGGCGGGCAGGCTGGATAATAAGGGAGGAATCTTTCAAGTGCCAGTTCCCAAGCCACTTAGGGTCTTACAATTAAAAACCAGGACTTTGAATGAGAAGTCTATGTTGATCTTTCAGAAAAGAGGTGATACAATCCCTGTATCCAGCCACTGACAATTATGTGTTCCAGGCTGAACAGTTTTCAAAGGCAGCTCCATATATTTCAATAATCTCATTATATTTCAGTAATCTCACTTGAATGTGAACAGTATCAGGAGTATGCATTTCAAAATATTTTGTTTTATTTTTGTTTTGTTATTTTAGAAAGGGTATGATTATTGTTTTTTCTGGAATTTCTATATAGGTACCATTTCCAAAATCTGTTTGCCTAGGCATCCCCCAAATAAAGACACTAGTCCACAGCATGGATTTACACAGTTTATCTAAATAATTTATCTATGCCATAATCATAATACTAAATATGCTAATATATTGAAAAGGAGTGGGCTGTGCTAGGCAGCCTAACCATGACTGGTTTTGCTGGGCAGGTCTACCTTGGCTCCAGATTTGGCCAGCAGCTTCCACCAGTTTTATTTTTCCTTGGCTACACATGATGTGCTCAGGCTCCTGCCCTGAGACCAAGGAAGGCAGGTGTGCTCCCTAGACTATCCCCCCAAGGACAGAAAGGGGGCAGTGGACTGCCCCTTTCATAACTGAATGGTGGGGTATACTGTCCTCATGGGTGTGATCTGATCCACCTACATGGAGTGTGGGTGGCCCTTCCCCAACCACCTTGGAAATATACAGTATGTAGGGCCCAGGTATTAGAAAGTGACTCTCCCACTATCGTTTATGATGAACAAACAGGCACAGCAAAGAGGCCAGATGAGATCTGAGGCTGTTGATCATCAGGCCTCACATCAAGGGCAGGCCTATCCAACCAAGGTAACAAAAGGAGGGCTTAGGTGAAAGGTGGTCCATGGGGTGTGCTGGAAATATAACCAGGGGAAATGCCAGTGGTCCCATTGTAAATTTGAATACAACTGCAAAGGTTGTTTTGGGCTTCCACTGGCCTTTCCTGTATTTGTGGTCATAGCAGACTGCAGTCCTTTTCAATCAACCAATTCCCCTCTAACTGCAGCAGGAAGGAAAGCAGGTCTAGTATCTTCCCTCCTTTGCTCAGGCTCCTCCACTAACATTCTGTCTTTTTAGTTGCTGCAGAGACCCTCCAGTCAGTCTGGATAGTTGGCCACAACTTCATGCACTGGCCAGGTAACTATATGGCAGCAACCATCTGTGGCCAGCTTAACATAACTTCCATATGAGTGGCTAACCTGTGGTTCAGGTGGTATGAATTAAATATATACTGGAGGCTGGTGGCATGTCTGAACAGGAATAACAGTACATCTTTCCTGTCCTGCCTTATTCTTCTTCTCCGTGTGGTAAATTATAGGCAAAATAACATTAGCAAAACCAGAGGACTGACAAATATATTGAAATATGCTGTGGAGTAGCATCTATTCATACTTTGGATTTCAAAGTTGTGGGTAGTATTGCACTTTGTAAAAAAAGAAGAAGTGGCTGCCTGATTTAAGATCTACTGCCTTCCCAGAAAGCTTAGGAGAGATCATGCCAGTGAAATAAATAAATAAACACCAAAGTTCTTACACAGCACCTGATGAAATTGTTTAGATTCTATCAGTTTCTCAATTTCCACCTCGAGGTTTAAGGGCATTGCTGTATTGATGAATATCCTAAAATATAATTGATATGTATATGTTCTCCAATGCAGAGAAGAGTAAAATGCAACACAAGAGATTGGTTTCAGAAATAACTTTTCCATTATGTTTGCAAATGGTAAGAATAAATTTGTCAGCATCTAATTGCTTCATTGTATATGCCGGAGTTCTTCTGACTTTGTGTAGTAGTCTCGTTGCAATAAATAGAAATCATTTGCTTATGCTTCTTGCCTCTGAATATTTTATTATTTGTCTCACTGTCTATGCTGTTTTCCATGAGATCTTAATCAGATATATCAGCCACTCTTTGGGCTGTCTTTTTATCCTTGTATAGACATATGGGGCACTTTTCCTTTTTTTGATATTTCCTAGCTAAGGGCTAATATTTCTCAGTATTTCATTTTGCTATTTTTTCCTCCCTCAAACTCACTATTTCCAAAATTTTACTACATATTTCAATCATGAATATAATTATAAAAGACAGAAAAGTGATAAACTAAGAAAGGCATGTGCTGAATATTCTCCACCTTCAGTTTTGGGGCTGAAACTAGAGTTTCCTCTCAAAATACTTTGGACAAATAATTGCCCTTTTCTTCTTCACTGTTTTGTACCTTAGTTCTGCTTCCTTCATGAATTAGTGATGTGGGAGAACAAGAAAGCTTTTTACCAGTCATAATGACATTATTGAAGCCAAGTGAGGGGGATTTGAATGACTCAGATATGAATGCTTTTCATAATTCCCCAAAACTTTACAAAAACTAGTGAGTAGTTTTAAGCTTAGCCTTTATCAAGGCAACAATTAACCAATCAGTTCCACTCCAATGCACGCTCCTGCACAAATTTACTTATTTCAACTTAATGATTTTGCATAGCAAAAGATCCATTATTTAGAATAGTCCTTGATTCCAAATAAGTATATTAAGCTCTGAGCATAACCTGAAGTCTTGCCTTGAAGACAGAAATATATACCAATTTCTCACTAGCATTGCTCCACTACCACGCTTCTGTTTTCCATTGGTGCAAGTGATTGGTTTATCACCAGTTGTTCTTCAGGCACATTTTGATGTGGGGCTCCCTCCAGTTCCCCTCGTGGTTTCTTCATCCTTAAAAGACAGATCACAAAGCTACAAGGGGAAGTGGAGGAAGCCCCACATCAAGATGTGCCCATGGAGCAACTGGTGGGGGAATCAGTTGCTTGCACTGGGGAAACAGAAGCCTGGGGGCAGACCAATGCTAGAGAGAAATTGGTAATAAAAACCAGCTCCTTAATTTTTTCAGAAAAATCAGTTGCATCCCAGCCTGTAGGGTAGATTGCTATGGAAACTGAAAAATCTCTTTGTCTATGAAAGAATACACAAGAGAATCATTTGGTTCCTGAGCTTGGCCCAAGAGGGACCATGAAGGCCAAGCTCAGGAAAGCTGTTCAAGAGTCAAATACTCTCTGATCATTCCAAAAAGATGTACTTCAAGAGGCTCCTGGCCACTGTACCTTTAAAGATTCTTGTTTGAGCCATTACCACAGTTACACCTATGTGAAGTTGAGAATTGACGTGGGGTAGTGGTTAAGAGTGCGGGACTCTAATCTGTAGAACCAGGTTTGATTCACCACTCCTCCACATAAACCCATCTGGGTAACCTTGGGTGAGTCACAGCTCTCTCAGCCCAAAAAATAAATCTAGCTTACCACCAGTTCCACATAGCTATCATACAGAAATAAATGAAATACTTCACTATTCTTTACACCAGGCTATGTATTTAGACTATGGATAATTTTGAATTTTCCCCAAATCCCATTTCAATTTCACTTCTGCCTCATGTGAATTGAACCAGCAGTGTTTTGTTTTTACACCATTTTCTGTGTTTTCATATTATTACAAAGTGTACACCTTTTTCAGTGTTAATTGTGCACCAATAGATCTGCATTTTGCATAGGCATACTTTTATATCTTTATACATATGCCTATATATACATTCTCTGTGTGATGGGGCATATAAAAACATATGTTTTTACAGTAAAGGGTTCCCAACCTCCCACTGGAGGCAGGATTCCTCCAGTTTCAGGGCCTCCAAACTGCCAGCACAAGATTGGCTGGTGGAGAAGCCCTGCCCCTGAAGAGCTCCATCTGTACCTGATGTGCCTGGTGTGATAACATCACCTGGAAGTGCCATGATTGCGCTAGGCACATTTTGCGGGGGACACCCGAGCATTTTGGTAAAAAAAACCTCTATGGTGCCATAGAGTTTTTACTAAAATACTACAGCATCCCCTGTGTGACATGCCCGGTGCAACTACATCACTTCCAGGTGATGTCATCACACCACACATAAAGCATGCACAAGAGAAGTAATCCCTACCAGCAGCCAGGAAAGACCTGCCAACCCAAATACAATATAAAATGATCCACAATGCCAAGACTTTTTTTAAACAAAAGGACTAAAATACCTATAAAATATAAATTAATACAGAAATAAATGAAATTGGAAATAAATAATTAGTAAATAAATAATTAGTAAGGCCAGCTATTTCGATCTACTAAACAATGACAAAACTCGAGCTGAATTTTATAGCAACATCTCATGATATACTGTGCCCAATGATTTAATTAGTTCTTTCCCAAACACCCAGGACTTGTGTCAATGGGAGTATAATGAAGACACATTATTAGACAACATGTTAATAACCCAGTCTAAATCTGCACCATGGTATCACAGGATTAAAAAATACCACTCAAGAACTTCTTACTTATCAGACATTGCAGTACATAACTTAAGAGCTGCATTCAGTGCACTTTGTTTTCAAACTGAACTGCTGTCTGGAAGATATACTAATAAATGCCTACATCAAAGTTGTACAGCACAATGGAATGTTTTAAATGTAATCGTATTTTACTGGTTAAAATTGTAATTACAGATGTCTGAATTGACTATTAGCTGCCCTGAGTCTGCTTGCAGAGAGGGCGGGATACAAATCTAAAGTAATAAATAAATAAATAAAACCACAGGAACAATGTGTATGCATATGCTGAACTGCAGTGGAAGATCTCTTTCACTGTATAATGGTGTGCCCTTTATATTCAGACCTAAGAAGCAGATTCCTCTTTGGAATTTTAAGCCAAGTACACAACTTACCTGACAACGAAAAATTGATTTTTTTTTTATTGTTGGACACAAACCCCTTGGTCTCATGCAAGATAGCACTTTTTGCACTTGCAGCTAGAAAAGTTAGATCCAAGGTGGCTCCTAGTAACGCACCATATTGAGCTCCATAGTTCAGCACAGCTATTATGATTTTGAACATACCAGTGATGTACTTATGTAATTTTAGAAGTGTACAGTTTTAACCTGAAGATCTGCTTTTTAGCTATGATTTTTTGAATGTAAACTTTTATACTATAATTTTATATTGTAATGGCCAATGGCCACATTCAATAAAACTATTAGCTACCTACCTATTTAGAGTTGTGAATAGTTATGGTGAAAATTAGCAAACCTGATTTACTGAGGGATGAATTTGTGGTCTGGGCTGACAGACAAGTGCAAGAAGGCAGCTGCTCCACTTGGCTGTGCAGATTCAGTGCTCTGGCTCCATGCCTTGTGACATCACAAGGGTAACTGCACTCTTTCTGGTAAGAGGTATTCCTGGACAGGAGCGCTACTACATGTGCCATGTCAGCTTTCCCCATGGTCATTTAAACAGCCACAGCCAGGTGCCTCTTGCTTTCTCCAGTGCTCTTCAGCTTGGTGAATACAGGAAAGTTCCGGTGTTGTGACCACACGCTTTTTAGCAAAGAACAGAAGGACGTTCCCATGGAGCTCCACTTTGCAAGTGCTAAGAATTAGTATGATGTTTTTAGAGCTACAGCCTATTCTGTGTTCATGCTGAGGGCATGCTAGTGGATGCATTTTCTTCCAGTTCTATTTAACTGTTTTCTCTGTTTAGTGGGCTAGCATGCAGCATGGATTTATTTATTTATTTTATTTATTTATATTTAGACTTATATCCCGCCCTTCCCACCGAAGTGGCTCAGGGCGGATTGTGCAGTAGTCTTTGATTTGCAAGCTTTGTTTGGTCAGTGGCTTACTTGATGATGGTCAGTTTGGCTTCATTGAAGGGGGAAGTTTGTATCTGGATCACTGATCTGGTTTCTTGCATTGTGTGTGAATTTTTAAAAGAGCAAGGGTGGGGGGAGAGTAAAGGAAAGGAGGACAGTAAGGCAAATAGCCTCTAAAGGCAATAGCCTCTAAGGCAAATTGTACTTACTAGATTGTTTTAATGTTGTTAAGTTAGTGTTTACTGTTTTATATTGTTAAATTTAAAGGCTTTTAACCACTGTATGTTTTTATAAAATGTTGTTAGCCGCCCTGAGCCTGCTGAGGTGGGGAGGGCGGGATAGAAATAAAAATTATTATTATTATTATAAACCCCACCCCAGGCTTGAGCTGGTTGCTGTTTGACTTGTGGGTTATTTAGTGTCTACATAAACCACTGGCTTTGTTGTATTTGTGAAGGCTACTGACTGGGCTGTTTTAGCTGTAGCTGCTGCAGGTTAGAACCAGATCATATGGCATCTTCATTGTTCGTTGTGCACTGCCCTTCTAATTTTTTTTTTTTTTTAAGAAAAGAAAAAAGAGGAGAGATTGTTGCTAGTCACCTCTGTAGCCTCTAGTTTTTTCAGCTCTAGGGCAAGCAATATAAACAAATTGACAAGTCTCTGGCTGTTGTGGTGATATTTAAATATATAGTTTCGGTGAGGCTAATTAGATTTTCAGATACATATAATCAATATAGATTAATTAGGACTAGCCACTGTGATTAAGTTTGTGTGTTTGTGGTTTGTTAGGTAAAACAAACAGGTAAGTTCTAGTAAGTTTGTCAGACAATTAAGCCATGGCTTCCCAAAAAATGGAACTGGGGCAATAATTGGTTTTAAACTAATTTGTAACAAATTTGACCTAATTTGTAACAAAAACATGTTTTTGATAATTTGTAATAATTATGCTGTTTGTGTATTGAATTTAATATTCCCCCGCTCCTAATATGTATTTATTTGACCTTTTAAGTTCTTAATATTTGGCCTGAAACCAAGTATTCCTTCATTATCCAGGCTGACAGCTCCTGTCTTTCTCAATTTCAGTTGCCAGCATTTTGTGTAAGTGCCTGTTGGCTATGGGTTTGCTTTCAGTTGATTACAGCATCCACTCTTTTTGCATAGGAGCAGCCACTGTGGCTTCTGAAGCTGGGCCCTCACCAGATAAGATTAGAGCCATTGGGCGATGGTATGCTGTAGTATACCATACTTATATTTGCTTTCAGTCCAACTAATGGTAAGTAATGTTTGATTCTAGCCCCTACAGGTGTGTGAAGGAAGGTCTGGATTATAGGGCACAGCATTGTTTTTTGGGCTGGAAGATATGCATCTTTTTTCTGGCTAGAGAAACTCGTTGGGCCTTTACAACCACTTGGAAATAGCCTGGGTAGGCCACAGAGGAATGCACTGGGCCTCTCTTCTAGATACCATTTTCACCCAAGTTTTTAATCACGGTCCTCCTGTTGTGATTCATCCTAGTGATTCATCTAGGAGAAAATGACATACCTGCTGAGAAAGATGCTATGCTGCTGCACTCCATCACATCCGATCTTCAAATCCTTGCATTGCATCTGCCAACCATGTAGTTATTCTGGTCCAGGTTTTGTTCCCCCAGGAGGTGGACCAGGAGGAGGGATTTATTGGGCAACAGGCAGGTTGTTTAATTCTGGATCTGTCCTGTGCTCCGCCCATGCTCCTCGTTCTGTTTCTAATAAAGCCATGGCCAATTTTTATGCAAAAAAAAAAAAATGGTCTGATTCTTTGTTCCTTCTGCATGCTTTCTCCCTAATAGGACCTTGGCCGGCAATAATAAAGATGAGTAGACTGAAAGTTAAAGTTAAAAAAAACTTTGGGCAGGAAATCAGTATATTTTCACTGGTTCACAACAAGCTGTGCAAAGAAGATTCATGAAGATCCACCCTAAATGAATCATATGGTCACATTTGCTAGCTATGACAGTGCAAGCTGTATTTTCAGTGTGCTAAACAAGTGGATCTGGTCTGAAATCAGGTCACTTAGACTAGATGACAGCAACAGTTAATACTATTTTTTGTTTAAAAACTGTGTACATACAGCTTATGTTATCTTTTCCCAGCCTGAAATTCATTTTTTGAGATATAGCCATTGATTCCTCTTATTTTTTTTTCTCTTTCAAAAAAAGCATTTTCTCTTTAATTTCTTTTTTTTGTTTGTTTTCTGTTACATCTTTGTAACCTTTTGTAACCAACGTTTTTTGTATTTTACATGCCAGTGTGTTTTTATTGAGAATATATTGAGGATATGTAAAGCCATTCTACCCACTCTTTTTTGGTTTGGGCATTGAGTTGAATTCTTTGGGAGGGAGGCTGGGCCTGCATGCATGCCTCCCCCTTTTGGGGGCTCCCATAAGTGGCAGGGGGACTATGGCCAGTGCCCACATGTGTCTTAGTATCCTGTCACTCCACAGGTGATCCCCCAGCAGGCAGGCTGGGAGATTAATTAAATAATTATTATTAATCAAATAATCCATGGTGTATGTAATTGCAGCGCTGTATCTGGGATTAAAGGTGTAAATTGTTGGTTCACACTCTCCAAGCATCATTTCTTTCAAAGAGCCAGTCTGGTGTAGTGGTTAAGTGTGCGGACTCTTATCTGGGAGAACCGGGTTTGATTCCCCACTCCTCCACTTGCACCTGCTGGAATGGCCTTGGGTCAGCCATAGCTCTGGCAGAAGTTGTCCTTGAAAGAGCAGCTGCTGCGAGAGCCCTCTCAGCCCACCCACCTCACAGGGTGTCTGTTGTGGGGGAGGAAGGTAAAGGAGATTGTGAACTGCTCTGAGACTCTTCGAAGTGGAGGGCGGGATATAAATCCAATATCATCATCATCTTCTTCTTGTTGCTACATATTAATTATTAATTAAACAATTATTAATGATTAGCTTCTGGAAGTAGATTGTGCATATACAGTATAGCAATTTGCTGCAATTGTAAGATTAAAATAAAAGACACTTCATCAAGTGCTCCTTTTAGGTAGTTTCTAAAATTCTAAAACAATGGGAATATAAAAGAATGAATACAAGGGATCTGTAGAACTAAGAAACAAACAAATGCTGCTTGGAGAGTGTTAACCAACAGTTTACACCTTTAATTCTAGAAGCAGTGCTGCAATCACATATACCATGAAATAATGCATACAATGATCACATATCATTCAGATAGCACAGACGTTTTATCAAGAGGATAATACATCACATACATAAAAATGAAATATATTATTAAGATGCATACAAAATATATTAAATCAAAGATTTTTATACTTTAGAACGTTATGCTTTCTCTGGTTGCAGCAAGATTTATAACACCAGACAGCTATCATGGGCAATTAGCCTTAAACAGAGCTCTGTGTGTGCCGTTTCTCTTATGAAATAGATCTTCACCTAAAAATGTCAATTAGGTAATAGATCTGATCATGGTAGGCAGCCCAGCCTTAAGGATATATTCTGCCATGAGCTGCAGACAGAAGACAAGAACATAAGAGAAGCCATGTTGGATGAGGCCAATGGTCCATCCAGTCCAGCATTCTGTCACACAGTGGTCAAAAAACCAGGTGCCATCAGGAGGTCCACCAGTAGGGCCAGGACACTAGAAGCCCTCCTACTGTTGCCCTCCCCCAAGCACCAAGAATACAGAACATCACTTCCGCCAGAGAGTTTCCACTATAACTTGTGGCTAATAGTCACTGATGAATCTCTGCTTCATATGTTTATCCAGTCCCATCTTGAAGTCATCTATGCTTGTAGCTGCCACCACCTCTTGTGGCAGTGATTTCCATGCGTTAATCACACTTTGGGTGAAGAAGAACTTTCTTGTATCCATTCTAACCCGACTGCTCAGCAATTTCATTGAGTGTCTGCAAGTTCTTGTATTGTGAGAAAAGAATAAAAAATATTCTATGATTCTATGGTTTCTTTCTCTATCTTCTCTATCCCATGCATAATATGGCCCCACCCAGCCACGCCGCTATTGTGGTTAAGGCTGGGGGCCGCATTTGCCTCCCTGGAAGGAAGGGAGACTAGTGAGCCTTCCCGGCCATCCAAGGATTGCTGAGGCTTTATAAGTCCCAGCCCTGCCCCTGAGCACACAGGGTGCTCTCCCCTAGGAAGGCTTTTTCTGGGTAGGGAGGTCTGTGCAGGGGAGGGGCAACCCAGACCCAGCTGGTCCGATATTAGCCATTGTGGATGACTCATGCTGGGTGCAGGGTGGCTCTCCCCATACAGGACAACGTAGGGTATTATGCACCCTTGATTTGTCCTGTTGTTTAGTTTGCCCCATGCCGATTAAAATATGTTTAATAACATGGCCCTGTTTATTACCCCAAACTTGTGTGTTTGCTTCCTTATTCTGACTGGGGGGGGGCAATCTATCATGTCACCCCTCAGTCATTCTCCAAGCTAAAGAGATCCAAGCACTTTAAACTTTCCTCATAGGGAAAGTGTTCCAACCCTTTAATCCAGGGGTGTTGAACTCATTTGTTATGAGGGCTGGATTTGACATAAATGAGACCTTGTTGGGCCGGGCCATGTGTATCATAAAATGTAATGCCAGGTAGCGGACATATAAACTTTATAAAGAGCACAGACACACAGTTGAAGATTTTTTTAACTTAAAATAAAACATGCTTAAAATATTAGCACACTTGCAATATTTTGTTTTACAGTCTCTGATAAATGTCACCTCTTGCTATGAATTATTGCATCAAAAACTGCAGACAAGGTTTGTGCTCGTCCAGGGGAGGGACGATGGCTCAGTTGTAGAGCATCTGCTTGGTAAGCAGAAGGTCCCAGATTCAATCCCCAGCATCTCCAACTAAAAAAGGGTCCAGGCAAATAGGTGTGAAAAATCTCAGCTTGAAACCCTGGAGAGCCGCTACCAGTCTGAGTAGACGTTACTGACTTTGATGAACTAAGGGAGGTCTGATTCAGTAGAAGGCAGCTTCATATGTTCATATATATGTTCATATGTACTGTACCAGTCATATGTGCTGTTCAGGTGTACACATCTGTAAGTTGCAAACCAACTTTTGATTCATTGACATTCATTACAGATATCTCATGGTCAATGCTTTGAGGTCAAGACCCTGAGGAACATGAAGCAACTGAACACTGTGAGCTTTGTACAGAAGTTGCCAGTTTGGTGTAGTGGTTAAGTGTGAGGACTCTTATCTGGGAGAACCGGGTTTGATTCCCCACTCCTCCACTTGCACCTGCTGGAATGGCCTTGGGTCAGCCATAGCTCTGGCAGAGGTTGTCCTTGAAAGGGCAGCTGCTGTGAGAGCCCTCTCCAGCCCCACCTACCTCACAGGGTGTCTGTTGTGGGGGAGGAAGGTAAAGGAGATTGTGAGCCGCTCTGAGACTCTTCGGAGTGGAGGGCGGGATATAAATCCAATATCATCACCAATATCATCATCACTAGTCAAGAACATGTGAGGGCACCATGGCACAGACTGAGGGCTATGTACTTGTCTACAAAACCATAATTTTCCCCAGAAAAAATGACTACAACTAAAAAAAAAACTTCCCCCCAAAAAACTGTTACAAGAACAGAGAGACAGCCATGTACAGTGGTCAGTGTCAGCTTACTAACTGGGAAGTCTAAATTCAAGACCCCCAATCAAAGGAAAATGTGAAAGAAAAATTAAGAAAATTTGTTGGGTAAACCTGTGGTGGAACACATTCTTAACCTAATTTTGATATTTCTTTTCTAAATAGTTCACATACTTTCCTATTGAGAAAGACTGGAGGGCATGAGTACAGTGAAAAAGAGGAGGGGAACCCAGTTACACCCATAACAAGCTCAACAAACACACTCTCTCTCTCCCTCTCTTTCTGTAGCAAGGCAAAAAGCTCATACCTTCACTAAAACATTGCTACTCTTAAAAGCACTCTTTGTAGCTCTCCTGATGGTGGGGACTGGCAAAAGAAGCTCTGGCTCTTTCTTTCCTTCCCTGGGGCATGAGGAGGGGGAGGAGCCTCAGCCATTCATTAGAAAGAAGAGAGGCTTGTCTCAGAAGCTCTATAGGGTGATTAATTGAGCCTGGCATCTGCTTCTCATCTTACTTCTGGACTGGGGAGGTCAGAAGCCAATCCCTTCTCCCCCACCTTTTTTTTTTGGCGGGGGGGAGAGAGAGTAGAGAAATTATCTGTCATCTCTCTTCCTGTCATAAACATCTTTGCTCAGATCTTGCAAACCAAAGGTCATGGCTTTCTTGACTGAGTCAATCCATCTCATGTTGGGTCTTCCTGTTTTCCTGTAGCCTTCTCCCTTATCTGGCATTATTGTCTTTTCCAGTGACTCTTGTCTTCTCATAATGTAACCAAAGTACAATAGCTTCAATTTTAGTCATTTTAGCATCTAGGGAGAGTTCAAGTTTGATCTAATTTCATTTGATCTAATCCACATATTTGTCTTTTTAGTGGTCCATAGTTGGGGTGTGAAATTTTTTTCTTTGTATTTTTCAGTGTGGGTCTCTTGGACACGCACAAACACACACATTAGGATTCCAAAAAGAGGATCCCAATATTGGAAAAATATTCAAATGCAGAATTTTTCAGAAATCCCAATTTTTGGGGGATGGGGATCTAATAGACTTTAATTGAAAAATAATCAGAGTGAAAAGCAGCAGCAAAGTCACAAAAAACAGGGCTGTTTTAGGCTATCCTTTTAAACTGGACTACCCAAAAAAAGCCCACAAAGCAGCTGATCCTGCAAAGAGAACTCTTCCCACAGGCTTAGTTTGGGCTTTCTTGGGCATTTCAAGCTATCCAAATGAGCTCCAGCTGCGCCAGTGTGGAAATTCTCCTCATAGGAATAGCTGTTTTGCAGGCTGTTTTGGGCAGTCTGGTTTAAAACTGGACTGGCTAAGAGAGCCCCAACTGAACCAGTGGGAAAAGTTCTCCCCACTCGATCAGCCACTTTGCCGTCTATTTTGGTCAGTCCAGTTTAAACCTAACTGTTCAGGAGAGTCCCAGCTGAGCTCATAGTAGAGAGTAGTTCCCCCCATTCTCAACTTGGCTTTTTTGCAGGCTGTCTCCCGGCCCCGGAGATCAAGGGCATTGAATGTGCCGGTCTGGCGTGGGATGTCGGGGAGGGGTTGGCGATCTGGCTGGTGTACCGACCGCCTAACGCACCGGCCAGTGCCTTACTATCCCTGATGGAGGCCACAGCAGGATGGGCATTGGAGCACCCGAGGCTTTTGATCCTGGGTGACTTCAATGTCCACGCCGATGACGTGACCTCCAATCAGGCGATGGACCTAGTGTCTTCCATGGCGACACTAGGACTCTCCCAAGTAGTTACGACACCCACTCACCAGGCGGGGCACATGTTAGACTTGGTCTTCGCGGCGGGAGTTTTAGTGAACGATCTTGCTTCTATAGCAGTGCCATGGTCGGATCACTATGCCCTCAAGGCTCATGTGGACGTCCCACCCCAAGCCCGTTTGGGCGGCGAGCTCATTTTAGCTCGCCCGCGGAGCCTGATGGACCCAGAACAGTTCCTGACAGCTCTGCAGGATCCCTGGCCCCTTGGCGATTCCCTCGATGACCTGGTGGAGTCTTGGAATGATAGGCTCGCCGGGGCCATCGATGAGATCGCACCTAGGCGTCCTCTGCGCCCTCGTTCAAAGCCGACACCTTGGTATAACCAGGAGTTGCGGCGCTTGAAACGGGGACTCAGACGACTAGAGAGGCAATGGCGGCGTACTCGAGACGAAGCAATTCGAACATCTTATAGAGAGTTTATGAAGTCCTATGAGATGGCAGTCAAGGCCGCAAAGAAAACATACTTTGTGGCGGAGATTGCGTCTGCAACTTCACGCCCGGCACAACTGTTCAACACAATTCGGACTCTTACAACACTGCCACAGGGCAGACCAAATTCTAATGAATTGGAAATTGGCTGTGAGGCTTTTGCGAATTTCTTTGCGGATAAAATCGCATCGCTCCGTTCCGACTTCCCTGCCATATTAGATACAGTTAGCGAACCTGAGGCTCCGTGCCTGTCTTCGGATCGTGCCAAATTGGCACACTATCGGCCGGTCTCGAATTTGCCCTTTTGGGGCAAACTTATTGAGAGGGCAGTGGCATTGCAGCTACAGAGTTTCCTGGAGGACGCTTCTGTCCTTGACTCCTGCCAGTCTGGCTTCCGCCCAGGCCATGGGACGGAGACAGTGCTGGTCGCCCTGGTGGATGACCTTCAGTGGCATCTGGATCAAGGCGGCTCGGCGGTGCTGATGTTGTTAGACCTATCGGCAGCGTTCAATATGGTTGACCATCGGCTTCTGGCCTGTCGCCTTGCTGATGCGGGGATTCAGGGGCTGGCCTTGCAATGGCTTTCCTCTTTCCTTGACGGTCGGGGACAAAGGGTGGCGATTGGGGACGAACTGTCCCGGAGACACGCGCTTGATTGCGGAGTGCCTCAAGGGACGGTACTTTCCCGATGTTATTTAACATCTATATGCGCCCCCTTGCCCAGATTGCCCAAAGGTATGGGCTGGGTTGTCATCAATATGCTGATGACACCCAGCTCTATCTACTTATGGACGGACGGATGGCCTGCCTGCGCCCTAGAAAATCTGGACCGGGCGTTACAAGCAGTGGCTAGGTGGCTTAGGCTGAGTGGGCTGAAGCTGAATCCGGCGAAGACAGAGGTCCTTTGCTTGGGTTGCTGCGGCCCGGGAGGGGAAATCTCCTTGCCAGTTTTTGGCGGCGCGCCGTTGATAGCGGCGCGCAGGGTCAAAAGTCTGGGAGTACTATTGGAGCCTTCATTGACAATGGAGGCTCAAATAGCAGCCACTGCCAAGTCCGCATTCTTTCATCTTAGGCGGGTGAGGCAGCTGGCCCCGTTCCTGGAATGCGACAACCTAGCAACAGTGATTCATGCCACGGTCACCTCGAGGTTGGACTACTGTAATGCCCTCTACATGGGGCTACCCTTGTGCCGGACCCGGAAGCTGCAGTTAGTGCAGAATGCCGCTGCCCAGCTGCTATTAGGGCTCCCAAGATGGGAGCACATTCGGTCAGGGCTTCGGGATCTGCACTGGCTGCCAATAACATTCCAAGTCCAGTACAAGGTGTTGGTCATTACCTTTAAAGCCCTATATGGCCTAGGACCTGCCTACCTTAGGGACCGTCTCTCCCCACATGTTCCCCAGAGAGTACTACGATCGGGTTCACAAAACCTGTTAGTAATCCCCGGGCCAAAGGAGGCCCGTCTGAAATCCACCAGGGATCGGGCCTTCTTGGTAACGGCGCCTTACTGGTGGAACCAGCTGTCGGAAGAGGTGAGGGCCCTGCGGGACCTAGGGCAGTTCCGCAGGGCCTGTAAGACAGTCCTCTTCCGGCAGGCCTACAACAACTAACTGACACTGAGAAAAATTTGGATGGAACTAAAATGCACTTAATAGACCGCTGGTTTTTATCTTTTTATGTCTTATTAATTATGGTTTTAACCTTATTATGTAAATGTTTTAAGCTGAATTTATGTGAGTTTATTGTGTTGCAAGCCGCCCTGAGCCACTTCGGTTGGAAGGGCGGGATATAAGTAAAAATATAAATAAATAAATAAATAAATAAATAAATAAATAAATAAATAAATAAATAAATAAATAAATAAAGGGATTGCAGAAAAAAGCACCAAAACAGCTGAGCACCAGGAGCAATCTGCTCCAGCACCTCAGCTGATTGGGGGGTTTGATGGTAAATCCCAAATATATCTGGGTTTGGGGGGGGATTTTTTTCAGTCCTCCCAAAAAATCTCAGATGCATTTGGGATGCCAAAATATACCAGAAAATATCTATTAGGTTTTTTTGAGGTATATTTTTGAATTGGGTAGATCCAAATGTACACCCCTTGTTCATGGTATCTATAAAACTCTTCTCCAGCACCACATTTCAAATGAAACAACTTTCTTCCTGTTAGCTTTCTTTATTGTCCAACTTTCACAACCATAAATAGTAAAGGGAAATCCCTATAGATTTATTACAATTGTAAATTTGAAGTTATATTTGAGTTATATTATTGTCTGGCAATTCCAATTTCTTGATATAATTATATAACCCAGTAATATATTTTATTGTTTTGAATGTTACCACCAAATAGATTTTTAATAAAATTTGGCTAATTTTTTTTTTAAAGGGAACAAAACAGTTAAAGGAAATGAATTATACATCCTTATACTTGAAGGTGAAGGAGAGCCCTTGAATAATTAATTAATACCCCTATAATAATGAATACAATGAATAAGAGCATGCTTTGCCTTCAAAGTAGGGTGTCTGATGTAACTTTCCGTTGGGGCACTGATCACTGCCTGAACAGGTGTGTGCCTAAGCTGGCTGACTAAGATAAGGAAGCGGCCTCCTGGAGGCATCTTGCTGTAATAGATAAAGGGAAGCAATGATGTCATGGAATTTTACCAGAAAGAACTCCGTGAAGGCGGGATTGTTGAAATCATATAAGCCTGTGTTGCCTACCTGCTTGCTTGTAAAGAAAACTGTGTGTATTCAGGGAATTCATCTCTGTTCCGTTGGGCCATGCTGCCTGAGCTGAGTTCTGCTTTGGTACCAGAGTAAAACCTCGCTTCATACCAGAAATTCTGTGCAGACCTCGTTATTTTTTCTGCTACAAAGGTATTTTCTAGTTCCATCATGGCTGTCTTTTTTAGTCTCAGGTATGAATTTTGACTTAGGAAATGTTGACTAATCATACTTATGGAGAAAACAGCAGTTCGAAAGTTATTAAGATAATATAATAGTTCAATTTGTACAAATGTGGTCTCTGTTCATAAATTACTGAAAGAGAATTTAACCAGAAAAGCCAACTAAACTTGCAATTCTTAGTAGTATATGAGTGACCTGAGTCCTTCAGAATAAAAATCTTTTACATGAGATATCAAGCCCTTAATTACATACTAAATGGGATACTGGAAAGTATTAGTGGCTGTAAGATTTTGCAGAGAAGATGGTTAATAGTAATTGCTTAATAGTAATTCTATTTTTTTTAATTCGTGAAGCTTTCTTTCTTTATACAACACTGTTTATTATCTTTTATTAGAAGAATCTAATCTGTGAACACATGATGATGCCTTATACTTTCACATCACTTATTACATCATCTTTTTACCTGGAGATTAAAAGGACCTTCTTCATACAGAGCATATACTGTACACTTTAACCCCACCTCCAAGAAGACAAAAGGAATAATGATAAAAAGCTTGGGAATTGAAAAGGGAACTGGAACATATTTGAGAGATATCTGCACCTCATGAAAGCATCCTTGAAACCAAGACAAATTTACTGCCTAAAAAGAGAGTGACATGTTTTGAATCAGATCATGGTTTACACTTAATCCAGCAAGCAATCAACCAGCAAAGATCAAATCTGGAAATTTATGAGACGAGGTACAGAAAGGCATAACTCACACATGCACCACCACCCCATTTGGTTCGTTTTTTTTTTAATTTAGAAAAAATAAATCTGCAAATTAGCAACATGCTATTATTTTATCTTTTTCCCCAGCATGTCAGACTTTAATACATTATTCAGTCTGATTTGCAGTCCAGAATTGCAAACAAATTATTATTAGTGAATTCTGTGTTTAGGACTACATATTACATGATCTTCTAAGAACAGATTTTCTTTTAAAGAAAAAGGATTATTTTAATCAGCAAGAATTGTGCTGCATTTTTACACCTCATGGCTGAGTAAAAAAGTGGACAAGTATGCTGTACAGCATGGAGTGCTTAATCATAGCAAACAAATGGCACATAATTAACAAAGGTGGAGAAACATAACAAGCATTTGCTGTTATTTGTGTCGTCTGTGGAATGTTACCATTTATGGCCTCTTGCTCATTATAAAGCAGGGTGTCACTGGATATTAGCATCAGCTTTACATCTGACACCTACAGCACAATGCAGGGTTTCACACCATGTTCTGAAGATTTTTCTTTTTCTTATTTTTTTTTAAATATTGAAGAATAGATCTTGAGAACTCAAAGCTTGTACATGGCTATGTTTCCTTTTGCTGGTCCCAATATAGGATATTATGTAAACTGTCTTCTGTGTTCAAAGATATGAGCCTCCCAACTTAGCTGACTTCTTCATGTACTGAAGAGTAGGTAAAAGGCATATATGTACAATCTTCCTTCTTATGGCATTGGGGTGGGAAGAAGAAATGCATGTTTTTCCATGTGGCCAGAGGCTTAGAGGATCTCAGCCTAAGCTACAAACCAGTTGCCAGACATGTGTTTTTGCCATTCAGTAAACAAAATAGCCCCCCCCCCACCCACCCCGTTGTGATTCATGGGGTTGTATAGATGTGATGGGACATGTATGTGTTTGAAAAACACTCCAAAGATATAATGCCTTGGGGCCTGCACATGTTTTTTCATGAAAAGCCTCCCTAAATTTAGGTGAAAATCACCTTAGCCTTTACAAGTGCAACTGAGGCCCTTTCTGCACCTGTATTTTGCCTTGATTTCTGAGTGCATCCAAGTCTTCCCTTCTGCATTTCATCCTGCTTTCACATCTGCCTTGCTGCATTCCTATTTCTTTCTTCTGAATTTGTTTCACATGATTCAGCATTCAGACCACTTCCAGCAGCTGCAGATTCTCCTCCTGCTCCATGGGGTGGAAATACAGAAAGCATAGTTCACAGAGAATTATGTTCCAGGCACGAAGTACCAAGAAAATTCAACATGCACAGAATGAAAGCAAATGATCCTAATCAAAGGAATGACTCAAGTGCTGGGAAACTATGGAGTAAAAACACAATGCAGAAAGGGCCTAAAACAAAGCCATGAAGAGGAAATGGCAATTATAAATTAAACAATAAGAGAGATGGAGACTGTGTTTAACCAGACTAAGATTTCCATTACAAATGCATAACCAAAAATCCAAAAACCTTGCAGCTGGTTATGCACACTAAGCAAGACCTGTGTTCTTGAACAGCAGTTGTCACATGCTAAATCACTTACTTTTTTTTAAAACTTTGTGAGTTTATGTGTCAGTTTGTGAAATGGTGTGGGTAGGGCTCTGTTTTTTCAAAGAGTATTAAGAGGCCTATAGAAGTCTTTGATGCATCCAGACTCTTTTTTTTATCCTAGGGAAAAACTACAACACAGCTTCTAGAACATAAGCAAGAATGCAAAAGCTCCATACAGAGATTGCTTAGAGCACATTTTATAAAATGACAGGTGCCTGGATGTCAGTATCTCAATACCTTGGAAATAGTATGCTACCAAGTTTCACATTCCCACTTGAAAATCCAGCACACTTTTATCTAAACATTATATAAAGTAAAAATGATGTAAAATATCATTCAAATTATATAAAAATGATGTAAAATGTCATTCAAATGCTACAAAACCACAAATGAATTGGCAATGAAAATGAGCAAAACAAAAAAGTTCATAGTGGGTAGCAGAGGAAAACAAAAAGAAACATCCTTCTATGTGCCTCCTTGAAGCCATCCTCATGAAGGCTGGCTGTTGAAACAGAGAAATAACGAGGTCCGCACACATTGCTGGTATGAAATGAATTTTTACTTTGGCACCTAAAGCAGAACTTAGCCGGCCATAAGCCTCTAAAATGACTAAGTTAAAATCATCCCCCATCCAGCCAGTTTTATCCACATCCAAAACAAGCAGGCTGCCCCCCCAGGCTTATCTGACTCAACATTCCCCACCCTCTTGTCTCCATGCATTATCAGCTTCAGCAAGAAGCTTCTCTAAGGCCTCTTTGTTATCTAATATACATCCAGAGGTCTCAATGAGGTCACTGTCTCTAATCTAATTTACAACCTTGAATTCGCACCCCTTTGGGCTGTGTGGCCTCTAATGAAGGGTTGCATCAGACATCTTAATTTTGAAGGCATCTCTCTCTCTCGGCTTGGCTTCGCGAACGAAGATTTAAGAAGGGTGCAATAGTCCACGTTTGCTGCAGGCTCGCTGGTGGCTGACAAGACCAATGTGGGACAGGCAGGTCCGGCCACAGCGGCTGCAGGGAAAAGTCTGATTTAGGGTTGGTCCTGTAGCAGTGCGATTCTTCCTCAATCTCCTTTTGTCCTCAAGACCAGCTATGCGTGTGTTCTCAAAGGAAGAGACAGCCTGGTGGATGGTGTGCCTCCATGCTTTGCGATCTGAGGCTAGGTCAGACCACTGGTGATGGTTGATGTGACAGGTGCTAAGGGATTTCTTCAAGGAGTCCTTGTACCTCTTCTTTGGTGCCCCTCTATTTCGATGGCCGGTGGAGAGTTCGCCATACAGGGCAATCTTGGGAAGGCGGTGGTTTTCCATCCTAGAAATATGCCCTGCCCAGCGCAGCTGCGTCTTCAACAGCAGTGCCTCGATGCTGGTAACCTCTGCCCGCTTGAGGACTTCAGTGTTGGTCACAAAGTCACTCCAGTGGATGTTGAGGATGGTGCGAAGGCAGCGCTGATGAAAGCGCTCAAGGAGTCGCAGGTGATGACGGTATAAAACCCACGATTCGGAGCCATAGATGAGGGTTGTCATCACAACCGCTTTGTAAACATTGATCTTTGTGCCTTTTTTCAGATGCTTGTTGCTCCACACTCTTTTGTGCAGTCGGCCAAATGCGCGGTTTGCCTTTGCCAGCCTGTTGTCAATCTCCTTGTCGATCTTGGCATCTGAGGAGATGATGCACCCCAGGTAGCTGAACTGCTGGACTGTCTTCAGAACTGATTCACCCACAGTGATGCAGGGAGGGTGATAATCTTCCTGGGGTGCAGGCTGGTGGAGAACTTCTGTCTTCTTCAGACTAACTTCTAGGCCGAATAGCTTGGCAGCCTCTGCAAAGCAGGACGTCATATGCTGCAGAGCTGATACCGAGTGGGAGACGAGTGCAGCATCATCAGCAAACAGTAGCTCTCGGATGAGTTTTTCCATTGTCTTGGAGTGGGCCTTTAGTCGCCTCAGGTTGAATAGGCTGCCATCGGTGCGATAGCGGATGTAGACACCATCGTCCTCATCTAGATCTACTGCGGCTCTTTGAAGCATCATGCTAAAGAAGATCGTAAAGAGAGTTGGCGCGAGAACGCAGCCTTGCTTTACACCTGTGCCTATTGGGAAGGGCTCCGAGAGGTCGTTGCAGTGTCTGACTTGGCCTCGCTGGTCTTCGTGTAGCTGGATGATCATGCTGAGGAACCTTGGGGGACATCCTAAACGTTCCAAGATTTGCCACAGGCCTTTCCTGCTAACGGTATCGAAAGCTTTGGTAAGGTCGACAAAAGTCACATACAGAGCCTTGTTCTGTTCCCTGCATTTCTCTTGGAGCTGCCTGAGAACAAATACCATGTCGGTGGTGCTCCTGTTAGCTCTGAAGCCGCACTGGCTCTCTGGGAGGAGTTCTTCTGCAATGGTGGGCACCAGTCTGTTCAGGAGTATTCTGGCAAGGATTTTGCCTGCGATGGAGAGCAGGGTTATCCCCCGGTAGTTGGAGCAGTCTGACTTTTCCCCTTTGTTCTTGTATAGGGTGATGATGATTGCATCGCGAAAGTCCTGTGGTAATTTGCCTTGTTCCCAGCAGGTGACAAGTACTTTGTGAAGTGAGCTATGTAGTACTGTGCCCCCATGCTTCCAGATCTCTGGTGGAATTCCATCAACTCCTGCTGCCTTGCCACTTTTCAGTTGCTTGATGGCTTTAACAGTCTCTTCTAGGGTGGGGATCTCATCCAACTCTGTTTTCACCGGTTGAAGTGGGGTGAGGTGGATTGCTGAATCTTGAACTACGCGGTTGGCACTGAAGAGAACCTGAAAATACTCCGACCACCGGTTCAGTATGGATGCCTTGTCTGTGAGGAGCACTTGGCCGTCTGCACTATGCAAGGGACTCTGAGCCTGATATGATGGACCATATACTGCCTTCAGGGCTTCGTAGAACCCTCTTAAATCACCAGTGTCTGCACACAGCTGGGTTCTCTCTGCAAGCTTGGTCCACCACTCGTTCTGAATGTCTCGAAGCTTGCGCTGGAGGTTGCTACATGCAGCGCGAAAGGTTGCTTTTTTCCCAGGACAGGAGGGCTGAGCAAGATGTGCTTGGTAGGCAGATCTCTTTTTTGCCAGTAATTCTTGGATCTCTTGATTGTTCTCATCAAACCAGTCCTTGTTCTTCCTTGTGAAGAACCCGAGAACTTCTTCAGAGATCTGCAGGACGGTAGTTTTTAGGTGTTCCCAGAGTGCTTCTGGAGAAGGGTCTGTGGGGCAACTGAGGTCCTCAATTCTTGACTGGAGTTTTGCCTGGAAGGCAGCTTTAACTTCGGCTGACTGGAGGCTGCCAACCTGAAACTTCCTCCGAGGGATACCTCCTCTCCTGGGTGTGGGTTTAAAGTGAAGACGGAGATTGCAGCGTGCAAGACGATGATCCGTATGACATTCTGCGCTGGGCATTACTCGGGTGTGTAAGACATCTCGAAGGTCTCTCTGGCGCACCAGAATGTAGTCGATAAGGTGCCAGTGCTTGGACCGTGGGTGCATCCAGGTTGTCTTCAGACTGTTCTTCTGCTGGAAGATAGTGTTGGTGATGGTGAGCTGGTGCTCCATGCAGAATTCTAGCAGGAGGCGCCCGTTGTCATTGCAGTTGCCAATGCCGTGTTTGCCAAGTACTCCTTTCCAGGCTTCCGAGTCTTTACCTACTCTGGCATTGAAGTCGCCAAGGATGATCACTTTGTCCTCTGTAGGGGTCTTCCGTACGAGGTTGCGTAGATCAGCATAGAACTTGTTCTTTTCTGCAGGATCTGCTTGAAGGGTTGGGGCATACACACTGAAGAGTGTTGCATGCTGCTTGTTTTGAAGTGGGAGGCGCATGGACATGATGCGATCTGAGTGACCTGTTGGAAGGTTTTCGAGTTTGGAGGCAATGGAGTTCCTGACCATGAAGCCAACGCCAGAAAGGCGGCTCTCAGCCTTTGACTTACCCGACCAGTAGAGGGTATAGCCAGCACCGTGTTCTTGAAGACTACCTTCCTCAGGGAAACGGACCTCACTGAGAGCTGCTATGTCGATATTCAACCTGAGAAGTTCGTGGGCAACTAGAGCAGAGCGTCGTTCAGGGCGACCACTGCCTACTGTGTCAAGCATGGTTCTGATGTTCCAACACGCAAGCTTTAGTCTTTGCACACTTTGTGAGGCAGGTGCATGCCTTTTCTTTGTTGTTATTTTTCGACCGCAAGTAAGGATGCCCGTTGACCGCGGCTAGCCAACTGGGGTGGGGGAGACGAGCTTTGTTTAGGCCACCTTTTCTAGGCCCCTCTCCGTGTGGAGCAAGCAGTGCTGTCCCTAGATAAGGCTGCTTGGTCGTTCAGGGTGCTGCCGAAAGATGCTTTCGTCTCCGGGTTAGCATCAGGCGACCAATATCCTGAACCGCCTACATGCAGGATCGGGACTGCGGCTTCCAGTGGCACCTTCCACCTGCCGTTTCGCCCCTTGCCTATCGCTGCAGGACTTGATGCATTGTGGGTTGTGTGTGTGGATATGCCCTTCAGGCCTGCGCAGAGGAATTTTTTAGGTGAAGCGCAGTGTGCGCGGTACTGGCTCCACCCTTTCACCTGGGGGTCATCTGCCATGGCCCAGTAAGCCGGGACGCCGGCAGTGAGTCCTCCAGGTGGTAGGTGTTACATTAACGAGCTCTATCTGCCCGGGTTTGATGTTAGAGTTTTCCTTCTCTTAGGCTGACGAAGTTGGTGGGCCCAGCCTGCCCATCCGGTTATACCGCCGGACAATTCGGTCGCACCATGACGTAGCAAACTCTGTGAAAACGGGGGGGACCAGCGAGAAGGTGTTGCTACGGATGCAGTAATGCAGGAGAGGCCATTGCAGTGACCATCTGCCAGGCATAGCCAGACAGTGACCACGCGGCGTTCACTACACCGGGAGAGGAGAGGCTATGTATTGCGCATGCACTTTCCCTGGGGGGGTAGGATTCCCAGAGGGAGCCCACCCCCCACCACCACAGATGTTATAAGGTGCTATAAAATTACAATCAAACATAAGATGGCTAGATGGTTACAGGTCAATTCTGATTTTGATTTAGCCAGGTTCTATCACAAAAGCCAGCTGAAAAAGATAGGTTTTGCAAGCCCTGCGGAATTGATTCAGGTCCCAAAACCTGAAGTCCCTCTCTCCCCTCCCCACTGCCTTTCTTTTTTAATTCTGAGTTTCATCAAAAGGGGAAATGGGGTCAGCCAGGCCCCAATAGACTTGGCTTCAAAATGAAAGCACTATGCATAATTGTAATCTGGGGTACTATTGACACCCCCCCAATAATTGAAAAAATTGACTTTTAGCACAGTTCCCATGTTTAAATAGATGAACCAACACCTATTATCTCCATTTATAGAAAGGTGGAACAAACAATGAAAACAAAATCTTTGCTCATAATTTATATCTATAGACTTTTGAAGGCATAAGCATGCTTTTATTCATTATTATAGGGGTATTCATTAATTATTCAGGGATCCCCCTTCATTCCCCCCTTTCAGTCTTCTGAGAGCGTATTTAAGTCTGAAGGAGACTGATCATCATCATCATTATCATCAAACAAATTAATTCTGTATGACCCCTCAGGAAGGGCAGCTAGGTGACAATTTGGTTTTGACATTCCCTGGAAAGACTGAAATGACACTACAGTGGGGTAACAAAATAGTATATTGACAGAGATGGGATATAGATGGGTCACGAGAGGAAGAGAGACAGTGATGGGATTATCCATTCACACTGGCATATCCCAGTATTTTCCATCTAGAGAAGATGTGTGTGTGGGGAAGAAGGTCACTCAGAGGCATGCCTTGGCTATGTAGCCCAGCCTTCCAATATGGAGTTTTCCTGGTCTCCATCATGGGGCCTTTCTGGGCACACAGACTAGCTTGAGAAGCCCCCCCCCCCATGTCTTTTAAGGCTACCCTCTTTATTTGGCAACACTCTGGTATCAATTTTCTCCCTTTGGCACTGCCCAATCCTTGGAGGGTTTGTGCCACATTTCAAGATGCACTGTCGGTCAGACTTCAAACAACCAGGTTTGAGACACAGTTGGGGCAAAGGGAAGGGTTTAGGAATGTCAACTACCAAAAATACATGAGCTAAAAATATAAAATAATCCATTTATGGTATATGCATTGAATAATTACATATGTAAAGTCTAAATCTGTGAACATAGATTTTGGAAGGGTCCTAGAGAACTTATTTCTTTATCAATAAAACATTATTAGCTATGATGCAATAATACAAGAACTCATCTCAGTTTCTAAAATGCATAAGGGACATATGCAAGTGACATGCTATAAACTGAATCAACTTATGTGCCTTTATGGCAAACACCTTATTGTAGCCTGAGTGATTAAGATACACACATTCAGACATACTTGGAAACATTGCCAGTAGTGGGCAGTCCACATTTGGCCACATTATTTACAATACAAAAACCATTTCCTGACTAATTCCTTGTTCCCCTCCTCCCTTAGTCTAACAAAAAAGTCTTCTTTCTTGAGTTCATGGAGGGTTTGCGTGCTCAATGCATGACAATCTTTTCATAGGGAAATCTGTTTTTATTGCAGCCAAAAGGAATTCCTTTTCCTGGAAGCACAACTTGGAAGTGGCAGTGGGGCTGCTGTTGTGATCAGCTGGGGCAACCAGCCTTTTGCTAGGCAGAGGAATTTCCCTGGAAATGATTTTTTTCCACAACTCGGTTTGGATGGGGTTCTGGGGGAGGTCTTTCTTCCAACATCAATGATGCATGACCAGGCAAATTTCAAGACCTCTGGGTAGATATGGGAGAGCCTAGAAAACATACTTGGAGAAACAAACAAACAAAATAACAATAATAGGTGCTTTTCCCCTTTAAAGCTTTCCTTGGCTAGAGTTTGTAGAATCTTTCGGGATCAAGTGCCGTGTTCTACCAGTAGAACACGGCACTTGATCCCAAAAGATTCTACAAACTCTAATGATGTTACCAGCCGTGAAAACCTGAAATCTTTCCTTGGCTGTTCACAAATTGGCATAACTTGAGCCCAACCCTGTTGAGATAGGGTTGCACACATTATCTAAATTACCACACTTGCTTTGAACTGGGGACTTCCTCCTCCTCACATGGAGTTTCAGTTTGACAAGGTCTCTACCCTTCCAATTTTAAAGGGCAGATTTCATATACCATACATTATGCAGAACACAAATCCACAATATAAACCTATGCATCACTTCTCATGATTCAAGCTAGTGCACATCCATATAAAAAGCGAGCACCTAGAGGTTCATGAGAGGTGTTTTACTTTGTTGCAACAGATACAAATCTTTAAAAAAGAAACATGAAATTGTGCACAAGATTAGAAGCTCCAAAAAGAGATTACCAGAGTTGGGGTTACCCCTGGATTATGAAAATGGTCACAAAAAGGGAAGAAAAACTTCAAAAACAAACACAAAACAAAACTGAGGCATCAATAGAACAATGCCAGCATTAACATACATGTATGCAAGGGATCAGACCCAAAATGATTAGAGAACTGGATTAGAGAATTTAAACCACTGGAAATCAGTGGGGTGTTCAAGTCGCACTGAACCCCATTTTCCTCCTCTTCCAAAATTTGTTCTGTGGGTCTCACATAGATGTGAGAGTGGGTTTCAACAAATTTTTAACAACAAAAATCCTAAAAGCAGATAATAGTTAATCCTTAAACAAACAATTCTTAGCAGACATACCAGCAGTTCTTAAAACTACTATATAATAATGAGCATGCACTAAACTTGAATTGCAGATCTGGGTTTCCTTTATATAACAAAACAATCCTGGAAAGTAAATTCTGGTTAATACACCTTGACAAAAAAGGTTGAAATAACAAAGATGCAGAAACTTAAAACAAGCAAATTGAAATGTGTTATCCAGTAGCAAGCCTGGCCAGGACTGGAGACTGGATTGAAACACAAAATCAAGCAGAATTGGAATCCTACCATGGTAAGAACATGAAACGTAGAAAGGATTTTCTGAACAAAACACTCAGAAAAGGTCAAGCTCTAACAAGATACTATAGATGGAGGCATAAAATATGATAGATAAGCTTATAGATGCCTCTTTCCACAGGTAAGAGGTTCACCAAATAGCTGAATAGGAAGATTGATATGCACAGTTTATAGATGGAACATAACTATAAATGATATTAAGAGAGCAAATGAAGATATAAAATTTTGAGGAATTCAGAACATTATTAAAGTCCAGATTTCTAATGAAGACCAAGAGTTTTCAGGAATCCTGCCTACTGAATTACCAACAAATTTAGAGAAGGTATTTCTATGGGAAACATGACACTGAGAATAACTGGATCACTGGTAAAACAAAGTATTTGTTTCTCAAGACTTAAGAGAGAAGATTCACAGTGAGAGGGTAGTTTTACCCAAGGAAGGGTACAGATGTTCTTCTATAACACATGCTATAACTTCAAATGAAAAGAGGTCTTGTAGAAACCAAAATTTGTGAGGTAGAATTTTAAGACACCGTTCTTTTCAGAAAATAAAAATTCAGTACCAACAACAAAAGGAATTTTCAGATTTAAATGAAAGATCACAAGCTAAATATCTTAAAATTATTCCCCTTAAAACTAAAGCTACAAAATCTAAGTACAAGGGAAACTGATAATGGCCACTAGAAAAATATTTTCAGACTCAAAAGGTAAAGCAAAAAAAATAAATTATCAGAGGAATAGCTTCTAATCTAGAAGAACTCTTAGCCTCAGGGCAGTTTACAGGCAGGGTCTTTTCTCTAGCAGAGAAAGATTAGATGTAAATGGAACTTTGGGATGCCAGCTCCAGGCTGGAGATTTCTGAATATTTGAATTAAATTTGAAGATTACAAGGCATGCAGTCCATTTTCTTGGACACTTTCTCTCCCAGAGGCACTAGCCTTAATGTTCTGGGCATTACATTATATTTTGGGGAGTGATCTCCAGGTTCCACCTGGAGACTGGCACCCTTGCAAAACACAGTAGTGTTTTGAGCAAGCCAAGAAGCTTACAAACTGGCTTGCTTCTTTCAACATATGCATATCTTTCCTTCCAGGCATCTAGAATTACTCATTTTGTTTATGGAGACATTCTTGCAGAATTTCAAAAGTTTGAATTTGTATCTTTAGACCTAAAATCAGGAGAAGACGAGAATTCAGAAAATATCTCAGTTGTGCCTCCCCCCCTTAGATACCATGGGGCATATATATAAACACAAGATGGGGAAGGTGATGAGATATCTGCCTGGTTGGGGGGGGGGTGGTGTTCAGATTTTACACTTCTTATTTTTACAATTAAGACTAAATTTCTTCTTCCCTCGCTTAGTTATGGGTCTGATTTATAAAAGAAGACGGGTCTCTTTCTCTAAAGGCACCTGGTTGCTTGTGCTTTAAGAGGAGGGACTTGAGGTGAAAATTTTCTTTCCTTCTTAATGTCTCAGGGCATTGCATTCTAAAAAAAATATTATTCCTTTTTTCCCTTTTCTGGCTCTCTTAAAGATTTTAGATTGAGAAGAAGAGGATTAGCATTACTTCCCTAATGGGAAGTCTGCTGACCCACCTCGGCCAAACAGGTGGCAGGAAGGGAAAGATCCCCTGTGCAAGCACCAGTTGTTTCCGACTCTGGGGTGACATTGTTTTCATAACTTCACAACATTTTCACGGTAGACTTTTTACGGGGTAGTTTGCCATTGCCTTCCTCAGTCATCTACACTTTCCCTCCAGCAAAGTTGGGTACCATTTTACTGACCTCAGAAGGATGGAAGGCTGAGTCAACCTGGAGCCAACTACCTGAAAACCCTGCTTCCACTGGGAATCGAATTCAGGTTGTGAGCAGAGCTTAGGACTGCAGTACTGCAATCTTTAACTTCTCTAGGCCAGGCTCCAATTTGGGGCTGATCCTAGGCACTCTCTATACATGCTCAGAGGCCTTTTCTTGAGCCTGACATTTATAGAACTGAAGCAGTAAATATTTAACAAAACTAGTTTAATCTCTCTTTCTCAGAGGTATTTGGTTCTGGCATTTTAAAAGTGAAAATAAAGGTACAACTCTCTGAATCTCTCTCTCAATCATGGCAATAAATTGTATTTGTTTAATTTGCATCCTGGCTGCATTTTAAAAGAGCTGAACCTAAGTTCTTTTGGGCTAACTGTAATGCAGTAGCCATGCACCAACTGATTTTTAGTGCTGAGATATCTGAATAGCCTTAACTGGCTACACCACGAGGGTCTGGGAGGCATAAAAATAACATAATGAATACATTTCTTTCCCTAGCCTAACCGAGACTAGAGCCTATTATACTGAATAGCCTCCTGACGTGATTCCATTTGGGAAAACCCTTGGATTCCATCTAGACATTTGGACTCTGTATGATAATATCTAGCTCTCTGAATTTATACCCAGTTAGCTAGTTATATTGAACAACTCACTAAAACCAATGCTTTCATGCCTATTTTGTAAAATAAACTTTCTTTAAGGGTTTTTTTTTTTTTTGGTTATTTGCTTTCAGGGCCAGCACAATCTGAGCCAAGCTTACCCACTAGCCTTTTGAAGTATCTACTATCAATTTGTGAAAACTGACTTGGGGAACCCCTTGCTGCAGTGGTGTGGCTTGGTTTTCTCTAGAGTTTTCCTAATAGGCAGAGGCTTGACTAGGGCCTCTGTGCTAAAGGGTTTATCCAGTCTGGTGGCAACTTACCTTCTGGGGGAAATACCAGACTTTGGACCTGTGTTGGACTATCAGTTGGCAAGTCTGCTGACCCACCTCGGCCAAACAGGTGGCAGACTTCGTCACACTAACAGAGACCTGATCTTTTGGGCAAGGCCACATTCTCTACAGTTAATTTTATTTCCTGAATATGGTTGCCATATCCAGACAGGACAGATTGCTAGAGATCTAGAATGGAAATCTAAAGAAAGAAGAGATCCCAAGGGTACCAGGCTTTGAGCTCTCACTCACACCAAACTTCCATTACCCTGCAGAGAAAACTGAGTCTGCAGCTTGGAACTTTGTGCTGTGATTCCAGGAGACCTCCAGGCCTCCCCTGAGAACTGGCCTCATCTAATTTTAGTCAAAATCATTTCTCTTCTGTTTCTTTATTTTATTAAGGGGAGAGAGGTCTTTGTTACCTTACAAAGCCAGGTTTCTCTATTCTAAAGACATTCAAATCTAAAAGTTAGATTTTTCTTGAAGGGGATGTTTAGGGACAAAGGAGCCTTGCCTGCCCATGTGGAACTACCATTCTCTGACATTTCCCAGAATTCTGGCTTTTAAGTTCCCCATGGCACCAGACGTTTAGACAAGACACTTGTAGGGAAAACAGAAGAAGAAGAAGACATTGGATTTATATTCTGCCCTCCACTCAAGAGTCTCAGAGTGGCTCACAATCTTCTTTATCTTCCTCCCCTACAATAAATACCCTGTGAGGTGGGTGGGGCTGAGAGGGCTCTCCCAGAATCTGCCCTTTCAAGGACAAGCTCTGTGATAACTATGACTGACCCAAGGCCATTCCAGCAGGTGCAAGTGGAGGAGTGGGGAATCAAACCCGGTTCTCCCAGATAAGAGTCTGCACACTTAACCACTACACCAAACTGGTTCTCAAGCAGAAAACAGGAGCTGCCAGTAAGGGGTCTGGCAGCCAGGGAGCCCTAAGAGTTTACACTCCCTCTCTCTCGTGACCCAGTGAGGTTGCCCTACACAAGAAAAAATCCCTCTCGCTTAGAGGCTTCATCTCCTCTCATTCACACATACCACAAAAATCCTCCCAGATCCTAGCTTCTGTGCCTCAGCACCAAAGCAGAGCCTAATAGACAGAGCTTAAGGAGTGATTAGACCCTTCTTCTCTCCTAAAGAGAGGTAATCAGAATTCCCAGACAGTTCATACTCACAATCCTGAAGATCTTTCAATTCCCTGCACACATTGGTTCAACCAGGCGTGGGATCTTGGTTGGCAAACCAGACACCTCCCCCCACCAGGGCAGAGAAAGCCAGACTTGATCAAAAATGTGACCATGGTGCCTAGTCCGCTCTTCCCGTCATGAGGGTGGAAGGCAGATGGTTATGCAGCCACCCAAGGGGAAGGAAATATCCTAACCCGGTTATTTCCCCTTGGCTAATGCACCAAAATGAAGCAGAGAAATAACAAGGTCCGCACACATTGCTGGTATGAAACGAATTTTTACTTTTGCACCTAAAGCAGAACTTAGTCAGCCATAAGCCTCTACAATGACTAAGTTAAAATCATCCCCCATCCAGCCAGTTTTATCCACATCCAAAAAAGCAGGCCGGCCCCCCAGGCTTATCTGACTCAACATTCCCTACCCTCCTGTCTTCATGCATTATCAGCTTCAGCAAGAAGCTTCTCTAAGGCCTCTTTGTTATCTAATACACATCCAGAGGCCTCAATGAGGTCACTGTCTCTAATCTAATTTACAACCTTGAATTCACACCCATTTGGGCTGTGTGGCCTCTAATGAAGGGTTGCATCAGACATCTTAATTTGGAAGGCATAAGCATGCTTTTATTCATTATTATAGGGATATTCATTAATTATTCAGGGATCCCCCTTCACTGTGAGCATTTGAAGTCAGAATTCTCTACATAGATTGAGGAGTCTTCACACTTTAAGGATTCAAACCACAGACATTGGATGGATTTATCCTGCATAATATGTGCAATGTCCATGAAAAAACCACTTTCATCTTTATCCCTATGTTCCAGGGATGTATTCCAGCATAAAAAAGCATAACAAACCATTAGAATGAATGCTGGTTCCTGTTCCTTATGCATGAATTAAATGCACACATTTATTTTCTGTTGTGTTAGCTATGAGAAAATAAGATTCTGCCACAGCCCTTGCGCATAATATCATCTCCCAGCAGTAAGCGCTCTCTTACCCACAAAGTACAGCTTTGACTCCAACTGAGTACAGCTTTTAAATTCACACTTCACTAAATGCTGGGTCTTGTAAAACTTCATTTTTTCCCCAGTCACTGCTCACACAGAGTAGTACTGCAATTTGCCATATGGATAAATGGTGCTTAGTTAAAATTCAGCTATTTGCTATGATTTACTGTTAACTGGCAGGTATATGTAATTATTTTGAGCCACCTAAATAAAATGGCCAGTTTGATTGCACATGCTTTTGAATTCCAGAATACACCCTGTTTTATCCCTGTGAATTTAGGGGGAGGTGTTTGTGAGTTTCCTGCATTGTGCAGGGGGTTAGACTAGATGACCCTGGAGGTCCCTTCGAACTCTATGATTCTATGATCCCAGAATGGTTTCCCTGTTATCAAAGGAATGTAGTCCTAATTAAGAGAGCCATACACTTACCAGATGGTTTGCCACTGTTTGGTTAGGTGTGACTCCCCCCCCCCCCCATACACCTGGCTATTGAGTTGGTTATTCTGGGATAACTTCTTCAATCATTTGTTTATATGTTCAAGGGATGACCAGAATATTGAAGCACAATGCAACAGAGAGCTCCTCCTGTTTCTCCCTAATGCCCTCATTTTTCCACATGCAGAGATATACAGTAATGTCTCCTATAATACTGTGGATTTGTTCCTGGGAAGGGAAATGCTGTGTGAAACAGCTATATAGGAAGTATTTATAAAACTGTTCTGATGTACAGATGGTCACAATTCCATCATACATATGAGTGACCCATGATGGCTTCATAAGAGTAGCACAAACAGCACTAATATCAAAAGAGGGTTTTTTAAAAATAATAACATAATAACAATTTACAATACATCAAGACATAGCCTATTGGCTAACTGATAATTTCTGCTATTGCTTCTCTTACCAGACAGGGGTGGAAGAAACTATTCCTGGAAGCGGGAAGACATGATGCTCAGAGGGCACAGGACTTGAAGAACCTCACAGGCCTTGACCATTTATCCAGGTGCTTGAACTTTTACCATTGAGGTGATCCCAATTTGAACCAAAAGTAATGGGTAAAGATAAGTAAAATGTAAATTGCAGTGCAGTTACTGCTTGATTCTTGTGAGCACCCTACCATGAAATATTATGGATAGGCACGAACCAGGACAATGCAGTTTGCTTCATGGTTCTTAGTTTAAGAACCATGAACTGTCATGAACTTTTAGGCACCAAATGAACTGGTTCAGTTTGTGAGGCTTGTGAAGCAGTAGTCTGAGGGAGTGGATGGGTGGAGCAATGTCATCTGTGACTACATGGTCATGGGCACTGGTGCCAACTTTCTGTCAGTGGTGAAGGCTGTGCACTTCAAAGGCATCATCTGCCAGGTGCACATGCTTCAGCTGGTGATAAAGGATGCCCATCTACTGTGCAACAGACAGGGATATGAGGAACTCCATCTGTACCATGACTGTGCATTTGATGGAGCAGAAAAGTGTGGTGCAGGGTGTCATCTCCTCCATGACCATCCTGCAGGGAGAAAAGGAGCTCAGCATCTGTTCCAACAACTGGCTGACCCTCTCCCAAATGGTGCATGTCCTCAAGTCCTTCCAGGGCACCATCAATGTGCTCTGCACCCATATGGCCAGTCTAGGGCAAGTCACCCCCATGACTGAGTGTTGGCCTCTGCCTGGAGCTGGGCCCCAAGGGGATGGCTGTTCTTCCATGGGTCATGATATTGGCAGAGAGGCTGCAGGTGGGCATCACCACCAGATTGCATCCTCTCTGCAAAGAAGGGGAGTACAAGCTGGCCTGTATTTGTGATCCCCAGATAAAAGATAATATTGCTGTCCAAAATGCAGAGCTTATGCAATGGAAACATGAGCTCTGCAAAGAAGAGCGGAGGCTAATGTCCAGCAAATGTGGCCAGAAGGAACAATGGGTGAAAGAGGTTGGGGAGGAGGAGAAACTGCAGCCCAGCACCTCTGTCTCAAAGAGCACAACCAGAGAGAAGCCCCACTAATGCTTGTCAGTAGTGAACTGGGATGTCAACAGTAGCAGGGATGCCAGGAGTGCAATGGCTGGAGGATTTGGCAGAGGTGATAGTAAGCAAGAACCTCATGAAGTCTCCTGTGCCTGCCAATTCCAAATCCCTGGAGTACTGGTCATGCAAGGCTATCATTCAGCCCTACCTCTCTTTGGTGGCCATGAGTCTCTTCTTCTGCCCTCCCACTAGTATCCAGAGATGTTCTCAACCCCCACCACTTGGCATGAGCAAAGAGATGTGGTGGCTCAGAGTTCTGAGTCCACCTAGCACCCAAACCCCAACAGGAGAAAGGAGTTCACAATCAGGAAAGTATAAAATGTGGGTCCTCTGCTGAGCCAAGGGATGGGGTGGCTCAGAGCTGAGTCCACCTAACACTCAACCCCCAGCAGGGGAAAAGTGTTCACAAGCAGGAATAAACGAATGTGCTTTTAACAAGTTCCCTGCCTCTCTGTCTAACTCCCAGTGCCCAACAGAGGAAAAGCTATGGACTGAGGTGAGGGTATACAGCATTCTGAGCTGAGGATATATAGCATTCTGATCTCAGAGAGCAGAATGGGAACTCTGTTACTGGCAGCCAGCAGTGTCTGTTATTTGGAAGTCTCCTATTGGTGTTTCTTTGAAGTTTGCTTTGCTGTTGCTTTGAAGTTTGGTAAATATTTTAATTGAGTGAAGACAGCCTGTCTGGAAATGTATCCATTCATGAACTGCCACAAACAGCTTGAAAGTTCATGGAAAGTTTATGCCAGTTGCCTTGCCATGAACCAGCCAAGATTTGTTACAAACTGTAGTCCACGTCGGTCCATGCTCATCCCTAAACCCAGTCATATTAGTTAACTTCTGGTATCATGAGGCTTTCTCAGCTTGGCTGTCTACATGAGCAATAGCATGGTTGTGCTGAGAAAAGTAAAAGTAGGCAGAACTCATTTTCCAGGCAAAGAATGGCATAGAAGAGACAGCAGTGTTTTGCCACTGAAATATTTAGAATTCCTTGATCTTGTAGACATGGATTTATCTCTAATGACAGCAGCCATGGGATAGTAGCCCTAATCAGCTAGTGATCTTTGGAAGACTTAGCAGCAAGGCAACATTTGAGAAAAGACACTACCCCTAGGGATGCTTGCCCTTAGATGGCATTTCCAAGGTGCATTGGAGGCAGAAACCTTTTGGAAGTCACTTCCTATTTCAAAACATCACAATGCTTGAGGAATTTCAAGACCTCAACTTACTGTTTCAAAACAAGAAGTCACTCCATAATACTAGAATTTCAAACAATCTATGGCAAAACGTGGACCAGGATGTGACTCCCATTTGCTGTTCCCCCATTTCTCCCTTGCTTTTGCATTGAGAGAGGATGAAGGACAAAGACATCACCTGGATGTCCCCGATCATTACTGAGTAAGTGGCAACCCTATCCACCCCTCATTTCTGGGACGCAGATAGATCCAGGTGACTAGATGTCTGAAATACATAATAAGTACTACTAGACTCTAACTTTATTATCTTTGGACAGTGGTGCTTCACACCCACCTCACAGGATTATTGTGAGGATAATTGGAGGAGGAGCAATCATGTAGGCCAGTGGTCCCCAACTTTTTGGGCACCAGGGACTGGTTTTGTGGAAGACAATTTTTCCATGGACCAGGGGGTGATGGTGATGATTTCGGGATGATACAACTGTGCACTTTATTTTGGTGTGGTGGTTAAGTGTGTGGACTCTAATCTGGGGGAACCGAGTTTGATTCCCCACTCCTCCACTTGCAGCTGCTGGAATGGCCATGGGTCAGCCGTAGCTCTCACAGAGCTGTCCTTGAAAGGGCAACTTCTGGGAAAGCTCTCTCAGCCCCACCTACCTCACAGGGTGTCTGTTGTGCGGGAGGAAGGTAAAAAGATTGTGAGCCACTCTGAGATTTGAAGTGGAGGGCAGAATATAAATCCAATGTTGTTATCTTCTTCTTGTCCTTCTTCTTATTACTACTACTACTACATTGTAATATATAATGAAATAATTATACAACTCACGGACCGATTGCTAACAGGCCAGGGACTGGGACTGGTCCATGGACCAGGGGTTGGGGACCCCTGATGTAGGCTACACCTTAGAGGAAGAATAGGGTAAAAATGTGATACATAGATTTTTGATAGCACAATTTGGGATTGTGACAACCTTAACACCTTTTAAACTCAATCTTTTGACTCACCTAAGAGTAAAGACAAATGAAAAGAACACTGAAGCACCTGAAAACTGGCACAGCAGTGGATAATAGTCAGATGTTTTGACTTTCAAATGTGTACCCAAGGCATCATTTTAAGATCCCTTCCTCTGTTTACTCACATAATGGAACATGTTTGCATTCAGAATAAAATCTACTTCAGTGCACTTGAGGGTCTAATATACATGGGGTCTGCATGAAAGAATTGTGTTCTGTGGTAGATTCTGCCTCTTAGCTTTCCACATAGTCCAACTAATTAGAGAGATTTTTTTTACATCCAGTCCAACAGAACCCATTGCAAAAACCTTTTGAAAACTCATTTTTCCCTCAATGACAGTAATGCTTACAGTACATTTACAGTGCAATCCTGAACATGCATATTCAGTAGGACTTCTTCCCTAGTAAGTGTGCTCAGGATGGCAGTCTTAATGTAGTACAGATCCCTTTCGAATGACTGAACAAATGTGAGCAGTTCTTTTCTTGTGTCTCATAAGCTGTTCAGGAGTAAGAATTTCCTTGTATGTATCAGTGTATAGAAATGACATAGTCACTTCACACACACACTTTTGGAGTCACTTTCATGTATTACTACCAGGACTTTGAAGTTTGTTCTGTCCTTTTATGAAATGAGATTCATGGGCCAGGGCATTCTCTGCATTGATCCATACTTTGAAGAATCCTTGTCCAGGAATGCACATAACAAAAGAACCAGTATTGGGGGTGGGGGGAGGTTGCAATTGCTGGTTACTATTAATTTCTGCAGTACCACGTATATTGGTTTGTTTTATTACCTTATTATTTTGATTTCATTAGAGTGTCATTAACATAATGACTCTAGTCAGTTTTTCTACTGGTGAAAAAGGGAGGAAGGAGTTCCCTTTGATCACCTAAAGCCCAAGGCTGAGGATCTTGAGATCTGCATGGACAAAAGTGATGCGGTATGAAGGCTGTAGTAAAAGAGGGAGTTCAGCAAGATTAATTGTTTGGAACCAACCTACTAAGAAAACCCTAGTGAATAAAGAACAAGCATTTATCTAGTATAGCATCCAGTTTCTAACAGTGGCCAGCCATATGCTTCTAAGATATCCACAAGTAGCTCATGAAAGCTCATGAAAGTAGCTCATTGTTTGTACTTAGAGGTATACAATATACCACTTTAATGGCAAAGGTATACAGCTTTCAAACATGAAGGGTGACTCTAGTTATTAGATTCCTTTGTGATGCTTCTGCCCCAGAGCCTGACAAGCCACCTTCAAGCAGCTCTCAAACAAGTAAGCCAGAAGCTTTGCTCAGAAGCTGGGGAGGACATCATTTGATGAGGGAATCCACTCATCCCACTCACTGCTTCCCAACACCTCTTGAATGGAGTTCAGAGCTTTATCCTTCACTAGATCACCTCCACTATCTGAAACTCCGCCCCCCCACACACACACCAGTTTGGCTCCAGGAGGAGCATCCAAATGGGGATTGCTTTCGGAGGGGTGGGGAGGTATGTAGAGCCACAAAGAGGCATGTAGGTAGGAACCAAGGCAATTCTTTCTCTTAACTAAAGCAACCTTAATTCTATCAACAAAACTCTTGAGAAAATCCAAATTACAGCACTAGGGTCCAGACTGATAAATAAATTAAAGAGGGAAAGATTGCTAACTTACATAGGATTTACAGACCATCTGCTCTCCCTTTCCCATTAGGAGATTCCAAATGGGTATGTGCACACAGAAAATGCTGTCCATTGGGAGGAGGAGGAGAGTTGAATTTATAAGCCACCTTTCACTACCTGAAAGAGTCTCAGAGTGGCTTACAATCACCTTCCTCTTCCCAAAACAGACACCCTGTTAGGCAGGTGGGACTGACAGAGTTCAGAGAGACCAAAGTCACCCAACTGGCTTTATGTGAAGGAATAGGAATCAAACCCAGTTCAGATTAGGGTCCACCACTCTTATGCACTACACCAAACTGGCATTCTCCACAATCACATATACACACAAAAAGTACAACTCCTTTCAGTTCTTTCTCCGCATGTGTAAAAAGGTCTTAATCTGGGTCTTTGCTTCTGGAAGTAATTTTAGTATTTCAAAGAGATGTTTCCACTCCTGGCTGTGAAACTATGCCTGTCTGCAGGGCTTTTTTCTGGAAAAAGAGGTGCCAGAATTCTCAAAAGGGAAATGAAGGAGAAGCACACAGGTGCCCCTCATGAACTTTTAACCCCTCCCCCCCTTTTAAAAAGAATTCTGTTTCCAAAAAGAGGTGCCAGAACTCCATTCCACCACATTCCTCCAGAAAAAAAACGGTGGCTGTCTGGCAAATTGAGGTTTCCCATGCCTTGGTGTCATCACAAACACTGTTCAATCTTCATAAATGCCACTCCATGACACCTTTTGACACTGAGGATAGATCAATATTCTTTCCCAGGGAACAAAAAAAAAATTAATCATTTTGTCGTTGGTGAATGCTTCGAACGATTTATTTTAATTGTTTTGCCCTGGAAACAGTATATGGTCATTCTGGTATGCCTATGGAGGCACACTAGTATAAATAACAGCAACAGTGCCATTTTTGATTCCAGTGGCACCTTTATTATGGGTATGCATTCTTCTTCTGAAGTGTGCGCACACACAAAAGTTTATACCCAGGATAAAACTTTGTTGGTCTCAAAGGAGCCACTGGACTCAAAAAACATTTCTGCTGCTTCACACAAATATGGCTGCCCACTTGAATCTATGTCATCCTTTGTTAATTACAATCTAGAGAACCATCAGCATCCACACACACACACACACACATATATATATATATATGTGGGTGGTTTACATGCATTTCTTAAAATCAGACGAGGACTCTTCTATGATCTCCCAGAACAAGTCCACCAGTCCTGGAACAGTTTTGGTATGACTTTAGTATGGAAGTTTATATTATCCTTAATTTATATGACTTCAATTTTTTTTAAAAAAACAGATCAATGAACAAGCTAGAGGATTCCAAATATACCAAATACCAGTGACACCAGTTCAATAAAACCTTAAGTGCTAATAAACTATCCACCACAAGAAACAAATATCATTTGCAAAAAACATCAATGCAGATAATCTATTCATTAAAATGAAATATGCTCATCATTATTCTTTTATTTTCTTTTTTCCGTTCACTCCTATTCCTTAAGGAAATAATGCTAGCCCGACTGGATACCTCTTTTGAAGGCAAAAAATGCCACTAAATATTGCCTTGACAAGCTGGGAAGGGGTACAGAAAATGATCTTGGCAGCTACAGAGATTTCTAGATGACGCTTCTGTCCTAGACCCGTGCCAGTCTGGCTTCCGACCGGGCCACGGGACGGAGACGGTCTTGGTCGCCTTGGCAGATGACCTCCAACGGCAACTGGATCGAGGCGGTGTAGCAGTGCTGATGTTATTAGATCTGTCGGCTGCATTTGATACGGTCGACCATCGGCTACTGATCCACCGCCTCGCCGACATTGGGGTTAAGGGGTCTGCTTTACAATGGCTCTCCTCTTTCCTCATGGGTCGGGGACAAAGGGTGGCGATCGGGGGTGAACGATCCCAGAGGCGCACACTAGATTGTGGGGTGCCTCAGGGAGCAGTCCTCTCCCCGATGTTATTCAACATCTATATGCGCCCCCTTGCCCAGATTGCCAGGAGGTTTGGGCTGGGCTGCCACCAATATGCGGATGACACCCAGCTCTATCTGCTAATGGACGGCCGGCCCGCCTCCCCCCCGGAAGACCTGGATCGGGCGTTACAGGCTATTGCAACGTGGCTTAGACTGAGTGGGCTGAAGCTGAATCCGGCAAAGACAGAGGTTCTCTGTGTGGGTCGCGGCGCTCCAGGGAGGGAAATATCCCTCCCGACCTTCGATGGTGTGCAGCTAAAGGCGGCGCAGCAGGTGAAGAGTCTGGGTGTTTTACTGGAGCCTTCATTATCAATGGAGGCCCAGATAACAGCCACTGCCAAGTCAGCTTTCTTCCATCTGAGGCGGGCAAAGCAGTTGGCCCCTTTCCTGGAGCGTCGGGACCTAGCAACGGTGATCCATGCGACGGTCACCTCACGATTGGACTACTGTAACGCCCTCTACATGGGGCTGCCTCTGTGCCGGACCCGGAAGTTACAGCTAGTGCAGAACGCGGCGGCCAGGCTGTTACTTGGTCTCCCAAGATGGGAACATGTGCGGCCGGGGCTACGCGAACTGCACTGGTTACCGATTGTATACCGGGTCCAGTACAAAGTGCTGGTTATCACCTTTAAAGCCCTATATGGCCGAGGACCAGTCTCTCCCCGTATGAACCCCAGAGAGCACTGAGGTCAGTAGGAAAGAACAGACTGACTACCCCTGGGCCAAGACAAATTAAACTACAAAATACTCGCTCTCGGGCCTTTTCGGCCGCAGCCCCACATCTCTGGAACCAACTCCCAGAGGAGGTGCGGGCCCTGCGGAACCTTGATCAGTTCCGCAGGGCCTGCAAGACCACCCTTTTTAAATTAGCTTATGAATAACTGAAAATCCGCCATCAGCATCAACTAGAAGAGTGTCAAGGATAGCGTCATAAAATGTTTTAGTTAATTGTTTTAATTCAGGCTTTTAAGGTTAGTTTAATGTTAATTTAATGTTTCTAGTGTAACTGTTTTATTGTTGGTGCACCATTGGTCACCGTATTGTTAGCCGCCCTGAGCCTGCTTCGGCGGGGGAGGGCGGGGTACAAATAAAATTTATTATTATTATATTATTATTATTATTATTATATTATGTTTCAGTCTCAAAAGGATGAATCAGCAACCTGGGGCTCAGCTCATTTAAATTTGGTTCTGCCCCAAATACAAAAACTGGTATGGAATGTGAAGGCCCCTTGGGAAAAACCATGATGGAATGACAGGATTTGAGATACTTAGAAAAGGACTGGAGAGCAAAAGGATTTTTATGCAGAATATTACAACTTTCCCATTTGTCAAGTATGCAAAAGGCACCTGTTGTATAATGGTTGAATAGCTTTAGAACAAACATCTGGTTCAAACAAATCTTCCCACTTTCAGTTTGCCATCAGCTCCCAATTAAACAGGGGACAGGTTTTTCCCTCTTTCCCTTCCCAAATGTTGTTATTCATTTTTATTTCATTATCTCAGAGCAACTTTTATTTGAACATCTTTAGAGAGCTACATGTGTAAATTAAAACATAACCATTTGGAAGTAATAGCAGAATTTGTCAGAATCTTGAAGCAACAAACACATCCAAAGTAATATCTTCAGAACTTTCTGCTACAATGTTGTTGTTGTTGTTTTTTTAAAAAATGAACTTTCTGCTTTCTGCTGATAGGGTACACAGGCTGGAGCTTCTGTGACATAGCCCAAAGTAGCTTCCCTCTTGAGACACAGGAAGTGGGGTTTGCAATTAAACCCTTAAATCCATAACAGAAAATGTTGATATGTGTATACTGAATCCATGGCTCATCATGTCCAAGGCATACTGATTTACCCAAAGCTTCAGGAGAGGTCAATTGGACACAGGTCTTCCATTACTATCTCCCACTCCCCTAACAGGAAAAGATTCAATATGGTACATTTTTCTTAATTAGGAAAGTAGGATGACACCAGCATTGTGTAGTGGTTAAGACTTGTGGACTTTAACCTGGAGGACCAGGTTTGATTCCCTACTCCTCCTCATGAAGACTGCTGGATTACCTTGGACCAGTCACAGTTCTCTCTGAACTCTCTCAGCCCTACCTACCTCACAAGGTGTCTGTTGTGAGGAGATGAAGGGAATACAATTACAAGCTGTTTTGAGACTCCTTCAGGTAGAAAAAGTGGAATATAAAAACGTACACTACTCCATCTTCTCCTTCTCTGTCTTCTTCTGCTACTATTAATGTAGAGTGACCACAATTGAGAAGTTAGAACGAGTAGTATAATTCAGATACACTGCATGGGATGGGCAAAATGCAGGTGCCAGCCAGGGGATGGTTAGACAATGAGATAGGAAAGAAGATAGTGCTGATGAAAAAGCAGCAGTAACAAATGATGGATATGGTACTAGTGACTGCAAGCATGATCTCCCCTTATTTGTCATCACAGCAAATAGCCCCCAATGACCTTTGTTGTCCAGTTAATAGAATGCAAAGTGCTATCTTGGAATTTTTTGTTGTTGTTCAGTTGCATAATCAAGTCCGACTCTTTGTGACCCCATGGATCAAGTCACACCAGGCCCTCCTGTCTTCCACCATCCTCCGAAGCCTGCTCAAATTCATGTTAGTTACATCAGTAATGCTGTCCAGCCATCTCATCTTTTAGCATCCTCTTCATCTTTTGCCTTTTGTCTTTCCTAGTGTTAAGCAAACTGCCCTAAAAATAGGATTTGGGGGAATTTAGAGTGGAGGGCAATCTGCCTTTTAGCGAGATCAAAAATCTATGTATACAGGAGGTGTCTGCTTTGGAAGTTACCCAATAATGAGACAATATAATATAATATAAAAAGGTTTATTATGAAATAAAGACAAACATACAAGAATATAAAGTCACACAATGCACATACAGTCCTAATAAAAATAAGATAGAAATAGACAGGGGTAAACACAAGGATTAGCAAACAAAGTAATAATTACCTATCGTAGTCTTCAAGGAAGGCTCCAATGGCGACGAAAAAGGAGATGGTGGATGGACCCTCAACTGATCAGGTATTGGGGGCGTATCTAACAGTGGGGTATGTGGTACTGTCAGATGCACATGTGTGGGAAGTTGGGTCAGTGGTTATAAGGACTACCTTGAACCCTTAGGGGGTAGGAGGTGCAGGGGCGGATGACAGGAGGTCAGCTGGTCCATGACCTCAGAAAAAGGGGAGGCTACAAAGTGACCATAGGGGCTTGACTTGTGTGGTGGGCAGTGGCCAGTCTATTCGGGGCACCAGATTGGACACCCATACATGGCTAATGAGCGGACCTGGCCCTGGTTTCCAGGTAACAATGGGCAAGGGGGGGAGGCTCCAGGGTGATAATTTGGGCAAGGCATGGGTGAGGGTATTGGGGTGGAAGTGATTAACAAGCTATCCAAACTTATCTCAAGGTGACAATAGAGGGCCAAATTGTTACCTAAGGTGACACCCAATTTATATGAAGAACTCTGGCTCCAGGTGAAGCTGTTCTTCCTCTTCTTTACATCTTTACTGGCACCATCCTTTGTCTTGGGTTCTGTTGAACAAAAGCTTAGGCAGTCTGGCAGGATCCACACTTAAGATAAACTTGATTGCCTTGTGCAAAAGTTGAAGCAGTTGTTGGATATGTGAGTCTCTTGCTTTGCTGTAATGGAGTCAGGAAAACAAGATGGTGGTGTTAGCCTTTCATGGAAACAGGCTGGAAACTGCCTGTACAGTTCATGGCAGCATGGCTTCTTCCACTGCAACAGCCGAGATTGTGCACACAAGGAGTGGCTGGAAGCTCATCTGTAGTTCTGGCTAACACCCATCCAGAGATGTAGAATGCTGCTGCCAAGCTGAGGCCTATAGTATCCACATAAGCCTTAGAAACCATGGGCAAAGTCCACTTCTTAGAGCAGATGTGTGTGAGTCGAACTCCAGGCACCCTGGCAACCATACTGGTGATCACGATGTCCATGTGTATGAAAAGTAGGGCGCTTTTTCTTACACTAGCATCAAGAACTTATCCAGTGAGCACTCCCTTCTCATTTGGTGGCTAAAGTATTTGAGCCTCAGCTTCAGCATCTGACCTTCCAGGGAACTGTCATGGTTGATTTCCCTTAGGACTGACTGATTTGAACTTCTTGCAGTCCAAGGGACTCTCAAGAGTCTTCTCCTGCATCACAGCTTGAAAGCATCTATTCTTCTGCACTCAGCCTTCCTTATGGTCCAGCTCTCACAGCCATACATTACTACTGGGAATACCATAACTTTGACTATACGGACTTTTGTTGGCAGGGTGATGTCTCCACTTTTTATTATACTGCCTAGTTTTGCCATAGCTGTCTTCCCAAGGAGCAAATGTCTTTTGATTTCATGACTACAGTCACCATCAGCAGTGATCTTGGATCCCAGAAATGTGACGTCTGTCACTACATCCATGTCTTCCCCTTCTATTTGCCAAGGAGTGATGGGGCCGGATGACATTATCTTAGTTTTTTGGATGTTGAGGTTCAAGCCTATTTTTGTGCTCTTTAGGTTCTTTAGGTCCTCCTCACTTTTTGCCATTAGAGTGGTGTCATCTGCATATCTGAGGATGTTGATGTTTTTCCTGGCAATCTTAATTCCGGCTTGTGCTTCATCCAGGTCGGCATTCCGCATAATGTGCTCTGCATATAAATTAAATAAGCAGGGTGAAAATATACATCCTTGTCAAACTCCTTTTTCTGTTCTAAACCAATGAGTTATTCCATATCCTGTTCTGACAGTTGCTTCTTGACCCTTATACAGGTTTCTCAGGAGACATGTGAGGTGGTCTGGTACTCCCATCTCTTTAAGGACTTGCTACAGTTTGTTGTGATCCACACAATCAAAGGCTTTAGCATTGTCAATGATGCAGAAATAGACATTTCCCTGGTACTCCCATGCTTTCTCCATAATCTAATGAATGTTGGCAATTTGATCTCTGGTTCCTCTATCTCTCCAAAACCCAGCTTGAACTTCTTGTAGTTCCTGATCTACATACTGCTGAGTCTAGCTTGTAGGATCTTTAACATGACCTTGCTGGCATGTGAGGTGAGTGGAGTGGTGTGATAGTTTGAACATTCCTTGGCATTACCCTTTGGAATTGGAATATAAATGGACCTTTTCCAATCCTGTGGCCACTGTTGCATTTTTCAAATTTGCTGACATTATGAGTGTATCGCTTTAACAGCATTGTCTTTTAGGACTTTGAATAGCTCAATTGGGATACCATCATCTCTTCTCACTTTGTTGTTAGTAATGGTTTCTAAGGTCCATTTGACTTCACACTCCAGGATGTCTGACTTAAGATCAGCAATTTCACCATCATGGTTGTCAAGGACATTGAGATCCTTCTTGTTCTCTCTTGTAAACTATAAAGGCCACACCATTTCTTCTACAGGACTCTTGCCCACAGTAATAGATGTAGTGATCCTCCGAGTTAAATTCGCCCATTCCCGTCCATTTTAGTTCACTGATTCCCAAGATGTTGATGTTCAGTCTCGCCATCTCTTGTTTGACCACATCCAGCTTACCTTGATTCATAGATCTTACATTCCACATTCCAATGCAGTATTGTTCTTTGCAGCATCTGACTTTCCTTTCACCATCAGACACATCTATAGCTGAGCATCCTTTCGGTTTTGTCCCAGCTGCTTCATTCTTTCTGTTGTTACTTTGACTTGCTTTCCCCTCTTCCCCAGTAACATATTGGGCACCTTCTGACATGAGGGGCTCATCTTCCAGCACCATATATTTTAGCCTTTTGTTACTGTCCATGGGGTTTTCTTGGCAAGGATACTGGAGTGGGTTGCCATTTCCTTCTCCAGAGGATTGCATTTTGTTTGGGTTCTCAGCTGTGGCCTGTCCATCTTGGGTGGCCCTGCATGGCATAGCCCACAGCCTCACTGAACCACACAAGCCCTCTTGAATTGTCAAGGCAGCAATCCATGAGAGAGGGATCTTGGAATCTTATTTCCAACCAAATCTCATTTTGGGGTTTGGGTTTTTTGTTTTAGTTTTTGTTTTTTGTGGGGGGGTTGTGTTTTTGTATTTTTTTGGTAAATGAAGGACAGTAGCACAGGAAGGAATTTGAAATTTTTGGACTTCAATCAAGTTCAGTTAAAAAACCTAGAAAGAAAAGCCGGCAATGCTGTCTTTGTTATCTTTATACAGGAAGTTTTAAAGTGATACATCTCAGATGGTAGATCAGTAGCCTAGGAGTCTTAGGAAAGACAGAGAAGCACCTTTTGTGGATAGAAAGAAGGCTACAAATCTGTACTGACAAGCTGCATTAAAAACCTCCCTTAAAACAAAAAGTCAGACATGAGTTTTATCACCCTCTTTAGTTCCAAATAACTGCCAAGACAAACAAACTGGATGGGAATGAAAGATGTTCTCCTCACTCTGCTCTTCAGTGGTGTAAAATTTAGCACTGCCTTTTCAAGATCAAGTTGTCTAAAAGAATAGTGCTAGAATCTTTTGGTGTCTTTGGGAAAGTCTTTAATCCCAAGCCTATAGCTAGGAAGAGACTGGAGAAAAAGCAACAACTACAATGGCAGAGCAGTCAATGCTAACAATGCAGATGGTCCCAGAATCTCAAGTGAAACCTTCCCACAGCTACATGTGACAGATTCCCTAGAATGAAGGCTTCCTGCTCTAGGATCACTTTTCTCAGCATTGCCTTCATTCTCATAATGCTTTAATTATTATTCTTTCATTTATTTACTGTATTCATGTTATCTTTCTTTCAAGATATTTCAACCAGTTTACAATTAATTTTTTGTAAGTAAAATAATAAACAGCATATTAGGCATTCCAGTGAGTTCCCTGGACTCACCTTTTCCATCTCTGCCTTTCCGTTAGGGCATGCAGGTCTTTCAATAGCTCTGGAAGGACATCTTGCCCCCTTGATTGAGAAAAATGTATGATATGAGGCTGCTAAACATTTTTTAAAAACTTAAGGCTCTGAGTAATATATTAAACCCCTACATGCATGTGTCCACCTAATATCCTTGGCAGAGCACAGGATGCTGACTACAGCCACTGTTGGCCAAATTGCCCTCAGAAGAGGTTTGGGGAATTAGTTTGGTGGGCAAGTAGGCTCTTGCGAGATCAGGATCTATATATACAGAAGATGTCTCCTTTGGAAGTCACCCAATAATGAGGAGATGTTGTCTAATAATCAATGGCATTTATTATAAAACAAAGGCACACATACAAGGAGATAAATTCATTCAGCACACATACAGATCTAGGAAAATTAGAGATGAAACATATAGAGACATTTAGAAATATTGCAGAGGGGGGCAGGATGATACGACCTGTTCCATGGATCCTTGAAGCAGAAGACATGATGGTGGAGTGGCCCAAACAGAGTTTGGGGGTGCATGTCTGTGGGATGGGGAGACAAGACAAGACATAACACACTGGACTGCCACGTGCTGGGCCTTACATTACCTGATTTGTACCCTCAGGTAATAAGGTCATGAGATGTGTGACAAGGAGGCTAGCTGACATCTCCTTGCAGTTATGTCAGAACATGTAACTCCTATGTAACCAAAAGGGGCAGACAGGGGGAGGAGAGGAGGCTCCCAGTAGTTTGAAAGGATTAGCAAGTACTTATGGGTTTAAGCAAAGAAAAGAAGTTGGTCAATTTGGAGTCAGATTGCTATCTTATTGTAACATCAAAGCAGCACAATTGGGCTCTCCAGTGGCAGTTACTTCCTTGGACTTCTCTTTTGTCTCCTGCAGGCCTTCTTAATGGCTGACTTTCTCATGTGTCATGTGTAGTTGTGGTAGAAAAGCCTAACTGCTAATTGTCCAACTGCTGGCTCTTCACATTTGCATTTGCACTGGCCCACCCAAAGTGTTGCCTTAGCTCTGTCCTTCTGGCTGCTTGTGCAGGCCCAAGATGGAGTCTGGATTTCCCCATCCAGCATGGCTTCTGATTAAGGGCTACTCTTAGATGCTGTCTTCCTTGTGCAAGAGTGCAGTGATGATCTGCATGCTTTGGCAGCTTCTTGGAGAAGCCTGATATAGAGTCCTTCTATGCAGGAGGAATGCACAGTTACAGCACAGGTAGGAACAAGCAGGGAGGTCTCTTAGCCAAGCTGGGGTGTTTGCTGCTTGGCTCCAGAGAGTAAAATGTCCATACTGAAGCTGGCAAATGCTTAAGATCACACAGAATTCACTGCCTATGGACAGTAGGCAAGTGGGTAATGTCCATATTGTGTTAGTTCTTGTACCCAGTGTTTTCTGCTTATCACTGAATGTCCAATAGAAGCAGTTTTCCTGTGTTCACACAATATAAGTTCATAACAATAAGAGTCTTGTGTCTCTGACACTAGGCCAAAGTTAACTCAGTCCATTTGAAAGATGGAGGAGGAGGGCTTGGGCCTAACACCACAACCAACCACATACACCAATTACAATCGCCTTCCCTCACACCCAATCACAGCCTCCCTCATCACTACGTAAACCACAACTGGGATGCCCAATAGTTCAGTAGGTAAGAATTACAATATAGGACTCTGTCTCAGATACAGTGCAGTGTGTTGTACTTTTGTGGCAGGAGAGGCACAGAGGCACAGAGAGGGCATGTATCTCCACTGAAGGAGCATTTAGCACTAACACTCAAGGGGGAGAGCTTTATAGCTAATAAGTCCCATTTTTTGAATCCTAATAGGTGCTTCATCTCTGAAGACTCAGCCCAAAGGGATAACCATGAATTGACAAGACAGGAATCCAGCTGCCCTAGCCTGGGAATCTATATCTCTCTCCCATATACCACTCATACAAGCCTGATTGATACTTTGGTTATGCTGGCTCTAATACAAGCGACTAGGGTGTGTGTGTGTGTGTGTGTGAGAGAGAGAGAGAGAGAGAGAGAGAGATGTGGGGGAGGGAGGTGGCAGCCCAAGCCACATCCACCAGGCTCCAAATCAGACAATGGGGCTTACTCCCAGAGAATTGATTTGGGGGACTCTGGCACCCCCATATTGGGATTATAGCATACTTCTTTGCTAGGGTGATTCCTGCACCCATCAGTGGGCAGGGCACAACTATGGGTTGGAGTGCCTGGAAGCTATTTCCTTGTGTTGTCTGAATCAATTGGCCAAGCAACCACAGGACCTATGTCCTTTCATGATCAGATGAAACTTGCTCCGTGCTCCTCCTTGCCCCTGTGCACCCCCCCTGCCATCTGTGATTTATGGCTGCCCCTTCACATGTCTGAGAGGGCAGGGGATCATGGTTGTTGGTCTTTCTGGCACCACTGAACTTCTTTTTATTCAGCTGCAAAATATAGTAGCGGTCCAGTGGCATCTCAAGGCTCACCCCACATATTGGTCCTTACTACCTTGTCACATACTCTCTGCTGGCTGCTCTGTGCAACTTGCATGGGGTGTGGGCTGGTGGTCTTTCTGAGGGGTGCATGGGTGGTCCAGCATCTCCCCCCCACAGTACTTCTGGCATATGATAAGCCATGAAGCTTGTGGGTGCTGGAGCAAAGGACCCAGGGTGGACACAAGGGAGCTTTTAGACTTAAAAGATATATCGGCTTCCAATATCAGTGGACATAATAACTTACATAATAACTTATGCCCACTGATATAAATGCCCCTATTAATAACATGGCTGAGAACCAAGTTGCATTTTTAAAACAACAGAATCTGAATTCTACAGAAAATGAAGAGCTGACCAAGTCCTCTCAGCCACACCCATCTCACAGGGTGTCTGTTGTGGGGGAGGAAGATAAAGGAGATTGTGAGCTGCTCTGAGACTGAGATTTGGAGTGGAGGGCAGGATATAAATCCAATATCTTCTTCAAATTCAATATCTTTTATGCTTTTATGTCTTCTGTATCTTTTTATATTTTAATGTGGTTTTATGTTCCATGTATTTACATGGGTGTGTAAGCCACCCTGAGCCTGCTTTCTTGGGAAGGGCGGGATATAAATTGAATAAAATAAATAAATAAATACATTATTATGTCACTGAGATAGAAAGCTGATATCTCTTTTAAGTCCTGGGGGTTCCTGTGTGTTGAGTATTTTTACACTGATTGGTGTCATTGCTTCATTACTATAGATAGGAATGCTTCTTTCTTTGGGTGTGTGCCATGTCAGAATCAAGAACTAGAATAAGTATGGTGCAGTGACAGGTTCCCAAGCTACTTGCTTCTAAAAGAAGACTAGAGGTGATATTGATGCAACTCATTGCCACGTAAGTTAAGCTTCCCCTTATTTATTATTTATTTATTATTTTTACATTAAATTTCTATCCCGCCCTCTCCGCAAGCGGACTCAGGATGGCTCACAACATTAATTTTCACAAGTTAAAAACCAATAAAACATAATTACAATTTTAATATATTTTTTTTTTAAAACATTTTATGGTGCTGTAATGCTACAATGTACAATATAGGTGGGTTCTTCTTTCCAGATGGTGATCACCAAGTACTCTATATGATGTCAGGTGGCAGCTCTCTCCCAGTTAAATATCAAAGGCCTGTCGAAACAATTCGGTCTTACAGGCCCTGTGGAAAGTAGAAAGATCCCGCAGGGCCCTTATGGCCTCCGGGAGAGCATTCCACAATTTTGGTGCTGCCACCGAGAAGGCCCTAGCTCGTGTCAAACACAACCTAGCCTCCTTTGGTCCAGGGATGGATAGTAGATTTTTTGTCCCTGAACGCAGTGCTCTCTGTGGAATATGCGGAGAAAGGCGGTCCCTCAGCTAGACAGGTCCCTGACCATAAAGGGCTTTAAAGGTCAATACCAACACCTTGAAACGGACTCAGAACACAATAGGTAGCCAGTGCAGCTCTTTCAGCACTGACCAAATGTGCTCCCATCGAGGGAGCCTCATTAACAGCCGTGCCGCAGCATTCTGCACTAGCTGTAGTTTCCGAGTCAGTGTCAAGAGTAGCCCCATGTAGAGAGCATTACAGTGATCCAGTTTGGTATAGTGGTTAAGTGTGCGGACTCTTATCTGGGAGAACCAGGTTTGATTCCCCACTCCTCCACTTGCATCTTCTGGAATGTCCTTGGGTCAGCCATAGCTCTGGCAGAGGTTGTCCTTGAAAGGGCAGCTGCTGTGAGAACCTCTACAGCCCCACCCACCTCACAGGGTGTCTGTTGTGGGGGAGGAAGGTAAAGGAGATTGTGAGCCACTCTGAGACTCTTCGGAGTGGAGGGCGGGATATAAATCCAATATCTTCTTCTTCTTCTTCTATTCTTGAGGTGACCATAGCATGGATCACCATTGCTAAGTCATTGTGCTCCAGGAAAGGGGCCAACTGCCGCACCCGCCGAAGATGAAAAAAGGTGGATCTAATAGTGGCTGCTACTTGGGCCTCCATTGTCAGAGAGGACTCAAGGAACACGCCCATGCTCTTGACCTTAGAGGCTGGTATTAGTGACACCCTGTCAAGAGCCGGCAGAAGGATCTCTCCCCCTGGACCACCCCGGCTCAGAAAGAGAACCTCCTTCTTCATAGGATTCAGCTTCAGCCATCTCAGCCTGAGCCAAGATGCTACGGCTTGAAGAGCCAGGTCTAGATTTTCTGGGACTGGCCACCCATCAATAGATAGAGCTGGGTGTCATCTGCATATTGGTGACAACCCAGTCCATATCTCCTGACAATCTGGGCAAGAGGGCGCATATAGATGTTGAATCGGGGACAGAACCGCACCCTGTGGCACACCGCATATAAGTGGGTGCCTTTGGGATGATTCCTCCCCTATCACCACCCTTTGTCCTCGATCTTGGAGAAAGGAGGTCAACCACTGTAAGGCAGACCCCTGAATCCCCACGTCGGCAAGGCACCTAGTCAGTAGCTGATGGTCAACCATATCAAAGGTGGCTGACAGGTCTAATCATAACTGCACTGCTGAGCCGCCCCGATCCAGATGTCTCATGAGGTCATCTATGAGAGTGACCAGAACCGTCTCTGTCCCATGACCTAGTCGAAAGCCAGACTGGAATGGATCCAGTGTGGAAGTGTCCTCCAGGAATCCCTGTAGCTGAGTTGCCACCGCTCATTCTATAACCTTACCCAAAAAGGGGAGGTTTGATACCGGCCGATAGTTCGCCAATACAGCCGAATCTGCAGATGGTTTTTTCAAGAGGGGATGGACCACAGCCTCTTTAAGAGGTGTGGGAAAGATCCCTTCTACCAGGGATCTGTTGACAATACCTTGTAGTGGTTCACGTAGCAACACCTGGCTAGCTTTTATAAGCCAGGACGGGCATGGGTCCAACCCACAGGTCGTAAGGCATACAGCAAAAAGGATCCTGTTGACTTCCTCTAGGCTTAGTGGATTGAAGGAATCTATAATTGGACCAGAAGATGAGCTCAGTGCCCCAAGTTCTTTCACTGTATCAATTATGGCAGGAAGGTCACGTCGGAGCGACGAGACCTTATCTGCGAAAAAACTCGCAAAAGCCTCTCAGCCAATTTTTAATTCTCTAATGTTTTGTTTACCATGCGGTAAAGTTGTTAATGACCGAATTATACTAAACAATTGTGCTGGGCGCGAGATCGCAGATGTAATCTGGGACGCAAAGTAAGTCTTCTTTGTGGCCTGGACTGCCATCTCATACGTCCGCATAAATAACCTGTAAGTTAACCCGCGAGTACGTCGCCATTGTCTCTCTAGTCATCTTAATCGCCATTTAATTGATTGCAGCTCCAGGGTTTACCATGGAGCGGATCGTGAACGAGGATGAAGAGGACGTCGGGGGGCAATCTCATCGATGGCTGTAGAGAGTAGGTTATTTGAGATCTCCACCAACTCATCCAATGAGTCACCAGAGGGCCAGGGATCCCGCATAGCCATTTGAAGCCGCAAAGGGTCCATCTGGCTTCATGGGCAAGCTAAAACTTGCTCACCGCCTAAACGGGGTAGGGGTGGAATATCCATGCCCTCAGGGCATGGTGGTCAGACTATGGCACTGCCTCGGCAGAAATCTGATCTACTACAACTCCCGCTGCAAAGATCTGGTCTAATGTGTGCCCAGCCCGATGCGTAGGCACTGTTATATATTGGGAGAGTCCCAGTGTTGCCATGGAAAGCACTAGGTCCATCACCCGAGTGGAAGCTGTGTCCTCGGCATGGACATTGAAGTCACCCAGGACTATAAGCCGAGGATGCTCCAATGCCCAGCCTGCTACAGCCTCCATCAGGAACGGTAGGGCACTGGCCGGTGCGTTAGGTGGACGGTACATCAGCCAGATTGCTAAACTCTCCCCCACATCCCACATCAGGCCAGCACACTCTATGCCCATGATCTTTGGCTGTGGAAGCGCTCTGAAGGAGCAATCCTCCCGTATGAAAAAGGCCACCCCCCCTGCCCTCTAGTTCAAGCCTGGTGAAGAACGGAAAACCTAGGAGGGGCTACTTGAGAGAGAGCAACTGTCTACCCGTCCTGCACCCAGGTCTCCATCACACAAGCCAGGTCCATGTCCTACCTGATAAAGAAATCCTGCAGGACTGAGGTTTTATATTTATGGACCTGGCATTGCACAATACCAGGGATAGAGGCGAGTGTTTCTACTTGGCCCCCCTACCTGCTATCCTTGGGATGGGACACAGGCTGGAAGGGGAGCAAGCCCTTTTGTGTCTCAGTCTCCTTCCATTCCAACTTTGCCTGCTCTCACCTCTGTACTTTCCCCTCCCCAGTAGCACTGGAATCCCCTGATCCGACATCTCTTACTGATGGTATTCACAGAGTCTCAGGTCACCAGCAGCGTGCACATTAACATATCCTGCTCCTCCCACCCACTCACTTAACCTAATACTCTATCCACTAATATTTCTTTTGACCTAGCTAAAACTTATTCCTACCACTAATAATTTTATCCTAGCCAATTAATTTTATCCTAGCCTTGACTTCTCAAGCTTCTCAAGCTTCTTTTAAAATCTAGTGTCCTGCTATATTGGATACAGTATGTGAACTCAAGGCTCTGTGCCTGTCTTCTGGTTTGATCCTGGATCGTTTCGACCCGCTTGGCCTAGAGGAAGTTGACAGAATTCTCTCTACTGCATGCCCAACAACTTGTGATCTGGACCCATGCCCCTCCTGGCTAATTAAAGCTTGCCAGGAGGAGCTGAGATGTCCTATACAGGACATCATAAATAGATCTCTTTCGGAGGGTCTTTTTTCAACCCCTCTGAAAGAGGCAGTGGTCCGCCCCCTTCTGAAAAAGGCTACTTCAGACCCGGCCGAATTGGCTCATTACTGGCCAGTCTCAAACTTGCCCTTTTTGAGAAAAGTCATAGAGAGGGCTGTGGCGTTGCAGCTACAGAGTTTCCTGGATGACGCTTCCACCTTGGATCCATTCCAGTCCAGCTTCCACCCAGGCCATGGGACAGAGATAGTGTTGGCGCCCTCATAGATGATCTCCGGTGACATCTGGATCTATGCGGTTTGGCAGTATTGCTGTTGTTAGACCTATTGGGTGTGTTCGATATGGTCGATCACTGGCTGCTGACCCACCGCCTCGCCGATGCAGGGATTCAGGGGTTAGTCTTGCAGTGGCTTTCCTCTTTCCTTGAGGGTTGGGGACAAAGGGTGGCGATTGGGGGAGAGCTGTCCCGGAGACACCTACTTAATTGTGGGGTGCCTCAGGGGGCAGTTCTCTCTCCGATGTTATTTAACATCTACATGTGCCCCCTTGCCCAGATTGCCCGGAGATATGGGCTGGGTTGTCACCAGTATGTGGATTATACCCAGCTCAATCTATTGATGGGCAGCTGAATTGGTGATGTCCCTGCAAATTTGGACCAGGCGTTGCAAGCTGTGGCAGATTGGATTAAGTCAAGTGGGCTGCAACAGATTCCAGTGAAGACAGAGGTCCTTTGCCTAGGTTGCGAGGGTCCGGAGGGAGGGATCTCCCTTCCAGCTTTTGACGGTGCGCCACTGGTACCAGTGCGCAGGGTCACGAGCTTGGGAGTGCTACTGGAGTCTTCCTTGACAATGGAGGCCCAGATAGCAGCCACTGCCAAATCCGCCTTTTTCATCTTAGGCGGGCGAGGCAGTTGGCTCCCTTCCTGGGACGCGGTGACCTGGCAACAGTGATCCATGCAACGGTCACCTTGAAATTAGACTACTGTAATGCCCTCTACATGGGGCTGCCCCTGTGCCGAACTCGGAAACTGCAGCTAGTGCAGAATGCAGCGGCCAGACTGTTAATGGGCCTACCTCGGTGGGAACATGTGCGGCCTAGGCTGCAGGAACTGCACTGGCTGCCAATTGTATACTGAGTTCGTTACAAGGTGCTGGTTATTACCTTTAAAGCCCTATATGGCCGAGGACCTGCCCACCTTAGGGACTGCCTCTCTCCATATGTTGCCCAGAGAGCACTGCGATCTAGTTCACAAAATCTTCTGGAAGTACCTGGGCCAAAGGAGGCCAAATTAAAAACAGCTAGAGAACAGGCCTTCTCTATAAAGGCTCCCCAATGGTGGAACCAGCTGCCGGAAGAGGTGCGGGCCCTACGGGATCTTAAGCAATTCCGTAGGGCGTGCAAAACCGCCCTCTTCCAACTAGCCTTCTGAGATGCAACCTGGCATAAGCATCACGCCATCTTTAACACAACTGAGATAGTAGCACCACTAAATTATATTGTTTTAGACTGTTTTTAGATTATTTAATGTTTAATTGTGAATTGTATTTAATTGTATTATCCTGTTTTTATTGTTATAACATGGCTTATGCCAAGTCCTGTAAGAAGAAGAAGAAGATGCCCTGAGCCTGTCTTGGTGGGGAGGGTGGGGTATAAATAAAAAAAAATATTTATTTTATTTATTTGAATGAGCTGCCAGAAGAGATCAGGGCCCTGCGAGAGCTTCCACAGTTCCGCAGGGCCTGCAAAACAACACTCTTCTGCCATGCATTTTCATAATGATAACATCTGCAACAGCGGGATTGGCCCATAGAAACATCACCGACGGTCTACCTCTTCATCCTATTGCAGTCCTAGGACCTCTTAGAATGGCTAACCACTATTTAGTTTGCTGCTTGAAACCTTGATACCAGTATAAGTAGATGTTTTTAGAAATTATTTTATGTTCTATGTTTTTATTGTTGTTTTATTTTATTTGGTCACACAATGTAAGTGTGTGACCTTAGATTTGTGAGCCGTCCTGAGCCTGCCTCAACAGGAAGGGCGGGATATAAATCAAATAAATAATAATACTAATAATTCTACCCCAGCCAACAATACACATTCTTTTGAGAGATGTGAAGGCCACCTCTTATCTCACCGGCTGGAGCTTCCAACATTCACTTTGTGAAAAGTCTGAACTGTGGGGGAGGGGGGATAGTTAAAGTGTCTGTCTGAATAATAAGCCCGCCAGAATTTGCATGCTGGAAGCAATGCATAATTAGCAGTTTGTTGTAAATTAGGGGTGTGTAAAAGAAAAAAAAATCAGGAAAATTCAGATTCGGGGGTATTTGAGGCTAAAAAAATTGGGAGGCCATATATCTCCTAATAGCAGATTCAGTAGCTGAATCTGATTCCGGAGATATTTGGCTATTCCCGAATATACGGCCTCATTATACCCTATGGTCCATTGAAATCAATGGCAAAATAGAGTATAATATAAGACAGCTGGAGGGGAGGGGATTTGAGGTAGTGGCCCCACATTTACGGGGAAGCTGCAAGGGTCTTTCCCCTACAGAACTCCCAAGTTTCAAAAATATTGGACTAAGGGTTCCCATTCTAGGGCCCATTTCTCCCAATGGTGGGAAAAAAGCAATCAGTCAGTTTTCCCACTGTAATAACTGGGGAAACTGATTCTGGGGAGCAGAGAGTTTGAGGGAGAGCCCCCACATTTGCAGGGCAGCTGCAGGGGCCTCTTCCCCACAGGCCCCACAGTGCCATGTCCCCAAGCAGAACCAGTGCCACCATGCTACTGCCATTGGCACAAACAGTACATTAGATCAAACTAGAGAATCTCGCTTTCAAAAATTGGGGTGGTGGCTCTCTCTCCACTTCTAGCTGCAGTTACTACTCTGTCATTTTGCATCTAAGTTCTAATGGTGCTTCCTGGCAACAAATCTTCCCAATATGAAATATGAGGGAACACCCTTTTCATTTAATCTCATGGAGCTCTGGTGTTGCTTATACCACCTAGCACTGTCCTTTGCTTGTGTTGAGGTGTCACTGGCACACATCTAAATGCCATTATCTCACATTTTAGGTGTTCAGGTTTGTAGTTGCTGTATTCTTCCCTTGCTCCATTCTTAGTTATACTCAGTGAAAACCCAGGTCTTATTGTGCATCTTGACTCTAACTGGTTCTTCCTGACCATCAACCAACCCAACAACAATGCCCACCCAATACCCAACTGAACCCAAACTTGATTTCAAACTGCAACAAAGATAGAAAGAGTCATCAGGCAACCAGAGGAAGCAAGTCACAAAGAGTAGCACAAGACTGTAACAGAAACACCAACTGCAAGGCTCACCCAGAAAAAGAGGGCAAAAATACAAGTCTGTATAAGACAAAACAACACAGAGAAACACAGCAACCCACCGACACCAACCACCAGTCCCCTCTCCAGCAACCAGAATGGGGGGGAAAGGAACTTTAAAGAACCAATCCTAAATTCACAAGAAAGCACACTGTGCAGCAAAAAAAATGCAAAAAACCCCAACAACAGTATCCAGGAGAACCAAACCACAAGACACAACCCCACAACGGCAGCTGCCCATCTACCCCCAAGCAACATAGGAAGCACCAGTAAACTCTTTAAAAACATCTGTCAATGTCCACAAAAATTAACCATAATTAAATCTCAAACAACCACTAACACAACTTGTGAGCAGAAATTTAGCCAAACAATTAGCAACAGGGAACAAAACACTCTGCCCCCATCCAGCAATAAAATAACAGCAATAATACAGTAATATCTTGAATGAAAGTATTGAAATATTTCTACAACAAGCTTTTAAATCCTGCACAAAATTTTAACTTCTAAAGATTTTACCAAACCCCACCCCCAGCCCCCCCCCAAAAAACCCTAGCCCACCTAAAGCAGGCACTCACCCTAAATAGGGATACTTTATAAGACCAGTTGCTCTTTTAAAACCAACAGAGTCAGAATTCTGGGGAAAATTAAGAGCTGAGCAAGTTATTATGTCCACTGAGATAGGAAGCCAATATATCTATGAAGTCCTGGGGGTTCCTGGACCTTGAGTATTTTTGCAGTGACTGGACTCTCAGCTTTGTTATGAAAGACAGGAATGTTTCTTTCTTAGATGTGTGCTATGTCAGAAACAAGAACTAGAATAAGTACAGTGCAGTGACAGGTTCTCAAACCACTTGCTTTTAAAAGAAGACTAGAGGTGATATCTTGCAACTTATGGCCAAAAAAGTTAAGGTTCCCTTGAGCAGCCTTGACTTCCAGAAGCTTCTTTTAAAATCCAAGTGTCCTGTCCTAGTTTCCAAAATTTTCTTTCTTGCAGTGTAGTGTTACAGGATTCCCCACAGGTAAGGCTATGGTTCAGTATACAACTCCTTTGTATGTGGAAAGTCTATGCCCCATCTCTGCTGCTTGGCACTTGTGCGTTCAATGCACTAGTTCTGTGCTCCAGTCTCTACAGAAAGTCCCCATCCCAATTTTTAAATATGAGGGATTCTCTAATTTGAACTAAGGGTAGTGCATTGCACTACCATTGCCACAGTAGCACTTGTTCTGCTGGGCAACTATGTTCCTTGCAAACTAGCACCCTCAGCACAATTGACTTGACTGCAGAGATTCTGTAGGAGAATCTGACTACTGCCCGGGGTAGGTTTTCCCATCATAGATTGTGCCCCTAGAGTTGAACCCCCTGGTCCAATCCTTCTGGAAGTTGGGGGTTCTGTGGGATAGAGGTACAAGAAGCAGCCCTGCAAATTTGGTGCCTCTCACTCAAACCCCCTCCCTCCCCAGAGGCACTTTCCCCACTGTAATTCCAGTGGGGAAAGTGACTGCTTATTTCCCGTGATAGGGGTAAAGGGCCCAATTTGGGTGCCCCTAGAATTGGATCCCCTGGTCCAATCTTTTTGGAAACTGGAGGTTCTTTGTGGGGGGGGCTCTTGCAGAAGCCCTGCAAATTTGAAGTCTCTACCCCAAACCCCCTGCCACCCAGCCGCACTTCATTATACCCTATTTCGTCATTGATTTCAAAGGCCCATAGGGTATAATGGATGGATAGGGGCACCCTCTTTGGGTGCCCCTAGAATTTAACCCCTTGGTACAATCATTTTGAAACATGCAGATCTGTGAGGGAGAGGCACCTGAAGCTTCCCTGAAAATTTGGAGCCTCTACCTCAAACCCCCTGCCCCCCAGCTGCACTTCATTATGCCCTATTTTGCCATTGACTTCAATGGTCCATAGGGTACAATGGGGCCAAATGGGCACCAAATTTTGGCAGCAATTCGCAGCTGCAGTATACAGCTCCCGAATCAGATCAGAGAATAACTGATTTGGTTCTATACGGCCTGAATAGTGCTGAATCAGCTCTTTTTCGGGGGTGTATTTGGTTTGACCAAACCAAATACACACCCTTAGTTGTAATCTATAAATATGTGAACTGACCAATACCACTCAGTTCAGCAAAGTCCATCTTTGCTGTGAACAAGCATATCATTCAAAGTAAAGCCTGATTTGATTTACATCAAAGAGGTGAAGTTGATGAGTGCTGCACGGAACTTGACTACTCCTCTCATACCCTCATTCTTTTCCACCCATCCCCATATGCCCCACATGCACATGTATCTATCCTTTTCCCAGTTGTGAGGTCTCACACCACTAATACTCACAGCTGCTTCTACTGCCTATAGCCTTTTCCCTAATAGCACTAGGATTAAAAGCATCTGAAGAAGAATTGCAGATTTATACCCCGCCCTTCTCTCTGAATCAGAGAGAGCAGCTTACAATCTCCTTTATCTTCTCCTCCAACAGACACCCTGTGAGGTGGGTGGGACTGAGAGGGCTCTCACAGCAGCTGCCCTTTCAAGGACAACCTCTGCGATAGCTATGGCTAGCCCAAGGCCATTCCAGCAGGTGCAGGTGAAGGAGGGGGAAATCAAACCCGGAATTAAATGCACTTAACCACTACACCAAACTAGAAGCATGGGTGATGGAGTGCTAGCAAGTGGGTGGGTGGGTAGGGTGACTGTACTGGGCCTGCCAGAAGCCCCAGGCCTTCACAGCTGCCCCACCTCTGGGTATGTTGATACTGGCCCTGAAGGAGCTATACATTGGGAGTCACCAGGAGATCCTTACTACCCTGCCTAACATCAGTTAGGTTTTTCATTGTGTACTTTCCAACCATGGTGGTGGAAAGTACTGTCAAGCTGCAACTGTCTTATGGTGGCCCTATAGGATTTTCAAGGTAAGAGAGGTGGTTTGCCATTGCTTGCCTAATAATTAAATGCTGCCAAGTTGTAACCAACTCATATTGACCCTTTCATGGAGTTTTAAAGGCAAGAATTGAGCAGAGATAGTTTGTCTTTGACTTAAGAACATAAGAAAACAAGAGAAACCATGCTGGATCAGGCCAATGGTCCATCCAGTCACACAGTCACCAACCCCAGGTCATCAGGAGGTGCACCAGTGGGGCCAGGACACTAGAAGCCCTCCTACAAGAATATAGAACATCACTGCCCCAGACAGAGAGTTCCATCTATACCCTGTGGCTAATAGCCACTGATGGACCTCTGCTCTATATGTTTATCCAATCTCTTCCTGAAGCTGTCTATCCATGTAGCTGCCACCACCTCCTGCTGCAGTGAATTCCAGGTGTTAATCACCCTTTGGGTGAAGAAGTACTTCCTTTTATCCATTCTAACCCAACTGCTCAGCAATTTCATGTCCATGAGTTCTTGTACCTCTTTTATCCCATGCATACTCTTGTAAACCTCTAGCATGTCACCCCTCAGTCGACATTTCTCCAAACTAAAGAGTTCCAAGTGCTTTAACCTTTCTTCATAGGGAAAGTGTGACAACCTTTTAATCATTCTAGTTGCCCTTTTCTGGACTTTTTCTAGTGCTACAATAGATTTTTTGAGGTGTGGTGAGCAGAAATGCAGACTTCCTCTGCATTTGTGGTCTACCTTCTAAGTGCTAATCATAGTCAACCCTGCTAAGTTTCCAAGCTTTAATGGGATTGTTAGTCTGTGCTGTTCAGGTTCCTAATCATACTCTGGGGCTATTATAGGGCTTTGCTCTAGTTCACTTCTGACAAGATAGAAGAACTTTAAAATGATAATCATGAATTCTCAACAAGCACAACAGGGAGAGAGAGACAGAGAGAGAAAAATGCATATTTGTTTTTGAGTTATTTGGTATTTCTTTCATAATGCCTTTGAAAAAGAAAAAAACACTACTTATTTGGAAGGGGGAAAAAGAGTTTATTCTTTTTTCTTGAGTTTCTTCTATTTTGCTCCTGGGAAATGGTACATTTATTTTTGTTTTTAAAAATCTTTTCTCAGAGCAGGGACACTGGTATGTTTCTAAAGACAGGCAATATAAAATAACAAATCACCAGCCTGAAAGCTAAGAAAACTGCAATCCCCATTAAGTGGAATTCATGCTGATGAAATTGGGGGAGACTGATAGAAATTAGGTTTTATTGATTTATAACATGGGGAAAAGACAGTAATTCCTCAACCAATAAATAATAAAATTAAAGAATCAGAAGCAAGTAGCTATGGTGAGGGCAATTAAGTATGGCTTTGGTAGGGGATTAGACAGATTCATGGGAGATAGTTTCATCCACGGCTTCTAGCCCAGATGGCTAAAGATAATATCCATAGCTAGATATTCTAAACTTCCTAATACTAGCATTAGAAGGAACATCAGGGAAAGTTATTGGCCTCCGTGCACTTTTTGTTTCCCTTTAAGGGCATTTGGCTGGCCATTCTGTGGAAAAGGATGCTGGACTAGATGGAACAATGGTAGAGTAGTATAATTCCAGATGGGACCTTAAAAAGGTTAATTAGGAAAAAAGTCAGGGGCCAACAGTTAAGAACATAAATATAGAATAATTTTAAGTTTAAAAAAATCATGTATTTATTGCAGAAACATTCTAAAATATATAAGGGCCCACCTGAAGCCTTCTGGAAATATAACTGACTTCCAAGCAGAACAAAATTGAAGTACAGTGGACTCAAACTGTGTTCTGCTGCTTCAGACCAACATGGCTACTCACCTGAATCTGAATGCCAAACAATAAAGTTTGGTTCCCCTGGAGGAAACAGTCACTTCGGAGGGTGGACTCCATGGCAACACATTCCTGCTGAGTTCCCTCCCCTCCTTAAGCTCTGTCCTATCCAGGATCTTCCTCCAAATGTTCAGGAATTTCCCAAGCCAGGTTTTGCAACCTTGATCAATGGTCTGATCCAGCAGGGCACCTCTTGTATTCTTAAATAATGGTACTGGGCCTATCCTCTGTAAAAAGTCATCCTATGGAGCAGTTACCACACCACCAGAAATGTGAAAATGTGTTCAGACTGATATGGGGAATTAACTGCAGGAACTGGAAAACCAGGATCTTTTACCTAAAGAAGTGACTGTGAATAGGGAGTTTCAGCAGGAAAAGGATGATAGAAAACATATTTAAAATTTTTTAAAGGAATTTGGAGTTTCTTGAGGGATTTGGTACATAAGTGAGGAGGAGGAAGAACTAATCCTAAGCAAATACCAAATACCAGTTCAATAGCACATTTTAGCCTAACTAACAATATAACAACAACAACCAAAAATCAACCACAGGTACTCCAGTTTGGAGCAGGAGTTATTTTCTAGTTAAATGTGTAACTATGGGGAAGATGGGGACAGAGGAGAAGTGGAATCTGTTGGAGACAGAGGTGTCCATTCTTCCAGATATGAGAACCAAGAAACAGAAAGAATGTGGTGCAGGATTGTTTGAAAAAATAAAGGGAGATAGATCAAGATGGGGAAGATATCTTGGTCCTAGGCTGTGTAAAAATTAGGATGGAAAAAGGAAGGATCCAGTGTGTTGGGAACCTGAGTTGCAGTTCAGTTCATAGCCAGGATCAGACTCAGTTTTCAGATTCTGAAGACAAGTTAATTATACTGTTCTGGGCCAATAGGATACATTGGGTTCTTTTCTGAAAACAAAGGATTTCAACAGCGGATTTAGGGATCATATAAGAGTTGGGCAACTTATCCAGAGAAAAATATAGAACTGATTAAATTACCAAGGAAGGGAAGTTTTTGACTCAATTATAAAGCAGATGCACAAAACTGGAGATACAACACTGAGTCATAGGATCTTGCAGCAGGAGCTTTGGGACTATGGGAAAATTTGAACCAGAGGCTCCAAACTGTCACAGGTCACTTACAGAGCAATCGGGGGCGGGGGGGGAGCGCTGTGGAAACGGACTTACCACTACGCCGGCGGTTGGGAGGATTATGCCAGCGGATTCCTTCCCGCGCTGGCAGAAATGGGGCGTGTGCCACTCTCCGGCCACCACAGCGTGCCAGTGCCGTGGCCTGATGGTGGAGCCCCGCCGCACCACACTGGGGGCACAGCAGAGGCTCAGGGCGGCACATTGGCATAGGAGGGGGCCAACTCAGGGGGGTGGCCACCGCTGGTCAGCTTCCACAGAGTTTTTGGAATGGGAACACCCCCCCACCGCCAGGCGCGAACCTGCGCCACGGAAAATGCTGGCATACCCCATAGGCAGTAGTGGAAGCAGAAAGCACATGCTGGCGGCGCTGGCATGGCAGCATGGAAACCCCCTTTGGGAGCCATGTTATCAGCCCACCAATCCCCTCTCAATGCGGGCTGGCCACAGCCCCCCTCCTGCACCCAATCAGTGCTCCACCCACCCTACAAAGGTTTTGACTCTGGCCATGCACAACACCCCAGGGAGGGCAGGGCGCATGGCACGACACTCTGCCCTGGAGGGCCACTCTATGCGGACTTAGTGCAAGGAGGGGTGTACTTGGTGGCAGGAATGGCACATAGAAGGATGTTACTTAAGTAACAGATGCTGGACTTGGGGGAAGGTGAGCTACTTCTGGGCTGTCTGCTTAATCACTTGTGCTTCCTAGCCCTAACAGATCTCGCTCCCAGAGCCCCCATATGGACAGGTAAGTCCGGCTCTGAGTTTTTGCAGCCCCCAGCCCCCAAGACTGGCCAGCGTGGTTGCAGCTCTGGCCGGGGTGCAGGCCCCTGCACATGTGCATGTGGGGGTGCGCCCTGGTCACTCATCCTGCTGCCGTACCCACAGAACAGGAGGGGCGACCTGGACGGCCAAAAATAATGGCAGCTGGATGGCAGGCTCCATAAAGAGGGAAGCTGGCCGTGTCAGCTTTCCTGCCACAGGGAGGGCTTGAACCCATGGTCCCAGAATGCTTGCTGTGGTGCCCTGCCTGACAATCCCATGGCCAAGGCATGTGGGAACCTTGCAGAGGCACTCCCGGCATTACACTGGTGTTCCCGGGTCCCCTTCCCATGTTTTTCTACCTTGTCTTTCTTTTTTGTGTCTCCCCACAGGACTTCAGCTCTGCCTGTCATTTCGTCATCTTCCCCATGCCTTTTCCAACAAGTGCATGAATTTTTGAAGGGATCCCAAGAGTGGTCCCGACAATTCTTGTTTAATAATAGATTGAAGTGCCAAAGAAGCAGCAGCTCACATGGTGGACCCGGGTGTGTAAGCGGCCTCACTCACGGCACGCTCTCCTCCCTGGGTGCCCTGGCCACGTGCCAAGTGACCCAGATGTGAGCTCACACATGCTCCCGATTCAAGTGCTCCCCAAAGTACTGCTGGGTGGTGGCCCATGCCACCGCTTCCACATTCTCCTGCATCGGAGAACCGGGGTTTGGGAGGGGAAGGTCCTGGGGAGGCTGGCAGTCATTGCTGGGTGGCAATGTTGTGCAGCATGACACAGATGGCCACCAGCTTAGCCACAGGCAGGGGCTGCATGATGTGTCGGCCGCCTGTATGGTGCAGACAGTGGAACCTCATCTTCAGCTGCCCAAAGGCACACTTGATGACCATGCGAGTGGCCCTGTGCACCTGGTTGTATGCTGCCTAGCCCTCGGGCGCGTCCTCCTGGTACGGCGTCAGCAGGTAGGACAGCAGCGGGTACCCTCAGTCACCTGTGGAGAACAGGAAGGTGAGGACAGGGGATGAGAGGGGTGCTCCACGCCACCGCCTGGTGGCCTTACCTAGCAACCTCCCCTGGCCATCTGGCCAGGCTGCCAGGAGGCAGTTGAGGCCCGAGGACATGAAGATCTAGGCATCGTGCATGATCCCTGGGAACTTACCACGAGATCTGTGAAGAATCTCCGGTGGTTGCAGGATGCCTGCACATTGAGGCTGTAGAAGTGGTGCCTGTTCCGGTACATCATGGGGTCCTCCCATGGGGCCACCAGGGCGACATGTGTGCAGTCCACAGCCCCCACACCATTGGGGAACCACGCAACTGCCACGAAGTCAGCTCTGGCAGTCCGCAGCTCCTCCTTGCCTGTTGGGAACCACACATGCTGCAGCGGCTGACCGACGACTGGGAGACCTCCAGGACCTCGGCCACCACGCCCTGGAAGGAGCTAGTCACCAGGAATTGTAGGGAGATGAGGATATGCTGCAAGATGGGGATGGGTTGGGGGCCAGCCACCTGGCTGCAGAGGCTCGCCCGAAGCTGCTTGCACAGGTCCTGGATGGGGTGCATCCATGAGGAAGCGGTCCAGTCAGGTGCTGTTCTTGAGACACAAAAAGCTCAGGCGCTCCTGGTACCTGTGTGCCCAACGATGTCATCACTGCCACCGCACAACCCACACATAGAGACTGGGGAGGATGTGCAGCAGGGGGGTTCTGGTGGCGGGATGAGGAGGCACCAACCATCACGGGCCCCCATTGATTGCATGATGTGGCACGCTCTACTGTGGCCTGGCAGCCGCCCCGACATGCTCCATCACTGCTTCCAGACACCGCTGGAGCTCTGAGGGGCCCTGGCTGAGCAGAGGCATGGGGCAGACGAGACCACCAGGTGCCGTGGGAAAGCTGGGTGGGGCGGCATGAGAGACCCAACTATCAGCTAGCTGTGGTCAGCAGCCCCCGCATTCCACTGCCCGTAGGAGGAATGGCAGCAGACAGAGCTGCACCGGTCAAGAGTCACTGCTAGCCAAACTGGACTGATGCAGAGAAGGCGCTCCTCTTTGACTTGGTGGCCGAGAATGCAACAGTGGCACTCGCTGGCACAAGAGCCGGGGGGGGTGAACTCCTGATGCTGGGGTTTCTGGCGTATGGCGGCGGAGCAAGTGTCCACCATGAGCCAGGTCACCCACACAGAGCAGTCCACCCTGAAGCACTGGAATGACTCATTTGGCCCTGCCAAGAAGCAGGTCCAGTGTCTCATCGCTGAGGGCTCGACCTATGAGAAGGCAGTGGCCCGGGCGCTGACCAGCTCTGAAGCACTCATGGGACCCCTCATCCGCCCGGTGGCTGTAGCTGGCCACGCCCGGTGGCTGTAGCTGGCCACGGCATTGAGGTGATCCCCGGTAGGTTGGCACCCTCCGCTCCTCGCCACCGTGGGACTGCCGCAATCTGATGGCGCAGTCTCCCCCCCCAGTGACTCCCAGGACTCCTCGCGGACTGGTGTGAGCTCCACTGCAGACTCAGAGGTGGGCAGCCACTGTAGCGAGGCAGCTGAAGACTGGAGCTGGCCACCCAGCACCCTGGATCTGCCCACATCATCACCCCATGCCCCGGGTCCGGGGATTCCGGGAGGCCCAGCCACAGCAGCCTTGGGTGTGGAGCATCTGACAGGCCCCCCCAGACCCAGTCCCTAACATGGGGGAGCCGCTGGAGGATCCAGAAGGTGGCAGTGATGCTGAAGGCTGCGCAGATGGCGGGGACCTGAGACCCAGGACTCAGGGACCACGGCCAGCTCAAAGGATTCCTGTCACCCTGTCCTCCATGTGGGCAGCCATAGAGCGGGACAGGTTGGAGGAGCACCAGGAATGGCGGGAGGCCACGGCCCGCAACAATGCTGGATGGAGGGGACCGTGTCCGCGGCCACTGGCCACCTGTCCAGTCTCCTGGCCATGATGAGGCAGTCGCAGGAGTGTGGTGCAAGAATGGAGTGCCTGCTCAGCAATATCGACCAGGCTCTGGTCGGCGTTGAGGAGGCTGCTCCTGCCGTTCCTGAGGCGCCCCCCCCCCCCATCGAGGCGGATGGGGAGACACAGTGCACCATTGGGGTCGACATCTGGAACAATGCAGCCACCTCTGATCGTGGACCAGCCACCCCACGGCGGTGCCCCTTGGGTGGTCTCTACTGCCCACTGCAGATGCCGGCGACTTCCTGCAAGGGGTCTGCGCGGCAGCCCCTATACAGCCCTGCACTTCAATAAATCTGATTTCTGCACATGTCGAGTCCTTATTCGAGTGGGATCAGGGGGCGGTGAGTGTGGCACACAGCCAACGTGACACCATTGTGTGCCCCACATGGGTGTCCAATTCTCTGTGGGCAGCCACAACCAGAAGCCACCACGGGGGACTGCCCCTGGCACCTTTGGGGCACAGGTGCCTGCAGCGGGTGGCCTACTCTGTGTTGGCAGGCGGTCCCAGCAGCATCTGGGAGGCCATCCTCCCATGCAGGACAGGGGGGAAGCACTGACAGGGGCTCAGCCTCTCCCCTTTGATGGGTAGCCTGCTGCATGGAACTAGTGGTAAGTGCTGACCGGATGCTCCCCCAAGGATTACACTGGCACACCATGGGGCTCGGTGTGTGTGTGAGGGAGGTGGGGCATGTGGGCAGCGTACTGCCAGGAAGCGCTCTCTCCAGTGGCAGGCATCACATGGGCCGGCTCCCCAGCCACCACTCACTAATCCCTGCTGTCCCAGTAGAAGCGCCCCCTTCCTGTCCTCGCCCTCACGTCGCTCAGGGAGGCCACACTCCAGCGTATCTTACGCGTCTAAAGGCGGTGGCCGCTGCTGGGGCACACTATGCTCCGGTGCCCCGAGCCCCTTTGGAGGCTGATTAGCGGCGCCGTAGATCCGCCCACACTCGAGCGGCTGCCCACCACATATGTCTGGATTGGGCTGTTAATGTCTGAATTGTGATGATGGTCAATGATTGCATACCATGTAAAAGACAATGTATTGAACCTGGTGAGACTTAATTGCTTTCTTCCTGCTGACACATTTGCTTTGGATGTTTGTGAGTGCCAAAGGCAGGGCATGCAGTTATGTGGAAATGGTCTTGCACATGCACTTGATGGTGCTGCAAGATCATTGCTATGTTTGTTGCTGCAAGATGCATCATGAGACACAATACATGGTGATTGCTCCCCATGCTCTGTACTTACCTTGTGGGTGCAGGCACTTCCTCACAGTGTTAGAGATGTAGTGCATACATTCAGGCTAGAAGAGAATGGGTGTGCAGATTAAAGTGGGAAACTGGCAACACACCATTTACTTCAGCAGCTTAGAAGAAATAAGTTTATGACATGGACGAAAACTTGGTAATGGCAGCATGCATTTGACAAGCCAGTTCAAAATGGGTGCATATTTAAAAGAGTTTGTGCTAGATTCAGAAGCAGTGCAAGGCTTAAGCAGGGGTGTTTGTTTTTTAAATCCTCCCTCAATGTTTATTAGTATCACAAACTTCTGCATGAAATTTTGTGCAGTCTCCACTAAGTCTTATGCAGTCTTCAGGTTTATGTTTTTATTACACTGGATAAGTCATTTAATTTAGGTATTTGGCACATGGTCCACTCAAAATGTTTCATTATAATAATAAAAAAAATCAGCTACTATTATTGGATGTGTATCACTAACTTCTCGTGTATTTTTTCCTTTTGGTGCATGATTGTTTAATTTTAACTAAAAGTTATAATAAGGTCCCATCTCAAATCATCATATAACAATGAACAATTTAATATCCCACTATAAAGCTGCTTATAAGATAGTCCAGTGTTACAAGACAGACTAACTAAATCATGCTTGGATTCCTATCTTAGTTTCCTGTATGATATACATTAAATTCTGCATGAGCAATTTTTTTTAAAAAAAATACTTGTTTCTTATTATTTTTAAAATATATTTCTGTTATTCGATATAAACTTCTGCAGACAACTGCAAACACCAATCATGGATCATTAGTTTAATGCATTACTATTATATTTTTATTCTTTCTCAGACTCATAATGCAATTAAAAAGTTGCTAAGATCTTTCCACCCAGTTTGTACAAAATCCAGTCGCTAAAAAGTTTTTTGAAGAAAACATCTTGCCATTTATCAAAATGAAAGTCATAATTCCTTTAATATTCCTTTTATCTAATCCACATTTTATCAGAATATAACTCTACTATCTCACACTTGATGGGTAAAAATGGGTTAAATGTAACAGACTTATCATTGCAGCATGCTGCCATCTCAGCATCCTTGACCTCTGGCCTTCTTCTTCCATTCCAGCCACTTATAGTGCAATTTTCTGTAGTTTTATTCCAATCTATGTCCATTGATATTGATAGACCCATAGTGAAGTAACTTTGCATAGAATTTCACTGTCATTTCTCAATGTAAGCAAATTCAGGAGCAGCCAAAGAAATAATTTAGAAAAGAGTGTATCCATTCCTTTTAGCACAGCACTATACAATATCCAGACAGGCAGACAGACAAATAAATAGACACACATAACAACAATGGAATGAAGTCTTTCACATCAACAAATAGATGATGGCACTAGAAGTGTTCCTTCTAAGTTGAGTTAGTGTGAGCTAGCTCACAATTTTTTAGCCTCTGTCTCACAGATTTCTGTCTTAGCTCAGGAAAAATGCCCCCAAAGCAAACTAATTTATTCAGTAGCTCACAACTTTCATGCCGGTAGCTCACAAAGTAGAATTTTTGCTCACAAAACTCCAGAGCTTAGAGGGAGCATTGGTCACACAAGAAAGCTCAAAGAAAAACTGCTACAGTGAAGCATCCAAATCACGGGAATACCTCTGTGTAAAAACCCCAACTTGCAAACAGGACTTATCTCTGTGGACTTTGAACTTCACTAAAATATTGAAATAACGCCAAGTTGCATAGGTTATTATTTTTGATAAAGTTTTCTCTGGACTGTCTCTCTTCCACAGTATCACTGTTGGTTTACATACAGGCAGGTAGACAGGTAGACAATTTGTATTATCAAGGGTACAAATATGGGAATTAATCATACATGAATGAGAAATGGTTGACCAGATCAGTCAATGAGCATGTATAATTGATACATATTTATATTTGTGGATTTATGTCTGACGTAGCTCTCCATAAACAAAAAAGAAGCTACTTGCTTAGGGGGGAAATGGAGCGGAAAGGGGGGAAATCAGTATTTTGAATTAAGTATAATTAAAGGTTTCCATTGTATCAAACCAAATACATTGAAAGAACACATGTGCTTTAATTCAAGAACATGTCTTGAAGCATTTTTATAAGGCTCATATTTTAAGACTTGCTAACTGCTAATATATGCAAATGAATTCTTTGTTTAAAAGGAAATTTTCAAATCCAATAACAATGACTCCAATGAAAATGAAAGAGGGGTTTGCCTTCTCCAACCTCTGGAGGGATGTGACCAAATTAATTTCTTAAGCAACAGCATAAATCCAAAGAATGAAAAACACATTTTAGATAAATGGAAGACTGTCAGAGGCCACAGTGCTAGGAGTGTTGAATTGGACAATTAATTATGTATTTTGTGCATATCATAAATAGTGAGCAGCTCAGAGGATGATGACTCAATAAAGCAGCATGCACAAAAAAAGGAAATGAGACAGAATTCATCTTTTATTGGGATTTTCCCCTTGTGGCCTGTGCTTCACCCACTACCATTGTAACAATATGATGAAAGACACCTAGAGCTGGAGTTTTGAACAACTGCCTCCTGGTAACCCGCAGTGTGTGAATGAAACAAACACTGATGTGAACTAATAGAGAAATACAGGAATGCCTCTTTTAGCCCATTAAGTCTCATTATGTATAAAACCCTCATGCCTCAAGAAGCGAGTGCTCCCCTATCATCAATATGACATAAACCAGTGTTGCTAAAAACAAAAAAAAACCTTTTGATGTCCTTTTATCAAAGGGAGAAGATTCACACTATTCTTGTCAACAGTATTTATGTATGCAAGACTGAGAACTCACTTTATAACTGAAATAGGAAAGAGGGGAGTGTTTAAAGCAATAAAAGAAGACAATTCCAATAGAAACGCCAGGAGTTTAATGAAATTGTTTTACTTTGTTGTACTCAGGAAGTGAAAAATGCTTTCCACTGTCAAGAACAAAATATTACTAGCTTGAATGGAATTAAGAATTTTCTTAAAATGTTCCTCAGCTCCTGGCCATTACCCAAAGATACTTGGTTCAAATGTAGCAGGATTTTTTTTCATAGTTTTCTATGCAGCAACTGCCACTGCCCCCCAAAAACCAAGTAACTTTTGAAGAATTGTGTCTCCTCACTGGAACTACACCTAACTTGAAAAAAATATATAAGTAACCTACGGTGCCATGATAAATGGAATTATATTTGGCTTAGAAGGGTGTAAGGCTGTTTATGGTTGCTCTGTTAGGCTCTGGCTGTGATTTTTGATCATTGTTCTCAACCAAGTACTAGGATTGCCAGTCCCCAGTTGGGGCAAACCTGAACAAAAACACTGTGTACTGTAACACCAATTAGTGAATAAATTTACTTCAGGTCTACTCATTCATTCACAATACAAATAACAAGCACACATATATCTAACAACACACTAAAGAGTCACAATCCCAGTCTCTGCTGCACCACAGGGCTTCTTGATTTTCATTGGAAAGGTCTTGAAAGTTTCTGGTACACAAGAGATAGATGGATCAAAGTCCAGCCTGAAAATTCCTCAATGACTCATATGCAAACATCTCAGGTATGATGACATGCATCCTAGGTTAAAAATTCTGCATGTTTCAAGAGAATCCCTTCTTCCAGCCACCCTGTGTTTCAAATTGGAACTACTGCTCAGCAATTTCATCACCATGAGTCAAACCAAATGTGTAGACAGTATAGTTCTCAATAAACTATGCTATACATCTTTGCTCTATAGGCAATTCAAATTCTCACTTGCTCAACAGAACTGAGGAATTGTGAATTCACATGCTGGCAAGCTTTGTGTTCCTTTTCTTGCAGTCTGTGGTGGAACAGTCTTGCTCTGAGCTGTAGGCTGTATTCCACCAGACCCTCCAAGGTTTTCCCAGCACTAGGAGGGGTTACTCAGCACCAGAAGGGGTCTGTTCAACCACTGCCACAACCTGGCCTTTTTAGTTTCCCTTCCAAGCTCTGAGGCCTTGCCATAGACTAATTTCACACTCGACCTTTAATCCTGGTTTAATTCTGTTCCCAAACTGACATTCTACACTACATTCATAGAATCAGAGAAACCAACTCTATGTCTCTATGATTTTAGTGTAGAATGTCAGCTTGGGGATAGTGCTAAACCAGAATTAAAAGTCTAGTGTGAAAGTGTCTCCTGCTACTCAGCATCTGGTTATCATGGAGACAGTTTACTATTTGAAGAAGATGACTGTAGATTTATACCCCACCCTTCTCTCTGAATCAGAGACTCAGAGTGGCTTACAATCTCCTATATCTTCTCCTCCCACAACAGACACCCTGTGAGGTGGGTGGGGCTGAGAGGGCTCTCAAAGCAGCTGCCCTTTTAAGGACAACTCCTGCAATAGCTAGCTATGGCTAACCCAAGGCCATTCCAGCAACTGCAAGTGGAGGAGTGGGAAATCAAACCCAGTTCTCCCAGATAAGAGTCCACACACTTAACCACTACACCAAACTGCGCACCACGGGGGGAGTAGTCACTTCCCGTTCTCCTGGTGCTCCTTTTAAAATAGCATATCCAAGACAATGGAGGTCTATGTGGTACAGAGAAGCACTACGAAGATCAAAAGTTATTAAATATTCATTAAAAAGAAAATATTCACAAGCATACTCTTAGCACAGTTCCAGATTGAGCAAGAGAGTCAAAAGAAAAGGCTAATATGTAATTCCTCTGTCTCTCCCTCTATACATGGTGTGTGTGTGTGAGAGAGAGAGTGAGTGAAGTGTCATTGAGTTGCTTCTGACTTATGGAGACCTTATGAATTAGCATTCTTCAAAATGTCTTATCTTTAGCAGCCATTTTCAGGTCTTGCAGACTGAGATGGCCTAGTAGATGTAAAACAGGGCTTTTTCTGAGCAGGAATTTACAGGAACTCAGTTCCATCTAGCTTGGGATCAGAGTGTATGGTCTAATATGCAAATGAGTTCCTGCTGTGCTTTTTCTACAAAAAAAGTCCTGATGCAAAATATAAGGCGGGCTCCTTAGTGAAGAAAGTTACTAGAAGTTCTGCAGAGGTTTGTTACCTTGAAGCCTCTTTCAGTTGAGCAGTCCAGCACATAGTAATGGCTGCCTCCCAAAAACTTCATTTAAGAGTTCTGTCTGCCTCAATGGAATCAGCACAAAAAAATCCCTATTCCTTGCTCCCAGAATTTTTATTATTTCTCTTTCTCCTTCCATGGACCAGGTCAAGCCAGACCAAAGAAGCCTTTCCTGAAGTCTCCAGGAGTTTCTTCCTGAAGTCTTTCTAATACTTAATTCCTCCACATCTCTGTTCCCTGATAGCGGGAGAGGGGAGAGGAGTTTGACCATCCCATTGTTTTTTGTTATTAGCATTTCTAAGGTGAGGCTGGGAAGCAATTGAATTGACCTCTCCTCTCTTGCCTGTTCTCTGCTAAGATAGAAAAACCTTTTTAAAAGTTCAGGTGAACGTTTTGCTGAGTTCAAACCTCCAAAGAAAACTGCATTTGCCCCCCCAGTCGGAAGAACGAGACAAACCAATGTTTTGGGTAAACAAACAGGGCAGCCGTAGTTCGTGCAAAAAGGCCCTGTTACCCTGCACGGACAGGTGAACACCGTCCTGCCGATACAGATCCGCCATTGCCGACTTTATAGCAGGGTGTGGCAAATAGATGCCAAGGCCTCCAGACAGCGCCTTCTTAATTGCCCTGTTGGCCTTGTGCCAGGCCCTTTCAATCCCTGCCGGATCCCAAGCAGCCCTCCATACCCTGTGAGACAAGATGGCGGACCACAAAATCAGCACCTCGGGCCACCTGCTCTGTATGACCCGAAGGTCCTCAATGGCCTGCAGAGAAAGGGCCCTTCCGTTCAACAAGCCAAGATCGTTGCCACCGAGGTGGATCACCAGGATGTGTGGCGGAGGACCCGTCCTCCCCTGAAATAATAGTGGCAGGAGCCCAGCCCACCGCAGCCCCACCGGCCCTGCCACTCCACCATGGCCCACTGGCTGAGCCCCAACTGGGTTCCAATTGGTGACCGCCGCGCCTGGTGGGCCACCCAAAACACCATGCTGTGGCCCACGATCAGAATCCTTTGCCTCTCGCGCCGCACCACAGCACCTAAAAAATAGAAAACAGCCAAATGAACCAAACAAATGGCAACCAGGATCCCCGCCCAATTAAGCATCCAATGGGCGAATGTAACTTTTGTAAGCCGAGGACCCCCAACAGCCCACCCGCTGAATAACTGGTCCCGGATACCCCATGGCGGCCGCCGTAGAAGCCACTCCAATGTGAAAAGAGTGGGTACCAAATCTGACCCCACCTAGCCCGAGTTTCTCCAAGGCCCTAGAAGTGACTGACCAAAACTGATACTTGGTCAAAGGCGACTTGTCCTCGTGGCAGAAAAGGGGGCCCACCTCGTCACCCCGCGAGGCCCCGTACCGCTTCAAAGCAAGTACTGGGCAGATGTCCTGCTCATGGCAGAGGCCCAAGGTAATCACAACACCCTTCTGTTTCTGATCAGTCTTAGACCTACATACCCTAATGGATACTTGGTTGCCCCCAAATTTCACATCACCTGCCTGGAGAGCTCGGCCTGATATATCGTGACGCGAACTGATCACTAGCTCACTAACTCTGAGCGCCCCCAAAAAGACCGTTAACGCCGCAGCATGAAACAATAAAGCCTCAAATGCGGTAGAACAAACTACCCGCCATACTGCATAAAGACCCCTTAATACTGAAGGAGAAAAGGGATGCCTTGTATCAGGCCGGGGACCCTGCTCCCGGGTCCATCCCTCCAACATCCGTAGACGGAAATCCCCAGTGGAATCAGCAAAACCTTTTATCTTGCTGTCAAAAGACAATGCCGCCAGTTTTGCCCTTATGGATTTAACCACAAGCCCCTTACCTTTCAAGTGGATGCAGAACTGCATGAGGTGCGGAGCTGGAATGGGCCAACACAAACCCAACCCTACCTTTCCCCTAAATGCTTGAAACTGCCTGACAGAGCGGTTATAGCCCTTCCTGGTACTGGGCGCCAGAGCTAATTGCATTGCCCGGTCGGCTTCCACTCTCCAAGCTGCCACATTTCCACGGGCATCCGTGCCGGCAGAGGGTCGGCTTCTGGTGTGAGCTGTCGAAACTGGTCTATCTGCCAACAAGACAGAGCATCCGCCACTCCGTTGCAAACAACTGGCACATGTTTAACAAGAAATAAAATATTCAGGCGCAAACAACGTAAAGTAAAAGCTCGAACAAGTCCCATTACCGGGACCAATTTAGAATTTAGAGTGTTGATAACGTGAACCATGGCCAAGTTGTCATAACAAAAGTGCACAACATGATTGGCCAACTCAGCCCCCCACAGCTGCACCCCGACCACAATTGGAAAAAACTCCAAAAATGTAAGGTTGCGGCAAAGTTCACTACCCAACCACTCCACCAGCCAACTTTCTGTGCACAAGTGTCCGCGAAAGTAGACCCCAAAACCGATAGACCCGGCAGCATCAGAATTAATCTGGAGATCAGCCTCGATCCTCATGTCCCCGCGCCAAAATGAGACGCCGTTGAATAAAGACAAAAACCGCCCCCAAACCTCCAAATCCTGTCGCATGCCTCAATTAATCCTGATCCTGTGATGGGGCAAACGAAGCCCACCCATGGCATCACAAAGCCGCCATAAAAATGCCCTGCCAGGGGCCACCACTTTGCATGCAAAATTAAGGTGGCCCACAATCTGTTGAAGTTCCAGCAGCAAAATCTTGCACTGTTTCTTCAAGGCAGCCAGCTTCAGCCGCTGGTCCTGGACTTTATCAAAAGGAAGCCGTGAAGCTTGCTTCACAGTGTCCAATTCAATATCCAGAAAGGTCAAAATCCAAGAAGGACCTTCAGTCTTCTCATGAGCCAACAGAACCCCGAGCTCCGCTGTCAGCTGCAAAAAGGCCTGGAGCATCCGGGTGCATTGTCCCGACCCAGACGGGCCCACGAACAAAAAATCATCAAGATAATGCACTGAATTGGCCGAGCCCGCCCACCTACGCAGGGCCCACTCCAAAAAGAAACTAAAGCGCTTGAAGGCCAAGCATGATATAGAGCAACCCATTGGTAATGCCCTATCCATGTAATACTTGCCCTCGAACATAAAACCCAGGAGCTCGAAGTCCTCAAGGTGAACAGGTAGAAGGCAAAACGCAGACTTAAAGTCGCATTTAGCCATCTCAGCACCCACTCCACAACCCCATACCACTTTGACCGCCTGGTCAAAGGAGGTATACCTAACAGAACAAAGGTGGTCAGGAATGGCATCATTCACCGACCCACCCTTAGGAAAAGACAAGTGATAAATAAGCCTGAACTCACCAGGCGCTTTCTTTGGCACAACTCCCAATGGGGAAACCCATAAATTAGGGACAGGCGGACTGTAGAAAGGGCCTAACACCCGGCCCTCAACACACTCCTTACCTATCTTGTCCCGAACTACTTGTTCCATCCCCTGAAGTGAACGTAAATTCCTAGCTATAAAAGGGGCCCTAGGGCCCTGAAATGGAATATGAAAACCAAAATGAAATCCCTCAGCCAAATACTTCCTATCAGCAGCCTTGGGATAATCGGCTAAAAGCTCATTAAGTACCCTCAGCCTGATGGGACTGGGTCCCTTTTCTAGCCCCCTGGGTACTGCTACCCCCGCCTGGCCGCTTTCCCCCCATCCTGGGTTTGGATTTACTGCACCCCGACAAGGCATGCAAACCCCCACACAGTGGGCACTCATGCTTATACTTGCAGGTTTTTCTATTGCACACACCCTGAGACATGTACTCCCAGCACAGCAGCCGGGGTTGAACTGGCTGCCCCCCTGCTGAGTGGGAAACCCCTACACTTGACTGCTTGCTCACCAAATGACCACTATCTGATCTGTCACCACTGTTAGGTTTTGCAGGAGACATCAGCTGGAGCCACAGCTGTTGGTTAATCTGGTCCCAAGGAATAGCAGGGACTTTCATACGGAACTCCTCGTCATAGCAGCCGCCCTCATACGGAACTCCTCGTCATACTGCAGCCAGGCAGTGCCAGAGAAATCTGTATAAGCTTTGTAAATGATGTCGCAGTATTGAAATAACGGAGCGGCCTGTATAGGCCGCGTCCGTGCTATTACCCCCACATAGATGAAAAACCCGGGCAACCAGTTAGCCCAATTCCTGTCAACCTTCCTCCGCTTGAGCTTCTCTTTGTCCTTGTCATCCAGTTCTTCCTTATCCTTCTTTTCAAGCTCCCTATAAAGAAGGCTAAAAACATCGACATACTCTCCCCGCAAAATCTCCCTGGTGGCAACCGTTAAATGATCAACCAGAGGCATAGCAGTGTCCCCAAACGGACGACACTGGAAAGGCAATGACCCATAAGGTGTCGGAGCAAGGCCCCAACCACCCCATTGAGCTGCCGGCCATCCCACCGGCCAATGACTGTAAGGCTGCTGTCCCCATGGTAAGGTCCCTTCAGACAACTGCGAAGCAGCTCCCTGCGATGTGGATGGCATAGCAGCCATTGAAGAGCCTTGAGAAGAGCCCCATGGAAAAATTTGCCCATGGGACCCCGTAACCCAAGCCCCAGGACCACCAGGAAGGCCAGAAGACCCCCCAATACTACCAGGAGCAAGCATAGCCATGGAGCCAGCCACCCCCGGCACAGAGAGAGGCCCCCAGCCCCCCCAGGGCCAACCGGTAGCGTTGCCCTGACTGCCACGCTTACCGTCCGAATCCTCAACATTGACTGCTAACACCACCGGCATTGGGACCCCAACTGGCCCAGAGGGGCCTGCACCATCCAGAGAATTGCCGTCTGAATCTGAATTGTTATCCCCAGGCTCCTGGCTTGGACCTCCTGCAGAATCATTCCGAGCAGCCATATCCTGTAAGGACGACAGCCGAGCCAAGACCTCCTGTTCAAAAGCTCTGGTCGAGGTCCTTGCTACCTTATGGCCCCTGGCAAGCCCTGTTGAAGCAGTGTCAAGACCATGCTGCTTTTCTAGAGCACCCAATTGCTCAATAATGGCATCTTCTGGCTTCTTTATCCCCTGCCAGGTCGGCGATTTCCGATGGGGAAACTACCTGGCTTGGATCCCATCCTCGTCGCCAATGTAAAGTACTGCGTTATGAGACTTGTAGAAGGCAACATGCTTTATTTGCGAGTACATCACAAAAAAGAGCATGGCGGGGCTGGGTCCCTGATTATATACTGTGGAGAAAGACTGTACTTTTCCTATGTAGTGGCCGCAGGAAGAGGGAAGGCAATAGAAACCTGAAGTCAGAGGTGCCAATAAAGGGAAGGAGCTAGGGTTGGCAATTCCAGGTTAGGAAATTCCTGGAGATTTAAGGGGTGGGGCCTCTTCCTCTTCCCCAGGGCACGGCGTAGGCACTCACCTCTTATTACCCCCCTTAAGGAGCTGCTTTCCCTTTGACATGTCCTGTCCTTTTTTGGGAGCCCTCACTGCCCTCTAACAGCCCCCTATAGCAAGGAAACAAGCCTCAGACCCCCAGCAGATACAGGTACCAGGGTTCCCTTTAACAAAGAAGGGGGGGGAGAAAATGATGACGCACTCCCTCAACCCCAAAGCATAGGCAAACTGGGGCCCAGCAAAGCAGCAACTGTAGGAGGGGGGGAGGGAAGGGATGGGCCGCCACCCCCGTTCCAAACCCCAACTCTCTCAAAAGCCCTCTACAGCCAATAAGAAGAAGGGGAAAAAGGGGGGGAGAATTCAAAACGTTTGCCCGTTTTAGAAACGCCGCCGCCGGATCCGAATGACACCAGCCTCGCTCTTCCCTGGCAGAGCACGCTAAATGCTCTCTGCGGCCAGGCTGCGTCACACAGCAGGCAGAGCAGGCCGACACCACGGGAGCGCTGAAAAACGCTCCCAGCTCCGACAAAATGCCTGGACAAACTGCACTAGAGGAGGCGTGTCCAGGCCTTAAAAGCCCCGCGCCATGCCCCCTGAATCCCCGGATGGCTGAGGACCATTTGCCTCTGCTCCATCCGGGGAGGCAAATATGGCCCCCGCCCAAAGCCACCGTATAGCGGCACGGGCAGGAAGGGGCTGCATTCTCCACACAGCCTCAAACACTCTCTACTTTTTTCGCCAAGCCTATTTCCCACACAGGGAGACAAGGCATTTCTAGGATCAGATCATAAGCCATATTGTTGAAGAAGCAGCATATACTGGTAGGTGAATGTTCACAGGTGTCATTAATACTTGGACAAAAATGTTCGCATTTGTTTTTATATTTCATGATTTCCCAGTTGCTGTTGTTTTTAAAAAGGGGTTCAGTTTTCTCTTCAGTTCTGTATTCCCTCTAGTCTTGAGATTTGAGATTTACAGTGCCTTTAAGAAACCACTAACTGATAATAAAACCATGGGCACAAAGTAAAGATGCTTGTAAATAAGATATGAAACAGCTATACTTTTGTTTAATGCTAGTAGTAAATAGCATGGCTATATTGGCTATATAGAGTGATAAACACCACCAAAAATGGTACTGAATCTTTTTGACAAACCAGTTAAAAATCTTGCAAGGTTTTGGAAGTTATTTGATCCATCAAGAATGATTTCTCACTGAGCAAACTTACATGTACAGGTGTGACCCATCCACATCTGATATGTTGGTTATTGGGAAACGCTTAGTGTTGCCAATAACCGCAGGATGTCTGAATATTTTATTTTGGATTCTACTTTAGTACTAGAGTGGGTCAGGCCCTACTTCATGGAGTATCATTGCCATCAGCCAGAATCCAGCAGCCTAAGTCCCTAGCTTTTCATGCCATGCAATCCTTCCCATTACTCCCTACACTGCTTACTTCAAGTATCATGGAAGTTCTGTCCCTGCTGGGGGAAAGTTTAGATTAACAGGTGAAGAAAATGGCTAGAGTGTTTGATACTTTGGGTAGCAGAATATGCATCTATGTATTTCTGGAATCTGGATGAGCTCCTCACCATGTGACCTGTTTTGCCATGGTGTCATTAAGCCTCTTATTGATTGGCAAGTCCTTACTCATTAATTATCATAGATGGAAAGGGGGCTCTCCTCTGCTCTAGTTAATTGCAAAGTGAAGAGGTGAATTTTGCTGCCTCTCACAGCATCTTGCTCCCCTTGCCTATGTCATAGACCAAGCAAACATTCCTGGCTTGCTGCTGTAACTGCCACCACTGCTCCTTTTACAAATTCTGCATAAGCAGTAATTAACAACCCTTGGGTGAGTAACTGCTTATGCACACATAGCTAACCTGTAAAAAAATGGCAGCTAAAACGGAAGTCTGCAATTTCTCGAATGGCTTGACTGCACAAGAGAGTGAATACCAGATTTTCTCCAGTGTTGGGAAAGTTGGGGATGAACACGGGGGCCTGATGACGGTGGAATGTTTCTGTCTGAATGAGCAATTTAAATCCACTGGGGAGAAGCAGGAACAAATGATCAAACAATTCATCTGACCACACCCCAAGACTGCCAAAACTGGCCTGCTGGGAAACCTATTACAAAAGGCAAAAAAATCCAACCCCTTGTATGTATTCAAGCCAATACACACAATATCCACAGAGAAAGATTCTAGCTTGGGTCTTGATAAGTCTTACACTCTGTTTAAATATAATATTTTGTGAGCACTAAGCAATATCTACAGTATTTGTAAATGGCATATTGCATAAAGACATCATAATTCCACACACAGCATGATATCCTGGCCTGTGCTTACTGCCAGACAAATCCCACTAAACTTCATGCAAATCTGTTGACAAGAAAGTCAAAGCAGGTACTAGCAATCCAATTTCTTTAATAATCCTGGTATGATTAGTATTTCCAGGACAATACTTCCAAAGTCCACAACCTTTTTCTTTGTTATACATTCATTCGGAGTTTGCAGAGCTCAAAGCTCAAGATTCACTACATGCTTAAAATGACACAAGCAGGCTCAGTGGAAGTTCCTTATGCAGGCAGCAAAAAGTATTATTCCCATGGAGGCAAAAAAGGCTATTTCCTTTGATCTAAAGGTAAACTGGGGTTACCTACTTCCTTATGACCACTAGTATTAAGGAAATGATCCACTTTTTGGCAGGTTACTTACCTTCAAATTGCTAATTATCAGAAAATGATTGCTTGAACTCAAGCCATCTACAGAATTGACTTACAGAATTCAATGCCAGTGGTGAGAAACAAGGGAGTCATGCCACTGATGCAAAATTTGGTGTTTTGGTTCTGATCTGTACATGTTTTTGAAGTAGAAATCCATCTCAGTTATGACAATCTGTGCATGTGTGTATTGACAGAAGAAGAAAATTCACTGGTATAGTAAGTCAGTAATCTGTATTCTAATGTAGCAGGGTGCACTAAAGCCTAAATGCATCAGAGCTTCTCTTTTGTTCTGAGTGTGCTAGCCAGTTACAGAGTTATACAGAGCCTCTTGTCAGTCTCAAATTAATAAGAGTTCTTTATTAGGGAACTCCATTCTAGACAGTGAAGATTAGAGATAGAGATAGGATCTATCTATTCTACCTAGGATGGGTGCAGATGCAGAGTGCATCCTTGTACCCACGGTGCCAAAAATTAAGTGCAATGTGCTCCTTATTTTATGTGTGTGTTTGAAAGAGAGAATGGAAGGAAGGATGGCAATTTGCCTGAGAGTTATCAGTCTACACATCAAAGGGAAAGAGCCAGAAAAGTAAACAGAAAGGAAGCCCATAGTTTGCCTGCCTATCTGTCAGACTCTTTAATAATCCTGGTATGATTAGTATTTCCAGGACAATACTTCCAAAGCCCACAACCTTTTTCTTTACAAGACCCCCCCACCACCACCAGAGACTGAGGCTAAGAGACAGCATCTTGTCATTCTCTTCTAATGTGTATCAATGCAATCCTAAACAGAGTTGCCTCACTCTATGTATGTTGAAATCAATAAGCTTAAAAGTACAATTCTGTTCAGGATTACATTGTATAAGTACTTAAAGTTTGTGTATATTGTGAGAGCCAGTTTGGTGTAGTGGTTAAGTGTTCAGACTCTTATCTGGGAGAACCGAGTTTGATTCCCCACTCCTCCACTTGCACCTGCTGGAATGACCTTGGGCTAGCCATAACTATCGCAGGAGTTGTCCTTGAAAGGACAGCTGCTGTGAGAGCCCTCTCAGCCCCACCCACCTCACAGGGTGTCTGTTGTGGGAGGAGAAGATATAGGAGATTGTAAGCCGCTCTGAGTCTCTGATTCAGAGAGAAGGGCAGGGTATAAATCTGCAGTCGTCATCATTGTTGTTGTCATCTCAGCCCCACCCACCTCACAGGGTGTCTGTTGTGGGAGGAGAAGATACAGGAGATTGTAAGCCACTCTGAGTCTCTAATTCAGAGAGAAGGGCAGGGTATAAATCTGCAGTCGTCATCGTCGTTGTTGTTGTCGTCGTGTTCTTCCTTGAATTGTCATATTTTCTGAAAGTATGTTATTACAATGCATGTTAGGTCCTCAAAAGGTTGAGAGTAGCAAACATAAGTCCCCAAGCTCAGTCCTAAAGGCTCCAATGAGCCAGGCAGGAATACAGGTAATAGTATCATTAGTCCACATACACAACATCCCTTCTCCCCTTGCCCCAGTCCACAAGCCCTAACAGACATAGTCCCAGAAGTAGGCAGAGTGGGTGGAGAAGTGGTCACAACTTCAGGCGTGGCAAGCGGAGCAGCTGGAGATGCTGGAGTCTCAGTTGCCACTGGAGTCTCGGTTGCCACTGACTCGGCCTGGGGTGCTGGATCTGGGTACTCAGATTCGGTCAGCTTGGTTGGTTGAGGTGACTGAGTGTCTGGCTGGTCAGCGGGGATGTCACCATCAATATCGTCCTCCGGGACAGCGAGGAACCTCAGGTGGTCGACGTGCTGCTGAAGGGTGAACCCGCCTTCAGTGGTCACCTCATAAGAGACCGACCCTAAAACCAGAATCCAGGCTGGGCCAACCCCGAAGTTCTTAGCATAGACTGGGTCCCTCAGAGCAAATCCACAGGGGTCCCAGAACATGTCCAGAAGCTCTTGGAGGTCTACGGCTTGGTCCGGGTGCAACCAGTCCAAGAGGGTGGACAGCCGCTGGCCCATTAGGAGTTCTGCCGGGCTGCAGCCTGTGGCAGTGCAGGGAATGGCATGCTGGCCCAAGAGAAATTCAGCAAGACGGGCCTCCCAGTTCCCATGGATGAAGTGGCGGAGTGATTCCTTGGTTGTCTGCACAATCCATTCTGCCTGGCCATTCGTGGCCAGGTAGAAGGGAATGGACTTGATGAGCCTTATCAGGTTCTGAGCACAAGAGTCCTGTAACTCACCTGAAATAAAAGCAGTCCCATTGTCAGAAACGAGAGTGTCCAGCAGGCTGTGTGTAGTGAAAATCTGGCAGAGGGCTCCAATGACAGCCCAGGAGGAAGTAGATGCCACTTTGAGTATGAGTCCATAATGAGGAAGGTCTATCCCTGGAAGGGCCCTGCAAAGTCCAAATGCAGGCAGGACCATGGATTGCGGGTGGACTTCCAATATTGTACTGGGACGCAGGGTGGTGCCGGTCGGGTATTCTGGCAGGGTTGGCACCAGGCAACCCAGAACTCAATTGCATCATTGATCCCAGGCCACCACACATAACTGCGAGTGCCTTCATCCATACTATGCCTGGATGGGTCTTGTGCAGTGCTATTAGGACTCACTGGCTCAATGCTGGGGCACTACCACCCTACTACCCCACATCAGGCATCCCTTGAAAATGGAAAGTTCATTCTGGCGGAACGCAAAAGCTGTAAAATCTGGGCCCACCCAACTGTTGGGCTATCCCCTCCACACCCAGTCAAAATCATGGGAGAGGATTCTTTCCTTGGCAGAAAGGTGGGCAATGTCCTTTGTGTGCATGGGGCAGTCTGGGAGGGACTCAAAAAGCAGGATCTGGTGCACTGGAGCAAGGTCAGGGTACCTCGATAGAAGCGGCAGCCAGCTCAGGGTGTCTGCATGACCCATCACCTTCCTTGGCTTGTACTGGAGAGAGTGCAGGTACCCAGCCAGGAAAATGGACCAATGCAAGACCTGGAGCAAAAGCATCTGGGGCGTCTGGTGGTTGGGGGTGAGGTGAATAGACCTAGCAGGGGGTTGTGGTCCTTCAGGATTGTGAAGTGTTGACCACAGAGGTAATTGTGAAATTCTTTTTATCCACACTATGGCCAGGCCCTCCTTATCAATTTGCACATTATTGCGCTCCACAGCTCGGAGGCAGAAGGTGAATTCTTCTTCAGTGGCAGCGGCAATCAGCCCATCATCAAAGAACAGCTGAACCCCGGGGATGCCTTTTAAAAGAGAGTCCATTGAGTTCTGAAAGATCCCTGAGGCCATGCTGACCCTGAATTGGAGGCACTTGACTCTGAATGCACCCCGGTGCATGACAATAGTTTGTGCCTCCACTGTAGCGTTGGTAGGTCTGGGCCAGTTCCAGTTTGCCGAAAATTTTGGCCACTTCTAGTGAAGCCAGAACATGGCTGACCACAGGACCGAGTAGTAGTGGTCCTGCAGCACCTTATTGATAGTGCATTTATAGGCCATGCAGAAGGAGACACAATCATTAGGCATCACTGGGGACATGATGGGGATCTCCCACCATGCATTGGAGACCGGCTGTAAGACCCCTTGCGCCACGAGGGGTCTTACAGCCCCCTCGATCTTTGGCTTAAGGGTGAAGGGGATGTGCTGGGTCTTCAGCCATATGGGCTGCATGGTTGGTTTCAGTTGTAGGGATGAGGGGGGTCCAGTATAAGTCCCCAGGGTTCCATCAAAAACCAACAGGAACTCCCCACAGATTCATTGAAAGTCCATGCCCCCCATGGGTTTGGTGTATGCCCATGACTCTGATCCCTAGAGGATCGAACCACAACCAACCCAATAGTCCAGGGGTGGCCAACGGTAGCTCTCCAGATGTGTTTGGCCATGCTGGCTGCGACTGATGGGAGTTGTAGGCAAAAAAACATCTGGAGAGCTACCATTGGCTACCCCTGCAATAGGCTAAAGAGGGACCCAGCAATGACTAGCAAGGGCAGGTTTCCTTGAACAGTCGATATTTAACCTTGAAAAATCCAACCCCGTTCACCATGACTTCCCACTTTTGGAAGTCGTGCACGGTTATACAGGACAGGTGCAGGCGAGGTCCCCTGTTAGGGCACAGTTGTTTAAGGGTCTGGGTGAAGTTCATTGAAAAAGTGGCCCCTGAGTCAATCTCCATTTGACAAGGAGCACCCTCAATGACCACCGTGGTCTTGAGTTAGTCTGGGGAGGGCATGGACAATTGGCATACCTGGGTGGAGGATGCTTTGGGGCTGCGCAACTCTTCGACTCTGGCGGCCTCATGGTGTTGGTCATTTTGTCGATGGACTGTTCCCCCTGAAGTGGAGCAGGTTGATTTTGATTGGCATACCCATGCTAGATGGCTGGTCTTCCCGTATTGGTGGCAGACGTCCCTGAATTTGTGTGATCTCCATTCGTGGGGCTTTCGGCAGCTGGTACAACCCCTGGATGGCACTGTCTCTGATGCACATGGTTGCGGGCATCACTGGGCCGCAGTGATACCTGCCTTTTTAGCTGCAGTGGTGATCTTGAGAGCCTTTTCAAGTGTCAGGTCGTCCATCTCAGTGATCTTCCGGTGGGCCTTCTCATTGCGGAGGCCATGCATGAACTTTTTGAGCAAAGCCTCTTCCAGATGTGCTGTGAACTTTGATTTCACCCCAAGTTCGTGCAAGGTAGTCAGTTGCTGACTCATTCGGCTGTTTATTTATTTATTTTTATTTATTCCATGACTTATATCCCGCCCTTCCCATAAAATGGCTCAGGCCGGCTCACAGCAAATAATAAAACAGAGTTTAAAATATTATTACATATATAAACATTTAAAAAATCAGAGCATTTAAAAACCTAAGCCTTAAAATCTTAACCTCACATCTATACAGTATGATTCACAGAAGTCTAATAAGCTACATTTATTTCTCAGTCAGGCGTAGGCTAGCCGGAAGAGGGCTGTCTTACAGGCCCTGCGGAACTGAGCAAGGTCCCGCAGGGCCCTCACCTCTTCCGGCAGCTGGTTCCACCATGTAGGGGCCATTGTGGAAAAGGCCCTGTCTCTAGTTGTCTTAAGACGGACTTCCTTAGGCCCGGGGATGGTGAGAAGGTTTTGAGTCCCAGACCTCAGTACTCTCTGGGGAACATGTGGGGAGAGACGGTCCTTCAGGTAGGCAGGTCCCAGGCCATATAGGGCTTTAAAGGTAATGACCAGCACCTTGTACCGGACTCGGTATGTTATTGGGAGCCAGTGCAGAGCCCGAAGGCCCGGCCGAATGTGCCCCCATCTTGGGAGGCCTAATAACAGCCGGGCCGTGGCATTCTGCACCAGCTGCAATTTCCGGGTCCGGCACAGGGGCAGCCCCATGTAGAGGGCATTGCAGTAGTCCAACCTCGAGGTGACCGTAGCATGGATCACTGTTGCTAGGTCGTCGCGGTCCAGGAAGGGAGCCAACTGCCTTGCCCGTCTAAGATGTTGATGCCTGTCGAGAAATTGAAGCTGTCCGGTCATGCAGGTCAGCTGGGGAACTAAGCAGCGGTCAGCTCCATGATGATCCACTCATAGGAGGATGATTCAAGCATTGCTGGCATTACCAGGCTCTCAGCTAGCCTCAGGGTGGTGATGCTGCAGGTACTCAGCAAGATGGCCTTTTTCATCTTCTGCTCCTCGTCCTGGTTTCTAATCTTCTGGGCCATGATAAAATATTTGAGTCATTTGATCCACAATTCCCATAGCTCAGAACAGTTGCATCCAACTCAGGCAGTGTTCCTGGAGCGGTAGTCATGTCATTTGGTGTGGCGATGAACATAAGAACATAAAAACATAAGAGAAGCCATATTGGATCAGGCCAATGAACCATCCAGTCCAACACTCTGTGTCCCACAGTGGCCCAAAAAATTATAACGTTGGGGAATTTGTCAGGTGGGCACCTGGCTCACTCAGGATCTTTTTACATGTGTATACAGGATTCCATGTCCAGAAAAGTAATGCTTAAAATATTAGGGACTTTAATTAAGTAAAACAATTATAATTAGTAGGAAAAATATAGGCTTCCATACAAGATAAAATACTCATAAAAACACATTCAGTCCTAAGATAGATAGATAGATAGATAGATAGATAGATAGATAGATAGATAGATAGATAGATAGATAGATAGATGATAGATAGATAGATAGATAGATAGATGATAGATAGATAGATAGATAGATAGATAGATAGATAGATAGATAGATAGATAGATAGATAGATAGATAGATAGATGATAGATGATAGATAGATGATAGATAGATAGATAGATAGATAGATAGATAGATAGATAGATAGATAGATAGATAGATAGATAGATAGATAGATAGATAGATAGATAGATAGATAGATAGATAGATAGATAGATAGATAGATAGATAGATAGAGGAACACATGGGTAGACAAACAGGGCAATATTTACCTATCGTAGACTTCGAGGAAGGCTCCAATGGCGACGAGCGAGGAAGTGGGAGAAGGGACCTAAAACTGATCAGGAATCGGGGATGGATCTATGCAGCAGAAGTTGGGATACTGATAGAAGCACACCTGTGTGTAGCTAGTCCACAGATTATAAGGACTCTCTTGAGCCCTTAGGGGATGGGAGGTACGAGGGAGGAGGAAGGTGGTCAGCTGGTGCATGACCTCATGAAAGGGGAGGTTTCACAGTGACCATAAGGGCTGGACTACTGCGACAACCAATAGAAAGTTCATTGGTGGCACCTAATTGGGTGCTTGCTCTTGACCAATGGACTTGCTTGGATCCTGGGTACCTGAGTGAACTTTCAGGTTGAAATGGACCGGGGGGGGGGCTCCAAAGTGACAGTTGCGAAGAAGAATAGAGAGATTACTTGGGTGGGGAGATATTTAGGACTATTAGACTTATCTAAAAGGGTGACAATAGAGAGTCAAATCATGGCCTAGGTAACACCCAGTTTGTACAAAGGAACTTGGCTCTGGCTGAAGATGGTCTTCCTCTTCTTCTGTCTTCTCCTTGGCACTAGTCTTTGTCTTGAGTTCCGTCAAACAAAGAAAGTGGCGGTTGGACGATTAACCACTCCTGGGGTGGGTAGGTTGCTTGCAGGCACAGGTGACATCTGGTGAGTATGTGAGCTGTTTGCTTCGCTGGAATGGAGTCAAGCCTGGTAGGAAGATGGCTGCGTGTGGTGTTAGCCCTCCACGGTGGATTGCATGGTCAGAACTTCAAAACTGTTCGCCTGGATAGCTCCTAGCTGCGCAGTTTCCTCCGCTTCATGGCTGGGATGGACATCATACGGAACGACGGGAAACCATCCGTTCTCCTGGTGGGCACTCTTGTACTGGTTAAGAGTGCCTTTGTAGCGTTGTGGCTGCTTGTACTGCATAAGTCCCTTTTGCCCCTGGATAGGTTTACCCACCCTCTCTGGCCAGACGTGTGTGAGTCACTTCTCCAGGAGCTCTGGCAACCAAGCTGGTGATCACGATGTTCTGTAAGGGGGGTTTTCCTCACAATACACACACATATATATACACACTGTGGCTAATATCCACTGATGGACCTCTGCTCCATATTTTTATCTAACCCCCTCTTGAAGCTGGCTATGCTTGTAGCCACCACCACCTCCTGTGGCAGTGAATTCCACATGTTAATCACCCTTTGGGTGAAGAAGTACTTCCTTTTATTTGTTTTTACCTGACTGCTCAGCAATTTCATCAAATGCCCACGAGTTCTTGTATTGTGAGAAAGGGAGAAAAGAACTTCTTTCTCTACTTTCTCCATCCCATGCATAATCTTGTAAACCTCTATCATGTCACCCCACAGTCGGTGTTTCTCCAAGCTAAAGAGCCCCAAGCGTTTTAACCTTTCTTCATAGGGAAAGTATTCCAAACCTTTAATCATTCTAGTTGCCCTTTTCTGCACTTTTTACAATGCTATAACATCCTTTTTGAGATGCGGTGACCAGAATTGTACACAGTATTCCAAATGAGACCGCACCATCGATTTATACAGAGGCATTATGATACTGGCTGATTTGTTCTCAATTCTCTTCCTAATAATTCCCAGCATGGCGTTGGCCTTTTTTATTGCAATCGCACACTGTCTTGACATTTTCAGTGAGTTATCTACCACGACCCCAAGATCTCTCTCTTGGTCAGTCTCTGCTAGTTCACAACCCATCAACTTGTATTTGTAGCTGGGATTCTTGGCCCCAATGTGCATTACTTTGCACTTGGCCACATTAAACCTCATCTGCCATGTTGACACCCACTCACCCAGCCTCAACAGATCCCTTTGGAGTGCCGCAGAATCCTCTCTGGTTCTCACCACCCTGAACAATTTAGTGTCTTCCGCAAACTTGGCCACTTCACTGCTCACTCCCAACTCCAAATCATTTATGAACAAGTTAAAGAGCATGGGACCCAGTACTGAGCCCTGCAGCACCCCACTGCTTACTGTCCTCCACTGCGAAGACTGCCCATTTATACTCACTCTCTGCTTCCTATTAATTAGCCAATTTTTGATCCAAAAGAGGACCTGTCCTTTTACTCCATGACTCTCGAGCTTTCTAAGGAGCCTTTGATGAGGAACTTTATCAAAAGCTTTCTGGAAGTCAAGGTAAACAACATCTATTGGGTCTCCTTTGTCCACATGTTTGTTCACCCCCTCAAAGAAATGTAACAGGTTAATGAGGCAAGATCTTTCCTTACAGAACCCATGCTGAGTCTTCCTCAATAACCTGTATTCATCAATGTGCCTACTCATTCCGTCCTTGATAATGGTTTCTACCAACTTTCCCGGTATTGAAGTCAGACTGACTGGCCTGTAATTTCCCAGATCACCTCTTAAACCCTTTTTAAAGATGGGGGTGACATTTGCTACCTTGCAGTCCTCAGGAACGGAGGCAAATATCAATGAAAGATTACATATTTTTGTCAGGAGAACCACAAGTTCAACTTTGAGTTCTTTCAGAACTCTTGGATGTATGCCATCCGGACCTGGTGACTTCTTAGTTTTTAATTCGTCTATCAGTTATAGGACCTCCTCTCTTGTCACCTCAATCTGACTCAGGTCTTTCAGCTCCCCAATTGGCCCCAATGTGGAATACATGAGGCTGGCAGTGTGGGAACAGCAATGCGTGGTGTGGTGCCGGGTTCCAGGGCTCACTCAGCAGGATCCTACCTTCATTGCCACTATAATATAGTGGGTTCGATGCATGAAGGAGATGTGGTTGTAGTGAACATAACTCTCTTTATTCAATACAGCATAGTAATGGCTGGACTCTAAGCCTGAAGAACTGGGCCATTGGGGCAAACTATCTACAGTTCAAGGATCCTGTGCTAGGATGCTATTGGATCATTTAAACCAGCAAGGGGCCCGTGACTGGAGCAGCACAGCAGGGAATTGGCTCCTACTGCCCATTGTTTCTGAGTCCCGGAGTTCAGTCCTAAAGGCTCCAATGAGGAACACACATATTAGTATCATTAATCCACATACACAACAGGGACATTTTCAGAGGGGCTGTTTAAACTGTTTCAGAGTTTATTTGGATCAGATTTTACATTTCAGGTGGTGCTGTTTTCCTGTGGTGCTTGCCTTTTTTTGTTGATCTTCTTTTGCAATTTGCATATATAGATATGTCAGTACATTGATATAGCACAAAACTGTGTGGGTGGGGAAAATAAAGCAGCTCATTACAAAGCCCTATAAAACAGTTCAGATGGCATCTCCCACAACTCAGATGCACAACCACATGACAAAATCTGAAGAAAAGAGGTTTTACAAAGAATCAATCAAATCTTCCTAAAAGGGAGCAACAATGCTTGCTCTTTATGACTTCTAAAATATAAAAGTAAGCCATTTGACATAAAATTCATTTCATCAACAGTTTAAAAGATCTGCCTGTTTGAAGTGCAAAACAAAATCCCGATTCTCCATCAGATACAAAAATTGATTAAATAAGCAATCTGAATAGTTCAGTAGAGTACTTCAGAAGCAATGGTGCTCATGCATCAGTTTTATCCTGTTGTGGCATGCATGGTATCACCCCCCCTTTTTTTTACACTTTGTACCTTTGGTTATTCACACCAATAATTTGAGATAATTAATCCAGTAAATTTTATTTATATTGCTAATGAAGAATTCCCCACTTAAATACACTGCTTAGTTTGGGGGGGGGGGGTTGGGGGGGGTCATTTTTGTTTTTTTCAGATCAGCCTTTAACAGTCACATGGAATAAGAAACTCAGGGAGATGTTTCAAGCCTTCAAAATTATTCTGAAAGCTTCTATTTCTGTGAAGTTTTTTTTCCCCCCTTGTGCATCATTCACACTTTAAGTACATAGAAAAGCTTTTCAGAAAATGTGATTACTGTCAACCATGAATAGGCAAAGGCATTCAAGTGATAATTAACCTAATGAATCTCCTGGATGTTCATGCAGGTCTTATAATCACTGCCTGATGTTTATGTGCTTGAAACTGAACATATAGAAGTGTCTAATGTTTGAGCCTGTGCCTTTATTGGAAATAAGATGAACCATTGTCAGAGAAATGATACATTTATAAAGGATCTTATACATCTTTTTAGGGATGGGCATGAATCGGATGACAAATTAAAGTTCATCACAAATTTTGGCCTGTTTGAGGTTTGCAGACTTAAGTTCATCAACTGAAGAATCATGATGAACACAATTTTGGCACAATTTGTGGTGACTTGTTTGGTTTCAATGGCTCAGGGTTTAAATGGTCCTACTTTCTGCTTCCCTTTAAAAGCCATGAGGAGCAGAAAGCAGGGTTTAAATGGTAGGGGGGAAGTCCCATCCAAGGCCACTTCACCTCCATCTTTCTGCTGGATGCAGCTCACTGCAACCAGCAGAAAGGTGGGGGGAGTGCCTTCTCAGGAGCATTTGACCTCCATCTTTCTATTGGGTGTGGCTCACTGTGGCCAGCAGACAGTCGGGAGTGAAGTGGCCACTGGGAGGCACTTCATTACTTCCTTTTTGCTGGCAGGGAAAAGCCATGGCCAGCAGAAAAGAGTGGGTAAAATGTCCCCTGGGAGACACTTAACCCCCCTCCCCATATTTAACCCTCTGGTTTTGCTTCCCTTCTGCTTTAAAGCTGGGAGCCATTTAAACCACTTTGTAGGGAGAGCAAAAATGGAGCCATTTCACCCTATTTTTGCCCCCCTCCTCTTTGAAGGGGCAGAGAGCAAAACTACAAGGTTTAAATGACTCAGAGCCATGTAAACCCCCTAATTTCTGCCCCACTTTGCTTTCATGGGGATAGGAGAACAGGGTTAAGCTTTAAATGGCTCATGAACCTATACAAATGGTTCATTTCAGAAACCAGCATATCTGTTTGGTTCATGAAAAATAGTGGGTCAGCTGCTATAGTGATTCCAGCATAGCTCTTTTATTGGCAAAAATCAAACTGAAAACACATGCAGCTAACCACAACTATATACACAGAAACTCCACCCAAAACACACCTCCAGTAATAAACAGCCCAATAGAAAAACAGGTGCTCGGAACCTTCATTTGCATGGGCTTCATTCAAATGGATATTACCTAATTGGCTGGCTCAGCAAGGGTGGCCATTCTGAGTGTAGCTGCAAGGAGCCTCTCAAACAATGGGCTTCATTCAAATGGATATTTCCTGATTGGCTGACTCAGCAAGGGCAGTCAATGTGAATGCAGCTGCAAGGAGCCTCTTCAACAAAAGGTCTTCATTTGAAGCTCCCAGTACATTACACTTCAGTTTGTGGTTCTGTTCATGGTTCAGCCACAAACTATAGACCAAACTGCAAAAATGTGGTTTGTACCCATCCCTACATATTTCTGGAATGTAGACTGTAGAATGTAAAAGGTGCTATCTGTACTAGCAGTTTCTTTTACATGGAGTACATATGGGTATGTATGTAGTACTTGGAGACTCACTGAATCTGCCCATGTAAAGCTTACCAAAATCAGTGCAGATATTAAAAATGCATCTGGTAGAATCTGAAAATCCAGTAGGACTAGATTAGGATTAATGAGTTACTTTTTAAATATCTGTATTCCAAACTTTAAAATGCTTCTGCTTGTGAAGTTCTATTTTAGTAAATGCAGAATTTGAAATAAACAGATGGATCTAAAGTGCGACAATTAAATGCTTTAGTATTTGTGGAACTGGTATAATTCCTATTCTTTCCTGGAAGAAAAAGGCAAAGTTCACCGCTTACTTCCAATAGAATTGTGGAAAAAAACTTTTAATGACTATGATTTGTTCATAGGTTCTATTAACAAAATAATAACAACTTTAACATTAACTTTTGTTAATATAACTGTAAATTGGCTATGGTGAAGAATTTCCCTTCAGGGTAACTTCACAACAAACTTGGAATTCTTGGTAACACCATGACATCCCATGAATAATTCAAGTGATAGGATAACGTTCTCTTAAACAATTGGCAAGTTCTGAAATGCAGCCACTGTGCCTCGTATAAAGGCAAACCAGGACTGTTTAAGTAGAAAGCCCATTATGGAATAATCCTGGCATCCAAATTCATGATGCACTTGAATATAATAACTATTTTCAAAACACACCGAAGGACTGACAATGCAGGTAAGCTCTGTCATGTAGCCTGTAGCTAATGTTTACATCTTGGTCCGTAACCTTTCTCCGCAGCAGAAGAATAATTAGGTGCTTTAGCTCAATCTAGAAATTTTGCTTCTCACACTCTTGCCTGGAGCAGCAATTGTCCCATGTGAACACCAGAGAAACAAATTATTCAGTATGGATATCAATAGCTGCATGTGCTGCACACTCTCCCCAATTTGTTACCAACTGATAAGCATTCAACTATCAACTTTGCTATTAGAGAGTGTAGTGTATATAACCACCCACAGTGTTTTTCTAAGGTTATTTGTGGCTGCTGTAATCCTGTTAGTGAGAGGAGACACAATTCTAAGCATGTGTACTAACAAATGGGTCCTCGTGAGTTCATGGAACTTATTTCCAAGTAAATGTGATAGGATTGTAGACTTAATTGGAAATCAGGACTGAATTCTGAAACAACTGAGCACATTATAGTGTAATCCTAGGCAAAGTTGCACTCTTCTAAGTCCATTGAAAGCAATGAACTTTTCCAGGCATAACTGTGCTTAGGACCGCACCGTTAGTGTGCAGAATGATAATGTAGTTTCACAAATACCTTTCCAGAGTTAGCATTTTCTAACATCACAAAACCTTAATGTTTCTCTGCTTTTATTACCAGTGGGTTTTTTTCCTGCAGAATGTTACATTGCATATAAATTGCTTCCCTCAGCTCATGAGGGTACAGTAAGCCATCCGTTGATGGCCAGCAGGCTACACATTGACTCATTTTTGGAATCTTTCCCATAGGAGGCCTTATGAATCCAAGGAATTTGGTATCTTACTGCAGTTGAAGGGCAAACATTGGTTTAATGACGTCAGAAAAAGACCTGGCACCCTTTGTGGAATAGAGAGATTAGTAGCTCAGTCATTTCTCTAGGCTGCAGTTTTGACTTCCCATTGGGACCCTTTTTGAAAATGTATCTCTGATGTAGATTGTCTTTTATGTAGTGAATATAGTTCATATCTCAGCAGAGACGTAGTGGCTGCTGTACATTTTTTTTCCTGAATGCCAAAAGGTTATTTCAGATGTCATGAAGCCCTTAAGCATTGCTTCTGCAAACAAGCAGCTTCTCTAATCTAATTTCATGATGTCTGAATTTATGGCACATAAACTAATGCCGCATGGTGGAATAAGCCTTGGAAAGCACTTAATGGGACTGCTTACAGTGGTCACCTTAGAAAACCAGGTGGCTGCTATGGCTCAAAATGTTCAGCTCTGGCTGATACATCAACTACATTTGTTCCTGGGTCAGTCAGATCTTGTCAAGGTTATTCATGCATTTGTGACATCTAGACTGGACTATTGCAATGTTTTCTACTTGGGGCTACACTTGAAGAGTGCTTGGAAGATGCAGCTAGTGCAGAATGTGCTGTCATTACCCCAGGACCGGATCTACATGTTTTTTGAGGGGGGGGGGAATTAAAAAAAGGGTGCCCCCTTATGGGCCATTCTATCTTATGGTCCCAAAGAATACAATGGACTCCATACCGAATTTGGCACCCCCATCCTCCATTAGCACCCGGGGCAAGCACCCCCCTCTGCCTCCCCCCTAGATCCGGCCCTGCATGACCCCACTGACCAGCTCAGCAACCCAGACTTGGAGCCCTCAGAGGAAGAGCCTGAGGAACCAAGGTCACCAGCCAAGGAGAACCAGCAGGACATGAGGTAGCCTAAGATGACAGAGGTGCCTGTTGATGATGGTCCAGCAGCACCAGAGGCCATCTTGCCTGATCCTACAAGGGAAGCCTCATCACTGGCCTTTGAATAGTCACCAAAGCTCTTCTAGGCAGGACTTGAGCCCATAAACACCAAGGGGACACTTTCAGTCTACAGGAACAGCAGAAGACTTGGGATGAAGTGGTCCAAAGGAGACAAAGTGCTCAAATGGGTGAGCAACCCTATCTCAAAGAATCCCAGAAAATTAGAACAATAATTCTTTGTATGATCCTGGTCCAAACAAAGTGCAGTTGCTGGTGCTCAACACCTGCCAGCAGGTCAGCTGAGCATGACTGCTTCCCAGACTATTTAGGCTGAGGCTGGGGAAAGTTGGGTTGTTTTCTGTTGGCCCAGAAGGTTGAACCAGAACCAACAGGTTGAAATTAAATCAAAAGAGTTTTTGGCTAAACATTAGGAAGGACTGACAGAACAGTTCCTCAGTGGAGCAGGCTTCCTCAGGAGGTGATGGGCTCTTCTTCTTTGGAGGTTTTTAAACAGAGGCTAGATGGCTAACTGACAGCAATGCTGATTTTGTGAACTTAACAAATAATGAGAGGCAGGAAGGGTTGCATACTTAATTCCCATTGCTGATTAGGTGGTACCAGGTTAAAGTTGACAGGTACGCTGAGTTTCTTCAACTTCTCTCTTTTCCAAATCAATGATTCTTTTAATGGAATACAGCTGGAATGCAGATTCACAAAGATTTGTTATTCACCAATTGTTTTAGTTTTACCTGTAAATACTTGGAGGGATTCTACAACAAAATTGTTTTTGTGCTTTGAGGTGATGTTTTTCACTCAAATACAAATGTTTGAAACGTAATGGATTTTTTAAAATGTGGTCAGGGTTGAAATACTTATTTCATAAGCTTCTGAGGACCTGCTTCATATGCCCCTGATTTCTGAGGTGACATCACAATTATGGAACTAGATCCCCAGGGTTATTCATGTGTCCCCTTCCACTGATGTCTTCTGCCAGCTAGTAAAGATATTTATGTTTCATCAGGCATTCCCTCAATGATTACCTCCCTTCCTGCCCTGTATTTGAATTGCTGGTTTTGCATTTTACTGTATGTATTTCACTTTTGGTTTCAAGTGGCTTTATGATGTTTTGCAATATTATACTTTTCTTTGTTTGCTGCTTTGGTCGCCCTGATTGAGAAGTAAGAGAGCCTACAAAAATTATAAATAATAATTTTCATTATATATTGAGTAGTTTGTTATTCAGTTGATTTTTTCCCTATTTGATACAAAAGAAATATACAGAAACAGAATTTAAGTAACAGAAAGCTGTCTCCTGTGGCAACAGCTTGATCCACTTTTTCCTCAACCATCTCCAATAGTTTGTTATTTAGTTGTATTGCTATCCCATCATTCTTCCTTCATGGAACTCAACAGGGCTACATAAGATTCTCAAGACTTCTAACTAGGCAGCAATCAAATTATTGTCTGGTCATTCAACAAGGCTACTGTACCATATGTCCTCATGCCCTAGAACTTTATTTCATGTCTAATATTATTGTATTCCAGTGATGAAATATAAGCTATGTATAATATAGTGGGTTCAACACATAGAAGAGGCAAGGTGGTAGTAATCATAGCTCTTTTATTAAGTACAGCATAGCAAGGGCTGAACTCAAGATTGGAGAACTTGGCCAACTATATACATTCAGGGTTCCCGTGCAAACACACTATTGGACCATTAAAACCAGCAGGGCGCTCATAATTGGAGCAGGGCAGCAGGGATTTGGATCCTTCTGTCCATTGTTCCCGAGTCCCCAAGCTCAGTCCTGTAAGCTCCAATGAGCCAGGTAAGAACACAGTTAAATATCCACATTTCAGATCTCATATACAACACTATGGTTTTAAATTATGCTCTACAATACACAAATGGTGGGCAACGTTACATGTGCACTAGGCATTCTGTTAGTTGATGTTGGCTAATTTCTGAAAATGGTTGGGCAACACCATCTTATCTGAACTTAGGTAGAACATGACCTAGAATCCACTCCAACAAGCAGGAGACTCCATGGTAGTCATATATTGCCTCCTTGATGTGGGAAGTTTGGACTGCCCTGTTTTCAACTGCATATTCTGAAAACATATGGGCACTTAGGCTTCTTAAGGGGGATACTTCTGCCAATCCTCCCCCCAAGAACCCCTAATTTATACTCTATGCTGTTTGCCAGTTTGGTGTAGTGGTTAAGTGTGCGAACTCTTATCTGGGAGAACTGGGTTTGATTCCCCACTCCTCCACTTGCACCTGCTGGAATGTCCTTGGGTGAGCCATAGCTCTGGCAGAGCTTGTCATTGAAAGGGCAGCTGCTGTGAGAGCCCTCTCAGCCCCACCCACCTCACAGGGTGTCTGTTGTGGGTGGAGAAAATATAGGAGATTTTAAGCCGCTCTGAGTCTCTGATTCAGAGAGAAGGGTGGGGTATAAATCTGCAATTCTTCTTCTTCTAAAGGTCTATTGAGGATCTCAGTGGGATAACAGCATGAAGGGGAATGATTCAGCAGAAATTGGCATGCTCAAGAAAATGTGTGCCCTGAAGTCTTCTGAACTGCAAGGTTTGTTCCAGAACAGGATTATATGCTACTGCATATCCCTACTATTAAATACTAAATACCATTGCATGTCAAATATTACTTTCTACATAATAGTAACTGTCCCATAGGAGATATTGGAATAAAATGTGAAGTACAAGTGACAAGCAAATAGTGAATATTCTGGATCAACACACATAATAGACATCTTTGATTTATTTTTATTTTTTTTGGGGGGGGGACTAATTTGTTTCAATCATGTGGTTAAAATGACAAATTGCTTTGCAGCGGCTCTCCTACAGATGATTTCCTGTATCCAAATCCTGTAAAAATTGTATTTATTTCTGATTGTGGCCATACCAACTACACCTGACTAGTAGAGGATGTAACCTTACCTGGATGCTTCTATCTTCCTTTGTCTTACACATTTAGTTTTTAAGGCTGTATCTAGGATTTTAGATAATTGTGATATTTATTTATTTAAAACACTTATTAGCTGCCTTTCTTCTTTACAGAGCTCAAGGTAGTTTACAACATAGATAAAACATATAAAATATAATACATTAAAAACATTAAAGCCAAAACTTAAAATCATAACTCAGGACTGCTAGTGAATTTAACCAAAAACAGTCCTAAATAATGCTTTTGTCTCCTAAAGATCAAAATTAGGGGATCAGGCACAACTCATTATGGTATTCCATAATAGTGGGGCTGCCATGGAAATGGCCTTCTCGTATACCCACTAGATGAGTTTTTTTTATTGCCAAAGCAGTTAGGAACACTTACGAGGGTCTCTCCTTGTGAACTTAATTCCCAGGGTGCAATATACAAGAGAAGACAGTCCTTCATATACCTTGCTTCTAAGTCATGCAAGACTTTAGAAGTCAAAACCAATATCTTGAAGTGTGCTTGGAAGTGGATCAGTAGCCAGTGTAATTACTGTAATAGTAGGGTCACATGTTCCCAATAGCTAGCCTTAACCAGTAGTCTAGCTGCAGTGTTCTGCAATAGTGGGGCCTCCAAACACTCTTCAAGGGTAGCCCAAAGTAGAGCACACTGCAATAGCACAGTCTAGATTTAATGAAGACATGGATCACTGTGATCAGATCTGACTGAATCAGGAAAGGATGCAGTTGACATGCCAGCCAAAGTTGACAAAAATACTCTGAACCACTACAGCCATCTGATTTTCTGTGCCCAGTAGCAATCACAAGCTGCGAGTCTGGTTTTTCAAGGGGAGTAACACCATCTGAGACAGGAGAGTTCTCAAGTCCCAGGGCTACCTTTCTATAAAACAGAGAAATTCTATCTTTTTAGTTTCAGCTTGTTTATTCTCATCCAGTCCATTACTCTAAGCACTGGTTCAGAACATCAATAGCAGGATTGGCCCACTGGGAAACCTGCTAGCCAGGGGCTGTTACTCGGCAACTAAGGTTTCTTCAGTCAGTAAAGGGAGAGGCCTCAGCAAAACAGAATGCTACAGAGTCCACTTGGGTGGGTAGGAAGACAGCAAGGGGGGCACTCATCCAAAGCCTCTCTCTAGAGCCTGTGGTATTTTTCTTCACAATGGGCCTTATTCCTAGCTGTCATCATCGTCATCATTATCACCATCACCACCAACAGAAAGCTATTGAGAAAGCCAGCAGAACTAGAAGGCTCATATTCCCCCGTCTAGTTCCCTGTATAGGTCATCAACCAATGTGGCCAAAGCAATCACTTTTAGGCAGTCTTGAGATCTAATCACTGAATACAGGCACACAGGAACAGCATTTCTTGGACTCCCATTATAGTAGAAGCCACTGTAACTTGGAACAATTTCCCAGTTGCTATCACTGCAACCACTGAAGTCCATGAAGGGCATAATTCTGCTTAGGATTGCTCTATACATCTGTTCAGGGGTGGAATTCTAGTAGGAGCTCCTTTGCATATTGACACACACACCCCTGATGTAGCTAATCCTCCAAGAGCTTACAAGGCTCATTTTTGTAAGCTCTTGAAGGATTGGCTACATCAGGGGAATGTGGCCTAATATGCAAAGGAGCTCCTGCTAGAATCCCACCTCTGCATCTATTAAGGATACTGTGTTGTTTTATTTGAAGAGCCAGTGTATTTGGAGAAAGACTGATGGCTTTGTTGACTGTTTTTCATTTAATTCAAGAGTGATGAAGTTTTATTAGATTTAGAGGAGCCTTCAAGGGACTTGACAATGTTAGATTTTCATCTGGAAAACTAATTAGGGAGGGAAAACAATATTTCTCCATTTTCACTTTTATTTTTGGCTTCAGGTTACACTACAATGGTTATTCATTTTGGACAGATGGAAAGCCTATATTAAAGATTTACTATATTTTTTAAAAATTAAAGATTTGGCTTGTCCACAGATTTGACATGGATTTCAGAATCCTATCATTAAATAGATTCTGTAACATACTGGCACCTAATTTGCCACTAGCCCAAGTATATTTATTGAAAACAAGAAGGAGGTCTAAACTGTGACCTTATCAAGCATACATTTCCATGTCACATCAAGAGCATACTATAGTCATTGGCACAGCTCATGAAAGTGAGTGTATAAGAACAAGGGGCCACATTCCTAGTACATGCTGCTGACGGGTTGGTCACACAGAAAGGCCCTTCACAAATTTACACTGAAATATTGGGGGGGTGTCAATATTGGTTTTCACACCACCTCACAGCTTTCTGGCAGCCACAATGAAAATTTGTGAGTTTCTTTTTTTTAAAAAAAAGAGAAGTTCAAAGTCTTGTGATTCATCATGAAGGTCTTTTAAAAATCTTTTTTTCTGTGTCAGATTCCATAGATTAGCAATTTTGCTAAGTGATACTTAGTGTTAATTATTTCAAGGTCATTGAACTGTAACAAAAAAGTCATTAATAAGGTGTCACAGTTTTGAAGACCATAATGAATATTTTTTAGCACATTCCTGCTCGATTTTTTAAAAGGATATGAATCAGTTCTCTAACTGCTACAGTGATGTGTAATGCAAGAAGCATTTCTGAATAAAGCATATGAAATAAGTCATCTGCTCATGCAGAGAGATTTTCCAAAATTGTACTGAACTCCGTAGTCTTTAATATCCGAGAGTTCTATGCCATATGTTCTGCCACAATAGCAACAAAAAGGTGTCTAAAATAAAACATTTAAAGACAGCAATTGAAATTCTTGCTTCCCTCCTCCCCTTTTCCATAAAAATAATCTCTCTGGCCTATAATTATTTGTTTTTCCCATCAATGGAGACTTGAGGAGGTTATTTCTACTGAATTACTTGACCCCGATTCATAGTTCAGTTTAAACAAAATACTTGGATTCAAACAGTCACAATTCAACAAAGATGACGGAAAGGTTTATGTGGTAATTTATATACACAGTTAAATGGCACAATGTCCTATTAAAGAATAGGTAGAACAACATTTTGTTTATGTACAGTTGTCATTTGTTGTAGCATGAAGCAAAATTACCATACAGAGGATTTAGCAGAGCTGGTGATGGTCTTGTTGGAGGAAGGATGGGGAATTGCATTTGTGCACTGATTTGGAAGCAATACATGTGTGTCAAACTTCTGGTGATCCTATGAATTAACATGCTCCAAACCATCCTATTAACAATCTTACTCCAGTCCTGCCAACTGAGGGCTGCGGCTTCCTTTATAGAGCAAATTGGGCCTTCCACTTGTTGGGTCTTCCACTTTTCCTGCTGCACTCAACTTTCCTAGAATTATTGTCTTTTCCAGTAAGTATCATCTTCTGATAATGTGACCAATGTATGATAGCCTCAATTGAGTCATTTTAGCTTCTATGGAGAGTTCAGGCTTCATTTGGTGTAGAACCCACTTTTTTGTCTTTTTGTTGGTCCACAGTCTCTGTAAAACTCTCCTAACATTTCAAATTTTCTTTCTGTCAGCTTTCTTCCCTGGCCAACTTTCACACCCATATAGTAACATAGAATACTATGAGACAAATTAACTTGATCTTGGTTACCAGCAACACATCCTTACATTTAAGAATCTTTTCTAGCTCCTTTGACTGTGTTTCCCAGTCTCAATCTCCTTTGGGTTTCTCAGTTGCAATTTACAGCATGAGTTTCATAGCAGAACAGGGATTCGAACCTGGCTCTTCTCACTGTAGCCACTAAATGATACTGGCTGACTTCCAGAACTATCACACCAACACCTACACCCTGCAGAACAGCTCTAGAAATATATATGTTGCTACCATAAAAGACAGAGAGAACAAAAAGCAAGTGCATCTCTGGGAAGCTCAAGTACTTTTCATTTGGCCTAGTCCAAAATTTAAGGGACACATATGAGATTATTAGTAAAGCACAAAATGGAGACTACAGAACCTTGTAAATACTTTGTTCCAGACATTCAGAAGAGTTTGCCATAAAGAACTCAGGCCTTGACCACTGAATCTGGTTTATTTAACTTATCAGATGCTTGATGAACTGCTGAACAATCCCACAGTGAACCCATCTTTTCCCATCATCCTCAACTACAAGCATGGTAAGCTCCTGATTGGATCATTTAGATTATTTTTGCTATGCTCAACAGCTTTGCAACTATGCAATAAGGTACTTGCACTACCATGGCAGAATATGCCTCAGTAATAATTTTAAGTAACAAATAACAACCTAGTATACATCTTCTCAGTTCCTGGGTTAGAGGCACCTGTTCCATGAGACTATAGTTGGATTATTAAAGTGGCCTAGTAATTGCTGTCAATCACAAAATCAGTTGCAGTCCATCCCTTCTTTGTGTCTGTGCACTTCAATACATTCAGCCCATCACATTGCTTGCTTTTTGTTCCTGCTTAGTGAGGCATGCATTTGTTCAATCACTGCGAAAAGAAAAAGAAAAGAAAAAGAACACAAAATTATCTGAGTTCATAGACAAAAAGCCATTGAAGGCATTTAAGACATGCAAGTAGAAAGCCCATATTTGTTGGGAAACAGGTGGATTCGAAAATATTTTAATACAGAAGGACATGAAGAGCATGTTTCCCAACGATTTTTACCTCCACTTCATTGTCTCATGATCTTTTCATCCCTTTCCTGCCTCCTGTTAGTCATGCACATGGTAAATTAGTTTTCTTTTCCTGAGAAAACAAAGATAGCTGAGATGTTCTGGAAAACATTTTTCCAGCTGTGTTAATAGGGCCTTTTATAGCACAAAGCATTTAACAAAATAGAAAAGAAAATAACCATAGCCTTTTAATTTTCGACCAAAGTAAATATGTGATTATATTATATGAATGTGTTGAGATTTAATTTGCATTACTGTGTCCATCAACAATAAATCCTTCCTTGGGCTTCTGTCTGATGTCTTTAATGCTACTGTTATAAAGAACAAGTTACCAGTTTCCTCATGGTTTTGGATAGGTCATACTAACATATCTATGCTATGGTTCAAAAGTTTTTGGATTTGAAGTATTAGTGTTGTGAATATTTGTATAATGTTTACTATCCACTGTGTGCTATGGAATAATGTGGTCAGTTAATTATCAGGTGAAATGACAGAACCAGGAATCACCACTTAATGATTTACTTGTTTTATTGTAAATATCCAAGTATAGAAATGCTATATACATTATAATTGTAGCCCCAGAAATGAACTGCAGGAGAATAGTCTCCACAAAGCTTTGTAAATCCTTGATGTTCTCAAATTGAAATGCCTATGAATCACAATGTAGGTATTTTAGTTAATTCAGGGTCTTTTCAAATATATCATTTTCCTTTACCTAATTATGATGGCATTCTTAGAGACTGCATACCTCTGTAAAGAGATTCTGCCTGCCAAATTTCAGACAAAGGATCCCATTTTATAGACAACTAAAATTCTCACGTACACTTTTATTGGCATATGAGTGAGTTTCTCCTGTTCATGGGATGCTGATGAGATGGGTGGGGAAAATTTATTTTTAAACAAAAAAAAAATCATGGGTGAAAGCAACTAAAACCTGTTTTCTGATTACTTTTGTCATGTTCAGTTGATTTCAGCATTTTTATCTCAATCCAACTGACTTACAGCCAGGCTAGGACAAACAAGCTAAAAGCATCAAAGTAAAGTATGAGACCAGTCAGACTTCTCCTGTGCTCTAGATCTGTTTAACAATAAATGCCATACCATTCTTTACATATAATTTGGAGGCTGCCTGTTTCTTGAAAAAAAATTAATAGAAGTTTTTAGGGGAAATTTGAATTGGGAAAAAGTAAGAATGCTTTCATATTAAATGAATAATTTTCAACTATTTTCTTATCTTGGGTCACCTACACCTGTCTCATCTGTTTCAGCTGGGCCTTTCATGGAAGAAGACCATTTGCTTCTATCTACCCCTATCCCATTCTGCTCCTTAGCTGCCTGTGTGGCTTCCAAAGATTATAGTCAAAATTGTACTTTGTCTTGCTTCAATGCGATTCTGAAGAATAACAAGTTAAACCCTGCAGGAGAGCCAGTTTGGTGTAGTGGTTAAGGGTGCAGACTCTTTTCTGGGAGAACCAGGTTCGATTCCCCATTCCTCCACTTGCACCTGCTAGAATGGCCTTGGGTCAGCCATAGCTCTGGCAGAGGTAGTCCTTGAAAGGGTAACTGCTGTGAGAGCCCTCTCCAGCCGCACCCACCTCACAGGGTGTTTGTTATGGGGGAGGAAGGTAAAGGAGATTGTGAGCTGCTCTGAGACTCTTTGGAGTGGAGGGTGGGATATAAATCCAATATCAAATGGATGCAAAATTTGAGTGTGGAAATACAGTTTAAATGCTGGGAAAACCTATGGGCTAAAGATATTAGATTCACTGCTAGCCAGGCATTAAGAGAAAACTGGTATAAGATATTCTATCAATGGTATGTCACCCCAAAAGATTTTGAAAAGATGGATAAGATTGATAAGGGGTCCTTCTGGAAGTGTAATGAAATAGAAGACACTTTATCACATATGTGTTATAAAAAGAGCCAGCACGTGGGAGTAGGCCAAGTAGGTGGTGGCCTGGAGTGCCCCCTGGCCTAGTGGTGCCATGAGGCTCCCCCCTCCTCATGCACAGTGCCCGCTGCTATCCGGACCTTGCAGAGGCTTCACAAGACTCAGTGAGGTGGGGGGGACTCTAAGCACACCCACTGCTATCTAGATGCCTTGGTGAGGTCAGGGGGTCTGTAGCAGTGAGTGCACTTAGAGCTCTAAGTGCGACCACTGCTGTCTGGACCTCGCAGAGGCTTTGCAAGCCTCAGAGAGGTCAGAGGGGCTGTGCAGTGAGCACACTTAGAGCTCTAAGCATGCCCACTGCTATCCAGATGCCTTGGTGAGGTCAGGGAGTCTGTAGCAGTGAGTGCACTTAGAGCTCTAAGTGCGCCCACTGCTGTCTGGACTGCGCAGAGGCTTTGCAAGCCTCAGAGAGGTCAGAGGGGCTATGCAGTGAGCACGCTTAGAGCTCTAAGCATGCCCACTGCTATCCGGATGCCTTGGTGAGGTCAGGGGGTCTGTAGCAGTGAGTGCACTTAGAGCTCTAAGTGCGCCCACTGCTGTCCGGACCTCTCAGAGGCTTTGCAGGCCTCAGAGAGGTCAGAGGGGCCATGCAGTGAGCATGCTTAGAGCTCTAATCATGCCCACTGCTATTCGGATGCCAAAGCAAAGTCAGGGGGCATAGCAGTGAGCACCCGCTGCTGATGTGTTGGAATCCCTCTCCCTCTTCAGAGGGAGCTGGGTCTTCCCGACTCGCTTTGAAGAGGGAGAGAGCCGGGCTGAGTGTTTGTGTAATGTGCACGCAGCCTGATGATGTCACTTCCAGTGACATCATCAAGCTGTGAACACTTCACATGCACAAGGAGAATACTGAAAGGGCTGCCGGTGCAAGGTGCGGTGTGGAGCACCAAAAACCCTAGCACCAGGTCTGGTTATAAAGACAAAAATATATTGGAAAAAATACAGGACTTTTGGGGAGCAGAAACACTTAGGAACAAAGTTCCAGCTGGCTTAGTGTCAGAGATATCTGGCCTAATATGCAAATGAGTCCCTGCTTGGCTTTTTCTATTTAAAAAAAACCCTGAAAAAATATACATGTGTTAGCAAAATTGCTGAGGGTTTCCTCTTTTTATGGGTGGAATTAGCAAAGAATAACCCTGGTAGACATTGATCTTTTCCCAATAATATGAAGGTCCATTATCAGAAGGAAGACTCCAAAGTTAAAATAGTTTTTAAAATATTTACTTAGAAAAATATATAAAAATACACATAAGCAATCGAAATACTCACAAACAAGAGGCTAGGACATCGGATGAAGAATAGAGATTTTTAGGACTTATTGCAGAGGTGATATTTACCTTTCTAGGTGTGGTCCAAGGATCCATGAAGCAGAGGAGGTGAATATGGAAGTGACCCAAACAGAGTTTGGGGATGCAAGTCTCTGGCATGACAAGACACACTGAGCATGTCCAGAGTGTCTCCTTAAATAGGAAAAAACATAACCTGGAGGTATGGCTGGGTGTGTAAAGTGGTTTAAACAATAATTTGATGGTTTTTGGAGATCTTGACAAAAGCAAGGACTGAGTTCCCCCAGGTGTTAGACAAAAAGAATAATGTTCTGTTTGCTCAGAGAATGGAGCCAGAAGATGGACTTTTCAGGGTGAGATGAACTTCCCAGGTCAAGACAGAAGAAGAAACCCCTGGTAGCTGGTCACAAAGATCCATCATGATTTAATGTCTAGCAATAGTTTAACATCGATACTCTGAGGGTAGGGGGGCAAGAAGGTTATATAAATAGGTCTACACATTAATATAAGGTAACACAAAAAGGTGTCAGGAAGGAGTATTGGAGACAGGAGAGATTAGCCAGCAGTTGCTAGTCCGAGATTAAGTCATGAGCCATACTTTTCCTGATACCCATTGTTTTACCTGTTCCAGTGCAGTGTGTGTGTGTGTTTGGGGGGGGGGGTGAACTTAGCCTGGCACTGCTGCTGTTGTACTGAACTAGAAACACAGTCTACATGTTGTATTTCCATTCCAGCATGGCTTCTCTCTCTTGGCCTGCTTTTTGAAATAAACCATGGTTCAGAGTGAAAGCCTGAGAGTCCCCATCTCTTATTGGGGAGCTTCCCCAGGTGTAGGCAGCACCCCTGGGTAACACATTAAGAGATCCAAAATATTTTAAAACCCAAATTCCTAATGAAACCAGGGACTATGTTATTGGAAATCCTGTCCGACAACATAGAAAAAACTTCACAAGACATGCTTAGATATATGTTGACAACTGCCAGAGTAATGTTTGCAATAAAATGAAAAACAGAAAAAATGTCCTACAATAGAGATTCAGAAATGAAAATCAGCTGAGTATACAACGATGGCAAAATTAGTTAACTATATAAATAGAAGACAACTGAAAGAATTCCAGCGGAAATGGAAAGCCTATGATTCATATTATGGGAATAGTTATATTTCTTGACTCTGAAAATTCTAAAAAAACTATCTATATATTATATCAAAGGTGATGAAGAATATTGATTATAATTTTGATCTTTTTATTCAGAATTCCACACATTTAAATAGCTAGTAAGAATAATACAATTAAAATAATATGTAGAAGCGATATGGAATTCATTTGTTATGAGTGCTGGACTGACATAAATAAGACCTTGTTGGGCCGGGTCATGTATGTCATGAAATTTAATGCCAGGTAGCAGAGATATAAACTTTATAAAGGGCACAGGCAAACACAATTAAAGATTTTTTACAAACTTATAATAAAACATGCTTAAAACATTAGCGCTCTTGCAGTATTTTGTTTATTTAACAATCTCTGATAACTGACACCTCTTGTTCTGAATTATAGCATTAAAAACTGGAAACAATGTCTGTAATGTAGCAATCTTGAGTATGCTCTTCAGGTGTTGTTTAAGGGTTGCAGACCTGCTTTTGATTTGCTCATGGGCCTGATAGAATCCCTCCGGGGACCTAATCCAGTCCCTGGGCCGCATATTCAACACCCCTGGTATATAGGTTTTAACAATGGTTCATACCTAGCACCAAAAATATGCTTAATTGTTAAAGATACCTTTTTCATTATTAATAGACTTCCACAAATATTTGGATTTTTTTGCTTATTCTTTTAAAAGTAGAATTCATTCCTGTGAACTATACTAATGATGTTTTACTATCTGCTTCTATATTTGAAACATATTTTTTTCCAATAGAGTTGATTTTATTTGTATGTAACTACTCTTAAATGATAACTTTGATGAATTAATATTTCTCCTTACCCTCTTTTCTCTTCTGTATACCACTTTTTTTGAGAAAATAATAGAAAAACCTTAATCACCCAAAATGGTACTTTGTCCCCCTCAATGTGTGATGCATATTCTTCAGGAAATGAAAGTCTCTCCCTGTTTCTCCATCCAAACCACAACTCAACTGCTTGCCATTGAAAACAAGCAAATTTTGTCCTTGTCTTCTGCAATCATTTTGATTATCACAGAGAGGATATAGTATATGTTAAGAGAATGCCAAACAAAATGTTTACCTTTAGCAGGCTGCCAAGTATGGAGCAGAAATTGAGTATTAATCAAAATAGCACACAGTATTTACGTACCCAAGAAATCCCTCCCCCAAGCCAATATGGGAGGATGCGCAATGTTAGGCCTTTACCCATACCTACAGAGTTGTTACTCTTTAGTGTGAATATTTGCTATTTCTGCTTGTTGAAATATAGTAACATTATCAACTGACTTTTCCATTGGACAAAGACTTCTGCTTTTTGTTGAATGAAATGGAAGGATACAGCTTAGTGCAGGGGTGGCCAACGGTAGCTCTCCAGATGCTTTTGCCTGTAACTCCCATCAGCCCCAGCCATCAGCCACGCTGGCTGGGGCTGATGGGAGTTGTAGGCAAAAAACATCTGGAGAGCTACCATTGGCCATCCCTGGTTTAGTGGCTTATGAGACCACTTATCTATCCTAATCCTTTAAAGAGAGACAATGAACTGACTAATATATCAGTGACACCATATAAGATCATTAAGAAAGACCATATACGACCTTCTGGTAGGACTTAGAACAAGTACCAGGATGATATCCAAAAGTTGTGCTATATGATGTGCTGAAGGAAATTTATGTACTTCATTTATTTTTATATGCAAGTGGGTTCATAGCAGGTCACAGCAATAAATTACAAAAACTAAAACAATTAGAAATAAATATCAACATAAAACAGTTTAAAAGATAGGCATTGTATAGGTTGTAGTTCACCAATCTTAAAGCTGGGCATGGCTGGACTATAGCTGAGCTATAAAGATCTTATTAATAGCAGCACAGAGTTTAAAGCCACAGCAGGGAGGCCAACTAGTGAATGCCCACTGCCTCATCCAAAGGCCTGGTGGAAGAGCTCCATTTTGCAGGCCCTGCAGAATTGTAATAGATCTCACAGGACCCAGATCTCAGTTTGGAGCATGTTTCACCAGGCCAGGGACAGAATGGAAAAGATTCTGACCCTGTTTGACACTAAGCGAACTTCTTTCAGGCTGGGGACAACTAGCAAACGGTGGCCCCCAGATTACACGGCCCTCCAGAGCACATACAGTGAGAGGCGATTCTAGGGTTGCCAAGTCCAACCCCAGAAATATCTGGGGACTTTGGGGTGGAGCCAGGAGACACTGGGGTGGAGCTAGGGGAGGGGGGGGGGAAACGGCATCTCCTTGCCTGGCATATGGAAGCCAAATGAGAAAGACCTAACGGGTTTGCCTGGGAAGAGAGTGTTCAATAACTTTGCGGCCACTGTGCAGAAATCCCTACCTTTTGTGAAATGTAAGGAAAGCCACGGTGAGCGGAGAAGAGGCGGCAGCGGCGCGGCGGCCTCGCCCGCTCCGCTCCACCTTTGGGGTGGAATCGGAGGGGGGGGTGGAGGCGGGCCGGGGGCGTGGCGAGCCGCGAGTCCGGGTCCTAGAAGGGCCCGGATTTATGGCTTGCCATGCTCCTGGCCTGCCTCGCCCTCCCCTTCTCTGGTTTTGCCTGCACTGCTCTTGGCTGCTCCTCCGAGATGGGCTCAGCCTGGGCCCATCTCGGAGGAGCAGCAGCAGTGGGCGGGGAGGGGGCGGCAGTGGTGTGGCGGCCTCACCCGCTCCAGGATCAGGCGGCTCGCCATGCTCCCCGGCGCCGTTTCCCCCCCTCCCCCGCTTCCATTGGGGGGGGAAGAGGGTGGAAATCCTGGGGTCCCCCGCCAGGGCGGGAGGGTTGGGAAGCCTAGGAAATTCCTTAGATATGTCATATGGTTTTAAAACACCTTCAAACAAATCTGAAACTTGATTGGTAGCCATTGCAATTAGTGGTCCTCCAGCTGGATGTGCACCCACAGTGGATGTGCACCACCACATTTTGCACCTGCTGGTGTTTCTGGATCAACCTTAAGGATAAATAAAGCATATTATAGAAAAGCAAATTTATAATAATCCAGCTTGGAAGTGGCCTTTGCATGGGTCACTGTAGCCAAGTCATGGAGAGATAGGGAACCAGCTGCCTGATCTGATCTGATTTATATTTTTCTCCTCGGTGGGGACCCAAACCAGATTGCATTGTTCTCCTCTGCAGCTTTTTATCATCAGATCTCTGTAGGGTAGATTAAGATGACAACATCAGACTGTTTGAGGTCACCAAGCAAACTTCCATGGTAAACTGGGAATTCAATCCTGGGTCTTCCAGATCATATTCCAACACTTTAAACCACTACATCAAAGGGAAGGGGAAGTCCAGTTCCAGCTGGGAAGTCCAGTGAAGACACGTATTGTGTCATTTTAGGCAGTTGTTATCCTGTTACACCCTTCTAAGCCCATTTACATTAATGGACTTTGAAGTCTAACTGTGTTTAAGATGTGTTCATCACAAGAACAACTGATTTTTTAAATTGTTCTTAAAGAATCTAGAGTAAAGTGATTTTAAGTGAAAGAAAAAGAGCAAAAAGCATTGGGGGAGGGACTCACATTGTACATATTCATTAATTTCAGTTAACACTAGCAGAGATTTATCTTTTTGGCAGTTTTTAAGGAATTACTTCTTCAAGGGATGTACTTGAGAGTAAAAACTGTTCTTTGCATTTGCATTCATTTAGCTGAACCTTTCATTTTAATATAAATCTCTGTGTTTTAAAAGATAATTTTTATAAGAGAGTGAGAACCAATTACACAAGGTATTATGCTCTCTCTTTAATGATACAACTTCTCTGGAATTTAAGTTAATCACCATAATTGGCTGATGTGCACTTTATTAACATTACTGTATGCGCATTAAATTACTATAATTTTATTAGACAGTTTAGTTCATGCTCCTCATGTCAGGAGTACAAATTCAGGTCCCAGCAGTGAGATGACATTTGAAAAGGTTTATTCAGAAGGCTTATTTTCATCCAGTATAAAATCAGAAGCTTTTCAACAGCAACCATATGAAACCCTATGTGGGTCTGACTCTTGAGTCCTACGTGTTTATATTAATGAATTTAGTGCATGCACTAGCACCAATCTATCTATTTAGATTTATATTCTGCACTCCCTGTAAGCAGACTCGGGAAAGATTACAACAGCAATTTTACAAAACCATTAAAAATAGTTATACCAAATAAATAATTAACAGAGCAATCCTGGAGGGTGGGAGGGTCTTAAAAGCACTCTGGGAGCAACCTTACCCCTAAGTTGGTGTAAGACTTGGTTATGTAAGCATAAGTCTAAGTTATGTCAATGTAACCAGCAGGCCTCAGATTCAGCAGGAGCGCACCTAAGCGCCGCTCCTGAATCTTTCTGGAGTGTTCCACCTCCCCCCCTCCACCCCTCCTCCTCCCCTACCTTTCCTTTGTCGGGCCATTGAATAAACCAGTGCAGCTGCATAATCCCTAGTCACTTTTCGGAGGACTGCCTGAGAACAGGAAACTAGATAGCCACCCAGGAACAAGGAGATTTGCCACACCCCCAGTAGCCTTTCTTAAGATGTGGAGAAGCCCGTGCTTTTTTTTTTCTGCTGCTGCAATCAACGCCTGAAGTAAGTTCAGCTCTTCATCTTTCCTCACTGTGGGGGGAGGGGTGCGACCAAGGAGAGGCTGGAGCTGGGAGAGGCTTTTCTGGGCCGTCTTGCTTTGCAGCCGGCCCAGAGAAGCTTCTCTTGCCCTTCTTTCCTTGCATGGGGCTCTCGTTGGGGGGAGGCAGGCTGCCAGCTCGTGCTCTTTTTGCTTGCATCGTGCCTTTTTGTAGTGGGGCAGCCTAGGAGAAGCTGGGGCTGAGAGAGGTTTTTCTGTGCCAGCTGGCTTTGCAGAGAAGCTGCTCTAGCCCTTCCTTCTTTGCATCGGGGCTCTCGTTGGTGGTGGTGGTGGGGGGGAGGCAGCATGCCAGCCTGCCAGCCTGTGTTCTTTTTGCTCACATCGTGGCTTTTTGCAGTGGGGCAGCCTAGGAGAGGCTGGGACCGAGAGAGGCTTTTCTGGGAGGGCTGGCTCTGCAGCTGGCCCAGAGAAGCTTCTCTTGCCCTGGCAGAAATCCTTGCATCAGGGCTCAGGGATGGGGGGGAGGTGATCTGCCTGTGCTATTTCTGCTCACATTGGGGCTCTTTGCAGTGACGTGGCCTAGGAGAGGCTGGGGCCAAGAAAGGCTTTTCTGGGCCAGCTGCAAAGCCAGAAGCTTCTCTTGCCCTTCCTTCCTTGCATCAGGAATCTCGGGGGGGGGCTCTTGTCAGTGGGGGGGGCAACCTGTGCTCTTTTTGCTTATATTGGGGTTTTTTTTCCAGTGGGGTGACCTAGGAGAAGCCTGTTGTGAGTGGTGCAATATGATGTACTTCTGGTGATGTCAGAGGGGGTGTGGCATATGCTAATGAGCTCCACTACCAATTTTTCTAGAAAAACACCTCTGTTAACCAGCACTTACATCAGCACAGGGCTGTTGAGGTGCCCCATTGCTTGTGGGTGCCGGCAGTGGGGGCACGGTAGCCAGCTATCAACACAACTAAGGCACAGGCCCTGATGCCAGTATGGTTGACAGCCCCTGGGATTAGCAGCAGTGCCCCAGTAGTGCTGTGGGCACAGCCAGAGTTAGCTCTCTGAGCCCTTTCAGTCTGGGAATGCCCGTTGATAGTGGCAAGAAGTTATGCCAACAAAAAACATGTCCATAGGTGCTCATGGATTGCAAGAATAAAGTCTTCCCTGGCTGCAGTATCCCCACCCATTAGCGGAGCAAGGCACTTTGGTGGTGGGAGATGCACAGAGAGGCACTTTGCGCTAACACCCAAGGAGGACAGTGAGGTCTATAGTATGTAGCTGACATCTCCCATTTTAGAACCCTAACAGGGAACTGACCTTCAAAAGCTCAGCCCACTAGGGCACCCATGCACTGACAAGCAAGCATGGGCAAGCATCTCAAACCTGCTCCCCCTCGTCTCTTGCTTGAAGCTGGGTAGCATGACAGGATCTCCTGCACTGAAGCCCAACACTGAGCTCAGAAATGTGGCTGCACAAGCCAAGGCCACAAGGCAGTTGTCCCCTAGTATGCCATGGGAAAAACTTCCCTGCAAAGTTTTCCATGAGATGGTTTGTCATTTGCCTGGTTCCCACCCTAAGCAGGGCACAGGTGTGTGTGTGTGGGTGGGGGGGCTCCACTGCTTGTGGTGAACCAGCTTGCAAACATCCCTTTAAATCATTCACTTGCCTAATCACAGCCTTGAGCTGCAACTGCTATGGTGGCTGAATTGCAAGCAATCCAGGAACATTTCAATAGAGGATGGGTGAGGATGAGTTGACTGGCTGCACCTCAAGGGAGTTTCTGGCAAGCCTCCCCCCGCCCCCCCCCCCCCCATGGGGCTGCCTTTGCAGACCCTGTCAGGACAGAACATTCATGGCTGAGGCTGGCATGGCACTTGTGACCAGTTGCCATGGCTCTGTTTTACTGTCTTGCAGGTGGAGATTTAAGAGAAAGGCTTGAGGGTGAGGCAAGTCCCACCCAGCCCCCATGCACTCAACTCAGTCAGCTGTTCCAACCCTCCTCTTGAAATGGAACTTTGTGCCCAACAATCATTTCCAAGTTCTACATGTGATGCTGTCCCAGTTGGGATCATTCTGGGGACTCTCAGTCCCCAGGGACCTTCTGGGTACTGCCATTTCAGCTCCAAAATATATCTGCTCCTCCCAGGGGACATTGTTCCACTCTGGGGGGCTATCATTTCAGTCCCTGAGCATTTCTGCTACTCCTGGGGCTGTCATTTTAGTCCCAAAATACTTTTGCTATTCCCAGGAGTTGGCATTCCAGGGGGGTGGGTTGTTATTTCAGTGACACAATACTTCTACTACTCCCAGGGGCTGTCATTCTACCCTGGAGGCTTTCATTCCAGCCCCTGAATACTTATGCTATTCCCAGGGGGCTGTCATTCTACTCCCAGAACACTTCTGCAACTCCCAATGCTGTCATGACATTTTGTGGGCTGTTATTCCAGTCCCAGAATACTTGTTCTATTTCTGTCATTTCACTTTGGGGCCTGTTGTTCCAGTCCCACAGAAGTCTGGTCCCAGAGACATTAATTAAAAATCCACCCCACATTTTCATAGCAAGTATTTTATACTGTAATATATTTCAATGGAGCCCTTGCAAGTCTATTGGCATTCCTGGCTCTTCAAGCCTCTCCCATTTTTTTTTTCCAATAGGCAATCCTTTCATTCCTTTTAGTACATCACCTAGCAGAACAAATGCAATGCAACAAATGCAATGTCCATCAGAACCAAGTGCCATTGTGGCAATGCAAACAATAGCAGGACTAATGTCAAACCAGAGAATCCTTGCAGGTACATTGGATAAAATGCCCAGCAGAACCTAAAGCCATTGCAAACATAAAAGGATTGTTCTTAAAGCACAAAGTCACAACAAATCCAAGGGGGTGGATTTTGCAAAATCTATGAAAGTAAAATGGGAACACAGGATGGTGGGCAAAGGGAGAAAAAGCAAACCCTTGAAGCTGACATGACTAGTTCAAAACTGACAGAGTGTTTCCAAAGCTAGAGGATTCCAACCCTCACCCTAGTTGATTTGAAGAATGGTAAACATTTTGATTGAGCAGAAACAGTCAATCTGGAAATGTATGCATTCACAAACCTCCACAAACAGCTTGGAAGTTTCTGGAAAATTCATGCTGGCTGACCTACCATGAACTTCACTTTTTGAACCATGAACCAGTCAATGTTCATTATGAACTTTAGTTTGTGAGTTGGTTCATGCCCATCCCTAGTTCTTATGTGTCGTTGAAGTGTGCCAATAAATAGCTGTTGCAACTTACAGCATATGGAAGCATCAAGAGTTTATGGATCCCAGATGTGGCTTTGCCCTCCACCTCATCTTTTTTGCACTTCCATATTTCATGTTCATGCCCTGTCTGATCACATCAGAATAATAATGTATGCTGCTTTGGATTCCTATTGGGGAGCAAGATGGAGTGAAAATGAAGTTAAATAGTAAATAATAAACAGACAACATAGAGTTCATTTTTGAACATATTCCAGACATCATGTTTCAGAAGGACAGAGGAGAATTAAACGCAGAGCAGCACACCAAGTCACTGTCAGGGCAGCTAGCTCCAGATTGATTAAAACAGAAGATCTTCATTATCTATCCACATGAGTCTATGCGGAAAAAAAAAATGTGCAGCAAAGGTACTACGTTGTCTAAACCACAAATAGTGTTGCAAATTTAAGTTGAATTATTTGCGTTACATTCTGGCAAGCATATTTGTCTTTCCAAAGTTCCTCTTCCATTATGTTTAGTAGATCACATGAAAGTACTCCACATGAATACTTTTGATGTGATTTTTTTCCCCTTTTTGATCAACTTATTTTGTTCCCTCCTCCACTTTTGTTAACTATCATCTGTTTCTGCTATTCTTACCTACAGTCTTTTGAGGTTTTTATTTCTTTATGTAGAATTTTAGTAAGGTTTTGTTAAGAAAATATTGCCAGTGTAGTCATGGATTTTAAGGTTATTCAGATAAATAGACCTGGAAATTTGCTTTCTGCTTCCTGTGTAAAACTGCAAGTGTGCATTTTTCTCACTGTTCAACAGATTCACAGTTTCTGCCTTAGAATGAAAGCTCACAGACTACCAAGAACCAAATCTCCTGTCAGAATTTATTGTGTTACACTGAATTATAAATATGTTGATTCAGTGCCCAAGAAAAAAAAATCACAGGAAGGACATAATAGGGTTTGTTACAAATACTGAGCAGGGGAAGTATTGTATGATCAAAGGTGCCTGGCATAACATCTTTAGAGTATTCATCAGATGATTTCATAAAGTCACAAACTGACTTACATAGTTGTGTCCATATAACCAAGCCATGCCCTAAATTTGGAATTAGTGAGACTATCTTAATTTTTCTTGTAAAAATCTTAGATATTGTATTTCATTTTAAATTCATGTCAGAATAAGAAAGGTCATGTATGCTATTTTTCTTTTAATCTCTTTGACCTATGTTAGTGACTTCTGTACATTTGTGATTCTTGTTTATGCAAAGAAAGACCTGAGTTGGATTGAGGTGATGAGAGAGGAGGTCCTACAACTGACTGACAATTTAAAAACGGATAAATCACCAGATTTGAATGGTATACATCCAAGAGTTCTAAAAGAACTCAAATGTGAACTTGTGGATCTCCTGACAAGAATATGTAATTTTTCACTAAAATCTGTCTCCATTCCTGAGGACTGGAAGGTAACTAATGTCACCCCCATCTTTAAAAAGGGTTCCAGAAGAGACACGGGAAATAACAGGCCAGTCAGTCTGATATCAATACCAGGTAAGTTGGTGGAAACTGTTATTAAAGAGAGAATTAGTAGGCATATTGATGAGCAATAGCTATTGAGGAAGACTCAGTCTGGGTTTTATAAGGGAAAATCTTGTCTTACTAACCTGCTAATGTTCTTTGAGTGGGTGAAAAACATTTGGACAAGGGGACCCAACAGATGTTGTTTACCTTGGCATCCAGAAAGGTTTTAATAAAGTTCATCATCCAAAGTAAGCTCAACAGTCATGGAATAAAAGGACAGGCCCTCTCATGAATCAAAAACTGGCTAATTAATAGGAAACAGAGTGAGTATAAATGGTCAATTTTCGCAGTGGATGGTGGTAAGCAGTCGGGTATCACAGGGCTCAGTACTGGGTCCAATTCTTTTTACTTGTTCATTAATTATTTGGAGTTTGGAGTAAACAGTAAAGTGGCTAAGTTTGTGGATGACACTAACTTGTTCAGGGTGGTAAGAACCAGAGAGGATTGTGAGGCACTCCAAAGGGATCTGAGCCTGCCTTGGTGGGGAGGGCAGGATATAAATCAAATAAATAAATAAATCTGTCAAGGCTGGGCAAGTGGGCATCAACATGGCAAATGAGGTTCAATGTGGCCAAGTTCAAAGTGATGCACATTGGTGCCAAAAATTCTAACTATAAATGCACATTGATGGGGTGTGAACTGGCAGAGACTGACCAAAAGAGAGATTTTGGAATCATTGTAGTTAACTCACTGAAAATGTTGAGACAACGTGCGACAGCAATTTTAAAAAGGCCAACACTATGCTGGGGATTATTAGGAAGGGAATTGAAAACAAATCAGCCAGTCCCAAAATGCCCTTGTATAAATCAATGGTGTGACCTCATGTGGAATACTGTGTACAACTCTGGTCACCACATCTCAAAAAAAGATATTCTAGCATTGAAAAAAGCACAGAAAAGGGCAAGTAGAATGATTAAAGGGTTGGAATACTTTCCCTATGAAGAAAGGTTAAAGTGCTCGGGGCTCTTTAGCAAGGAGAAAAGTTGACTGAGGGGTGACATTATAAAGGTTTACAAGATTATGTATGGAACAGGAGGAGTTTGCGCAAAAACTCCTTGAGGTAGCAGAAATGGACCACCTATCAGTTAGATTAAAAGAAGGGAACATACAAGCGTGTAAAGAAACATGGCAACCATTGTATGTCTGGTTAAAAATGATATAAAGACTTAATCTTCTACAAAGAAGGCAAAATATGCATATGTGAAAATAAGAGTAAGATGCAAATAATTTTGGGAAAGTCTATAATATGCTAGAAAATGTAAATGCTAGACTAATAGTAATGTTATTATATTATGATATAAATTAACTTAGATTTATAGTACTGATGATTAGACTAATCAATTTTTACCTTCACTCTCCAGTATGATGTTATGTTATGTTTTATTATTGTATTGTTTATATTGTTTATTTGTGTAGTACCCTGTATTGTCTTTGGTTGTTTGTATAGTGGTTTTGTATTGTGTGTATTGAATTGTTAATAAAACTAAAAAAAAAGTTAAAAAAAGATTATGTATGGGATAGAGAAGGCAGAGAAAGAAGTACTTTTCTCCCTTTCTCACAATACAAGAAGTCATGGACATTCAATGCAATTGCTGAGCAGTCTGGTTAGTATGGATACAAAGAGTGATTAATATATGGAATTCACTGCCACATTAATACATGGAATTCACTGCTTTAAGAGGAGATTGGATACACATATAGACCAGAGGTATTGCTATTGGTCACAAGGTATGGTTGAAACTCTCTGTGGCAAGTGATGCTCTGTATTCTTGGTGCGTGGGGGGAGACCTTCTAGTGTCCTGGGTCCACTGGTGGATCTCCTGATGGCACCTGTTTTTTTTTGGCCATTGTGTGACACAGGGTGTTTGACTGGATGGGCCATTGGCCCGATCCAGCATTGTTTCTGTTATGTTCTTATGCTCAACCATTTCAATACATCAAAAGGCCAAAATAGGCCTGGAAAGGGCCCTGTTTCCTCCATCTGCCTTCTATTTCCTCCATCTGCCTTTTACTGATAGAACCCAACCTATAGAATACTGTTGTTATCTAGCAACAGCCACAGAGCAAATCTGTTGCTTAAAACTACGCATGTTCCTTTTATTAACTTTGCATTTTTAAACCCCTAGTGTAAGTTGGGGTGGGTTTTTTTTTATTTCACATTTTTTTTCTGCACACCTGGGGCCCTTTTCAGATTTGTAGAAAGATTTTTTTGAAGAAAATTTAACTTTTATTTAGAAAAAGAAAGAAACATTACATCCAAAAAGGAAGGGAAGGGATTACATCCAAAAAGAAAGGGAAGGGATTACACAAAAGGAAAGAGAAAAAACAAATAACATATAACATATAGTCTATCCCTACATCACAAACAAACGAACAAACAAAATACATTCTCTCATTTATCAAGCAACCACCTCAAACACCCAGCCAAACACACTGGGAGGCGGAGAGGTTTCAACGAAAAACAAGTTATTGAGTTATTATTTCACAATTTCACAATTGTTGCATTCGTCTTTAGATATAAGTATATCATTAAATGTAAGTATATTGTTGCTATCATCCTTAAGTATAAACTCTATATCAAAGTCATAGCTTTTTAACTAAAGAAGAAAAAACATTTACATTAGTTAATAATTGCATACTATTTCAATATAATTACTCCATATCAAATCCTTTACTTTTAACCCATTTATAAACAGGGTCCCACTCCTCCTGACACTTTTGCACATTCCCGTTTCTTAGTCTAGTCGACATCAAATCAGCCTCTGCGGTTTCCAATAATTTGTTTATAAATTCATCTCTGTTAGGGGTTTTATCGCTCTTCCAGTACTTGGCGTATAATGTCCTGGCTATAGTAATAATATACATTAACAATTTCAGCTTTGTCGTGGGCAGTTTTTGTCTACAGATATTTAAAAGATATAATTCCGGTACATGAGTAATTTGTGTTTCCAAGATTTTTTGCATCCAAATGTTGATTTGTGTCCAGTACCTTCTAGCAATCTTGCACTGCCACCATATATGAAATAAGGATCCTTTGACTTCTCGGCACTTCCAACACTTATTGGAATACATGGGATAGATTTTAGCCAATCTGTCTGGTGTAAGGTACCACCTATATACTATTTTGTATAAGTTTTCTTTAAGGTCTGCTGGTCTTATCAATTTTAGGTTCTGTTTCCATAATTTCTCCCATTCCTCCAAATCTATATTATATCCAAAGTCTTTGAGCCAACGAATCCATGCTTCCTTCACCACCTCATCACTCATCTTAATTTGAAGCAGCCAGTCATATACTTTAGAGATTATCTTCTGCTTAGATTCTAAAATAAGGTCTAGCTCCATTTGCGTGCTTGCAAAGCCTTTTTCTTTATCTGTTCGAAATCTTGATCTTAATTGGCATTGGAGCCACCAATTTAATTTAGTAATCTCTTCTTCAATTAATTCATTTTTGTCGTTCAACAAATATGCATAATCTTGCAGATTGTCCCAGTTATACAGATTAGGATGTGTCAGAGCTTCTATCGGAGATATCCACTTGGGAGTGTAAGAGTACTGTAGCTTAATTTCACTCCAAATCTTATACAAAGATCTTCTTATTTCATGTCTGAGAAAAAGACCAGTTTTTGCCGGAACATGATACCACATATAACTATGCCAGCCCTTTCCCAAGCCTGCACCTTCAATAATCAATAGTCTCTTATTCTCTAGCTTACACCATTCTCTTAACCATGCCATACCACATGCTTTATAATATAAATTCCAGTCTGGGAGGGCTAGACCACCTCTTAATTTACTATCCTGTAAAACTTTCAATTTTATTCTGGCCTTCTTGCCCTGCCAGATAAAGATCTTGGTCATGGTATTCAATTGTTGAAAAAATATTTTAGGTACCATAATTGGTATTGTCTGGAACAAGAACAGGATTCTCGGAAGAATATTCATCTTGATTGTGGCAATCCTGCCTAGAAATGAGATCTGAAGATCTTTCCAATTAGTCAAGTCATGACGAATTTGTTTCAAAATTTTCTCGTAATTGTCTCTATATAAAGTCTTTAAATCGTTTGTGAGATAAATTCCCAAATATTTAATCTTATTTTCGTGTTTAAATCCTGACAATTCCTCCAATAATTGGATCTGGTTTTCCACCATGTTTTTTGACAAAATTTTAGTCTTGGTAACATTCAGTTTAAAACCGGAGACTTCGCCGAATTCTCTTATTTTTTGCTTCAGAAGAGCTATCGAGGAGGTAGGTTGTTCCAAAATAAATACCAAATCATCCGCAAATGCCAAAGTCTTCAACTCTATATTGTTTATTCTTGTACCTTGAATTTGAGTATCCTCTCTAATCTTCTTAATCAACGGTTCCAACGTCAAAATAAAAAGTAAGGGGGAAAGAGGACATCCCTGTCTCGTACCTTGTTCAATTTCTATTGAATCTGTCAACACACCATTAAAGCTTATTTTGGCTGTTTGCTTTAAATACACTGCTTCAACCATTCTAATGTACTTTTCACCGCAGCCAATTGCGGCTAACGTAGCTTTAATAAAATTCCAATTAACATTGTCAAAAGCTTTTTCCGCGTCTACAAAGATAGCGGCGAATTCTTTATCAGGATGCTCGTTGTAATATTCAATTACATTCAACAAAAGTCTCACATTCTGGCTCATTAACCTTCCTGGCACAAAGCCAGTTTGATCTTCATGAATCAAACTCGGAATTACCTTCTTCAATCTGTTTGAAAGTATCGCTGCAAAGATCTTATAGTCACTGTTCAGAAGAGAAATTGGTCTGTAATTTTTAATTTCTGTTGGGTCGGTGCCTTCTTTGTGAATAAGTGTAATTAAAGCATCTTTCCAGGAATCCGGAATCACCCCTGTATTGTAAGCTTCTTCAATGACCCTCTTAAAGGGTAATAATAGTAAATCCTCAAATGCTCTAAAAAATTCAATCGGCAGGCCATCCGGTCCTGGCGTCTTGTTACTCTTTTGAGTTTTAATTACATCAACGATTTCTTGTATTGAAATGGGATTCTCCAAACTTATTTGTTGTTCTCGAGTTAATTGTTTAACATCCACTCCCTTTATATAGGCTTCTTGATTTAATTGTTCAATTTTCTGTTTTTTATAAAGATTCCTGTAAAAATTTTGAATAACAATTTTCATTTGAGAATTTTGAAATAGCTCCTCATTAGTTTCACTTTTCAGCTTTTTAATAATCTTCTTCTCCTTTTCTTTCCTCAATCTATATGCCAACCATCTACTCACTTTGTTTGCGTTTTCAAAATGATTTTGTCTTGTCCACTTTAATTTTTTCTCAATTTCTTCTGCCAATAAAATGTTGATCTTATGTTGGATAAAGCTATTTTTAGCCTTTACCTCCTTTGGACTTCTCGCTTTTTGTTGTTGTTCAAGATGTTTCAATTTTGTTATGAGATCATTATATGTTTTCTTCCGTTCTCTCTTCCTCCTCGCTGAGTATCTGATAGCAACACCTCTAAAGAAGGCTTTAAAAGCATCCCAGATAACTGGAATCCCAGTATCTTTTTCCACGTTAATCTTAAAGAATTCCTGGATTTCTTTTTTAGCAGCTTCTAAGAATTGTGGTTCTCTCAAAATTTGCAGATTTAAAGACCATCGAGGATTTCTTGATTGCTCCTCCAATATCAACAAGATTGGACTATGATCTGCATAAGATTGTGGGAGAATGTCTGCTTGACTCACTGACAGGATCATATTCAGTGATACCCAAGACATGTCAATTCTTGACCAAGATTTGTGTGCATGAGAATAAAAAGTAAAATCAGTAGTGATCGGATTTTTTGTTCTCCAAGCATCCACCAGGTTTAGTTCTTCAGCCATATGCAAAAAGGCTTTGGGGATTATATTGCGATTTTTCTTCCTCTTTTGGGGATCATCATATTTTTTGTCCATCTTAATATCAAATATTGCATTGTAGTCCCCGACAATACAATACCTGTCAGAGTTAAATTCACTAAGTTTGAGGTGCAATGCTTGGTAGAATTTTTCTTGATTTTCATTGGGGGCATATATATTTGCTAAAATTGTCTTGAGACCATTCAATTCCACTTCAACGATAATAATTCTTCCCTGATCGTCTGAATATAGACAACTCGAATTGATGCGATGAGAAACATAGATCGCAACCCCCTTCTTCTTCTTTGACGAATCACATGAAGAATATAAAGTTCCTAATTTCTTGTTTTCCAAATACTTCCGGTTATCTTGTCTAATATGGGTTTCTTGCAAACAGATGATTTGAGCATCTGATTTCCTCAATTGTTGGAAAGTCTTCTTCCTTTTGCCAGGTTCATTTAAGCCGTTGATATTCAAAGAAAGTATTTTAATCCCTGCCTTTAAATTCATTTTGGTGGATCAATACTATCAGGTATATTAGCTTGGTCCTTCCTGCTCTGGAGTCTGGTCTTAATCTTTTCATGTTTCTTTTTGGGAGTCGCCCCCTCAGGAGATTTCTTGGCACCTTCTATCTCTTGCTCCTCTCCTGAATCAGATCCGTTACGATTCACATATTCTTCCCAGAATTCTTCCATCTTTGCCTCCGTAGTAATGTTAAATCTTTTAGTTTGGAATGTGAAGAAGAGACCTTGAGGAATCAGCCATCTAAATTGAATTTCATGTTTAATTAGCCAAGTGGACAGTTTCTTGAACTTGAATCTCCGCTGTCTTACACTCCAAGGTATTTCTTTCAAGATTTTGATCTTGGTTCCTTTCCAATCAACTTCACATTCTCTGGCTTTCTGAAGAATCCTCTCCGTAATTTCTGGACGCGTAAACTTTACTTGCACCTCCCTAGGGAGTTTGTGTTTCCTTGTATAAGATGAGGATACTCTCTTAGCCCAAAGAATGTCTTTTGGGCCATCCTCCAACATTTCTTCATCATCAATCATCAAAGTGTCCATAATTTTGTGGATTAAATTCTCCTCCTTCTCTTCGGGTAGGTTTTGGAAACGCAAAATCGTTGCGGCTTTCTCCATTTCTAGTCTCATCACACGGTCCTCTAGTTCCACGATTTCTGTTTGGTTTTCTCTAACTATTTTACTTGTCTGCCTGTCACGATCCTCCATTCTATCCACTTTGGCCGTTAAACCATGAACCTGCTGAGTATTGGCTAATAATTGCTTTTGAAATTCTGCCAGTTGATCATTAGTTTTCTTAACCTGGTACATCAAATCTGTTCTCAGACTGTCAAGTGCTTCTTGGTTTTGTTTAAAACCTGCAGTGACAGTGCTTTGCAATTTCTCCAAAGCATCTTGGTTGACCGGTGCTGGTCCCGCTTTTGCCCCCCCCGCCGGGGGGGTACCTTGTAAATATTTTTTAATCTTAGTTTCTGTCATGATAGAAAAGTATTGTTAATCTGCCAATCAAAATTACTCAAAGATTATGAGTAAATTCCTACAAAGGTTCTGCTAACCGTACTAATTTCAATCAATAATCACTGATAATCAATGATGATCAACACAAGATTAATTCTTAAATTCAGCCAACCACCCAAAGCTCCAAATAACCCCCCCTAATAGTAAAAGAGAAGAGTACAGTTCATCAGGCAATATAAAACCCCAAAGCGGGGGAAAACGAAAACTTAGTCGATCAGGCAAAATTGGTCAATCAGGCAATTTAACAATTCATTGGAATCACTCAAATTTCCCAGTTAATTATATAACATTGGTCCATTTCATTTAGAACAAAGCTCCCCACTTTCTTCCCCAAAATCACAGTCTTATCTTATCTGCTGACTCTTCCTTCTTCTCTCTTCACTCTTCTCTTCCTTCTTCTCTCTTCTCTATTCTCTTATGTCCTTTTTATTTTTTTTGTACTGTCCCCAGTTCTGGTACCTTGGTATACTAGTGTCCTAATAGTCTAGAAATTGTCTGGCAATAATGTTATAGTAAGTTTTAGTGTTAAGGAGACCAAGTAATCCTGGTGATGCGGTAATTCAACAAAAACGAGCATATAATCCAAAAGCACACAGTGACTATTCCAAATAACAAAAAAATAAAAAATAAAAAAAATAAAAAAGGTGCATATAAGCCAAAAACCCAGAATCTTCAGAAGAGCGCAGCCGCAGTGGTAGCTGCTAAGAACTGCAGCTCTACCCTTTGCTCACATAGTAGGTAACTCCATATTACGAAACCCCCAAAGACAAAGCTGGATCTTCCCTTCAAGAAAGTACCTTTCCGACAGCACACACACAGTGAGGGAAGGAATGGGGACAGAACAAAATCTGGATGGGGGGGGAGGAATTATATCTTCAGCCGCGCTCGTAGAAACTTTCCAAACCCCGGCCGGCTCTAACACTTCAGCGGCTTCCGCTCCTCCCCTCAACTCCAACTGCGTCGGCCATTGTTTCCCATCTTCACCAACCGGAGCGTCTCTTATCACACCCCCCACCAGATCTAAGATTTAAAGGAGTCACAGTCTCTCGTCGCTCCCCCCCGCTTACTTCTTCCCCCCTCGAATATGGATTTATAGCCTTTGTTTGCTCACGCACGCCACACCGCTCAGCTGGTTAGCCGCTCCAAACTTCTTCAAAATGCACAAACCGCTCCGTCACTCGCTCTCCGCCGCTCTCCGCCGCCCGCTCACCAGCTGCTTCACACACACACCTTCCCAGAGCGGAGACTCACCGGCAGAGCTCCTTACTCCTTCAACAACTGACGATTGGTATGAAATGTAGAGGAGGTAAGGACCCGATTAGAGAAAGACTTTTCAGGGTGCGCTAAAGGGAGTAGCAATTCCTCTCCGATCTCCCTCTTCCCGGCGGCACAGTTCGGCACAGAAGTGTTGGTCGGGAATCGGCCAAAGGGGAAAACTGGCACTGGGAGAGGAACCTCCGTTCCTCCCTCACCTCCAGCAGCCCCCCGGACTTCGGAGCGTCTCAGACAGCTCCGTAAGGGGTGTCCCCAAGCAGGAGACCCCCTCAGATTCCCTCCAAACAGAGCCCCTTCCCAGCACACGGAAAAGGAGCTCGCTTCACTCCGCCATCTTGCCGGAAGTCAGATTTGTAGAAAGATTTATCTTGCCTGTTCAAAGTGCCAGTCATAAGATTTTGTATTTATGTAAAAGAATCATGAAATAAAAGTTACATACCAGTAAATATCATTGGAAAAGTATATGTGAAGATTCAAATGAATGTATTCAAGATGCTGAAAAGCTTCAGCTGGAAAATACTATGGCATAACTCATGAACTTATTTTTTCCTTGTGTTTGTATTTTTGTTCTTTATCAAGAATTTAAATTAAGGACACCCTTCTTCAAATATTTAAGGAAATTTATAAGAAAAAGTATTTTTTCCTGAGTACTAGACATTAATAATAGTTCATCTATGTGGAAAGCCTTCAAAATGTTATTTTTAAGTCTACAGATACACTCTTCCAGCTAGTCCATAGTATATAAAGGTTAAGGTAGTCCCCTGTGCAAGCACCAGTCATTTCCAACTCTGGGGTGACATTGCATCACAACGTTTTCATGGCAGACTTTTTACGGGGTGGTTTGCCATTGCCTTCTCAAGTTATTTACACTTTCCCCCCAGCAAGCTGGGTATTCATTTCACTGACCTCAGAAGGATGGAAGGCTGAGTCAAACTTGAGCCAGCTACCTGAACCTAGCTTCCACTGGGATCAAACTCAGGTCATGAGCAGAGTATATAGTATATAGTGACCATAGTATATAGAAGCAACTGAAATCAAGCTACAAAAAAATACTAAGGAGGCCAAATTAAAAACAACTAGAGAACAGGCCTTCTCTATAAAGGCTCCCCAATGGTGGAACCAGCTGTCGGAAGAGGTGCGGGCCCTACGGGATTTTAATCAATTCCATAGGGCGTGCAAAACCGCCCTCTTCCAACTAGCCTTCTAAGATGGAACCTGGCATAAGCATCACACCATCTTTAACACAACTGAGATAGTAGCACCACTAAATTATATTGTTTTAGACTGTTTTTAGATTATTTAATGTTAATTGTGAATTGTATTTAATTGTATTATCCTGTTTTATTGTTATAACATGGCTTATGCCATGTCCTATAAGCCGCCCTGAGCCTGCCTCGGCGGGGAGGGCAGGGTATAAATAAAAATTATTATTATTATTATTATTATTATTATTATTATTATTATTATTATTATTATTATTATTATTATTATTATTATTATTATTATTATTATTATTATTATTATTATTATTATTATTATTATTATTATTATTATTATTATATGCAAAGTTGCTGTACAATCCCTGGGCTTGTGTGCTTTAGCTCTGGAAAGATTCCTAAAACTAAAGGCCAAGCAGATTTTTCTATTTCCTGTGTAAATCTCCTCTAGAAAATGTGAATATAGGCTGAACTGATAGGGGGATCAGAGCAACATTGTAATTAATTAGATAAACTGTTAGCCTCACTAATAGATAGACAGACAGAAAGACAGAAAGCATAACCCGAACATAGTGCTCTCTGAGGTACATATTGGGAGAGGCAGTCCCAAAGTTAGACAGGTACCAGGCCATATAGGGCATTAAAGGTTATGGCCACCACTTTGAAATGAATCCGGAACACCACAGGCAACCAGTGTAACGTTTCCAGCACGGTTGAATGTACTGCCGTATAGGTAGCTCCAATAACAATCTGGCTGTTGTGTTTTGCATCAGTTGCAGCCTCTGAAGTTGTGGAGGGTCTATTCTCAAGGTGCCCATTGCATGGATCACTGTTGCCAAGTTGTGCTCCAGGTACAGAACCAGCTGCCTTATCTGCCTAAAATGATAAAATGTGGCTTTGGCAGTGGCTGCTATTGTCAGCAAAAGCTCCAGAAGCACCCTAGGCCCTTGACCCTTGATGCTGGCACCAGTGGTGTCCCATCAATGGCAAAGGGATCTCTTCACCCAGGCCACTACGACTTAGGCAAAGGACCTCTGTCTTTGCTGGATTCAATTTCAGTTGACTCTGCCTGAGCCATTTCACTACAGCTTGCAATGCCAGCTCCAGATCTCCCAGGGCACAGCTGGACTGGCCTAACTAATCTTTCTCTCTCTCACACACACACACACACACACACACATCAACAGATAGAACTGGGTGTCATCTGCATACTGGTGACAACCCAGCCTATATCTCTGGACAATCTGGGCAAGGGGGCACATATAGATCTTAAACAACATTAAGGGGAGAACTGCCCCCTGAGGCACACCACATACAAATGGATGCCTCTGGCATGATTGCTCTTCTATACCCACCCTTTTTCCCTGGTGTTATGTATGTGGACTGATGTGCATTTTCCTCACTAGTGTTTCCACCTGGTTCATTGGAACCTGGAGGACTGAACTTGAGGACTCTAGAACAATGGGCAGTAGGATCCAAATCACTGCTGTCCTGGCCCAACCAAGAGCCCCTGCTGGTTCAAACGATCCAATGGCGTTCTAGCACAAGAACCCAGGACTGTATATAGTTGGCCCAGGTCACCAGTCTTCTATTCCTGTGATTACCATGCTGTAATCAATAAAGAGAGCTATGTTCACTGAAACCGCGACTCCTTCATGCTTTCAACCCACTATATTATTTAATTATTTATTATAGTGGCAATGAGGATGGGATCCTGTTGAGTGAGCCCCAGCAACCGGCACTGCACCGCACATCACTGCCCTCCGTGTTCTAGCTCCACGCATCGCATCGCCACCACTGACTAGAATGGCTACTGCTCGAGGACTGTTGCCCGAGTTCAATCTGGCTCACCCCGAGCACATGGGCAAAGAGGCTCAAATATTACCTCATGGCAAAAAAGTTCAGAGACAGGGAAGAAGACCAGGAGATGAAGGTCTTGCTGCTTAGTTCCTGTGGCATCACCACTCTGAGGCTAGCTGAAAGCCTGGTTGCACCAGCTATGGTCAAGACCTCTACCTACAAGCAAATTGCCACAGCGCTGACTGACCACTTCTCCTTGCAGCTGACCAGGATGAACCAGAGGCTATGATTGGCATCAGCAGCCTCACATGTTCTCCACCGACTACCTCGCCTCCTTGCCAGAGCTCACCTCCTTGCTGGCGTGAAAGGGGCCGCCTGTCACTACCATCAGGGGACCCTAATCCTGCTCTGGCACACCAAATCCTTCTGTTTGAGATCCTGCCGGACCACCTGGTACACACCAAGGACATCACCAGATTGTCAGCCAAGGATTGCACCATCTCCCGGATTTTGAACTGGGTATGGAGGGGGTGGCCCACTAGTCAGGTGGCCCCAGATTTTACAGCATAGGCATCCCACCGGAATGAACTGTCTGTCCACAAGGGGTGCCTTCTTTGGGGTAGTAGGATGGTGGTGCCTATGGCTTTTTGCCAGTGAGTCCTAACTGCACTGCACGAGACTCATTCAAGGATAGTGCAGATGAAGGATATCATTTGCAGCTATGTGTGGTGGCTGGGAATTGATGATGCAATCGAGTCCTGGGTCACCTAGTGCCAACCCTGCCAGGAGACCAGACCTCACCCTGCGCGCCAGTATAGCATTGGGAGTCCACCCGGAACCCCTTGTCTCACCTACATCTGGACTTTGTCGGGCATTTCCACAGACAAATATTCTTCCTCATCATGTACTCCCATTCCAAGTGGGTAGAGTACAGGATGAGGAAGAATATTTCTACATCCTCCTGGGTGGCCATCAGCACCCTCTGCAGGGCCTTTGCCAGGCATGGCTTGCTGGACACCTCGGACAACAGGACTGCTTTTATGTCCAGTGAGTTCCAGAATTTTTGTGCGCAGAACTTGATTCAGCACATCAGATCCGTTCCTTTCCACCTGGCGACAAACGGCCAGGAGGAATGGATGCTGCAGATTACAAAGGAATCCCTCCGCTGCATCATCCACAGGGACTGGGAGGCTCACCTTGCAGAGTTTCTCCTGGGACAGCATGCTACTCCCTGTACTGCCACTGGCCATGACATGGCAGAACTCCTTATGGACCAGTGGCTGTCTTCCCTCCTTGACTGGTTACACCCAGACAGAGCCTTGGACTTTCAGGAGTCCCCCAAAGTGCTCAGGGTGCCCCCGTGGGTTTGCTACAGGGGACTTAGTCTATGCTAAGAACTTTGCAGGCTTGAGTTCCTGCCAGGATTACTAAGGTTCTGGGGACTGTGTCCTACAAAGCTTAAATGGCTGGAAGGATAGTATGTAGATCCTTATCAAAAGCCTTACTGAAATCAAGATAAACTATGTCTACAGCATCCCCCTGATCCAGCAAGGTAGTAACTTTAAAAAAAAGAGAGATCAGGTTAGTCTGACATGACTTGTTCTTGAGAAACCCATGCTGGCTCTTAGTAACTGCAGTCATCCTTTCTAAATGTTTCAGGACTGACTATTTATTCTAAAACGTTTCTAGCTATAGACATCAAGCTGGCAATTACCTGGATCCTCCTTGGCATTGAGGAACATTATCTTCTTCTGATACTTACATATAAAGATTTAACTCCAATCAAAGCTTTTATTAGAAATGCATTTTATATTTCTAATATAACAAAGTTAGAGCCCAGTGGCACCTTTAAGACCAACAAAGTTTTATTCAAAGTGTGCATGCACACTTCCTCAGATATTTGAAGCATGTGTGCACATAAGAGCTCATACCTTGAATAAAACTGCCACACTCTGGGAACCCCTCATGAGAAGAAGTGGGGGTCAGATGCTTTGGGGCTTACTTGGTCACTTAATATGATGTCAGACCATAGAAGGAGGGGAATTAGCTCACTCAAATCCCTCTCTTCCACACTCGGACTTCTCTGTCTCTGGGTAACATTCTCACTATAAATCTCAGGCTCTTCTCATTTCAGAGAGCTCTGAGAGACAGCAGAGAAGCTCTGAGAGACAGCAGAGAATAAGTGCTATAAGGGTGAGGTTTGGCTTTCTTAGCAGCTGGGGAAGTTGCTGAGAATTTCTGAGTTTGTGTGACTGCTGAAAATTCTGAGTTTGTGGTTGCTGGGGAACTGCTGTCTGTTTGGTTTGAGTGGGCTGAAGGTGATTGTTGCTGCTTGATTAGGAGTGGCTGTGTTCCCCACACTCTTTGCATTAAGTTGACCCTCCAGAAGGGGAGCCACATAAATAAACAGGATTTAAAAGGGGACTGTATATTTTTTAAAAAGCTATCATGATGGTAGAATGCCAGCAGGGGGGTGGGGGCTTTTCAGCATTTTGCACTGTCACTTGTATGACTATCTGCCCACAAGACAGAAGTCTTGGGTGTGTTCTTGATGCAAGGAGCTCCTGGTCCTCGGGGAACGAGTTCGCACCCTTGAGGCCGAGATGACTGACCTGGAGAAGCAGAGACAGTCAGTTAGGCTCTCAGAGAAGACTTTCGGGGATGTATTAGATGAGCCCCATGCTGAACGTGGCAGCCCCGTTGCTGCCAGGGAGCATGAGGGTTGAGATAAGGGGAATGTGCCCTCAGAAGGGACCTCTTCTTCAGTTGGTGAGCAGGTAGCCTTTCGCACCAAGGAACCATCCCTGGGCAGGGAGAGAGGGCCAGGGTCTTGGTAGTTGGTATTTCGATCCTTAGGCAAGTAGACAGCTGGGTGGCAATACCATGTACTGACCGTATGGTGACTTGCCTGCCTGGTGCGAAGGTAGCGGACATTACGCATGTAGTAGATAGGCTGATAGACAGTGCTGGGGAGGAGCCAGTGGTCTTGGTGCATGTTGGCACCAACAATGTGGGGAAATGCAGTCGTGAGGTCCTAGAGGAAAAATTTAGGTTGCTAGGCAGGAGACTTAAGGCCAGGACCTCCAAGGTAGCCTTCTCAGAAGTGCTGCCTGTTCCACATGCAGGTCTGGAGAGACAGGCACAAATTAGAAGTCTCAATGTGTGGATCAGACGATAGTGTAGAGAGGAAGGGTTTAAGTTTGATAGCCACAGGGATGCTTTCTGGAACAAGCGGGAGCTGTACAAAAGAGATGGTCTCCACTTATCCCCAGATGGAACCAGGCTGCTGGCAATTAAAATAAAAAAGGTGGTAGAGTAGTTTTTAAACTAAATCTTGGGGGAAAGCCGACAGAAGATGAAATGTCTCTGGTTCGGGAGGACTCATCTCAAAGAGATGAAGGGTTAGCTGTTACTTTTCTACTGGGTAATGGATCAGAGTTGTCCACTGAGATGGTGACAAACAGTATGGAGTGTCTGCCAAAGTCTTGAGGCAGGAGGAGGAAGGTGGTGAGCCTAGCTTGCCTGGGAAATTATAGATGTTTGTACCCAAATGCTAGAAGTGTTCAAAGTAAAATTGGTGAGTTGGAATGTTTAGTGTTGGGAGAAAACATAGACATTGTGGGAATTTCAGAAACTTGGTGGAATGAGGAGAATCAGTGGGACACGGTGATTCCTGGATATAAGTTATATCAGAAGGATAGGGAGGGAAGGGTTGGAGGTGGGGTGGCTCTGTATGTCAGAGAGGGTATACGGCCAGTAAGACTGAGGTCAGAGAATTAGATTCCCTTCTAGAAATGCTTTGGGTTGAAATAGAGGACCCAAAAGGAAAATTAACTATGGGAGTTTGTTATCGCCCACCAAAACAAAAGATAGAGGATGATTATAATATGATGGAAGGATTAAAGATAGCGGCTAAATGTAAAAACTTTGTCATAATAGGTGATTTTAACTCCCCGCAGATTGATTGGCTCAATATGTGTTCAGGTCGAGAGAAAGAGATTGAGTTTCTAGATGCTCTCAATGACTGTGCTATGAAGCAGATGGTCTCAGAACCTACCAGGGGTGGGGTGATCCTGGATTTGGTCCTAAGTAATGCCCAAGACTTGGTGAGAGATGTAAAAGTGATTGCACCGTTTGGGGGCAGTGACCATAACGTTATTGATTTCACCATTTGTATAAATAAAGAGTTGCCCCAAAAGACCAGCACAACCATGTTTAACTTTAAAAAAAGTAAATTCTCTGAGATGAGGAGGCATGTGAAGAGGAAACTGAAAGGAAAGGTAAATACAGTCAAAACCCTTGGGGAAGCTTGGAGGCTATTTAAAACTACAAACCTAGAAGCTCAGATAAAATATATACCACAAGTTAGGAAAGGCACAAACAGGTATAAAAAAAGGCCTGCATGGTTAACAAACAAAGTAATGGAAACTGTAAAAGGTAAGAAGGACTCCTTTAAGTGGTGGAAAGCTAGTCCAAGTGAGATTAATAAAAGGGAACACAGGCTGTGGCAAATCAAATTCAAGACTGTGATCAGGCGGGCAAAAAGGGACTATGAGGAGCATATTGCAAAAAACATAAAGACCAACAATAAAAATTTCTTCAAATATATTAGAAGTAGGAAACCAGCCAGGGAGGCAGTGGGGCCCTTGGATGACCAAGGGGTCAAAGGATTACTGAAGGAGGATAGGGAAATGGCTGAGAAGCTGAATACATTTTTTGCCTTCGTCTTCAATGCGGAAGATGAGAAGTGTTTGCCCGCTCCAGAACCACTTATTTTGGAAGGACAGGTCTTCTTGTGAATCAAAAACTGGCTAATTAATAGGAAGCAGAGAGTGAGTATAAATGGGCAGTCTTTGCAGTGGAGAACGGTAAGCAGTGGGGTGTCGCAGAGCTCAGTACTGGGTACCATGCTCTTTAACTTGTTCATAAATGATTTGGAGTTGGGAGTAAGCAGTGAAGTGGCCAAGTTTGCGGATGACACTAAATTGTTCAGGGTGGTGAGAACCAGAGAGGATTGTGAGGCACTCCAAAGGTATTTGTTCAGGCTGGGTGACTGGGCGCCAACATGGCAGATTAGCCGCCCGTGCTGTTAGCCGCCCTGAGCCTGCTCTAGCGGGGAGGGCGGGATACAAATAAAATTTGTTGTTGTTGTAGGTTCAATGTGGCCAAGTGCAAAGTAATGCACATTGGGGCCAAGAATCCCAGCTACAAATACAAGTTGATGGGGTGTTAACTGGCAGAGACTGACCAAGAGAGAGATCTTGGGGTCGTGGTAGATAACTCACTGAAAATGTCAAGACAGTGTGCAATTGCAATAAAAAAGGCCAACACCATGCTGGGAATTATTAGGAAGGGAACTGAAAACAAATCAGCCAGTATCATAATGCCCCTGTATAAATCGATGGTGCGGTCTCATTTGGAATACTGTGTACAATTCTGGTCACCGCACCTCAAAAAGGATATTATAGCATTGGAAAAAGTGCAGAAAAGGGCAACTAGAATGATTAAAGGTTTGGAACACTTTTCCTATGAAGGAAGGTTAAAAAACTTGAAGCTCTTTAGCTTGGAGAAACGTTGACTGCAGGGTGACATGATAGAGGTTTACAAGATTATGCATGGGATGGAGAAAGTAGAGAAAGAAGTACTTTTCTCCCTTTCTCACAATATAAGAACTCATGGGCATTCAATGCAATTGCTGAGCAGTCAATTTAAAACGGATAGAAGGAAGTACTTCTTCACCCAAAAGGTGATTAACATGTGGAATTCACTGCCACAGGAGGTGGCGGCGGCTACAAGCATAGGCAGCTTCAGGAGGGGGTTAGATAAAAATATGGAGCAGAGGTCCATCAGTGGCTATTAGCCACAGAGTGTGTGTGTGTGTGCCGGTTTGTTTCCGCCAGATTAAATGCCATACCCTGCTCCCACCTCTCTCTTTTCCTGCCAATCCCATGGCCATGTCAAAGAGCAAGAAGGAAAGGACTGGAGCTGTTCCAGGACTGGAACTCTGCCTCCCAGCTAACTCATTGGCATTGGGTGGGGTGCCCTGATCTCCTGGACTTGCTGTCCTGTTTGACTCCTCCCCCATTAAAGCAGTAATGGGACCATTGGAAGCTCTCAGCCAGAACTCTCCTGTCAGAATTCCAGATTCCGTGTCTCTGGTGCAGGAGTCCTCTGCCTTGACTGGCTGACTATGCTCTTGTGCAGCAGGTGAGTTGGGACATTTTTCCTGATTGTTGGAGCTGCCTGCATCTTGTGATGCTGATCCTTCGCCATGTGGTGATAAGGATGTGAGGACAATCTGTGGGTCATCTCTCCCAGTCAAAAATTTTGTTAGTATTAAAGATGCCACTGGACTCTAACTTTGTTCTACTGCTTCAGCCCAACGTGACTGCCCACCTGGATCTATTTGTTAAAATATCTGTTACAACAAAATGAATCAAAAGTGTCTGTTTAGATTATCTGTGCTGACTTCCTTTTAGACAACAGCTCTGTGACATACGACTTCCTTCTTCAGACCAAATGAGGGTCCCACAAAAATAAAGATGACTGTGCATTGCTTACTTGTACTGTTGCTAATATGGGAAAAATGGGATCTCTACAACACATCTTTGTTTTCTTTTTTTGGCTGAGTACTTCTACAGTATTATGCTCTAAGAACATTCACAATTCAACACAGGTCTTCGGAAACAGACCAGAATTGCCTTATCCGTCACAAGTGAAATGATATTAACATGAATATCCATTCATAAAGACCATAAAGACACCTTTATAGTCACTTTTGATTTATATTCCATGAAAGAGGCTCTTCAGTTCTCCCATGATAGCTCGTCTATATAAACTTTCTATTCTAGTCAATGAGAGTTTTTATGGTTTCAGCAAATCAGAGCAAAGAGGAATGTTACAAGCTAGTGAGCTGTAAGACAAAATGAAATCTTCCCTGAGGCTACTGGATGGGAAGCAGACCTGCAGACACATCATATTTGATTGATAACATCATATTTGAAATGAAATGCTAAGATAAGCAAAATGAATGGGCATCAGGCTAAAGGCTTTTGTTATATAAGAATAAACATGATATATATCAACAAATTGAATTTCTCTCCTGGCAGATTGTAATAGCTAATGCTGGCAAGAAGAGTTTTGTGCTATATTAGATGTGTCCTTACACAGCATAATCCCAGAGATCCCATATTGCTCTTTTTCTTGATGGCTAACAATTCCTAAAATGCTTACAAGCTTACCCCATCCATGGGAAAATCAACAGTGATGCCAATGTCTTATAGAGTCTGAATTATTTTTCTATTTCATAATCCATCTTGAGTATAAGCAAGAAAGGTGAACTATAAATGAAGTAAATAAAAACAACAAAGTTTGAAGATGTCCCCAATGCTTGTAATTTTGTTAGTCTTCACATTACCACAAGACTCACACAAAAGGAAATTAATGTATGGCTGGAGTTCCTTTAAAGCAGGGGTGTCAAGCATGCTGCCCAGGAGACAAATCGGGCCCTGGAGGGCTCCTATCAGACCCCTGAGCAACTGGCTATCGTCTGCTTCCTTCTCCCTCTCTCTTGTTCCCTTCTGCATCACAGCTTGCTTGGCACAGGAACTACAAAGCAAAACCTCTATTTTCTCCATTGGCTGAGGCACCTCTCTTGGGGAGGAAGGGGAGGAGGCAGATCTTGCTTTGCCAGGCTCTCTCAATTGCACAGCAGAGCTACTGAGCTAAGCCTCTTACTTCTGTTGACTGAGGCTCCCCCCCCCTCCTGGTCCCCTGGGGAAGGAAGGAAAAACCCAGAGCTTACTTTGCCCAGTTCCCTGGATCCTATGGGAGAAAGACAAAGAAAGCACCTTTAAGACTAACAAGTGCTAATGCTTTAAGCATCTTTTAAGTTGTAAAAAATCTTTAATTGTATTTTTCTGTGTCCTTTATAAAGTTTCTATCTCTGCTTTTGTTGTTCAGTCACACAGTCAAGTCCGACTCTTTGTGACCCCATGAACATACCAGTAGTCATACCAGGTCCTTCTGTCTTCCACCATCCTTAGAAGTCTGCTCAAATTCATGTTTGTTACATCAGTAACATTGTCCAGCCATCTCATCTTTTGCCGTCATCTTCTTCTTTTGTCTTCTGTCTTTCCCAGCATCAGGATCTTCTCCAGGGAGTGCTCCCTTCTCATTTGGTGGCCAAAGTATTTGAGCTTCAGCTTCAGCATCGGACCTTCCAGTAAACAGTCTGGGTTGATTTCCCTTAGGACTGACTGATTTGATCTTCTTGCAGTCCAAGGGACTCTCAAGATTCTTCTCCAGCACCACATCTCAAAAACATCTATTCTTCTGTGCTCAACCTTCTTTATGATCCAGCTCTCACAGCCATACAATACTACTGGGAATACCATCTCTTTGACTATACAGACTTTTGTTGGCAGGGTGATATCTCTACTTTTTATTATACTGGCCAGGTTCACCATAGCTGTCCTCCCAAGGAGCAAACGTCTTTTAATTTCATGGCTATAGTCACCATCTGCAGTGATCTTCGATCCCAGAAATGTGAAGTCTATCACTACTTCCATGTCTTCCCCTTCTATTTGTCAAGGTGTGATGGGGCCAGATGCCATGATCTTAGTATTTTTGATGCTGAGTTTCAAGCCAACTTTTGTGCTTTCCTCTTTCACCCTCAACAAAAGGTTCTTTAGGTCCTCCTCACTTTCTGCCATTAGAGTAGTGTCATCTGCATATCTGAGGTTGTTGATGTTTTTCCCAGCAATCTTAATTCTGGCTTGTGCTTCATCCAGGCCAGCATTCTGCATGATGTACTGCATATAAATTAAATAAGCAGGGTGACAATATACATCCTTGTCAAACTCCTTTTCCTATTCTAAACCAATCAGTTGTTCCATATCCTATTCTGACAGTTGCTTCTTGACCCTTATAAAGGTTTCTCAGGAGACATGTGAGGTGGTCTGGTACTTCCATCTCTTTAAGGACTTGCCACAGTTTGTTGTGATCCACACGATCAAAGGCTTCAGCATAGTCAATGAAGCAGAAATAGACATTTTTCTGATACCCCTGTGCTTTCTTCATAATCCAGCGAATGTTGGCAATTTGATCTCTAGTTCATCTACCTCTCTGAAACCCAGCTTGAACTTCTGGTAGTTCCCGATCTGCATACTGCTGAAGCCTAGCTTGTAGGATCTTTAACATGACCTTGTTTGCATGTGATATGAGTGCAATGGTGTGATAGTTTGAACATTCCTTGGCATTACCCTTCTTTGGGATTGGAATATAAACTGATCTTTTCCAATCCCATGGCCACTGTTGTGTTTTCCAAATTTGTTGACATAATGTGTGCATCACTTTAACAACATCATCTTTTAGGACTTTGAATAGCTCAACTGGGATACCATCATTTCCTCTCGCTTTGTTGTTAGTAATACTTTCTAAAGCCCATTTGACTTCATTCTCCAGGATGTCTGGCTCAAGGTTATTGATTTCCCTGTAATGGTTGTCTAGGACATTGAGATTCTTCTAGTATAATTCTTCTGTGTATTCTTGCCACCTCTCTGCTACCTGATCTTAAATAGGAACACACACAGCCCAGCCCGACATGGCCTGGCCTGACAAGGTCTCATTTATGTCAGATCTGACCCTCATAACAAATGGGTTTGACACCCCTGCTTTAAAGGCTTGAGTGATATGGCCCTTGAAAAGTGTCTGGAAGCTACAGCTACTGAATGCTGCAGCCAGAGTACTCCAATATAACTCCAATCGTGTTCCATATGCCTTCAGTCTCAATTCAGGGTACTGTTACTGACTTTTAAAATACCATATAATGTGTGGTCAGAACACTTAAAGGATTACAAGTTCATGATGATGGTGGTGGTGGTGATGGTGATGGTGGTGGTAGTGGTGATGATGATGATATATCTTCATTTGTACCTGTGTGTGAACTTCCTTCTCTGATACCATATGCACCCCCACAGAATTACACACAAAAAAAGGAGTTAACTTTTATTTATAGCTTAAATGCAACATTGTTGTTAAATGCAGTGAAGAATGATTATAAAGTTTCTCTTCACTTGAACTTTTAAACCATAGCTTTATTCAGGCATTCAGGATTCTTTATTGCAAGCTGACTTTATCCCAGTCATCTTCAGGCTGCTGTTCTGCTACATAATAATAATAATAATAATAATAATAATAATAATAATAATAATAATAACAACAACAACAACAACAACAACAACAACAACAACAACAACAACAACTGAATAACATGCTGAATCAAGCATACTGATTCTTTACTCAGACAGTTCTCTCTCTAACTGAAGTAACAGGGTTGTTTTTTTTAACTGTTGCCCTGTTTTCAGAATTCCATCAGCTCCCATTAGTCTCTCTTAAGGAGACGTGGAACCTAATAGAGGTAGAACAGTGACTTTCAGGTCTGTAATATTATGTTCAAGGAGACTGGTTTCTGGATGTGATTTCTTATGTTAAATCTGTGTTCAACGATTATCTCATGCAGTGGCTGAAACTGTTCAGTTCAGGTGAAACCAACATATCAGTTCACACACAACAGTTAAAGCTCCTATTGCACCATCATCCTGTTTTCTGTTCATGTAAGACTCAGAACTGTTACCCTCTATTTAGGATAACTCTCTCAGTTATATTTAAAAAACCTGATAACTGAATATTTGCCTTTCCTGAATCATATTTTCTAACAATTAGCATCATAAATGTGGTACCCTTCTGCTATGAGAAATCTGAAAAAAAATGAGGCAAGTTAGTGGGATGGAGGTGATGCATGAATAATAAAAAATTCTAACTAGTAAGTCACAAAAAACCCATATTAAGGGATCTGGTTATTATGTGATGCAAACTATTTCTGTGCAAAACTTTCCACATTTTAATTTTCCCATATTTTCCAACACTATTATCTTTGTACACTGTATGACTTGGTTAAGACATTAAATGACAGCATAAATTTATTTAACAGTGCTTAACTGCTCTCCTCTGTGCTCCTAGCTATGTATGACTTACAAAAGTATAGTCAGATACATCTTATTAGTAGAGTCACATTAGGAAATGCTGAGTAAATGCTTATTTAAGTATTATGCATGCCGATATGACTCACGGTCTGTAGTAATGATAGATAGATAGATAGATAGATAGATAGATAGATAGATAGATAGATAGATAGATAGATAGATAGATAGATAGATAGATAGATAGATAGATAGATAGATAGATAGATAGACAGACAGACAGATAAATTTATTGTCATTGTTCTCAACAAAAAGAGAGCAACGAAATGAGGTGCTCTTCCACAAAACATACCAACACATCAAACACACATATTCATATTCATACCATTTAAATACATCTAAAACCATTTAAACCATTCAAACCATTTAAATACATCTAAAACAGATAAACATTCATAAAACCATTAAAACCATTTAAATATATCTAAAACAGATAATCCTTCATAACCCTGCATTTAGCCTAACCACAGCACTTGGATAGAAACTGTCCTTAAATCTGTTTGTCCTAGCCTTCAACACTCTATATCGTCTACCTGACGGTAAGATCTCAAATAGCAAATGGCCCAGATGTGAAGGGTCCCTTAGGATCATTTGTATCTTCCTTTTACATCCCATATTATACAGATCCACCAGTGAACCACAGACAAATGCTCACTGGTTAACAGACCATGGAATCTGCTTTTGTTTCCTTGAACTAATACTTATTTAGCTAAAAATGCTTATGATGCAATAAGAATATTGACGACTTTTATGTAGCTCTATCCTGTATATGCATACTTGGAAGTAAGTTCCACAGATTCATCAGGGTACATAACAAGAACACTTATGATGGATTAAAAAAAAGATGAGAGAGAGAGGTTTAGGGGACTAATATTCATGAGAACATTGGCTGTATTTATTCATAATAAAGGTGATGAACTTGCAAACATTTCTTAATACTTTGAGATGTGGAATGAACCTGGAGATCTGTAACAAAACCGCTACTTTATTAAACCCACTGTTCAAAAGTATTGTTTCCCTCTGTTGAAAGCAGGGAGATCTGAGATTTTTCCAACTGCCTTATACCCATTGCCCTCATCACTCAAGAAAGCTACAGAGGATGACACTAACGTGTAACATCTGAATACAATAACAGAGTCATTAGGGAATTCCTAATATGGCAGATAGAAGTAGATGGTTCTGCCACAGTTTTAAATACAATGGTTATATTTCCAATGTGGAACCAATTCATCAGGAATCTTATAACATTCTCAGTTTTTAACACTTTATTTTCAAACTTTGCAGGGAACACATGCAGTTGGCCATGGGTTTCAAATTATTCTGCCATAGGGTTAGCAGGATGAGAGATTTTGAGGGGTTCTGAGGTCATAAGGGATCTTTAGGGGTTCTGGAACTGCATGTGCTATGACATCACTTCTAGCAAAACCACAATTTTTAGTGATTCCTAGAGCAGCTTCACATCACTCCAGAATTATAATGCTGGCTTAAAAACAAAAAAACCTTCCATTCAGAGTAGCAGAGGTTAGCAATGGTTGCCAGCAGGAGGTCTTCAAAAATACTGGGTTGCCTGGCAAACTATTCTGTCCACTTATGTATTACCCTTGATTAATGATCAAACTGGAAAAAGAATGTTGTATAATTTTATACCTGATTATAATTTTATACTTTTTGAGTGATATTTACTACTGCAGAATCAAAGACAGCAAAAAATAATATGCTGCAATCACATTCAAATTTACTTTTTGCATTGTTTTAACAATGTGTACCTGTGCATCAGTAATATGGGGAGGGAAATTTGCAAATGAACTAGAGAAACTGAAAGTGTCCACAAACCTTAAATTGTTCAATTCTGAAGTTAAAGTATTCTAGTTCAATCAGAAATTTGATGAGGTGTAATAAAGAGCAATGAAAACCTAAATAACAATCAATGAACAAAACAGGTAATAGAATACATTCATCTTGATCCTAGGCAGGGGTGGAATTCTAGCAGAAGCTCCTTTACATATTAGGTCACATACCACTGATGTATCCAATCCTCCAAGAGCTTACAAGCCTCTTTTTTGTGAGCTATTGGAGGATTGGATTATCCGAGAGCTACTGTTTGCTGATGATGCTGCACTCGTCTCCCACTCGGTATCAGCTCTGCAGCATATGACGTCCTGCTTTGCAGAGGCTGCCAAGCTATTTGGCCTAGAAGTTAGTCTGAAGAAGACAGAAGTTCTCCACCAGCCTGCACCCAAGGAAGATTATCACCCTCCCTGCATCACTGTGGGTGAATCAGTTCTGAAGACAGTCCAGCAGTTCAGCTACCTGGGGTGCATCATCTCCTCAGATGCCAAGATCGACAAGGAAATTGACAACAGGCTGGCAAAGGCAAACCGTGCATTTGGCTGACTGCACAAAAGCATCTGAAAAGCATCTGAAAAAAGGCACAAAGATCAATGTTTACAAAGCGGTTGTGATGACAACCCTCATCTACAGCTCCGAATCGTGGGTTTTATACCGTCATCACCTGTGACTCCTTGAGCGCTTTCATCAGCACTGCCTTCGCACCATCCTCAACATCCACTGAAGTGACTTTGTGACCAACACTGAAGTCCTCAAGAAGGCGGAGGTTACAAGCATCGAGGCACTGCTGTTAAAGAGGCAGCTGCGCTGGGCAGGGCATATTTCTAGGATGGAAAACCACCACCTTCCCAAGATTGCTCTGTATGGCGAACTTTCCACCGGCCATCGAAATAGAGAGGCACCAAAGAAGAGGTACAAGGACTCCTTGAAGAAATCCCTTGGCACCTGTCGCATCAACCATCACCAGTGGTCTGACCTAGCCTCAGATCACAAAGCATGGAGGTACACCATCCACCAGGCTGTCTCTTCCTTTGAGAACGCACGCATAGCTGGTCTTGAGGACAAAAGGAGATTGAGGAAGAATCACCCTGCTACAGCACCAACCCCAAATCAGACTTTTCCCTGCAGCCACTGTGGCCGGATCTGCCTGTCCCGCACTGGTCTTGTCAGCCACCAGCGAGCCTGCAGCAGACGTGGACTACTGCACCCTTCTTAAATCTTTGTTCGCGAAGTCAAGCCGAGAGAGGGAGGATTGGCTACATCAGGGGTGTGTGGCCTAAAATGCAAAGGAGCTCCTTCTAGAATTCCAGCCCTGATCCTAGGTCTTCTCAACATTCCCATAAAAAGCCACATGCAATATTTTTACTCTCATTACTCTTGACATTTGAAGGCACAAGGAGAGCTTTGTTTTCCTTAGACCCATATATCATGCCAAAATACAGGAAGAAATGTCTGAAAAGAAAGCTATAGAAGAAAAAATGCCTTCTAGGATTGTTACTGTGTGGCCATGGCGTCAACTGCCATCAAAGAAAGTACACTGATGTCAAGGGCAGGCATAAGCCACCCTACTTTCATATCTCTTTCATATCATAAAAACAAGCATTACAAAATCAGGAGCAACACAATAAATAATCATACAGATATAGGTGGCTGAACCACCCAGCAGCATCACATAAACACCATAATGGTGAAATGCTGAGGGAAGCAATTACTTCCAAAGGACTCCTGCTGGATTAATTAAAAGCCTGGTGGAATAGCTCCATCTTGCAGGCTCTGCAAATCCTTGATAAGTCTCATAGGGCTGGGATCTCCAGCAGGAGCTCATTCCACAAGATAGGGGCCTGGACTGAAAATACAATAACAAGGGGAACTACAGTGCCAGGTTAACCACACAACAATAACAAAATTCACTGAGTCAACAATGTATTATAAATACAATGTCCAATAACCAATTATATCCATATAACAATTGTCAAAAGGTGTGTTATTCCTTAGTATAATATTTTGTAAATTACATACAATTACAGCACCAACAACACTGTCAAATTTTCTAGATGAGGAAAATTGCAACTACATGCATCCTAGATCTTGTAGGCATGTTTCAACCTGGTCTTCTTCTTTGGTGGTACAAACATAAAGGTAAAGGTATAGGTAGTCCCCTGTGCAAGCACCGAGTTGTTACTGACCCATAGGGTGATGTTACATCACAAAGTTTTCTTGGCAGACTTTTTACAGGATGGTTTGCCATTGCCTTCCCCAGTTATCTACACTTTACCCCCAGTAAGCTGGGTACTCATTTTACCAACCTCGGAAGGATAACAGGCTGAGTCAACCTTGAGCCGGCTTCTGCTAGGATCAAACTCAGGTCATGAGCAGAGTCTGGACTGCAGTACTCCAGCTTATCACTATGTGCTATGAGGCACTTCTCACAGAGAGCCCATTTGGTGTAGTGGTTAAGTGTGCGGACTCTTATCTGGGAGAACTGATTTTGATTCCCATTCCTCCACTTACAGCTGCTGGAATGGCCTTGGGTTAGCTCTAGCTAGCTATCGCAGGAGTTGTCCTTGAAAGGGCAGTTGCTGTGAGAGTCCTCTCAGTCCCACCTGCCTCACAAGGTTTTCTGTTGTGGGGGGAGAAGATATAGGAGATTGTAAACTGCTCTGAGTCCCTGATTCAGAGAGAACGGTGGGATATAAATCTGCAGTCTTCTTCTTCAAATAGTAAACTGTCTACATGATAACCAGAAGCTGGGTAGCAGGAGACACAGTGGCAAGGCCTCAGAGCACAAACATGCAATGTTTCAGTTGGAACTAAATGGTCAGTGAACTATTCTCTGCTGACCTATTACTGTGTTGACTTCATGGCAGCCAAAACATACATTTGTGATCTCATTTTTCCCTGGTAACTGGTAACAAGCCATCTAAAGTTAACAAAGGCAGGAGTTAACAAAGATCCAGGTGGATAGCTATATTGATCTGAAGCAATAGAACAATGACACCTTAAAGGCAAACAAAGTTTTATTCAGGGAGTAAGCTTTTGTGTGCCTGCACACTTTGTCAGATGGAATGGAATGAAGCTTGCCAGACCATACATATAAGGCAGAGGTTGAACAGCAAATTGGAATGCAAGAATAACAAGCTAAGTTCATAAGGGCTGCGATCACACACATTAAATAATTCACTTTCAATTTACTTTTCCACTAGATTTTGCCACTAGATTTTGCCAGTTCACACAGTAAAATCCACTCGTAAAGTACACTGAAAGTGCATTATTTAGTGCGTGTGTGATCACAGCCAAGATTATCATTGTTTAGATTCAATTCCAGAGGGAAACAGGCAAATAAATGTGTCAGGAGTGTTAAGAGTAATCATTTGACTCTGATATCATATTCAACCTGTCTCCTCTCAAGTATGGAGGTAACTGATGGTATCTTTCCCCTCTAGATGGGATGATTTGTTTCTGTTATGTCTTCTCTGTTACCACACCAGAGGAATGCATTCCAATATACCATTCTGATTCATTGCATAACAGGACTTAACAAAGTTAATAAAGGCACTGTCTACCTATATGTATAGACTTGTAACTTCCATTTCATTGTATCTGATGAAGTGTTAGTGCACATGAAAGCTTATACCTTGAATAAAACCTTGTTGGTCTCAAAGGGCCACTGGACTCAAATGTTATACTTGAAGTTTTGCTGTTCTTGGAATAAGTTATCTTCTTCACTGCTTTCCCCTTTTGCTTTACTTTAGGGAGCTAAACCCCTTAACCATTTTGCCCTACTTTTTTTGAACTCCTTATTAAATGACACATGTTGCAAAATGGCAGGCATAGTTGGAAATATTTGTATCAATATGAGCAAGTATCTGATATTACTGTTATATGCCTGCTACTAGTGACTACTGGGATGTGATCATTATTCCTTTTAGTAAAACTGTCCATAACTCAAAGTCTCTATAGATCTTCCATATAATGTATGGAATTTCATCACTTTGGCTTGCCTTAGTCATTACCCAGATTGGATACATTTGCTGAAACTGGGTATAATAAGAGTAAGTGTTAGAAGAAGAAAGATTTTCTTCCTTACATTCAATCTACCCTAGTTGTGACCAAACAGGAAAGCAGGTCCCTTTCTCATAGGTCTATACCTGGTGGGATGGGGGGGGGCTCCCTCTGGGTATCCTACCCCCCCAGGGAAAGTGTATGCGCAATACATAGCCTCTCCTCTCCCGGTGTAGTGAACGCCGCGTGGTCACTGTCTGGCTATGCCTGGCAGATGGTCACTGCAATGGTTTCTCCTGCATTACTGCATCCGTAGCAACACCTTCTCGATGGTCCCCCCTGTTTTTCACAGAGTTTGCTACGTCATGGTGCGACCGAATTGTCCGGCGGTATAACCGGATGGGCAGGCTGGGCCCACCAACCTCGCCAGCCTACGAGAAGGAAAACTCTAACATCAAACCCGGGCAGATAGAGCTTGTTAATGTAACACCTACCACCTGGAGGACTCGCTGCCGGCGTCCCGGCTTACTGGGCCATGGCAGATGACCCCCAGGTGAAAGGGTGAAGCCAGTACCGCGCACACTGGGCTTCACCTAAAAAATTCCTCTGCGCAGGCCTGAAGGGCATATCCACATACACAATCCACAACGCATCAAGGCCTGCAGCGATGGGCAAGGGGCGAAACGGCAGGTGGAAGGTGCCACTGGAAGCCGCAGTCCCGATCCTGCATGTAGGTGGTTCAGGGTATTGGTTGCCTGATGCTAATCCGGAGACGAAAGCATTTTTCGGCAGCACCCTGAACGACCAAGCAGCCTTATCTAGGGACAGCACTGCTTGCTCCACATGGAGAGGGGCCTAGAAAAGGTGGCCTAAACAAAGCTCATCTCCTCCACCCCAGTTGGCTAGCCGCGGTCAACGGGCATCCTTACTTGCGGTCAAAAAATAACAACAAAGAAAAGGCATGCACCTGCCTCACAAAGTGTGCAAAGACTAAAGCTTGCGTATTGGAACATCAGAACCATGCTTGACACAGTAGACAGTGGTCGCCCTGAACGACGCTCTGCTCTAGTTGCCCACGAACTTCTCAGGTTGAATATCGACATAGCAGCTCTCAGTGAGGTCCGTTTCCCTGAGGAAGGTAGTCTTCAAGAACACGGTGCTGGCTATACCCTCTACTGGTCAGGTAAGTCAAAGGCTGAGAGCCACCTTTCTGGCGTTGGCTTCATGGTCAGGAACTCCATTGCCTCCAAACTCGAAAACCTGCCAACAGGTCACTCAGATCGCATCATGTCCATGCGCCTCCCACTTCAAAACAAGCAGCATGCAACACTCTTCAGTGTGTATGCCCCAACCCTTCAAGCAGATCCTGCAGAAAAGAACAAGTTCTATGCTGATCTACACAACCTCGTACGGAAGACCCCTACAGACGACAAGGTGATCATCCTTGGCGACTTCAATGCCAGAGTAGGTAAAGACTCGGAAGCCTGGAAAGGAGTACTTGGCAAACACGGCATTGGCAACTGCAATGACAACGGGCGCCTCCTGCTAGAATTCTGCATGGAGCACCAGCTCACCATCACCAACACTATCTTCCAGCAGAAGAACAGTCTGAAGACAACCTGGATGCACCCACGGTCCAAGCACTGGCACCTTATCGACTACATTCTGGTGCGCCAGAGAGACCTTCGAGATGTCTTACACACCCGAGTAATGCCCAGTGCAGAATGTCATACGGATCATCGTCTTGTACGCTGCAATCTCCGTCTTCACTTTAAACCCACACCCAGGAGAGGAGGTATCCCTCGGAGGAAGTTTCAGGTTGGCAGTCTCCAGTCAGCCGAAGTTAAAGCTGCCTTCCAGGCAAAACTCCAGTCAAGAATTGAGGACCCCAGTTGCCCCACAGACCCTTCTCCAGAAGCACTCTGGGAACACCTAAAAACTACCGTCCTGCAGATCTCTGAAGAAGTCCTCGGGTTCTCCACAAGGAAGAACAAGGACTGGTTTGATGAGAACAATCAAGAGATCCAAGATTTACTGGCGAAAAAGAGATCTGCCTACCAAGCACATCTTGCTCAGCCCTCCTGTCCTGGGAAAAAAGCAACCTTTTGCGCTGTATGTAGCAACCTCCAGCGCAAGCTTCGAGACATTCAGAATGAGTGGTGGACCAAGCTTCCTGAGAGAACCCAGCTGTGTGCAGACACTGGTGATTTAAGAGGGTTCTACGAAGCCCTGAAGGCAGTATATGGTCCATCATATCAGACTCAGAGTCCCTTGCATAGTGCAGACGGCCAAGTGCTCCTCACCGACAAGGCATCCATATTGAACCGGTGGTCGGAGTATTTTCAGGTCCTCTTCAGTGCCAACCACGTAGTTCAAGATTCAGCAATCCACCTCACCCCACTTCAACCAGTGAAAACAGAGTTGGATGAGATCCCCACTGTAGAAGAGACTGTTAAAGCCATCAAGCAACTGAAAAGTGGCAAGGCAGCAGGAGTTGATGGAATTCCACCAGAGATCTGGAAGCATGGGGGCACAGTACTACATAGCTCACTTCACAAAGTACTTGTCACCTGCTGGGAACAAGGCAAATTACCACAGGACTTTCGCGATGCAATCATCATCACCCTATACAAGAACAAAGGGGAAAAGTCAGACTGCTCCAACTACCGGGGGATAACCCTGCTCTCCATCGCAGGCAAAATCCTTGCCAGAATACTCCTGAACAGACTGGTGCCCACCATTGCAGAAGAACTCCTCCCAGAGAGCCAGTGCGGCTTCAGAGCTAACAGGAGCACCACCGACATGGTATTTGTTCTCAGGCAGCTCCAAGAGAAATGCAGGGAACAGAACAAGGCTCTGTATGTGACTTTTGTCGACCTTACCAAAGCTTTCGATACCGTTAGCAGGAAAGGCCTGTGGCAAATCTTGGAATGTTTAGGATGTCCCCCAAGGTTCCTCAGCATGATCATCCAGCTACACGAAGACGAGCGAGGCCAAGTCAGACACTGCAACGACCTCTCGGAGCCCTTCCCAATAGGCACAGGTGTAAAGCAAGGCTGCGTTCTCGCGCCAACTCTCTTTACGATCTTCTTTAGCATGATGCTTCAAAGAGCCGCAGTAGATCTAGATGATGACAATGGTGTCTACATCCGCTATCGCACCGATGGCAGCCTGTTCAACCTGAGGCGACTAAAGGCCCACTCCAAGACAATGGAAAAACTCATCCGAGAGCTACTGTTTGCTGATGCTGCTGCACTCGTCTCCCACTCGGTATCAGCTCTGCAGCATATGACGTCCTGCTTTGCAGAGGCTGCCAAGCTATTCGGCCTAGAAGTTAGTCTGAAGAAGACAGAAGTTCTCCACCAGCCTGCACCCCAGGAAGATTATCACCCTCCCTGCATCACTGTGGGCGAATCAGTTCTGAAGACAGTCCAGCAGTTCAGCTACCTGGGGTGCATCATCTCCTCAGATGCTAAGGTCGACATGGAGATTGACAACAGGCTGGCAAAGGCAAACCGTGCATTTGGCCAACTGCACAAAAGAGTGTGGAGCAACAAGCATCTGAAAAAAGGCACAAAGATCAATGTTTACAAAGCGGTTGTGATGACAACCCTCATCTATGGCTCCGAATCGTGGGTTTTATACCGTCATCACCTGCGACTCCTCGAGCGCTTTCATCAGCGCTGCCTTCGCACCATCCTCAACATCCACTGGAGTGACTTTGTGACCAACACTGAAGTTCTCAAGCAGGCGGAGGTTACCAGCATCGAGGCACTGCTGTTGAAGACGCAGCTGCGCTGGGCAGGACATATTTCTAGGATGGAAAACCACCGCCTTCCCAAGATTGCCCTGTATGGCGAACTCTCCACCGGCCATCGAAATAGAGGGGCACCAAAGAAGAGGTACAAGGACTCCTTGAAGAAATCCCTTGGCACCTGTCGCATCAACCATCACCAGTGGTCTGACCTAGCCTCAGATCGCAAAGCATGGAGGCACACCATCCACCAGGCTGTCTCTTCTTTTGAGAACGCACGCATAGTTGGTCTTGAGGACAAAAGGAGATTGCGGAAGAATCGCACTGCTACAGCACCAACCCTAAATCAGACTTTTCCCTGCAGCCACTGTGGCCGGACCTGCCTGTCCCGCATTGGTCTTGTCAGCCACCAGCGAGCCTGCAGCAGACGTGGACTATTGCACCCTTCTTAAATCTTCGTTCGCGAAGCCAAGCCGAGAGAGAGAGAGAGAGAGATACCTGGACAAGGATAACATATGTCTTCCTGATTGTAAATAGTAACAGTTTTGAAAGACAGTGACTTGCATGAGAGTTCATGTAAGAGTTCACATTATGATCTAAAAATTAAAAAAAAAAAACAACCCAGGTGTTTCTCACTCCTTACCTTGTTCCCATGGCTTTATCTACCTAATAAGTTACTACATGAGTTGTAACAAGCAAATGATGGATCATTATAAAAAGGGGGCAGGGAGAAAAGAAGGAAAGGGGGGAAAGAATGTAGAATAGGAAAAGTAAGTCCCTTTCATTGCCCAGATTCTACTAAAAATAAAAGCAAACATAATCCTGGGTCAACTGTGAATAACAGGTCTAATTTTAGGTTTGCCCCAATGAGAAAAAAAAATAATTGAGGAACATATTTGGCTCTTTCGTGTCTGCAGCAAGAAATACCATCTGATGATAATTTAGAATGACAGTTGCAACCTATAAAAAAAAGCATGGCCAGCAATCAAATCCAAATTAAAAATCCATTCTTTTGCATCAACAAGGACATGACTGCAATTAAATATTTCATGTTATAAAACAGCTGCCAAGAACAATATTTTTCTGGCAAAAATTATTTTTGAAGACAATGTATATTTGAGTATTATGTTACATTGCAAAAATTGGGGAAAGCACAATGCAATTGCCCTTTAAAAGAATAGGAATTTCCCATGACATAGTTCCCAAGAGCACTACCAAGGCTTAAAAGCATTCCTCAGTTTTGTGGAAGCTTGTGTGCATGTTTGATTGAGTGGAAGAAATGCACAGGGAAAAATGAGATCACAAATGTATGTTTTGGCTGCCATGAAGTCAATACAGTAATAGGTCGGCAGAAACATCAAAACACAATCATGAGCTGTCTTCAGGGTGAGAGTGAGCACAACTGGCAGGGCAATCAGCCAGAAGCAAGAAGTATACTTTTATCCTTAAACCTCGTAAATAATTCCAAAGAAATCAGATGGAACACCATTACTGAAACAAGTTCTACTTGTACATAAGCACACTCAAGATCATGAAGTTTTGGAATCTGAACCACAATTTTTATTTATTTATTTTGCAGCTTTGGACTTAGCTGGTTGGCTTTGCACGAGGTTTCATTTCCAAGATCAGTTTTCTTACAGTACAGGGGGAAGAATAATGAGTTATTTCATGTGGGTGTTACACTGTTAAACAAGACTATACTGTTTTTTTCTATGCATTACAAGCATGCTATACACATATGAGCTATGATTTTGAATGTGTTGTTCCTGCTGTTTCAGTCTCTATTTCAATCTCTCTGACTGACTAATTTGACGTGTAGCCATTTAGCCATCTTGTGGATATTATTACTTACAGTAATTTATAGCACCTATTTTATCTATTTTAAATAATTTATTATGTAATTGATTATATTTAAAACTGTTGTTTACATTGTTTTACTTGAATCATGGAATTCCATGTCTGTGAGCCGCCCTGAGCCCGCCTTTGGCGGGGGAGGGCGGGATACAAAAATAAATTATTATTATTATTATTATTATTATTATTATTATTATTATTATTATTATTATTATTATTATTATTATTATTATTATTATTATTATTATTATTATTATTATTATTATTATTATTATTCTCCTTTCTACAAATCAAACTAGTAAATATTTTGCACCATTTTTGTTTCCTCACCCCACCTGCCAAATAAGAGTATTATTTATGCATCAATTAAATGATATTTTATATATAAATAACATGTATTATACGTATAAATAATATGAGTTGGATCCTACAAACTGTGAGCCCCCTGCACACTCACAAAAGCAGATTACTTCCACTTTCCTCTTCCATTAGCATTCCTTTGTGACACATGGAAACTGGAGCTTTCCAAGCAGAACTAGCTTTCCAATCAGACACGGCAAGGAGGGGGATTTTATTGTGTTCATCCTCTCCATTGTAGTCTCTCATCTCACATGATATTTTATCCATAATGCTTCTTAATTTCCAGCATTTTAGCAGTTACTAGTGTTCTTGTAGGAAGGGCATGGCCGCGGAATCTTCTGCACTCAGCAGAAAGGATCTAACCTCTTACAAGCTCCTTATTAAAATTCTACAACATCAATATACAATGCAAACAAATTTACTAAGCCAGCAATGAAAACAGAGTACCAAAACTGATGACAAACTAGCAGGGAACCTGAAAGGACTAGTGGGGAGAAATCACCACTATTTCCTCTTTCCGTGAAAGCCTCCATAGCATCTTCACTTTTCCTCTCCTTTCCATCCACCAGCCAACCTGCCTTTATCCCCTTCCCTTCAGCTTTCCCTCCTTCCTTCCTGTTCTGCCCATGACTAAGTTGCATGTTGTCAGAGGCCAGGACCAGTTGTGTGGTGGAGAACTCACAAGAAGTTGTGAGTAGTTTCTCCTGTAGCTCCCTTTCTATTTCTCTTTTCCTTCTCTGTCCCCTTTCCCTGCTTCCTCTCCTTCCCACCTACTAACCAACCTGCCTTTTATTTGCTCTCAGTCTTCAACTATATTATTTACTTTATTTATACCCCTCTTTCTCCACAAAGGGGACCAAAGCAGCATACATCATTCTCCTCCCTTCCATTTTATTCTCATAACAACACTGGGAGGTAGATTAAGATGAGAGTGTGTGAACTCATCCAAAGCCACCCAGCAAGCTTTCATGGCAGAGTAGGGATCTGAACCTGGGTCTCACAGATTCTACTCTGAAACTCTAACCACTACAATACACTGACTTTCATGGGGTGGCTGCTGATGAACAGTAGCAAGTAGCCAGGCTTGGGTGAGTGATGCTAGTCACTTGGTAGCAAGTAGCAACTCCATGGCTATTGTCAAGCCTAGCCTCAATGAGTCTTCCTTTAAAAAACAAAACAGCCATAGAAAGGACTCTGCTCCCTCCTCACTGTCGTTTACTGACAAAACCAAGGCATGAAGGCAGGCAATACTAGTGTGGTTACCTAGCAGGAGCCACTGAGGACATTCATTCCTTACATCTACAGGCTCTGTTCTATTCATTGGGGTGGGGGGGGAGGTTACACTCCTCCTCCCATTTTTTACAGATTTTCCTCCAAACCCAGGGCTTTTCTCAGGTTTGTAGGACGATCTGTCTTGTCTGACCATGGCTCCACTTTCAGGATTCAAGTATGTTGAGTATTAGATATATTGATACAAAATAGGAAATATTTCCTTGTGTTTAGCACTATCTGAGAAAACAAGAGTTACTGGAAAAGACAACAATGCTAGGAAAAGTTGATGGCAGCAGGAAAACATGAAATGGATTGATTAAGTCAAGGAAGCCATAGACTGCAGTTTGCAAGTCCTGATCAAGCCAGTTACCAAGGTCATTTGGGAGGTCATTAATTCCTAGGGTCACCATAGACTGGAAGTGACTTGTCAGCAATTAACACACATATAGCACCACTTGTTAAAAAGCTATCTTCTTTCTGTCTTACCTTTCTGTGATATGGTGAATATCTAAAATATGGAGGTGGTGGAAAGTGATTTTTAAAAGTTGGATTTAACTTGGGTCATATAGTATTTTAAAAATCTGAATAAGAATCTTTAATATTGGAGCTGAAATTAGTTGTATTGGGAAATCATGATTTTCGGCCATTAGCCTATAGATAGGAGACAGCATAACCATTTTATGGGCACCTAAAGTTATTGTTCTGTGAGATGTAAACTGGAGTTGCTGAAAACTTCACTGTAGACATATTTGGTAGGTGAGCATACTGTTTTTAACAGCTGAAGTCACTCTTGACTAGTGGTCTTATTGCCTTCCAGCCCTATGACTTGAACAGCTTGCTAAACAGTTTTAAAGCTGTGCAGTAGCTCTGGTGGTGAAATTTCCTTCTGCCTCACAGCTTCTTTTGCATTTAGCTGCCCTGAGCCTGCTTTGGCGGGGAGGGCGGGATATAACTACGAAAAATAAATAAAATAAATAGATAAATTTACTAACATTTCAGCCTCCTTTCTTCTCATGATTCCAGCTCTTTCCACCTTCTCGTATCTTGAATATTGAACCCAAACAGTGAGGCAACAGAATAGCCATCAAATCAGAAGACTTCTTTTCATTTTAGAATGTCAGAAATAATTTTGTTCAGCTTCAGAAGTTTGTAAATAGGAATTGTTTAGGTTTCCAGCAGCACATCTGAAAATTGGAAAATAGATTATCTGACCTATCATGTGACCTAATGGTCAACATTTAATTATGCGAACAACATAACATAACATCAGAGATTTACCAGCTGTGCATGGGATTGCCAACATTCCCTTGTGTCTGTTGAATTTTGGTCATTCACTGTATCACATCATTTATATTTCTATTTACACAGGCATATCAAAGCACATATTATATATGCGACTCAACTCCAGAAGTGGATAACATTCCATACATTGATATTTATCAAATCATACCAACAAGAATGAACAAATGTTTTTTTATTTTATTTCTTTTCTACATAAATAAGGATTTGGGGCTGAAGTTGCAGAGATAAGAAATTCAAAATCTTTCCTACACGCCATGATATATGCACTAAGTGGCTTAGAATTAAACATGTTCAGATCACACCTCACTCTTACAACTGCAGCAATTTGTCTTTTTTTAAAAAAGACCTAAAAGGAGGTGAAAGCCTATTACTATTGCAAGGTTTACATCGTATTGCGAGGCTCTCATGGGAGTCATTTTAAATACAAAATTCTACACATAAGAAAAAAGTGGAAACATTTCCCCTTGGTTTTAAATCATACAAAAATCTTATTTCACAGCTTGCAGTACTATTCTAAATTTGCTCCCCTCATGCAAGATTAAAAAGACACAAGATGTTGTTATATTTACTTGATGAAGCATCTATTATGTAAGCATTAATCCTGTCTTTAAATATACTTTATTCAACATTTAAGAGGGGGAAAATGTTCTGGAATAAACAAGTAGATTAAAACAGATCATGGTGGAAATCTGTGTACTGAAAAAAGAACCATCTTAGAGTATGTGCAAGTGACATGAAAATACAGCAAATACTTCAGACTACTTCTGTGCAATTTTCCAGCCCATAGAGAAAATATCTTGAAGCCCACTGTCAGGTTCCAACCCTTCACATTCCAGGCTGTCAAGCTCAGCAAGCCACTGATGCCACACTTTCCTAGCAAGTTCCCCCCCCCCCTTTAGTCTTTTTTTTCAGGTCATCTGTAAATGATGGTGAAATAAGAATGTTTCTGGCAAGAAAGCATTTAAGGGCATCCTGACATGACTTACATTCTATATAAAGCATGATTTTATCAGAAACACAGTATGGCTTCTGTCTGGTACATTTTTATCTTATCTTTCCTCCAAGAGCTCCTGGGTAGCATCTATTCATGCTCCCTTCCCTATTTTATCCTCTCAATGTCCTTGTGAGGTAGGTCAGGTTGAGAGAGTTTAACTGGTCCGAGGTCACACAAAGTAAGCTTCATGGCACAATAAGAATTTGAATCTGTCACACAGTTGATGCTCCATCACTTTAACTACTGCCTCAGACTGATGGGTTTTTTAATGGGAGAACATGGTGCAATTGAGTTCCAGAACCTCTTTGTGGAAACAAAATTCTCAAAAAATGTTTAAAAGTTCATGAAGGGCACCTGTATATTTTTCTTTCATTTACTCTTATACTACTATGATTAGTGTTGTGCATTTGGCTATATCCAATCTTGAAAAAAAATCTGAAAATACCTTATTGGTATCTTCTGGCTATTTTCCCAGCAAACTACAGATTTGGGTGTTTTTTGAGCTATCTGAAATGGCCAAGGCCTGAAAATCCAGAAATTATTAGAGATTTTTTGGGACCACTGGATAGTTGAAGTTAAAAGGCAATTCAAGGGATTGTAGACCCTTTAAATGCCTTCTGGGTGAACTCACTTCTTGGAGAAGGTGTTTAAAAGGACTGCAAGCCCTTTAGAAGAGGAGAAAAGTTGTTTTTTATACTCTGTTCTTCACTACTTGAAGGAGTCTGAGAGAGACTTACAATTGACTTCCCTTCCTCTCACATCAACAGGCACCCTATGAGATCAGTGGGGCTGAGAGAGCTCTGTGACTAACCCAAGGTCACCCAGCTGGCTTCATCTGGAGGAGTGGGGATCCAAACCCAGTTCTCCAGATTAGAGTCTGCTGCTCTTAACCACTACACCATACTGGCTCTTTAAATGACTTCAGAATTCACTCATGACTGGGGAAAGGCATTTGAAGGGACCATGATCCCTTTAAACACTTTTTCTCTCTCTATTGAAACTAATGGAGGATGGGGGCAACTTGGGCAGCTATGCTGCAAATTAGATCCTTCGTCCTCAAACAGCCACTCCAGTATCCCCCCAAAAAAAACCCAGATCGATTCTCTATTGAATATATGATTCCCATAGGGTTGGGAATAATTGATTGCTGGTTATAGTTAATCCAGTATCCCATCTCAATTTAGCAGAGTGTGCCTTGGCTACATGCAACAGAAGCACTTTGTTCTTAATATGCTTGCAGAGTTAAAAAGTTACACAGAGCCACTTGTCAGTTTCAAGTCTGATAATAGTCCTTTTATGTAGGAAATTCATTCTAGATAGTAAAACTTAGAATCTAATCTAACTCCCTTGGATTAGTGTGGATGCTGAGGGGCAAGAGGGGGGATGATTAGCATTTCTTCCTGACGTGATCTGAACACAAGGGTCGTATTGATGCACTTTATCCACAAGGTGATGCCATTGCTCTCATTTTAACATCTGTGTTGGGACATTTGCATGGTCATAATCTGCACATGCTCCAAACCTACGCCAAGGTGCAAGGAAGGATGGGAAATGAAGTTCTTCCCCCCTCATAGATGTTTTCAGTCTGCTTTTTTTACCATGTAGAGGAGGGCTGAAAAGCCCTGGGAGTTGTGGAGGGGAGGGGGAAGTATTGTGTGTTGGGACTGCAATAGCAGAATTAAAGGTTCCTACACACAATGGACAATCCTTCACTTTTGGGCTCTGAAGTTGGCACCAAGAAAAAAATTGTTCTGGTCCATGGAGCCCTCCAGAGGTCAGACAGCTGATGCACAACACGCTGTTGTGCACCGTGGGCTCCCTTCAAACGTCCGTGAGCCTTCATTGCAAAAAGAGTCCGGAGGAAGGGGGAATTTGCCCAATGGCGCCCTTCGACACCTGAGTGGAACCTGTTCTGACCCACAGAGCCATCTGGGTATGCAGCCCTTGACTGCATCACTGCAGAAGGGAAGCAGAGTGGGTGCAAGGAGCCGAACCAGGGAGCTGAGATCGACTGCTTTTCCCAGACAGTCCTTGATCATTGATTTGCTTTCTGGACATAGCTAGGGATGGCTCTCTTGCAAAAATGGCTATTTGAGTTCCCCGTCACAGGTTTATGATTATTGTCCCCTTGGTTTCCTACCTACAAACATGTTCATCTTGATTGACCAGCCACCTGTTTCTCCCAGGAGACATGACCATCTGTGGCAACTAGCGCTTGGGGCATGCCAACTGATGTGCCTTGAGAATATAGTGCAGAGATGGAGCCTAAGGGTCTGGATAAGGTGGAACCTATTCTACTGTATGTCATGCATTGCATACTTTCATATCAAATGTAACCATATCAAATGTAACTATATCAAATGTAAACATCTCCCCCAGAAGTCTTTGCAAGTGCCTATTAGCGTATGCAAACGTTGACTTCACCATAATAGGATCCCACCATGACATGCGATCCCAGGGGTAAGGGAAGCGGATATACTGGATCCGATTCCAAAAACATTGTGAAACGCTGCATTGAGCATGCTCTGTGGAGAATTGGCTTCAGCCCGGCCATTCCTTATATGAGGGGGGGGGGTGGGGCTACTAATGACCACTGCCAAGCATTCCCTATCTCTCTTCCTCCTCCAGAAAGTGTGCTTATTTAAGCAAGGCAGGAGAAAGTTCCTCTCCCTTCCACCAGCGCAAGAAGATTATCGAGCGGGGGGGGGGGGGGAAGAAATAGAAGACTCAAGGGGGTGACTAGAAAAATGATGTATGAATCAAACTTGTAATCGTGAAATCTGATGTACTTATGTACCATTGCATTTAGGCATTCATTTAAAGGTTTACTTAGCCAATTAGTAGTACTTATCTTGCTCAAGCCCGTCTCATTAGAATTGCAACCTTGTGTTCAGGGACACTGCATGATGAACAAAGTTTCCTATGTCAGTCACCTTCACATCGTCGTGCTTAAGGAAGTAGCCTTTGGCCCAGTCCTATTAGCTTAGCCGTTCAAACCTTAAATTAGGAGGTGCACCCAGGTTAACACTTGGCCCTTAAATAAAGCATATATCTAGCCTACCGAGATCGACTGTGGACTTTTGTGAGCAAGAGGGGGGATGATTAGCATTTCTTCCTGATGGAGAAGGAGCACTTGCAATACTTTAGTCAGCTCTTTTTGGGCTAGTCTTCAGGCACTCCGTGCAAGCTCAGAGGCTATACCACTGTAAAATTCATAGAGCTGAGGCAATAATTTTTTTTCTGATTTTATAAGTGGGAGAGAAAGATGGGCTTGGGAGTTTCAAACATTTACATTCAGCCAATTTGAAAGTTGAAATGGTCATTTCCTTACCTTTTGCCCTGACTGAATGCTTTGCATTAACAAAACCTTTTTCAGCCTCTTTTTCTCAGGTTCCTGATTCTGCCATTTTAAAGGGTTAAAATAAAGATATTACATCGAACTTCCTTCACCCTACAGAGAAAACTGAAGGCTGGAAACCTTGCTGGGATTCCAGGGGATCTCCAGCTCTCGGCTGGAGAACTGCCCTTGTCTAATGTTACTTCTCTTTTTCTTTATTTACTTGAGGGAAAAGATGCCTCTGTTACCTGTAAACCTTACAAAACAAGGTTTCTCTATTCTAGGAGAAATTCAAGTTTTGAATTTCTCCCGCCTTGGGGGGGAGGGGAGGCTCACAGACAAAGGAACCCTGCCTGCCCATGTGGGAATGCCATTCTCTGAAGTTCCCCAGAATTATGGCTTTCAAGTTCCCCAAATGGGATGAGCTAAGGACAGAACATTTCTGGGAAAAAGGACTGGGGCTTCCTCATGTGGGAGTGCTTGAGCAAGTACTTGCTAAAAGGAATGCCTTGTGCCATGAGTGTGTAACTCTGCATAGCCTCAGAGACCATTCTTCCTTCATGTTTCCTGGGTTGCAGAACTGAGAAATGGACTGCCTTCTCAATTTCATTGGAAAAAGAAGTCCGGGGTTTACCCTTTCTTCAATAATAGATTCCAACTGTTCCTGGAGTTCTTGATTCTTCTTAGCAAGCTGTTTGATTTCTAAATCTTTTCCATGGGAAGGACTTGTAAGGCAGGGTCCCTGCTTCTGTTATATTGTGCCTGAGAGAGCTGTGTCTCTAAAAAAGCCACTTTCTGTTCCGACTTGGGCATGCTTAAAAGCATTCTTCCAGTCTGCAGTGTCTCAATTTCTCAAGTTTTAGAACTTCTTTATTTTCCTGTGCAAAAAAATGCCATATCCTACACTTTATTTCACCTCAAAGTTCTCACTTTACTTGCAGGGCTGTTCTTCCAAATTGTGAGCAAAACCCCCCTCTACTTTCTTGTATACGTACATCGTGGTTCCCAGTTTGGTTGCCAGACCGCCTGGAGATTTGACTCATACATGTCTTCCGCAAAGTGTGGGTTTGCCTACCAAAACGCAGGAAGCTTATTTGGGCAATAAACCATGACCTTGAAGCGGCACTCAGTTTCTTGGGGAAAGTGCTAGCTTGGGGGAAGAACGGATTTCCACCAGCTCCGTACTACCTCCATCTCAGCCACTGCATGGAAGAAGCAATGCCCACAGGGGCTGTCCCAGCGGGCAGCTTTCAGCCCAATTCATAGAATCCCTATGAGAAGGCTAGCAGCCCTTGCAGATGTCTTTTTCAGCTTCAGACTCCATAACAGCAAAGGTGAGGATCACGTACTCAAAGGACGTCGCCTGTGCAGAGGGCAATCAAGCACACAGACTGCCTAAACCTTTGTCCCACATAACCCAAAACAAAGGATGGTGCCAGCAGAAAAAAGGCATCTTCACCTGAAAGCCAAGTAGCTTTGTGTCGACGTGTCGCCTAGGTGTCAATTTGGCTATCCATTGACATGTTTAACATCTCTCGATCACCATCACAGCAGGAGTTTTCCTCCAAAATGCACGTCACATAGGAGCTGACCAATGATGATTGCTGCAGGAAGCACCACCTGCTGGTGGTAATGAAGAAAAGCAACAAAAAGAAGCAACTCTGCTTAAACTCCGCTGGATTTGTGGTCTTGGAAAATGAGGCGCAAGACCGAGCCGGATACAGCTTCATTGCTGTTCCAGGATTTCAAGTGTAGATGGTAGCCAAAACACCGGAGCAAGACAGTAGTGAGGCCAGTTTGCAGTGTAGATTGTCACATCTGAAAGAGTAGTATTACTGGGTCTTTTGCCCAGTGTAGAATCCCCCTGTGTCTTCAATGCTTATCTTACTGACTAAGCAAAGCTATCATGAATCTGGGTGGAGGTTCAAGTGGACTAGTTTTTAGAGACTAAAAGCCAGTCACTCCATATTCATCCTATTGTGCATTAAAAACAGTTTTCTTCCATTTTGAATTTAATCTACTGTTTTTTCCAGACTGGCTGAATTCCCATTCACTATTTACATTTCTAGCCTCTGTATCATATTCAGTCCTAATCCTATTCTTAATATGTTTACAGAGTTTATCAGCTTTTATCATCCAAAAATCTGATTGGCATATTGTTATTCATTTAGATTTATAGTCCAAGCCTTTCTTAAAACCCAGGCCAAATAACAAAAGCTTTAAACCCCCAGCAAAGGATGAGAAAAATCTACCATATTAAGATATCGTTTAAAAAACTCCCATTCGCTGCTGAGTCTGCCAGGATTAAATTCAAGATTAATAATGCAGTTAATAGCTAGTTAAGATACTAAAAAGAAATGGTCTGTCACCAGGTCTGGATGGCATACATCCAAGAGTTCTGAAAGAACTCAAAGGTGAACTTGTGGATCTTTTGACAAAAAATATGTAATCTTTCATTGAAATCTGTTTCCATTCCTGAGGACTGGAAGGTAGCTAATGTCACCCCCATCTTTAAAAAGGGTTCCAAAGGAGATCTGAGAAAAAGAGTTCCAAAGGAGGCCAGTCAGTCTGACTTCAATACTGGGAAAGTTGGTAGAAACCATTATCAAAGAAAGAATGAGTAGGCACATTGATGAACACAAGTTATTGAGGAAGACTCAGCATGGGTTCTGTAAGGGAAGATCTTGCCTCACTAACCTGTTGGAGTTCTTTGAGTGGGTGAACAAACATGTGGACAAAGGGGACCCAATAGATGTTGTTTATCTTGACTTCCAGAAAGCTTTTGATAAAATTCCTCATCAAAGGCTCCTTAGGAAGCTCGAGAGTCATGGAGTAAAAGGACAGATCCTCTTGTGGATCAAAAAGTAATTAATAGGAAACAGAGTGAGTATAAATGGGCAATCTTTGCAGTGGAAGACGATAAGCAGTGGGGTGCCACAGGGCTCAGTACTGGGTTCCATGCTCATTAACTTGTTCATTAATGATTTGGAGTTGGGAGTAAGCAGTGAAGTAGCTAAGTTTGCAGATGACACTAAATTGTTCAGGGTGATGAGAACCAGAGAGGATTGTGAGGCATTCCAAAGGGATCTGTTGAGGTTGGGTGAGTGAGCATCAATGTGGCAGATGAGATTCAATGTGGCCAAATGCAAAGTAATGAACATTGGGGCCAAAAATCCCAGCTATAAATAAAAGTTGATGGGTTGTGAACTGGCAGAGACTGACCAAGAGAGAGATCTTATCTACCCAGTGGTAGATAACTCACTGAAAATGTCAAGACAGTGTGCAGTTGCAATAAAAAAAGGCCAATGTCATGCTGGGAATTATTAGGAAGGGAACTGAAAACAAATCAGCCAGTATCATAATGCCCCTGTATAAATTGATGGTGTGGTCTCATTTGGAATACTGTGCACAATTCTGGTCACCGCACCTCAAAAAAGATATTATAGCATTGGAAAAAGTGCAGAAAAAGGCAACTTGAATGATTAAAGGGTTGGAACACTTTCCCTATGGAGAAAGGTTAAAATGCTTGGGGCTCTTTAGTTTGGAGAAACTTTGACTGTTGGGTGAAATGATAGAGGTTTACAAGATTATGCATGGGATAGAGAAGGTAGAGAAAGAACTACTTTTCTCCCTTTCTCACAATGCAAGAACTCGTGAGCATTCAATGAAATTGCTAAACAGGTTAGAACTGATAAAAGGAAGTACTTCTTCACCCAAAGGGTCATTAATATGTGGGATTCACTGCCACAGGAGGTGGCGGCAGCTACAAGCATAGCCAGCTTCAAGAGGGGATTGGATAAACATATGGAGCAGAGATCCATCAGTGGCTATTAGCCACAGCGTATTGCTGGAACTCTCTGTTTGGGACAGTGATGCTCTGTATTCTTGGTGCTGGGGGGGGGGGGGCAAAGTGGAAGAGCCCACTTGTGAACCTCCTGATGGCACTTGGGGTTTTTTTGTTTGTTTTTTGCCACTGTGTGACACAGAGTTTTGGACTGAAAGGGCCATTGGCCTGACCCAACATAGCTTCTCTTATGTTCCCTCTATTTTAAATTGTAACCACAATCCTCTGGAGCTCATTTTAACATGGGACCAGAAGATAGTAACACATATAATTCTGGACACTTTAATAATGGACCTTAAAGGAATTGGAAAAAGTTGAGTTACTTATATCAGTTTCTTATCCAGATAGTTGGCTTTTTTTGCAGCAACAAGCCAGTCTGTAAAAGACCATGGATTTAACTGCGAGCTTTACAAAAGCAGGAACCAGCTTTCTTCCCTTATCCAAATACATCAGAGATAAAAACTGAGATCTGCAGGGATTTAGATTTTTTATGAGTGTACACACTTAAAAGCTATGTCTTCCTATTAATAAAAAGTTATCTCTTCCATTGCCCCCAGAGACGGAAGGAAGAGATGGACACAAGGGTTTGGGTAACTAAGGGCCACTTTCTTTATTATTAAATTAGCAACAAGGGCTATAAACATAACAGGCAGTACAGCAGGGCCAGGAGACTAAATATCCCTTCCCTGCCACATGACGTAAGAGCCACCATGCCCCTAGGTATAGCCAAAATGCATGGCTTGTACCTGGCCGGCCTAGCAAAGGTTATGACCGGGAATTCCAGCCCCCATCTGCACGGCTGAAGGGCGGATCAATCCATGCAAACCCGAGGCAGTCCGTTTCATCACTCAACTAGTCTTCACGGGCCAGGAATGATTTAGCTAGATCCTGTGCCCCAAAACTGGGGTGCTATTTGGTGCTTACCAAGTTGCATAACGGTGTTAAGCAAATAACCCAGCCACACCGAGGCCAAGCCTCTGCTTAGGCAGCTGCACCCACTAAACGCCTAGCACTTCCCGAAGCCCAAGTTTTAAGTCATCCAAAAAAGTGTCATTTCCCTTAACGGAAAGATGGACACCATCAATCCTGTATAAATCCGTGCAATCAGCACGGATCCCAGGATGAGGGAGAAAGTGGCCCAACCCCCCCTCAAGGGCTTTTTTAGTTTCTAAATTGGCTTTGTGGTGAGCTCTCTCAATCGCCCATGAATCCCATGCCCCATGCCATACTTGGCGCGGGATCATGGCCGACCACACAATCAAAACCTGAGGCCAATGACTCCTAATGACTCAAAAGTCATCCTTGGCCTGCAGCACAAGGGCTTTACCCTTGAGCAAGCCTAGATCGTTTCCTCCCAAATGTATCACCACAATATGTGGTGGCAAAACATGAATGTTTTCAAAAAGCAAGGGCAACAGGCCTAACCAAAGGAGACCCCGCCGTCCATGCCACTCTATTGTAGCCCACTTGCTGTGCCCCAGCGGTGACCCGACCTAAGTCCTCCTGGCCCTATGGGCAGCCCAGAACACGAACCTGTGCCCCTATATGAGGATGCATCGTCTCTCACCACGGACAACAGCACCTGAGAAAAGAAGAAAACAGTGAATAACCACACCCTCAATAACCTGATGCCAGTTACTGCAGCGTCAGAGGGAGGACATAGCCTGTATTGGCTGAGGAACGCCACCTACCAAATTTCTGAATGGACGGTGGGGAGTAACCCAGAGCTGCCACCATAGAAGCTGCCCCTATGCGGAAAGAATGAGGCCAAGCCTGGCGGGAGCTTTGACAGTCAGAGACCAAAACTGATGCTTCCCCAGGGGACTACCGTCCCCCTGCCAGAAAAACAGACCAGCCCCAGAACCATGGGCAGCTAGATAGCGCGTTAAAGCCGCTACAGGACACAGTTCCCCCTTGGAACAGGTGCCCAAACTAATAGTGTTCCCCAGCTGCAACTGGTGAGTCTTAGAACGACGCACTGTGATATATGCCGCTCCATCAGCAATGTGAATGTCTTGGGCCAATAAGCCCCTTCCAGAAACATCCCCTCTGGACTGAGCTACCAGATCACTCACCCTGAGAGCCTCAAAAAATGCCACCAGGGAGGCAGCATGAAAGTGAAGTGTTTCATACTCCGACTGACACACCTGGCCCCAGACTGACTGTAAACCCCTAAGAATTACGGGTGAAATTGGCTGCCTTGCATCTGATCTAACCTCGACCTCTCTGGCCCACCCTTCGAGAATCTTTCAAATGTGGAAATCAATAGTTAGTTCCTGTAACCCCATGGCTTTACTGGCAAAAGCCAGAGCAGACAACAGGCCTTGAATGGATCGAACTTCCAGGCCCCTGCGTTGCAATGATATGCAATAGTGGAGTAAATGCTCCACTGGAAGAGGCCATGCCATGCTGTAACCTATGGTGCTCCTAAACTTCTCAAACTGACTCACTGCCCTTGTGTATGATTTTCTAGTGCTAGGAGCAATAGCGATACTTTTCATTCTGCCGTCCTCGAGCCACCAATTGTCCAAATCTCCAGGGGCATCCTTGTAGGAAGATCTGCGTCTGGGGCAAGGTGACAAAACCTCTGCATCTGTTTGCAAGAGAGAGCATCAGCCACCCCATTATCCACCTCAGGCATATGCCTTGCAAAAAATAAGGTGAGGAAACTGATGACATGCACTACAGCTAAATTGTCACACCAAAAGTGGACTGTGTGGTTCGCCAACTCATTTCCCCACAACCAAACGGCCACCAAGATCGGGAAGAACTCTAAGAAGGTCCACCCGGCATCTACCCATTCCATAGGCCAGTCCTCCGCGCACCAGTGTCTGCGAAAAAAGATGCCAAATCCCAAGGACCCTGCAGCATCGGATGTAATTTGAAGCTCGACTTTCAACCTCAAATCTTCCCTCCAAAAGGAGACACCTTTAAATGAGGTTAAAAACTCCTGCCACAAGAAGAGGTCCTCCTGTATGCATCCAGAAATCCTAATTCTGTGATGCGGCTGGCATAGACCAGCCATTGCATCACACAGCCTCCTCAAGAAAGGACGACCAGGAGCGACCACCTTATAAGCAAAGTTTAGATGTCCCACTAACTGCTGCAACTCCTTCAAGGTTGCCTTCCGCCACAACAAAAACTGGGCAACCAGCCCCTGGAGCCTCAATTTTTTTTCCCCCTGGGAGGCAAGAGGTTTGCTGCAAGGAATCTAGTTCAACACCTAAGAATGTCAATTGCTGGCTAGGGCCCTCTGTCTTCTCATGGGCTAGTGGGATGCCCAACTCCTCAGACTGCGCTGTAAAGGCCGCCAGCAAGCGGGCACACTGGCCGGAGCCCAAGGGGCCAGCAAACAAAAAGTCATCAAGGTAATGCACCACATTGCTTAAACCAGCCCTACAGCACACACCCCATTCTCAAAAAGAGCTAAAGTGCTCGAACGCAGCACAAGAAACAGAGCACCCCATGGGCAAGGCCCTATCCATGTAAAACTGCCCATCAAATTGGAAACTCAGCAATTCAAAATCCAAAGGATGAACAGGGAGAAGGAGAAAGGCAGACTTTATATTGCATTTCGCCAACTCAGCACCCACTCCACAGTTCCTCACCATGTAAACCGCTGCATCAAAAGATGTGTACCGCACGGTACACAATACCTTGGGTTTGGCATCGTTCACCGACTCCCCATGAGGGTTAGATTAATGGTGGATCAATCTAAACTCCCCTGGGGACTTTTAGGCACAATGCCCAAAGGAGAGACTCGCAGAGAACTCACAGGAGGTGCAGGAAATGGACCAATCACTCTGCCCTCAGCCAATTATCTTCCTATTTTTTGTTGAAATATATGCTCCATACCTGTACCTGACTTCAGGTTATTCGCCATAAATGGCCTTTTGGGTCCCTGACAAGGAATTCTGAAACCAAACTTAAAACCGTTGAACAAGTAAACTCTATCCTCAACCTTAGGATAATTACGGAGCCAGGCTTCAAGCACTGTCACTCTTATTGAGCTGGGGCCCTTTTCCAAAAGGCTTATTTGTCCCATCAGAGCCCTGCCTGCGCAGCCCCCTCCTGGGTTTACCCCAGAAACAATTCGTAAAGGAGTGAGACCCTCCACACAGAGGGCACTCATGCTTAAATGGGCAGTTTTTCCTTCCACACATGCCCTGTGACCCAAACTCCCAGCAGAGCAAGCGGGGTTGAACCACCTGCCCCGCATTACCATGGGAACCTGAAGCAGCGGCTGTGCGCTGCACAACATGGCCGTTGTCTGACCTATCTCCAAGATTAAGTCTTGCTGGAGACATAACCTGCAGCCACAACTGTGGCTGAATTTGATCCCATTGAAGGGAAGTGTTCAAGGCAGCCCTCATCCTGAATTCCTCGTCGTACTGAAGCCAGGCAGGGCCACTAAAGCTGGTGTAGCTCTTGTATATAATATCAAAATACTGGAAAAGGGAAATGGCCCTCCATGGATGAGACCTGGAAATTATTCCGGCGTAAGTAATGAAACCGGGCACCCAATTTGCCCAGGTCCTATCAACTTTACACCGTTTGATTTTCTCCTTTTCCTTATCATCAAAGTCCTCCTTATCCTTTTTCTCAAGCTCCCTGTAGAGCAGAGAAAAAAGGTCCACAAATTCACCCTTTAATATTTTATCCTTGGTGGCTGGCAACAAGTGATCCCCTAAGGAAAGAGCCAGATCACCAAAAGGTAAGGCCTTAGCAGGCACTGAAGAGTAAGAAGGGCCCCAGGGATAAGAGAAACCCCAGTCACCGCAAGGAGTCAAGGATAGTCCAGGAAACTGGCCAGGCAGGCCGCCCCAAGACGCTAGAGGGTTTGCCGAATTAAAACCCCAAGCCCAAGGCTGAGGATTAGTAAACACTGCAGACTGGCTATTGGCCACAGGCCCAAATTATCTGATTGCCCCCATGGCCAAGTTACATTAGTGCGTTGTACAGACTCGCCCCTACCAAACGGCACACCTTGCCAGGCGTCCACATCAGGAACTTCCACCAGGAGAGATGACGCTTCATCCATCTCAACAGGGCCGGACCTACTCTCAAGAGAAGACAAGTGGTTAAGAATCTCTTCTTGCAACCATTTCCTATCAGCACCCTTGACAGCTTTGCATGAAACGCCCTTCTTACCTCCAACCTCTGTGATGTGGGGCTTGCCATTAGAACCCTCCAAAGCAGCGAACCTTGCTAATACAGACTGCTCAAAGGTGTCATCCTTGTTCTCAGACAACATAGGCTGAGGCGCCAGGTGTTTATAAGAAACTGACCAGCAAGGCTGGGATTTTTGTGCAGGGCATTTGCCCTTTGATTTTCCTTACTCCTTAGGCATGGCTAGCGAGCCCAATATCTAGCCTGCAAAAAAATGGGAGTGGGGGGGTGGGTCTAAGCAGAGACTAACAAAAAATGGCCGCTGCCCTGCAACTGGGAAATAATAAGCAGAGAAAATGGCCGCCGCCCTGCCCAGCAACAGGGAAGTAATAAGCAGCAAAAATGGCCACCGCCCCGCCCAGCAACAGTGCAGACCACCCCAACTATAGGACGGGGAAAAGAAGAGGGCCCCAAAGCTAGACTCCCTAAATGGCCCGCCCAGCAACAGTGCAGACCACCTCAACAATCAGGACAGGGGGACTGAAGAGGGCCCCAAAGCTAGACCTGATATTCCCAGCTACAGAGGGGGAACAACCCCCGAAAAAAGGCAGAGAAAAAACACTAACTGAGCTGAAGAACCCAGCCAGCAGCAAACCGACACGCCAAAAAGCGCTCCCGCCACCTCCACGTAGCTGAAAACCAGGTGCTCTCTATCCCTTGACACCCAAAAGCGGCTGTGGCCACCAGGAAACCGCCACCACTGAGCTACAGGCCCCTCCTCTGAAGCTCAGTCGAGGGATCGCCGCCAGCGCTTGCCACAGCAGGAAAACCAACACGCTGGAAGGCCCCGTGCTAGGCAGGACAGGAGGAGCTCATCCAAGCTCTCCGCTCCCTGAGCACGAGACGAAGACTGGGAGGCAGAAGTGGAGACAGCCGTTAAGGCATATCTGCTCCACCCTCACCTCCCATAATGCCTTGCCCACTCCTCCTCCTTACGAAGGGGCAAAACGGCCCCCAGAGACAAGGCTGTGCAGCCTGCCTCCGGTTGGGAGCCGCATAATTTGTACACACTGATATTCTGTAACAAAAAAGTTGCAAACTGAAAATGTGTGGCAACCTGCACTTAGGTGAATTCTGAACTTATATTTAGAAATTCTTCATGTTAATCTGGAAGGCAGTTGGGTTGTATGTAGGAGTAAAGCCAGTGGACTGAAAAAATAAGAAAACAGAATAGCATTACCTGATTATTGAAAATCAAAATATTATTTGAGTAAAATTGATATAAAAATGCATTTGCAAATTGATTTGGAATTCATCCAAACAACATCAACATTAGTTATTGAAATTAAAACTAACAGCTTTTAGTATTACCACTGACCTTCACCATCTGTATGAGTAGCAGCCTTCAATAGGATTAACATTTGGATGTGATCAGATTTGCAACAGATATGATTTTAAAAACAAACAAACCTGTCAGTAATATTATGTGAGACTAGTATTATAAAGCAAATTTGATCAATTATAGAGTTTATATGTTTATTTTTCTCTTGAAGCTTTTTTCCCTCCTGAAGTCCACTTTATGATGACTGTGGATTGTCAAATGTCCCTCATGCCATGTGAAAGTTTTGATTCAACAAACACATATTAGATGCCATTCTGACGCTACCAATATATAAGTTATCTTGAAGGTTGGGATGGTTACAATTTACTACCATATGGTGGTTTCAAATATGGCAACTCTCATGCACTAAGCCATTCCATGTGCATTGGCTCACACTACATAATTTTCCACATGGTGATAACCAAACATTTTTATTGCTTGCTGTAAGAGACATCAATGAGGCTGAGATATTCCAGTCAGCCTCCATATTTCAGTCACACTGTATATGAAGCCATTTCTAAATTTTATTTCTTTTCTGATAGCTCCACGTAGTAAGTGAATGGCATTAGCCCATTTAGGGAGCATAGATTTAATGGAAAAGCATTATAAACTGTAGAAGATCATCAGGCTACATCCACACCAGGGAAGAAGAGAAACAATAATAATTAACCTCCTTTTATGTAGAGCCTTAAAGTGGGACACTGTGTGACAGAAGTTACAGATGAGTAGTCTGATCCACAACTCAGTGTTTTTTTTAAAAAACAAAATGGTTTTTAAACCAAGTAAATTCCAGTAATGTACACAAAAATTGTCTTAAATTCAAGTTCTTCAGTTTACCTGGATAGTGGGTTAGTGCTGTCTGAGAGCAGGAATAATTTCTCTTCAGCTATGTTTGGACTGTAGCCATTGTGCAAGAATTTAGATGTATAATTTCAAAGGCCAAATTGTCACTTGAGTGCTTCATTTCAACAGAAAGATAATGTGAGACAGGAGACTAACAATAAGGGCTGCAAAATGTAATTGAGACTAGAGGCAAAACTTAATTGCCTAGATTGGAATTGGACCAAGGCATCAGTGATTAATACTCCACTCATATGGGAACTGTTATTGAAATCTTCAGTGAGTACACCACACCAAAAGAACCCATAGGCAAAATACTGGGATATTACTTTAACTGTCTGCACAAGGGAATTAAAGCACCAATTGCTAAATCACAGCAACCACCTCTTACTGCTTGATGGCTGAGTCTTATAGCAAATGAAAACCTTGCCTAGTTAATGAGGTCATCAATTGTGGCAATATGAAAACTGGCTTCTTTGTGTGATAACTGCTTGCTATGCTAGCCAATGTTGTTCTCCAGTCAATTCTAGTACAACTTATTTGGTTTATTGCTGAGATAATGAATGTTCCAATTTATATAATCTAGCTTTCTACTTGTGCCTCTTTCTGAATGTCCATGATGTGTTGCTACTTATTGCATTTTTAGAATACATAAGCAGAATTACTATCATTCCTCAAAGGCATAGCTGAATGACTTTTTAAAGCTACATTTTACAAGTCTCCTCACCTATAATAGCTAAAACAAGTCATCTTCTCATGTTTGCAGATCAAAATTGAATATTTCTTCAGAACAAAATTTAAAGACAGCTGTAACTAATATATGAAAAAAATCGCTAAATTTGGTTTCATTGTTACTTCTGAGGCACCTGAAAAGTAGACTAATACTGGCAAAAAGCCTGTAAAGATTTTAAGGTGACCATATTATTGGAAACAGTAAATGGGGAACCAGTAAAACAGAAGTCCTCAAGAAATGTTAAAAGTTATAGATTTCTGATAAAATCTGTTAGGATCTGAACCAAATAGCTTAGCATCTTAGTTAATCAATTATTAAGAATGAGAACATATTATGAGATGGGTTTGGGTCATCGCAGTGTATAACAGATGCCTAAGCTTCAGCAGCTAACTCACTGTTAAGATTCCTAACAGAAAGATAATATTTATTTATTTATCATTGGGTTTATATCCTGCTCTCCCTGCAAGTGGACTCAGGGTGGGTCACAACAGCTAATTAACAGTACACATAAATACAACTGATAACAGATTAATATTTTTTAAATCAACTCAGTAGCAATACTATCTCTGGTGCCCACCAATGCCTCCTACTAGTGCAGGGCAAGTAAAGATTTTGAGAGAGAGAGAACAACACAGAATGAATTTGGCCTATAGGATTTCTACTCTTCACACATTCTGATTGTAGGAAGGGTGACTTGTGGTGACAGCCTGAAAGTAAATCTGGTAATCTTTCCAGAGGCAGCAAGGTATATATTTATGTCTCAATCTCAGATAAGAATGCAAGAACTGAATTCTGTTTTCCTGCCTGTTTTTAGGTAATTTAAATAAGAGAAATAAGCTTTTGACATTAACCAAAGAAACAGAGTAAGCTAGCTCTGTGAATCCAGGGATCATCTCAGAATGTAGTCTATTGCAATTTACTGTTAATGGGCTACTCAGCACATGTGATTTTTTTCTGGTCTTAGCCCTGAACCACTTTAACTTTTTTCTCTTTTCAGCACTTGTTTTGCCCCCTAAAGTAGTCTCTACTATTCCTCAACTTTTCTTTGGCTTTTGTAACAAGAACTTTTACCACAAGATTTTTTTCTCAAGCCAATTCTGAATAGGTTTCACTCAAAGTGCAGAAATGTGGAAATGTTTAGGTCCCCCCCCCCCAGTGTCATTGATCCCCACCCACTCCCACATCCAACCTCACCAATTGATTCCACACCCCTTTCCCACCTTCCTCCTCCCCTCCACTTGCTTTTTAAAAAATAAATATGTAAGATTAGCAATGTAAAATTGAGTCTGCACTCAGCAGACTCTTTTGGCCAATGTTGCTGCTATGAAACTGACCAGAAAGCCATGGGACCATGAAACTGACTAAAAGTAGATATTTTTCACTGTCTCTCATGTGATCTGATCGATTGCATGGTGGCATCACTTTAAAGTCAGGCCGTTTTCGCACTAGCGTTTACTCCGGCGTAGCACCCCATTTACCTCCGGATCTTTTCCTGGTTTTCCCACCTGTTGCTCCGGCGCTGCGGTTTGCTCCGGCGCTGCAGGGGTTTCACGCCGGAGTATCTAGATCCACCTCCTTCCGGAGTTTTTGAAAACCTCCGGATCCACTCCGGATCCACTCCGCGGAGTTTTCTGTGGGAAATCCATCCACGCCGGATCGACTGCTGTGTGGGCGGCACCCTCTCCCTTTCCGTCCTCCCACCCCATCCACCCCCTTGGCCAATCATCAGCCTTTCGCGGCGCTTCCCCAAAGTGCCGGCACGGTCATTTTTTTTTAAACTTCACAGTTTTGCATAATAGCGATATTTCGAAATTACAAATAGAAAAAAAAAACCCTCCTGGAATAGCCTCAATTGCCACTTCAATTGGTTTCGTTAGAATTTTTTATTATTATTATTGACTTTAGTTGCGTTATTTCGCTGTTGCGTTATCTCGATAATGCGAAAACGACCATTGTTGGGGGGGGGGAATCTAGTGCCGGTGCGGGCCAAAGCGTTCATGTGTGTGTGTTTTAAAAAGGGAATGCCTCCCTCAGCTGTGCCACCAGGATTTCTGGACCTGCACAAAATCGCCATGTATAAAATGGGAAGTTGGAGTCCTGCATTCTTCTCCCTGGCTACATTCCGCTCGGTTAGAAAATAGACGCGAGCTCGCTCTTCACACGCGCCACAGAAGGGGAAGGAGAGAATGGGGCGGGGGGGGAGCTCTGGCAGCAGGAATCAGTCAGGTCCCCGTTGCAAGCGCCAGCCGGGGAGGGGAAAGAGAGCGGAGGAAATTTTGGGGGGGGGAATATAGTGCTTCAGAATTTGGGGGGGGGGCGAATCTAGTGCTAGGATTCTCCACTGTGAATGCTTCTGTTAATACATAAAGGGCTGTGGAGGATTCTACAGCTGCAGCCAATCCATAAGCAGCAGCAGCACACGTGATGCGGTTTGTCCACGAAAAGAAGGGGAGGGAACAGCTCGATGTTACGTTAGTACGTTAGTACGTCATTACGCAACCAGACTTGCGCTTAAAAAAAAAAATGATTGACAGGGCATCGAACTCAAGTCGATGCCAGTGGGAAAACGATTTGAGCCGGGGCTTCAGGGAAGGCGACTCCGCAAAGAGTCACTAGTGAGAAAACGAGAAAAATGATCCGGACATAATTGCGCCGCGGAATAAGGGGAGCAAACGCTAAGTGCGAAAACGACCTCAGTTTTTTTTAAAGGCAATACATATTGCTATATCACTGGAACACTGAAGTAATAGTCTAAGCAAGTTCTCTAATTTCCAGCTTTCATCTAAAGAAAAATGGAAGTCTCCATATCTTTTCCTGCAGAGGTGTAAAGAAAAAGACATATCTCCTCAAGAGAAGAAGCTAGAGATTTACTTTTAAAAAAATGAAAGCTGGTGATTCAGGGAACCATCTAAGACCATTTCTTCAATGCTCCAGTGGTATAGTGATATTTTATGGCCTTTTTAACAAAAGAAAGAAATCACAAATCTTCAGGCATGTATGTGTGTGCAAGGAAGATGCAGATCCTTCACATACTATTTAAAATGGCACCCACTGACATCAGTTCAGGGGCCATTTTCTTTAGCATTTTGTTCCCTGACTGCCACCTTCCCCCCAGAATTCTGTCACTAAAGTTGTCCTTTAAAGATAGCAAAAAAATGGGAACTGCTTGCACTGGCCATTCTGTAGGGAGACTGTTTCTGTTAATTGCTACCGCTTGCTGAAAGAGTTTTGCCTTATATATTATTTAAAATAGCTCCAATTAATGCAGTATTGGGAGCCATTTTGTTGAGTGTTCTTTTCTCCAACCTTTCTAATTGTGCATTGATCATCCAGTCAGTAAACAGAGAATCATCAGTGGCAACAGTTTTGGTGGAAAAAAAATGTCTGTGCAGTAGTGCTAGACTCCATGTGCAAAAACTAAAAGGTGGATGCGGTTGGCACTGTGATGCCACAAGTGATGCCATTGATAAAACCCTGTACCCTTGCTGGATATTCCTGCTTATTTTGTCATATGCAAAAGAACTATTCTGACTCCACACCAGAAGAGATTCAGAGACAAGGCATGTGTTCAGAACAATTTTCCCAAGCCAGTTTAAATGCTTTCAGGTTAGTTGCTGAGAAAATAAGAAGTAAATTTTGCACTTTTAGGTATATCTTTCTCTTTTCTATGAAGAGACTCAAAGCAGCTAACAACAACAACACAATATGAATGCAGACAGGCAGACAGGAAGGAAAGAAAGAAGGACAATATATTTTTGGCTGACTGGGATTCATCCAAGGGACACACAGGCTGTAAGCCATGGGCCAATAATCCTTGCCCTTCAGCTCTCACCCAAGGATTTATGCCTTTGGCTATGCCCAAGCTTTCTATTACTTTCAGGGAAAGAAAGCTAAATTAAGCTAGAACCCATTTCCCTCTGGCAGTTGTATCCATAGATATTAAAGAGTGAACTTAAAGTTTAGTCACAGCAGCATATTCTTTTGAATATGTCTGTTGGATGTGCTTAATTTAGGCCATGTAAAATTATAATGTAACACTGATATATTGACTAATGGAAATTTTGCCATGTACTTCACATTTGCTGCAGTTAAGCAAATCCTGAGTCAAATGAGATGGAAAAAAGCATTAAATACATTCTATTGTCTTTGGTGTTCTAAAACAATTTCAGGAAAGCATTTAAGACAGAGAGCTACATCACTCATCAGAGAAAAGGAAAAGAATAATAAACAATCATCTCAAGATGGAATTGTAAGAATAATGGGACAAGTGGATAATACAATCCATTGCTCTGGTCCCAAATAAATGCAGATGTGGCATGCCATATGTTATAGAGGCATCTCACTATGAAATGACTGATTACTTGCATGATTCATCCACAATCAATCCCCAATTTGATAGCTGGGTAGGGAGCAAAGAACCCAAACAGACTCCTACGGAGAAAACAATTCAACAGCTATTGGAGAAAAATAAATGACTTTGCAACAGTGTTGCTCTGGCTGATTTATATTTGTCTTTTAGGTATAAAATGTGCATTAAAAGAATGTTTCAACTGAAAAGTTACATCCCCCCCCATGCAATTTTTACAGCATTGGTGGTTTGTACACTAATAAAGCAGATGCGCAGTCCTATTTATATGACCATCTGGATCCTTAGTAACTGAAAAGCCTACACATGTTAGTCCACAGCTTGTGGTAAACAGATCACTTGTGAGATGCTTTCACACCACTGTTGGGAAGCTTTGTTTTCCCAGGGCTTTGTAGCACATACTGAAAGCCAAATCCTGCCTATGGTGGTATATTTATGTGAACCATTCCATGGGACTCTATAGATACCTAGTTCAATTCAGTGTTCTGGTTTTAAAATCTTTTAAAGCCTTAGACCTACTTACCTGTAGGACTGTCACCTTCAAATTTACTACCTTGCAAATGAGTATGATCAGCAGCTGCCCATTCATGTACTTTCACTGGGGTTGCTTCCACCCTGTGGTATGGCCTATGTGAGAAGGTCAAGAAGCCCCCCCCTTATCATTTCACAGAATGGACAAAACAGAAATATTCAGGAGGGCATTCATATAAAGAAATTACAACTGTAGCATAACGACATTCCTGCATATAGTTCAAATCCTCCAGCATCAAGTGTTGTATGAACGGTTGTCAATCCCCAGTTGTGGGCAAGGGATTCCCTGGTTTGGAGGCCCTCCTCCCACTTCAGGGTTAGCAGAAAGTGGGGTAGAAGGAATGTCCTGTGGAGACTAGTCCCCATAGAGTATTATGGAGAATTCATCTGTGGTTATCTGGGCCTCTGGAGGAGGTGTGTGATTTTTTGTGGCAGAGGCACCAAATGTTCAGCATAGCACCTGGTGCCTCTCCTCAAAAAACCCTCAAAGTTTCAACAATATTGGACCAGACGGTCCAATTCTTTGAGTCCCAAAAGAAGGTACCCCATCCTCCATTATTTCCGACAGAAGAAATTTTTAAAAAGTGTGGTCCCTTTAAATGTGATGGCCAAAACTCCCTTTGGAGTTAAATCATGGTTGTTACAGACTTGCTCCTGGCTCCACCCCCAAAGTCCCCAGATATTTCCTGAATAGGACTTGGCAACCCTAGGTGTATGCCATTCCTTCATATCAACAATATAGTACAGAACAAATAAACCAAAGGATATTATTGATCCGTTTTGCTCAACTAATGTTTAAAAAATGCATAGGTAGAAGAATGAGAAAAATATAGATTTTGAATTTTAAAAAGGAAGCTTTCAATAGACAGTCCTTACTATATGTGCTCAGTCCACCATCCAGTGACACTTTCATACAAAACATGGATTCCACACACACACCCAGCACATTTTTGTCCCTTGTTCTTGATTAGGTGATGGTATACTGGTTGTAGGCATGAATGTTACATAACAGGATTAAACCCCAAAAGGTACGGTACAATGATGATTAAACTCATTAACTATGTGTATACATCCCAGTTTGTTACTGAATGGTTTCAATCTAACCAGCTTTTTCACTGGTGAAAAAGAGAGGAAAGATTATTACTTGGAATATAACCTCCATGTAGCTCATGTTTGGGTAAGACTTCTACTCTGGCTATATCTGTCTTGTAGAGCTGGCCAGAATGTTTCTAGAAGGAGAACCTTCCCTCCTTTCCTCTGTTATCAGATAGCTTTCATACATTTCTTCTCACTTTCTCAATCTTTTGTCTCCTCTTTTGGTCACTACCCTTTCTCCAGATGAAATGGAAAAAACCAATCCTATTTTCCCCCTTCCTCAAATCTCATTTAGCATAAGTCCAAGCTGGTTAAGCTAGGGAAAAAATAGGAAATTCCCTGTATCACCACAAACGGGTTTTTCAAATCCTTTGCATGTAACTATGTTCCCATAGGCTATCTGAATTCACCATCACTTTCTACAAATAATAATGGGGCAGAATGCAGTTAAGTAAAGTTAACAATGCCTGCACTATTTCAGAAAGGTGTTTATCCACAGCAACAGTACAAACCCAGAAAAGTGTTTAATCCTAAAAACAGTGCAAAACAGAACAACTGTTTGGGATATGGGAACACCACACATTTCTAATTTATTGCTGTAACATTAACAGACATATGGGAAGCAATAAACTAAAAAGAGAGAGAATTTTGTACAATATAGTTCAGTGGATTGTGCACCTCACTGATCCTGCAATTTCCTAGTGGATCAGAAGGGATCAAAGAAGATCATCACATTTGCCATATAGCTAGGGGAGGCTGGTTGCCTCAAATCCAAGCTCAGAGAAAAGCTCTGTACAGATAAATCTGGAATTTTCCCTGTCCTCTTTTCACTGCTAGCATTACCTAAAAGATGGATGTGGAATCAGTCACTCCTTCCTATTCCAGCTTTCTGAAATTCTTTTTTTACTGTATTTTGTCTTATATAATTTCCTTATTTTAAATTTCAATTAATTGCTTCTGCGTATAAGTTATTTACTCAGGGTGTTGTTGTTTTTCCCCAAATCATCTTATACACATCAATTTTGGTTCTGACTACAGGGTTCCTTTCTTTCAATTCAAGCAGTTGTTGTAAAATAAGTGGCTTTTGGGAAGAATGACATGTACTTGACAATTTTTCCTCATCCATTTTTATTGCGATTCTAAGAAGACCTTTTGTTCTTCTATAGTCCTTCAGAATGTCTATAAGCTCAGGTCAGGCTATAGCTTGATACATTTGACACATTTAAAAAAACAAAAAAACAAAATGAATTGCGGGAGGAATCTCTACAAAGTGAGCTTCCCATCCTTCTTCAGGCCTTTTGTAGACATGAAACATACTTTCAAATGATCATGTAACAAATTACATGTGCTTTATCAATAAGAGGGTCATGCTATCTGTGTTTTAAACAATTGCTGGCAGAGTGGAAGAGGAGGACCACAGAGACACAAAATAAAATGTTTGCAAAATTGTAGGTGATCAATGCAACTTAAAACGATAACTACATGAGGTTTCCTGTTCTATATATCACCAGTGTTAAAGTCTCAGTTTCTAGGAATTTCAAAATCCTTTTAGTACAAAGACAAAATGGTGCATGTATCGGAAGCAGGAGAGAAAGGAGTGGTGTTACTCATTCCCAGTGATGAAACGGACTATCCAAAATATGTCTGTGACACTCATGCAGTCCCATTCTATAAAAAATTTACTTTCAACTAGGCAAATCTGGAACACCTAATCTGTAGCAGAGACAGATATGTAGCAAGACATAACAGAGCACTGCTCAGTGTGGTGCTGAGACGGCAGAGTAAAAAGGGATATTGATAAAGGGAAATATGGATTGCTGGATAATTGGAAATGGTAGAGAAGGGTGGAATTAATAAGGCCCACAGAAATGCTTTTAGAATCTTTTGCCTAAGCAAGAGGGGAACTGGCTGCCAGCTAAGCAAACGAAGAAGGCAAGCAGCAAAATTTGTAACTTCTCTAGCAAAACCGCAGGTTGCTCAAGACTAGCTGGAGCCCCAGCAGCGAGCTTAAGGAAGAACTTCCTTTTTCTGTAGGTAGAACATATGTTGAGTATCGGACTCTGCACCCGCGCCGCGCAAGCCGGGACGTCCTCGGGTTACCTGGCGCAGCGCGGGAAAAGTCACCGCCAATCAAGACCAAGCGCGGGAAGTTTAACTGGCCAGGATTGGGCTGGCCAGCAGGGGGGTTGATCCGGGGTGCATGTATATATTAGCGGACCCGGCCGCGTGTTCCCCAGTTCTGTAATGTACCAGCGATTAAAGACCAATGCCTTTACCACGTCTCGTCTCCCAGTACATTACACTGGCGACGAGGATGGGATCTAGATAGGTCCGGCCGGAGACGAGGAAGGCGAGAGACCGCAGGATCGGGCAGCCCGCCGCCACCATGGCGAACTCGAGCGTAACGACGGGCCATCTTGCGGAATTCAACCCGGAGCACCCCGAGAGATGGGAGACCTACACCGAAAGGGTCGAGTGCTACCTGCGGGCGAACCTGATCGACGATGACGAGAGAAAGAGAGACGTCCTGCTGAGCGTCTGTGGCGAAGAGACCTTCGAGATCGCACGAGGTCTCTCCGCTCCAGCTAAGCTGACGGAGAGGACCTACCGGGAAGTCGTGAGGCTCCTCACGGGCCACTTTTCACCCCAACCGTCCATCGTCGCCCGCCGATTCCTCTTCCACAAGAGGGACCAAAAGTCGGGGGAGACAGCGGCGGTCTACCTGGCGGCCCTTCGGCAGATCGCCGGAAATTGCAACTTTGACAAAAGGGACGAAGCCCTGCGGGACCGTTTCGTCTGGGGCCTCCGCGACGAGCGATTGCAGCAGAAGCTCTTCGCGAAGGAGGAGCTAACGCTACAACAAGCCTTCAACGAGGCAACGGCCTTCGAGAGGGCCACCAAGGCGTTCGGCCAGCCACGAGGTGAAGCAGTCCACCAAGGGGAAACGGAGCCAGAAGACCGAACAGAGGAAGAAGCGTTTCAACTCCGGCGGCCCCAAAGAACGGACACAAGGGCCCCCACTAGACAGCGAGCGACGGAGAGGGCCACCGCCACCACCGGTCCCAGGTGCGCCAGCTGCGGCGACCCCCACGAGCGCCGGGACTGCCCGTACCGCAACCTGGACTGCCGCAGCTGCGGAAAGACGGGCCACATCGCTCGGGCTTGCCGGGCCAAGAACAGCCGCCGACAACCATCAGCGCATCACGACTCCCTGGACACCCACACGACGGCATCCACCACTCTGCAGGTATTGAACTTGCCCCTATCGGCCCCAGACAAGGTCAAAATGTCGGTCCTAATCGAGGGCGCCCCCTGCACCATGGAAGTGGACTCGGGTTCCTCCATCTCCATCATTTCGGAGGAAACCCTCAAGAAACTATGCCCCCACCGCCGCCTTCAAACGAGGCCAGCGGACTTCGTACTGAGGGACTTTCAGAAGAACCCAGTACACATCGTGGGGTGGGCCCGGGTGCATGTGGAAAGAAGGGGTTTCAGAGGGCCCCTGGACATCCTAGTGGTCAAGCGCCAACTGACCACACTTCTAGGGTTGGCTTGGTTCAATCCCCTGGGGATCCAGCTGGTGGGGGTGGACCACTTGCAGGCAAGCAATTTCGACGGGGTCTGCCGAGAGTTCCCCGAGGTCTTTGATGGGTCCTTGGGGAGCTACAAGGGTCCGCCCATCACCCTACCGATTGACCCAATGGTCAGGCCCATAAGGCTTAAAGCGAGGCGCGTCCCGTTCGCCCTTAAGCCGAAAATAGAGGCAGAACTGGACCGCCTAACGGCCCAGGGCGTCCTAGAACCGGTAACATACGCGGAATGGGAAACCCCCATAGTAACGCCCGTCAAACCCAATGGGGAGGTGAGGATCTGCGCTGACTACAAGTGCACGATCAATAAGGCGCTACAAGACAACCCCTACCCAGTCCCGGTGGTCAGCCACGTCCTAGCAGCGCTAGCCGGGGCGAAGGTTTTTGGGAAGCTGGACTTAGCACAAGCATACCAGCAACTGCCGGTCGACGCTAAGACAGCGGAGGCGCAGACGATCGTGACCCACAGGGGCGCGTTCAGGGTTAAACGGCTGCAGTTCGGGGTCAGTGTGGCTCCGGGGATATTCCAGAGCATAATGGACTCTCTCCTTAAAGGGATCCCCGGAGTTCAACCCTTCTTTGACGACGTTTTAATCGCCGCCCCCAATGAAGGAGAGTTCTGCTGCCGCCTGCGCGAGGTCCTCAGGCGGTTCCAAGCGGCGGGGCTGAGAGTCAAAAAGGAGAAATGTGTGTTAGGGGTCCCGCGAGTGGAGTTCCTGGGGTTCGCCGTGGACGCGGCGGGGATACACCCGACGGCGGACAAGACCAGGGCCATAGTCCAGGCTCCTGCGCCCAAATGCAAGGCAGAACTACAGAGTTTTTTAGGATTGTTGAACTTTTATCACACGTTCCTACCGCACAAAGCCGCCGTAGCGGAACCGTTGCACCGTTTGCTGGATAAACAGGCCCCGTGGGTCTGGGGCCAACGCCAAGCCGCGGCGTTCCAAGCAGTGAAGGACCTCTTGGTCTCTAACGCGGTACTTCACCACTACGACGAAAACCTACCCCTGATCCTAGCTTGCGACGCCTCCCCCTACGGAGTAGGAGCGGTTTTGGGGCACCAACTCCCGGACGGGAGGGAAGTGCCAGTCGCGTACTATTCACGGACTCTATCTCCAGCGGAGCGGAACTACGCTCAAATTGACAAGGAGGCCTTGGCGATCGTGGCGGGGGTGCACAAGTTCAACGACTACCTCTACGGTAGGCGTTTCACCATCGCCACGGACCACAAGCCGCTCCTGGGCCTCCTAGCTCCAGACCGTCAGACCCCCCAAATCCTATCCCAGAGGGTCCTGAGGTGGAACCAGTTCCTGAACTCCTACACGTATGAACTGGTCCACCGCCCGGGTAAAGCCATGGGACACGCCGATGCCCTCAGCCGCCTGCCGCTCCCCATGACAGAACCGGATCCCGCCCCTGCACATGGGGTAATGCTCATTGAATCGCTCCCCGAGCGCCCCCTGCACGCGGCGGAGGTGGCTCGGGCAACAGGCAGGGACCGCATCCTGGCACGGGTCAGGGACTGGGTGGGGAGGGGGTGGCCATCAGGCAAAGTCGAAGACGCGTTCAGGCCATTCGCGTCCAGGAAGGACGAGCTATCAACCCACAAGGGGTGTGTGCTTTGGGGCAGCCGGGTGGTGGTTCCCCCCCCTTGCGCAAGCAGGTGCTGGAAGACCTCCACGAGACCCACCCGGGCATCGTGAGGATGAAAGCCCTGGCCCGTAGTTATGTGTGGTGGCCGGGCATGGATGAGGAGATAGAGGGGTGGGTGAGGAGGTGCCAACCCTGCCAAGAATCCCGGCCCGATCCCCCATCAGCCCCGGTCCACAGATGGGAGTCTAACAGGCGACCATGGTCCCGCCTCCACTTAGATTTTGCAGGCCCGTATCAGGGCCAAATCTTTTTTATACTTGTGGATGCCTACACAAAATGGCTGGAGGTGATTCCAGTAGCCTCGACCTCCACAGCAGCAGCCGTCCGGGCACTCAGGAGGGTCCTATGCACGCACGGGATCCCAGACACCCTGGTGACGGATAACGGTACTGCATTCACCTCCCGGGAATTCCGGGAGTTCACGGAGAGGTACCTCATACGACACATAAGATCCGCACCCTTCCATCCGGCCACCAACGGCCAGGCAGAGCGGATGGTGCGGACCACCAAGGAAGCACTGGGGAGAATAGTACAAGGGGATTGGGACCACCGCCTCTCAGCCTTCCTGTTCCACAACAGGATCACCCCAAACCCTATAACGGGATCCAGCCCCGCAGAACTGCTTATGGGGAGGAAACTGACAACACGCCTAGACAGGCTGCACCCCGACCGGGCCCCCGAGGTCCGCGGGTCCCCAGAGGTCCGGGAGGCGGTGCGGGGGTTCTTTCCGGGTGACCCGGTATACGCGAAGAACTTCGCAAGCGGTCCCGAGTGGGTCGCGGGGAGAGTCCTTAGGGTGACAGGTTCCAGGTCATACGAGGTGACCACCGAGGGGGGCCAGGTACTAAGGCGGCACATAGATCAGCTGCGCCGCCGCACCCTACCCGAAGAAACAGAGGAGGTAGGGAATAGGGAACCGCGGGCAACCGAAGGTCCGGAAGGGCGCTCGCCAATACAGGAACTACCCACTTATGACGCCCCCAGAGACACCGAACCAGAGCCGGAGCCTGAAACAGACCCCAACATCCCGCAGCCAGAAGCAGCATCGCCCACAACGGAACCAGCCTCCGCACCAAGAGCGACCCCGAGGAGATCGACACGGGAACGGAGAGCACCGGCGTACCTCCGGGACTATGTGGTTTAAACTAAGGGGGGAGGAGTGTTGAGTATCGGACTCTGCACCCGCGCCGCGCAAGCCGGGACGTCCTCGGGTTACCTGGCGCAGCGCGGGAAAAGTCACCGCCAATCAAGACCAAGCGCGGGAAGTTTAACTGGCCAGGATTGGGCTGGCCAGCAGGGGGGTTGATCCGGGGTGCATGTATATATTAGCGGACCCGGCCGCGTGTTCCCCAGTTCTGTAATGTACCAGCGATTAAAGACCAATGCCTTTACCACGTCTCGTCTCCCAGTACATTACAACATATATGCAAGATAAAAGCAATTTAGCAATAAGGAATGTGTGTGATGGTATTCTTGATGAGGAAACAGGGTGCAGCTGGCAGGGGAGGGGCCATATGGGGACAGGCCTAGGAAAAAGAACCAACAGACTAGTACATCACATAAATTGTGGTCGATGCATGTTTTTGTCAGTGTCCCAGGGACCTGGGAAGCTGAGACTGTTTTAGATAATGAGTGGGTGGAGACACCCTATAAGGGATGGCAGGTAACTGTAATCATTGCTCAGAGTTTCTCTGAAGCCCGTGTATAGAGCGGTTATGCACGTTAAATAAAGAAGCTGTTTTCCTGACCTTGCCTCAGACCTCGTTTGTGAGTATGATTTACTATTGATTGGACGGCACAGGACTTTCCCTGCTACAGTGCTCATTGCGGCCTAATATTCTTGGACTGTGCCAAAGCTCAGATCCTCAACCAAGGCAGCAACACAATAAGGTTCTGGCTCAGAGTTGTGTAATGTAGCACCAAACAAAAGTATTAAGTTAAGGCCAGATTTTTAATATACACAGAATAGTTTGGCGTGTACAATACTAGAAGGATATTCCTACCAATTACTCCTGAAAAAGGCACATTTCTAGTGTAATTTGACTACCTGACATCTACTGAATAGCTGTAACATGGTATTTTCCTTAGCATACATCCAACAGAACACAGCTGGACTTCTCTTACGCACTAATATATAATTGGATTTGGCCTAAATATCCAGTTTGATCCTACCAGGTCCAAGACCTTGTGGCAGGGGATATCAATGACCCCCTCAAACCTGATGAGGAAGAATCACTTGAAAAAGATCTTCCTTGCACATGGAGAAACAGGTTCACAATCACAGTAATGGAGCTTATATATGTACAGTCTGTGCAAATGTAGAAGTTGTGTCCACATTTGTGAACATGATTCCCATGAGTTTGATCATGAGTGGCTTGTTCCTGCTTTGACTTTATACATATGGAGTTATCCTTACCTTACATTATGTTGCAGTATAAAACTGCAGTTTCCACAAAGTCACAGGGCAAATATTTCAGTTGAATGAAAAAGCATTTTCACTTGCAAAATAATATTTATCATTCATGCTATGGTGTATTTATCAGTCATGCTGCAGTGAGGTTTTAGTGGGCTTCTTTCACAAGACCTGGTATTATCCTCTTCAGTAATGGTGGCCATGGCTATGAGGACGCACTAGAATTAACATTCATCATGCAAGATTACCTCATCAAAACAGTTATCACCATTTCCTGGGGTTTTCTGGGGTTTTGCTATCTCAAAAAGATAAAGGTAGTCCCCTGTGCAAGCACCAGTTGTTTCCGACTCTGGGGTAACGTTGCTTTCACAAAGATTTCATGGAAGACTTTTAATGTGGTGGTTTGCCATTTCCTTCCCCAGTCATCTACACTCCCCCCCCCCCAGAAGCTGGGTACTCATTTTACCGACCTCAGAAGGATGGAAGGCTGAGTCAACCTGAGCCAGCTACCTGAAACCAGCTTCCGCTGGGATTCAAATCAGGTCGTGAGCAGAGAGTTCAGAATGCAGTACTGCAGCTTTACCACTCTGCCCATGGGGCTCCTTTTGCTATCTCTACATATTGAGAAAAGCTTCTGCCACTAGATTTTAAATTGTGCCCTTTTATTATTTGCCAACTGTATCAACTCTAAGCGGGTTTATGCAACAGTATGCTTCCATTGGTAGTTGTTGAAACTACCATGTCTTACATTTTTAATGTGTTATTCTCAGCACAACCAATACCATGTTTATATGCTGCAAGACTGGACTTTTTTCTCTTCTAGAAAAGTTATGATTTCTTTACCTATAAAAGAAATTGCTTATTCATAACCAGGAATAGAATTGTTTCACTCCAAAAGCAATTTTAGTCAGCATCACACACTGAACTGTAATTAAAGATTTATGATCCTATTAAAGGGTAATGTTGTAGTTAATCCTTAATAATGAAACACCTCATAAAAGTTCAGTGTTACACACAAAGCTGAGTGCAATTGACAACTTCTGCAAAATATTTATTGTATATTCCAAGTGTCAGCAAAGATTGTACTGTTACAATCCCCTTTTGAATAATATTCAATGGAACTTGAATTTAATTGTGCAACCTTGAAATATCATATATATTATGCATGATGTAGATATATTCTATAAAGATATCTAAAGGGCAGATTCATTTATTGCTAAAGTGAATAATAGTATTGCATCCAGACTAAACGTCTCTATGAGATCTCTGGCCGTATTAAGATGAAAACTATAGGCCATTATTTCTTTAAATTTTTAACTCATCCCCAAAGGCTCAAGGTTGGTACTTTCTGTACCAATTTCTTGTTTCTTGTTATGGGACCATCAAAGCAAAGGGGGGAAAGTAGCAAGAATCCTCATTGGTAGTTACCATGGCTAGAATTAATGACTTTGAAGTCAGCGTGGTGTAGTGAGCCACCAGGTATTTAGCTGTGGATAAGTCCTGGGATATGTCACGGGATAAGAGGACAAATCCACTTGTGGATTAAAAACTGGTGAGTTGTTAGTGGAAGGTGGAAAGTAGTAGGCTACCACAAGACGTGGTACTAGAGCTTGGTACTGCTTTTTAACTTGTTCATTAATGATTTGGAGTTGGGAGTATGCAGTAAAGTGGCTAAGTATGTGGATGACACTAAGTTGTACTGTGCAGTGAGAACCAAGGAATACTCTGAGGAGCTCCAGAGGGACCTGTTGAGGCTGAACGAGTGGGTGTTGATGTGGCAAATGAGGTTCCAGTAAAGCACATTGGAGCCAAAAATCCTAACTATAAATGTAACACTGATGGGCTCCAAACTGGTGGTAACTGACCAGGAAAGAGTTCTTGGAGTCATGGGTATATAACTCACTGAAGATACGGATTCATTATGTGACAGCAATAAAAAAAAGCAAATGCTGTGCTAGAGATTATTAGGAAGGGGATTGAGAATAAATCAGTCAGTATCATAATAATACTGTATACAATCAGGACTTTTTTTCTGGGGTAATGTGGCAGAACAGAGTTCTGGAATCTGATTGTGGAAACAATATTCTCAAAAAAAAAAAGTTTAAAAGTTCATGAGGGACACCCTTGTATTTCTCCTTCATTTCTGTCCTGAGAGTTTCGGCACCTCTTTTCCAGGGAAAAAACAAACAAACAAACCCTGTGTACAGTTCTTGTCACTGCACCTCAGAAATGAGATTATAGCATTGAAAACAGTGCCAAAAAGGGCAACTTAAATGATGGGACACCTTCCCTATGAAGAAATGTTTAAAAGGTTAGGACTCTTAGGACTCTTTAGCTTGCAGAAATGACAACTGAAGGGTGACATGACAGCAGTTTCCAAATGATGCATGGGATAGAGAAGGGAGAAGAGGAAAAGGAGGAGGAGATTGGACTTATACCCCACCTTTTACTTGGAGTCTCAGAATGGTTTACAATCTCTCTTCGCTTCCCCTCCTCACAACAGACACCCTGTTAGGTAGGTAGAACTGAGAGAGCTCTGACAGAAACTGCTCTTGGGAGAACAGCTCTGACAGAGTTATGACTGACCCAAGGTCACTCAAGCAGTTGCATGTGGAGGAGTGAGGAATCAAACCCAGTTCTCCCAGAAAAGAGTCTGCACACTTAGCCACTACACCAAACTGGCCCTCAGTTCTCTCTCAGGTATAAAAAGAAGTACTTTTCTTCCTTTCTCACAATACAAGAACTTGTGGGCACCCAGTGAAATTAATGAGCAGTAGTCTTAGAACAGATAAAAAAAAGTATTTCATTGTTGCAGGAAGTGATGTTGGTGGCTATAAGTATAGACAGAGGGGACATGATAAGCATATGGATCAGAGGTCTATCAGTGACTATTAGCTACAAGATATAGCATAGATGGAACACTGTCTGGGGCAGTGTTGCTCTGTATTCTTGGTGTTTGGAGGGCAGCGGTGGGAGAGCTTCTGGAGTTCTGCCCCACTGGTGGACCTCCTGATGGCACCAGGTTTTTGGCCACTGTGTAAAATAGAATGTTGAACTGGATGGGCTAGTGGCCTGATCCAACATGGCTCCTCTTATGTTCTTATGCCCTTGGTGGCAAGGTATACCAAATGTTATGGTGTCATTCCACCTATGCAGGCATCCATTGACTCCCCCTTACCTAGAGGACTTCTGATTATGTTATTTTCTGTTCCTGACTACCAGGGGTGGAATTCCAGCAGGAGCTCATTTGCATATTAGGCAACATCCCCTGATGTAGCCAATCTTCCAAGAGCTTACAAGGCTCTTTTTTGTAAGCTCTTGGAGGACTGGTTACATCAGGAGTGTGTGGACTAATACGCAAAGAAGCTCCTGCTAGAATTCCACCCCTGATACCATGCAGCTTTTTCAAGATTAATTTATTTGCATATTAAGGCCAGTACTGATGACCTTATGGTTCATATCTGACTTGTGAGTAAAAGGTCCATTCATTCCATTGCTTACACTTGCAAATAGCTGCACCATTAGAAATAAGTAATAACAGCCTTAAAATGTATCATGGGAAATAATCCACCAGTTCATTGCTGGTCATGAAAGGCTTGCCAAATTATATTTTTAAAGTTTTCTGGATTTTACCTTAGCACAAATTTTATTAGACCTCTGAAAAAAGGAAGTTTGAAATCTGAACAGGACTCACTATGACAGAGTTGTTCTAGAAATGCAAATCAATATAGTTACCTCTGTCCTGGCCTGTTTAAATCAATGGGTTTAGATTGCAATAACTTTGCTTGGGATTTCAGAGGGTGTGATAGGCCAAAGGAAAGCAAGTGATCTATAGGGTACATATGGCCCCCAAACCATCAATTTATTTTGCAGTCACATTGATTTCACTATAATTTAACTGCACTTAGGATCACTGCCAAAGACAGTTCACATTCTGAACATGATTCTCTAATTGCCCACTATGATTAATGTTACTTTGCAGTTAGCAGGAGGACTATATCTTAAGAAACTAATCACTCAATTTGGACTTCATTACATGAATGCACTTGAAAGGTTATATAGTATATTACAGAGACACTATGTTTAACTATGTCTAAGTGAATTTGCAGTAATATTTCCCTTAGTAGCTATGTTGAATCTGTTGTACTATAACACTTGTTATAGTACCTTGTGTAACATAACAAAAGTATTCCACTATTACTCCAAATATTGCATTCCTAAAGGCTTATGTGGTTATCATGCAAGACAAATGGCTTCTACTAGGGAGAAAGAAGCCCACCTTGGGTATTTTGTGACCAGTAAGGAATTAATTTTGAAAAGTTATAGGGAAATGGGCAGAACCATGTATGCTGTTCACAAAATCTTGGAGGAGAGGTTGGTAAATTGAGACAGATTGAAATGCAACTATACATTTTAATTAAATGACAAAATTAAGTGACAGAACTCATTTATTTATTACCATCCTCAGAGATCTTAGGACAAGCATGCATTTCCCCCCTTCTCCAACAATACCTTCCTAACAACCCAGAGAGGTGTCATGAGAATCTCCCTGTGGGAGGGAGACTCCCGGACTGACAAAAGAGGTGTCGGTTCTTTCTCCCCTGTTGGCCCACTTACAGAGGCCTGTGTGTCACTGGACCTATACTAGCTAGCTACTGCATGTAGAAATACCCATGAGAGTTGTGTTATCAGGAAATAAACTATTATTTTATTAAGACAGATTTTGATAACCTTCACAGAAAACCCAGGCAAGTTGTCAAGCTGCTCCTTGCCCAGCTTGACATTCCCCCTAGTATCAGAGCCAAAGTAGAACAAAGATTCCCTCCCACAATAGACAAGAGTTCGTGGACAGCCTTCCCCTCAGGCGGTTATAACGTTCTTTGAGGCCTTGGAGAAAGCAACCCCAGACAAAGGATTTGGGGTCACTTATATACCTTAGAGATCAATAGTTTCACCATGTGGTACAAATATATAAATTACAGTATAAATGGTCCCCTCTTTGATAAAAAGAATATTTCCTACCTATGGATGTCTCCCCCCCAAATGTGCATATATTTTCTTTATTACAAACAGAAACAAGTTTGACACTACTTGATTACATGACAACATTTCACACTTGAGGGCATAGTATCTGTATTTTTATTCCAAGTCTGAGAGAACCCAGACTCGGTCGTTATCTCTTTATGGTTTGGAGGAGTGCAAAATGCCTGTCCTTCCCCAGCAGAACTTAGAACAATTTAGCCAAGCAGGTCAGACAGGTGCAAATTATTTTGATGTGAGAGAGGAATGTGCATGCATAACAGAGAGATGCTTCTGAGCTTGTTTGCAAACCTGTAGGAAAACAGGCCAAGCCACTATAGTTAAACGTAGAGAGAGAGTGTGACTAGCAACCATATAGAAAGCATATAGGGTTATGTAGGATTTTTCTGGCCCAAACCTAAATATTCTCACAAGAGGAAGATTGTGAGAGACAGCATGACTGTCCAAAGGTCATCAAGTGAACTTCATCACAGAGTGGGAATTTGAACCCAGATCTACCCAGTCTCATCCAGTAGTTCAACCACTATATAACTCTGGATGAGATCAGATGAACCGGGTGCTGTGGTAGAGGTGCATCATGGCAATCAGACAGCACTTGCCTGGTGGCCAAGACAGGCACAGGCCACATACATGCAGGGTAGAGCGTTCACACCACTTCTGAATGTGCATGATGCATCCGGGTCAATAACACAGCCAGAAATGCACCACAGAGGCATGGCAAGGAATTTGTCACTGGGAAGTTTCCAGTGGCTATTTAAGTCATCCAAAAATGAGGTAAGGATGAACAGGACATGGGAATAGATGTGCATGTGTGAATCCAGGGGTGAGAGTAGCTATGGTGAGCCAGAAAGCCCATCTGATCAGAACCTAATTTCTTGTTATGTTTCTTTTTCAAGAATAATTTAATAGCATTTTTAACTGTTTTGTTCATATTTGTTTTGTTCATATTATTATAGGTCTCTTTGGTCAAGGAATGGTTGTGAGATTATGGCACTTCTAATGAACTGTGAGAATTTTAAACTAACATATCTTCAAATAACACTGAAATAATTAAAACTAATTGAGAAATTTTCTCATTTTTGACAAAAAATTGCATATATTTAAGATATTTCTATGCTGAACCTTCAAAGTTCTGCTCAAAGTGGCTTACAATTAAAACAATTTAACAATATAAAAAGAAACAATTAAAAACAAGTCATTGGACATAAACAGCCTTAAGACTATTTCTAGAACAGAAGCAGAACATTCATAAATCTGATAAGGTAAAACACCTAATTAAAACCCCAGGTAAAATGATGTGTTCTGACCTGGCACCTAAAAGAAAGCAAAGTAGGAGCCAGGCAAGTCACAAGAGGGAGAGCATTCCAGAAGCAAGATTCCTCCACAGGAAATGTCCTGTCTTTAATCACTACTCATCTTACTTCTTGAAGGTGGGGAGGGACACAGAGGGGGCATTAACACTGCACTGAATAATGTGTTTTGCAGCTGGATTTTTGCTGTTCTTACGTTTAGTGTAGTGTAAAGCACCCAGAGACAGATGAGAGGCAGGTCTTAACTTTAAAAAAAGTTCTATGACAGTTTAATATTTTTAGTGAAACTGGTTCTTGCAGGAAATCTGTAATACCAAGATTGTATGAATTGTCATTGCACATTTTTGTTTTTATGGGTTTCTTTTTCTGAGGATTAGTATGTGTAATATTAAAATTGCTTGGTTTTAAGACCTGTATTAATTTATTGTTAAAACATTTTTAAAATTCTGAGATAGGTTCAAGAAAGCCTTTTTGGCTGGCACAAAGAGTATACTAGTGAGTTTTCATAGCTCATTAGTTGTGTTATATTGTTTTTAAAATAAAATTAATAAGGAATTGGTTAACTGTTTCTCCAAAGGACTGAAGATAGCTGCTGTCACATGCTACTTCATTTATTTAAGACTCCTTCCTAGGAATTCAAAGGCTCTTTCAACTTCTAGTTATTATTTGTTATCCCTTAAGGGGCCAAATGGTATCTTAACAGCTCTTCAAAAGATGCCATTGAATAGTGGAAGATGTTACTGACAATCTCAGCATGAGCATTCCTTTGCTTTTTCTGGAATTTGACTTTTGAAAGTGGCAAAATGTGACTTTGAGGCAATGTGAAAGGAAGTACAAATGCATTATGGACTCAGCAGTGTTTTAAAATGCTGGGAAGCTTGGTATAGACTGCTCCTGTAGATCTGTACCATTGCAGAAGGGTTCAATAGAAAGCAAGTGGAAATCTTATTTAGCAGGGTTTCATTGCCCTTTGAAAGGCAAACCTTTTCTATGATGCAAAATGAGGATTTATTTAAAAACAAACAAACAAACAAACCTATAGCTAGTTTTTAAAATTCCACCCCTCTCTCTCTCTTTCTTTCTCTCTCTCTCTCTCACACACACAGACTCAAACAGTGCAAGTGAAGCATGCATTTCTGTTATCTGTGTTGCCCAACAGCTTTCCTCTCGGCTTGGCTTCGCGAACGAAGATTTAAGAAGGGTGCAATAGTCCACGTTTGCTGCAGGCTCGCTGGTGGCTGACAAGACCAATGTGGGACAGGCAGGTCCGGCCACAGCGGCTGCAGGGAAAAGTCTGATTTAGGGTTGGTCCTGTAGCAGTGCGATTCTTCCTCAATCTCCTTTTGTCCTCAAGACCAGCTATGCGTGCGTTCTCAAAGGAAGAGACAGCCTGGTGGATGGTGTGCCTCCATGCTTTGCGATCTGAGGCTAGGTCAGACCACTGGTGATGGTTGATGTGACAGGTGCTAAGGGATTTCTTCAAGGAGTCCTTGTACCTCTTCTTTGGTGCCCCTCTATTTCGATGACCGGTGGAGAGTTCGCCATACAGGGCAATCTTGGGAAGGCGGTGGTTTTCCATCCTAGAAATATGCCCTGCCCAGCGCAGCTGTGTCTTCAACAGCAGTGCCTCAATGCTGGTAACCTCCGCCCGCTTGAGGACTTCAGTGTTGGTCACAAAGTCACTCCAGTGGATGTTGAGGATGGTGCGAAGGCAGTGCTGATGAAAGCGCTCAAGGAGTCGCAGGTGATGACGGTATAAAACCCACGATTCGGAGCCGTAGATGAGGGTTGTCATCACAACCGCTTTGTAAACATTGATCTTTGTGCCTTTTTTCAGATGCTTGTTGCTCCACACTCTTTTGTGCAGTCGGCCAAATGCACGGTTTGCCTTTGCCAGCCTGTTGTCAATCTCCTTGTCGATCTTGGCATCTGAGGAGATGATACACCCCAGGTAGCTGAACTGCTGGACTGTCTTCAGAACTGATTCACCCACAGTGATGCAGGGGGGGTGATAATCTTCCTGGGGTGCAGGCTGGTGGAGAACTTCTGTCTTCTTCAGACTAACTTCTAGGCCGAATAGCTTGGCAGCCTCTGCAAAGCAGGACGTCATATGCTGCAGAGCAGATACCGAGTGGGAGACGAGTGCAGCATCATCAGCAAACAGTAGCTCTCGGATGAGTTTTTCCATTGTCTTGGAGTGTGCCTTTAGTCGCCTCAGGTTGAACAGGCTGCCATCGGTGCGATAGCGGATGTATACGCCATCGTCATAATCTAGATCTACTGCGGCTCTTTGAAGCATCATGCTAAAGAAGATCGTAAAGAGAGTTGGCGCGAGAACGCAGCCTTGCTTTACACCTGTGCCTATTGGAAAGGGCTCCGAGAGGTCGTTGCAGTGTCTGACTTGGCCTCGCTGGTCTTCGTGTAGCTGGATGATCATGCTGAGGAACCTTGGGGGACATCCTAAACGTTCCAAGATTTGCCACAGGCCTTTCCTGCTAACGGTATCGAAAGCTTTGGTAAGGTCGACAAAAGTCACATACAGAGCCTTGTTCTGTTCCCTGCATTTCTCTTGGAGCTGCCTGAGAACAAATACCATGTCGATGGTGCTCCTGTTAGCTCTGAAGCCGCACTGGCTCTCTGGGAGGAGTTCTTCTGCAATGGTGGGCACCAGTCTGTTCAGGAGTATTCTGGCAAGGATTTTGCCTGCGATGGAGAGCAGGGTTATCCCCCGGTAGTTGGAGCAGTCTGACTTTTCCCCTTTGTTCTTGTATAGGGTGATGATGATTGCATCGCGAAAGTCCTGTGGTAATTTGCCTTGTTCCCAGCAGGTGACAAGTACTTTGTGAAGTGAGCTATGTAGTACTGTGCCCCCATGCTTCCAGATCTCTGGTGGAATTCCATCAACTCCCGCTGCCTTGCCACTTTTCAGTTGCTTGATGGCTTTAACAGTCTCTTCTAGGGTGGGGATCTCATCCAACTCTGTTTTCACCGGTTGAAGTGGGGTGAGGTGGATTGCTGAATCTTGAGCTACGCGGTTGGCACTGAAGAGAACCTGAAAATACTCCGACCACCGGTTCAGTATGGATGCCTTGTCTGTGAGGAGCACTTGGCCGTCTGCACTATGCAAGGGACTCTGAGCCTGATATGATGGACCATATACTGCCTTCAGGGCTTCGTAGAACCCTCTGAAATCACCAGTGTCTGCACACAGCTGGGTTCTCTCTGCAAGCTTGGTCCACCACTCGTTCTGAATGTCTCGAAGCTTGCGCTGGAGGTTGCTACATGCAGCGCGAAAGGTTGCTTTTTTCCCAGGACAGGAGGGCTGAGCAAGATGTGTTTGGTAGGCAGATCTCTTTTTTGCCAGTAATTCTTGGATCTCTTGATTGTTCTCATCAAACCAGTCCTTGTTCTTCCTTGTGGAGAACCCGAGGACTTCTTCAGAGATCTGCAGGACGGTAGTTTTTAGGTGTTCCCAGAGTGCTTCTGGAGAAGGGTCTGTGGGGCAACTGGGGTCCTCAATTCTTGACTGGAGTTTTGCCTGGAAGGCAGCTTTAACTTCGGCTGACTGGAGGCTGCCAACCTGAAACTTCCTCCGAGGGATACCTCCTCTCCTGGGTGTGGGTTTAAAGTGAAGACGGAGATTGCAGCGTACAAGACGATGATCCGTATGACATTCTGTGCTGGGCATTACTCGGGTGTGTAAGACATCTCGAAGGTCTCTCTGGCGCACCAGAATGTAGTCGATAAGGTGCCAATGCTTGGACCGTGGGTGCATCCAGGTTGTCTTCAGACTGTTCTTCTGCTGGAAGATAGTGTTGGTGATGGTGAGCTGGTGCTCCATGCAGAATTCTAGTAGGAGGCGCCCGTTGTCATTGCAGTTGCCAATGCCGTGTTTGCCAAGTACTCCTTTCCAGGCTTCCGAGTCTTTACCTACTCTGGCATTGAAGCCGCCAAGGATGATCACCTTGTCCTCTGTTGGGGTCTTCCGTACGAGGTTGCGTAGATCAGCATAGAACTTGTTCTTTTCTGCAGGATCTGCTTGAAGGGTTGGGGCATACACACTGAAGAGTGTTGCATGCTGCTTGTTTTGAAGTGGGAGGCGCATGGACATGATGCGATCTGAGTGACCTGTTGGCAGGTTTTCGAGTTTGGAGGCAATGGAGTTCCTGACCATGAAGCCAACGCCAGAAAGGCGGCTCTCAGCCTTTGACTTACCCGACCAGTAGAGGGTATAGCCAGCACCGTGTTCTTGAAGACTACCTTCCTCAGGGAAACGGACCTCACTGAGAGCTGCTATGTCGATATTCAACCTGAGAAGTTCGTGGGCAACTAGAGCAGAGCGTCGTTCAGGGCGATCACTGCCTACTGTGTCAAGCATGGTTCTGATGTTCCAACACGCAAGCTTTAGTCTTTGCACACTTTGTGAGGCAGGTGCATGCCTTTTCTTTGTTGTTATTTTTCGACCGCAAGTAAGGATGCCCGTTGACCGCGGCTAGCCAACTGGGGTGGGGGAGACGAGCTTTGTTTAGGCCACCTTTTCTAGGCCCCTCTCCGTGTGGAGCAAGCAGTGCTGTCCCTAGATAAGGCTGCTTGGTCGTTCAGGGTGCTGCCGAAAAATGCTTGTTCTTTTCCAACAGCTTTAACTCTATTAGAAATCACAGCTTGGAGATATTTGCTTGAATCAGCATTGTCTATTCTGACTGGCTTCAGCTCCCAAGCAGAAGTCTTTCACATCATCTGCTCCCTGATGCTATAACTGGAAATGCTGGATATTGAACTTGGTACCTTCTTCATGCCTTGCTAAATAGATACATTTCATTGTACGGTTGCATCAGCATTGTCAGAATTTTTTTATTTCTGTATTTTGTGTGTGTGTGTCTACACCTGGAAATCATGATAACCTCTAGTGACTGACCCCTACTGGAGGCTTGGAGGATATTCAGAGAGGTGGTTGAATAAAGCCTGCCCCGGTCCTCCCACCTGCTGGTATTTCAAGGAGGGCTCTCATCCAAGTACTTGCCAGAGTCACCCCTGCTTAGCATCCAAGAGATAAGGCTTGCCTGAGTTATCCATAGGGTTGCCAGGGCTTACCTGGCTGCTGATAGGGGGATTGTCTTCTTGTGCATGCGGCGTGATGATGTCACCCAGAAATGACATAATCACACAGGCACATCATGCGGGGATGCTTTAGCATTTAGGTAAAAAACTCTTTGGCACCATAGAATTTTTTAACTAAAATGCTAGAGCATCCCCATGTGACATGCCTGGCGTGATTATGTCACTTCTGGGTGACATCATCACGCCGCATGCACAAGAAGACAATCCCCCTGTCAGCAGTCAGGTAAGCCCTGGCAACCCTATGGATAACTCAGGCAAGCCTTATCTCTTGGATGCTAAGCAGGGGTGACTCTGGCAAGTACTTGGATGGGTGACATCATAGCACCAGGCACATCAGGCACTGATGGGATGGAACATTTCAAGGGCAGGGCTCCCCCACCAGCCAATTCTGTGCCAGTGGGTTGGAGGCTCAAAAATTGGAAGGAACCCTCCCAGCAGGAGATTGGGAATTGTAGCTATCCATGTCAGGGCTGGGCTATTCATGTCAGAGATATGACAGGCTGTCAGACATTCACATCACCTGCTACCTGATCCTGTAACTGGAGTTGCCAAGGGCTAAATCTGTGATCTTCTGCATGTAAAGCAAGTGCTCTGTCACTGATTCATAGCCACCCTAATAAGAGTAACACCAGGAAAGTGACCTGAACATAGTACTATTCCTTAATCTCCTGTATTCTTCTCTCCCTCTATTCCCTGTATTCTTCTCTCCCTCTATTCTATGCTAGGCTGCATCTGTTGACATTGTATGTGATTAAACATTCTTTGGTACAGATGTGAAGTTCTGGATTACCCATGTCAACCAATACAATACCACAGGTTGTGGCATTGTACTGACAAAGCTTTAGTTGTACTGTATTGTGATGATGGGCAAATGTCCTGCCCTTCCTTCCTTCCTTCCTTCCTTCCTTCCTTCCTTCCTTCCTTCCTTCCTTCCTTCTTCTTTCTTTCTTTCTTTCTTTCTTTCTTTCTTTCTTTCTTTCTTTCTTTCTTTCTTTCTTTCTTTCAAAAAAATCCTCTTTGGTCCTGTTTAATGTGTGAACAAAGCATCTATAAGGATCCCTGGAAGGATTATATATTTAACCTACTCCAATTTTCCACTGTAAGAAAAGGCTCAGAATAAGCAAGTATCTCTTTCTTTAATTCCTTGGGTTGCCCATGTCATTATCTCACCACGCAAAACTGATAAACTGTGTTAGTGTTGTTGTTGTTGTTGTTGTGACAAAATAAATACCTTATAGTTTTATGGAACATTCTTATTGTCTTAACTCTAACACTGAAAACAAGGGAAAAAAGAAGAATGCCTATGTGTAAGTGTTGACTTTCACTGTGGGCCATAGACAACACAACATCTGTCCATCATAATCAGCAATCAGAAGCCAACAACTATATCACAGGAGATGCAAATGCAAAACTGATTGGCACTCAAGAATCTTAATTGCTTAACTTAACCATCAGAAACATGGTATTCAAATGTGGCATATTTTTTGTTTCATCTGACTGTCTTCTAGTTGGGGATAGATGGAGGGATCAAATGGCCTTGCTCATCAGCTTATTGGAGCCCATTTATGTATGTGTAAATGTTAAAGTACTGAAAGATTTTTAAAAGGCCAAGAAGTATAAACAAAACACTAACAAAAATCCATGTTCAGGATAGCCTAAACCTGGCTGTGGATAATCTCATGACTGAATATGACTGTGAAGCTACCATCTTGCTCCTCCCAGCCTAGTGTGTTAGATCTCTGTTAAGTACTAGATAAATTGCAAGCCTTTCCCCAAAGTTTAAAACCACCATAGTTGTAGATGTTATTCTTATCAGCACTGATCAAATACACAAGCAAACACTTAAAAAAGTTTAATGACATTACATGCACTGATTTTAGAAATGATATTTTCTTTTTAAAACTGGACTGTGGAATATGCATATCTCATTGAAGGACAGGGCTACCAGTCTCCAGCTGAGGGATGGAGATCTCCAAGCATCACAGCTGATCTCCTGACTACAGATATCAGTTTTCCTGGAGAAAATGACTGCTTTGAAGAGTGGTTATACCACATTGAAATCCTTCCCCTCCCCTGAACCCTGCCCTCTATACGTCTTACCTCCAAATCTCTGGGACTTTTCCAGCCTTGTGTTGACAAACCTAGGGGTTAGAAGTGACAGTCACCAGCAGAATATTATTATGAAAAAAAAATAGGAAACACAAGTTATTTTTTGTAACTCCCATTTCCTGCTTTTCAGTAACATTCATATCCACCCAAAGATAATGCACAGTTTTCGCATTTCAGGCAACATTTCTGTAATAGAGACATTAAATATCGGTACTTTCAGCCTCCAGTCTTATGCCTTCCAGGAGGAACTGCATAGATAAATAAAATCTCTCTCTTTTGGGAATCCTGCAGCTAAAGTGACATCTATGGCTAGGTAACTAGGTTTCATCTTTCTTTTAAATATACTCGTCATGGGAGTCAAACTGTGTCCTCCTATAGAGCTACAGTGCCTGTGGGAGAAAGCCAGAAGGGCAAGGAAATAAAATTAATCTCTTGGTGTTTCACTCTAATCTTCTCTCAAGAGAATAACAATTTAAAGGCTGTAGAAACAGTTAGGGTGTTGCTATGTGTAAGACAGGAGGGATATATTTCACAACTCCAAATATCTCGTGTTGATGCAGGAAAAGAAGCCTTAATTCATTGTCATGCAACCTGGCCAAATCCACATTCCAACATAGCTCTTTTCATGCAATTTCCCAGGCTCCTTGTACTTTGATAAATGGTGTATGCATTTAGGTACCCTGGCAGCTGGATGAATCCACCAGGAGTAATAAATCCAATGATATATTCCCTATTCTGGACATATGAGATAGTACACAGGATCATTGTGTCATCCCTCTTTCTCCCACTGAATGCATGAAAGCGACCACATTGTTGCTGCCACTGGAACAATTGGAAGCTCTAAAACCATAGCAACAGTTACACAGATCACTGGCTTTGCTAAATTCTGGATTGTGGTCAGAAGCAGTTGTTCAAACTAGGCAGAAGGATTATTTCAGTTGACCTATATAATTCAGATCAGCCATTGACATGATATGGCAAGAAGATCCACACATGGATTGCATCTTGCTTGTATCAGATCACTAATTTTAGTAATAAGCCTCTTGAATTATATCATTTAGCTTTTGATTGGAATTGTGAGTACTGTCTGATCATCTAGCTTCAAATGAAACTGGATTTCATAGTGGAATAACATGAAATACACCACAAGGACAAAGGTAAGCTAGATTTGAGTTCAGATACCTGACAAAGGGAACTTTGACTTTTGTCAAGGAAAGCTTGTACCCTAAATACCTTGTTAGTCTCTAGGGTACTATTGGACTTGAATCTAGCCTTTCTACTACAGATGAACATGGCTACTCTGTGAAAGAATACAAGTGATATCCATTCACACACCGGCACCCCGTTCATTCATATTATCCCTAATGTTAAATGAGGCTCTGGAAATTTTAAACAATGCGGATCCCAATCAGAGGCAGGCTGCACGGCCTTGTCTCCGGGGGCCGTTTTGCCCCTTCATGAGGAGGAGTGGGCAGGGCATTATGGGAGGTGAGGGCAGAGCAGGCACGTCTTAACAGCTGTCTCTGCTTCTGCCTCTCAGTCTTTGTCTCGTGCTCGGGGAGTGGCGTGGAGAGCTTGGATGAGCTTCTCCTGTCCTGCCTGGAACAGGGTCTTTCGGCGTGTTGGTTTTCATGCCGCGGTGATCTTTCGGCTGAGCTTCAGAGGAGGTGCCAGTAGCTTAGTGGTGGCGGTTTCAGCCACTTTTGGGCATCGAGGGATGGAGAGCACCTGGTTTTTGGCTGCGTGGAGGCGGCGGGAGCACTTTTTGGCTGCTGGCTGTTTTTTTTTTAGCTTAGCCAGCATTTTTTCTCTGCCTTTTCCCAGGGGTTGTTCCCCCTCTAGCTGGGAATATCGGACGTAGCTTTGGGGCCCTCTTCGGTCCTCCCGTCCTGAATGTTGGGGTGGTCTGCACTGTTGCTGGGCGGGCTGTTTAGGGGGTATAGCTTTGGGGCCCTCTTCATTCCCCCCGTCCTATTGTTGGGGTGTTCTGCACTGTTGCTGGGCGGGGCGGTGGCCATTTTCCCTGCTTATTACTCCCCTGTTGCTGGGCGAGGCGGCCGGCATTTTTGCTGCTTATTACTTCCCTGTTGCTGGGCAGGGCGGCAGCCATTTTCTCTGCTTATTACTTCCCTGTTGCTGGGCACAGCAGCGGCCATTTTCTCTGCTTATTACTCCCCTGTTGCTGGGCGAGGCGGCCGGCATTTTTGCTGCTTATTACTTCCCTGTTGCTGGGCAGGGCGGTGGCCATTTTCACTGCTTATTACTTCCCTGTTGCTGGGCAGGGTGGCAGCCATTTTCTCTGCTTATTACTTCTGTGTTGTTGGGCAAGGTGGTGGCCATTTTCTCTGCTTATTACTTTGTTGTTGCTAGGCAAGGCGGCAGCAATTTTTTGTTAGTCTCTATTTAAAGACACACACCCTGTTCTTGGCAGGCTAAATATTGGACTCCCTAGCCATGCCTAGTGGCAAGCCCCGTATCACAGAGATTGGGGGTAAAAAGGGCGTTTCATCCAAAGCTATCAAGGCTGCTGATAGGAAACGGTTGCAAGAAGAGATTCTTAACCGCTTGTCTTCTCTTGAGAGCAGGTCTGGCCCTGTTGAGATTGATGGAGCGTCACCTCTCCCGGTGAAAGTTCCTGATGTGGACGCCCAGCAGGGTGTGCAGTTTAGTAGGGGCAAGTCTGTACAACGCAGTAATGTAGCTTGGCCCTGGGGGCCGTGGGGGCAATCAGATACATTTGGGCCTGTGGCCAATAGCCAGTCTGCAGTGTTTACTAATCCTTGAGCTTGGGGTTTTAATTTGGCTAACCCTCTAGCGTCTTGGGGTGGCCTGCCTGGCCAGTTTCCTGGACTATCCTCGACCCCTTGCAGTGACTGGGGTTTCCTTTATCCCTGGGGCCCATCTTACTCTTCGGTGCCTGCTAAGACCTTATCTTAGAATAGGGAAAAGGAGAAAATCAAAAGGCGTAAAGTTGATACGACCAGGGCATACTGATGGCAACCCAACCCATACCTTCAGGCAATCTGGGCAAGGGGGCGCATATAGATGTTGAACAACATTGGGGAGAGCACCCCCCTGAGGCACCCCACAATCAAGCGTGTATCTCTGGGACAGTTCACCCCCAATAGCCACCCTTTGTCCCCGACCTTCAAGGAAAGAGGAAAGCCATTGTAAGGCCAGCCCCTGAATCCCCGTGTGGGCAAGATAGCTAGTCAGCAACCAGTGGTCGACCGTATCAAACACTGCCGATAGGTCTAACAACATCAGTACCGCCGAGCCACCTCGATCCAGACTTGGCCTCATTCTTTCCACATAGGAGCAGCTTCTACGGTGGCGGCTCTGGGGTACTCCCCACTGTCCATTCAGAAACTTGGTTGGTGGTGTCCCTCGACCTATAAAGACTATGTCTGCCCTCTGGCGCTGCAGTAACAGGCATCAGGTTATTGAGGGTGTGGTTATTCACTGTTTTCTCAGGTGTTGTTGTCCATGGGGAGGGACGACGCATCCTCATATGGGGGCACAGGTTCGTGTTCTTGGCTGCCCATAGGGCCAGGAGGACTTCATCCTGGTCACAGCTGGGGCTCAGCAAGCGGGTTACCGTAGAGTGGCGTGGACGGCAGGGTCTCCTTTGGTTGGGCCTGTTGCTCTTGCTTTTTGAAAACGTTTTGTCACCACATGTTGTGGTGATACATTTGGGAGGAAATGATCTAGGCTTGCTCAAGGGTAAAGCCCTTGTGCTGCAGGCCAAGGATGACTTTTGAGTCATTAGGAGTTGTTGGCCTCAGGTTTTGATTATGTGGTAAGCCATGATCCCACGCCAGGTATGACGTGGCGCATGGAATTCACAGGCGATTGAGAGAGCTCACCGCAAAGCCAATTTAGAAATTAAAAAAGCCCTTGAGGGGGGTTGGGCCACTTTCTCCCTCATCTTGGGATCCGTGCTGATTGCATGGATTTATACAGGATTGATGGTGTTCATCTTTCCGATAAGGGAAACGACGCTTTTTTGGATGACTTAAAACTCGGGCTTTGGGAAGTGCTAGGCGTTTAGTGGGTGCAGCTGCCTAAGCAGAGGCTTAGCCTTGTGGTGGCTGGGTTTTTTGCCTAACTTCCATTAAGCAGCTCGGTGAGCACCAATAGCACCCCAGTTTTGGGGCACGGGGTCTAGCTAAATCATTCCTGGCCTGTGCAGACTAGTTGAGTGATGACGCGGACTGCCTCGGGTTTGCATGGATTGATCCACCCTTCAGCCGTGCAGATGGGGGCTGGAATTCCAGGTCATAATCTTTGCTAGGCCGGTCGGGTACGAGCCATGCATTTTGGCTATACCTTGAGGCATGGTGGCTCGCCCATCATGCGGCAGGGAAGGGATATTTAGTCTCCTGGCCCTGCTGTGCTGCCTGTTAAGTTTACAGCCCTTGTTGTTAATTTAATAATAAAGAAAGTGGCCCTTAGTTACCCAAACCCTTGTGCCCGTCTCTTCCTTCCATCTGTGGGGTCAATGCGGCTCCCAACTGGAGGCAGGCTGCACAGCCTTTTCTCCAGGGGCCGTTTTGTCCCTTCATAAGGAGGATGAGCGGGCAGGGTGTTATGGGAGGTGAGGGAGGAGGAGGCACGCCTTAACGGCTGTCTCTGCTTCTGCCTCCCAGTCTTCACCTCGTGCTCGGCCCACCCTCCCGCCCTTGAGGCAATGTGGGCGATAGCTGGTTGCTCTTAATTTATAGGGTTTTGGGTAGGAATTTCTTCATCTCTTCCTGTTTGCTGTTGGAAGTGGTGTTTTTTTCCTACCTCACACTGCTTGTAGAAGGGATTGTGGAATTGGCTAGGGTGTGGCTGGTTTAAGTAGGCTGGTTACTTTAAGGTTGGCTGGGTTTTTTGCCTAACTTCCATTATGCAGCTCGGTGAGCACCAATAGCAGCCTAGTTTTGGGGCATGGGGTCTAGCTAAATCATTCCTGGCGTGTGCGAACTAGTTGAGTGATGAAGCGGACTGCCTTGGGTTTGCATGGATTGAGCCACATCACAGTTCCTTTTCATATAGATATTTACTAATAGTCGATTAAATCACAGCTCAAAAAGGAATCTAGATAAATAATTTACTCATTGAGATATCTTTTTGTACACATTTAATGAACAGATATATGATAAAGAGCATGTTGCTACCCATCTATAAGTAAGATAATTGGGAAGCCCAAAATGCATGGAAATTTTTAAATAGGGGAAATATAATAAGCATCTATAGTAAATACTTATTCATATAATCCTTCAGTGAATTCTTATTCATCTTGCTTTCCATTTCACATGAATGTTACAAAGAGCTGCACAATGTGCACAGTGTTTCTTTCACAACTGGTTCACAAACAGAAGTTCATGAACTTCCACAAACTTTTAAAGCAATTTGAGAGGGTTTGTGGATAGAGCAGAAAGCAGGGGTTTAAAGGAACGCTAAATCCCAAAAGCTGCAAGAACAGTTGAGTGGTCAGAGTTGCTCCCCACCACTCAGCTGTTTTGGGCTGTCTTGTGCAGTCCCTTTAAAGTTTAAAGAGACTGCACAAGACAGCTCACAAAACAGCTGTGCTGTTCAGTTGGTTTTTTGCTTTCTGCAAACCCTGTTTAAAGAAGCTGTGATCCCTTTCAACAGTGTTTGCAGTGCCATGAACCATAAATTAGCTTGATTCATGAACAGACCTGGTTTGGTTCAGTTTGTGGTTTGCTTTGTGGTTTAGCCATGAACCATGAACTGAACCACATTGTCCTGGTTCATGCCTATACCTAGCATCAATACTTGAACCTTCACACTGAACAGTGTTTGTGAGGGGAAAGGGGGGTGAAGCTGATGGGCAACATCTTTTTGCAGAAGCAAGATGACCTATGGCCATGAAGCATTTGGGGCTAGAGATGATTATACAAATGCTATTAAATGCAATGGGCAGCCTGTAAGAAGTTTGGGAGCATTTATATTGTAGTTCATAGTGTAATCAATAAACTCTATTTTGTCTAGTCTTCATTTTTTATATGGGAGCAAATAAACATTGCAGGAAATGCATGGCTGCTGGTGAAAACTACATCCCTGGATTACATTCCACATCTATCATATTTAATTACACTGTGTTCCGTGTGTTGTGAGATCATTGTGATATGCTTTCTACTGCCAGCCAATCGTATAGTCTGAGAGTGGGAAAATACATCTTGTAGTGATGTTGAGACATATGGAAAGTTGTACCAGGCACTTCAGAGGCAGAAGGAATATTTTTGTTCGTGCTTACAGTTTTTGGTGGAATGCCCATGCTGTTTAAGACTTTAGCTCTGTTCACATGCTCTTAAGATTAGAAGCACAGTTATTAGGTTGTGAGTTGAACCCTGGCAACTGGCATTGCCTACAGTTTTTTATTTCCTAGTGTACAGTCTTTCTCCCTATTTATTTTAAATGGGCTTTTTTAACCTTTAATTTATTTCACATATTCTTCTCAATGTAATTCCATCTTGCTGAATAGTCTTTTCTTCTATGATTTGTATCAACTGTTCATTTATTTCTTGCCCTTCTTGAGAGGTTTTTTTCAATCCATTAAAATTCTTTCCCTCAAATAGCCCACCCTAATGTACCAATTACTTTCTAATGTTAGTTTCTGGCTAGAAGATATCCCAGCTCTCTTCAGCAATTAACTTGACAGCCATCAGTGGCAACTACAATACCACCCTAGAAACATTGGCTTTTGCAATCTATACCTTTACTGGAAGTAATGGATGAAGTGTAACTTTTTGAAATTGTTACTTCTGCAGATAAGTCTGAATTTTTTTTTTGCAGATGTGGCAGATGAAATGACTAAATAATGTATTCATCTATCCAGTCTCCTGTAATGTTTCAAGCTCATAAATAAGAAACAAAAGTAATACTGTATAGATGTATAGATAGATGAAAAAGTAGGTAGCTTACATCTAACATCAGGAGACCTATAGGAAAATATTGGATAAATTATTGTTCAAAGGCACTCATCATTTCAGAGGTATTCAGTGAAAATTATCAGTTATCCCTCTCTCTACCACATACTGCTTTTTAACTTGCTAGTTTGAAGCAGATTACTAAAATATAGAAAAAGCTAGGCCGCATTTTAATGGCTGTGAAAATCTACCATAGATGTATAAAATTTCACAGCTCTCAAAGTGTGAAAGGTCTGCTATTATCTTCTAATAAAAGAGATAATTTCTCTATATGATCTATATTTTGAAGCAGAGGAAGAATTAAAAGATTTCTAGGCTCAGAAAATTATTGCATTCAAAGGTTACGCAATATAGGGTGTTTACACTACCTGCCCCATAGTCACATATTCTATCAGAGTATGGTATGTAAGATACCTCTCTTGCAAAACTCTAGATGGTAGGACAATAAGTTGTGCCATCATAAAGACACACCTATAGTGAGGAATAAGCAAATAAGAGCAGTAATCAGTGAGCTCTCCAGGTAGAAAAATACCAACAAATTGAGTTGAATATGTTGTGCTCTACAGATTGTACTGTTATAATCGTACTTAAATAGACATTTCTTGATTATTCTTATGGCTTCCTTATGAATAAAGGGAGCCCAAGGAAAGTTTGAGGAACTGTAATCATTGGTGTTAAACAATTTGATTAGTACATTAGTATAACTTAATCTTTCAGAACTACTACTGCACAGGCAATGGCATTTATAAGAAATCCGTTCCCCATATAACACATTATCTTACAGATACATAACCACCATGTTTTCATGGTAGCCTAAAACAAACTCTTTAATGTTTTGACCTATAAAATGAACTAGGAATTCATAATGAAATACCATATATAAAAAGAATACTAGTATCATTCTATGATTTGGAAGAAACAGTAATTTATGCATAACTGCAGTCATTTCAAAGTAATGTCACAAATTGCTGTGATGTTCTTACAATCCCCCTCCCCCAAACTCCATGGTAAAACCATACTTCCCATAGTTCAGACGTCTGACCACTCTAGTCCATTTGCAACCCTTCATGCTTAGGTTCTAAAGGAATTATGCCTCATGTTCCTTTTCAGAACAAGCTTGTGGTTCTCTCACCTATCCATGAACGCCTTGCCTCCTTGCCCCAGGTATAACCTGGAAAGACTCCACATCTTACCAGTTGGTTTCCTTCCCACCCTCCTGCCAGTGCCAGCAAACGTCCATTTCTCTCAACAGCTTTCTCTGCTCCTCCAACCTCTGTCTTTTAACAACATTCTGCCATGCTCCTTTCTTTTCTCTTTCACCTCATTCCTGAGCAGAACTTTACTTGCAAGCAAGTTAGTGCTCAAAACAAAATCACATGTGAGGGGGCGTGGCCATGGAACATGCAGATGCCTAAGCCTGACACTCTCTTCCCCCTTTCCACCCTCCAATCAAACCCTGCAGGATTTATCACAGTTCTGCAGGGCCTGCAAGACTGAACTGTTTCAGATGGCATATAACATCTAATGGGAGAGGGCTGCCACCACATCTGGAGCCATAGCACTTTGATTACTAACTGCCCAGGATCTGTGTGCGTGAGAAAGAAAATATTAATGATCTGCCTGAAGTAGCACCATTGTTATTATCTGATTGTTTTATTGTTTTAATATTGCTTTGTTTACTGTCTATTTTATACTGTTGAGTCTGTATGGAATTGGCGGGATATAAATATAACGTAAATAAATAAATGTGGTAAACATTTAAACTCAAACATTTTAAAGTGATGGGGAAAAGTGAGGGGCAGAAAACAAAAGATAATCTAAAAAAAAAAAATCAGGCTCTTGAGCAGTTCTTTGCCCCAATAAGTTCTGGTGGAAAAGCTTCACAACCAAAGCCTGAAATGGCAGCAGAAACAGCAAAAATGGAGTTTTCACCAGAACCGCAAGTAAACACTGATATTTTAGTGTACCTAAAAGGCATGGAAAAAGGGATTATGGACAGTATGGCCACAATATCTTCCAATTAGAAGAGACAAAAGGCTCCCTTGTACAAGTTATTAAGAAAGCAAAAAAAGGCATTAGAAATCAGTACGACAGTACAAAGAGAAACAAAAGCTTTACAAAAAGAAAATGCTGAACCAAGGGAACAGGCATCTCTCCTAGAGCATGATGTTAAAGCTGCAAACCTCAAATTTAGAGGGCTGAGGGAGGGTGCAGAAGAGAACAATGACATGGCTACTTTCAAGGCACACTGGCTAGCCACAGCCTTGAAACTAGAGGATGACGTTTGTCCAAATATCACTGCAGCATACCGGGCAGGAAAACGTCTGCCTAAAAGCGCCCAATCTCCTAATCATCTGCCTAGGGACATCATAGCCACGTTCTTGGATGACAGCATCTGGAAGCCAGAGTAAAAGGCTCTCTTATTTTCAGTGGGACAAAATTCAGGTGTTTCCTGATTTACCGAAAGCTGCTATTCACATCTGAAGGATCCTGAAGTCTGTCACTACTGGTCTGCATGAGGCAAAACAAAAATACCGATGGCTACCATCTGAAAAACTTTTTGTGGCTTACCATGGTAAGCAATATTATGCTTGGGACGAAAAAAGCAGTTGGGACCTTTTATATAATCTAGACATAGAAACTCCCATGGAACAAGAGGAAGAAAAAAAATCTTCCAAATGGAAGCGGCAGATTCACTGACTCTGAGGAGTCAGATATTTTGAGTCAGATATTCTGAGGAAATATACAAAGATTTCTTCCATTAGACTGAAAGAGCATGACCTACATTAAAGCTCTTCTGGCCTATAAATTACTTAAGAGTGATGGTATTTAGTTTATAATCAGCACTAAGTATGATTGTTGTATGAAATGCTGTGCCTCAGTAACTTTCCTGATTTCTAATTGTTCCTATTGTTGTTGGGCACTTTAGATATAGTTAAGCACTTGGTTATGGTGTTTTGTGGTTGGGGGGTGATTGACTTTTATACCTCACTTCATTTGTGCTTTCAATGTTGTTAAGACATGCTTGTATTTTAATCTCTATATAGATTTGTCCTGGGGGATATATATATAAAAGAAATAAATAAAAACGCAAATAACAGAAACGGTTACACAAATCTTGGAAACATTACAATAGAGAGATATATTTCTATACAAAGGCATAGTTATAAAGTTAATAATCAAATCCAGTTTTTAATGAAAAATAAATTAATTAAATAAGTCACTATTCACCATCATAAGACAATGAATTCTTTCTACACAATCCGCTCTATTAATATGTGCGGTTTAAATAATAAAATCAAACTTAAATGCATGACATCATTCATTCTGAAATCTAAACCTGGCATTATCCTCCTTCAGGAGACCCAACTCAAATCTGATACCAACACAGTCTTGAAATCTTCTTGGTACAACCAACAATTTTACATACACGGTTCCTCAAAATCCCGGGGTGTGGCAATTCTGTTAACCAAAACACTGCACTTTGCGTGCAAAGACACTCTTTCTGATCCCAGAGGATGCTATCTCTTCCTAAAAGGGACTCTAGATGATAAGCCTTTTATAATCACCACAATATATGCTCCCAGCACTCAACAAGAACAATTCTTAGAAGAAACATTTCAAGCCCTACAAAATTTCTCTGAAGGCCATGTACTAATTGGTGGGGATTTTAATCTCATTGTTGACTCTGCATTAGATAAATCTGGCCATAACAAAAAATCAAAGAAAAATAGAAAAGGAAGGGTTACTAAACTATATGATTTGCTGGAAAAATTCCAGTTTTGTGATATTTGGTGAAAACTACACCCAACAGTATGTGATTATACCTATTTTTCCCCCATTGCCAGTCCTATAGAAGAACTGATTTTCTTCTATGTTCTTATTCTCTAATTGACCAAATTACTGATGCTGAAATAGGACAGTTTGTGTGGTCTGACCACGCTTTTATTGAATGTTCTCTTCAAAAAACTGACCATATCCCAAAACAGTTCAATTGGAAATTGCCTAAATGGATCTTAGCGCAGGAAAGCTGTAAAACTGAATTGACTCAACTAATAACAATTATTTTAAAGAAAATGACAATGGTATGGTAGATTCTCCAGAAGTTTGGGATGCCTTTAAGGCAGTCACAAGGGGTAAGATTATTGCTTTAATGTCTCACTTTAAAAAAGAACGCCACAAGATTAAAGACTTAACTTGACAGAATCCGTGACCTTGAAATCAAACATAAAATCACTGGATCAAAAAAAATCTATAAACGTTTATTAGCAGAACATAAATTCTATAAACGTTCGAGACCAATAACATGCAAAAACAGCTGTTGTACTTAAAACAGCAGTTGTGACAAAAGTCCCCCTAAAATATCAAACTCTTAGCCTGGAGAGTCTGGAAAAAAGTTCTATCACATCACATTTTCTCCATGCTAGACATTAATAATGTAAGGCACACAGATACTATAAATATTAGTAAGTTCTTTGTGGACTACTATCAGTCGTTGTATACCTCTTTGGCTCCAATGAATGAGTCTATATCTGACTTCTTTTCTAAAAATAATTTGGTCAAAAAATTGTCCATGGAACATCGGAACTTTATGGACAGACCTATCTCTGAAGCGAAACTATCTAATGTCATCTCACAATTAAAATCTCAAACAACACCAGGTCTAAATGGACTTCACCCGGAATTTTAAAAAATTTTGAAAGTTGAGCTAACTTCTCATCTTACCAAAGTATGTAATCACGTGCTAGACTTGCAAAATGTGCCCTCTACATGGAATGAGACCAACATAGTAACAATCCCTAAAGAGAGTAAAAATTTAGAAAATCCAGCCAGTTACAGACCCATCACCTTAATTGTGATGCCAAAATCTTTTCTAAAATCCTGGCTAATCGTTTACAAGCTATCATAACAAATTATATAAACCCATATCAGACTGGCTTTATGCCCCATCGCTCACTTATGGATAATATTCAAAGAGTTTTAAATGTGATCTCTTACTATAAATTTAAAAATCTGTAATCCATCTTGTTAACCATAGACTTGGAGATGTCTAGGTATTCAGATCCTGCAAAATCTCAATGATCTCCTTTCTTGCAATTTTGGAAAGGTCTATGAAGAAATAAATAACAAACTGAAATCCTGGAACGCTATGGCATTCTCTTGGCCTGATAGGATTAGCCTAATTAATAGTTTCATTCTTCTGAAATTCCTATTTCTTTTTCGGGCTCTCCCTATCTCTGTTTCTAAATCTGAATTAGATAAATGGCAAAAAACAATAAACCAAATTTTGGGGGCATTCAAAAAACCTCGGATTAATTTCTCATCACTAAGATACCACAGCAAGAAGGGAGGTTTAGGTTTTCCTGACCTCTCAGCTTACTATGAAGCGGCCAGTCTTGCTTCTACAATTGGCTATCTTACAAGTCATTCTGCTTTAACCTGGCAATCTATAGAGGAAGACTTTGCAAAACCTCTAAACTATCTAGAATTGTTTTGGACTTTACCAATCACAGGCTACAGGAACTCGACTGGGATACTATTTATACGTCTCCCAATTTAACATCCCTGATTTTCACAATACGCTTTAACTCATTCAAAAATCTCCACAAATGGTATCTGCCTCTTAGAAGGCTACACTGAATAGACACTAATAATAGTCCTAAATCATAGAATCATAGAGTTGGAAAGGACTTCTAGGGTCATATAGTCCAACCCCCTGCACAATGCAGGAAACTCACAGATATCTCCCCCTAAATTCACAGGATCTTCATTTCTGTCAGATGGCCATCTAGTCTCTGTTTAAAAACCTCCAAGGAAGGAGAGCCCACCACCTCCCAAGTAAGCCTGTTCCACTGAGGAATCGCTCTAACAGTCAGGAAGTTCTTCCTAATGTTGAGCCGGAAACTCTTTTGATTTAATTTCAACCCATTGGTTCTGGTCCTACCTTCCGGGGCCACAGAAAACAATTCCACACCATCCTCTATATGACAACCCTTCAAGTACTTGAAGATGGTGATCATATCACCTCTCAGCTGCCTCCTCTCCAGGTTAAACATCCCCAGCTCCTTCAACCTTTCTTCATAGGACTTGGTCTCCAGACCCCTCACCATCTTCGTCGCCCTCCTCTGGACCTGTTCAAGCTTGTCTATATCCTTCTTAAATTGTGGTGCCGAAAGCTGAACACAAAACTCCAGGTGAGGTCTTACCAGAGCAGAGTAAAGCAATACCATCACATCATGTGATCTGGACACTATACTTCTGTTGATGCAGCCCAAAATTGCATTTGCCTTTTTAGCCACTGCATAACACTGTTGACTCATGTTCAGCGTATGATCCACTAAGACCCCTAGATCTTTTTCGCACATACTACTGCTAAGACAAGTCTCCCCCATTCTATAACCATGCATTGGATTTTTCCTACCTAAATGCAGAACTTTACATTTATTCCAGTTGAAATTCATTTTATTGATTTTAAACCCGTTTTCCAGCCTAAGGTCATCCTGTATCCTGTTTCTGTCTTCTTCTGTGTTTACAACCCCTCCCAATTTAGTATCATCTGCAAATTTAATAAGCATTCCCTCTATTCCTTCATCCAAATCATTGATAAAAGATGTTGAACAAAACAGGTCCCAGGACAGATCCCTGAGGTACTCCACTTGTCACTCCTCTCCAAGAGGATGAGGAACCATTCATAAGCACTCTTTGGGTGAGATCTGTCAACCAGTTACAGATCCACCTAATGGTAACAGGATCCAAACCACATTTTACCAACTTGTCAACAAGGATAGTATGTGGAACCTTATCAAAAGCCTTACTGAAATCAAGATAAACGATGTCTTCAGCATTCCCCCAATCCAGCAAGGTAGTCACTTTCTCAAAAAAAGGAGATCAGGTTAATCTGACATGGCTTGTTGAGAAAACCATGCTGGCTCTTAGTAATCACATCCTTTCTTTCTAAATGTTCCAGGACCAACTGTTTGATGATTTGTTCTAAAACTTTTCCAGGTGTAGACGTCAAACTGACGGGTCGGTAGTTATCTGGATCCTCTTTTTTCCCCTTCTTGAAGATGGGGACAACATTCGGCCGCCTCCAATCTTCCGGAACCTCTCCTGTTCTCCAAGAATTTTCAAAAATAATAGCCAGAGGCTCAGAAATTACATCCACAAGCTTTTTTTAAACCCTTGGATGCAATACATCTGGCCCTGAGGACTTAGTTTCATTTAAAGAAACTAGGTGTTTATGTACTACCCCTACGCTGATCCTAGGTTGGAACTTCATACCCTCCTTATATGTTCTGTTTTTGCCATGTTGAGCACCGTTCCCTTAGAAGAGAAGACTGAGGAAAAGTAGGAATTGAGCAGTTCCACCCTCTCTTCATTACCTGTTACAATTTCACTTTTTTGTCCTCGCAATGGGCTTACCATGTCCTTGCTCTTTTTCTTACTCTGAACATAAGAAAAGAACCCTTTTTTGTTGGAAGAACTGTGGCCAATTCAGTGATTGGTGGTACTGTCCACTTATCTGGGATTTTTGGAAACAAGTTTTGTCTGATATCCATATTATAACTGGAGTTCAAGTCCCAGACCTACCTGAATTGGTTCTTTTAGCTTACTTACCTTCATTTTCTGGAACAAACTAACCTTTACTTTAATTTCATATTTATTGTCTCCTGCTAGACAAGTCATAGCTACTTTGGAGAGACAAAAAACCTCCTACAATCCAACAATGGCAAAATAAACTCTGGGAATCTTTTATATATGGCAAGATCTCTAATAATGCCTTAAGGCCAAATCTAGTCATTTATCAACAGAAATTTCAAGCTCTTTGGTACCTCATAGTGAAGTACCTGACAAATCATAATGTCATTCCAAAAAATGCTTACTATCGAGATTTGCTTTACTTCTAAGTTTTTGACATGCACCTTTGTATTTATTTTAGTAAACCAGACCTTTTCATTCATTCTTATATATTACAGTAATGAAGATACTTTGATGTATATGGGTGTTTTTGTTTTTTCATTGAAATTACTTCTTTATTTTGCTATCTCTTTTGTTGTAACCCCTGTTTATTTCAATAAAGTCTGATTTATGTGCCACCCCCACACACACACACACAAAAGCAAAAGAAAATCACCTTCCTACTGCTTGACACTCACTGTGGGTCTTTGTTTTATCTATATTTATCTATCTATCTATCTATCTATCTATCTATCTATCTATCTATCTATCTATCTATCTATCTATCATCTATCTATCTATCATCTCTCTCTCCCTCCCTCCCTCCCTCCCTCTTCCACAAGTGAGCTCAGGGTGGTTTACAACAAATGTAACCAAATAAAAACATTTAAAAATAGTTACACCATAATCCAGTTAAAACTCCATTTTGAAAAACCCATAAACCACCTTTATCTCTCAAATTGAACTACTGTTTTTCCTAGGACTGCTTATTTCACCACTGTTCTCTTTCCTGGAAGCCAGGTCCCTATGTGGCATACAAAGAAGTATCTTTTATATACAAATTGCTGCTTTAACACCAAGGATTTTCTTCCTGTTTGGGGGCTCCATTTCAGCATATGATACTCCCCCACACAAAGCCAAACATCACTTTACAACACAAGTGTCTTCCTTTTTGGAGGGCCTTCATTTCAGTAGCTGAAACCTCACCTCATCCTCCTCAAAATGATATCTTCCCATCTGGGGCTCCATTTCAGCATGACCCCCTTCTAATACCATGTCTGGCCAACTCTCTCTCTAAAGTTAGCAGCAGCTAATTGAATCATTTGCAAAAACCTGTTTCTTCTCCCTTGGATGGGCAGTTGGAAGTTCTATGGTAAGCTGGATTTTATTCATGATGCTGCATAACTGACCAGATGGTTTTAAATGGATTCTCATGATTTTTATGAGTCACCACAGATTTACCATCAAATCACCTATCACACTTAGGTCCACGGACTGTACACAGACACACACAACTCACAATGATTTGCAGTATAAAAGTCAGCGGGGGAAAAAATAAAGTAAGATCTCTACACCTAGGAGTTTATGATCTAAATTTAGATAGTGGGAAAGAGATCAGAGAAAGAGGGATGGAAGGCATGAAAAACTGACAAAATAAGTGAAAAGAAGAACCTCCATGGGCAGGCAGTGCTTGTCAGAAGCATAAATATACACCATCTTGTGTAAGGAATTACTCCCTTCCTAAATTTAGCACAGGGGAGTGTGTTTCATTTTACCCCTCCCCCATTTATTTCTTTGTGAAGGGGCAGGACGAAGCCCTGGAAATCTCTCTGACTCACTGCAACTTTTAAAGGACACCGAGACACAGAAAGCTAAGGTCTATAGTGTTGGAACTCAGTCCTAAAATGGCTGACTGGCTCCATCTTAGTAATAGTAATGTTGTTTCTGCAATGTCATGCTGAGTCATGCTGCATCATGGTCCAGCTGTTACCTGTTACTGAGGTAAGGTGGGATGACCTCACCTGTAATTAGGCTTTGTGCTGACTCACAAAGCTGATGCAACCTTCTGGTAAGATTGCATGATTGGTACGTGTACTTAGGGAAGCTCAGTGAGCTTGCTCAGTCTGCCTGTAAGGATTGTAGGTACTGAGAGGCTCACTATCTGGGTGGCAGCGAACACTGCTGGTGTTGGATCCTATGCTACTGTGCTTGGATCGTGCTGTGTATACTTACTGCTGTATACTGTTATCTATCGTGCTGTGTATACTTACTGCTGTATACTGTTATCTACTGAAGTGTGTACTGATTACTGTGTATAACCTTGGCCTGGCAACGACTCTGAATATTGGATACTATCCTGGTAAATATATCTACCATTGAATGCAGTTGTTTCTCTTGTCTATTAATTCCTGTGTTTGCCTGTTCCTCTCCTTCAGCTCTTCTGCTGCGTGCAAAATACTCTAACATATAGTTTATTATATGCCTTTAAAATGACTGAATTTGGAACCCTTGCGTTGCCTGGTTCCTAGAAAGTTATTAGGGGTGGGGTGATTAATATATTTTTCTTTTGCACTAGTTATGCAGCCAGGCAAATTCCTTGAGCACTGCCACTAAGTAAGTTTGTCAGCAATCTTTGAGAGAGCCAGCATGGTCTAGTGTTTTAAGAGTGGTGAATTTTAGTTTGGAGAACCAGGTTTGATTCCCTGCTCCTCCACATGAGGCCTGCTGGGTGACGTTGGACCAGTCTCAGTTCTCTCAGAACTCATAAAGTGAATGTTGTGTGGAGAGGAAAAGAAAGCAATTGGAAGCTGCTTTAATACTCCTTAGGATTGTTACCAGAATTGCTGGGGTCTCCTTTTTTTTTTGTTGGGGGAATTAGTAGGAAGTAGTCTTAGGTAGAGCTATTTTGGAGCAGGGTTTTCTCACCAATAATATAGAGGTCCAGTTTCAGAAAGAACACTCCAGATTTAAAATAGTTTAAAATGTTTGGTTAGAAAAATATGTAGGAATACAATCACACTTAAAGCAATCATAAATACACACAATCAAGAGACTAGGAAATTAGGCATTAAAAATAGAGATTTTGAGGGGAAATTACAGAGGTGATATTACCTGTCCAGATGTGCAGAGGTCCATGTGGAGAAAAATGGAGATGGGGACATGCATGACCGGTGTGTCATGTCAAATTCATAGTTCTGCTGCACACTGCATTGGTCAGAGCACACCTGGAGTACTGTGTGCAGTTCTGGAGGTCTCACTTCAGGAAGGATGTGGACAGATTGGACTGAGTGCAGAGGAGAACAACAAGGATGATCAAGGGCCTGGAGACCAAGCCCTAAGAGGAAAGGCTAAGGGAACTGGGAATGCTCAGTCTGGAGAAGAGATTGATGGGGACATGATTACTTTCTTTAAGTATTTGAATGGCTGTTACTTAGACGAGGGCATGGAGCTGTTCCTGTAAGCAGCAGAGGACAATATTGGGTTTTAATTAAGGGTGGGAAGGTATCAACTGAATATTAGGAAAAACTTTTTAACAGTAAGAGTTGTTTGACAGTGGAATCAGCTACCAAGGGAGGTGGCGAGCTCCCCCTCACTGGCAATCTTTAAGAAGTAGCTGGACAAACACTGGTCAGGGATGCTCTAGGTTGATTTTGCATTGAGCAGGGGATTGTACTGGATGGCCTGAATGGCCCCTTCCAACTCTATGATTTTATGATTCTATATGTGGTACAACTTGGGTTGCATCTACTACAACACTTAGATGTTCAGCTTCAGTGTGGCTCAACAGCCCCCCTGTCCACAGACTTGTCCAACTCAACACAATGAGAACCATCAGCAGACATATTAAACCTACTCTGATCTAGGCTACCCATGTTCTGCCACATTGCTCTCCTGCATCTCCAAAGAAATGATCTCTTCTTTGTAAATATAGAAAGATCATTTAAAACAGAGGGTTTCCTATTTACAAAGACATGACTGACATGGGCCTGTCCAGACTAAGATCCTGGACTTCTGGGCTTTGGCACTTCGTCTACAGTGGGGTCTGCAGAGCTTGTCTCCAGCAGCCCCCCAAATCAGGTAGTTGGAGGGGTGCCACAGCTGTGGTACCCCCAGGGGGACCTAGGCAAAGGTTCCCTGACAGTGAGGAGCTTGATAGGAGCTGGGGAGAATGGTGTTCTTCTGTTGCTCCAATGCTCCACCGCGATGATCGCCATGATGGCAACAAGTGGGGAATGCCTGACCTTTCATTTGTCTTTGCAACTTTTCTAAGTGTCTTCTTTTCTACTACAGCTGCTGAAACTCTACCATGCAAGTAAGTTTCCTTTACAATCTAACCAACTAATGGAATTCCTATTGTAAAACCAAACGGGACTGTTCAAAAGGAGGGGGGAGGAGGACAATTTCCCCCTCGCCCACAAAAGAGGCTTCTAAAAGAAGAAGAAACTGTTGAAAATTGGCATCCTTCTTTTTGGCATTTATTAATTGGATTGAATACAAATATTTGAATTGATTTGGTTTATAAATAAATAAGCTACAATTGGAACACTAGCATATTATAACACAGTCTGAATAAAAGCTGACTTTCTTAAAAAAATATCTGATGGGGGAGCGGAACTGATGTGGTTTGAACTGGAATTTAAGGAAAAAGCACACAGCAAGAGGAGAACTGGAGGATAAACTGGGACTCTGAGCTATTCATTAGCCAAGTCAGCATTCTTCCATCTGAGGCGGGCGAAGCAGTTGGCCCCTTTCCTGGAGCGTCGGGACCTAGCGACGGTGATCCATGCGACGGTCACCTCACGACTGGACTACTGTAACGCCCTCTACATGGGGCTGCCTCTGTGCCGGACCCGGAAATTACAACTAGTGCAGAACGCAGCGGCCAGGCTGCTGCTTGGTCTCCCAAGATGGGAACATGTACGGCCGGGGCTACGCGAGCTGCACTGGTTGCTGATTGTATAAAGCCCTATATGGTCGAGGACCGGCCTACCTGAAGGACCGCCTCTCCCCGTACGAGCCCCAGAGAGCACTGAGGTCAGTAGGAAAAAACAGACTGACTACCCCTGGGCCAAGAGAAGTTAAACTACAGAACACCCGCTCACGGGCCTTCTCGGCTGCGGCCCCATATCTCTGGAACCAACTTCCAGAGGAGGTGCGGGCCCTGCGGAACCTTGATCAGTTCCGCAGGGCCTGCAAGACCACTCTTTTTAAATTAGCTTTTATGAACAGCTGAAGTACAATTTTACAACGAAGAAAATCCGCCATTAGCACTAACTAGAATAGCGTCAATGATAATGTTATAGTTTGTTTTAATTAATGTTCTACTGGTTTTTAAGGTTAAGTTAATGCTTAATTTAATGTTCTTAATGTAATGGTTTTAATTAATGCACCATTGGTTACTATGTTGTTTATTAATGTTTTATTTATTAATGTACCATTGGTCACTGTGTTGTTAGCCGCCCTGAGCCTGCTTCGGCGGGGGAGGGCGGGGTACAAATACAATTTATTATTATATTATATTATATTATTATTAATTCTTGTTATTGGACTGAGTAATTCCATGGAAAGATGACTTGGCAAAATGAAGCGGATGATAAAAAAGATTTTTTTGCTACCATATCTTCTATAAAGCACAGAATCAGTCTATTAGCGAAATTAATAGAAAAGCGGGTGGAAAACTTTCTTCTAAAGTATAGCAAAATTTAAAATCTACATGAGCAAGAATGTCGAGAGATCCCAGAGTTGTCGAACGAGTTGGGGAAAGTGAATGAACAACAGCCTGGAAATGAGCCGGATGAAATCAAGATGGAGACGACATACACAGTTTTAAAGGAAGAACGGAAATCACGATTTATCAAAGCTGTTGTAAGAGGAAGTGACAGTGTGTGGGCCCTATTGTTGCCAACAGAAGAGATGAATATGCAGAGGGAAGAAGCCATACATTGCTCCAAATCAAAACTTGGAAAGTTTTTAAAAAGAAGGGATTATAGACTGTGTTTTTATATTTGGTCACCAACGGTACAACGTAATGGAACTGATATGTTATCTTGAAGTGAAAGCTGGAACTTTATAATCTGAAGGTTTTATACTTTATAATCCAAGCAGAGCAAATCAATAGAGACTGGGTTGTAGAAACTGTATTATTTTCTCTTTAGGTAAAATAAACATATATGGGGGATGAGGTCCCTATGGTTTATTGTGATATATTTTAAGTGTAAAATTTAATTCCACCTAACTAGGCTTTGAGTCATATTAATAAGAAAGGTCTAAAGAGAGTTTGATCAACAATGAATATGTATAATAGAAGTCTATGGTTACTTAATCAAATTTAAAATAAATTATAGAGGTTGTCAGTTAACCCAAAATTCAAGAGTCTATACTTGAATACTTTTTCACTAAGCTCTATTTTAAAAACCAAAAAAAACGTTTTATTGTGTATTATTTCCCTCTAAAATTTCCTGAAACAGACAGTGAACTGTAAATGTTTAAGAAATATTTTAGCACTTCACAAGTTTTAGCTGCATAATTATTTGTGATGAGCATGCAAATATATTTGTAACAGACAACACAATGGTGTTAATTTAGTATAAAAGCACAAATGTTGCTGCTAAAATAACCTTTTAATAAAAATATTCAATGAAGACATCCAGCATTTTCTCTTATACAATCTCTTTTAGATTAGGCCATCTATAAATGGATTTCTTAATAGAAAAATTAAATTCTAATTGTGAAAGTAATTATTAGATCATGCATGCAATTGTCTTTCAGAGCATCCTCAGCTTAATTAATGTAGGCTACAGTGATATAGATAATGGAGGCAGCTAGCAGTAAGCTTAATATTCATTATGAACACTCTCATACTCTTTCAGAATGATGACAGAATACTCTACACCAGGGGTGGCCAACGGTAGCTCTCCAAATGTTTTTTGCTTAAAACTCCCATCAGCCCCAGCCAGTATGGCCAATGGCTATGGCTGATGGGAGTTGTAGGCAAAAACATCTAGAGTGCTGCCACTGGCCACCCCTACTCTACACTGCTGAAGAAAGGACAAAACATATTTTTGCTGAGATTATTACATGATTTTGGTTTCAATTACACTTCTCATTAAATAATGTGAGACTTACTCAGGGCTAGCCTGACCACTAGGCAAGCCCAGATGATCACCTAGGGCAGGGGTCCCCAACCCTTGGTCCATGGACTGGTACCGGTCTGTGGTCTGTTAGCAACCGGGCGTGAGTTATGTAATTATTTCATTATATATTACAATGTAGTAGTAATAATAATAATAATAATAATAATAATACCTTGGATTTATATCCTGTCCTTCACTCTGAGTCTCAGAGTGGTTCACAATCTCCTTTATCTTCCTCTCCCACAACAGACACCCTGTGAGGTGGGTGGGGTTGAGAGAGCTCTCAGAAGCTGTCCTTTCAAGGACAACTCTGCAAGAACTATGGCTGACCCAGGGCCTTTCCAGCAGCTGCAAGCAGAGGAGTGGGAAATCCAACCTGGTTCTCTCAGATAACAGTCTGCGCACTTAACCACCACAGCAAAATAAAGTGCACAATTGTATCATCCCAAAACCATCAACCCCTACCCCGGTCCGTGGAAAAAATGTCTTCCACAAAATCGGTCCCTGGTGCCAAAAAGGTTGGGGACCGCTGACCTAGGGAACCAGATTTTGAGCAGCACCAAAAAGTTAGAGGAACCTTCTTTTTCCTGTGTGCCCTTCTTCTGGAAACCAAAGGGAAGTTGCCTTCTACCTGCCATCCTTCTTTCCTTTCCTTCTCTTAGCTTTGCCTGAGTGCCGGCTGGCTCTACCACCGCTCCATCACTACCTCCCAATGGGCCAGTTGGGAAACCAGTGTGGGGTGGCAAAGGAGCCTGGGCAACTGCTACCTGCAGTCATTGCTGCCGGAGCCAGTGAGGGATGCAGCCATGGAATAAAAGACCAGCGGGGGCTGTGGGGGCAGCAGCAGCAGCAGCAGCCAGTCTATTTCCCCCTTATCTCAGGCACCTCAAGAGGACAAGGGGAAGGAGGAAGAAGCTACAGGAAAAGCAACAGCAGTAGCATGGATGCCAGAGCAAAGTAGCCACAGTCAGCCTTCCTCTCAAGGACTTCCCACCCCTTTCATTGGCCATGCCAAGTGGCAGCACTTCACCATCACGTCAAGAGGAATTGCCTTTGGATAGTGTTTCTACTTGCCCACTGGGGTAAAAGTTTTCATGATTATAAGGCTGTCTTATGCCTTGGGAAATCATACCTTCCAGGAGGAAAATGGTGACTGCACTGGGGTATTCATGCATGGATGGTGTTTGCATGGTTGCATGGTAGCTTGACTTTCAATGGTAGGAACAGACATGAGAATTGAGAGGAACAATGGAAAGCTAGAGTATCTGAAGTTTTTAATGGCCAGCTACTGCCTGCCATAAGTAGGCAGTAGCAGTGAAAGTTTGCCACTGCTTGCTTCAGCTGGTCTACCTAGCAGCAATGGTTCATCTGCACTGGCCACATGTGGCTCCTGCTGGGGCTGGGTTTGGGTCTTCTATCACGGCATACCACAGTAGCAGAGCAAGGCAGTGCAGCTTGGGTCCCTGATCCTCCTGTGGGCATGCTGTGAGCATATACCCACAGCAGATGAGGATCCATGTTTCTAAAGGACACCCTGTTTGCTGCCTGGAATACTATGATACATGGAAGTCAAAATATAAAAACAAGGGAATTCTGGTAACTCAGCAGGCATGCAACACCACACCCTTCCCAAAGCTGTTGTAGAACTTTCACCTTCCTCCACACTGTCACTGGCACATTCACTAATACTGCCGGATGTAGGGGGCACAAGCTTGGTGCACTGCTAACTGACTTCTAGAAAAACGAAGCCTATTGATTCTGTTCTTCTGTAGCTGTCATGATAGCTTTTTGAAAGCTTTATTTTTATTTTTCACAATATTCATTGTGAAGATCAAGTATGTAAGATATTCATTCTATACTTAATTCTAAAATACTAGTTCACCTAGGATGATGAAAAATGTTGGGCTAGGCTCTGCCCTGGCCAATCTCATCATTGCAATAGACAGGTTGAATCCCTCACTCCAGACAGTTAAACTGCAGTGGTGGCTTGAAGGGATGGGGGGGGGGGGGGGAGAGAGACTCTCTGTACTTGGTGATTTAGAATTCCTATAATGTAACCTTTCTCTTTTTGAAGATAATATAGATTCTTGATAAATTTATATTTTATTTATGATTTAATCAACAACAAGTGAATTAGGAAATGAAATATAATGGCAACAATACCATACATTTATATTCCCTAGTGACCAAAATGATGAAGTGCTGGTTGTTTATCTCTCTCACCACTGAGGCAAGAACACGATTAGCATTGAACAGTATTTTTTGTCTTCTTTTTTGTCTTATTTCATATGAGCATGCATGAAAGTGTATAATATTATTCCTGATCTCAGTAACATTATGTCAGTTATCTAATTCCAATACCATATGGCTTCCTATTGTTTATTATGAATATTGCCAATAGTTTAGAACAGATATTTTTTTTTCCATCACAGCACAGTTTTTGAAGGCAACCATCACTGTGTGATTAACTTATAGTGAATTAGCCATTTGCAGGGCTGGCCCTAGACTGTCTGACACCCTAGGCAAGGCTAACTTCTGGTCCCCCTCCCCCTGCACTGATAACATCACCAAGTCACATGGGGTGCCCAATTTGGTGCCCCCAAAAGGCTGGCATTATAGGCAACTGTGAGTTTTAGTTAAATTTAATATATTCTGAATGCAAGTAAAACACAAGGGAAATAATGCAGAAAAGAAAATCCATGTAGTCATAAAAACATAATAGAAGTCAAGTTGAAACAGGCCAATGGCCCATCCAGTCCAATGCTCTGTGTCACACAGAGGCCAAAACACAGTGCCTTCAGGAGGTCCACCAGCAGGACCAGAACTCCAGAAGTTCTCCCAAGCACCAAGAATACAGAGCATCACTGCTTTAGACTTAGTGTTCCAATTAGGGTTGCCAAGTCCAATTAAAGAAAAATCTGGAGACTTTGGGGGTGGAGCCAGGAGACTTTGGGGGTGGAGCCAGGAGACATTGGGGGTGGAGCCAGGAACAAGGATGTGACAAGCATAATTGAACTCCAAGGGAGTTCTGGCCATCACATTTAAAGGGACAGCACACCTTTTTAAATGTCTTTCTTCCATAGGAAATAATTAAGGATAGGGGCACCATCTTTTGGGGCTCATAGAATTGGACCCTCTGGTCCAATCGTTTTGAAACTTGGGGGGCATTTTGGAGAGAGGCACTAGATGCTATACTAAAAATCTGGTGCCTCTACCTCAAAAAATAGCCCCCCCAGGGCCCCCAATACCCGCGGATCAATTCCCTATTATTCCCTAAGGGAATCGTTCTCCATAGGGAATAATAGAGTGCCTAGTAGACATTTCCCTCCCCCCCATGCTTTCTAAAGGGGGGAGGGCCTCCATACCAGGGAATCCTCCCTCCCTGCCCCCTCCCTCTCTCACACACAAATACTTACTTCGTCTTCTTCCATCAGAACTTTGCTGTGAAAACGAAAGCAAGGCTGCACAGGAAAAGAAAGGCAGGGGCCGTTCTCCATGGAAACTGTTACTGACCCTTTCCCATGAAGCCCTTCCTGTTTCCTGTGCAGCCTTAAAGGGACACATTTTAAAAATGGATCAGAAGCTCTACAATAACATGATGCCTACAGGTATGTTCTCTCTCCCCCCCCGCCCCCAGATTTTTTGAGAGCAGGGGAGAAAGCTGCAAATGCGGGGGTCCCCCACCAGGGCGGGAGGGTTGGGAAGCCTAGTTCCAATTATACCTTTTGGCTAATAGCTCCATATGTTTGTACAATCCCCTCTTGAAGATGTCTATGCCTGTAGATGCTATCACTACCTGCAGCAGTGAACACATGTGTTAATTACTCTTTGAGTGAAGAAGTACTTCCTATTTCTGTTCTAAGCCTCCTGCTAATTAATTTCATTGAGTACCCATGAGTTCTTGGATTGTGCAAAAGGGAGAAAAGTACTTATTTCTTTATTTATCCCTTGCATAATTTTGTAAACTTTTATCATGCCACCCCTCAATTGTCATTTCTCCAAGCTAAAGAACCCTAACCTATTTAACCTATCTTCATATTTAACCTATCTTATCCCCTTAATTGCTGTTTTCTTCATCTTCCCCAATATTATAATATCTTTTTTGAGGTGTGGAGACCAGAACTGTACATAGTATTCCCAATGAGGCTGGACCATTGATTTATACAGGGGCATTATGATACTGACTGATTTCTTTTCAATTCCCTTCCTAATCATCCTCAGCATAGCATTTTCCTTTTTTTATTACAGCTGCTGATCTTCAGTGAGTTATCTATCACAATTCCAAGATCTCTCTCCTGGTCAGTTACTACCAGTTCAGACCCCATTAACATATATGATTTCCACTGATGGACCTCCTGATGGCACCTGGGTTTTTTGGTCACTGTGTGACAGAGTGTTGGACTGAATGGGTCTTTGGCCTGATCCAACCTGGCTTCTCTTATGTTCTAATACTGTGTTTCCCCGAAAATAAGACACTGTCTTATATTTGTTTTTTTCTCAAGAAGACACACTAGGGCTTATTTTCAGGGGATGTCTTATTTTTTATTAAGTATGATACAACAATCTACATTTATTCAAATACAGTTAAGTCATCTTCTGGAACATTGTCATAACTCTCCAGAACCGGAATTCCATCCTGAATTTTTGTGACGCCCATCACTAGGTCTTATTATCGGGGTAGGGCTTATATTTAACAAATGCATAGAAATCCTGCTAGGGCTTATTTTGGGGGTAGGTTATTATTATTTTTCTTTCTTTCCATTCTGGACATGTTTCAGGGCTTTGAGACACCACAGACATGGGAGGACACACACATATGTGGGGAAGAATGGAAAGTCAGCATCTGTTTCAGCTGTGGTGTGGGTAGGACAACAGGGAGTGTGTGTGTGGGGGGGTGAGTGAATTTCAAGGGTTGGGGGGGAGATAGCAAGGGTGGGGAGGTGAGTGGAGGCCAAGTAGTAGGGTGTGGATGATGACAATGTTATGGGTGGGGGAGTAATGGAATGCTAAGGATGTGGGGGTAGTTGAGAGGTGGTTGGGGGGGGGTAACTGGAGGGTGAGTGGGAAGACACCAAGGGTGGAGGAGAGTGAATGCTTCACTTGGGTAGGTGGGAAGACAGTGAGGGGGGTCATTAGCCCAAAGCCTCTTTCTAGAGTCTGTTGTTTTTCTTCACAATGGGCCTTATTCCTAGTCTTTAATAACCAATTCCACCAAATATCCAGGTATTGATGTTAGACTGACCAACCTGTAATTTCCCAGATCTTCTCTGGAACCATGTTAAAGATGAGGATTACATTAACCACCTTCCAGTCCTTGGGAATAGAGGCAGATTATAGTGATAGATTGCATATTTTTGTCTAGAGACACATTTAAGTTATTTCAGAACTCTTGGATGTATGCCATCTGAGCCTGGTGATTTGTCAGTTTTTAAATTTTTCCATCAGCCATAGTATTTCCTCTTTCATTACCTCAATCTGACTCAGGTCATTCAACACCCCTCCTGAAATTGGTGGTTCTGGAGCGGACAAGCACCTCTCATTTTCCACAGACAAAAAATGCAGTGAAGAAGAGGCAAAAAAAAAAAATCTGTTCAGTTTTTCTGCCATTTCCCTATCATTCTTTAGTAATCCTTTCACCCCTCGGTAATCTAAACTCACCCCCCTTTCCTCCCTGGCTGGTTTTCTGCTTCTAATGTATTTAAAATATATATATTGTTGGTCTTTATGTCTTTTGCAATATGGTCCTCATAGTCCTTTTTTGCCTGTCTGATCAACAATTTCCATTTGCCAGAGCCTCTGCTTCTTCTTATTTAACTCACACAGACTAGTTTAAATACTTTCTGAACTCACAGAGTCATGTTATTGTCACAGTTTAAATGTCTTCTGAGTTTACTCACTAAGTTACACCACCACTGAGTCGTGCTGAATATTTCCAATACCGATATTGAGATTGGGAATATTTGGAAATACCAATATTTGAAGGTCCAAGAGACCCATATATAAAAAAATACCATTTTTTCCATACTCCTACCTGAACCATTATTTGAATTGACCAGAGGCAGCAAAAAGAACCACTCTTTTCACAGGATAGCTATGCATTTTATAAGAAACGAGAAATGCATTAGTTAAATAAGAACGGGGGTGGTTTTTTATTTTTAAATCAAGTTTGGCTTTTAAAGTTAATCCCCTTGATCCATCTGTCATGCTGTCAGTCAAAGTAGCTAAAGGGGATGCTCTTTTCAGGATCATTTAAACATGATAGGATAGATAGACATTTTGTAGAAGAAGAATGTGTCTGATTCACAACCGGCTTGTGACAACACCAACCAAGGGATGTTCAAGGCAAAAGATAAGCAGAGGTGATTTGCTTTCTTCCATGTAGCAACTTGAGCCTTCCTTGGTGGTCTTTGTGCTGAAATCAGGCTTAACTGGGCTATTTGGACTATCTAAAGTGTATCAAAAGCTGTGGAGCATCTCAGTGTGCCAATTTCTTCTGGATTAGATAAATGGAAAATACCATTCTGGGTGTCATTAGCCACCACTGTATTGAAAAAAATTCTAAAAACAAGTATATATTCTTTAAATTGAGTTCTCATGTTGCACATTTTTAGGCCCACCCCCCAAAAATCAACACATATTTATGACGAAGTGCTGTTTATTTTCCACTTACCTGGCCTAGTTTGGCCTGCTATAGCAGCCAGGACAATTATTTTCCTGGAACCATTTGTAAGCCTCATACTCATCCTTGCATAACTAAAGTTGCTTTAGCTTAATACAGATGTCATAAAAAACAAGTTTCTTCTTGATAAGCATGAACTGGGTTCTTTGTTGAGCATCCTCCACCTCCCTTGTCTCCCAGTATTATCTCTTGAGACTACAGCTGTCAGTGTTCAACCTATGTTGGACAATGATACTCCTCTCACACAGACATTGGGAGGCAAACCTTTTCTTGTCACAGACAGCTCCCCAATCTTAAACAACATTTATCTCACGATAATACATTTGCTAACATGGACATGGACTCTGGGACCAGGGCCTGCAATAACCAAGGTGTCAGCTCTGCTTCCTGTATTCATTCTAACAACACAATCACCAAACTTAACTCTAGTCATTTTATCTCAGGTTCATTCACTTGTTCATCTTCCAACCTCAAATATGTGTGGCATCTCCAGGGGTCAGGGACTTCCCTCTGGGCCTCCTAGAGAAGTCTCAAGACCGGGAGGACCATTGCAGCAGAAAAGTGTGCTTGATACCCAGAGAAGTCAGTAGAAGGGAAGAGAGTCTAACTGGTAAGACAGATGTGACCTGGCACTCTGACAGCAGGATGAAGATGGTTAACCAGAGCGGCAGCTGTGAGGGGTGAGGACATCCCGTTGGGGCTAAGATGTAATTGGGGCTGTCAGCCCAGGGCCTAATCATGGGGAGGGTCCAGACAGTGGGATGGACTCTTATAGCAGTAGTGAGATGGAGCTGGAAGGACACCAGAGACTGACAGCAGGAAGGAGTAATGGGAAAAGAGAACCCAGGGACTACAGTTAACTATGCCAGATTGGAGAAGACCTAGTGATGTATAATTTGATGGACTCAATAAAGAAAGTTTCTGGGATGTGGGTATGTGCTTCTTTTTTTGTGCAATTGAGCAAAAGTATGTGCAATTGAGCAAAGTCTGCTCAAGCACTGAGTCTGCTCTGGGCGTCATCCCTGCAGGTACCTCACAGCCCCTGCTTCAGTCCTGATCACATATGCCATCAAGTGTCTTTACTCTTGCTCTCTATATCAGGCATCAGGTCAAGCTGTACACAAAAGAATAAATGAACAATAAAATCACAATACTAGAAAAACAAACAAACAGTGGGAGAACATTTTAATTTTTGAAGGTAAGCTTTCACTGACCTAAGAGTGACAGTCCTGAAACAGAGAAGCTACAAGGATAGATTACTAGCAGAGATTCACAAATTTAGAACAGGGATCCCCCAGGGCTGAATAGGGACATAGGATTCTTATCTCACCACAGATGATAATGTTCTGTCAATAAGCATTTATCCTCTGTTCTACTCAAGCAGATTACATTTTGCACTGTACTTGCACTGCATCCTGACTCCCCTCTATGCAACACTCCTTCCATTTTCTGCCTGAGGGGATTGGGGATCTCCATTCCTATTGGTCTTATTGGTCTCTAAGATGCTACTGGACTCAAATCTAGCTCTTCAGTAATTTGGTTTCATATGAAATGATATCATCCTGATTAAGTTTTCTAGTTTAAAAATAAAACCCACAGTAAATGAAAAGAAGACGAGATTGAATTTATACCCCACCCTTCACTCATAGTGGTTTACAATCTCCTTTCCCTTCCTTCCCCATAAGAGACACCTGTGAGGTAGATGGGGTTGAGAGAGCTCTTTTGAGATCTGCTCTTGTGAAAACAGATCTGAGAGAACTTGTAACTGACCCAAGATCACACCAGCAGCTGCATGTGGTGGAGTGGGGAATCAAACTTGGTTCTACCAGATTAGCGTCTGCACTCCTAACCACTAATACCAAACTGGCCCACAGTCAGATATCATGGCTAACCAAATCGTGCCTGTCATGGTTTGTTATATCTGAGCTGATCTCTTTTTCTTGAGGCTACATCCAGAAAGAAAGAAAGAAAGAACCTTGTTTCTTTCAGCCCTGTTAATACTAATGGTTTAAGGCAGTTTAAGGTAGTAAACTAATATAGCCCTACAGGTGATCATCTATGCATTCTGAAAACCAGAACACTATGTGCCATAATAATATATTGCACATAAAATGGAAGAATACTCAAAATGTTTCCTTTTAAAAATTAAGTGAACTTTGTAATATTTGTACATGCATGAATGCTGCTTATTTTTCAACTTCTAATCTATCCTGTATTTGGATGCATTTTACTGTTGGCCAGCCTCTTCTGTATCTTTTATAGCTGCTTCTTATGCATATTGCTAGTAAAATATCTTTACATGTACTTTTATTTCTTTTTATCTTTTTGACGCATATGGGGAGGGACGGTGGCTCAGTGGTAGAGCATCTGCTTGGGAAGCAGAAGGTCCCAGGTTCAATCCCCGGCATCTCCAAAAAAGGGTCCAGGCAAATAGGCGTGAAAAACCTCAGCTTGAGACCCTGGAAAGCCGCTGCCAGTCTGAGAAGACAATACTGACTTTGATGGACCGAGGGTCTGATTCAGTATAAGGCAGCTTCATATGTTCATGAGTTACAGGTGTTTGCTAATCTCTCACTCTTACATACACAGAAAGCTTCACATAGGTAAATACATGATTATGTCATTTATCAACCTAGATTTTTATTATAAGCTCTCCAAAAGCATAATGTACATGTTTCAAAACATCAAGGATGCATATTCTTCTTTTACTGAAATAACAGTTAATTGTTATTGTGCATTTGTGGAAATGGGAGAGTTGTTTTGGCCACAGAATCTGCACATGTTTTCTTGTGTGTGTGTGTGTGTGTGTGTGTGTTTGTTTCCCATTAGTCTGCAGTGAACTAATTCCTTTTCCCAAGTTTCTTGCTGCTGAGTCAAGAACAGAACCCAATGCACTACTTTTCATTAGCAGGCTTATACATTTATAATGAGATTTATTGTGCCTTTTAGCCACTGACTTGCCTTCAGGCAGTGTTGAGTTAGACAAGAGATATTGTGGTGACTAAGGAATTACTGATGAGTTTTGCAGTTTCATCCACAGCAAGTCCTCTAATAAACAATGGAAGTTTCTATCTGAAATAGAAAGTTGAATGCATTATTAAAGAGAATATTGAACTGTATTCATATGTATTTTCAAATTCTAAAAAAATATATATACTGGCATATGTATTTTATTTCACTGATGACAAAAAAAAATGTCATATATGCTATGAGGGAGCTGTGATGGAAGTAAAGTTAAAGAGAGCACAGTACCTAAAGGGAAGCTAGGTGTGAGTCAGGAACACCTTATAGATCAACAAGAGTTTCAGGGTGTAAGCTTTCGAGACTCAAAGCTCCCTACATCAATATGTTGTCAAAGGCTTTAATGGCCGAAGTTCATTAGTTGCTGTAGATTTTCTGGGCTGTATAGTCATGATCCTGGCATTTTAGAACCTGACATTTCACCAACAGCTGTGACTGGTATCCTCAAAGGCATAACACAGAAGACTAACAGATGCTGTGATCAGCAAAAGACAGAAGAGACCCCTATTCAGACCCACAAGTAAAACATAACAGATGCTGTGATCAGCAAAAGACAGAAGAGACCCCCTCACTTCTGCAGGAGTATACCATATACCTGCAATTGTGGACAGTTTTACATTGGGACCACATGATGTAACATCCAGACAAGAATAAAAGAACATGAAAGACACTGCAGACTTGACCAACCTGAAAAAGCAGTGGCTGAACATAGCCTAACTCAAGCAGGACACAGTATCTTATTTCACGACAATGTAATGCTGGACATCACATCCAGTTACCATGTCAGATTACAAAGGGAAGCCACTGAAATCCATAAACATAAACACAATTTCAACGGGGAAAAAAGAGAGTTTTAAAATGAATAGGCCATGGTTTCCAGTCCTGAAAAACACAAAATGCTGTATATCTTACAACAGCACTACAGATAAGATTAGAATTTCAACAGCCAATCCATATGCAAAAGAACCTCCTTAGGGAAGGTCTGCATGTCACAGCCTGGGAAACTTCTACAAGATAATGACTCAGCCCTACCCCACCTTCCTGAATAAATACAAATTACCTGCCTACCATCTTCTTCTCACTTGAACACAGACAGAACTCTAGCCTTCTGTGTTATACCTCTAAGGATGCCAGTCACAGCTGCTGGTGAAACATCAGGTTATACAATGCCAAGATCATATCTATACAGCCTAGAAAATCTGCAACAACTGACTCCCTACATCAGTCATAGTAGAATAGAAGTGGAAATCTTAGTCTTTTTATCTTAGTCAGAAGGTGGGAGGGGTGTTGTAGAGAATGCTTGTAAAGGAAATGTATTGTAATCAGCTTTATTGGTGTAGGGGAGAAATACTTGGGAGCAAAAAATTAGTATCTGTACTGAGTTAAAAGTCCAATGTGTCAATTCAGCCTTGAGGAGGGCATGTGAATTAATTCCAGTTCAGCAATCTCACACTGGAATTTCCCTTTGAAATTTCTTTGTTTGAGGACTGCCACTCTTAGGTCATCAATGGAATTACCTGGAAAATAAAAATGCTATCCCACTAGTTTTTGAGTGTTGTGTTTTTAAATATTGGATTTATGTCTATTTATTCTTTTGCTCAGGGACTGATCTGTTTCTTGAATGTAGAGAACAGAAGGATATTGCTGATATTAAATGGCATATATCAGGGGTGATCAACGGTAGCTCTCCAGATGTTTTTTGCCTACAACTCTGATCAGCCCCAGCCATTGGCCATGCTGGCTGGGCTGATGAGAGTTGTAGGCAAAAAGCATCTGGAGAGCTACCGTTGGCCACCCCTGGCATATATAACACTGGAAGTTGAACAAGTATGTGAACCCAAGATGGTATGGCAGGTCCCAGAGACTGTGGCCATGTTTGTTAGGATATTGCTATAGTTAAGAAATTGTTTGAGGTCAGGAGGCTCTATATGGACAATAAAAGGTTTACCTCCCAATGCCTGTGAGAGGAGAGTATCACAGTTCAGCATAATGATGAATTGAAGTGGTTTGAGCTGTCAGTTATATGTGATCACCATTGGTGTTCTGTTGTTGTTTCATCTGGGCCTATTTTGTAGCAGGTTATCCCTTGGTATCAGTCTGGCTTACTATTTCTTATTACTATTACTGTTTCCTTACTATATCAGGTGGGTATTGTAATTCTAAGAATGTTTGTTGTAACTTGGATTCTTTGCAGCTGGTTGATAGGCTCACATCTCAGCAACATCCTTGAACATGATATGTTTGACCGTCAAATACATTCATGGTGTAATATGTAGCATCTCTACTCCCTCCCCCTTTTCCTTTTGCAAGTTTGGCTATAGGCTAACTGTATTTATGGTGCTTGGAAGTGAGAGAACTCTATACCTGTTAATGACCTATTAATGTTTTTTGTTTATTTCTATTGTTTGATCCCCTTACCAAAGCACACTGAAACCATGGCCAGAGCAATTGCACCTGATAATCTCAGATGAAATCACTATATCTCCTATGTGGACTTTCTAACCAAACCCCCCATAGGATGGGGTTTGAATGAAGTTGCCTGATTCTCACTTGCAATATAAAAGTGAGTTGAGATTAAAAGAAGTCCAATTCTATATTTTTAAAAAATATCTGAAGATGAAAATGCATTTATTTGATAATTTTTGACTTTCGTATTGACAGAAGTAATCCATCTGAGCCAGATGGCTCATTTAGACTATGACTGATCTATCCTTGGATAATGCATTGCTTTATGGAACCCCAAAACTGACTTACAGCAAGGTTAACATTACATATGTTTTCCTCATCTATAATAAGGCACTTTGGGGGAGGGGGATACAGAGCATGAAGCCTAAAGTAAAAAATTCATCTTGTAAAAGCAATATCTTTTTTTCCCTGTGAGCATGTTTCATTTATGATACATCAGAAAAATATGTGCATTTCTTATTTAAAAACAAACACAGCCCCATCCTTTTTTTCCTGCCTAAACTGAATATATTAACATTTCACAGCAGCAGAATAAAATAACCATATGCAAGATGGATTTTGCAAAGATGCGAGAAAGAGAGCAGTTATATCTCAATATATCTCTATTATGGAGAATACAGAGCACTGTTATTAGCCTAGAATCATAGAATGGGAAGTAATCCAATGGACTATTTAGTTCTCTACCTCAAAACAGAATATTCTATATCTAAAATGCTCTGAATGATGGTTACTGAAACTTTTCATGAAATATTCCCAAAGAGGAAGTTTCACAAACCCTCTAGAAATCATCAAGATATCTAATAGTCAATATAGCCCCATCTCTGAATACTTAAACCCAGAGAAATGTAATGAAGAAATGTAATGCCCCCCCCCCTGGAAGTTTAAACTGAGCAAAACATTTACCATGAGTTTTAAAGGGTTTTTTTCTCTCTTGGCAGAGAACAGGCAGCAGGAGGAAAGTCAGTTCAATGGCTTTCCAACACAACTCAGCCACCCTTTTTGAAATGCTGATAGGACTAGGCTAGCAAGAGACAATGGTTTGGTCATTGCCCCCACCCCCACTAACAGGGAGGAGAGATTTGGAGGAATTAAGTACTAGAAAGACTTCGGGAAGAAACTCCTGGAGACTTCAGGAAAAGCTTCTTTGACCTAGCCTGACCTGGTCAGTGACAGGAGGAAAAGAATTGATAAAACTACATGGAGCAACAAAGAGGTCCTTATTGGTGCTGATTCTACTGAAGCAGGAAAAAATCTTCACTGAGGTCTGGAAGAGGCAGCCATTGCCTCTTAAATGTACTGGAACCCCTGTAAACATCTATAATTTTGTAAACTGAAGACCCTGCCTTATATTTAACATCTGCTAGGACATATATAGAAAAAGGGGGCACAGGAATTGCTTTTTATCTTTTCTTTTGAATCCCTTTTTCAGTCTGGTGCTGAGTTGAGAGAATGCTTGTGAACACTTTCTTTGTAATAAATACTTTATAACTTTTGATACTGGTTGTGGTTTTCTGTATTACATAGACTTTCACTGTCTTGGGCACTCTGTTTTAAAAGGAGTGCCAAGAGGAAGGGGAGAGGCAGTCAGTTGCCAAGTGGCTACTCCCCCAGTGGTACACAAGGCAATAACCTGCCCCAGTGATAACCAGACAGTAGACAGTGGGAGACACAGAGGCAAAGCCTTCAGACTTGGTAGTGAAACTGGGAGTCCTGGCCCTTCTGGTGGGCAGTTCCTTTAAAGGCCAGGTGGTGGTACGGAGTAAACAAAGGGCATTTTCGCACTGACCTTACTCGGGAGTGACGTCCCTCTTCACCGTGCAGCGTCTGCGCGGATTTTGCACTAATTGCTCCGCAGAACCCGGAAGAGCCGCAAAGTCCCGCGGCTTTTGCATCGCAAATGTAAACTGGTTTTTGGCCAGTTTACATTTGCGACACAAAAGCCGCGGGACTTTGCGACTCTTCCGGGTTCTGCGGAGCAATTAGTGCGAAATTTGCGCAGATGCTGCGCGGTGAAGAGGGACGTCGCTCCCGAGTAAGGTCAGTGCGAAAATGCTCAAAGAGAGAGAGAAAAGCCCTATTGAAAAGAAACCTGGGAGAGCACAGTGGAACAGGGCTTGCAGCAGAGCAGGACTATTCTACCACAGGAGCCATGGAGAGATGAAACAAATATTTCTACAAAGCTAAGAAAAGCTCTGGGTTTTCAGAAAAATCTGAAATCTTTAAAAAATATATGGGTGGTATCCCCCACCCCCCACCTCAATAATGAAAGTAATACCATAATTTTAACATAAGGGATTCCTTCAATAGGCAACCACATTGTCAATCTTTAGTCCTTGGTTTCTTCTGTAAAAGGCAGGAGGAAAGGGCAGGTCCCTCTTCTGGACTGTTTTGACCTTGAAGGGAGGACTTACTGGGGCCAAAACCAGCAGCAACTACTGGGCAACTTGCTACCATGCAACTTGTACAACTGACACAGGCCTAGTTGATTGCTCCTATTCAACAATATCCACCCCACAAAAGTCAGTGTTTTGTAGTGGTTAGAGCTTCAGACTAGAGACCCACTTTTAAATTCCACTCTGCTGTGGAAGCTTACTGTGTTACCTTGGGCCAGTCACACATTCCCAGCCTAACCTAACTCATAGGATTGTTGTGAGGATAAAATATCGGACAGGAGAATTATGTAAGCGGCTTTGGGTCCCCATTGTGTGGAATGGTGGGCAATACATTAAGCAAATAAACAATAATGGGACAGAAAAAAGAGAAGATGATTGGTGGGTGGGAAGGGGAGAAGGAAGCAGAGAATGGAGAGACAATATGGGGCTGCCAGGAGAAGGAAAAGATAAAATAGTGTGGGAATGGGATACAGGGGGAAATGATGTACCCCCGGAAGTCCTTGCAGCCCCCCCCCCCTGCACAACTGGGTGTGGCTCAGCTGTCACTGTCTAGAGTTTTCCCAGGGGTAGATGCTAGGCTATGGGAAGGAGGGAAAGCTGAAGACAGGCAGATAAAGCTGATATACAGGTCATGTGAAACTATTTCCATGCCAGCTTCTCCTTTCTGCAAGAGCTAGGCTTGTAGTATATATCTGAGAGAGGTTCATAATGGTTTGTAAAGTCTAAACCACATAGCAGCCTACAGTAATATTTTCCTTAGAAGAAGCAGCATCTGGGATTTACTCAAATAGGTAAGGATTACTAGGTAGGTAGGACTTAGGCAGTGACTGCAGCACCTCCATTTATGAAGGGTACCAGCCACTACTGCTTTGCAGTGTTTGTCATTTCAGTTATTCATTATACCATGTTCCTACCTATCAATGGTTTATTCAATTAGCTGACAGTGGTTAGCTCATGTTCTCCCTATCATTTGAGGGATGTATCCTAGACAAAGGGTTACCTGTACAATATCCTTGAAGAATGATCTTTAAACCACTGATGTAACATGGTAGCAGACTTGTTAGTGTCAGACAAGGATCTGGAAAGCCCAGGTTCAAATTCCCACTCTACTCATGGAATGACCTTGGATCAGTCACACACTCAGGGCTTTTTTTGTAGCAGGAACTCCTTTGCATATTAGGCCACACACCCTTGATGTAGCCAATCCTCCAAGAGTTTAAAGGGGTTTTAGAACAGGGTCTACTGTAAGCTACAGGAAGATTATGAATATATGAAGCTGCCTTATACTGAATCAGACCCTTGGTCCATCGAAGTGAGTATTGTCTACTCAGACTGCCAGTGGCTCTCCAGAGTATGAAGCTGAGGTTTTTCACGCCTATTTGCCTGGACCCTTTTTAGTTGGAGATGCCAGGAATTGAACTTGGGACCTTCTGCTTACCAAGCAGATGCTCTACCACTGAGTCACCATCCCTCCCCAATTACACATTGGGGATATTACACATTACATATTGCATGTTCATATTACACATTACATATTACACATGAACATATTACAAGTTTATATGTTCATAATCTTCCTGGAGCTTACAGTAGGTTACATCAGGGTGTGTGGCCTAATATGCAAAAGTTGTTGTTGTGATTATAAAGTGATGAGAATGATGTGATAAGCTACTTTGGGTCACAATTAGAGAGAAAAGCCAGCTACAAATAAAAAACAAACATAAGTAATCTATAAGTGCTGTTTTATTGCAGTGTTTTATTACTACACATTCTTGATGAGGTTGTTATGTATGATTTCATTAAGATGATGCAATATAACATTGGTGCAGATACGTATATGTGCATCAGTAAAATATCATACACACACAAACACAACCTTAATGCAATCATATATACAATCACACCAAGACTACATTTTATTTTATGTTTTTTATTTTATGGTTTACCAATGTGAGTGTGTGCATCAAAAATGCAGAAGAGGGGGAATGTGCCAAAAAAATAGAGGTCCTGCTACAAAAAAAGTCCTGCACACACTCTGTTTAACCTATCTCTCAAGGTTGTTGTGAACATAAAATGGAGGAAAGGAGAATGATGTAAGCCAGGGGTGGCCAATGTAGCTCTCCAGATGTTTTTTGCCTACAGCTCCCATCAGCCCCAGCCAGCATGGCCAATGGCTGGGACAGATGGGAGTTGTAGGCAAAAAAACATCTGGAGAGCTACCATTGGCCACCCCCGATGTAAGCCAATTTGGGTCCCATTGGGAAGAACAGTGGGTACAAATGACATAAAATAAATACAATGTAAGAACTTCAGAAGTGGTCCATGATTATTCCATTTATCTCCTTCAGTTGCTGTGGGAACTATGATGTACATGTAGTCTTTTGCCTCATCCTTCTCTGCAAAATGCAATGCAGGTTTGGGTATGTGAGACTGCTTTGGAAGTCTCTGACTAAGCACTACCTGGGTGGTGGGCTAAAGTGCATCACACAGATTTTTTAAAAAAATACAATATAAGAGCACTCAATTTAGTTATAAATATAAGCCTCCCCTGCCACTTCATGAACTGTTTTAGCTGCACAGGTGACTTCAAAATGGCAGGAGATGGTTTGTAGTCTCATGAGCAGCAACTTTGGTGTGAAGGGCATGTGGAAAATATGCCCATTCCTTTCACCTAAATGAAAACTGGTTTTCTTAGGTAAGTATTAAATACGAAGGTGACAGACATACTATTTAAGTGACTTGAGCTGAGTCAGAGCATTACACATACACATGCACACACTCCTAATATGAAAGTTATGTCAAGGATTTTTATGTCAGGTCATCCCATTTGGCCTATCTTTCCTCAAATAGTTCAATACTAATTCATTTTATATAGCGTCCTTCACACTCGTACTTTCATAAAATGCTTCCCAGAGAGCATTGATCATAAGCCACAGAGAAAGGGAAGCTTTTAAGTTGAGATTTAAAGCAGGGGTTGACTTACTATAACTCAGAGGAGGAGAAAATTACTATCGCACGAAATTGAATAGCAAATGTTTGCCATACAAAACCTCTGACAAGGAAGAAAGTTGAGTTCTTTTTATATATTTAAGACTTTCTTAGAATAATTAAAGTACTATGTTAACACACGTTGAAAGTGAACATCTTCAAGAATACTTGAAAGACAATGGGAAAGATCCTCCAGCATAATCCCTTGCCCTGACTTATGGAATTCACTGCAACAGGATGTTGTGATGACCACCGGCATTTTCAAAGGGAATTAGTCTAATTCATGAAGAATTAAAATTATATTTTAAGACATTATAACTAAACAGGCAAGCTTTGTCCTAAGGCAGATAACTCAACCAGTTGCTAAGGTAAATATAATGGATAGGATGATTCTACTAGGAGCTGGAACAATCATGTTTGAGTCCTTGCTGTGCTGTGACCTAGACCCATCGCAGTTGCTAACCTACTCTATATCACAAGGTTTTTGTTGTGATTATAAAGTGGAGATGAGAATGATGTGATAAGCCACTTTGGGTCACAATTAGAGAGAAAAGCCAGCTACAAATATAAAACAAACCTAAGCAATCTATAAGTGCTGTTTTAGTGCAGTGTTTTATTACTACACATTCTTGATGAGATTGTTATGTATGATTTCATTAAGATGATGCAATATAGCATTGGTGCAGATACGTATATGTGCATGAGTAAAATATCATACACAAACACAACCTTAATGCAATCATATATACAATCACACCAAGACTACATTTTATTTTATGTTTTTTTTTATTTTATGGTTTACCAATGTGAGTGTGTGCATCAATAATGCAAAAGAGGGGGAATGTGCCAAAAGACAGAAAAAAAAAACAAACAAACACTGCACCAAGTTGCATGTTATCCCATTTCAGAATTAATTTTAACTTTTCCCAGGTTTAAACTAGAATTAAGAAGGACTGGGTGTAGCACACAGCAAACATTCAATAAAGAAATGGGAATGAAGAAAGTCTGCTTATTCCTAGAGCTTCCAGCCATGTGTACTTGAGCAATCAAGCATTAAGGATGTTACTGGATTATTGACAACTTTGGTTTGATTCAAAAGTTCACATTTCTGTTGGGACATTCCTTCATTTAGCTATAGTCATTCACTTTTCCCAGCAATCTTAACATAATTCAATAAAATGTTGCAATTAAAGTGATAGTATCCATACATCAATTTCATATAAATACACAATAGCATGTAGAAAACAAAAATGGACTTTGAAAGTGTAAAAGAAATGAATTTTAAAAAGTTTTCCAAAGATTCAGGATCAATATGGTCTTTCTGATATTATACAGAAATATCCATCGCCGCGCTCCATCGCCCCCTGAATGTGCTGAGCCACACTGCGCCGAGGCTGGGCCCTACCGGTTTTGATGTGGCTGGTGTGCCATCTGATGCTTTGAAGCCAGTGCAGGAGAAGGCTTTGCTCCCCCTCACTTCTGGTTCCAGGGAACTACCTTTATCTTTTATTTATTTGCACTGATGAAATAACAATATATTCTACATAGTTTTTTTAAAAAAATTATTGCAGGATGAAATACATTTGACAGATGGCTAGAAATTTCAGTTATTACCAGATCCCTAATCGGACTCCCACTTCTACTGTGAGAGTTCTTTCATTATTCATCTCTCTGCTTCATATTTAGTCTGTGGGAGGAACAGGAAGGAAAAGGGACTTTCAGCTACATTTAGCCAGATGTTTCTCTATATTGCAGCTTGAGAACATCACAGAAGGATCACTCCCTTTAGTGTGCCATCAGTTGTGCATTTTGATCTAGACAAATACAAGGAGAATTTCCAGTACTGTAAACACAAGGAGAATTTCTGGTATACATGAATGATGGTCTAGTATAAATGATTTTCTGCCCATTGTTTGGATGCAGTTTCCATTTCTTTCCTTAGCCACTCTGAAAGCAGCCAATTTGTAGTTCAGTCTTAAGAACACTTTCTTGGAACTGAGCTCCATTGAACAGGCCTAAGTAGGATCCTGAATAGACTCTTGTTCTGGAGGAGGTATTCAAGACTGTTTAAAAGTTAGTGTTTAAACTATATTGAACTTGGTTCCTACCAAATGGCTTTGTCTGTTCTGTTCTCCAAATACCCCTTGCAAACTACCAGTTTAAAGCAGAAGGGCATACCAGTATGCATTACAATTGATTTATTTATACGCCATGTCTCTCCCCAATGTAGGGTTGCCAATCCCCAGGTGGGGGCAGGGGATCCCCCGGTTTGAAGGCCCTTCCCCCACTTCAGGGTCATCAGAAAGTGGGGGGGATGTCTGCTGGACACTCCATTATTCCCTTTGGAGACCAATTTTCATAAGGTATAAAGGAGAATTGATCCAGGGGTATCTGGGGCTATGGGGGCTGTTTTTTTTGAATTAAAGGTACCAAATTTGCAGCATAGCATCCTATGCCTCTCCTCAAAATACCCTCAAAGTCTCAAAAAGATTGGGCGAGGGGGTTCAATTCTATCAGCCCCCCAAAAAGGTGACCCTATATTCATTATTTCCAATGGAAGGAATTTCCAATATTTAAAAGGTGTGGGATCCCTTTGAATGTGATGACCAGGTGTGGGGTCCCTTTGAATGTGATGCCTTGTATGGCTGAGGACCAGCCTACCTGAGGGACCGTCTCTCCCCATATGAACCCCAGAGGGCACTGAGGTCAGTCGGAAAAAATAAAATGACTATCCCTGGGCCGAGAGAGGTCAAGCTCCAGAACACCAGAGCACGGGCCTTCTCAGCTGCGGCTCCTGCCTTGTGGAATCAGCTTCCGGAGGAGCTGCGGGCCTTGCAGAACCTTGATCAGTTCTGCAGGGCCTGCAAAACTGTCCTCTTCAAACGAGCATACACCAGCTGCTGAATTACTGTGAATTAAGGACCTGCCAGCATGGTCCTGTTTCAAGGACCTATATTATCATGGAATTATTAAACTGGCAGACCAGCATCAGAATGCCACCACTGCTGCCAGATTAATTTAAATTAACCTAAATTAACTTAAATTATGTATTCTTAATTATTAACTGGTTTTTATAATGTTTAAATGCTTTTATTGTTGAATTTAAAGTTTTTATCTATTATTGTACATGTATAAAAGGTTGTTAGCCGCCCTGAGCCGCCTAGGCGGGGAGGGCAGGATACAAATAAAATTATTATTATTATTATTATTATTATTATTATTATTATTATTATTATTATTATTATTATTATTATTATTATTATTACCAGAACTTTCTTAAGAGTTCAGTTATACTTGTCATGCCCTTACTCCTGGCTCCACCCCCAAAGTCCCCAGATATTTCTTGAATGGAACTAGGTGAACTACGTATTTATTTATTTATTTATATTTCGATTTATATCCCGCCCTTCCCACCGAAGTGGCTCAGGTCCCAATGGGGACCCAAAGCAGCTTACATCGTTGTCCTCTACTCCATTTTATCTTCACAACAGGCTTGTGAGGTCAATTAGGCTGCATGACTGGGCCGAGGTCACCTAGCAAGCTTCAAAGGCAGAGTGTAGACTTAAACTTAGATCTCCCAGACCCTAGTCCAACACTCTAACTACTACACCACACTGATACTCATTGCAAAAATAGCCTGAAAGATATAATATTGTCGCACGAAGAGGAAAAGGCAGAATGCATCTGATAGGTATTTGGGGAATATTTTTATTAAGAAGCCCCAAAATAATTAAGCCACCACCCATATAATTTTAGCAAGAAAATTCTGAAAAGTTAATTGATTAGCTTGCTAACTTATAGACTTGAGGAATATTCAAATGCAGTATCTGAAGTCTTCAGGACGTGTGCCAGAAATTCAATATAATGTAGTGTAAACAAATTAGTGGAAAATATTTTATCTTGGATTCCTGTATATTTTTGCTTTGTTTGCTTCTTCTGACTTGCTGAATTATTTCTCTAACACCACGAGGTTCTAAAATGTCCATTCTACAAAACCAGTAGGAGATCTAAAGCACTGCAGAAATGTTCTATTCATTCAAGTTCACTTTCCTAAACATGCCACATAGAGAAAATTCAAATTTAGACAAAAATAAAAATCAAGCACTTGTATAATAATAATAATAATAATATTTTATTTTTATATCCCGCCCTCCCCGCTAGGCGGGCTCAGGGCGGCTAACAGACACGGGAGTCTCATGATTCACATTAAACAATAATAGACATGGGAGTCCCGTGATTCATAAAACATAACAACTTAAACATTAATTACAATAAATTATTTAAAATACATAAAAACATATAAACATAAAAGATATAAAAATAGGTGCTAAATGATGTATTTAAGATGGCTGAGTGTCTATTCATTCATTAATCAGGTTCCGTCTTAGTTGCCACATGGTGACTCAAATGCTAACTGAAAAAGAAATGTTTTGCAAGCCCTGCGGAATTGGTTCAGGTCCCGCAGGGCTCGCACCATCTCTGGGAGATCGTTCCACCAGCGAGGGGCTATCACCGAGAAGGCCTGCTCCCTAGTGGCCTTCAACCTAACTTCTCTTGGCCCAGGGATTGTTAATAAGTTCTGAGAACCAGACCTCAGTGCTCTCCGGGGTACATATGGGGAGAGAACATCAGAGAAGAAAACATCAGAGAAAGGAGAGTTGACATAACAGACAGATGCAGTGTCGCATATTAAATTGGCAAGGTACTGCAAGATCTTTTTAAAGCTCTTGCTGGGACTAACTTGAAGTGCAGATAGTCTTCTGTGGATATGAGTGGCAGGGCTAACTAACCAGCCAATACTTGGATGATAGATACCATATTACATATGATAATTATGACTGAAAAATAATGTTGGTGAACCCAGTAACCCTCATTTCTAAGAGCAAATAACATTTTGTGCATAAATAAGAACAAACTGGAATACCGAGAAAGTGTACAGGAATGCAGACACATTTTCCAAAAGAAAGCCCAAAATATAGTCAAACCCCATTGAGTCAGTCTGGGAAAAATCTGGCAGATCTGGATTATTTCTAGTTGGTGTCACCTTTCTTTTTAGGCCAATAATGCTATCTCCCCCAAAATATGATCCAGATGATGAGACTGAGCTCTCTGATCTGCCCTGATATATCAGAACTCACTGGCACTCTGTTCCTATAGTGAAAATCAGAGCAGATCATTTTGGATACTCCTGCCTCAGTTCTTAGATCCAAGACTTTACAATCAAAATCAATTTTTACCCAGTGCTTTACAGCATAATAAATCAACAATGGCTTAGATTTTATTAATCATATTAGATTTAGAAATAAGGAGGTAATTAAAATGAACTCCCCTCCCCAGCTCAGGAAATCACTGAACTATGAAAACTTCAACCTGAACACAGCTTTTTGAATTTTCACTCAACTCAACTTTTTTCTATAGCTAGCCTGGTCAATGTAACCTCTGCATCAAATCCCTTTAGCACATCATGAAAGAATAGTTAACTCATACGTTGCAAGAAAGCTAAAATCCTAGAGTAGACTCAGGCAGTCTACAACACTGGCCTAGATTGAAGGAACAGGGTTCTTACACCACCACATAATCAAATTGTCCAGAATAGCTATCCACTAGGGTTGCCAGGTCTGACTCAAAAGATATCTGGGGACTTTGGGGGTGAAGTTCTGAAAGAACTAAAAGTTGAACTTGTGGATCGTCTGACAAAAATATGTAATCTTTCATTGAAATCTGCCTCCTTTCCTGAGGACTGGAAGGTAGCAAATGTCACCTGAATCTTTAAAAAGGGTTCCAGAGGAGATCCGGGAAATTACAGGCCAGTCAGTCTGACTTCAATACCGGGAAAGTTGGTAGAAACCATTATCAAGGACAGAATGAGTAGGCACATTGATGAACATGGGTTATTGAGGAAGACTCAGCATGGGTTCTGTAAGGGAAGATCTTGCCTCACTAACCTGTTACATTTCTTTGAGGGGGTGAACAAACATGTGGACAAAGGAGACCCAATAGATGCTGTTTACCTTGACTTCCAGAAAGCTTTTGATAAAGTTCCTCATCAAAGGCTCCTTAGAAAGCTCGAGAGTCATGGAGTAAAAAGACAGGTCCTCTTGTGGATCAAAAACTGGCTAATTACTAGGAAGCAAAGAGTGAGTATAAATGGGCAGTCTTCGCAGTGGAGGACGGTAAGCAGTGGGGTGCCTCAGGGCTCAATACTGGGTCCCATGCTCTTTAACTTGTTCATAAATGATTTGGAGTTGGGAGTAAGCAGTGAAGTGGCCAAGTTTGCAGATGACACTTAATTGTTCAGGGTGGTAAGAACCAGAGAGGATTGTGAGGCACTCCAAAGGTATTTGTTGAGGCTGGGTGAGTGGGCGTCAACGTGGCAGATGAGGTTCAATATGGCCAAGTGCAAAGTAATGCACATTGGGGCCAAGAATCCCAGCTACAAATACAAGTTGATGGGATGTGAACTGGCAGAGACTGACCAAGGGAGAGATCTTGGGGTCGTGGTTAGGGATGTGCAAAAAAAAAAAAAAAAATTCGGTAGTACACGGATTCGGAAATATACGGGGGGGGGGGGGTTGTTAATATGGAATCCCATATATTTCTGAATTCCGTAGTCGGAATAGTCGCATATACGGTAGATGTGTGGCTATTTCCGAATACATGGCCCCTTTATACCTTATGGGCCATTGAAATCAATGGCAAATAGGGTATATTTGAAGCCGCATGGAGGGGAGGGGGTTTGAGGGAGAGCCCCCAAATTTGCAGGGGACTCTTCCCTACAAACCCCCTAAGTCCCAAAAATATTGGGCCAAGGGGTCCAATTCCTGGGGCACCCAAAGCCAAACCTAACTTCACACCAGAGAATCTCTATACATCTATCTACTCTATGAACCCTGCTGGCCTGGAACCAATATAAACCCAGTTGCCAATGCCAACATCACTGCCACACAAAACACAATCTGTTCAAGGTCTGCTCTGCAGACCTGGCTGCAGCAAGCTTCCCTGCCACAGAACACACAATCTACAGATGCCAGCTCTCCAGCCCTGCCCCAAACAACATGGGGAGAGCTGGCCAAGCACAACAAGCCTGCTGGTTCTGGGTCTCTCACCCAGGTGCCAGTTTCCCTGCCACAGAACACACAATCTAGAGATGCCAGCTCTCCAGCCCTGTTCAAAATAACACAAAGACAGCTGGCCAAACACAACAAGCCTGCTGGTTCTGGGTCTCTCACCCAGGTGCCAGCTTCCCTGACATAGAACACACAATCTACAGATGCCAGCTCTCCAGCTCTGCCCCAAACAACACGGGGAGAGCTGGCCAAGCACAACAAGCCTGCTGGTTCTGGGTCTCTCACCCAGGTGCCAGCTTCCCTCCCCCCCAAAAAAAATTAGAACCAGGAAAAGGGACAACAGAAGGCCAAGAAACTCAACTGTTAAAAAGTGGTTTTTCACTAATAAGAAACCTCAGGCCAAATCAGTCAACAACACCCCCCCCCCTCCTAAAACCAGAACCAGGAAAAGGGGGACAACAGGACAGGAGGATGCAAAACCTGCAGCAGTAGAGAAGAGATCCAAACAGATGGCCAACACAAACTCAACTGTTTAAAAAGTGGCCTTTTAAACAAGGAAAATTAGGCCAAACAGCACCCCCCCTCAAGAACCAGAACCAGAAGAGAAAAGGAACAACAGCAGCACAACACAGCAGCAACAAATCAAACACAGAATCCTTTTAAAATAGTAAAAAACTTAACTTTTAACAATACAGGAACTTTACCAACCTCTCCCCTCCAAAAAAACCCTTCACCCTAACCCCAAGAAATCCAAGCCACACAAATCAGGAAAAGTAAAAGGACACTGCACTTGTAAAAGTCATCTCACTAAAGTAAGATATGGGCAAATTGGCAAAAAAAAAAACAAAAAACCCCACCCCAGGCCCCCTCCCCCAGCAGAACCCCCTAACCCTAATCCCAAATAAGCTACCCACCACCAAAATCTGGATAAGTAAAGGGACTCTGAGTCTTAAAAAGTCCTTTTACCAACTAAAATAAAAACAAGAACCCCGACTGTCTTACCTTAGACGTCTTCTCTACTCCAGGCAAGTCTGGTAAGGCTGAGAGAGAGCAGCAGCAGCTGAGGCCAAGGGCCAGCACAGCACAATCTCTCTCTCTCACCAACACAGCAGCAGTGGAGGAGTCCAGCCAGGCAGACTCCTTAAAAAGGTTATCTGGCCCTACAGAGAGCAGTTTCAAAAAATAGCACTGCTCTGTGATTGGCCAGACAACAGTGCTTACTTGGATACCCAAGTAAGCAAAAGATCAAAAGAACAATGTTGCTGATGGCTGGGGGATCAGGTACACAACAGCCCTGCAAAGCATGCAATTGCAATGCATTTTGCAAATGCATGCTTTGGATTGGCTGCTGGGGCTCCTCTTCTGCCTCCCCCCTCCCTGATCCCAGGGAGGCTATGGGAGAGGCAGGAAAAGGCTACCAAAGGTGGGAAAGGAGGCAAGCAACTCCCCTGAGGCTGCAGAAGCCCCTTTCCCGCCTTTTCCATGGATTTCCGTACTTAGCTCCCGCATAATGGGCTCCAATTGGATTCGGCTGTATGTGATTCCGTATACAGCCGAATCAGGGGTGATTTGGCGGTTGATTCGATTCGGCCGAACCGAATGCACACCCCTAGTCGTAGTAGATAACGCACTGAAAATGTCAAGACAGTGTGCGATTGCAATAAAAAAGGCCAATGCTATGCTGAGAATTATTAGGAAGGGAATTGAGAACAAATCAGCCAGTAACATAATGCCCCTGTATAAATCGATGGTGCGGTCTCATTTGGAATACTGTGTGCAATTCTGGTCACCGCGCCTCAAAAAGAATATTATAGCATTGGAAAAAGTGCAGAAAAGGGCAACTAGAATGATTAAAGGGTTGGAACACTTTCCCTATGAAGAAAGGTTAAAACGCTTGGGGCTCTTTAGCTTGGAGAAACGTCGACTGTGGGGTGACATGATAGAGGTTTACAAGATAACGCATGGGATGGAGAAAGTAGAGAAAGAAGTACTTTTTTCCCTTTCTCACAATACAAGAACTCGTGGGCATTTGATGAAATTGCTGAGCAGTCAGGTTAGAACGGATAAAAGGAAGTACTTCTTCACCCAACGGGTGATTAACATGTGGAATTCACTGCCACAGGAGGTGGTGGCGGCTACAAGCACAGACAGCTTCAAGAGGGGGTTAGATAAAAATATGGAGCAGAGGTCCATCAGTGGCTATTAGCCACAGTATGTGTGTGGGTGTGTATCTATATCTCTATAGAGGTAGGTGATGGATGGATGGATGGATGGATGGATGGATGGATGGATGGATGGATGGATGGATGGATGGATGGATGGATAGATGGATGGATGGATAGATGGATGGATGGATAGATGGATGGATGGATAGATGGATGGATGGATGGATAGATAGATAGATAGATAGATGGATGGATGGATGGATAGATAGATAGATAGATAGATAGATAGATAGATAGATAGATAGATAGATAGATAGATAGATAGATAGATAGATAGATAGATAGATAGATAGATAGATAGATAGATAGATAGATAGATAGATAGATAGATAGATAGATAGATAGATAGATAGATAGATGGATAGATAGATGGATAGATAGATGGATAGATAGATGGATAGATAGATGGATAGATAGATAGACAGACAGACAGACAGACAGACAGACAGACAGACAGACAGACAGACAGACAGACAGACAGACTGGATGGGCCACTGGCCTGATCCAACATGGCTTCTCTTATGTTCTTATGACTTCATGGGTGGAGCCAGGAGCAAGAGTGTGACAAGCACAATTGAACTCTGAAGGAGTTGTGGCCATCATATTTAAAGGGACCATACTCCTTTTAAATGCCTTACCTCCATTTGGAATAATGAATGATTGGGTCACTTCCTTTTGGGTTCATAGAATTGGATCCCCTGGTCCAATCTTTTTGAAACTTGGGAGGTGTGAGAGGCACCAGATTCTATGCTGCAAATTTGGTGCCTCTACCTCAAAACACAGTCACTCTAGAGCCCCAGATACCCACCCTGAGCCTGCTTCAATGGGGAAAGCGGGATATAAATCTAATAAACTAAACTAAACTGTTTGATTCTCCATTATGGACAGATCTCCATAGGAAATAATGGAGTTTCCAGCATACATTTCCCTTCCCCCCAGAAGGAAGGAAGAGACGGACACAAGGGTTTGGGTAACTAAATGGCCACTTTCTTTCTTTATTACATTAACACAAGGGCTATAACGTAACAGGCAGCACGGCAGGGCCAGGGGATGAAATACCCCTCCCCTGGCACATGACAGGTGAGCCACCTGACCCTAGGAATAGGCAAAATACATGGCTTGTACCTGGGCGGCCTAGCAAAGGTTATGCCCTGGAGTTCCAACCTCCAGCCGCATGGCTAACGTGCAAATCAATCAATGTAAACCCAAAGCAGTCCACTTCATCACTCAACCATCCCACATGGTCCAGGAATGATTTAGCAAGACCCCATGCCCCAAAACTGGGGTGCTACAGGTGCTCACCGAGCTGCATAATGAAAGTTTAGGCCAAAACCCAGCCGACCTATTTAACCAGCCACACCCCAGCCAATTCCACAATCCCTTCTACAAGCAGTGTGAGGTAGGCGAAAAAACCCACTTCCTACAGCCAAAACAGAAGTGGTGAAAAAATTCCTACCCGGTCTCCCAAAACTGAGAGCAACCAGCAGTCGCCCACACTGCATCAAGGGCGGGAGGGAGGGCTGAGCACGAGGCAAAGAATGAGAGGAGGGAGCGGAGCCCGCCTCTAGGGCGTGCCTGCTCCACCCCCACCTCTGATGATGCCCTGCCCACTCCTCCTCCTTGCAAGGAGGCAAAACGGCCCCCAGACGCAAGGCTGTGCAGCCTGCCTCTGGATTGGAGCTGCATTTTATGATGACCCTGAAGCAGGGGAAGGCTCTCCAAACCGGGGGATCCCCTGTCCCCAAGTGTAGATTGGCAACCCTACTACCCACTTCCGAACACAGGAAATATATTGGGTAAAAAGTCTGGAGCAAAGTTTTTTCTAGTTTTGATATAGTTTCTGAATATCTCCAAATTCAAACAGTTCCAGAAGGGGGGAAAACTGTCTTTGTTATACCCCATAGATTTTTTCAATATTGTAGCATGCCTTTCTGGCTTATGAATGCACCAAATAGGCTTCCTTGGGAGGTGGGGGGGCTCTTCTTGCTTGGAGGTTTTTAAGCAGAGGCTAGATGGCCATCTGACAGCAATGCTGATTCTGTGAATTAGGCAGAGAAGGAGGGCAGGAAGGGTTGTATCAGTGTTTAGTTCTTGTGGCCCTTTCTTGCACATCCATCCAGAGAAATGCTAATTGCCACTTTGAAGTCAGCAATTTTTCTCCAGGCCAGTTTGGCGAGGGATCCTGGAGTTTTTTGCCATCCTCAGGCCATGGAACTGGGTTACTGTGGATGTATGTGTGGGGGAGGTATTTGTGAATTTCCTGCTATAGCAGCGCCCGCCTCACGGCCTCACTGGATCTCTATATTTTAGTCTCTTCGGGGTATTTTACTTTTTTATTTGATGGGACCACAGCAGCTTTGTTTGTTCTTCCCACAAATATATAGGCTCTTGAGAACTTTAACTTAAACCACAGATTTATTGTAACGCAAAGTTCTTAACTTGGGGATATGGGAGATATTTACACATGCTAATACGTTGCTCAGTTGTTTCAGGCTTTACAATCACTTTTACTTTTCTTGGAGTCTCTCACAGTTCACAGTCCACAGTTTCCCTATAACTTGCTCTCTCCACCTCTAGCAAAGGCTTGGCCTCTTGGGAATGATGTGCCAAGTCTCACCCCTCGACTGGAGTCTCTCCTCTCAGTCCTCTTGGTGTCTCAGACCCACATCCACTCCCTCAACCACCTCACTAGATCTTCAGAGTCGTCTATAGGTGTTTGTGACCGTTCAGGTCTTAACTGACTCACACACACACAGCCCTCGTGGCTGGTTTTGTCGAGCTGCCAGTCTCTGGAAGACTTCCCCGTCTCCGCCTCAAGCTCCTTCACAGGATCAGCTGCCCTCTCAGCCCTTCTGGCAGGCTCGAACTGACCCTCTCAGTCTCTGTCAGGTCCCCACTGACAGCCTTCTCTGACAGGCACCTTCTCTGTCAGAAGCCAACTTGACTGAACCCTGCCTCAGCAGTTTCTGTCACTCACAGACTTTTTCCCTCCCTGAGAGTTCTGAGCACTCAGCCCCCACCCTCAGGTCACCTGACGCAGCCCTGTGCGTCTTCAGTTTATGGTTAACCCATTGCTTTCCGTCACACCTGCATTGTGACTAGATGACCCTGGAGGTCCCTTCCAACTCTATGATTCTCTGATATACCTTTTAAATGATCATCAATGACCTCACTAGAGTGTTAAAATTTGTTCTATATGGGGAACTGACTGTTTAACTGTTGTGACTGATTTAAAATCTGTGCTGAATGCTGTGCTGTAGAGTTCTTGGAAACATTTTATTAAAACTGGTGTTGACAAGCGTGTTAAAGAATCAAAAGTTACATCAGCAAAAAAAGCTTTAATCATGCTTAGAATCATTCATTATTGAGCAACTAGAATGTTGGTAACTTGAAGGGAGCCCTGGACTTTCATCATCTGGCTTTGCTTCCATTTTCCACTACCACCACCCATCATCTCACAATGTGGTAGATTTGTGAAAGTGTGTAAAGAGCAGGGAATGTGGTAGATGAGGGCTAGCTAGCGTCTTGGCAAAAATGCTCAATATTCTGCAAAAGCTCACCAAAATCCAGCCTATCCTGAATTAAGATAGGCAGGTTTCACCTACTACCAACCACTTGGAACTAGTGGTATATATATGGGTATTTCTAATTTGTAACATTTCCCTAAATTTACTGTTTTGCTTTGAATCAGAAATACCCAAAGTGGAACACGGTTGCCATAAGAACATGAGAGAAACCATGTTGAATCAGGCCAATGGCCCATTCAGTCCAAAACTCTGTGTCACACAGTGGCCAAACCCCAAGTGCCATCAGGAGGTCCACCAGCAGGGCCACAACTCCAGAAGCCATCCCATCATTGCCCCCCACCCAAGCACCAAGAATACAGAGCATCACTGCCCCAGACAGAGTGTTCCATCTCTCCCTTGCAAGCTAAGAGCCAATGATGGACCTCTGCTTCATAAGTTTATCCAATCACTTCGGTGCTTCTAAGCAGTTCAGGAACAGCAAGGATATTGGGAAGCTGTGATTTGATAGCTCACACCAATTGCCCTGATGTTTCAAAATGGCTGAAATGCAACTCCCAGAAAAAAATCAGGATTGTTTCAGAAATATTTGCTATTTATCCTACTACTTTTATCGAGAAATAAATTCAGCTTTCCAGATCAGCTATTTTTTAACTAAAGGGACCAAAACGTTAGGGAACCTAGTACTTCCTGTCTATAAAAGATCTCTCAAAGTTCTAGAGAATTTGACAGAGAAATGCAGTATGTCCATAGCCATCTTTGTCTCCACTGTTCCCTATGGGGAGGAAAACAGCATTCTTGCTTCAGGTCACCTCAGCTGAACCCTCCATCCCAATACTCTAAACTGAGTCCTCTCTATCAAAGACCCTCCAGCTTTCCAAGGAAATTTACAAAGGGATCCTACTCCAGGAACCCCTCAACAGGATATTCCCAGCACTTATCCTTTCCATTGAAAAGAAACAGAAAAACTAAGGCCAGTCCAGAGTTGCTGCTGTTAGTGCTAACAACCTGGCAAGGCAGAAAGACTAATCTTTACGTATACAGAACTTGCAGGTAATCTTATTCTTGAGATGAATTTATAAACTGATATGAATACTTCAAAATTTTCATGAAAATAATAATTATGCACTTTCTAAAATTATGCAACAAAATGGAAGTGGTAAATTTTGAAATTCACACCCCTACGGGGAACTAATTTATTTCAGCAACTGTTGATTTCCCTTAATAGCTCTTATAGTAAATAATCCTATAAATCTGTATTCCTTTCCACTCACTGGGCATTATTTTATTTTGAATCCAGTAAAGAAGAGATTTCTTTAAATACATCAAGATTTTCTAGAATGCTTTTCAATTTAACACACACTATTTACTGCTGGGGAACCAAAAAAGATGTGTTTTGCATCTTGGGTGGCTTATTTTTCCTTCTGGGTGTAAAACAATGCAGATTCAGTAAACAGATCTAGTCATGTGTAATAAAAAAGATTCCACTGTTTTAGGTTCATTAGTCTCACAGTGTGAACTTTAATAAAAAATAAATTTCACTAGATTAGATACAATTACAGCAAAGAGAAACAGAAATTGTGAATGCATGCAATTTTTTATTGTTTAAAAGGAAATATGTAGATATTTACACATTATATTGGGGGGTGGGATCTGTTCTGACCCTTCTGCTCTGGTTCTTTTATAACTGCTGCCTGAAACTTATGCCGATTACTGCTATATAGGCAAATTAATCACATACTTTCATCTCTTCCACTGAACTCAGTGAAGTTTTATTGTGCTTAATACTGAATCATTACTTTTTTTGTGGGGTGTCTGTGGTGTATGTGGGGTGTCTAGTAGGGATGTGCAAAAAAAAAAAATTCGGATTGACATGGATTCGGAAGTATACGGGGGGGGGGGGGGGAATTTGGAATCCCCGTATACTCCTGAATACCGCATTCGGAATAGCTGCATATACGGTAGATGCACGGCTATTACTGAATACACGGCCCTATTATACCCTATGGGCCATTGAAATCAATGGCAAATAGGGTATATTTGAAGCCGCATGGAGGGAAGGGGGTTTGAGGGAGAGCACCCAAATTTGCAGGGGACCTGCAGGGGACTCTCCCCTCCAAGCCCCCCAAGTCCCAAAAAGATTGGGCCAGGGGATCCCATTCCAGAGGCACCCAAAGAGGGTGCCCCTATTCCATCATTATACCCTATGGGCCATTGAAATCAATGGCAACATAGGGCATAATTAGAGGCTACTGGGGGGCAGGGGGTTTGAGGGAGAGCTCCCAAATTTGCAGGGGACCTGCAGGGGACTCTCCCCTCCAACCCCCCCAAGTCCCAAGTCCCAAAAATAGGGCCAGGGTGTCCCTGTCTTTGGGCTCCCCAAAAGGCCCATTGCTAACAATGATGGGGAAAGCCCAATTAGCCACTTCCTCACTGTAATTATCGTGGGAAAAGTGGCTCTGGGGAGTAGGGGGTTTTGAGGAGAGCCCCCCAAACTGCTGTGCAGCTTCAGGGCACTGTCCCACACAAAACCCACAAGGCCAAAAAAAATTGGACCAGGGGGTCCAATTCCTGGGGCACCCAAAGCCAAACCTAACCACATCAGAGAATCTCTATAGGACCCAAATGCACTACATCCCTCTATCTACTCTAACCCTGCAGGGCAGGCCTGGAAGCAATATAAAACCCAGTTGCCAACGTCACTGCCACACAAAACACAATCTGCTCAAGGTCTGCTCTGCAGAGTGCAGACCTGGCTGCAGCAAACCCAGATGCCAGCTCTCCAGCCCTGCCCCAAACAACACGAGGAGAGCTGGCCAGCCACAACAAACCTGCTGGTTCTGGATCTCTCACCCAGGTGCCAGCTTCCCTGCCACAGAACACACAATCTACAGATGCCAGCTCTCCAGCCCTGCCCCAAACAACATGGGGAGAGCTGGCCAACCACAAAAAACCTGCTGGTTCTGGGTCTCTCACCCAGGTGCCAGCTTCCCTGCCACAGAACACACAATCTACTCTATAAAAACAAGAAAGTGACCCAGCCCACACACACCCTCACCAACCCCCACACCAACCAGAGGCAATTTAAAAAAACCAAAACAAAACCAGCAGAATCACAAAAGGCCAAGTGTTAAAAAAGTGGCCTTTTCACCAACAAGAAAGCTCAGGCCAAATAAGTTAACAACACCTCCCCCCCTAAAACCAGAACCAGGAAAAAGGGGACAAAAGTGGCCTTTTAAACAATGGAAATTAGGCCAAACAGCACCCCCCCCCCCAAGAACCCAAAGAAAAGAGTAACAGCAGCAGCACAACACAGCAGCAACAAATCAAACACTGAATACTTTTAAAACAGTAAAAAATTAACTTTTAACAATACAGGAACTTTGCCACCCCTTCCCCCCCAAAAAAACCCTTCACCCTAACCCCAAGAAATCCAAGCCACCCAAGTCAGGAGAAGTAAAAGGACACTGCACTTTTAAAAGTCCTCTCACTAAATTAAGATATGGGCAAATTGGCAAACCCCCACCCCACCCCAGGCCCCCTCCCCAAGCAGAAACCCCCAAATAAGCTACCCCACCACCACCACCACCCAAATCTGGTTAAGTAAAGGGACTCTAAGTCTTAAAAAAAGTCCTTTTACCAACAATAAATAAAAACAAGAACCCCAAGAGTGTCTTACCTTGTTTTCTCTAGTCCAGGGAAGTCTGGTAACTTGGTAAGGCTGAGTGAGAGAGCTGCAGGCAGCAGCTTAAGACAAGGGGCAGCCAGCCCTTTGCACAATCTCTCTCACACACAGCAGCAATGGAGGAGTTAATCCAACCAGGAAGGAAGACTCCTTAAAAGCCCTTCAAAGCATGCATTTGCAATGCATTTTGCAAATGCATGCTTTGGATTGGCTGCTGGGGCTCCTCTTCCCCCTCCCTGATCCCAGGGAGAGGCGGGAAGAGGCCACTAAGGCGCCAGAGTAGGCAAGCAGCTCCTTTGAAGCTGCAGAAGCTACTTTGCCACCTTTTGAATTGACAGCCGCATACTTACGAATAGCTATTCGTAAGTATGCGGCGAGCCGTATTCGGCTGCCGTATAATGGGCGCCTATGGGGATCGGCTTCAGCCTATTCAGCATGCAGCCGAATCAGTGCTGATTCGGCTGTAAATACGGTTCGGCCGAACCGAATGCACATCACTAGTGTCTAGTGCAGAGACTCCCCAACGTATCCCTTCTCCACTCTATTGTTGACATGTTTGTATCTTTGTATTCTCTTGCATTTTGGACAATTCTGTATTGAAGGCATATTTCATATCTGATTATATACTAGTGAGGCAAAATTATTCCCCAGATATAATCTTCATAAATTTCAGGGACCTATTGGAAAATTCTAGATTCATACTCTGTTTATGCTCTGAGATTGCCCTTTGCAAAATTTCACAGTTTGGCTGGAAAAACAGCTATCCAGTACTGGGTACTGTTGCTATTTTAAAAGGGTTTTTATGAAAGGAAGATTGAAGAAGGCTCCATGTATGCACACAATTGGAGAAGCAGAGAAACACACCTCACGAGGGGTGAGGGGGGGAAAACCCCCGATCTTGCCGGAAATGGCTTGGTGCGATCACACGGCTCTTCTGCTTATGAGTCACCCCAGGGCATTCAGACAGCAGCTGATTATGCGACCTACATCCAATTCAGGGGGATGATACCGAGAAAATCCAGGTAGCTTTTTAATGTGGATAGAAGACATCTGGAGACAGGGTGAGAACGGGTACAGCTCAGAGGGCAGATGTGCTTGTGTGATCGTGCACTTTTAATCCGAATGGGAGGCAGGGCTAGGTTGGGGCAAATCTTCTGTGTGAAACCACCCTTGTAGTAACAAGCTTCTAGAGTACCTTGGAAAATTACAGAGGACATAGAAGACTAATTTGATTAGATGTAAAAAAGGAGAGGCATGTCTTTTGCTTTAGAAAAAAAAAATCTTTGTTAAGGCAAAAGAGTAGAGGCACCATAGTTCTGTATTCAAAAATATAATTTGGAGGATTTTGTTGCATTCTAGTGAAGGAAACAGTATTTGTTACATAATCATGGAATGGTTTATGCAGAAGGTTTTTTGTAGCAAAAACTCAGCAGGAACTCATTTGCATATTGGGCCACGTCCCCTGATGACAAGCCAGCCTGAACTGCATTCCTGTGTGTTCCTGCTCAAAAAACCCCCTGGGTTTAAGAGACAAGTTTTATGAATGGAGTAAGATTGTGCTCTATTGCACTGTTTGTTGTGTGCATTTTTTGCTTCTGTTGCTTTATCTTCAATATATATAATCCATTTTCTGCATTGTTTACAGGATGTCATATATTAATGGTTGTTCATATTGTCTTCTAATTCTTTTAAACCCAGTCGTATTAAATTTTTTGTTGGATGTTTTATGCTGTCTGACTGCATTGTATTTATATTTTGTAACCTGCCTTGAATCTCAACAAAAAAGGCAGACTATAAATGAAACAAATATATAAATAGAATGACCATTTAAGAAACAAAACAGAAGTTTTGTTTTTCAAAAAAACATAGGTTGGATCCACAAGAGATTTATACAGATGGAAGAGATTTATGTTTGTGAAGCACAATTCCCCTATCTCATTACAGTTCCAAATACCTCCTGAAACACTGCTTCTTGGGGGAAAGGGACCCCAAGAACTGCATGCGGCTCAATCAGAGGACTGCAGTGTGTGTGTGTGTGTGTGGGGGGGATTTAGTCCATAGAAGTCATCCATTAGATCGCGTTTTTAAAAATTTTTAATTTATTTTTTGCTGCCACAGGAAATCCTTTAAAGAAAAACAGAAATATGTCATGAAACTATCCAAGGAACATAGTATAAACAGATTTGTCTGAAAATACTATTACAGATAGCAAGGGTCCAAGTTCCTAAGACAAGGAAAACAACTAGACATTGACAGTAAATTTGCCATTAGAATCCTTACTTGAACACTTAAAAAGAAAACTGATTAAGACAAAATTTATTTAAGAAAATAACCTGCTGTTGCTTGAAGCTTTTAAAAAGCAAACAAAATACACACACAAAGAAAACATCAGAAAAAGAGTAAACCAGATGTCATAGGTGTACAAATGATGTCTGTTCTTCCTCTGTAGGAAACTGAGAGAACAATCTTAGACAAGTCTACTCTGAATCTATTCAATGGGGCACTGCTGAGCAAAGACTGAAGACTTCCTTATTTAAAAGAATCTGTGGTAACTTTAAAACTAGAAAGGCTTCAACTTGATTCCATGTTTGATGGGAGGAGGAAGGGACTACATAAATCTAAGGATTACCTCTTATCACAAGAAGTAGATAAATTTGTCTAGTAGGAAGTATATACATCAGCCATGAGCTAAAATAGAATCTAGAACAGGGGTATCGAACTCGTTTGTTTTGAGGACCGGCTCTGCCACAAATGAGATTTTGTTAGGCTAGGCCATGTCGGGCTGGGCCATGTGTGCACCTACTAAAGATTAATAAGCAGATATATAAACTTTATAAAGGACATAGACAAAGACAAAGATTTTTTTAAAAAACTCTTCAAATACAACATGCTTAAACATTAGCACTAGGTCTTAAAGGTGCTTTCTTTGTATTTCTCCAATGGGATCCAGGGAACTGGGCAAAGGAAGCTTTGGCTCTTTCCTTCCTTCCCCAAGGGACCAGGAGGGGAAGGAGCCTCAGTCAACAGAAGGAAGAGAGGCTTGGCTCAATAGCTCTGCTGAAAGCCTAGCAGAGCAAGCTATCCCTCCCCTCCTTTATTTATTTATTTCTATTTGTATCCAAACCTCTCTGCGAACAAGCTTCCTCCCCAAGGGAAGAGTCTCAGTCAATGGGAAAAAATAGAGGCTTTGCTCTGTAGCTCCTGTGCAAGCCTTGTAGAACAAGCTGTTTTGCAGAAGGATGCAAGACAGAGGGAGAAGGACGCAGATGACAGCCAGTTGCTTGGGGGCCTGATAGGAACCCTCCATGGGCCTGATTTGGCCCCCAGGCCGCACGTTTGACACACTTGATCTAGAATTTAAGGATTTTCACCTCATAATTCTTAAAAATTAATTAAATGTAGAGTTTTTTTAAAAAAAGTTAACCCCATACTTTTATTTGTCATATGCTCATTTGCTACATATAGTAGTTCCATATTCAAATCATTTGCTTAAATTTTTGCATCAAGTGTAAATTACACTTTTAAAAAATAAATAAATAAATCTGTATTTAATCTGTGTGGTTTTTTGATTTGAGTGCACCATACTTAAAAGGTATTTAAGAGGCAGACACATTGTCAAGCATGATATTTTTGAGTAGTAATTTAGCATGCATTTTGTGTTCATACTTCCCCCCTCCTACTTTCTATTATCCCTCTTTTCTGAATAAAGATCTCTCTTCAAAGTTCCCCCACTTGTGGACTCTCAAGGATGCAGGATATGCAAGTAACCATCCCATTGTAAAGCAAGAAGTGCCTCTCCCCCGAGTTCCCATACATATCAGCAAGTCAGGAATGTGTGGGAACCGAGAGATGTTATGGTATCCAAATGGGTAGTTGATAGTATGCTTTGAACCTTCTGTGCAATTAACATCTGTATGTTATGTTTTGAAGCTATCTGAACTTTGTCTTTGAAGTAGCCTTTAAGATGCTATGCTATGTAACACTCTATCACTTCCAAGATATCGTTCCTTGGGCAAGTGTTGGATTATCAATAAAACGAGTCTTTGATTTAAACAATAGCTCAATTATTCAAAATACTGATGCTTGACACACACTTTCTGAATATAGAATTGCTAGGAGTGACTTGACTCCCAGGAATTTGTTCTATGCTTATTGTAAATTAGGGTAGGAGGCAGGAGGACAATTTGAAGGACACATTAGGAGGGAAAGACATTAAAAGAGAAATTGTTATAGAGAGCTTAATCAGCAGTTCCCTTATGACCTCTAATGGAAAAAAGAAGTCAGAAACATTTTGGGGGGGGGAGTAGAGGGGGGGAAGGATGAGAAAGGTAAAGGTCTCTTCATGGAACTAACCAAGATCAAGGAACCTATAGATGTTGTTTAACCACTATTATAATGATGTTTAGTCCACAACCTATAAGAAAGAGACATTTCAAGGCAGGATAGTTCTACAACTATTTATCAGGAATCCTTGAAACAGATTTGGGGAGCAGGGAAATAGTAGGTAGGGGTTAGGGAATATCTGATTTGCAAGGAGGGGTGTCCTAGAACTATGTGGAACAAAATCTATTCTCAATTCCTGGCCTTTAAGTAGCCAGGCTCATGACAACTAGAGCCAGGGCGTTTTCTGTTGCAACCCCAAACTGGTGGAACGAGCTCCCCAGGGAGGTTAGGGCCCTGCGAGAGCTCACACAGTTCCACAGCACCTGTAAGACGGAGCTCTTCCACCAGGCATTTGGAAATGAAGATCATAGGCTGCAACAGACTCCAAAACAACTGGGCCACCTTGAACATGAACCTAAGATCAATCTTTCCACAGAACATCCAGTTGGAATAACAAATAGAAAATTTAAAGATCATTATAGCACCTGAAACAGTTTTATGTTTTTATGTATTCTATAGCTTTTAATATTTTAATATGGTTTTATGTTCCATGTATTTACATGGGTGCTTTCACGGGGAAGGTGGGATATAAATTGAAATAAATAAATAGCAACAGCTACAGTTGTGTCCCAAGCTCAAATGCCCAATTATAGTTCATCTCCTCCTTTCCCTTATTATCTCCACCTGCCTTTATCCAGAGTCTGGTCTTGTACCCTGGGTTCCTACCCAGGATTCCATAATTGCTTCCTCTAGCCACTGCACACTTACCACAGGAATAGGCTTTGAGCATAAGCTCCAAGAGAGTATTTTGCTACTCTTCTTGCCAAAAATGATACCTCCTTGATCCATGGGGGAGGGTGATGGTCTCTTCTCTAAGTCAATTGTCTTTACTTCCTCCTGCTCTGGCTAGCAAATTCTGGGAGAGTTTTGGGACACTGCCTGGGAAACACTGAGTTTCAGGAGGATGTGACATCACTTGCAGGTGATGCTCTGTGAACGTGGTATAGACCACAGAGACTGGGAGAAATTCCAATAATGTCACCATCAATGCCATTTCTTCCTCATTTTTCTACTGCTCCACAAATTGAGGGTAGGGAATTTAGGGCAGGAGATTTGCCCACTACTGGTGGACAAATGACAAACATGGTTCTGGCAATTTATTCCCCTTCCTCCTGCCATGTCCACTCCATGGTATCCAGAATAAAATTCATATATTTGATGAGGAAATAAAAGTTTAATATGCACTTTATTTGACATTTAGAAGTTAGTTTAAATCCAGCTGTCCAGAACAAACATAGTGGGCGTTTTTGCACTGACCTTCTAGTGACGCGACCACCCTCTTCACACCGGAGGATCTGCCCGGATTTCGCACAAGAAGCGCTGGTGCACCCAAAAGAGCCGGCGACTTCCGTCGCGAAACCCGCTCAAACGGAAACCGCCAAGAAGCAGGAAAACGTTTGAGCGGGTTTCGCGACGGAAGTCGCCAGCTCTTTTGGGTGCGCCGGCGCTTCTTGTGCGAAATCCGGGCAGATCCTCCGGTGTGAAGAGGGTGGTCGCGCCACTAGAAGGTCAGTGCGAAAACGCCCAGTGAAAACTAGTTTTACAAATTAGGCTTCAGCTAGAAAATTCAGCTGCTCTGGTTAAAAAACCCCCCACCAAATTTTAATAGATAGCATGGGTGAGACAAAGATTCTGACAAAATGCTGGCTGTCATGTTTCCAAACCTTAGGAAACTGCTACCATTCCTTGGAAAATTCCACCTGGTAGAGAGAGTGTGACAGTTGGACTGTCCTAGCTTTTCTAGGCCTCAAAAGATTTCCAGATTGACTCCTGACACACTCACTTCTGTCTTCAGCTTGAGTCACCCTGCATTTTGAGGAATAGGCATCTTTTTGACATAGGGTCAAGGTGCTCTTTTATGAGAAGTGCCCTTGATGCTCTTTTTTTTTGCCAGTTTGGAAGCCAAACAACACTTGCTCTTGCTTAGAAAAATGGAACTGCCCCCCACCAAGTGAGACAGACAGCCTGAAATAATGCCAAAGAATTAACCATGCTTGTTCATATGTGTTCCTTATCCTGTCATTATTATTTTGTTTACATTTTAAAATAATTTAAAATATCCCTTCCTTTAGTTCCTTAATATTTTTCTTTTAGGCCAATAATCCAAACAAAGGACCCTTCCCCTTTTCAGATGGACAAAAGACCAGCCAGTTCTTGTAACTGAGCAGCTAAAGGTAAAGGAAGTCCCCTGTGCAAGCACCAGTCACTTCTGACTCTCGAACTGAGCAACTACCAATGCATAATTGCCATAAATGGAGAGTTAATCTCCTTAAAATGAATAACTGTGACAAAGGATTCTGATAGGAATGGAAGAAGAGGCAATATCTTTGTTTCATAGAATCATAGAGTCGAAAGGGACCTACAGGGTCATCTAGTCCAACCCCCTGCACAATGCAAAAAACTCACAAACACCTCCCCCTAAATTCACAGGATCTTCATTGCTGCCAGATGGCCATCTAGCCTCTGTTTAAAAACCTCCAAGGAAGGTGAGCCCACCACCTCCTGAGGAAGCCTGTTCCACTGAGGAATCACTCTGTCAATAAGTTCTTCCTAATGTTGAGCTGGAAACTCTTGATTTAATTTCAACCCATTGGTTCTGATCCTACCTTCTGGGGCCACAGAAAACAATTCCACACCATCCTCTATATGACAGCCCTTCAAGTACTTGAAGATGGTGATCATATCACCTCTCAGCAGCCTCCTCTCCAGGCTAAACATGCCCAGCTCCTTCAACCTTTCTTCATAGGACTTGGTCTCCAGACCCCTCACCATCTTCGGTGCCCTCCTCTGGACTTGTTCTATATCCTTGTCTATATCCTTCTTAAAATGTGGTGCCCAAAACTGAGCACAATATGACCAGGTGAGGTCTTACCAGAGCAGAGTAAAGTGATACCATCACATCATGTGATCTGGACACTATACTTCTGTTGATACAGCCCAACATTGCATTTGCCTTTTTAGCCACCGCATCACACTGTTGACTCATGTTCAGCATATTATCCACTAAGACCCCTAGATCCTTTTCACACATACTACTTCTAAGACAAGTCTCCCCCATCCTATAACCATGCATTGGATTTTAAATGCAGAACTTTACTTTTATCCTTGTTAAAATTCATTTTATTGATTTTAGCCCAGTTTTCCAGCCTGTCAAGGTCATCCTGTATCCTGTTTCTGTCTTCTTCTGTGTTTGCAACCCCTCCCAATTTAGTGTTATCTGCAAATTTAATAAGCATTCCTTCTATTCCTTCATCCAAATCATTGATAAAGATGTTTAGTCATAAAAGAGCAGCCAAAATTTAGGGAGAAGAGGAGAGACAGGCAGAAGAGAGACAGATTTAATTAGAGAATACTGGATGCACAATGAAGATTTAAGACTACTTAATACATAGCCACATGAAATAATTAGAATTAATTTTGTAATGGTTAATTTAGAGTTAATTTTAGCTTCATCATTTAGATAAATTAGATTAAAGAAACAGCAATGCAGCATTAGATAATTTACTCTGCAAATGCATATGGTTATCTTAGACCTTAAGAAAGAGTAAGCGCATTAAGAAACCACAGAAAACATGTCATACTGAGGGGGAAAATGACGCCACACAGATGTGAATGAAGCCATCTCTTCTAAGTGTCCTTAAGCATCATTGAGCCAATTCAAAGGGCACATAAAGAAAAGAATTACTTCCTCAATGCCCAGAGAGTGATGCTTGCAATATGTTGTAGTGCTAGCCACTGATCACTTTAACAGTGTGCCAAGAGACAAAAACAGCTTTTAAGTGATAACAATATCACTGTGCCCTGGATAGCAAATCCTGCTCCCATGTATCCAAATAAATGTTCTTTTAAGCTTTGTTTTCCCTCATATTGATCTCTCTTTCTTTAGGCAGCTTTGTTGGAATTCTTCGAAAATCGCACAATCTGAGATTTGTCCATATTACATGTCCATTCAAACGAGTTGGAACCCTCACCCACATAAAGGAATTGCACATAATTTTTTTTTTAAGTGTGGGAGGACAAAACACTCTACTTTTCAATTTCTATTTTGAATATGATTAAATATACTCACTTGAGCTCTGAGAGTCAGAGGGAAAGGTGGCCTGCTACAAGGGTGAGCGTTTGCCTTGTCTTTAACTGCCTTCCCTAACTGCTATGGGAGAAATTAGCTGTGTGTGTCTGAGTTTGTGTGTTTGCTTCTGGGATACACGGATTGCTGATTATATCAGTTGATTGTTGCTGATTGGGAGTGCCTGTGTTGTTTAGGGCTGACTGCTGACCCCACCCTCTTTGCATTTACAAGGCTGCACCTTGCCAGAGGTGGGAGCCTTTGGCGCGAGCTGAAGGTCAAGAGCGAAAGGGCTCTTGGCCTGTGGCTCTTAACCTGGGGGCTCTGTAAGAAGCCAGAAGGACCAGGAACTGGGGGCCCTAGTCTCCAATAAGGCAAGTAGACTTTCCACAAGGAGAGCCACATAAAAACAAAAGGTATTAAAGGTGAGATTATATATTAAAGAAGCAATTATGAAGACAGGATGCCAGTAAGGGGCTGGTGGCTATCCAGTGTATTGCACTGAGTATCACATGTACGACTATCTGCCCACTGGAAAGAAATCTTGGGGGGGGGTGCTCGATGCTAGGAGCTCCTGGTCCTCAGGGAAAGAGTTGGAATACTCAGTATTGGGGGGAAATATAGACATTGTGGGTATTTCAAAAACTTGGTGGAATGAGGAAAATCAGTGGGACGATGATTTCTGGATATAAATTATACCGGGAGGATAGGGAGGGAAGAGTTTGAGGTGGTGTGGCTCTGTATTTCAGAGGGGGTATACAGACCAGTAAGTTTGAGAAGGTCAGAGAATTAGATTTGCTTTTAGAAATGCTTTGGGTCAAAATAGTGGGCCCAAAAGGAAGTTTAACTCTGGGAGTTTATCACCCACCGGATCAAAACATAGAGGAGGATTAAAAAATGATGAAAGAATTAAAGATAGCACTTATATGTAAAAACTGTGTCATAATAGGAAATTTAAACTATCCGTACATTGATTGGGTCAATATGTGTTCAGGTAAGGAGAAAGAGAATGAGTTTCTAGACACTCTCAATGACTGTCCTATGGAGCAGATGGTCACAGAACCTACCAGGGGAGAGGCAATCCTGGACTTGGTTCTAAGTAATGCCCAAGATCTGGTGAGAGATGTTAAAGTGATTGCACCGCTTGGGAGCAGTGACCATAATCTTATTGAGTTGACCATTTGTATAAATAGAGAGTTGCCTAAAAAGACCAGCACAACCACTTTTAACTTTAAAAGGGGTAACTTCTCTGACATGAGGAGGCATGTGAGGCAGAAACTGAAAGGAAAGGTCAAAACCCTTGGGGAAGCTTTGAGGCTATTTAAAACTACAATCCTAGAAGGTCAGATAAAATATATACCGCAAGTCAGGAAAGAGGCAAATAGGTATAGAAAAAAACCTACATGGCTAACAAACAAAGTAACAGAAGTTGTAAAAGGTAAGAAGGATTCTTTTAAGCGATGGAAAGTTAGTCCAAGTGAAGTTAATAAAAGGGAACACAGGCTGTGGCAAATCAAATGCAAGCCTGTGATCAGGCAGGCAAAAAGCAATTATGAGGAGCATATTGCAAAAAACATAAAGACCAACAATAAACATTTCTTCAAATACTTTAGAAGCAGGAAACCAGCCAGGGAGGCAGTGGGGTCTTTGGATGACCAAGGGGTAAAAGGATTACTGAAAAAGGATAGGGAAATGGCTGAGAAACTGAATGCATTTTTTGCCTCCATCTTCACTGTGGAAGGTGTGTTTGCCCACTCCAGAACTGCTAATTTTGGGAGCTGTGTTGAAAGACCTGTGTCAGATTGAGGTGATGAGAGAGGAGGTCCTACGACTGACAATTTAAAAACTGATAAGTCACCAGGCCTGGATGGCATACATCCAAGAGTTCTGAAGGCACTCAAAAGTGAAATTGTGGATATGTAATTTTTCATTAAAATCTTCCGTTCCTGAGGACTGGAAGGTAGCTAATGTCACCCCCATCTTTAAAAAGAGTTCCAGAGGAGATCCAGGAAATTACAGGCCAGTCAACCTGTCTTCAATACCAGGAAAGTTGGTGGAGACTGTTATTAAAGAGATAATTAGTAGGCACACTGATGAACAAAAATTGTTGAGGAAGACTCAGCATGGGTTCTGTAAGGGAAGATCTTGTCTCACTGTTAGAGAATTTGCACGCAGCAGAAGAGCTGAAGGAGAGGAACAGGCAAACACAGGAATTAATAGACAAGAGAGATAACTGTATTCAATGGTAGATATATTTACCAGGATAGTATCCAATATTCAAAGTCGTTGCCAGGCCAAGGTCATACACAGTAATCGGTACACACTCCAGTAGATAACAGTATACAGCAGTAAGTATACACAGCACGATCCAAGCACAGTAGCATAGGATCCAACACCAGCAGTGTTGGCTGCCACCCAGACAGTGAATCTCACAGTACCCACAATCCTTACAGGCAGACAGAGCAGGCTCACTGAGCTTCCCTAAATACACATATCAATCCTGCAAGCTCATCAGAGGTTGCATCAGCTTTGTGAGTCAGCACAAAGCCTAATTACAGGTGAGGTCATTCCACCTTACCTCAGTAACAGGTAACAGCTGGGCCATGATGCAGCATGACATTGCAGAAACAACATTACTATTACCTAAGATGGAGTCAGTCAGCCATTTTAGGACTGAGTTCCAACACTCACTAACCTGTTAGAGTTCTTTGAGGGAGTGAACAAACGTGTGGACAAAGGGGACCCAATAGATGTTGTTTACCTTGGCTTCCAGAAAGCTTTTGATAAAGTTCCTCATCAAAGGCTCCTAAGTAAGCTCAGGGGGTAAAAAGACAAGTCCTCTTGTGGATCAAAAACTGGCTAATTAATAGGAAACAGAGTGAGTATAAATGGGCAGTTTTCTCAGTGGAGGGTGGTAAGCAGTGGAGTACTGCAGGGCTCAGTACTGGGTCCAATACTTTTTAACTTGTTCATTATTAATGATTTGGAGTTGGGAGTAAGCAGTGAAGTGGCTAAGTCTGTAGATGTCACTAAATTGTTCAGGGTGATGAAAACCAGAGAGGATTGTGAGGCACTCCAAAGGGATCTGTCGAGACTGGACAAGTGAGCATCAACATGGCAAATGAGGTTCAACATGGCCAAGTGCAAGGTAATGGACATTGGGGCCAAAAATCCTAGCTATAAATACAAGTTGATGGGGTGTGAACTGGTGGAGACTGACGAAGAGAGAGATCTTGGGGTCATGGTAGATAACTCACTGAAGATGTCAAGACAGGGTGTGACTGCAATAAAAAAAAAGGCCAACGCTCTGCTGGGAATTATTAGGAAGGGAATTGAAAACAAATCAGCCAGTATCATAAAGCCCCTATATAAATAGATGGTGTGGCCTCATTTAGAGTACTGTGTACAATTCTAGTCACCTCAGCTCAAAAAAGATATTATAGTATTGAGAAAAGGGCAGAAAAGGGCAACTAGAATGATTAAAGGTTTGGAACACTTTCCCTATGAAGAAAGGTTAAATGCTTGGGGCTCTTTAGCTTGGAGAAATGTCGACTGAGAGGTGGCATGATAGAGGTTTACAAGATTATGCATGGGATAGAGAAGTTAGAGAAAGAAGTATTTTTCTCCCTTTCTCACAATGCAAGAACTCATAGACACTCAATGAAATTGCTGAGCAGCTGGGTTAGAACAGATAAAAGGATTACTTTTTTACCCAAAGGCTGATTAGCACATGGAATTCACTGCCACAGGAGGTGGTGGCAGCTATAAACATGGACAGCTTCAAGAGGAGATTGGATAAACATATGGAGCAGAGGTCCATCAGTGGCTATTAGCCACAGCATATTGTTGGAACTCTCTGTCTGGGGCAATGATGCTCTGTAACCTTGGTGCTTGGAAGGGGCAATAGTGTGAGGATTTCTAATTTCCTGGCCCCATTGATGGACCTCCTGATGGCACCTGGGTTTTTTGGTCATTGTGTAACACAGTGTGTTGGAGTGGATGGACCATTGGCCTGATTCGACATGGCCTCTCTTATGTTCTTATACAAAGTATTTTTTCTGTTTTCTTCCTCATCAGATAAATTAATAAATTGATAAATGGAAAGGGTAGAAACTATATGTCATTTTCAACATTTCCCTGATCAATTTAAGGCTAATCTTATCAGCCACATTAGGAATGTCTATGCTTTATCGTTGATTTCCCCAACTGAGTAGGAAGACTCCTACTAATCAGAAGAGATCCACTGAATATTGAAATACTTTGTCAATGAACAGCCTTATACTCTGCTCATATGAAGTAAAAATACATACAATTGTAGCCGAAGGCAGACACCCTGCATTAATTTCAATGGTCTTTTGATCAATGACATTAGATCAGGGCTAGTGCTCTGTAGTTCAAGGAATCCTGTATTTCTGATGTCTCTGATATTTCTTTAATCACTTTTCTCAGTCCCATTTATCTAACAGCTTTCATCTGCTTTCAGTTCATTTAAAATAAACCTGATTAAATATCATTTATCAGCCACCTGGAAGGTTAGATAGTCATTATCAAGGTAGGTAAGAAGTGTTTTAAAATGATTCAGACATGATTATTATGTACTTTACACACCTGTTCAAAGAAATGAAGGTCTCTTTGTTTCTTAACTGCCATGCTGAGGAGGTTTAATCATCAGAGAAAGAAAAGTAGTGCAGTGTCCTTGACCTTGACAGTAGTAACTAGAGTCACTGAACAATTACCCACAAAGTAAATGTTTGGAGTATAGTGGGAAACTCCTCTCCCCACGTCTGTCATGGATGTTTATATACACTTCGTTTTCTACTTCACTCTTCTCCTGCAGTATTTCCCCCCACCTCTGACAGCCTTTTAACAACCAGATATTGCATAGGAAGTATGGCCTTAAAATGCTATGTTCACTCATGGCTTTTGTGCATGGGTACTATTGTGTAAACCCCTTTATTTTCTAATAAGGGATGAGGTTTATTGAAAGGGATGGATTGAACCAGGGCTTTTTTTTCCTTGTAGATAAAGCCCAGCAGGAACTCATTTGCATATAAGGCCATACCCTTTGACACCAAGCCACCCAGAACTGCATTCCTGTGAATTCCTGCTCAAAAAAAGCCCTGGATTGAACCTATCCAGTGGGTTGATACAGTACTTTATAAGGCAGCTCTTTCTCATACACAGGCTTATGTTGCTTATCCATTCACCTACATTGCAAACCATTTTGAGTGTTTATAAGTAGAAAGATGAGTAATTAATTTTTAAAATAAATAAACACCTATATTTCTCTTGTATTCCTTAATATTCTAGATATTTGATCAAAGGACTACTAAAAATCATTCAAACATTCAACAATTTGTAAAATAGCAATATTGTGCTTCAAAAATGTGGATTAGCATGTTATTACTCGTGCAATTAAAATAAAAATTTGAGACATATATTAAAAGGGGTTTTTAATAGTTCTGATTCTGAATAACTTAAAGGTTCAATTGATTTACATTCCTTTTAGTGACTTAACATTACAAATAATTTTAATGTACCAATGAATAAATGGAAATTGAGGGCCAAATTACATGTTAAAGCATCCATACATTCAGCTCATGGATGTGGACAATATTTTAGAGTTGAACTTGGGCCACTTAAAAATTCCACAAGGCCCCATCAGGACTGGCTCCACAAAGTAGGAATACCAGGTCCTGTTGTTCCTCTTCCCCGCATCCCTTTTCAAGGGCCAAAACTGCTGTTTTGCACCTTGAAAAAGGTGTAAAGGGGTATGACTTCCTGATCTCACAAGGCTGTGAGCCTAATGGTGATCCAGTCTTCAAAGTATTTTAATGGCCTTTAAATGATGGCAGCATCCATAGGTTGGGCCTATGGATAATGTAACATCTAGTTTGGTCCTGATATAGTAGTTTCCAAAGATCTCTTAGAGTTCTGAGATATCTGCAGGGATTCTTCACTGTCTTTAACAGTACCATTCACTTGACTAGGAGAGCCTTGTAGAAACATGTGTGGAAAGCAATAAATGAACTAGACAAAGATGATGTGTTATTAGGGTTGTCTGACCTGAATAGGCACCTGTGACGGAAAGCTAGGGGTTAAGCAGAAACTGAAGATGCACAGGGCCTGTGTCAGGTGACCTGAGGGTGGGGCCAAAGTGCTCAGAGCTCTCAGGGAGGGAAAGTGGTTGAGTGACAGAAACTGCTGAGGCAGTCATTCAGTCAGTTGGTGTCTGACAGAGTTGGTGCCTGTCAGAAGTCTGTCAGAGTTGGAGCCTGACAGAGACTGAGTGGGTCAGTTCGTGCCTGACTGAGGCTGAGAGGGCAGCTGATTCTATGAAGGAGCTTGAGACAGTGGCGGGAAAGTCTTCCAGAGACTACAAGCTCTACAAAACCAGCCAAGAGGGCTGAGTGTTTGAGGAACAAGTGTGAGTTAGTCAAGACCTGGATGGTCACAGACACCTATATACATCTCTGAAGAACTAGAAAGGTGGTTGAGGGAGCAGATGTGGGTCTAAGAAGTCAGAAGGGCTGGTAGTAGTGGCTCCAGTCGACTAGTGAGACCTGGGCACATCATACCCAAGAGGCCAGCCTTTGCTAGAGGTGGAGAGAGCAAGATATAGGGAAACTGTGAACTGAAACTGAGAGACTTAAAGCAAGAAAAAGTTTGTGTAAAGCCTGAAACAACTGAACAACGTGTTAGCCTGTGTAAATATCTCCCATATCCCCAAGTTAAAGACTTTGTGTTTAAAATAAAATCTGTGGTTTGCGTTAAAGTTTCTCTGGAGCCTATATTTTTGGGAAAAACAAACAAAGCTGCTGTGGTCCCCTATGAAGTGAATTCTATTTCCATCAAAGAACAAAAGTAAAATACCCCGAAGAGACTGATAGTAAGAGATCCAGTGAGGTCGTGAGGCAGGCGCTGCTATAGCACCATTAAGGAGTTGAAGACAGAATCAAGGAAGTGGAAGCATCACTTATGCTTTGATGTTACTTCAAGGTGGAGACCTTGAATAGGGACATTGTGTGATACAAGAGGGTGCTAAAAAGAAGCAGGAAAATGTTCTGATCCTGTTCCCTTACTCAGTTCAGTTCATTTATTGTACTTAGCCATTGGCTGTTACAAGTCTACAAAAAACTCAGAAGGAAAAGTAAACTAGAAGTTAATGAACACACAAAATATCATCTAAGGCAGAGGTGGCCAACAGTAACTCTCCAGATGTTTTTTTGCCTACGACTCCCATCAGCCTCAGCCATTGGCCATGCTGGCTGGGCCTGATGGGAGTTGTAGGCAAAAAACATCTGGAGAGCTACCATTGGCCACCCCTGATCTAAGGCAAAAGGGTATAACAACAAATGCAATACAATGACAATAACAATAGAGATAAATCTACAGCTCATCCCTTCACATTGCCACATTGGCGTATATTTTCTTTGTTGCGAGGGCAAAGACTGAAAGTTTCTGGGCTATAATGGAGAATGGGAAAACATCAATAATTCTTCCCCATCAACATTATACCTTTCAATATCATATGTAAGCTACCTTTAAACAAACCCTAAATCTAACTGTAACTGTAACCCTATCCTGTGATTTGAACTGTTACCCTAACCCTAAACAAAAGGGAGAGGATGGGTTCTGGTATAAGGATGGCAAACTCTCCATCCCTAAGAGCCTCCGCTCAGAGGTCTTGCAATTTTGCTATTCAAACAAGTTGGCCGGGCACTTTGGGTATGTGAAGACACTGCACCTAATTAACAGGCAGTTCTGGTGGCCCTCTATGAAAAAGGACATTTCTGAGTTTGTGGCTTCTTGCCCTATTTGCTTAATGGCTAAGAGAAGAGAGGGAAAGCCCCCTGGGTTGTTGAAGCCTCCAGAAACAGCTACACATCCTTGGTCTGTAGTGTCAATGGATTTTATAGTCGAACTACCAGTCTCGCAAGGGAAGACCATAATTCTGGTAGTAGTGGACACCTTTTCCAAACAGGCGCATTTCATTCCTTGTGCACAATTGCCATCCACTAAGAGGCTAGCTTATTTGTTTTTCCACCATATTGTGAAACTCCACTCATTCCCTGATAAGATCATTAATGACAGGGGCCCACAGTTCGTTGCCAACTTCTGGCGGGAGTTTTGCAAATTGATGGGTATAGAACAGGGGTTGAGCTCAGCGTACCATCCACAGATGGACGGACAAATGGAACGGATGAACACACTTTTAGAAAAGTATTTATGGTGTTGTGTGAACCACCAACAATCTAATTGGGTGGACCTCTTGCAGTTTGCCGAATATGGTTACAACAGTGTGCATAGCTCAGCCAAAGCTTCCCCGTTTAAGATTGTAAATGGATACGAAGGCAAGCCTGTCCCATTGTTGCCGGAGGGAGAGCAGGCCCACGACCCCACCTCTTTCGAGCAATGGTGGGGCAAATTGGAGGGCAGCTGGAAGGGGATCCAAGAAAATCTAGAATTGGCCAAGGAAGCTTATAAAAAACAATATGATAAATCCCATGTGCCCATGTGGGGTTTCAAAGTGGGTGATTCCTTGTTTCTGTCAACAAAAAACCTTCCGCTGAATCAGCCTTCAAAGAAGCTGGCTTATAGATTTCTGGGTCCATTCAAAATCAAAAGGGTAATCAATAAAGTGACAGTAGAACTGGAGTTACCCAAGATGTTTAGTAAAATACACCCTGTCTTTCATTGCAGTCTTTTGTGAAGAGACCCGGGTGGTACTCCTTGGCTGGGCCTGATGGGAGTTGTAGGCAAAAAAACATCTGGAGATAGCTGCACATCCTATCCAGATTGGGAGTCAGAGTCATCATGAAGTAGAAGAAATTTTAGATACTAAAGTGAAATATGGAGTGTTGTATTATCTGATTAAGTGGAAACATTTCCCTGCCATCCAAAATGAATGGGTAGCAGAACAAAATGTCTTCACTCCTGATTTGATAAACAAGTTTTATAAAGCATTCCATCAAAAACCCCAGTGTTGATGTTAAGGGGGGCAGTATGTCAAGCATGGTAGAATTCCACTGGTAATTGATTGTTTTAGGGTCCCTCATAAAGCTGGCCTGTGAAATATCATGGAGGACCAAGGTCTGTTATCTCTGTTATTCTTTCCCCCTCCCCCCTCTTACTTTATTGCTTGCAAATTAGAAGTAGAGAGAAACGAAGCTAACTTGAGAAAGAGTAATCAGTACCTTCCCATACATTCCTCTTAGGGAGTGTGACACATCTGGGGAAAGCAAGGACGGAGTCCTGATAATGCCATGAGAATGTAGACATTTATGATAGTTTATGTGTGAGAGCGCATCCCTTGCCCCCACCTTTTGGAATCCTTTTGAAGTATTTCTTAAAAGTATTGTATCAATGTATCTTTAGCATCACTCTCAAGAATCTGTTACACTGAATAAACGTAGTTTTGTATCAAACTTGACTCGTAATTGAAACCGCATGCTTGACAAAGGGAACATTGTCTACAATGGAAAATGAGAAAACAAGAAAATAAATTAAAAACAAAAATAAATGTTATTAAGTTTTCCGAAGGGTCTGGGAAGGGAGGGGACGGGGAAGAGAAGAGAAGAAAGTTTTTCAGAAAAATTCTAAACATAAATATTATACATTTCATTTTGCTATGTAATCTATCCTTAACCTAACCCTAACCCTAACCATAACAAAACTGCAACCCAAACCTAACTGTAACTCGAATCATAACCCTAACCCTAACCCAATGGACACATTCTCTATAACAGTGATGGCGAAACTTCTAGAGACCAAGTGCCTAAACTGCAACCCAAAACCCACTAATTTATCGCAAAGTGCCAACACGGCAATTTAACCTGAATATTGAGGTTTTAGTTTAGAAAAAACAACTCATAGTGAAATTAACAAACTGAAAGAACATTTGGTCTGGATAGCATTTGCTTAGGAAAGCAACAAAATAGTAACATGTCAGAATGGGAGAATGATGGTGAGAGTGTCATAAGGCAATAAATGGAGGCTGTTCATCGTTCTGTTGCTTGCAGGTCTGAGTTAAACTGAGAACATGCCTTTCCCAGAGGTGTTCCTGTCTACCTAATTTACTTTTGAACATGTGACATACATTATAAACATCATTCTAGTTTGCCATTAGGAAAAAAGAATACATTAAAATATAGTGTGTTTATTAGGAGCTGGTGGTTAGAATGTCCAAATCAGATCTGGATGTCCTGATTCATATTCCCACTCTGCCCTAGCGGCTTGCTGGGAAACCTTGGACCAGTAATGTACTCTGAGTTAACCCGCCTCATAGGTTCATTGTGAAGATAAAAGAGAAGGGAAGAGTGTCAAACCACTTCAGTGTCCTTTTGGGGGAGGAAGGCAGGGGATACATGATGGTAGTTAATAAATTAAGTTGATGAAAGGAGTCCACTGATTTATATGGCTAAATCTGAGTCCAGTAGCACCTTAGAGAACAAGATTTTTGAGAGTCAAAGCTCCTTTTATCTAATCAAGGGAGCTCTAATTCTGAAAAGCTTGTGTCCCCTCCCCCAAATCTTGTTGGTCTCTAAGGTGATCCTGAGCTCGAATCTAGTTGTTCTACTATGGACCAGCAGACCTGCCCTAGGAAACTTCAGGGATAGTCTGAACTGTATTAACTAAAAAGTCTGATGTGAGAAAGGAGGACCAGAACCTGGTTTGATTTCCCACTCCTCCACTTTCAGTTGCTGGAATGGCCTTGGGACAGCCATAGCTATCACAGAGCTGTCCTTGAAAGGGCAGCTTCTGGGAGAGCTTCTCTCAGCGCCACCTACCTCACAGGGTGTCTGTTGTGGGGGAGGAAGATAAAGAAGATTGTGAGGTGCTCTGAGACCCTGCGATTCAGAGTGAAAGGCAGGATGTAAATCCAATATCTTCTTTCTTTAAACTAAAGCTGCAATCCTGTGCATGTGTAGAGAGTAGGTGCCACAGTGCTCATTGTAGATTACTTTCGGGTAACCATGGAGAGCAAGCCTAACGAGGAAAGACTAAGGGACTTGGCGATATTCAGTCTGGAGAAGAGAACGTTGAGGGGGGAGACATGATTGCTCTTTTGAAGTATTAGAAGGGCTGCCACTTAGAGGAGGGTAGGGAGCTGTTCCTGCTGGTAGCAGAAAAGAGGACTGGCATAGGAAAAACTTTTTAACAGTAAGAGTTGTTCAACAGTGCAATCGACCCCCTCACTGGCAGTCTTTAAGCAGCGGCTGGACAAACACTTGTCAGGGATGCTCTGAGAAACCAGAATAGCAGTGCAACAGTTCAAAAACAGCTTATCAACAATTTGCCTTATGGTCCCTGTAGCTTGAAAGAGCTCTGCTCAGATACTATTATCAGAAGCATCGTATTTGAAAGCAAGGAAGCCTGCAGTTCCTCCCTTTCCACTCCTAAACCAAAGGCAATCCCAGCTGCTGTTTCTGCCAGATTAGTGGGATCCAACATTTCCTGTAATAAATCCACAGCCCTTCAAAAAAACATGCTTGATTCAAGGTCCTGATCGCTCTCCCCCCGCCCCCCCATTCCCACACACCCATGTTTTTTTTCTTTCTTTTGGCTTGGACTGTGCCACAACAATTTTGAAATATGAAATGCAATGAGGACTTGGCCACATGAAAATGTGAAGCTGTCTTATACCCATCTTTCTAGTGCAGAGGTGGCCAAACTGTGGCTTGGGAGCCACATGTGGCTCTTTCAAACACATCATGTGGCTCTTGAAGCCCCCACCAGAGAAGACATTTGTCTCTTTAAACCACTTCTTCAAGCCAAGTCAGCCAGTGGCTTGGAGAATGCATTTAAAGTTCAAGTTGCTTTCTTTCCACCTCTCTCTCTTCCTCCCCACCTATTTTCCTTCCTTCCGATATCTGACATTTGTGTCTGATGGCTTTCACACATCTGACATTTATTCGATGTGGCTCTTATGTTAAGCAAGTTTGGCCACCCCTGCCCTAGTGGGTCTCATCTAACCCCCTCCCTAAAACTTCAGGAACACCTGCAATGAATTTTCCTCTGTGTGTTGTGCTTGGGGGCTGCATTGTGGTTGCACCCCCCCCCCACATCAGAATTTCAAAGGTGCTCATGAGCTCAAAAAGGTTAGAGTGCCCTGTTGTCTCTCTGAAGGAGGCCCAGTTAGGGATGCCAGGTTTGGGTTGGAAAACACCTGGAGATTTGGGGGAAGGAGCCTGAGTTTGGGGAGAGGAGGAACTTCAATGAGATATGACTCCAGAGACTCGTGCACGGGGGGGGGGGGGAGCATGCATGCCCACAGAGAGGGCTCCGAGTGCCACCTCTGGCACCCATGCCATAGGTTCACCACCACTACACTATAATTATTCCCATAGTTTATAATGGAGAATGACAAAACATCAAAAACTTCCTATCAATATTACACTTTACAGTACAAAACATAACCCACCTGTAACCTAACGCTAACAGTAATCGTAACTGTACCTCAAACCTAACTGTAAATTGAATGTAACAGTAATCCTATACTGTAATGATTCCCATAGTTTATAATGGAGAATGGAAAAACATCAACAACTTTTTTCCGTCGATATTACACTTTACAGTACGATACGTAACCTACCTGTAACCTAATGCTAACATTAATTGTAACTGTACCCCAAACCTAACTGTAAATTGAATGTAATCCTAACCTTATGGGCCCATATACTATAATGGTTCCCATAGGCTATAATGGAGAATGGAAAAACATCACAAAATTTTCCCCATCAATATCACACTTTTCAGTATGATACGTAAGCTACCTGTAACCTAACCCTAACACTAATCATAACTTTATCCCTACCCTAACTGTAACTCGAACCGTAAACCTTACCCTAAGTCTATCTCTATGGCCCCATAGACTGGGAATCAATACAGTCAATGGGTCCACAGAGAAAGGCTTAGGGTTAGAGTTACAGTTCGAGTTACAATTAGGGTCGGGTATAGTTATAATGAATGTTACAGTAAGCTTACAGGTAGCTTACATATCATATTGAAAACTGTAGTATTGATGGGGGAAAGTTTGTGATGTTTTTCCATTCTCCATTATAGCCTATGGGAATCATTACAGTGAATAGTCCAGAGGGTTAGGGATAGGGTTATGGATCTTAGCATAGCCAGCTTCAAGAGGGGATTGGATAAACATATGGAGCACAGGTCCATCAGTGGCTATTAGCCACAGCATATTGTTGGAATTCTCTGGGGGTAGTGATGCTCTGTATTCTTGGTGGTTGGGGGAGGGGCCACAGTGGGAAGGCTTCTAGTGTCCTGGTCCCACTGATGGACCTCTTAATGGCACCTGGTTTTATTTATTTTTTTGCCACTCTTTGACATGGACTGGATGGGCCAACAGGCTGATCCAAAATGGCATCCCTTTTCTTCTTATGTTCTTATGAGTGTCAGGTTAGGATTACAGTTACGGTTAAATTTAGGTTTAACTTGAAGATAGCTTACATATCCTATTGAAAGGTATAATGTCGATGGGGAAGATTTTTTATTGTTTCCCCATTCTCCATTATAGCATATGGGTAGCATTACAGTCAATAGGTCCATAGTGTTAGGGTTAAGGTTACAGTTCAAGTTACAGTTAGGATAGGGCTATAGTCGCTGTTAGGTTTAGGTGAAACTTAAAGGTAGCTTACATATCGTACTGAAAGGTATAATGTTGATGGGGAAGAGTTTTTGTTGTTTTCCAAATCTCATTATCGCCTATGAGAATCATTACAATCAATGGGCCCATAGAGGTAGGGTTATGTTTAAGGTTCTGGTTCAAGTTACAGTTACAGTTAGGGTTGGGGTACAGTTGCAATTAGTGTTAGGGTAAGTTATTATTAGTGTTATGGTGAAAGGTGCAGCGAGGCTGCTCTGCCTAGTTTCAAGGCGGCCTTCCCTGAACCTTGGAGAAAGGCTGAACTGCCTTTGTTGTCCACCCATGTACCAGGCGGGCAAAAAGGGTGGTGCAGGGCCTTTGCCTTGCTCTGTGGTCAGGTTGCTTACAGGGCACAAACCGGTATCCTTCTGCGGCCCGGGGTTGGGGACCCCCGCGTTACTGTTTCAGATATTAGCTCTACACTGAGTTCACTCTTCCTTAATTCTTTTTAAACTAAGACAATGTCTAAAATTCAGTCTAAAATCAGGGCATATGCATTTTATTATAATCGTCAGATTATCTGCTTCTCCCATGTTCTTTTTTTTTTTTTTTGCAGAAGAGGTATGTTATTGCATATATGAATGCATCAAAATGTGTAGTTTTTACTGATACACACATAAACATCTTTGTATTGGTAAAACTGCATGTTAACAAGAATCTTGATACAAATTTAAATACATTCTCATCAGCCATGTTTTTTTACAATGTTTCACCAACCCACATATATATTGAAACATGGAGGAAAGAAAAGTTATGCAAGAACATAAAGCTGTAGCAAACTGTATATGCCACACACTCTATTGAATTTGGAAATAAAGAAATGGAGAACTGCTAAAGCATCCATTTCAGAAATATAGAACTTTAAATATTTGGCTGAGGAGAATTTTAGTCTCATTTTGACCATTCAACTTATTTGTTGTAGGCATATATCAGTGAGCAGTTGAAGAATAAATGAAAGGCCTGGAGAACATCAAATGAATCTAACATTGCGTAGGAATAAGAAATCAAGAACCTGTATAGAGGCACAATAGGAAAAGAATAGAGAAGATGAGTCCTACTATGAGTCACCCTAAACCTACCTTTGGTGGGGAGGGTGAGATATAAATTAAATTAATAAAATAAATAATACTAAAATATTATTTAAAATATTTCTTGAAAATGAAGTTAACAGATAGTGAACAATGCTATCAATTAATAATTTGAGAGATGGCTTAGTTAGATAAATGAGATGCAGCAGTAGAAGATGAAGATGAAGATATTGGATTTATATCCCACCCTCCACTCCGAAGAGTCTCAGAGCGGCTCACAATCTCCTTTACCTTCCTCCCCCACAACAGACACCCTGTGAGGTAGGTGGGGCTGGAGAGGGCTCTCACAGCAGCTGCCCTTTCAAGGACAACCTCTGCCAGAGCTATGGCAGACCCAAGGCCATTCCAGCAGGTGCAAGTGGAGGAATGGGGAATCAAACCCAGTTCTCCCAGATAAGAGTCCGCACTCTTAACCACTACACCAAACTGTCTCTCCATACACCAAACTGTCTCTCCATACAGTATCCACCAATGTTAAGCCTACTCAACAGGGATGTCCAGTTTTCTAAATTTCCTCTCTGATGAGTCAGCTCACTTATCATTTTTAGGAAAGTAATCAAAAGAATTATATTCAAATGGCTTTGTGCTGATGAAATGATATCTAGTTTGATTTTGTTGTTAAGTCGCACAGTCGAGTCTGACACTTTGCGACCCCATGGAAAAAGTCATGCCAGACCCTCCTGTCTTCTAACATCCTCCAAAGTCTTCTCAAATTCAATAACACTGTCCAGCCATCTCATCTTTTGCTGTCCCCTTCTTCTTTTGCCTTCTGTCTTTCCCAGCATCAGGATCTTCTCCAGTGAGTGCTCCCTTCTCATTTGGTGGCCAACGTATTTGAGCTTCAGCTTCAGCATCTGACCTTCCAGGGAACAGTCTGGGTTGATTTCCCTTAGGACTGACTGATTGGATCTTGAGTCTTCTCCAGCACCACATCTCAAAAGCATCTATTCTTCTGCACTCAGCCTTCCTTATGGTCCAGCTCTCATAGCCATATATCACTACTGGGAATACCATCACTTTGACTATACGGACTTTTGTTGGCAGGTGTGGCGGTATTTATTTTGGGTTGGCCCTCTTTATGATACTAACCATATTTTTTATGATCTTAAACATACTCTTAAATATACTTTATGAAATTGGCAACCATTTCAGCAATATTAAGCATTCATATTTCTCTAAACAGCAATATAATTGTTCTCAGTAGCTCTAAGCTGTTGATCTTTATGTTTGACAGGGCTAAATATAAATGAGGTCATTTATAAAATTAGCCTGAAATTTATTTGATTACAGTCAGACTACAGCAAGATGGAAACACGAGAAACCAAGGGCAATTTCCCACACAGCTTACCGAGGAGCGAAGTCCCTCCTCACTGCGCAGCGTCTGCTCGGATTTCCCACCAACTGCTCCGCGGATTCAGGAAGTGCCGCACCTTTTGCGTTGCTAACGTAAACTAGAGTTTTAGTGATTTCCATTTGAGATGCAAAAGGTGCGGCACTTCCTGAATCCGCCAGCAGTTGGTGGGAAATCCGAGCAGATGCTGCGCGATGAGGAGGGACTTCGCTCCTCAGTAAGCTGTGTGGGAAATCGCCCCAAGTGTGTTTTTTTGGGGGGCTTTTTTGTATATTTAATCCATGATGTGTAAAGGCATTAGTGGAGCCCAGAGGAAATGCTGTGCTTTTCATGATCAGATTCTGGTTAGTTGAATGTTTAATGCTTTGCTGCTACTCGTTGTGGTATGATGGCATTGGTATGAATTCATCTTTTTAAACAAAGTACATAGATGAAATGAGGAGCTAAAGAAAATATATAATCTCTAAAATGATCACAAAAGATGACTGATTTTATTCATTTTCATTGTTACTTTTATTAGCCTTACTATTATTATAGAAATTGAGGGTTATATTACTATTATGTCTGATATTTCTTTACAGCTATCAAAATGAAATGAGAATACTCTCTGTTGCTATCTGAATGCCCAAACTGGCAATGGTAACTCTCACAGATAAGGGAAGACAGAATTCTTCCAAGGATCTAAGATTTATATTTTGACTTGCAAGTAGGGGTATGCATTTGGCTAAATCCAAGCCAAAAAAATCTGGAAAATTTCTTATCAGTATTTTTCTGATATTATTTCAGATGAATATTGATTTGACCATTTTTCGGCTATCCAAAATGGCTAAGCCCTGAAAATCCCTCAAATGGGGCAAGCCCAGAGTAGTGGAGTAATCTCCTGCAGCAATGAACACAGCAATGACAATTTTCTAATAAGCGCATGCAAGTGTGCCAACAGGACAAAAAGCATTAAGTCACATTGTTTTTACATTTGCTGAATAATACGGTTTCAATCTACTTCAGTGACCATTTGCAAGCAGTGTTCCCTCTAAGGTGAGTTAGTGTAAACTAGCACACAGTTTTTAGCCTCCAGCTCACACATTTTTGTCTAGGTTCAGGAAAAATGGCCCCAGAGCAAACTAATTTATGCTGTAGCTCACAACTTTAATGCCAATAGATCATGAAGTAGAATTTTGGCTCACAGTTTAAAGGGATTATTGTTTGTAAGTGGATTTTGCCATTTCACACAGTAAAATCCAGTTACAAAGTGCATTGAAAGTGTGCAATTTGTGTGTGAAAGCGCACCAAAGATGCCACTCCTATGTATGAGAACAAAGTTTGAATCCAATGGCACCTTTTAAGATCAACAAAATTTCATTAAAAACATAAGTTTATATCTTGAATTAAATTGTGTTGGTCTTAAAAGTTCCACTGGGATTAAACTTTGTTTTGCTACTTCAAACCAACATGGCTACCCACCTGAAACTAACTCCCCTGTATTATATTTTGCACAGTATGCAATCACGGACCACTTGATCTTGGTTTTCCACTATACGCACACAGATACAATCAGTCTGGATGCATGTTCACATGCTGGTGGAGTTATGTTAACACCTATACCAGGCATTCCTCTTCTTTCTGAAATCACTAGTCATTGACCTCTAGTTTATCCTTACCCTTGCTCAATCTATTACTAAATTTAGGTTCATGTTTAAGGTCAATATTGTCTCCTCTTCAGAAAATAAAAATGGAAATGGATATCACCTAGTGTCAACTGTTTTGGATGATATGTCATTCCATACTTCATGATCGGATTCCATAACTTCATCATCAGATTCCATAACTCTGAATATTTTTAGTAGATATTTAAAACAATGGGTCATAGAATTGATTTCTGAGAAATATAATACCACAGAATAATTCTCAAAGGCAAGAATAGAAATGCCCCAATACTATCTTCTAAAATCTCCCACAAAAATGAGTGCAGTCACTGACATACTAGACTCCAGGAACTTTGTGAGCTAAAAATATGGACATGAATGGCTTGAAGAAAAAAATAAATATGTCAGAAAAAATATTATGCACGTTCTGAAATCTATGCCAAATCATAATAAATTATACATAAGAACTTGCAAGACTGAGCTTCTGAGCAAATAAATATGACAGTGGAAAATGAAATGAAAAAAGGATTCTCAAGAAATTGACTTAGCATTGTCAAAAAAGCTTGAAAAGATGTGTCTGCCTTGCTTCTAATGTAGACTGATTATCTCTTGATATCATTATGCTTCTTGTTTTGTAGCTGTCATTTGGCAGATTGAAAAAGATTTTCTAAAAGTTCCAAAAATAAACACTAATTAACAAAGAGATTCTAAAGAAATAGAGGGGGAAACCGAACTATACATAATCTGTTAAACAGTTGGTCAGCCATTATTAAAGCTCTTCCTTTAATACAATCATATTTAGATAGTACCCTTCTATTAAATACAAAGTATAACCTCAAGGGGAGAGCAGGGAGTTGCACCTTTGTGCTTATTTGTGAGTTCATTTTGTGAGTTATTTTTCAATGGTCTATTGTTTTGGTTTTTTTAAAAATGACTCTTTCCTATCTGAAAGCAGACACATTTAGTAAGTCACAACATATAGTCAGCAAGCATTAGAAGCCCTAAAATAGGTATATGATTTCAGGCACATGCTATCCTGGAAGCTGAAACATAGAAGTGCAGCTGTACATTACAATTCTTTGTCTTTAATGGGTAGCTGCAGGGTAAAGGCGGCATATTATAAAAAATGTATTATGTATTTCCTTCTATACTTTATGTAAGAGACTTTTGTGGAAACAAGAAGTGCTGTAAATCTTTTTGAGACTTGAGAATTAGTTGCTCCGTGAAAGGCAGGAAAAAATGGTTGCAGCGAACAAGGATTTCACCTTCTTGTAATGATCACTAAGCTAATGTAACAATTATTACTTTGTAGACTTTTCCAGAGTATGTTGATCTGAATTCACCCTCCTCCACCTTTTCTCCCAGCTCTTACAAGGATTCATGGTTTACAACTGGTATTCCAATTAGTAAACTGTCTACTAAGGTAAAAATATAGTTCTGCATAGTAAGATGCCTCTCACTATCCAATCACCTGTGTTGCCAGATGTGTGCGAAGTCTTGAATACGCACTAAGATTAAGTGTAATAAATGGAAGACTTTTGGTGGCCTAATGTGGAAATTACAAAAATTCAAGATAATTTAACAAACTAATGACATGGATAGCATGGAAGCAGTACTTTGTGGACGCATTACTCTATGAGTTCAGTAAGTCTTTAGGAAGAGGTTAATAAAAGAGAGTGCCCTGGATATCTGGTTAAAGATGCTGAGTTTTCCCCTCTGTACAGCAGTAATTGCCCCAGACAGGTTCAATTTGCTTTACAAAGCCATGGTCTGGCGAAACATCTCTCCCCCTTCCTACTGTAACTTTTCAGAAATAACAGTATCAGGATTTATGAACAAAATAGGCTGGAGCCAAGGGTAAATTGAAGTAATAGGGTATTTTTTTTTCTGACTTCGTCACTCAACTGCATATTTACTTCTCATGCAGGGAGTCCTGGAGTAGCATTCTGGGGGATTCTCTGGACTGTGGTGAGATAGGGAATATTTCCATCTGCTGATAGAAATCCATTCCACTGCATCCTACTTATTATATGACATATGTAAGGAGCCTCTTTGAATTGACCATTAAGTGAAGGGGGTTTACTGAAATATGAAATGGCTGACTTTCTAAGATAAAGAATCTGTTCCTAAGATCAGCCTCTGTATCAAAGGACTGGCAAGTGGCCAATGTAACTCCATTTTTAAATAAAGGGATCCAGAGGGGATCCATGCCCTCTGCCACCCTGAGTCCATTTGGAATGGGAGGGGTATAAATTGAAGTTGTTTACTTTGACTTCCAGAAACCTTTTGATAAAGTTCCTCATCAAAGGCTCCTGAGTAAGCTCGAGAGTCATGGAGTAAAAGGACAAGTCCCCTTGTGGATCAAAAACTGGCTAATTAATAGGAAACAGAGAGTGAGTATAAATGGACAGTCTTCGCAGTGGAGGACAGTAAACAGTGGGGTGTCGCAGGGCTCAGTACTGGGTCCCATGCTCTTTAACTTGTTCATTAATGATTTGGAGTTGGGAGTAAGCAGTGAAGTGGCCAAGTTTTCAGATGACACTAAATTGTTCATGGTGGTGAGAACCAGAGAGGATTGTGAGGCACTCCAAAGGGATCTGTTGAGGCTGGGTGAGTGGGTGTCAAAGTGGCTGATGGGGTTCAATGTGGCCAAGTGCAAAGTAATGCACATTGGGGCCAAGAATACCAGCTACAAATACAAGTTGATGGGGTGTGAACTGGCAGAGACTGACCAAGAGAGAGATCTTGGGGTCTTGGTAGATAACTCACTGAAAATGTCAAGACAGTGTGCGATTGCAATTAAAAAAGGCCAACGCCATGCTGGGAATTATTAGGAAGGGAATTGAAAACAAATCAGTCAGTATCATAATGCCCCTGTATAAATCGATGGTGCGGTCTCATTTGGAATACTGTGTGCAATTCTGGTCACCGCACCTCAAAAAGGATATTGGAAAAAGTGCAGACAAGGGCAACTAGAATGATTAAAGGTTTGGAATACTTTCCCTATGAAGAAAGGTTAAAATGCTTGGGGCTCTTTAGCTTGGAGAAACGTTGACTGCGGGGTGACATGATAGAGGTTTACAAGATAATGCATGGGATGGAGAAAGTAGAGAAAGAAGTACTTTTCTCTCTTTCTCACAATACAAGAACTCGTGGACACCTAATGAAATTGCTGAGCAGTCAGGTTAAAACGGATAAAAAGGGTGATTAACATGTGGAATTCACTGCCACAGGAGTTGGTGGCAGCTACAAGCATAGCCAGCTTCAAGAGGGAATTGGATAAAAATATGGACAAAAGGTCCATCAGTGGCTATTAGCCACAGTGTGTGAGTGTTTGTATGTAGGCCATTGTGTGACACAGAGTGTTGGACTGGATGGGCCATTGGCCTAATCCAACATGGCTTCGCTTATGTTCTTATGAAAGTAAATAAATAAATGAAATGAAATGAAATGAAATGAAATGAAATGAAATGAAATGAAATGAAATGAAATGAAATTAGAGGCTGGTTAGTGTGACTGACAGCAAACAGAGGCATGCTTAAAGGCTGTGCTGCTTGGAAGAGAGTGAGTTAGCTGACCTGATGGAATTCACTCTGATTGGGGAACCACAGCTAACTGTTGAGAAGAATGTGACAGGCAGTTGGAGGCTGGTTGGAGATATGAATGGTGACTCTCTAGTATGAGAAGAGTCTAAAAAGCAGTCTGTTTCAGAGCCAGTGTGGTGTGTGTGGCTTTGGAAAATGAATAGACACGAGACTTCCGGGATCTGTCATCTTGGCTTCAGAGGGGCTTGCAGATTGTCTCTCTGCGGCAACTCTGAGTCTGGCTGTTGGAGGGGTGTCACAGAAGTGATGCCCCCATAGAAAAAGCCTAGAGAGGCTTTTCTTCGGCAAGGAATTTTTACGGGGAGAGTGGTGTTCAGCGGCGGCTGCCCCTGTGTTCCCTGTATGTCCTGGAGCTCCATGGCCATGAAAGCTGTCATATCAGCAGAAAAAGAAGAACGCCTGACCACTTTCTTGGTTTTGTTTTCTCCAGTACGTCTTTGAAGTAGCATTCGTCTACCCCTAAAGGGATGACTCTACTTAACAAGTAGGTGTTTTCCTAATTCTACTCCCTGATGGGTCACTCTGCATAACAACGAAAGACTAGCTCAAAAGAATTAGAAGAGGCCTCGGAATGTCATGAGCAGTCTTAACTATTTAAATTGGATTGAATACAATTACTAAAATCGACCCAGACTATAATTGGACATATACTAAAGAGATTATCAAGAAGTTGCAATATGATCTGAACACAAAGAGATATATTGTAGAGAGATCTGTCTCTATCGCTTGACTGTATTTGAAATAATGGTATTTAAAGCTTCAGTTGGAGCTGTTGTGGAATGGGGTTTAGAAGGAGCTTGAAGCGATTTTTCAATCTGATCTAAGAGAGTGAGTTTTGTTAGAAAATGGCACTACTTAGCGAAATGTCTCATGGAAAAGATATGTTCAAATCTCATTTCTCTGAAAAAAGATCTTATCTCATTTATGCAGCTCCTTAAAGACCAAATGAGTTGTTTTATGCTGACAGCTAATGAAACTGCAAACCTACAGGGGTTGAGTGCTAAAGAGAGTGTACTGACGGCTGTGAAATTGGAAGGGGAAAGTGATACTCTTTGAAACAAACAAAGGAAAACTAAGATGGTCTCCTGTGTCGCAGTTTTAAAACCAGACCGGAAATCAAGACCCAGTGGAATTAGGCTGAGAGGGGGGCATCACTTCTGTGACACCACGATGAGTTCTTCCCCCCCGTGGTTAAGGGGGCAGACCATGTTGAGAAGAGAAAAGTTGCACTCCCATCAACAAATCAAGATATGGAAAGCTTTTCGGAAAAAGGATTTTGGATTTTTTCTTTTACTTTGGTGAATGGCTGGACATGGAACTCTGACTAAGAAGGGATATGTGATTTCAAAAGGCAAACTGTAATTAAATGGGCTGCCTCAAATGCAATATGGGTGCAGAAATCAAAGGAACTTAAAAGTTTTCAATCTTTGGGAAGAAGGATTCTGGAATCTGTGTTCTTTTTTTCTTTGTGAATAAACAAACATGTAACCATTAATAATAAACAGATGTTCAATTTCAAAAGAATAAGGGAGATTTTGAAGAAGTAATGTTAATGAGTGCTGATAACATATTTCTCTATATGGTAGATGTATTTACAGTATGCCTACTTAGTGAGATTGCTTATACTGATGTAAGAGTTGGATTAAAGGTTGAAAAGGCAGATAGCATAATTGCTGTGTAATCTGGTAGATTTGGTAATTTGGCAGATTTGTTTTTAATATGTTATTAGGAGAAATGGTTTAGACTGAGATAGACAAATTATTCAATTGTATTTTATGTAATTTGCTAAGGATAAAGAAATGATTTTTATGTGTTTGTTTTAATAAGGATTTTGCTAAACCAACAATCTAATTAGTGCTTATAATAGGCTTAAGTTAAATTAGATAAAATTGGCGTTGAGATAGTTTTGGGGGAAAAAATAATTTGTTATACTTATTTGTGTTTAAGAAGAAGTGTTTAGATTTATATTGCTCTACTAGTTAATTAAAAATATTTTTTTCTTGTTTTTATTCTGGTAATGGAAGAAAGGAAGGTAATATTTATGGAGATTTTTATTTGACCATTTTATTGAGAGGTAGAATTATAATTGATACATTTGTACTGATTTCTGCTTCTGTTTTCCCCATTCTGTCAAGGCCCTTTTTCCCCCTTTCCCCCTCTTTTTTATGTATTCTCTGCAATTCTTCTTTCTTTTGTAGTTTAAATCAATAAAAATTATAACATCCAAAAAAGAATAGACACTGGAGGAGACTGTTCCAATAGTATAAACAGTCTTTGTTTGTGAAACCAAGAAATACAACTTGAGAAGGAAATTAGTTTTCCAGTTTTAAGCTTAACATCCAGTGGGGAAAGACTGTCGATCAGGCAATAACAATTTAGATACTGGTTTGAAGTGACATTGAAAGGCCCTAAACACACCAAAAGCCTAAGTTATTGATCTTAAAGAGAATAGCTATCTTGTCAGATAAAAGGGTCTAGTTGAAAAACTCTAGTCTTAGAGCGATAAAGCTGAGTACATTCTCAAGTCTGTGTGATTAACCAGTGTGAAGTTCATAAGGAAAGCTAGAACAACATCCATTAAATCTTCAATGAAAACCAAACAGCCCTAAATCTAAAAAAATGTTTCTTGTCTAATCAGCAACATAAGATGCAGTTCTGTGATGATATGTAACTGTCTACCAATTCCAAATCCCAAACACTGTGTAAATATTGATTCTCTTTCCTGCCAGTTTGTTCAAATAAACCAAAAAACTGTTTACATCATTAAGAGGGCCTAACTTGCAGGGGAATTTTGGTAAACTGATGCAACAACAGAACGATCATTTTATAAAGGTAACTAATATGATGGTCACCTTGTCACAGTTAGGTTATCACCTTGTCACAGTTAGGCAAACAAATGGAAACTATTATTAAAGATTAAATTGTCAAGCATATAGAAGGACAAACCCTGCTGAATAAAGCCAACATGATTTCTTCAAAAGTCTGTCTATCAATCCATCATCTATCTATCTAAATCTAACTATCTCACTAACCTTTTAGAATTTATTTGAATATGTCAGCAAATGTGTGGACTTCCAGAAGGCCAGACTCCAGAGCAAAGTTCAGAGTTGTGGATTAAGCACCCATAGCCTCTTTCCTTTCTGGTGTAGTGGTTAAGCACCCATAGCCTCTTTCCTTTCTGGTGTAGTGGTTAAGTGCACAGACTCTTATCTGGGAGAACTAAGTTTGATTCCCCACTCCTCCACTTGCAACTGCTGGAATGGCCTTGGGTCAGTCATAGCTCTCACAGAGCTGCCCTTGAGCTCTCTCAGCCCCACCTACCCCACAGGGCATCTGTTGTGGAGAGAAGAAGAGAAGGATATTGTAAGCTACTCTGAGATGCAGAGTGAAGGGCATGGTATAAACCCAATATCTTCTTTTTCTCTTTCTCATCCACAATTCAGTGTATCTTTGATTCCCTCCATCTTCAGTTATCTCTTTTTCCCTCCCCACTGGAAGTCTCTAACCAGGAAAACTGTGGCCCAGTTATGTGATGCTGGCCATCAGGCCAGCCCCAGATGCTCAGTAGAGAACCTGCGAGTAGCTTATTTTCCTGTATCCCTTCCCACACTATTTGCTTTTTGACAACCCCCATATCCTCATCTTCCCCTGCTTTTTTCTCTCCATCTCACCTAGCAACCAATCAACCAAAATTTTATCTTCCCTCATCTTCAGTTATATTTATTTACTTTGTTTATATTATGCCTTCCATTGAGACTCAAGAAAGCAAATATCATTCTCCTTGCCACCATTTTATTCTCACAACAACTCTGTGAGGTAAATTAGACTTATAATGTATAACTGCCCAAGGTTACCAAGCAGGCTTCTATGTCAAAATGGTGATTTGGACCTGGATCTCCTAGATTATAGTCTGAAACTCTAACCGCTATACTACACTGTTTTTATGGAGTGACTGCTGCTGTGAGTAGCCCGTCCTGGTGAGTTATGCAAATCAGGTGATAGCAAGTTGTCTGGTGGTTACTCTTGGCCTTATTCCCATGAATCTTCCTAAAAAGTGCTCTGCCCACTTTTCCTGTCTTACCAACGTAAACTAAGACTGGTGATACTATTGTGGTTACCTAGCAACAGCCACTGAAAATATTCCTTTCTTAAAGCTATATGTGTTGCTTCTGTTATTTTGTGGGGTGGTTAATCCCCTTTTTAAGAGTTCAGATTTTTCCTTCAATCCTTGAGCATGTTCCAGGTTTGTAGAAATATTTGTCTTGTATGTTTATAGCTCCACTATCCAGATCTAAGTATACTCAGGTGTGACTATGTTGCAAACTAGATATATTGATTACAGGTTTACCGCATTCTCATTTTACTCTCATTCCACAGATATTTTGCTCCCTCTAGTGGTCGATTCAACATCAGATAGAGACAGGTTTATTTCAAGGTTATCTGCCTTCAGTTATCTGTAGGGAAATAAAATGGAAATAAATGTGTTTGATAGCAAATCAACCACTAGAGGGACCAAAATACATGTAGAATAGGGGGAAAGGAATAAATAATAAATTAACAGTGAGTAAAATGAGAATCTGGAAAAGCCCAACAATTGAATAAAATCAAGATTGTTTTGGGAAATGGAATTTCTTTTTCTAAGATTCACCTTTTTAAAATAAGCAATTAATTTTTTATTTGCTTTTTCTATTTTGAAAAAATGAATTTCTCTTTGTTTCACTTTGTAGGGGTTTTTTTTGCTATCTGTCTACATACCCTGGGAAGAGACTCTGCTGGCTTGTCCGAAGTATATATGTCCATTTAAGAACATTAGAACATAAGAGAAGCCATGTTGGATCAGGCCAATGGCCCCATACAGTCCAACACTCTGTGCCACACAGTGGCAAAAAAAAAAGGCGGTTCACAAGTGGGGCTAGAAGTCCTTCCACTTTGGCCCCCTCCCCCAAGCACCAAGAATACAGAGCATCACTGCCCCAGACAGTTCCAATAATATGCTGTGGCTAATAGCCACTGATGGACCTCTGCTCCATATTTTTATCCTAACCCCTCTTGAAGCTGGCTATACTTGTAGCCGCCACCACGTCCTGTCAATTTCTATTGATTGAGGAGAATCAATAGAAATGGTACCAGAGGTACCAGTTGTTGTTGCATCATAAACAGACTCATGTGCCTTGGTATATATGTATACCAAGTGCCTTGGTATATATGTATGTATGCTTCATTGACTATGCTAAAGCCTTTGATTGTGTGGATCACAACAAACTGTGTCAAGTCCTTAAAGAGATGGGAGTACCAGACCACTTCACATGTCTCCTGAGAAACCTATATAAGGGTCAAGAAACAACGGTCAAAATGGGATATGGAACTGATTGGTTTAGACTAGGAAAAGGAGTTTGACAAGGATATATATTGTCACCCTCCTTCTTTAATTTATATGCAGAGTACATCATGCGGAATGCTGCCTGGATGAAGCACAAGCCAGAATTAGGATTGCCGGGAAAAACATCAACAGCCTCAGGTATGCAGATGATACCACTCTAATGGCAAAAAGTGAGGAAGACCTATAGAACCTCTTGTTCGAGGTGAAAGAGGGGAGCACAAAAGTAGGCTTGAACTCAACATCAAAACAACTAAGATCATGGCATCTGGCCCCATCACATGTTGGCAAATAGAAGGGGAAGACATGGAAGTAATGACAGACTTCACATTTCCAAGATCACTGCAGATGGTGACTGTAGCCATGAAATTAAAAGACGTTTGCTCCTTGGGAGGACAGCTATGGCAAACCTGGGCAGTATAATAAAAAGTAGAGACATCAGCCTGATGTTGGGGGATTTCTATTGTACCCCCAACAATATAAAATACCAAAATCAAAACCCTGCAGGAACTAAAACAACCTGCAATTGTTACTGAGAGGCACTGACTGATAAAAACGGAGTACCCCAGTGCAAATAAAGAGAGAGGGTTTCCTACTTCTGTTAAACAAAATGGAGTCCGACCAAAGAGAGGCCAAGAAAACACTCCATCTAAACAGGTGGAGTGGACCCAGTAGAGAGTTGGCACCTGAAGTCTGTGTTTCAGTGTAGGTTCACCCATTCCCCCCTCCAGCATCTCCGCCCAAATGGGATGCATAATAACATGGGAACTGCGGGTAAGTATTACTCTCACTCTGATCTTCTGCTACTTGCCAATTGTTTCTTCCTCCAGCCTATCACCTCAACCTTGCCAATCAAATGCATAATTTGATTGATCCTACCCTTAAGGGTCTTTGATCCTGTTCCGAGTGTCAGCAAAAAACCGGGAACAAATTATTCAATCGCTCTGAGCTTATCACCCTAGCAAAATGTGTGAAGTTTCCCAACATAGTGATTCAAGATAGCCATCAATGGAACATCAAAGCCCCTTGCTAACTAACAACCCCCATCCATCAAACCCCTATATAGTGTGGGTGAAAAACCCACCTCGGTGTGCATTCCGTAGGGTGCCATTTGCAGTCTGTACCACCCGTTACTCCTGTAATTGGGTCTATAGGGCGCATTACACTGGTCGTTCACGTTCCTCTCCGTATACTTTCCCTTGAATGGATGTCTCCTCTTCTGGATCAGGTGAATATTACCCGCTTCAACAAACCCTTGAATTCCTCTATCGATAACCTCTATTTTCTTAGTTTCTTGATTGCTTGTACATGGATCCGTGTGTGTATGTGTAAATCCTCTTGCTACATATTCTAAGTAAACATTATAAAAGTATAATTGCTTGAATTATTCTTGGCTGAAACCCGAACATATCATTGAAAGAAAAGATGTTTGCTCCTAAATTCACTCTACCAAGTCTCTTAGCGAATTTCCCTATTAAAAATAAGAGACTTAAAAGCATTGCCTGTAACACAGTTATCAGAAGGCTAATACATACCCACTAATAAGTTTTAGGACCTCATAGATAAACTTTATTCTGATTCCAGGTTTCTCAAAGCAAAAACAGTTTATTAGACTCCAAGTTTCTCTTTTGCACAGAAGGCTTAGAAAGGCAAAACAAGAGATTACATTAGTACAGGTGTTCCTTTAGATTTAACTGTGAAAGCTCTCGCAGGGCCCTAACCTCTTCCGGGAGCTCATTCCACTAGCCAGGGGCTGCAACAGAAAAGGCCCTGGCTCTGGTCATCTTGAGCCTGGCATCCTTGATGCTGGGGATCGAGAGCAGATTTTGTGACCCTGACTGAAGTGCTTTCTGGGGTACATGTGGGAAAAGGCGGTCCCTAAAGTATGCAGGTCCCTGGCCATATAGGGCTTTAAAGGTAATACTCTTGAAGCGAATTCGGTAAGCAATAGGTTGCCAATACAGTGCTTTCAGCACAGGTTGAATGTGTTCCCGCAACCTGGCTGCAGCATTCTGCACTAGCTGAAGCCTCCAGATTTGGGACAAGGGCAGCCCCATGTAGAGGGCATTACAGCAATCCAGTCTCAAGGTGACCGTAGCATGGATCACTGTCACCAAGTTGCCGCATTCGAGAAAGAGTATCAAATGCCTTATCAGCCGAAGATGATAGAAGGCTGATTTAGCAGTGGCTGCTACCTGGGCCTCCATTGTTAGGAAAGGATCCAGATATGATAAAATGGAACAAGCTTAATTTGTCGTTGCTTGGCAGAATAGCTGCAATTAAGATGAACATTTTGCCGAGAATAATGTATGTGTTTCAAACTATTCCGATTGTGAAAGACAGTAAACAATTTAATAAATGGCAAAGAAAGATTTCAGAATTTGTATGGGCCGGGAAAAAATCAAGAATTAAAATGAAAGTTTTAACAGATGCTAAAGAAAGAGGAGGATTTCTACTACCTGATTTAAGATTATATCATGAAGCAGTTTGTCTAGTGTGAATAAAAGATTGGGTGACGCTGTTGAATAAAAAACTTTTAACGTTGGAAGGTCATGGAAATAAATTCGGCTGGCACGCTTATATGTACTATGGAAAGAAAAAGTTGGATGTTTTTTTCCCCCTCACTATTATATAAGAAATAATCTACTAAATATTTGGATGAAGTACAAGAAATATGGCGATGCAGCTAGATTAATCCTCAAAAGTTCACTAAGCCGACTCTTAGCCATGAATTTATTTCCCCAGTATGGATATGATCCCCTGTACTTGCATACCATCAGGCAGATCTTACATGGCTGGAGGATCAATTGCTGATGGTTCTCCCCTTTCTCTCTCTGGGGTGTACGCTGCCCAGACCTCCATGCACTGCTAAAATTTTGCAAAGTTAATGGTCTGGTAGGCATATGCTGATTATTATTCTCTGAGAGAGACAATCCTGCTATCGCTGCTGAGAGAGATTTAAGTTGATTCATAATCTCACCCATACCTTGAAAAATGCAATCAACAGTTCTTGCAGTTAGGTCAAGCAGACTGCAGCTTGCTGATGTAACACAGTCCTTGTCAGTTAATTTCTTACTGGGCAATTGCCACACCCCAGGATCGTCCACTGCCGCTGCCCTCCCGAACAACCGAGGCGAGCCACCGCATTCCGCTTCCTCTAGTAGGTCTAATGGCTCCCTAAGTGGGGAGAAGCAGTTAGCTGTCTTGATGTTATACTCCACAGAGTGCCCAGCTTGCTTTGTCTTTGTGCCGAAAAAGTCTTTAATTTTCGACTGTTTGCCCTTTGGTGAAACACCAAATTCATCAGCGTCATCTCTAGGCCACTTGCCCGCCATTTAATGGGCTGTTTAAGCTGATTAAGTTTCAGGTCTTATGCATGTAGCTATCCACACAAAAAGAAAAGAAAATTATCCACACACAAGTATCTTCATAGGGTGTGGAGGAGGAAGTGATTTTGCCTGCTGTAAACCAAGGCCATGAGTCCTTCGCAGCCGTGCCACAGATAACAGCTGCAGTAAATAGGACGATAACAGCAGCTCCTATGCTTCAAAGACTCTTATTAAACTGAAGAGCTGAAAAACCATTTAACATTTAACAAGTCCTCACTGGCAAAACAGACTTGAGGGAGAGTAAAAGAGAGAAAAACAAAAGGCAAAATAAAACCTCACTGAGAGCAGAGAAGAAGCAGCTGCCTCCAAGGTCCACCCCCCCCCCCCGGAAGTCCCATCAAATATGGCAATGAGAGAAAACCACTATGAATAGTGCCAGCAGAATAAGAATAACAGCTGAGATAGGAGAGGATAAAGGGATGTCATATAATTAATTACTAAAAATACAAAGCAGTAAAATAGAATTGAAAACTGCTGAAGAGTTGAATAATAAATATGATTTTGGTTTCAAATGCAACAAATAAAAAGTTTGGTTGAAAGTGATGTTAAAGCTGAAGGAATAAGACGAGAACAAACAGAAATGGAAAAAGTTCTGCTTGGAGATAATGAAAAATTAATTTCGAAAATCTATAAGTTACTTTTAAAATGGTCTACGGAAGATGAAATAGTGAAATCTCAAATGATTAAGTGGGCAATTAATGTAAATAAAGAAATACAGGTGGACACATGGGAATATTTGTGGAAGAACTTTATGAAACTCTCAACATGTCAGAGTATTAAAGAAAACTGTTTTAAGATGATGTACAGATGGTATATGACTCCTAAAAAGTTGGCAAAGATGAACAATAAGATGCCAGATAGATGTTGGAAATGTAAAAAAACATGAAGGTTCTTTCTACCATATGTGGTGGACTTGTGAAAGAGCGAAAAAGTATTGGCAGATGATTCAACAAGAGATCTTGGGATACAAATTTAACAAAGTTGCAGAGACTTTTCTGTTGGGATTACAAATGGAAAAATTTCCAAAAGAAGATAGAACTTTAATCTGGTACTTGCTCTCAGCTGCTAGGACATTGTATGTGCAGTTGTGGAAGCAAGAAAAAATACCAGAGAAATGGGATTGGATTGTAAAAGTTATGACATGGAGTGAAATGGACAAGTTAATAAGAACCTTAAGAGACTATGATTTAGATGTATTTAAGATTGAGTTGAAAAAGTTCAGAAGATAAGTAGAAAAAGAGTGGAAAATAAAAGGACATTGGACAATTTTTGATAATGACTAAGTATAAGAGGAAGGAGGATATTAATTTTGGTTCTTATTAATTAAGGGTACCTTTAATATTAAGATTTTAAGTATATAACACCGATGGGGGTCAAGAAACGGGGGGAGGGGTGGGTAGAAAGTAATATATGGGATAGATAAAAAAGTAATTATTAATGATGTAAGAAATTGAAATTTATTACCATATGTTACTAATAAAATTGTTTGAAACAAAACTAAAAAACCATATATTTTGAATTTAGATCTGAAATTGCTTGGTGCCTAGTTTAATTCTGACAGGATTGCAATGTGTGCACTGAGGTACTGGTTGGAGATGACAGGAAAAATTTATCGTGGTCACCCACCCAAGCTGATGCTGACTGGTTCCTCATAGATGTATACGTATATGTGGATGGAAGGGAGTGGATTTCCAAAATGTCAAATGACCTGTTTCTTAATTTTCTTCTCCAGGTTTTCCCTCATGCTCAATAAAACAAACAAACCAAATAATAAGAATCAGTGGACTGGATGCCTCTGTACTAAGTGGCTGCCATCACAAATGAATAGCATCTGTGAATGCTGCAGTTTTAAAGTATATAATCAAACAGTCCTTGGAATTTTTCAGAGCACTTTTCAAAAACAGAAGTACAAAATCAAGTGCGGCTACCCCACCAGTTAAAAAGTTTTATTGTTTGACACCTGCCGTTTGACATATTGTGTCACTATCTGTTTACATATTGTGTCACTATCTCACTTAACAAATGCACATGCATATTAATATGCATATTTCTTTGACAAACAGGACGTCAGCATCAACGTATTATGCATGTTTATGTGCTCTATCTTCAAGTATGTTTTCTTAGAAGTAAATCCCACTGTGTACACTGAGCCCACTGACTCATTCTCAACATAATATCCATAAAATGGCAGCCTTAGACTTCAGGGTTGTGTTGTTACTTACAGCTGCAGCCTGCTCATTAAACAAAGATTGAATTTTTAGAAGGTGAATCTAGAAATCTTTCCAGATTATACAGCTGTCTTTCTAAATTATTCTTCAGAATATCAGAGCAATCAATGATATACCAAGCATGGCTGAAATTACTCATTGTAGGTGAACTTTTTCTAGGTGAAGTGTGCATATTAATTATTCAGCCAAAAAGCATCTTTGTTGAGTGAAAACTGTTAGGGAATTCTGTTTGAAATTCTATTTCTTTATCTCAAACAGTGCAATGGATCACTGGATCAAATAATTATTGAAAGGCATTTAAAATGAAAAAGCAAAAACATATTTATTTCTACTGGGAAAGGCTACTGGGAGATAAAACAACAAACAGTAAAGAACTACATGCTAACACATTGAGAACCACATACTTAATGAAGGCTACTTTCTCCTTCTTCTTGACCTCTCTGCCTGAACAAAGGAAGTCACCTGACTAACTAACCAAACTGACAAAACAGGTTTTCCCACTTCTAGACCTTGATTGACAGCAGTCAGTATTTTCTTCCGAGGTCACGCAGTCCAGCGGCGCCTTTAAGATCAATACAATTTTATTCAAGGTGTGAGCTTTCGTGTGTAATCACACTTCCAATAAAGTGTTATGGTTTCATCTTGGCACTTCCGCTTCCACTTCTGCCTTCATTCCTCCCTGTGCAGCACTAGAATTTGATGCCACCTTGTTTTTAGGGAACGGTAATGTTTTATTTATCTTGGTTTTACTCTTTCAGTTATAACTTATTGTGAACTGCCCTGAGCCCAGATTTCAGGAAGGGCAAAAATTCATTTAAATAAATAAATAAAATAAGTAAAAACATTCATTTTGCACAATCGTAGTTTTCAGTTATATTACTTTAACCTAATATTATATTACTTTAACCTATGCCCCATGGCACAAAGTGGTAAAGCTGCAGTACTGCAGTCTGAGCTCCCTGCTCATGACCTGAATTTGATTCCAGCGGAAGTTGGGTTCAGGTAGCCGGCTCCAGGTTGACTCAGCCTTCCATCCTTCCGAGGTTGGTAAAATAAGTACCCAGCTTGCTGGGGAGAAAGTGTAGATGACCGTAAAAAGTCTGCCATAAAAAACATTGTGAAAGCAATGTGACTCCAGAGTCGGAAACGACTGGTGCTTGCACAGGGGACTACCTTTTTTAAAAATACTCAATTAAAGTTACTATGATCCAAATAATGTTCCTTCTGGGTGCTAGTTCAGAGAAACCAAAATGAAGAGAAGAGATATGTGTGAAGTTGACCAAAACAGATTCAAAAAAATTAATGATATGAGGAGAAGGGTTTGGGGATAAGAAGTGAAAGAGACTCCAGTTACATTGGGGTACTGTGGAAGAAGGATGTCTGCCTACAGGGCTAACTGGCTGAGGATAAGAAAGGCGGGAGCCAAGAGATAAGAATGGACAGGAAAATATGGAGTCAATCCAGGAAGGGAAGCAGAGAGGAATGTGGGAGAAAAGTCATATTCTGCATCTTTTAGTGAGAAAGTCCATAATTTATGTAACAGCAGAGATGGAAAGACTGGGAGCACAACCAACTACAAAATGGAGTTCTTCTTATACCCTTTTAATGCATCCGGATTTATTTGGGCACCAATAGGGGCAGGAGTGCTACTAGGCAACATTGGTGTAGAACTATGGCATTCAGCCAAATTTCAGGTAAAATTACCCTGGTATAATCAGGGTTGCACTGAGATCGGTGGAAATTTAGGATCTGAGAATGCATTAGTGAAAGGATTAGAACTCTAGTGTCACTGGATAATTCAGACTTTCTATTATATGTGTACTAGTCCTGCCTAGGGTAATACATGCCTTAACTGAGACACTCTGATGATCCTCTGTGTCTTCACAAGTCCAAAGGCTGGAATACAAAAAGACACCAGTCTCAAGGGAAGTGGAGTGTAATAAGAGCCTCTTAAGGAAAGAAGAATTTCAAACACACATACAAATATGTGAAGCATATTGTATTGATTTGATTATGAATGTATTTTAAAAGCATGATAGCTCTACTTAGGAATGTGATGAAAATCTGCTAAATTTAATGTCTATTGTGGGTATTGTAGTTCTGGTAGTATAGGAAAATATCATAGGCCTTTCTTATGTGCATTCCATCTGATTTTATCTTGCATCAATAAAATAGGTTACAACTGGCTAGAGATTAAAATTTTTATGCATGTTGCTCAGAAAAAAATAGATGCAGTTGGAGGTATAACATTTTGCACAAGCCTGTAGATTTGTATGCAAAGACTGTCAAGAAAAGCAATGAATTGACAAGCTTCCCACCCACCATTAGAAACAGTACCACATGGCAGAAATAAGATTAACAATCTTTGACAATGCTATTCTGTTTCACTCCTATGATGAAAGGATCTCTTCCCACACATGCTTATGCATTTCAGCACTGCTTTTATCAGTGTTTCTTGTGTAACCTGCATTAAACTGGAGAGATGTGTGTAAAGAACAGTAATTAAACTTACAAACTCACCTTTTGTAGCCTTTACAATGAAACTGTAAAGTGGACTGCGAATGGGATTCTTGGGATTTGCTATAAACTTTGAGAAAGGTTTCTATGATGCACCTCATCCACTTTCCTCCCTCAAAGGCAAGATTCTGCCTTCATTTCTGACTTCCATCTCTGACTGAGCAGCCCTAGTAATGTGCTTTTTTCCTCCCCCTGAAGAAATTTTGGCTGTCCCACCCTGTCAGTAAGGTATGTTTTGACTATTTGCTTAGCCCAAGAACCTGAGGGAAGGGTTAGGTTAAAGCCTTGAGACATTTTTAAAATTCAAAAATAACAACAAAAATTACTATCAAGGGGAAAGATCAAGGGAATTCAAAGGCTGAAATTATTATCCCCATTCCTTTGATCTAAATGGGAGTCTTCTCTACTACCCACACTTCCTTGCCAAACTTTCCCATAGATCTCTGTCTGTGTTCAAAATGCTCCAAGCTAATGCTGAATTCAGACTGTGTTCATTCAAGTCTGAAATCTGACTCTGTCAGCACTAAATCCTTTTTCTGTCTGGGCTATTGCCTCCCCAGTCGGAATAACGAGACAGACACGGGTATGGATCAAAAGGCCACTTTATTTAATTTAACTCAATGGCAAGGGCAAAAACAGTGGGGACAGGTCAAGCCAGGGGTCAGTACCAGACCACCTCCTTAACCTGGAACTGAGCAAGCCCCAAGCCCCGGGTGTGAGCCAACCCAATGGCTAAAACCCAGCTGGCCAGGGCATGAGATCCCATTCACCTGAGCTCCACCCTCCCCCAAGCCGTACAGCCTGGGATGTGGCCAACTCTCCATGTGACAGGATCCCAAGGTTCCCTGGAGCCAACCTTGGGCCATACAGCTTAACGATCACTCCAGGGAGGCCATTCACCACAATGGTGCGGTGCCACGGAAGCTCACCAATACCCCACACAATATGTTCCCAACAGTAAACAGCCACAGACAGAGCCAAGCCTCAGCTTAGGCCACTGTACCCACACTAACACCTAGAACATGTTCCAGCCCTTGCCACAAATTGGCCAAAAAGGTCTCATTGCCCTTTGCTGAAAGATGAACCCCATCCGGCCTGTACAAATCCTTAAAACAAGCCTTAATGGATGCGGCACATAAATTCCTAGCCCAGTCCCAAGGACTATTTGCAAGGCGCTGTTGGCCTTTTTTCAGGCTTGCTCCAAACCTGTTGAGACCCAAGCCGCCCGCCACTCCAGGTGGGCAGCATGGCCGACCACAGGATGAGGACGCCCGGCCACCTTTTGCCAATCAAGGTAATGTCATCCCGGGCCTGAAGTGAAAGGGCCTTTTCCTTCAATAGGCCCAAATCATTCTCCCCCAGATGAATCACCAAAATATGCAGTAGAGGGCCTCTCCTTCCCTTGACAAGAAGTGGAAGGAGCTCCAACCACCTCATGCCCCAGCGGCCCTGCCACTCTATGATGGCCCACTCACTCAGGCCCAGCTGTGAGCCAACCGACGTCCGTCGGGCCTGATGTGCCACCCAAAAATCGATACTGTGGCCACATATGAGGATCCTCCTCCTTTTAACGCCAGCCACAGCACCTAGAAAAGAAAAACCATTAGAATTTTCCCAGCATAACAGACAAGAACACTTAAACAACTTGGACGGAAAGGTTGCCAGAGAGGAAACGCCTTACGGCCGCAAAGGCCATATGTACACCCAATAAACCCCAGACCTCCACCTTCCCACACGACGAATAGCCTCACCCTTAGAACCGATAGCTGCAGCTATAGATGCAGCTCCAATCCTGAAAGAATGCATGCCGAATTTAACACCCCCATGTCCTAACTTTGCCAATGTCCAGCTAGTAATGGTCCAAAATTGAAATTTAGTCAAGGGAGTTGAATCATTATGGCAAAACAGGGACCCTCCGCCTGCCCTCTCAACCCCACATAATGCGTGAGGGCAGTCACCAGACACAACTCCCTTTCTGAGTAAGATCCCAAGGTAACTGTGCAACCCCGCTGCCTTTGATCAGGCTTTGACCAACGGACACGTACTGCCACCTTACCATCGACAAATTTGACATCCCCAACCTGGAGAGCCCTGATTGAAGTATCATTGCGGGAGAGTGCCACCAGCTCAGACACCCGCAAAGCCCACCCAAAAGCCGTCAAAACGGCTGCATGAAACAGCACCTTTTCGAAAACCTTTCGAAAATGGCATGAAGCCCCTGGAGGATAGGTGGGGAGATCAGTTACCTATAGTCAATTCATTGTCCAGCCTCCCGCAACCATCCCTCTAGCATCTTCGCAATGCAAAAATCCTTAGTCGCCTCTGAATACCCCTGAGCCTTACTAAGGAAGGACAGTGCTGCCAGCTGTCCCTTGATGGATTTCACCGAGAGGCCTCTCCCTTTCTGCCCAACACAAAACCGCAGCAGATGTTCCACTGGTACCAGCCAGATGTCAGGAAGCCCCGCCTCTTCCCGAAAAACAGAAAACTGACTAGCCACTGACTAGTCATACGACCTTTTCGTGCTAGGTGCTATGGTGAGGTGGATTGCCCGGCTAACTTCGTTCCTCCAATCTGCCACAATTCCGTCGGGATGTACACGGGTAAAGGGTCAGTCTCTGGAGCTAGCTGATGAAAATGCACCATCTGTTGGCGAGACAGAGCGTCCACCACACCGTTACAAACGCCAGGGACATGCTTTACCAAAAACAAAACATTCAACTTAAGGCAACGCAAGGTGAAAACTCTAACAAGCCTTATGACCAGCTGTGACCTAGCGGTCAAGTTGTTGACCACATGGACAACTGCCATGTTGTCGCACTAGAAGTGTACCATGTGATTGGCCATTGAGTGCCCCCAGAGAAATATCGCAACCACGATGGGAAAAAATTCCAAGAAAGTCAAGTTACAGCACAACTCGGAGCCCAACCACTCCCTTGGCCATCGCTCGGTACATCAATGCCCCTGGTGTGTGCCCGCAGCATCTGAAACAATCTGAAGCTCCGCTTCCAATTGCATGACACCCCGCCAGAAGGAGATGCCGTTAAAATCATTCAAAAATGTCTCCCAAACTTCCAGGTCACTACGCATCCCCCCGGTGACTCGGGTGTAGTGATGCGGTAAACGCAGGGCTGCCATGCCGTCACAAAACAGTCTAAGAAACGCCTGGCCAGGGGCCACCACTTTGCATGCAAAGTTCAGGTGGCCCACTAGTTGTTGTAGCTCGAGAAGAGTGACTTTACGTTTAACCTGCACAGCCCTCACTCTAGTCAAAAGGTTCTCCAACTTATCACCTGGCAGCCTAGATAGCTGAGCACCGTATCAAGCTCGATCCCCCCAAAAGTCAAAACTGTAGTTGGGCCCTCTGTTTTCTCCCAAGCCAATGGAACACCTAGTTCCTCAGCCAACCGCTCAAATGCTGCTAACAAACAGTAGGCAGCCGTGTTGGTCTGAAGCAATAGAACAAAGCAGTAGACAAGTGTACCTTTAAGACCAACTTTTACATTCTGAATAAAACTTAGTCGGTCTTAAAGGTACACTTATCTACTGCTTTGTTCTGATGTAATTTGTGTTTGTTTGTTTTCTTGCTTTCACTTACTTATTTCATTTATATTCAGCACTTTTTCATTGATACTCAATACAGATTACATCAGGTTGCCAACAGGTGTCCCCAATGTAGTGCCTGTGGATGACACAGTGCCCACCAATCCGCCATGATTCCTAAAAAAACAGTATATACAAAATGTTGAAAAATTCAGCTTTCATAATTCATTTTATCCTTAACTTATTTGTGCAAGTCAAAATTAGTTGATTTTAGTGGGTCATTTTCAAAGATCATAGTTTTTTGTCACCCTCAAGTCAATCATAGTTTATAGCAGCCTAGGAGCCTCCAAGAGAGAGGAATGCTATTTTTTAAACTTTAACAGCTTCTTCCTATTGTTCTCTCATAGGAAATAACACATTGCAACTGGCACAGGAAGGCAAGGGGGCTCTATCATGCTATTCTAGCATTGTGGAAAGCCAATGAGGGAATTTAACTGATTTGCTCACCACCCTGGGTTTATTCAAGTGGCTCAGAAATGTGAGGTTTGACAAGTTGTGTTATGCAGATCCCCTCATGGTGGGATCTGCAGTTCTCCCAGAATTACATATGATCTTGAGACTGCAGTGATCAGTTTCTCTGCAGAAAATGGCAGCTTCAGAGGGTGCAAACACTATGGTATCACATCCCCATTAAGCTCCTCTTCCTTCTCAAATTCTGTCCTCCCCAGGCACCACCCCCAAATCTCCAAGAATTTCCCAAGTCAGATTTAGCAACCATAAATTAAAGATGAGGAAAACAATACATTGCATGATCTGGCCATGGTTACCCAAACTGTGATCAACCCAGGCTTGATTACTATTACTATTCCTTGGAAGCCTCTGAAGAGTGTGACATTTTAGCGACACCCGACCACTTTCAGGTTGGAAGCCGCTGAGCTGTGCATTCATGGAAAGTAACCTCTCTAAAAACCACAGGTGCCACTAAAAAACGTTTTGTGCCAGGTCACCCTGCATGATGACGTCACTTTGTGATGTCATCATGCCGCACACAAGCTTCTTGCATGAAATAACCAGAGCGGGGGAGGGGGGAGACATGGTGCAGGGGTCTGCCTGGAGCAGCAGAACCCCTAGTGCCAGGCCTGCATGTTGCATTTACTATATATTTGCATCTGCTGTTCTAACTTTGCATCTTTTATTGATTTTTTAGGGATATTTTTGATGAAATGTAGAGGTTTTTTTTTTTTTTTTAACACAGTCCTAAATATATAGACCTCTGCAGCACTAGTAGATCTGTGCTTCACCTGTGGGAAATTTCTGCCTTCCTCTGCAGTCATTTATATCCCTCCTTTGATTGTGTCCAATTGGTCAGTGAACAATTGGGATCAGGAACATAATGGAGGTCAAAGAAAAGGGCTGCAATGAAAGGGAGTATCAGCACCCCCAAACTCTTTTGCAAATTTATGGCAAAGGATCCAGGCCATGAACTGATTCAACCCCCTTGTGAAAAATACAATAAATAATCATCTCACAGAAATAAATATGTGCATTGAATCCAAATTACAGACTGGGTACAGTCTGGGTACAGACCAGCAGTGTGAGGCAACACAGGGACGGCCCCCAGACAGATTAAAAAATGAAGTCCAGATGCAAACAACTGGAGACTGTCCCACTCCTGTATTCACCACATCTTCCAGTTTCATAGAAGCGACCAAAAAAGCTACCACTTCCAAAGTGGTAGCAAATCACCAGGGTGCTTCCCTGCCACCTTTCCCAGCCATCTGACCAGCTGGGGAATGCCTGGGAAGTGCTGCTCAAGCGCTTGAGTGGTCTGACCACTCATCCAGAGTATGCACGGCCTGTCCCTGTCCCGGCAGTGCACCATGAGCAGTCTGACCATCCCCAAAGTGCTTTTCCCTCTGCCAGCTTACTTTGGGATGGGAGGCTACCATCCCAGGCTGCCAGTCTGGACCCAGCCCAAGTGGTATATCCTCATCATATATCCAGGTTCTGTGTTTGTTATAATGTCATAGTTAATGCCACTGTTCACAAATTATTTAAAACTTTTTTATTCTAATTTAGTAATTCATTTAAAATGATGTTTGGATATGCTATGAAGGACTCACATGATCAATAATTTACTTACTCAAAAAAACATCCAACAATTCCATGCTATAAACAGAAGCAATCTAAGGCTGAGTATGCACTTCAAAACCTAAAGTGTACACTCAAGTCAATCACAGTATACACACCAAGTGCACCTGTATAATGCATGGTTTTGCAATTATTGTTTAGGATACACATTAGAACTTTTTTAAAAACGTACGTTCAAAATTTTTTAGCTGTGCACCTAAAAGTGTAATATATGAAATGACCCAGAATCAGCCATAGTTTTGTGACTGATCACCATGACATTAGCTTCAAAAATTCTGTAAGGACATTGGACAAACTATATTAGTTGTACTTGCCCAGGGTAATTTATCTGTGGTGTTGTTCATTTCTGAAAGCTATTCTGGCTATTTGTTGAATAAATCATTTTGGAGAACACATACATAATGGAACATATTTGCAATGCACTCAGATTGGGTTTCTCTGCAGATGCCTGTACCATGTATTATGGTACTCTGTGGACATGTAAATTCTTTTTCACAGCTGCTCAAACATTACCTTGAAGCATCAAAATGATCTGGGCAATTAAGTTATAAGGAAAAATAGCTTATTATTCTCATTAAAGATCTGTATTTTGAAATACTTTGAATTCTCATGGTGAGTTAAGTGTGACAGGAATGCAAGGCTTCCATTTCAAAATTATAAATAATGAGTTCAAGATACGTATTATTAAAGCAATCTGCCAGCTCTGTTACCCAGAAAAGTAAATGAAGGATATAATTTTGCCAAAAAAAATTGCAAAGTGATCAACAACTCAAACAGATTTGGTTTTCCTTTTAACACTGTCCATAACATTATTTCATATTGCAAACATGAAAGTGTAAATGTATTAATTTCTAATACACAGTAAAAATGTAAGATCACAGTGCGATAGTGAGATAATGAAAGAATTAATAGCTTCCTCTAATGCTATCACAGTAGCAATTATAGCATTGGTAATATAATATCACAGTAGTAATAATAGCAGCAAATGACACCTATTAATAATTAATTCATACTGTTAATGAAGAGCCATTCAAGAATAATGACTTATGCTTTTCCTAAACAAGCCAGAATGGAACAGCTGTTATTTTTTCAGATCAAGAAGAGAGAGACCTGGCTAAAAATCTCCACATGTGACCATGGGGGAGTGAGGAATACTCCTCCAAGAAATAGTGGATTAAAATGTTTAATATATTAATAGCAGTTAAGGTGTGAGTGAGGATGATGTGTATGACCCAAAACACAGGGAAGGAAAATTGAATAGTTCCTTTGCTAAGCATAGACAGCCTTTTCTCGGTGTTTTAGGGCATGATCAGTTGTTGAATAATGCTATTACATGGTGAAGACAGAGTAAGACAGGAGTAAGACATTCCACTATCATTGAGTTGTACTTGCACATATACTATGAAATAATGACCTAAGACACAGATGACTGTGAAATAAAATTCAAGGCATAGCTTTACTGAAATTTCTGCAATGGGGAATTTTTTTAAAATTAAATAGATTCTTCCCACCCACCCAGGATAATCTTTGAAAAAGATGTGTCCATAAGAAATAAAGTCCTGATTTCCCTGGTTTGGAGCATAATGAGAAAGCTGAATACAAAAGGAGCCATAGAAGTGCAAAATCAAACACATACAAATGTAATGTTGCCTATGCCCTGTGCAGATCAGTCTAGCCTAACATAATCTCAGTCTAGCCTGGCAAAATGACTACCAGCACCATACCAGGGTTTAAGAAGGAAGGCAGTCTTTTCCTGTATCTTCTAGCCAAAATCATTTAAATGTACTTGATGAGAACTGAACCTGGAACCTTGACATATAAATCTGGTACTCTACTAGTTCATGGTCTGGCTCCTATAAAAGAACAACTGAGCTATGTTCTTTATTATGTCATTTATTAACAATGCAATCTTAGGCAGAGTTATTCCAGTCTAGGTCCATTGATTTCAGTGACCTCTAATACTAGAGTAACTGCATAGGCTTGCATTGAAGCATTGTTTCTGAAATGTGTTAATACTATTTTAATTTTTAAAAAGAAAATAAAGACAATAATTTATTATTTAGGATGCAGGAGAAACAGAGAATACAGCATAGCAAAAACAGAACATATAAGGAGGGTATGACGTTCCAACCTAGGATCAGCATAGGGATAGTACATAAACACCTAGTTTCTTTAAATGAAACTAAGTTCTCAGGGCCAGATGAATTGCATTCAAGGGTTCTAAAAGAGCTTGTGGATGTAATTTCTGAGCCTCTGGCTATTATTTTTGAGAATTCTTGGAGAACAGGAGAAGTGCCAGAAGATTGGAGGGGGGGTGAATGTTGTCCCAATCTTCAAGAAGGGGAAAAAAGAGAATCCGGGTAACTACCAACCCGTCAGCTTGACGTCTACACCTGGAAAAGTTTTAGAACAAATCATCAAAAAGTCAGTCCTGGAACATTTAGAAAGAATGAATGTGATTACTAAGAGCCAGCTGATCTCTAAGCTGATATCAGTACGGCTTTTGATAAGGTTTCACATACTATCCTTGTTGACAAGTTGGTAAAATGTGGTTTGGATCCTGTTACCATTAGGTGGATCTGTAACTGGTTGACAGATTGCACCTAAAGAGTGCTTGTGAATTGTTCCTTATCCTCTTGGAGAGGAGTGACAAGTGGAGTGCCTCAAGGATCTGTCCTGGGACCTCTTTTGTTCAACATCTTTATCAATGATTTGGATGGAATAGAGTGCTTATTAAATTTGCTGATGATACTAAACTGGGAGGGATTGCAAATACAGTATTTTATTTATTTATTTATTTATTTATTCCGTAACTTATATCCCGCCCTTCCCACAAGTGGCTCAGGGCGGCTTACAACAAATAATAAAACAATAAAATCGGAACAAATTAATACATTTAAATTCAAACATTTAAAACCTAAAAACCTTAAAATTTTACATTTTACATTAAAACTGTGCAGTATAATCACAAAAATCTAAGATCTAGAAAGCTACATTTGTCTAGTCAGGCGTAGGCTAACCGGAAGAGGGTCGTCTTACAGGCCCTGCGGAACTGAGTAAGTAGAAGACAGAAACAGGATACAGTATGACCTTGATAGGCTGGAAAACTGGGCTAAAACCAATACAATGAATTTTAACAGGGATAAATGTAAAGTTCTGCATTCAGGTAGGAAAAATCCAATGCATGGTTATAGGATGTGGGAGACTTGTCTTAGCAGTAGTATGTGTGAAAAGGATCTAGGGGTCTTAATGGTTCATACACGGAACATGAGTCAACAGTGTGATGCAATGGGTGAAAAAGGCAAATGCAATTTTGGGCTGCATCAACAGAAGTATAGTGTCCAGATCACGTGATGTGATAGTATTGCTTTACTCTGCTCTGGTAAGACCTCACCTGGAGTATTGTGTTTAGTTTTGGGCACTGCATTTTAAGAAGAATATTGACAAGCTGGAATGGGTCCAGAGGAGGGTGACGAAGATGATGAGGAGTCTGGAGATGTAGTTCTATGAGGAAAAGTTGAAGGAGCTGGGAGTGTTTAGCCTGGAGAGGAGGTGGCTGAGAGGTGATAGGATGGGGTGGAATAGTTTTCTGTGGCCCCAGAAGGTAGGACCAGAACCAATGGGTTGAAATTAAATCAAAAGCGTTTCTGGCTCAACATTAGGAAGAACTTCCTGACCGTTAGAGCGATTCCTCAGTGGAATAGGCTTCCTCAGGAGGTGGTTAGCTCTCCTTCCTTGGAGATTTTTAAACAGAGGCTAGATGGCCATCTGATAGCAATGAAGATCCTGTGAATTTAGGGGGAGGTGTTTGTGAGTTTCCTACATTGTACAGGGGGTTGGACTAGATGACCCTGGGGGTCCCTTCCAATTCTATGATCTGTAGGAAGGAAATAGACCCTGAAAAATAGAATTTTAGCAATTTCAGAACAGAATTGATAAAGTTGATATTTCCCTTTGGAGGGTTTGGAGGAGGAAGTCCTAGAAAGATGAAGAAAGATTTTAAAAAGGAAGTCTTCCCTAGATTCTAGATCCTTGGAAGATACAGGAGGAAATATTATCATGGTAGGTCCCATATGTGATCCCCATAGCCTCCCATCCAAGTACTGACCACACTGAGAGTTTCTTAGATTTAAGCATGAAACAGCATCAAGTGTTCATAGACACGATTTAATTTTAGAGATCCTTGCTTAGGATCATGCTTTTTGGAGACAGAGATTCCAAAGGAACATGAATGTAACATTATTCCTATTGCCATGTCTTGTTCTAGGTGTATGATAGTGTGGCTAATACAGCTTTGCTATTAATTTCTAAAGACACCTTAAATGATTATTTTTGTCCCAAAGAACATTGATTGTCTTGTTGTGAGATATGGTAAAATATTTTACTGCATCCTCTTCATCTACATATGAAATGAAATCACCTCACTTGTAAGGATTGAAATAAATAGGGCCGGTATCTTGCTAGGTTTTATTCCTGCTTTTCATGTATTCTATTATATTCCACAATTGCATTACCTGTCCTTAATGATTTACATAAGACTCAGGACAATGTGACAATATCTTCATGTTCTGCAAAGTGTATCCAAGTGTGGTTCCATAGAGGCCATTACTATGTGGATGGACCAATTCTGCACTCAGATATAGATGGATAACACCCTATTCTTTTTCCTGTTTGATATATATTCTAGCCTCAGTCCAGGAGAAAGCCAGTTGCACGGAATTTCTTTTAAATTCAATAGGGCTTCAGTTAGACCCCTTTCAGATAGCCTTTGTAACTTGTTTTGGTAGCTGGTTGCTAATGGATTTTTTGTGTTATTTCAGACATAACCATTTTAACAACCAGTTACTAACAGATTTTATTTACCTTTTCATACAAAGTCATTTGTGCCCAGCTAGCAAAGTGTAGTAGTGCCATGTCTTGCAGTTCTGAATTGCTGCAATGTGCTGTCTAAAAGGTCTGCAGTGCTTCCAGTAGCACCACAGTATCTCCCCACTCTTTTTGCCATACAATCTTCCTCAAACTTTTTTTGAATATTCTAAATTGAATGCAATAGCTATAGCTACAACTAAATACCTTGGCACCATTGAGATACATTGAGAACTGCTATATTGGTCTAGACCTGTAGCATTCAACTTAGAACATTCAATAAAAGTTCAAGGCAGATTGTGCAGCAAAAAAGTGTGGTGACAAAAGCACAGCACTGTTTCAAATGGCCAGATTGCTTCAGAGATGGCTCTTTAATGGAATGCAATTTGCTGCATGAAACCTCTGTCCTTCTATCACTTCACTCAGTACCTGGCCAACAATGGATAATATCTGGTTTAGAATAGTTATGTGAAAGGTGTGGACTGGACCATCATGATAAGAAGTAAGGCAGCAGGGAAGATAACTAGAACAAATAGGTTGAGTCACTTCATCTGTTTTCCAAAAACCATATGGTCCCTACACTGATCTTCCACACTACTTTCTTGTCTAAAGCAGAAACAGACCATATCCAGTGCTGCTTGTACTTGTGGATACCAAGATTTTTAGAGTTTCCTGCTCACATCATACTAGTATCTTGTCCAAAAGTTGTGTTTATGCAGTGAATGAATTAGAAAATCTATTCTGCTTTTACCCATGATCTAATGTCTCTTTTCCTCATTTCTTTGTCCCCAATTTTGGCAGCTAAACTTGTGCTTTGAGATGTGGATTTGAATATATAGTGCAAAATCTGGTGATTTAGGATATACATTCATGACCTTCTCTCTGTTGGAAGAGAAATGGCTTAATGGTAGAGCACATAACTGCATACAGAAAGTCCCTGGTTTCATTCCCAGCATCTCTAGATTTAAAAAAACCCCTCAAATAGTTTTGAATCTAGTATATGCTGATACCCTGGAGAATCCTGCTAGTCACAGTACAAGAAGAAGAACATTGATATTGGATGTATATCCTGCCCTATACTCTGAATCTCAGATTCTCAGAGTTGTCACAATCACTTTTGCCTCCCCCACCACCACAACAGACACCCTGTGAGGTAGGTGGGGCTGAGAGAGCACTTTCAAGGTCAACTTCTACGAGAGCTATGGCTGACCCAAGGCCATTCCAGCAGGTGCAAGTGGAGGAGAGGGGAAGCAAACCCAGTTCTCCCAGATAAGAGTCCGCACACTTAACCACTACACCAAACTGGCTCTCCATTAGGAAGCTCCATTAGGGATGCTGCAGACTTTGCGGCAAACAAGGTCAACAGGTGAATGAACAAATATTCAGCAGCCATGATTATGAGCCTTTGCCTTGCTGCCATCTTCCTATACAAACAACCAAAGACTTTGCAGCTGCACAGTATGTGAAACTGATTCTCCCTCGTGGTCATGAATGCTGGGCAATTAAATTATACTGGAGGGGATACCATGATTTTCATAAGACTGTGCAACAATACACATACAAGAAATAACCTTGACAATAACACAGATTTAAATGAATACCAAACAGCAGGGCTTTAAAAGCTGGCTATCCAATTAATCTGCTGTATATGTAACCTATCGCTAAACTTAGCCACTGTAACAGAGGACTGGAGAGTAGCAAATCTTAACTTGTTTTTTAAAAGGGGTTCAGAGGGGAACCAGAAAATTACAAGATAGTTTAATGTCTTTCCCAGACAAAGATAGAATTATTAGGGACATTCAGGAATAAAGTACGTAGAGGGAAAATCATCATGGCTTTTGCAAAGGGAAGTCCTGCCTCACCAGTCTTTTAGAGTTCTTTGAAAAAGTGAACACACATGTAGATAATGGTGACCTTGTAGACATTATATGCTTGAGCTTTCAAAAAGCTTTTGATGAGGAACTTCACCAGAGTTCTGAACTGTCATGGGATAAGAGGACATGTTCCCTTATGGATTAAAAATGAATTAAATGATAGGAAGGAAAGAGTAGGAATAAATGACAGTCCTCACAATAGAGGGAAGAAAGCAGTGCAGTCCTACAAAGATTGCTATTGGAGCTAGTATTACATATTTGTTCATAAATGATCTGGAACTAGGGATGAACAATATAGTGGCCAAATTTGCAGATGACAAAAAATTATTCAGGCAATCAAGGATAACCATAAAAAGCTCCAGGATGACCTCCACAAATTGGGTGAGTGGGCAACTATGTGGCAAAAGTTCAGTGTTGGTAACTTGTAAGGTGATGCACACTGGAATAAAAAGATCTCAACTTTATGTATGGGCTAAAGGGGTCTGAATTTGCTGATACTGAGAAGGAAAGAAATTTTTGTGTTGTATTAGATAGCTCAAAGAAAGTGTCGCTCCAATGTGCCGCACCAGTGAAAAAGGCATATGCTGTGTTGGGAAAATAGATGACTTGGGGGATATGATAGAGTTTTATACAATTATGCACAGGGTGGAGAGAGTTGACAAAGACAACATTTTGTCCCTCTGCCAAAATACTAGAACTTGAGAACATCCAATGAAGCTGATGGGCAGTAGATTCAGGCTGGACAAAAGGAAATATGTCTTTACACAACAAGTTACTAAAGTTTGGAATTCACTGCCAGAGGATATAGTGATGGTTCCAGGCACAGATAGTGACTAAATGCAACCTCCTCATTTGGAGGCAGTAAGCTTCTGAATCCCAGTACTAGGAGGCAACATCAATATACCTTGTTGATGGACCAACATAAACTCAGACTGTTTGTAAACAGCTAAACTACTCAGCAAAAAAAACAGCTCCCTGTGAGAAGGACGTGAACTGAAATGGCTCCATATGATGACTGAGCAGTGATTTTTTAAACCTTACAAAAAAGTGCTCTGTCCATTTATTGTATAAACGATATATAGAAGGCCTTGGCTATTAGTTATAGCAGGGGTGGCCAACGGTAGCTCTCCAGATGTTTTTTTGCCTACAACTTCCATCAGCCCCAGCCAGCATGGCCAATGCACATAATTAATCATTATTTAATTTAGGCTCAGAAATAAAGGGGTTGGGGAATAAGCTAGCATATAGTAACATGTTTAAGCATGCCCACCAGCATGTACCTGTGTGAAACTGGACGTGCTATTTGTGTGCTATTCAGCCTGGATGAGAGGCTCATTGCAAAGCCAGTTTGAACTAATCAAAAACAGTATTTCTCCTCTGTACAGTGCTGTGTAATGATAAGTAATATGTTTTAAGTGCACTTCTGCACGTATAGTGTACAGATGAGATAGATGAAGGGGGTTCCATGTAAATATTAAGCACTACTTAGGGAAAAGGTTTACATTTTCTCCCACATTGAGGAGCCATTGGAATCACAGTAATAAAGAGCTCATTAATTCCCACTGGACTCTTTGTTCTTTCATCATAACTTCTTGATGACATACAGTGCCCATGGTTATTAGTATATATGCAAATACAACGCTATAAAATATTTGTTAAATCTCGATCTGCTGATGCTGGAACACATTGTTGTGTTTTTTTCTATTGCAGTTGCTCTTACTGTACTGTAAAAAAATGAAGCGATCCAAACAACATTTCAATGCTCTTTATAAGTTCTGAGTAATGTATGACATTACCAAACAAATCAGATCAGTCTTTTCACAAGACAACTGAGATTAATCACCTAAGCTTTTAAGGAATGCCTTCTAATTATGGTAGGTAAATATAAATTGTGACAAGAATTCCTTTTATCAATATTATGGAAGCAACATCGTGCCTAAATACAAGATTTTTTACTAAGAAAGTTCAGCAAAAACTACATTAAATAAAGCTATTTCTAAATGTCTTTACCCTTCCTTTTCCTATCTTTTCATATTGTATCCACAGAACAAATAAAATTATGGAAAGAAATACTCATTAGTAAATAGTATAAAGTGACTGTAATGCTCCATGTTTTGATGTTACTTGCACTAACTTTTTGCAATGGCAAAATGACTGCAATGGCATTAGATGAATAAGCTTATTTGCATAATATTCAGATATGCATGCCACTCTTCATTACCAATAAAACTGTATCACAAATAAGGAACACTGCATTAAGCTGATTATTTTATTCATAAATCACATTTTGGGGGTTTGCATTTTAATTTATCAACATGACAGTTTAGATAGGTTAACGGTATTGCATCCCAATTGCATGAGCTTCCACAAGAACTGCTATGCTGGCATAACATACAGGATGTTGTCTAGGTTCAGGCTGCTGTGCCACCACCAACCTATCCCAAATTGTAGACATGACATTTGTTTATGTGTCATTATCAGGACTTTTTATGAGCAGGAACGCACAGGAACACAGTTCTGGCTGCCTTGGCATCAGGGTGTGGCCAAATATGCAAATGAGTTCCTGCTAGGCTTTCTCTACAAAAAACCCTATGCGAAATAATGGTGATGTCAGGAAGTATGACCTAATATGCAAATGAGTTCCTGATGGGCTTTTTATAGCAAAAAGTCCTGGTCATTATCAATTATGTTCAAATTGGTGGTAGACTGGAGTGTGTTAGTATGTATTGGCTGGAAAATAATTCTACCCTCTCCCAGGTGCAAGAATAGTTTTTTGCCCCCCCTCCAGTTGGAATAAAGAGGCTGACACAAAATATTGGGAAATGAGCCACTTTATTTAATTAACACGGCAAGGGCTACCTGCAGTTGGACAAGCCCTGGGGTCTTCCTCTGACTCCGTCAAGTCCAACAATGGGCAAGCCACCCTGCCCCCAGCACGAGCCATATGACTGTGCTAGTCAGGCCACAAACTACCCTCCCCTAAACTTCCACTCTGATACCCAGAAGGAGGCGAATTTAGGAGGGGGCATGAATACGATCCGCATTATACAGCATTGAGCCGTAAAGCCCATCTGCCACTCCTGCGTATCGACTGCACTAACAGGTGCAGAGGCCTGGGTGCTCACCAGCAAGGTATAAACCCCTTGCTCCTTCCGCCAAGTGACCAAACTAAACCTCTCTACCTAACTTCCCCACCACTGCCAGAAGTACAAGGTAGGTGAAAAACACCTCCCCGCAGGCCAATCAGGTGAGATGAAAAAATTCCTACCTGGCCACTAATAAGACGATGGGTCAAACCTGTACTACCACAGGGTGGGTGGGTGGGCCAAGAGCTGGAAAAGAACTGCGTTGGCTAGGCGGGGTTGAGGCTATAAATAGCCCCGACACTTCGTCCGCCCGCAGCACCCGGATGGCCGGGAAGCTCTCCAGCCTCCCATCCTTCCAGGGAGGCAAAGAACGGCCCCATGGTGCACAGCTGCATTGCAGCGCGGCCAGAGAGGGGCTGAATTCCATTGCCTTAAAGTTCGTCAAGAGAAAATATCAGAGATTGAACGTCATTGCTTCATGCATTCGAAGTATTTGGTCAGCCACTGAAATAGATTGTGTGGTTTGCTTGTTGTACATATCTATCAAAAGATCTTTTGGCATTTAATATCTGAAAATAGCATTGGTTGAACAGAACTCACATTTGAAATGTTTGCCAGGTATGAATCCTGTATGTGAGAAGCTGGGGTCTGTGATGGTTCACAAAAAGAGAGGCAATTTGGAAATCTACACCCACCCAGATGTTTTTTTAATGTCTCAGAGATCTGAACAGGCTTATTTCCAGTCCCTCACATTCCCCCCTCTATGTTACACTTCTGGCTTTCCGTGTTCTTGAAGCATACTCAGTCTGCATCATAAAAAGGAAGGAAATTGAGAACATCTGAACCAGCTTCTGCCCATCAAGTTTTGTCAGTAACAAAGCTTAGACATGACCAGAGGTGCAAGCTTTAATTGTGAACTAGAGAGTAGGAGCTGAAGGGATTTTGACTCTTGACTTTTAGACTGTGGCTTTTACAGCTGTGCAGATGTGAGCTGTGTTGATAGAACCAGCCTGAGCCAAGGATGTCTTCATGGCTCATCACCTGTGTTAAGTTTAATTGAGGCCTATTTGTTTACATATTTAACTTCAAATTTATATGGCTTGTATATTTAACTTGGTAAACCATTTTTAAGTCCCCAGTGTGGAAAAAAAGGAAAAAAATAATGGTATTCCCACCCCAGCTCCCTACTTGATTTGCCTACGTAAAAGAAATAAAATTTTGCTGTGCTGGCTATTCTGAAAAACATAGGTAATAATTTCATGCATCATACCAAATACAATAAAGTCACAAATATAAAGATAGTTCAGATCCTTCCAGGTGAGTACCTCGAGTAGATGGTGAGCTTTCCCACCTTCTATGTCAAATCACGGCTGACTTCAGGTAGAATACAGCTACCAGCATTATGAGAAAAAAATGACTTTCATTGGCTAAAATGTTATGTTACTTACAGTTGAAAAGTTAGCTTTGAGGAGAAAGGAAGAAAGGTCATTTTGGCACCTTTTATTTATGGATACTGCAGTTTTAAACCTATAATCTTTTTTCAGAAAGTATATGAACATCTGAGGGGAAAAGAAGGAAGGTTGTGGTCCTTGTATGAAGGATAATAATTTACGGATGGTGAATCTTATATTTAAGAGGAATCAATGAAAAGCATAGAGACCTAGATCCTAAACATATACTTGGCAACCATTTGTTTCAATATTGTTTCAAATGTATCTAGTATGTTTTTATCCCATCTTTGTCCAAGAAATTCAGATTAGTATTCATGGTTCTGAACTTTCGGTTTATCCTTAAAACACTTTTGTGAGAGATGTTAGTCTAATTGGCTCAAGGTGACTCTTTAAAGTTAATGACTGAAGAGGGGTTGAATCCAAGTTTCCTGAATCTTACTTTTGCACTCCACTAACTCTCAGACTGACTTGGATGGCTCAGGCAAGTCCAATCTCATCAGATCTTGGAAGCTAAGCAGCATCATCCATAGATAGTATTTGGATGGGAGACCTCCAAGGAATGTCAAGCAGGACCGGTGCCAGGTTTTTTGGCATCCTAGGCAGGGCTACCTACTTGCTCTCCCCCTTGGCCCTCTCTGCCCTTCATCCAGTACCTACCTGTGATCAGTCCCCACCACCCCTGAATCCTGCCCTCATGTCAGAGGATAGCTGTTGCCCCCCAAGCATAAGAATACAAAGCATCACTGCCCTGACTTTGTGTTCTCTCTACACCTTGTGGCCTCTGTTCCCTAGAAGCAGCATTTCCTTGTGTTCTCTCTACACCTTGTGGCCTCTGTTCCCTAGAAGCAGTATTTTGGTTTGTAACCATAAGGAGGAGGTGAGAGAATTGTGCTCTGTGACTGAATGGAAGGTGTACAAGATGAAATGGATAGAAATGCCTTAATGAGCCATAATTATTTAACATACATACATCTATCCCTACCATTTATTTTTTCTTTCAATATGGGACAAGAGTGTCCACTTGTAATATGCAAGGCAACTACAAGGACTGGGGCTAGGAAAATATATCATAAAACCTATAAGCAAAAAGTAAAGCATTTCACACCCAGACACAGTTCCCACCATCTATCCAAAAGCAGGACCTCTTTGCCTAATACAATTTTGGAAGTTTTTAAAAAATGAACAAAGCAAATTTATTCAGAGAGAAGAGGAAAAACTATACTACATTTAAAAAAAAATTATTCCAATGCAAATATTTTCCCAAATATTTTCCCTGCCAGAGGCACAAGACGCTCCCATTCTGCAAGTGTGCAAAGGAACCATACATAACCACAATGATTTCTTAAAACATCCTCTAGACTGCCCTCCCCCTCATTAGACCTGTGAACAGCATCATAGGAGACCAACATTAGATATATATACCAACCCAATTTTACAAAAGACAACTTTCCCTGAATCCACTGTACTCTTTAAAACCAATAAAAGAGGGAACTGCAGAGGCACTAGCCTTGAAATTCACCCCACTCTCCCCCTCTTCCCAATTCCTCTGGGAGGATCTTCTGAGCATTTGGCCCCTCCCTCTCCCTCTCTCTCTTGCATTCCTTGGAAAGGAAAGGGGTAGAGAAAGTCGGCAAAGGAAAGCAGGGAAAGAGGACAAAAAAGACCTGTGCCTGCTAGGTGAGGAAAGGTGAGAGGAGTATGCCTTGGGTAGAAAAGGATAGAAGCAAAATAACTGGCAGGAGCAGAAAGCAAGAACATGAATTCTCTATTTGTTTTTACAGGGCACAATGGTGTCTGCAGTGTGGCTGCTGCCTGCAGCTCCTCTTTTTGCCAGGCTCCCTCCCTCTATCCCATGGCAGCAGTGGTGAGAAGCTCCTCCCTACTGAGGCTAGAGTGAAAGGTGGCCATGGAAGTCCAGGTGGGAGGAGTAGGAGCAGTGGTGGGGAGGAGCCCAGAGTGCTAAGGCTGGGTGGGAGGGTCCTTGCCCTTTGCCCACAGTCCAGCCCAGCCCAGTAGAGGGTCTCCCTCCATCCCTCCTTCCCATGGGGCCAACCCCAGCACCACCACTGCCAACTGCAGTGCTGGAGAAGGTGGCCATGGCCCAGGGGTGGGAGAAGCAGAGGCGCTACTGGCTCCCAGGCTCAGATGCAGCACCATCTTGCTGCCTGCCTCCCCAGGTGGCAGAAGCAGGGCGCAGCTCCCCAGGAGTTGTAGTCTGCACTGCTGCCAATGCCCCTCCTACTGCTTCTGTGGTGGTAGGGCACATGCGAGGGGAGGGAGGGGGTGAAGGGAGGTCACATGCGAGGAGAGGGAGGGGGTGCCCACCATCCCTGTAAGCCAGGTGGCACCCTACACAGCTGTCTACCTGTCCTACTTGCTAGTGCTGGCCTTAAAACCAAGGTCATGACATGGAGACAGGCAATGGCAAACCACCTTTGAAAGTCTCTTGCCTTGAAAACTCTATGAGGTTGCCATCAGTTGTGACTTGACAGAACTATCCACCACCAACAACTCTCAGACTGGCTTTGAACCTCACATGGGGACAAAACTTATCAGTGAATTGAATCAATGCAAATCTTATGCCAAGGAGAGGGGGGTTGTTTATTTTTCATTATTTATTTATTTGCCTTCATTAGCCTTTTAGAAAGCATGTCAAACGTTGGACTTCTCTGACATGAAACAGTGGCAGAACCAGCTAACTGGCTTGTCAAATACTTCTAACTTTTGCCCTGATTTTGGTGCCCCAACTTTGCATAACAGGATCGTGCACTAACTGGCAGCAGCTATTATGCATGAATGGGGCTAAATGAATATTTTAGCTAAAGTATATTAAGCTAGAAATACCCAAAAAATGTCAGTTGGGGGCCGGGGATGTGCAAAAGATCTTTTATATTAAAATTTTGACTAAATATACAATATGGAACAGAGATCAGTTGGCAGTAGATGAAAACCAGCAAATTGTTTTCTTTAATATCATCCACTTTGCACGATTTCTTCCACAAAGAGACCCATGAGCCATCTCAATTTGCTGAGATGGGGTACTGTGCAGCTGTCACTTTTGGGTAGGATATCTGTGATTAAGATGAATGTTTTATCTGGAATGCTATTTCTGTTCCAGACAACCTCCATTTTGACAACAGATGTATAATTTAAACAATGGCAGAGATATCTAGATTTGTATGGCAAGGGAAAAAAAGAGTTAAATATATTACAAAATGCAAAGTAGTTTTATATATACAATGTGTGTGTGTGTGTGTAGTTACAAATTTGAATGGCTTATTTAACATGACAATTTTTATATGAAAAATTAAGAATGTTCTCTTTTGCATTATTGTTATTACAACAAACTGTTATGTTAAAATTATATACTAAGTTACTAAGAGGTTTGTCACAACTTCTCTTTCAACTTGTGTCTAATGCTGCCACCAGGAATTTCATTCCAAACACTTTATTTAACATTCCCAACTGAATTTGTACCCAAGCTCTAATGCTTCTTCATTGGACTATGTGGCCCTGAGGATGAGAATCTTATATTTAATATTATAGGACTCCAGGATAATATAAAACAAAACAAAACTTTATTTGTACAATAAGTGTATTAGTTTCAAGATGTCTATAGCTTAATTCTTCAGTGAATAATAATTTCTGAGAGAGGTGTCGCTCTTTTCACACACTCTTCACTTTCAAATCCTTTCTATTCTTAACTTTCTGACAGCTTCTATCTCTCACACTTCTATAATATTCTGACAATATTAGGTTTTGGCTGTCTGTCTAGCCTCTAATATGTCCTCTAAAGTATTTTATTTTTCATCACTAGAATCTTAATGTCTTTCACAGCACTAGTATGGAATTCTAATCTGAGACTGCTTCTCAGACTCTGTAGGCCGCTGACTGACCACAACTGACTGTTAACTGTTCATTGCTGACTGACCTCTCTCTATCTCCACACATACTTCTTAGTTCTGCCCACAGTCTCTTAGTCACCAACCAATCACCTCACTCATTCATTCATTCCCCTGCTTGACCCCCTTTATCTACTTCAACTTACCAACAATTAAAGGAGCACACATATATAAATTCAAATCATTATAAGATTATTCATGTTTTAGCATATAATTGATAAAATGAGATAAAATGAAAATATATTATGATTAAATAGCAGAATAAATAGAATAGGTTGCTATTGGTTTCCTATATATATAGAGAGAGAGATTGTCCTTAATATCTGCAAAAGATGCCTTCTGTACTGTGTTTTTATAATTTTATTTTCCTTTTCTTTCCCCTTATTCCTGAAAGATGGTTTAGTGTAATGTTAAGTTGCAGACTCTTATCTGGAAGAACAGAGATGATGTATCATTGGTATTTGCCCACCTACCCCTCAACTACACAAGTTATAGGTTAAACTGGGAATTTTATTTACACATAGGCTGATCTGCATCATTACTTACATCTTAAAGCACGGGTTGCATTGAGCTTGCAAAGCAAGCTTCCTAACAGGGCAAACCCATCCCGGCTCAGGGCAGGGTCTGGAAGCTTCTGGACCCTGCCTGTCACTGCCTATACGTCAGTGTGTAGACAGGATCGGAGAGTATACCCCAGCACAAGACTGCAAAGTCTTAAGGCTGGTCACATGCTCCCCTGACCCCAAAGAGGCCCCCAACCAGACCACCCGGGCTGTGAAGCCTCTAGGTAGCCCAATTGAGCCCCCCCCCCCCCTTTCACTGCTATCTCAAAGTGCTCGCCAGCTTGAAATCCCTTCAACCTGTGCTTTTCCTGCCATCCCAGTTAGGGCCTAACCAGTGTTACCAGTCCTATTTATGCCTCACCCTCTCTGACCATGCAAAGTAGGCAAAAAAAGGCTCCTTCACAGCCAATTTGAGTGAGGCCCAAAAAATTCCTGCTCAGCCCCATAACTGGAGATTAATTAATCCCACATGGTTTTAACAAGAGGGTGGATGGGTGGGGAGCTTGTGCTGGACCAGAATGATCAGGGATGGTGGCGACAGCCAGACCCAGCTGGCCAGCCTCTCCCTGATTGGTCAGATCTCCTGTGCTGAGCCTGAATAGGCTCTCCCTCACCCTTGTGATTTCATCCAAGGGAATGGAAGGCGGGCAATTGCCGGCGGCTGTGCAATAGCTTCCATCGGTTATGTCTCCAGAAAAATTGTCTAGAATGTACAAAGGTACTTCTATTTTGTGTTGGAAATATAATAATCATGAAGAGATATTTTACCACGTGTTATGGACTTGTAAGAAAGCAAAAACAAAAAACAAACAACCCCCCCCCTCAAAACCTAGACACAAATACTAATATTAATACAAAAGATTTTAAAGATGAATATGAAATTGAAACGGAGAATTGGTTGAAAATATGCCATGGAAATCTATTTCTATATATGGCAGCAATAATATTATATGCATAGAAATGGAAGTGTCCAACAATACCTACAATAGAAGTATGGTTGGAGAAGTTGCTGGACCTTGCAGCAATGGCTAAACTTACTGTGTTGGTTAGGGAAAGGACACTTCACTTGTTTATTAACGATTGGAAACCCTTTATAGATTTTTTGCAGGAAAAAGACAATAATGATGATTTGTGATTTTTAAGATACAAAAAAGAGATTTCTTTATTATATATATTAAAAAAAGTACTTAGTACTGACCAATCGGGTGACATTACATCACAAATTTTTCTTGGCAGACTTTCGTCATGCTTTGGTTTGCCATTGCCTTCCCCAATTATCTACACTTTACCCCTGGCAAGCTGGGTACTCATTTTACCGCCCTTGGAAGAATGGAAGGCTGAGTCAATCTTAAACCAGCTACTTGAACCCACTTCTGCCAGGATTGAATTCAGGTTGTGAGCAGAGCTTGGACTGCAGTACCATGGGGCTCCTATTCTATATAGATCAAAGAAAACTTACATTTTTGTAGTGAAAATTGGAAGCTTTCTGTTTTTTCTTCTTTCTTTTTTATTTCATTTTCTCAGTAAAAACTTAAAATACAAGAAAGTGGATTGAATGTGAATAATTCAGAGTATGGGAAAGCAAATGAAAATCTGAGTCTTTCCCTCACAGCCAGGCTTTCACTAGAATGATCTTTCTGTACTTTTCTACCAGAGGCTTTGAATTTTTTGTAAGGAGTCTGGTATATCTATGCACAGTTTGCAAATCCAGACATTGACCAAGTGCACTGGTTTAGAATGCTCACCTGGAATAAATCTGAATATATACATAGATTTAAACCACTGGAACTCTGATTCTTCTTCCTAAGTTTCTTAAGAGGAAGAAAAAAATATCCCTGCTTATTATCCTTCCAGTAGCTGGAATAATATTTTGGTTTGTTTTCAGATGCCTGTTGCCAAAGTGTTCCCTGTGTCTTACAGTAAAATGAGCAGGTCCATTAAATTTGTAAAGCATTTTAATTTTTTCACTCTGTTGCAAAACCTTCCCTGCATTATTAAGCCACAAACTCCTGGCAGTTCCCAGACTGTCAGCCTGACTACAGATCTTTTGAAGCCTGATCTGTATTAAACTTCTTCAGCTATGCTGCCCTCATCCCATCTGCAGTGCCTGTATTTCACTCTCTGTGCCATTGGTTCTCTTCCAAGACATCTGTTACTGTCAGGTAGAGCTGTGACTCTGCTTGTGTCTTCAGGCATATAACAGACCATCCTCATTAACTATCGCACTGTTGCCTGCCTATAAATTGACCCACAATTTCATGGCTATAAATCAGGATTCTATGTTGTAAGAGAATTAGGACAGGAATGTTTACAGCTTAGTAGCAACTAATAAGCATCAGTGAAACTGCTGGCTACTCAACATATTTGGAATAATTTGGAAAGGAAAGCTTTAGTTGCATGGGTTTTTTGGGGGGTGGGGGAAATCAGCATAAGAATAAAGAAATCCAGGCCTCAGATTCAGTGGGAGCTCACAGGAGTACAGCTCCTGAACCTTTCTGAGAGTTCCACCTCTTCCTTCTGAGAGTTCCACCTCCTTGTCCATTGAATAGTATTGCAGTTGCAGTTGCATAACAATCCCTGGATGAGCTCCACCACCTATTTTTCTACAATATGACCACTGAAGAAATCTATGCAAAAAAAACAAACGCTCATCAGCTTATTTTTTTAGAAGGACAAGCAAAGTCAAAATGGGAATAATTAAATTAATCCAGCAAGCTTGAAAAATTTTGTCTCATCCCTACTTTATTATACATATTGGGACTGGCTTATACCGAGTTAGGTTATAAGTCTATCAAGGTCAGTTCTCTCTACCCTGATTGGCAGCGTCTCTTCAGGTTTTCAGGCAGCAGTATTTCACATCACCAAGTACCTGATCCTTTAAAAAAAAAAACCTGAAGATGTGGATTGAACTCAAGATCTTCTGTGTGCAAAACAGATGTTCTACCACTGAGTCTCATTCATGCCCTATTCTTAATTTTTCCTGATAAACTGAATGTGTGCCAAACACTTCCAGCCAGCCAGCAGCATTTGCCTCCCCAGTTGGAATAATGAGACAGACACAGAGGTGGAATAAAGGGCCACTTTATTAACTTAATGGCAAGGGCAAAGAACATGGGGACAGATCAAGCCAGGGGTCAAGCCAAACCACCTCCTTGACCTGAAAATGAGCGAGCCCCCCAAAGCCCCGGGTATGAGCCAAACCAACGGCTCAGACCCGGCCGGCCCAGCAAAATGATCACCACTCACCAAAGCTCCACCATCCCCAAAGCCGTACAGCCTGGGATGTGGACACTCACCATGTGACGGGATCCCCAGGCTCCCTGGAGCCGACCTTAGGCCGTATAGCTTAACGGTCCCCCCAGGGAGGCCATTCACCAACAATGGTGTGGTGCTATGGGAGCTCACCAATCCCCAAAACATGTTCCCAACAATAAACAGCCACTGACAGTGCCAAGCCTCTGCTTAGGCCACTGTACCCAAACCAAGCCCCAAAACCTGCACCAGCCCTTGCCGCAAGTCGGCCAAAAAGGCCTCATTGCTCTTTATTGAAAGATGAACTCCGTCCTCCCTATACAAGTCCGAAAGACTAGCATGAATGGAAGGATGAGGCACATAAACTCCAAGTCCCCTACCTAGGGCTTTTTGCAAGGCCCTATTGGCCTTAATCCGAGCGTGCTCCAAACCTGCTGGGTCCCAAGCTGCCCACCACACCCGGCGCAGCAACATGGCCGACCACAGGATAAGAACGCCCGGCCACCTTCTGCCAATCAAGGCAATATCATCCTGGGCCTGAATCGAAAGGGCCTTCCCCTTCATCAAGCCCAAGTCATTCTCTCCCAGATGTATCTGTGGAGGAGGGCCCTTCATGCCCCGAAACAGCAGTGGCAGGAGCCCCGACCACCTCATGCCCCGGCGGCCCTGCCACTCAATGACGGCTCTGTCGCTCAGGCCCAGCTGTGAACCGACCGGCATCCGACGGGCCTGATGTGCCGCCCAAAAAACAATACTGTGGCCACATATAAGGATCCTTTTCCTTTCAACGCCAGCCACAGCACCTAGAAGAAAAAAGCCATTAAAACTATTTAACAACAAAACAGAACATTAACCCAATGGCTAAGCAGAAAGAAAGGGAAGGGGGGGGACCGTTAAGACGGAGAGGCCCTGGCTTCAAGGCGGTAATGGCTGAATATAAGATTGATAGGCCCCAGACCTCCAACATCCCGCACGACGAATGTCCTCGCCCCCATAACCCAGCGCTGCGGCTGTGGAGGCGGCACCAATCCTAAAGGAATGGGTGTCAAATTTTACCCCCTCCCAAGCCCTAGCTGTGCCAAAGCTCGGCTAGCGACTATCCAAAATTGATACTTAGTTAAAGGTGACATGGCAAAAAAGAGGACCCTCTGACCCACCTCGCAATTCTGTATAGTGCCTCAACGTAGCAACTGGGCATAACTCCTTCTCCAAGCAAGGCCCAAGAGTGACCGTGCAGCCATGCTGCTTCTGGTCAGTCTTTGACCAGCGGACGTATAAGGCCACCTGGTCACTGAATAATTTTAAGTCCCCAAACTATCATTACGGGAGAGTGCAACCAACTCAGATACTCTAAAAGCCCCCCCAAAAGCTGTGAATGCAGCTGCATGGAACAGCGCCTCCTCGTAAGCAGAGCTGCAAACACGCGCCCAAGTAGTATGAAGCCCCAAGAGGATCGATGGCAAAATAGGCTGTCTGACATCGGCCTGATGGCCTGTCTCAAGAGACCAACCCTTTAACATTTTCTGGATGCGAAAATCCTTTGTCGCATCCAAATGCCCGCGCGTCTTACTCAAGAAAGACAACGCCGCCATCTGACCCCTGATGGATTTTACTGCAAGGCCCCGCTCCCTTTGCCAAACACAGAATTGCAACAGCTGGTCGACGGGAACAGGCCATACTTCCGGTAACCCGACCCCTTCCCTTAGCCTTAAGGCTACAAACTGGCTAGCCGCCCGGTCATACAACCTTTTAGTGCTGGGCGCTATGGCGAGGTGGATTGCCCGGCTAACTTCATACTTCCAATCTGCCACAATTCCTCTGGGATACGAACGGGAAACAGGTGGCCTCTGGAGCTAACTGATGAAAGTGCACCATCTGTTGGCGAGACAGGGCGTCCACCACACCATTACAAATGCCAGGAACATGCTTTGCCAAAAACAATATATTTAACTTCAGACAGCACAAAGTACCGTATTTTTCGGACCATAAAACACACTTTCCCCCCCTAAAAAAGTGGGGGGAAGTGTGTGTGTCTTATGGAGCGAAGGGACGATAGGACGTACCTTCCTCCGGGGGGGGGGGGGATCCGCTGCCTCCGACTCCGATCCCGGTGCTTCCCCCACGGCTGCCTGCCTGGCTCCAGCTCTGCTTCCAGCAAGCACTGGGATCGCTCCACGCTGCCCCCACCGCAAACCCAGCGCTTTGCAAGCGCTGGCCACAGAGGGGGCGGTGTGCTTCCTCCGTGCCTGTCTGCCTGGCTCCAGCTCTGATGCTTAAAGCAAGTGCCGGAATCGGAGGGTGGATCAAGATGCCAACTTGGGACTCCAAGGACCCCATGGCCATACCACCCCCTGCTGCTATGCAGGTAACTTACCTGTGACCTCGGGCGGCACTATTGCTACTGCGTCAGGCTCATCCCTCTGCTCATCCTCCAGCAGCACTATCTCTCTCACACCACCACTGCTTCCCTCGACACCCTGTAAAACAGAAAGCCGAGTGAGCACCATCCTTTGGAATGATATGGTGGCCGCTCACCCAGAACCCAAGAGCCCAGTGGCTCTTCGCAAAGGGTCACTGACCCCTCTTGCCTCTTCCATGGCAGCCAGCCACTCCATAATGGCCTGCCAAGTCCGTATATCCTCCCCCTCTTCACATGGGGCTGTTCAGGGGGAGGCCTCTTGGGAGGCCTCTTAGCAGGCTGTTTTCCCTTAGAATTTCCTTGGTCCTTTTTTGGCCCCATGCTGCAGTCAGCTATGGCCTACACTAGCGCCTAGCACAAAATAACACAATGGGTGTCAGTGAGAGGGCTTCCTAACCCCCCCCTGGGCAGGCAAGACCCCCCTATTCAAGCCCAGTAGGGAAGAACCGGACTGCCCAGGCCTCACAATGCCCTTATGGTTTCCCCCAGGGTCAAAGGCCCAGACCGGCCTGCGCCTTCGCCTCCGCTCCCTCGAAGATGGCGTCTGCGAAGCTCCACGCTCCCGGCTTGCCTGGGACAGAGAAAAACGGCCTCTGCCTTTGAAAATGCAGCGCGTATCGCCCCGTCGCCCATCCGGCACTCGCGGCCGCCTGCGCTACCAGCTGGCTCTTGACGAGCCACGCCGACCACTCCGGACGCAGCAGATGCGCTCTGCTCCACGTCCGAGAGCAAATTTTCCCTGCACAACTGGGGGCAGGGCCGGCCTTTTAAGGCAGCGCCTTGCCCCCACCCAGATATTGGGTGAGTCCACTGCCTCAATCCTTCCGGGGAGGCAATGGATGGCCCCCAGCCTTAGTGGTGATTGCCGCTCGGCTGGGAAGGGGCCGAATTGGTTGCACAGTGTAGCAGAAGTAGCTGGGATGCCTCTACCACCACCTCCTAATTCTCTCCAGTTATTCCCCTAAATCAGCAGCACTCAGTGTCAGAAGCTGTAATCCTTCCAATGTTCTACCAAATGAGTCATTACTGCATGATTTTTTTAAAAAACTTGAAACCATTTCATGCCAATCTAATTTAAATTTCTCCAGATGCCTTTTCAGGATGGGGAAAATAGTTATGCTAAAAAAGATCCTTCAGAAGCAACACAATGTCAATGATACTCTAATTAGGAAAAAAATAGTAATTTGTAATCCCAGAGACAGTAGTGATGAACTAAATGCCAATAAAGGGAATCTGAGAATATATTTACTAGACCTGCTGGAAATGCAATGATACCACAGACCTTGAAAGGATCAGTTTCAAGCCAATAAAGATCAGTTATCTGCTTGTCTAACTGTTATCCTTATGCATGTGATTAACAAAGGTGAAACAACATATCTCCAGGGACTTGTCTCAGTGAAGGACAGATATACTTTAAGACAGGTTATTTGTTTGCCCTTCTTAAGGAGCAAAAATTGTACTTCTGTCTGTAAGTTTATGTTGTCCCCACTGGGCATTCTGTCAGATTTAATCATCCTTATGTCATTACTTAAGCTTCTAGAGAGTTCTGTCCAGAAATGTACAAGCTTTTTCTCAACCTTCTTGCTTCTGAAGTATTTGTGTTATGATGAAACTAACAGCATTATTTCAAATGTCTAGAAGAGGCAACAAATATATTTGATTCCCAAAGATATGAAACAATTAAGCTGTCTATCTTAGTTAAGGTGCTTCAGCATCCAAGAAACCAAAAGATGTTGCCAACAGGGGCTTTTTCAATTTCATGAGCATTTCTGTTTCCAGGTTTTTGAAGGAGGCCACTGAGGTCACTCATTTCATATTTTATTTCTAGAACCTTTCCTTCAAAATGAAAAGTAGCAAGGGAATACAGAAAAGGCTGGCATCATACATGTGGAAGTCCATATAGTTTGAAGGAAGTGAGAGTCTCAGGTTCAAAAAGCTATACATGAAGCACACCAGGTGTCCTTGAATCACTTATTTATTTTTATTCTAAACAGTTTCTCAGAGTTATTGTGATGATCAATTAAAAAGATCTGTTTACAAAAGTTTATGTTGCCTATCCAGGAACCACACCAAAGTGGGTTACAAAACAAAAATTATTCAAGTAAAACATTAAAATATATTAAATTTCAGCATAAGAAAAAATCCAACCCTGCATAAAAATATGGATCATAAACAGACCACAGAGAACTTAAGTTCCCCAACTAAAGTTGTGTTTAACCCTCCTCAACTTTAATTAAAAGCCTGGATTTGGGCTTGGCTGCTAAAAGAAAGCACCACAGACACCAATCAAAGTGCCACTACATATATGTATGTTGTAAGCCAAAATGCCCTCAAAACGAGGTTGGGGAATTGACAGGTGGGCACCTGGCTTAAAAAGGATCTTTGAATCTTTGTATGCAAGATACACATCCAGAAATTATTGCTTAAATTCACACTAATTAAGTAAAAACAATTAAAATTTATTATAGAAAAATATAGAACACACATACAAGACAATAAACTCATAAAACATACATACAGTCCTAAGAAAAATAGAGAGAGATGCAGAGACAACACAAGGATGGACAAACAGGGTGATAATTACCAATCGTAGTCTTCAAGGAAGGCTCCAATGGCGACGAAAGAGGACTAGGGGGAGGGGACCCTCAACTGATCAGAAATCGGGGATGTACCTATACAGCAGAACTGGGGTATTGCTAGATGCACACCTGTGTGGAGCTGGGTTACAGGTTATAAGGACTACCTTGAGCCTTTAGGGGATGGGAGGTACAGGGGCGGATGACAGTGGTTAGCTGGTACATGACCTCAGAAAAAGGGGAGGCCCTGCAATAACCATAAGGACTGGACTTATGCAGTAGCCAATAGCCAGTTAATTGGCATTCCCTGATTGGATGCTCATAGCTAGCCAATGAGCAGGCTTGGCCTTATTTACCTGATTGGACATCCAGGTAACAATGGGCCAAGGGAGAGGCTCCAGGATGACCATTAAGGGAAAGAATGGGAAAAATTGTTAAGGTGGGGGGGGTACTTAAGTCTATCAAACTTATCTAAAAAGGTGACAATAGTTGGCCAAATTGCTACCTAGGTAACACCCGGTCTATAAAGAAACTTGGCTCTGGGTGAAGATGTTCTTCCTCCTCTTCGATCTTCTACTGGCACCAGTCTTTGTCTTGAGTTCCGTTGGACAAAGGCTTAGGCGGTCTGGCAGGATCCATGCCTAAGATAAGCTTGATGGCTTCATGCATAGATGACATCTGTTGAGTACGTGAGCCTCCCGTTTCACTGTGATGGAGTCTGGCACTGCAGGAAGATAGCTGCTGGTGATGTTAGCCTCCCAAGATGGATTCTATGGTCGAGGCTGGAAACCGCTGGTGGCGCACCTTCTTCTGTTACAAGGCCAAGATGGGGATCGCACGGAGCGACTGGAAACCATCTGTTCTCCTGGTTAGCACTCTTCCAGAGAAACTGAGTGCTGCTGCAACATCGTGGCTGTTAGTACTCATAAGTCCCTTCCAGTTTGGTAGACAAAACCCACGTTCTCCTGGCAGATGTGTGTGAGTTGAGTCTCCAGGCACCCTGGCAACCAAACAGGTCACCACGATGTTCTGGAAATAGGGGTATTATTCTCACAATGTACGTTTGTATATATGTATGCATGTATACACACACACAAGATCTTTGAACACTGAAAGATCTTTGAAGATTGGGAAGAAATTCTAGTGAAAAAAAATTAAATTTGAGAAATGAATGCAATGGGAGGGAAATGAACACATTCCTGTAGAGCATGTTCATGAATTTAGGCTATGATAACATATTAAAAAAATACCGTTGGAATTTCCATGCCACATTATTCCAATATATGCTTTGAAAGGATGAGTTTCTATTGGAATACAAGTTATTTATATTCCAGCCATTATACAGTTAACTGTGTTTATCTAAAAGAGGAAGTGATATATTGTATCCTAAACCTAATTAGGTGCTGACTCTTCTAAGCCTGGGAAACATGTAAAGACAAATGAATATTCAAAGCTGAAATTTACCTCCTGCTGTCTGATGCGGTATAATCCATTCTACCATCTCAGTCTCCTGCATGTGTGAACAAGGTACTACATAGGGTGACCATAATGTCTGAAGGCCAACCAGGGACACGTTGGGGGGGGGAAGGTAGGGGTGTGGAGGGAAACAGGAAGTGACGTCACTTCCGGTGACATCACTTCCGGTGACGTCATGCCACCACAGGAAACAGGAAGTGACATCACTTCCTGTGACATCGTTTCCCCGCGTCACCTGCCGGAAATGGGAAGTGACATCACTTCCTGTGACATCATTTCCCCCAAATGACATCATTTCCCCCAAATGCCGCCGGAAACAGGAAGTGACGTCACTTCCGGTGACGTCATGCCACCACAGGAAACAGGAAGTGACATCACTTCCTGTGACATCATTTCCCCCAAATGACACCATCTCCCCCAAATGCCGCCGGAAACAGGAAGTGACATCACTTCCGGTGACGTCATGCCACCACAGGAAACAGGAAGTGACATCACTTCCTGTGACATCATTTCCCCGCGTCACCTGCCGGAAATGGGAAGTGACATCACTTCCTGTGACATCATTTCCCCCAAATGACATCATTTCCCCCAAATGCCACTGCCGGAAACAGGAAGTGACTTCACAGCACTTCCTGTGACATCCCCAAAAATCCCCCAAATATCACCGCCGGAAACAATTTTGTTCTGAAATCCTGTATATACTTCATCAGTATATGGGATAAGGCACTTTCTCAACTGTGCTGCATAATGCAGCCTATTTATTTTGTCCTGTTTGCTCTGTTGGCTCTATCTGCGCAACCTTCATCACTTTCGGGGTGTGGATCCCCCAGTGGGGTGCTCTCCCGACTCCCTCCGCCGGCTGTTTCTGATAGCCCTGCGCCCCCTCTTTCATTTGATATGTGTCCCGTGCGGGTGCCACCCTCCCGCCGGGAGATGCCGCAAAATGAGCCCCCTTGAGGCTTATGGCGGCAGGGCTCGGGGGAAGCGAGCTAGACTGCTGTTCTTTTGAGGGGTTATAGAGTGTTTCGAGCCCGTCCCTGTGGCATCGGTCCCATCGTTGTGGGGCCCAGGGGGCCGGCGCAGCGGCACGCCGAAGCAGCCTGTCACTAATAACACAGGTCGAGATGCAGGACAGGAACCCGGAAGTGATCGACAGGCTGCTTCCGCGCCGGGTGCCTCCGCCACCGCTGCCGACCCCGCGCGCGGGCGAGGAAGGCGGCGAGTGAGGGAGGGAGCGTCCCTGCGCGTGCGCAGGGGCCCTGCGCAGGCGCAGGGACGCTCCCTCCCTCACTCGACGCCTTCCCCGCCGGCGCCCGCGGCCCACCGCCTCCGGGGACCTTTAATGGTCCCGGTATAGGCAGCCCGGGAGCCGGGATTGGGTGGCCAGAACCGGGAATGTCCCGGGAGACCGGGACGGTCTGGCCACCCTAGTACTACATTCATCCTTAAACCATGCAGACACTCTCCACTCCCACACCATTTCCTGTTTGGCAGCCAGTCTTAGAGTTTGCCACCTGAGAACTGCTGACCTACAAAATAAGATTTCAGAAATGGATTTATAGCATGTGACCATCGAAAATTACTTCAAAAGCAGAAGTCAGTTATAAGTTTAAGACAATTATATTTCTGATATATCTGTACTGGTGGCTAAAGGAGAATGTACATAAAAAAACATAGAGGTCATATTGAATTGATGATATAGGTGCCTGATAAGAATTATATTGTAAGAGGAAAATTCTCTTGAAATTAATAGAAGTTACAATGAATTGGAGATCTAGGTTATAAAGGAGAATGTAAACTCCTTAAAAGTATATGAATATGTATAAACTACTTCCAGCAAAATATGACAATTTTTTATTAAGCTATGTCCCTACCTTGGTTATTCTAAGCACTAGTAAAATATAGAGCACTTCAGAGATTCTTTTCTTCAATAAAAGATGCTTTCTCTAACAAGATGTGATTATAATTATCTCCCTGCATTCACTTTTATGTGGCTGCATAAAATTTGCTTCCCAAAGCAAAAAGTTACTTCTGCTAACTATGTAAAATACAGCACATGCTATTGTGGGGGACAGGGGAGATCACAGACATTATTTGTTTAAGGAATACAAACTCATATCATCCCGCATTTTGTTCCATAAAAAGTGTAACCAAAGATACTTAGTCTTCCAACTGTGAGAAATGGTAAGCTATTAAATGATTTTCATCCTTATTTATTTAAGATTTTTTTAGCTGCTTTTCTCCTGAAAAGTTCCAAGGCAAAATATACCTCAGAGTAAACCAAGTAACAAAATCTGAAAAATTTGTAAGTAAAAGAGATTTTTAAAAGCTGAGATTGACCAGTATCAGTCTACTATATTCACTGGCTAAAATTTATGCACGCATGTTCTCAAAATTTATCTCAGACTTTTTGATTCATATTAAATTTAGCAGCCATATAGAGCTAGCACATAGCACATTTCATAGTATGCTAGAGTTTTGTACCACATGGTCAATTGGTTATCTGTAAACATGTGGTATAATTTTTTCTGTCATGTATTTTTATGGGTGGCAAATGTAAGGTATTTCCAATTTCTCCTATGGTTGTATTAAATTGATAATCCATGTCTGATATTATTATTCCTCTAAATTGCCAAGTTCCATAGCAACATTTTTTAAGGGATGGTTTCCCTCCCCTTCTCTCCCCACCAAAAAAATTCACAATAGCAAGTGTTGTTTATGTACTTTGAAAGACTTAAATGGCCATTTTCATGAGAAATGTTGTATTATTGCTTAGTCTTAAATAATTTACATATTGGAATTTGTGAGTCTTCTCTTTCCCAAGAAATGACTACTTCTCATCTCCCTGAACACAAATTCTTCTTTTTGTTGTGATTTTGCTCATCATTCTTCAGAGATCTTCTGCCCTTCAAAGTCCTTCCTAAACCCTTTTTATTTCCTCTCTCCTTGCAGACGTTTGTTAGTGCTTATGAATATTAATTACTACAACTCCTCCTCACAATGCCTACTTATAGTAGAACATGGCATCTTAAATTAATGTGGTCTTGAAATGTTTCACTTGAGACTAATCAAAGCTGCTCATATGAAATAATATTGTAACATAGATTAAACTGCTGGTCCTAAGCACCTGAGAAGCTATTTTCACTTAAAACAATATGACAACTCCATATAAATTAGAGATCTTTTTTTGCCATATCAGCTTATGCTAAGTCATTCTGCAAACATGGTGAGCTGTTTCCAGGCATTGTAAGGAGCTCTGAAGAAATAGAACAAATTTTGAGTCCAGTGGCACCTTTAAGACCACCAAAAGTGCACTAAGGAAGACTGGTCCTGGTATACAGTCTATTTCTACTATTTTACTCATCTGTAACCTCAGTTTCTATCTGACAGTTCAGAATAGGTTTAGCTTCTGCTCTTTTGGCATCAGAATGTTAGACTTTTTGCTTGTTGATTTATTATTTCCCTAGTTACTGCTACTTCAGTACTGACCCTTGGACTACCTCATGACCCCCATTTGTTGTTCCTGGGTCTCTATGACAGACTCCATTAGCTGCTATAGGATTCTAGTGCCTAACACAACACTGTGAAATGTACATCCTACTGACAAATATTCCAAAGCCTTCTCCATTTCTCCTCCATGGCTTTCTCCCCATTATATATAAAGAGACAGAAATCCTCCAGTTTAATTTTCACGTCATGCATTAGCTTTAGTCAAGTATAAGTTTTCACCTGAACAGATCTGATGGGAGACACTTATTTTTATTTAAATATTTGTGCTGCACTAAGCTTGGTGATGATATTAATAACAATCCAATAGTATCATTTTTGTTGTTGTTCAGTCACACAGTCAAGTCTGACTCTTTGTGACCCCATGGACCAAGTCATGCCAAGCGCTTCTGTTCTCCACCACCCTCCAAAGTCCGCTCAAATTCATGTTGGTTATATTAGTAATGCTGTCAAGTCATCTCATCTTTGGCCATCCCCTTCTTCTTTTGCCTTCTGTCTTTCTCAGCATCAGGGTCTCTCCAGTGAGTGCTCCCTTCTCATTTGGTGGCCCAAGTATTTGAGCTTCAGCTTGAACATCTGATCTTCCAGGGAACAGTCAGGGTTGATTTCCTTTAGGACTGACTGATTTGATCTTCTTGCAGTCTAAGGGACTTTCAAGAGTCTTCTCCAGCAACATAATTCAAAAGCATCTGTTTTTCTGTGCTCAGTCTTCCTTATGGTCCAACTTATGACTACCAACTTCAAAATTCTCAAAGTGTTGCATCAAGGCTCTAATATGCCTTTCAGTATGCCCCTGGAAGAGCATTGCGCTCTGGAAATAAGAACCTCCTGGTCAATGTTCTCTCTAAGCTGCACAGGCTTATGAGCAAAAATTCTACTTTGTGAGCTACTGGTATTAAAGTTGTGACCTACTGGCATTAAAGTTGTGACCTACTGCATAAATAATTGTGTTCCAGGGTCATCCTTCTTGAGCTAAGACAAAAATGTGTGAGCTGGAGGCTAAAAATCTGTAAGCTAGCTCACACTAACTCAGCTTAGAGGGAACATTGCTCTTGATAGTCCCTGGCCTGAGAGAGATCCGGCTGTCCTTGACATGGTAGAACTTTGCCTAAAGATATCCACACCCTATGGGATTTATTACCCTTCTATAGGGCTTGTGAGGCAGAGATGTTCCAACAAGCATTTGGTTGAGGACAGAGACATTTTGACACTCTCACATCCTGGTCCCTTCCCTCTAATGGAAGCTGTAAAAGGTAAGAAGGACTCCTTTAAGTGGTGGAAAGCTAGTCCAAGTGAGATTAATAAAAGGGAACACAGGCTGTGGCGAATCAAATGCAAGACTGTGATCAGGCAGGCAAAAAGGGACTATGAGTAGCATATTACAAAAAATATAAAGACCAACAATAAAAATTTCTTCAAATATATTAGAAGCAAAAAAACCAGCCAGGGAGGCAGTGGGGCCCTTGGATGACCAAGGGGTAAAAGGATTAATGAAGGAGGATAGGGAATTGGCTGAGAAGCTGAATGCATTTTTTGCCTCCGTCTTCACTGTGGAAGACAAGAAGTGTTTGCCAGCTCCAGAACCACTAATTTTGGAAGGGGTGTTGATAGACCTGAGTCAGATTGAGGTGACAAGAGAGGAGGTCCTACAACTGATAGATGAATTAAAAACTAATAAGTCACTAGGTCCGGATGGCATACATCCAAGAGTTCTGAAAGAACTTAAAGTTGAACTTGTGGATCTTCTGACAAAAATATGTAATTTTTCATTGAAATCTGCCTCCGTTCCTGAGGACTGAAAGGTAGCAAATGTCACCCCCATCTTTAAAAAGGGTTCCAGAGGAGATTACAGGCCAGTCAGTCTGACTTCAATACCGGGAAAGTTGGTAGAAACCATTATCAAGGACAGAAGTAGGCACATTAATGAACACGGATTATTGAGGAAGACTCAGCATTGGTTCTGTAAGGGAAGATCTTGCCTCACTAACCTTACAGTTCTTTGAGGGGGTGAACAAACATGTGGACAAAGGAGACCCATTAGATGTTGTTTACCTTGACTTCCAGAAAGCTTTTGATAAAGTTCCTCATCAAAGGCTCCTTAGAAACTCAAGAGTCATGGTGTAAAAGGACAGGTCCTCTTGTAGATCAAAAACTGGCTAATTAATAGGAAGCAGAGAGTGAGTATAAATGGGCAGTCTTTGCAGTGGAGGATGGTAAGCAGTGGGGTGCTGCAGGGCTCAGTACTGGGTCCCATGCTCTTTAACTTGTTCATAAATGATTTGGAGTTGGGAGTGAGCAGTGAAGTGGCCAAGTTTGCAGATTACACTAAATTGTTCAGGGTGGTGAGAACCAGAGAGGATTGTGAGGCACTCCAAAGGGATCTGTTGAGGCTGGGTGAGTGGGCGTCAAAGTGGCAGATGAGGTTCAATGTGGCCAAGTGCAAAGTAATGCACATTGGGGCCAAGAATCCCAGCTGCAAATACAAGTTGATGGGGTGTGAAGTAGCAGAGACTGACCAAGAGAGAGATCTTGGGGTCGTGGAAGATAACTCACTGAAAATGTCAAGACAGTGTGCAATTGCAATAAAAAAAGGCCAACACCATGCTGGGAATTATTAGGAACGGAATTGAAAACAAATCAGCCAGTATCATAATGCCCCTGTATAAATCGATGGTGCGGTCTCATTTGGAATACTGTGTGCAATTCTGGTCACCGCACCTCAAAAAGGATATTATAGCATTGGAAAAAGTGCAGAAAAGGGCAACTAGAATGATTAAAGGGTTGGAACACTTTCCCTATGAAGAAAGGTTAAAACGCTTGGGGCTCTTTAGCTTGGAGAAACGTCGACTGTGGGGTGACATGATAGAGGTTTATAAGATAATGCATGGGATGGAGAAAGTAGAGAAAGAAGTACTTTTCTCTCTTTCTCACAATACAAGAACTCGTGGGCATTCAATGAAATTGCTGAGCAGTCAGGTTAGAATGGATAAAAGGAAGTAACCAGCCCCTTCCAGACAGCTGGCTTCGCCAGCTATAGGCTGGGGGGGGACACTGTTGCCTACCCGGATGGAGAGAGGCTGATCGACGTCCCGGCCATCTGGGAATCGGCTGCTGGTTGGGGAGTCGGGGCTATTAAAGCCCCGGCCCCTCACAGTGTTGCGCAGTTGGTTTTAGCTCTTGGAAGGCGAGCTGCATCGGGGGATTGTCCAAGCAAGGCCAGGAGGGCTGGGGCCAACGTGATTGGCAGTGCAAGCGCAGGGTCAGCTGGTCTTCAGCGCAAGCGGCGGCAGTTTGCTGGGCAGCTTCTTCAGCACATGCGGCCAGGCTGGGAAGTTTCTTTCCGGCATGAGTGGTGACCACACAGTCGGGCTGTTTGAAGACTGGGAGAGCGGCAGTTTCAGGGGGTTTTGGCCCCAGGGGGGTGGTCTGGTATCTTGGCCCATTGTTACAAGGGGCTTGGTGGGTTGCCCCCCCTTATATTTATCCTTGTGAGGCCTACAGAGGTGCTGGTTGGGAGTTTCCAGGAAAGGGTCGGTGGCTCAGTGGTAGAGCAACTGCTTGAGAAGCAGAAGGTCCCAGGTTCAATCCCCAGCATCCCCCCCTCACGTTTAGTTTTGCCATAGTTTGGTTGGGAGACAAGGTGGTTAATTACAAGGGGTTGGCTGCACCCCCCCCTTCATTGGTTATCTCCTCTAGCAGGGCACAGGGGGAAGGGAGGTAAGGAGGGTGATAGGCCTTTATTGACGTGAGCCAGGTGCAGTCACCGGGGCGGAGTCGGTATAGAGACCTGGGTAATGGCTCCTAAGAAGGGTCAGGGCCCTTCTAAAGGGAAACAGCCGGCCAGGCCGGTAATTTATTTATTTATTTATTTTAGGTAAGGAGGCGGGGCCAGGAACCAGGCCGTCCTGGAGAGGGTGACAAGGAAGCCCAGTTAAGGCAGGCTATTATGGGCCAATTAGATGCCTTGGAGCAGCAGAGGGGTGCTACAGGTGTGCCTATATGGGGGGGCGCCGCAGGGCAATGGGCCGCTCTGCCCGGTTGACGTTTGAGAAGGAGCTTCTGGCCCGTCTTTCTGCATTGCAGGGCGTACCCGAGGGTGCTGACTGGAGACACGAGTTGGACCATGAAGACGGTGATGATGTGGGGGAACTGCTAGGCGGAGAGCTCCAGGATCGTGGGGCAGTGGAAGATGTCGGGCAGCTGGCCCCGGTTGTTGTCGTGGCGGTTACCCCCACAGGGGACGTAGGTAAGCCTCCTTCACAGCACCAACCTTTGGGGTGGCCTTGGGGCCCCCAGGGCTCACCACAGGCAACAGTGTCCCCAAGTATGGCGGGTGGGGTATCGGTAATGACAGGAAATGTAGGACCTTGGGTACCCCAGGGATTGGCCAGGCTGTCATGGGCTTGGGGTGCTCCTTTGATACCGCCACAAAGTCAGAGTGGTCCTGGGGCCAGTTCCCAGGCTCTTTCCCAGGCCATTGCCACAGTGGCCCCGCAGAGCACCCCCACCCCACAGCCTGTGTTGGGTGTGCTTCTGTGGGGCAGGCAAGAACAGATGCCCATGCAGGGGGAGTGGACAAGCTCCCTGTGTGGCACGTAGTGATACCCCCCGAATCCCTATGGGACCATACCGTTTCAGGTCCTTCCATATGGTGACACTGCGCTGCCGTTGGGGGATCACCTGTCGGTGGCTACAAGGGATAAAATTTTAGTTTTGATGGTAAGTATTATATGGACATGGGTTGTTCAGTGTCTTGTGCTGCTTTCGAGTATTTTAGTTCCTTTATGGAATGGGCACTCAGGGCCAGGTCGGGGCTAAGTGATACGGTTCACTATTTGGATGACTACCTTTTCCTGGGCCCGGCGGGGTCTGGGCAATGTGCCAGGTTAATGCAGACATTTGTGGAGATGGTGCAGGAGCTCGGGGTGCTGCTGGCGCATGAAAAGACAGAGGGCCCTAGTTCAGTGCTCACGTTTTTGGGTATTGAGTTGGAAACCACGCAGCAAGCTTCACGGCTGCCTGCGGAAAAAGTGGAAGGCCTCAGAGAACGATTGGCCTCTCTTAGGAAGCAGCTCGTTGCTCGAGCTCCAGCAGATTGTGGGGCATCTCAACTTTGCGTGCAAAGTTGTTGCCCTGGGGAGGGCCTTTTTGCGGCGCCTATGTGACGCCATGGGGTCCTTACAGCTCCCTCACCATAGAAAGCGAGTGACTGTGGGCATGCGGAGGGACTTAGAGGTATGGGAGGAGTTTTTGGATTCCTTCAATGGTGTTTCTTTTTGGCGGGAGGACTTGAAGATTGAATCGGAGCTTCAGATATCTTCGGATGCGGTGGGCGCCACCGGATTTGGTGTATATTTTCGCAGCCACTGGTGTACGGAGCTTTGGCCCACCAGGTGGTCAGCCAGTGGGCTCTGCCGTGACCTCACTTTTTGGGAGTTCTTTCCCATTGTAGTAGCCATTTGGCTTTGGGAGGAACAACTGGCCAACCACACAGTTCATTTCTGGTGTGATAACATGGCGGTGGTACATGTTATCAACTCCTTGTCATCCAGATCAGAATTAGTTATGAATCTGGTGCGGGCATTTACATTGCGGTGCCTCCGGTTGAATATTCTATTTCTAGCACGACATGTTCCGGGAGTGTGCAATGGGGCGGCAGACGCTCTATCTCGCCAACAGATCGAGGCTTTCACCAACTTGCTCCGGAAGCGGACCTTCAGCCAATGCGAATGCCCCAGGAACTTTGGCAGCTTGGGAAGCCGAAGCTGGTAGGGCGATTCAATTAGCATTGGCTCTCAGCACCCGGAAGGCTTATGAAAGGGCTGACTTGCAGTTTCGGGTGTTTAGGAGTGCTGCCGGGCTGCCAGATAGCTGGCCAGTCCCGGTGGAGCACATTATACAGTTTTGTGTTTATCAGAAGGATAGAGGGTTAGGGCTGAAGTCAATTAGGGGCCAGTTGGTGGTGCTTGCCTTGATCAGTAAAGCACAAGGCCTTCTGGAATGTACAGGTTATTTTAGAGTCAGGAAGATGCTGGAGGGCTGAGCTAGAGAGCGTGGGCCGCGAGTGGATGCCCGGCAACCCATATCCCCTTCTATACTGCAAGTACTTTTTAAGGTTTGGCCCGGGATGTGTTCGTCCTCCTTTGAGGCCGCTCTTTTTCACATGGCCTCCTTGGTGGCCTTTTTTGGTGCACTTCGGATTAGTGAATTAGTTGTGCAGTCAAAGAAGGACAATTCTGACTGGGCGCTGTGTGCCAGTGATGTCAAAATTGAAGGGGGACAAGTACAACTGACAGTTAGGCGATCTAAAACAGACCAGCATTGGAGGGGCATGCTGATTACAATCGGCTAGTGTGTTATGCCTGAATTGTGCCCAGTTAAGGCATTAGAGCAGTATTTACAGGTCAGGGGGGAAGGGAATGGCCCCTTGTTTCACCATAGCGATGGGTCCTCCCTGACAAAATATCAGTTCTGGGCAGTGGCTGGTAGGGCACTGGCTAAGTTAGGATTAGGGGGTGTTAAATTTGGGACACATTCGTTCTGGATTGGTGTCGCTTCCACAGCAGCTGTGATGGGCTATTCACCCCCCATTATACAGCGGATCGGCCGTTGGCGGTCCGCAGCCTTAAAATCTTATGTGTGCCCGTTGGTCACTTAGGAGGGGGGGTAGTAGTATTTCATGCCCGTTGGCAATTTTTTCCCATTGGTGACGATTTTCTGTTTTCCAGGTGCTGTGGCTCGTAGGGAGAAGCGACGGATCCTCATCTGCAGGCACAGTATGGTGTTCTGGGCGGCCCATCAGGCCAGGAGATCATCAGTGGGCACCCAGTTGGCCTCAGTGAATCGGCAACGTTGGAGTGGCTGGGTCGCCGTGACCTGTGCTGGTCAGGGATCATGCCACTGTTGTTTAATGGGAGGAGGGCATCTCCTCCGCATATCCTGGTCATCCACTTGGGTGGGAATGACCTGGGTCTGATGAAGTGGAAGGCCCTTTCGTTGTAGGCACAGGTGGATCTTCAGGCCATTAAACGTAGTTGACCAGGAGTTATTTTAGTTTGGTCGGCAATTTTGCCACGTAGGGTCTGGCGTTACGCCTTGTCCCCCGGGGGGATCAAGCGGGCCAGACGCAAGGCCAATTGGGCCTTGTAGAAGGCCATGGAAGGGGGCTTAGGGATATTTCTTCCCCATCTGGCCATACGAGTCGAGAATGCCAACTTGTATCGGCTGGATGGGGTTCATTTATCTGAGTTGGGTAACCAGGCCTTTTTGGACGAACTAAGGCAGGGGCTGCAGTTGGCTCTGGGCCATCCGGTGGGCGCGAATGCCTAAGCAGAGGCTTGGCATTGGTGGTGGCAGGATGAGGTATTGGCCACAGTGTTTTTGGGGAGCACCTATTGCTCAGCACCTGTTGGTGCAGGTGGTCTGCATGAACTGCAGATGGGCTTTACGGCTCAATGCTGGGAGTGCAGATCACGATAAAGCCTCACCGGGAGGATCTTTCCAGTGGGATCGATGCCAGCCTAGGTGGAGGTGGAGTTTGGGCCTGGCTGCTCAGCACCACCCAGAATATATTGAGCTCATGCGGGGGGCAGGGTGGCTCGCCCCTTTTCAGGACAAGGCGGGGTCATGGGACTAACCCCAGGGCTTGTCTTGTTAGGCCTTCCCCCTTGCCAGTTTTAGTTCGTTCAAGTTATTTAAATAAAGCGGCCCTGTTTATCCAACATACTGTGTCAGCCTCTTCATTCCGACTTGGTGGGCAACCAAATCACCAAAGGGTGATTAACATGTGGAATTCACTGCCACAGGAGGTGGTGGCAGCTACAAGCATAGACAGCTTCAAGAGGGGGTTAGATAAAAATATGGAGCAGAGGTCCATCAGTGGCTATTAGCCACAGTGTGTATATATATGTGTGTGTGTGTATACATGTGTGTGTATATATATAATTTTTTTGGCCACTGTGTGACACAGAGTGTTGGACTGGATGGGCCATTGGCCTGATCCAACATGCCTTCTCTTATGTTCTTATGTTCTCTCACCTCCCTACATTCCCTCTATGCCAGGTGGCAACTGAGTACTGAAATTTTACCATCTTGGATGTGTTCTGTTTTTATTATAGGTACTGGTATTGATACTGGTGTACTGGTACTATTGATACTGTTATTGATACTAGTGTTTAACTTTATTTTATTGTATTTCTCTGACGTAAGCTGCCCTGAGCCCTGTTTGCAGGGAAGGATGGCCAATAAATTGAATTTAATAAATAAAATAATAAATAAAATAAATAGTAGTACTATAATGTGAAAAACAGTTTGAGCCTGACAGTTGTGGTGAGAAGTGGGAAGAAATGACCTTCTTAATAACTAGCAGGCTTAGTGAAATGACTTTTTTTAGGTTACCCTTTAGGGGAAAAAATAAATCAAACATGAAACTGTAATAATAGAAATATGCAGCAGCAAATACTATTTCAATTTAGCCTTAGAAAATTTGTAATATATGTGGCATAAGAAATTTACACTGTTCTTATAAATCTCTGTGTTTTATATCCTTAAAGAACCATCAAATAATAACCGCTTGGTTGCATACCTTCCTGTATGAATGGTATTTATTAAGGCACATTGATTGGCTCTTCTGTAAGCTCTCATGAGACCCTGTGGATAGCAAGAAAACTTGTTGTGAACTGTGAACCATACCACAATTGCACAGCAGTATGTACTTTAAATTTTTTTCCCGGAGACTTAACATATCTGCAGGTGCAGAAAGGGTGAAGACATCAATTTCACTCTCACTTATCGAACATTTAGGGAAAACTTGTACTCTATCTATCATCCTAGTGGGCCACTCAGCTGGCAAGCACCAAAGGTGGTGATCTCAGCAAGATAACCTTTTTAATCCATCATCATTTACTGTAAATAGGATTCTGTTAAAAGTAGAACAGAACGATAAAGACAGAAGAACTACACTGCTGTGCCTTTGTAGGGCTTCTCTTTCAAAAAGAAAAACAATTGATCACTCTGCATGTCCAAGTTTAGCTCTCAATACCTTTCACTATGTAGGATCTCAGGTTCACAGGTATTAAGGGTGACTTTATTGCCCCCATGTGGGCTGAGGGATAAACAGAAATAATGTAAGGGTTTTGTCCACTTGTATACTGTGTATTGATTTCCATGGAATGAAAGCTTTATTTGTGGGAATGGGGTTTACAAATGTTTTTGTAAATTGCTCAGAGGCAATTCAGTTTTCTCAGGAAATGCTATAGCACTAGATTCTCTGTAGATAGGACTTACTTTTCCTCCCAATCTGGGCCAGAATTGGAAATCCTCCTATTAAACCAAATAGCAAAGTAGAACTTAACAAGAAGCTGCTGCTGCTACTACTACTACACACACACAACAAAAATCCTGACATTGGGTAACAAGTGCAAGAACTGACTAGATGCCATTTTTCTGTTTTCTTCTCTCCCAAACCCCACACTATCAGTATGTACAATTTGTAGAAGGTGGCTGCATTCAATCTATGTACCATGTTTTGATGACCCCATCTGCACAAAACTTAGTAGCAGATAAATAATAGGTACTGGCTTTAAACAGCCATATAACTCTGCATAGAGAGATATGCATTAATGAATTAGATCTCCATCTAGATTTGAGACAGTCAAACTTCAGAATAGTTCCTGTCCCAGGTCTTATCAAGCCATAAGGTTGGTCTGAGGATCCCTCAGTCACCTTCAAAGCAATGACTCAAGATGGAACTTATCAATCCACATTTTACTTGATTTCTCCTAGCCTGGTGTGATATAGACTTAACGTATTCAAATTTTATACTCTTCTTGCATTTTCAGTGCACTTAAATCTACATTGTGAAGTGGGGGGAGGGGAGACCCTAGATAAGTTTGGGGTTGAAGTAAAGACATTACAACTAAGACTCTAGGGAACTTTTCACTGCAGTGATTAGAAGAGTGATGGACGCCAAACTGCCTGAAATGCATAGCACTGAGATTATGTAGAACCATATTAGGGTTGCCAATCCCCATTTGGGGTCAGGGGATCCCCTGGTTTAGAGGCTCCTCCCCCTGCTTTAGGATTATCAGAAAGTGGCAGGGGGGAGGGAAATGTCTACTGGGTACTCCATTATACCCTGTAGAGACCAATTCCCATAAGGTATAATAGAGAATTGAACTGTGGGGCTCTGGGGGGAGTTATTTTTTGAGGTAGAGGTACCAAATTTTCAACATAACATCTGATGCCTCTCCTCAAAACATTCAAAAAGATTGGACAAGGGGGTCCAATTTTATGAGCCCCCAAACAAGGTACCACTATCCCTCATTATTTCTAAATTGAAGAAAGGCATTTAAAAGGTGTGTGGTCCCTTTATATGTGATTTCCAGAACTCCCTTCAGAGTTCAATCATGCTTGTCACATCCTTGCTCCTGGCTCCACCCCCAAAGTCCCCAGATATTTCTTGAGTTGGTCATGGCAACCCTAGACCTTAACACTCTGAGGCAACTGGCTGCTTTGTTTAAGTTGAAGAGAAAGGCAAGCATCTTTTAAAACTTTTAACTATAGACCAATCCCTCCCTCCCTCCCTCTGTGATTCTGCAAAAAAAAAGGGAAAGGCTCTTTTGTCTTTGGAGAAGGAGAGAAACAAAACAGAAGGGGGGAGGGGCATCAACTTAAAAAGAGAGAGGCAGAAATGGGAGGGCAGTGGATAGCACTTAACCACAGAAACAATTCTACTTTAGAAAGGATTAGCGATTCAAAAGCAAAAGAGAACAAAGAACTGTAGAAAGTTTTGCTTATCGAGAGGAAGTAGAGTGCTGGAAGTGGTCTGAATGCTGAATGATGGCAAAGAAATTCAGAAGACACAAGAAGGAGTGCTGCAAGACAGATGTGAAAGTGGGATGCAATGCAGAAGGGAAGACTTTGATGCACTCAGAAACCAAAGCAAAATACAAATGTAGAAAGGGCCATTGCTGCTAGCCTTCAAATCTTGCTAGCCTGTCTGTAAAAGGCAGGCCTCTTTTAAGGGCTGCTTTGGTCTTTGAAGGAGGATTCATCAGGGCCAGGCATCTCAGCAACCATTGGATAGCTTGATAGCACACAACTTGCACAAATCACCCAGACCTGGCTACTTGCTACTATTCAACAGCAGTCACCACATGACAGTCAGTGTGGAGAAGCACTTAAAAGTTTCAGACTAGGATATGGAAGACCCAAGTTCAAATCCTCATTCTGACATGGTGCTCACTGGGTGGCCTTGGTCCAGTCACACTGCCAGCCTAACCAACCTCACAGTGCTGTTGAGAGCATAAAATGAAGGAGAGGAAAATGATGTAAGCTTTGAATTTCCATTGGCCAGGTATAAATTAAGCAAATAAAAATAAATAAAGCTGAAGATGGGCTGGGGGGGTCATATAAAATTTGATGGATGGGTGAGTGAGAAGGAGAAAAAGAAGCAGATAAGGGAGCTGATGGGAAGAATAAAATATTTCAGATTTTAGAATCTGATCATTAAACCACACTGACTATTGTGTCGAGATGTAGCAAGTGACTGGGATAGATGCAAGTCAGATGTCAGCAAGTCACCCAGTGATTGCTCCTGTTTTTGGCTCCAATAAGTCTTCCCTTAATGGCCAAAACAGCCCCAGAAAGTTTTCTGCTCCTCCCACTGCCTTTTATTCACAGAAAACAAGACTTAAGAGCTGGCAATACTATACTGGTTGCTTAGAACTGCCACGGAAGGCATTCATTTCTTAAAGCTACAGGTTCTGATTCTAGTAGCCACAGTGAGGTCACGCTGATAATTAGATATAATGTTTATCTTAATTTTAAAGATGCAGGTAAAGGATAGCTGAAATCATATTTTGCTAAACAGGTGCACATAGATGGAGGATGGAAATGTACCCTATCACTTGCCTATTTTGATGGTTATATTTGCTTTGGGAGCTTGTTGCCAAATGTTACTTTCCAGTGTCTATATGCCTGTGAAATACACATGTATTCATACGTGCCACTGTATGTATTTTCTCCAATATTTGGACACCCTTGCCTAGTTAAACTTAACATAAAGCAGCCCTAAGTGGCATTCTTATACACATTATACCACAGCAATAAAAAAATATTCATAGTAATCCCAGGTCATTGTGTTCTATCATTCATATTTCTAATATTTAATTCTGCTCAAGAGCAGTTCCATGAGAGCTCTCTCAGCCCCACTTACTTCACATGATTACTGTTAGTTAAATGCTCAAGTACTTCCAAGTATCAAATCCATACAAAAATTAACACTAGCAATCTGTGGACATTAACCCTCATGAATAAGTAAACTGACCCCTTGAAATCCAGTGGGCTACTCCACAGTCTCATTTCGTTTTTTCCTCTGCCTCCCCCCCTATGGTGTTCATTCTGATTTACTTATTATCATAGATCTTCTTTTGGTTTGCTCGCCTGGTTGTTGTCTTTCAGGGATCCAGATTTCTTCTCCGTATCTTTTTTCTTTTTGGAATTTTCAGGTTTGGTCTTATTTTTCTGTTTCTCATTTTCCATGGCTCCTTTGTCAGGATATAGCTGAAGAAGAAGAAGACATTGGATTTATATTCCGCCCTCCACTCAAGCGTCTCAGAGCGGCTCACAATCTCCTTTATCTTCCTCGCCCACAACAAACACCCTGTGAGGTGGGTGGGGCTGAGAGAGCTCTCCCAGAAGCTGCTCTTTCAAGGACAAGCTCTGTGATAGCTATGGCTGACCCAAGGCCATTCCAGCAGATGCAAGTGGAGGAGTGGGGAATCAAACCCGGTTCTCCCAGATAAGAGTCTGCACACTTAACCACTACACCGAACTGGCTCTCCAGCTGACCCTCCAGAGTTACATCTGCACACCTTCCTTAATTGATCAGGAAGTCTTTGATCTCCCATGCATAACTTCCATCTCGCAGCATAAAGATGGCACGATTTGAACTGGCAATAAACCTTTGTACATCATAGTTGGCATTGAAAAGGCTGTCCTGCCACAAATAAGTGATCTGTTCTGTTTCTTTCTCAGTGGGATCTCCTGACACAATATCAGAGTCTTTTCTTTCTTGGTCATCTTCAAAACACTCAGGCTTGCTGAGATCAATCTTTGAGAAATCTATTGGTGCAGAGGAACACTTGTGCTCTGGAAGATCACTTTCTTCAATATTATCAAGGATGCCTGTTGTGGGGGAGGGGATGGGAAAGGAGATTGTAAGCTGATCTGAGAGTGATTTCCCATGAGGCTTGTTCTGGGTGGAGAGCCCTTTTGCTCCTGGGGCTTCTTTCTGTTTTCTCACAAGTTGCCCCGGAACTGCGAGTTGGTGCGGCGCTCTTCCACAGCAAGCAGAAGCCTCTTCCAAGAAGTTTCTGCTTGCCACAGGAGAATGGCACACCAACCTGCAGCTCTGGGGCAACTTGTGTGAAAATGGAAAGAAGCACCAGGATCAAAAGGGCTCTCCACTCGGAACAAGCCCTAGTGTGAAATTGGTATGAGACTCTGCACGAAGGGCAGGGTATAAATCCAATTTCAAATTCTCCTTCTTCCTCCTCCTCTTCTTCCATTATATTCTGATCATGTGAAAAATGAATTTCCTTGCTGCAAAAATGCATCTTTATTTCCTATTTTCTAATATTATTATTTAACTTTTCCTGGCAGTTTGATTATGAAGGGTTATTTTACAATCCTTGCTACAGCTGTAAAATAAAGCAGCCATTCACTATGTGTTTCTTGGATTCAAACTCACTTAAACCCTACCATTTTAACATCAAGTATTAAATCTCATCTAAATTTTGGTTGTGTTTATAAATCTGCTAAAATGCTCATATTCATGAGGTGCCAACTAAAAATGCTGAAGTACATCCATGCATGTACTACATTTCATATAATGATACTTTTGACCTTGCCACAGTGATTCTTTGTCTCAGAATTACTGGTTTGGGATTGATTGTTATTATTGTTGTTATATTCTGATTTGTAAATATTTATGACCATTCATATGCAATGTTTTTATAAGGTGTTTTAGTGCACTGTACTCTAATTCTGCAATCTAGTTCTATTACATTATTGGTAGCACGTATTATACTGTTCTTAAAGGTAAAGGTAGTCCCCTGTGCAAGCATCGTTATTGTTTCAGCAAAAAAACAAACTACAAATGAATCAAGATTACTTCTACTACAACTGCTACTGTATTGAACAATGCATATTCAATATTATTTTTAGAAGTTATAATTAGAAGGGGTGGAGACAAGAACATGTGAGACTTAAATCTGCTTGTAAATTTTAATAACCTGCTTTCCTAACAAAAATGGGTTGGAAGGGGACATTGTAAACCATTCCCCTTGTAAGATACCAAGCAGACCGAACATGTGTTACATAAATGGCTGCCTCATGTTGCAAGTCCAATAAGAGAGCAATATCAACTTTACTTAAGGTCCCCTCCCACAACATACACTCCTTCCTTGGGGCTTGGGTCTAGAGCTTCCCACCTGTCCCTCCTATACAGCATTATGGGCTGTGTTGCAAAATTGCCCAGCAGTTTTCTCTTGTACCATTGTTAACATCAATAGAAATGCTGCCATTGACTTCAGTGGAGCATAGAATAAGCAATGGAGGAATGGGTAAAGACTAAGGCCGCAGTCATAGTCACCATTAAATCCATCCCTAACCTGTCGCTATTATACCCTGCAGCTTTTTTTACAACGAATTTCCTGATCAGACATTCCTCCATCCTTCAGTTCTAAGCAGCGTTGGTCCCGTTGTTGGTTGATCAGAGGTCTCAACCGGACCTCATTTTTTGAGATGGCATTCCACGCTCGTGCAAGCGCAGTACCGTGGGATATTGTGCTTGTTTTTTTAAAAAAAGGTGCCAGAAAAGGTGGGTGATCTGCCCCCCCCCCATTTAAACACCTGGAAAGGAAGGGGAAGCCCAGGAGTTCTCTTTGCTGTCTCTCTGCCTGGTGGGGAGACAGCAAAGGTGGGTCATCTTCCTCTCCCCCCATTTAAACACCCCTCCGTGGTGTTCAAATTGTGGGGGGAGCACGGCAACTCTCTTTGCTGTCTCTCTGCCTTGCGGGGAGACAGCAAAGGTGGAGGATCTTCCTCCCCCCCCCCATTTAAACACCCCGCCATGGTGTTTAAATGGGAGGGGCACGACAACTCTTTTTGCTGTCTCTCCGCCTGGCAGGGAGATGGCAAAGGTGGGTCATCCTCCTCCCCTGGCAAGGAGACAGCAAAGGTGGGCAATCTGCCTCCTCCCCATTTAGGAAAGGTCCCCTGTGCAAGCACCAGTCATTTTCGACTCTGGGGTGATGCTGCTTTCACAAAGTTTTCACAGCAGACCTTTTATGGGGTGGTTTGCCATTGCCTTCCCCGGTCATTACACTTTCCCTCCAGGCAAGCTGGGTACATATTTTACCGACCTCGGAAGGTTGGAAGGCTGAGTCAACAATTGCTGGCGCAATGATATCATTTGGAGTGGGCTCTCTCAGGGAAGCGGATGTGCAATTGCGACGAGTCGGCTACAATGGAGCATTCAAACATAGAAAGTACACGCAGGAGTCATCGGAAGCATTCTTATTCCGGATTTAATGTACTTTCAAAAAAGTCCACGTCTCAGTCGTGGCAGTTCGGGAGACGAACGAGTCAACGACCATTGCCAGATGCTGATGTTTGGACACCGCATAAAATCCAACATGCATCTGGCTTTCTTCCATGCCCATCTCGTCAGTTTTTGTGCGTCTGACCTCAGCCTAAGACTAGATCCTGATTTGACTTGCAGTATGGCAATTTAGTTCACTTGCTATGGCTGAAATCTGGCTGAATTCTGATATGAATCTTTACTTAGATAACAAAGCTTGGCTTTAATAAGGTAAAGGTAATTTTCAGTAGAAAAACTGCTGGTAAAATACATTGCAAACATAATAGCATCATTTCTCCAGGCACTTTACTTTCCAGGTACAATAAAGATAATAAGAAATCAGGAACTCAGTTACAGGTAATTGGCAACAAATTAATACTTCATTTCGTTGGGAGCCAGTTTGCTGTACTGACAAGTTATTGTGTCTTCATTAGTTGTATACTGATTCGTGTGAAAATACTATTTAATATATTAAATGTTGACACACTTAACTACCTGCTATAATATAAAGAATACAATGATATTGCAATATAGTTTTAAAACTACTTCCTCTTGACACTTTTACAATGATAGGAAGCAAAGCTGAATACTACACTATAGATTTGTAACAAAGAATGTTCATTGCAGACCGTACAGTAGAATTGATAAGAAAAATTAAAACTGTAGCACTTCAATAGTGTTAATTTGAGTTCCTTTTCTAACAATTTTCATCATTTTATACCACTAGGATGACATTTAATTTTTTATTATTCATTTAGAACATTGTAATGTAACCTGGCCAAATCAAATTACAAAATAAAACATAATTTAAAAGATAAAAACTTAGAATTCGTTAATTAAAACATTATTAAAAACTCACCCGAGTATAAAGACTGATAATTAAGCAGCATAAAAAGAATAAATTTTCAGGTTAAAAGCACATTATGAAAGTTATGTTAAAAGCTCTAGCTTTAACTAAAATTCTATATAAAGCAGATTTTGTTTTGGCTTGGTGCTTAAAAGATAGAGTAGGTTTAGGGCAGCTATAGGAGAAGACTCACCACTCTGGATGATCCATTTCCCACCATTGCTCAGTCAAGGGAAGGGGGGGGGGATTGGCAGGGTGTCGCATCAATGCTATAATGTCACTTCTGGTATAACCAGAAAGTGACATCATCACATAGGTGTAACATTCTAAGAGTCATTTAACATTTAATGGTTAAACCATAGAGTTTTTGTTAAATATTAACACTCATGAAATAAGTTGATCTCACCTCCATTTTGCATTGGAAATGATGTAACAGTTTGGACACATTGCCAGTTGAGTAGTTTTCTTTTCTTAACAGTTTTGGCATAGCGACCAGCGGTTGCATTCCTGATCACTCTTGTGGGAATGGGTTGACCATACAACTTTTTGGGTCACCAAAAGTAGGTAGACCCAGTAGGACCCCGGTTGGGGGGTTCTCAAGGCATGGGGAGAAAGAGGAGGGTCAAACTGGGGCTGTCAGCTCCATTTTGAGCTTCCTGGTATCCACGAAGCCCGGGTTGTTATGGACGCCTTAATGGTGAAGAAGCTGTGAATGCCAGAGAAAAGGAGAAAGGGGAGCAAGGTTTTTACAACTGAGAAGAGACTTCTAACAAAAGGAAATATACAGAGCTAAGGGGTTTACTATGTGCTAAAGAATATACAGTGGCTTGTAATTTACGGTCAGATGATGGAAGGGCGGTGAACTGAGTGTGGTGATGGAGAAGAGAAGTTTGGAACTGATGGTGACAACAGCAGAAATGAATTAAAGGTTCAGCGTTTGGTATACTTGGTTAGCAGGCGAATTGCGGTTTGTGGATGTACGTTTAGCTGATTATTCTTATAAATACAAACTCTCTATTCAATTAATTTTGACTGCATGATTTTTGGGGCTGTAAAAATAATCATATGTGACTGCTTCTTTTGTGCTACATGGATGGTGTTATGGAAGGGACAGAATAGCTAAAATCAAAACTCTAAATGAACTGGCTGGCAGGATTTACTACAGAGCGAGTGGACGGAAAGTAGAAGAGCAACAGGAAGAGGAAGAGAGAAGACTTTATGAAAACATTTTGGACTTTAAATGAAAGGAAGAGATAACATGTTAAGGTGGCAGTAACTGGAAGCAGGAGAGAGAGAAAAGAGTAAAAGAGTGTGAGTGTGAGGTAGATTGTAAAGAGGGTGTCGTGTGGATTTGTATGGATGAATGATAGAATTAGTATGGTGTGATGAGGCTGTTGGTGGGTGGGGGGAGGCGGTGTGGTTGGTTTTGTGTGAATGGAAATCTAAGTGATTAGGTGTGGTTGGTTGCTTAATAAATATATCTGTGAAGTGGAAAAATTACAGATAGGGGATACAGTGAATTGGTGGTCCTAGATTTATGATAGTTAGACTGTAAACCATAGAAGAAACAAGGCAGGAAGAAAGAACAAAGTTGGAAGATTCAAAGTGACTGATAGCAAAATGTGTTTATTTCTGAATTTATTTATTTATTTATTTAATTCGATTTTTAGCCCGCCCTTCCCATAAAACAGGCTCAGGGAGGGTTACATCATAAAAATGTTCCATAGTAAAACAGTAAAAAACCAATTTAAAATATAAAATCTAAAATTACAAAGATTAAGATGGCAGATTCTGCCTCACAGATGTCACCTATTGTCCAAGTCCAGCAGATCTTGTAGCACTGAGATGGAATGAGGGAGGGGAGGCCGGTAACAAGTTATGCCCACTGCCTCAGCTGAAATCCTGACAAAAGAGCTCTGTTTTACAGGCCCTGCAGAATTGAAGCAGATCCTGCAGGGCCCAGATCTCCAGGGGGAGCTCATTCCACCAGGCAGGGGCCAGATAGACGTCTCTGGGGCCGGGTGTTACCAGAAGTTGTTGGTTTGCTAACCATAAGGACCTACAGGGCTCATACAGGGAGAGGCGGTCCCAAAGGCATGCTGGCCCCTGGCCGTATAGGGCTTTAAAGGTTATTACCAACACCTTGAACCAGATCCGGTACTCAATGGATAGCTAGTGCAGTTCACGCAGCACAGGATGGATCCTTGCCCGTATAGGCGATGAAGTCAACATCCATGCAGCAGCGTTCTGCACCAGCTGGAGTTTCTGGAGGAGGGTCAAGGGCAGCCCCATGTAGAGAGAGTTACAATAATCAAGCCTGGAAGTGACCATAGCATGGGTTACTGTGGCCAGGTCATGGGGGTCAAGATACGGGACCAACTGCCTGACCCACCTCAGATGGAAAAAGGCCAATCTGGCAGTGGTGGTAACCTGGGCCTCCATAGTTAGAGAGGCATCTAGAAATACCCCCAAGTTCTTGACCCTTGATGTGGGCATCAATGCAGCCCCATCAAAGGATGGGAACCTGATCCCTGATCCCAGCCACCTATAACCTAGACACAGTACCTCCATCCTCGATGGATTCAGTTTCAGCCGGCTCTGTTGCAACCAACCAGCCACAACTTGCAATGCCTTGCAATGCCCTACCCAATTCCTCTGGGGCTGAATCCGGGTGGCCATCCATCATCAGATAGAGCTGGGTGTCATCTGCATAGTGATACCTCCAGATGATCTGGGCAAGGGGGCGCATATAGATTTTGAATAACATTGAGGAGAGAATTGCTCCCTGTGGCACACCACATTGTAATGGGCGTTACTGGGATAGTTCATCCTCTGATAGTTCATCCTACCCTCTGTCCCTGACCTTGGAGAAAGGAGACCAGCCATTGTAGGCCAGCCCCCATATCCCTGCGTCAGCAAGGCGGTGGGCCAACACTTCATGGTTGACTGTATCAAATGCTGTTTACAGATCAAGAAGGATCAGCAGCACCGAACCACCTCAATCCAGATGCCTCCGGAGATCATCCACCAAGGCGACCGACACCATCTCCGTCCCATGCACAGGGTGGACGCCAGACTGAAAGGGATCCAGGATGACAGCGTCCTCCAAGAAAGTCTGAAGCTGCGTTGCCACCACCCTCTCCACTACCTAATTAGTAAGGAGTAATTATTATATGAATTGTTTATTCAATGGATTAACTAATTAATTTGAATTTGGTTATGTATGGCAAATTAATGAACTAATGTAGATGAATTGATTGAAAAGGGATTTATAGGAAATTTGTGTTAAGGTAAGGAAGGGAAGGTGAAAAATTTGTGATGGTAATGTCTAGCTAACGACTGGCTATAAGGACGTAAGGGGAAGAGGATAAGAGAATTACACACACACACACACACACACAAGGATAAGAAACAGGTTATTGGTCTGTAGGTTAAAATATAGTATCTAAAATAATGAGTATGTTAGACAAGTCAGTAGTACCATTAGGCCTTCCCAAATCAACGAGGCCCTTGATATCTTGGAATGTCATTAAAGAATTACAAAACAATATGCAATTTTATTTTAGGACAGTATTGAACCAGGTACAGGCGAATCTATTAGAACAGATGGGTGGGCTGAACTCAAAATTGGATGACATAAAGGATCAAATAATAGGAACTAAAAAAAAGAAATTCTGGGCTTAACTCAGTCTGTAAAGTTTCTTGATCCTAAAATGAAGGTTATTAATCAAAAAATGGAGGTAGATGAGATAACTCAAGAGATAGAAGAAGACTTGAGTTGGAACAGGTAGTTTACAAACTGGGAGGTGCTAGAGGTGTTAGAACAAAAACAAGAAAATGCATTACAAACATCAAGGGAAGCACTGGCAGTAATTACAGAAATCAAGCCCTTGGATATAGAGAAAGAAATAGATAATGCTCATAGGGTCAGTTCAGCCTATATTAGAAAACACTCGTCTCAGTGGGAAGTTCACAGTACCTCTAATAGAAGAATACACAAGATGTTAACCTGGAAAGTTCTAATAGACCAACCATAAAAAATTACTGAACAGATAAAGGTTCTAAGAGAGACTCCATGGCTGGTCAGAAAGAGAAGGCTAGAATTCATTTTAACCTATACAAGTGAGCTCAATCCTCTAAAAAGGTGGTGGTGGGGAGACTCTCTGGCAAAGCTTTTGAGAACAGAACAGAATTCATATGAAGTATGGAATGGGTTACCGCTCTATGATTTGGAAACATAACTGTAAATAATGGTATATGGATTATTTTGGAGAGAGATTCTCTGCCAAATATATTGTGAATAGAATTAATATGAAGCACAGAATGGTCACTGTTTTATGATTGGATACGATTGAATATATGGATTACTTTAGAGAATGAAGCCAGTTAAGAGGTTGGTAAGGTAGCATGTAGTGTGAAGTGGGGTTAAAATAATTGTGAAAAAGATATATGGTTGTACATTATTGTTTTGTCTTATATGGAAGCTGCATTCTCCATTCTAATTTATTTTGTTTCTGTTTGTTTACTTTTGTTTTTGATTGTTGGAGAAAATAAAAATCTATTATGAAAAAAAGGTAGGTTTCTTTCTACCACAATTTCCTACCATGTGACAGGTGAGCACCTTGTGACTCTGCAAAACCAGGCCTTTAGTTGAAGACAGTGATAGTTTCCTTCTTGACTGGCACCCTCCTCTGCTCTCCATGCTTGTTTTGCCCCTTCCCCCACTGCCAGCGGAGCAGCCAACAGTCTGCAAATCTGGATAGTTAATCTGCTTTTATAATGTATTTCTGGTTTTAGGGTTAGTAGAATCTTTCGGGATCAAGTGCCGTGTTCTACTGGAGAAAGTTTTCCTTCCAGACGTTTCATTCTCAGCTGCGGAGAACATCCTCAGTGGCATTGCAGCCAGAGCAGGCGCTGCAACGCCACTGAGGATGTTCTCCGCAGCTGAGAACGAAACGTCTGGAAGGAAAACTTTCTCCAGTAGAACACGGCACTTGATCCCGAAAGATTCTACTAACCCTAATGATGTTACCAGCCGTGAAAACCTGAAATCTTTTATTTCTGTTTTATTTGGCAGATGTTTTTAATGTGTCTGTATATTGCCCAGAGCCCTGCAGTAGCACAGACTGGGCTACTTATAAATTGAATGAATGAATGAATGAATAAATAAGAGGAAGGGCATTCCACTGGGGGGGAAATCTGTCTCTAGCTGCCACCTGCTTCACTTCTGACAGGAGGGCACAGACAGCAAAGCTTGAGGGGGGATCTTGATGCTATTTCACAACATGGTTTGGTAACCCTGCTTTGGGGCTGGGAGGCATCATTTTCAAAGCAGATATCTTATTCCTGTTAGTCCTTTGAGCCTACCTCCTGCAGATGAAAAATAGCCAGTTTTGAAAGCACTGGTAGCTTGCTGGTTCACAATGCTGTAGTACTGCAGTAAAGCTGCCTGAAGTCAGTAGTGCTGCTGGCACAACAGATTCTGCTAAAAATTTGGCCAGGAGGACCAATAAATACTGCCCCAAAACAATGGGATTTGATCAATCATCTCTGTGTAGCACTAGTTCAGAGAAGGAGCAAAAGATGGGGAAAATACAGAATTTCAGATCTGCTGCACAAATATTTGTGGTTTGTCCTGGGATCACCAGTTGTCATTCCAAAGCATAATGCTAAGGACACATATTTAACACAAGTAGCTGAAGAGCTGTGTTTTAAACAAACATCCTTTCCCATTGTCTCTATACTAAATGTAATAAACCCTGTTATAATACTGTCAAATGTTTTAAGGCAGTATGGAAGCCATGCAGCTTTCTTGCAAGGACACAGGAGATTCTAGATGAGAATAAACAATTTAATGAATAAATAATTAACCCATAATTAAAATGTTATTAAATCAGAGTTAGATTTGCTTCCTATGCATTACCTGTCTCTGAAGTCTGCGGCATGTCTATTGGATTAAGTCCTTGGATGCCTTGATTCTTCTGTAATAATGTTGAATAATCATGGGAAGCCTTGGAACAGGCTGTGTGTGGTATGATTGACTGATATCTTCCAGTCAAAGGAATAAAACTGCTAAGTATATCCCCAAAACTAAGGCTGTTGTCTGAAGAAGGGGCTAAAAATGCTGCACAATTATAAACCAGAGGATTGTGGAATTCCCTACATTAATGACACAGAAGTTTCCCCCCATGCACAAAATTCAAAGGAGGCACAAGTCATTACCAGGTGCTGCTTCTTAGTAGCAGCTGATGGGGAGGCACAGATGTCCATCTGATATTATAATGGCAACTTCCTCAAGCAGGCTTTTGGAGTCCCCTTTGAGGAGTAAGATGAGGTATAAATGAAGTAAATAAAATTTTAAAGATGCTTTCTCTAGTTGTTACACCTTGTGTCCCCTTGGGGAAAATGATTACTTTGACACAGCTATCAATCCAGATTAGAGTTCTAGAAAACATGGGAATGCCTTTGAAAAGTGCTTGGGAATTCAAACTAGTTCAGAATAAATGAATTACAATGAACACAGTTTTCTGATGCTCAAAGACCTAATAGTGGGCTTACTTAGCATTTGTCACAAAACCAGAGCATAATATTTCCACATTAGTGTGATGTTAGTGTCCTGTACAGCATTTAGGAAGAAGCATAGGCATGCAGCTAGAACAACACTACACTTGTTTCACCGTGAATGTGTTGTTTTTTTTATGTATGATATTAAGTAGTAAACATTTAAAAATTCCATTATTCTCTACAATTACTCATCATTTTGTACACTTTTTTATAAAAGATTGTTCATTCCAACTGTCCAGTGGACATGTTACCATCAAAGCATGACAATACTATTCCTTTGCAATGCTCTGTGTATTACATACTGCTGCTATTGATGTAAAGCCAATGCAGGTATACTGAGTTCTATGTGTTTTTCTTCATTTCCCTGGAAACACATAAGTATATTTACATGCATGTAAACACCATTGAATGAAGATTGGTCTACATAAGCATGTATAATATTACATCATCCACCAATCACAGTACTTGTGCTACTTTAAGATGCACAGAATGGGAATAGGCATATTGATGTACCATTACTTGATGTACAGTAGTTCACTTATTTGTTTTAAAATGGCATCACATTCAAAGCAAAAGCAGTATTTATTTCATGCCTAAGACTCCAGCTTGATTCTTTCAGTAGCAGAATTGATTCACATGACAAAAATGCAGATACAGCTACTAATTACTCTGTCAGAGAAATGATTCATTTTGTTTCAATAGGACGTATTTCCACACAGCTGTAAGGTGATCCTTTACTCATCCACTGCATAGGAATCTTCTGGAATGTACACTGCTTAGAACCCACCCGCATCTTCCCTTTATACTTACAGGCTGAACTTCTTTCTGTAAACAGTAGATAAAAAGCTGTATCATCTTTCCAATAAAATTACAATTTCTTTCAATGGCTTTATGTGAAAGCCAGTCTTTTGAACATGTTATTTCTGTGAATTTTATAAAGAAAGATAAAGGTAGGCCCTTTGGAAGATAGAAGGGATTTATAGGACATACAACATCCACTGAAATGATTTTGTTTTCCTTTTATTGTGACACTATAAAATTAAAATGCTGTGTGTGGATTCTTACCCTCCTCCCTCTGTAAGCTTTTATGGTTTAATGGCTCAATGTCACAAAGGTACTAAAATTGCACTGCAAATTTTTAATCTACAAAAACAAACTAAGGAAATCAATGAAGTGTAGTTACCTCCCAGCAGGAGAGTCTCCAGTAATGAGTGTCATGGTCTTTAGAAAAATAGCACCTGGCAATTTATTACATGATTTCTGGAGATCAGCAATTTGGGATTATAGCATAAATACATGGCTGAATGGGAAGGAGCAGGTTACTGTGAATTACAGATAGCAAGGGATAGATTTCTGTAGTTCCTAGCTCTGATACTTTATTTCATTAGATACTGGTAAATTCAATCAACAAAGTCCTCTAAGAAATGTCTAATTTGACGCTTGGCTCTACAGTGTGGGTCAAAAAGTCAATTCAATGGAGACATGTCGGAATATAGCTAGAGAGTGCATGCAATGGAGTAAAGGGGAGAAGGAAGAGGAGAGAAGATGTGAAAGGGAGGGGAAGAGTAAGAGGACTCTTTGACAGGAAGGGGCACAGACTTGGGGATACAAGGAAAACAAAGGGAATTGCAAAAAACTAGAAAATGCTTTAAAATGTAGGGACTGGCCTCAAGGATGAAAATAAGTAAGCACTTTACTGTGAAGGCTGGGACAGGGAATGAAAACATCAGCCAGGAAAGGAAGGAGACAGGAAATGGAACTGGGAAAGATGGAAACCATATGACTGGAGAAGTTAAGGTGGGTGAAGAAGAGAGTGCCAAGGAAATTTAGTAGGGGGCAGAGGAAGGGGGGAAGGAACCTGAAGAGTTGAAGAGAAGAATCACTTACTTAGAATCATAGAATCATAGAGCTGGAAGGGATCTCTAGGATCATCTAGTCTAACCCCCTGCACGATGCAGAAAACTCACACTTCCCCCTAAATTCACAGGATTTTCATTGCTGTCAGATGGCCATCTAGCCTCTGTTTAAAAACCTCCAAGAAAGGAGAACTCACCACCTCCCGAGGAAGCCTGTTCCACTGAGGAATTGCTCTAATGGTCAGGAAGTCTTCCTAATGTTGATCCAGAAATTCTTTAGATTTAATTTCAACCCATTGGTTCTGGTCCTACCTTCTGGGGCCACAGAAAACCATTCCACACCATCCTCTATATGACAGCCCTTCAAATACTTGAAGATGGTGATCATATCACCTCTCAGCCACCTCCTCTCCAGGCTAAACATCCCCAGCTCCTTCAACCTTTCCTCATAGGACTTGGTCTCCAGACCCCTCACCATCTTCGTCACCCTCCTCTGGACCCATTCCAGCTTGTCAATATCCTTCTTAAAATGCGGTGCCCAAAACTGAGCACAATACTCCAGGTGAGGTCTTAACAGAGCAGAATAAAATGATACCATCACATCATGTGATCTGGACACTATGCTTCTGTTGATACAGCCCAAAATTGCATTTGCCTTTTTAGCCACTGCATAACACTGTTGTTCAGCGTATGAGCCACTAAGACCCCTAGGTCCTTTTCGCACATACTACTGCTAACACAAGTCTCTCACATCCTATAACCATGCATTGGATTTTTCCTACCTAAATGCAGAAATTTACATTTATCCCTGTTAAAATTCATTTTATTGATTTTAGCCCAGTTTTCCAGCCTGTCAAGGTCATCCTGTATCCTGTTTCTGTCTTCTTCTGTGTTTGAAACCCCTCCCAATTTGGTATCATCTGCATATTTAATAAGCATTCTCTCTATTCCTTCATCCAAATCATTGATAAAGATGTTGAACAAAACAGGTCCCAGGACAGATCCTTGAGGCACTCCACTTGTCACTCCTCTCCAAGAGGATGAGGAACCATTCACAAGCACTCTTTGGGTGCTATCTGTCAACCAGTTACAGATCCACCTGACGGTAACAGGATCCAAACCACATTTTACCAACTTGTCAACAAGGATAGTATGTGTAACTTCCCTCTTGTGATTTTGCTGATGCTGTCAAGATAGAGAGAGCACTGCTGGGACCTGTCCAGCAGCTGCTTTCAACTCTGAGATCTGACAGTGGCTGAAAAGAATGGACTGTTTCTACCTTTCCATATCTCCACCTGGCTATGCAGCTGTAGTGGCTCTATCTTGCTCCTTGATCTCTCAGGCACACCTGAGAGGTTACCAGATACAGCGAACTTTGTTCATGCCCAGGGAGAAATGTTAATCTCTGTAAATATGATAACCTGGTCTCTGCTTTCGAGCACGTCTCATGTCTTGACCGAAACAGTTTCGCATTCCTCAGCTATTTCATTTCAGACAATGTCTCGTGACTATTTTGTGTAACTCAATAAAAGGCTGGACCAGAGTCCAGCAAGGAGCTCCTGCTTCTACCTAAAGGCTGACTGCTTGAGTCGTTCTTTGCTACATGCAGCACTCAGCATCAAGAATGGAATGAGATCAATAACATCTTTTCAACCATTCTCTGGATGGTGAGAGTGTGGCTTCTTGACATGGAAATTGTGTGAAAGCTTCTTGTCCAAGAATGGATTTTCACATTTCCAATCATCCTTAGGCATTTATTTAAAAATCCATAACATCTTGTAGAAGAATATCTCATTTTCTTACTAACTGTATATTGTAGTATTGTTTCTAAGAAAGTGACCTGTGATATAAAATCTTGCCTTTCCCCCCAGAGCTTTCCATTCCCTTCTGTTCTTCTCACTTCTGCACTAGGGATGTCCATTCAGATATATCCGATCCAAATATATATTAAAAATACCTTCTCAGTATTCTCTGGATATAATTGGGTCTCCAGATAATATCCAGGATTTTATGGAAGACCAGAAATGGATCCCAAAAATTCCTGTAAATATTCTGGATTAGCCATGAACACTGAGAACCAGCGTGAAGACTCCCAAGACTAGTTTTTTCTCTCCCTATTGATCTATGTATCTTCCAAGCTTTCTGTATTCGTTTTACTTTGTCCTTTTAATTAGTTTTGTTGTTCTTGCAACATTGTATTCTTTGAGTGAGTTGCTTTGTTTTGGGTTTGTTTTCTAAAACTGATTCTTGGATTCAGCATTGCCTTTGATTCTTGAGTTGTACATTAGCACATATTATCTGATTCTACATTTGTTAGGCTTGCAACAACATTCCTATTCAGTTTGGTTTGGATAAGTCTGTGGTTTGACATCAGGATGAACTCTCAGTTGTACATTTGTTGTGTTAGATTTGCCACCTTGTTCAGCATTTCTGCTGAGATTAACTGATTATGCAGTGGTTCTTTGGGCTTGTTGGTTTTGTCTGCTTTGAGAGACTTTTGGCAAGGGGTTGCTTTGCTTTCTCTTGTGTCTTTGGCTATTCTTTCCCCTGATGAAAGCATTGGATTCTCCTCCCCCACATAGCAAACAATGTAGAATGGCTGGGTACACATTCAGGGGCTCATAGAATTGGACCCCTTGGTCCAATTGACTCAAACTTTTGGGATTATTTCAAGGACAGGGACCAGATGCTTTGCTGCACTTTGGTTTAAGAAGTCCCTCTGGAAAGATTCCCCATAGGGAATAATGGAGCAGAATACTTAACTGGTATTTGGAACCTGAAAAATCAGGAATACTGGTATTTTTGGCTCCCTGATACCTAGATCAGAAAAGTAAATTTTTAAGGTCATCTTGCCTTCAGAGACATTCTCAGATTGTCCTCCTGCGGTGCCTCTGATTCTGGCTGTTGGAGGGGGGGCACTGTAGTGGCACCCCCCCTGGAAAAGCCCTGGAGGGGGGTTTTCTTCAGCATGGCACTTTTGCGGGGAACTAGGGGTTCAGCGGCAGCTGCCCCTGTGTTTCCTGCATGTCTCGAGGCTCTGCAGCCATGAAGGCTGGCGTGCCAGCAAAAAAAAATGAACGCCCGACTTCTTTCTTTCTTTCTTTCTTTCTTTCTTTCTTTCTTTCTTTCTTTCTTTCTTTCTTTCTTTCTTTCTTTCTTTCTTTCTTTCTTTCTTTCTTTCTTTCTTTCTTTCTTTCTTTCTTTCTTTCTCTCTCTCTCTTTTCTCAGTATGCCTTTGATGTAGCATCTTTCTACTCCTAATATGGCAATTCTACTAGACAAGTAAGTGACTTTTCAATACCGCTGGCTAATGGGTCGCTTTGCATAACAAGAGGCTAGCTCAAAGGAAGAGAAATGAGGCCTTGAAAAGTCTATGAGCAATATTAAGTATCGCTAACTATTTAAATTGGATTGAATACAAATACTAAAGTTGACCCAGATTACTATTGGACATATGCAAAAGAGACTATCATTAGGCTGCAATATGATCTGAACATAAAGGAGATATATTTTAGAGAGATCTGTCTCTGTCACCTGACTGTATTTGAAATGATAACATTTAAAATCTCAGCTGGAGCTCTTTGGAATGTGGATTTAACAGGACCCCGAAGCTACTTTTCAACTTGAATTAAGAGACTGAGTTTGCTGTCAGAGAAAATGGCACTGCCTAGCGAATTGTCTTATAAAAAAGATTTCTTATCCAATATCAAGTCTCTGAAACAAGATCTTGGCTCATTAATGCAGCTTATTAAAGAACAAATGGGTGTTTTTATGCTGAAAGTTAGTGAAATGGAAAATCTACAAGAGCTGAGTGGTAAAGAGATTTGACTGCCGTCCGTGGAATTGGAAAGGGAAATAGCTATGCTCCGAAACCAACAAAAGAAAACCAGAATGGATTCCTATGTCACAGCAGTAAAACAAGACCGTGAAGTCATGCGAAGAGTCATGCGGATTAATTGTTGACTTAAGATTCCATGAAGTCATACGGAGAGGAAAAAAATGGCGTTGAATTCTTCCTCTTACTGTCAACGGAGCAGGCCACATTGAGAAGAGAAAAGGTACATCCTGACCAGCAAATTAAGATGTGGAAAGCTTTTAGGAAGAAGGATTTTGACCTTTTCTCATTCTTGTGAATGGCTGGATATGGAACTCTCACTAAGAAGTGACATGCAATTTTAAAAGACAAAGTGTGATGTTTGGGTCGCATTAAGTGGGTTGTCTCTGGTGTAATATGGATACGGATATTAAAGGAATCTAAAAATGTTTAAATTTTGGGAGGAAGGATTCCTGAATTCTGATTTTTCTTTCTTTTTTGTCAGTAAACAAATATGCAATTATTAATAATGAATAGATATATGATGTTAAAAGAACATGGGAGATCCTAAAGAAGGAAGGGAGTGGTTAAAACTTTAATTAAATCCATACTAAATTTGGATTAATGCTAAAGAGTGCAGATAATATATATATATATATATAAAGTAGATTTATCCATATTATGTTTAATTGTTGAAAATACTTGTATTGATGTAAGAGTTGGATTAATTGTTGAAAAGGTATATAGCACAAATGTTTTGTAGTCTGGTAGATTTGTTTCTAATATACTTTTCTAGAGAAACTGTTTAGACTGAGATAGACAAATTATTAAGTTGTATTTTTTGTAACTTGTTAAATGAAAAGACATGATTTCTATGTGTCTATTTTAATAAGGATTTTGTTAAACCAACAATTTAATTTGTGCTTATAATAGGGTTAAGCTAAATTAGGCAAAATTAGTGCTAAGAATATTTTGAAACTTTTCTTAACTTTATACGCTTATTTGTATTTAAGAAGAATTGTTTAGATTCATATTGCTAGTATTAATTTATTAAAATGTTCTGTAATGAAATAAAGGATGGTAAAATATATGGAGATCTTTATACTTGCAGGTAGAATGATCTGGGTAGTCTATTTGGAGGCAGAATTATAATTGATATATTTGTACTTTTTTTTTGTTTCTGTTTTTCTCATTCTGTAAATGCCCCCTCCCCCCATTTATGTGTTCTCTGTACTGCTTTATCTTTCTGTAGTTAAAACTAATAAAAATTATAAAATCTCGAAAAGTACATTTTTAGCTACCCATTACTATTTCCCACACTTTTGCTTTGCTTTCCATCCTTTCCTATCTCTTTTGGTCTCTACTATACCACAGTATATCCTTCCTTCCCCTATCTACTTTAGTTCTGCCTCTTTCCTCTTCTTCTTCCCCTTCCATCACCCCACTACTGTCTCTACAGAGATTTCCTTAACTTCCTCACACCATTCTATATCCCTTGGTTCATTTCATAGTGCTCCATTTTCCATCAGTTTTTTTTTTACTTTTCTCCGTCAGGCTAATGTGAACTGTTGTATTTAGGCAGAGTCCCCTTTTTCCCAAACAAAGGACTTCCCAAACAACAGAGGTGCAGAAGAGTCAGTGTGCAGATCTTTTTATTGTTTTCACATTAATGTGGGAAGGAAAACAACCCTTCACACCCCCTTCCTTTGTTCTCCGAAATCCTTCCCCATAGTCACATCTTATACCCTCCAGTAAACAAAGGTCAATTTACATATTATACCCTCCTATAAACAAAGGTCTTCGCCTTTGACATTCTGATTACATTCATTGGACAAATAAGTCCCATATCCCAATTTAGAAGCGAGATATGAATTGATATCATCTGTGGTTGCTAATCTGGACCTCCAACTCTCACTTCCCATACCTCATATCTGCAGTTTCTCTTCTTTCCCTGTTCAACTCCAATGTAGCCTTCTGGCCTAGCTCCAGAATGTGCAAGAACAGAGAATCTGCTGTAGCAGGGGGATTTGACCTTCTCCGAGAGATAGACTCCTGGAGGTAGAAAAGATATCTTATTCTCCACCAAAAGATGTTAACAGAGCAAATTATGATACCAAGTTTCTGCTAAAGAAGAGGCTTCCTCTTATATCTAATATGCTTAGCAAAGATTCTAATAGAGGTCCATTGTTCTTTGTTCCCCAGACTTTGGGCCTAAATTCCATAGAAAAGGCACTATATACTTTAGAGCAAGTTATACAAATCTAATACTTAGAATGTAATGGTTTTAATATAACTGTTAAGCAGGTTAGTGCAAATGAGTTCTATGATCAAAATTAGTCCAATTCTATTTGGCACTCTGCCCATGCTCTAATGCAAATCTGAATCTATGTACTACGGATCCATACACACATTTGATTCTCTTAATTTTCCTCTGCACCATCCAGTTTCTGGGTTCTGCTCTCATATTTCAACCCCCTTTCCTTCTCAACTCTCCTGATGCCCACTTTCTTCCTCTCCCAGCAAGTTCCTGAGCAAAATGATTTAGTGATGCAGTTTCTGATGTAACAAAAATGGCTGCAGAAGTCTCATGAGCTGCCCTCATAAAGTTCTGGGTGCCATTTTGGTTATCTGGAAAACCAAAATGTTTTAGAGAATTTTTCTGAAAATGTGGGTCCACAGTTCAAAATATTAGACTGTACTCTATATGGGGGTGGGGGGTGGGTTTCTCTTTTTTCTACTTCCTAACTTGCCCCATTGCAAATGTTTTGCTACCCACAAGGGGCTACAACTTTAGAATTAGATTTAGTGATAAAATGCTGGAGAGGAATAGCAAGGAAAAAAATTGAATAAAGGAATAAAGACAACTTGTACAAACCAAGGAAAGAATAATTCCAAATTCACTAAGGAATAAGAACCTTCCTACTTCAGTAAAATAATTCTTCTATTCATTCCTGTACAAAGAGAAAAATAATGTGATCTGAACATCTATTTAAAAGTTGTATCTTACCTTATTTTTGAGGTGTTGAAAATGTTTGTAATTATAGGATTTGGAATAAGTAATGAAGAGAAGATGATTGTGCTGTGCAGATGTAGCAATACTTTAGCTACTAAGAAAAAAGCTTGCTAACAGTAATTGTATATCTGAAAATAATTCCATATAGGAATCATCTTCTTAGAACTCCTATATTGCCATTACTGTTTATTCTTTTACCACAGCTAATGTTATGTCTCCAGGTACCATATATTAAATCACACAATTGTTTATTTATTTAGTCTTATTCCTCACTGCACCCTGTTTGCTGAGGTCTAGATAATAGTATGTTCATTACAAAACAGCAAAAGAACTAACCTTTCAATTGAATAATTTATCACAAGCTCCTATATGCCACTTAATTATGGTTATTTATTTGCACAAATTTATTGTGCTCTAGCTACTGTTGAGATAATATAAAGAGAAAAAGGCAAGCACTACCCAAACCAAATATCTCCATGACTATTCAGGGAGGTGAGAACGAGAGACGATTCTGAGGCACTCCAAAGAGATCTGTTGAGGCTGGGTGAGTGGGCATCAACATGGCAAATGAAGTTCAACATGACTAAGTAATGCACATTAGGGCCAAAAATCCTAACTATAAATACAAGTTGATGGGGTATGAACTGGTGGAGACTGACCAAAAGAGAGATCTTGGGGTCATGGTAGATAACTCACTGAAAATGTTGAGACAGTGTGCGACTGCAATTTTAAAAAGGCCAATGATATGCTGGGAATTATTAGGAAGGGAATTGAAAACAAATCAGTCAGTATCATAAACATCATAATTTATACAGATAAATCGATGGTGCAGCCTCATTTGGAGTACTAGGTACAATTCTGGTCACCACACCTCAAAAAAGATATTTTAGCACTGGGAAAAGTGCAGAAAAGGGCAATTAGAATGATTCAAGGGTTGGAACATTTTCCCTATGAAGAAAGGTTAAAATGCTTGGGGCTCTTTAGCTTGGTAACTGAGGGATGATATGATAGAAAATTTACAAGATTATGCATGGGATAGAGAAGGTAGAGAAAGAAGTACTTTTCTCCCTTTCTCACAATACAAGAACTCATAGACACTCAATGAAATTGCTGAGCAGTTGGGTCAGAACAGATAAAAGGAAGTACTTTTTCACCCAAAGGGTGATTAGCACATGGAATTCACTGCCACAGTAGGTGGTGGCAGCTATAAACATGGACAGCTTCAAGAACAGGTTGGATAAACATATGGAGCAGAGGTCCATCAGTGGCTATTAGTCACAGTGTATTGTTGGAACTCTCTGTCTGGGGCAGTGATGCTCTGTATTCTTGGTGCTTGCGGGGGCAACAGTGGGAGGGCATCTAGTGTCCGGGCCTCACTGATGGACCTCCTGATGGCACCTGTTCTGTTTTATTTTTTTGCCACTGTGTAACACAGAGCATTGGACTGGACGGGCCATTGGTCTGATCCAACATGGCTTTTCTTATGTTCTTTTGACTGTATGTAACCCCCCTCTCCCTTCATGTCCCCCCACCTTTAAAAAAATCCTCAAATTTCTTATATTGTTTTTATAGATATAAGCATCTAGAAAAGGTTTCCAAATATCTAAAAAATATGTCCCTATGCAACTGCCATCTGCATGCCATGCATTCAAATTTTGATAAGGTTGCATGGTCCTCAGCCCATTGGAGGCAGACACCTCAGTATTGTAATATATCTTTGAGTAATAGTAAAGACATGGAGTGCTCATTTCCATTGACCATCAGTTAATTTCCAGGAGAGAGGCATTATCTATCTATCTATCTATCTATCTATCTATCTATCTATCTATCTATCTATCTATCTATCTATCTATCTATCTATCTATCTATCTATCTATCTATCTGCATCCTCAATGATCAATGATTATTCCAAATACAATATTCCAATGTGATCCTTAACTCTGGATGAGAAATTGTATTGCTGAGTTTGTTTCTCTTCTTTCCTTCAGTGTTTGTTTTTTGTCTGATATCTGAACTTTATAGTTTATATTCCTTGAAACAGCACCATGTCATTTTTTGTTATTTTCATGAAATGATTAATCACTTTAAGCATTTTAAAAAAAAATTACAATTAGAATTCTATGTAAACTCAATTTCTTGTATAGGGCAAAAGAAGCATCAAGCTGCATCCTCTTCCTGAGTCTTCAGGCAAAACCTGGCATATATTTTGGGTATAAAAGTGCACTCATCATGTTCACCTGATCAGTGTGGGAATGGACTGACTGAACTTCCCCTGAAGTCCAACACACTCTCACTGACCATTCACAGAAGGCAAGTTTAGCTTAAATTCACTCAGATTATCTTAGTTCCTTCAACAGTAACCTCAGCAGGGCATTTTAAGTAGAAAAAGTCCAGCAGGAACTCATCTGCATATTAGGCCACACCCCCTGATATCAGCATTGTTTTACGCAGGGCTTTTTCTCCAGCAGGAACTCATTTGCATATTAGGACACACACCCCTAATACCAAGCCAGATGGAACTGCATTCCTGTGCATTCTTGCTCAAAAAAAGCCTTGAACCTCAGATATTGTATTAACTGGTGGGAGGGGGTAAGCAACACAAGGGAGAAACAATATCAAAATACTAAGTGCATTTTCGTTCATCTGAAATGCAGGGGAGGTATAAGGCTACCAACTCCTAACTGGAAAATTCCTAGAGATTTGGGAATGGAACCTGAAGTGTGTGGAAGGCAGGGAATTCACTGAAGTATAATGTCATAGAGTCTGCACTCCACCACTTCCATTTTCTCCAGGGAAATTTATCTCTGTAGTCTGGATATCAGTTGTAATTCCAGGAGATCTCCAGTCCCAACATGGAGGTTGGCAACCCTAGGCACTTCAGGAGCTGTTGAGAACCTTCAGCAATAGGAAAGTGCTGTTTTGTGAGTGGAACTCTGCACAAAGATCACTGGATCTAATCCTCTGTCGTTTGATACCACTCATGTATAAAAAGTTCATTAGAAAGTTATGGGTTTTTTTATACTAGAATGTGTTTCTTAAAAACTGAATGTTGTGTATTTATATTTTATTTCTTAGTCCTTTTGACAGGATGAGGACAGGCACATACATATTTCGAACAAAATAACAGTTCTCAGATTCCTGGTTTTCTAAGAGGTAGGTGGTGTTACACTATGAGCTTTAGCCCAAGCACTTCTGATAGTTACTATATTTAGTTCTTTAAATGCAGCTGTACAACCATACAAAAAATGGCATTAGAAATATTGATGTCATGATGTACAGAATACAATTCTAAGATTAATAAAGATTATTTTCCTTGTTCTGTCCTAATTATCCTTTTGGGGGCAAATCCAACATCACAATTAATGAAAGTTATCCACTGAAGTGTTCCCTGTACAACCAGTGAGGCTGTCAAGCATGGTGAAATTCCATTGATAATTGATTGTTATAGGGTCCTGCCTAAACCTGGTCTGTGAAGCATCATGGAGCATCCAACTTCGTTAGCTTTGTTATTCTTTCCCTTCCCCCCCCCGCCCCCCCGTTTTGCTTTATGGCTTAAAAGTAGAAATAGTGAGAACTGAAACTAACATGAGAAGAAGTAATCAGCACCTTCCCATACATTCCTGTAAGGGAGTACGAGACATCTGGGGAAAGCAAGGACAGAGTCCTGATAGCACTATGGGAATGTAGACATTCATGATAGTTTATGTGTGAGTGCTACCCCGCACCCCCATCTCTTGGAATCCTTTTGAAGTAAGCCTTAAAAGTATTGTATCAATGTATTGGCAGCATTACTCTCAAGAACCTGTTACACAGAAAGTATCGGTATCTCAATAAGCGTAGTCTTTGTATCAACTTCGACTCGTAATTGAACACGCATGCTTGACATTTCGAGAGTAATCCTGCAAGAAGTTTAACCTCCCTGGCAACTTTATAACCGAATGGCTGAAAAGATTTCAGTAAGCAGTGAACTTCCAGAACCTGAAGAAGGAGCCAGAGCACCTACCTCACCGTGGCATGTGCTGGATGCCCAGAGAATCACTGGACCAGCTCCCCTCTCCACATTCAACAACTCTTGGTCACCCCACAGCAGTGGCAGCCACGTACCTCTACCACCACAATGGATGAGGCCCCGGCGTGCCAAGAGGCCATCATAACCAGGCACATGCGCCGGGTGAAGATGGCCAACAAAGGGGGTGAGGATGCCAGACCCAGAGAGGAAGAGGGCGCAGCGGCCGCAGTAGTAACCGGCACAGAAGCCGACCCCCCTCTGGGCGTGGGGGCTGGGAACCCTGAAGTACCGGGCCCGAGAGAGGAGGAAGATGAGATGGCTCGAGAATTTTGAGTGATGATCCGAAAGGAGGTCGAAGAGGTCGCCAAGGGGTTGCGGGATGAGATGCAGGCGATGACCACCATGATGGCCGGGGAATTCAACAGGCAAATCGACCGAATCCTGGGAACGACTGACCCGAGAAGAGCCCCGCAATCGCCTGCGGCCAGGCCTTCGGCAGCACCAGTTCTCTCATCAGTTCTCTCATCAGTTAAATTCTACTTAATGTAAGAAAGAGGCTGTTTGCAGGCAGTAAAGAAGGCAGTTATTCTGTAGGTAACTGCCAATAATGCAAAAGTGAAGCAATCAGGTTTCCTGCTTAGTTTGGCTTGGGTTCCCCAAGGGTAAACATGCAAGATGCAACTGCTTCTGGTGTAAAGAAGAGAAACCCTGCAGCCACACACCAGGGATATCACAACAAGATAAAATTGCATGACTGCAGGGAAACAGATTATAATAATATTTGTTGTTATACCAAGTCTGTGTCAGAGCAGTTCTCACATAATACAGGAAAAGCAGAAGAAGTGAAGTACATTGTCATTTGTATGGCTATGTTTAAAGGGCAGACCTCACTTTTAATCTCTCTTTGGAGTACAATTATTCTTCAGTTGTACCTGGCCCTGATTTAGGATAACATCAACAATACCACAGAGAGATAAAATACGTTGACCTCAAGCTTTTCACTAAGGAATGTGATTTTTCCTTGCATATGTAGGAATTAAACAACATCTGAAATTCCATCCCCCTTCTGAAATGGTAAAATGTTTAGATCGAGGGTTTTTTTTTTAAAGAAAGCTAATATATTATAGCTTGTCCTATTAAAAGACATTTTTAAAAAAGTGACAACCCAGAGAGGTACACTAAAATGCAGAAGAACATGGAAATGAGAAAAGTCTGTGTGGTTGTGTTGTTCAACTGTCAATCATTGCCTTTAATGTGATATACTGTAAATAATGTGTTCTGTAGCTGAGGCACTCAGGAAAGACACTATGTATACGGATTGATACTTGGTAATGTTTTCTAGGTTTCAAGCCTCTTTAAAAAAGGTCACTGAGAGCCCAACCTGACGTGATACTAGCAGCTGTTTTTGTTTAATCACAGGGATGGTTTTGAGCTCCTGCTGTTCTGACCCCAAAATTCCCATTTTGATTTTGTTTCTCCCTTATGCAAATTGAGTCTGTGATTTTTTTATGTTCACAATATTCTTATTGTGCCAATTTTTCCTGCAAAATGTATGGATTTTGCATCAGTAAACCAGTATATATAAATTGTGGATATAGAGATTACATTTAAAAGTCACTGGACACTAAGGTGCCACTGTGATAGCACATGGGCAGTTCCCCCACAAGCTTTCATGCACTTGTCCAATGCTAGGATGGAAATTAAATAAAAGCCAATACTAGAATTTTTAAAAAGTGAAAGCCAATGCTAGAATACAAACTAGTTAGTCTTTAAGAATAATGTTATTTGCCCCAGCACCCCAAATAAAAACTCAGGACCACAGTTGGGGTTTCAGCAGTTTATTAAAATTACCTGATTTACACCATCATTATTAAATATGATAACAGAAATAAAAATATGATAAGATAAATCACATAAGGAGCACATAAATAAGCCCTTAATGGCTATCAAAAACCAGTCACTAACTCAGAGCACCTTCTCTCAGCCACTCAAAAAGGCAGTTATCTGTTCAATACTTTAAAAAAAACCCCATCCCTAGACAAAAACAATAAAGTTAATTATAACTCGGCCTTTTCCTGCACACATAGGTCATATTGTTCTCCCAAGTAGCAGCAGGAGCACATGGGGGGAACAGCCTTTGGGGGTGGGAAGAGGGACCTTTCTCTAATATTTAATGGGGCTGGCTGCACTAGACAGCATAATCAAGGCTGCTTTTGTTCTGGCAAATCCACCCTGGCTCCACACTTGGCCAGCGGCTTCTGCTGACATTTATCCTCACCTGTCCATCTTATTCTGAGAGATGAAAAGCTCCATTCCCCCTTCCCTGATGCACTATAAACCCATTACCAGGTTCAGAAAGATATTTCTCAGCACAAACTCTGCTCTTTCCCAAGCCCCATCCCACCACAAAGACAGTGATAGGCAGTTCAGAACAATCCCTTCATCATGCCCAGTGGCTCAAGGAACTCACTGCTCATCCCTATCTGTCACGAAAACCTGCCTTGCACCTGCCAGTTTAATACCCCTTACCCCACCTACTGACTATAATGTCCTGCAGGTCCCGAAACAGATCAGCTAAATAAGCATCACTTCCCTCAGGAGAGAGATGGACACCATCATCCCGATACAGGAGAGGCATATTGAGACCTAATAGCCTAGTGATTAGGAATGGGCATGAGCCAGCTCATGAACTAAAGTCTGTGACAATTTTTTGGCCAATTTGTAGTTCACAACTGAAGTTCATGGCAGTTCAACCAGCATGAACTTTCCTCAAACATTCAAGAATGTTGTGGAGGTTGATGCAGGTTTGTAAATGGATACATTTACAGACACCCTGTCTCCACTCAAACAAAATGTTTACTAAACGTCAAAGTAACAGGATGGCCAAATTCTCCAGCCTTAGAAAGACTCTTGTCAGTTTCAAACTAGCCATATTAGTTTCAAGGAGATTATCCTCCCCCTTTGCTGGCATTTCTTTGTGTTCACTTCCCATTTTCTTGAGTAGAGGTTGCAAAATCCTACCAATCCCTTGCTTGGATTTATGACTGTATTTTAAGATAAATTCTTTTAAGCTTGTAATGCCAGTGGCACCGGATTCAGCTGGGCATTCTGCACATTGTAACTGATTGTGCCTGGCTTGCAAAATCCCCCTCCCCTCAGCCTTGCTTGGATTTCTTGTGACTCTGCTTTGAGATCTGTCCTTTTAAGTTGCAGTACTTCAGTGCCACTGGGTTCTGCTGGGCATTCTGTACACTGAACTGCTTGTGCTGGGCTTGCAACTACCCTGTCCTGGAATATGCTAGGCACAGAGCAGGTCAGCTGATCTAATGCATGAGTAAGTCAAGGTGTAGGTGCAACTGGAGCATCATGGTCAGAGTCAGGCTTCTAGGTCAAACTTCGAGTAAGCAATTTGGCAGCAAGAACAGGTTTAGGGGCAAATCCAGGTCAGAGTCCAAACATGGCCCAAATGGTTAGAGTCATGAGGCAGAATTATTGGCAGAGTTCCACAGCCTTTCTCTACCCTTTATAGAAAAGATGATCATCTTGTAGTTGGATTGCATCATGCAGGTGTGTGTGTAACTATCTTTGCTGTCTAGAACCAGTTGTCTCTGACATGCTAATAATGCACTTTGCATTCTTTTCAGCATCTCGTGTCAAGCCCTCCTCTGACTATATCCAATGGTTCTGGAGATGGGGAAGATGAGGTGGATGGTGGGATGCGTTCTGATCGAGCCATGGAGCTGAACAGCTGGGATACTGCTAGCAAGCTGTGAATCACTATATGGCAACATAGAAGTACCTTTCTGTAGCGAGCTGTCTGTAACTGGCTGCAAGCTAGGGCCTTCTTCACATGATCATTCCTCTTCTGAAAAGCACTCTATTTCTTCAGGGTTAACTGTGCCCAGCTGACCCACAACACCCCCTTGCTTAAATTGAATTCTGTACTTCACATCAGTCCTGTTGAGCTGGCATTGCCACAATGGCATTGAGTTCTGCTGTGTACTAGAACATTGCACTGGTTCTGCTGGTTTGTGCCTCCCTTGCTGGGAGAGTGATTCTGTGCTTCACATCAGTCCTATTGAGCTGGTATTGCTACAGTGGAACTGGGTTCTGCTGGGCTTGCAACCCCCCCCCCCCCCCGTTATTGGAGTGTGATTGTGTGCTAGACATCAGTCATGTTGAGCTGGCATTAGGTCCTGCTGCACACTTGTAAGAACATAAGAACATTAGAGAAGCCTGGATCAGGCCAATGGCCCATCCATTCCAACACTCTGTATCACACAGTGGCCAACATACACACACACACACACTGTGGCTAATAGCCACTGATGGACCTCTGCTCCATATTTTTATCCAATCTCCTCTTGAAGCTGGCTGTGATGGCCATCTTCCCCAACGTGTACGTTGCCATGATCATGATCAGCACAATGGGCATTGTCTCCATGAGCATCTCCTAATGCCCTTACGTACTTTTGGGACAATATTACGATATCAAGCAGATAGGTGACAGCAGCGCAACAGGCCATATCCTGCCCCTTTGCACATCAAGGCCCAGGAGCATTCTGTCGAAACTCTCATCGTCTTTGTCAGTGTGCACTTTGTGCTGATAGAATACATAAGAACATAAGAGAAGCCATGTTGGATCAGGCCAATGGCCCATCCAGTCCAACACTTTGTATCACACAGTGGCCAAAATACACACACACACACACACACACACACTGTGGCTAATAGCCAATGATGGACCTCTACTCCATATTTTTATCCAATCCCCTCTTGAAGCTGGCTATGCTTGTAGCCGCCACCACCTCCTGTGGCAGTGAATTCCACATGTCAATCACCCTTTGGGCGAAGAAGTACTTCCTTTTACCCATTTTAACCTGATTGCTCAGCAATTTCATTGAATGCCCACGAGTTCTTGTATTGTGAGAAAGGGAGAAAAGGACTTCTTTCTCTACTTTCTCCATCCCATGCATAATCTTGTAAACCTCTATCATGTCACCCCGCAGTCGACGTTTCTCCAAGCTAAAGAGCCCCAAGCGTTTTAACCTTTCTTCATAGGGAAAGTGTTCCAAACCTTTAATCATTCTAGTTGCCCTTTTCTGCACTTTCCCCAATGCTATAATATCCTTTTTGAGGTGCGGTGACCAGAATTGCACACAGTACTCCAAATGAGACTGCACCATCGATTTATACAGGGGCATTATGATGCTGGCTGATTTGTTTTCAATTCCCTTCCTAATAATTCCCAGCAAAGTGTTGGCCTTTTTTATTGCAATCACACACTCTTTGATTGCACTGGTACTGCTGGCATTCTTTGCATTGCACTGGTTCTTCCGGGCTTGCAAAAATGCCCCCCCTTCAGTTTCTACTGCAGAGATTCTCTGACAATTTTAGTCCTGTTGGATTTGCAGTGCCTCAGTGGCAATGGTTCTGCTGGACAAACTGACCTGGTTCTGCTGAGCTTGCAACCCCCCCCCCCCGCATCTTCAGTTTCTTCTGCAGAGATTCTCTAGGACTTTGATTCTGTTCTTCTGGGCTTCTATTTCCCTTTCTTTCCTCCATTGGAAAAAATGGAGAATGAGGGTACTTTATTTGGGAGTCAGTAATTCAAACCCTATCAATCCAATTCTCACCAAACTTGGAAGGCAGGTAGAGAAGAATCAGCCAGAGATCCCCTGTGAGTTTAATCTCTCTGACATGCTGGGAGTTTTGTGTTCTACCGCATCATAAACTGAATTGGTTCATTTAGCCCCTAAAATACAGTTCATGGTTTGTGACCTGGGCATACCACAAACCATGGACTGCATTTTCCCAGTTTGTGCCCATCCCTAATGATGAGGGATATAAGCTCCCCACCAGTTAAAACCTCTCTACACACAACTTAAATTTTAGTGTATTTGCCTTTGGGGAAGGAAGCAATTATCAGAACTAAATAGGGGGGGGGGGGGTTTGAAATGTTTACTATACATACATCTTAAACTGAAATAAAAATGAGACATTATTTGAATAAAAAACCTGGGAAAATGCATCCTCTGTGACTTGTCAATGCAACTAAAACAGTGATGCAAAACATCACAGAAGAAGTAAATATCACAGTAATATACTGCTCACATGTTGACAGTTTAATGTTGGGGGGAGGATAATCAACAAACAAGATTTGTCTGAAATTGATTATTTGGAACTGCTTAGGGTGGCTGTGACCTAACGACCCAAGGGAAGTTTTATGAACTCAGACAGCAAAGCCTTCAACTTTACAGGTGGAACCATAGAATGGGAATGCTTTTAATTTGATGCAATTTATTGTGGTATTGATTAGGGAGTTTGATGATTTATTACTGTAACATGCAGCACAATTGGATGCCTGAGTAATGATGACACTGCTACTGACATAGAAAATAGATCATTGTAAATCTTTTAAGAAAACAGGAGTTCTATAAATCTTTAAAGAAAACTAGGTGTACTGGGATTGGAGAGACTAGAAAATACCATTAAAATTGGAAAGGAAAAAAATTTCTGGCTAGGATACAAAGTTCAATGTGTCCCTTATCTGCAGAATGTCCACATATTTTTCATGGTGGGAAAAACATGTTTCCAGAGTATGCATAGAATATTGAAGACAGCAGCACCATCTCTGTTCACGTAGAACTCCATATGTCCTTGGGTGTCACCCTTTCTCATGCAACCATTAGGCTGCTGGATTGTACCACCTGATGAGATAGATTGTTGCACTGATAACTAGTTTCTTGTCTTTGAACCAGTTTTGTATACTCTCATATTTTATGAAATTACTGACCTTTTGTTCAACCCGTATCCCAAACGTATTAATTAACCCCATGACCTTTCAGGATTCTAGATGAAGATATTAGTATCTCGTTTAAAGTTGATGTCCTTCAAAGTGTTCTGTATTCAAGGGTCAGGAGGAAAGTTATGTCTAACACCCAGGGGTCGTTTTGTAGGGGGGAAAGGTGGTGGAGCTCATCCTGGGATTGTTATGCAGCTACACCTATTATTCAATGGACAAGGTGGAAAGGAGGAGGTGGAACTGTCAGAAAGGTTCAGGAGCTGTGCTCCTGTGAGCTCCTGCTGAATCTGAGACCTGCTAACACCAGAAATAAGACTCCTCTAAGCTATAAGAGCTTGGCAGCTTTGTTCACACTCCTCTATAAAAGATGCATGCCAGCCTACATGCCAGTATGTTGGATCAGAATGGGCCATTCTTAAATAAACTGCCTGTTTTTTCTAGCAATAAGCCTTAGAGTGATTTTTTTTTAAAAAAATTCTCATGGTTAGATCTCAGGACATGGGGAAATCATCTGGCCTTTAGTTATTTTTCACTTAACACTTTGCTCAGATGAACAAAGCTTATGCAGTAGAGCGTAGCAGGAGAAGCAAACTTGCAGGTATGTGGGTTGTTCATAAAGGGCTTAGCAGGTAATTTGAACTGAATCTAGTAATTGATCAGAAACTAATGCAGAGACTGCAAAATGGTGTGATATGGATGTTTGCTTACTTCCCAATAGCAATCTGGCTGTGGTAATCTGAATCAGCTGGAGCTTCTGAAATGACTTTAAGGGCAGGCAGCCCATGTAGAGTGCATTACAACAGTCTTGAGGTTACAGTGGCATTGATCCAGGATGCGGTGGTAGCTACAAGCATAGCCAGCTTCAAGAGGGGTTTGGATAAAAATATGGAGCAGAGGTTCATCAGTGGCTATTAGCCACAGCATATTATTGGAACTGTCTGGGGCAGTGATGCTCTGTATTCTTGGTGCTTGGGGGGGGGGGGGGAAGGGCTTCTAGCCCCACTTGTGAACCTCCTTTCTTTTTTGGCCACTGTGTGACACAGAGTGTTGGACTGGATGGGCCATTGTCCTGATCCAACATGGCTTCTCTTATTTTCTTATGTTGTGGTATTTGCAGATAATGGAGATGTGGAAACATATGACGTGCTTCTAATAGGATCTCCAGACCCAAAGGAAAGCAAATGTTTTTGGACACAATATTTGTGATTCAATGTCAAGATTCTGCATTTAATCATTTGAAATCATCCAATCTTGAAAGCACAGATAATAGATCCAGTGACAGACCAATGGTAGTATTTTTTCCCAATACAGGCTAGCTAAGTTGCAGATTTAAATTCTGAGAACATTTGTGTAAGACACAAAGAACCAGCACTGTAGTGTAATTGCAGCCAGTATTTAATAGTTATAAGCCCTGGTTTAGGGTCAGCACACAGCTTTTTGGCATCCTAGATGAGGCCTCCCCACCCCACCCCACCAATCTCCCCCTCAACTGACAGTCTTCTGCCAGCCCTCCCACCCCCAACTTTCTGCCCCAGCACCCCACCAGCCTGCTCGCTGGGCCAGGCCTCCCCCATGGGCAAAGTCAGCCTGGGGCCCCACTGTCACCCCCCTGCATGGTGGCTTCTGGCCCTGTGGGCTATTGCCCACTTGGCAGGCATGCAGGCATCCTCTGGTGCTCCTCTTCCCCTGTCTGCTGCTGCTGCCACCATCATGCTGGTGAGGGAGCCAACAAGGCTGGGTGGATGGATCAGCCAGCAATGCACTTGGCATGTTCCAGTGGGGCTGGATGGGTGGTTCTGCACAGGGTGAAGTGAGTAGTGATTGGCCATGCCAGGTACTGGCAGCCCCCACCCCACAACTGTGAATTCAGCATCCTCTGAAGGCTGCCACCCTAGGAGACAGGCTAAGGTCACCTAGCAAGCATGCTTGTCCTGTCCTGGTTTCAACTAAAGTCCGTTCAGTTTCTAAGCAAAGGGCTGCATATGGTACAGTTCAGCATTCCCAAGATTTTACATAGACAAGATACATTCCAAAGAATGATTAAATGCATCCATCCATAATGGTTTGTCATATAACAATTGTAGGCCCACTTTAGCATTAAGGACCTTTAGTGCAACAGGCATAAATGATTGCCTCTACTGTAAAAAAGAAGAAAAAGAAGAAGACACAAATGATTGCCTCTACTGTAAAAAGAAGAAGAAGAAGAGCCATAGCAGAAGGCTTAGTCATATTTATTGCTGACTTAGGGTAAGTAGTCCAAGTTGTATTTTATTGAAAATGTATGCTTAATATTCAAAATGTTTAATTTGCTTTATTCTTTTTCCATTTATTTACCATTTATATGGCTTCCACATTCTCGAAAAGACAAGATTTTTTAAATTATTTTTTATAATTCAATTGGAGCCATTGGTTACAAGAAACCCAAGGCACTGATTCAGCAGATGCTTCAGGCCTACTTAAACGCAGGACACTAATACTGCATTGTCTGCATATAATAACAAGGGTACAAGTGTGGAGCCAAGTTTAGGGCTATGACCATCAACTTCGGTCAGGATCAGGGCAAGATCATTGAGAAAGAGATTAAACAAAAAGGAGGCTAAAATACAGCCCTGTGTAACTCCTTTATTGGAGTTAGCTTTCCAGTTAAAGACTATTTGACTTGACAGGTTGTGGAAGCATGTAGCTTCCTAATAAGCAGAAGTAGCCTCTTATCAATATTCATTTTGTATGGTTTATCCCTGAATAGTTTTCTATATATAGAATCAAAAGCTCATTTAAGATTTAGGTAAGCAGTGTAGAGCTTAAGGCTAGCTTTCCTAGTGTATTTTGTGACCAGATGGATTAAAGTAGTGCATTGATCCAGTGTGGTTTTGCCCTAGCAGAAACCAACTTCTTCCAACCCCAGAATTCTCTGGTCTGTCATCCAGAGGATAAGCTTGGGTAATAGATGCTTAGCATATAACTTTCCAATTATAGAGAAAAGAGAATACCTTCCTATTTTAGTCTGAAAGATACAATTTCAAATGCAATCTAGAGCTTGTGTATTGTAATGGTGTGTATCTTTGTGACTAGTGTACGCCTTTAATTTTTATTGAGGTTACATTTGGATGTTTTAAAATAATTTGTAATATATGCATACATTTTGATAACCCATATTATTTATATGTTTATGTTTTATATCTATTGATTTTAAGATTGGGCCATCCAATTTTTATGTATTTAACCTTTTAGATTTTTTAAAATTCATATATCTTGCTTAAGTTTTTTGCTCCCTTTTCTTTTTGTTCTTCATTCTCATGTTACATTCGATGCATGTGTAGCTGAATTTAAATCCTCGTTTATTCATGAGCTGATTACTGGTTTCATCTGTAAAGCTTATGTGCATTAACTCTTTCACAGAAACATGTACATGTGTAGCAGGAAAAGTCCTGTGTTGTCCAATTAATAGTAAATCATACTCACAAACGAGGTCTGAGGCAAGGTCAGGAATACAGCTTCTTTATTTAACGTGCATAAGCGCTCTATACACGGGCTCCAGACCCGAGGGCCTGAGCAATGATCACAGTTACCTGCCATCCCTTATAGGGGGCCTCCACCCACGCACTACCTTAAAACACTCATGTTCTCACCACAATTCGAGTTGTTTTCCAACCCTCTGGGTTCTTCTTAGGGCCTTTCTTAAGGCCTCTGCAAACCCTGGTTCCTCTTTCTCTAGAAACATTTTACCCCCACGCCCACAATTTCTCGCTGCACCTGTCTTGCTTCTTTCTAGGCTCTGTCCTATGTTTTTCAGCCTGCGGTTTTGAAAGGGCAATGACCTTTTTGCAGTTCCCTTTTTCTCCCTGCAAGCTAACACTCCCTTGCTTAAACTGCTCCAAAAGATTATTTTCTATATTGATATTGATTAGATATTGGTATTAATTATTGATCCTCTGCTATATTCCCCTCTTTCAAACGGAGTTTGATTATTACATCATCCACAAACCATCACACACATACTAAAATCAACCTACTTAAAACCAAACATCAAACCCATACTCAGGAACGTATCTGGAATACATTTGATAATCATTTGTAATCATGGCTCTCTCAACTTGACCCGCTGGCTGTTGTCTCTGATGCCTGTGGAATCCTGCCATTACGGGTAGGCTAGGATCCAGAGGGCGTTGCCTGTGGAACCTCACTACTGCCGGTGAGTGAGGTCCAGAGGTCGAGCTTCAAGCAATCAGGTCTGGGGCCAATCTCCACCTGAAAACCCTATCTAGGAAAGCCTCAATCAAACTGCATAGCAAAACAAGGTCAGGTTCAATACAAGCCTATCCTATCATCATAACACTTCAACAATTCAACAAAACAATTCAACATAACATTTCTTTCTGGGGCTGGGTTTTCTTATCTTAACAATCTTCCAAAGGGCCTTTCATGAATAAAATCACAAAGAACTAAACCTTCTCTCTTACTTAAGCATCACAATATATGGGCAAGGCACTGAGCAATGTGTCAAGCTAAAACTAGCTTGGAGCACATTTTGACTACTTACCCCTAGGGACCATCTTATTTTCTTTTTTTCTTCTGGGGCAAACAAGTCTCATGCATAGAGCTGTTGCTATCAAAGGAAAGTGGCTTCAAAACATCAAAAAAAAGATCAAAATAATCCAAAAAATTACTCAAAAAGGAACAAAAAGAGTCCCCTCTTTGTAGCTTCATACAGAAACTTAGCAAGTTGGGCTTTCTTCCGGACTCTCTTCTGGGCCCTCTCCCTTCTGGAGAGGCTCTTGCAGGCTCACACCTCGTTCTGGGACTGGGACAGCTGCTTCTTCCGTGCTTCTACCATTTCCTGGCCATCTCCCTCTGGCGCAATCCGGCTACAGCCTTCAGGCGTGAAACTTCCTTGATGCCAGTCAGTTCCCCTTTGTGGATCTGCTCGATCTGCTTCGCTTCGGGGCAGCGTTCTCTCTGCCAGCTGCTTGGCCCCTCTGCAGCCACCCAAGAGCTCAAGCGTCGCAGACATCAGGACCTTCAGATGACCCTTGGTTTCCTTATCTGGATCAGCCCTTCGGCTAAGGTTTCTCTCTTATCTTCGGCAGCAATTGCACAGGAAAAAGCTATTGAACCCACGGCTTCCTCTGTGGCCTTTTACTTCTTGGACCAGTTGTTTGGCTTGATGCCCATAGCCTTGCATCTTACTGGCTGAACAATACTCTTCCAATCTCCTTCAGGCTGGACTCAGCTTCCTGCTGCCTTCGCCTGACATCTGGAGCTGACTGAGCCGCAAAGGCTGAGCACCTGTGACTCCGTGGTTGGTGGGCAAAATAAATCTGGTGGGCTTCACACAGGCATCTGGCTTCTGGAGGATCTCTGCTGCCTCACACGTCTTAATGGGTTTGTGCCTGCCGGTAGAGCTTGTTGGCATTGGCTTACTAGGCAGATGGGAGCCTCCCTGTTGGCATCTCACTCGAGGGCAGTTGTTTCTTCACTTCCGCCATCTTGGAGGATTATTTCAGGGGCACTCAGCAAGCACTTGAAAAGTCTCTTTTCCCTTGTGCCCAATGAATATCTTGTAGCCTGTCATGGGCCAGGAGCTTGGGAGCCCTGGATCTGCTGGACATCACATGGCTGACGGGGATTTCATCTGAGAAGGTAAGCTGACCAGAGGCAGGGGACTTGCTTCTGGAGAACTTCTCTCTGGGGGGGCCCATAGATCTGGAACTCTTCAGCTCTTAATCAATAAAGGGGGCGAGGGTGAGGTCTAAGTGGCAAAAGAGGAAGAAGCTGGGAGCTTTGCGTTGGGCTTAAAATCAGCTCCCCATAAGGGGCAGCAGAAACACTGCTCTATGTCTTGGCATTTAATTCCCAGGGGCTTCCTAACCAAAAGTGCCTTGTCCTGAGACTGAGATGCCTGTCCAGGGACAGTATATCTGACAACCATATGCTACTTAAAACTACACCTTAATACACTTAAGTCAAATGGGAACCATATCAAAACACAAATGTGACATGATTAATGCTTTTAGGTGCTCTTTCACATGGTCTCACACGGCAGTATTATTGCAATCATAAAACAAAAATAAAGCACAGTTTTCCTGGTTAATAGATAGCATCTTTGGGGTCTCCAGGAATCTATCCTGGGGCAAAACACATACATTTTGCAAGTTGCTAGGTTCACACTCGCACTTCCCGTTTTTCTGAGCGAGGGTTATGCAATACTGCAGAAATATTTCACATCACCCCAATCAGCCTTTATACTATTCAGCTGCTCTAAACACCTTTTGGAACCTCGGATGGGGGGCTCCACTGAGGCTGATCTTAAGAAATATGCAGTCAAGGGCGTCCCCCAGACTGTAATTCTCTTATGGTTAACCAGACGGACAAAACATTTTTAAACACATGGGACACACAATTTCCCTAAACATTAAACACAAAATTCCCCCAATAATTCCCTATTGGTGGCAGAAGGGTCGATTTCGTCCCTTCCCCAGACAGACAGGCGAATGACATGTAGGCTCCCTGCAGCCGCGTTGGTAGGGAACCCTGGTCTGTCAACTTCTCAAGGCAAGCACATTTTCCAGGGCGCTGGTATGGAGAGAACCACTACCCCTGCCAGCGGGCTGTACTAGGGTGCTGCCGGTGCATGCGGGTGGTTAGGCCGCTGGGATGGGCATCAGGCGACCCGTTTGGTCACCTACCCTGTTAGAGAGGTTTTATTACTGCAATCAGACTGTTTCAGGTGAAGGAAATCTATCACGTTGAGCACAAGGTCCTGTACTGTCAGGGCCCTGGGTTCAAGGCTCTCTACTTACACTCCGGAGTCTTCCAAGCAGAGCTGGTTCCTAGTGCCCCCTCGCTGGTCCGAGATCAGGCCATCGGTCAAAGGTCAACTGAAGACAGGGCGGGCAGATGACGGTCAGCCAGAAAGAAGGCTGGGAGCTCCTTACCGTGAATCTGGTCCTCCCCGCCAACAGTAGCACCTGGCCGGGCTAATCATCAGGGGCTAAAGGCCCCTGTGTCCCATCTGGGTCGCCAAATTTATGTAGCAGGAAAAGTCCTGTGTTGTCCAATTAATAGTAAATCATACTCACAAACGAGGTCTGAGGCAAGGTCAGGAATACAGCTTCTTTATTTAACGTGCATAAGCGCTCTATACACGGGCTCCAGACCCGAGGGCCTGAGCAATGATCACAGTTACCTGCCATCCCTTATAGGGGGCCTCCACCCACGCACTACCTTAAAACACTCATGTTCTCACCACAATTCGAGTTGTTTTCCAACCCTCTGGGTTCTTCTTAGGGCCTTTCTTAAGGCCTCTGCAAACCCTGGTTCCTCTTTCTCTAGAAACATTTTACCCCCACGCCCACAATTTCTCGCTGCACCTGTCTTGCTTCTTTCTAGGCTCTGTCCTATGTTTTTCAGCCTGCGGTTTTGAAAGGGCAATGACCTTTTTGCAGTTCCCTTTTTCTCCCTGCAAGCTAACACTCCCTTGCTTAAACTGCTCCAAAAGATTATTTTCTATATTGATATTGATTAGATATTGGTATTAATTATTGATCCTCTGCTATACATGCAGGAGCTTTGTGTGTTCACTGTAACATTTGAACAAAGTTAGTGTAAGTAACGAATACATAACAAGAACTCCATCAGGTGTGGAAAGTACAATGTTCATTTCCCTGCCAACATCAACTCCATCTTGTCATGGTTCAGTTTCCTTTAGCCTTACCCATTTAACCACAGCAGTCAGACAGTGACTTAGGACCTCTACATCATCACCAGGTGATTTGGATAAAGACATATAGATCCAGATGCCATCAGCATATTGATAATAACCTACTCCAAAATAATGGATGATTCATTTAAGGGATTTACAAAGAGATTAGGGATACCAGGAACAGTGAGTATAGGAAAAATATAAGTAGGGCTAATTGGTGAATATCCCCAAGCATCTAATGATGAAGGTCCATTCCTAAAACAGCCCATCATTTGCAGCACTATGGGGGAACTCCCAAGGTACTGATCAGCATCAGCAAAACATTTAGTTGCTTGAATGGAAAGGCTGGTGGAGGGGGAGAGGCTTGGTTCTCAGCACAGTTAATGTTCAGGCTAGATAAACAAGACCAATGGTAATGCTGGCCAGGTGTGGAGATAAACTGGTGTTACCCAAATGCTAATAGTCATTGTGTTGCTTTAGTAGCAACTTACATTAAAAGCCAAGAGAAAAGATGGGTAATGCAGATCAACCATTTCATAAAACCTGTGCTCATTTGGAGGCAGGGCTTTTTTTGTAGAAGGATCTCCTTTGCATATTAGACCACACACCCCCGATGTAGCCAATCCTCCAAGAGCTTACAGTAGGCCTGTACTAAGAGCCCTATAAACTCTTGGAGGATTGACTACATCAGGGATATGTGGCCTAATATGCAAAGGAGTTCCTGCTACAAAAAAAGCCCTGTGTACAGGTATCAGATTAAATCAGTAAACTATGGCTTGAAAAAGAATACGTTGTTCAGTGCTTCAGGATGAAGTGGTATGATAAGAAGATAATGAAGACATGATTCACTAAGCCTGGCAGAGAATCACCACAAAGGCAGCATGGAAGGAGAAGAGAAAGCTTATGTTAGATTCCAAAGAAACTCCTCTTTAACCAGTTGTCCATAACTAGAGGACATTTATTACTGATCCAGTTAGATAAAAGAAGTTTTATCTTCAGCTTTTTCAACTGTGCTTGATTTGGAAATTAGACACCTTACCTAGTGGATGTGGCACATTAGCTGAGCTGCTATTTCCTTTGAGTAATTCCTAATGATCTCTGGAAGATGAAATGCCTGAGACTGAAGTTTTATGAAAGACATGCAATCAATCACATTATTCCAGCCTTTTCAAAGTACTTTTTAAACAGAATCTAGATCACTTCCAATGCAGTCATCCTTTTAATATAAATTTGTTATATGCACAGTGCCATTTCCCCAGTATTAGTGTAGAGACAGAGAAAATAGTCAGTCCTGGCAACCAACACGATCCTTTGGTGTCAGATACTAGGATGACCAAATAGGTTTTTAAAAAATCCAGGACACACATTTTCTTACTCTAGAGGTCAGTAGAGGTAACTATACAGGTAAAATCTATGTATCAAATAGTGATGTTTGATACACACACACACAATCTGCAGAAATATAAATATGCAGATCATGGCCACACCAACACTTAACAATTTTTTTTGCAAACTTGGGAGACCTTCCAGATTTGAAAAAAACACAAAAACAAAACAACAACCCTGAAATGTTAAAATACAACAAAGCAGTACACAAGTGCACCTTTAAAGCCAACTAAGTTTTATTCAGAATGTAAGCTTTCGTATGCTCTCAAGCAGACCTCATCAGACAAATGGGAATGGAAGCAGCAGTTCTTAATATAAGTGGGCAGTGTAGAATCATGGGAATGTTTTTTAGCAGATTAAAAGAATCACAAATAGGGATCTGTGTTTGTTAGTGTTAAGAAAAAGCAGGGCTGAAAAAACACTGGAGGGTGATAAAAAGCAGATAGATGTCGTAGGTGTGAAGTGCCATAAATCTAGGTAACGTTCTGGCTTTGTTAGTTTAAATAGAGGGCATGGTTTCTCAAGAGATTATAACATCCATTATAGCTTGCCAGAAAAAAAGGAAGACATTAAAATACAGTGGAGGATGGGTTGGAATATGCAATAAGACAAACAGCCAATATCCCCCATTTGAGTATGTCAATACAAAAAACCAAAAAAAACCCCATATTCTGATACACTGTTCTAAAAGAGAAATAATATAAGTTAGCCATTAGAAAAACAGGGTGCATTAAAGTATAGTGGAAGGTGGGTTAGTATATGTAATGAGACAAACAGCCCACATCCCTCATTTGAGCATGTCAACACACACAAAAAAATTATTCTGATACACTGTTCTAAAAGAGAAATACATCGGAACACTGTGGATGCACAGCTATACTCTGTGAGAGCTAGTTTAGCATATGTAATGAGATAAAAAACCAATATCCCTGTTCAGTCCTGGAGAGGTATTTGTTCCAAGTTTCATGATAATTTGTAATTCAGAAGTTTCTCCATTCTGTTCTTGAAGTTCCTTTACAGTAAAACAGCTACTTTGAGGTCACCCATTGAATGCTCAGGAAGGTTAAAGTGTTCCCCCACAGGTTTCTCAGTTCTGTAATTCCTGATGTCAGATTTATGTCCAGAGGAGATCCGGGTAACTACAGGCCAGTCAGTCTGACTTCAATACCGGGAAAGTTGGTAGAAACCATTATCAAGGATAGAATGAGTAGGCACATTGATGAACATGAGTTATTGAGGAAGACTCAGCATGGGTTCTGTAAGGGAAGATCTTGCCTCACTAACCTGTTACATTTCTTGGAGGGGGTGAACAAACATGTGGACAAAGGAGACCCAATAGATATTGTTTACCTTGACTTCCAGAAAGCTTTTGATAAAGTTGCTCATCAAAGGCTCCTTAGTAAGCTCGAGAGTCATGAAGTAAAAGGACAGGTCCTCTTGTGGATCAAAAACTGGCTAATTAATAGGAAGCAGAGAGTGAGTATAAATGGGCAGTCTTCGCAGTGGAGGATGGTAAGCAGTGGGGTGCTGCAGGGCTCAGTACTGGGTCCCATGCTCTTTAACTTGTTCATAAATGATTTGGAGTTGGGAGTGAGCAGTGAAGTGGCCAGGTTTGCAGATTACACTAAATTGTTCAGGGTGGTGAGAACCAGAGAGGATTGTGAGGCACTCCAAAGGGATCTGTTGAGGCTGGGTGAGTGGGCGTCAAAGTGGCAGATGAGGTTCAATGTGGCCAAGTGCCGGGGAGGGGTGTCCGGGGAGGGGCTGGCCATGGACCCGGCCAAAATCCAGGCCGTGCTAGACTGGGAAGCCCCCCAAACCCGACGGTAGCTGCAATCATTCTTGGGGTTCGCACATTTCTACAGGGGATTCATTAAGGGGTTCGCGCAAGTAATGTTGCCGCTCACAGAGCTACTCAAGTCCAAAGGGAAGGGGGAGGAGGCGAAAAAGCCCGGCGCCCGCCTGAATTGGACGCCCCGGTGTCAGGAGGCGTTTGATGAGTTAAAGAGACTGTTCACCAGCGAACCCGTGTTAACCCACCCAGACGAACTGAAACCCTTCGTGGTACAATGCGACGCCTCCGACGTCGCGGTGGGGGCAATATTAATGCAGAGAGACGAAGAGGGGGGGCTGAGACCTTGCGCGTACATTTCCCGCAAATTCTCGAACAGAGGAACTGGTCAGTGTGGGACAAGGAGGCGTTCGCAGTGACGTACACGCTCAAAACCTGGCGCTCCTGGCTAGAAGGGACGCGAGTTCCATTCCAGATCTGGACAGACCATAAAAACCTGGAAGCATTAACCGGCAGGCGCAAATTAACAGCCAAACAAATTAGGTGGGTGGGATTTTTCGCCAAATTTGACTTTGTGCTAAAACACATACCAGGATCTAAAAACTTTTTAGCAGACGCCCTCTCCCGGATGCCGCAGCATGAGAGCCAGTGAGAAGAAATAGTAGACTCACTTATCCCACCATCCCAGGTCGCGGGGGGGGGCGTAACTACCCGGTCAGGAAAAAAAAGGGTCTCCCCTAGCCAGAAGGGAAAGATAGACTGAAAACAGAGACAGAAAAAGAGGGAGACGAGAGACCGGAGGGCATGGAAAAGGGAGAGGGAGGGCTATGGTTTTACAACAGGAAGATATACGTGCCAAAATGCTTGAGGCAGGAAATTCTAGAGCGATGCCACTCGAACCGATTGGCGGGGCACTTTGGGTATGTGAAGACTGTGCATCTAGTAGCCCGCCAATTCTGGTGGCCGCAGATGAAGCGGGACTTCTCTGAGTTTGTGGGATCATGCCCCACCTGCATCATGGCAAAACGGAGGGGGGGAAACTGTTAAAACCACTACCCACTGCCTCGAGACCATGGGCGGTGGTCTCCATGGACTTTATAGTAGAGCTACCACCCTCCCAGGGGAAAACAGTGATTCTGGTGGTGGTCGACACTTTTTCAAAGCAGGCCCACTTCATCCCATGTAAAAAGTTACCCACAGCCAGGAAACTGGCTTACTTATTCTTCTACCACGTGGTCCGCCTTCACTCGTTCCCCGATAAGGTAATTAGTGACCGCGGGCCATAATTCGTTGCCAACTTCTGGCGGGAGTTTTGTAAAATCGCAGGCATGGAGCAAGGGCTAAGCTCTGCCTACCACCCCAGACCAACGGACAGACAGAGAGGGTGAATGGGCTGCTGGAACAATACCTACGCTGCTATATCAACTACCAGCAAACGAATTGGGTGGAGCTACTGCCTTTCGCAGAGTATGGATACAACAACAGCATGCATAGCTCCACCAAAGCCTCCCCCTTTCAGATTGTAAATGGTTACGAAGGGAAACCCTTCCCCCTACTGCCGGGGGAGGAAAAGGGGCCTGCCCCGACCTCGTGCCAGCAGTGGTGGGAGGGAATCAAGGAAGGGTGGAAGGTGATACAGGAGAACCTGGAGAGTGCCAAAGAGGACTACAAAAAACACTTTGATTGAAAGCACTTGCCCCAATGGACTTTCAAGGAAGGGGAGAGCGTGTTCCTGTCGACAAAAAACCTCCCCCTCTTTCAGGCATGCCGCAAGCTAGCCTACAAGTACCTGGGCCCCTTCAAAATAAAAAGGGTAATCAATGAGGTTACAGTAGAGTTGGAACTGCCCAAAATGTTTAGTAAGATCCACCCTGTTTTTCATTGCAGCCTTCTTTGCAAGGACCTTGGAGCTATGTCCTGGCACCCTCACCCTCCAGAGCCACCACCTATTCGAGTGAAGGGCCAGAGCCACCATGAGGTCCAGGAAATCCTGGACTCCAGGGTCCAGAGGGGGGTACTGTATTACCTCATCAGATGGAAGTACTTCCCCCATAGCTGTGACGAGTGGGTCAAGGCTAGCGACGTGTGTGCTCCTCATTTGCTTAAGAAATTCCACCTACTGTACCCACACAAGCCCAGAGCGAACGCTCAGGGGGGGCAGTATGTCAGAACGTGTAACTTTACCTATATGCTTAGCCAGAGTTATGTTCTGTTAGCTCAACGGATTCCATATTGTGAACTTTACTAACCCTGTAACTTTGCATTTCAAACAAATACTAACCACTGAAGAGTGACTGATAACCACTCGCAAACATCTGCATGTGCCCTTTGAAGCTAGCAAGCCAGAGAAAGACAGCGGGGTTTCTTCCTCCTTGATGGGAGATAAGAAGCCTGGGAACAGACGACTGTCTCCCTAAGTGTGGGAAAGGATTTATTTTTTGTGTTACCAATGTATAAGAATGCACTGATGGCCTTGGAAGCCATCAGAGTCAACTTGCTTTTTCCATGGACAGGAGTTCTTGAATAAACGAATTAATTTTTGAAACAAAGTGATGCATTTCTTTTGAAATTCCCAGTTCTGACAGTATCATTCTGGTTTGTTAATCTGTTTCTTGACTTCATCAGGTAGGTACTTTAGTTCCAAAAAGGTTTTTTATAGATCCTTCAGGTGAGAATCTCTGTCAGTAGGACTGGAGCAAATGCAGCTGTAGCGTAGAGCCTGGCTGTACATTGAGGTTTCAGATACAATGGGGGTTTAAATTCCCTCCAATTAAAAAGTGCTTACCTTTAGGAATGGGCATAAACCCATTCAATTCATGGTTCATGAATTTTGAGTTACATGGAGGCTGGCCACTCAAACGTGGGCGTAAACTGAGGCACTGCTACTCCACTTCCTAAGGGGTTTGGCACGCTCAGGCATGGGGGGAGAGAGACAGTCTGCATGCAAGACTGTCCCCATGGCAACTCCATTGGAGGCAGCAGGAGGGGAGGGGCCTCACAGGGCTGCTGGATTGGCCAGTCTTGGCCCATGCGCATGGCACAAAGCAGTCAGGGAGGCAGCACCGTAGAGACTGATCGCCTATCCCTCCCCACCCCAAGTCAAAAGAGAGAAGTCCTGCGATGTGGGGAGGGGAAAGGAGTGAGGCTGGGTGTGTGTGCGTGCACGAGAGAAGCCTGTCTCACTGCCAGGGTGGGGGCAGGGATGGGAAGGGGAAGTGCGGAGCTGCAGGATTGGCCATTCCTGCAGATGTGCCCACCCACTGTCAGAGACTTGTGCCAATGGCAAGCAGGTGAGCAGACTCAAGTGCCTTCCCCGTGAGCCATAAACAAACAGGGAAGACATAGTGCAGGAGTCTGGCATAATGTGTGTATTGGAACCAGGCATAATGTGTGTATTGGAACAAGCAGACAGAATCCCGGCATGCCACCAAGTCCCACAGGGAAGCCCTCCCCAGCATGGACACAGAGCCTCACCCTGGTGCCTCCCGCTACTTGCCTCCCCTCCCTTGGTGGCAGCAGGACACAGAGTGTGAGGCATCAGCCAGGCGCCCATTGAATTGCCCCCCCCCCCTGTACTCTCCTCAGCTCTGTGCCATGGGATGAGAGGAGAAAAGACCCAGCAGCTGCAGCATGAGGTTGTGTTTTGGCAAGGGAGTCTCTTAAAGGAATAGTCGCAGACCCATCTCCCCACCGGCATCAGAGCAGCTGCTAGACCCCCCTCCACCCGGTGCCCTGCCAGGGGTGTGACTGTGGCAGAGGACAGACCGGGGGGGGGGGCTCCAGTGGTATGCAGGGCTTGTGGCAACCACCCCCTGCCTAAACTCGCTGCCCGGGTCAAGTGCCAGGGATGCTGTCACTTTGCCTGGCTTTGAGCGAGGGGAGGAGGGTGGCAGGTTTGGGATGCACAGTTGTACTTATCTGTCCATTTGCAGCCGCCCTTGAGCAGTGAGCCTTCGGAAGTTGGATACCTGTTGGGACTTAGAAACAGGAGAGGTTAGCCGCAGAACAGAGACCTTGCTCTCCTCCTTCCGTGTTAAAGAGCCTGATCTGTACTGTCTCAGTGCCTTCTCTGTGCCATGCCCACCACCAGTGCCTCACCCTCACTAAATCTGCATGGCAGGGAGCTCTGTGGCAGAGTCCCGTGCCACGCGCCCTACCCTACCTGAAGAGTTGTGTGAGGCCGGGGCAGAAGCTTTTCTAGGAGATGGGGAGCAGACATTGGGTGTAGGGAAGGGGGTTCACCTAGCCCAGCCTAAGGGGTTTGCAAGCTTGTGTGGCAGCGGACTTTGTTTTCTGTTTTAACGAGTGTCTAGGGAAAAACAAGCTTTTTCCGTGGTTCAACTTTATGCCTCTTGGGGGTGTGTGCCAGGGCCCAAAATTCTTAGGGAGCCTACTAAGCTGGGGCATGCGCCTGTCTCCACCCCCCCTCAAGCTAGCATAAACCTCTTTGCCACACTTCCGCCTGCACTCAGGCACAGGGCTGAGGCGCCACTGCCCTGGGGTGGGGACCCCCTCAAGCGGGCCCACGCCCGTGTAAGTTGCCTCCACTCCAACATAAGTGGACTTGCACTGCTGTATCCCCGATTTCTGCGGGTGTGGGCCTTAGTTTGCTTCCAAATGACTTTTGCCCCCTCTCAGGATTGCACTGTTAAAGTTTAAACCCTTGCTTTTTGTTCTCCATGTTCTGCCACTCAGTTGTTAGGTGTAAATGGCTTAACAATGTTGTTAACTCAAGATCAAAACATCTGTTGAATAATTATCAAAACACTCATATGCAAATATTAGCATTGAGTAGAATGTATAATTCATTCGGCTTTCATTTTGATGAGTACCTTTAAATAATGACATTTTGCCCACCATCACCAAGATGATTTTTCTCACATAATTTTCTCAATTTTCTATTAACTCAGAGGCAAACAAGCACAATGTGTACCATCCTCCAAGATGTGCTAAACTTGATGTGCTAAACACAGTGCAACAGCAACACATTATGAAAATTCATTTCTAAGATGTTAATTAATGATCATTAATAATTTCTCAAGGGAGCACATAATTACATTAGTCAAAGGTAAAACAGATTTTTGTCCTGTGTGATATTATTTTCTTTCAATATATAATATTGATTATGGTGTGTTAATATGCTGACTCCATTCCTTACCACATTTTGATATGCATAGAAGAGCTGGTGTTTAAAAGGATTCAGTATTTTCTCATCTACCAAGTACCAGAGCATGTCTTATTCACTATATGTTTAATACAATGGGGTGCTGGGGAACCTTCTTGGTTTTGCAAATCCAAGCAGGCAGTTAAATTTAGCCCATGTTCAGCTCAAACACATGACACAGATTATTCTTTATTACCATCAAGTAAGTATGACTCCTCTGGAAACATGTGCTCTAGTTTCTATTTCTGCTAAGGTTCTTGTGTGCTTCCTTTGAAAACTAGAAAATCTAGGAAAGAACACATAGGATGGAAATTTAATGGCACAATGAAAGTAACTTAGGTTACATGGTGAGAATTCTGTACATTGTTTTCATTGCCCTGATTAATGGAAAGGCAAAAGCATTGCCAATAGAACTTTTTCACATAGGAGTTTTCTGCAAACTTTCCTTTGTCTTTTTCCCAGTGTTTCCTTAAAAGTTGGAAAATATTGCTATAGCATTATAACTATCGTTTTGGGATTGAGGGAGTTTTGGGATTGATCAGAGCTAATAAACAGAAGCCATCATTCAGAATGGGAAATATTTTATCCCCATTTTGAGAAATCCCTGAATAACTTCTGACATTAAAGAGAGGAGGAGTTTCTCAAGAACTACATGTGTGAGTGCCTACTGCTACTAAAAATAAAAAATGTATTCATTATCAATCAGATGAGTCCAACACATGAAAGAACAATCCAACACATGAAAGAACAATCCATTTCTAAACTAAATTAGCAAATCAGGTGCAATTGCATAACAAAGAGGGTTGCCTTTTATTTGAATATAGACAGAGAACATTAAACATCTGCTGAAATGCTAATTCTGTGTTCCTCTGTTAAGAAAGAAAATATTAACTTGTAATATGATATTACTTTGGAATGTGTAGGAATGAAACAGCTAAAGCCAAGTGTGACCCTCTGATTATTAGATCATCCTGTGTGCCTGGAAAGGATCTGTACCATCTTAAGGCAGATATCAAACAATCACGAAAAATTACATCAGAGAAATAGGAGTTGACTTCCAAGTTTTAAAAGATTAAAAAGTAACTGGGATTATTTTAGTAATTAAACATTTCTTAATCTAAATTACACAGAATGCAAAAACAGCAAGAAAGGGTCAGGAGAACAGTGCTCTGGAAGAACAAGAAAAGTATGGCAATTAAATTCAGGAGCAGAAGCTTTTGGTGCATATAATATTATTTTAAACAAGAGATTGCTAATAACAAGCATTGCTCTGAATGCTTAAGTAATATGATGGATTGTTTACATTAAAATTTGAACTATTATTTTAAAAAGAAAATGAGATGCAATCCAATACAGTTTGTTAGAAAATAAAATAGGCTACATGATAAGGCCAACATTAGTCACTTTGTATTTCCTTGAAATGAATAGCACTAATGCCTTCCGGTAGTGAGTGTCATTTATATAGGAGAAGGATGCACACAAGGTGGAGGATAATGTAAGATCAAAATATATTATTCCATACCTGGTAAAAGAATAGGAAACATTTGTTTATTATATCAACATGCCATGCTTCTCAGAAGCAGCATATTTTTTATTTTTATTTATTTATTTATTTAGAATTTATATCCCGTGGCTCAGGGCGGCTTCCAACAATAGCTGGTGTAAGGGTTGCCTTCATGTCAGAGCAGAGATTTGAATCTTTGTCTCCCTTGTTAAACCCCTAGGGTTGCCAAGGCTAACTCAGAAAATACCTGGGGATTTTGAAGGTGGAGCCAGAAGACTTTGGGGGGTGCAGCCAAGAGACTTTTACATTTCCTAAAATGAATAAAAATACAGCAGTGCAGTTCCCCTGCAGTTCTTCATGTCCTCATTCTCCCAGCGGTTGGCTGCACTCCCTCTCCCTCTTAAACACACACGAACAAAGCAGTCAAAATAAACACAGTTTGGAAACACACACTTTGTGATCTCACTGGGGCAATTTACTCACCATGGGAGTTGTTGAATGCTGTACACTCAGCTAAGTTCTTCAGACCAACACAGAGGTTCTCTCTATTTTACTGTGCAAACGAGTTCTGGAGGGGCTGTAAAACAAACGAAGGGAGAGGGCTCCTTCCTTTCCCTTCCTCACAACAGCCATGTTGTTCTGCAGGTTCACCCTGCCCCCATTCAGCCTAGCTCCAAAGTTTTAAAGGCACACACACCTTTCAACAAAAAACAAGAGCCCTTCCAAGTCTTCTAAGACTTCCAAGGTGGAAAGGCACATGGTGACTGTGAGGGTGGGACTTCCCCCTATTGGCCAGCTGACTGGGGGGGGAGTAGCCTGCAAAAGTGGGGGAACCCCCACTGAGACTTTGGGATTGGCAAGTCTAGAAACCATTTATTTATTTTACAACATTTATACCTACCTTTCTGCCCTCACAAGGGCTACCAAGGCGACTAACAATTTAAAACCTACATAATAAAATCACATTAAAATATTAAAATCAACAAAAATACATTCTTAAAATAATTAAAATTGGAGCTAAAATGCATACAAAAACATAAAAACAACAATTAAACCTTAGGATAGGAAAGAGATATTTAGCCACACTACATTGCTTTCCATTTTACTATTTATCTAGTAGGACTGTGTTTATCCAGGTCCCAATCACTAAAATACAGTAGGGAATAAAGGCTTGATATTTTGCGCTGCAATATCCACTGAGTCTCTGCAAGACACATAAAAGAAACAAACTAATCAATATTTGCAATGGCTTCCTACAATATTAATGCTCTACACTTAAATAGCAATTAATTGTAAAAGACTTAATAGCTTTGCCCCTCTTCCTTCCAGAAACTATCATAAGCAACTGTACCATGGAGAAAGAAAGGTCAGCCTCTCAATAGTGTTTCCCATGTGCTATTTAAACATATAGAAATCACAGACCACTGTTTTTCTCAATAGCTCCCCTGCTGGAACTCCTGTCCTCTCAAGCTTTGATAAATTTACGTGGATTTCTGCTGAAAGCCACACCTTTAAAATTAGATTAGCCTTGAGCTATTCAAAATGATTGGGAATGGTAGCTATTTATCATATGGTAATCTGCTCCTACATGTTCTATTCATGGCATCCCTGTGATGCTTAGAAAGAGTAATTTGCACAAGATTACCCAGTAAACTTCATAATTTAGTAAGGATTTGAACCTGTCCTAGAAAGCACTCTAACCTTCTTACACACTCCAAAAAGTAAGGGGGGGGGGGTGTAATGAGACAGACAACTGTCCTTGTGATCTGAATAAAGACACCAGGTCATGAGTTGATCTAGATTTATTAATAGCCAATCTGAATATTAGTGTGGGCTATGCTGGAGGTGGTCCAGCTGGCTACAAACATTTCTGCTTCAAATTCAACAAGATGACATCTCTGGCTTTGTTTATCCTAGCCAGCATGGAAAATGATGCCAAGATGATTTTCACCTGTATGTTAGTAGCCCATACTATTCCTGCCAATTTACAGTGTAATCAGCCCAAAGACCAGGCCTATATAACCCAACTCCTGCTTCTAATGCTAAGCAGACCAAAAGTACTTCATTCTAGACAATTTGAAAGAAGCCTAAGAATTCCTGCCAATTCTGCAATATAAGAATACAATCAGAGACCCATGAAACACCCCTTCCCTTGCTCACCAAGCCACCTACCCTCCATGCTGGCTGCAGCCCACCACCTGCCGCACCCTCCCTTCCACCTGCTTGACTCACACAGCAGCTGTGGCTCTCCCTCATTCATTTATTCATTCATTCATTTGGATTTTTAGGCCACCCTTCCCTGCAAGCAGGGCTCTGGGCAACTTACACCAGAATAAAAACACAATTTTCTGATTAAATAATTTTTTAAAAAAATAATAAAACATAATAAACTGAATTAAATTAAATCAACATTAAAACACAATACAGTTCAATATAAAATAATCCCAAAATGGCAAATAATTTGAATTGGAATTGAAACTCCCCAAGGCCTCTAAAGGGCAGGTAGGAGGTAGGAAACCTGAGAGCACCAAACTGCTTGCTGTCCTGTAGGAGTCGTGGCAGAACCTTGGTCAAAGTTCTGGCAGAACATCTCTGTCTTGCAGACCCTGAAGAGGGGTAATAAATCCCACAGGATGCAGATGTTCTCCAGCAGAGTTCCACCAGGTGGGAGCCAGGGCTGAGAAGGCCATGACCCTGGTCAAGGACAGCTGGATCTCTTTCAGACTAGGGACCACCAGGAGATTTTTAGTACCTAGTGTAGTACTCTATTGGGGGCATATTGAGAGAGGTGGTCCCAAAGGTATGCCCTTCCACTCCAAAAAATTGAAAGGGTGGAAGAAAATAATTTAACCCAAAGAAAGTTTTAATTAAGAACCAAAAGGTTAAAGAAATCAAAGTCAAGGAGCCAAATAATTGGATGTCTCTACAAAGAACGTGCAAGCACTGAGTTGTTATTGACCGATGGGGTGACGTCACATCATGACATTTTCTTGGCAGACTTTTTATGGGGTGGTTTGCCATTGGCTTCCCCAGTCATCTACACTTTTCCCCCAGCAAGCAGACTTTGGAACGATGGAAGGCTGAGTCAACCTTATAAATAAATATACAAAAAATACATGTATTTATTACAATCTGGTTAAAAATGGTTATAGGCCAAAATAACAGCCTCAACTCAGAATAAAATCATATACAGATATCAAACATAGACCTTATGCGACCCTGACCTTATGTGCCTTGGCCAAATGGCTTTCTTCCATGGTCAAACATACTTTATTTCACATTAGCTCCAGACATTGTCTCTGAAAATTGGACCAAATATAAATTATTTTATGATCAATATTTGTAACCCAAGGCAGAGATATGATTAAGAGGCCTTAGATTAGAATAACCTTCAGCCCTGATTAGGTACATGTGTCTTAAATGGTAATCCAATTGTGTACTTTCCTTTCCTGATCCAAGGGAAGATTCTGAAGAAGCCAAGCCCCCCATAAACAGCACATCAAAAACTAACTTCCCGCTTGCAACTGCAAGCAGAGCATGTCAAAGCACTGGATGTTAGTGCCTCCTTAACTTACGAGAGATCTTGCCATAAAAGAGGATTGCACTGATAGGTCTCTCCTTCCAAAACTGGAAAACAAGAAGGGTGGAAAGAGATGCAGACTCTGCTAGAAAGGCATGTGTTCAGGACAAGCTTTATTTTCAGATCCATTCTCTTCCAAAAGCTAAGCTGTTGATCATAAGCATGTATGTTGAATATCTGAAGCATACTCTGAATAAAAATACTTGTTTTGCATAAGGAAGAGATGAACATTTAAAATTAATGCATTCAGTGAAGAAAGACTTTTCATTAATCCTCTATCCTGAATCCAAAATATACATTTTAAAAACCTCATGAAAGAAACATTACATAGGGTCTGGTTTTGATGGAGACACAGTTAATTAAGTTAAATGTTCATTTTTATGTTCCTTTCATTTTGATGTCCCTTTATCTTTCAAAGCAGTATATATCATCTGAGAGAAAATTCAGCATGAAACAATTGAACAGAAGTCACAACTGAAAAATAAACCAAGTAAACAAAAGTTGAAAGGACATAAACAGGAAAAAAGCAGCTTATGAACTATTACAGTGAAACATAGCTACAGTTGTATTCTAAAGTAAAAACAGCATTCTCTCTTTACATCGGGGGGGGGGGGGAGAGATTCAAGTGGGTAGTCATACTGGTCTGAAGCAGTAGAAAGAAGTTTGAGTCCAGTGACACCTTTAGGACCAACAAAGTGATATATAAGGAATGAGCATGCAAGCACACTTCTTCAGATACAGTGAAACAGAATTTCTTCAACCATTACATATAGGTAGAGAGCGGGTGGAGGGGTTAGTCACCTGAAAGGGCTTGTTAAGAGTCAAGATGCATGAGTAACTGGGTGATTATAGGTGAGATTGGATTAAGGCAGTTGGTAAGATCTGTGAATGGCAGTAAATTAGCATGCATACAAGAGTTAACAAACAGATGTGAGAACAAAGTTTGAGTTCAGTAGCACCTTAGCACCTTCAAGATAACAAAGTTCAAGTTTGGGTATGTGAGAACTCAGCATCTGTAGATGTACACTAGGGGTGTGCATTCGGTTTGGCCGAACCAAATAGACCTCCGAATACCCCCTGATTCGGAAGTATACAGCGCCGTATACTTCCGAATCCAATTAGAAGTCATTATATGGGAGCTGTATACGGCTCCCATATACTTCCGAATCAATATTCGGAAGTATACGGAAGTCCATAGAAATGGCGGGAAAGGAGCTTCTGCAGCCTCAGGGGAGCTGCTTGCCTCCTTTCCCACCTTTGGAAGCCTTTTCCCACCTCTCCCATAGCCTCCCTGGGATCAGGGAGAGAGGAAGAGGAGGGGAGGAGCCCCAGCAGCCAATCCAAAGCATGCATTTGCAAAATGCATTGCAAATGCATGCTTTGCAGGGCTGTTGTGTAGCTGATGACTGGGCTAATCCCCCCGCCATCAGCAACATAGTTGTTCTTTTGTTTACTTAGGTATCCAAGTAAACACTGTTCTCTGGCCAATCACAGAGCAGTGCTATTTTTTGAAACTGCTCTGTGTACGGCCAGATAACCTTTTTAAGGAGTCTGCCTGGCTGGACTCCATTCCATTGCTGCTGTGTTGGTGTGAGAGAGAGATTGTGCTGCGCTGGCCCTTGACTTCAGCTGCTGCTGCTCTCTCTCAGCCTTGCCTGACCTGCCTGGAGAAGAGAAGACATCTAAGGTAAGACAACCTTGGGGTTCTTGTTTTTATTTTAGTTAGGATAAAAGTAAAAGGACTTTTTAAGACTCAGAGTCCCTTTACTTATCCAGATTTGGGTGGGTGGGTACTGGGTAGCTTATTTGGGGTTAGGGTTAGAAGGTTCTGCTGGGGTTGCCAATTTGCCTATATATTACTTTAGTGAGAGGACTTTTAAAAGTGCAGTGTCTTTTTACTTTTCCTGATTTGGGTGGCTTGGCTTTCTTGGGGTTAGGGTAAAGTTTTTTTGGTGGGGAGGGGTTGGTAAAGTTTCTGTATTGTTAAAAGTCAAGTTTTTTACTGTTTTAAAAGGATTCTGTGTTTGATTTGTTGCTGCTGTTGTTCCTTTTCTCTTCTGGTTCTGGTTCTTGGGGGGCTGTTTGGCCTAATTTTCACTGTTAAAAAGGTCCCTTTTTTAACAGTTGAGTTTCTTGGCCTTTTCTCAGTGAATTGTTTGGATCTGTTGTTGGTTTTGCATCCTGTCCTGTTGTCCCTTTTACTGGTTCTGGGTTTTTGTTTTTGTTTTTTTTGGGGGGGTGTTGTTGACTGATTTGGCCTGAAGTTTTTTATTGTTAAAAATGTCACTTTTTTTAACAGTTGAGTTTCTTGGCCCTTTCTCAGTGATTTGTTTGGATCTGTTGTTGTTGGTTTTGCATCCTGTCCTGTTGTCCTTTTCCCTGGTTCTGGTTTTTTTTTTTGGGGGGGGGGGGGTTTAAAAGTTAAGTTTCTTTCTGTCACATTTTGATTTTTTCAAATTATCTCTGGTTTGTTTGAGGGGGTTGGTGTGTGGGCTGTGTGGGGTGCATCACTTTCATGTTTTTATAGAGTTATTTTTGAAGTCTGAGGGTGCTTTCGGTTTGGCTAGGGCCACTAAATAACCTGCTCCAATAAAAAGGGTGTTTTTAGGGATTGTGTTTTTTGAAATTAAAAAAAAAGTCCAGTTTAGGGCTTTATCTTCTTTCAAAATTAAACTAGGCCAGATAGGGGCAATTTAAAAAGATTTTAGGTTTCTCATAAAAGGCAGCATGACTACTAGGCCACATCAGGCTCCCTTTTAAAGAGACTAGGGTTGCAGTGCATCTTGCTTTCAGCCACTGAAAGCTGGTGCATCCTTAGATTTTCATAGGGTAAACCACAGATTCTCTCTAGGTATATGGGACACCTGATTTCTAGTTTGCAAGGAAATCCAGTTTGTCCCAGCATCTAGTTAGGAGAAGTTTAACTAGGAGGATATAACAAGGATTGCTTTCATCTCAAGGTAGCCTTTTAAAAACTGTAGCCAGGTAGAGGCAGGATCACCTAGTCTCCTAAACTTTACCAGACTACTACTACCCCAACCCAAAGAAGGACAGGTTAGGGACCAAAAAAACAAACAAGCAAGTTTTGGTGGGAGGATTTTTAAAAAGAAGTCAGGGCACCTGTTGGTTCAGGGTACAGTGTAGTGAGTCAGGTTTATAAAAAACCCCACTCTTAGTTCAGGTTGTGTAAGACTGGCCAAGGGTGACATGAGTGACAGGCAGCAGAAGAGGGGCCCTAGGGGAAAGGTCAAGGAGAAGACTAGAGGGGTGGAAGGGAGGGGGAGGACCTAGTTTCCCCCCCAACCTGTGCGTAGGGCCACTCCACAGCTGCCTTCCAGCACTCTGACCTCTGGCCGGATTGTGATGAAGAAGTCCTGCCTTGGACCCTTCATTGAGGCTGCTGCTGGAGCGCCACCAACAGAGGTGCCATTAGGTTCTGGCACTGAGCAGAGGTCTTCTGCTTGGGCAATCTCTCCACCAGCTGATGTCACTCAGCCTCAGCAGCCGGAGGAGGGGCAGCAAGAGCAGCCCTCCTTGGAGATGAGCTTTGGGGACAGTTTTCTGTCCAAAACGATCACCCCAAGGAGGGTGCAGAGTGTCAGGCACGAGCTGGAGGAGAGATTGAGGAGGACCAGCACCCTTCTTTGGTTCCTTCAGGCACCAGCAGTCCTTCAGGGGATAGCCAGGAGAGGAGGCCGCATGGGATGGAGGGGGAAGAAATGGAGACACAAGAGGTGCCTCCATCTCCACCCACTTCCACCCAGCGGCCAGCCCCTCCTGCCACCCTGAGACATGATGTGTCTGCCCCAAGCACCTCACAGGAGGTGGCTCCGGACACCTCCGAAGTCTGGAAGCATTTCCGACTTATGGAGGATCCACGCTATATGCAGTGCCAGCTGTGCAGGGCCTGGATCAGTCGTGGGCGGGACCCTGCCCACCTGCCTCTGGGGGGGGGATGCGGAATCACCTGCGGAAGCACCACCAGGCGATGCTTCTAAAGGAGGAGAAGCAGGCTGGTGCTGGGCCAACACCACTCAGCCAGGAGGTTCGTCCCACCATGACTACCTCCAGAGTTCTCCAGGAGAGTTGCAAAACAGGGCAGGGACACCAACCATCTCTGCCTGAGATGTTTGGTGAGGGCGGCACCTGTGTGCCAAGAAGTACAGGTACAGCAGGAGGGTGATCGCCTGGAACCTTGCCAGGTTGGTCACCCATGGGCTTCCATTTTCAGTGGTTTAGAATCCTGGAGTGCTAGGGTTGCTTGAGTACCTGGCATCCTGGTACAAAGTTCCTGCTAGAACAACCATTAGCAGGACCATTGTACCATCTGTTTTCAGGGCGACGAGATCTGTGGTGAAGGAGCATTTGTCCCATGCTGTCGGGGAGACTGTTCATTTCACCTCAGATATCTGGAGCTCCCAACATGCGTTCGAAGGGTATCGCTCTCTGCCTGCACATTGGTGGCAACCCAGTGAGCTGCAGGGTGGGGGTGGTAGTAGCGGCAAGCAGGGTCAGGGCCGCCAGGCTGGCTATCGCTGGGTCTTGCTGCACACCAAAGCAGTCGACGCATTGCACATGGTGGACACTCTCGGAGCCATCCTCTCACAGTAGTTAGAGGCAGAGGCGTCACTAGGGTGGGTTGCACCCTGGGGTGTGACTGATTCAAGTCACCCCCCCCATTGGGCATCACCCCTCTTGGAGGGCTGCGTCACCCCCTCCGCACACACGGGGCAAAGAAGGGAATCTCCCCTCTCCTCGCACCCGGCCCAGCCGGGTGAACCAAGGACCCGAGTTCGGCATCTCAACAAGGCTTTCCTCCCAGAGGAAAAGCACCTCGGCCCGCCCACCGCTTCCCTTTACCTGCTCTCAAAGCACCCGCGGCGGCGGAAAAAGACGATTGCAGAGAAAAAAAGCGAGTTTGCAAAAAACCCAGTTTGGAAGATCGGCTTCCTGGGACCCTCCAGCGACGGGTCCTTCCCTGGGAACGTTCTGAGCCCGCCCTCCTTCTCCCCATGCCCATTTCCCATTGGTGGTTCATCTCCGACTCCGGGAGATCCGACCAATCCACTGGGAATGTGGCGTTGCCAATCAAGAGACGCGCAGACACACAGGGAAGGCTGGGCTCTGGAACGCGCATTGCTCACGGCCTAGTTAGTTTCTCGGAGTTTGCGCATGGAGGCTTTTTTGGGACGAGTGAGTGCAAACTTTAGGAGAAGGCCGAGGTTTGTTCACCGTGCAAGCCTTAGAAGAAGGCCGAGGTTTGCTTACCGCGCGCTGCAAAAGAGGTTGCAAAGTCCCGTGGCAAGCCGCAGCACTTGCAGTTTATTTCTAAGCAAACAGGAATTCCAAAGGAAGGGTTTGCCTTTCCTGATAAGCTATGAGGATTGCAGCATTTTAGCGTCAGGCAAAGAGGGCGGGGAACAAACGCGAGCAGGTGCTAAGGAAAGTTCTCTGCAGCCTGTGCCCTCGCATGTAAAGGAATGGATCCCCCTTCCAGCCCCTTCCTGTTGGGGGGGGCATGGGTCAGTGCCTGGGGCCAATGAGAATGCTCTGGGGGAGGCCGATGGCCCCCTTGGCCCCACCCCAGTGACACAGCTGGTTAGAGGGCTAGGTAGGCAGCGGGGATGTCGCCACGGGCTTCATAGTGACTGACAGTGGCTCCAACATCAAGGCGGCTGTCCAGCGTCAGGGTCTAAAATGCCTTCCTTGTGTAGCCCACCTTCTCCACCTAGTGGTTAAGGACGCATTGAACCAGATGAAAAGCCAGGATCATCGGTATCTAGCCACAACCCATGAGTACTGACTTCTGCTCTGGAAGTGTCGGCACATCACGGGTCACTTCTCACGCAGCAATATGGACTTGTATCTGCTGCATGTGAAACAGAAACTGAAAGGCATGCCAGGGTACCGCCTGATCGGTGACGTCAGCATACGCTGGAACTCCACCTGTGCCATGCTGGAGCGCATGGTGGAGCAGAGAGCAGCCCTGGATGCCTTTGTCTCTGAGACGAGAGTCTTTCGGGATGAGAATCATCTCACCCAAGAGGATTGGGTGGTCATTTCTCAGACTGTGGAGGTTCTTGGGCCCTTCAAGACCCACCCACAGAAATGCTCTCATCTGATACGGCGAACACCGCACTGGTCGTCCCCATGGTCCAAGACTGTGCAGACATTCTTCCAGCGGTGCATACCCTGATTGTTAGGCTGCAGGAAGGGCTTAAGGCCCACTTTCAGACTTTTACCCAGGATAAGGTCTACATGATGGCGACCATGTTAGACCCGCACCTTAAGGGCACAATCGCCAAGTGGGCCAACGAACTCGATCACTGGTGAGATGAGCTCTCCCAGAAGGTTGAGAGCTGCAGAGTCAGGGCGGGCCCAGTGCTGGTAGCTGAGGAGGAGGGGTGTGGAAGCAGCTCATCTGCCACTTCCACTGCTGTTCATCCCCAACCTCCCTGGCTAGGCAGTGTTTCCCACCAGGCTCACGCCAAGAAGAGTGCCGAGATGACACTCATCGGGTGGCTCGTTGGCCCCTCTGGGAGCGGTAGGCCCCTGAGAGTGGAGATGGATGCTGCGATGGTGAGGGACTATCTTTTGGAGCCCAATGAATCACAGGAAACGTCTCCTTTGGACTACTGGGTCACGAAGGAGGGGATCTGGCTGGCCTTCTCTTCCGTAGCCAAAGCGTTCCTCTGATGCCCACCGATGAGCATGCACAGTGAGCACATCTTTTCGCATATGGGCGACATTGTCTGCCCACATCACAATCGCCTGCAATCCTGGACAATTGAGCAGTTGGTCTTCCTGAAGGTCAACTTGCCTCTGTTTGGCTCCCTGAATGTAGACTTTGAGAGTGAATGAAGTGAGCACCTATTTGTGCCTGCATCCTCTTTTGGCCCACGCTTGGAAGGTGGTTGTAAAACGCTCTCCCGCTAAAAATTAGAGTCCAAAGACAGCCCAAAAACTCACTCACAAATTGATTGGCAGTGCACCCCCCCCCCACCCCTCATCCATCCCCAAACCAAAAGTGAATGCTGGTTTAAAATCTGCAAAGCAATCCAAATTTCCCCAGTCCCATCCACACATGCCTAATAATACTGAAAGGGCCATTGCAGCCCCCAATTGTAACCGACAGCATCCCCATGCCCAGCCAGGATAACCCAGGTTTTTTTTTCAGGGATAGGAGGAAGAAAGAGGAAGCTGCCAGTGATATGACAGGCAGCCAGCAGCCATACCAATGCTGAGGTCCCTCTAATGGGACAGTAATAGCTGGTGTGCTGCTGCTGAGCTGAGAGAGAAGGAATGGTTTCCTTCCTCTCACACAATCTGAGGCCCTCCCAGTGATCTTCCTCATTTGGGGTGCAACTCTGGCTTGCCTCCTCGTGTGTGAGGAAAAGCCCCCTACTTTTCATACATGTGAACATCATGATCACCAGTGTGGTTGCCAGGGTGCCTGGAGATTTGACTCCCACACATCTGCTCCTTGTGTGCCCAGTCTTGGCCACTGCAGTGGAAGAAGCCAGGCCACCATGTTTCCAGCCTGGCTCCATGGACCTAAAGCTAACAACAGCAGAATCCATCTTGCTTTCCTGATCCAAGCATACCCTGCCAGGCTAGACTCATTCCTTCTTAGTGGGAAAGTCACACGTACACACCCTGAGCCTGCAAGCAACCCATCTGTTTTATGAATGGATTAATAGCTCAACTGTTGATCCTAATTGCTCAGCAATACCAGAACAATAAACCTTGCCCAGCAGAAGATGAGAAAGAGGAAGGACATCTCCTGTCTCCATCAAGTCTTTTGTCTAACTCGGGTGGTACCTAGGCCAGCATTTGATTACCTATTGTCACCCTCCTAGTCAATCCCATTTAAACTTAAGTATCCAGTCATTCCCATTCTTACCCCAGTCTAATACCTTGGGGCCAACCCAGGCAACATTGCAGCTTGGAAATTTCCAGGTTCACTGGACTAAGGTGAAGTTCATTGGCCAAAGCAGGCATCCAATTAGGTGTCAGTAAGGAATGTCCAGCCTTCTTGAACCTCCCATCTCCCCTCCCTTGGACCTCCCAGTCCCTAAGGGTCTGAGGAAGCCTATTTAACCTCTGACCCAACTCCACTCATGTGTGCTTCTATTCAGCAACCCACCTTCCGCTGTCTAGATCCATCCCCAATTCTAGCCACAGTTTTGGGTCCATTTCCCCTGTCCTCTCATGTCGCCATTGGAACCTCCCTGGAAGAACTACGATGGTAAATATTACCCTGTCTGTTTATCCATATATGTTCCCCTATTGATCTATCTATATTTCCTAGACCTGTGTGAATGTGTGAGTGTTTTGTATTTTTACCTTGTATGAAAGAAATATTATTCTAAATAAATTACAATTGGTTTTTACTAAATTAGAGTCTCTTATTGAGCATTGACTCTCTGAACGGTTGAGCCTGGTATACAATTGATAACAAAGATTCCTTTTTGGGGCTAGCTGTCTCTCAGTCTAATTCCCCCAAGTTATTTTGAGAGCAGTTTCCCTAACACGTGGTGCACTCTGGGTAACACAAAAGAGCCTGGACCAGCCAACCATCCATCATTCAAGGTAAGTTTAAGTGCTTCTTGCTTTGTGTCAGATACAGAATGATGTGGAGCTAGGTGTGGTCCACCGCTTCTCTTGTTCGAAAGTTGCATTGTTTGGGGCAGGGCTGGAGAGCTGGCATCTGTAGATCATGTGTTCTGTGGCAGGGAAGCTGGCATCTGAGTGAGAGACCCAGAACCAGCATGCTTGTTGTGCTTGGCCAGCTCTCCCCGCGTTGCTTGGGGCAGGGCTGGAGAGCTGGCATCTGTAGATTGCGCATTCTGAGGCAGGAAAGCTGGCATTTGGGTGAGAGACCCAGAACCAGCATGCCCGTTGTGCTTGGCCAGCTCTCCCCGTGTTGTTTGGGGCAGGGCTGGAGAGCTGGCATCTGGGCTTCCTGCAGCCAGGTCTGCAGAGCAGACCTTGAGCAGATTGTGTTTTGTGTGGCAGTGATGTTGGCAACTGGGTTTATATTGGTTCCAGGCCAGCAGAGTTCATAGAGTAGATAGATGGATGTAGTGCATTTGGGTCCTATAGAGATTCTCTGGTGTGAAGTTAGGTTTGGTTTTAGGTGCCCCAGGAATTGGACCCCCTGGTCCAATTTTTTTTGGCCTTGTGGATTTTGTGTGGGATATTGCCCTGAAGCTGCACAGCAGTCTGGGGGGCTCTCCTCAAAACCCCCTGCTCCCCAGAGCCACTTTTCCCACAATAATTACAGTGGGGGAAGTGGCTCTAATTGTTTTTTTCTCACCATTGGGAACAGTGTTCCTTTTGGGGTGCCCACAGATGGGTGCAGTCTTTTGGGGCCAGGGGGGTTGCATGTGGGGGAGTCCCCTGAAGCTGCCCTGCAGTTTTGGGGCCTCTCCCTCAAACCCCTCTCTGGCCAGAGCCACTTTCCCCACAGCAATTATAGTGGAGGAAATGGCTAATTGGGCTTTCCCCAGCATTGGTGGCAATGGGCCTTTTCGGGAACCCAAAGACAGGGACCCCCTGGCCCAACCTTTTTGGGACTTGGGTTTTTTGTAAGAGAGAGTCCCCTGCAGGTTCCCTGCAGTTTTGGGGGCTCTCCTTCAAACCCCCTGACCCCCAGTAGCCTCTGGTTATGCCCTATGTTGCCTTTGATTTCAATGGCCCATAGGGTATAATGGTGGGATAGCGGCACCCTCTTTGGGTGCTCCTGGAATGGGATCTCCTTGCCCAATCTTTTTGGAACTTGGGGAGTTCGTAGGGGAGAGGCCCCTGCAGGTTCCCTGCAAATTTGAGGGCTCACCCGCAAACCCCTTTCCCTCCAGACAGCTTCCAGTATACCCTATTTTGCCATTGATTTCAATAGCCGTATATCTCCTGTATATACAACTATTCTGAGTACCGGTATTTGGAAATATACAGTATTCTGAGTACCGGTATTCGGAAATATATGGTATTCTGAATATTTTGGCCCTGTATATTTCCGAATCCGATTAATTCCAATTTTTTTTTTGCATACCCCTAATGTATACTCCTTAATTGAAACAGATTTCCTATAGGTAGGGGGATGTTAATTACCAGGAAGGGCTAATTGGAGTCAAGATGCATAAGTAACTGAGCGATAAATATAGCTAAGATAACATATTTGGTAAAACATGTGAGTAGGAGCAAATTGGCAAACCGATAATAAAGGAATTAACAGAGATGTGAAAACTGGTTTGGGTCCAGTGGCACTTTTAAGACCAACAAAGTTTAATTTCTTGGTATAAGTGAGAACTGAATGATAAGTGTGAGCCCCTGTGAGAAGAATTGCCTAGCCCTAGTTTGGAGCCTCACACACTGGGAATTCATTATAGGAGGTGCAAAAGTCATAGTTCAAACTACACACACACCTCTCAAATACATCCTTTCAGGGAAAGTGCAAGATGGTTAGGTCTCCAATGCAAGGATTGCTAAACAGACACTAAAACTTGTAGGCAGAGGAGTTGACTACAAGAAAGAACAAACTGAGTCTCCTGCCCGTTATGGCCTCATAAATGCATGTGCCATGTGATAAGAAGGCAACATATCTGTTAAGCAACAAGGGGTTCAGTGACGGAACCGGCCCGATTCTGCCTTCAGACCCGGTCCCGTCAACTCCCTATTGAGTCGCCAACTCCTGGAGGGAGCTATTTCTCCTTCGGGCACTTGGGCTCGCTGCCACCACCTGCTCAGTCTAGGGGTTCGGATTGAGAGGAACAGGACTCCCAATCCCCCTCTCCAGCTCTGAGGCCAGGCCTCAAGGTCCTCTGCCACCCTGTACTTGGGTATCACAGAGACCACAGCACTTCTTCGGGGAACCCCTGGAGGATTGGCACTTTATCCAACCACAGGCTTTCTCCCTTTTCCCGGGCCCCCCTTCATAAAGCGTGGTCTAAAGCGGTTGGGGATCTATGAGGTACAAAGTTTGACTGCCAGCATTCAAAACAGCAAAAATATTTAATAAGAAGAGAAAGAAAAATAAAAACAAAAACATTTACATGTAAAAGTTTAGCACAGCACCTGAACAGCAACAAGCAGGACAAATAAAAGGTGGATTTAAACGCATCCTCTCATCCCTGGTGTAAACTTGATCTACCTTGTGAATGACTGCCTGGGGTCCCACAGGCAGGAGCCCACAGTCTGGCAACCTCTCTCCCTGAGTGTCAGCCGAGGACTGGCCTTTTCCCGCCTAACTCAAATAAATAAAACAAAAGAACTTCCTGCCCCTCTAGGAGACTTTCCCCCTAGAGTTGCTGGTTTAACTCCAGAAGGGGGGAGGCAATGAGGGGAAGGCTAAAGAACTTCCTGCCCCTCTAGGAAGCTTTCCCCCTAGAGGCGCTGGTTTAACTCTGGAAGGGAGGAGGGGATGAAGGGAGGCTAGGCCAAAGCCTGCTTTAGTAGTTTAATGTTCCCTTCCAACAAAGCACAAACATTAACTAAGATGGCGTTCCTCCACAGGTTCCATTGCCCTGAGTGTTATAATAATTTGTAATTCAGCAGTCTCCCATTCCAATCTGTTTCTGAAACTCCTTTGCAATAAAAAGCTACTTTGAGGTCCCCCACTGAGTGCCCTGGGAAGCTGAAATGTTCTCCTACAGGTTTCTAAGTTTTGTGATTCTTGATGTCAGATTTGTGTCCATTTATCCTTTGGTGTAGGATTTGCCCTGTTTGTTCTATAGAGAAGAAACTTGTTGACATTTAACAACATATTCAATGTCAGAGGATGGGCAAGTGATTAAGTCTGAGATGGTGTAGTTTTATGTTGTTAGGTCTAATGATTGTGTTGTCTGGGTTTATGAGGCAGCAAAGTTGGCATCTGAGCTTATTGCAAGCTCTGGTACCAGTGTCCATGTTCAAATTAGATGTTGTATTATTGTGGGCAGGGAGTAGTGTGGGGGCTGTCTGTGCACAAGAAAAGGTTGATGTATATGCCATTAAATGCCACCTATAAATGTCTCTTGCCTTGAAAACCCTACAAGGTTGCTGTAAGTCAGCTGCAATTTGACAGCACTTTCCACCACCAGTGCTGATTATCTTGAGAAGTAACAATCATCAATTGATTCAGTGATGTTCTGAATGCCAGAGTTGAAATGTATGCTCATAGCTCATTGCCTAGAAAGTTTCTCCATTGATTCAAAGACAAGTGGCAAAGGGAACAAAATACAGAGGGAAAGAATAAGATGGGAAAGAGTAGCAAGTTAGAACAGAAGAAGAGCTCTGTTGGATCAGACCATCTAGTCCAGCATTCTGTTGCACACAGTGGCCAACCAGTTTCTCTGGACTAAGAAAACAGGGCATAGAGTCTGAGGCTTCCCCCTGATGTTATCTCCTGACCCTAGGATTCAAGAGGCATAGTGGTTCTGAATGTAGAGGTTCCACTCAGTCCCTAAGGCTAGTAGCCATTGATAGAGTTATCCTCCATGAAGCTATCTAATCCTCTTTTAAAGCTGTTTATTCGTGTTGCCATCACTACATCTACTGGAAGCAAATTCCACATTTTAATCACTTTATGTGTAAAGTAGTATTTCCTTTTGTTTGCCCTGAACCTACTGTCTAGCTATGTAATTGGATGCCCTCAAGTTCTAGTGTTTGGGGAGAGGGAGAATTTGTCCATGCTCTACACTCCATGTATAATTTTATAAACCTTTATCATGTCCCCCCTTAGTCATCTCTTTTCTACAGTAAAATGGCATTCTAGTGAAATAGGGTTGTACTACTTAGTCTGCCATTCAAAAGTTATGCCATTACCACATAATGTTAAGTATCAACACTTGCTAATTATTTCTGCTAGACTTTGTGCTAGTATTGTAAATGATTCTGTATACACCACATTAACCATGTCTCTTCAGTTGAAATGACTGAAATTGTCCATGAGAACTAAGCTGAAACAGAACTTGTCTCTCACAATTTGAAAAAAAAAAAATCCCAGCAAGCTGGGATAATTTGGTTTATGGTATACAAATAATTAAATGCCTGCAATTGATTGGGCTTATTTCTGAGACTAATGGAGATAGGAAGTCCCACTATGCAGCACACAGGCAAACTGCAGACATTGCTCTCTACTTTTTTAAATGAGTGTTTCAAGTTCAAAACACAGAAAGTCAGATCTAGTGCCAGAAAGGATGCTTGCTGATATCCAGTAAGGTCAAATAAAAGGGGAAAGCTGTGTAGGCCCAGACCACTGAACATTTGAAAGTGTCTGTGATTTTGACAAGCTTGACCACTGATGCCTGTGATGGAAGGAGAATTCAGGCTAACATGCTCTTTCAGAAGACTTTGAGAAAATTCACACTGTGATGAACCAGGGACTGTGACTGATGGGCAAAGGTCTTGCCCCCTTCTGAAATCCCCTTTAGTCCTGTTTCATGTGAGAGCAGAGCAGCTAGCAGGCAATCAGGAACCCTGGAAGGGCTGCAGGAGCCAGATCAAAAAGGGAGTGAAATAGCTGTTACACTATCAGATCAGATAGGGTCTAAACCTTCAGAGAGAGACTGGAAGGATCCTGTCTTAGAGTTTGCCTTATATAAGGAAGCTAAACCATTGAATATTTGGAGATAGGGTTTACAGCTCCAGAGTGTTATGTGGGAGAGAACTTGTCCAAGAGACTTTGGGAAGTCTCAAAAATTGTCTTTGGTGATAAAGCAAACTTGAGGAAGAGACTGAAGTAGTCTTGAAGCTCCAATTTCTGAGGGAAACTAGTGAAAGAACTGTAATTTCTGAGACGAGTTCACATTTTAACTGTGAGACTCTTGAATTGAGGGGAGGCCAATATTCACATGAAGAATACAAACCTGGTTGCTATGTGCTGTCTACACTCCAGAATTGTCAAGTGTAACATCACAAATCAATGGGCCCAGAAAGACTGTGTTGTACCTATAAATAGATTATCTTCCTCTTTTCTGAATCATTTTATTCCCCTATCCCTGGGTGTATATAAATGTTAGTTTCTTTTTCAGTTTACCATCATGGGTGCTGAACTTATTTTATTCAGAAGCCACCTAGACAGGGTTGGCACCAGGATTTTCCATGCCCCAGGCATGCCCCACCCTACCACCCCTGCTCAGCCTTCTCCCAGGTCGATACCAAAGCACAGACCTGGAACGGCTGGGTGGGGATGACAGTGTAGCACGTTTCCTCACCTCAGAGGCACTTAGAGCAGCTCTGAGTGCCTCGAGGTGAAAATACACCCTGTCCCCACTCAGCCTTTTCCCAGGTCTGTGCTTTGGCACAGACCCGGAAGGGGCTGGGTGGGGACAATGGAACAGTACATTTGCTCACCTCAGAGGCACTCGGAGCAGCTCCAAGCACCTCTGAGCTGAAAATACACCCCACCCCCACTCAGTCTTCTGCCAGGTCTGTGTTTTGGCACAGACTTGGAAGAGGCTGGGCAGGGATGATAGCATGGCACGTTCACTCACCTCAGAGACACTCCAAGCACCTCTGAGGCAAATACACAAGGGGAAGTGTGGTGCGAAAGGGGAGGGGGCATCTGCCCCCTTTCCCCACCCCAATGGCTAGGTGGTGCCCTTCGTGGCCACTTACCTGGCCTATTGGGTCGCACCAGCCCTAAACCTAGGTTAGGTAGAGGGTTGGGGAAGGGACTGCACCAGTCGAGCTTTATATCAGGCTACCTCTGTTTAAACATAGTTTTTAAGACTTCATCCTTCACAAGGTGTTGTTCCAACCCCTCTTCTTTGTGTCAGTGTTTCCTTTGGGAATATTGCCTTACATGTAAGAGAATTGTGGCCCTAAATGAAGTATTTCCTAGAAATGTCATCTGTCATGGGAAACAACTCTCATTTGTTTCTATTGTATCACCTAGCAAAATCATTTTATTAGAGCACTTCCATCTGGTCTGCAACATTTTCTTTCAGTGAGGAAGCATATTTGCCATGTATAGTTTATTATTCTTGAACACATTATTGGGGGGGGGGGGGGGAATCCCACTTCAGATTTTTAATCATAGAAAAGCCTTTAAAGTCAGAGTTCCTCGGCTGAGAATGTGAGCTGTGGCGATTTGTACAGCTCGCTTTTGATATGAATATAAAGCTTACAGACCTGAGCTGAGGTGTCTCCTGTCCCTCAGGAGCAGCATTTCAGGGGCTTGCTTTTTTTTTGGCTGCCATGGGGGGCACAGCTGAGGAAATTCTTGATCCTTATATGGCAGCCCATTTTGTCCATGGATGTTACTGATGGATCCAAACTGTAACTGGATATTTGTATATTTTATTGATCACAATATTTATTGATCACAATATTGTATATTTTATTGATCACAATTGCATTTAGGAGGAAACCACCTCCTCAGTGGTCATCACCTTATAAATTAAATAACTGAACATATTCTTAGCCATGTGGTTTGCATGAAGTAAAGGAGTTCTGATAAAGGACTGAAATGTCCCTGGTTCAAAGAGGCTTCCCCTTTTATTCTAGTGATGGACAAGTGAAGACCTCCCTCCTTTGTTAGTAGTGTGAATAAAACATTTGAGTTGTCACTGTTGACTTCCCTTCCTTTTTCATGAAGTAAACGTGGATTTTTATATCTGTACTTTCTGAACAGTTAGGGTTGCCAGCTCCAGACTGGGAAACACCTGGACATTTTTTTTTGGGGGGGGGGGGAGGAGCCTGAGGAGAAGAGGGTTTGGAAAAGGGAGGGATTATTAGGAAGGGGATTGAAAACAAATCAGCCAGTATCATAATGCCCCTGTATAAATTGATGGGTTGGAATACTGTGTACAATTCTGGTCATCACACCTCAAAAAAGATACCATAGCAATGGAAAAAGTGCAGAAAAGGGAAACTAGAATGATTAATTTAAAGGGTTAGAATACTTTCCCTATGAAGAAAGGTTAAAATGCTTGGGGCTTTTTAGCTTGGAGAAATGAGGACTGAGGGGTGACATGATAGAGGTTTACAAGAATATGCATGGGATAGAGAAGGCAGAGAAAGAAGTACTTTTCTCCCTTTTTCACAATACAAGAACTTGTGGACACTCAATGAAATTGCTGAGCAGTCAGGTTAGAATGGATAAAAGGAAGTATTTCTTCACCCAAAGGGTGGTTAACATGGAATTCACTGCCGCAGGAGGTGGTAACAGCTGCAAGCATAGACAGCTTCAAGAGGGGATTCGATAAACATATGGAGCAGAGTTCCATCAGTGGTTATTAGCCACAATGTATTGTTGGAACTCTCTGTCTGGGTTAGTGATGCTCTGTATTCTTGGTGCTTGGGGAGGCACAATGGGAGGGCTTCTAGTGTCCTGGCTCCACTGATGGATTTCCTAATGGCACCTGTTTTTTTTTTGCCACTGTGTGACACAGTGTTTGATTGGATGGGCCACTGGCTTGATCCAACAGGGCCTCTATTATGTTTTTTATTGGTTTAAATTTTAGCCCCAGCCGTTTCCCTTCCCAAGAGCATCAGTAAGGCTCCTCTCCCTCTGTTCTTTATCCTCTGAGTTTTTCCACCTGTAATATAGCCGATTCTTAGGCATTGAAGAGGCGAGGTGGTAGTGATAACAAGCTCTTTATTGAGTACAGCATGTTAGATGGCTGTACTAACAAGACTGAAGAACAGGGCCCACTGGGCCAACTATATACAACACTGGGTTCTTGCGCTTGCACGTTATTGAGTCATTCAAACCAGCAGGGGATTGGAGCAGGGCAGTTTGGATTTGGATCCTACATTGTTCCTAACTCCCCAAGTTCAGTCCTTCAGGCTCCAATGAGCCAGGCAGGAAAACCATTGATAACAACATTTACTCTCATACATAACATCCCTCCCCCCCGTCCAGTTCGCAAGCCTTAGCAATCATAGTCCTGTAGGTAGGCAGACTTGTGGCACTCTTGTGTTGACCTCTGGAGCACTGGAGTGGGTGGTGGGTCCATGGTGGCTTCTGTCGTGGCTGGCTGTGGGTCTGGCCAGCAGTTCTGGGACCTCGGAGGTCTCGGGCGTGTATGGCAGCTCCAGTTTTCCAGAGGCCTCGGGTGCTGATGGGGAAGTGGGACCCGGGGCCTCAGCTTCATGTGGCTCCTGGCCACTTGGGGCTGGTGTGGCCAGTAGATTGCTCCTGCCCCCTCAACCCCTCATGTGACCGCAGTTAATCTATGTGACACTTCCATGTAAAACCATCCTTGGAGATGATGTGACAGCCCCAAGCACCCGGGAAACCTGGGTTGGTATCCATGCTGCCCTCTCCACGAAGGTCTTTGCAAACATCAAGTCCCCTGTGTTGAACCCTCAGGGAGCCCGGACCGCTTCTGGAACTTCTTGTAGATCTTGTGGTCCGGGTGCATGTGGTCTAGCAAGGTTGTCAGCCGCCAGCCCATGAGGAACTCAGCTGGGCTGTGGCCCATTACTGTACTGGGAACAGAATGTTGCACAAGTAGGCACTCCGCAAGGCGAGCTTTCCAGTCCCCATGTATGATGTGGTGGAGCGTTTCCTTAGTTGCCCACACCATCCGTTCTGCTTGGCCGTTGGTGGCTGGGTGGAATGGGACCGACCTTATGTGTTTGATTAAGTTGTGGCCACAGAAATCCTGGAACTCAGCCGAGGTAAAGGCCGTTCCATTATCTGAAACTAGCGTGTTGGGGTAGGCCGTGTGTGGTGAAAACCCTGCAGAGAACCCATAATGCAGCCCTGGTGGACATGGATACTATGAGTATTACCTCAAGCCACTTTGAGTAGGAGTCCACAATGAGGAAAAATATTTGCTCCTGGAAGGGCCCCACAAAGTCAAGGTGCAGGCAGGACCAGAGGTTGTGTGTGGACTCACAGGGTTGGGCTGGGGCTCATGGCAGAGCTGGATGGGTCTCCTGGCAGGGTTGGCAATGGGCAGCCCTGGAATCAATAGCATCATCAATTCCTGGCCACCATACATAACTGCAGGCCAGCACCTTCATGTGCATGATCCCCGGATGAATGAAGAACTTTTTTAGCATCTGTTGTGCAATGGACTTAACACATACATTATTCACCCTATTTTTTTTTCAATCCAAATGTTATTGAGGAATCACATACAACTGATTAAATTATCATATATAACCAAAAGAAACAGCCTACATTAAATGTATATAACTTCAAATAATAGTTAAAGTAAATTATTACAACTCCTCTAGAGGTATATACATAACTTATATTTCTTTACTTTGATGAGTACTAAATGTTAACTGTTCTATTCTTTAAAATCAACATATTATATATGGTCCTATATTTAAACTATGTTCTTTTTTCCAGGGCTTTTTTGTAGAAAAAACCCAGCAGGATCTCATTTGCATATTAGGCCACAACCCCTGATGTCACCATTGTTTCACACAGAGCTTTTTTGTAGAAAAAGCCCAATGGAAACTCATTTGTATTTTGGGCCACTCCACTCCTGATGTCACCATTGTTTTGCACGTAAACTCATTTGCATATTAGGCTATACCCCCTGACACCAAGTCAGCTGGAACTGCATTCCTGTGTGTTCCTGCTCAAAAAAAGCCCTGCTTTTTTCCTCCTTTGCTTCTTAAAACGATCATTAATTATGTTTTACAACAAACAAGTTAGTTTCCCAAGTTAAATTCTTTAAGTCTTCTATCTTCTTGTTTTGATCTGATAATACAGTTGATTAACAGATAAGATATACATTACAAACTTACAAAACTGAGTAGGTCTAGGGAAGCCCAGAACTGTGGTTTGGAGAAGAACTTCTGCCCTGCCCATGAACCTAAAACATGGGACCACATACCTATCTGCAGCCTACACCTCCCAACTCTTTAAGCTATACATTTTTCAAGACTAATAAGTATACATCTTACTATTTACAAAAAACTTCTTCAAAATTTACAATACCTCTAATCAATGTTCCCTCTAATGTGCAGAGTCTTGTGAGCAAAAATTCTACTTTGCGAGCTACTGGCATTAAAGTTGAGAGCTACTGGCATTAAAATTGTGAGCTACTGCATCTATTAGTGTGTTCTGGGGTCCTTCTTCCTGAGCTAAGACAAAAATGTGTGAGCTGGAGGCTAAAAATATATAAGCTAGCTCACACTAACTCAACTTAGAGGAAGCACTGCCTCTAATTCTATTTCACCATCCTCTGCTTCTTCAGAAACATGATTACTTATGACTGGATTCAGTGGTGATTGAGTCATCCTTTTTACAGCTCTAATTTCTGCTTTCTCCAAAGAAGGCAAACCCTGTGCAATTAATAAAGCTGAACCAGGAGCATGGTCATGTGCAGTATATTGAACTTGCTGATAATCCACACAAAAAATTCCAGACTGCAACAAGTGGTATTTTATACCAGCAGTCTGCAATTTAGATATGGGTTTTAGGTCTCTTCCAATCTTGAGCATTTATGAGGAGAGGTCCAGGAATATAAATATTTTGCTTCCTTGAAAATCCACGCCACTCTGCTCATGTTCTTCCATCAAAACTGTCCTCCTAACCCAATACTCAGCAAACTCCACCACTATATCTCTTCAGGAAAAGACAACCTTAGAAGTGTTTGTTGTCTTAATGCAATAAGCTCTCAGAATAAGAGGCGTCACTCCCTCCTCTAGTTTTAGTGAAATGGGCAACCAAGATGCCATAAATATAGACAGATCAGCTGTTGCTTTAACACTTGGTGACAAATCATGGAATTTCAAGTTTTTATCTCTTATACAAAACTCCAACAACGTAATTCTTTCTCTAGACCAGCCATCTTAAGAGGTAGCTCTGAGCGTTTTTTTTTCCAGAGAGGCAATTTTCTTTATGGCTTCTGCTTTTTTGGCTGTTTGCTTATGTTGAGTCTCTAGTTTGTCCATATGTTGAGCTAAGGCAGGGTTATCATATCCATCATATCTTGTCTTCACTCTTGATGTTGATTCCCCAATGCTTCTAGTAAAAATGTTATCGTTAGGAGACAGCCAGCAGTGTTTGTATCTCCATGGGCTGAAAGGGCTGAGGAAATGCTAGCTAGTTCAGCCCAGACAAAAAACTCCATTAATGAGGGAGTTCCCCAAGCTTTCTTTTGTTTTTGAGGCCTTGGGTGGCATATTTCAAGGTTAGTTTTTTTTGAAATAGTGAATTAGAATTAATTTAAGAGTGAAAGGTCAGGGAGCAGCAGATATTGGCTTCTGGTTGGCCAGCGATTGAAGCCACATCGATTGGCCAGCGATTGAAGCCACATCACCGTATTCTGAATAGATTGCAGGAACTGCCGCAATGTATTTTGACTCAGAGAAGTATGCAGAGGATTTCTGGCCATGTATACACCACAGCATCCCCATTTATGCACCAAAGCTACTGGAATGCAGCAAAAGGATTTCATTTCCAAAAAGAATGTATTTTTGAATAAAAACCCTCAACAAATATATATTTTTATTTTTATCTTGCAAAGATACAGTAGGGAATTCTTCAATTCGCTCTCTTTTTTCACATCACCAACTAAAATTCTTCCAGCAAAAAGAAACAGAATAATTCTCATCAGATGGTTTTTATGTCAGTGTGCATTATATACAGATTCTGGCTGGCACCTAAACACAGATTTCCACGTACCAACACTTACAGATAATTGTCATGTCTCTAGTTCATATGTTATTTAACTGCCAGTACAATGTAGACAATAGGGTGTTTAACAGATGGATTCAGAATATTGGTGCTTTAATCTAATAGTAGTTCTGTAAGTGGAACACAACTGCAGTAAATTATTATTATTATTTATTAATTTATATCCCGCCCTTCCCAACAAGTGGCTCAGGGCGGCTCACAGCACTTTGCAATTTCAAAGCCTTATTTTTTAATTTTTTATTTTAAAAACCAAATAGTAACATAAAAGGGGTAAGAATGACGTTATAAAGGGATTATGAAACAAATTATATTTATCAAAGATTCTTATACTTACAGATGTATTATACAAAGACAAAATACTTTTCCCTGCTGTTCCCTTCATTAGAATGTTTAGGATGTTTTCAACAATATTTTAATCTTAAATATTACATATTCTGTATTACATATTTTATCAATACTATGTACTTGCTAAAATTTTTAATATACTAAGGAAGGAAAATCTGTTCTCTATCCTAAAACAAAATATAAAAAGTAATAAGTATTTTGTTCAAAATCCACATCCTTATACATTTATATTCAAAATGTGTTCTTTTTTGGCATTATACTACATTTGTATGCAATACAATACATTTTAAAGTGGCACTTTTAAAACCAACAGAGTCTGAATTCTGGGGAAAATAAGAGCTGATCAAGATATTTTATCCACTGAGATAGGAAGCCAATATCTCTAAAGTCCTGGGGATTCTTGTGTCTTGAGTATTTTTGCAGTGACTGGTCTCTTGCCTTTGTTATGATAGATAGGAATGCTTCTTTCTTTGGGTGTATGCCATGCCAGAACAAAGAACTAGAATAAGTATGGTGCAGTGACAGATTCCCAAGCTAATTACTTTTAAAAGAAGACTAGAGGTGATATTCATCTAACTTATTACCTTGTAAGTTAAGGTTTCCCTTAAGCAGTCTTGACTTCTCAGAAGCTTCTTTTAAAATCCAAGTGTCCTGTCCTGGTTTCCAAAATTGTATTGTATTTTTTGCAGTCTTACAGGATTCCCCACAGATATTTCTTCTGCAGAGTTGTGATTCGATATGCAACTCCTTAGGATGCAGAAAGTCCATGCTCCATCTCTGCCACCTGGCACTAGTGCATTTAATGTGCTAGTTCTGTGCTGCAATCCCTACAGAAAGTCCCCACCCCAATTTTTAAATCTAAGAGATTCTCTAATTTGAACTAAGATCCTGTGTATTGCAGTCCCATTACCACAGTAGCACTTGTTCTGCTGGGCAACTATGTTCCTTGCAACTAGCACCCTCAGCACAGTTGACTTGACTACAGAGATTCTCTAGGAGAATCTGACTGCTGCCTGAGATACATTTTTCCATCATAAATAGTACCCCTAGAGTTGAACCCCCTGGTCCAATCTTGGATAAAATGCCCACCCCCCACCCACCCACATCAAACTAGGGCAATGAATGTGCTTTTCCTAGATTTCTCATCCCAGAACAAATTAAGCTTTTAGTAATTAGTGATTAAGTCAGTTTCTCCCCTCATGGAAAACAGTATAGGAACTAGAGTTGCCAGCCTCCATGCGGGGTCTGGAGATCTCCCAGAATTACAACTGCTCTCTAGACCAAAAAAAAAAAAAAATAGTTCCCTTGCAGGAAATGGCTCCTTTGGAGAGTTTTCACTTTCATCAGGCTCCTTTGTGAATAGAGAACCATTTTTTCCTGTCAAGGAAAGCTGAGTTTTTGTTCAGAACATTTTTTTTGTGGGAAAAGGTTAATTTTGAAAAGGGAAAGGGAAAAATTTAAAAAAAAATTCTCTCCAGCTATCAATAAAACCCAGTTTCTTGATTTTACTAGCCACTTTGAAATGCTGATTTATAGAGATAAGCAAGCAACCCCATGCAAGCTTGGTATTAGCAGTGCAAAGTGTTTCTCTGAGCTGAATTTATGAATAGTTTGCTCAGGCACGAAGGATAATCAATATTCTTTTTCCTGTGCTGCTCTCAAAGCAAAACTGGCTACTTTAGCAGAGCTCATACTGTGCATCCTAAAGGCTAGCCTACTAATGCTTGGTGTCCCTTCTGAACTAATTCAAGCTACACTATTTCAAGTAAAATACTCACCACAGTTTTCTTTGGAGTACTGTCATTAAACTTAATGAGATGATTAGAACAGGGTGTGTGAGTGCTGCAACTCAAGGGAAAATACAGGAGATTTGTATGCCTACTGGGTAGAGAGCAGTCTGTATGCTAGGGAATATATAAGCATAATTTACTTCCATACCCCTTCTATCCCAACATTACTTTTCTAGAACTATGGGACTAGAAGGGAGGAATCTCTTATTTTTTTTCAGTTTAGCTTTAAACTATACATGGCCAGATCCAGGGCTTTTTTTTTTTTTAGCAGGAATTCCTTTGCATATAAGGCTACCCCCCCCCCCCCAGCTCGATGTAGCCAATCCTCCAAGAGCTTACAGGGCTCTTCTTTCAGGACCTTCTGTAAGCTCTGGGAGGACTGGTTACATCAGGGGGTATAGCCTAATATGTAAAGGAGTTCCTGCTACAAAAAAAAAAGCCCTGGCCAGAACCATTTGTGCTTGGAAAGGAAGGTTGGAAACACCTTTTGTGCCATCTCTTTGAGATCTGAGTTGAGCTTCTGTACCTCCTCTATTGCAGATATTAAGATTGGCCGCTGGCAAAAGTACACAATGTGCTTGACCCCTGACTCATAATTTGTAGTCCTGAGTAATCTGGCACATGGGATCCAAGACAGAGGGCGATTTCCCACACAGCTTACCGAGGAGCGAAGTCCCTCCTCACCGCGCAGCGTCTGCTTGGATTTCCCACCAACTGCTCCGCGGATTCAGGAAGTGCCAGACCTTTTGCATCTCAAATGGAAATTGCTAAAACCCTAGTTTACGTTAGCAACGCAAAAGGTCCGACACTTCCTGAATCCGCAGAGCAGTTGGTGGGAAATCCAAGCAGACGCTGCGTGGTGAGGAGGGACTTCGCTCCTCGGTAAGCTGTGTGGGAAATCACCCAGAGTTACCAGATTTGCCCCTAAAGTTGTTGGTTGTTGGTTGCCAGTCCTCTACCTGCTAATCATAAGAGCTGTTGGAGAATCCTCTAATCTCTATGGTGAAAAAAGTCATGCTTCAGCAACATAGTCAACCCTCATTTTTCTCCCACCATTCAACTGATCTTAAACCTCTTTACCTCACCATTAAGCTTGCCCACCCAGAAATATACTTTCCCCCTTCTATCCTCTGCAGGATTTTTCTTCTGGTTCCAACCACATGGTACATGCTTTTCTCAGTGAAGGCTTGTCAATTATGTGACTACTTCTACAACCTTATTAGGAACAGTTAGTACCACATAAATTTACACTGGGACAAAGCTGCAAATCTTACATGCATTTACTCTTCAGATCTTAATATGGCATTTACTTTTTAAGCAAAGTACAAAGAGATATACAAAATACCATGTAAGTAAAAAGCATGGCTCCTGTTAATGAACACAGGAACACATGCATGAGGTGTTCCCCTGTGTTTCCGTTATCCTGAAATCTCTTCTTTATGTGCCTAGCATGATCTTAGCATGCTTTTATGTGCCTAGCATGCCTTTGGATGGCAAAGCACCAGCCTCTTTTAATTTCACTGCTCCTTCCTCTGCAATTCATAAATCAAGACTTCTAAAAAATTCTCCTGTGACAGCAGATGATTACTTGAAAAGTCTCTGTTCTGACTCTTTGTAAATGCCTGAGCATTTTTCTTTCAGCAGAGCCTGTGTGAGTGCAACAAGAGATATATAAGTCCATATGATCATAGTGGTGGAATGTATTACTCTGGGCCCTTTTGGCTTTCTGTACTCATATCATACCAAGTATGTATTAAACATGAACTTGAAAAGGGAGGAACAGAAATCCTGAACTGAACTCTGAAGCATCCAAAGGCTACAATCAGGCTAAACGCTAAAAGAAAATAAATGCTAGATTGTGTTTTACAGCTGTCTTGAGATTTTTTTTTTTAGGTAAATCACAGTCATTAATAGTGTAAGTAAAAACTGCAAAGAAATCCATCCATAATTGCAGCATTTACCAAGTTCATATAGATTTGTGTTCTTCCTGCCTAAGTTGAGATGACATTATTAAGGGAAAGCCCACATGCAGTTTATCAAAACAATGCCACCTTGAGAAACCTTCTCTTTATCTTCTTTTGATTCTCTGACTTTCCACAATGAATACGAGTCTGATGTTGACTTCAAAGGAACATCACGTCTTTGAAAAGAAAACAGTATTGATCAGAAGATCCAGAGCAGCCTATATTACAGTGTACAAAGGGTTTTCCTTAGATCCTCCTCTTATAGGACATGGTGGTTTTCTGGGATCTCATTTCATTTCTTGATTTAGAAGGTGGGATGGAAAGAAAGGAAGAACAACTTGTTTGCCTCCGAAGTCCTTATCCATAAATACTACTTCAAGTGCATTCAGGTTAGATATGAACAGCATTTGGACAATGATACTAATTCTGAACAAAATATGTCATTTTATGTGCTTTTGTGTGCGTACTTAGAGACAGAGCATAAAACCAGGTAGATTAAAAACAAAAAATACCACATATAGCATTGACTCCTACAAAAAGTAAGCCTAGTGTGATCATGGAAACACTTCTGTTCCCACCTTCACCTTCCCATAGGAGCTGTCTGCATTCCCTGGAACAGTAAAACACTGCTTGGAGTAGAAAGCCTTGTAGACAAAATACCTGTAAAGTTCATGGAGGTGCAGTGAGGAAAAGGAGGAGAAATTGTGCCAAATAGGCTCTTCTTCCCTTTCTGGCAGCCAAATCTCTGGCACAAGAGGCACTGCTATCAGAAGATGTCACAAATGTTCCTTTTGGGAAGGCTAGTTAGGTTGGATCTAGGAAGCAAAATCCAAGAAATTACTTTTAATGCCAGCCTTAGCCCACCAAAATGGAGGGAGAATCCATTAGGATTCTTCTTCTACAGAATAATGATGAGGATTGAAAGCATTCCATTCTTTGTTGAGGCTTTTATTGTAAGAGTATATAAAAATAGATAGCAGATTATTGAAGAAGGATGCATAAAAAGTAGCCTCTGGCAACATTACAGGCTTTCTGTCTCCCTCCAAAGACCTGTCCTTTTTCTAAGCAAGAGCAAAATTGTGGCTTCTGTATGGCCAAAGCCAGGGCTTTTTTGAGCAGGAACGCACAGGAATGCAGTTCTGGCTGGCTTGACACAAGGGGGTGTGGGCTAATATACAAATGGGTCCCTGCTGGGCTTTTCCTACAAAAATCCCTATGTGAAACAACAGGGTATGGCAAAGTCAGGAGGTATGGCCTAATATATAATAAATAAATAAATAAATAAATAAATAAATAAATAAATAAATAAATAAATAAATAAATAAATAAATAAATAATATGCAAATGAGTTCCTGCTTGGCTTTTTCTACAAGCAATTTCAAAAATCTCAGTTTTCACAGAAGAACATTCTGGCCCTACACATTACACAGATACCTGTCCCTCAAAAATGCAAGTATAGTTCACCAAGCTGATTCAATCAAGCTGAAGACCATACTGAGTCTGTCAGAGGTCTATCTGCAATTTTTTGAGGCCTAACAAGGCAGCCTGTACCTATAGCAAGAAGAGTGGTGATTTCTCCAGTTTTACCATTGCAACCTTCCATACACGGCAGCTTCCCCCCCCCCCCACACACACACACAGGAATCCTCTGTTTTCTAGCATTGCCTTTTGGGAAGTCACAGAAGGCTGTTGTGAAAAGGGGAAGGTGCAGGACATCTACTTTCAGAAAGGCCTTGTGTTTGCACATCACAAAATCTGTGCCATAGAGAAGAGAATACACAGAGAGAATAATAGAAGTTGTTCTATACAATGAGCTTTCTGAATAATCCATTTTCCTCATGAGAACAATTAAACCCTAGAACAATTAAAATAACTTTAAAATTATAAAACTACTCATTAAAAACATATCTAAAAATACTAGAACCAGGAAGGAGGGCCAACAACTGTTACTGAGGGTACCAACTGAAACAAAAGAAGTCTTACCCTTTGGCGGAACAATCAGACGGGCTTTTTGGTCTGCCATAGCCACCCCCACTGTGGATTTAATGTGTGCAATCACACGTGCACATTTGCTCCCCATTGCATCTCCCTGTGGCATGTTTCAGCTAAGCACACCATGGACACACCATGCACATGCAAAAGAGATGTGAACACTCAGCATATATGCAGCCCATGCCTATGTCAGCTGCTGGACAGGTGCCGTACGATTGCCATGGTGTGTCTCTAACTGGGACAGCTTTTTAAAAACCATGAAACTGCCATGGCAATTGGCTTGTCTGATCCCACCCACTGTTAGAATGAGACAGACAACTCTCCTTTGGGAGAGAGTTCCAAAGTGTTGGTTGACTCTGATTGAATCCCTACTGCATAAAACATTTTACTTTGCTTTGCTTTGAAGTGTGAATTTCACAATATCCATGACTTAATCTGACCTTTGTTCCTGAATATAGATTTTATATGAAGAACTTAACTTTACATTTTTTTCAAGCCAATGTAAGCATATCTCATTTTTTTCTACTTTTGCTTTCTGTTCACTAAATAAAATTTTACAGGGTGGAACAGAAACCTCTGCAGAGTAGTTCCGTTCTGGAGGCTGTTCCTCCATGCGGTTAGAATGCCTCACAAACTACTGGCCTTCCAGAGATCTCTGATTTGCTCCAATTGAACCATTTTTGTAGGCTGCCAGCCAACCTGAACTTGGAAACATGTGCTAAATCAACTTTCATGACTCCTATTATATAATATGTTCACTATTCTGCAAGGTCAGGCAAAAGAAAAGCTGCAAAATGCTCCCATTAGAACCTACCATTCTCATTGTCTTTTTTTCCCATGCACCAGAAGATGAATATGTAAGGCATACAAACCACAAAACTTTAATAGGACAGAAGGAAAAGGCACAATGACAATGTTAGACTTAATTATTGGTGGTTTTCACACAAGACAAGCTTGTATGGTTTCCCCATTGCTGGCATGGCTGCTGATGCAACACAACTGCAGTGAGGCTTCCACATGGCAGGTTTCCCCTAGTCTCCCAGCATCCACCCCCACCCCCAGGCCACTTTGGCCTTTTCATTTTTTAAAAAAAGGTCAGTTAAATACTATTATATTAATATACTGACCTGGATGGTTGAGGCCAGCCTGATCTTGTCAGATCTCTTAAGCTAAACAGGGTTGAACCTGTTTAGTATTTGGATGGGAGACCATCAAGGAAGTCCAGGGTCACTATGCAGAGGCAGGCAATGGTGAACAACCTCTGGAAGTTGCTTGCCTTGAAAACCTTATAGGGTTACTGTAAGTTAGCTGTGATTTGATAACACTTTCCACCACCATCAAATATTTATTTCACTTGTCTGATTACATTCTTAGCCATTTTGATTTGTCCTGACATAGATAACCCATGCTAGCCCAATCTTGTTGGATCAAATAAGTTACACTGAGTTGGCCTGACTAGTATTTAGATGGGAGATCTCCAAGAAAAGCAGAGTTGAGATGCAGAGGCAGACAATGGCATACCACCTCTAAATGTTTCTTGCCTTGAAATCTTTACAGGTTTGCAATAAGTAATTGACAGAACTTTCCACCACATATCTATATAATCTTATAAAAAAATATGTGTATCTGAATCCCAAATGTGTATATGTGTGTCTGAATCCCAAGCTTTCCTTTTTAAAAAGAAATACCTACAACCCTTTCATTATGGAAATGCACCTGTAACAGATAGTGAATGGGTAATGCTTTAATTTGATCTGAGAACCTTCAGTGCCAGGGGATTCAAATGGAATCCTACAGTTGAGAGTGGCATTTAAGAGTGGAAGTTAGTTCAGTGAAGTTTAGTTAAGCACAGTAAGAGGATCAAGTAGGATCCTGAATCAGGGAAGTGGAGTAAGTTGTCCTTCCCTGAGGGAAATGACGCCTAGTATTAGCCACAGTGTGTGTGTGTGTGTGTGTGTGTGTGTATGTATATATATATATATATATATATATTTGGCTGCTGTGTGACACAGAATGTTGGACTGGATGGGCCATTGGCCTGATCTAACATGGCTTCTCTTATGTTCTTATGTTCTTAAATGGGGTGATCGCTATCAAGTGTTTAAGAAGGAAAATTGGAACTTGTGTGTATGTTCTAGCCTTCACAAAGTTAAGTAATTTTGATACAAAGAAACTTGTACTTGTTTATTTAATCAGTGACTGCCAGAAGATCTCTCCACAGTTTTATAGATCTGTCTGGAGAACCAAACTGCTACTTTATTGTGAAAAAGTATCTATAATTTATAATTATACAAAGTTACATCATGCCTGCTGCCTGTTCACCAACCAAGTGTCAAACCTGATACCTATGTGACCATAGATCCAGGTGGGCAGCCGTATTGATCTGAAGCAGTAGAACAAATTTTGAGTCCAGTGGCACCTTTAAGACCAACAAAGTTTTATTCATGTGAGCTTTCATGTGCTTGCCACTTAAAGGTGCCACTGGACTCTAAATTTGTTTTACCTACGTGACCATTTCACCATAGAAGTGAAATAAAGCAGTTTGACTGTTTTCACACACAGGTCACGTTCCTGTTCTCTCCACAGTGTCCATTGGATTTCCCACTATCTGCGCCAAAGTTACAGGAAGTGCCATGGCTTTTGCGTAGCAAGCGTAAACCGCTAAAACCCAGTTTACATTTGCTACGCAAAAGCTGTGGCACTTCCTGTAACTCCAGCACAGATAATGGGAAATCCGACAGACGCTGCGGAGAGAACAGGAACGTGACCTCGTGGTAAGCTGTGTGCGAAAATGGTCTCTGTTTTAAATTAACATTGGCCTTGGTTTGAATTAACATCCGAATGAAGGATTTTCATTGGTTCCTTAGTGCCCTAAACTGTGTCAGCTTATATCTATATGCATTTAAACAACTGTGGGACAGACAGCAAAAGAAAAAAGAAAAGGGACAGCCCAGCTGAAGAATAAGAAAAGTGGGAGTTGGGGTAATCTTTATAATGCCTTTCCCCTAAATCTCCTCAATAGAAAAGATTAGATTGAAAACTTGGAATTTAGAGAATCTCTTGCACATATTATTATAATGTTACATTGATATAATTTTCAATTACTGATTAAAACAAAAAGCTTCCTCCAGTGGGAGGGGAGGAAATTACTGCCTTGGGGTCAGTGTCAAGGAAAATGACTGTCATGTGGTCTGAAAGATGCAAATTTTCCCATCCACACAGACACCACCCGGTCTTTCTCAAACATTTGAGCAAAAGTATAAGAAAGACTGGAGAAAAACTGGGGAAACTCAGGGAGGTGTTCAAATACATCATCATGCTATGGGATAGGGTTGGCAGTCTCCCGGCGGGTGGGGGGATTCCCTTCCTCTAGCTCTTTTTCCCCATGGCTGCTTTGGCAGGCCCAAAAAAAAAAAAAATTAAATGGCCATTGGGCCAATGTCATATCATCAATTCCAGGGAAAATCCAAAAGTGGCATCAATCCTCATTTGGACTTGCCAAAAGCTCAATGTTTTTATCACAGAGATACCAATGATTTCTAAAGAACTTCTGGTTTAGGGTTGCCAGGTCCAATTCAAGCAATATCTGGGGACTTTGGGGTTGGAGCCAGGAGACTTTAGGGGTGGAGCCAGGAGCAAGGTTGTGACAAGCACAATTGAATTCCAAAGGGAGTTCTGGTTATCACATTTAAAGGGACCACGCACCTTTTAAATGTCTTCCGTCCATTAGAAATAATGAAGGATAGGGGCACCTTCTTTTGAGGCCCATAGAATTGGACCCCCTGGCTCAATCCTTTTGAAACTTGGGGGGTGTTTTGAGGAGAGGCACCAGGTGCTATGCTAAGTATTTATGCCTTTATCTAAAAAAAAAAAGCCCTTCCAGAGCCCCAGATACCCACAGATCAATTCTCCATGATGCCCTATGGGAATCAATCTCTACAGGGAATAACAGAGACATCCCCCCCCCCCGCATTCTGATGACCCCGAAGTGGGGAGAGGGCCTCCAAACTGGGGAATCCCCTGTCTCTACCTGGGGATTGGCAACCCTGCCTGTATAACTGAGACTCAGTACTATTATCATAGCAACCTTAACTTTGTCCATAACTCCTTTGTCCTGATGCAGGCCTCGAGTGATGACTCGATGTGAGGAACTGTGCACCTCTTTTAAACATAATCTTAATGACAAGACAACCAGCAACCTGATTTTACTTTCTTTCTTTTATCTCCTAAAAAGCAGATTCAGTTTTGCTACTTCACCTAGTTTAAGGTCCACCATATCCTTACAGAATCAGCTGTGTTAGTTCAAACTCAAGGCCTTTTCCTTCCTGCTTCCGGCTGGCCTTGATTAAAGGTATTCACTTAGGGTTGCCAATCTCCAGGTGGGAACCAAATAAAACAAACCACTTTGTGAAAGATGCTATTACAAAATATAATTCATACAAGGAAAAGAGTGCATTTCAGCAACCTCATAATTTTACATACCACATGTGCATATTTATGCACATATATACACCATTGTGCAAATAGTCCAAAACATCATAAGTCCAGAAAAGAGCTCCAATGGACTGTTAGCAGAGTAAAGCTTGTTTCAGACAGCCAGGTCCTTCGTCCAGGGAGCGTCTTGCAAAACTTGCAGTATATGTGTAGAAAATATTCACAATGTTCAGTTCTTTCACAAATGCATGCACAATCAGAACGCTGCTGCCTCCATCTGGGCAGCAAGTTAATTGCATTTTGGACTATTTGCACAATGGTGTATATATGTGCATAAATATATGTGCATAAATATGCACATGTGGTATGTAAAATTATGAGGTTGCTGAAATGTACTCTTTTCCTTGTATGAATTATATTTTGTAGTAGCATTTTTCACAGAGTGGTTTGTTTTACTTGTTTGCAACTTCTTTGTTTGCATGTTAATTTCAAAGTCCCCCCCCCCCAAGCAATCGGAAAAACCGCACTGTGGGGCCACTCTCCCAGTCTGTCAGGAGCAGCATCCTGAAAGGGCAGTTCCGCGGCTGCTGATTCCTCCCTTCCCCACTTCCTGGATCAAAGGGAGTCACCCCTGTGCCAGCAGGGCAGGGGTTAAAAAATTGGCCTCCCCCGCAACTGCTTAGTTTGCCTCCCCGCGCCTCCTCCTCCTCCCTCCCTTCCCCACAGCATGTTAATTTCAAAGCTGGAACGGGCTCTAGTGCTGCACTCCGGCTATCTAAAGCCCCCTCCTGCCTCCTTCTCCTCCCTTCCTTCCCCACTGCATGTTAATATCAAAGCTCCCCCCCCCCCAGCGATTGGAAAAACTGCCCTACAGGGCCGCGCTCCCAATCTGTCAGGAGCAGCATCCTGAAAGAGCAGTCCCACGGCTGCTGAGCTGACTCCCCTCGATCCAGGAAGTGGGGAGGGGAGGAATCAGCAGCTGCGGAACCGCCCTTTCAGGAAGCTGCTCCTGACAGACTGGGAGCACGGTTCTGTGGTCCAGTTTTTCTGATCGCTGGGGGGGGGGGTTTGAAATTAACATGCAGTGGGGTAGGGAGGGAGGAGAAGGATGCGGGAGGGGGCTTTAGATAGCTGGAACGTGGCACTAGAGCCTGTTCCGGCTTTGAAATTAACATGCTGTGGGGAAGGGAGGGAGGAGGAGGAGTCACAGGGGGGCAAACTAGGCGGTTGCAGGGGGGAGGCTGATTTTGCCACCCCTGCCCTGCTGGCGCCCTAGGCAACCGCCTAGTTTGCCAAGCAGGGGAGCCAGCTCTGATAGTAACATAACACTGAAGAAAGTAAGGTATAAGTTACAGTGTTCTGCTTGCACTGAACATTTAAATTGTGGTCCTTTTCCTGTAACTGGAATCCTTTGGCTACAAATTGACTATTTTCAGCCCACTATAAGCAGTTGTTCTCCACAGTTTCAATCAGACATCCTTTACCCTCTAGACTCTACAGCTGCCAATTTCCTAATGCCAACTTAACTGCTGTTTTCCAACTTTCACTCCCTAACATTCTTGTTAGCTCTCGTTGGCGAGAGGCAAAACCTAGCCAGTCAGTCACAACTACCAACACCCTTATTAATCTATATAACCACAACAGTCGTTTTCTGAAGCCTCGTGGTCAAATCTTCTGAGATCAGAAAGGTGACAACTCAGGAGATGGTCTTCTCAGTCATGGCACCAAAACTTTGTCCCCTTTTCATTCAATCTTCCTTTAGCAGGAGATTTCTTCTTGTTTCATCTGGCGTTCCTTCATTGATCCCTCCTTTCTGCATTATGTTTTAATTGTTGCTCTTAGGTTTTTGTATGTTATTTTAACATAGATTGAATTATTTTAATGATGTGTTTGGTTTGGTGTTAATGGTTTTAAATGCATATTTTATTATGTATATATTTTATCTGTTAGCTGTTTTATCTGTTAATAAAAAGTTCTATAGTTGAAACAGGTGATATACAAAGAAAGATAAAAGATACTCAAAGAAATCCATCTATGCTTCACATTTTTATCTTGCAGTGGCAGATGACCTTTCAGTATCTGATCAGAGCATTATGTTCCTTTACTAAATCCATAATTCCTTTAACAGAGGGTTTAGAGCCAATTTGTTATCAGCAAGAAGATAATACACAGGGTTCATGTTTCATGATACATTAGGGATTGATGTTATCTTTGACATCTTAAATCAGCTAGGTAAGATTTAAAAGAGATGGTATCTCAGTACTCAAAAGTCAGGTTTAGGGCCATTGTCATCTTAACTGCTCCTAGCTACCAGCATCACTATTTGTACCGGGGGGGGGGGGGGGTGTTGTTTCAAATGTGCAGGGTAATCATAAGAAAAGTTTGTAAATCAAGTCAGGTTTAATTATCTTTGCTGGTTTGGGGACCCAAAGAAGGAGCTTGCTATCCTTAAGCTAATCCTTAAGTCTGAAATCTTGGAATTTTGGCCTCGAGCTTATAAAGATAATTATTTAGAACAGTGGATGAAATGAGGAAATCTACCATAATGAGGAGAAATGGTAGATGTCCTCAGTTCATCCACTGTTCTAAGTCATTATCTTTAGTTGGGAAGCTTGTACAGTGGTTAAGAAGTTGCACTAGGATTTGGGAGAAACAGGTTCAAATCCCTTCCGTACTCATGCCATGGAAACTTGCTGCATGACCTTGGGCCAGTCACACACTCAGTTGTTGTGAAGATCAAATGGAATAGAGGAGAATTAGGTAAGCCATTTGGTGTCCCCATTGGGGAGAAAAGCAGGATATACATTGATTAAATAAAATAAAACAAGCTGAGAAAAGGATGGAAGCAGAATGGGCTCATGATGCTCTGTATATGCAAGGTATATAGTTCAGTCTATGGAATCACCATATAAAGGATCTCAGGAAGCAGAACTGAAAAAAAAAATCTCAGTCCTTGGAAAGCTCCTCCTGTTGTCTCAGTATAAAAATAGTGTCACATGTCTATTTCTCTGTATCCAAAGTTTGATTTTTTAAAAAGTCAGTTCATACTAAGTGGAACCTATATGGAGTGTGACCTGTGCTGCTCAGACACAAAGTGCTGGTAGCCAGAAGGAAAATGGAGTGAACTCTTGACTATGAAAGAAGGTGGAGCAAGATTTAGGGCTTTAGAAGCTACTTGGGGACAGGAAATACACAGACGACAAAGATAAAGGCTGAGTCAGTGTCTTGGTCTAAGAACTCTCTGGTTTTAACAATTTTTGTTAATTAATTTTTATAATGGCATCATACAATTTCCTTGAAATGTTTGATAATCTTTCCACAAAATCAGAACTGACAATGTAAACAGCAGCTACAATTTAGAGTTGTTCCCAGTGGGAGAAGTTGAACACATGAAGGATGTAAATATGGTTCATTCCAAATTTAATTTCAGTATACTTCAGACTTCTCCCATCTTACTGAAGAAGCACATGAAGCCCACCAAATCCTCAGTTCATTATGAAAAACGATGAATAAAAGACTACCTCTAGTGTACTTTGCGTCTGTCTCAGATGTCAGCATTCAGCTAGCAATGCAAATGGAGCAGAACTGAAACCCAAACAGCTGTAAATGCTGCACACACAGATGGTACATTTGGTATTTACTAAGTAGCCTGCAGCTATATTGTTTAATTACAATTAATTATAATCTAAAGAGCTGATTTAGTCATTATCTTTGAGAAATGGACGTTATCAATTCCCACCTGCCATTTGCAATGGAGTGAATGCAACAAACATTAACTAATCTAGAGAGGAAAGGAAAAGACCAGTTTGCTGTTTGGATTAGATGAAGAAAGAATGCTGGTAGCTTTGAAAGGCCCTGTAAAGAAACTTGCAATCCTTTCCAAGTAATATAGCAAGTGCCTGGGTTTGCCAGAATATTGCTGTTCTTGATATTCCTCATATACACAGGGCTTTTTTTTTTTTAGAAAAAGTCCAGCAGGAGATCAGCTGAACATTAGTATATTAGGCCACTTCACCTGATGTAATCAAAATGCAGTCATCCAGCCACACCCACTTCATAGAGTTTGTGGTGATTGATGCTGGAAGTTCTAGAGACAGTAAAGACACTATAATCGCTCCAGCAGACAAACACCACACATACCTTAGCTTTAAAGCAGTTTCCAACACAATTGTTAAAATTATTTTTATTTATTTATTTATCAGATTTATATCCCCCCCACAGGCTCAGGGCTGCTAACGTTTAAAAACATTAGCAATTTACAAACATATTAAAATTAAATACATTAAAAACATTTCCATACATATTAAAAAACCGAGATGGCAAGCGTCTGATTTCCATTATATTAGTTCAGTGAGATTGTCGTGCTGAAGGTAATAGCCACCTCCCCCTAACCATTAAAGGCGAGTTTGAATAGTTAGGTCTTACAGGCCCTGCGGAACTGTGGCAGGTCCCACAGGGCCCTGATGTTTTAGGGGAGGGCATTCCACAAAGTGGGGGCTATTACTGAGAACGTTCTGGCTCTAGTGCTGGTCAATTGGTCCAGGGATCTTAAGGAGATTTTGAGACCCTGAACATAGTGATCTTTGGGGTAAGTATGGGGAAAGGTGGTCCCGAAGATAGACAGATCCCAGGCCATATTCTCTGAAATGTTATTTGCTTCTTATTCTATTGTTTACCTTGTTTGTTGTCAAAACCAATTTATATATATATATATATATATATATATATATATTTTAAAGAAGCAGTTCCAAATAGTGATTGGTGTGTAGAAAGTGGTGTGTGTGTGTGTGGGAGGGGAGTCTTACTGACCATATCCTATTGACTGTATCCAGCCCGCATCCCTATTTAAATAAAAGGAATACACAGACTGCTCCTATGCTTTCTTGCTTGCAAGTTAAGGCCACAAAGTTTAGTGCAGCATTGTCAGATCTGGATTAGGAAAAACCTGGAGAGTATGAGGGTAGAGCCTGGAGAGGGCAGGGTTCGAGGAGGGGAGGGAACCTCGGCATGGTAAAATGCCCTAGAATCCACTGCAGCCACTTTCTCTAGGGGAGCTGACCTCTGTTGTCAGGAAATCAGCTGAAATTCCAGGAGATCTCCAGACCTCACCTGGAGGTTGGCAGTCCTGGTTTTAGTCCATCACAAATCACGTAGCCCGTATTCATGGGACTGTGCCCTACAGGGGACCTTGTGCTTCTCCTAGTCCAAAGCCCAGTTCTTGTGCTAATTGCTGCATAGCAGGATTTGGGAATGTTCAGTCTGGAGAAGAGGAGGCTGAGGGGGGCATGAAGTCCTTGAAGGGCTGTCACTTAGAGGAGGAGGGCAGGGAGCAGTTCCTGTTGGCAATAGAGGAGTCACAATAATGGGTTTAAATTAAGGGTGGGAAGGCTAGATCGGTGTTTCCCATTTGCAGGGTCGTGACCCAGTACCGGGCCACGGAAGCCTCAATACCGGGTCACAAGAAAAGCCAAAGCTAGCCCTGCTCCCAGCAAAGCCTGAGCTCTTCTCTGCTTCCTTCCTTCACCCCATCTCTCTGTTGTGCAGAGAAAAGCTAGGCATGAAGACTGACCAGGTTGCAAAGCCGGAGGTCCGTTTTCCTTTCTTCCTTCCCCCATCTCTGTGTCGTGCAGAAAAAAGCTAGACTTGAAGACTGACACAGGCTGCAAAACCTGAGCTTCGTTTTGCTTCCTTCCTTCCCCCGTCTCTGTGTTGTGCAGAGGGGAGCTGGGCTGCCTCACCTTCCTTCTCCCCCCTCCCAGTGTTTGAGAGAAAAGCTGGAGTCCACTGGAAGTGTTCTTCCAGGTATGAGCCTTGCAGTATGTTCTTTTCAGGAGATTTCACTGGGAGGCCTGGGCGGCAAAGAAGGGAGGGTGTTTTTTTTCAGCCGGGAGGGGCGGGGAGTGGGCATTCCAGTAGCTATTTTTTTTTTTTTACCAAATGACCGCTGGAAGAATTGTTGCTGACTGGGGTCATCAGATGGTAAGGCTCTTTCTTTCTTTCTTTTCTTTCTTTCTTTCTTTCTTTCTTTCTTTCTTTCTTTCTTTCTTTCTTTCTTTCTTTCTTTCTTTCTTTCTTTCTTTCTTTCTTTCTTTCTTTCTTTCTTTCTTTCTTTGTGATGCTCTGTCTGTATTCTTGATGCTGTGGGGGGGAAGCAACAATGGGAGGGCTTCTAGTGCCCCGGCGCCACTAGTGGACATTCTAGTGCTTTTGGGGCATTGTATGAGATAATTTTGGACTGGATGGTCCATTGGCCTGATCCAACATGGCTTCTATTATGCTGTTGTTGCAGAGATAGGAGCTCAGCCAATGAAAGGTTGGCACCTCCAGTTGTAGCCAGCTGGCCTTTCTATGACATTTCTGTGCGAATGAATGAGAGTGAGAGATGTGGGGCAGAAAGAGAATATTGGAGATTACTGCTGTATATCTCAACAGCACTGGAAGTGATGGTACTATGAAATAGGCATCGTTTGACTTCCGGTGGAGGAAAATGTTGAGCTGAGCTGCTTCTCATAACGGGAGCAGGTTGGAACTTCTGTTCCGGGTAGTGAAAGGCAATTTAATGCCTACTGCCTACTTTTCTCAGTCAGAGATTAGTCCAAGATATGCACAGGAAACTTTGAGGAGATTTACCTTGGCTAAAAGGGAGTCCCCGGGGAGAGGCTCCTTTGAGGCTTTGAGGGGTCTCCAGGAAGAGTTGCATTTTCATCATCTGCAGAAGTTTTCAGAGTCATTTATTTGACATAAGCTCAACAGGATCCTAACCTTCTTGGACATTGCTAAACATCTAAAGCTTTGCAAGACCGGTGGGAACTTGGATAATTGGAAGAGAAGGTACAAATTACTATCTTTCATTCCGGAACTATTTACAGCTTAATGGAATAAATTTAAAAGGTGGGAAAGGAAAATCTAGAAAGTCTGGAAGAAGAGGGGAGGAAGAGGTGAAATTTGGACTTTATAAATATAAAAGACAGTGTTAAAAAGTGCTAAAAAGTGGAAAGGAATTTATTGTTTAGTCTACTTGTGGTTTTGAAAAAAGAGCATCATCGTCACAGACCTGCAGCACATTCAAGCAAGATAGGAAGTACGACAAGTATCCTAAGACATCCTTACCAGTGTGAATGAGACTTCATGACAACAAAAGCAGGAAGTAGTGGAAGGAAAACCTACTCTAGGAATTTACTACCATTGAGAAACATCAGCGGCCATTGCTGGGAGGTCAAAATAAAAACAATGTTTTTAAAGAATTCGGGACATTAAAAATTATTGGAGTTAACTGAGAAGAGGGTAAGAAGTTAAATACTATTGGTCATATTATTAGTGTGGACCTCGGATGTTTTTAAAAGGGGAAAAAATTGTAAGGAGCAGTAAAAAGTTGCAACCGCCATTTTGGAAGATTTAAAAACTTTAAAAATAAATATCTTGACTTTGGGAGCTCCAAGGATGGCGAAATTGGGCTTGTTATAAAGGGCAAATCCTACTCTTTTGAATCTGATAGTCGAATTGGAAATTGGTGAGGTCCAAATTTTTGTTGTTTTTTAAATGTCTGAACACAAGCAGCCCCGTACAAGGGCTACTTCATTGGAAAAAATGCAGGACCAATTGGAGGCAATGGAGGCCAGAATGATGAAAGGGGTGAGAGAGATAATAAATGAATCGGGAAAGAAACTATTGCAGAGATTAAAAAAGATATGGAAGATCTCAGAAAGGAAACTGAGGAAACATCTAAGAAAGTGCAGGAGATAGAAGGCAGAATGAAAGTATATGATTCCACCTTGTTGAAAATGCAAGAAAAAGTGACAATCCATGACTGCAAATTGATGGAGACTCAGATACGTCTGAGAGGAGTACCTAAGAAGGAGAATGGTGATTTAAAAGAATATATAATAAAAATAATTGAAGAATTTTTAGAGGAAGACCCCGAAGAGACTAAAAACATGTATGACTATATGTATAGAGTGAACTCACTTTATGCCAAGAAAAACAACTTACCAAGAGATGTTGTCATAAGATATATGATGAAGGAAATGGTGGGAAGGATCATGAGTAAAAACTTTGAAAAGACATTGCTAGTGGGAGGCAGTAGAGTGAGAATCATGAAGGAGCTGCCAAGGCAAGTGATAAATGATAGAAGAACTTATAAAAAGTTGACAGAAAAATTGAGAGACAATGGAATGAGGTTTAGATGGATAATACCTGAAGGCTTGAGCTTTGAACTCCAGGGGAAAAGAATCACAATTACAAATGCACAGGATATGCGTAGATTTTTTGAAGAAAATAAAGAATTTGCACCATGATGGATTACAAATTATTGTCTTGTAATGTAAATGGACTAAATTCACCACAAAAAAGGGCAACATTTCATTGGGTTAAGAAACAAAACTGTAATATAATTTGTTTGCAAGAAGTGCATATCAAACAAAAGGATTATAAATTTTTATGGAACAAACAATTGGGAGTGGAATTTTTTTCATTGGCTGAACAGAAGAAAAGGGGAGTGGTGTTTATATTAAACAAGAATTGGAGCCAAAATTAGTATTTAAAGATGGAAGATTTGTAGCAGTAGAGACAATATTAGATGGGAAAGAAACATTGTTATTGGGACTTTATGCGCCTAATGGTACAAAGGATGTTTTTTTAAAAAGACATTATACAACAGCTTGATGAATTGACCTATGACCAAGTTTTGATAATGGGAGATTTTAATGGAGTAGTTAAGAACTCATTGCACAGGTCGGGAGGGGAAAAAAATAGTAAAGAAGAAAAATTGCCAGTCTTTTTTTGAACTGGTTAAACAAGAAAATTTGGAAGATATATGGAGGAAATTTAACCCTGAAGTTCGGGACTATACTTTCTTTTCTGCAAGACACAAAACTTTTTCTAGAATTGACATGTTGTGGGAAGCTAAAGATTTAGGTCTTATAACAAAGAAAATAGAAATTTTACCTAAAATTGGTGCTGATCATAACCCAATAATGTGGATTACAAAATTGTCCAAGAAGGTGAGAAAATGGAGATTGAATGAAGATTTGCTACAGAATAAAGAAACAGTGACATACCTAGAAAATGAAACTAAAGCTTTTTTCCAAGTGAATGACAAAGAGGATATTGACTTTCAGATGGTCTGGGATGCCTATAAAGTAGTAATGAGAGGAATGTTGATTACTTTGAATAATAAAGATAAGAGAGTAAAAGAAAAACAGTTGTTGGACATTCAACATGAAATAAAGAAAAAGGAAGGGGAGTTCAGAAAAAGGCCAGGGAAAAAGAAAATTTTAAGTGAAATTACAATATTACAAACTCAATTGAGACATTTGTTAAATAAAGAAGTGGAATGGAGTTTGAAAAGACTTCAGCAGAAATCCTTTGAGGGAGCAAATAAACTGGGAAAGTATTTGGCTTGGCAACTGAAGAAAAATAGAGAAAATAGAATTATTAACAGAATTGTGGTAGATGGAAGAGAAGTGGTTACTCAAGAGGGAATAAAAAGAGAATTTTTAAGTACTATGCCAAATTGTTTAAAGAAAGAGAAGATGGGTGAGTATTTACAAAAGATAAAAATAGAGCCCTTAATTGAAAATATGCAAAAAGTTTTGAATGACCCAGTTGAAAAAATAGAAATTGAAGCAACAATTAATGCAATTAAGAATGGAAAAGCACCTGGGCCTGATGGAGATACAGCTAAATATTTTAAAACTTTTAAAGATGAGTTAATACCAAAATTGCAGAAGTTGATGAATACGATAAGAATAAAAGGGAAAGTACCAAACACATGGAAAGAAGCTGTTATTTCGTTTATACCTAAGAATTATATTAGATTAGATATTGGATTTATATCCCGCCCTCCACTCCAAAGAGTCTCAGGCTCACAATCTCCTTTACCTTCCTCCCCCACAACAGACACCCTGTGAGGTGGGTGGGACTGAGAGGGCTCTCACAGCAGCTGCCCTTTCAAGGACAACCTCTGCCAGAGCTATGGCTGACCCAAGGCCAGCAAGTGCAAGTGGAGGAGTGGGGAATCAAACCCGGTTCTCCCAGATAAGAGTCTGCACACTTAACCACTACACCAAGAAAGATAGAGATGTTATGAACATAAAAAATTACAGACCAGTTTCACTACTAAATAATGACTATAACATATTTACAAGAATCTTGCCAGAATGTCTTAAACAACATTCGATAAAATTTATAAAGGAAGATCAAACAGGGTTTCTTCCCAAAAGACAAATAAGAGACAATATTAGAACTGTTGTAAATATTGTAGAATATTATAAAAGACATCCAGAAAAAGAAGTAGCATTATTCTTTGCAGATGCAGAGAAAGCATTTGATAATTTAAATTGGAACTTTATGTTTGCAGTAATGGAAAAAATGGAGCTGGGTGAAAACTTTATAAGAATGATAAAATCAATATATTCTGAACAAAGTGCAAGGTCGTGTATAAACACAGATCTTACAGAAGATATGAAAATTAGCAAAGGTACTAGACAAGGCTCTCTGCTTTCACCATTGTTGTTTATAATGACTCTTGAAATATTATTGATGCAGATCCAAGAAGAAAGAGAAATAGAAGGATTAAGAATAAAAGGATTTACGTACAAATATAGAGCGTTTGCTGATGATATAATGTTTATAAATGAAAACCCCATACAAGTTACACCTTTGCTGCTAGCTAAAATACAAGAGTATGGGGAGTTGGCGGGACTTTGTATTAATAGAGAAAAATCAAAAATTCTGTGTAAAAATATGCGGATGAACAAGCAACAAGAATTACAGAGACTAACGGGTTGTGAAATCACCTCTAAGGTAAAATACCTAGGGCTGGAGATAACAATGAAGAATATTGATCTGTTTAAAAATAATTATGAGAAGTTATGGCGTAAAATGGATGAAGACATGTTAAAATGGAATAAGCTTAATTTGTCATTGTTGGGTAGAATAGCTGCAATCAAAATGAATATCTTACCAAGAATAATGTATTTGTTTCAAACTATTCCTATGATGAAAGATGGCAAACAATTTGATAAATGGCGAAGGAAAATCTCAGAATTTGTGTGGGCTAGGAAGAAACCAAGGATTAAAATGAAAATTTTGACAGATGCAAAAGAAAGTGGTGGGTTTCAACTGCCGAATTTAAAATTATATCAGGAAGCAGTTTGTTTAGCGTGGATGAAAGAATGGATAACGTTGTTAAACAAAAAACTTTTAGTGTTGGAAGGTCACGGAAATAAATTTGGCTGGCACGCTTATTTGTATAATGGAAAAAAGAAGATGGACGGTTTTTTCTCTCACCATTATATAAGAAATAAGTTGCTAAATACATGGCTTAAATACAAGAAGTATGGAGATGAGAGAAGACCGTTATGGATAGTGCCAGCTGAAGTAATAAAAATAATGGCTGAGATAGGCGAAGAAAAGTGGTTGTCATATAACCAATTATTAAAAATACAAACTGGCAAAATAGAACTGAAAACTGCTGAAGACTTGAATCATAAATATGATTGGTTTCAAATGCAACAAATAAAGAGCTTGGTGGAGAATGATATTAAAACTGAAGGAATAAGGAAAGAACAAACAGAATTGGAAAAAGTTCTGCTTGGAGACAATGATAAATTAATTTCAAAAGTATATAAATTACTTCTACAATGGTCTACAGAAGATGAAGTAGTGAAATTGCAAATGATTAAATGGGCAATTAATGTAATAAAGAAATACAGATGGAAACTTGGGAATATTTGTGGAAGAACTCTATGAAACTTTCAACATGTCAAAGTATTAAAGAAAACTGTTTTAAGATGATGTATAGATGGTATATAACTCCTAAAAAATTGGCAAAGATGAATAATAAGATGCCAGACAGATGTTGGAAATGTAAAAAGCATGAAGGTTCTTTCTACCATATGTGGTGGATTTATGAAAGAGCGAAAATGTTTTGGCAGATGATTCAGCAAGAGATTTCTAAGATCTTGGGATATGAGGTTAACAAAGTTGCAGAGACTTTTCTGTTGGGACTACAAATGGAAACATTTCCAAAAGAAGATAGAAATTTAATCTGGTACTTGCTCTCAGCCGCTAGGACATTGTATGCGCAGTTGTGGAAGCAAGAAAAAATACCAGAGAAATGGGATCGGATTATAAAAGTTATGACATGGAGTGAAATGGACAAATTAACAAGAATATTAAGAGACTATGATTTGGAAGTTTTTAAGACGGAATGGAAAAAGTTTAGAAGATATGTAGAAAAAGATTGGAAAATAAAAGGACATTGGACAATCTTTGATAATGATTAAGTTTTAAAAAGAGGAAGATAAATTTTTGTTTTCATAGTTATGGGTACCTTTAAATATTTGCATTTTAAGTAAATAACACTGGCGGGGGTCAAGTAACGGGGGTAGGGGTGGGTAGAAAGTAATATATGGGGTAGATAAAAAAGTTTTTTTTTAAGATGTAAGATATAGATTTATTACCATATGTTACCAATAAAATTGTTTTAAACTGAAATAGGCACCGTTTTACTGGTCCTGCTTTTAACAGCTGTCTGACACCAAAATTAAACTCCTCCTGTAGATATTAAAAAGGATGAAAGAAGTTCACTGGCTAAATATCTGCACAACAGGTTGCTTTTAAAGGCATGGGAAACACAGCCAGTAAAAAGCTGCAAGCCCCTCATAAATATCCTTTCTGGGATAACTGCAGAAAAGCTTGTATGAACTTCATATAACTTGAAATTAATACATTAATTGCAGTACAATTCTCTGCTACCCTTCATAGCAATTTCCCAGTGTTTCAGCACAGAAAAGTATGAAAAATAGCTGTCAACAGATTTTCTTGAAACAGCAAGCTTGGTTGTAGCTTGAGGCAGGGTTCCAATAGTAGCAGCTGAAGGAAGGGCCTACAAAATGTGTCAGCATATTTTAAGGTAGAGCAGCTGCCAGGGCCCAGTGTGGGTGGTACGCAGTGCTGGCATTCCTGATGGCAATGGCAACAGCACTCCCAACTACTTACACTGGCCAGTGCTGTTGAGGAAGGGGTGTGTAGGTGGTGCAGGCAACTGAACATGTACATTAGGAGTGCTTGCAAGCTGGAGAAGAACATACAGATAGGTGCATGCAGGTGTGGGGGTGGAGAGAGAGGACCCTGAGAATGTATGAAAAAGTTGCAGACCATCCACTTTCCACCCCCATTTTGGCTCAGCGTGAGTTTCAGAGAGATTTTTCTGAAAACAAAGTCCAATTTCGCACTAGACTTTGTTTAGCGCTGGTTTAGCGCTGTCCTGGTTTAGCGCTGTCCCCAAATTGACATTCTACACTAAAACCATAGCATCCTGGAGTCATAGAGTTGGTTTCTCTGCTTCTCTGATTCTAGTGCAGAATCCCAGTTTGGGGACAGGGCTAAACCAGGATTAAAGGTCTAGTGCGAAATCGGTCAAAGTTACTTCAGAAGAAGAGGCAGGTTTAGGGGAGTGCCCTGGAAGTGACATCACAGGAAAAGGTGGAGTTTTGGTTCAGTGTGCCCAGGAAGTGACATCACTTGGCCCTTGACCTGGAAGTGACACCATGGGAAATGACATAATTCCTGTCTCCTGGCTCCACCCCCAAAGTCTTCTGGCTCCACCTCTGAATTTTAGTGGGTCACGAAGAAGTGTAAAAATAACCAGACCACGGGAAAGAAAAGTTTGGGAAACTCTGGGCTAGATATTAGGAGAAACTAATCCAAACCAGGGTGCATGCAGCGTAGGACTAGGAAAAGCCAGGTTCAAATTCCAACCACACAGCTCACTGGGTGGCAATGGGCTAGTCCTCTCTTAAGTGAACTGACTTTACAGGGTTGTTGTGAGAGCAAAAGAGGAGAGATAAAGCATATAGGAAGAGCTATTGCTAGCAAGCAGGGGTAAACTAATCTCAAAGGTGTTAACCTGGACAGTTTTTGTATGTGATTGGTCGTTGACTGAAGACTAAGGCAGATATAAATTGTGCAATTTTCTACAGGATGCTTTTGGTTTTCAAACAACATACTTCACATAACGCACTGTTTGGCTTGCAGCATAATTCCAGTCCATAATGGCAGTGTTCAAAAGTATCTTAACAAGAGTTTCTTAAGTTCTAGGCTGTAGAAGATGTTGGGTTGTAAATCACTGTTGAGTATATCTTCCTCAATGTCTTCTTGTGGTATTAATTTTACAAAAGGAGATCCTGATCTATGTCCTCTGGTGGTGTTACTGTTGTGTCATCTTTCAAGTGGAAGTCTTGATCAATCACTGAAATTTTTTGGTTTTTCAAATCCTGCTGTATGTTGCTGATTGCCACCTTACAATTGTCTGCAAGATATTTGCTCCCAAATATTACGATGAGGCGTTTTACAAGCTCACCACACTCCTGAATTGTTTTTCCATTTTGTAGCAGTGCAAATGAGGAGAGGAAAAAACTTTTCACTTCTCTGGAAAGCTTTAACTTATTGACATGTCCAACAATAAGTTTTATCATGTGTGCTGAACAGATGTGTGCTACAGTGAAGTTGACCTCACTGTCATTAATACATGCACCATAACACATTTTTAAGTACTTAGGAAGTGCTACCTGGTTGAAAACTTGTGTGACAGCATGTATTAATGCCCAGCTATGGTCACGTTGGATTTTTTGAGGCTTCAAATGGTGTCCAGTAACTCGAAACATATCACGTGAAAGCAATGCCAACCAGCGATGAATGATAGGAGTGCTGTTGTCTGAGGAAAGCATCTCTGCTACAGGAATTATGCATGAGGAGTCGGAGGGTAATTTTGTGCACAAAGCATAGTATAATATTTGGTGTTGAGCTGATTGGGGTTTCTTAATGAGAGATCCAGTGGCATCAAGGTATAGCTCACTGCTCTCTGAAGATCTGATAACAGGTGAAGCTGCACATCCATGTACATGTTTAATTCAAAAGGTGAATTGGAAATCACCTGTAGGTATGAATGTCTTGTTTTATAAACAAAATGTTCTGCAGCATCCTGTTTCCCCTGTACATTGATGCAGTCTTGGAGGGCATCAGGATCTGTCCATCAAGATTCCCTTCACTTGAAATTTTTTGCAGCACCGAAGAACTCTTAATGTCATTGTGGTTGCCAGCAATTAATGCATCAGGGTCACAACGACTGATGAGCTGAACCCTCAGTTGACTCATCGTGTCTCCTTTAAGTTCTTTTCTCAGTGTGATTCTTTCAGATTTATGTGTGTGTCTTTTGTAAAATTGGCCAACTTCATGATTTATTTGTCCTTTTACAGTGATACTTATTGTTACAGAACTCATTTTGTTTTTTGGCATATCCTTAATACTCACGTATAGCATAATGCACCCATTAAATTTGCATTTTGCTTTTCCATACCAAAATGGGGAATTTCTTTTCCTTGAATTCTCCATTTTAACATGGTTGTATATGAAAGTGAACACACAAGATTTGTTATACTCCTTAATTTTTTCCTCCAAGACAGTTGCCTAGCCAATCTGTAATCTAGGTTGTGATTTTCCCAAGTCTATCTGTCTCCATTCACTTGTACATAAAGTGATGGTAAATGAAGGTAAACATGTGGCTCTAAATTCCCCACTTGCAGAAACAGGTAATTCAATGTACAGCATTTGCTGCAAGGTGGAATTTCTGACCACCACCTCTCTATTGCTAAGAATCATTTCACTGTTTTCAGACACAAGTAACTGATTGCCATGATCAAAAATTCCTTGCTGGTTTTTCTCATTCTCTCATTTTCTTCAGGCTGCTTACAGTCACCATAGGTTTCCTCAGCTTGAACTATTAAAATTGTTTTGGTTCTCAGTCCCCTTCGGTCTTCATGCCTAAAATTATATAGCCATTTCCTAAACTGCATTGTATTTGAATATAACTCACAGCAAAGGATAGTGTAGTAGAAATGCAGCTACGATGTTGTCCTTAAAGGCAGATCCGTCTTTTCTGGCTTTCCAAGACATTTCCACAATAAATAATGATCTTGCAATGATGTAAAGAGCGTACCAAATATATAAAGATGAAAATTCAGTATGCTCCTGAAATAGGTATGAAAAATCTGACCTCAAACACCCACTGTGGGTTATGTGAGGTATGTTGTTTGAGGACCAAAAGCATCCTATAGAAAATTGCACAATTCACATCTGTCTTAGTCTTCAGTCAACGACCAATCACATACAAAAACTGTGATGAAGTCTGCTTAAGAGCATACGAAAGCTTACATTCTGAATAAAACTTAGTTGGTCTTAAAGGTGCACTTGTCTACTGCTTTGTTCTATTGCTTCAGACCAGCACAGCTGCCTACTGGGGTCTACCTTTGAGATTAGTTTACCCCTAGCAACAGGGCAATCAACAGATAGCTTTTATCACCTCCATTTAAACTAAGAAAGCCAGAGTGACACCCAGATTTATGGTACTTCACACCTATGACATGTCTGCTTTCTATTACAAACAAACCCAAACCCCAATTTGTGATTCTTTTAATCTGCTAAAAACATTCCCGTGACTCTCCATACAAACTCACTGCCCACTTTCTCTATATTTAAAGATGACTTGCCATTCCAATTTTGGACCCATCAGGGCTGAATGGATTCTTACCTCACCTTTGATGCTAGCGTACCACACCCAAGTCCCAAACATCATTCTAGTTTGCCATTATTTTGACTGCAAAATAGTGAAATTAACAAACTGAAAGAGCAATTGGTCTGGATAACATTTACGTGGGACAACAATAAAAGGTGGATCCAAGTGAGCAGCCGTGTTGGTATGAAGCAATAAAACAATGCAGAAGATAACTGCACCTTTAAGACCAACTAAGTTTTATTCAGAATATAAGGTTTCGTATGCTCTAAGCAGACTTCATAAAACAAAGGTGGAATGGCAAGTCATCTTAAAATATAGAGAAAGTGGGCTGTAAGCTGGTATGTAGTCATGGGAATGTTTTTAGCAGATTAAAAGAATCACAAATTGGGGTCTATGTTTCTTAGTAATATTTACTAGGATGTAACAGAAAGCGGACATGTCATAGGTGTGAAGTACCATAAATCTGGGTGTCACTCTGGCTTCTTTAGTTTAAATGGAGGTGTAAAAGCTGTTTTCTGTTGATTGCCCTATTGCTAGAAAGCAGGGGTAAACTAATCTCAAAAGGTTTTACCCTGGACAGTTTTTGTATGTGATTAGTCGTTGACTGAAGACTAAGGCAGATGTGAATTGTGCAATTTTCTATAGGATGCTTTTGGTCCTCAAACAACACACTTCACATAACAACATACTTCACATCGACAAAGAATATGATGATGGAAATTCAATCCTTCCAGCAAAAATCAGGATTTTTGTATGAAAAAAGAATTAAATATCTAGGTGTTATTTCAAACAGGTGCAGCAACTTAAAAGCTGATAATTATTACAAACTACTTAAAGAAATTAAAAAAGATTTGGAAAAATGGCATGATTTGAATTTATCTTAATGGGAAGAATAGCCTTAATAAAGATGAATATTTTACCAAGGTTACTATTTCTGTTTCAAACTATCCCAATATTTTTAAATAGTGGATTTTTTCAAGAACTAAACAAGATGGTTGCTAAATATGTGTGGCAAGGCAAAAAATCTAGAATTAAACTAAAGACATCACAGGACTCTAAATTAAGAGCAGGTATGGCAATTGTATTATAAAGTATCTGCACTTCTTTGGATAAGAGATTGGATATTGTTGAAGGACAAGAGACAACTGTTGTTAGAAGGACATGATTTGACTATGGGATGGCATGCATATTTGTGGTATCATAGACTTGAAGGCCACTCCTATTTTAAGAATCACTGGTTTCGAAAATCCTTTTATCATACGTAGTCATAGTTAAAGACTAGAATTTACCAAAAAATTCCAAGATGGGTTTCACCAGTAGAAGCATTTACACATCCAAATCTTTTAAAATCAAATCAGAGCTATAGATAATCAATTGAAAACCAAAGAAGAATTGGAAAATATGAACATTAAAATGAATTGGTGGCTGGGAATGCAAGTTGAATCCAGATATGCTAAAGACAAGGCGACAGGCTTTAATACAGAACAATACTTATTTGGCAAAATTCTTTTGGGCCCACAAGAAAAGTTAATCTCCAAACTATAAGCATACTTACTTCAAATGAAGACACAAGATGAAGTTGTAAAGGGCTGTTTGGTTCAATGGGCAAAAATTTTGGTTATAATATTACATTAGAAGAATAGGAGAGACTGTGGAAGTTTAATGTTAAACTAACTAGGTCAGTAGCCTTCAAAGAAAACCTTTACAAGATGTTTTATAGATGGTACCTGACCCCACAGAAATTGTGTAAGATTTATACCAATATGTCGAACAAATGTTGGAAATGTACTAAACAGATTGGTACCTTTTACCATATGTGGTGGACATGTGAGATGGTGAAAGGCTATTGGAAAATGGTGCATGAAATGTTACAGAAGATTATGAAGACTCAGATCCATTTCAAACCAGAACTATTTTTATTGAACATATTTCCTGAGGACTATTCTAAAGAGATGAGAGATTTGTTGGCACACGTTATCACAGCAGCTAGGATCCTTCTAGTGCAGAGATGGAAATCGCAGGAAATTCCCACAAAAATGGACTTGGTGGGAAATGTTCTAGACAGCAAACCTGGACTTTCTATCCCAGCTAATGGCTGGGAAATATAAAGAAGAAGCAAGAAAATATTGGATGAAATTGTATGCTTGGTTGGATATTCAAGATTCTTAAGATTCTCTGGTGTGAACTGATTTCTTTTTGCTTTTTTCCTGTATTTTATATTATAAAATTTACCTTTACTGGAATTATCAAAATTATTAGATAATAACAAAAGACTTATACTATAAAATTTTAAAATGGATTATATACAGCTTAGACAAAATAATATGGGACAATTTATGTAAAGAAAATATTGTAGAATCATCCTTGTGTTTTTTGAAAGTATTTTATGTAAAATAAGGTCAGAATGTATTGTGCTTTTATCTTACTTTTCCCCTTATCCTTACCCCCCCCCCATTTTTTTCTGAAACTAATAAAACTTTTGAAAACTGAAGACTTCCACTTGGAAGATGACGCAACAGAGGACATAGATCAGGAATTTCCCTTTGTAAAATTAATACCACAAGAAGACATTGAGGAAGATATACTCAACAGTGATTTGCAACCCAACATCTTCTACAGCCTAGAACTTAAGAAACTCTTGTTAAGATACATTTGAACACTGCCATTATGGACTGGAATTCTGCTGCAAGCCAAACAGTGCCGGCAAAGCAGAGACAGTAACTCTAATGCTGAAAATTGGTTCAGATTAGTTAAGAATCAAGTTCTACATTCCAAGCCTCACTGCAGACCAGTGGAATTTGTTGAAATAATGAAAGGTACCAAAATATGACAAAAAGTCAACAGGAAGAACTGCAGATTGCTACAGAGTGTGAGGTTACTTCAAAGGTAAAATATTTAGGTGTGGAAATTACTATGAAAAATATAGACGTATAAAAATAACTATGAGAAGCTCTGGCGTAAAATTGATGGAGATCTGATAAAATGGAATAAATTGAACTTGTCTATGCTGTGCAGAATTGCTTCAATCAAAATGAATGTTCTACCAAGAATTATGTTCCTATTTCAAACAATTCCAGTCATGAAGGACAATAAACAATTTAGTAAATGGCAAACAAAAATTTCAGAATTTGTATGGGCCGGGAAAAAACCAAGAATCAAAATGAAAATCTTAACCGATGCAAAAGAAAGGGGAGGTTTCCAATTGCAGGATCTAAAATTGTACCATGATGCAGTGTGTTTGGTGTGGATTAAGGAATGGATGATGTTACTAAATAAGAAATTGTTGGTTTTAGAAGGCCGTGGAAATATTTTTGGTTGGCATGCATATATGTATTATGGGAAAAATAAGATGGATGTTTTTTTTCTCTCACATCATTATATAAGAAGAAATCTGCTAAGTACCTCGTTAAAATACAAAAAATATGGTGATGAGAGAAAGCCACTATGGATTGTGCCAACAGAAGTAATAAAGTTATCTTCAGAAACTGATGAAGGGATGTGGCTAACGTTTAATCAACTATTAAAAATACAGGGAGGAAAGGTGGAACTAAAATCAGATGAAGAATTACAGTACAAATATAATTGGTTTCAACTGCAATAAATTAAGAGTTTGGTGGAATAGGACATTAAAAATGAAGGTATTAGACAGGAGCAAACAGAATTGGAAAGAATGCAGTTGGGCGAAAATGAAAAGTTGATTTCAAGAATTTATAAATTATTGAAATGGTCTATGGAAGTAGTTAAATCTCAAATGATAAAATGGGCAATCAATTTTAACAAAGAAATACAAATGGAATCATGGGAATATTTATGGAAGAACTCTATGAAGATATTGACATGTTACAACATTAGAGAAAATTGCTTTAAAATGCTATATAGAAGGTATATGACACCAAAGAAACTGGCAAAAATGAATAATCAGGTGTCAGATAGATGTTGGAAATGCAAAAAATATGAAAGATCTTTCTATCATATGTGGTGGACTTGTGAAAAGGCAAGACAATTTTGGCAAATGATTCAGAAAGAAATGTCAAAAATTTTAGGTTATGACATTAAGAGGTTTCCAGACTTTTTTCTGTTGGGATTACAAATGGAAAGTTTTCTGAAACAAGATAGAACAATGGTGTGGTATCTGCTTTCAGCTGCAAGGACATTATATGCGCAGTTATGGAAGCAGGATAAAATACCAGAAAAATGGGATTGGATTTTAAAAGTTATGTCTTGGAGTGAAATGGACAAATTTACAAGAATCTTAAAAGATTATGATTTAGAGAAGTTCAAAAAGGAATGGGAGATGTTCCAAAAATACGTTGAAAAATGCTGGAAGGTATAGAGACATTTAGTGATGTTTGATAATAGCTGAAGCTTTGTGGAATAATGGACTAAATCCTATTAAAAATAATTTCCTTATGTTATAAAGAAATACTTTCCTTTTGTTTTTATTTTTGATGATGGTGAAAGGATAAGAATGAAGATGGACATGTAGGGTTTGCTTTCTCTTATACTCATTCTTTTTTCCCCTTTTTTATTGTGATAAGGTTTTAATATGAAGATTCTTGGTTTGATAAAATTATCTTGTATTTTTACCAATTTAAGTAAACACTGGCAGGGGTCAAAAAAGGGGGGGAGAGGAGGAAGGGGGAAAAGTGTAATGTATTGGTATAAATTTGTATTGATTCTCTTATTTCTTTAAGAATATTATAACAATATATTGCAAATTAATAAAAATTGTTTCACACACAAAAATAAAGGTGGCGTTCAGGGAAGACTGCATATGGCTGCAATAGGCATTTTCCAGGAAAACAATCCAAAGAAAAACACATTAAAAAGAAGGTGCTCAAAAAAGGAAGAAAAAACCAAAGAGATCCCACACCTGACTCAGGTGGAAACTTGGAGCAACACCCTGTTGATGCGCCTGTGTTTAGCGAGGATGGTCTTAGGTGATGCAAAGAATGAAGGCTTGTACAGAGCAGTGGTAAAACTACTATATACAATTTATTTACACCTCCACTCTCCAAACCGACAGAATGCTCCGCTGCAACTCCACCATACATAACCCACACACAGTAAAGTGTCTCTGTACATTTTTACAATTCATCTCCCCAGATGACCAATCAGCTTGCTGCTGAGTCATGCTGACATTGTCCAGGCTGATGCAATCTGGCAAGCATCCACCTCCTGTCACCTAGATGATCTATCTGACAGATAGTTACTTTCACTTTCCAGCATGTGCTTAGAAACTGCATTGTCTTTCCATAATACTGACACACCCACGATAAGCATCCAAGAAAGTTCCAAAGAACTATCAAACACCACCCGTGCCTCTTTGCAAAGGGAAACATAAAGAATATGGCGGTCCTTCATGGAATGGAACAGCTTACTTAAAAAGGCAAAAGGTAGTCTTTAGAAATACTTGAACCATTGACAATTTACTGTATCTAATATTGGTGGTGCATGTGCAGAGTGTAAAACAGAGTGCTGTGCAAGAGTATACTCCGGGAAGAAGGTGAGCCACACACCAGCACCTAGTATAAAAGTAGTGTATTTACAGACTATATACAGTACAACTAGTGCGGTGAATAACATTAAACTGAGTGACAAAGTGCTACGCCAGGAACCAACTCTCGACTGAGAGGAATACAGTCTGGCACTGTAGTGCTTATATATATATGTCAGCCAATCATGGCAGTCCATACAGTTGTTGACTTCAGCAGGTACTTTCCCCTGGTTACAGTCCAGCCAGAACCGGCTTGCTGACAAGGTTGATCTGACCTCACCTGTCAGATAGATCCATCTGCTTCTTCTTGCTTCTGTCACGCTGTGGAAGGAGGACTCAATACACTGACATCTAATTCATATGAGCTTTAAACAGTATCCAGAACTTGAAAAAGAGTTCAGTATACTGAGGAACAGTGTGGAAGCGGTTAACATCTTAATGTGAGTACATAATGCCTTTTCTGAAAAAAAAGTGGAGTACAGGAAAAATGGAATGGCTGCTGCAATTTGAGAGGTTCAAGGGGAAGAGTTTACGGGACTGTTATGGAACAGGCGCATCAACAGGGTGTTGCTCCCACCCCTTGCGGATCCCTTCCCACCATTGTTGGCACGACGTTGGTTCAGGTGCCCCGGCTAATAGCGGGAAGGGCTTGCCCTCATACCCATTGACTATCTGAAAGGGGGAGGACTTGGTGGAGCTATGGAGGCTGTTATTGTACCTGTACTCGGCGAAGGGTAAGAGCTCTACCCAATTGGTCTGCTGGTAGTTGACATAGCACCTAAGGTATTGCTCCAGCAGCCCGTTCATCCTCTCTGTCTGTCCGTCCGTTTGTGGGTGGTAAGCGGAGCTGAGCCCCTGTTCCATGCCCGTGATTTTACAGAACTCCTGCCAGAAGTTGGCAACGAACTGTGGCCCGCGGTCACTAATTACCTTATCGGGGAACGAGTGAAGGCGGACCACGTGGTGGAAGAATAAGTGAGCCAATTTCTTAGCGGTGGGCAGCTTTTTGCATGGAATGAAGTGGGCCTGCTTGGAGAAGGTGTCTACCACCACTAGGATTACTGTTTTCCCCTGAGAGGGTGGCAGTTCCACTATAAAGTCCATTGACACCACCCCCCAGGGTCTCGTTGTGGTGGGTAGTGGGTGCAAGAGCCCAGGTGGTTTCCCCCCCCCCCCTCCGTTTGGCCATGACACAGGTTGGGCACGAGCTCACAAATTCTGACACATCTCTTTTCAGTTGCGGCCACCAGAATTGTCTAGTTAGTAAGTGCAGGGTTTTCACATAGGCAAAATGCCCTGCCAGGCGGCTGGAGTGGCACTGCGCGAGGACTTCCCCTCTTAGGTTTTTTGGCACATAAATTTTTCCGTTGTGAAACCAGAGCCCCCCTTCGCCTCTTTTCAGGCCCTCGGGCCTTTCCCCTCCTTCAGCTTCTGTCTCCTTCACAAATCGTTCTTTCTCTTTGGGCTCTGGGGACCCGGTTGTTTTCCCTGATCTGGTGGTGACCCCCCCCCCCCCCGCTACTTGAGAGGGAGGGATGAGTGAATTGACCACTTCCTCTCTCTGGCTGTCGTGCTGCGGCATGCGGGAGAGCGCGTCAGCCAGGAAGTTCTTAGTACCGGGGATGTGTTTTAGCACAAAGTCAAAATTGGCGAAAACCCCCGCCCATTGAATTTGCTTGGCGGTGAGCTTGCGCCAGCCTGTCAGCGCTTCAAGGTTTTTATGATCTGTCCATATTTCGAACGGGACTCGGGACCCTTCCAGCCACGACCGCCAAGTCTTTAGGGCAAACGTCACTGCGAACGCTTCCTTATCCCACACTGACCAGTTTCGCTGCTCATTCGAGAACTTGCGCGAGATATAAGCGCAGGGCCTTAACCCACACTCCTCGTCTTTCTGCATTAATATGGCTCCTACCGTGACGTCAGAGGCGTCACATTGCACCACGAACGGCTTAAGTTCGTTGGGGTGGGCTAGCACGGGCTCGCTGGTGAACAACCGTTTTAACTCATCGAATGTGTCTTGGCACTCGGGCGACCAATCCAAGCGAGCCCCTGGCTTTTTGGCGTTCTCCCCCTTCCCCTTGGTTTTGAGGAGCTCGGTGAGGGGCAGCATTACCCGAGCGAACCCCTTTATGAACCCGCGGTAAAAGTTTGCGAACCCCAAGAAAATTGTTGCTGCCGTCGGGTTTGGGGTGGTTCCCAGTCCAACACAGCTTGGATCTTGGCTGGGTCCATCACCAATCCCTCCCCCGACACACGAAACCCCAGCTAATCTAGTTCTGTTTGGTGGAACTCACATTTTGACAGTTTAGCATACAGTTTGTTTTCGTACAAGGTGGTTAGTACTTTCCTGACTAGCGGCACATGCGAATCTAAGTCCTTGGAGTAAATAATGATGTCATCCAGGTACACCACCACCCCTTTATACAGGTACTCCCGTAGTACTTCATTTATAAAGTTCATGAACACCCCCAGTGCCCCCTGGAGTCCAAATGGCATAACCAGGTAGTCAAATTGTCCCATCGGCGTGTTAAATGCTGTCTTCCACTCGTCTCCCTCCTTAATCCGCACTCGGAAGTAAGCGTCCCGGAGGTCGAGCTTCGTGAACACCTTGCCCTCGGCCACTGTGCTAAGCAGATCTTTTATCAGCGGGATTGGGTAGGCGTTGGACATAGAAATTCCGTTTATCCCGCAAAAATCAGTGCAAAGTCTCAGGCTCCCGTCCTTTTTCTTCTGGAACAGGACCGGGGCCGCGTGGGGGGCGGTGGCCGGGCGGATGAACCCCCTCTTTAAGTTTTTGTCTATAAACTTTTTCAGTTCTGCCTTTTCCGCCCACCCCATCGAGTAGAGTTTGGCTTTCGGTAGCTCCTGCCCCGGGATCAGTTCAATAGCACAGTCTGTGGAGCGGTGCGGGGGGAGCTCGTTAGCCTCCTCCTCGCTGAAGGCTCGTCTCAAGTCTCTATATTCCCTGGGGATCGACCTCACCTCTTCTATGGTCAGGCACAGTCTCTCATTTTGAGGCGGGGGCTTGGGTCCCCACTCCCTCCGCCAGTGGTGATGCTCGCACCTCCAGTCCGGGAAGTTAACGATTTGCGCTTCCCACTGGATGTCTGGCTGGTGCCTTGCTAACCACCCCGCTCCCACTACTACGTCGAATGAGGAAGAGGGGGCTATTACAAAAGTTTCTATCCCCCGGTGCTCTTTCGTCCCCGCCGGCACCGCCTGAGTTTCCTCCGTGCCGGGCTCCCCTTTCATCACTGTCCCGTCCATTTGCTCAAATTGGATCGAGTGGGGCAAGGGGGACCTGGCTAGCCCAAGCGCCTCTACTAGGCAGGGGGTGATGATGTCTCGGGTGCAGCCTGAGTCTATTAGGGCCCGGGCGTGCATAAATCGCTTTAGGCTGGGGTTTAATAAAGTCACCGCCATAAACAAGAGTTCCCTGGTTATTCTCACTGTCATCGGTGCCGTCGATTCTTGGACCTGCTTCGCGGCACCGATTAAAGCAGGTCGCTGTCGTTTCCTGCCGACTCGGGATCCCAGGACTCCTCGCTTGACTCCTCGATGGTGATAACATCCTCGTCAATCGCCATGGACGTGGCGACGGCGCCCTGACTGGGCTCCTTAGCTCGTCCGCCCCCCTTCTTCGGGGTGGGTGCGAGCGGCTTGGGTGGTGGGGTCGCTAGGCGCGGTTTCTCTGGGCAGTTGGCGGCTAGGTGCCCCGGGTCGCCGCATCTGAAGCATCTCCTTTGGCCCGGGGGTCCAGCGGGGGTTGAGGTCGCCGGTGTCTTCTTCCCCTCGTACTTGGTGGCGGGGGGACCCGATTTCGCCCCCTTCTTCCCCAACTGCTGCTGGCGGCGCATTCCCACATGTTGGAGGTTCGTCTCTACCTCTCCGGCCAGTTGGATCCAGCCCACTAGGGTGTCAGGCCTCCCTTGGTGGTAGCATCGGTCGAGGATGTTGGCGTTGAGGCTGTTCTTGAAGGCCGAGTATTTCATCAGTTCGCTCCAACCCCTCACCACCGCACAGTGCGCCATGAATTCCGCGGCGTATTCTCGGATGGAGCGGTTCCCTTGCTCGATCCTCTGGAGCACCTCTATGGCCTTCTCCTCTCTCAGGGGGTCGCCGTACTGCCGTAGCATGGCCTGGAGGAACTCCGCTACTGTCGCCAGCTCGGGTTTCCTCCCGGCGTAAAGCCCCACGTACCATTTTCTCGCGGCCCCTTTTAGCTTGGATGCGATGTGGTCCACTTGGCTGGCTTCCGACGGGAAGCTCGCTCCCCAATGGGTCATGAAGCTGTTGCATTGGATGGTGAAGTACTCCACTTCCTCCGCATTTCCGTCGAACGTGATCTGGAGTTCTCGGCTCCTCGCCCCCTCCCCGGCCCCTGGGGCGGCTGGGGCGGCGGTGGCGGCCTGGCGGGGGGTATTGGTCCTGGTCCCACCGGTGCTGCGGGGCCGGCGGGGCCTCCGCCCCTCCCCGGGGGGAGCCGCGGGCTGCCCCGGTATTCCGTCGCCGGGCGCCGCCGGTGCTCCTCCATCACCCGGCGCTGCTGGCAGGACCGGTCCGCCCCCGGGCGGGCCGGCCGGTGCTCCCGGGCCGGCTCCCTGTAGCGCTCGGATCTGGTCCTGGATTGCATCCATCTGCCGGTGCATCTCGCCGGCCAGTTGTATGCGGGTCTCATGGACCTCATCGTGGATCTCTCTCACCCACTGGAACAGTTCATTGCGCAGCGCCTGGGATGGGTCGTCCTCTCATGGGATCGGGCCCTCTCCCCTCTCCAGGTCCAGGTCGCTCGCCCCGGCGCCAGTCACCAATGCCTTGTATCTTTCGTCCGCGGCGTCCATCAGCGTGGTGGACTTCCGCGGGCTCCAGCTCCGCGGGGTGAACACAAGTGTGGAGAAGTGTGCTGGGTCCTTCACCTTGCGCCTCACCGCTGTCACCCCCGGCTCTATCGGTTGCTCCTTCGGCAGGGTGCTGGGCTCTCCGTTATCTGGAGCCTTTGCTGCCATCCAGCTAAGTTGCCAGTTCGGATAAGCTCCAAAATCAGGATCAGAGTTATAATGTCAGAACTTGAAGAACTTCAAACGAGGCCCAGTACTTCGTTACAAAGTATAGGTGTTTATTGAGAACTAAGTTCATGAAGGCGCAGAATAACTCTGATAACGAGTTTAGCATTGGTTACAATTTTATGCAGCTGTTACAGAAACAATCAAGTTGGTTCTCACACCATGTAATGTGTATTTAATGTTGTGAGCTGCCCTGAGCCTGCTCCGGCGGGGAGGGCAGAATAGAAATAAAAAAAAAAAATTATTATTATTATTATTACCTCCAGAGACACTGGTCTGTTCCCAGAGTCAGTTATCAGCAGAGGGAGGATGGAGTCCTGCTGCGATGTCCCGGGCGGTTGCCTTCAAAGGACACCTGCAGGCTATTCCCAGGGGCCATTTCTCCGGCAGTCACAGTTTGTTTGAAATGCAAAGCACTTTGATTAGAGGCCTAGCTACGAGTATACAGGGTTAGTATTAACACACAAGATGGAGTCAGTTAGGCTAACATTACTAAGCTTGGCAAGCAGGGAAAGCACAAGTTCTGACAAACACTAATGACAATGTAGTGTCCAGTCATTCTTCCCGCTAATAGACATGCCACTGAAGTGGGAGTAATTGATTTTAAGGGTGTTAATCTGTACTCACCATAGTGACTTCCAGTCCCTATGGAATATACACACCCTTTCAATATTCTCTTCAGAATCACTGTAAAAAAATGCAGAGGGACACGCCAGCTGGGTTCCCGCTTATTTGTCAATGGAGTGCCACATATGCTGATCATCACAGTTGCCGTGAAAGGTCCATACAGAAATACCAACCACTTTGACCCACGAAACTTCCCAGCAGAGCTCTTCGTGCATAGCGTTAAGTAAATTGCAAACTCATTTAATATATGATGTTATTTCATTCGAATGTCAATGTAAAGAAATTATGATTTTGACTATACTTCCTAAAAATGTCATTTTATAAACAAAGTAGGAATGCATCCCTCTTTTCTTCCCATCACAGTAGCATAGAACATGTACTGGTACACACAAAAAGTAATAATCTCTTCTCCTCTCCAGTTACAAAATTGTTGGCATAATTTACAACACAGGACAACATTTTGTTTTCTTCCACAAATTTGGAAAGAATGGCAGCTGGTGTCTGTATGATGGACTGAAGGAACAACAACACTCAGGAAATGGCAATGTGGAAGTCACATAAGCCGTCTTCAGCAATATTCTGAAGAAATGTCCACTTCCCAACCACATTGTTGCTGTGTGTCAGTCATGAGTATTAATGTTCCCTCCCCCATCCCAGGAGGAAACACTCACATTTCCATAGACAATGCCTCAACAATACGATTTGTTTTGCCTTGGATCAGCTGGTGGTGAGTGCGTACATCTAGCCTGTGCCACCTTCTTTCCTTTGGATGCTTAGGCTTCGGACAGAAGGATGGTTTCAGTGGAACCAGGAATTGACCTTGGGAATGAATGATGGATCCATTCTTAGCATTACGGTCTCCTTTTGAAATATGCACAGTTCTTTCCTGGCTGATAGAGCTGCCAGCTCGGAAACTCTCCATACTGAGGTAATGGCCATGAGGAAGGTCACCTTCCATGATAGGAAATGAGGCTCCACTGATTTTCGTGGTTCGAATGGGGGTTCAGATAAGGCCCACAGTACTCTGTGGAGGCTCCATGTGGGGAACCTGTATTGGACTAGTGGGGCCAACTGACATGTACCCCGTATGAATCTCCTCACATGTCTGTTTGTGGACAGACATATATGAACATATATGAAGCTGCCTTATACTGAATCAGACCCCTCGATCCATCACAGTCAGTATTGTCTACTCAGACTGGCAACGGATCTCCATGGTATCAAGCTGAGGTTTTTCACACCTATTTGCCTGGACCCTTTTTAGTTGGAGATACCGAGGATTGAACCTGAGACCTTCTGCTTACTAAGCAGATGCTCTACCACTGAGCCACTGTCCCTCCCCAGACCTTTGAGCCTGGTTCCGAGGTGCACCAGATCCTTTGTGGGCACCAGGTGCTACTCGGTGCCATCAAAACTTGCTTTCAAGAGAAGTCCCTGTACTTCCCAGGTGCCACATTGGTGAAATGCTATCCAAAATGTTGAATAAATAAAATAAATACCTGTAAAAGTGGTAGCTTCACACAGAACAATAATAAAAAAAATTACACATGCGTGATTAACAGTCTGGACCAAGTAAGGTTATGGAAACTAGGGAGTTGCATTGTCATACTATGACATTTCAGTATGAGAAGCCATTTGCAATAGATGTAGCTTTATAGCTGGCACAAGAACCACTCATTGGGCCATGAGGCAGCACATGTCCTCTCGAAGGGTGGAGTTCCCTGTATGGCATGTGATGGTCCATATTGCTATTTGGGGTGTAGAGGGCAATCAATCAAAATAGTTCCTTATTCAACTCTCCTTTGGAATAGAGGCCTCTTGTTGGAACTCCAAGTAGAAGCTTGTGGTACCAGAAGCAGTGTTTGGATCAGGCAGCACTGCATGTCCTCTTGAAGGGGACAGTGTCCTGAGCGTGGGGATGTGTCACTTCAGGTGGTCCAAAGATTGCTTTGGGGTACAGCCTGGCCCCAGCGTCTGCCTCTTTGAGTGTCCTGGGAGCAACTTGTTCTGGAGCAGCTGGCATGAGAACCGCTCATTGGACCATGAAGCAGCACATGTCCTCTCAAAGGACTGAGTTCCCTGTATGTGGGGGTGTGTGGCATATGGTGGTCTATGCTGTATTTTGGGGTGCAGAGGGCAACCAATCAAAATAGTTCCTTATTCAAATCTCCTTTGAAATACAGGCTTCTAAGTGGCACTCCAAATAGAAGCTTGTGGTGCCAGAATCAGTGTTTGGACTGGGCAGTACTGCATGTCTTCTTGCAGGGGACAGTGTCCCGAGCATGGGAATGTGTCACTTGGTGTGGTCCAAACATTGTTTTGGGGGTACAGCCTGGCCCCAGTGTCTGCCTCTTTGAGTGTCCTGGGGGCACCTTGCTCTGGAGCAGCTGGCATGAGAACCGCTCATTGGACTATGAAGCAGCACATGTCTTCTAGAACGGTAGAGTCCCCTGAACTTGGGGGTGTATGGCATGTGGTGGTCCATATTGCTTTTTGGGGTGTAGAGGGCAATCAACCAAAATAGTTCCTTATTCAAATCTCCTTTGAAATACAGGCTTCAGGTGGCACTCCAAATAGAAGCTTGTGGTGCCAGAACCAGTGTTTAGACTGGGCAGTACTGCATGTCTTCTTGAAGGGGACAGTGTTCTGAGCATGGGGATGTGTCACTTGGGGTGGTCCAAATATTGTTTTGGGCTACAGCCTGTCCCCAGTGTCTGTCTGTTTAAGTGTTCTGGGTGCACCTTGTTTTGGAGCAGCTGGCACAAGAACCGCTCATTGGACCATGAGGCAGTACATGTCTTCTCAAAGGGCAGAGTCCTCTGAATAAGGGGGTGTATGATATATGGGGGTTCAGACCTTATTTTGGGGTTCAGAGCTTTAAAACTCTCTTCAGTGTTTTTGGTTGAATTCATGAATAAGGAATGAATAAGGATCTGCGAAGAAGGAACCAACTTCAGCCTCCTAATTGCCAGGTACACTTTAAGCTCCATTCAGAGCAAAAAAAGTTTTGGCCTCTTTATACTCAGTGGAGATTTCTGCCAACTGATTTCAAAACTGGTTTTCAAATTCTACCCTAGACTTCCAATGCAATAAAAAAGAGAGTTGCAGGAGAACGAGGCAGCAGGGAAGCACAGACAAGCGCCACCAGTTGTTCATGTGGCTACTTATGAAGTCCCTTCACACAGACAAGAGTGAGCTGCTTTCACGGCAAAGCTCTGGCCCTTTAAGGAGCCAGACACAATGCTCAAGTGCTGGTAAGCAAGCCCCACAGGGCCCTGGGAGCAGGCAAATGAAGCAGCAGGAAGCTCACAGGCCCTTTAAGGAACCTGGTCATCAGAGGAAGGCCACAACAGTGCACCAGAGCAGAAGGGAGGAGGAGAAGGGATGCCTTCCTGCAGTCTATGGGCAAAGCAGCAGCTGCTCTGGACCTTGGAGAAGCCCAGAGAGTCTGCTTGGTGTAAAGTTCCAGCCATTACCTGCTTCTTTCACTTTTACCACCAGTGGGAATGGCGTTGCAGTAGCACAGCCCAACCTTTGAAGAGGAAGATGATGATGATGATGAAGAAGATGAAGAAGAAGGGAGAAGGGAGAACTGAGAGGGACATGAAAAAGCAAGGGAACATGGGGGGGGGAGAGAGCAAACCAGGTGCCATTCTTTTCCTTCACACACGCTGGCTAGCTGGAACCCGCCCCCCCTCTACACACACACAACAGGGCAAAACTTGTAATGTGCATGCTCTTACATACTACACATACACACACAATGGCACCTCTCTTGCCACCAGTTGAGGCATTTGGGGTGGAGAAAGACGACAGCAATGAACGTCATTAGCTGAGGTTGCAAAGAGAGAAGCCCTAACCCTCGTCCTTTCTCTAAGGAAAGAAAGACAACAAAAGCCACCACCACCCCAGGCCATAGGGAACATCACTGGCAAAGGACTCATTGGCGTGTGTGTGTAGAGCTTCAGCCAATTGAGTAACAAGCAGTTCATGGTGGTGGTGGCACACAATGCAATGGGGAGGGTTGGGGAAAGGGAGTGGTGTGGAGAGGAGAGCTGGGGTGGGGGGGAGACTGAGAGGCACTTGCTGTTGGGGGGGGGAGACTGAGAGGCACTATCATAGCAACGCAGCTTGCCCACCCCCACCCCCAGCATGGCCGGCAAGCCAGGCTCCAGGGAAGCTGCTGTGGCAGCATGGCTCAACCCCATGAGCCCAGCTAGGAGAGGCAGCAGTGGCGGTGGAGAGGCCAGAGAAGGGAGGAGCCTGCGGCTGCCTTTCAGGGCAATTTTTGAGCCAGAACATTGGCGAAGCCAGCGAGAATGGCGTTGCAGTGCATTCCAGCTAAAAAAAAGCCCTGCATATACATACATCATATAATCCAGTCCTTTAGAAATCAGATAATTTGCTAACTGAAGAATATATTGTTGTTGGATTTGCTTTGAGGGCTAGACTGGCAACCAGGTTTCATGATCCAGTGACTTTAGAACAGAGGTATGGTCAAGAGTTTACCATGTGCGATAGTGATCATTCTGATTCAGCATGAATTTGAAATCCAGCCAAGATTTGGCAGACTATTGCAAAAGTCCCAAAGACCAGTTAAGTAGTGGTGCCATTGAGTTGTGAGCTGGACATCTAGTGGGAAATGGTTGTGACTGCTTCAGCACACTCCGAATTTTGCACAGAGCTATTCAACAGACCAATTCACACATTTCCAGTGGTCCAATTAAATCATGTTTATTACCAGCTAATAGAATGCAAAGTTTTTTTTCTATAATTTTATTTGAATAGCAGCAATAAGATCAATTGTTTGCTGTTTGATTCTATTCCACAGCAATGTTTTTTAAAGTGTGTGTGATGTTTGTCTCCTCTGTAAAGTATACTCACTGTGGAGGTGGGTAAAAAGTCTGTCCTAAGGCCGGAGAGCGTGCAGGAGGTCTTCAAAAACCTTTAATGTGCAGAACAGCAAGACAATGAACACCTTAGATTTAACAGCTGGAGTCCTAACTACCAACCAACCAGTTCTAACTGGTATATTCCAAAAGACACACCCATTCATTTGAAGAGGAGTCCCACATTTTTATTATTTTATTTAGATTATTTGTATTCTGCCCTTTCCCAGAATGGACTCAGGGTGGATAACAACATATTAAATAACAATTCAAATTATATAATTAAAACAGAGAAAATACAGTTAAAACAAAAAATACGAGGAACAGATCTACATGTTTTTTGAAGGGGGGGGGCAAAATTAAAAAATGATGCCCCTTATGTGCCCATAGAATAGAATGGACTCCATACCCAATTTGGCACCCACCTCTGGACAAGGTTGCTGAACACAACTTCTGGTCTACATATTTAACATGTGCCACTGTTGGACTAACTTGAGCCATCTAATAAACAGATTTTGTTTGCTCATTTGGCTGTAAGGGCAAATTTTCCTCAACAATAGGTACCAGAAATTAGGGACTGCTACATCTGATAAGTAGAAACATCTGAAACTCATGAGTCCTAGGAACTGCACTGGAATCTTTTAAGGCTCAGTTGGCACTCCAACCTTTCAGTTGCTGCCCACTTCCCAACATTAAATACCATCACTAAAGCCAACCAATTACTTAAATATTAGGAAAGTACCAAACAATGCCATTAATACGAGTTTAAAATTTATTAACACATTCCTTTTTTAAAAAATTCTGACAATTTGTGGGGGCAGTTGTCAACATTTTCCTCCCTTTCCCCTAATTTGTTAAAATAACACTGTCTGCAATTACAGGGTCATTTGTTATGTGTGATATAATAGACTGCAAATATAAAAAGCATTATCATTACTTCTGTCCTTTGTTCTTTCAGGACAGAATATTGCATAGTTCTTTACTTTGACATTTATTGCTTTTAGATTGGTAATAGAATGGTTTGTGTTGCTCATTATCTTGAATGATGATAATATTAGTGGTTGGGGAGCCTGTGTTCCCTGTTAAGTAAAGTAAAGGCTTCATATAATTTAAGAAGGGTTATTACCGGGCAATTACCCACAATACAGTTCAAGTCTAATAAACTTTAGCCATATTCTTAAATGTCACATTTATAGCATGGTTTCTAGGTAACAGCATAGAGCAATTTGTATCACTTTTGTTCTTCAGTATTGACTGTCAAGGTAAGACCTTACTCAGGCTACTTTCACTGACCCCTGTGACTGTTTGCTAATAGCTAAGTTCTAAAAAGGGTAGCATCAGAACTCAAGTATTGTAGGGAGTCCCATCCATTGATCCAGAACCTCCGCTAACCTGCTGTAAAATGTTTGACTGTACTTTTTATTTGCTAAGTGGTGAGATAGAGGCACTTTGTATGTGCTAAGACACATATTTTGTTATTTCAGATTCATATTTCCCAGGGCTACACTTTGCAAATGAAATAAATTCTAAGTTCAGCTCTAGGGTTACCAACTCTGGGTTGGGAAGTTCCTGGAGATTTGTAGGGAGAAGCCTGGGAAAAGGGTTTGAGGGAAGTAAGGTATAATGCCATACAGTCCACCAGTCCAGAGCAGCCATTTGCTCCAAGGGGATTGATTTCTGTCATCTGGAGATCAGTTTTAATTCTGAAAGATATCCAGGCCCCACCTGAGATTGGCAACCATAGCCTCATCTCTAGTTCAAGTTAAGGTTGGAGAGGAGTGACAAGTGGAGTGCCTCAAGGATCTGTCCTGGAAACTCTTTAGTTTTGTTCAATATCTTTATAAAAGATTTGGATAAAGGAATAGAGCTAATGCTCATTAAATTTGCAAACATTAGGGGTAAGGGTAGCAAATACAATAGAAAGATATAGGATTATCTTGACTGGAAAACTGGGCTAAAACAACAAAAAATGAATTTTAATGGGGATAAATGTAAAGTTCTGTATTTAGGCAGGGGAAAAATATAGGATGAAGGAGACACCTAGAACAGCAAGGGGTATAGGCCTAACAGGACAAGCCCTGGGGTCAACCATGGGACCCCGCCTTGTCCTGGGAGGGCGAGCCACCCTGCCCCCAGCACGAGCCCCATATTCTGGCTGGTGCTGAGCGGCCAGGCCCAAACTCCACCTCCACCTAGGCCAGCATCAATCCCACTGGAAAGATCCACCCCGGTGAGGCTTTGCCGTGATCTGCACTCCCAGCATTGAGCCTTAAAGCCCATCTGCAGTTCATACAGACCACCTGCACCAACTGATGCTGAGCCATAGGTGCTCCCTGAAACACTGTAACCCATACCTCATCCTGCCACCGCCAATGCCAAGCCTCTGCTTAGGCATTAGCACCCACTGGACGGCCCAGAGCCAACCGCAGCCCCTGTCTTATCTCCTCCAAAAAGGCCAGGTTACCCAACTCCGATAAATGAACCCCATCTGGCCTATACAAGTCAGCATTCTCGACTCGTATGGCCGGATGGGAAAGAAATATCCCCAAGCCCCCTTCCATGGCCTTCTGCAAGGCCCAATTGGCCTTGCATCTGGCGCGTTCTATCCCTATAGGGAACAGGGCAGACTGCCAAACCCTGCTGACCACACCAAAAGAACTCCTGGCCATCTCCTCTCAATGGCCTGCAGATCCTCCTGCGCCTGCAACAAAAGGGCCTTTCATAAATCCCTTTCATAAATCCAAGGTCATTACCACCAAGGTGGATAACCAGGATGTGTGGAGGAGGTGCCCTCCTACCACGGATCAACAGTGGCATGATCCCTGGCCAACGCAGGCCATGGCGACCCAGCCACTCCACCGTTGCCCACTCGCTGAGACCCAGCTGGGTGCCAACTGGCGATCTCCTGGCCTGGTGGGCAGCCCAGAACACCATACTGTGCCTGCAGATGAGGATCCGATGCCTCTGACTACAAGCCACAGCACCTGAAAAACAGAAAACAGTCACAACCCAGAAAATATTGGGCTTCTCTGGGGACATCAGCTGCAGCCAGAGCTGCTGATTAATCTGATCCCAAGGAAGACCCGGGTTGACCACGGCCCTCATCCTGAAGGCCTCATCATATTGCAACCATGCTGCACCGACGAAATCCATATATGCACGGTGCACTATGTCGCAATACTGGAAAAGTGCTGCAACCCAAAAAGGCTGCGCCCTTGCTATTACCCCAGCATAGATCAGGAAACCTGGCAATTGGATCAGGTCCTGTCTACCTTTCTCCATTTTAGCTTTTCCTTCTCCTTATCATCTAGGTCCTCCTTGTCCTTCTTTTCCAGCTCTCTAAAGAGGAGGCTGAAGACATCCACATATTCACCCCTCAAAATCTTATCCTGGGTGGCCACTGAAAGGTGATCACCCAAGGGCAATGCAGTGTCGCCGTATGAAAGGACTTGGAAAGCTATAGACCCGTAAGGATTTGAGGGATAACTCCACATACCCCAATGATAATCCGGCCACGTCCCTTGCTGCAACAACTGTTGTTGCTTCGCCCACAGCAGCACACACGGCACTGACTGTGAAGCAGAGGCTCCTTGCGAGGATGCCGCGGCCGCTGATTGCAAAGGGGGCAATGAGGTGGAACCAGCAATACTCTGGTATTGAGGTGGTGCAAAAGGTGCACCCCAGGCCCATGAAGGTCCAGCCTGATTCTGTTGTCCCAAAGGCCCCGACTGCCCCGGCATTGGCACCAGACCTGGGGTACTATGGGGGACCATCGACTGGGGGAGGCCCCAAGGCCAAGTCGGAAGCTGGTGCTGCAATGGGGACTTACCCACTACCCCTGGGGGGGGGGTGATGGCCACTGCCACAGCCGGAGCTGACTGTACCACCTCTCCCTCTGCTCCCAGAACCACAGGCTACCTGCCTGGAACCTCTCCTGTATAAGCGTCGTCTTCCTGGTCCGGTTCCCGCTGCATGTCCACACCGACAGCCCCGCCTCGCCCTCCCAGCCGCCAAAACCAGCCCTGCTACCCTGCACCCCATGCTGTTGAAAGGGCCGGCCTCACTGCAAGCCACTGCCTGCCGCCGCGTGTGCCAAGGACCTCGCCGTGCCGCCTGTGAGCATCCTGAGCAGATCTTTCAGCTGCTCGGGTCTGCTGCTCGCACCACGCCTTCCCTCCACTGCACGCCAATGGTCTGGCCCCCACTGGCAGGAACACCCGAACATGACTCTCCTTCCGAGAGCCGTGAAAGAACTGTGCAGTGCTGGGCGGGGCTGGGGCCTTTATAGCCCCGACACCATGCCCAACAGCAGTTCCCCGGATGCCGGGACGACGGGGGCCAGCCTTCCCTCCTTCTGGGATGGCAACAGCGGCCCCCAGCCTATCGCCGGCATTGCCAGCCCGGCTGGGAGGGGCCGATTAGACCATACATTGAGCATAGTAGACTATACATTGAAACTAAATGGAATGTTTTTTAAATTGTCGGAAATTGTAGGAAATGTTTTTAATCATTTTATTGCAATTTTATTTTAGCACTATGTTGTTTTAACTGTTGTTAGCCACCCTGAGCCCATCAGGGGAGGGTAGGATACAAATGTAATAAAATAAATAAATTAAAATAAATAAACATGAGTCAGCAGTGTGATGCAGTAGCTAAAAAGTTAAATTTGATTTTGGGCTGTATCAAAAGATGTATACTGTCTAGATCAAGTTTTAATCTGCTTCTGGTTAGACCTGGTTACTGTGCTTTACTCTGTTCTAGTTAGACCTCACCTAAAGTATTGTGTCCAGTTTTGGGCATCACAATTTAAGAATGATATAGACAAGCTGGAACATGTCCAGAGGAGGGCAGAGAAGATGGTGAGGGGTCTGGAGACCAAGTCCTATGAAGAAAGGTTGAAGGAGCTGGGTATGTTTAACATGGGGAGATGCTTAGCCTGGAGAGGTGATATGATGAGCATATTCAAGTACCTTAAGGGCTGTCACATACAGGATGGTGCAAAGTTTTTTTCTGCTGCCCCAGAAGGTTGGACCAGAACCAACAGGTTGAAATTAAATCAGAAAAGTTTCTGGCTAAACATTAGGAAGAACTTCCTGACAGTTTGAGTGATTCCTCAGTGGAACTGGCTTCATCAGGAGATGGAGGGCTCTCCTCCCTTGGAAGTTTTTAAGCAGAGGCTAGATGGCCATCTGGCAGTGGTGCTGATTCTGTAAATCAGGCAGATCATGGGAAGAAGGGCTGCATCAGTGCTTAGTTCTCATGACCCCTTCTTACATGCCCAGGAAAATTCTGATCACCACTGTGGGGTCAGGAAGCAGTTTTCTCCAGGCCAGTTTGGCCAAGGATCCTGGAGGTTTTTTTTTCATCTTCTGGGCATGGAGCATGGGGGGAGGAATTTGTCAATTTCCTGCGTTGTGCAGGGGGTTGAACTAGATCAGGGTGGCCAAACTGTAGCTTGGGAGCCATATGTGGCTCTTTCAAGCATCTTGTGTTTGAAAAAAGCCGCCACTGCCCCATCGGTCGGCTAAGAGAATGCATATCTCTCTTTAAATCACTTCTCCAAGCCAAGCCAGTCAGCAGCTTAGAGAATGCATTTAAAGTTAAAGTTGCTTTCTTTCCACCTCCCTCTATCTGCCTTCCTTCCGGCTCTCAACCTTCTGGTGTTCATGTCTTGCAGCTCTCAAACATCTGACATATATTCTATGTGGCTCTTATGTTAAGTAAATTTGACCATCCCTGGACTAGATGATCCTGGAGATCCCTTCCAACTCTATGATTCTATAAATCAAAGGATATCAATTTCTGGTAAACTCCAAAAGACATTTTCTTGGAATTTAAGCCATGAATTTATAACAAATGAACAATTTTGTTTTCCATTAATCAAGCAATCTTATGATGCTTCTCTTTTTCATTTTCTTGTCTGAACAGTCCCTTTTTTTCTTCTTTGTTTTTGTATCTGTCCTATCTAGTTGTTTAAATGTATACAGATGTATTCTGATCTAGACTAGGGAAACTGAGGAACTGACATTTGTATATGTCAGATTATTGGACAAGAGGAGCTGGTAGTATTTGAAAACATATAAACTACTTAATTTCACTGTTGTAGGCGAAAGGGACAAGTCAGGGTGTGGTCACACAGACCTTTAGATCCGTCTTAACTGTGGTTCCCATTCAGATTTTATGAGCATGTCCAGACAACCACATCAGTCCTTCGAACGCAACTTGTCAGCATCCCGACTTGCCCTGGTTTGATGTCGGGGTTATTTGACCCCAGAGAAAGTCCAGCCCTTTTCCCCAGAAGCGGCACACATTCAGGTTATTCCTGTTTGGACAGCTCATGTGCGATACTGCCCCTTGGGATGTTTGGTGCCTGCCATCCGCCCCTCCCACATTTTTTTTTTTTAAAAAGCCCCAGCAGACATGCACAGGACCAGATCATCAGGAATCTGAAGTGACGCTTCTGCTTCTCCAATCAACACAGGATCCAATGGAGTGTTATCCCACTATTCAGAAGGACAGAAAAAAAAAATCTTTTTTCAATGTGGAGGATTTCCAGATATCATTGTCATTGCCCATTTCCAGGAAAGTAGTTCCTGACAGTCCCGTAGTTTGAATTGGCAATGTTAATTCCCGGAACTCCCCCCCCCCCCCCCGCACCCAAAGCAACGTTTTATTCCCCACCTCTCAATGGTTGGGTGCATGTTCAATGAAAATCCCACCACAGGAATCACAGTATGATTGCTCAGCAACTGAATGAGAGTGAGACAACTTTGGATCTGCTTGATCGGTTGTGCGCCTGCTCCAAGAAAAGAGCGTGATAGCATTCAATATGTCTGATCATTCAACAACAGGATATTAGGACAAGTTGCATTCTTGGATGCTTGCTGATCAGCTCCACGTTGAATCAATATTCAGTGGTTCAAATTTGAGCACTGCACGCCCACTTTTAATGGGATGTATGACCGCACACGTCAAACTGTCAAGTAAGTTTTCTGTTTAAACTTGGCAGATTAACAGACGATAGGAATGAGGTTTCTTTGTATAAAGGAAGCAATACAATAGGGTAGCAAATACAATAGGATACAGGATTATTTTGACTGGAAAACTGGGCTAAAACAAATAAACTGAATTTTAATGGGAATAAACATAAAGTTCTGTATTTAGGCAGGGAAAAAATATAGGATGAAGGAGACATCTTGGTAGTATAACAAATATTTTGTCACAAGACAGGTCTTTAAACTGTGGAGAGAGATCTCTTGACAGTCACTGCTAAAACTAGCATTTTTGTCTCCAAATTACTTAAGTCTGTGAAGGCAGAAACATTCACCCAAGTTCCAATTTGCTTCCTTAAGCACTTTTTTTTTTTTCAAAGTTTAAATGATTTTATTGAGAAAATTTCAAAAGATAAACATGACGTAAATAGGAAACAGTTACATTAATGAAAACATGCGATACAATAACATAAACACTTAATAGAGATCACTCCCTTTACTAGGAGCTATTTCTCTCAGGGAAAGACTACTAGTCCCACTTCCCTAATCAGGATCCTCCTCTGTGCTTTCACTCAGATTAACTGAACTCCAACTAACCTAACTGCCACTCCCAACACTTGAATTACACTTGAATCCCCCATCACTCAAGGTTCTCACACTAGCTAACACATTAACCATTCAATGTCCAAACTCCCATGTTGAACTATGGTGTAACTCAGTGGGGGTATCATTTTTATTCATTATAAAACTGCCAAATCAATTCTAACAACTGAATTTTTAAATCATGTACATTCATCAATTTTGAGACCCAATTTTCCTATTTAAAAGTTTGTTGTATATCCACTGAAACTGAACAGGATTTAACAAATAAGTGTAATCTCTACATTAATCATATTCTGATTACATGAAAGTAATCCATGGAGATTTCTTGCAATTTGATTGCTGAAAAGTGAATACTCCCCAAGGTGGAGCCTATTTAAAAAAAAAACCTAAAGTCTTTTTGTTGTTTATACATTTACTAGCATGTTAGAGATCTGTTTATTCTTCCAGCTATAATATTTTTTGCTTATGTTTTCTAACTCTCTGAGGAGCTATCACACAGCAGGAGACCAGGAAGGGCCTGCTACTGGTTGTCATTGCTCTGGTATGGGTCTGCATAGGAGAGTCCAGAGCACCCAACCACCCCTGTATCTTCCTTTTAGTAAAACCTTTTAACCGTGACCAAGGAGATGTGAGGACTCATGTAGTAAAATGACAACAACAGTTTATTTGTGGTTCTCAAACAATAGATGGATAATAAAAACTTTAGCACAGCAGTAAAATATACAAACAGTAAATGTTGGTGTAAACAAAAAGAAAAGCCCTGATGTGACTTGCTAAACGTTCCCTTTCTCTAATACTAAACTCACCCTCCTTGAGTGAGGGATCTCTCTCCGGATGCTTTCTCTCTAGAAAGAACTTTTCTCCCTGCAGTCTTTTTCAGAGAGAACCAACCTCCTTTCCAGCCAGGCCTATTTATGCTTTCCTCCCAGGTCTCACCCCTCTTGGGCTAGTTTTCCCTCCAAAACCTCTTTACCCAACCAGAGGGACAGAAGGGATCCTGGGAGATGTAGGCTCTCTAGCAATTCCTAGGCAGACATGTCCCCGCCATCTAGGCTGCACTAGGCCTCAGATCATGACAGGAGTGTAAACTTACTTTCAGTGTCTAACTTAATTCAGAAAAAGCACAGGATTTCTCCTAGGAGTTAAGTTTCTTTCTATCCTTGGTTCAGTGAGACTTTCACATTTAAAGCAATTGAAAGTCACTTTAGAAGCTTCACAGTCCTAATTTGAATTTAGCAGCTCTGGCCATTTCTATTGAGGGGTGTGGGCAATGTATGCACATTAGGTGTATAAGATATAATATTTTAAATTGATGCTACACTTTCTGTTTGGTACTCTGATTTGCCTGCAGGCCATTTATGTTCAATTTACGTTAATCTCTTCAGTTCTTTTGCTGCAGTGTTTTCAATGCAATGTGTCTCTTTAGGGCCCTATACTAGCTATTGAAGTCATTTTCCCCCACAAAACTTGATATATTACAAAAACTAATTTGCACACAACTACCAATCCAACTTCCCCCAATTTTCAAAGACAATTTTGTCTTTGGACTTCATCATTTGTGATCTTAAACTAGAAGAATGCTCAGGTTTTAAAGCTATTTGTAAAATTCATCATGTAATCAATATTATTATACTGTTCCTGTAATGTAGAATTTTTAGATGATGGGAAAATCTAAAATTTCAGACATAATAAAACATTTCAGCAGTCTTTCTAAAAGAGTTAACCATGTGTACATATTATATTTTGGTTATTACTGTTGTTGATAATTATGTAATTGATAATTACTTATGTAGCTTTATTATGTAAAGTTCAACAGAAAGAAAATCATGGAACTGAATGTAAGCAGAGAGGACCCTCTATTGGGGACTAATGTCCAAAACCTTTGAACTATAGTTGATAAGAATATAAGAAGAACCCTGCTGAATCAGATCAATGGCCCATCTAGTCTAGCATACTGTCGTACACAGTGGCCAACCAGTTTCCCTGGAGGGCTCACAACAGGGCATAGAGGCTGAGACCTTCCCCTGATGTTGCCTCCTGGCATTGGGATTCAGAGACTGACTGCCTTTGAATGTGGAGGTTGCCTTTAGTCACCATGGCTAGCAGCCACTGATTGGCCTATCCTCCATGAATCTATCTAACCCCCTATTAATATGTCTATGTCTGTGACCATTACTACATCCTCTGGCAATGAATTTCACACTATAATCACTTGCTGTGTAAAGAAGTGTTTCCTTTTGTCCCTCCCGAATCTATTGACTATCAGTTTCATTGGATGCTCTTGCATTCTAGCTTATTGGGAAAGGGAGAAAAATATCTTTGTCAATTCTCTCCACCCTGTACATAATTTTATAAACCTCTATCACAGGGGTATCAAACATGTGGCCTGGGAGCCAAATCAGGCCCTCAAAGGGCTCCAATAAGGCCCCCGAGCAACTGGCTGTCATCTGCTTCCTTCTCCATCTCTCTGGCTTCCTTCTGCATCTCAGCTTGCTTTGCCAGGCTTGCTCAATCGCAAAGGAGCTATAGAAGCCTCTATTTTCTCCATTAGCTGAGGCTCCTCCCTTGGGGAGGAAGGAGGGGAGACAGAGATTGCTTTGCCAGGCTTTCTCAATCACACAGCAGAGATACTGAGCCAAGCCTTTCTTTCTTCTATTGGCTGAGGCTCCTCCTCCTCCTAGTTCCCCAGGGAAGGAAGGAAAGAGCCAGAGCTTCCTTTGCCCAGTTCCTTGGATCACATGGGAGAGATAAAAAGAAAACACCTTTAAGACCAACGAGTGCTAACATTTTAAGCATGTTTTATTTTAAGCTTTTTAAAAAATCTTTGTTTGTCTGTGTCCTACCTGGCATTACATTTTATGACACACATGGTCTGGCTCAACAAGGTCTCAGTTATGTCAGATCCAGCCCTCATAACAAATGAGTTTGACACCCCTACTCTATCATGTACCCCCTTAGCTCTTTTTAAAACTAAAAAGTCCTAGACTCTTCAGCTGTTCTTCATAGAGAAGGCACTCTAGGGTGACCATAATGTCTGAAGGCCAGCCAGGGACACTGGGGGGGGGGGGGGGTTGCGCGCGCGCAAAGCGCGCGCGCCGCCGGAAACAGGAAGTGACGTCACTTCCGGTGACGTCACTTCCGGTGATGTCATGCCACCACCGGAAACAGGAAGTGGCATCACTTCCTGTGACATCATTTCCCCCGCGTCACCTGCCGGAAACAGGAAGTGACTTCACAGCACTTCCTGTGACGTCCCCAAAAATCCCCCAAATATCACCGCCGGAAACAATTTTGTTCTCAAATCCTGTATATACTTCATCAGTATATGGGATAAGGCACTTTCTCAACTGTGCTGCATAATGCAGCCTATTTATTTTGTCCTGTTGGCTCTGTTGGCTCTATCTGCGCCACCTTCATCACTTTCGGGGTGTGGATCCCCCAGTGGGGTGGTCTCCCGACTCCCTCCGCTGACTGTTTCTGATAGCCCTGCGCCCCCTCTTTCATTTGATATGTGTCCCGTGCGGCTGCCACCCTCCCGCTGGGAGATGCCGCAAAATGAGCCCCCTTGAGGCTTATGGCGGCAGGGCTCGGGGGAAGCGAGCTAGACTGCTGTTCTTTTGAGGGGTTATAGAGTGTTTCGAGCCCGTCCCTGTGGCATCGGTCCCATCATTGTGGGACCAAGGGGGCCGGCGCAGCGGCACGCCGAAGCAGCCTGTCGCTAATAACACCGGTCAAGATGCAGGACAGGAACCTGGAAGTGACCGACAGGCTGCTTCAGCGTGCCGCTGCGCCGGCCCCCTGGGCCCCACAATGATGGGACCGATGTCACAGGGACGGGCTCGAAACACTCTATAACCCCTCAAAAGAACAGCAGTCTAGCTCGCTTCCCCCGAGCCCTGCCGCCATAAGCCTCAAGGGGGCTCATTTTGCGGCATCTCCCGGCGGGAGGGTGGCACCCGCACGGGACACATATCAAATGAAAGAGGGGGCGCAGGGCTATCAGAAACAGCCGGCGGAGGGAGTCGGGAGACCACTCCACTGGGGGATCCACACCCCGAAAGTGATGAAGGTGGCGCAGATAGAGCCAACAGAGCCAACAGGACAAAATAAATAGGCTGCATTATGCAGCACAGTTGAGAAAGTGCCTTATCCCATATACTGATGAAGTAAATACAGGATCTGAGAACAAAATTGCACTAGAAGACACAAACACAAAGCTCCCTTACACTGAATCAGTGCTTGGGTCCACCAAAGTCAGTATTGTCACATAAGAGAAGCCCTGTTGGATCAGGCCAGTGGCCCCTCCAGTCCAACACTCTGCGTCACATAATAACATAAGAGAAGCCCTGTTGGATCAGGCCAGTGGCCCATCCAGTCCAACACTCTGCATCACATAACAACATAAGAGAAGCCCTGTTGGATCAGGCCAGTGGCCCATCCAGTCCAACACTCTGCATCACATAACAACATAAGAGAAGCCCTGTTGGATCAGGCCAGTGGCCCATCCAGTCCAACACTCTGCATCACATAACAACATAAGAGAAGCCCTGTTGGATCAGGCCAGTGGCCCATCCAGTCCAACACTCTGCATCACATAACAACATAAGAGAAGCCCTGTTGGATCAGGCCAGTGGCCCATCCAGTCCAACACTCTGCATCACATAACAACATAAGAGAAGCCCTGTTGGATCAGGCCAGTGGCCCATCCAGTCCAACACTCTGCGTCACATAAGAACATAAGAGAAGCCCTGTTGGATCAGGCCAGTGGCCCATCCAGTCCAACACTCTGCGTCACATAAGAACATAAGAGAAGCCCTGTTGGATCAGGCCAGTGGCCCATCCAGTCCAACACTCTGCGTCACATAAGAACATAAGAGAAGCCCTGTTGGATCAGGCCAGTGGCCCATCCAGTCCAACACTCTGCGTCACATAAGAACATAAGAGAAGCCCTGTTGGATCAGGCCAGTGGCCCATCCAGTCCAACACTCTGCGTCACATAAGAACATAAGAGAAGCCCTGTTGGATCAGGCCAGTGGCCCATCCAGTCCAACACTCTGCATCACATAACAACATAAGGAGGGAGGGAGGGAAGGAAGGAAGGAAGGAAGGGAGAAAGGGAGGAAGGGAAGAAGGGAAGAAAGGAAGAAGGGAGGGAGGGAAGGAAGGAAGGAAGGGAGGGAGGGAGGGAAGGGAGGGAAGGAAGGAAGGAAGGAAGGAAGGAAGGAAGGAAGGAAGGAAGGAAGGAAGGAAGGAAGGAAGGAAGGAAGGAAGGAAGGAAGGAAGGAAGGAAGGAAGGAAGGAAGGAAGGAAGGAAGGGGGAGGGAGGGAGGGAGGGAAGGAAGGAAGGGGGAGGGAGGGAGGGAGGGAAGGAAGGAAGGGGGGAGGGAGGGAAGGAAGGAAGGAAGAAAGGAAGGGAGGAGGGAGGGAAGGAAGGAAGGCAAGGGAGGGAGGGAAGGAAGGAAGAAAGGAAGGGAGGGAGGAGGGAGGGAAGGAAGGAAGGGAAGGGAGTGAGGGAAGGAAGGAAGAAAGGAAGAAAGGGAGGAGGGAGGGAGGGAGGGAAGGAAGGAAGGAAGGAAGGAAGGAAGAAAGGAAGGAAGGAAGGGAGGGAGGGAGGAGGGAGGGAAGAAAGGAAGGCCGCCCCCCGCCCCCCCCCCCGCTTTCGGCCCCCTTACCTTATTCCAGGGCGGCGGATCCGGCGGCGGGGAGTCCTCGGGCGGCGGCCTCGCGGCGAGGGAGGGAGGGAGCTGCCGGGGCTGGCCTCTGGAGGCCTCCAGGGACCAGCGCCGGCTGCTCCGCGGCTTCCCCGCGGCCTCCGCTGGTCCCTGGAGGCCCTCCAGAGACTCTGGAGGGCCTCCAGGGACCAGCGGAGGCCGCGGGGAAGCCTTCGCTGGCCGGCGCTGGTCCCGGAAGGCCTTCCAGAGCCTCTGGAAGGCCTTCCGGGACCAGCGCCGGGTGCCCCGCGGCTTCCCCCGCGGCCTCCGCTGGTCCCTGGAGGCCCTCCAGAGACTCTGGAGGGCCTCCAGGGACCAGCGGAGGCCGCGGGGAAGCCTTCGCTGGCCGGCGCTGGTCCCCGAAGGCCTTCCAGAGGCTCTGGAAGGCCTTCCGGGACCAGCGCCGGGTGCCCCGCGGCTTCCCCGCGGCCTCCGCTGGTCCCTGGAGGCCCTCCAGAGACTCTGGAGGGCCTCCAGGGACCAGCGGAGGCCGCGGGGAAGCCTTCGCTGGCCGGCGCTGGTCCCGGAAGGCCTTCCAGAGCCTCTGGAAGGCCTTCCGGGACCAGCGCCGGGTGCCCCGCGGCTTCCCCGCGGCCTCCGCTGGTCCCTGGAGGCCCTCCAGAGACTCTGGAGGGCCTCCAGGGACCAGCGGAGGCCGCGGGGAAGCCTTCGCTGGCCGGCGCTGGTCCCCGAAGGCCTTCCAGAGGCTCTGGAAGGCCTTCCGGGACCAGCGCCGGGTGCCCCGCGGCTTCCCCCGCGGCCTCCGCTGGTCCCTGGAGGCCCTCCAGAGACTCTGGAGGGCCTCCAGGGACCAGCGGAGGCCGCGGGGAAGCCTTCGCTGGCCGGCGCTGGTCCCGGAAGGCCTTCCAGAGGCTCTGGAAGGCCTTCCGGGACCAGCGCCGGGTGCCCCGCGGCCTCTCCGCGGCCTCCGCTGGTCGCTGGAGGCCCTCCAGAGTCTCTGGAGGGCTTCCAGCGACCAGCGGAGGCCACGGAGAGGCCTCCACCACTGCCGCCGGGCCCCGCGCGCGGGCGGAGAAGGCGGGGAGTGAGGGTGGGAGCGTCCCTGCGCGTGCGCAGGGGCCCTGCGCAGGCGCAGGGACGCTCCCTCCCTCACTCCCCGCCTTCCCCGCCCGCGCCCGCGGCCCACCGGCTCCGGGGCTGCCTAAACCGGGACCTTTAATGGTCCCGGTACAGGCAGCCCGGGATCCGGGATTGGGTGGCCAGATCCGGGAATGTCCCGGGAGACCGGGACGGTCTGGCCACCCTAAGGCACTCCAACCTTCAGCCTTCCTTACAGGTTTGCATAGTAAGGAAAGATATTTCCTCCAGTGATAAGAGAAGCTTCCCTTAGTGAAAGTGCATGCTTGGGTCCAACATAATTAGCTGTAGCGTTTTATTTCACTTTTTCCAATCTAAACATATAAATAGTAATATTCACAAAGAAAAATCCAAACATCTTCATCCTTAGTAGTTCAGTAGTCATTAAAACAGCCATAGACAAGGGCTCTTGTAAACTCTATGCCTATTTTTGATTCAGAGAAACTGGCACCGAACAATCAGCGTGGAAGCACTCATATTATATTAATGCTGTATTCTTTTAAAATACTTAGGAAGAGCTCAGTGATGATCTGGCATTGTTCCTTTCCAAATGAGGTATTGGAGCAGATGCTAATGGCTACAGTAGCTGTTAGCTGATTTCACAGTAAGCAGCACTACAGGGAATTGGCATAATGCAAAGCTCGGAGACCTTTCGTTTGTGTAATTATTCTTTTTGAAAAGCTATTCACAAAAATACAGCACTAAAATAATCTTTGGTGACCTTTGGCATTCCCTCTTACACTTTGGAAGGATTAAACTTTTCCTTTTGTTTTCTTGACATTCAGCAAGTAGAAAGTGACCTTTGAGCTGTTATCTAGCTTGCAGGGGCATATCCAGTGAATGAGGATGCAAAGCCAGCTCCACTTTGAACAACAGCAAAGACAGCAAACAGGGAAGCTGAAGGCATCAGTAAAATAACTGTTTTCCCTCTGAGGCCACCAAAAAAGTTTGTTGTTCTATGTCACTGGAAAAGCAGGTGCATATATTCCTTTTTGTGTGGTACATGGGGTGGGGGAAGAAGGAAAGCCTGTAAAATAAGAATGGCCTGCTAGTTTGGCAAAGCTGAATTCCTGTGAATTCATTCACAAGTGCATTTAAGGTATCAACTAATAGGCACATGGGCACTAGAGAAAATGTTTGTTTTTCCAAAAGCCTGTTCCTAAAAAGTATTTCCTAGAAAGAATGACTTTGTTCTCTCCCAACAGAGAAAATATAGTGGCAAAAGTATGAAGTTATCCTGGAAAAAGTGAAATGGGCATGTGTGTGGTTTTATATAGATAATTCAAGTATCAGCATGCTATACATTTATGGCTCTTCTATGCTGATGGATTGTATGATGGAAAGCTTCACATTGTGAGTGAGGATTGTGTCATAATATTCACCTAATATTCTAAGCAGATTGGCAGGAATAGTGTGGGCTACTAGCATATAGTTAGATATAATTGAAAAATATATTGAGACATATAAAGTGAAGTTTTCCCAAGATCATAGGCTAGCTGGCTGGCTGGCTGGAACAGTTGGGAATGGACTTCCTTGGTGCTGAACAGCATTAACAAAACCTTAGTTGCTTTGTGGGATATGGGATGGGGAGAAAATAAGTCTTGGGACAACTTTCTGAGCAGGCTGGGAAAAACAAAGCTAGAAGCAACAGTAAGTTTGGAAACAGGGTGTTGTTTCCCAGAAATTCTGGCAGCCATCTGCCTTTCCCTGAGCATAGCCTACACTAGAAAGAAAATGATCAAATATGCAGATCAGCTCTCAGAAAATATAGTAGCAAAATTATAAAGAATTGGAGTATCTGAATAAATCTTTTAAAATGAGAATATAGGTTTTTATACAACTTCCTGTTTTGTAAGATTTCATGAAAATATTTTATGAAAAAGACATCCAGGAAAGTGGTCTTTAGTGGTCTCTGCTGCATGATCTTTGCCTTGTTACTGATAGAAGTAACACATCTCAGTTAATCTTGTGGGATTTAGGCAGGACTTTTTTTGTAGCAGGAACTCCTTTGCATATTGGCCACACACCCCTGATGAAGCCAATCTTCCAAGAGCTTACAGTAGGCCCGGTAAGAACAGCACTGTAAACTCTTGGAGGATTGGCTACATCAGTGGGGTGTAGCCTAATATGCAAAGGGTTCCTGTTACAAAAAAAGCCCTGGATTTAGGGATGTCATGAATTTTATGGTGAGTCTGTTCAACAGCCAAACATATTGTGCTTTACTGTACTAAACACAGGTGAACTGATCATTCAGATAGCTGCTAAAGAGAAACTGTCTCCCAAACATCTTGCAGGGACCAAGCAAGAAGTATGGAGGTGGAGAGCAAAAGCTGTCTCTCATCTGATATCAACGGAACTTCTCCATCTGTTCTCCACTACATCACCCAAGCTTCTCTCTCTCTTCCAGAAGGCTGAAGCACAAAAAAAAGCTTAGAATGAGGAAAGCAGCAAAGATAGACTTCTGTTTCCTTTCACCCCAAAGCATCAGACTGCTCTGGGCAGACTACTCTTGTCCTCTGCAGCCCTAGCAGTTTTGGGTGGTGATGGTCTGGGAGAAGCAGTTCTCTTCCTGCGCACCCCACCCCCAGCTGTCAGCTAAGGCTACAAGTTTACTTATATTGTGAATGATGATCCCTTTTTTTCATCTTCACCCAAAACTGAGAGTATGCAAAGTTTCTGTTTGGAATTGGGAGGGTGTGAAAGAAATGAGTCCTTGACCAAACTTTCAGCTTGAGCCACAGAGAATGTAAGCCAATTGTTTTATGATTAAAGATACCACTGTGCTTTTCTCTGCACAAAAAAATGACAAAATGAACCTGCAGAGAACCTGACAGAATGGGCTGACAACTTGTGCTGCAGAAGAACAGAAGTGATCTGCTTCTCATTTCCCCATATGAGCCCCAGAGAGCGCTGAGGTCAGCTGGAAAGAACCAGCTGAATATCCCTGGGCCAAGGGAGGCCAGATTGAAGACAACCCGGGATCGGGCCTTCTCCATTGCAGCTCCACTGCTGTGGAATCAACTCCCAGAAGAGGTGCGGGCCCTATGATGTTTAGATCAATTCCGTAGGGCCTGTAAGACCTACCTCTTCAAAATAGCCTTCAACCAATGACAAGCTAAGAAAGTGCTGCTGGATATGTTTTTAGCTACTGAACCTTACTGAAGATTTAATGTTTATAGCACCATAATGTTAATTTTAATATAACTTGTAAATTGTTTTAATGATGATTTTATAAGTATAACTGTTGATGTATATTGTATTTTTATGTTGTAAGCCACCCTGAGCCTGCCGTGGCGGGGAGGGCGGGATATAAATAAAAAGTATTATTATTATTATTATAATCTCACAGTTTGGGTGGTGAATGGAGAATAAATCTACTTCTTTCTCATTGGAGGGTGTAGGGATCTGTTTTCACCCTATCCTCAAGAGAGAGCTTGGGCTTCAGAGAATAGAAGCATATTGCTCATGTTCTGCTGCATCCCAAGATGTCAGTTTGGGAGAGGGAGGGGTGTCTAGATCTATTGTCAGCCCAAACTTCAATAAGATTGTTTCTTTATCCTTTTCCAAAACTGTCAGCTGGGACTGCAGATGAAAGGAGCAGATTGCTCCTGGTTTTCCTAGCCCAAGCTTTCAATTCCAGATAGAGAGAAATGAACAATGACTATTGGCATATATTCTGGAATTCATGAGCTGAAAATCAGTTAGGGGTCATTATGTAATTTTTATGAAATGGTAACACCAGTTTTCTTAGGCATTATGAAAAACTGCCCCCCCCCCAAAGAAAAAAATCCACAAGTCTTTCGTGTTTGGATGGTTGACATTTTTAGCCACAGTTATCTTGCTTTTTCTTTGATTCTCCAGATTTTCCAAGTAGTGGTATTTCTCTCTTTAAATCATAGCCAATCATGGAAGTGTAAATTGACCTGAGGAAGCTAACTCCCAGCTGGAACAAGTCTTGCTTGACCCAGGGAGGAGGGTTACCAGCTGGTGTAAGTCAGGTACATGACCTGGCAGAGCTGTGTATCAGACAAGTTCCTTCTCTTCCTCCTTTGTGGCAATGGGGCCATTTTTCCTTCCATCATCAGCTTTGCAAGTAAGATGACTGGAGACACCTCGTTCAGGGGCCCATAAAAACTTGGGACATCTTTAGTGGGTAAGCAGCACTACCTTCCTTGAAATTTTGGTGTCATTTGTTTGAAACCCAGAAAAATCTGAATCCCCAAATACCATTGAATATCAGCTACAGAGAGCATGAGTGATAATGCTAAAAGAAAATGTGGGGGGATAAGGGGAATCAGATGGGAATCTGATATTGTCCCTTCAGTTTTCTGCATCTCTACAATGTTTTTGCAACAGTGGTCCCTAAAATGGGGAATTTCTCTTTCCATAAGGTGAGCGTTTTGAATCTTAGTGGACCTGTGGCTTTTCTACTTAGTGTTTTGTATAAACTGAAGAGTTGTGCTTTCAATTGGTGCTGTTTTCCCCCACCATCTGATTAGTTACATGTTTTATAACATCATAATTTATTAATTCATTTATTTGGCTATTACTTTTTATAAGCGATTGTGGCCATGTGGGAAAAACAGTCTTTGATATTGTAAACAAACCAGTTCTCTTGCATTTCTTTCAGTTCTCATTCCAGCTATCAGCAGCAACATGCTATACTTACCTAGAAAAGTATGAATATATGAAGTGATTTTTTAAAGAATAATCAGTTAATATATTTAATATATGTATTTTATGTAATTGTGGATATAAAATTATTACCACTGAGGGTGGCAATGGGCCATAAAATAAGGCAATTAAAAAGGTACATTAAAGCACCAAGCAGCCTGATTTGCCACTTGTGAGAACAAAGCATCCCAATTTCCTCTCAAAGATTGATTCAGATGGGCAGCCGTGTTGGTCTGAAGCAACAGAACAAAGTAGGAGTCCAGTAGCACCTTTAAGTAGCATATGAAAGCTTACACTCTGAATAAAAACTTTGTTGGTCTTAAAGGTGCTACTGGACTCCAACTTTGTTCCTCTCAAAGGTTGTCATGATTATTAGCAGGCCTGCTACAGCTTGCAGGAGTAGGTAGCTTGGCCCTTCCTGCTGATGCTATCCTTATCTCTTTCAAGACTGAATTCAAGAACCTGTCCCTTGATACCTGGCTCCTAAAAATCTGGGACCACATAGCAATGGACAAAATTCAAGCATCATTGGATACCACTGATCCATACTTAGCTTACTCCAAATACATTGCGACCTGGTTTCCTATTTTAGGGAAAATCGATAGCGACCCATTTTACATTAGCTCGTATAACAAATCTAAAATGTACAAAGACTTTCTGTGATTGTAATTTAGCGTTGGCTTTCCCTTCCCCCCCACCTTTTTTTTTTTTAATTTTTATGTTCAATTTATGTTATTGTATCGCATGTTTTCATTAATGTAACTGTTTCCTATTTACGTCATGTTTATCTTTTGAAATTTTCTCAATAAAATCATTTAAACTTTGGAAAAAAAATAAAAAAAATAAAAATGCCATCCTGAACAAAAAAAAAAAAAAAAGAATGTGGTAACTGGTTAATCATGAGAATCTGTGCTCAGCTGTGTAACTAGATGGGAGGAGGGAGTTAGGAATGGATGTTTATACCTTTTGGGGAGTTCCATCAAGTGAGATCCCTGATAGGATCTGAGAGACTACCTGGTGCTAGAGGGCAAAAGATTATAAATAAGGCTATGGACTAGAGGGAAGCCATGCTAGCTTTATGCTTTTGCTATGCTGGTTTGTTTTAATATATTATGCTATGTCATGATGGGCCGCAACATATAGAATTCTTTAGGCTACAGCTTGGACTTTTATGCTGTGAGAAGATGTATAATCTTATACCAGGTACTGAATGTATTAGATAAAAAGTTAACTTTTTATTTCTTTGCTGCTAAGCAGTACTACATAGTTATACTCCTTTTAAAAATTGTTTAATAAACCTTTATATATATTGTACAAACATTTGCTTTGTGTGCAATCTTAAGGACCCATAGGACTCATGTAAAAGATGTGGTGACCCAGGGGGACCCAGGTTTGGGTCCTTGACACACTTGAACAATGCTTTTGAAAGGGGGGGGGGGATTAGAGCCTCAGTTAAACATAGCATTACATCTGCAGACTTCATTTAAAAAATCTCAACTAGAAGAAGAAGGTTGCAGATTTATACCCAGCCCTCCTTTCTGAATCAGAGACTCAGAGCAGCTTACAATCTATATCTTCTCCCCCCACAACAGACACCCTGTGAGGTAGCTGGGACTGAGAGAGTTCTTACAGCACCTGCCCTTTCAAGGACAACACCTGTGAGAGCTATGGCTAACCCAAGCCCATTCCAGCAGCTGCAAGTGGACGAGTGGGGAATCAAACCCAGTTCTCCCAAATAAGACTCCATGCGCTTAACCATTACACCAGACTGGCTTTCCAACTAGTCATTGGAGAAGCTACTGGGATGTTGTGAAATGTTTATGACTATCTACTTAATCAAAATTAGGAATATTATCAACCATTTTCAAAAATATTAATAAGTTGTGATCTGATCACCTTTTCTGTTCAGCTTACACCAAACAGATGTAAACACCTGCTGACCAATTTTGCAGTAACGTTTTGCTACTGATCGGTTGGAACTGGCAGCAACTTTGTACATGCTAACTTTGGTGCAGTTATATAGCCTGTGTTCATGGCCTCCTTGGCACATACAGTGTTAATGATTTTATGTTCATAAATGCAAGTATGTCACTAAGTACTCTTAAACCGATTTCGCACTAGCGTTTAAACCGCGGTGGCATCCCTTTTTATCCGGTTCATTTGTTGGATTTTGCACATGTTGCCTCACATCCTTGTTTTGATCCGCAGCTTTACAATTTTTACTGCGCAGAATCTTGATGCTCATTTTTGCGGACTTTCCGAAAACCTGCAGATTCAATCCACAGAACTTTCAGTGGGAAAATCAATCCCATTTTGCGGCAACAGCTTTTGGGGGCGTTTCCCCCCATTGCCTGATGGTCCTCCCACTCCCTCCCCCTTTGACGTCACACGCAAAATCATCAGCCGTAGAACCTAGCACTGCGTTTACCTCCGACATGTTCTCTTTCCACCATTTTTTCCCTTAAATTTAACTTGATTGCATTACAACGAAATTTTGCAATCCATTTGATCGCATCCATCCCATCCATTACATGATACGAGTTAACATGCATGAGGGTTGATCTAGGTGGGCAGTCGTGTTGGTCTAAAGCAACCATCCACTTACTAACGACATGTGTCCATCTTATTATTCTATCATTTCTATATTTTTATTATGTTTCTGTCATTTTATTGCGTTACAATGAAATCCGCATGCATTAAGTGATACATGCATGCATGAGGTGGGCAGTCCTGTTAGTCTACAGCAACCATCCACTTAGTGACATGTGCTCGCCTTATTTTTCTCTCATTTTTTAATTTCTATTATTTATCTATCATGTTATTGCATTACAACACAATCCGCATCCATTAAGTGATGCACGCTTGCATGAGGGTTGATCCAGGTGGGCAGTCCTGTTGGGGAGGGACGGTGTCTCAGTGGTAGAGCATCTGCTTGGGAAGCAGAAGGTCCCAGGTTCAATCCCTGGCATCTCCAAAAAAGGGTCCAGGCAAATAGGTGTGAAAAACCTCAGCTTGAGACCCTGGAGAGCCGCTGCTAGTCTGAGAAGACAATACTGACTTTGATGGACCAAGGGTCTGATTCAGTATAAGGCAGCTTCATATGGATTCATATGGATATGGTCTAAAGCCACCATCCACGTACGACATGTGCCCACCATTTTTTTGGTATTTTGCTTTATTGCATTACAACGCCATCCACATCCATTAAATGATAGGTTAGTATGCATGAGGGTTTATCCTCGTGGGCAGTCGTGTGGGTATGAAGCAATAGAGCACTGTGCTAGACAACTGCACCTTTAACACCACCTAAGTAATACTTGGAATGTAAGCTATCGTATGCTCATAAATTGACTTTGATGCCATGTTTATGTTTGCAGACCTGGGGGGGGGGGTGGTTGAGGAATCTCGCGAGGACTGTGACTCCTACACAAGGATCAGAGAATCGGCCACATCACTGCAAGCTGGCCAATGCTTGCAGGCTTTGCATGGAAGCAACAAATCAGGTTGCAATTTCCTGCTATCGTCATAATTTGCATGAGAGGAACAGAACTCTGGGAGGAAGAAGGGGCCGGTAGCAGCAGGTGGCATTGCATAGCTTGCAGTCTCTTCCACCGTACGCACAGCAGTAAAGTACAGATGAGCAATGGCTTCAAGTAGCAAGCCTATCGGCACGCGTGGTGTTTCATGGCGTGCACGGGAAAGAGAAGCTTTGCTGACCATTTGGAGTGAAGAGAAGATACAGAAGGCGCTCGCTGCTAGCCACAAAAACATCGATGTTTATGAGAGAATATCTAGGGAAATGCATGCCCAGGGACACAAAAGGTCGGCTCATGGATACCGCACTAAAACAAAGGGCTTGCGTGGGGACTATCGGAGATGCGTTACCCAGAACACGCAGACTGGAAGATCACCAGTGTTCTGCCCTTTCTATAACTTGCTGGACCGCATCCTTAAGAACGATAGGTTCGTGTGTCCAACAGTACTCAAGAAAAGCTATAAAATGCAGTTCTATAAGGCTAACAAGGAAAACATGCCTAATCCAGGATCAGAGGACATGTTTGGCACGGACCTTGAGACTATTAACACTGCAGATCTCAGATTAACCCTGACTCCACTCCAGGTGAGTTTCTCGACCACTCGCTGTTCCTTGACCATCAATTTATTTGAATAAACCCCTCTTTTCACCTCTAATGAAACCCACATTAGGGATTGCTCTCTACTTCTTATTACATTGAAATATCTCTCCCTTTTTTAAAAAAAAAAAAATTCTGAATAATCTCAATGCCCCCCCCCCTCTCTTAAAGGGCTCATGATGGTAGAGTGGTTGCGGGGGTGTATGTGGAAAGGAGTCAATGATGGTGAGGTCGCAAATCAATACCGCCCACCCCTTTCTTTGGTAAAACGGTTTCTTCAGTGTTAACCCTAACTCCCAAAGCATTTAAATACAGTGATGGTTCCCATGTGCTGCTGTTATTTTCCCTCCCTGCAGTAGCTAAATCAGATTCATTTTTCAACATTTCTATAGGCTCCAGCTGTGTGACTACTCAGAATACATTCGATGACCACAGCCTGCCTGCGGAAGATCCAGGTATCACTGGCCAGTATATGAGGGGTAAGTACAGCATGCAGTCCTGTCTTCCACAGACCATTGATAGATAATGGATGTGGCCTATGCATACCTTTCCTATACATTAAGAGCATTGACCATGTCAAAACGCCAAATGCGCAGTGCTGAACTTTTAACATGTATAACCCTGCTACCATAATGTTATATACTCAGATCACTGTGTGGTGGAGAGATAATGGGCATTGAGGAGACTGCTTTATCTATTCACAGTGGCTTAAAATGCAGTTCATTTCAGAACAAAATACATTGGAAAGCATTACTGTAACTGACACTTATATTTGTGACCCCTCAGCAGGTGGCGTACGGAGTAATGTGTCACTTTCCGATGACGGTGATGAGGAAGAGGGTTGTGGGACTGAAAGGCAAGGAGCAGGGGAAGCTGTCCTGTCAGAACAGGAAGGAGGGGAAGGAGGTATGCTCATGTGCTTGGTGATTACTCCACAGTAGCAAAGACCATTAATGCAGTAGCATTGAACATGTTACAAATAGATTCTTTTTTATGCTTTCAAACATGAGTTGGAGGAGCACAGTACTTCCGACAAGCTAAGCTTTGCCTCATTGTGCTTTCAGATAGTTCAGGAGATGAGACGCCTGTATCACCAAGACAGCAAAAGAAAGATGAGAAACGTGAAAAATGAGGCACAACGACAGCGGAGGGTTGCTATGCTGAATGAGGTCGCCACTAAAATGATGAATCGAAGTCATTCTGAACATGCTGATGCCATGGAGCAGTTTGACAGCCTGATAACATTTGAAAACAGAAAGTTCTCTGTCCTAGCAGAGGAGGGTGAGCGTGACAGACAGGCATTGAATGAGGCCACACAGAAAACTGTAGATGTGATGAGGGCAGCCGTAGATATGCTAGCCAATATAGGTGACATTCTCAAGGGCAGTACGGCAGAGACAAGGGTCAGTGATATAGCAGGCACTGGAGCATCGTTGCCATCTGTCACACATAGGCAACTACATGTTTCCTGTGACTGCAAACAGGGTCGGGGAACATTGCCATCAGATATAACTTACCCAGTGTTGGCAGAAGACACTATTCCTGAGAGTCAGAGCCTCCTGAGCAATACTCCCTCCTCAAGTGACAGAGCTGTGGCTTCCCGTAGGGGCAAGAAACGATCATGCACAGGAAAGCAATGGGTCTATTTTGAGCCATAATCAAATTTCCATACGGATATGTAAGGATAACTGCATGGAAGCTTGGTTTGGCAATTGCACACAAATAGCACTGGATCTATTACAGATGTAAGTCCTGCTATACTGTTAAGTTATTTTGTTGTGTGTTTATGCAATGTTATTTATTGGTTTGCAGAAGGAATGCTCATCAAGGAAATTTAAAACTTATAGCCATAGTTTCCTTGCTGCATCACTGCTGTTAACGCAGGAAAATTTGTTTTGCTATGCTTGAAACCAAGGGCGACCCATTCCTAAACTGCGCTGTTCAGATACAACAGCTGTACGGCTCTTATTTTCACGTTTTCCTGACTATCACGTTATAATGTTATTTCACATTTTAATAAAGTTATGTTAGGCACATCACACTCTGTGGGACTAAAAATCAATTCAGTGCAATGGCAACATACCAGAGAGATGTAGAGTAATGTCAAAAAGCATATATTATTTATTATAACATTAAAATCTTTTTTAAACAGAATGAAAGCATTGATATGGAACTATTTTTTATAACAATTAACTTATTCCCCAACAATCCCACCCTCTTCTAACGCATCCATCCTGGACTTCAGCGCTCTTTGCTCCTGTTCAAAACTGTGCATCCTCCTCTCCATGGTGTCCAGTCTGTTATTGTAAGCAGTGACTGCAATTGAAGAAGAAACCCAGTAAGTTTAATGCATGCAAATGAATGCCATGACATGACTGTAATGTAATTTGTGAGCATTCACATGGAGACCTGCACAGGGCCTTTAAACGTGCTAATGCAGTGAGGAAATCTTCTCCAGGGCCTACATCACGCGGTGCGTCAGTTAATCCAGATGCCCCTGCAATGAAAGCACACCCTCCATCTAAGCCAATTGTCGAAATGGGATGCATTGCTCTACCCAGCTTCTTCATTAAGCCTTGCTTACTTCACTGCCTTTCAGCAAGGGAGCACTTAGTGATGCTACAGAAGCAGGCAATCACCATCATTAAATGTTAGAGAAGACAATTTACTCATATCATCATCTCAATTATCAATTATATGGGGTATAATGTAGTAGTTAAATTTGCTCTCTTTCCACCTCTCCCTCCATGCCCATTGTTTTCAATCTGCAGCATCTGAAGTTGCTGACAACTTACGCTGCTGGCTGCCACCATCCTCCTCTATGTGTACCTCTGGAGCCGCAATGTGAGGTACTTCTTCCGCTGCAGCTTCCTGTGGCCGCTCCAGCTACTCTGGTTCGCCTCCTGGGCTTGTGTCACCTAAGATGTGTCACATAACATATTTAATACTTGAAAAACATGCATACCACAAACATTGCATGAGCATAGTTAGATTGAACATGATGATCGCCTGCATGCTAACAAACATCTGTAGTTTTCACTGCAGTGCAGTGTTTTTATTCCCTCCCTGCCACCCGTCCTCTCTGCCTTACTTATTCCCTCCACAACCTACCTAACTGCCTGGCTTCCTTTTGGCCTTCCCTCCTTCCTTCATGCCTTACTTAATGCCTTCTTCCACCCCTCACCCACCCTCCCTTGCTCAATAAGGAAATATATGATAAGCAATTGGTGTCAGTCATATCCTGCCACAAATAATGGGAAGTTATTAGCCATCTCGCTTCAATATCAGGTTGCTGTAACGTATATTATGTTGCCCCACACCTGCTCACAGCCACACTTAGTGAGTTGAGTGTGCATCACCTGATGCAGTGGACGCTGGATCAGGTGGTGTGCCAGCGTGCCCCTCCATTGGCACTGCAGGGCCCTCCATCTGTGAATCTGCTGCACCCTCTGCATTCTCCTGGCGTAATGGCAGCTGCTCCTGCTGCCCAGGTCTATGACTGGTGTCAACTGTTATATGTGATGGAAGCATTGTTAGACATTGGAATGAAGAAAACTCATACATGAAAGCACAGGGATTTACATTCCTACCATAATACGTGATAGGGCTGCCTCTGCCTACCAATGCAAAAACACAGCCAAAGGCATCTTACAGCTCTGGTTAACTGAACATCACTGCGGACTACCCATTAGTTAACAAAATGCAGTCCCATAAGCATTGCAGCATCTAAGATGCATCTAATAAGTCCTAATAAGTATTTTTAATTTCTTTTCTTTCTTTAGCATTAGAAGGAATGACATGTTTATCTTTATTCAGTTAAAGCAGACAGTAAGTTAAACCACTGCCGCATCCTGTCCTTTATACGATAAAGTATCTGCTAAACACCAGATCCACGTCCCTTCAACAATTTCTTCCCAGGTATCTATTAATAATCTCTATAATTCCCACTTCTCTTTCCTTCATTTTATCCTTTCTATTTATAAACCAAGTATGCAAAATTTCAGGGTCAAATTTCCAAACCTTATTTATTTATTTTATCTATTTGATTTGATTTATATCCCGCCCTCCCTGCCGAAGCAGGTTCAGGGCGGCTCACAACATAAAATCCCACAAACAATTAAATTAATAAGTATTAAAATTACACATTCAGTAATAAAATAAATATGCAATGATTAAAACAGTTAAAACACAATATTGAGTTGGTGCTATTCTGGTGGCGACGGCCTTCTTCCACTTCTCTTAAATACCGGTGCCGAGTCAATTGAATACAAGCCAGAAGAGGACAGTCTTGCAGGCCCTGCAGAACTGCACAAGGTTCCGCAAGGCCCTCACTTCATCTGACAGTTGGTTCCACCAGCAGGGGGCTACAATTGAGAAGGCCCTGCCTCTGGTCGATTTCAATCAGGCCTCCTTCTGCCTGGGGATTGCTAATAGATTTTGTGATCCTAATCTAAGTACTCTCTGGGGAACATATGGGGAGAGACAGTCCCTAATGTAGGCAGGTCTTAGGCCATATAGGGCTTTAAAGGTAATAACCAGCACCTTGTAATGAATCCGGTATACTATTGGCAGCCAGTGCAGTTCCCGCAGTCCCGGCTGAATGTGCTCCCACCAGGGGAGCCCCAATAACAGCTGGATGGCTGCATTCTACACTAGCTGCAGCTTCTGGGTTCAGCACAAGGGCAGCCCCATGTAGAGGGCATTACAGTAGTCCAGCCTCGAGGTGACCATTTATTGGATCACTGTTGCCAGGTTGCCGCGCTCCAGGAAGGGGACCAACTGCCTTGCCCACCTAAGATGGAAAAATGCAGATTTAGCAGTGGCTGCTATCTGGGCCTCCATTGTCAAGGCAGGCTCCAGTAGCACCCCCAAGCTCTTGACCTTGTGCGCCATTGCCAGTAGGGGAATTTCCCTTTGCAGACCGCCACAACTCAAGCAAAGGGCCTCTGTCTTCACTGGATTGAGCTTCAATCTACTCAGCCTAAGCCATCCAGCCACAGCTTGTAGCGCCAGGTCCAAATTTTCAGGGACACAGTCATGCTGGCCATCCATCAGTAGATAGAACTGGGTGTCATCAGCTTACTGGTGATAACTCAACCCATACCTCTGAGCAATCTGGGCAAGGGGGCGCATGTAGATGTTGAACAACATCGGGGAGAGCACCGCCCTCTGAGGCACCTTGCAGTCAAGCGTGTGCCTCTGGGACAGTTTACTCCCAATCGCCACTCTTTGTCCCTGACCATCAAGGAAGGAGGAAAGCCATTGCAAGGCCAACCCCTGAATTCCTGCATTGGCAAGACAGTGGGTCAGCAACCAATGGCCAACCATATTGAACACTGCCGATAGGTCCAACAACATCAGTACCACCAAGCCACCTCGATCCAGATGCCACTGGAGGTCATCCACCAGGGTGACCAGTACTGTCTCCATCCCGTGACCTGGGTGGAAGCCAGACCGGTGAGGGTCTAGGATGGAAGCATCATCCAGAAAGCTCTGTAACTGTAGTGCTACTGCCCTCTCAGTAATTTTACCCAAAAAGGGTAAATTCGAGACCGGCCAGTAATGTGCCAATTCGGCCGGGTCTAATGTCGATTTTTTTAGGAGAGGGCAGACCACAGCCTCTTTAAGAGGTGTTGGAAAATGCCCTTCCACAAGGGATCTATTTATGATATGAGACTGGCCAGTAATGTGCCAATTCGGCCGGGTCTAATGTCGATTTTTTCAGGAAAGGGCGGACCACAGCCTCTTTAAGAGGTGTTGGAAAATGCCCTTCTGCAAGGGATCTATTTACAATATCCCGTATAAGATATCTGAGCTCCCTCTGGCAAGCTTTAATTAGCCAAGAGGGGCAAGGGTTCAGATCACAAGTTGTTGGGCATACAGTAGAGAGGATCCTGTCAACTTCCTCTAGGCTGAGTGTATTGAAGCGGTCCTGAACAGAACCAGACAGGCACGGGGCCTCGAGTTCACATACTGTCTCCAATGTGGCGGGGAGGTTGTGGCAGAGCGATGAGATCTTATCTGCAAAAAACTTCACAAAAGCCTCACAGTTGATCTCCAATTCCCTGCCAATTGGCCTGCCTTGTGGCAGTGTTGTAAGGTTCCAAATTGTGTTAAACAATCATGCCGGGTGTGAAATTGCAGACGCAGTCTTGGCCGCAAAGTAAGGTTTTTTTGACTGCCATCTCATAGGACCTCATGAACTCTCTATAAGATGTTCTAGTTGCTTCATCTCAAGTACACCGCCATTGCCTCTCTAGCTGTCTGAGTCCTCATTTCATCTGCCGTAACTCCAGGTTGTACCACGGTGCTAGCTTTGTAAGGAAAGCCCCCTACTTTTCATACATATGGACATCGTGATCACCAGTATGGTTGCCAGGGTGCCTGGAGTTTTGACTCTCACACATCTGCTCTAAGAAGTGGACTTTGCCTACTGTTTCTAAGGCTTATGTGGATACAATAAGCCTCAGCTTTGCAGCAGCATTCTGCTCCTTGTGTGCCCAGTCTTGGCCGCTGCAGTAAAGGAAGCCATGCCACCATGAACTGTACAAGCAAACAGTTTCTAGCCTGTTTTCCATGAACCAAGGGCTAACACCACCAGAATCCATCTTGCTTTCCTGACTCCATATCCAACAGCTGCTTCAGCTTTTGCATAAGGCAATCAAGCTTACCCTGCCAGACCACTCAAGCCTTTGTCTAACGAAACCCAGAACAAAGACTGGTGCCAGGAAGAAGACAGAAAAAGAGGAAGACCATCTCCTGTCAGAGTCAAGTCTTTTGTCTAACCCGGGTGATACCTAGGCCAGTATTTGATTCTCTATTGTCACCTTTTCAGATAAGTCCATCTAATCTTAAGTGTTTCCCACCTAGTAATCACTTCTATTCATTTTCCCAACTGTCATTTCGGAGCCACCCCATGGCCTGTTCTAATCAGGAAGATTCTTTCACGTACCCAGGATCCAGGCAAGCTCGTTGGTCAAGACAGGTACCCAATTAGGTGTCCCCAAGGAACTTTCTATTGGCTCCGCAATAGTCCAGCCCTCCTGGTCATTGCAGAGCCTCCCCTTTCTCCTCCCTCCCAGCCCCTGTAGGGTCTAAGGGAGCCTATTTAACCTCTGACCCAACTCCACTCATGTGTGCATCTAACAGTATCCCAGTTCCGCTGTCTAGATCCATCCCCAATTCTGGCCACAGTTTGGGTCCATTTCCCCTGTCCTCTTATGTCGCCATTGGAGCCTTCCTCGAAGACTACGATGGTAAATATTACCCTGTGTGTCTACCCTTATATGTTTCCCTATCCATCTGTCTATATTTCCTAGGACTGTGTGAATGTGTGATTGTATATGTGTTGTTATCTTGTATGGAAGACTATATTTTTCTCAATAAATTGTAATTGGTTTTACTAAATTAGAGTCCCATTATTTAAGCATCACTTTTCTGGACGTGTATTCTTGTATACATTGGTAAAAGATTCCTAGTGAGCCAGGTGCCCACCTAACTAATTCCCCAACCTCGTTTGGAGGGCATTTAGGTTAACAGCTTAGAGCAAGGGTGCAGAGGACGCCGAGGTGCAATCTCATCGATGGCTCTGGAGAGTCTGTCATGCCAGGACTCAACCAGGTTATCCAGGGAATCGCCAGGGGGCCAAGAATCCCATAGAGCCCTTTGGGACCGTTCCGGGTTCATCTGGCTTCGCAGGCAAGCTAAAATGTGCTCACCGCCTAAACGAGCTTGGGGTGGACATCCACACAAGCCTTGAGGGCATGGTGGTCCAACCATGGCACTGCTTCAGCAGTAATACCGTCCACTAAAACTCCCACCACAAAGATCAAATCTAGCATGTGTCCCGCCTGGTGAGTGGGCGTTGTAACAAGTTGGGAGAGTCCCAGTGTCGCCATGGATGACACTAGGTCCATCGCCTGACTGGAGGTCACGTCATCGGCATGGACATTGAAGTCACTCAGGATCAAAAGCCTTGGGTACTCCAATGCCCAGCCTGTTACAGCCTCCATCAGGGATGGTAAGATGCCAGCTAGTGCGTTAGGTGGATGGTCCACCAGCCAGATCGCCAACCCCTCCCCAATGTCCCACACCAGACTGGCACATTCAATGCCATTAATCTCTGGGGCCGGGAGAGCCCGGAAGGAGTAAGCCTCTCATATGAATAGAGCCACCCCTCCCCACCATCCGCTAGTCTGTGATTGGTGAAAGACTGAGTACCTGGGGGAGCTGTCTGGGAGAGAGCTAGTCTCCCCATCTTGCACCCAGGTCTCAGTCACACAAGCCAGGTCCACGTCCTGCTCAAGCAAGAACTCCCAAAGGATTGAGGTCTTATTATTTATGGACCTTGCATTACATAACACCAATGACGGAGGCGAGTAATTCAACCTGACCCCTCTCCCTGCCACTGTCGGGATAGGATGCTGACTGGAAGGGGGCCGAGAGCTATCATGTCTCGGCCTTCTTCCCTTATAATTCTGTCTGTTCCCACCGTCATACCTTCCCCTCCCCAGGAGTACTGGAATCCCTTACACAAGTAAGCAGACCTAATGAGGTGCCTTGGGATTATTATGTGGAAAGCACATGAGGAAATCAATTAATGAGCTTTGATCAGAAGGTATGTGGAAGCCCACTATTGAATTAGTACACATCTATTATCTAAAATTGTGGCAAAAGAACTTCAGCAGAGTTATAATTTATATTCCAAGGACTAAGGTTGCCATCTCCAAATTTGGAAATTCCTGAAGATTTAGCAGTCGAGCCTGGGGAGGGTGGGTCTAAACAGGGTAATGTATGATGCTATAGAGTCCACCGTGCAAAGGAGCCATTTTCTCCTGGGGAATAAATTTCTGTCATCTAGAAATTAGTTGTAATACTGGGGGATCTCCAGGCCCCACTTGAAGGTTAGCAACACTACTAAGGCCTGTTAGGTACCTAGGTCTGGGTTACTTACTTGCATATTTTTACTGCTTGAATAATGACTGCAATATTTATGGTCTTCACAGATATTATACCAGACTGCAGCCAATGTGGTTCACACATTTGGTTACTACTAGTCATCTAGTACCCAGTACCAAAGACTAGAAAAATCAAGAAATGCACATGCATTTGTGAACCATTCCTTTAATTGTATTGAGTAGTTTTTATAGCATTTGGGTATAGATTTTATTTTAGTGAATAACAAAGTATAAAATCTAGATCCAAGTAGGCAGCCGTGTTGGTCTGAAGTAGTAGAACAAAATAGGAGTCGATTGCACCTTTAAGACCAACTTAGTTTTATATGTTCTGAATAAAACAAGTTGGTCTTAAAGGTGCAATTGACTTCTAAGGTATAAAATCCATTTCGCTATATAGCACTTCTAAAGTATTGTGACTTTTTTCCTGTCTCTTCCTCCTGCAATTACCATTAGATGAACTCACTGTGCAGCTACTACAACTACTATTAGATGAAATCAGTATGACTTCTTCTTTCATCTTGTATATACTTGCTAAGACCTAAATCCTGAATGAGCATGATTACTTCATCACACTGCAAACTGTGATTGTCTTGAGCTGAATCAGTCATGAGAACATAAGAAGAGCCCTGCTGGATTAGAATACTGGTCCATCTGCAACAGGGTGGAAGCCAGGGCAGCGAGCTTGGCTCTTTGCACACCCACTGCCACACCACCCCTACCTTGATCAGGCTTCCTAGGACCCAGGAAGCCTGGGCGAGATCGGGCGGCAGCAGGCATGCTCAGAGCTGGGCTCTAAGCATGCTCGCTGCCATGCCATCCCCCAACCTTGCCCAGGCTTCCCAGGTCTCATGTTGGGGCAGCAGCAGGCATGTTCAGAGCTGGGCTCTGAGTGCACTCTCTGCTGAGGTGCTCCACTGAACCTGCTCAGCCTTCCTTGGGCCCGGGAAGACTAGAAGAGGTTGGGGTGGCCACCTTCACATTCCCTGGGTCTGATCTGGGGAATGAGAGAGTGGCCAGGTGGCACCTGTGCAGTGTTCTCCTCGGACCCTGACTGGCTCCTTGGAGCGCACTGCACAGGTGCCACCCACTTTCTTGTTCCTCATGTCTGTAACAGACCCAGGGGATGTGAAAGTGGCCAGGCAGCATCTGTGTTCCACAGAGCCTGCTTTCTGTTGGGGAAGGCAGGCTCCAAGAAGCACACACCACGTGTGGGGAGAGGGGTGCCTGGTGACCCCATAGGCCAGGTGGCGCCCTAGGCGGCTACCTCCTTCACCTACTCACATGCTCCAGCCATGCATGTCTTTTAGCCTCTAACAGACCTATCCTCTTTGAATCTATCTAAATCCCTTTTAAATCTGCCTATAACTGTGGTCATCACTACATTTCTGCCAGTTAATTCCACATTTTAATCACTCACTGTGTAAAGGAGTGTTTACTTTTGTCTGTCCTGTATCTATCGTTTATCATTTTCATTGGATGCCCTTGAGTTCTGGTATTTTGGCTGAGGGTGAGATTATTCTCTTTGTCACCTCTCACCAGCCTATACATAATTTTATAAACCTCATTCATGTTCTCCCTTAGTCATCTCTTTCTAAACTGAAAAGTCCCAGATTCATTAGCCTTTCTTTATAGGGAAGGTGCTCCACCCCCCTAATCATCTTGGTTGCCCTCTTCTGTACTTCTTCCAGCTCTGCAATGTCCTTTTGGAGATACAGTGATCAGAACTGTACACAGCATTCCAGATAAGGCCTCATCATAGATCTTTATAGGGACATTGTAATATTGGAATATTATTTTCAATCCCTAGCATAGAGTTTGCCTTTTTCACCACAGCAGCACACTGGGTTGACAGTTTCATTGAACTATCCACTATGACCCCAACATCTTTTTCCCTTCTCAGTCTCAGCAAGTTCAGACTCCATTAGCCTATATTTGTAGTTGGAATTTTTTGTCCCAATGTGCATCACCTTCTCAACATTGAACTTCATTTCCTACATTGTCATCCATTTGTCCAATTTGTGGAAATCTTCTTGGAGCTCTTCACAGTCAGCCTTATGTTTCACTATCCTGAATAATTTTGTACCATCTGCAAACTTGGCTACTACACCGCACATCCCTAATTCCAGTTCATTTATGACCAAATTAAATAGTACCAGCCCCACTGCTTATTTCCCTTCACTGTGAGAACTGTCCATTGATTCCTACTCTTTGCTTCCTGTCATTTAACCAATTTTAATCCATAAGAGAACCAATACTCTTATCCCTTATAAGTCCTATCCCTTTTTACCAATCTTCTTATCCCTTATTATTTTGTACTTTGTTTATTTAAAAGGTTTTTGTACCATCTCTCCACAAACAGGCCCTGTAACAACAATCATTACTGAACAAAGATTTGCAGTTCAGTGACATTTTATCTAGTGAAACAACTTTTTCACAGCAATGAGCTAGTTGAAATAAGGGGAAACAGCCACTCAAGGAAGTATATGAAGAACAAGGAATAAGTGAAACCAACCAAGAAAGAGGCCATAAAAATGAAGTTGCTCTTGAAAGTCTGCTAATTAAGAGTGAGATACTGACAATACACCATCAGCTCACCTCTGTACAGGAAGAACTGAAGGTAAAAATCTTGAGCAGGAAAGAAGCTGAAATTGCCTGTGCTCAGAACAACATCCAACCCCCCCCCCCCAAAAAAAAAACCAACTTGCAAGATGCATTGAAAATAGCAGTGCAGCAACTGAATCAATTCCTACAACAAACATAACTGCAAACATTCAGCTTATGTATAGTGCAGCAGTTGTAACTAGGGTTGTGCAATTTTTTCCATTTTTTTCTTAGTTTGGTTTTAAAATTGGGTTTTCCAAAATATTCTGGATCCCAATACTGGGCACTATTTGGATCTTGAATTTTTCAGAAATCCAAATTTTTTTTCAGGTCCAGTAGACTCGAGAAGAAAAAAAAAATGAAAAATTGCACACCAGAAGCTGTACCTGCAGGGACCAGTCTGCTCCTTGTGGGCACAGCTGATCCTGGGTTGATTTCTCTTGCAGCCCAGTTTAAACCAGGCTTCAGGAGAAGACACCCAGTCCCAAGCTGAGCTGGTGGAGGCTGTCTTCTGCATCCTCTTTAAAGTTTAAAGGGACAACAAAAGCCTGATGAAACAGCTGAAAGGTGGGAGCAATTTGCTCCTGCCTCTTGCTGTTTTCAGATCTATTGGTAATTTCCAAATATGTCCAGGATTTTGGGGGGATTGTTTCTGCTTTTCCCAGTAAAACCTGGACACATTTGGAATGCTGAAATATACCTGGAAAATATCAATAAGATATTTGGGGGGTATAAATTCAACTCAGATAGATACGAATGCACACCTCATATTGTAGCACTGGGATTTGAAGGAAACTACAATTTGACCCAAGAGAACTCCAGTTTTCTGTGTTACACCTATGAGGATGCCAGTCGCAGTTGCTGGCAAAACATCAGGTCTCACAATGCCAAGACCATGGCCACATAGCCTGGAAAATCTACAACAACCAATGGACTCCGGCTGTGAAAGCCTTTGACAACATATTAATCTACAAATACCTTGAAATTATGCAAACTGACAATATCAAATGTACCTTTGTTAAGAAAAATACAGCCAAGGAGTACTGCCAAAGAGGTAAAAAGATATTGCAAACAAAATTAAATGGAAGCAACACAGCAAAGGCAACTAAGATGTGGGCAGCCCCAGTTCTAAGATATACAGCTGGCACTATGAGAAGTAATAGATCTTAATATTTCAAATATTATGACAATGCACCACTCACTGCACCTCAGAAGTGATGTTGATTATCTCTGCTTATCAAGAAAATTAGTTAGAAGGGGTCTCCAGGCCCCACTGGAGGAGATTATCAACTTGTCTCTTTCATTGGGGACCTTCCCAGTGGGATTGGAAGAGGTTGTGTTATGTCCACTCTTTTAAAAATCATTGGACCCTGTGGTCCTAGCCAACTACTGCCCAGTTTCAAATCTGCCATTCCTGGACAAGGTAATTGAGATTGTGGTAACTGAGCAGCTTCAAGTTTTCCTGGATGATGCATCCATCCTGGATCCACTCCAATCTGGTTTCAACCCTGGCCATGGAACAGAGACAGCACTGGTTGCCCTCACAGATCACAACAGAAACACCTGGATTGAGGCAGGTTGATGCTGCTGTTGCTTCTTGACCTAACAGCAGCATTCAACATGGTCAGTTATGATCTAATGACCCACTGCCTTACTATGAATTTCCTCCTTTGTCCATGGTCGGGGACAGAGGGTGGTGCTCAGTGAGACAGTGTCCCTGTGATATTCACTGGAATATGGACTGCCACAGGGGGGGTGATCCTCTTGCCAATGTTGTTCAATATCTATATGCATCCCCTTGCCCAGATGGTATGGACAAGCATGCTGATGACACCCAGCTCTATCTATTGATGGACAGCTGCCCAGACTCTGCCCCATCTATTTGAACAGGGCTTTGGAGGCTGTGACTGGATGGTTACAGCAGAGCTGGCCAAAACGTAATCCAACAAAGACAGAGGTCCTGTACCTATGTTTGGGGAGGGGTAATTGTAGGCTCAGGAATCAGGTTCCAGGCACTGGATTGGAGCACTGCTGGTGCCAGTGCTGAGGACAAGGGGTTTAGGGATGATCCTGGATACCTCGCTTTCTACGGACATCAGATCACCACTATTGCCAGGTCTGCCTTTTATAATCTTTGGCAGATCAGGCAACTGGTTCCTTATCATTCCTCTCAGGACTTAGCTACAGGGACTCACACGATGGTCACTTCCAGGTTTGAATACTGAATCTGTTGAAGAAACAACATCTTTTTCTTAAGGTTGAGAGGAGACCAATGGAGCATGACAACAGACTCTAAATGTATTACTCTTTACAATTAAGAAACCCAATGACAGCCTCTCACCATCAAGGACACATAAATTTGCAATTCTGACATATTTATGTCCTTGTGAGTCCCTCCCCGCCCCCAAGCTGAACCCTAACAGCCATATATCTAAACTTATTATTCTTTTAATCTATTTAAAACATCTTCATTATTCTCCATGCTAATTTACTGACCACCTTCTGTATGTAAGATTGTTATTTCTGTTTCCATTCCATTCTGTCTGAGGAAGTGTCTATGCACACAAAAGCTCATACCCTGAATAAAACTTTTTTGGTCTTAAAGGTGCCATTGGACTCTAACTTTGTTCTGTTGCTTCAGACCAACATGGCTATGTTCCTGACTTTATCAAGATATAACCTTGTTAATATTCATTTTTTAAACCTGTCAACTGGTGGACTGTTTTTGAATTGGCTGTTCAAATCATAGTCATCTAGATGTTTCATATAAAAATACTAATTTCTCCATAGATAACACAAGAAATATTTGAGCTTATCAGTCTTGAAAGGCAATATTCATCAAAACATAGAATTCCTGATGAAATGTTTTATTAACTGCTCCCCAAATATTTTTAAAATTCATTTAAGGGCCATCACTACCCCTGCTGCTGGAGCTGACTTACTTTGCCAGAAGCAAAAAACTTGAATAAATTTGAAATTAAGATGAGATTCACTATTAAGATGAACTGTCATAGCAGCCTGCCTTGCAGAGAAACATCCAATAGGTCAATCAGCTAGCTTATGTTCAAGAAGCAGTTCATAACAGTGGTAGATAGTTATTCTAGATTGTTCTTGGTCTTCAGAAACAAAACTCCCTGCTCCATGATCTCAATGTCCATCTCTCAGACTTGAAATAATGAAGACTACTGACCAAGTAAAATTGTATAAACTTATTATTTGGATCTCACATGTCCTTGAAGTCAATGTCAGCTCCATGTGCCCCTGGCTGCACTTTAGATTTCTTTGCCTTCTTCAGTTTTTGATAATCGCTCATAGATTGTGATCATTCACAATAGCTTTCCCCATTGTTCTCTGCATCACTGAGAGAATCCCTGAAGCCACAAAAGGATGAACATAATCTCTCACTGGAGTATATTAGCAGTGCACCATATGTGGCCAGAGGCAACAATCTGACAGCAGAACGGATTGCTCCCCTTTGGTCAAAATCTAAATCAACTGGCTCTGTTAAGTCTCTCAGTCCTTGATACAATGAGGAAATACGAGAAGGATATGACTAAAATAACCAAAATAAGTATTTGATTTTGTTTTTTAAAATCCATGAATCATGAGTATTTAAAGGGATAATATGTTTACTTCATTGCATAACATGAAACCTCCAGCCAGTCAAGGCAGGGCTGCCTATAAGAGATACAAGTGAAGTCATTGTAGAGGGGAGCAAAGAAAAATACAGATAAACTACTCTGGGATTTGAAGATGTTAGTGGGGGCAGTAATGTAACTGCAACCATGCATACATTCCAAAAGGAGGTTCAGATCCTAATAATGAAACACAGGTCTTGTTTTCCAGAGAGCATAAGGTAAATGGAGCTGCTACACTGAATTAGGCCATTTGTTGGTCTAGATCCCAGGTTCTTCTCTTGTCCACTTTGTCTATGTTGAAATAAGATATATTTTATCATTGGTACTTAAAATAACATATAACCTTCTGTTGCATTGTCAAAGCCTTATCATTCATCATTGTTGTGTGCATGATGGAAGGAGTGCCAGCTACTTCAAAAAACATCACGCCTTTCTGAGTCTACCTACATGAAGTATGTCCTTCTTTTTTGGCAATACCTGTTTGGTTCTAAACGGACTGCAAGGGCAGCCACTCTTTTGAAATGTGTATAATGTGCAGATCCCCAAGGCCTGCATTAACAAATATGATATACAAGTTTGCAATTGGTTTCAATTTCTATGAGAAGTTTGCAAGCTGGTTTAAAAGACAAAGGAAGAAGAAAATGAAAGGTCCAGAATGTTTTGCAGCTTGAAAGTGAATGTTGAACAAGCCTATGCTTGCAAACAAAATTAATTTCCGTCCACGATGATGAGGTACTTCATTCAGTAACACAAGACAAGCATTTTGCTAACAGATGAATGGAACTAGGAACAGGTTAGCCCTATGTAAAAGAGATGGCATCTCTCCCATCATAGCACATCTGGTAGGTGTGGATAACATTCAGAAAGCTCTATTCCAATAAACACCATACTAATGTCTCTACTGAAAGGACTTCTGTGTCATGCTACTCATAATATGTTTTTCAGCCATCCCTAAAATAAATCCTCTGCTGTACAGCCATTTGCATATCTTATTTTATTGTCCTGGCCACTGTCCTTCTTATCTGGCAGCCTGCAATTTGTTATTTTATTTTTGTAAATTCTGTTTTCTTTACACACAATGTACATCTCTTTGTCCTGCTTATGGTATCAGAATACTAAATGCTAGTGTTTGTTTCCCATTTGGCTGCATATTATACTGTGCACTGCCCAAACTGATTCCTTTCCTTGTTATTTCTCCTGGTTGCTACTGTTCATTCTCCTACAAATTGGTTGTTTTCTCTTGTGTTATTTTTAGCATGTCCATTTTGAAACAGGAACTTTATCTCGGATTCCCAAAAAATGATATAAAAGGCCTTGATGGAACATATTACTGCTAATCTTTTTAGCTGTAACCCCTGACCCCCAATAATTGTATTTGGGAGGGGGGGGGATTTGAGGCTGCAGTAGGAGGAGAAAAGGAGGAAAATCACATTCCACAAATGAAAGTCCTTCTATTAATGGAAACGCTCCATAGGATCATGAGGCCAGCATTATCACTCCTTTGTTGAAGATAAGAGGCTGACCTAGGTGGCTTGCCTAAATCTGCTAGCCTCCAGGTGGCGCCTGGAGATCTCCTGCTCTTACAACTGATCTCCAGTGCAGATATCAGCTCCCCTGAAGTAAATGGCTGTTTTAAAGTGTAGTCTCCAAGGCATTGTACCATGCTTAGGGCCCCTCCCTAAACCCCACTCTTTCCTGGACCCACCCCCAAAGTCGCCAGGCATTTTTCAACACAGACCTGGCAACCAGCAACAATAGGACAACATCCAACAAGCCTCCCAGAAATTTTTGAAATCTGACCAAAAAAGGCCATAAAAATGAGTATAAGAGCATATTCTAAGGTCAATAATAAGTACCTCAACCCATTGGGTTATGATTCTGTCATTGAAATAGCCTTATTTTAATAACAAAAAACCCCCTCCATTAATTTTGTTGAAAAATTCACTTATTAAAAAAAAAAGTTGCTTCAGCGCCTCTCCAGGATTAGGGGACCTGAAGCATAAGCTTCATTTGTTGCATAGTAGATCTGCCCCTGCCCCCCACCCCCAAATGTGTTACAAAGGGACAGCCATCTCACATCCATCTACCAATGCAAATCAGCTCCTTCCCAACTCTTCCTTGTGTCAAGGGATCAGGAGCTTTCTTTGGAGTGTGTAACAGCCTACCAGAGCTTTAACTATCCTGAATAACTTGGTCTCAAATATATACATGGCTCCCTCACTGCATAGTTTATAAACACGTTAAACAGCACCAATTCCGGTCATTCAAAAACTCCCTTCTGCCCACTATGAAAATTATCCATTTATTCTTACCTTCTTTTCATTGTTATTTCAATAAATGTGGTGCATCTTTTATACAATGCATGACCTTTAATAGGAAATAAAACATGGGTAATAGCCTTCAAAAGTTCAGCCCTTTAAATAAAAAAAAATAATCTTGAAGTTGCACCTGGACTGACATTTTCTGTAAAAACTAATATAGCAATGCTAGAATGCGACAGTTGTATAATGTTGATTGGACTTCTCTGTCTGTAAAGATTTGGGCCCTTTGTGGAACATACATAACCTATGATTAACTTGCATTGAATAAAACAAGCATAGCTTAAAACAAAATGGGAACATTACCAGAAAATAAATGGGGTGAAAATAGTCTTTCTGAGCATACACAAACTAAATTGAAACAAAAATGAATATTTGTACATCCCTGGACTGTGTTTTCTTCTGTAAAGGTAGTAAATGTGAACAAAAGACCCACATATTTACAAAATGTTGGATATGCAGTTGAACAAGTACACTATCCCAATCTGAGTTACATCTTTCTAAGCCCATTGATTTGAGTGGACATAGAAGTCTATGAACTATGGTTACTGCAAATTACACTGAGTCTCCCAGTAGAATCTACACTAGTATTAAGGATGTATGCATATCATCCATAATTTACATGCTGCTGTACCAAAGGCATATGACTTCTGCATACATTGTGTAACTACTCCTGCATCCCTAAATCAATAATCAAAGCAGCTGAAAATCATTCTGTTCCTGACCTTTCTCATCCATATGTTGAGGTGCAGCAGGGAATTAAATAAAATAGTAGTATAACACATACCAGGAGATTGCCAAAGGTTAAAAATACTTACAGAAAAATTGTACTATTGCAAGACGTTCTGACGAGCAATCTAATTACTGTTGTGATACTAAGTAATTTGCTTAAGAACAATTAAATTACCCATAAGTGCTGATGAAAGCAAAACAATAACTCTGGAGCAAAATACTGCACAATTAGACACACTAGTATAGTCACCCACATGGGACCCACACATATATAAGGAAACAATTCAATAGCAGGTTGGGTTAATGGATGAACATCAGGGTAATAGTAACTTTAAAAATTTGCACTTTGCTATAATTATCACAGGCATCTAATCTAATCAGGCAAGAATTTGATTCAGTGTTTTCTTCCTCTTGTGGCCGTGAATATAGCCATTATACATAAAGGTTGCACTCCTGCACAGAGTTAGGATGAGTTAACTCCATTAACTACAGCTGAAGACATGTTATCCTCAGAAAATATATCCCCCTTGCTCATAATCAAGTATCCTAATGCAAGTGGGAATGGATTGAAACATGTACCTCTAATAATTAATCTCCTTCTTTTAGGTCTTAATATATTAACCAAGGTTAATACTGTCTATTCTGACAAGCAGGGTATCTTTGAGATCTTTGTTGGAGGTCTTTCACATCACTACCTTATACTTTTTACTGGAGATGCTGATAATTAAACTGAGAACCCTATGATATGTGGTGTCCAGACACTTTGCAGGCAAAACAGAACAGGTCCTGGAGGTCAGTGAGTCTGTTCCATCACAGCATACAAAACCAGATGCTCTGCCACTGAATAACAGCCTTGTACCTATGCTAGACATATTAATAGTATTCTAATCAATTCTCCCTCTAAGCTCTGGAGCCTTGTAAGCCAAAATTCTAGTTCATGAGCTGCTGGCATTAAAGTTGTGAGCTGGCAGAGCCACAGCGAGGCCACTGCTGCACAGCAAAGTCAGTCCACACAGTGAAGCTGAAGAGATGCCACATGTCTCTATCTGCATGGGGATTGGGCGGGGAGAGAAGCAGCTGCAGATTACAATTTTTCAGGTAAATTTTAAAAATTATTTTTGTGATGTCATACCCCTGGATGACCCCCCAAAAAATTATGGCAATGGGGGTGCTATTGTTCATTTTATCCTTATAACAACCCTGCAAAGTAGAGTAGACTGAGAGTGTATGACTGATCCAAAGCCATTCAGCAATCTTCCATAGTAAAGTGAGAATTCAAACCTGGATCTCCTAGATTCTAATCTGAAATTCTAAACACTACACCCCACTGCCTTTCACATGGTGGCTGCTGTTGAACAGTAGCAAGCAGCTGGGACTGTGCAAGTCATGCAACTCACATGACATCAAGTAGCCCAGTGGCTGCTGACCCAAATGAGTCCTCCCTCGAAAGCCAAAACAGCCCTGCAAAGGGTCCTTTGCTCTCTTTTAATAGACAGAAACTGTTCTTGAAGGCTGGCAGTACTGTAGTGGCTCCCTAGCAACATCTACAGAGAGCATAATAGGAAGAACTGCTTTGATTATATTGAGTACAAAAAAAAAATGACTGAGATATATGGACTACTGTAATTTCTTAATAATAAAACTAAAAATTTCACAAATATAATTTACACAGAGAATTAACAATAACAACCATAAAAATGTTATATAACCATTTTCAACAGAATTCATGTTTGTATTGTAATACAGTATTTTCAACGGAGTTCATTCTTGTGTTATGATACTCTACAGATTTAGAATTGTATATTCTATATTGTTGGAATTGTGGTGCATTAATGAAATGAGTTTTGTATTTTGATATTGTTCCATGGTGATCATACATTTTTGTCATAATGTCAAAAATAGAATAATACTTTAAGAAAGCAACTTTAATATATGATTTTATATATATGCTTTTCTATTACTACTTTGGTCAATTTTTTACTATTATTCTGGACACACCTGAGCATCAAATACTGCACAAAAGTTACATTTATACACTTAGATATATAGTTGCATGGATGCTGCTTATTTATGATGTTTTACACACATGTAATGGCTAGTAGACAGGGAAAGACAGGAATGAACTGAAGTTACTGAAAACAAGCTGTGCATGCTCCAATGCCAAAATTTGTTCTAGAACTTATCCTAGTAAAATTGGAATTAAGAAAAAAAACAGAACACAATACAGAGCAAAAACTTTAACAACAAAGGAACAGAACAGGGGGCAAATCTTATCACCATTACATATTGTCCAGTTCTAGCCATTGCCTTGCTTAGAATATTTTGGGTTTAATATAGCATCTAGTGTTCTTTCACTAAATTGTAAATAATGTCAGTTGGCAATAAAAGTGCTTTTAGTGCTCTGCCTTGTAATGACACAAAAGGCCAACTTGTCTAATGGATATTAGGTTAAACACTTGTTTTAGTGTAAACAGAGGATACAATATATTTTTCCAATAATTATTGCATTCTTTTAAGCATATGCTGACATAAATGTGAAATATTGAATAAATGACATCTTAGTGCTACTCAGCTTTCAACTAAAATTTTTCATCTTTTAGAGAATTGGAATGTAGAAAGCTGAACCATTAACATTTTAATATATCCACAGGTTTTGGGGTAGATAGAAGTGCAACCCAACTATTTCCTCCCTAAAGCAAACTATAAATTTATACATATATTCCATTAACTTATCTATACATTTCCATTCCGTATCTAAATTGGGTATGGTAACCAGGGTATTTTTACTAACAGATTAAAGCTTTTATCCGATTATAGCTGCTTTTAAACTAGTCTACATGCCAAAAGTAGCGAAGGTTTGATTACAATGTAAGTATCTAGATAGAAAAGGAAACATCTCTGTGGATTAGTGTACCTGATTAAGCAATAGCCTGGGCTGAATTAAGTAAAGAATTGACCTGAATAATTCGAATTGGAAATGAGAGAGAGAGTGAGAGAGCTTATCATGTACTGCATTCCAGCATCCTTGCCTCAGCTTTGGTTATACAGATGTTGACTGCCCAGCTACAGATGAACTGATGTGAAGCAACCACCTCCAATTTCTTACCAACAAGGATCGGCACTTCCCAGCCAAGCCGGCTCGCCGGCGTTTAGGCAGGGGGCCGCATTTGCCTGTCCGGAAGAAGACGAACAGGCGTCGAGAGCACTTGCCCATCCGGGGCTTGAGCTGGGCGCGGCGCCGGGGCTATATAAGCCCTGGCCCCGCCCCACTCAGTGCGGCTGTCGTCTTGGCTCTCTGCCCACCCACCCTCCCTTGGCAGTACAGGTTTCAACCGGTCGCCTTGTTGGGGGCCAGATAGGAATTTTTTCAGCTCCGCATAATTGGCTCATGTGGAGTTGTTTTTCGCCTACCTTGTACTGCCTTATAGTGATAGGTTGAGGTATGGATTGTAGTTGGTCGCTGGCCGGGGATGGGTTGGCCACAGTGTTTCAGGGGAGCACCTATGGCCTAGCACCTTTGGTGCGTGTGGTCTGTATGAACCGCAGATGGGCTAAACGGCTCAGTGCGGGGAATGCAGATCACGGGGAGCCTCACCTTGGGCGGATCTTTCCATGGGGGATCGATGCTAGCCCAGGTGGAGAAAGGCTGGAGGCCTGGCCGCTCAGTTACAACCCGAATACGGCGGGTTTGTGCTGGGGGCAGGGTTGCTCGCCCTTTGGACAAGGCGGGGTCCGTGGGTGACCCCAGGGGCTTGTCTGGTTAGGTCTTATCCCTGCCGAGTTCTCAAGTTAATTGAGTTAAATAAAGCGGCCCGGTTTAAACCCAATATTTTGTGTCTGTGTCTTATTTCGACTGGGGGGGGCAAAAGAATCTTCCTGCTCCCACTGTGTAACCTCACCTTTGTCAACAGAACATAATTGGACTAATCTCATCATTATCAGCCAGATTTTGTTGCCCATCTTCCCTTTTCCTGACTCCTTTTGTTTTCCCCATATTCCCCAAGAGGTGTCACTATCATAAACCATTAGACACTAAATTGTCCATCCCAGTTTCTTTATTTAGTGTATGTTTCTAATCAGAGAAACATTAACTGTTCTCTGAGTTTTATTGTTAAATTTCCTGGGAGTCATTAAACTGCCAGGATATCCTATCACAGGAACCTGCCTCAGGTCACAAATTTGGCTACTTAAGGCAGATTCCTCTGCCATTCAGGTGTGACTCTTTTCTGACTGCTACCTTGTTGGAAGATCCATCTCCACTCCTGATCAGTTTGGGCTCTTGTCCATGTCATGCTGATCATCTCACAGTTCCCTTCTCCCCTCTTCTGCCAGATCTCTGCTTCTTGCTAGACACCAATGATACTCCTGCTAGTGCAAACATTCCTATCTCTTTCTAGCTATTCTTCCTAGTCCTGAATTGGGTGTTGACTGTGTTGTGGTTTTTTTTTTTTACCTTGTATGCTTGAGTTTTTATTAATAAAAATAATTTACCCACAATCTCATCATTGACTTTAAGGGTTTCTGGGAAACACCGACTCTGTTACACATAGATTATTGACCTCACGCTAGTTTTTTTGCCATCTTGCCTAATTGACTAAAATTCTCCAAATTAACTTTTAAAAGGCACTTGGGCTAACATCAACCTCCCCTGAATCAAATCCTCACCAAACTTGGAGGGCGGTTAGCGGTTAACGAAGAATCACGTGGAGACTCACTGTGAGCTTTGCATCTCTAGCCTGTTTGCGGGGGTGTTCTACAGCATCACAAACCTCACAAAACAAATTCATTTGGTAAATGTGAAGGTCTGTGAAGTTTTGTGGTTTGTGTGGCCCCACAAACCATGGATCAAAAAGAACCTCCATTTTCCAGGTTCATACCCATCCCTATATAAAATCCATAACAGTCACTAGCAGAAATATGAGGTTAATATAATGTGTGTATGAGAGACTCAACAAAATACAACACCTTTCGACACAATCTAGATCTCATCTATAGATTTCACAAGAAAAATATGAAATTTGAATAGAAAAACATATGAAAATATTCAGTCTTGCAATTTATACATTCTATATCATTTTTGTTATTATATATACATTTATGTTACATTTTATACTGCATGAATATTAAATAGCCTTAATATGAAGTATATCTTGACAAAACAACATATTTGTGATATTAATCATGAATATGAACAAATATCCCTATCAGCCTTAATATGAACTCACCAAGCAATAAAAAAAATCCTGCACAATACCATCAGGAAACAAGTAATGGCACTGATATTCATGGAATCTGTGCAAAGATTCTGTTTTAAAAATATGATCCTGAGGTGTCATGGAAGTTGCCATTTTTGTTCACAGGTACCCATTATTGTACAGAGAGCCCAATTAGTGTCAAATCCATTAAATAATTTCGGCTCATATTCCAACATTTGAAATAACCTAATATTATATTCCAACACATCAGTTTCTACTAAGCACTACTGCTTATGATCTGTTCTGTTCACACTGGCACCAGGAGGTAATCTTCTCAATATCACCCTACTGCCAAATCATTATCCATTCACATTTAATCAATATAAAACTGCTTCCTTCTATGGAGAGAACTGTGCAATGTAATTTTTGCACTAATATGAGGGATTTGACTGAACTGTTGAATTTGGATCTGTATGCAGATCCTTACTTCTTCAAAGTTAAGCCTTGTTCAGAGTCAGAATTCTATTACAGATTCATTACAAAGATTGAATCACTACTTCTAAGCCTGAATCGAAACTGAATCTGGAATCAAACTTCCTCAAAAGTTTGCAGTGCAGAGAAAGTCTTATAAATGTGTTTGTACCTTTTAAAATATATAAACCACATGCAAACTTCTACAATCAACAGGATATTTTTAAGAAGGTGATAACGTTCTTTACAAAATTATTTTTCATAAATCATACTTACCCAACACCTAGTGTAAAAATGAACATCCAGAAACATCTCATGATGCAGTCCTTTACTAACAATACCATGTCAGGTTGTAGATGAGGAGTCTCATATAGAAATTATCTTTGATTATTTATTTATTTTTTTAAAAACAAAAAAAACTTTCACTGAGTTCTCACTTATACCCAGAGATCAAACTTAGTTGGTCTTAGTTGATGCCACTGGACTTGAACTTAATTCTCACAACTGTTGTTAACTCCTTTATTATCTATACACCAATTTACTGCTATTAACATGTCTCACCAATCAGTTATTTACAGCACAATCCAGAGGGGGTGGGGGGCAGAAAGTCTTTTGAGAGCAGACAAGCCGCTACGTGGGCGCAGGAAGGGTTTGCACCGACATACGACCGGCACCACCACAGTGGAGGGGAGTTACATGGGCAGGGGGCTGCCTGAGTGCCACTCCACCCGAGGGCTGCACCCAAGTGTGGGTGGAAGTGTGGTGGAGTGCAGAGTTCAGGCAGAGGAGGCGGTGGAGTTGGGGGCGCGACCAGGCTTAGGCAGCTTCCTGAGCAGTTTGGCCCATGACACACACACACACCCCAAGAGGCGCAATGTTACGCCGGCAAAGATAGCGGTGTGTCCCATAGGCACTCGTTGAAACCAAAAGCAAAGGTCACTTTCACCAGTGTGGAAGCTTGCAAACCCCTTAGGGAGTGGCGTGATTGCCTCACCAATCCCCTCATGCCTCGGCCTGGCGAGCCTCCTCCCCAGCGCCCAATTGCGGCCTCCCCCTCCTAGAAATACTTCTGCTCTGCCTCGCACAACTCAGTTGTTAGGGACAGGTTCATGTGGTGGGAAGTTCTGCGGTGAGCTCCCAGCCATGCAGACGGAGTGAGGGACAGGCAGGCATGTTGGTGACGGGTTTTGCACCACACGGCTGCCTTGACAGTATCTTTGACTTGTGAGGGGGAGAGAGAGGTCTCTCCCCTAGGGCTAACTGCTCTTGTTTCCAGGTCGCCACAGGTTCCAGACTCCCGGAAGCTCTGCATGTGAATAAGTTCCACTGTCCCCCCATCCTCCTCCTCCTCTCACTCTTGACTGCTCAGTGTGCGAACGTCTCTGGCACTTGAACCCAGCAGTGGGCTCTAACAGGAAGCATTTGATGAGCCCATTTCCCTGTGCTGCTGCCTGCTCCCTTCCCTTGGTCTGCCCTCTGCCACATTCCCAACCCCTGGAAGGGCACGGGGTGGGGTGGGGGTGGCAGCTGCCCCAATGTGGGGAGGTGGGTCAGAGACTGTCCCTTTAAGAGAGCGCCTGGCTAAAATGAAGCCTGCTCTTCCAACTGCCGCCCCTGCAGGTGCTCTTGATTTCTGTCTCGGTTTTGCAGGTGGGACTCCAACACAGAGGCTTCTGCGTGTGTTGCTCCACTGCCCACTCCTCACTCCCTCAGCTGCTTCTGCCTGCCACTCGTAATGGAGCCCTGCCCATGGTGAGACTGCCCAGAGCATTCCAGGGAAACTGTTGCACTCTGTTCCGGAAAAATAAAGTCTGAGCTGTGCCCTCTGTTGTCTTTCCTGCTTGGCATCTGCTGCATGTTCCTGGGGCAACCCCTCCTTCCTGTTAGTGGCCTCTCCGAGGGAATGCCTGGGAGGGTGGGCAGACTTGGTTCTTGTGGGGGGGGATGGACTATGAGCTACCACACTACCACCCATGCGGCTGGACAGGGGAGGGGGGTGCCGCCCCTCAGCCTGCCCGGGCTGATGGCCTTCCTGACGGCACAGGGCTGTTGTGCGCTGGGCACTTAGGGGGGACCGCTGAAGTGGATGCATGCCCAGCAGCTCACACTCTGAGTTCTGTGGCCCCCAGGGGAGGTGTTCTTTGCACATAGCAGGGGGTGGCAGCAGGGCAACACTGGGGAGGGGCTCCAGGGAGTGTCTTTCAAACTTGATCTGGCCGCTCCCATACACACATTCCAGCTGCTGTCTGGGACAGGGAACTCGTGCACTTGGCACTTCCTGCTTGTCCACACATGCCTCTGCCCTCCAGCCTGCCATTGGCAGAGTCTCTGACAGCAGGAGGGAATGGGGGGATTGACGGCCTCTCAGGCGTGGGCTTTCTGCCCCCTTGCCCGGTCACATGCAACTGGCTGGCCAATCCTGTGGTTCCGCGTAAGCCTGCGCCTCCCCCATCCCCACTTCGGCAGCGGGCCAATGGCATGCGCCTGGGTGGAATCACCATGGCAATGGGTTCTTTCTCACTCATCGGGCCGCTCTTCCCCCTCCAAGCGTGGCATAACTTCTCCCCTTTGGAAGCCAACAAGCAGCGCCGTAGATCCGCCCACGCCCGAGCGGCTGGCCACCACGTATGTCTGGATTGGGCTGTTAGGCGTCTTGACTCCCATTAGCTTATCCTGATAACTACCCTCCCCCCCCCCCCCAATCTATGTGTAATATTTGAGGGAATCTGTTTCAGTGAATCTGAAGGAGTATATATATTATGTTTCTCAGTTCTTGCTTGTATCCAGAATGGATTTTTTTTTTTAGTTGTAGGTGCCACTGGACTCAAACCTCATCCCCACTTCTGTTTACTTTTGTATTTGTGTGCTAACTTACTGCCATTCAATCTCAGCTATATTATTGCCTACCACTTACACATCTAGATTCTAAGTGGCCCATCCTGACAGCAAGCCCCCACCTCACCCCCTATGGCTTGAGAAAACTGTTTCAGTGTATGTGACAAAGAGAACTTGCACACAAAAGCTTATGCTTTGAATAATATTCTGTTGGTCTTAAAGGTGCCACTGGATTCAAACTTTGTTCTGCTGCTTCAGACCAACATGGCTACCCACCTGAATCTACTGTCCTGAAAGTAAGTCCCATTGGATAGACCTGAGCAGGATTCTGAGTAGACTTTCCTAGGATTTCCTAGGATTACTTAATTATGTATCAGTGGGGAAAGATTCAGCTACGTTCCTTTAAACAATGGACAAAATTGTGCAAATGAGGAAGAGAATACCAATGATATTTCTGGATGAATTAGGACTGCTTTTATCTTCTACTAAATTCTACTGGAGAACTTCCAAATTTCCAATGCAAATTTGCCCAAATACTTCAGAATGAAGATACATGATTATAGGATTAAACTAAGAACAATTTTATTAAACTGCTGCTATGCAGCAATTAATTCCTGTGTAAGTGCTTCTGTTTAAGTGCTTCTGTTGCTATTCCTGAATTCAGCTATTCTTTAGCTTCAGATAGCTGGAGAAGCTTTGAGCCTCTTCTACAGACTCCAGCAATCATACTACACATGCACACACACACACACACACACCTCTAACAATGTGCTGAAAAGGTCTCAAGAGTGTCAACCTGGATAGCCATGTAGTCTGGTGATGTTGCCTACCCCAAGAGAGTTTCCTGTTAACTGTTATGTCTACAGTGGTTTGGGTGAACCTTTACATGACTCAGGGTCCCTATGTGTCCAGTTTAAATACACATTGTTTCTGCTGTTTTACATCTAGTTCAGGTTTAGCAGTCAAACAAGTGACCAGGACTCCTCCTACTCCTGAGTGGTGCTGAAAAATGCCACTTACAGTATAATGCAAAAAAAAAAAATCTTGCTCAGTTCTGGAGTGACCACCTAGCCCAGTACTGCATTACTATAGGGGAAAAGCTAATGCAGAGGCGAAAAATTGCAACAGCATAAGAACATAAGAGAAGCCATGTTGGATCAGGCCAATGGTCCATCCAGTCCAACACTCTGTGTCACACAGTGGCCCAAAAAAATTTATAATACACACACACACACATATACACACTGTGGCTAATAGCCACTGATGGACCTCTACTCCATATTTTTATCTAACCCCCTCTTGAAGCTGTCTATGCTTGTAGCTGCCACCACCTCCTGTGGCAGTGAATTCCACATGTTAATCACCCTTTGGGTGAAAAAGTACTACCTTTTATCCATTTTAACCTGACTGCTCAGCAATTTAATCGAATGCCCACGAGTTCTTGTATTGTGAGAAACGGAGAAAAGTACTTCTTTCTCTACTTTCTCCATCCCATGCATTATCTTGCAAACCTCTATCATGTCACCCCGCAGTTGACGTTTCTCCAAGCTAAAGAGCCCCAAGCGTTTTAACCTTTCTTCATAGGGAAAGTGTTCCAACCCTTTAATCATTCTAGTTGCCCTTTTCTGGACTTTCTCCAATGCTATAATATTCTTTTTAAGGTGCGGTGACCAGAATTGCACAGAGTATTCCAAATGAGACCGCACCATCGATTTATACAGGGGCATTATGATACTGGCTGATTTGTTTTCAATTCCCTTCCTAATAATTCCCAGCATGGCATTGGCCTTTTTTATGCAATCACATACTGTCTTGACATTTTCAGTGAGTTATCTACCACGACCCCAAGATCTCTTTCTTGGTCAGTCTCTGCCAGTTCACACCCAATCAACTTGTATTTGTGGCTGGGATTCTTGGTCCCAATGTGCATTACTTTGCAGTTGGCCACATTGAACCGCATCTGCCACGTTGACGCCCACTCACCAAGCCTCAACAGATCCCTTTGGTGTGCCTCACAACCCTCTCTGGTTCTCACCACCCTGAACAATTTAGTGTCATCTGAAAACTTGGCCACTTCACTGCTCACTCCCAACTCCAAATCATTTATGAACAAGTTAAAGAGCATGGGACCCAGTACCGAGCCCTGCGGCACCCCACTGCTTACCGTCCTCCATTGCGAAGACTGCCCATTTATACTCACTCTCTGCTTCCTATTAATTAGCCAGTTTTTGATCCACAAGAGGACCTGTCCTTTTACTCCATGACTCTCGAGCTTTCTAAGGAGCCTTTGATGAGGAACTTTATCAAAAGCTTTCTGGAAGTCAAGGTAAAAAATATCTATTGGGTCCCCTTTGTCCACATGTTTTTCACCCCCTCAAAGAAATGCAACAGGTTAGTGAGGCAAGATCTTCCCTTACAGAACCCATGCTGAGTCTTCCTCAATAATCCGTGTTCATCAAAGTGCCTACACATTCTGTCCTTGATAATGGTTTCTACCAACTTTCCCGGTATTGAAGTCAGACTGACTGGCCTGTAATTTCCCGGATCTCCTCTGCAACCCTTTTTAAAGATGGGGGTGACATTTGCTACCTTCCAATCCTCAGGAACAGAGGCAGATTTCAATGAAAGATTACATATTTTTGTCAGGAGATCCACAAGTTCCTTTGAGTTCTTTCAGAACTCTTGGATGTATGCCATCCGGACCTGGTGACTTATTAGTTTTTAATTCGTCTATCAGTTGTAGGACCTCCTCTCTTGTCACCTCAAGCTGACTCAGGTCTTTCAACACCCCTTCCAAAATTAGTGGTTCTGGAGTGGGCAAACACTTCTCGTCTTCCACAGTGAAGATGGAGGCAAAAAATGCATTCAGTTTCTCAGCCATTTGTCTATCCTTCTTCAGTAATCCTTTGACCCCTCGGTAATCCAAGGGCCCCACTGCCTCCCTGGCTGGTTTCCTGTTTCTAATATTGTGGATATCATGTAATGATAATGGCTACTGGTATTCCAAAAACTAAGCAGATCAGTTCCTGACCTAATGACCAGCTATCAAGAGATTTGCCAAGATTGCAAATCTCTGGGGAAAAACAACAACCTTTTAACATCATAGCTTGCCTTCTGTTTCCTCTTTTCCTGACAATGTTACTTTGGGAAGCAACAACCAAACTATTGTGAACTCTTGCTGACTAAAACAATATGTTATCTCCTACGCCAAGACCTTCGTGTGATGCTATTGTATTATGAGACTAAAATGTTTTTCAATAACTGGTGAACATATATAAAATAAAGAATGCTTGCCCAGCAAGCTGAACGCATTCCCTCCTCAAGCATTCATGTCAGAGTCTTCATTGCAACATAATATACTTGAAGAAATTTTTATTGTTGGTCTTTATGTTTTTTTTGCAATATGCTCCTCATAGTCCCTTTTTGCCTGCCTGATCACAGTCTTGCACTTGATTTGCCACAGCCTGTGTTCCCTTTTATTAATCTCACTCGGACTAGCTTGCCACCACTTAAATGAGTCCTTCTTACCTTTTACAGCTTCCATTACTTTGTTTGTTAACCATGCAGGACTTTTCTTATACCTGTTTGTGCCTTTCCTAACTTGTGGTATATATTTTATCTGAGCTTCTAGGATTGTAGTTTTAAATAGCCTCCAGGCTTTCCCAAGGGATTTGACTGTATTTACCTTTCCTTTCAGTTTCCTCTTCACATGCCTCCTCATCTCAGAGAATTTACCCATTTTAAAGTTAAACGTGGTTGTGCAAGCCTTTTGGGGCAACTATCTATTTTTACATATGGTGAAATCAATAATGTTATGGTCACTGCTCCCAAGCGGTGCGATCACTTTTACATCTCTCACCAAGTCTTGGGCATTACTTAGGACTAAATCCAGGATCTCCCCACCCCTGGTAGGTTCTGAGACCATCTGCTCCATAGCACAGTCATTGAGAGCATCTAGAAACTCAATCTCTTTCTCTCACCCTGAACACATATTGACCCAATCAATCTACAGGTAGTTAAAATCACCTATTATGACACAGTTTTTACATTTAGCCGCTATCTTTAATCCTTCCATCATATTATAATCATCCTCTATCTTTTGATTTGGTTGGCCATAACAAACTCCCATAGTTAAATTTCTTTTTGGGCCCTCTATTTCAACCCAAAGCATTTCTAGAAGGGAATCTAATTCTCTGACCTCAGTCTTACTGGACCGTATACCCTCTCTGACATACAGAGCCACCCTGCCTCCAACCCTTTCCTGCCTATCCTTCCGATATAACTTATATCCAGGAATCACCGTGTCCCACTGATTCTCCTCATTCCACCAAGTTTCTGAAATTCCCACAATGCCTATGTTTTCTCCCAACACTAAACATTCCAACTCACCAATTTTACTTCAAACACTTCTTGCATTTGCATACAAACATCTGTAATTTCCCAGGCAAGCTAGACCCGCAACCTTCCTCCTGCCACCTCGATACTTTCGCAGACAGTCCATACTGTTTGTCACCATCTCAGTGGACAACTCTGATCCATTACCAGGTAGAAAAGTAACAGGTAACCCTTCATCTCTTTGAGATGAGTCCTCCCGAACCAGAGACATTTCATCTCCTGTCGGCTTTCCCCCAAGATTTAGTTTAAAAACTGCTCTGCCACCTTTTTGATTTTAAGTGCCAGCAGCCCGGTTCCATCTGGGGACAAGTGGAGACTGTCTCTTTTGTACAGCTCCCGCTTGTTCCAGAAAGCATCCTAGTGCCTAACAAACTTAAACCCTTCCTCCTTACACCATCATCTCATCCACACATTGAGACTCCTAATTTGTACCTGTCTCCTGCCCTGCACGTGGAACAGGTAGCACTTCTGAGAAGGCTACCTTGGAGGTCCTGGCTTTAAGTCTCCCATCTAGCAGCCTAAATTTTTCCTCCAGGACCTCACAACTGCATTTCCCCACATCGTTGGTGCCAACATGCACCACGACCACTGGCTCCTCCCCAGCACTGTCTATCAGCCGATCTACTACATGCGTAATGTCCGCTACCTTCGCACCAGGCAGGAAAGTCACCATACGGTGAGTACGCGGTTTTGCCACCCAGCTGTCTACTTGCCTAAGGATCGAATCACCAATACCAAGACCCCCTCCTCTCTCCCTGCCCAGGGATGTTTCCTTGGCGCGAAAGGATTCCTGCTCACCAACTGAAGAAGAGGTCCCATCTGAGGGTGCATTCCCCTTATCCTCAGCACGGTGCCCTGTTTCCTCTTGACCCTCATGCTCCCTGGCAGCAACGGGGCTGCCACGTTCAGAGCAGGGCTCATATAGTATGCCCCCGAGAGTCTTCCCCAAGTGCCTAACTGACTACCTCTGCTTCTCCAGGTCAGTCACCTCGGCCTCAAGGGTACGAACTCGTTCCCTGAGGACCAGGAGCTCCTTTCATTGAGCACACACAGGTGACACTCAGTGCAAAACACTGGAAAGCCCCCACTCCCTGCTGGCATTCTTACATTAACAACTAACAGGGCCAGCCCTGCCACTAGGCAAAATAGGTGGCTGCCTAGGGCACTGGACTCTGGGGGGGGGCTGAATTGAGCACCCCCATGTGACTCGCAACCCCCACATACCTGTCAGACCTAGCCGAATTGGTCCCACTCCACACAGGGTGTCAGTCACCACCAGCAGCCAAGCAGCACCTTTGCTCGGGGAGCCCAGCTGAGTAAGATGCATCATGCCATGCCCCTTTCCTCCTGTGCCCTCAGTCCTAGAGCACACAGTGCACAGTGGAGGGGAACACAGCCAGAAGCAAAGGGAGATACCTGCTGGGAGATTCCCTCCCAGGGCATGGGGCCTCTTTTAGGCTCCTCTGGGTCTTTTGCCTTCATTTTCTTTTAAGTTTGTCTCCATTTCCTGCCCCCTTCCTGCTCAATCCCCCTTTGCTGAGAGGTCTGAACAGTCCGGGATTCCCCTGGCAGAGTTACTCGCAAGCAGACCCTTCAAGCTGCCTTCAAAAGAGGGCATTGTTGCTGGGAGCAGTCTGGCTGAAGTTGAGGTCTGAGGCACTTCCCCTCCTGGAAAGGACAGGAGCTTTTCTGGTTTCTGTGCAGTACAGAAAGGGTTAACGGAAGTGAGCTGCATGGCTGGAGAGACCAAGCAAGGCGGGTGGGATGTCAGGGGAGAAGTGTTAGGAAAATTGCACTAAAAATAGGATTTGGGGGAATTTAGAGCGGAGGAAAATCAGCCTTTCAGCGAGATCTAAAACCTATTTATACAGAAGGCGTCTGCTTCGGAAGGAGATGGGGGATGGACCCTCAACTGATCAGGTATCAGGGGCGTATCTAACAGCGGAGTATGTGGTACTGTGAGATGCACCTGTGTGGGATGTAGGGTCAGAGCTTATAAGGTCTTCCTTAAGCCCTTAGGGGGTAGGAGGGCTAAAGGATTATGACACTGGGTCAGATGGGGCATGATGCGGTGTCACATGGTGCGTTACCTCAGGAAAAGGGAAGGCTCCAGAATGACAGGGCATGGCATGGGTGGATGCATGGGTGGAGGTGATTAAACAAGCTATCCAAACTTATCTAAAGGTGACAATAGAAAGCCAAATTGGTACCTAAGGTGACACCCGATTTATACAAAGAACTCTGACTCTAGGTGATGCTGGTCTTCCTCTTCTGGCTAGCACTGTCCATTGTCTAAAGTTCCATTTGACAAGGACATGGGCAGTCTGGCAGGGTCCATGCCTAAGGTGAGCTTGATTGCCTTATCTAGATGTAACAGCTGTTGAGTACATGTGCCTTTTGCGTCTCTGTCATGAAATCTGGCATTGCAGGAAGATGGTCGCTGCTGATGTTAGCCTCCAACATGGCTTTCATGGTCAAGGCTGGAAACCATTTGCCCGGACAGTTCCTGGTGATGCGACTTCTTCCACTGCAACAGCCGAGATGGTGCATGCACGGAGCGGCTGGAAACCCATCTGTACTTCTAGCTTGCACTCTTCCAGAGATATAGAGTGCTGTTGTAATGCTGAGGCTGTTAGTATTTATATAAGTCTCTTATAAAATGGTAGATAAAACCCACGTTTCACAGCAGATGTGCGTGAGTTGAATCTCCAGGCACCCTGGCAACCAAACGGGTGATTATGATGTCTGTATATTACTGAAATTAGGGGTCTCTTACTCACAGAAGAAAAGGTCTTGGGGGAAGGAGGCTTTGCTTCTGAATTGCCAAAGAGAAGAGGGAGGGGGGGGCCTCCTTGCAGTCAGATCCCAGGAAAATTTACTACTCGCAAGTAAGTCATTGGCCGGGAGGGGGGAATAAGTTTTTCATTCCTGGAAGAGAGAAAGGCAGCTCCGGAGTACTTTTGACGGGAAGCTGGGATTAAATTGCTCTTAGCTGGGAGTGCTGGTGAAGTTTTGCTGCAGTTGCAATGGAGAAAGCAGCTTTTGGTGAAGTTTTGCTGCAGTTGATCACCCTCTGATATTTGAGTTGCAAAGCCAAAGGCAAAAAGCTTAAGGAAATGAGATAAATGGCTGTCTGTCCTCCTCCCCACCTGCTGGGCTTTTTCTACCAAAAAAAAAAAAAAAAAAAGCCCTGCTTCCACCACCTCCTCCTCCTTGGTGCCACCTGTCAAGGGCCCTGCTGCTGCTGTCTTGAACAGGGTCTTTGTGCTACCCGCAGGAGTCCCCAATGGACTGGGCACAGGCAGGGGAGGAGATCACTTAGTTCCAATGTTTCCAGACTTAAAATGTACATTGTAACAAAGTCATATTTTACAAACAGTAACACAGTTCTGGATACTATATTAATGACAATGCATCCCAGCGATATGACTTTTTTTTTCTGGCTAGAAGTAGAATTCTTGCTTATCCAACAGATAGAAAGATTAGATAGGTAATAGAGAGGCTATGTACCGAATGCTATCAAGCAGTTAATCTGGAAATAAGGAGAGCTTCACTTCACATGCATGATAGCCTTGGGTTATTTTGAACCTGGCTAACATTTTTGTATTCTCCTGAAGCTAACAGCTATATTCAGGGAGTCACTGTATATCATTGTCAGATTATCAGTATTGATAGGCCTTTTTTTATCAACTGAAGGAACCCACACAGCCTCCTATGATTTTGGGGTATCTTCCCCTTAGTTGCCAGGTGTTCTTATGGTAGCAAGTGCAAGGCTTTGGATTCACTGCTTTGTGTTGAGTTCTGTGGTGAACAAGGAGAAAACAGAGATCACTGTTTTATTTTTTTTATTTCCCTGCAGAGCAGGCTGAGGGCAGGTTACATCAGGAACTAAACAATAAAAATAGTTAAAACAGATTACATTTACAATATAGAATGGCTAAAAAACAAAGAAGGCATTAAAACAAAATTTTAACGGGGCTTAAAAACTCTGCCTTGACAGTAATGACGGATCGATCCAGAAGCCCATACAAATCCTTATCACTGGAATGGGGTGGGTGAGGCAACAGCAAGTTATATCCTATATAATTTATACCCCGCCCTGAGCCTGCTTCGGCAGGGAGGGTGGGGTATAAATTAAAATTTATTATTATTATTATTATTATTATTATTATTATTATTATTATTATTATTATTATTATTATTCTATCCACCAGCTCAATTAAAGTACTGGCAGAAGAGCTCTGTCAGGCCCTGCAGCAGGTTCTGCAGGTCCTGGATCTCCAGAGGCAGCTCATTCCACTAGGCAGGGGCCATGGCCAAAAAGGCCCTAGTTGAGGCCAGTCAGATATCTCTGGAGCCAGGGGCCACCAGAAGATGTTCAGTTGCTGATCTTAAGGACCTATGGGGTTCATATGGGGAAAGGAACTTGTGTGTGTGTGTGTGTGGCAGGAACTGTGGTAGGAATTGTATGTATGTGTGTGTGTGTACACACACACATATTTATGTATATATGTGTGTATGTATGCAGCACAGGAGATGGATTTATTTACAAGTTGGTTTCAAAGAACAGATCAGCAACACAGATCCAGTGAATCAGAGGAAAAACCTGGCTGAGGAGTATTCAAATTAATTGTAGTTTCAGTGAGTAGTTTGAATTTCCTTTACTGCTTTCAGGCACAAACAGACTTTTACTGACTAGATTGGATTCTCTCTCACACACACAGGAATCTACCCACACCAAGACACAGGGAGGAGAAAAAAACTTAACCCAATAAAATGGATTCAAGAACCTGAAAAGTAAGAAATAGACCAAGTCGAGGGCCAGTAGTTAAAATGACATATATACTTGTTATAAGTAAAAATACATGCATTTATTTGGAGACTAGCTGAAAACTTGCTCTTCACTATGGCATTGAACTACCTTTAATCCAGTTATAATACTGAATACTGAGTGATCTCCTGCCCTCACCTGGAGATTGGTGACAATGTTTCTCCAGGAAGAAATGGCTGGTTTAAAGGGTGGAGTGTATGGCATTGTACCTGTCTGAGGTCCCACCCCTCAAACCCCACCTTCTCAGGGCTCCACCTCTCAAATCCCTAGGAATTTCTCAACCTGGAATTGGCAACCCAGCCAACCATCAGCCTACTTTGATCTGGCCCTCTGATTTCAGCTTTCCATCTCCTTCTCATCCCCACAGCCTCTACTTAGGAAAAGGACAGTCTTTCTCTGTAGTGAGGACCAAAGCAGCTAGTATCATTCTTCTCTCTCCCCCTTTTGATTTGCACAACAACCCTGTGAGGTAGGTTAGGCTGAAAGTCTGTGACTAGTTTGAAATCACAGTGTGGCGCAAAGCAGGAAGAAAGCAATCTAAGTAGAATATAATGACACAGAGTCCAGCCTGCAGAGCAGCCATTTTCTCCAGGGGAGCTGACCTCTGCCATGTTGAGAGCAGTTGTAATTCTGGGTAAGTGCCACCAGGAGAGTGGCAACTATGGTTCTCCAGGAGGAAGTGGCTGGTTTGGAGGGTGGAGTCTGTGGCACTGTACCTGTCTGAGGTTCCATCCCTTCTGAAACTCCAGCCTTTCCAGGTTCCATCCCTGAAATCTCCAGGAATTTCCCAACCTGGAGTTGGCAACCCTATCTCCTTCCCAGCAGCAGTAACAATGTTATTGCATAGGTCTGGGGGTTTGGGCTGGGCATTGATGAGGCAGTCTTGACACCTGTTCAACTGTCTGCAGTGCTGTTTTCACCTCGGAACACAGAGCTCTGCAGCTGACCAATCAGAGAGAGGGATGTGAACATAAGAACATAAGAGAAGCCATGTTGGATCAGGCCAATGGCCCATCTAGTCCAACACTCTGTGTCACACAGTGGCCAAAAAATTTATACACACACACACACACACACACACACTGTGGCTAATAGCCACTGATGGACCTCTGCTCCATATTTTTATCTAAACCCCTCTTGAAGGTGGCCATGCTTGTGGCCGCCACCGCCTCCTGTGGCAGTGAATTCCACATGTTAATCACCCTTTGGGTGAAGAAGTACTTCCTTTTATCCGTTTTAACCTGTCTGCTCAGCAATTTCATCGAATGCCCACGAGTTCTTGTATTGTGAGAAAGGGAGAAAAGTACTTCTTTCTCCATCCCATGCATTATCTTGTAAACCTCTATCATGTCACCCCGCAGTTGACGTTTCTCCAAGCTAAAGAGTCCCAAGCGTTTCAACCTTTCTTCATAGGGAAAGTGTTCCAGCCCTTTAATCATTCTAGTTGCCCTTTTCTGGACTTTCTCCAATGCTATAATTTATTTTTTGAGGTGCGGCAACCATAACTGCACACAGTACTCCAAATGAGACCGCACCATCGATTTATACAGGGGCATTATGATACTGGCTGATTTGTTTTCAATTCCCTTCCTAATAATTCCCAGCATGGTGTTGGCCTTTTTTATTGCAAACGCACACTGTCTTGACATTTTCAGTGAGTTATCTACCATGACCCCAAGATCTTTCTCTTGGTCAGTCTCTGCCAGTTCACACCCCATCAACTTGTATTTGTAGCTGGGATTCTTGGCCCCAATGTGCATTACTTTGCACTTGGCCACATTGAACTGCATCTGCCACGTTGACGCCCACTCACCCAGCCTCAACAGGTCTCTTTGGAGTTCCTCACAATCCTCTCTGGTTCTCACTACCCTGAACAATTTAGTGTCATCTGCAAACTTGGCCACTTCACTGCTCACTCCCAACTCTAAATCATTTATGAACAAGTTAAAGAGCATGGGACCCAGTACCGAGCCCTGCGGCACCCCACTGCTTACCATCCTCCACTGCGAAGACTGCCCATTTATACTCACTCTCTGCTTCCTATTACTCAGCCAGTTTTTGATCCTCAAGAGGACCTGTCCTTTTACTCCATGACTTTGAGCTTTCTAAGGAGCCTTTGATGAGGAACTTTATCAAAAGCTTTCTGGAAGTCAAGGTAAACAACATCTATCCACATGTTTGTCCACATGTTTTTTCACCCCCTCAAAGAAATGTAACAGGTTAGTGAGGCAAGATCTTTCCGTACAGAACCCATGCTGAGTCTTCCTCAATAACCCGTGTTCATCAATGTGCCTACTCATTCTGTCCTTGATAATGCTTTCTACCAACTTTCCCGGTATTGAAATCAGACTGACTGGCCTGTAATTTCCTGGATCTCCTCTGGAACCCTTTTAAATATGGGGGTGACATTTGCTACCTTCCAGTCCTCAAGAATGGAGGCAGATATCAATGAAAGATTACAGATTTTTGTCAGAAGATCCATAAGTTCAACTTTGAATTCTTTAAGAACTCTCGGATGTATGCCATCCAGACCTGGTGACTTATTAGTTTTTAATTTATCTATCAGTTGTAGGACCTCCTCTTTTGTCACCTCAATCTGTCTCAGGTCTTTCAACACCCCTTCAAAAAATTAGTGGTTCTGGGGCGGGCAAAAAGTTCTCAGCCCAGAGGCAGCTGTTGCCTTTGGATACCCTCAACTATGCTGAAGTTAAAAGGACCATTCCAGCCTCCCTGAACATATCACCAGAAGGGGGGAAGAAGAAGAAGAAGAAGAAGAAGAAGAAGAAGAAGAAGAAGAAGAAGAAGAAGAAGAAGAAGAAGAAGAAGAAGAAGAAGAAGAAGAAGAAGAAGAAGAAGAAGAAGAAGATGATGATATTGGATTTATATCCCGCCCTCCACTTCGAAGGGTCTCAGAGCGGCTCACAATCTCCTCTACCTTCCTCCCCCACAACAGACACCCTGTGAGGTGGGTGGAAAGCCATGACTATTTCTGGCACAGTGCCTAATAGTTGCTGCTAGAAAATGTCTCAAACCTTGAAAAGCATCTGAGGTCCAGGTTGCAGAGAAAATCATAAAACTCGTCATCTGAAGTTTACTTCCTTGCAGCTGAGGTTGAGTGTCAGGGCTAGAGATAGCATTAGATAAAACAATATTTTCTGTGTACTTCAAGAATTTAAATCCCTTTAAACTGAACTTCTTATAGAAGGGAGTACTCTAGTCTGAAGTCCAATATTGTCCAAGGTATCCTTCCTTTTCTGTTTTTCTCTTTGCCAGCTGACTGCACTTTTCCACTTAGGGTTTACTTTCTATGAAATTTCAGCTCTACACTTGCACTACATGTCACAACATTTTCTTGTCAGCACATCTAAAGACAAATCTTTGCTGTCAAGGAATCTGCCACATCAGATAATAGGAAGAGACAGAATTAACTGTCCAGTAGAAGAAACGCTTCAAATGACAAGTATTTTCTTCACCCCTTTCAATCCTTTTGGATTAGAAATAAAACCACAAAACAAACCACAGATCCAAATGAGATTTCATTAAAAGCAAAGCTCAGATACAACACACGTGTCCTGAATAAGATACATCCTCTCTTCACAGACTCCCTGACATTAGGATCAAATGTCTACAGAATCAGCTAAATGGGCACATAATGCCATTTTCCTGATATATGTTGTATGGAAAAATATTGAAAAGTAATTTTGTATTCTTCAGATCTTGTCCATTAATAACCTTCTTGTTGATTTAATTGCAAGGATGACTTCTTAGGCCATTTTTACATGTGTATCCTGCTTCATGAGTGGTTGCTAGAACTCACCTATGTGCACGAAGAAATATGGATGCCATGAACTTCATAGAGTGCAGATGAGCAGGAATATTAGACTGCTGCAACCATCCAAGGTCCAAGTCTCACAGCTCCCTGCATTGCCACAGTCACCCTTAAACAGCAGCCATATGGTTTGCTGCAGCTGCAGTGAGGGAGGTATAGGAGCCTATCAGCATTGGTAGCAGCATTGAGTGGAAACTGTGGGATGGCCACTTAAGCAGCAGTGGTAACTGTGGGGGGGGGGGGGGGGGTTGGCAGCAGGCACCCAGTACCTTCTATTTACCCTGATGCAGTTACACCACCCATGTTTACTCCACACTTCTGCAGCTTGTCCAACTCCCCACTGCCTCCAGGACCACCTATTATAGCAGTGGCCCAACCTTGTTATCATTTTTAGCAAAGCACTCTGCGCTGCACTGCGCTATGTCAGAAGAATGGCCCAATGAACAAGGTCAGGGCTCTAATAGAAAGCCAAGAGCCCATTAAGGAGCCAGAAGCCTGTTTATGATAGGCTGGCAAGGTCATCAGGTGTCTGAACATCCTTAGAAGGGAATATACATTTTGTTTCTTTTTGTTTGTTGTCTTTGTGCTTGTTTTTGTTCTATCCAGTTTTGCTTCTGGTATTTCTTTGTATGTTTCCTTCCCCCAATTTAGACATTATATGCCTTCTGTATGCCAAAATAATGTAATGCAAAAATGACGTCACAGCAAAAATATGCAGGCGGTTCAAGTGGCAAGCTATTTGCATGCTAAGCTATTGACTTGACTTTCTCCATACCATTGTGAACCTTCAGGGCCAATATTCTCCCCATAGGGTCTTTTAAATTAGGAAGAAGTTTTCTCACAGACTGAAGGGCTGACAGGAGTGGGAAAGTGATCCTGGCATGTTTTTTCTGAGGCCAATCCCCTCCCTCCCCTCTTCAACCAGGAAATATTTTCTCAGGTCTCTTCTATATATCTAATTCTTTGCTTAATATCTACCAAGCCTTCCAAAATCTGTGAGTTGGTTATCGATTCAGAAGCACATTGAGTCAAATGAAATTTCCCCAAGGTAGAGTCTGAGATTCAAAATGGAACCTGAGATGCAGGTGCCTGCATGCCTAGTGATAGAGACCCCCCCACCCCCCATACACACAAATGCATAATTACTGTCCAACTTCTTGTAGGACACTATTGATAATCTAGTTTTTAAATCTGATCTACAGAGTACAGAGTCATTGACTTGTGGTGTTAATTGTTTTTTAGCATCTAAACCAAAACAGGACCCAGTCTGTGCCTAATTATCAGGCAGCTGCACAGAAGTAGCCCAACATGAGTCCATTTTAGCCAGGGTATTTTAATTGTTCCTAGAGTTTGTGTAGAAGTCACCATGTGTTAAGCAATGCAGTGTGAATAGCATACGTTACACTGAACCCTTAAAGAAAGGATGGTTTTGGTACTTTCTGACTGTACTGATAGAGTTGTGCCAATGATTTTCAGTCATCCAGCACATACACCCTTCTAATTCCACTGAAGTCATGATTCATGTTCAGCAGTCATGTTTAGCTTTGGAGGGAAATTATTATGGGATGTAGAATATAATTCAATATCACATATAACAAGTTCACGTGTGGTACAGCTACTCCAGTATACATCCAGCAATGATGCACAAAATCTATGAAGTGGTTATGTGCATTTCTCTTTGAGTTGCTTTCCATTTCACTTCAAGTTTTGTTCTACTAATTGCTGGGCAGCTTGTAGATAACATCATTATTCCCATAATTGTCAGTACAGTGTTCTTCAATGAAAAGCTTACCTGATGATAATAGTGAACTAATGTAGTAGAATAAATTAACCCAGCTATTTATTTTAAAACGTTAACCGTTTTCGCACACAGCTCACCTCGCAGTCACAATCCTGTTTCCTCCGCAGCGTCTGGTCGGGTTTCCCACCATCTGCGCCGAAGTTACAGGAAGTGCCGCAGCTTTTGCGTAGCAAACATAAACCGCTAAAACCTAGTTTATGTTTGCTACACAAAAGCCACGGCACTTCCTGAAACTCCGGCGCAGATGGTGGGAAATCTGACAGAAGCTGCAGAGGGAACAGGATTGTGACTGCGAGGTAAGCTGTGTGCGAAAACAGTCATTGATCTTTCAAAAGCAATTATACAAGTAATACCTATATATTTCATTTAGCATTTCTAACCTAGATGAGGAAATTTTAATTTCTTTGAATTTAACTTCATCTATTTGTTTTATTTTGACACACATACTCATCTTAAAACTCTTATATCTACATGCAAAATACAAAAATAATTTTAAAATGTATATGGTTTACAAATCTACACAAATGCTAATTAAGAAATGAGAATGTTAAAACCTTCGTAGAACATGATCTAACTACTTTAACAATACAAAATGCCTTTGTAAAAAGGAAGGCCTTTTCTAGTCTCTGGAAACCCACAAGAGATTTGGCCATAATACAGCTCCCTAGCCAAGGCAGTTTTAAAGAGATTGGTCTAGATGTGTTCTCTTACTGTACAACGTGTGATATACAAAAGGAATCTAGTGGACAGCAAATGCCTACTTTGCATGTAGGTTGGATCCAAACAATTGGCATCTCCTCATCATCAAAAAAGCTCTGCTGGAGATCATGGGACTTGCTTGTACAAAACCATAGGAGATGGAGGCTGTAAAATTAAAGGAACTAACTAAGCAAGAAAGCTAGCTGGATCTAGTCCAGGGCTCAAAAAAAAAAAGAGAGAGGAAAATTCCAGGTGTCCAGGTCATAATTTGGGTCTGGGGAACTGTACAAGATAAGCTGCAATTTAATGGAAGGATTTCTGTTTAATGGAGTGTCTGGTGTGTGTTCTATATGTGAGGAAGACCCAAATGTGATATAAGACATGGTACCTGGGGATCTATATTGGCTCAGCTTGAGAGCAAAGTTTTTTATTTTCTATGACAATGGAAAGGAGGGTCAGTTGATGGGTGGATTGAACCCTGAATGAGATAAAATTTGGAACAACATACCCTCCAAAATGACCATGATGGCTTACTTGTTGCTTATAAAATGGTTTTAGTGTTAACAGCAAAGATTAAAAGGGAAATGAGGGAAACATCATATGGATATGTGTACAAAACCCCATATTTAGACAATCTACAGGCTCAGTTTATATTGAGGGGGGGATTTCATAGACTTTCCTAAAGAAAAAATTAATTTACTTTTGCTGAGACTGAAAATCATGCCTGTCCTAGATAAACAATCACCCCCCACCACACACACACTAAAAATCTAGTAATTAACCCAAATAAATGCTACTCATTGCTATTGCATTTATTTAACATTTTATAGTGTCATTCCCATGGATTTTAGCAGTAAACAACTCCCATGTGAAGGCTGATAAAACACTTCTTTTGTAATGTTAATGTTTCTTTCTCTATAAATCTATGATTCCAGCCAGAGCCTCGATTCCATCTCAGCCTTTGATTTACGAGTAGGTTGACCTGGGCCTAACCCTGTCAGCTTTAGTTCTGAGACAGTCTTTAGGATTATGGGTCTCTGATCTGGTAAATTCCTGAGAGGACAAATTTAACTGAGGAAGGCGCTCTCTGACAAGCGATAAAGCCCTGTTCTTTTCAGGTTACACCAGAGACTAAGCTGCAGGAAGAATTAATTGAGAGAGACAAAGGGACAAAATACAGAAGAAAAGAGAAATAAGGGACTTATGTGAGACTTATTGCCAAGCACAGAAGATGGGTTGGAGGAAAGCAATCAATTCCCATTTATAAAGGAAGAGAGCCTAGGACAATAATTAGCATCAGACCAGAATCAATTTTCGTAGCAGAAGTATTTTATTACATTGTTAAACGACAGGATGCTAATTAAAACTGATTGGCCTAATTAGAATGGCATTAATAACATGGCAGGCAGTGGCATTGTATCACGGTCCAAAATGTTCTGTGAAGACACAAAGTGTCATTGCATATATTTCTTGGGGTTTTTGTAACAAATAGGCAGAGTGCTTGTGGTTAGAATTCGGGAGGGGGGGTGTTAATGGTAGTGTCATGTCTCATGACAGGTAGTCAGGAACAAGATTGGGAAATTAGCTATGATAGGGACAGGCAGTTGGAAAACTGGAGAAATCAAACAGAACAAAAAGCAGTGTCCCACTATAAAGTACAAAGCACTTTTGTTTCATTTTCCTGAAATGTTGGACAACCAGTGCAGAGAGAGAACTGAATGATCCCAGAGCTCTGTTTGGGGTTCTCAACTTTGTTATGGTTAAGTCACAGTCTTTATGCCATCATTATCCTATAGTCAGCCATGTCCACAAATACATTAAAAGCACTTTTGGAATGTTACACTGGGACACACTTCTTCTAGTGAAAAAGGATAGATTTTGTTCATTGCAGCTGAAAATGAAATAAGTCATTCAGGGCTTTTCAAATGTTGGCAAATGGACAAAGCCAAATTAACATAAGATTTTACTTAAAGGAAATGGTGATGTTTTAGATTACCTAGGTTTCTTTATGTCAGCTAAGCTAATGGCCAAGGTTTTAAATATAATATGCAACACTACTGACTTCCAATAGTTTCATTCTATGTTATAATTATTGGTGGTGTTAACATATGCATTCCTCATTATGTCCGTTGGGTATACCTTCTGTCAGGAGAGAAGCCATCCTAGAGGAATTTTCCAGTTCTCTGATTATCTACATGTGTTAGTCACCTTGTCACACTGGTGAATATTTGTCAAAGCCATCCATTTTAGGCCTTGTTAATTAGCTGTGAATCTGGTACAGGAGGGGGAACTTGCTGTGGAAGGTTTCATGGATATGCCCAGTGATTGTCTGAGGAATTCAGGAGGTTATGTTTATGGTATGTTTATGGAATTCAGGAGGTTATGGTATGTTTGTGGAAGAGCACCTCATTTCGTTGCTCTCATTTTCTTTTTTGAGAACAATGACAATAAATTTATCTATCTATCTATCTATCTATCTATCTATCTATCTATCTATCTATCTATCTATCTATCTATCTATCTATCTATCTATCTATCTATCTATCTATCATCTATCTATCTTATGGCTGGCAGTTTTCTATAAGTATGTTTAGTGAGAAGAATTATTACCTTCCATTTCTTCCTCTTTCTCCCTATCCCTCTTAGCTGCCAAGATGATATTTGGAACTCTTTGCCTTAAGAAACAACTGCACTGTGTATGGCTCCAATAAGTAAGTATAGCTAGTCAATGTTGTTATTTTGCGCACTTTACTGCCACTGAACTATATCCCTTGTTTTTATATATTTTCTTGAATTGTCTTCAATAAAGCCTTCTTTTGCTTTATGGTGTGTGCTACTAAGACCAAACCCAGGTAAAGCTTGCTTACATTACTGCACCAAGGAAGGGTAAGTCTTGACACTTGCTGGATTATCTCCACTACTACCACCACCACCTTAATTTAGGGGAGGGACGGTGGCTCAAGGGGAGGGACGGTGGCTCAGTGGTAGAGCATCTGCTTGGTAAGCAGAAGGTCCCAAGTTCAATCCCCTACATCTCCAATGAAAAAGGGTCCAGGCAAGTAGGCGTGAAAAGCCTCAGCTGGAGACCCTGAAGAGCCACTGCCAGTCTGAGTAGACAATACTGACTTTGATGGACCAAGGGTCTGATTCAGTAGAAGGCAGCTTCATATGTTCATATATGTTCAATTTGTATTCCTGACCACTGGAAGTATGGAACACATAATAGAAGATGTGGAAGTAGATGCGGTGCTTGATATCAGCCCTGGTGCAGAGTTTTTGCACAAGGCAGAAACCTGCCAGAAATGACTATTTTTACCATTATCCACTGTGTCACGCTGGTGTTCCAGAATGGCACATCTCACCACACATTATTGTACAGAATTCTAATGAAAGTTAGTCCAACCACAGTACTACATACACACCAAGTTAGATTCACAAATCTAAAGCACAATAGCACATTATACTAAAAACAGCAAATAATCAAGAAAGTGCATACAAAATCTATCATATTACCTCACCTATGGAAATTAAGGATACCCACTCAAGATACAGGGTGGCCACTCAGGCACTTCAGAGACAAAGAGTCTGTCTGGTCTTTTCAGAGATGGCTATGAGAAGGTCAGCACTCATGGTCTTGCTTAGCTTGATCCCTGCTGTGATTTGGGAGCTTTGAAACTAGCATAAGATGGCGTCTTTCCTCTCTCTCTGGAGCTTCTATTGGCTAGATGGTCCACTTTCAAAGAAAAATGTTTCTATTGCTTTCAACAGAGAGGTCAAAAGTTCAGTTACATAATCTTTTCTGTGGATGTTCTGACCACATCGTGACTTCTTGGAATATGTAAAACTATGCTTCCCTTAGACAGAATCGCTCCTGTTTCATCTTCCTCTGGACTAGGGTTACCAAGTCCCCTCGGCCTCCAGTGGGGGACTTTTTTCATGTGTGCATAGTGATGACATCACCCAAATTGTACCACAGAGTTTTTTCTCCCAAATTGCTAGAGCATCTGGGAAAACCATAGAGTTTTTCCAGAAACACCTAGAGTGGCCTCCACCGGCATCGCCAGCATGATGAAGTCACTTCCAGGTGACATCATCATGCTGGCGACATTGGGGGAGGTTCCCCCTGCTGGCCCAATGTGGGCTGGCAGGTTGGGAAGCTCCAGGGTGGGAGAACCCCTGCCCGGCCCAGGGGCTTGGCAGCCCTACTCTGGACTGTCTTTTCACTGCCTCAAGAAGTAGATTCTTATTTTAAATTATTTTCTGTTAGCTATTCCTCAACTTTTTGAATGCCCTCATGAACACCTTAGTCATAAATTTCTTAACTTCTCTTGTTTTCTTGCTTTTAGATATTTACTGAACACTTTCAGCAACATAGGAAATCACATAGACCTCTTTATAGCTGGAAATCTTATCAGCTGCAGTGTCTGAGATTTTAATTCCTTTGCAAGTTCTGACTTCAGTCTTGTGTGGGGATTCTTGTATTCTAAATTCAAGATCTTAAATTATAATATGAAGAAAGATTTTCTGTACCAGTATGGCAAATGATGGTATGTGATAAAATTTTCTGTGATGTGTGGAGATTTCTGCTTGTTTTCAGATTTCTGCAATTCGCACTTCAGTCCTTTGTTTGTTGGGTGTCCTGTCTTGTGGACCTTTTGATATTACCATTATTTATTGGTATTCGTTGTTGGCCTGATTTCAAGTAAAGCATTTCAGGGATGGGGAATTCATCGAGCGAATTTCCTTCCATTAATGAGCTGTCTCTGAATTGCTATGGTCATTTCAAACAGTGCTGCTTCCCCACCACCACATTTTTTCATCACACTATACTCCTCAGACCTTTTAAAAAATGTTCTAAGGTGAGTGCTGTAGTTCAATGGAATCAAGGCATCTCAATGCTGCCAATATCGCATGGAGGAAAAAAGCAGCATTGTAGGAAGTGCTATGGACATTTTAAACAGCATGCCACAATGCAGAAGTGCAATGAAGAGGCTGAAAGTGGGGGAAGGGAAGCAGTTTCCCTCAAAAGTGGCTCACCTACACTTTGCTAACCTGATGCAAGTGGGATTGTATGAATAGGTAAATAAATTCCACTAGTAGCTGGTTACTAAAAGGGGTCTGTCTGAAATGTCAGGAAAAAATCCATCAGCAACCAGTTACTAAAATGGAATACAAAGGTAGTCTCAAAAAGGCCTGTGATTATATTTTACTTAACACTGTGGTTATTCTCAAGCACTAATCTGAGTATCAGGAATCTTAAATAATGATCTGCCAAGAGAATAAGAATGAATCAAAATATTACATCCAAGGCTCCCTATTAAATCCAGTGAATGTTCACTATCCCACAATGCCTAGTAAGTTATAATGTCTATCACTAAAATGCCCAAACACATTTAATTATGTGTTTTCATGCTGGTACTGGTGTCTTTGAATAACTATTCCTAGTATGCTGCAGTTGTTTAAACAGGTACACCTATAAGGCTAACAACCTTATCTTTCTATTACTATGTACTAGACAAAATAAGACTTTAATATTTAAAGATTTGCAAATGAACTTTAAATTATTAAAATCTATATTAAATATGTATAAATGGATATAGGAAAAGGTACTTATGTACTATGGAGAAATGATCTACCACTGTAATATACCCTGATCCTTAAATAATTCTAGGGCAACTAATGGAGCCCTGCTTTGCAGACCACCAATTCCATAATGCCTCTCCTGTGCCTTGTTGCAAATATGTATCCAATGCAGTTGAACTGAATTTTGTTCTTGACGAGCAAAGAGAGATGTAGATTATTTTATGCAAATTGTTAAACGGCAACAAAATGTAGCATTTTTCAAATGTTTTGTATTCAAAACTACATTTTGGGTAACTTCCCAATGTTTTCTGAATGAATTAATTAATAATAACATGTTCATAAGAGAGCATGTGCAATAAGCTGTCTAATAAGAACACTAATTGTCAATGTTTATCTCATAAATTGAATCATAATTCCACAGTACAAACCACTACTCTTTTGTAGGTGACCATTTTTGTGTGGTAAGTGTGTGTGTGTGTGTGTGTGAAAAGCAGTTATATAGGAGCCATGGCTCAGAAAGATTGCATGTGCTTGGTGTACAGATTGTCCCAGGCTTAATTCCTAGCATATCCACTTAAAGATCACACTGTAAGGTATGAGACAAACTAAAGATGAGGTAGCAGGGATCTGCTTCCACTCTGCATAAACAGTGTGCTTATCGTAATGGAGCATGTGTTTGTTTAAGTGAAGACAGTTCAATATGTGTTCAGTAATGGCAACTGTTGCCCATTGTCACAACAGCTGGATACCAGTTTAATCCATGATCATTCCAATTGAAAGGATGGAGATAGGAGGTGGTGTGTTCTGAGAGCCTTGCCAGCCACTACTGGTCAGACTGCACAATACTCAGTTTATAGACCAGTGGTCTTATTGGCTCTAAAGGTCAAACCAGATGTACTTTAAAAATAACTAAACAAATAAATAAAAATAATTCTAAGAAGTCGCAGTTAAGGCAATAACTTGAGAGAACCTGTAGGGAAAGTAAGGGAATCAAGGTAGCCTTTAGGATCTGACAGACACTGGAGTGATGTGTTAGTGTGGTGTGATTTATGTATGCCTACCTTGATGAGCTGCTGGTGCAGCAAGGTGACATTCAGTGTTCTGTCTCCCCCACAGTGTTGAGGCATCCAACTCAGTTCAGTTGGGCTAGGGATATAATGTGGCACTTTGGACCCCCATGGATTCCCAATGTGTCCAGTTTAGTGTCCAGTTTAGACACTCAGTTTAGGCACTTAGGATGGTTCAGGTGGCCTCTTTTCTCTACAAGGGTGGATCACCTTTGGCATTCACATGAATCAGATCAATTGGGCAAGGGGCATCATGTGGCTTTGGGAGCTACTGGATATACCCTATGTTGCTTGGTTCATGTGCTTGGGTGTTTCCTTTTAAACACAGGGCTGTGGGCTGGGTTGCCTTTCACTGGGGGTGGGTCACATTTTATATAAGTACAATCAGAATAGTTGATTAAGAGGAATCCCATGGTACCAAGGACAACCAAAGATCCATAGTGCTGCCCAGCTCAAGCACTCAGGGTGTTCCTTGAACACAGGACTGAGGCTTGGGTTGCCTATCAACAAGGGCAGATTGCCTGTGACATAAACCTAATCAGATTAGTGGGCAAGACGTATCACAGGGTAGTGAGAAACACCAGGAATCCCCACTGCTGCCCAGTTCAGGCATTCAGGACATTCATTGAAATGCAGGGCTGTGGCCCAGATGGTCTGTTTCAGAATACAGGTTGGTCACCCTTGATACAGGTCCAAATCACCTTGGCTGAGGCAATGGATATTAACTGGTTTGGAATCATCTGGGATCTCCAGCTTCATCCAGTAGTGGCATTCAAGGCATGTATAGTATGTGGGTCTACAGCCAGTTGCCTATATCAGCAAAAGAGGTGAGTTTCCTTTGATGCATCACCAATTTCTAGGCCTTTATATGGCAGATTCTGGTAGATGGGGGTTGCTGGGCCTCTCTTGTAAAAAGGTGATGTCATGGCCAGTTGGTAAGGAATGCCAGATGATCACTCATTGTTCTGTCCAACAGATTGGTAGATGGTGATCAGGGGTCCCTGGCTCCTATATTCGATGACTGATTTGCAGGTGCTGGTATATCAAGGTGCAGTGATGGGCCATTCCATCATCTTCTGAGTAAACATGAACAGTTGCCCTGGAATAAGGGACACAATTCAGCCTTTATCCCTGAGCCTGCATGCCATGGCAGAGCCATGGGGAACAATATGGAATCAGCTCCTGCCCTCCCTTCACCAGGTGTTGAGAGAGGGCTATTGTCCCAAGGTCCTCATCCTCCATCTGTGTGAGAATGACTTGGTGTAGATGGAAGGAATGGCTTCAACTCGAGGATCCTCAGGAACTTAAAAGATCTAATTCCAGGGAGATGAAATTTCTGGCTGAGAAAAGTTTGGATGAGAGTCCAGAAGTCAGTCTGCATGTAGTGGGATAGGGCCAAAGTGAGCAAATCAATTCAAATACATGTTTTAGATGGAAGAGGGCAGGGCTTTTTTTGTAACAGGAACTCCTTTGCATATTAGGCCTCACCCCCCTGGTGTAGTCAATCCTTCCAGAGGTTACAGTGGGCCCTGTACTAAAAGCCCTGTAAGCTCCTGGACGATTGGCTACATCAGGGGTGTGTGGCCTAATATTCAAAGGAGTTCCTGCTACAAAAAAAGCCCTGGAGGAGGGGTATGTGTTACCACATAATTTCATTAAACATGACATGCTGCACCTGTATAGGGATGACAGTGTGCATCTTTCTCTCGAGGGATGTCATGTCTATTTAGCTGATCTGCATCAGGACTTGCAGGATGTTATAGTCAGCAGTTAGGGCGTCCAGTGTTAAGCTAGGCTAACTCCCTTGTGTGGCAGGGATGGCAGACTGAGCATATGATAAGTAGAGATGATTCACAAGCACCCACAGATATCCAAGTGGTGGAGGACATGTCCAGAACAGTGAATCACTGGCTGTGTAGCAGAGTGTGGCTGAAGAAGTGCTCTTCATGCTTTAACATCTTTCTGAATATGGTAGTGGTAGTGGCTGCACAGTACATCAGGTGAGGAGGCTAGGCACCTCTTGGCACATTGTGTGCAGGAGATGATAAGCAAAGCCAGCAGAAGCCAATGGCTGGAGTCAGGGTGGATCTGTCAGAAAAGACAGCCATGGGCAAGCTGCCTTTGCACAACCTGCCTATTTAAATATGTTAGAATATTTAAATGATGCAGATCAGTTTAATTAATTAAATAGACTTGTTAAACCCAAGCTCTTATCTCATGTCTTCTTTGAACGAATGCCTGGGGCAAGTACTTTTCAATTAAACACAATAATGGAGTGGAAATAAAAACAAAAAATTAGCCAGACAAAGCAGGGAATACCATAAAGAATAACCCATTTCTCCCTTGCTGGGCAGTTAGCTTAGCAACAACAACAAAAAAGGACCAGGAAAGTAAAACAGCTAGATTGAAACCTTAATGTAAGTTTATTATAATAAAGATTGTGTTTCTATATGACCACTATTTTCATCTTGGACACTTTCAGAGAATAAGGCATTTTAGGAATATTTAAGTAACATACAGGAAAGCCATAGTGGAAATGTACAAATAGATCTTTTAGAGTAATAGAAAGTCCTAGATGTCTTCAATTTCATTTCAGATACTTGCCAGAGTAGATTTTCTATTCATATAACAAAAGTTGTAAATGGCACATTATCTACTTTCTCTTATTTATAAAGCAGACAAAAATCCATTTTATTGAACTGGATGCTCACTGCTCACTCACTAATGCAATATTAAGGGTCCTTTTATATTACTGGAGCATAGTTTCAAATTAAATGCAAAATATATTTTGTCAGCTGAAGCATGGCAAATGTAGGCATTTGTATTCCATGAGGCTATTTTCAAACATTAAGAGTAAAACTGAAGGTACACCTCCTTCCCCTTGCAATAGGTTTTATGCAGGAGAAGTGCATAGTGGTTTGTGGGCTGAAGTAGGAACACATGGCCACAATTCTTGGACAATACCTAGTATGCATGTACTTCAATTGGGAATTTGTTTCCATTATTAACCAATTAATTTTTTTAAAAAAATTCTCTCAGCTACTTATGTTGTGGGATTTGGAATACTGCTGTTTTTCTTCTTAAAACAAAATAATGTTGTTGTTTTTTATTTTATTTAGCAGATTTCTCATAGGTGGGCTCAGGGCAGATTACAGGTAGGGGTGTGCATTCGGTTCGGCCGAACCAAATCAACCACCAAATCACCCCTGATTCGGCTGTATATGGAATTGCATACAGCTGAATCCAATTGGGGCCCATTATGGGGGAGCCAAGTATGGCTCCCTGTATACTTCCATATAGATATTCAGAAGTATATGGAATTCAATGCAAAAGGCGGGAAAGGGGCTTCTGCAGCCTCAGGGAGCTGCTTGCCTCCTTTCCCGCCTTTGGTAGCCTTTTCCCGCCTCTCCCATAGCCTCCCTGGGATCAGGGGGGGGAGGGGGAAGAGGAGCCCCAGCAGCCAATCCAAAGCATGCATTTGCAAAATGCATTGCAAATGCATGCTTTGCAGGGCTGTAGTGTAGCTGATCCCCCAGCCATCAGCAACATTGTTGTTCTTTTGATCTTTTGCTTACTTAGGTATCCAAGTAAGCACTGTTGTCTGGCCCATCACAGAGCAGTGCTATTTTTTGAAACTGCTCTCTGTAGAGCCAGAGAACCTTTTTAAGGAGTCTGCCTGGCTGGACTCCTCCATTGCTGATGTGTTGGTGTGTGAGAGAGATTGTGCTGTGCTGGCCCTTGGCCTCAGCTGCTGCTGCTCTCTCTCAGCCTTACCAGACTTGCCTGGAGTAGAGAAGACATCTAAGGTAAGACAGTCTTGAGGTTCTTGTTTTTATTTTAGTTGGTAAAAGGACTTTTTAAGATTCAGAGTCCCTTTACTTATCCAGATTTGTGTGGTGGGTAGGTTATTTGGGGTTAGGGGGTTCTGCTGGGGGAGGGGGCCTGGGGTGGGGGGTTTCCAATTTGCCCATATCTTACTTTAGTGAGAAGATTTTTAAAAGTGCAGTGTCCTTTTACTTTTCCTGATTTGGGTGGCTTGGATTTCTCGGGGTTAGGGTGAAGGGGTTTTTTTGGGGGGGGAGCGGTTGGTAAAGTTCCTGTATTGTTAAAAGTTAATTTTTTTTACTGTTTTAAAAGGATTCTGTGTTTGATTTGTTGCTGCTGTGCTATGCTGCTGTTGTTCCTTTTCTCTTCTGGTTCTTGAGGGCGGGGGGCTGTTTGGCCTAATTTTCATTGTTTAAAAGGCCACTTTTTTAACAGTTGAGTTTCTTGGCCTTCTACCGTTGTCCCTTTTCCTGGTTCTGGTCTTTTTTTGGGGGGGGGGGGAAGCTGGCACCTGGGTGAGAGACCCAGAACCAGCAGGCTTGTTGTTCTTGGCCAGCTCTCCCCATGTTGTTTGGGGCAGGGCTTGGGAGCTGGCATCTGTAGATTGTGTGTTCTGTGGCAGGGAAGCTGGCACTTGGGTGAGAGACCCAGAACCAGCAGGCTTGTTGTGCTTGGCCAGCTCTCCCCATGTTGTTTGGGGCACAGCTGGAGAGCTGGCATCTGTAGATTGCATGTTCTATGGCAGGGAAGCTGGCACCTGGGTGAGAGACCCAGAACCAGCAGGCTTGTTGTGCTTGGCCAGCTCTCCCCATGTTGTTTGGGGCAGGGCTGGAGAGCTGGCATCTGTAGATTGTGTGTTCTGTGGCAGGGAAGCTGGCACCTGGGTGAGAGACCCAGAGCCAGCATGCTTGTTGTGCTTGGCCAGCTCTCCCCGCGTTCTTTGGGGCAGGGCTGGAGAGCTGGCATCTGGGTTTGCTGCAGCCAGCTAAAATAATAAAAACAATATCAAGACAAAACAATAAGATAAAATAGAACATAGGTAATGAGGTCATATTTTCAGATTCGAATATATATATATATATATATATATATATTGGCCCAAGATACAATAATCCAGATGATACGTCACTGTAGGGGAGGGGATACAGATCGTATAAGCAATGGGATGCCCACTTGCCTCAATCTAAAACCTGGTGGAATAGCTCTGTTTTACAGGCCCTACGGAATGGTAGTAAGTTATGTAGGGCCCAGATCTCTGTAGGGAGCTGATTCCACCAGGTTGGGACCAGGGCCAAAAAATCCCTGGCCCTGGTTGAGGCAAACTGGACATCCTTCAGGCCAGGGATGGTCAACCATTTCCTTAAATAGGGCCTTAAGTTTTAGACATACAGTCAGACCAAGATGAAAATGACAGTTGCAGAATAAGGAATCCTTTTCTGTTCCCTTTACTAAGGCAAGAATTGCAAGCATTGGAAGATTCCACATAGATAGTCATTTTATTTATTTGTTTTTTATAATATTTCTTGCTACTACCTCAAAGTCTTGCTATAGGCTGCTTACAATCAAAATAATGTAACCATTTTGAAAACAAGCTATTAAAAACAGTCTATTCAAAACAAGCAGCATAAAAACTGTTCAGACCAGAAGCAGACCATTAAAATACCAGAAAGATAAAGCTGTATAAAAAGATGTGTTTTGCCCTGGCACCTCAAGTACATTAATGCAGGTACAAGATGAGCCTGTAGGGGAAATGAGAGGCCACCATAGAAAATGCCCTGACTCTGGTTAGCACCAGCCACAACTATGAAGGTGGGGCACAGAGAACAGGGCTTGAGATCCAGATGAGTTGGATAGCAAGGGAGGAGATGGTTCTTCAAATGGTTCTCAAGCCATGTAGGGCCCTAAAGATAAGACCAGTATTTTGAATTGTGTCTAGAAACAAATTTGTAACCCAGTACAAATATTTCAGCACTGAAATGATTTTTAGAATAGATAAACTTGTGTGCAGATGAGAGAAGTTGCTGGCAAAGTGACAGCCATACATAGTTTTGTAGCTAAGGAAAATAATATACATTCTTTTAAATGCATTGTCTTTGTTTTCTGAGCTTGCTCATTAGATTCCACCATTCTAAAATGTTGCAATCCCCCCTCAGCGCATCAAAATAACAATTATCTAATAAGTTAGCATGCAAAGGTTTCCCTTCCACCTAGCCAAAGGCAAATGAGCCTTGTGCAAATACCTAAAAGCTAAAAGCACAGAAAACAAATCTGTCTATTGATGAAAGTGATTTCATATAATGGAGGTGACAAGGAAAGTCCTACACCTTAGAGGACAACCTTACTTTATGAATGAAAGGGACTTCAAACTGAATTTTCAAAGATATTTTTGAAAGCCGACTGTGCTTCTGTGAAGAGAAGCAGTCTTCAGTTTAATGAAGTAGGCCCTGTCTCATGAAAGTTTAAAGATATAAAAAAAGGTAGTCCCCTGTACAAGCACCAGTTGTTTCTGACTCTGGGGTGATTGCATCACAACGTTTTCACAGCAGACTTTTTATGGGGTGGTTTGCCATTGCCTTCCGCAGTCACCTACATTCCCCCCCCCCCCAGCAAGCTGGGTACTCATTTTACTGACTTCGGAAGGATGGAAGGCTGAGTCAACCTTGAGCCAGTTTCCTGAACCCAGCTTCCACCATGATCAAACTCAGGTTGTGAGCAGAGAGCTCAGACTGCAGTACCGCAGCTTTACCACTCTGTGCCACACTAAATTAGTTAATCTGTAAAATGACGCAAGATCCTTTGTTGCTCCTCTAAGATGTTTGTCCCATGATATTAAGACTTAAGTGTTTTGAATCAGCCACAGAGGCTCTTTGGTAGCCTGTGCAAATTGGGCAGGACAGGCTGACTGTGTTCTTGTCTGCCTGTGGCCACCTTCAACAAACCATTGACAACTGGATTGCCAGGCTACAGCCTAAAACACCTGGAAGCATTTGAAGGATGGGAAAAGGCATACTGGCATTATGCTGGTGTGCTGGCATGGAAGAGACATCATGATGTTGATGGGGACACTCTAGAATTTGCTGGCTCTACAGTGCGCTGATGTCATGACATCACTTCTATTTTTCATTGGAAATGACACCAACACACCAGCACAATACGAGCATTTGCCCCTATTTATTTTTCTCACACAAGCATTTCAAACAGCAGAGGGCAAATACTAGGCTTGCTGTCCCACCATAGAGGAAGACCTGTTAACAGTAATTGACAACTTTGTAAGAACAGGACTCGCCCAAAGTACTCTAGAAAAACTATGACTTTGGGTATGATCAGATGAACATATTGACCTGCCATATCCACACACACTCACACGGATTTAATGGACATGATCTAACACACATCTGGTTCCCATGCCCCACTCATCCCTATCTTATGTTGTAACAATTCACAAACACATTTAACTGAAAAATTTTGGGTAGCAAAGTCAGTGAAGTGGGTTTCTGGCCATGTGATCAGCCTAGACATGCCATGGGAACACAGGAACAGTGTGATTGCTCCACTCTGCACATTTCTGGAGCTGCAGTTGGTGGTTGCAGCCCCTTGCTAGACAATGACTATGTTCCTGACTGAGCAGCCACTGTCTGATTGCTGCAGTGCATCTCAAACTCAGGCAGCTTTTTAAAAGCTGGTAGGCTGCAGTGGCAACCTGCAGGTCTGATCACACCCTTTGACACACACCCCACCCAAACCTAATATGAAGAAACATGAGAATTAGTGTCAGACCAGGATCTGAGAGACCTAGGTTCAGATCCCTCCTCTGCCAGGGAATCTTGCTCATTGACTTTGGGCCAGTCACTCTGCCTTAGCTTAATCTTCCTCACAGGGTTTTTGTGAGGATAAAATGGAGAAGAGCAGAATGATAGAAACTTCTTTTGGTCCTCAGTGTGGGAAAAGGTATAGCATTAATGTAGTACAGCTGAAGAATGGAGGAGGGTATAAAAGAAAGTTTTTGGTGAGTGGGATTGTCATGATCCTGGGCCTAGTGAGAACTACAAGCTCCAGAGAAGCCTGCCGAGGAGTTACTACAGAAAGCCTATATCTTCCAGGATCCTTTCTGTCCTTCTGATTGGGTGGCAAGATTTTGGAGGGAAACTAGCCCAGAGAGGGGTGGGGCCTGGGAGGACAGCATAAAAGGGCCAAGCACAGACAGGGTGTACTCTCTCTGGGAAAGGCTGCAGGAGAGAAAGCGGCAGAAGAGATCTCTTACCGAAGGGGGTGAGTTTGGTATTAGAGCAGGGAATGTCCAGTTAGTTGCATCAGGGCTTTTGTTTATTTGCACCCACCTTTACTGTATATAGGAAGAGCCCCATGGCGCAGAGTGTTAAAGCTGCAGTACTGCAGTTCTAAGCTCTGCTCACGACCTGAGTTCAATCCCCGGTGGAAGCTGGGTTTTCAGATAGCCAGCTTGAGGTTGACTCAGCCTTCCATCATTCCAAGGTTGGTAAAATGAGTACCCAGCTTGCTGCGGGGGGAAGTGCAGAAGACTGGGAAAGGCAATGGCAAACCACCCTGTAAAAAGTCTGCCATGAAAACCTTGTGGAAGCAATGTCACCACAGAGTCAGAAACGACTGGTGCTTGCACAGGGAACCTTTCCTTTCCTTACTGTATATATCAGGGGTGGCCAACAGTAGCTCTCCAGATGTTTTTCCCTACAACTTCCATCAGCCTCAGCCAGCATGGCCAATGGCTGGGGCTGATGGGAGTTGTAGGCAAAAAACATCTGGAGAGCTACCGTTGGCCACCCCTGGTATATATGTTTCACTGTTTTTACCTACTTATTATATGAGCACTGTAAATAAACTGTTGTTATACTGCTTGGGTCTTCACGTCTCCTTGGTCACAGTTAAGAGGTATTTACTAATAAGGAAGATACAGGGGTGGTAGGGTGCTCTGGGACCTCTCATGCAGAGTGGTGACAGCCAATAGAAGGCCCTCCTAGCCCCTGCTGTGTGACAGGGATGGAGAGAAGGAAGCAGGGAAAGTGGAGCAGGGAAAATAAAGTGACCTCACAACTCCTTATATGTTCCCTGCTTGAATCAATACATTTAGGCAACAGCCTAGTTTCTTGTATGGTCAGGGCAGTCCCATGTCAGATGCTGAGTTCACCACACCCAACACTCTATCTATAATCATCTGCAAATATACTTGATAGACACAAAAACTGAAGCAGATTAATGTATGTTATGACAATCTTGCTTTCTTCCATCTCCTCACATGCAGGATTTTTCCTTCTGTTTTCTTTCTTGCTAAGCAGCCCCTTTATCTACTTTCTTCTTATTGTTTTGTCTATGACTGACCTAATCAGTTGCTTTATAAGTGTGTGTGTGTGAGAGAGAGATGTTGGCCCAGCCCAGGGAACTGAGGAAAGAGACAAAATCACCTTCTTATAGTATGCTTTTGAAACGGGAAGCTTTTGAACATTCAAGATAAAATGTTTTCTTTAACTAGGAGGAGAAAAGGTCAGGTAGAATCAGGTGTAGTATGTATGAAGTGAACAGATAAACTGAAGTAACTTTGATTCACACAAACACCAGATGCTTTGTTGCCAACAAGTAAGTGTTTCTGCTATTCAACAAGGTTTTTAAAACTTTGAGGAGAGAGGCTTTCTTTTCCTTTTCTGCTTAAACACTCAAGCATACTTTCTGAGAACATACGACTAGTCATGTGCATTCGGTTCAACTGAACCAAATACACCCATGAAAAACAGCTGATTCGGCTGTATTCAGGCCATATAGAGTATGACAGCGCCCGCCTCACGGTAGCACTGGATCGCTTCTATGTGCTACCCCAGACCCTCAATTTCTCCTCAGTTCTTCCTTTTTAAACTTTCACCTCAGGACTATAGAACTCAAAGGGGTGGGTATGATATGGATTTCACTCTTCTAGTCTCTTCGGGGTTTTTGGTTTCAGATAGATATATAATTCTAATTCGTAGGGGACCACAGCAGCTTTGACAGTTTCCCAAATTATAGGCACCAGAGAACTTTAACGTAAACCACAGATATTTATTTTAAACACAAAGTCTTAACTGGGGATATGGATGATATATACACGGGCTATAAAGTATCTCACTCAGTTAACAAGTTGCTCAGTTGTTTCAGGCTTTCTAATATAACTTTTTCTTTCTTAGGTCTCTCAGGTTCACAGTTCCTCTATATAATACACTCTCCAACTCTAGCATAGGCTGGCCTCTTGGGTATGATATGCCAAGTCTCTTCAGTCGACTGGAGCCTCTACTCCCAGCCCTTCAGACTCTTAGACCCACATCTGTTCCCTCAACCACCTCTCTAGATCTTAAGAGATGTAAATATGTGTCTGTGACCACTCAGGTCTTCACAGTGACTCTCCTTCTTAGTCACACACAGCCCCTTGCTGTTTTTATAGAGCTAGTAGTCAGCTTTGCTTCTTATGAAGACTCTCCTTAGCTACTGCCCCAGCTCCCTCAAAGACCAACTCTCTCAGATTCTGACAGGCACCAACTCTCTCCGGCTCTGTCAGGCTCTAACTGATTCCCTCAGCCGTTAGCTGTCAATCTCCCACACTGAGAGCTCCGAGCACTCTGGCCCCCACCCTCAGGTCACCTGACGCAGGCTCTGTGCATCTTCAGTTTTCTTGGTTTTCTGTTAACCCATACCTTACTGTCACATAGAGCTGAATCAGTCAATGGCAACATAGGGTATAATGAAATGCAGCTGGGGAGCAGGGGGTTTTAGAGGCTCCAAATTTGCAGGGCAGCTGCAGGAGTCTCTCCCGCACAGAACCCCCAAGTTTCAAAAATATTGGACCAGGGGGTCAAATTCTAGGGTCACTCAAATAGGGCCCTTTTCCCCTATGGTGGGGGAAAAGCAATCAGTCACTTTCCCCTCTGTAATTACAGTGGAAAAAGTGCCCATAGGGGGGAGGTGGTTTGAGTGAGAGGCACCAAATTTGCAGGGCTACTTCTGGTGCCTCTCTCCCACAAAACCCCCAACTTCCAAAAGGATTGCACCAGAGGTTCAACTCTAGGGGCACCATCTATGATGGGAAAACCTACCCCAGGCAGCAGTCAGATTCTCCAAGAGAATCTCTGCAGTCAAGTCAACTGTGCTGAGGGTGTTAGCTTGCAAGGGACACAGTTGCTCAGTAGAACAAGTGCTACTTTGGCAATGGTAGTGCAATGCACAGGACCTTAGTTCAAATTAGAGAATCTCTCAGACTTAAAAATTGGGATGGGGGTTTTCTGTAGGGACTGCAGCACAGAACCAGTGCATTGAATGCACAAGTGCCAAGCAGCAAAGATGGGGCATGGACTTTCCACATGCCAAGGAGTTGCATACTGAACCATAGCCCTACATAATAAATATATGTGGGGAATCCTATAACACTACACTGTAAGAAAGAAAAATTTGGAAACTAGAACAGGACACTTGGGTTTTAAAAGAAGCTTTTGAGAAGTCAAGGCTGCTCAAGGGGAATCTTAACATGTGGCAATAAGTTGCATGGATATCACCTCTAGTCTTTTTTTAAAAGCAAATAATTGGAAAGCTGTGACTTAACTGTACTTATTCTAGTTCTTGGTTCTGGCATAGCACATACCTGAAGAAAGAAGCATTCCTATCTATGATAACAAAGCTGAGAGACCAGTCACTGCAAAAATACTCAAGACCCAGGAACCCCCAGGGCTTCAGAGATATATGCTTCTTATCTCAGTGGACATAATAACTTCCTGAGCACTCAGTTTTCCCCAGAATTCAGACTCTGGTGGTTTTAAAAGTGCCATGTCTCTTTTTATAAAGTGTTCCTATTTTGTGTGAGTGCCTGCTTGGGGTAGGTTAGGGTTTTTTGGATGGTGGGGATGGGGTTTGGTCAAGTCTTAGAAGTTAAAAATTTGTGCAGGGTTTAAAAGCTTGTTGTAGAAGTATTTCAATACTTCATTCATGATATTACTGTATTATTGCTGTTATTATTTTGCTGCTGGATGGGGGCAGGGCGTTTTGTTTACTGTTGTTAATTGTTTAGTTAAAATTCTGATCACAAGTTATGTAGTGGTTGTTTGCAGATTTAATTATTGTTACTGCTTTGTGGACGTTGACAGATTTTTTTGAAGAGTTTACTAGTATTTCCTTTGTTGCTTGGGGGTAGATGGGCAGTTGCTGTTGTGGGATTGTGATTTGGTTCTCCTGGATATTGTTGTCGCTTTTTTGTGTGTGTTTTTGCTGCACAGTGTGATTTGTTGTGAATTTAGGATTGTTTTTTTAAAAGTTCTCCCCCCCCCCTTCTGGTTCCTGGGGAGGGGACTGATGGTGGGTGTCTGTGGGTTGCTGTGTTCCTGTGCATTGTCTTGTCTTTGGTTCAGTTCAGTTGATTTCAGCCTTATTGGGGAGGGGGGCATTGTTGCTGGGTTGGTTGGTGGTCAGGAAGAACCAGTTAGAGTCAAGTCAAGTCAAGTTAGCCTTTATTGGCATAAAATATAGATGTATATAACAGAGCAAATCATTTTTTAAAAAAAAGATAAAATGGAACGATTGCATACATATACATCAGGAAAAGCATAAACATAAACTATTTCTATGAGATCCTCTGGCGTGCCTTTAAAACAGAATAAAGAAACTTAGCCACTTTCTCAGTGACACTAGATGAAGTATCGTTCAAAAGATTGTAGACCTTAAGTGCATCAGAACAATCAACCATGCTAACTAAAAGAGGATGTAAGTACTTGTGACGAAGATCTGTATACAAATTACAATAAAGAAGATATGAGTAGCTGACTCCACACATTTTTGTTTACAGAGACAATATCTGACTGAGTAGGCTGTCTTGTTAAATCTGCCATAAAGAATGGCAGAGGGCATGGCGTTGCATCTGGCAAGGGAAAAAGCTCTATGCTGCTGTGGCACCTTCAAGATGGATAGATATGAGCCCATTTTCCCAGTACTAAGAGAGATCTCAAAACTCAGAGGGGAACAAGTTTTCTTAGCCAGACTGTATAGGTCTTGGCGCTCAATATCTAGCAATCTGTTTTTAATTTGTTGGATTGCGGTGGTGAAGGACAGCATGGACAATAGTTCTAGGGATAAACCCATTGCTTTTATTTTTCTCTCCATTTGTGCTGACCAATTTGACAAATTAAATTCAGAGAACATTTGAGAGATATAACTCCCTGGTTCAGAGTTGTAGTGCAAGCGTAGCCAGAATTTGAAGGTCATGAGCCATGCACTAGTAACCATTGAAGACATGCCAGTTTCTAAGAAGATAACTGCATATGGGACACATTTTGGCATGCCCAGAATTTTATGCAAGAATTTGGATTGGACACGTTCGATAGCACCTTCATAAGATCAAATCCAGATTGGGATGCCATACAGAAGTTGTGAAATCACTTTGGCTTTGAATATTTTTATGGCAGCTGGCACAAATTGGTTACCTCTGCCATAAAAAAGCGAGCTATGGCAGATGCACTGATGTTAGCTATCTTCACTGCATACTTGTGATGGGTAGACCAAGTCACATTATATTGCAAATAAACACCTAAGTATTTAAAATACTTGACTTGCTCCATCTCTTTACCATCAATAACCCATTTGTGAAGTCTCCACTTTTTTGAGAAAACTAAGATTTTGGACTTCTCATAATTGAGCTGGAGCTTATTACTAGTAAAATACAGAACACAACGGGACAACAGACATCTTAAGCCCACTCTAGAGCAGGACAACAGCACCGTATCATCGGCATAAAGTAACAAGGGTACATGTAATGCATCGAGTTTTGGACTATGGCAGTCAGGACTAGACAACTGAATAGCCAGGTCATTAAGAAGAGATTGAATAAAAAGGGAGCCCAAATGCAACCCTGTTTGACACCCTTATTGGCAGCAATCTTCGATGTTAGGTTGCCTGCTAATGAGCATTTGATCTGGCAGGTGGTAGAAGTGCGTAATCTCTTAATAAGCATAAGGAGTCTATTATCCATGTTTAGTTTATCTAGCTTAATCCAGAGGAGGTCCCTGTCAACTGAATCAGATGTGCCTTTTAAATCTAAAAAAGCAACAAATAATTTCTGGTTATTATGCACAGTGTACTTGTTGACTAGATGGGATAGGGTAATGCAGTGGTCTAAAGTGGTCTTCCCTTTGCAGAAGCCCAACTGTTCAGGGCCTGTAATTTTTTCCTGCAACATCCAGAGATTGAACTTGACTAATAGATGTTTGGAGTAAAGCTTGCCAATGATGGAGAGTAGGCTAATCGACCTGTAATTGGCAGGGTTAGTGTGATCACTATTTTTTGTATAGCGGGACCACTATTGCATTCAACCATGCCGAGGGAATTATGCCAGTTCAATCTACAATTGTAAACAGAGATGCAAGGGGGAAAGCCCACCAGTCTGGGTCTAATTTTAAGATTTCGGAGGAAATGGCATCCGGGCCAGGAGCCTTTCCTAATTTCAGTTGTGTAATTAATTCTTTTATTTCCTCTGGAGTGACAGGAGGCCAGTAAGGTAAATCGGCTAGAGGAAAATCAGATGGTTCAGCACAAGTTAGATCTTGATGGAACAGAACTGAGAAGTGCTGAAACCAAACATAAGAAGAAACGGCAGACATAGATGGGTCATCGGCGCGGAATGCACCCGAGACTATGGCCCAGAATTTATTAGATTTTTTTAAGGTAGTAGCATGGTATAGCTCTTCCCATTGAGCTTTAATATAATTGTGCCTCTTTTTTGTGATAAGGTGGTGCAACTGAGTCTTAAGCACGAAGTATTGTAATGGCAAGGTCAGGGCCTTTGAATTGCAGTATTGGTTGTAAACTTTACGCAGAAGAGTTTTTGTTTCTTTACATTCTCTGTCAAACCATTGGTGTGTAGAATTTACTAGAATAATTGCACCTCTGCTTGGGCATCCTGAACTGACACTCAGTGATTCAGAGATATAAGATGTTAAAGAATTGTAAGTTGATACAGATACATTAGGGTCAGATGCACATATTAAAGAGGATCTGTATTCTACAGCGGGGCCAGATCTGAAGAGTTGTTGGGTTTTCCAAACTGTGTGATCGTTCCATGGAATTCTGGGCAATAAGTCAGTCTTGTAAGGTTGCAAGGACAAGTTACAGGAGGGATAAATGTGAGGACAAATTTGAAGATTCAAAATTAGGGGAAAATGGTCACTAATAATAAAATCCCCCAATGTAAAATCTTTGACATAAGGTTTCAATAAAGGAGAGATTAAAATGTAATCAATTACGCTACAGCCCCTCGAGGAGACAAAGGTGAATTCTCCTGAATTTGGGGTTGTATTGCATACAGAATTTGGTAAGACAGATGCCTGCTGAATTTAGAAGGCTATCCTTGGAGTATCTTGGATAGGAGAAAATGGGTGGAAGGGTGTCGTCTTGGTTAAAATCAAGGGCTTTAAAAAATATGCTACAGTTCTTCCCTACCCTAGCATTAAAGTCGCCCACTAGAATTATTTCTATAGTTGGAAATTTCCTCTCTAATTCCTCCATGAGTGTGGCCAAGTGTTCCCAATATTGCAAAAGAGTTAGCATATTTAGAGAGGGTGGTGCATATACATTTACAATAATTAAGGAGAATTTTTTTAGGAGAAGCTTGACGACCTGCACCATAGAGATGTTTGCCTGTAGAGTGATGTGTTCCAAGGCAAAATGTGAGGAGACAAGTATAGACAATCCTGCTTGAAAATGACCCCTTGTATTACTCCTGAAGGCTGGGAGGGAATAGGACTTGTACCCTTCTTGTTGGATCTGGTGTGGAGTCCAGGTTTCTTGTAGTAGTATAACATCAAACCCCTTCAGCTATTTTATAAACTCAGCATCCTTAGCCTTATTCTGCCAGCCGGCCACATTCCAGGAGATGATCTTAATATCCAGAATGGTGAAGGGTTTGGATGGCAAGAGTATGAAAGGGTTGGTGAGTCAGTCTTCTCTAGTTAGTTGTTCAAGGGTGCCATTGGTATCATGAAACACAGATCCATTACCCAAGCCGCTTGAGATGTTCTTAATTAGTTGACTTGTATTTGGCCACACGATCTCACTATTGCTGCTCAGAAGGGGGTTCTCAGCCATTACTGGAGACATATGGACTTCAGCTTGTGTTGATGACTCCTTGAGATCCAATTTGCCTTCTATGGTGGAAATTAAATCAGTCTTCTCTTCAGGATTCACTTGTTGAAAGGATGAGTGGTTTACTCCTGTTTTCCTTTGGTCTACCTCTATAGAAATGAGAGGAGTTAGAGGGACTGATAAAGCTGAACCATTCTCAAGAGTGTTGGGCATCATGAGCAGGTTAGATACTTGTTGCGTGTGATCACTTTTTGTTTTCAAAAGTTTGTTTCTCAACACTTTGAGTTTAGTTGTGATTGCAAATTGTTCCGTAGATGGGAGGGCTGTGAAAGAGTTAATTAGATCCTGTTCTATGGAGTTCTCAAGAAGGAGATGCTCTGAAGCTGGGTTCAGGTAGAAAGGTGAATCAGGACCCTGAGCCAAGCCACTCTGGTATCCAGCTTTTGTCATTCCTGCCTTGAAATTGATGTCCTCTATCAAAGAGCCCTCTTTTTGCCAGTGGGGTAGCAGGGGGTTTATAAGAGAATTGACAAAGACCCTAGCTGGAAAAATCCCCTTGGTGTGAAGGAAGTTTTTCTGAGACTGCAGCAGACTGGGGATCCTGGAACTGATGAAAGTGAGCAAGATTCTTTGATCCTGATTTGGGCTGGTAAGAGGTTCCACCATAGTTAAGTCAATTGATGGTAATTTCCCCCTTAGAAGGGCTTTTAGATGGTAAGTTGCCCATCGAATTGAGTTCCATAAGAACTGTCCTTTGTAAGGGCAGACAGTTAAACACACTTTGGAAGGTTGCAGCTTTAATTTTAATTGGGCTCCCTCCTCACACTGCTGCTGTACCAAGAGATAAGATGCATAATAAGACCTGGATGTTCACTGAGTATAACTAAGAATGAAGCAAGGAAAGAATACAGCAGCATTCAACTACAAACCTGAACACCTAAATGTGAGAGAATTACATTTAGAAGTGTGCCAGTGACACCTCAAGACTATCAAAGGACAATGCTAGGTGGTATTAGCAACACCAGAGCTCCGTGAGAGTCAATGAAAAGGGTGTCCCTTCATATTACATATGGGGGAGGGCGGGGATTTGTTGCCAGGAAGCACCATTAGAATCTAGGTGCCAAAAGGACAGAGTGGTAACTGCGGCTAGAAGTAGATAAACATATTAAACAAGAGCAAAAAAGCTGCAGTTTTGGATTCAGAACAGGTACTTTCATAGAGAGAGAGTGGTACAGTGGTCCTTTGAGAACCCACTCTGTCTTTACAAAGAATGAGCTAGAGCTTTGTGAGGAAGAGATAGGATTTTTGGGTTCCACTTAAAGGCTATCAGTCTTGAAAAAGGCAATGAAACATTTGACACCAGCTAACATGGACTGGCTTTATGTGGATGAACTTATTCTTTATCATACATCTCACTGAAACAATAATGGACTGAACATGCAAGACTGTGAAGTGGGATAATTTGTTTCTTAAAGTACCTGTGTTCAATCTGGATGAAAGAATTCATTACAGACTTTCATTATTTCATTACAAACTCTCATGATTTTGGTTAATAGTCAAAAGCGGACTCTTAACCTTCAAAAAGTGCCTGTGTGCACTTTAAAAGTGCCTACGTGCACTTTGATTTATTTTTCTGCAGAATGTTTGAATTCATTTTAGTGCAGACTGTTTGGGAAAAGAGGTTATGTCTAAGTGCCTGCGTGCACTCTTGTGTTTCATATTGCAGTCTGTTTAAAGATAAAAGCTTTGGAATATTAAAGCCTTTGTGCACATTTATATTGTTCATCTTAGATTATTTAGAAGTAGAGTCTACTCAGAAGAAGAGGCCAAAAGGATTTTCCTATTACATATAAATGTTTTGATAGTATAGTTTCACCCTGATGTTTCTTCTATTATTGGGGTTAATAACATGCCTGAGACTGCAGTGGCACCTTTAAAACCAACATAATTTGTTTTCTATGAAAAGCTGAGAACTAAACAACTTAGTTATTAATTATTATGTCTACTGAGATAGGAAGCTGATATATCTGTTATGTCCTGGGGGTTCCTGTGTTGACTGTTTTAATGATGACTGGTGTCTCAGCTTTGTTGTGATAGAAAAAGAATGCTTCTCTCTTTGGGAATGTGCCTTGCCAGAACCAAGATGTAGGATAAGTATGGTGCAATGACAGGTTCCTAAGAAGAGCAGAGGTGATATTTGCATGGCACTTGGTATGTCAGTTAAGGTTCCCCTTGAGCAGCCTTGATTTTCCATCAGCTTTTTTAAAAACCCAAGTGCCCTAGCTTCCAAGATTTTCTTTCAATGGCAAGCAACAAGCGGAGTGTTGAGGGATTCCACACAGGTATTTCTTCTGTAGGGCTGTGGTTCAGTGGGCAGATGCTTGACATGCAGGAAGTCCATGCCCCATCTCTGCTGCATGGCAGTAGTGCATTTAATGCACTGGTTCTTTGCAGCAGTCCTTGCAGAGAGCCACCACCCCAATTTATGAATGAGAGAGATTCTCTAGTTTGATCTAATGTACTGTTTGTGCCAATAGCAGTAGCATTGTGGCACTGGTTCTGTTTGGGGACATGGCACTGCTTGTGAGGGAGAGGCCCCTGCATCTGCTCTGCAAATTTGAGGATTCTCCCTCAAACCCTCTGCTCCCCAGAATCAGTTTTCCCACTGTTATTATAGTGAGAAAACTGATTGCTTTTTCCCCACCATTGGGAGAAATGGGCCTATTCGGGTGCCCCTAGAATGAAAACCCCTGGTCCCATCTTTTTGGTCCTAGAATTGGAACCCCTGGTCCTAGAATTGGAACCCCTAGTCCCGTCTGTAGGAGAGAGGCCCTTGCAGCTACCCTGCAAATTTGGGCCTCTACCTAAAACCCCCTCCTCTCTAGCTGCCTTTCATTATACCCTATTTTGCCATTGACTTCAAAGGCCCATAGGGTATAATGGAGAGATGGGGGAATCCTGTAGGTGCCCACAGAATTGGATCCTCTGGCCGATCATTTTGGGACTTGGGGGTTCTGTAGGAGAGAGGCCCCTGCAGCTCCCCTGCAAATTTGAAGCATCTACTTCAAACCTTCTTCCCTCCAGATGTCTTTCATTATACCCTATTTTGCCATTGACTTCAGTGGCCTATAGGGTATATTGGGGAGACTGGGGCACCCTGTTTGGGTGCCACTAGAATTGGATCCCCTGGTCCAATCTTTTTGGGACTTTGGGGTGTGTAGGGGAGAAGCCCCTGCAGCTTCCCTGCAAGTTTGGAGCCTCTACCTCAAATCCCCTCCCCTCCAGCCGCCTTTCATTATACCCTATTTTGCCATTGATTTCAATGGTCCATAGGGTATAATAGGGCCATATATTCGGGAATAGCCAAATATCTCCAGAATCAGATTCGGCTACTGAATCTGCTATTAGGAGATAAATGGCTTCCAAAAAATTTTTTAGCCCTGAATATCCCTGAATCTGATATTTTGCTGATTTTTTTCTTTTGCACACCCCTACATACAACCAAGTTTCCCAAATCCTTCTTTATACACAAATCAAAGATCACTCCTAGAATCTACAATTCTCAAATGTCATTCCTTAATTGACTCTCTCAGCAGAAGTCCATTCAGTCTGTCATTCAAAGATTCTCAGACTTTGTTAGGCATTAACCCTTGATAGATTGTCACATGTCCAGGGCCGGCTCACCTACTAGGCAAACTAGGCGCTTGCCTAGGGCGCCAAAAGGGAGGGGGCACCAAATTGGGCTCCACCCCGCCCATGACAAATGCCTAATTTGTTTGCTTGCCTCTCTCCTCCACCGCCGCTATGGCACCTTTTCTTTCCTTCCCTCCCTTTCTGCCTGCCCCCCCCCGATTGCCACTGAGGCACCTTCCCTTCCCTCCCTTTCTGCCTGCCCCCCCCCCCAAAAAATCATTGATGCTCGGCCCTACCGACTTTGACGTGGGCAGCATTTTATCCTGCGCCTTCTACCTACTCACGAATAGGTGGCAGGCGCAGGGCTACTTGTGAGTAGGCAGCAGGTGCAGGGTACTCACAAGTAGGTGGCAGGTCCAATGACTCGGGGTGGAGCTGTGCTGCCTAGGGCACCAGAAGGGCTAGAGCTGTCCCTTTGTCTCATTGCTTCAAGAGAGGTTCTCTCAAGCCTCTCCTGTGCAATGATTGCAGCATGTATTTGCATTTTTCATTTTCTTCAATCCCACTAAATCAAACTTCTTATAACTATATAATTCAAAATGCTTTAATAATCTGCACCTTTTAGGTGGTTCTGGAGGGTGCATCAGCAATAACATTCTCCTTCCTTTTATATGTACATGGATGAAGTTGAAATCTTGTAGTTGGAGTCTCCATCTGATTAATTTACTGTTTGTACTTTTCATTTGGTTTAACCAAGATAATGTACTTGGTTTAACCAAGATAATGGGAAATGGTTCATACATAAGGTGAATTTCCTCCCCCATAAGTATGCTTTAGCTTCCCCATGGTCCACACTATTGGCAAAAGTTCTCTTTTGAACATAGGTGATTAGTGTCAAACATTCTTTTTCTATAAGTAACTTTCTACTAAGATAAAGTACAGGATGGATTCCATCCTCCCCAATCTGTTTTAGCATGGCTCCCAATTCCAATATTGGAAGCATCTGTGTATAGAGTAAAGAGCTTCATGAAGTCAGGAGCCTTGAATACTGGCTCTTCAGTCAATCTTGAGGCGGTCAAAGCTGGTTTGACATTCTGGCATCCAATTTACCTTGTCAGGAAAAGTTTTCTTGGTGAATTAACATAATGGAGGTGCAATGGAACTGAACTCAGGAATGAACCTTCAGTGAAGTCCCACAGCTGCTATAAAGACTCCAATTTGCTTTTTGGTTGTAGGTCTGTATTACTTGATTTAGTGATGTTTGATTTAGTGGGATTGAAGAAAATGTAAATTGAAAATACATGCTCCAGTCTGGTGTTATTACCCTAACTCCAAGTATGTGCCCTAAGAGATTTTACTCAGTAAATAGCTATTTGGCATTTGAAGGCTTTGCAAAACCTTTTAAACCCTTTAACAACTTATCGATCAGTCTCTGGAACATGGCTTCTGTATGGATCACTTTCAAGAGAAGGTATTGCATTATGACTCAGATTTAGAGAACAGGTTGACAAAGTTGGCATAGGATTCAACATATCAGTTGTATCAACAACTGATACAAATTTCAACCGGGTAAGGAGCCACAAGGTTGTCCCAAACTGGGGATGTTCTTACTTATACAGCACATAGTGAACCACAAGCTAAACTATTTTACTCTTGCTCTTCATTTCACACCTTTGTTCTCATCCAAATTTCAAATTACCTATAGAAAGGGAGAGTTTTTAAATTAAGCATTAATTTAAAAAAAACATTATTCAAGAACTTTCTTCAAATTATTTGCGTCAAGAACTTTCTATCGAATTATTCAGTCACTACCATTAGCCACATGGTTCAGAGTCATGATCAGAACCATTTATCACTTGGCCCAGAGTTACAATTCCATATACAATCCACAAGCACAGAACAGCAAAGACCCAGAAGATTAGTCACACAGGGAAGGATCAAGGAAGAAAATTCAACTCAGCAGTCTAGTAAGTAATAACACAAAGCATGCTGTGAAGGAACACCTCAATAGAACTGTACATAGACACCCTTTCACATGTGATATTTCAATGCAAGTTTCTGCACTGAACAAATGTGAAAAGTTGTCCCTAGGAAAAATTAATGAAGCTCATGAACATGACTATCAGACCTAAATAGCAGTTAGAGATGGGGAAAGGGGGAGACTGACAGAGCAGCTCAGTGAGTTTTTGAAATTCATTCATGTACAATATAATAGTCCTTATTCAAATCAAAACCCTCAGTATAGCTCCAAATGCTAGAAGTCCTGCAGAGGGGCAATCACATTGATGGAAAAGGTCCATCTATTGAAGGTATCAGATGCTGCATCCTAGTGTGTAAAATAAATACTTTCCATGTGCAATGTTACAAAAGCAGCCTCCTGAGACACAAAGGACTTAAAGGGCACATTTCACAGTGCTGACAGCTAGGAAAGCACAGCACAGAACAGACGATAGGCCTAAGCATTATTTACATGGCCATCAGCTATGCAATGAGCCAAAGATAAACAACATGTTATTAGTTGATGGCAGTTCTACTCAGAATCTGCAGGTGGCCTAATTTTCTTTGGTTTGCAGGAAACCATCGGAAGTTAGCAAGGTTAGACTGAATGAAAAAAAAAAAGTTTGATTCAAGCTGAACATCAGTGGAAATCACTTAAACTAGAGCTACTGCCAAAGTCTGTAAGCATCTTCCATTGAACTGGAGATGCAGTTTTGCACATTCACTCAGGGAGGGACAGCAGAAGTTTAAATCCACATGATTTCAGCATTTCTGAAAAAATTGTTACAACTGTACCTGTTTGACAGGACTATACATTTGCAGTCCAGGTTTATGTTCTTACTCATTAGCTCTTGTAACATTCAGCTGCTATCTTGATTGTAAAGAAAATCACATAGTAAAAGTATAACTAATACACATCAGTAGACCTTGAATATATACCCCCAGCCAGCTTTCTTGGGTGGAAATAAGATGGACAAAGAATCATATTTAAAGGTTTCATTGAGATAGAAATTTGGGCATATTCTTTAAGAAGGTAATTTATAAATGACCTGACATAGAATTCATTGCTGCTCTCCTTTTTTCTTTTTGCCAGTATCCTAGTTATTTCTGAAACAGCTATGGGCACTGATAAGGACTGCTCTTTCGCTAAATGTTATCAACTAAAACAAACACAAGGCTCTAAAAGACCTGCAATTATTGTTGCTTTCTAGATAACTACTTTATAACTGGGCTTAACCAAGGTAATTAGTATTTTCTTTATCCGCTGTGTATGCTAGTAAGAGTCATTGTCCTTATAACAAACCAAATAATGAATATGGATATCTGGGAATTCTAGATTAATAATTTGATAAATGACAATATCCAGGCAAAACTGATGTGAATGGATGTTGATATAAATTATCCCCTACAAACTGCATTTTACAAAAACCGTTAAGCATCACAAATGTGAAGATAGATCATATTTAGTATATCTTGTATGCATAACTATATAAAGCTAGGCAGAAAATAAAGCAAAGATTTCTCTTGTAATGTATACTCAACAACAGTCAGAAGAAAATAGTGCATTTTCCACCAATCCATAATCAATGTTTTGTACTAGTTTGGGTTTTTTTAAAATATGAGCACTGCATTTTACAAGCAAAAGGGGGGGAGCAAATCTTGCATTCAGATTAAACTACATACCCTTGCCACATTTGCAATTTGCACTCAAACAACATCAGCTGCCTTGGCATCCTTCCAAGGCATCTAGTGGGATTCTCTATACCAGGGGTGTCAAACATGTGGCAAACCTCTGAGGGCTCTGATCAGGTCCCCGAGTAACTGACTGTTGTCTGCTTCCTTCTCCATTTCTCTTGCTTCCTTCTGCATTACAACTTGCTTTGCCAGGCTTGCTCAATAGCACAGGAGCTACAGAGCAAACCTCTGCTGAGGCTCCTCCCTTGGGGAAGAAGAGGGGTATAATGTAGTGGTTTCCACACAATGAAGAGGCGAAGTGGTAGTAAACATAGTTTATTTGTACAGCATAATATAGGGCTGCACTCAAAGACTAATGACTGGGCCAACAGGGCCAACTATATATACACACACGGTTCCTGCGTTAGCATGCTATTGGATCATTCAAACCGGTAGGGGGCCCGTGATTGGAGCAGGACAGCAGGGATTTGGATTCTGCTGCCCATTGTTCCCGGGTTCCCAAGCTCAATCCTCCAGGCTCCAATGAGCCAGGCAAAAACTCCATTTATTAAACACAACTCCATTCACATATATAACATTGGGAAGAATAGCTTGCTTTGCCAGGCTCTCTCAATCGGACAGCAGAGCTACTGATCCAAGCCTCTCTTCTTTATATTGGCTGAGACTCCTCCCCCTTCTGGTCCCCTGGGGAAGGAAGGAAAGAGCCAGAGCTTTCTTTGCCCAGTTCTCTCGATCCCATGAGAGAGTTACAAAGAAAGCACCTTTAAGACCAATGAGTGCTAATGTTTTAAACATGTTTTATTTTAAGTTTTTAAAATATCTTTGTGTTTGTCTGGGTTGTCAATAAAGTTGATATCTCTGCTACCTGGTATTTTATTTTATGACACACATGGCCTGGTCCAACAAGGTCTCATTTATGTCAGATATAGCCCTCATAACAAATTAGTTTGACTCCCCTACTCTATACAAACTCAGTTCCTCAGTTATTAATTATTGTTTCTTCTTATGTATCCTTTTTGCACCAGGTGCATTTAGGCCATCCACATAGTCAATTCCTGAAGCATCTGACTAGGAAATAATTCCCTGTTAACACCAGGTTGTACTCTTTTATTATATTTATGTTGAGGGAACTTTGCTGCATCAGGATTGAAGTCTTATGAGTTTCTTTCAAATAGATCCTATTTGTATCATTTTTTGTATCATTTTGTATCAATGTTACTTTTGTATCATTTTTAAAATTATTTCCCCTTGTCCTTTTACTGATTTGACTTAATCATTTTTCACCAACAGTCAACAATATAACATATTACTGTACTCTAACATTATTTTAAAGAGGCTTTGCAACAAGAACCAACAATGTCACATATACGTTTTATAGGGGGTCCTGAGCAAAGATTTTCTTACCTATGGCATCCAACCTGTGGGACTCCCTCCCTGAGGAGATTCATCCTCCTGTCCTCATTTCAATAGGATTGTCAGGTCAACCCTGGTTACTGGAGGGGTGTGGGGAGACACAAATAGGGAAACTCCTGGAGATTTGGGGGTGGAGCCTGAGGAGGACAGTGACCTCAGTGGGGTATAAAGTCATAGAGTTCATTCTCCAAAGCAAACATTTTCTCCAGGAAAAAAAGGGTTTTAAGGACTTATTTATTTATTTAGGTAGTAGTTTGGTGTAGTGATTAAGTGCTCAGACTCTTATCTGAGAGAACCGGGTTTGATTCCCCTCTCCTCCACTTGCAGCTGCTGGAATGGCCTTGGGTTAGCCATAGCTCTCATAGGAGTTGTCCTTGAAAAGGCAGCTGCTGTAAGAGCAGGGTGTCTGTTGTGGGGAAAGGAGATTGTAAGCCACTCTGAAACTCTAATTCAGAGAAGCGCGGGGTATACATCTGCAGTCGTCTTCTTATTTATATTCCACCTTTTCCCCCAATGGGAACCTAAAGCAGCTTATGTCATTCACTTCCACTCCATTTTCCCTTCACAACAATCCTGTGAGGTAGATGAGGCTGGGAGTGTGTGACTGATCCAAGGTCACCAAGCAATCTTCCATGGCAGAGTGGAGATTTGCACCTGGGCTTAGCCATATTTTAGCTCAGCTATTTAACCACTACACCATGCTGGCTCTTAAGGAAGCCTAACCAATTTCATCTTCAATAACTGGGTAAACAGCACTTTTAGATGACCACAACTAATGACATAGGAGCTTGAAATGAAATTGATCCAATTTTTTGACATCTTAGATAGTCAAATTTTCAGAATATACCCAACAATAACAGCATACAAAAACAAAAACTCCCAAGACTCTACTCCAGGTCTTTCAGCTCTCTCTCTCTGTCTCCTGCTTTCTCTTTTTAAATAAGGAATCAGTTTTGGAGTCGAGTCACACACTATCAGCCTAGCCTACCACACAGTACTATCATCTTAAAGATAGTCCACAGAAGAAGAATACTGATAGTATCAAGATGCCTTCTAAGGACTTTCTGAACAGCTCAGCTTTATGTCTCAGGATAGTGAGAAGGAAGAGTGCCTTCCTGTCATTTACAGTAAAACCATTCTACAGAAACAGTACTACTAAGATAAACGCCAAAGACCATGCAATCATAACAAGGGAACAGGACAGAAAGGAGGATCTGCTGGGAAAATGAGAGTTAGCTTGTGGGTTTTAACTGAAACCAACATTAAAATAAAAAAGAAGCGCATCCAAGACAATACAATTTAAAGAATATGAAGTTAAAAATTGATTTCAAAATCAACTTCAAGTGATGCTGACTTCAGTCTTGTTTCAAGAAAATGAAGAGGAACAATCCAAGGACACTTGTATAGTCTTGATAACATTATAAGTTTCTCACTCAGACATACTCCACTATCTTTTGCTCTGCATGTTAGGCTGAATTCAGCCAGCACAGAGTATTACAGAAGATTATCACCAACCATGAAGGTTTTATATGGCTTATGTGAAAATTAGAACACAAGAGAAACCAGCTTGTCCTCTAGGAACAGCTGGCCTTCACAAACTGTCAATCCCACAAACTATACACATATTTGCTTTTCTTGCTTTTTCCCATCAACATAAAGAAGAAAGAATAACAATAGGTATATTGGCTGTTTATCTCATTACATATACTTAACACATTTTCACTATATTTTATTGTATTCTTTTTTTTCTACTGGCAAACTAGAATGATGTTTACATGTTAAAAAGTAAATTAGGTGGACAAGAACATCACTATCCAATGTATTTCTCTTTTAGCTATATTGACATGCTCAAATAGGGATATTGACTTTTTATCTCATTATCTCATTAAACCCATCTTCCACAATATTTTAATGTATTTTTCTTCTAATGGCGAACTATATGTATGTTACATGTTAAAAGGTAAATTAGTTAGATGGGAAAAACTTCTGAGAAAGTAATTACATTCTCACATTTTAACATATTACTGTTTTATTGTTTTCTCATGCTCATGCTACCCAGATCAAAGGTTTGCTCAATTTGTTAATTTTACTATTCTGTCATCGGATTTGTACCATTTTGTATTCTAAACCACTGCCTACCAGCTATATATAGCCCTACTACTGTACCTGATCCCTTGTCTGATGAAGTGTGCTTGGAGCACACGAAAATTTACATTCTGAATATCACTTTGTTGGTCTTAAAGGTGCACTTGACTCCTACTTTGTTCTACTGCTTCAGACCAACACAGCTGCCCACTTGGATCTATCAACATAAAGAATAGTAATTAACATTCAATAATAATAAGCTCATGGGTTATATGCATGACTTAAGTATCAAGGTGGTGGGAAAAGTACACATTCTTAATCAAATTTTCAATGTTCCTGCTTAATTGGTTCAATTTTTGCCAATCTTTTGAAGCAAAAAACTAAAATTACATCCTACTGGAATTCCTGTTTATCCTTTCCTAAGATTGCGAGATTTCTTGAGAATTGCCTGTATTCTTTCCAGTCTAAGTTGGCATCAAAAAGGGTTATTTTTTTTCTTTAAAAAGCTGTGCTTTAGGGCTGCCAGGTCTTTTCTTGCTTCCAGTTAATACAGGGGTTTTTTGGTAACTGAGAGTTTTGATCAGCCATTCCACCATAACTGGCTTCAATATGCACTCACTCCATGGTTGATCAATCAGATTACTGCTTTGCAGCAACCATGGAGTGGGTGGTCAGGCAGGTCCCCCCCACCATCATTTGTCTTCTGAGTATTTGCATAAACACTTGTGGGAAGCAATACTTCAAACTCCTGGCAGGGTGGTGGTGGCTGGATGACTGGAGGAGACTGCTGGGATATGTAGTTCAGCATGGGAGAGGTGTTTTTTTAAACTGCCTTGGAAGCTTTCTTAAGAAAAACACAGTCTTGAGAAGCTCCTTGAGAGACAGAGAGTGAGAGATGTTTATAAACTATAAATAATAGACAGTGTTAATTGATGACCCAGGGGTGATTATACACTTATGCACATGTCCCTACCCGATCCGCCCCCCCCCCAAAAGGAGGGAATGGACAGGAAGGGAAAAACTTCCCAACCAGCTTAGGTTCATAACTTGGGAGTTTAGACATCCAGAAATGCAGGATGAAAGCACTGACATCTGTAAGGACCAGACTTTCCCTGGTGTCCCTCCCTGGTGTCCCTGGTGTCTAATAACTCTTATTCAAAAGTGGGTCAGAACGGGATGCCAATGACTGGGGAACAGGAGGCTGATGTAACTATCTGATCATGTACTTTCAATCTGGAAGGGAACTACAATCATATCAGATCTAAGTGCTCATCTGACTTCAGTCCTGGAAAGCAATCCTAAACAGGTCTACTCATAATTCTGCTTGGGTCTATTGAAGAGTGATTGCATTGGTAGGCTTCACTCCTAAACACACTTACTAGGGAGTAGATTCCATTAAGCGCAATAGGACTTACTTTTGAGTAAAAAGGCCTAAGTTTGTACTGTTAGTCTCTCTCTCTTTGATTCCCCTTAGTATTTCAACTGCAAATATAGATCCTACACTTTTTTATCTGACCAAGTTCACAGGAACAGTGTGGTGGTACCAGACATAGAATGAACATATTGGACAGGAGGAGGAGTTAAAGTATGCATCTCCTGCCTGTAAACACTCTAGTGCCATTGTGTTTATCCTTGGTTTATCTCTACTGGGTAGACAGAATTACTCCAAAGCAGGGCAGCTCAGAGGAAGAGGCTACAGGATACAATTACATTGTCCCTATGATCCTGCAAGTAAGGGCACCATGTGGACAGGAAAAAATAGGTCCTGTCCCCTTTAATACAGGTGTGATATGAGGAAATGTGTGGTTAAATCTATTTATGGTATAGAATTAATTCACCAAAATTGCTTGAAGATCAAAGTGATATTAAAGGAACCATTTCAAAAGCCAGCGACCCTGCCTGAGAGCTCAAAGAACTATATGATGTTTAGATAGGCATGCAAGCTCTCAGCAGCCCTTTTCCTGTGTGCTGAAGGGGAAAAATAATTGTTGCAGGTAATGATAACCTTTTGCTGGTAGACTTACTCATAAGAGTGATTCCTGCCTCAACAATAGCATTATGCCTGTAATACTGTTGGTATAATTTTACAGTGAGTTAATTTTTATTTCTCTTAGTATAAATTATTAGTTTGGTAGTAAACTCAGAAGTACAGCTCATAGGAATCTAAGTTTTCTGCTGATGTCTAAAAAGGTCTGATTGCCCTTAATATATGCACATTAGAAAAAAACATTGAAAAGTACTAGTGAAAGGACCTTTTTATTTAAATGGATATTAAGGAAATGGTTTCTTCAGTGGTGAAATGTCTATTGCTAAAGGCACAAAAATATTTAAACATAATTTAATCAGATAATGGCATAAGCAATTAAACACCTCTTTCGACCCAGCAGCATCCATTAATAGCTAATTGTGGACTACTGATCTCAAAAATTCAGTTTCCCGTTATTGGACTGGAGGAGTAAAATGATGAATAGAACCCTCCACACTCTCATTCAGCTTCTTACCCCAAGATTAAACCAGGGAAAGTACTGGGGGTGGGGAGAGAGATAGCTTTCTATTATGCTAGATTTCTGCCCTCTTCCTCCATTGCTAGATAAATGTATCTGAAACATCACAGCATTAATTAGAACATTTAATGGACAATAACATCTGCTGGATTCTACTTTTTGATAAAAACATTGAATCAATTTATAAGCCTAGACTTAAATGAGTGATACATCATAAAAAAGAACAGCAGGCAGGAAGAGTGTGATGTTCATGTGACAGGGGAGATTAGAAACGATTTATGCCAGTATGTAAAAGATGCAATGGAATTGCTCATTTTAAAAAAGAATTCACACAGGGAGGAAAAATCATATTACTGCTCTCAGAGCGCAATAATAATACATCAAAAGGCCTCCTATGGTGGCTAATGTGGATATAACAACGAAGACAGATGTATGGACATCTCAAAGAAGCTGTAAATCTGAAATCCTTGCAGGATCAGGCCAAAGGCCATTATAAAAATCAGACCTCAGTCTGGCTACATCATTTGTTATATTTGTGCTAACAGATGACAGGCGAAAATCTGTGCAACGATGGTCCACACAATTTCTTGGACACCTTCATTTAAGAAGCTCTCACTGACAAAAATGCAAGCCATTGTCCACTTGCATTTTCCATAGCTGGAGCAGTTAACTTATGGCTGCCAACTTTTAAAATGGTCCATCTAGCTGTCCCTTTAATATCCAATATCTGTAGTAATTCTCAAGTAATGTTATTTAGCACCATGCCATGAAAAGCTTCTACTGACTGTTTTTGTACATTAAAAGGGACAGGACATTTTCTTCCTGGCCAGTCAGCAACCTTAATATTATGAGTAAAAAACTGTGAAATCTGTGACTCTTTGCATAGTATTTCCCTCTGGTTACATATACTAATCCTAACATGCATGCTCTGAAGTAAACCTAGTGAAGTAAACCTAGTGTATTTACTCCTGAATAAGTTTAGGATTTGAAACATATATGTGTTCATAGTATACTGAAAACTGAGATCTGAGTCACAAGAAGTTACATTCAGCTGCTTGATAAAGTTGTCAGTAAAACAGACCCTGTCACAGACTAGTTACCATCTGAAAATGTTTCCACAAAGTTTATACATGCCTAAAGACAGCAATTTTGAGCAGGCCTGTTCAGAATCCTATTCAGGTCTATTCATTTGGGCTTACTTCTATAAAAGTGTATTTTATTTGTATTTTAGGACAAACTAACATACTTTTTAAACTGTTACAAAAAAACAAATCCCTTAACATGTACTACAGTAAAATATTTCAACATGATGCTTCAGACTTTCCTCTGGCATTTGAGGTTAGACCTAACCAGAGGTCAGTCCCAGAAGGTGTAAAATGTTGTGGGTGGTGCCCTGTTATCTATTTTTATTTCCTGGATCTCAAAAATAATTTATTGATCCTTAGTAATAAAAAAACCATCTATACATATGCAAATTATATTGTCTTGAGCTGAGAATCCATTCAGGTACCCAGGAAAGGCACATTAATGACCATCAAGAGCCATCATAGCTCTGGGAGGGTCTCCACCCTCCAAACCTTATTTAAACTGAGAGCAAACCATACCTCCTTGTTCAATCTGGGCACATAGGTTGTTCCCCCATTACTCTAAGTGGCATGATAGCAGTGCATGTCTCCATCTTTAATTTCTAAATGGACATCTACACATCTAGCAGCTGCAAGGTTAGATCCTTCCAAATTTCTTTGCCTAGGGCACCAGGCCAGGAGTATCGAAGTGGGCCCTTTCCCCTCCAGGTGTCTTAGGCAAGTGCCCTTGCTGCCCCCTTCTGCCCCCGGGGCATATGCGGCAAAGTAGGGCAGGGAGTATGCCCAGGTGGCTCCCAGCCTCTGTTCTGCAGCCCTCATGCAGAGAAGTTGCATGCCGGCCTGCTGGCTTTGCTTTGCCTCCTTGTACCGGAAGGGAGGTGAAGAGAAGCCAGCCAACTGGCACGCAACTTCTCTGTGCAAGTGCCACAGGGCAGAGGCTGGGAGCTGCCCAGGTGCCTTCCCCATCCCCATGTGCACCCTGAGGGGGCGGCAGGTGTCAGGGCACATCACCACAGGATTGTGGGTGGTGGGGGCAGCAGGCTTACCTGGGGTGCCACAAACCTAGGGCCACACCTGTTTGCCATGGACCTTGTTGTGAGCATTTATCCTGTATGGAATAATTTTTTTACGTAACTGATTGTACTATTGTGCATCACCCTGAGCCTGGCGCTGGCCAGAACAGGGCAATTCATCAAATATAATAATAATAATAATAATAATAATAATAATAATAATAATAATAAGGATCTGCAGCTTCCCTTTTAAGAATTGCTGCACTGTTTTGGAATTTTAAAAACTTGTTTTTTGTTGTTCAGTTGCACAATCGAGTCCAACTCTTTGTGACCCCATGGACAAAGTCACGCCAAGCCCTCCTGTCTTCCACCATCCTCTGAAGTCTGCTCACATTCGTGTTTGTTACATCAGTAATGCTGTCCATTTCATCTTTTGCTGTCCCCTTCTTTTGCCTTCCATCTTTTCCAGCATCAGGGTCTTCTCCAGGGAGTGCTCCCTTCTCATTTGGTGGCCAAAGTATTTGAGCTTCAGCTTCAGCATCTGACCTTGCAGGGAATAGTCAGGTTTGATTTCCCATAGGACTGACTGATTGGATCTTCTTGCAGTCCAAGGGACTCTCAAGATTCTTCTCCAGCACCACATCTCAAAAGCATCTATTTTTCTGCACTCAGCCTTCCTTATGGTCCAGTTTTCACAGTCATACATTACTACTGGGAATACCATAACTTTAACTATATGGACTTTTGTTGGCACGGTGTTGTCTCTGCTTTTTATTATACTGCACAGGTTCTCCATAGCTGTCCTCCCAAGGAGCAAACGTCTTTTGATTTCATGGCTACAGTCACCATCTGCAGTGAACTTGGATCCCAGAAATGTGAAGTCTGTCACTACTTCCATGTTTTCCCCTTCTATTTGCCACTGTGGCTCAGTGGTAGAGCATCTGCTTGGTAAGCTTGGTAAGCAGAAGGTCCCAGGTTCAATCCCCGGCATCTCCAACTAAAAAGGGTCCAGGCAAGCAGGCGTGAAAAACCTCAACTTGAGACCCTAGGGAGCTGCTGCCAATCTGAAAAGACAATACTGACTTCGATGGACTGAGGGTCTGATTCAGTAGAAGGCAGCTTCATATATATATGTTCACAGTGTAATGGGGCCGGATACCATGATCTTAGTTTTTTTGATGCTGAGTTTCAAGCCTACTTTTGTGCTCTCTTCTTTCACCCTGAACAAAAGGTTCTTTAGGTCCTCCTCAATTTCTGTCATTAGAGTGGTATCATCTGCATATCTGAGGTTGTTGATGTTTTTCCCAGCAATCTTAATTCCGGCTTCTGCTTCATCCAGGCCAGCAGTCTGCATGATGTACTCTGCATATAAATTGAATAAGCAGGGTGACAATATACATCCTTGTCGAACTCCTTTTCCTGTTCTAAACCAATCATTTCCATAGCCCATTCTGACAGTTGCTTCTTGACCCTTATACAGGTTTCTCAGGAAACATGTGAGGTGGTCTGGTACTCCCATCTCTTTAAGAACTTGCCACAGCTTGTTGTGATCCACACAATCAAAAGCTTTAGCATAGTCAATGAAACAGAAATAGACTTTTTTCTGATACGCACGTGCTTTCTCCATAATCCAGCGAATGTTGGCAATTTGATCTCTAGTTCCTCTACCTCTCCAAAACCCAGCTTGAACTTCTGGTAGTTTCCAATCTACATACTGCTGAAGCCTAGCTTGTAGGATCTTTAATATGACCTTGCTGGCATGTGAAATGAGTGCAATGATGCTATAGTTTAAACATTTCTTGGCATTACCCTTCTTTTGGGATTGGAATATAAACCGACCTTTTCCAATCCTGTGGCCACTGTTGTGTTTTCCAAATTTGTTGACATAATGTGTGCATCACTTTAACAGCATCATCTTTTAGGACTTTGAATAGCTCAACTGGGATACTGTCATCTCCGCTCACTTCGTTGTTAGTAATGCTTTCTAAGGCCCATTTGACTTCACACTCCAGGATGTCTGGCTCAAGGTCAGTGATTTCACTGTCATGGTTGTCAAGGACATTGAGATCATTCTTGTATAATTATTCTGTGTATTCTTGCCACAGAATAATTCCTGATCTCTTCTGCTTCTGTTAGGTCCCTACCGTTTTTGTTCTTTATCATGGCCATCTTTGCACAAAACGTACCCTTGATTTCTCCAATTTTCTTGAAAAAATCTCTTGTTCTTCCCATTCTATTATTTCTCTCTATTGCTTTGTTCCTTCAGGAAGGCCTCCGTATCTCTCTTTGCTGTTCTCTGAAAATCTGCATTCAGTTGCACGAATTTTTCCTTTTCACCTTTGCCTTTTGCTTTCCTTCTTTCCTCAGCTATTTGTAAAGCCTCATCAGACAGCCACTTTGCTTTCTTGCATTTCTTTTTCTTTGGGATGGTGCTGATTGCTGCCTTCTGTACAATGTCATGAACCTCCATCCATAGTTCGTCAGGCACTCTGTCTATCAACTCTAGTTCCTTAAACCTATTCTTCACCTTCACTGTATATTCATAAGGGATGTGATCAAGGTCAAACCTGAATTGCCTAATGGCTTCCCCAGTTTTCCTCAGTTTAAGCCTAAATTTTGCAATGAGTAGCTCATGATCTGAGCCACAGTCAGCTCCAGGTCTTGTTTTTGCTGACTGTAAGGAGCTTCTCCATCTTTGACTGCAGAGTATATCATCAATCTGATTTCTGTGTTACCCATCAGGTGATGTCCATGTGTAGAGTCGCCTTTTGGGTTGTTGGAAGAGGGTGTTTGCTATGACCAGCTTGTTCTCTTGACAAAACTCTATTAGCCTTTGCCTGGCTTCATTTTGTTCTCCAAGGCCAAACTTGTCAGTTGTTCCGGTTACCTTTTGACTTCCTACTTTGGCATTTCAGTCCCCTTTTTTTGGTGTTAATTCTAGAAGATGTTGTAGATCTTCATACAACTGGTCCACTTCAGCCTCTTCTGCATCAGTGATTGGGGCATAGACTTGGATTACTGTGATATTGAATGGTTTGAGTTGGATACAGACTGAAATGATTCTATCATTTTTGAGATTGTATCCCATTACTGCCTTCCTCACTCTCTTGTTAAGTATAAAGGCCACACCATTTCTTCTATGGGACTCTTGCCCACCATAATAGATGTAGTGATCCTCTGAGTTAAATTCACCCATTCCTGTCCATTTCAGTTCACTGATTCCCAAGATGTCAATGTTCAGTCTTGCCATCTCTTGTTTGACTACATCCAGCTTACCTTGATTCACAGATCTTACATTCCATGTTCCAATGCAGTATTGTCCTTTGCAGCATCGGACTGTTCTTTCACCATCAGATACATCCATAGCTGAGTGTCCTTTCCACTTTGGCCCAGCCGCTTCACTCTTTCTGTGGTTACTTGGACTTGCCCTCTGCACTTCTTCCCCAGTAGCATATTGGGCACCTTCTGACCTGAGGGGCTCATCTTTCAGAGCCATATCTTTTAGCCTTTTGTTACTGTCCATGGGGTTTTCTTGGCAAGGTTTTGGAGTAGTTTGCCATTTCCTTCTCCAGTGGTTCACTTTTTGTCTGGTTTCTCAGCTGTGGCCTGTCTATCTTGGGTGGCCCTGCATGGCATAGCGCACAGCCTCACAAGCCTTCTTGCCACGTCAAGGCAGCAATCCATGAGAGAAACTTGTTGCTGTTCTCAAATGCTGGATGTTTTCTGCTGTGCATGCATCCTGTGAGTTTGAATGTTTTTATTTGATTAAATGCAAAGGATTTCTAAACATTGTATTGTATGCTGAGAGGTTTTTTTTCTACTAATGAGTTGTAAATTCACCCACTGAAAGGTCAGTTGGACCTGATACACACCAGTTGCCTTACTTAGATAAGAGAGCAATGGAAAGTGGTTCTTTTTATTTTACACTCTTACTGATGCATTCATGATCCCTTTGTTCCCTTAACTCAGCCTACACATCCATTATACTTCTGTGGTGTGTATCTGCATTGCATGGCAAACTCACTTTCTTCATTCCAAGGGTAAGTCACAATTATTTTCTGCTTTTGGTCCTTTAGACTTCTATAAAATAGAGTGAACCTAAAGCAGATCATCACAAAAAATTAAATGGCTGACCAGGGATTAATAACTGTGACATCAAGTTAACTATAACAATGCCCTTTTTACTGTCTTGAGTTAGTGGCATCAAATGGGAAGACATTTCCCCACCAAGTTTTGTATGAAATGTTCCTATGGGCGCAATCAGTAAGCCACCCATTTTTAAACCACTGACATGTAATTAAAATAGCATCATATACCTAGACAAGGTGAACTTGAACTTTGGGTCCTCTAAGTACAGATGCCTGGACAATATATTAAAGTGCATTTTTGTCACTCCTCATAAAGGATTTGGCAAGGAGATTCTGGGCTTAGTTTAAAAGGATGGACATCTCATTTACTATGCTGAGCTTCTCAATAAAGTTAGCCATCTTTTTTGAAGTCCTGAGCATGCAGCAATTCTGGCTGCTTTCAATACAACCACTTGCTTGCTCAGTACTTTTCAAATGCAAGCCATTATATTTTTTGTCTGATGGTAAGGTACTGAAGAAGCCATAACTGTAGTACAAGAGTCCTGAGACAGTTGTTCAGAAAAGCTGCAAAAAGGAAGTATTAATTTTCTACAAATAGATTGCTGTAGTGTAGGTCATTTGTCATGCAAGAGAACCATCCAAAGCCAGATTAATGGACACTCCCACTTGCTCTATTAATTTTCTCTTCTTCTCCCCCATGACAGTGAAACTGTATTCAATTGACTTGAATTGTTTGTGTACATAATTCCAGTAGCAGAGACATGTACATGACAAGACTTATACTGAGGGATGTTTCTGCCTTACAGTTCATTCATGGTTTTGCCACATGGCTCTTAGTTATTTGAAGAACAGATAAATATAATTGTATGAATGAATGTTTTAGGCTGCATCTTGTGCAAAATTTGTCTCCTTGCTTAGGTCCCTTTCATATGGGCTCTTTAAATCCATTTTGGCTTCTGAACTCTAATGGATTCCCCCTCCACAGACACTCACACACCTCATATACCAAAACAGGTTTTGGAAAACCAAGATTAAGGCTTCATTAACTGTGGGAGGAGGAAATTTTATATTTAAGTTGTGTGAAACCTTAAAATCTTTTTGCCTTCAGAACCAAAGTGGGTTAATGATTACATATGAAAATCAAGATTGCTTTTTTATGTTTTATTAGTCCGCACAAACACATCACATCAGTCATGTACACAAAGGAGATATCTGTCTGTCTGTCTGCCTACCTACATGCCTACCTACCAACCTACCTATCTATAGCAAACTGTAGGGATATAAAGCTACAGAAAACAGTATACTAATAATTTGTTTTAGAAATAAGTTTATTTAAACCAGATTTAAGGAATAAAATACTGGAACAATAAAGAAATAATACAAGGGAAATCTACTCATGCGGGAAGAGAATTGCAGTAGGAAGAGTCTGAGAAGATAAATGAAATGCTGCTTTATTAGAACTGATTTATTAATAGGGTGTGCCTAGGGGAGAAGCACAAAGAACAGCAGAAGGAGATTACCACTATTATGATGAGTAGGTAGACTCCTACTGCTGGGATTTGGCACTTATTAGCTATAAAAACAGACATATATCTTATCTAATATTTCTCTATCTTTTGCAAATTTGTTGATAAAACCTAATAATCAGCAGCTACTTGGTGTAATGATGGTACACAGCAAGAATATGTTGAACAGGCTATGAATTTGTGCCTTGTTTGTACAAGGAAAAGGAGTTGGGAACCATCTATGTAAACTACCTGACATTGTAAATTTGTTTTAGCAAGGCAGAGCAACGAACATAAAAGGAATGGAGTAGCTCCAGTGACCTGAATATGGAGACATTTGTTCCTATTTTCTGGTTCAGAAATGTCTCTACAGGACTATGAAATGTTACTATCACTGATGTGTGAGATGGGTTTGTGACCTTTATCTCATGTCTAATGTTACCTACACTATGTATCCTTCTCTGACACTCTTCTATTGAGGCAATATACAGAAAACGTATTGGCTGAGGAAAAATGGCAAACTGATTGTTGCTGATCAACTCAGTTTTAACAGTAGATCAATGGCCACATTGGAGAGGGGACATCTCCATATTCTGGGGACCTTGGGAGGAAATATAGTACACTATTGTATACTACATCAGCAGAAATATATTGCATACATCCACCCACCCACACTCACACGCAAATGGTATCTGCTGTAGAGATGATCTGAAATAAGGATGCCATTTTTTCTAGTTTTAAACTATTTATTTATTTATTTGATGAAGTTTTTATGTCACCTCTCCAGAACTTGGTCAGACTAGGACACGGTTTATTTTGCTTCATTCATTATTATAGTAAAATGGATAACAAAGCATTAACTGGAACCTGATTATGGTTTACCCCCTGGATTATTCTCTTTTATTTATTTATTTATATTTTTACTTATATCCCGCCCTTCCCACCGAAGTGGCTTTCTTGCTTTCAGTTTCTATGTGAGTCTGAAGTTAGTTGCTATAAAGCAGTTGCGTTATATTCAGCAACTCACATGAGTACAGTGATTTATTTCATTACAGGAAGATCACAAAATTGATAATGAGAGTACAAAGAATGGCCTTGTATTGAAATACTGAGGTATTTAATCTAGAAGAAGAGATTGGCAGCAGGGTTGTCAAGTCTAACTCAGAAAATACCTGGGGACTTTGGAGGTGGAACCAGGAGACTTTCATATTCCATAAAATAAATAAGTAAAAATATTGCAGTACAGTTTCCCTGAATAGTCTTCATTTCCTCATTCTCAAGAAGCTGCATGTTCCTTGTACTCTCTCTCTCTCTCTCTCACCCACTCACAGAGAGAGAGAAACAGACCAACATACAGACACGGGGAAGGGGGACAAAATAAACAATTTGCAATCCCACACTTGCGTGGTCTCACTGGGGCAACTTGAAGTTCCAAGTTCTTCAGACTAACACAGGGAAACAAAAGATTCTAGTTTACCCTTTACTATGCAAATAACCTCTGAAAAGATTGTAAAACAAATGCTTTCCGGGCTGCTTTCACAGCTGCTCCCAGCTACTGGCTGCTGGGAGCAGCCTTGTTGTTCTACCAGCTCACCCTGCACCTGTTCAGACTGGCCTCTACAGATTTAAAGGCACACACACTGCCTAAAAAGCCTTTCCAAGCATCTTTTTAAGCCTTCCTAAGTGGAAAGGCACATGGTGGCTGTTGGGGTGGGGCTTCCCCCTCCTATCAGCTGACAGGGGATGGGAAGGAGCCAGCTGGGACCTGGGAATTGGCAAGCCTAATTGGAAGTAATATATTGAAAGAATGGGCCAGTATTTGAGAACATAGATGCAGCTAATAGAGCCAGTTTGGTGTAGAGCCAGTTTGGTGTAGTGGTTAAGTGTGCGGACTCTTATCTGGGAGGACCGGGTTTGATTCCCCACTCCTCAACTTGCACCTGCTAGCATGGCCTTGGGTCAGCCATAGCTCTGGCAGAGGTTGTCCTTGAAAGGGCAGCTGCTGTGAGAGCCCTCTCCAGCCCCACCCACCTCACAAGGGTGTCTGTTGTGGGGGAGGAAGGTAAAGGAGATTGTGAGCCGCTCTGAGACTCTTCGGAGTGGAGGGCGGGATATAAATCCAATATCTTCTTCTTCTTCATCATCATCTTCTTCTAAATAGAAAGCAATATTTCTCAGTGTTTGTGGCAGCAAAATCTCTTGTGCCATTCCCATCCCATCTATGGGGCGACACAGGAATGTTCAGACAGCTGTTGCATACCATTCTTGTCCCCATCCATTTTTAGTAGTTATGTGCATGCACTGAACAATTTTAATTTTAAAAAACTGGATGCAACTTGTGGTGGCTTGGTTTCACTCTGTCAAGATGCCTCACTTGCTCTCTTCCACTTCCAGATGCTAAGGAGGCTCAAAAATTTGCTATCACTTTGAAATTGGTAGCTTTTTCAATTGCACTGTGGAGGCTGGAGCATGGGATGAGTACAGGACAAGGACAGGTGGCAGATGTTTGCGTGTGGAGGGATTTTTTGGGTCAATTTCAGAGGTGTCTCTGGGTCAGCCCAAAGTGCCAGTCTGTTAGCAGCCAATGTGTCCTTTATATATTCATCTAATCCCAACTTGAGTAGATTTTCTTTCTTATAAAGTTGTGAGGTAAATGAGATAAATTGTTCATGTGTCTCTTTTTCTTGGTGAGAAATTTCATTTAGTTTTTTTTAACAGTTATTGATATTATTTCGCTTTCTTTTCTTAATCAATAAGCCAAATAACATCCACTTTTATTTTACTTGTTCAAAGTATTTTTGTTTGGTGAATCTTAATTTTTTTTTTCTGAATTTCCCCTAGTTCAATCAAGTTAAATTCATTTTTTCAATTGTTTGATTTATTTTAAAACTGTTTTATTTGAAGTTTTTATATGTTGGTCTTTCAGTGTTTTAATCCTTTCTATTATTTTGGTAGTTCTGTTTTTTCTTTGTTTTTTAAAAAGCTATTGCTATAAGGTTTCCTCTCATAAAAGCTTTATTTCCTATTTGTTTTCATTATAATTACCAGTGGCAAATGAACATTTTTACAATTATAAAGTATGCTTGCATTTGACATTGCTAAACCTTCTCTTCTACAGTATACTAGTTTGATGTAAAAGAAAAGTTACAAAATGAGGGAGCTTGCCAGACTGCCTTAATGTTCCATTTTCATTCCCCAATGTTATCATTTTTTCTTGTGTCCAAACAACTTTGTTAATATTCCCATGCTGTCCCAGTTTTTTCTTCTTTCCCTCTGTTCTTTTTTAAAACTAATTTTTCCATATTCTGTTGTTGTTGTTTTATTACAAGGACTCATTTGTGCTCACACTTCAATCTCTAGCTGTTTTATGACCATACTGTAGGCCATCTGGGCAGAATGATCACATGGACCTCTTGGTGTCAAAGACTTAGGGATTTCACTTTTTATTATGTGCAATTCTTAAATGTAGTAACTATATTTTAAAAAGAACAGAACTACCCTGCTAGGGTAGACTGTTAGACAACAATACTATTTTTAAAGACTTTAAAGATTTCATATAAGAGAAATAAATATATACTGTTGTACAGAGTCTAGAATAGAGAATTAGTGATGAATTTTGCTTTGTTTATGGTTCAGGAACTGATGCCCACACATTTTTCCATTAGTTTTCCATATGAAAAGATTTAATCATCCTCTGATCGATCTCTTAGTCTAATAGATTTATTTTGATAACTGCAAGATAATTTTTTTAAAAAGTTAGGAATGGAAAATTCCTGAATATAAGCCATTAATGCTAAAGAGTATGTCACATACACTGAGCGAAACCTACCTCACAGGGTTGTTGTGAGGATAAAATAGGAGTAGAGGAGAATGATGAGGTTTGGGTCCCTCCTGGGGAGAAAGACAGGAAATAAATAAATAAATCCTGGGCTCATGATATCGTTACATTTTCTCAGACTACTACATTTCCTGCCTCTTATTGCAGTACTAAATAACATATTCCAAATTAATTTCCAGCTCTTCCTCTTCTACCCATATAACTTAATTTCATTAAACAAATTCTCCAGATTTACAAATCTGTATGCAGCATAAGAAAGCTGTATATCTGGCAAAGCTAAGCCTCCCTTATGTTTTAAAAGCACATATTTTGACAGATGTAGGTTTTTGTTTTTCCATAAAAATTGATTTACATTTTCCACATTTTTAAAAATCACCACTGTAGAATAAAGGTATATTCACATATAAAAATATTAGTATCACACTTTGTCAAGAATAAGGGAACTTGGTCCAAAAATGCATCCATCTTGATACAAAAATGCATCCATTCTGATACAGTACAATATAGTAGGTTCAGTGCAAGGAGGAGACACGGTTGCAGTGATCATAGCTCTGTTTATTAGTTACAACATGGAAATGGCTGAACTAGAAGACTGAAGAACTGGGCCAATGGGGCCAACTATATACAATTCAAGGTTCCCATGCTAGGATACCATTGGATCGTTCAAACTATCAGGGGGCCTGTTATTGGAGCAGGGATTTGGATCCTACTTTCCACCCATTGTTCCTGAGTTCCCAAGCTCAGTCCTACAGGCTCCAATGAGCCAGGCAGGAACACTAGTAATACAAGATACTTCACTGGAGTGCTTTCCTTTCCTTTCCTTTCATAAAAGAAGAAAGATTCATGCGATCTGAAGAGGAACCAAAGTGCTTCCCAGGTATTCCCAATTGTTTAGGTAATTTATTTTCCACAGATGGCTACACATTTGGAACTGTCCATTCTGATTTATAATGATTAATCTTATAGCAATTTATATGAAAGATGCACATGTGATTACTTTTGGCAAGTGACAGCCACATACACAGCAGCAGACATGTGCCCAACTGAAGACTAAGAAAACTTCGAAAAGGTTTCCACAGAATGCTATGGTTCCCTCTGAGCATGTGCAACAACCTTCTTCAGAAGTATAGTGCCTTGTGTGATTTAGGCCTAATCAAAATGTGTTTCTGTTTCATATTTCAATTTTCAAGGAAGTAATAATTTAATCTGTGTATTAGCCCAATGTATTGATCCCCACACAGGCCCAGAAATAGTCGCATGGAATAGATAGTTTTTGATGGGAACAAGTAGTGGTGTTCTACTAGGCAGGAAACAACAAATAAAAACAAACAAATAAAATAAAGTGTTATTTAAATGAAATGTTGGCAGTTGGGGAGACAGTTTCACTGTGTTACCCACTGTAACAGTATGTAGCATCCCCCAGGGGGCAATCCTCTCCCTTAGTTATTTAACATCTATATAATAATAATAATAATAATAATAATAATAATAATAATAATAAATTTTATTTCTACCCCGCCCTCCCCGCAAAGCGGCTCAGGGCGGCTAACAGTGAATAGTATATTAACATAAATAGTAAAACATTAGATTAACATTTAAAATTAAAAATATAAAAACCCGTTAATTCAGTTAAAACACTTAATTTACATTACATTATATATATATATATGGCAGTAATGGCAACATGGTCTTGAGCATTAGTTTAATCAGTTTGCTACCATTTGCCATCTCTGGGATGGATTTATGCACCCTTTCACCCAGTTGGCCCAGAGATTTTGGCTGGGTTGTCATTAGTATGCTGATGATGGATGGCTGACCAGATACTGTTCCAGAGGTTCTGACCAGGACATTGTAGGCTGTGGCTGACTGGTTAAAGCACAGCCAACTGAAATTGTATCCATCTAAGATGGCAGTCCTGTGCCTGAGTCACAGGGGAGTAGAATTAGGGATCTAGCCCCTCATTCTTAATGAGATGTTAATGCCAGCCCTGATGATGAGGAGTTTGGGTGTGATCCTGGATGCTGCACAAACCAAAGCTGTACATTGGCCAAGAGGTGCTCTAAACTAAATGGACAGAATAATCTTAAATTCCTTTCTCACTTGGGAAAAAAATTGCCAAATTTCTTTTTGCAGGAGATGGCCTGTCTTTCTTAATGTTTCTTTTCCACCTCAAAGCACACTTTCTTCCCAGATTGACACTGATTTCATTTAAAGATGAAAGGGCAGTTCTCAAGATGGTACACCTGATGCAACATGGTCTTGAGCATTAGTTTAATCAGTTTGCTACCATTTGCCATCTCTGGGATGGATTTATATTGATAGAAAGGAGGAAAGGAATAATTTGTGCTGTTTGTGAAGATGTACACTCTCTTGTGATTTCCATCTCTATAGTGACTGATGCAGCTGATGAAGCTAATTTCTATAAAAACTATTAATTGCATAAAATTCTAAAAGCAATATGGAAAAAGCATGGGGAGAGTGGAAAAGCGACTGCAATGACAGGAAATTCTTGAACATATACAACTGTTTGTATGTGAGGGCATAAATCCAGAAGTGAAGTTTATAGATTACAATATAAACTTTATTGTTTATTTTTATAAAAAAGTACTCTCTGTGTCTTTCATCTCTCACAATAATAAGGGGAGAAGAAAAACAAAAAGCCTTATACTGCCATACAAAAGATTTAGTTATCCAATTGCTGACATTTTTAAAAGCTATGTGTCCTTTTAACAAATAAATACTTACTCCTTCATTTTCTCAGAATGATATCTTGCAAAATATTTTGGTGTGTAGGAATTTGGAGCAAAAGAAAGATCAATTAATAGCTCTGCTTCAAAGCCATTTCTACAATAACTATCTTTCTTGAGGAAAGTACCTGCAAGGAGGTGATAGATGTTTGCTCTCAAAAAATGAGGAGGGGATAGAACTAAGACAATAAAGATAAAGGAGAAAATGACATGTATAATTCATTTAGAAACCCATTTTTATTATTATAGTTCTTATTATAGTTCCAGGCAGGGTGGAATTCTAGCAGGAGTGCATTTGCAGATTAGGCCACACACCCCTTATGTAGCCAATCCTCCAAGAGTTTACTAGGCTCTTTTTTGTAAGCTCTTGCAGTATTGGCTTAATCAGGGGTGTGTGGTCTAATATGGAAAGGGAGCTCCTGCTAAAATTCTACCCCTGGTTCCAGGTACCAGCATCTGGAGGAGTTCCACATCAAGTACTACAGAAAGCCTGGTGGTAAGCTAGCCAAGCAAGCTGCTGTGAATATTCTTTTATACCTTATGTTCCTTTTTTTGTTTTTTCAATTTATATTCTAATGGTCAATCTTTGGATACTTGAATCTGGTGACTGAAGCTGAATGGGCATGACAGATCTTTCTACAAACCTGAAAAGGCCCCCAGAATTGCAGAAAAATGTGAAATAAAAAAAAAAAAATAAAGCTTTGAAATCCAAAAATGGCAAAATCTTCAGGTAAAGGTTGGAGATTACCTGGAATTCCAGATGACAGAGATCAGTTCCTCTGGGAAAAACAGCTGCTTTAGAAAGTGGTTTATATGGCAGTAAACCAGCTGAGGTTGTTTCCCACGCGAAACTTCACCCTCCAAGGCTCCACCCCAAATCTCCAGGACCTTTTACCTGGCGCTGGCAGCCCTAAGGGTAACTGATCTCCTTAGTAGGGAAATCTGTTGTGGTTGCTGAAGAGTCACCACCGCCACTGCTGATGTGCAGGTCAGGGGAGACAAAGCAGGTGGGAGAGTGATGGGGATCAGAAAGAGAGAGGTAGAACGATGGGGACTAGAAAGAGAGGGAGTGATGGGCATGAAGGAGAGAGAGTTAAACAGGGAGGTGGCAGGAATGAGAAAGAATGTGAGAGAAGTAGGGGGAGGGGAGGAAGCAGAGGGGGGAAATGGAATAGCTGTCCCTGCAAGTTCCTTGCAGGTCCCCACTTACAAAGTTATATTAAGTTCATTTTAAAAGGTCATCAACATATTCCTGAGTGATTAAGCATCTTGCAACAAAGAAGAGTTATGAAGTTTTGTGCTTCTTTGAGAGTCAACATACAGGTATATATGGCTACTGTTTTCTTTGTAACAAAATCTGTATTTGAATCATAAAATACACCTTTCCCCACATGAGCCTCAGAGAGCACTACGATCAAGCTCGTTAAATGTGCTAAAGATCCCCAAGCTAAAGGATGCCTGTCTGACCACTACAAGGGCAAGAGCCTTTTTCCGTGGCTGCGCCTGCCCTATGGAATGCCCTCCCTGAGGAGACTAGGGCCCTGCGGGATTTGTCACAATTCCGCAGGGCCTGTAAGACATATTTGTTCAGGCAAGCTTTTAAGACCTAAAAGGAGGCAGTTTTAAAATCTACAAGGGTGTATCATCTGCCCCATAGTATCATGACAAATTAAATTTGACATGGACAGAACGCCATCAGAATTGAAATTCAACTGTATTTAAATTGTTTTAATATTTTAATGTTTTAACAATGTTTTATTACTACAATGTGAATTGTCACCGAATTGTGACTGTTGTTAGCTGCCCTGAGCCCATTGGGGAGGACAGGATATAAGTGCAATAAATAAATAAAAATGTTGCCTTATGCAGGCATTCCATGCATTCATGATCTGGTTCACCCAAGCCTATCAGTCTGACTTTATTTGTACAAAAGATGGCAAGTCAATTCCATCTTTATTGATCACCATTTGCTGTGGCTTCTCTTGTATTTCTTTTGTAAAGAATCCAACCACTGCCAAAGCTGGTCAACAGGTAAGCAGCAACGGCACCTTCAGTGGTGCAGCTGAGAGATTTTGAATGGGGCTCAGCTGTCTATAAAAGGTGTCAGAGTCAATTGCCAGTTACAGCCTACCAAATGTTTCTAAATACACGAAAGCTAGTTCACACATTTTTTCTATGTCCATCTCCCCTACTATAGGAGACATATAAGGAGGAATCAACTACATTAAGAATTCCCTGTGATAAAGGCAAAGCTTGTGCAGAAAGCCAAAATTATTCAGTCAAACTGATTCCTGAAATGTTAAAACTTTTTTTTCAAAGAACTTGTATCCTACTTGCAGGATTGAGTGGGGTATAAATTGAAAAATTAAATTAAAAATTAATACTAAGTATAAGCTAAATATTAGGGAGGGGAGTGAATTTTTAACCTAACAAAAACATAGGGAACAAGCAGGACCCACAACATAAATTAGAAATATTATCTATCTTGCAGCAGGGCAAGCAAAAGCAATATGCCAAGGCTAAAAAAAGCCCCCTGCCCTTGCCTGAGTTATTTCATTTTCCTAGACAAAATAAATCAACAGAAGTTAGCAAGAGGTCATACAATCCAATGTATTTCAGGCTGCAAAAGGCAAACGAGAGTGGATAAGCTGTATTATGTTATAGCAATCGAAAAAGCCACTTACAATCTGCAATTTTTTCAGCAGATAATATTTATGTGGGACTCATTGAATTTTCCTTATCAAATGTGCCAACATGAAAGGTGACACAAATGATGATACTGGGGGTGGGATATGAATTTGTCCCTGGCTGCCCTGTAGAATTACTCAATAAACTTTGAAGACTGGCCTACCAGAGAATTTTTAGAACTGAGGATATATAAGGCAAATAGCTAATTCTATTCTTGATACTTTAAATAAATTCATTTTAAGTAAATTAATTTAGCTAATCATTTAACATTCTATTTTAAAAAAAAATGCATACTCATATGGAGTAGGTAGGATTTTCCCTTAGGTTTATTTATTTATTTAGGAGGTTTTCTTCCTGTCTCTATGAAGTTCTGCTTGTATTGAGCTGAATTTCAAATTCATTTAGAACAGATTCTTCTAAGGATATGGGGCAGGTTCAAGAAAAACAGAATATACTTTTTAAAAAAAAACCAAGAAAAGAAATAAATTATGGTGGAACTAGTTTGAACATATATATATATATATATTTGTTCCACAGCATTTTATGTTTGGGTCAAGGTGTGTTCATTACAATATGTCAAACTTACCCTATTTTCAAGGTATTGACCAGATGTGAGTAAATCACTTTGTCAGTTCAGTTCATTCCTAGTAGCCACAACATCCTGCTTGACCATGTTTGCATCAGGTTTTGCAAAATTGGGCATACATCAAGATGCTGCTAATTAAAACCAATTGGCAGCCTTGGAAAACTTCTATGGAATACTAGAGCTTCTATGGAATACTAGGAGCAGACTTTATTCAAGCACCTCTCTGAATATCCTCCATGCCCCTAGTAGAATAATTAGACCTATACAACCATTCCTACGCTATCCACTATTATCTACCTATTCTAATATTAAAATGTATAAATTGACATTAATAACATCAAAAATCAATGTAGGAAAAGTGCTCTTTTTGTTATTTGAAAGTGCCATACAATACAGAAATGTCATACATTCCACTAGTAATTCAGTACAAAGTGAAGAGATTAATACATATTCCAAGAAAAGTCCAAATTTTGTAAATATCCAAAAGCCCTCTGTATCCAGTTCAAGATGAAGATGCTGGTCCTTTATCCTTTGTTTTGAAATTATCTTCCACTGATAGACTGCAGTTTACTAGTGACAGAACTACTTATTCCATTGGAAGTCAAATGAACAATATTCATTATAACAACTACTTCCTCTGTTCTGTTAAAGTCTTACTCAAGTTTGCAAATCTCTAACTTCTTGTCAGTATTTCAGAATCACTGTTTCAGAGCTGGGCCACCAAAGGAATGACAGGCTTGTTTCTGATTCAAATATGCCCCCCCCCAAAGAACAATTGTCAGCCTCTGCTGTCATTTGGGACTCCTTAGATGAGCACCTGATGAGAGGAGTTTATTAAAGCATAGCTTTTATTTATAACTGATTAATATGATTTGTTACTGTTTTAATTGTCTATTTGTGTGATTACCTGGAGTAGAACAGTCATGAAGCAAGAACAGTGGATGGGGAGTGAGGAAAAAACTCAATCGGGCTATGTGAGACCATGTATACATAAAAAGCTGATTGTACAGTACTGCATGGGTAGGAAGGAATACAGTGAAGCAACCTGCCAAATAGCCATGAATGGATCAACGCAAGACCACAATGACCAGCAAACAGGACATGAGCCAAACTGATGGCTGTATGAGCATTCCTATTGAGTTTTGAACCACTCTGGGGATTGTGAAAAGGCAGATACATGCACACACGCAAACACATATATTCAGCTTTTATATTATATTAGTCATCAACATATGATACAGGTATTTTTATTTTTGTTGTTAAATTATTTAACAATTTCTTCTTTGTTTCAGTTTATATGTACTTGGGAAGATTAAAAGGATAAGAGAAAGGAATGTACCATTCAGTACTTTTGTTAATTATCCTGGACCTCTCATCAACCTTTGATAGTATTGATTATGGCATTCCACTGGATTGACTTTAGGGCTGAGGCACTGTTCTTTGGTGGCTTTGAGCCTATGTTGAAGGTAGGTTTCAGAATGCGGTGCTTAGGAACTGCTGCTCCACCCCTTGGTCTCTGGCTTATGACATCATGCAAAGTTCCATCTTGTCTCCCATGGTTTCCAACACCCGTATACAGCCGCTGAAAGAGGTAATCAGAAGATCTGGGCTGAGTATGGATGACACTCAGCTCTATCTCCTGCTTTCAGCAGATCCCAGGAATACTGTAGAAACTGTAAACAAGTGCTTGGAGGCAGTTTTGGGATAGCTAGGGGAAGGCCTTGAATTCAGCAGGAGCTCACAGGAGCGCAGCTCCTAAACCTTTCTGAGGGTTTGCCTCCTTCCTCCCCACCTACCTACCTTGTCCATTGAATAGTAGATGCAGTTGCATAACAATCCCTGGATGAGCTCCACCACCTATTTTTCTACAAAATGACACCTGGGTAGGGGCTAATAAACTGAAACTTACTCCTGACAAAATGGAGGAGTTACTGGTAGAAAGGTTGATTCATCTGTCTCTCTCTATTATTGTCTTCTGACAGCAACTGAAACACTTTGTTTTGTTCGGCATACCCAATATATTTTTGCCCTGACTTATATGTGTTTTGTGTTTATATGTTTTTATTGAATTGTTTAAATATACCCTATTTTAAATAGTATTTTAATGTTTTACATGTTTTAATGCTGAAATGTCTTGATGTTCACCTCCTTGGGGGCTCTATTTGGATGGAAAGGCAGCATAGAATGTTTTAAATAAAACAGCCACAATTCTTTCTGCCAGTAAGCAAGATCATGAATAAATACTTATACATACTTGCACATACTTTGGTAGGGGACCCAAGTGTATGTAATATGGAAGTCTTCCATACTATTTTAAAACATAAAGCTTTATGAAAATGAGCGACATTAACCATGTGTTCTCAAGTATTTTAGAAATCCAAAGCGTCTCTGTATTACTTGTTAGGAGTTCACTTACAAAACCAGAATCTATTCAGGGATGCTGCTTTACACCACCCCTATTTGCTTATGTATGACCAGCCTACCTTTACTATTGTAGTTGGGTCAATTTCTTATATCTTACACCCAAGAAGCTTCTTTTCCAGTGGCTTTTCAGATACTTATAGTGTGTCAGCTATAGGAAATAGTAGAAAACATTGCTGCGGTGCAACTCCATTTGTTTCAGTTGGCAGGATTAGAAGGATTGCTAAGCATGACAGGCTTGTTTCTGATTCAAATACCTACATTCTGTGGCTGATGGAAAAGAGCTTGAAATATGAATCTGAAGCTGCCTTAAATATAGATGCAAATTGTACTCTAATACTTATATTTAAAATTGCAAAAGATGAAGGTATGATAAACATGCAATTGCTGAAATCCATTTCCTGTAAAACAATGGAATGGATATCAGAAGATGGAAGGGAGGATTTAAAAGGATATAATGTAAAACACCACTAAAAAGAAATACCAAATGTAACCATCATCCCCATACCAGTTTTCTTTATGCTTGAATAGCAACTGAGTTGGTGAAGCAGGCAATTGGAACGTTGTGAGATGGAATGGGAACTGAAATTGCAGGGGATGGTAGACTGCCTGAACTATTAAATAAATATTTCCTAACTGCATAGTCAGAGTCAGGTCATCCAAATCAATTTGCAAACTGCTCATTTTGGAAGATTAAAGTTAATGGCAAATGCATCCTAGAAGACTGATTCCCACTTAAATTTCTTTGGCTGCCTGGGCCAAAGGATAAACAGATCACATATTTTTAAAAGATCTGACTGAAGTGGGATTGAACTTTATAACTCTGCAGAAACTAAACACCAATAACTAATGTTTTATTTATGTTGGCATATAAATGAAATAAAAATAAATATATAAGTGGTTTGTATCCTAACCTTCTTCTGATAAGGAATCTGTGATTCCTCCTCTATTGTCTGTATCTGATTCGCCAATTTCTTGTTGCTTAAACTCAGGTCATCTGAACATGCTGATGCATGCTTCAGAAATCTCAGAGTTAGAGTAACACAATGCACTCTACATGGGGCTGCCCATGAAGACAACCTGAAAACTACAACTGGTCCAGAATGCTAGCCATGTCCTCCCTTGTGTACAGTCATCAGGCCATCTGTTGGCTATTGCACCACTTAAGATATCCCATATGGCATCCATCAGAGCTGGGACCTTTTCTATCATGGCTCCAGCTCTATGGAATAGACTCCTTGAAGAGGTCAGAGGGGCTTTGATTTAGCTTCCCAAACTCCCATTCAATATGGTCAATAAATATAGCAGTGCATATTCAGGTCCTAGGAGAAAGACTGCTTTATAAATGTTTAGATAAAATAAGGATGACCTGAAACACTTTGTTTGCAGCTGAACTGGAACAGAAAGGAAACATTATTCTTGCCTGAAAGAAGGAAGGAAAGAACGCTTGACAGCAAATTTTATTACTATTTAAAACCATTTTCACATCAATCTTAACATATTTAAGAGATTTCAGTGTTGGATGATGTGTCCAAAAAGAATCATTACTGAAAGGATTAAGATTTGTATTTATTTCACCCATTTAAATGGCAAGTTCTCCATATGTCTTTTTCATCACTTTTATAGAGACATAGAAAGGAAAAAGTTATGGGCGTTTTCCCACAGGGCTTACCTTGGAGCTACGTCCCTCTTCACCGCACAGCGTCTGCACGGATTTCCCACCAACTGTTCCGCATAACCAGGAAGAGCCGCGGCTTTTGCGTCGCTAACATAAACTGGTTTTTAGCGGTTTACATCTGAGACGCAAAAGGTCCAGCACTTCCTGGTTATGCGGAGCAGTTGGTGGGAAATCCGCGCAGACGCTGCGCAGTGAAAAGGGACGTCGGTCCGAGGTAAGCTCTGTGGGAAAACGCCCCAAGTCTACAAAACAAGCATGATTTGCAGTGTCAAAGCCTATTGCAGAGATTTTCACATTTTAAAAAGTCTAAAGAAAGGGTCAACATGCCATAATATAAAAGATGCTTATCTACAACAAGCATCTATGCAACTATGAGCAGCATAATATTTGGAAGGAAAAGCATACTCAAAACTATTGTGGGCACTAAATGAAACTGTGGAGATAAAGTAGTTATTTACCATGGGTAAATAACAGAATGGGTGTTCCCATGGCGGTCACTATTTCAGCACAGCACAGCATACCCTATCCACACTGGACATTTTCAGAAATGCTGACCCCTAACATTGCCATCCTAACCCATTCTGTCATTACACTTTGAAATTCCATTTCAATTAAAAGGTGTAACTCTTCTTATGATTGTGCTGCAAATGCGTTTATGTTGCGGCTGTTGATCTGATATAAGTGACCCGGATTTTTTGAAGATCTTTGATAAGTGATGTCAGGTCAGGGGATTCCAGTGCTCCTGGGGAGGGGAAAGTACAGCGGTGGGAGCAGGCAAAGTTTGAACGGAAGGAGTCTGAGACACAAGAGAGCTCGCTCCCCTTCCAGCCTGTGTCCCATCCCAAGGATAGCAGGTAGGAGGGCCAAGTGGAAATACTCCGTCCCTGGTAATGTGCAATGCCAGGTCCATAAATAATAAAACCTCAGTCCTGCAAGATTTTTTTATCAGGCAGGATATGGACCTGGCTTGTGTTACGGAGACCTGGGTGCGGGATGGGGAGACAATTGCTCTCTCCCAAGTGGCTCCACCTGGGTTCTCCGTCCTTCACCAGGCTCGGACTAGCGGGTGGGGGGGAGGGGTGGCTTTTTTCATACGGGAGGATTGCTCCTTCAGGAGACTTCCGCCGCCAGAGATCAAGGGCGTGGAGTGTGTGGGCCTGGTGTGGGATGCTGGGGAAAGTTTGGCTATCTGGCTGGTGTACCGTCCGCCTAACGCACCGGCCAGTGCCTTACCGTCCCTGATGGAGGCTGTGGCAGGCTGGGCATTGGAGCACCCTCGACTTATAGTCTTGGGCAACTTCAATGTCCATGCCGAGGACGCGGCTTCCACTCGGGAGACGGACCTAGTGCTTTCCATGGCAGCACTGGGACTTTCCCAATATATAACAGCGCCCACGCACCAGGCTGGGCACACACTAGACCTGATCTTTGCGGCGGGAGTAGTGGTGGATCAGATATCTGCCGAGGCAGTGCCATGGTCTGACCACCAGGCCTTGAAGGCCCGTGTGAACATGCCCCCCCCTATCCCGTTTAGGCGGTGAGCAGGTTTTAGCTCGCCCGCGTGGCCAGATGGACCCGTTGCGGCTTCAAATGGCCATGCGGGATCCCTGGCCCTCTGGCGATTCGTTAGATGAGCTAGTGGAGATCTGGAATGACCAGCTCTCCACGGCCATCGACGAAATCGCTCCCCGACGTCCTCTTCATCCTCGATCACGATCCGCTCCATGGTATACCCTGGAGCTGCGATCGATGAAACGGCGATTAAGACGACTAGAGAGACAATGGCGTCACACTCACGACGAAGCTACGAGAACATCATATAGGTCATTTATGCAGACCTATGAGATGGCAGTTCAGGCCGCAAAGAAGGTTTACTTTGCGTCCAGAATTGCATCTGCGACCTCGCGCCCAGCACAATTGTTTAGTATAATTCAGTCATTAACAAATTTGCCGCAGGGCAAACAAAATATTAGAGAATTGGAAATAGGCTGTGAGGCTTTTGCGAGTTCTTTCGCAGATAAGGTCTCGTCGCTCCAACGCAACTTACCCGCCATAATTGATACAGTAGAAGAACTTGAGGCACCAAGCGCGTCTTTTGGTCCAATTTTGGATTCTTTCACTCCACAGCCTGGAGGAGGTCGACAGGATCCTTGTAGCTGTGCGCCCTACGACTTGTAGGTTGGACCCGTGCCCGTCTTGGCTTATAAAAGCGAGCCAGACGTGGCTGCGTGAACCACTACAAGGTATTGTCAACAGGTCCCTAGCAGAAGGGATCTTTCCCACGCCTCTTAAAGAGGCAGTGGTCCGCCCTCTCTTAAAAAAACCATCAGCGGACCGGCCGTATTGGCGAACTATCGGCCGGTGTTGAACCTTCCCTTTTTGGGTAAGGTTATAGAGCGGGCGGTGGCAATTCAGCTACAGGGGTTCCTGGAGGACACTTCCGCACTGGATCAATTCCAGTCCGGCTTTCGGCCAGGTCACGGGACGGAGACGGTTCTGGTCGCCCTCATAGATGACCTCATGCGACATCTGGATCAGGGCGGCTCAGCGGTGCTGTTGTTATTAGATCTGTCAGCCGTGTTCGATACGGTTGACCATCAGCTACTGACTAGCCACCTTGCCGATGCAGGGATTCAGGGATCTGCCTTACAGTGGCTGACCTCTTTTCTCCAAGATAGGGGACAAAGGGTGGTGATCGGGGAGGAAGTATCCCAGAGGCACTCTCTTAGTTGTGGGGTGCCACAGGGAGCGGTTCTATCCCCGATGCTATTTAATATCTATATGCGCCCCCTTGCCCAGATTGTCAGGAGGTATGGACTGGGTTGTCATCAATATGTGGATGACACCCAGCTTTATCTATTGATGGGTGGCCAGTCCGACTGTACCCCGGAAAATCTAGACCTGGCTCTACAAGCCATGGCATCTTGGCTCAGGCTGAGTTGACTGAAACTGAATCCGACAAAGACGGAGGTTCTCTACCTGAGTCGGGGTGGTCCAAGGGGAGAGATCTATCTGCTGACTCTTGACGGGGTGCCATTAACACCGGTCCCTAAGGCCAGGAGTTTAGGCGTGCTCCTTGAGTCCTCCCTTACAATGGAGGCCCAAGTAGCAGCCACTGTTAGATCTGCCTTTTTTCATCTTTGGCGGGCACGGCAGCTGGCTCCTTTTCTGGAGCACAACGATTTAGCGATGGTAATCCATGCTACGGTCACCTCAAGAATAGATTACTGTAATGCTCTCTACATGGGGCTACCCTTGACGCAAACCCGGAGACTACAGCTAGTGCAGAATGCTGCGGCACGGCTGCTGATGAGGCTGCCACGATGGGAGCACATTCAGCCAGTGCTGAAAGAGCTGCACTGGCTACCTGTTGTGTTCCGAGTTCGCTTCAAGGTGTTGGTATTGACCTTTAAAGCCCTTTATGGTCAGGGACCTGCATATCTACGGGACTGCCTTTCTCCGCATATCCCCCAGAGAGCACCGCGTTCAGGGGCAAAAAACCTACTCTCGGTCCCCGGACCAAAAGAAGCCAGGCTATGCGTGACAAGATCTAGGGCTTTTTTGGTGGCAGCACCAGAGCTCTGGAATGCTCTTCCAGAAGCCATACGGGCCCTGTGGGATCTGTCTGCGTTCCACAGGGCCTGTAAGACCAAGTTGTTCAAGCAGGCCTTCGATGCTTGACGAAGATGGCTGCCACCGGACATCACACAGAACGCCGGTGATCACTGTTTGGAATTCTAATGCCGCTATAATGTAGGGATTCAGCACTTTAAAATGGTTTTAATAATTTTTAATTGTAATATGTTTTTTAAACTGAAAATGTTAAATTATGGTTTTATATATTGTACTGGTTTAATTGTGTAGATACTGTGAGCCGCCCTGAGTCCGCTTGCGGAGAGGGCGGGATATAAATCAAATGTAATAAAATAATAAATAAATAAATAAATAATAAAATTTCCAGAGGTAGTTTTAAACATCATCAGGCTGTGTCCTCGCTACTGTTTATGAATGTCATCCTTCCCTTTCAGACGACACTGTAGTTATTGGAGAGAAGGTGCATGTTGGATGAAGGCTTGGTTGAACTGATGCACACGAGGCACTTACCATCCTTAATTACACTGTCTCACTGGCCTGGAGGAAGCTTTTTGATTTTGTATAAGCATAAGGTCCGTTTCTGAGCTATTCTGTTATCTTCCCTTCACCAGGGAAGGGATGAAAGATGCAATTGCTGAGAACTGCAATCCAACTGCCTAGAATGCAAAGAAGTTACAAGTAGAAATATACCTCCTACTGAAACCAACAGAATAAAGAATTTAAACAAATAACCATATAACAAAATATGTGAGTTAATGTAAAATGGTATTACATTTGCATCCACTATCTCTGCTTAAAATGTAACAAGTTAGAAGTCAACAACAGGTTATGGATAGACTAAAATATTTAAATAATTGTGATTGTCTCTAAGACAATATTCATTTTGAGTCACACGTGCACAGTAAGAAAGAACTATACAGCCATTCCTCAAGGGCACATCAAGAATTTAAATTTTACAGATGCTACTTTTGCTGAGATTAACTAGCCCATTTTAGCACATGTTTGGAATTACCCAGTGCTAAATATTAATTTTGACCTTGATATTTGTATATTCCTGATAGTTGAATGATCCCAGGAAACAGCAAATTGATCATGCCATTCTGCTGCTTGGTAAATAATATGTGTTAAAATGTAAGACAGTGACAGGCTAGAGGAAATGGGATGTCAAACTGCTCCTTTTAGTGTGTGATATCTTCCTGCAAAGGACAGGTGGCAAAGTGACTTAAAGCACCGGCACTTCACCTCTGGAGACCCCGTCCAGGTTCCAAGACAGGTCACATGTAAAAATGAATTTGTTGGTCTCAGTGAATGCTTCTCACTGCATAATTTCAGATGATTGGCAGGTTTCACCAAGGAGACTTCAGATGGGTGAAGAAAAGGTTTCACAGATCTTGACTGAAGTGTTCCCTATTAGGATAAAGAGGGACAGGTTTGCGCAGCTGTAACCCAGAACAGCACTGTGTTTCTTTCATCATTACATATAAATGTAATTAAGAAGATTTAAGAAACAAAACAATCCCAATGAATAGTGGATTTTCACTACCTACAAAGGGAATGGGATATCTTTGTATTGCATCCTTTAATTTTTTCACTTATAATATTGAAAAGGCATTATTAAGTACAATGAATGTTTACATGTATTTGGGACAATATTTAGCAATTGGGGAAGGATGATTTGAACTGATGTTGTTTCTGATCATTTTAGTGCCTTAATGATGTTTATAGAATTTTGACAATAATTTATTGCCCACTTTGAGGCTTTTCTATTGGACAAGATATAAATTAAGCTAAATAAATAAGCTGGAGTCTTTGTTGCCTTCCTATTCAAAAAGCTATACACTGACAATTAGGTTGCAGATTAAACTCCAAGCAGCATCTGCTGGGTTTTGTTTGCTTCCTTGCCATATGACACAATCCTTGGGTTAGAAAAAGGTTCAACTGTATGTTAACGTTCACTCTGCTATTCAGCAAAGACAATGAAGAGAAAATACGAAGCTGGCTTCTGGCAAGTTAGAGCATTGACCCATCTAGATTAGCATTGTCTACTTTGCCTGCAGCTTTTCTCCAGGGTCTCATCTAAAGCAATGGTTCTGACTTATGGAAACTATGAGGGGAATTATCTATGAGAAATCATGTTGAACAAGCCTGACATTACTAATCTTCCCTACAATATGTAGCTGTATAACTTTGTTGTATGTATTCTGGGCTGTACCAATACCCTCAGGCCTGCCAGTATCCACTATCGGTTGGAATGTATCCTGGAATTCTCAAGTAGTGTGAAACAGCCCCAGGATAGATACAAATTTTCATCATCAGACAACATGGAAAGGGGTCCTGAAAAAATTTGAAAAACAGTGGATTACAATTCAGTTTCTAAATGGAACACTCCTTATCCTTGCAAAAGATTACTTTTGGCTCCTTGACATGCTCTTTCTGCTACAGTCACTCCTAGTTACTCAGGAATTCATTGTCACAATCTTCCCAGTTTGGTGTAGTGGTTAAGCGTGCGGACTCTTATCTGGGAGAACCGGGTTTGATTCCCCACTCCTCCACTTGCACCTGCTGGAATGGCCTTGGGTCAGCCAGAGCTCTGGCAGAGGTTGTCCTTGAAAGGGCAGCTGCTGTGAGAGCCCTCTCCAGCCCCACCCACCTCACAGGGTGTCTGTTGTGGGGGAGGAAGGTAAAGGAGACTGTGAGCCGCTCTGAGACTCTTCGGAGTGGAGGGCAGGATATAAATCCAATATCTTCATCTTCATCTTCTTCATCTTCATTTTCCTGTTTCAAGAAACTGCCTGGGATGGAAAGCCCTTAAAACAGGTTTCAAAATGCTGTATTATCAGAGTAATGGGAGGTGAAAAATCACCTCAAGAATTGAGAGTTTGAGTGACAGGTTACTCTAAGCATCCTGATTGGCAGCTCTACCTGAGAGCAGCAATTTTTTTATTAGCTGGGTGCTGAGGAGGAAGGGATATTGGGACAGATTCCTGATTTTATTTATTTATAATATTGAATCACCCAATCCCTGAGTTCAGAGGGCTCTGGATAATGAACAACAATAAATGAAATACATCATAACAGTGTTAAAACTATAATATAAATTAAACTTTAGAATACTTATTGTTCATAAAAACACATAACTTTATCTTCAACCAGTTCTGGACCATGTAAGGGAAGGGGGAAACAGTAGAAATGATGAAAAAGAGAAAGGGGGTGTGGCAGCCAATTAAGACCCATTCCTGTCCCAATCAAAAGTCTTGTGAAATATCTCTGCCTTGTAGGCCCGTCAGAATTGCATTAAGTCCCATAGTGCCCTGGTGCCATGTGCAGTTCCACCATGTCAGAGCCAGGGCTTTCTAGTCAAGAACAGCCAGATGTCTTTAGGATCAGGGATTACCAGCAGATTGTTTTCAGTAGAGTCTAACACTCTTTGGGGATGTACTACAATAGAGAAGAGAGACAGTTCTGTACCTAGCTGTTGAAAATCTGCTCTGAGGAAGAATTCAGTCAAAGAACTGAAAGAATCTGAGTACTGAAAGCAGTTTTACACAGAAACAAGAACTGAGAATGATATTTGGCAACCTTGTTGGGTAGTGAAATGAGACCCCCATTCAGGCCAAATATCTTTAAAGGAAAGAAGTATCCTTGCCCAATTAAACAGGTGGGAGAAGGTGATCCCTGGTCTGTTGTGAAAGGAAACTGCTTGAGACAACTCAAGAGCTAGATAGAAACTGGGGATTAAAAGAATTAAAAGAAATTGGGGATTAAAAACATTGACCCATCTAGATTAGTATTGTCTACTTTGCCTGCAGCTTTTCTCCAGGGTCTCATCTAAAGCAATGGTTCTGACTTATGGAAACTATGAGGGGAATTATCTATGAGAAATCATGTTGAACAAGCCTGACATTACTAATCTTCCCTACAATATGTAGCTGTATAACTTTGTTGTATGTATTCTGGGCTGTACCAATACCCTCAGGCCTGCCAGTATCCACTATCGGTTGGAATGTATCCTGGAATACTGGAATAAATGTACCAGCCTCAAGCAAATAAGAGGATAAATAGGAAATTCTATTAAGAAACATTGCAGTGTTCTGGAACATAGAGGAATAAAAGCCTATTGATATTAAGAACTCAGTAAATAAGAAAGTAATCTTCAATAAGTCCCATTTTGCCTATTACAAACTATACAACCACTGATTTGTGCCTCAAAGTTAACAATTTCTGATTACACCTGACCTTTCTCTGTCTTTTAAATAAAATATTTTGTTCTGTTCAGGGGTTGTTTTGTAGAAAAATAGCTGATGGATCATAACTAATTTGCATATGCCAGCCCCCCCCCCAGCCAAAAGCAACTCGATGCAAGAAAGGAAAGCCCTGGGTGAGTGAGGCCTGCCCAAGCAGGTCTTGCTCACCTGGGGCTCTCCTGGGCTGCCCCCCACACAGTCAAAAGGCCAGCAAGCTACCCGCCACCCAAAATCGCATAAGAAGTGGAGAAAGAGTGGTGTAGGCTTCTCCAGGGGTTAATGAGGGCTGTTGGGGTGTGGCAAAGCCCCTGGTGGCTGGCTGGCTGGCTGCTCTCCAAATCCAGGGATTGTTATGCAGCTGCACCTACTATTCTATGGACAAGGTAGGGGGAAGAAATGGGGAAACCTTCAGAAAGGTTCATGAGCTGTGCTCCTGTGAGCTCCTGCTGAAACTGAGGCCTGGTTCTGTTTAATTTTTATATCATCTTGAGTGCCCTTTGAAGGGGTTCAACTCAAGAGAGCTCCTTATTCTTCCTTCAAGTTCTAGAGCTGGGCTAAAAGCCAAATTATGTATCTGTGACAGGGTGGGGCAGTGACAAAGAAGAAAACCATGTTACTTGGGGTGGCTCAGATACAGAAAGCAACAAAATTTGGGGGGGGAGGGGAATCTACCTTTGTGGAAGGGAAGTATGAAGGGCCATCATACAGCCTTTTACAGAAGCTTGCTTGTGCTACAGAATCCTATTCTGTCGTATACAAGTCTCATTTAGCCCTTGAGAATTCCTTTACAATAGAATATTATGTGATGCAATTTCCTACATCTGCTAGTGAGTTCCTTCTCCCTTGTTCAATGACAATGACACTCAACAGGATTGTTTTTGCTGATTAAGGGACTAGCAAACAGAACTCTCCCACTCAAGCCCTCCACCTTAGAATTTGACACATTCTTACTTGATTCCCAGGTCTATTTTTCTAAAAAATGTGAAAGAACCAGAGGACAAACAGAGGCACTAGGACAAGAATATAGCATTCTCTTGAACATATTATTGCTATCATTTTCCATGACATGCTATTAAAAAATTAAATGCTTCAGACTACTATCCGCGGAGGCATGAAAATATAAAAACAGATTTACCAGGGGAAAAAAAGATTTGCATTACCTCAAAAGCAGTGCTTGATTTAACAATATGACTTGGGCTATGTCATGGAAATTTAATGTACATATCTCTTTTTTAATTATGGAAGTGTTCATCTCCAAAGACAAAATACTCTAACCTGAGCCTAGCAATTTGAAAGGGATCACAATGATTCCTCAATCTTCCTTTTACTCAAGGATTTTGTGGAAGAGTTTAATAAAGCACATCCCACTGAGTGTGTTCGGTCACAAAAAGGAAACAGGGAGACAAATTGTACAGATTTCAATTGTTTTGTTTGGCAGACATTCTTAGCCTGCTGTTAACTGGTATTTGCATTCCATAAACGTATATGAATCTATTAAGCTGCTTTATACCAAACTACCTTTTAGGAGTAGCTCCGATTGTATACACACACCAAGATAAGTATTGCCTTCTGTGAGAGCCTTGAACTAGAATTTCCAGGGAGCAAACCTTGGACCCTTTGTGTTCTTCCACTGAGTCAAAGCCCCAGCTCTTTTACACACCATGGATTCCCCCCTCCTTTCCCTAGTATGTGATTCATGCAAACAAAAAGAAACCTGGGATGGGAAAGCATTTTATTTTATTCACAAAACATGTATGTGCTCCTTTTATCCCAGTCAGGATCACCCAGAATGCTAGCAGTAGATAGAGATAGATAGATGATAAATGATTGATAGACGATAGATGAAAAAGAGAGAGAGAGAGAGATCATTAAAACAATTAAAACTGAATGAATAATAAAAATACTGTAATTAAAACATAAAGCAAGAAAGAGGGATCATCAGGGGTGTCAAACTCATTTGTTATGAGGGCCAGATCTGACATAAATGAGACCATGTTGGGCCGGGCCATGTGTGTCATAAAATGTAATGTCAGGTAGCAGAGATATAAACTTTAAAAAGGACACAAACACAAAGATTTTTAAACAAAACTTAAAATAAAATATGCTTAAAAGATTAGCACTTGCAATATTTTGTTTATTTAACAGTCTCATAACTGACACCTCTTACTCTGAATTATTGCATCAGTCTCCATAGGGAATAATGGAGTGCCCAGCGATCATTTCACTCCCCGCCCCCCGCTCCACTTTCTGATGACCCTGAAGCGGGGGGAGGTCCTCCAAACCAGGAGATCCCCTGCCCCCACATGGGGACTGTAATTGTGAAGTTTTGTACAAAAGTTTTCATGTGCTGGTCAGCCAATGGAAAAAATAGAGGCTTTGTTCTGTAGCTCCTGTGCGATTGAGCACACTATAACTCAGAAGGAAACAAGGGAGGCAGAAGGAAGCAAACGACAGTGAGTTGCTTGTGGACTTGATAAGAAACCTCCAAGGGCCTGATATGGACCTCAGGCCACACATTTGACACCCTTAATTTGGGGAATGCCAGACAAACAAAAACTATTTACCTAATGATAGAAAGCAATAACATGAGGGGATAGACAAATAACGGGAGAAATGTTCATAGTTTTGATGCCATGGCCAAGAAGTCCTTCTCTTGGGTTGCTACCCATCTAGTCTCAGAAGACAGGGACACAAAAGTGGCACCTCAAAAGATTGCCTTCATGGTTGGGTAGGTTTATACAGGACTAGACAATTATAATGGACATCTTGTTCCACCCTATGTGAACACAGCCAATCCCTGCTTCCCTGCTGTGCATTCAGATCTCTAGCAATGACAGGCTATAAATTTGTCAGAGAGAGAGAGACTGGAGAGAAAGGGAAATTAAGTGGAAAAACTGACAATAACTGAAAAAATCCTGAGATGAAGTTAATAAAATGGTAGAACTAGGTAGATAGGGTTCAGATTTTGATAGAACCAGAGCTTTTTTTGAGCAGGAACGCAGTTCTTGCTGGCTTGCTGCCAGGGGGTGTGACTTGAGATGCAAATGAGTTCCTGCTGAGCTTTTTCTACAAAAAAGCCCCTTATGAAACAGTAGATGTCAAGGGGTGTGGCCTAATATGCAAATGAGTTCCTGTTGGATTTTTCTACAAAAAAAGCCCTGGATAGAACTAGGGGTTAGAGTTCAGGCACCTATAGAGAGACAGGATTAGGTTAGTATCCTGTGCTAGGCTGGTTAAGTTACCTCAGAGAAACAGTATGTTATTGACTTGATAATCCTAAAAGATAAGAGTCTGAGATCCTGAGTTTTGTGTCTATTTCAAGAATTAGAGTACCTGTTTTTAGCAAGCCATTCCAAGGATCCCTATTTTCCTTGTGTTCCCAATAAGGTAAGTTGACCCTCCAGAAGGGGAGCCGCATAAACAAACAGGATTTAAAAGGGGACTGTATATATTTTTAAAAAGCTATCATGAAGGTAGAATGCCAGCAGGAGGGTGGGGAATTTCCAGTGTTTTGCACTGAGTGTCACATGTATGACTATCTGCCCACAGGATAGAAGTCTTGGGTGTGTGCATGCTGCAAGGAGCTCCTGGTCCTCAGGGAATGAGTTTGTACCCTTGAGGCTGAGGTGACTGACCTGGAAAAGCAGAGACAGTCAGGCACTTGGGGAAGACTCTCGGGGGCGTATTAGATGAGCCCCAATCCGAACGTGGCAGCCCCATTGCTCTCAGGGAGCATGAGGGTCGAGGGGGAACACAGCACCATGCTGAGGATAAAAGGAATGCACCCTCAGAAGAGACCTCTTCTTCAGTTGGTGAGCGGGAATCCTTTCATGCCAAGGAACCATCCCTGGGTAGGGAGAGGGATGGGGGGTCTTGGTAGTTAGTGATTCGATCCTTAGGCAAGTAAACAGCTGGGTGGCAAAACCGCATACTTACCGTATGGTGACTTACCTGCCTGGTGTGAAGGTAGAGGACATTACGCGTGTAGTAGACAGTGCTGGGAAGGAGCCAGTGGTCGTGGTGCATGTTGGCACCAATGATGTGGGGAAATGCAGTCGTGAGGTCCTGGAGGAAAAATTTAGGCTGCTAGGTGGCCCAGGAAGGGAAATCCCTTTACCAGCCTTTGATGGGGTGCCACTGATATCAGCACCTAAAGTCAAGAGCTTGGGGGTGCTACTGGAGCCCACATTGGCTATGGAGGCCCAGATAGCAGCCACTGCGAGATCCGCCTTTTTCCATCTTAGGCGGGCACGACAGCTGGCACCCTTCCTAGAGCACAGCGACTTAGCAACAGTGATTCATGCTACAGATGGTCACCTCAAGACTAGACTACTGTAATGCCCTCTACATGGGGCTGCCCATGTCTCGAATCTAGAAGCTGCAGCTGGTGCAGAATACTGCAGCTAGGCTGTTGCTGGGTCTCTCTATACAGCATCATGTGCAGTTGGGGCTGCGGAGACTGCATTGGCTGCCAATAGTATTCCGAATTCGCCACAAGGTGCTGGTTATTACCTTTAAAGCCCTATATGGCCGAGGTCCTGTCTACCTTAGGGACCCTCTCTCCCCATATATTCCTAGGGTTGCCAAGTCCGATTAAAGAAAAATCTGGGGACTTTGGGGGCAGAGCCAGGAGACCTTGGGGGTGGAGCCAGGAACAAGGATGTGACAAGCATAATTGAACTCCAAGGGAGTTCTGGCCATCACATTTAAAGGGACAGCTCACCCTTTTAAATGCCTTTCTTCTATAGGAAATAATTAAGGATAGGGGCACCATCTTTTGGGGCTCATAGAATTGGACCCTCTGGTCCAAACGTTTTGAAACTTGGGGGGTATTTTGGGGAGAGGCACTAGATGCTATACTAAAAATTTGGTGCCTCTACCTCAAAAAATAGCCCCCCCAGAGCCCCCAATACCCACAGATCAATTCCCTATTATTCCCTATGGGAATTGTTCTCCATAGGGAATAATAGAGTGCCTAGTAGACATTTCCCTCCCCCCCACACACGCTTTCTAAAGGAAGGGGGAGGGCCTCCATACCAGGGAATCCCCCCTCCCTGCCCCCTCCCTCTCTCACACACACAAACAAACACTTACCGCACTTGGTCTTCTTCCCTCTGCCTGCTGTGAAAACGAAAGCAAAGAAAGGGAGGGGACGTTCTCCGAAGCCCTTCCTGTTTCCTCCTTCCTGCCCAGCCTTAAAGGGGCAGAAATTTTATAAACTGCTCAGGAGCTCTACACCAACATGAACCATTCAGGTATGTTCTCCCCCCCCCTCCACCCCCCACCCCCCCGCTTCCTGATTTCTGGAGACCGGGGGATGAAGCTACGAACCCAGAAGTCTCCCGCCAAAGCGGGGGGGGGGGGGTTGGGAAGCCTATATATTCCCCAGAGGGTACTGAGATCTGGATCATAAAACCTATTAGAAATCCCCAGGCCGAGGGAGGCGAGACTGAAGGCTACCAGAGAACGAGCCTTTTCTATTGCGGCCCCCCACTGGTGGAACCAACTCCCTGATGATATTAGAGCCTTGGTTAATGAAAAACAGCTATCATATAACCAGTTACTAAAAATACAAAGTGGGAAAATAGAACTGAAAACTGCAGAAGAACTGAGTTATAAATATGATTGGTTTCAAATGCAACAAATAAAAAGCTTGATGGAGAATGATATTAAAGCCGAAGGAATAAGGAAAGAACAAACAGAAATGGAAAGAGTTCTGCTTGGAGACAATGAGAAATTAATCTCAAAAGTATACAAATTACTTTTACAATGGTCTACAGAAGATGAAGTAGTGAAATCTCAAATGATAAAATGGGCAATTAATGTAAATAAAGAAATAAAGATGGAATCTTGGGAGTATCTGTGGAAGAACTCTATGAAACTCGCAACATGTCATAGTATTAAAGAAAACTGTTTTAAGATGATGTATAGATGGTATATGACTCCAAAAAAATAGCAAAGATGAATAACAAGATGCCAGATAGGTGTTGGAAATGTAAAAAGCATGAAGGTTCTTTCTACCATATGTGGTGGACTTGTGAAAGGGCTAAAATGTTTTGGCAGATGATTCAGCAAGAGATCTCTAAGATTCTGGGATATGAATTCAACAAAGAGGCAGAGACTTTTCTGCTGGGATTACAAATGGAAAAATTTCCAAAAGAAGATAGAACTTTAATATGGTACTTGCTCTCAGCTGCTAGGACATTGTATGCGCAGTTATGGAAGCAAGAAAAAATACCAGAAAAATGAGACTGGATTACAAAAGTTATGTCATGGAGTGAAATGGACAAATTAACAAGAAAACTAAGAGACTATGATTTAGAACTTTTTAATGCGGAGTGGAAGAAATTCAGAAGATACGTAGAGAAAGAGTGGAAAATAAAAGGACATTGGACAATTTTTGATGATTAAGATTTTTATAGTTTAAAGGTACTTTTAATATTTGTTTTTTTAAAAAAAAATAACACTGGCGGGGGTCAAGTAACGGAGGGAGGGGTGGGAAGAAAGTAAGATATGGGGTAGAACGATTTTTTTTTTATTTTAAGCTCTTTATAAGTTGTAGATATAATTCTGCTACCATATGTTACTAATAAATTTGTTTATACTCGATATTAGAGCCTTGCAGGACCTCGCCCAATTCCGCAAGGCTTGTAAAACAACACTTTTTCATCTAGCCTTCAACTAAAGTACAGAGCTGCTTGACATCATGGTATGGAACTTAGCACCAAAACTGTTTTAAAAATTTCTTTAATATTTAAAGTGCAAATGTTAATTTTAAATGATCTTACTGTAATTGTTTTTATTGCTTTATGGTTTTATTGTTCTATTGTGGATTTAATGTTGTTGTTAGCAGCCCTGAGCCTGCTTCAGCGAGGAGGGCGGGATATAAATGCAAAAAATAAAATAAATAAATAAATAAATAAAATAGGCGGGAGACTTAAGGCCAGGACTTCCAAGGTAGCCTACATGCAACCCCTTGCCCAGATTGCCCAGAGATATGGGCTGGGTTGTCACCAGTATGCTGATGACACCCAGTTCTATCTATTGATGGACAGCCGGAATGACAATGTCCCTGCAAATCTGGACCTGGCGTTGCAAGTCATGGCAGGTTGGCTTAGGCTGAGTAGGCTGAAGTTAAATCCAGCGAAGACAGAGGTCCTTTGCCTGGGTCATGGTGGTCTGAGAAGGGAAACCCCCCTACTGGCCTTTGATGGTGCGTCACTGGAAGCAGTGCACAGGGTCAAGAGCTTGGGGGTGCTACTGGAGTCTTCCCTGACAATGGAAGTCCAGATAGCAGCCACTGCTAAATCTTCCTTTTTTCATCTTAGGCGGGTGAGGCAGTTGGCTCCCTTCCTGGAGCGTGGCGACCTGGCAACAGTGATCCATGCAACGGTCACCTCTAGGTTAGACTACTGTAATGCCCTCTACATGGGGCTGCCCCTGTACCAAACTCGGAAACTGCAGCTAGTGCAGAATGCGACAGCCAGGCTGTTAATGGGACTCCCTAGATGGGAACATGTACAGCCTAGGCTGCGGGAACTGCACTGGCTGCCAATTGTGTACTGAGTTCATTACAAGGTGCTGGTTATTACCTTTAAAGCCCTATATGGCCAACCACCATCTCTCCCCATATGTTCCCCAGAGAGTATTGAGATCTAGTTCACATCATCTGCTAAAAATCCCTGGGCCAAAGGGATTCCAGCTGGCTTTTTAAGGTGGAACCATTACATCAACATAAAAACTACGTTTATACACACATCAAGACTAAAGCACCATATTATGTTATATTGTGGTTTTAAAATTATTAATTTAAATGCTGTTTTATATGTAATTGTATTTTAACTGTTACCGCTTTGATTTTTTTTGTTGCATCATAGTACAAAGTACTATGTCTTGTAAGCTGCCCTGAGCCTGTTTTAGTGGGGAGTGTGGGGTATAAATTAAAAATTAAAATTTTTATTATTTATTAATTTATTCTCAGAAGTGCTACCTGTTTCACGTGTAGGGCAGGAGAGACAGGCACAAATTAGAAGTCTCAATGTGTGGATGAGATGGTGTAGGGAGGAAGGGTTTGTTAGGCACTGGGATGCTTTCTGGAACAAGTGGGAGCTGTACAAAAGAGACAGTCTCCACTTGTCCCCAGATGGAACCAGGCTGCTGGTGCTTAAAATCAAAAAGGTGTAATGTAATGTAATGTAAAATTTTATTTGTATCCCGCCCTCCCCCGCCGAAGCAGGCTCAGGGCGGCTAACAACATTTAAGGTGAACAACACTATAATAAAACAATAAATTCATATTAAATTCACATTAAAACCAATCAATGATTAAAACATTCCTAGATCTGATACTGGCGGTAAACATTAATTTAGTAATTGGTGAACGCCTGTTGGCAGAGCAAGAGATGAAAAGTCTCTGGTTCGGGAGGACTCATCTCAAAGAGATGAAGGGTTAACTGTTACTTTTCTACTGGGTAATGGATCAGAGTTGTCCACTGTGATGGTAACAAATAGCATGGACTTTCTGCCAAAGTCTCTAGGCGACAGGAGGAAGGTTGCAGGCCTAGCTTGCCTGGGAAATTATAGATGTTTGTATGCAAATGCTAGAAGTGTTCGAAGTAAAATTGGTGAGTTGGAATGTTTAGTGTTGGGAGAAAACAGACATTGTGGGAATTTCAGAAACTTGGTGGAATCAGGAGAATCAATGGGACACGGTGATTCCTGGATATAAATTATATTGGAAGGATAGGGAGGGAAGGGTTGGAGGTGGGGTGGCTCTGTAGGTCAGAGAGCATATACAGTCTAGTAAGACTGAGGTCAAAGAATTAGATTCCCTTCTAGAAATGCTTTGGATCGAAATAGAGGGCCCAAAAGGAAATGTAACTATGGGAGTTTGTTATTGCCCACCAAATCAAAAGATTGAGGATGATTATAATATGATGGAATGATTAAAGATAGCGGCTAAACGTAAAAACTGCGTCGTAATAGATTATTTTAACTACCCGCAGATTGATTGGGTCAATATGTGTTCAGGTCGAGAGAAAGAGATTGAGTTTCTAGATGCCCTCAATGACTGTGCTATGGAGCAGATGGTAACAGAACCTACCAGGGGTGGGGCAATCCTGGATTTGGTCCTAAGTAATGCCCAAGACTTGGTGAGAGATGTAAAAGTGATTGCACCGCTTGGGAGCAGTGACATTAACGTTATTGATTTCACCATATATATAAATAGAGAGTTGCCCCAAAAGAACAGCACAATCACATTTAACCTTAAAAGGGGTAAATTCTTTGTGATGAGGAGGCATGTGAAGAGGAAACTGAAAGCAAAGGTAAATACAGTCAAAACCCTTGGGGAAGCGATTTAAAAATACAATCCTAGAAGCTCAGATAAAATATATACCACAAGTTAGGAAAGGCACAAACAGGCATAAGAAAAGGCCTGCATGGTTAACAAACAAAGTAATGGAAGCTGTGAAAGATAAGAAGGACTCATTTAAGTGGTGGAAGGCTAGTCCAAGTGAGATTAATAAAAGGGAACACAGACTGTGGCAAATCAAATGCAAGACTGTGATCAGGCAGGCAAAAAGGATCTATGAGGAGCATATTGCAAAAAACATAAAGACCAACAATAAAATTTTCTTCAAATATATTAGAAGTAGGAAACCAGCCAGGGAGGCAGTGGGGCCCTTGGATGACCATGGAGTAAAAGGATTACTGAAGGAGGATAGGGAAATGGCTGAGAAACTGAATGCATTTTTTGCCTCCGTCTTCAGTGTGGAAGATGAGAAGTGATTGCCTGCTCCAGAACCACTTCTATTGGAAGGGGTGTTGAAAGACCTGAGCCAGATGGAGGTGACAAGAGAGGAGGTCCTACAACCGATGGGCGAATTAAAAACTAATAAGTCACCGGGTCCGGATGGCATACATCCGAGAGTTCTGAAAGAACTCAAAGTTGAACTTGTGGATCTTCTGACAAAAATCTGTTACCTTTCATTGAAATCTGCCTCCGTTCCTGAGGACTGAAAGGTAGCAAATGTCACCCCCATCTTTAAAAAGGGTTCCAGAGGAGATCCGGGAAATTACAGGCCAGTCCGTCTGACTTCAATACCGGGAAAGTTGGTAGAAACCATTATCAAGGACAGAATGAGAAGATATTGGATTTCAAATCCAATGAGTAGGCACATTGATGAACACGGCTTATTGAGGAAGACTCAGCATGGGTTCTGTAAGGGAAGATCTTGCCTCACTAACCTGTTACATTTCTTTGAGGGGGTGAACAAATATGTGGACAAAGGAAACCCGATAGATATTGTTTACCTTGACTTCCAGAAAGCTTTTGATAAAGTTCCTCATCAAAGGCTCCTTAGTAAGCTCAAGAGTCATGGAGAAAAAGGACAGGTCCTCTTGTGGCTAATTAATAGGAAGCAGAGAGTGAGTATAAATGGACAGTCTTCTCAGTGGAGGACGATAAGCAGTGGAGTGCCACAGGGCTCAGTACTGGGTCCCATGTTCTTTAACTTGTTCATAAATGATTTGGAGTTGAAAGTGAGCAGTGAAGTGGCCAAGTTTGCGGATGACACTAAATTGTTCAGGGTGCTAAGAACCAGAGAGGATTGTAAGGAACTCCAAAGGGATCTGTTGAGGCTGGGTGAGTGGGTGTCAACGTAGCAGATGAGGTTCAATGTGGCCAAGTGCAAAGCAATGCACATTGGGGCCAAGAATCCCAGCTGCAGATACAAGTTGATGGGGTGTGAACTGGCAGAGACTGACCAAGAGAGAGATCTTGGGGTTGTGGTAGATAACTCACTGAAAATGTCAAGACAGTGTGCATTTGCAATAAAAAAGGCCAAAGCCATGCTGGATATTATTAGGAAGGGAACTGAAAACAAATCAGCCAGTATCATAATGTCCCTGTATAAATCAATGGTGTGGTCTCATTTGGAATACTGTGTACAATTCTTGTCACCGCACTTCAAAAAGGATATTATAGCATTGGAAAAAGTCCAGAAAAAGGCAACTAGAATGATTAAAGGGTTGGAACACTTTCCCTATGAAGAAAGGTTGAAACGCTTGGGGCTCTTTAGCTTGGAGAAACATCAACTGCGGGGTGACATGATAGAGGTTTACAAGATTATGCATGGGATGGAGAAAGTAAGATAAGATAAGATAAGATAAGATAAATTTATTTTTATATCCCGCCCTCCCCCGCCAATGGCGGGCTCAGGGCGGCTCACAGACACGGAACACCGTGATATAAATAAAATACAATATAAAACAAACAATTTTAAAATACAATTCAGTTACAAATTCAATCACATAATTAATTAGATGGATAAAACGGTGCTATAAAATGCAATAGATTGCGATCATATACAGGATGGCGGGATGGCTATAGATCTGTTTAACCAGGTTCTGTCCCAAAGGCAAGCTGAAACAGAGAGGTTTTGCAAGCCCTGCGGAACTGGTTCAGGTCCCGCAGGGCTCGCACCATCTCTGGAAGTTGATTCCACCATCGGGGGGCCATTGTTGAAAAGGCTTGCTCCCTGGTTGTCTTCAGTCTAGCCTCTCTTGGCCCAGGGATTTTTAAGACGTTTTGGGAGCTAGATCTCAGTGCTCTCTGGGGAACATATGGGGAGTAAAGAAAGTAGAGAAAGAAGTACTTTTCTTCCTTTCTCACAATACAAGAACTCGTGGCCATTTGATGAAATTGCTGAGCAGTCTGGTTAAAACGAATAAAAGGAAGTACTTCTTCACCCAAAAGGTGATTAACGTGTGGAATTCACTGCCACAGGAGGTGGCGGCGGCTACAAGCATAGCCAGCTTCAAGAGGGGGTTAGATAAAAATATGGAGCAGAGGTCCATCAGTGGCTATTAGCCACAGTGTGTATGTGTGTGTATAATTTTTTTGGCCACTGTGTGACACAGAGCGTTGGACTGGGTGGGCCATTGGCCTGTTCCAACATGTTCTTATGTTCCAACTATCCATCTCTCCTTTCAACAGAAACATCCAGCTATTTAAGTAACCTTGAGCGTTTGATACTGTAACACTTCTCAAACAGAGCTTGGGCTCTCCTTAGTTGCAAATAATTACTACACTGGTAACTTTTCTTGTCCACCCAACCAATTTTCATAAGGTCTTCTAAGGAAAAGGCAATAAATTTATTGTTGTGTTGTTGAAACAAGGTGTCAGTGTGAATCACTCAAAGGGACAGGGAGGCTTAGAAATTATCTCAGATAGTTGTGCTATATCCCATACTCCATGTCCCATCTGTAACTGCAGTACCTTATCCTTCATAATAATTTTTATATTTATTTTTATTAACCACTTCCAGACACACCTTAACTGAAACTGCTTGGACATTGTTACTTGACATGTGATGGACAGGAAAAACTGAGGCAATATCTGGCTATCATAGCAATACTACAGGTATGTGCTAGGGTTGATCATACTGTACATGCATTTCATATCTCAAATGGAAATTAATGCCAAGCACCTATACTGCTACTCAAAAATGTAATCAAATAAATAACATATGAACATGGGCATGTTTAACAATAGGGTGTGTAGGGCACTAATGTTAAACAAAAAAATTGCAATCTCATTGTTTGTGCATCCTAAAGAAATAATTTCAAAAGGTGTAGCCAGCTGATGAATGACAGTTTCCACTAAAGCTAAAGCTTCTCTTATACAACTAATTTTAAAACATAAATGAACAAACTCTCCTCCTTTTGATCTAGTCACCCTTGAATTCCATGAACCTCAAAATATTTTAAAGTAGCGTAAATGGCAAAATTTACGCCTACCTTAGACATTCTCCAAGAGCCCCGAGGTGCAGAGTGTTAAAGCTGCAGTACTGCAGTCCTAAACTCTGCTCACGACCTGAGTTCAATCCCCAGCAGAAGCAGGGTTTTCAGGTAGCCGGCTCGAGGTTAACTCAGCCTTCCATCCTTCCAGGGTCGGTAAATGAGTACCCAGCTTGCTGGGGGGAAAGTGTAGATGACTGGGGAAGGCAATGGCAAGCCATCCTGTAAGAAGTCTGCTGTGAAAACGTTGTGAAAGCAACGTCACCCCAGAGTCGAAAATGACTGGTGCTTGCACAGGGGACCTTTCCTTTCCTAGACATTCTCCAGGGTTATCTCTCAAGGAAATTTCACTACACCCATTCTCAATAAAGAAATAACATAGTACTTTGGTCATATGCTGGGAATAAATCTGGGAATTATAGGCTGGTTTCACACTATGAAACTGACACAATTTTATCCCATTGCAAAAAAAAATCTACTTCAGTTTGAACCGTTTCTAGGTTATCAGACAGACCCTGCTTAAGCAGCAGGATCCTGGCAGCAGTTGGTGGTTGCTCATTCACACTGCTAGCCTGGCTCAACCACGGACCCAATGCGGAAAGGGTTGTCTTTTTTTAAAAAAAGGCCATTGTGTGTGTGTGCAGAGAAGCGGACAAACGCACCTTGGAGAAGAGTGCGGGGGTGGGGGGAACCCCGACTTTGCTGGAAACTCAGCACGATCACACAGCTCTTCCACTTATGCATCGCTCTGGGGCATTCAGACAGTAGTGAATTATGTGACCTGCATCCGATTCAGGGAGAAGATACCAAGAAAATCCAGGTAGCTTTTTGATATGGATAGGAGGCATCTGGAGGCAGGGTGAGAATGGGTGTGGCTCAGAGGGCAGAAATGCTTGTGTGATTGCGCACTTTTAATCTGAATGGGAGGTGGGGCTAGGTTGGGGCAAATCTGTGTGAAACCACCCACATTCTTTTTTCTATTTTCCTGGAAGTATCCTATCACCCTAGTGAAACTTAAAAATAAGTATCACACTTAAAAATAAACTAATACCCTCCTCTTAGCTTACCCTAACCAGCTATGTTCTTCAGCTGATCATCAAGATATTGGAAGGACTGAAGTTCCATCTCTCCAATACACCCTTCTCTCCCCTACCTTGGGTGTGGGTTTTTTTGCCTTACCTGTCCCTCCCCTTTCAGTTTCACTCTTCCCATCCCATCTTATACTTTTCAGTTTATTTTCCCTTCCCTCAGTATTGGTACCAACTGAGGCTGAGAATTCGCAGCAACGTTGGAAAGTAATATCTGTGCTGTTTAAACTTTAAACAAATATGTCTTCAAACAGAGTAGGATAGCGTTGAGGTTTATTGGGTTAGGGAAGAAACAAAGAAGTAGTGGCAGGATCATTCTTTAGTCTAGCCTTGATTTTATATGAAATTTAGATGTTTATCATTCTAAATGGCATTTTAAATAATATAATTATATTGTCTCCTACTTGTTATTATCTGAATTCTTATTAATAAATGCCTAATAAAGGTTTCAGTCTGTCAGAAGTCCCATCTCTGTTACACTCTGGCTGAGGCCCTTCCTCTTCATTCTTCTGATAAATTCACTTGCTTCTACTTGTGTCAATAAACTAATTAAACTTTACATATTAATTTTGTTTAAAGTGTAGGCCCAGGTTATTACACATTGAACACTCTGAATATATAGCAGCCCTTGAATAATAGGTGCTGTTAAGGATTACTCCTGAACAACTTCTCAGACTTCTTTGTTGTGTTCTTGTATCATAGCTATCAATGTTGCTTCTGAGTGTGAATGTAGGGGCCAAATTATATTTGAGTTGTGTACGTTATAGGTGATTTTGTAATGAAAAAGACTGCAACCAGAAACTTTAGGGCAACTCTAACTCTTTCCCAGATACTTGTTTCCCTCCCTCTAAAAAATACTTTTCTTCGAAATAAAAAAATCATGGGGTCCAATTAGGGTTGCCAAGTCCAATTCAAGAAATATCTGGGGACATTGGGGATGGAGCCAGGAGACTTTGGGGGTGGAGCCAGGAGACATTGGGGTGGAGCCAAGATCAAGGCTGTGACAAACATAATTAAACTCCAAATGGAATTCTGGCCATCACATTTTAAGGGACGGCACACCTTTTCAATTCCTTCCTTCCATAGGAAATAATGAAGGATAGGGGCACCTTCTTTTGGGGCTCATAGAATTGGACCCCCTGGTCCAATCTTTTTGAAACTTGGTGGGTATTTTGGGGGGTGGCACTAGATGCTATACTGAAAATTTGGTGCCTATACCCCAAAACACAGCCCCCCCGGAGCCCCAGATACCTGCGGATCAATTCTCCATGATTTTCTATGGGAATAAATCTCCATAGGGAATAACAGAGTTCCCAGCAGACATTTCTCTCCCCTCCCCCCCGCTTTCTGACGACCCTGAAGTGGGGAGAGGGCCTCCAAACCGGGGGATCCCCTGCCCCCACCTGGGGATTGGCAACCCCAGGTCCAATATTTTCTGAATAAACAGCTTAGCATTGCTTCCACAAAGCCTTGTAAATAGCAAGAAGGGATTAAGTTAAGCAAGTCCCATCCTAGCTACTTCTTTATGCAAACTTACAGCCACCTGAGACTGCTTTTTTTTTTAAGGGCTATTGGGATAGAGAGAGACAAAGGCATATCAGGTCTAATAGCCAGTGATGAAAAAGAGATAATGATAAAGGAAACAGTATTTATGTGGGGGGTTGTTTTTTGAAGGCCAAGGTTTTTCAGTTTGAAATTCTAAGATGCACCTCCACATTATCATGTATTTCCTATAAACTATATATACTATTTCTTCAAGGTCCCTTTCAATTTTCTCCTGGTCTAGCTCCAATTCCTTTCATTCTTATTCATGAATTTATTTTGAAGCAAAATGTGTATTACTTTACACTTGTTGACTTAAAATTTCATTTGCTCTCTCTCCAGGCCACTTAAGCAGCAGATCTAAATCCATTCTCAATGTTACATGCTGCTCATGGTGACCTCAATTTTGCCATTTTCTGGCATCAGCAAATTCAATTAGCTTATTCTTCACATCTAGGTTATTAATAGAGATTAGAAATTTAAGAGGTTGAAGGCTGACCTCAGTGGAACTCTCAAAGGGTAATTCCTGAGAAGTGAACAAGCCTCCTTTCACAACAGCTGTTTTCTGTTGTCTAATTGTTTTTTATTTACCGGCATGAACTTTCTAGAACTTATTTCATTTGAATGACAACTGGACAATGGAAACTTTGTTTGCACATTTCAGGACACTCCAAAACTGAAATTATCAATGTGAACTGCTATTGCACAAAGGGGCGGGGGGGGGGGAGGGAAGGAAAATGAAATAAGAGTCCAAATTGATTTATGCCTACACAGATTCTTCACTGTAATGATCTAATGACTTCATAAAAGCCTCTGTGGTTGCAATTATTTTGTTTTCTAAAGGTTCTTATACTTTAAAAAGTGTTATGGCAGACAAAAATATCAGAGTCCATACACCCCACCAATGCACAATGAGAAAAGCTCCAGTTATTTTTGATTGTTAGCCACACAAAAATAAATACGATTATGCAAACAACATAAACAGTCACATTATATATAGGCACTAGAAGTAAGGCCAGTTGTGAAGAAAAATACAACAGGCTCTAGAAGGAGGCTCCGGGTGAGATTCCCCCACCCTTGCTGTCTTCCCACCCACCCAAATGAATTGATTCCCCACCACCACCTTGAGGGGAGCTGATCTCTGCCATCTAGAGAGCAGTTGTAAATCTGAGTGATCTCCAGTGGTTCTCCAGTAGGAAATAGCAATGTACCTGTCTGAGGTCCTATCCCTTCCCAAATTCCACCCCTTAAATCTCCAGGAATTTCCTAACCTGGAGTTGACCACCCTATCTTTCCCTTTATCTGCCCCTCTGATTTCAGCTTTCCATTGCCTTCCCCCTCCCTGCAGTCTTTACATAGGAAAAGGACAGTCTTGCCTCACAGTGTGTGGGTGGGGACCAAAGCAGTTTACATTATTCTCCTTTGGTCGAGGACCTGTCTACCTTAGGGACCGTCTCTCCCCATATGAACCCCAGAGAGCACTGAGGTCAGCCGGAAAAAACTTGTTGACTACTCCCGGACCGAGAGAGGTGAAGCTGCAATGTACCCGTAACCGGGCCTTCTCCTCTGTAGCCCCGAGCCTATGGAACCAACTTCCAGAGGAAATGCGGGCCCTGCGGGACCTTGAACAATTCCGCAGGGCCTGCAAGACCTTCCTCTTCCGACTAGCTTTCGCTGACGAAGGAAGAAATTGTTAATGATAACCGCCATCCTAAAGAACAGTATTAGCACTTTTATTAACTTAATTAACTAATTTTAAACCTAATCAGAATTTTAATGCTTAAATGTAATTTTGTGTTTTTTGCTTTTTTGTATAATTGAAATTTGTATGATGTTGTTAGCCGCCCTGAGCCTGCCTCGGCGGGGAGGGCGGGATACAAATAAAATTATCTAATCTAATTATCTAATCCTTTCTTTTTGATCTGAACAACTACCCTGTGAGGCAGGTTAGGCTGGAAGCCTGCGACTGGTCTGAAATCACCCAGTCAGCTCCACAGCAAAACTTATGTCTGACAGAGCCCACTCTGAAGCCCCCCTCAAACTCCACCACTAAATCTCCAGGAATTCCCAACAACCTGGAAAGGTACCACTAAAGGCCTCTGGGTGAGTGCCCCCACTTGCTTTCTTCCAACCCAAACAAGTGAAGACATTCATTCCCCCCCCCCTCCACCTCAAGGGGAGCTGATCTCTGCCATGTGGAGAGCAGTTGTAATTCTGAGTGATCTCCAGCCCTCACCTGGAGATTAAGGCAACCGAACAGAGTAACACGGAAAATAGAGCAGGTAAACAGCACAGAGGCATCCATGAAAACCAGTCTCTATAAATTGGAAAAACACTCATGATAAATTTAATACAAATTCATAGAGTGCTTATTTCTCAATACAAAAATATTCTATCATCAGAATGCAAGCCACACCCGTACCCAAAGTCTTTCAAATTGCAATTGATGCCACTTTCTCCAAAGCAGTGGATCCAGGAAGCGATGAGACAAGCCATTTTGTACAGAGTCCAGTGCTCCAAATACTCCTTTCAAACGGAGCCAGTGTAGAAACAAGTTGCAGCCAGGCACAAAACAGTGACAGGGTTGTACATGACGCCCAGAGACACTGACCGACGTATGATGACCCAATTGTTTGTTCCAGAAATATTAGCCAATAGCCATCTTCAATTTGGCCACAGTGATAAGATAATTATTACTATAGATAAACATAAACAATCATGAATAATCTTCTATAACTGTATCATCTACAATATCTAATCATGCATTCAAAGACAAAAACTACAAATACAAATAAAACTGCCCATGACTATTTATTAATCAGGATATACTTGCATAAAAACTTACTTACATATACACTTAATTTTATAGTTCTGTTTGAATTTATTCGATATCTTCATATCTAACATTCATTTTTACATATATATTGCTTGATTCTTTCTTTTTAAAGTTTATATTTTTTCCAAAATGGCGGTTGCGACTTTTAGGTTCCTTTTTAAACTTTTTTCCACTTTTTTCTGGAGACTTCCAAAGTAGTTTTAATAATAATGTCCAATAGTATTTACCATACAATGTTCAAATTCACCAGTTCCACTAATTTTCGATGTCTCAAATCCTTTTAAATAACTTTTAAATTTTGACCTTCTTGTAATGGCTGCTGAAGTTTTTCTATGATTTCTCAGTCCTAGAGTAGGCTGGCTGACTCCCAATTTTCCCTTCTTCACTGAATACTTCCTGCTTTACTTGCCACCAAATCCCGTTCTCGCAATGCTTCTGACGTACTTCCTGTGTCGTCTGTTAAAACTGCAGCTCTATGGCGATGGGGCTTTCCAACCGCAACCGCAAGTATTCAAAACAATTATTTTCTTTTCTCTTTTTGACACTTTCTTTTAGTATCTTACAGTCCCAATTTCACCCCTTCTTTATCAATAGCTTCTATATTCAATCTTCCGCCTTTTAAATTTTAAATTTTACAGTTCTTATTAGTCCCGGAATGAAAGATAACGATCTATACCTTTTGCTGTGGTTATCCAAAATGGCTCCGGTCTTGCATAAATTTAGATGTTCAGTAGAATCAAAGGAGGTTTGGATCTTGATGAGCTTAAGTCAATTGAATGACTCTGTAAACTTCTGTAGATGCTAGAATGCAACTCATCTCTGGAGACCCTTCAAAGCCTCAAAGGAGCCTTCCCCGGGACTCCCTTGAAGCCAAAGTAAATCTCTTCAAAATTTTCCAAGCATGTCTTGGACTAATCTCTAACTGAGAAAAGTAGGCAGTTGGCATTAAATTGCCTTTTTCTACCCCGAACAGAAGTTCCAGTCTGCTCCCCTACAGAGAAGCAGTTCAGCTCGCCATTCTCCAACCCACAGAAGTCGCTTGATTCTATCTTTCTATCTATTCTATCTTTCTTTCTGTCTATCTAGTTTAGCCTTAGTTTTGAACTATATAATTCAAGAATACTTTCTATTTTTCCTGGAATTCAGCTATCAGTTATTATGTACATAAGATGTTAATTTTGCTATTGATGCATATGGATTTAATTCCCCCCACCCCAGTCCTTCAGTTCTGGACATTATTCTGTCTTCCATCTTGTTGAAAATATTACCTATGTTGCTTTCAACGTATAATTAAATAATTCACTACGTATACAGTCATAATAGGCATCAATTGGAGATATCAGGGGCAAGGTAGAGGGACTTATTCTTTTTTTTTGCATTGAAACCATATTTTTAAAAGTCCATCTCTCAAAATACAGCTACCATCTTGTCATTTAGTTGTTTTTAATGATTTCTTAATCTATAAGTAATTGCGGATTCCTTCTCTGGTATCAGTTATTTCTAGCTTAATTCTCCTTTTGTTTGAATTTGGGAACCAGTCTGAGATTCAAAGCAATGAAGCTTCTTGTTGGTACATTGTAATATTTGGTACCACTAAACCTTAGCCACTCCCCCCCACCAATCTTGTAATACTTTAAACTTATTATGGACTTCTTCTTATTCCATATAAAATTATTTATTGTTTTTTGCCATTAAAAATCTTATATATATATATCTATATATATAATCTTATTATATATATTGGTAACATTTGAAACAAAAATTCAACTTTGGTAATACGTTCATTTTACCAGCTGAAATTCTTCCCAGCCATATTTTCAGTCTTTCTCATCTTTGTAAGTGCTCCATAATACTTGTCCAGACACACATAACAGAGGCAGATGTGGGACTGTCTCTTTCAGCATGCTACTCGGAAAATAATTCTCTTTCTGGGAATTGTTGAAGGGTGGTGTTGCTACTCTGGTTCTGATCTCTTAGATCAAGAGCCAGTACTGGCAGGTGAAAGAGACTGAGTTGTGAAACTGTGGGAGGTGGGACCATAATAGTAACCATTTTATCATTTTGCTCCAGCCTTGTCATGGGAATAAATACTTTCCTTCAAGACTGCATACAATCTATGAATATACAAAAATGCTCTTTTAAATTTTATTTTGTTTGCAGATGCAATGCGGCTTTCCATTTTACCCATATTTGTTGCAGGTATTTCCAGGTTTTTAAAAAATCATTTAAATTTTATTCTATTTTCACACAATTTTTTGCCATCGATAGATTACTGCCCAAAATAAGATGTTAATTTTAACAGTAATAATTATGTTGGCCTTAGAGGTGCCATTGGACTCTAACTTTGTTCTGTCAAATTTTATTACTTTTGTCAGGAAAAAAGACAATTGAAAGACTTTATAACTGAAATGGTGTTTTCTCAAAATTTAGTACCATCCATACTTAAAGTTGTCAACTGCTGAGGGGAAAAAAAGTCCTGCCCCTTTAATAGAGATCTGGTATGCAGAAATGGACAGTGGAAGCTTTTCGTGGCATGTACCTGATAATTTTTGTACCTGATAATTGCTGCAGATTGAACTGATATTAAAGGTGCAGCTGTCACTGACAGCTATGATGGTGTTTGATCTAGTCAATACCAACAATAAGTAGTTCAAAAGGTAGTGTTCCACTGGTCTAAAGAGACGGATAGCTGGTGCATCAAGCCACCACTTTCAAGCTGTCGCTTAATCCCAACCCTAGCAAACAAATGCCAGATTTTATTGTTTTAACAGGAATTGAATGTATGAAGGATGGTGAGTGATCGAATAGGGTCTAGAGCCAGAGCCTACCACCAAATTTCAGCTAAAACAGAAATCTGAATAGAATAGAATATTGGATTATTTGCCAAAAGTAAAGGTGGATTTATAATAATCATACCGTTTTTATATATTGCAATTTTTCCTGGTCTATACCACAATCCAGTTAACCAGACTTAATTCTGTGCTGGATAATAACCCCTATTGTTCATACTGTACTACATCTTTTTAAATTTTTTTTTAATTTGGTTAATTTATATTCCGCCCTTTCCCATGAGGGCTCAGGGCGGCTCACAGTATTAATAAAACAGTTAAAATACAACAATCACTTAATATACGAAAGTAGTAGCCAACAAGAACATCGCCTGCTTTAAGAGGGGTTTAGATAAAAATATGGAGCAGAGGTCCATCAGTGGCTATTAGCCACAGTGTGTGTGTGTGTGTATAAAATTTTGGACTAGATGGGCCATTGGCCTGATCCAACATGGCTTCTCTTATGTTCTTATGTTCTTAATTTTTAATTTTGTATTAATGCTGGCTTCTCCCCCCCTTTAAATGAAAAATGACCAATGTGTCTGGTCACAACTATACAGCTTTGAACTGTATCATTATTTATCAAAATTATTGCTTAAAACAACAACAATGTGTATTTTAAAAAAGAATGATAAGAATAAAGAAAGAAAAACAGAGAACAGAGAGAGAGGGGTCATTATATAAAAAGTTTACACTTTAACAAGCAGATTCTCAGCATTATTGTAAGGTACAATTGTCATAAACTGTAGAGCTGAGATAAAAGTTAAGATTAAAAGTGAGAATTATTGACAGGATGATTACTGACAGGATGACTGTTTCCCCAGCCTGGAACACTTGCTCTGTAGCTTCAAATAGTTAAGCAAACTTGGTTTGGTTGAAAGATTAGATTTTGCCACTTTTTGTAGCATTTATCAGAGGCATAATTAGTTTCTGAGGAGACTGTAGGTTTGGCATTCAGACGCATCTTTTCCTGGGGCATCACAGTTATGGGGGCAAATGTGCTGATCAGGGATTGACATTTTTCCCCCCAATTACATTTGTTAATCGATTTATGTCAGAAGCCACGCTCGCAAATTTTCCTTCAACATTTTTTTAACATTTTCAAAGAGGCTTTTAACCGTTCTAGCGGTAAGTTCAAGAAGTACAAGCCCGGTAGGACACACTTATCAGAACACGGGGAGAAGTAGAACAATGTATAAACTGTTTACAAGGCTTTAATTCTGGGGGGGGGGGGGGGCTAGACACCCCAGCCCCGCACACCATTGTGTTGTGGCAAAAATACAACCGAACAAGTTTTGCCGTTCTTAGGGTGCAGCTGGGCCTTCCTAAGCAGACTTAGTATCCCCCAGGCTAGAAGAGAATTCATGTGGGAACACTTTATCACCAGGCCTTTCTGAAAAAAAGAGATAGTTCAGACCGGATCTTTACTAATAAATTTCCATATGAACGATGCTGTATTCAACAACGATGCACGGTATAGGCTCATCGCTTTTCCCAGGACATATGTCCACAGCCATTTTTGCCCGTGTGAGTAAGTTGCGCAGATGTTAAGTTCTGCGAGGCTGTCCTCTTTCCTTCTGAATGTGTGTGCACGAATCCTGCCTCCTGTGTCCTGTCCAGGCCTCTCCAACACAGATTTGTAAACTTTTTTTTTAACTCATCAGAGAGCACAAACATCCACCATCTGAAACAAAACAACAATCCTAACAATTTGTGAGAAACGGGAGGGATTCTGAGCGGCACATATAACACCGTGAACAAACTTTGCGGCTTCAAAAATATAACGGATCATAACCGAATAGTGTTGAAATAAATAGTTTTTTAAGGTGACTGCGAGATTTTATTTCCTTTGTTTACAGCTGTACCTATATTCTAGAACATAATAGCGTTGTTATACATTATAACACATACTGTGAAGACACGGAAGACGATCTAGAAGATGCGTTTCAGTTTTAATACAAAGGCACGCAAATTGGGGTCTTTGCGGTAGTTTTTAAAGTATCCGTGCAATTCGGTGTTTTGATTACGCGTGTTTTAGAGGGCCACGGTATATAATCGAATAAAATATAATACGCAATCACAATGTATAACATTAGACAACCTTGTTACTCTGTAATACACTCGTCGCTAGCAATACCGCAACCCCGAGATAGGCCCCCCTCTGTGAATTCAGCTCTGCAACCCATCACCAATAGGAGAGTTGCCATTGTTCAAACGCACAAATGGGTGCGGGTGGGGGTCGGCACAGGATTCTCGTTAAATACGGGAAATCCGGGCACCGTAGCACCATGAAGAAACGTTCTAACATGGAGGGACCCCTAGGCATTAAGCCCCACAAACATGCAAGAAAAGGCAACGGTGATGAGACAGAAGCGGAGAACACTGGCCCCAAGAAGACCCCTCTAGAATCTATACCCAAAAACATGGAAGAGGAGAGCTTGAAGAACCAGGAAGCAGAAACAGATGCACAGGTAAGTTGTGAGAAAAGAGGAAAGCGATGAGGATTGCAAAAGCAGATCATGTAAGTAACAGTGACTTTAAGCGTGCACCAATTTGTGAAACACAGGTTTCAGATCATAATAAGAACATGAGAGAAGCCTTGTTGGATCAAGCCAACACTCTATATCACACAGTGGCAAAAAAACAAAACAAAACAAAACCCATGTTTCATCAAAAGGTTCACAAGTAGTGCTAGAAGCCCTTCCACTATGCCCCCCCCCCCGCAAGCACCAAGAGTACAAAGCATCACTCCCCCAGACTGTTCCAATAAAATGCTGTGGCTAAGAGCCGCTGATGGACCTCTGCTCCATATTTTTATCCGATCCCCTCTTGAAGCTGGCTATGCTTGTAGCCTCTACCACCTCCTGCGGTGGTGAATTCCACATGTTGAATTCCACCACACATTGCCAATCTTAAAAAGGGATCAAGTAATTAACAGTGACTTTAAGTGTGCACCAAGTTGTGAAACACAAGTTGCAGATCATAAGAACGTAAGAGAAGCCGTGTTGGATCAGGCCAACACTCTGTGTCACACAGTGCCCAATATATGTGTGTGTGTGTACGTACACACACACACACATATATAAACTGTGGCTAACAGCCACTGTTGAACCTCTGCTCCATATTTTTATCCAATCCCCTCTTAAAGCAGGCTATGCTTGTAGTTGCCACCACCTCCTGCAGCGGTGAATTCCACATGTTAATCACCCTTTGGGTGAAGAAGTACTTCCTTTCATTTGTTTTAACCTGACCAGCAATTTCATTGAATGCCCACGAGTTGTTGTATTGTGAGAAAGGGAGAAAAGTACCTCTTTCTGTTTTCTCCATCCCATGCATAATCTTGTAAACTTCTATCATGTCACCCCGCAGTCGACGTTTCTCCGAGCTAAAGAGCCCCAAGCGTTTTAACCTTTCTTCATAGGGAAAGTATTCCAAACCTTTAATCATTCTAGTTGCCCTTTTCTACACTTTTTTCCAATGCTATAATACCCTTTTTGAGGTGCGGTGACCAGAACTGTACACAGTATTCCAAATGAGTCCGCACCATCAATTTATACAGGGGGGCATTATGATACCGGCTGCTTTGTTTTCAATCCCCTTCCTAATAATTCCCAGTGTGGTGTTGGCCTTTTTTATAGCAATCACGCACTGTCTTGACATTTTTTTCAGTGAGTTATCTACCATGACCCCTAGATCTCTCTCTCTCTCTCTCTTGGTCAGTCTCTACCAGTTCACACCCCCATCAACTTGTATTTGTAGCAGGGATTCTTGGCCCTGATGTGCATTATTTTGCACTTGGCCACGTTGAAACTCATCTGCCAAATTGTCACTCCATTCACCCAGCCTCAACAGATCCCTTTGGAGTGCCTCGCAATCCTCTCTGGTTCTCACCACCCTGAACAATTTAGTGTCATCTGCAAACTTGGCCACTTTGCTGCTTACTCCTGACTCCGGATCATTAATGAACAAGTTAAAGAGCATGAGTTGTATCTACACGCAACCTAATGCAACTGGATGTTAAAGGGATGTGTTAAACGTATAACGTTAGCTGTGCTCAGTTTTAAAGCCATCATTTTATCCGTTGGGTATGTCTCCTCTCCAAACTATGGCTGCTTAGAACCGTTGCATCTCCACAATTCTCTAAATAACGTCTGTGTTGCAAAACACACTTTCCCCAAAACCATATGAAGCCTGCTACACCAGTGGCTGACCCTCCTTTCCCCCTTAGGAAACAGCCAGCATTCCTTGGGGGGGGCGGATCCCTAGCCGCCCCCTCGGGGACTGTTGCGTCAGTCCCCCATAAGGAAACATACCGTGTTTGTTTTTTTTGTGTGGGTGGGGTGTGCATGTGTGGGCGGGGCAGCTGTCACTTTGATGATGATAGGAGCTCCCTAGCTACTACTTACGAATAAAAACATGACTCAAAAATATTCACAGGTGGGCAGGCACATATTTCAGGTGAAAAAATTATAATATTTCGGCTCGTTATAGTTTTCTAGCCCATTGTGGGGGAGGGCAATAGATGGCATAGACAATGGAATAAGAGGAAACAGCTCCGTCTTGCAGGCCCTACAAAATGGAAGCAAATCTGGTAGGGCCCAGATCTCCACAGGGAGCTGATTCCACCAGGCCGGGACCCGGGCTGAAAAAGCCCTGGCCCTATTCGAGGCAAGCTGGATGGCTCTTGAGCTGGGGATGGCCAGTAGGTGTTGATTGGCCGATCACAGCAATCTTTGAGGCTCATATGGGGATAGGTGGTCCCGCAGGCAGGGCTTTTTTTTTGAGCAGGAACACACAGGAACGCAGTTCTGGCTGGCTTGGCATCAGAGGGTGTGGCCTAATATGCAAATGAGTTTCTGCTGGGCTTTTTTTTATAAAAATGCCCTATGCTAAACATTGGTGATGTCAGGGGGTGTGGCCTAATATGAAAATGAGTTCCTGCTGGGCTTTTTTTAAAAAAAAGCCCTGCCCGCAGTTATGTCAGTCCCAGGCTGTGTAAAGCTTTAAATGTCAGTACTAAAACCTTGAAGTGGATTCGGTACTCAATTGGTAACCAGTGCAATCTGCACAGCATTGGCCAACTGCCTGCCTGATTGCTGACTGTAGAGGCAATCCAGTTACCAGCCGTGCTGCCGCATTTTGCACCAGTCGGAGTTTCTGGATCAGCCCCAAAGGCAAGCCTGCATAAAGCAAGTTACAGTAGTCCAACCTGGAAGTGACTGTTGCATGGATCACTGTAGCTAAGTCATGGGGGATCAGATAGGATGCTAGCTGTTTGACCTGTCAAAGATGATGAAATGCAGATCGAGCAACTGCTGTGACCTGGGCCTACATAGAAAGGGAGGCATCCAGTGTCATGCCCAAGTTCCTCACCTTCTTGGATGGCACAAGAGGAGCACCATCCAGGGCAGGGAGACGGATGTCTGATCTTAGCCCCCCTTGGCACAGGTACAGGACCTTTGTCTTAGTTGGATTAAGCTTCAGCCAGTTTAACTGTAACCATCCAGCCACAGCTTCTATCGCCCTGGAAAATGGTCCGGGGCAGCATCTACATCCAGAAATTCTTGTGCATAAATGCTTCCCAGTCATGCTGCATATGACTGTGATTGTAAAATAGTGAGTTAAGCCATGGGTAGATGCAACTCAATTTTATTTCGAAGCAGGACTGGGGAAAACAACCAAAAGACAGAATATATACACAAAACCCTGCCCAAAACACACCCATCTGTTCGGTGGGAAACTGCTCTATTGGTCTTTCCAGGATCCTATTTGCATAATGGAGATACATGCCCAGAGCCCCAATTGGCTGGTTCACAGGGAACGGCCAATCGGAGTGTAGGCATTAGGATCCTGGAGGGCAGAAACAAGCTGCGTTACAGAACTATATACAATACATAACGGTGATCAAATTAAATGTGAATTGTAACACACAGGCTCAGACTCTTGAAATAATGTGTGTTAAGTTCTTAAAACATTTGAAATAAACTATATAACCGCTAAGTATTATTAATATTATTATAATTACTACATTTTTTTTAAATATGATTTAGCAGACATTTACAGTACATTGCCTTTTTTCATTTTCTGAGGCCAGTGTACCAAGAACATACAGCAATTATTACTATGTGATATCTTCCCACCTGTAAAAACTATATATATGACATTTCTTTTTGGAAGAAACACTTTTATACTCAGAAATAAAAGAGTTACATAATTAAGGAAATCCACAGATTCAGCTAAAATTTACCTAAATTGTATGATACAAATGCCTGTTGTTGTATAACTAGTCCCCAAATGTTTTCAAATGCAAAACTTTTTGAATGATGTCCTAGGCAAATATGAAGCCTTTTTACTTTACAATTGCATTCCAGAAGGTTTCATAGGTACCAAGAGATTGTTGCATTATGTGATGATACAGCCTGAAACACTGGAATTTGGAAACATTTATTTTCATCTTTGGCTGCCCTTGCTTATAATACAGGATGTTGACCTACATTTTTATTTTATCACTGGCATTGGGAATTTTGGTGAGCTAACAGGAACAAAAAATCAAAAACAATTCTGAAAGACAAAATGGCATGTTAAGAACAAGGCTTTCCTTAATGTGTGGTTACACCTGTAGGTCTCATATGTACAGTTCTGAAGGGAAATTAGTGAAATTTTGAATCAGCAATTGAATGAAGAAAGATGACAAAAATACATTTTTATTCAATAAATATGTTGAAAAAAATGGCTCTGGACAAGGGTTTCCAACCTCCAGGTGGTGGCTGGAGATCTCCTGCTATTACTACTGATCTTCTGATGACACATATCAGTGGAAATTGTACTTTATGACATTATGCCCCAAGCCCCACAAATCTCCAAGTATTTTCCAACCCAGAGCTGGCAACCCTACCCTGGACAAAGACCCCAAGCCCCAGCCTACCCATTCCCTGCATCTACAAAGAAAAGGGAAGTAAGAGCAGAAAGAGCAACAGTCAGCCAGCTTCACACCTCACACAACTTAGTTAGATGCTTCCTACAGCTCAGTAAGACCCAGGTGCAGTAGGGTACCCAGCCTTGGACTTTGATCTCAGACTCCATCTGCTTGCTTCTGTGTATGACTGGATTATAAAACCCTGCTTCCTGGACCATGTTTTGAACTGGACTCTGATTTTGGGTAATTGACCCCTGGATTGACTTTCAACTCTAACTCTGAAATCTGGCTTGCACTGAACCTAAACTGTGTTGGCTCTGGGACAATAAAATGCAATACTTGGTGGAAAAACAATATACAACTTCTATAAATAAAACAAAAATAAAATAATGCTGTAGTTGCTGTTACACTCTTGTAAACAGTCAAAATATTTCGACTTTCATCTTGGGCTTGGTTTTGTGCTTGTTTTCTCCTCAGAAGAGTCAAGTTCAGCTTTGGGAAATTGCCTTTTTAGTTAACTGCAGGACAGATATCATAGAAATGTGACTGCTTAATTTCAAACACTAAATGCTATCCTGTTCCATAATCCATCATGATGAGTCTGATTTTGTGTCATCTCAGAGTACCCTTACAAGAGTAGCTGCAGAAATAGTGGTTGTTTTTTTTTAAATTGCATTTCCTCCCACTCAAATAAGGGCATAGAAGGTATAACCACATTTAGGATTGCAACGCTATTATAAGTTGTCCAGCACCAGTCTAATACATGAATGTCCCTGTCTTCATCTGTGAAATGTGATACGGTAATGTGCTGCTACTGCTGGTCCAGAACTCCCCCCTCCCCCCCCAAACAGATAATCTTGCTTAGCAACCTAGGCCTGCCATTTCTTGCCCTAACAAGGAATTGGCTCTGCTGAACTCACTGAGATGTCTAGAACTATATAACCTTCTTACAGCAAATATAAATATTTTAGTGAGGAAAACCTTTGCATGTAATCTATTAATATGAAACATAGAAAGTTCAAACTTTGTATCTTGTTCAAGGGAGAAGAATAATTTTCTTTAAAAAATTAGCTTTTAGGAACTGATTTTTCTGTGTTTTGACATGGACCAAATACCTTCGTGCTAGTCATATGTATGGAAAAAATGTGTTAAATGAGCATGTTGCATTCAACATTGCATTGATTCCAGCTGTAAACACTACGGTTATTGTAATTTTCATATGCTCAATTTCATCCAGATACTTATTGTAATACGTATTGTAATTTTCATATGCTCATAGTTCATATACTCAGTTTCACCCACATACTTCTCAAAGCCTGATTTAAAATGGGCTTTTATTGAGCTTCAGTGTCAGTTAGGTCGTTTTGACTTTTTTTAGTGTTAGGTGTTCAGTTTCAGGTTGCCATCCTTTGATTTAAAAAAACAAAAACAAAGCAGAAATAATAGCAAGAGCAATGTTTACTCCTGTGCTCAGCCTTGGGATATATTGTCTGAACCTGCACTGTCATATGACTGTAGAGCTGAACAGGGAGAATGCTGTGAAAGCAAATCCTATCTAGCTTCCATATTGTTCTGCTACCATCATCACTGCCTGATTTAAAGAATCATTTCCCAAGGCCAGGCAGCATGGGATTTGCATCCAACAAGTCCTTCCTCTCCTCAATGGTAAGATTTTGCTTGGAAAGGTAAAAACTGATAACTAGTTGGGAGGGGGTGCTCTGAATTTTTTTAAGCCAACCAGTTGAATAATCAAAATGTCCAAGTGGTTTTTTTGTTAAGCATTTGTCAAGATATCTCAAAATCCCAATGGTCCTTAAAAATATTGAAGATTAGGACAGGTTGTACATTGTTAGGAAGAAAGAGGTATGATTCAGCAAGAGAGATACCTTTCTACGTCTTAAGGGGTCAGAACAGAGGGTTTTTTCCGAAAGGGAAGCAATTCCGGCTGACTTGGCATCAGGCGTGTGGCCTAATATGCAAATGAGTTCCTGCTGGGACATCAGAGGGCATGATTTAATATGCAGATAGGTCCCTGTAGGGCTTTTTCTACAAAAAAAAAGGCCCAGGCCAGAATATAAAGATCCATGAGTATGACTTACGATTGACATTTTTTCTGTGCTTATCATTAATGGCAATTTACTATGGTGTATTGCTGTAATACCAATTATTGCTGGAACTCAGAAATTTTAATTATATAAACCATTTCAACACATGCCATTTCAGTATTTAATATAGCAATAAGGCAGTAAGCCTGGAACACACACACACACACACACTACTATGCTCTTTCAATTATTTTCCTCAACCAGTATGTTGATGAATAAAAATAGTTGCTCAATGTGAATTCTGACATTACATAGAGCAGTTTATTACAAAACTCACAAGGAAGACAAATCTGGAGAAGTAATTCAGAGTATTCAAGGATGTGCTTAGCTCCTGTATAATCAGCCATCAACCTTCACATATATAATCTGTCCACTGTTACTTGTAATACATTTGAACTGACATTTTTATCCTGGACCTCAGGCTTTAAAATGAAACCTTCACACAAGTCTTTTGCATAATCTCTGAGCACTGGTCTAAAATTGGATAAACTTTTATTTTGAAGAGCTGTTTGTCAATTTTGGATGCCTTGCAAGGAAACAAACTAATGTCAATTTTCCTTGTGTCTTTAGAGGAAGCTACCATCTGAAGTTTGGTTTTTTAAATAAAAAGTTGAACCAATTTTACTTTCAAGATATGTATGATTGTTTACTTTCAAGATATGTATGAATCACAGAAAGTCAGCTTTCTATGAAAGTCCTCTCAGCCTCACCCACCTCACAGGGCGTCTGTTGTGGGGGGAGGATATAGAAGACTGTAAGCCACCTTGAGTCTATGATTCAGAGAGAAGGGTGGGGTATAAATCTACAGTCTTCTATGATTCAGAAGAAAAAAATTAATTTAATATCTATTTTATGTTTACTTTTTCTCCTTTTGACACCATGGATGCCTAGAATATCAAAGAACTGGATTAAGTTTAAGTGCAAAGTATTTAGAAGTGATAATTTTACTACCTGGTTAATTGTTTTCCCTTTACTCTGTCTGAATATAAAATCAGAATATTTATCCATTTCTCATTTGTTCTTTATTTCTTTATTGAACAGAGGTTGGACTTGGTGGCCTACAACATTTTACAATCCTGAAATTGGAAGAATTCTAATATATATCTATTTATTAAATAAATGAAATATAAATTACAGACGTGTTTCTCTAATGCCATGGAAGTTTTACTAAAGATTTCTGTGAAAGTATGTAAAACCCAAAATACAAATGAAAAATGAGACATGGCATTAAAAATTAGCCTGTTCAGTTCAGTGGTAGAAACAGAGTGGACGCTATAGAAAATGGAAGCACCCAGGGATGGAATGCTGAGTCAACTGACTTTTCAGCTTGCGAACCCACATGTGCTTCCTGTTTCTGGCTTCCCACCATCTATTGAGTTTCAACCAGCGCCATAGCTAGCAACTTTTTGCTCGGGGAACCCAAGTGGGGCCTGCTATTATATGTCTGTGTGGCACTGTCATACCATCCTTATACTTATAAATAATAAATACAAGTGGTTTATTGCATCTCTGCACTACTCCAAATGGCACATCACTATGCTCTGGTGCCTTTAATACCAGCAAAGTATTATTCAAAGTAGAAAGTTTTGTGTGCAGAAGCACTTCCTCAGATACAAACAATCAAATAAAATATCCTCAAGTCCTGCTTACAGGAAAAGAAAGACTGTGGGCAGCTGTTAGGAAGGGACATGCAGAGTCATGATGCATTAAGTAAAGCTGAAATAGGATAGGCCGGTAAAATCAATGAATGGCAGCAAATCAGCACATAAATGCAACAGGTAACAGGGATACTTAGAAAGCACATTGCAGCTTTCCATTCTGACTACTTTCTGCTAAATAATCCTTGTTTCCTTTTATATGTATATAACAACTTCCTTAGTGGTCTCTCATCCATGTATTATCCAGGTCCTAATCTGCACTGTAATGTCAGGGAAAAGTAGCCACAACAGCAACTCAAAGCCAACTGATATTATTACAAAGGAGTTTTCAACTGCCTGAAATAAAATGTTATTGGTCTTAAAGGTACCCAAGGGGTGGGGGGAGAGAGACAGCCAGTGGAGCAGAGGGAACTTTAAAAAAAATCTCTCCTCTGCTACTGAGAGAGGGTCCAGTTTTCAGCTGCCTGCAATAAAACTTTGTTTGTCTTAATGGTGCCCAAGGGGGGGGGGGGGGGTGCAGCCAGTGGAACAAAGGGGATTTAAAAAAAAAAAATCCTCTGCTACTGAGAGACAGGCAGCCTGCAAACCAGTCTTACTCACAGAAACAAATAAGACTCTTTCTTGCTGAACTGATGGGAGCAGCCACCCCAGAAAAACAGTGCACACAAAACCTGGAGGAAAACTTTGCTGGGCTTCTAAAAGCACCCCTGGACAATTTGGCTTTGCTCTGTCTCAAGCAGCTGCTGTCTCTTTCCCTTCTCCCTTCCCTAAAGGGAGGAGGAGACAGCCCATGGAGCAAATGGAAGTTGTTGTTTTGTCTTTCTCTCATCTGCAATTGATAGAAAGAGGCAGCCAATGGAGCAAAGGGAACTTTAAAACTGCTGCTGAGAAAATTATTTTATTGAACATCAGTTCCATTTAGAGTATTTACGTTTGTCTGCAACTGTGAAGATTGGGAGTTGAAACATGCCTAAAGTCCGGGGTGCATGCAATCATATACTTACCACCTTGTTGCTTGATCAACATTCATAATTGATTGAAAGGCTTAAGTCCATTTGAACTGTGTAATATTACTGGAGCTAAGAGTTCATAATGTCTTTGAACTGTTTGTCAAAATTGTTCTATGTTTCTCTAAATATTGTGTATATTTGAAATTTTCTGAGCGAATATATGTACAAGAGATTTTTGATTTCAAATAACATTATTTGCAACTTGTTAATACATGGATGTATTGATTCAAACATATATACAGGATGTTCTGTTCTAGTTTCTGAACCATTGGAACAAGGGCTACTTCCCCAGCCTCTGCGAAGCTTGAAGAAAGTTCCTCAGGATCCTGTGGATAATAAGTCTGGAGCTTCCACTCACCAATATAAAAAGAGGAGGGTGGTGGTAATTGGAGACTCCTTGCTCAGAGGGGTGGAGCCCCAAGCATGCTGACTGGACTTGTCATCCCAAGAGGTCTGCTGTCTACCAGGTGCTTGCATCCAGTATGTGACAAAGGATTGGAAGACTTATCAAACCCATGGATTATTATCCTTTCTTGCTGATCCAAATGATACTGCCCATCACAGCCCTGAACATATTAGAAAAGACTATGTGGCTCTGAGTCAGAAGGTGAAGGAGCTGGGAGCACAGTTGTGTTCTCATCAATTCTATCAGGAGATGGTTTGCAACTTACAAAGGTGAGAAAAAGCCTTGCTAACCTAATAAGGAGGTCTTTAAACTAAATTGTATGGGGGAGTGAGACAATAATGCAAAGCCTTGTATGATGCCAGAAACCAGGGATAAGAACACTAAAGCTTTGCAGAGAGTGGCACAAACACTAGGTAATGTTAACTTGCAGGTGTGTGTGGAAACTAAACTCTCAGGATGCATAAAACATGGATTCTGATGTCTCTACACTAATGCACAGAGTATGGGAAACAAATAGGAGGAACTGGAAGTCCAAATACAGGAAGGCGACTATGACATAATAGGCCTTACTGAAACTTGGTGGGATGACACTCACAACTGGAATATTAGGATTCAGGGGGGTACAATTTATTTAGAAGGGATAGACAAATGAGAAAGGGCAGAGGCATAGCAGTATATGTGAAAGAGGTATATACTTGTGAGGAAATATGTGACTCTGAGCATGGCAGCTCAGTTGAGAGTCTCTGGGTAAAAATAAAAGAAATAACAGTGATATTACAGTGGGGGTCTGCTATAGACCAAGAAGCCAGGCAGAGGACTGGGATGAGATACTCCTACAACAGATTGCAAAGTTCTTCAAGAGAAGGGACACAGTGGTCATGGGAGGTTTCAATTACCCAGATATCTGTTGGAGGTCCAACACTGCTAAAAATGAAAGGTCAAGTAGATTCCTGACTTTTCTTGCTGACAACTTCTTTTCAAAAAGTGAAGAAGGAAACAAGGGAATCTGCTATCTTGGACTTGATTCTCACCAACAAGGAAGAATTGATTGAAATAGTGGGCAGCCTGGGCATTAGTGACCATGTGATTTTGGAATTTACAGTCTTTGGGAAGGGAAAAGCTATACTCAGGGGTGTCAAACTCATTTTTATGAGGACCAAATTTGTCGGGCCGAGCTATGTCAAGTTGGGCTGGGCCGTGTGTGTACCTATTTATGATTTGGTAGCAGAGATATAAATTTTATAAAAGATACAAACACAAAGATTTTTTTTAAAAAAAAACCATTAAAATATCCTTAAAATATTAGCACTCAGTCTTAAAGGTGCTTTCTTTGTATTTCTCCCATGGGACCTAGGGAACTGGGCAAAAGAAGCTCTGGTTCTTTCCTTTCTTCCACAGGAGACTAGGAGGGGGAGGAGCTTCAGCCAATAGAAGGAAGAGAGGCTTGGCTCAGTAGCTCTGCTGTGCCTGGCAAAGCAAGCTCTCCCTCTCCCCTTCCTAAGGGAGGAGCCTCAGCCAATGGAGAAAATGCAGGTTTTCTCTGTAGCTCCTGTGCTATTGAGCAAGCCTGGCAAAGCAAGTTGTGATGAAGATGGAAGCAAGAGAGAAGGAGAAAGAAGCAGATGACAGCCAGTTGCCTGGGGGCCTGATAGAAGCCCTCCAGGGACTTGATTCAGCCCCCTGGCTGCTATATGTAATCAGACTTATAGGTTGGACTTCAGAAACGTAAACTTCTTAAAAGCAAAATACTGAAAGCGCAATCACAGACAATTCCTATAAGAAAAAATGGAAAAAGCCTAAAGAAGCCAAGATGGCTTCATAAAAAGCTCTCTAAAGACTTGAGAAATAAAAAAAGACTCCTTTAGGAATTGGAAGGAAGGCCTTATAACCAAGGATGAATATAAACAAATCACAAGTGCTTGTAGAGAAAAAGTTATAAAAGCTAAAGCTCAGTTTAAGCTTAGGCTGGCCAAAGATGCTAAAAACAAAAAAGGGTCCTTTTCTTATGTTTATAGTACGAAAAAGAGCAAGGACATAATAGACCCATTGCGAGGGCAGGAAAGGGAAATTGTAACAGGTAATGACGAGAGAGTGGAACTGCTCAATTCCTACTTTTCCTCAGTCTCCTCTTCTGAGGGAAACACTGCTCAACATGGCAAAAACAGAACATATAATGAGGGTATGGAGTTCCAACCTAGAATCAGCATAGGGATAGTACATAAACACCTAGTTTCTTTAAATGAAATTAAGTCCTCAGGGCCTGATGAACTGCATCCAAAGGTTCTAAAAGAGCTTGAGGATGTAATTTCTGAGCCTCTGGCTATTATATTTGAGAATTCTTGGAGAACAGGAGAGGTGCCGGAAGATTGGAGGTGGGCAAATGATGTCCCCATCTTCAAGAAAAGGAAAAAGGGGGATCCGGGTAACTACTGACCTGTCAGCTTGACATCTATACCTGAAAAAGTTTTAGAATAAATCAAACAGTTGGTCCTGGAACATTTAGAAAGAATGGATGTGATTACTAAGAACCAGCATGGGTTTCTCAAGAACAAGTCATGTCAGACTAACCTGATCTTTTTTGAGAAAGTGACTGCCTTGCTGGATCAGGGAGATGCTGTAGACATCATTTATCTTGATTTCAGAAAGGCTTTTGATAAGGTTCCACATACTATCCTTGTTGACAAGTTGGTAAAATGTGGTTTGGATCCTGCTACTGTTAGGTGGACCTGTAACTGGTTGACAGATCACACCCAAATAGTGCTTGTGAATTGTTCCTCATCCTCTTGGAGAGGAGTGACAAGTGGAGTGCCTCAATGATCTGTCCTGGGACCTGTTTTGTTCAACTTCTTTATAAATGATTTGGATGAAGGAATAGAGGGAATGCTTATTCAATTTGCCAATGATACTAAATTGGGAGGGGTTGCAAATACAGTAGAAGACAGAAACAGGATCCAGGATGATATTGACAGGCTGGAAAACTGAGCTAAAACCAATAAAATGAATTTTAACAGGGATAAATGTAAAGTTCTGCATTTAGGTAGGAAAAATCCAGTGCATAGTTATAGGATGTGGGAGACTTGTCTTAGCAGTAGTATGTGCGAAAAGGATCTAGGAGTCTTAGTGGTCCATACACTGACCATGAGTCAGCAGTGTGATGTGGTGACTAAAAAGAGAAGTGCAATTTTGGGCTGTATCAACAGAAGTATAGCATCCAGAACACGTGATATGATGGTATCGCTTTAATCTGTTCTGGTAAGACCTCACCTGGAGTATTGTGTTCAATTTTGGGCACCATATTTTAAGAAGGATATAGACAAGCTGTAACGGGTCCAGAGGGGGATGATGAAGATGGTGAGGGGACTGGAGACCAAGTCCTATGAAGAAAGGTTGAAGGAGCTGCTATGTTTAGCCTGGAGAGGCGACGGTTGACAGGTGATATAATCACCATCTTCAAGTACTTGCAGGGCTGTCATATAGAGGATGGTATGGAATTGTTTTCTGTGGCCTCAGAAAGTAGGACCAGAACCAATGGATTGAAATCAAAAAAGTTTCCAGCTCAACATTAGGAAGAACTTCTTGACGGTTAGAGTAGTTCCTCAGTGAAACAAGCTTCCTCGGGAGATGGTGGGCTCTCCTTCCTTGGAGGTTTTTAAACAGAGGCTAGATGGCCATCTGACAGCAATGAAGATTCTGTGAATTTAGGGGGAGGTATTTGTGAGACTCCTGCATTGTGCAGGGGGTTGGACTAGGTCCTGTAGGTCCCTTCCAGCTCTATGATTCTATGACCAACTATCTGTGGACCTGTATCTTCCCATACAGCTTTATGCTTGACATACAGCATAAAGCTGTATATGCCTGATACAGCTTTATGCTGGCCGATAAGACATCTGCTTGGCTTTGTCTAGGGGCAGGATTTTCTCCACCTTGGCCCCAGCCTGGAGGTACATACTCCTGATTGAGATCAGGACCCTGTGGGACTTATTGCAATTCCTAAGATCCTGTAAAACAGAGCTGTTCCACCAGGCTTTCAGCTAATCAGTGGGCAATCATTCACTTTGGCCTCTCCTGCCCAAATTGCCTTCATGTTCGTCTGGTGGTGCAGATGTGTTATTTGAATGGTAACCAGACTTATTATGTCTCTGCCCACTTGCTCTCAATGCAAGTAGCACAACCTGTTTCTATTGCTTGCTATCTGCTTTTTATAATTGGATTTTATTATCTGGTTTTATTATTTATATTTCTGTTGTGACCCACCCTGAGCCTGTTTGCAGAGGAGGGTGGAATAGAAATCAAAACAAATAAATGGTAATTGTTGGATGGTCAGCATAGGGCATGGGTGAGTCACATATATCATGTGGTAGTGAGTCATTTATTGGCTGCTGCCAGGTTTGACCCTCATGACCAAGCAAAGGGAGGGAAGCAGGGCTGGACTGAGAGGCAAGAAAATAGCCCTCGAAAGGGCCTTGCCACCAATGCCCACCTTTAATGAGAGAACAAAGGGCTGATGGCTGATATATTGTTGTAGCAATCTAACATCCCCCACACTGGCTGCTGAAAGCATTATTTTCTTAAAGGTACAGGCACTGCTTCTATTATTTTAGGGTGCTTTAGCCTCCTTTTTTTCAATTTCAGATTTTCTCCTCCCCACCCCCCACCCCCCAAAACCTGGGAATCTTCTCTTTTGTCTGCTCCTGCCTCCAGCCTCGGGATTTAAGTATCCATAGATGGATCTACATTAAGAATAAGATACATTGATTGAAGTTGCCATAACATTTCAAAGCTACAGTGAATTTCGGCACCATAATTTATGGAGAGGGCATTGAGTCTCACTGTTTAAGACTTTAATTACTGAAAACATGCTTTCCTCTTACTTCTGCAGTATTAAAAATGAAACTTTCTTGGCATTTTGCATAAAAAGAAAGGTTTACTTGTGTCAGGAAAGGTTAATACAGTTGCATAGTATAAGTAATTAACAGCTCTGTGAAAGTCTTTTTCAGCATTTGTTATAATGTATAATAAAATACTCCAAAATGCCATAATTAAAGTTGGGTGTAGTCAGTTATTATTTTCATTTGTATAGATTTTTTTAAAAGCAATTGGAAGATGGTGTTGACTACAGAGTAGTTTAACAAGACTGTAACTGCTGTTAGAACAATTGTGAAGCCTTCTATGAATTTTAAAGGTTTTAAAATCATGCATGAATTATGCTTTCTTCCAGGTATAACAGGTCAGCCACACACTGTAGCATTCTCCCAAGCAAATTGTCCTATTGAAGCACAAGTAGGAATGAAAATGGTATGATTGTGACCTGACCTTGGATTAAAACCTGTATAATCTGAATGATTCTGCATCTACGTCTGCTATCTTTTCAGCAAGAAGCCCTCATTTTGATCCCCTACAGTCAATTTCTACCATATGCATCCATCCTATTGCAGTTGGTGTTGCAATTTGCTTTCACTATGCCTTCCAGCTTCTGATATCAAACTTTCAGTGACTGTTTCCATCTTTCCTGTTTAGAAGTCTCACAAAAGCCATTCAAAAATTGATGGCACTAGAAGAGAGATAAAGTTTCCAGCAGTGATCCTGAAGATACTGCATATTTGTGTAATAGCACGGGTTTTCTTAAAATGAAAGCATTCAGAACACCAAGATCATCTGTTAGGTTTAGAACTGGCTTCTCAGAATATTCAGGATTTAAAAAAAAAATCTCAGTAGCTGTCATAAAAATAGTGGCATATACAGTTAAGCCACTGTTATGCTGTACAAAATACTTTGTTGCCAGAAACAGCCGGTGAAATACTGGGGGTCAACAGCATAGGACTATGGAGTAAATGTAAATTGAGAAAAGTGGATGAGATAGTACTTCAAACTTTTTTTTAGCTCTGTTCATTTTGCTGCTGCAGCACATTATTTTCAAGGTTTCCTTAGCCAGAAACTAAAGTATGGACTTTTACTAGGAGTGATCATATGAAAAAAGATCATATTTAGTGTATGCTGCTTCCTTGGTAGAGAGACTGTACATCTTGAGTACATTTTTGAGTACTAGGAATGGGCACAAACTGGAAAAATTGAGGTTCATCCCAATCTGTGGGGCTTCACATGACCCACAAATCACAAACCTCCATGAAACTTCCCAGTTTCATTTTGTAAGGTTCATGATGCGGGAGAATGTCCCTATGGGCTAGAGACACCAAACTCTCAGCAGTTTTCCAACTGTCTCTCACCTACACACCCTCCAAGTTTGGTGAAGACTGGCTTTAGGGGGGTTGAGTTACAGCTCCCCATCCAAAGCAGGTGCCCCAAGAAAGTGCTCTTTGGGGAAATCACAGCCACAGGAGTGTGTCAACTGGACCACCTGAACACTAGACACATCAAATTCACAGCAAACCTCCCGAGGATGCCTCTCTACCTGTTCAAATCCCAACTTATCCATCACATGCACTGAAAAGCCAAGTGGGCTCTACTGCACTATTTGGAAGAACAATGAAGCAACCTGTCAAACAGCCATGAATGATTGATGAACAGATGAGCGGATGAACAATATCACAAAAATTTGGCTCTTTGATTGCCACTAACAAACGGGATATGAGCCAAACTGGTGGGTGTTTGAGTATCCCTATATCACTCTCAACTGTGCTTGTACAGAATTCTCACTAGACCTGATCCCAACGCTGGCAATGGTTCAGCACTGAAATACTTTCTCCCTTTACAATTCTCTTTAAAATACCTTCAGCTTTTACATCTTAGAGCTGAAGTATTCAAATTACAAACCCATTCATAAAATTATTCTGTAATGCACATGTATTTAGTTTATGCCATGGTATTAATTAAATTATCAAAGCTGAGTGACTCAATATTGCCACACCACTTCTCTTCATTTCAGCAACAGATGCAAACTATCCAATTTGTGACAGTACTTGGCTTTAATACAAATCATCAACCAAAAAGTAGAATGACTGCTTTTCAGTACAGTTAACCAAACTGCTGACTAGAACATAAGTGGAGAGTGCTCTTCCATGAGTCTTAATTTTTTACCTGTCCACAAAGTAGTACAAGATTTTCTGTGGTTCCAGTCATTGCACAAGCATTTACAAACTATAATTCCAATGAGCTACAGTCTCCTGTTTTTAGAGATGATTTATCCAATGATTTTTGCTGCTATGGCTCTGGGTTGAGGGTTTTCTTCCCTAACTGAATATCTGAAATTCTCTAAACTGTACTCTTATTTTTTGTTCTTATAATTCACAGGAGTCAGTCATAAGGTATATTTCAAGAATGCCCAGCGAAAGATAGGGCATTACAATATATCAGACATAGGTGAATAGGAAGCCTTTCAGCATGGTTAAAAATACTGATAGCATATCCTCTATAAAGTCCAAATAATTCAGACACTTATGGAGGAGTTAGAATATATGGGTACATGGAGCACTCAGGGATCACACTAATTATTTCTAACCTATAGTCAGTTCTGAAAAGCTGAAACGTAGCTAAAAATGAGGCTGATGCTTTTTACTCTCAATTTCTAACAAATTGTTCCTCTAATAACTTCATGGGCATGTCAATATTGGTGTCACTAACATAACATTTTGTGGGAAGTCCTCTGTTTCTAGTTCAACGGATATGGCAAGAACTTTTAACAGCTGGACCTTTTCCTTCTGAAGGTCTGGTTCAGCTGCAGCAACCTCTTGCTTAGAATAATATCTCTTTTAAACAGTGTGATTGCATTCCTAACAGGGCTGGTTCTAGACTGTCCAGCACCCTAGGCAAGGTGAACTTCTGGTGTCTCCCCTGCACTGATAATGTCATCGAGTCATATAGGGACACCCAATTCAGTGCCCCTAGAAGGACAGCACCCTAGGCAATTGCCTAATTTGCCTAGTGGCAGGCCCAGCCCAGATTCCTAATAACAGTGCACTGGTAGAAGAAGAAAATGTTTTTATACTTATACTTCTCAGTCTTAAGAAGTATCAAAGCAGTTTACAAACTCATTCCCTTACCCTTTCAAGAACAAACACCTTGTAAAGTAGATGAAGCTGAAAGAGTCCTGATTAGGGATGGGAACAAACTGAAAAAAATGGGGTTCATGTTGGTTTGTGGCCAGAACATGAACCAAACCAAGAGGTTTATTTGGGATCCAAACTGGTTCATGGTTAGTGGTCCCGGGTACAGAGGAGAACAACAAGAATTATCAGGGCCTGGAGACCAAGACCTATGAGGAAAGGCTGAGGGACTTGGGAATGTTCAGTCTGAAGAAGAGGAAGTTGAGAGGTGACATGATTGCTCTTGAAGTATTTGAAGTACTGTCACCTACAGGAGGGCAAGGAGCTGTTTCTGTTAGCAGCAAAGGAGAGGAATCATAATTTCTGTCAATCTTTGAATTCATCCTATAGCCAACACACGCTCTAAAATCATGCTGCAACCCCCCACACACACACACACGCAAACTAACCTATCTAACTAACTTTGTAGATTATGTGTCAGATGGCACAAATCTTAAAATTCCAGAGTCAGCTACAAGCATAGCCATTTGGCGGCTACAAGCATAGGCAGCTTCAAGGGGGGGTTAGATAAAAATATGGAGCAGAGGTCCATCAGTGGCTATTAGCCACAGTGTGTGTGTGTGTATTTTTGGCCACTGTGTGACATCAATTGCAAACCCCTCTGAAATGTCTTTCGTCTTAAAAACAAGTCTAGCTCACCACCTAATGGTGCATAATATTAAAAGAACTAGAACTTCTGGCTGCCTGACACTCTTAGGATCTCCTGGCTATTCTACACACAATGTCATACAACAACAACTGGATTTAAGATAACAGTAAAGGTAGTCCCCTGTGCGAAGAGCCCCATGGCACAGAGTGGTAAAGCTGCAGTACTGCAGTCCTAAGCTCTGCTCATGACCAGAGTTCGAACCTGATAGAAGCTGCATTTAGGTAGCTGGCTCCAGGTTGACTCATCCTTCCAAGGTTGGTAAAATGAGTACTCAGTTTGCTGGGGGGAAAGTGTAGATGACTGGGGAAGGCAGTGGCAAACCACCCAGTAAAAAGTCTGCTGTGAAAACATTGTGAAAGCAACATTACCCCAGAGTCTAAAACAACTGGTGCTTGCACAGGGGACTACCTTTATGGGGGTTTTTAGTCCCCTGTGCAAGCACTGAGTTGTTACTGACCCATGGGATGACATCACATAATGATGTTTTCTTTGTAGGCTGTTATGGGGTGGTTTGCCATTGCCTTCCCCAGTCATCTACACTTTACCCCCAGCAAGCTGGGTACTCATTTTACCAAACTTGGAAGGATGGAAGGTTGAGTTTACTTTGAATTGGCTACCTGAACCCAACTTCCACCAGGATCCAATTGTGAGCAGAGCTTGGACTGCAATACTGCAGCTTATAACTATGCATCATGGGGCTCTTTAGACTAGAGTAAATCTGCATAGTATTACATTGTAATTCTAAGAAAAGCATAATTCTAAGATTAAGATAATTGGTGGCTCTATTAAGGTCATATCACTGCATAGGAAGGAGCTCACTGAATTGTTACTGGCAGCAGTTAAAATTCAAGTGGCACAAAACTCAAAGTAAAGGAATCTATCCAATATTTCAGACTGGTGTAACAAAGTGTGGTAAGTCTATATCAAGCCCCCGAGCAACTGGCTCTTGTCTGCTTCCTTCCTTGATTCCCCACTCCTCCACTTGCACCTGCTGGAATGGCCTTGGGTTAGCCATAGCTCTGGCAGAGGTTGTCCTTGAAAAGGCAGCTGCTGTGACAGCCCTCTCAGCCCCACCCACCTCACAGGGTGTCTGTGGGGGGGAGATATAGGAGATTGTAAGCTGCTCTGAGTCTCTGATTCAGAGAGAAGGGTGGGGTATAAATCTGCAATTCTTCTTCTTCTCCCTCTCTCTTGCTTCCTTCTGCATCTCAGCTTGCTTTGCAAGGCTTGCTCAATCCCACAGGAGCTACAGAGCAAAACCTCTATTTTTTCCATTAGTTGAGGTTCCTTTGCCTCCTGGTCCCCTGGGGAGGAAGGGAAAAAACCAGAGCTTCCTTTGTCCAGTTCCCTGAATCCCATAGGAGAAATACAAAGAAATCACCTTTAAGACCAACAAGTGCTAATATTTTAAGCATGTTTTTTTAAGGTTTTTTTTTAAAATCTTTAATTGTGTTTGTCTGTGTCCTTTAAAATGTTTATCTTTCTGCTACCTAAGCTTAAATAGTTACACACATGGCCCAGTCCAACACTGCACAGCCCGACAAGGTCTCATTTATGTCAGATCCGGTCCTCATAACAAATGAGTTTGACACCCCTGGTCTATATAATGGATAACATCTGTATATGGATGAAAGTGCAGGCAATCCTGATTATGTATCTAATTTCTTAGAAAGCTGGCTACTATTTTAATTATATGCAAACAGGCCATAAAGTTTGGATAGATAGATCCTCAAACTAGATCTATGGACAGATGGAGGATTTTTCTACAAACCTGAAGTGAGCCCTAGGTTTAAAAAAAAAAAAAAAAATTAAACTTCTGAAAATACATCCAAGGATTATTTTGGGGCTCTTCCCCCCAAAAAAATAAAAACAAAGCCTGTAGCTTCAAGAAAACATTTTGGAGGTTGCTTGAAGAAAACATTTCTGAGCTTTGATTTCTGCAAAGCCATGGAGGGGCCTTGGAAGTCATAACAGCAGTGAAAAAATGCCCCCAAATCCCAAAGGGAGGAGGATTTGCTGGGGACCAAGCCAAGTGGCAACTACCACACACTCACAACTTACACAGCTGGGCCCAGATCAGTGACTGTGGCCAGTACATAACTGAACTTTGTCTGACAGCTGCTGTGCAACTCAGCCAGTAAGCAAGGGAGGGGAGGGTTATAGTCAGGGCCGGTGCTAGGCTTTCTGGCACCCTAGGTGAATCACCCACTAGCCCCCCCCCCCCCCCCGCTATTATTAAAAAATATAGGGGAATTGAAGAGCGCTAAACTTGAAACTTTTCACATTTTTAATTTACTGATTTTTAATTTTTCAAAAAAATGTGATGTTATAAAAAAATTGTGAGAATAAGTGCTTGCCAGCCATGTCAGGAAGAAGGGTGGCAGGATAGGATGAGGTGGGAGGCCAAGTCACACATCAGGGAGAGGGGGATGGCTTGGCTTTGTTGAGGGCAGCTTGGGGATGGGAGAGGATAAGGTGACAGTGGTCAGGAGCCAGAGTCGTGCATCAGGGAGAGGGTGCCCAGTGGTGCCCCCTAGGCCAGGTGGTGCCCTAGACAACTGCCTACTTTGCCTATTCCCATGCACTGGCCCTGGTTATAGTAACAAATAACAAGTAGTATAGTAACACATAACATCTAACAACATCATTATATGTAGTGCTCAGTAAGAACTAATCACACCATCTTGTATTCTAGGGAATGAAACTGAATGGAATGTTCTGAACTGTACGATATTGTATGAAATATTTTAATGATTTTATTGTAATTCTATTTTAGCACTATGTTGTTTTAACCGTTGTTAGCCGCCCTGAGCCCATCAGGGGTGGGTGGGACACAAATGTAATTAAATAAATAAAGTGTGCTAGATGCAATTCTTTGTTTTTTCATTGATTTAACTTTAAAATGCATTGAAATGTTAGCATTTGTATAAAAGCACAGTGCTATAGGATCCCCAATGAGTACAAATCTAAAGCATGTAAAATATCAAAATTGTCCTTTAGAGGTTTACAGCATTGTACATTCATATAAAGATGCCATCAAGTATCCAGGGAAAAGTGATTTGATCCATTGTCAATTTAAGAAGACTACCTATATTCTTTTCTCTAACCAATTTGTAGGCAGGCCTCGTATTCAGTAGAAGCTCACAGAAGCACAGCTCCTGAACCTTTCTGAGGGCTTCCCCTCCTCCTTCCCACTTTGCCCATTGAATAGCTACATAATAATCCCTGGATGATCTCCACCACCTATTTTTCTACAAAACGACCCCTGATTGTAAGTAATAAGTCTGAAGTGATATATGAGGTAGAGAGTAAAATTCTTGCCAAAGGAAGAGAGATTAACCAAATTTAAGTTACAAAATGGGATATTTTAACCTGGGGCCCTCAAACTAACCCACTATTCTTGATCTGCTCTCATGTACCAGTTATGCTCCTTAGACCAGGAGTGTCAAACATGTAATCCGGGGGCAAATCAGGCCCCCAGAGGGCTCCTATCAGCCCCCTGAGCAACTGGCTCCTGTCCGCTTCCTTCTTCCTCTCTCTTGCTTCCTTCTGCATCCCAACTTGCTTTGCAAGGCTTGCTCAATCCCACAGGAGCTATAGAGCAAAACCTCAGTTTTCTCCATTAGTTGAGGCTCTTCCCCCTTCTGGTCCCCTGGAGAGGGAGGGAAAGAGCCAGAGGTTCCTTTGCCCAGTTCCCTGGATCCCACAGGAGAAATACAAAGAAAGCACCTTTAAGATCCACAAGTGCTAATGTTTTAAGCATGTTTTATTTAAAGGGTTTTTTTTAAAAAAAAATCTTTAATTGTGTTTGTCTGTGTCCTTTAAAATGTTTATATCTCTGCTACCTAATCTTACATAGTACACACATGGCCCGGCCTGACCCGACACAGTCCAACCTGGCCTGACAAGGTCTCATTTATGTCAGATCTGGCCCTCATAACAAATGAGTTCTACACCCCTGCTTTAGACTGTCTTCTCCTGGCGGTACCCTCACCTAAAATTATCTGTTTGGCAATAGATTATTTTCTCTGTGGTAGATATGGGCTTTCTCTATGGTAGTTCCAGCATACTATGGAATAGCCTAGGGAGTGGGTGCAGAGGACACTTTCTCTAATTGCATTTAGGAAGTTCTATAAAATGGCTTTATTCCAGAGTATATTAACTAATCTATTTTGACTACATTAGTTTCATCATCACTACATATTCAGTTTAACATATTTTTGCCACTTCTACATAGTCATTCGACTTTTTAATAAATAACAGAAAACTTTTAAAATGTGATTAGAGTATTACAAGACCAGAATGCCACATACTTCAATACGTTCCATCTGTCTGTAGTGTTATTGGAGAATTTCCAAAATAAATATAAGGATGATAAGTGTCTAGGTCACAGATGGTCATAAAATGTCAATATCTGCCAGAGTTAGTCAGAAATTGAATTTCCATTGCTGTTCCAATTTTCGTCTAATCCCAATAAGTCAGATGCTAATGTTAATTCAGTATCAGAAGCAGTAAGAGCAATATGTGCATGAGACAAAAATGTCCATGTTGGTGGTATTTTTTTAATGTACAGTTTAATAAAACTTTATGATCTAGAGCTGTAATACAACGTAGCTATGCACAGTCCATTGAAACTGCTAGCAAGAGTTACCTGTATGAACATGATTCGATCGGTAATGAACTGTATCAGTTCAGCTTGAATTTTACCACTTTCCTTAACCCTGTGACAGCTGTTCATTAGCATGCAATGCAGTGGAAGGTGTTTGCAGGGGAATGAAAGCTCCAGTACTAATCTCAAATTTTACAGAGCTTCACGCACAAAAACACAAGGGTGCCTGAAGTTCTGCTCAGCTATACCATTTGTTATATCAAATTGGATAAAAGGCTCATCATCTCATTCTGATAAATGCAAATTGGATATGTTACAGGAAAACCAAAGATGTCAAAATACTGCTGCTGTTTTTAATCTTTATTTTAAATCTTTATTCAATGGATGAATGCAGCATATGTTGAAATTAAGAGCTATTGGGGGAAAATATTTATGCTTCTATTTGCATATGATTAATATTATATCATAATTCAGGCAGACAGAAATTCATGTCAGACTTAACAGACCAGCAGTAGTCAAATCTATGTGGGGCTAGTATTTGTGCCCATGGAAGTTTCGGGGGTTTACTACTTGGAGCATGGTGATGGTGATGATGGAGAAAGATACTGCTTCATGTAGCACATCAGGTCTGTGTCCTGTAACCCATTTTTCAAAAAAGTTCCAGGAACACCAATCTGTCCTTGTTAACCCAGGAAATAACTGAGCCAGTATAAACTTCATTTTTTCATTATATTGAATGGGGGAGACCCTACCAGCAGCTGCATAGCTGCTATGCTGCCAATAACATAGCCCTCTGCTTCACAGGTGCACACAGGTTCCATCAGTACAGCACCTGTGGAGGGGTGCCTCTGGGAGAAAGTTACCTTGTGCCAGTTGTCATTGGAGGCCCTTGAAGCAGTTCCTTGAAGTCTCAAGAAACATCTGGACATTCTGAACATTGCACAAATAACACTAGCTCACCTCCAGAAAATAGCGTTGCTAGGAACAGCAAAAATCCAAAGAAGATACATTGGCAATTTCAGGGCTTTTTTGTAGAAAAAGCTAGCAGGAGCTCATTTGCATATTAGGCCACACCAAGCCAGCTAGAACTGCATTCCTGTCTTTTCTTGCTCAAAAAAAGCCCTGGGCAATTCCCATGAACTTGGATAAATTTTGAATTGCAGAGCACCATCTACCAGTCACATACCTGAGTGTGACAATTCTTAATCATTTTCACAATCATCTTCAACACCATCATCATCTTTGCTTGTTATGTATGCAGTCAAACCAACATCTATTTTCATTGGTGACTCAGAGATTTCATATCGTTTGCGCTCTGGAGATAGGATAATTTACTTGGATGAGAATAGGAAAATTTATGGATGTTGCCAGAATTGTGACTGTATGACTATTTATATTAATGCAGAACAACAAAATAAAATTTACTGTGGTTCCTGAACTGTGGCTGAGACTGCTTGGTCAAATCAGATATGTATAATAAAACTTACATTGTTGTCATTAATTTTTATGACTATATTTAAAATTAACAGTTTGCTTTCATAATTTTCTTGTTGATTTGTGTGTGTGTGGGGGGTCAATACATCAAAGATAACCTTCTAGGTAGACAGATAGATACAATTAAAATTACACTATCCAAATTATTTTTTACCTGTGGGGGTTTTTTGGGGGGGTTTGTTTACCCCCCCCAATGTAATTTAACTTCCCCTCCCAGACTTTTCTGAAACCTGCAGATTCCCCCAAATTTGCAGTACAGTCTGCGTTTTTTTTTCTCTGAGGCCCTAATCTACAGATTTAGATACTGCACATGGAGGGGGGGGCACACTTCACTATCAGAATATAAAATGGGAAGGTGTAATTCTGTATATAATTCAGTAACATATGGTTGCAGAAAACCAGGGCTCTTTTTCTAGCAGGAGTTCCGCTGCATATTAGGCCACACACCGCCTGGAGTTTACGGTAGGCCCTGTACTAGGAGCCTCTAAGCTCTTGGAGGATAGGCTACATCAGGGGGCATGGCCTAATATGCAGAGGAGCTCCTGCTAGAAAAAGAGCCCTGCATAAAACTATGGTTCATCCTGAGAATAGATAAGACAGGAGGGGGAAATCAACTCTTGAGGTGTGAAGTATGTTTCATTTTAATGAGAAGTAGTGCAAAAATAATTGCTAGCATCTTAAACTGTTGGATATAAATCCAATTTATTTTACTGGAGCAATCCAGAATTACAATGGACTACCACCTTTCCTGGACCATAACCCTTAAGAATACAGGTGGTGACAATATATATTTTCATTACAACCAAAGTTTAAAACATGTTGTAAAGCTAGTAAACCAAAGAAAGAATCATGTCCAACTAAATGGTTCACTAGAGGGCTACCGCTTTTGTTTTAGAGCACCTCAGACATGTGACATTTTCTTCTAGAATGCAAGAAACAGACGTTGTGTCTCAAGAACATATCTTGACATATAATGGCCTCTAAAATGCAACTCAATCCAGATGTCTCTGGTAGAGAAAAAGAAATACACTACAACTGGCCTCATGATGAAAACTTTCCCCCATATTTCAAGCTACTTAGTTGATTTGACAGGTACTGCAGCGCACTCTAGAATACTAATGTTTCTGCCTAATGCCAAGAGACCCATCATTTTCACATGATACACCATGGTTATGATGATCCCAGCAAGCAATACTGGCTGTTTCTTGTTAATGCTGGCATTTATGCTTTGCTGAAATTGGCTGCATTATTGGTACAGATAACCTTTATTTGACCTCTAATCATATTTTGTAGCTATGTGCAAAGAAGAGGGAGGCACAGTAAGGGTGCCCATTCCATATGAACATATGAAGCTGCCTTATACTGAATCAGACCTTTGGTCCATCAAAGTCAGTATTGTCTTCTCAGACTGGCAGCGGCTCTCCAAGGTCTCAAGCTGAGGTTTTTTCACACCTATTTGCCTGGACCCTTTTTTGGAGATGCCAGGAATTGAACCTGGGACCTTCTGCTTCCCAAGCAGATGCTCTACCACTGAGCCACCGTCCCTTCCATTATTCCATTAATAAACCACCCCGTAAAAAGTCTGCCATGAAAACACTGTGAAAGCAACGCCACCATAGAGTCTGAAATGACTGGTGCTTGCACGGGGGATTACCTTTACCTTTTTAGACCAAATGAAGGTAAGGGTGGCATTGTGAATATCTTTGGACCAAAAGATCAAAGACTTAATTATTAAGATGTTCAACTAACTGAAATCTTGGGCAATCACTACTAACAGTTAGAACAGAGAGCACCAAGTTAGGTGGACCCATGGCAGCTTTATGTATTCAGATAAGCTTGGTCAGGACCGCAGCATCTAACCTCTTTTTTTAGACTGATTATTAGCTAAAATTTAGAAGACTTAAAAGAAGGCTTAAAGCCAGACAATGCTGATTGTGGAATTCAGCTGAACCTCACAGACTGTATTAAAAGCCCTTGGTTACACTGGACTGAGCATTACTGCTTAAGAAACAAGTTAATGCAGCAATGAAAAATGCCTTCTTCCAAGATTAAGGTATTGGCTATCACAGACAAAGAGAAGGAGGAGGAGGAGAGCTGGTTTTATACTCCACTCTTCTCTACCTTAAGGAGTCTCAAAGTGGCTTACAAACTCAGTGGCTTACAACAATGAGGGATAATGATGATAGCATCCTTCCAAAATCCGGATCCAAAATATAATATTATGTATATATATTTTAAAACTGAATACCTTAATTAATTGGTTGTTTGATCGCCACTGCCAGACAGGCTGTGAGTCAAACTGGCAGATGTTTAGACATCCCTAATGGAGATCCTTGAACTTCCACATGCTTGTTTTGGGCCTTGATCATAACAGTTATATAAAGCCTTTAAGGGAGCAAGTACATTAAGTGCACTGGAATTAACCATGGAATTCTAACTAATGAACCAGTCACTGCAATGCCTACATTGCAATGCTAATATAAATTAGGAAACAAGAAAGACATTATGTAAGGATGTGTTATTTAAACCTTGCTTGCTGTATACTGGTAGATAAGTTTTCCCACTGATGTAGGCCTCCACATGCCTCCACATGATCACTCTTAATACAACAATCATTCAATGAATGACTTCAAACATTTATGGAGTCCATGGGCAATTTCCTTCTCTTTGGGTCCTTTATTGGAGATTAATGTTCATTTTAATGCTGTATTTTTCACACTGTGAGTCTGACCTATCTTCCCATTTATCCTCCTTCAACAGAGATATTAGCATGAAGGCAGCATATAAAAAGATAGAAGATGTGTTTGCTTTCTTATACTTTGTACAAAGAATCTTTCGTTGAATATTAAATAGTCAATGAGGTTGATCTTTATGAAGAGAAATTCAGATGCTTAAATTGTGTCAGTTAATGGCCTTAAACTTATCATGGTTTGGAAAAACATCATGAATGGGAAAGGGCTTGGATTTCCACAGTTGCTTTATGTAGCACAGTGGTTTTGGAATATTATGGGGAATCTTGGGGTTTCTTGGAAGTCTATTATGCTTGTATCTCCTCCAATATGACTTCCTGCCCCCAGAAGGCATATGGCAACCCTAGCTATGGGGGACTTCTGGGGCCCCTACACCTCAACTTATAGGGGAAGCCCACCAACTCAGGGCCCCTGAGCTAGCCCCACATCTCTTTCTCCCCTCCTGCTCAACCGAGCAGTGCAGGAGAGCAAAAGGTGGCAGGTGTCCATTCTTCTCTCAGTCTACTGGCTGCAAGAAGCATGGAGAGCTGGCCTGATGGCCCCATCTTTCCTTCCCCTTCTACTCAGGAACAAGAAGAGAGAGAGAGAGAGCTGTGATAGTATCCCTGCTTTTTGCAGCTGGGGTGTTAGAGATTGACTAGTTGTGATAGGACTGGGATAGATGGACTAGGCTGTGTGATGCAACAAACATAAAGGCCCACCCTGCCAGCCCTGCCTTTTTACATTGGAGGGGGCTTTTTAAAAATTCAAATGCCCTGTTTTTTAAAAAAACAAAACAAACCCCCTGATCTACCTGCTCCTGACTCCACCCCTTCTCTTCCAGGAGTAGAGTGCTCAGGACTGTGACAAGAGCTAAATAGAGTTAGGGAACCATTGGTGAAGACAACAGAAGGAGACAATATAAGTCTCCCTGAGGAGGGCATTCCAAAGTTTTGGCTCTATGACCAAGAAGGCCCTTTCTTGGGTCAGCACCCATCTAGCCTCAGATGGTAATAAAGTATCTGAAGATGTCTGGAATGGTCAGTTAGGTTCATATGGGAGTAGGTGGTCACTCAAGTATGCTAGTCCAAAGCCATACAGAGCTTTAAACATGAATACTAGCACTATAAATTGGACCCAGAAGCAAATTAGAAGCCATTATAGATGGAACAAGACTGGAGTGATATGGTCCCTATGGCCCATGCCAGGCATTATTCTGTCTGCATCTTGGAGTGAGTCAAATCCTCTGCAAATTCCATTTCCTTGCCTCAAAATGTCATGGCATTTGCTGAGGCAGTGCTGCAATGCTAAGTCTACCTCTTCAGTCTCCACTCAATTATTGTACTCAAAGCCAGCTTCTTAAAATACATAAAAGGACATGGACTTTAAAAACACCAGGAAGTGCTCAGCCTGCTATCTCATGAACTTCAACTGGTGGTAAGATATATTTCAAGGCTATTATAGGACAAAGGTTTTTTCTAATATATCTTCATTAAAAATTGCCATCACCAATTTGGCTTTCAAATCAATGTCAGATAAAGCTCTAAGGTAAATTAATATTGAATTCACCATCAGAAACAAACCCTCAACAATATACTGTCACAAAGGGCACTGTGGTTCACAAACTTTGTATGAGAACAGGGATGTTATAAGCACGCTTCTATTTTTATCTGTGAACTATTGGCGGGTAAGTATGCATTCATACACAGAACTCCAAAGAGGAATTCTCACTGGAAAAATTTAAATGTAAAAAAAAAAATGCAGATGCTTACAGATGTCAAAATGGCCCTCTCATGAGTCATTGATAGCCCAAGCATTGTCAAAGCTAATGAGCATGAGAACAACAGTTAGTGTGCATGAGGTGGTCTATTTGTCTTCAAAGAGTAGAGGCAAAAACAAGAGGAAAAAGCAAGAAGATATAATATTACACTGCCAGTTTCCAACTTTTTTTGCCACAGTCATTAAAATAGAAAAAATACAGGAAGTTGAATCTGTAAAGCATCCCAGTGGCTCAGTTTTGCAAGATAAAAACAAGATCCCTAAATGCCAATGCCACTGTAATTTTAATCCATGACAATGTTGCATTAGGATATTATCCTTGATGTTTGTGAAGCGTGTCCATTAATTTAAACAGTTGGTGATGGGACAAAAGAGTCTTCCAAGTATTGAGTTTGTTTAAATGTGCCAGATACACATGAAAAACTTTAAAAACAAGAAGAGGTTGAAGATAACAGCTTTATTAGAAAAATGCTTCATGTGCCACTTTGTACCATCACACAGCCTAGTCCATCTATCCCAGTCCTATCACAACTAGTCAATCTCTAACACCCCAGATATTATATCAGGTTTGGATATTGTTCTGTTGCGATGCCTGTCACTGGATAAATTGCTCTTTTTGACCATACCTTCTGCTGTTGAATTAACAGTTGAAATAAATGATTTATTTCCATTCTAAAATGTGCAATCCCCCACTCTGGGGAGAAGAAATCAGTTTTGCGATGCCAAAGGCCTACTGGCATAGTATAAATATATTTATGCGCTCTTGTAATTATATTTATAGGAAACCTGAGGGACTCTGGCTCTGCAAATAAATCTTGCTTTTCTCTACACCTTGTAAATAAACATTCTGTAGTACAAATAAATCATTTGTCCCACCACAGAATCATCATCTACTTCCTTCCCTATCCCAGATGGGAAAACTGCACTTTTGCAACCAAAGGTTATCTGCCTAGTATTGGCTGTAAATATTATTGGTGGTAGTAGATACTCCCATTCAGTTTTCTTAGTGCAAAAGGTTTACAGAACCATTACAAAGAGGAAGTGTCAAGACACACACAAGAGGGAGGAACCCTCTCACAGCAGCTGTTATTATTGTTACTAAAATGCCCCACTGTTGATTTATAATAATAAACTTAATAAAATGTTATGTAGGTTCCTTTTAGTCAGGGTGTTACCAGGTCCCAGATCTACCAAGTAAAAGGCAAACTTACAGAAAAATATATAAACTTTATTTACAAGATAAAAGGGAAGGGGAAACACAAAATGGGATGATAAAAACCAATAAAACAAACATACTGGGCACAAAGGAACACTAAACAAAACCTTAAGGCAATTTGTCTATCTCCCTACACTGGACTAATTCCCTAGACTTATACTTACTGGTGCTTTTATGCTGTCAGGCCCACAACACCAGAGATGTCTTCCAAAGTCCCATCCTCATTCATCTGCTTGTGTTGCTACCTTCTCCTAGATCTCCTGGAGAAGACTCCTGGCTTAAAAAATTAGAAGCTCCTCCTTTTGTGGACACCTGGCCTGATTTTATCCAGGCTGGCTGATTGGTCGGCCAATCGCTGACAAGATCTAGTTTAAAAGCTGTCATCTAGCCTTAATTCTAGATTCTAACCTGTCAAGGCTAGATCTAAACAATCTATTCACTGGGGGGGGGGGGCTGACTTCACAGGTGTATTCAGTTAATCTCCAACTGTGACTACTTAAGTGCCTATTAGCTTTGACATACTGTTGGTGCAAATCCTGAAACACTTATAACACATATAGACATTGAATACACAAATACTTAGGTGTCTCTCAGTTTCTTGACAGGAGGAATAGATTTTTTGACTTTGTAATGTAAACTGGATATATATTTGATTTCTTCATATACCTTAGTTTTATTTGTATGAAAGGTGCTGCCTAACTGCTGCATAGCTACAAACACCTTATTACTATAAAGCACCAGTTTATTATTACAGTGGTGTCTGACCACATCTGAAGATTTTGTGAAGTAAAATGTATTTCTACCCCTCCCCCCTCCTCCCCCCCTTGAGAACTGCCTAACATATAGAATGCCTTCCAGTTGTATTGAACTAGTAGATTACAATCTAAGTGACTAGGTCCGGCCCCTTCCCAGCCTAGCCAGCTTGCTGGCGATAGGCTGGGGGCCGCCTTTGCAGCCCCGGAAGGAGGAAGAGGCAGCAAGATCACCCGACATACGGGTGTTTTTGCAAGGCGCAGAGTCGGGGCTATATAAGCCCCGGCTCCCGCCTTTCCACGCAGTTTTGTTTTGGCTCTCTGGTGAGAGCCACGCCGTCAGTGTTGCTGCAGGGTGGGGCCTGCTGAGCTTGGGTCGGAGCTTCGGGAGCAGAGGAACGGCGCGGGCGGCTGGTGCTTTGAGCGGCGAGGGCGCTTGCAGCGGCTGCTGAAGTAGCGCGGAGGCTTCCGACGATCAGCTGTTTGGCGCGCCTGCGGCGGGAGAGCGGCTGAGCTTTGCTTGGAGCAGCTTTTGGCGGCGAGACGCGCTTGCGGCGGCAATACGCGCAGCGAACAAGGCAGTGGTGTCTGTGGGCTCGGTGGGAGGCTGTGAGGGGCCATTTGCTGGATCGTTTCCACCTTGTTGGAATTGTTTTGCACCCAGTGTGCAGAGGCTTCTGGTTAACGGGAGCGGGGTGGTGGTGGGCCATTATTAGGTGGCCCTTTCTTTGGTTGTTTTTCCCCTGGGGAGAGAGCCTGTTCCTTTACGGTGGTGGCTAGCCGCTCTTCCCTTCCCACCCGGGTTTTCCTTTTCAGGGGGTATAGTTTCTGGTCCTTGTGCCCTGGTTTTCCAACTACCCCCCCCCCTCCTCCGCTCACCATCCTTTCTTTACCCGTGGGTTGGAATTCCTGTGTTGGCCTGTCCTGGGTGGCTACTGGTTGCCTGGTTTACCCCACTGACAAGGGAGCATTTATTTTTCCTAAGTTTAGGTGAGTGAGGCTGAAACGGGGCCTTTGGGTCATTTGTAAGTACCAGCCTGTTTTTTGTCATTAGTTGGGATGGCACCAGCAAAGGGGCAGGGCAAGTCTAAGGGCAAGCAGCCCGCTCGCACACCCCGAGGGCGGGGTCAGCATGGGGCCCCTGCTGAGGACCAGGGCCAGAGTGAGCGGGTTCGACTCGCCATTATTAATCAATTGGATGCCCTTGAGCAGGAACGTGTGGCCAGGGGTGCACCCATTTGGGAGGGCCGTCGCCGTGCCACCGGTCGGTCGGCGAGGCTGACTTTTGAATCCGAATTGCTTGCAAGGCTGTCTGCTTTACAGGGTGGGCAGCCGGAGCCCGAAGCGCCGCTGGAACCTGACCAAGAGGAGGATCCAGGTGAAGGCCCATCGGGCGCGCCATCGGTCGGGGCGTCGGGAAGCGGGGGGACGCAGCCCCCTGGAGGTTTGGGCGTCTTTCCGGGTGACGGTGGTAAGCCCCCTACTCTGCCTGTTCAAGGTTGGCCTTGGGGTCCCGCCCAGCCAACCCCCCATCTGCCGGGGCCAAGTGGGGTGGGATGGGGGCCCGGGTGGTTTGGTGCCTGTGAGCAGTTGGGCCCTTCTCAGCCATGGGCTTGGGGTTGGCAGGCACCCAGTTGGTTGTCCAGTGCAGTTCCTACCCCTATTGGTCAGCAGGGGGGCGCTGGTGCGCCCCCTGCGGCCCCTCCCTCACTGCCCACACCGGGCATTTTGCCATGGGGCGGCCAACAGGGGGCACAATTGCAGGGGGCAAGGCCTGTAGTTCAAGGGGGTGGGTGGTTCTACCCACCAAACCCCTATGCAAGTATCCCCTTTCATGCTCTCCCTTACGGTGACACTTCTTTGCCTTTGGGGGAGCATCTGACGGCGGCCACCCGCGAGAAAATCCTCCGTGGGGAGTACGTCGATGTTTTTGGTCTCTTGTTTAGGGAGCTCGAGAAGAAAAGTAAGGATGAGCTCGACGACAGGGACAAGGAAAAGATAAAGCGTAGGAAGGTTGACAGGGCCTGGTCAAATTGGTTGCCCGGCTTCCTGATCTATGCCGGGGTCATCGCAAGGGCACAGCCGGCTAGGGCGGCCGCCCTCTTTCAATATATTGATATAGTCTATAGGGCTTACACGGACTTCGCCGGGGCAGCATGGCTGCAATACGACGAAGCTTTCCGGATGCGGGCCGCCGTCAATCCTGGAATGCCGTGGGACCAAATAAATCAGCAGCTGTGGTTGCAGCTGATGGCCCTGGCAAAACCGAATTCTGGGGATAGGTCCGATAGCGGCCATTTGGTGCAGAGATCACAGCAACAGGAGGCTACCCCAGGCGCCCGCGTCTCCGCGGGCCAGCCGGATCATTCCCGGTTGTTATGCTGGGAGTTTGCCTCCAAGGGGGTCTGTCCCAGGGAGTCTTGTAAATTCCGTCACGAATGTCCGCTGTGCAGCGGGCCCCACGCGTTGTCGGCCTGTAGTAGATCAAAGCCTGGAGCGGGCGGTAAGCGCCCCGGAGGCGGCGGTTCGCAGCCACTTGGAAAAGGGGCCCAGCCCCCTCCGCCTGCCGGCCCTCAGTAGGCTATAGGCTACATACCCCCGTACAGGGCTGATGCTGGCTATTACGGGTTCACAGCTGCTGCTATGGGCTGCGTGCCCTCTGCCATCCAGCATAGCGGCCGATGGTGGTCGGCGGCTTACAAGCTTACGTGGCCCCTTGGTCACCTAGCAGGCTGTTGGGTGGTTGGTTAATTTTGGCAGGTTGCTGACTGTTGTTTGTTTTTTCAGGTGCTGTGGCTCGGGGTGAGAGAAGGCGGGTTCTCATCTGCGGGCACAGCATGGTTTTTTGGGCTGCCCATTACGCCAGACGGTCTCCTGTGGGTACCCAGCTCGGTCTCAGTGCATGGGCCACTGTGGAATGGCTGGGCTGTCGGGGGCTGCGGTGGCCCGGGATCATGCCACTGTTGTTCAAGGAGCGAAGGGCGTTGCCTCCTCACATCCTGGTCATTCACTTGGGTGGGAACGACTTGGGGTTGATGCGCGGGAAGGCTCTTTCCCAGCAGGCACTGGCTGACCTCCACGAAATTCGTCGCAGGTGGCCTGGGGTCACATTGGTGTGGTCGGCAATTTTGCCACGTAGGGTGTGGAGGCACGCTATTTCGCCGGGTGGAATTGAACGGGCCAGACGTAAGGCCAATAGGGCCATTCAGAAGGCCATGGAGGGCGGACTAGGAATTTTCCTCCCTCATCCGGCCATACGGGTCAATCAAGTTGACCTGTATCGTCCGGATGGTGTTCATTTATCCAATTTGGGCAACCGGGCCTTTTTAGATGAAATTAGGCAGGGGGTGCGGCTGGCTCTGGGCCACCCGTTGGGGCGCTAATGCCTAAGCAGAGGCTTGGCATTGGCGGTGGCTGGAGGAGGTTTGGCCACTGGGTTTTCCAGGGGAGCACCTATGGCCTAGCACCGGCGGTGCGGTGGTCTGCAGGAACCGTAGATGGGCTAAACGGCTCAGTACGGTGATGCAGATCACAGGAAGCCTCACCTGGTTGGATCTTTCCATGGGGATTGATGCCAGCCCGGTTGGTGATGGCTGGAGGCCTGGCCGCTCAGTTACAACCCGATTACGGCGGGTTTGTGCTGGGGGCAGGGTGGCTCGCCCTTTGGACAAGGCGGGGTCCAGGTGTTGACCCCAGGGCTTGTCTGGTCTGGTTTTCCCCCCCCTGCCAGTTATATTTGTTAATCTTAATAAAGCGGCCCGGTTTAAAACCCAACAATTGTGTCTGCCTCTTCATTCCGACTGGGGGGGCAAGGTCCGGCCCCTTCCCAGCCTAGCCAGCTTGCTGGCGATAGGCTGGGGGCCGCCTTTGCAGCCCCGGAAGGAGGAAGAGGCAGCAAGATCACCCGACATACGGGTGTTTTTGCAAGGCGCGGAGTCGGGGCTATATAAGCCCCGGCTCCCGCCTTTCCACGCAGTTTTGTTTTGGCTCTCTGCCCGCCCACCCTTCCCATTGGCAGTACAGGTACATGCCGGTCGCCTTTTGGGGCCAGGTAGGAATTTTTTCACTCCCGCACAATTGGCCTTCGCGGGGGTGTTTTTCGCCTACCTTGTACTGCCTAGTAGGTTAGGTTTTGTTGAGTATTAGTTCGGTCGCAGGCTGGAGGAGGTTTGGCCACTGGGTTTTCCAGGGGAGCACCTATGGCCTAGCACCGGCGGTGCGGTGGTCTGCAGGAACCGTAGATGGGCTAAACGGCTCAGTACGGTGATGCAGATCACAGGAAGCCTCACCTGGTTGGATCTTTCCATGGGGATTGATGCCAGCCCGGTTGGTGATGGCTGGAGGCCTGGCCGCTCAGTTACAACCCGATTACGGCGGGTTTGTGCTGGGGGCAGGGTGGCTCGCCCTTTGGACAAGGCGGGGTCCAGGTGTTGACCCCAGGGCTTGTCTGGTCTGGTTTTCCCCCCCTGCCAGTTATATTTGTTAATCTTAATAAAGCGGCCCGGTTTAAAACCCAACAATTGTGTCTGCCTCTTCATTCCGACTGGGGGGGCAAAGGTTCAGATTCCTAGTCTGTCATCAAAGTTTGCTGGATAAGCCAGCTGTCCTACACTTCTAGTTCCTTCCATTTGAGTATTAATTCTGAGAGTGATCCAGAGCTGCTAGAAAGTCAGCATTATGGGGGACTCTTCCTGAGATTCCAAAAGATGCACACATGGCATCTGTGCATTATAACTGCTCAGTTCCTGCCCTTTAGATAAATGCCTAAAATAGCCTTGTGATAATATGATGGTAATGACAGCAAAGAACGGGGGGCCACTCATACTAAAATAATATTGAATATCCATTCCCTATGTCCATGTGTTCTTATGTGCAGATGTAGGATATGTGTCAAGCATGAGATTTCAAAATAACCAGTCCTTGGATTTTTGAAACCAAGTTTGGTTTATTGATAATTTATGTGGCTCAGCCAAGCTGGATATTGGAACTGATACAGTATAACAGTGAAATGCATACTTAAAGATGGCACATCAAAGGCTTCTATAAACAATTCTACATTCTCTAAACCATTCTACATTCACATGTGAAACTTCACACTGTAACCTTCTTATTTCTATTATGGCTGGTGCTTCCTGAGTCCAAGCCTGGCTGGCCTGGGAATTGGTCCCAGGAGGTTTTATCTTCAAAGAGTACATTCCTGCATTTGTTAGTAAAAGCGAAAGCGTTCTCTACTTTGATGTGCCTGAGTTTTATTCATGGTTAGTAACATTTCTATATTTTGATAGCTATCATCAGAAAGAAATAAACAATGCTTGACATACTGCCCTCCCTAAGCTCTTGCTCGGGGTTTGCCTGGATGCAGTAGGTAAAATCTTTTCAGAAGGAGGGAGGCTCGGAGGTCAGAAGCCTTCACCCATTCATCACAATTGGAGGGAAAATACTTCCAACGAACTAGGTAATACAGCACTCCCTTTTTTCTTTAACATCCAGTATCTCCCGCACCTCATGGTGACTCTGACCCTTCACCTGAATAGGTGTGGGCTCTGGTGGGCGGGGGTGCCAACTCGTAGGCCCCGGATCTCGCCAAAGAAGGCTGCAATGGAAAACAGGGTGGATTTTACTAAACAGTTTTGGTAGTTCCAGCTCCACTGTCACTTTGTTTATTACCCTCTTTATTTTGAATGGCCCCAGGTATTTGTAAGTGAGCTTTCTGGAAGTCTGGGGTAATGTTAAGTTCTTTGTGTATAGGAACACATTCTCTCCTACTTTGAAATCCCATTCTGGGGTGTGCTTTTTGTCATACTGAGACTTATAGTCTCGTTTGGCCATTTCCAGGTTTTCTTGGATTATGGCCCACCCTTTTCCCAAAGTTTTCCACCACTGTTGACAAGAAATGGGTGGTGTGGTTCCATTATTACTAGGTAACAGGGGGAAGGGTTTCCCTTCATAGCCATTTACAATCTTAAAAGGGGTTGCTTTGGTTGAGCTATGAAGGCTGTTGTTGTACCCATATTCTGCAAATGGCAGTAGCTCCACCCAGTTGGTCTGTTGGTAGTTCACATAGTACCGCAAGTATTGCTCTAGAAGCGTGTTCATGCGTTTCATCTGTCCGCCCGTCTGTGGGTGGTAGGCAGAGCTTAAGCCTTGCTCCATGCCTGTTAGTTTACAAAACTCCCGCCAGAAGTTGGCAATGAACTGCGGCCCGCAGTCGCTAATGACCTTATCTGGGAACGAGTGGACTTTAACAACGTGCTGAAAAAAACAGATAGGCTAGCTTTTTTGCGATGGGCAATTTCGTACAAGGGATGAAATGTGCTTGCTTTGAAAAAGTATCTACTACCACCAATATTACAGTTCACCCCTGGGAGGCTGGCAGTTCTACTATAAAGTCCATTGAAACCACAGACCATGGGCATTCTGCCATGGGGGTGGGTTGGAGAAGACCAGGGGGTTTCCTACCTCGCTTCTTGGCCATTATGCACACTAGGCAAGTAGTCACAAATTCGGAGATGTCTTTTTTTTCATTTGGGGCCACCAAAATTGTCTAGTGACCAAATGCAGTGTCTTCACATATCCGAAGTGCCCAGACAGTTTTTTACAATGGCAGTGTTGCAGGACTTCCTACCTTAGCACCTTTGGCACATACAGTTTCCCATCATGATACCAAAAACCCCCAGTCCCCTTAATCAACCCCTCTGGTCTCTCTTCTGCTTCACATTCTGCTTCCTCGATCAGTCTATTCCCCCCGCCATGGTTCCTCCGTTCCTTTCTTTTTCTCAGAATGGGTAGTCACTGCTCCTGCTACTTCACTGGGAGGGATGATAGAGTCTACTACTTCTTCTTTTTGGCTCTCGTGTTGGGGCAATCTGGAGAGGGCGTCAGCTAAGAAATTTCTCAACCCGGGGATGTGTTTCAGGGTGAAATCAAATTTCGCAAAGAACCCTGCCCACCGAATTTGTTTCTTGGTCAATTTCCTGTGCCCCGTCAGGGCTTCTAAATTTTTGTTGTCTGTCCAGATCTCAAACGGCACTCTCACTCCCTCTAGCCAAGACCGCCATGTCTTTAGTGCAAAAGTCACTGCAAATGCCTCTTTATCCCACACCGACCAGTTGCGCTGCTATTAAATTTTTTTGAAATATATGCGTAGGGACATAACCTCCCCTCCTAGTCTCTCTGCATTAATATGGCTCTGACGGCCACGTCAGAGGAGTCGCACTGGACCATGAAGGGTTTAAGCTCGACGGGGTGGGTTAGTACTGGCCCGCTTGTGAATAACTGCTTGAGCTTCTCGAATGCCTTTTGGCAGGTGGGAGTCCATGCGAGCTTCGCTCCTGGTTTTTTTGCCTCGGGACCCTTCCCCTTAGTTTTAAGTAAGTCCATTAGGGGCAACATCACCTGGGCAAACCCCTAAATGAAATTTCGGTAAAAATTTGCAAATCCGAGGAAAGATTGTAACTGTCTACGTGTCCTTGGGGTTGCCCAGTCTAATACTGCTTGGATTTTGGCAGGGTCCATGGCTAGCCCTTTCCCGGACACTCTGAACCCCAAATAGTCTAGTCGGTTTGATGGAACTCGCATTTGGACAGTTTGGCGTACAACTTGTGCTCATATAAGGTAGTGAGCACCTTCTTCACTAACGAGACATGGATGCCATGTCTTTCGAATAAATAATGATGTCATCCAGGTGCACCACCACCCCCTTATACAAGTATTCTCTCAGCACTTCATTTATAAATCCAAAGGCATCACCAGGTATTCAAATTGTCCCATCAGGGTGTTGAAAGCTGTTTTCCACTCGTCCCCCTCTTTGATCCGCACTCTAAAGTAGGCGTCCCTCAGATCCAGCTTGGTGAAAATGGACCCTTTGGACACTGTGCTTAGTAGGTCTTTGATCAGGGGGATGGGATAGGTGTTGGACATAGAAATCCCATTTATCCCGCGAAAGTCAGTGCAAAGCCTGAGGCTCCCATCCTTCTTTTTCCAGAATAGCACTGGTGCCGCATGTGGGGCGGTGGCTGGTCTAATAAAGCCTCTTTTGAGGTTTTTGTCTATGAATTTTCTCAGTTCAGCCTTCTCCGCCCACCCCATGGAGTATAATTTGGCTTTAGATAGTTCCTGCCTGGGAATTAGCTCAATGGCGCAGTTGGTGCTCCGATGCGGAGGAAGTTCATTCGCTCCTCCTCACTGAACACCCTCCGCAGGTCTCTATATTCCCGGGGGATCAACTGATTCTCCTCTACCAACATACACATTTTTTCATTTCTGGGGGGGAGCATCAGGCCCCCACTCCCCTAGCCAGTGGTGGTGTTTGCACCTCCTGTCGGTAAAGTCTGTGGTTTGATCCCCCCATTGTATGTCTGGTTGGTGTTTGGCTAACCATCCGACTCCTAATACTATGTCGAAAGACGAGGAGGGGGCGATCACTCTCTATGTCCCAATGGTTTTCTACCCCCACCGGTACTCCCTGAGTTTTCTCTACACATGGCTCCCCCCTCAGTATTGACCCATCCATTTGTTCAAATTGGATTGGGTGGGGGAGGGGGTTCCACATCAACCCCAGTGCATCCACCAGCTTTGGGGTGATAATCTCCCGCGTGCACCCTGAGTCTATTAGGGCCCAGGCATGGATAAAGCATTTAAGCTTTTGATTCAACAGAGTCAATAGCACAAAAAACAAAGATCCAGTTATTCTCACCCGCAATGGTGCCGTTAGATCCACGATCTGCCTTTCGGCATTTCTCAGTGCAGGTCGCTCTCATTTTGCGCTGGCTCCGCTTCTCACGACTCTTCACTTAAGTCGTCTAACATTATAGTATCCTCGTCTAGCACCATCGATGTTGCGGTGCTTCCCCGAACCGACTCTTTTGGCCTGGTTGAAGTCTTCTTCGGTGCCGTCCCAGTCGGTTTCGGAGTCGGGGGGGCTTGAGGTTTCTCAGGGCAGTTGGCCGCCAAGTGGTTTGGGTCGCCACATCGGAAGCACTTGCACACCGGAGGGGTCTTGGATGCTCCCCCTTGGGTAGTTCCCTTCTTCCCATCTGCTTTAGCCCGCGACTGAGCCTCATGTTCCCCCTTTCCCCCTTGCTGCAGTTGGTGTTGGAGGGCTACCTGCTTCATATTTGTCTCCACCTCGCCTGCCAGTTGTACCCATCCCACGAATGCGGTGGGGTGGGCTTGTTGCAGGGCCCTCTCCAGTGGACTTGCGTTCAGCCCTCTCTGGAATGCCTCAATCTTCATCATCTCACTCCAGCCTCGGATTTGGCTGACTGTGCCCGAAATTCAGCTGCATATTCTCTCACCGACTTTGCCCCTTGTTGCATATCGCGCAAGGCCATGATGGCCCTCATTTCCTGGATGGGGTCTTCGTATTGGATCAGTAGAGCTTGCAGGAACCCCGCCACGGTGTCGAGCTCAGGGCCCCTCGTTTCGTATAGGCTCACATACCATCTTTTCGCTGCTCCCTTCAGTTTGGACCCAAGGTAGTCCACTCGGCTGAAGTCATCCGGGAACATGTTCCCCCAGTAATGCATGTAACTATTCGCTTGAATGGTAAAGTACTCTACCTCTTTGGGGTCGCCGTCGAAAGTGGCGTCCAACTCTCTGTCCCTCCCATAGTCCCGGGGGCCCGGAAGCAGTGGTTGTGGGGCTGGTGGCCCCGGTGGTGCAGGGACAGCTGGGGGTACTGGCAACGCCAGTACCACGGGAGGCATTTGTGGGGCTGGCATGGCAGATGGAGCCACTGGGGCTCTCCCGAAGTCCCACATCAGTAGCCAGTCAATCTGCCTCTGCATTTCTCTTGCCATGAAGGTGGCATTCACTTGAATTTCATCCCATAGTTCTCTTGCCATGGTAGTCATCTCACCCCTCATAGTTTTCAGAATGTCCGTTTCTTTAGGGGGGCCCCCATCCTCCTCCTTCGACTCGCACTCACCGGCATGGTTGTCCTTAGGCCGCGGCCCACCCCTTTCATCCTCATCTCGGCATGGGCTCTCCTCCCTCCTCTCTCCGGGGTTCCCACCACCTTTTCCGCCTCGTCTGGGTCTTCCCAGGATGATTTCATGGCGGGCTGGTGCCTTGTCCATCAGAGTGGTAGAAGTACGTGGCTCCCACTTCCGAGGGGTGATGAACAACTGCTGCACGTGCAGAGGGGATCCACGCCTCCCAACTCTCCGAGCTCCAACGATGTGCCAGCGGGGGTCTTCTTCACCTCTAGTCCTTCAAATGGATCCGTAGGTTCTCTGTTATTCAGCCCTCTTTCAGCCATCCAGCTTAAAAGTTGCCAGAGCAGATAAACTCTTAATAAAGGATCAGTTCCAAAATGTCAATCATGAGATTTCAAAATAACCAGTCCTTGGATTTTTGAAACAAAGTTTGGTTTATTGATAATTTATGTGGCTCAGCCGAGCTGGGTATTGGAACTGAGACAGTATAACAGTGAAATGCATACTTAAAGATGGCACATCAAAGGCTTCTATAAACAATTCTACATTCTCTAAACCATTCTACATTCACGTGTGAAACTTCCCACTGTAACTTTCTTATCTCTATTATAGCTGGTGCTTCCTGGGTCCAAGCCTGGCTGGCCTGGGAATTGGTCCCAGAAGGTTTTATCTTCAAAGAGTACATTCCTGCATTTGTTAGTTAAAGCTAAAGAGTTCTCTACTTTGATGTGCCTGAGTTTTATTCATGGTTAGTAACATTTCTATATTTTGATAGCTACCATCAGAAAGAAATAAACAATGCTTAACAGAACACAGAGATATATGGGGCTGGATTTTACAAATACTTTTTGGCCTCCACAACAAGCATTCCTCAGTGCTAGAGAGGAAATGCTGTCTATATCTGTACTTTCATTGGCACTGCATAGTCTCTGGTGTGGATTTGGACAGTTCCAAAACACAGAGGGAGATGGTAGTCTCAGTTCAAAGCTTGAGAAATCCTGGCTGTGAAGACATGACTATAAATCAGGACTAAATTTATGAAAATCCATAAAGTAGTTTTGATGTAAAATAGAAAGGAGTATCACATTTTTCATAGTGACAAAACTGTACTTCCTAATAGATCATTTTCCCTTGAACACTAGAGAATTTAGTCTGACTCTGTTCTCCTGTGTACTGTCAGTCCACCAATATTTGCTCTAAATTATTAGCAATAGAATGGTAAGATTTAGTCAAATATTAATCTGATGATATCTTGGGTCATGATCCCAAGCATATTACTTCCCAGTAACCCCAGCTGAAATCAGTGTAATCAAGTAATGTGTTAAATAAAGACCAGTGTGGCAAATGTTACTGGATGTATCAATATTCTGTTGTAAATAAATCTATAAGACAAAGGACACAAACACAATAAAGCATGAGTCGGGTAGAAGACAGAAAAAATATGATGAGGGTACTGAGTTGTTTCTTACTGAGAGGCTGCTAACTGAGGGTTGAACCTGTTAAGAAATGAAATCTTTTACATTTTAATAGCAATTATAAATTTTGATGAAGTGATATGGCAGTTCTAAAAACCAAAAAAGACTTATTTGCATCAGAATAATTTTTTTTCTCTGTTTTTTATGATATATAGGCAGAGGCAGACTGGCTGTTATGACTACTGAGACTCATAGGCCAATGATATTCCCTTTCTCCCCTACAAACCCAGCCCAGACTACTCAGTACCCAGCCTGCTCATGCCTTGCATGATAAAGGTGGACAGGAAGGGAAAGCAGTCTGCCTCTCCCCCTTCCCTCCCTTGGGTGGGTGGGGCCACAGCCCTTTTTCAGGGCCATTTTTACCTCCCAGCCCACTCTTGTCTAAATTGTTTAATGAACATTAAATCAAATTCAAGAATCAGAAGTGTAGCCCAACATAGTCTGATTTCAAATGTAAGATCTAAATGCAGAGGAGGGGAAATCATTCCCTGAAACAGTTTTTAGTCAGAGTCACTCTTGTCAATCACTAATACTACATTATCTTCAAAGAGACTAAATTTCAGTATGTTGTAAGGGCAGGAAAAGATTTCCATGCTTTCTTTGTATGTGAAGAGTTATTTTATGTGTCACCTGTCTTACTTTCATGTTAGAAGGAAGAAAGGCACCATTCAGGAACTCAGCATAGATGGTTTTCAGAAAAACTGTTTGACATATTTCCCACTGGCCAAATGCAGGCTAAAAATACATCCCCATTCAAATATGTAAATCTTGCTCTTGAGAAAGAGCAACTGGGATTTTTTGTATACATAATTTGCACCTTGTCTTTAAGGCATTCTTATTTAGAATACATAATCAAAAGTCTTTGATAGATGCGATAGCTACAAAGGACCTTGAATTACACTACTGCAGAGAAAGTGCTGACTCGTACAGAAGACAAGGCATAGATAACTAAATAGATTGCTGAGGAAAGGTGATCTGCACCACTAGCAGTCCCAAATAATTAGGAAGTTCCTTGGCAAATGTCGAAATCCTTTTTACCTCTAAGGGCCAGTCAAGACACTTTGTTTCTTTGCATCCATGGACAAAGCTGACATTCAATGGGTGACCTCAAAGTAGCTGTTTTACTACAAAGGAACTTCAAGAACAGAATGGAGAGAGAAATTGCTGAATTACAAATTATTATGAAACTTGGAACAAACATCTCCCCAGAACTGAACAGGGATATTGGTTTTTTATCTCATTACATATGCTAAACCCACTCTCACTGAGTATACATCCACAGTATTCCAATGTATTTCTCTTTTAGAATAGTGTAGCAGAATAATTTTTTGTATTGACATACTCAAAATAGGAATATTGGCTGTTTATCTCATTACATATACTTAACCCATTTACACTGTATTTTATTGTAATCCTTTTTCTTATGGCAAACTAGTATGATGTTTACATGTTAAAAAGTAAATTAGGTAGACAAGAACATCAATATCTAACGTATTTCTCTTTTAGCTGTATTGACATACTCAAATAGGGATATTGGCTGTTTATCTCATTACATATACTAAGCCCATCTTCCACTATATTTTAATGTATTTTTCTTCTAATGGCAAACTATATGTATGTTTCATGTTAAAAGTTAAATTAGTTGGATGGGGAAAACTTCTGAGAAAGAAATGCCCTCATTTTAGCCCAGGCTTATAACAACAGAGTGATTAACAGGCATTCTCACATTTTAACATGTTACTGTTTTATTGGTTTCTCACACTTATGTTAACAAAATCAAAGGTTTGCTCAATTTGTTAATTTTACTATTCTGTCATTGGATCTTAAATTTGTACCATTTTGCATTCTAAACCACTGCTTACCAGTTCTGCCCACTGTACCTGATTCCTTGTCTGATGAAGTGTGCTTAGAGCACACAAAAGCTTACATTCTGAATAAAACTTGGTTAGTCTTAAAGATGCTGCTTGACTCCTACTTTGTTCATTTAACATATGAATGAGAACTGCTTAAACACAAGTGCTTGCTATGTAAGGCCATGCTTTCACACCCAAAACTGACAACTTGAAAATTATCCTGTAATTTAAAGGCTGTGCTCAAATTTCATAAGAATGCACTCCAGTAAGACCTGATTTGGGTTTTTTAAAATAAATTCTATTGAAATTTTTAAATGGAAAAAAGAGAAAAAAGAAAAGAGAAAAAGAAAAAGAGACGATATCAGGCTATAACAATTGTAAAAAAAAAAAGTAGGAAGAAATCATTTTCAATTTTCTCTGACAGAAAAATATGCATTTACATTTTGCAACCTCACTCTGAAATCAAATTAAAAGAAGTACATATCTTTTCTCTGTAAGCTTATTATTTGCACCTCTTAATCTTTAAAACCACAAATCATCATTTTTTTCCCCTGTCTCAAGCATAAAGTCTATAAGGGGCTTCCATAGAGCCATAAATTTAGACAATGCATTTTCCTTTATCAAATAAGTAAGTTTAGCCATCGTTGCATAATCTTCACCTGCCTGACCACAGACTTTCATCATCTTCACCAACCATTCCTTTATTGTAGGTAGTGTTGAAGTTTTCTATTTTTGAGCATATAATAGTCTTGCTGGAGTTATCATATACAGAAACAAAGTTCCATGAGTATTTTCTAATTGTTTTATCCATTAGGCCCAGTAAAAAAAGCCTCCAGTTTCATTTGTATATTAATCATTAAAATCTTCTGGTTAAATGAATGTATTTGTATCCAATAATTTTTAGCTTTGTTACATGCCCACCATATAACATCCCTTCTTGGTGTTCACATTTCAAAACCTAAGAGAAACCATGTTGGATCAGGCCAATGGCCCATCCAGTCCAATATTCTGTCACTCAGTGGCCAAAAAATCAGGAGCCATCATGAAGTCTACCAGTGGGGCCAGGACACAAGAAGCCCTCCCACTGTTGCCCCCCCCCCAAGCACTAGGAATACAGAATATCACTTACCCCAGACAGAGAGTTCTGTCTATATCTTGTGACCAATAACCATTGATGGACCTGTGCTCCATATGTTTATCTAATCCCCTCTTGAAGCCATCTATGTTTGTAGCTGCCACCATCTCCTGTGGCAGTGAATTCCATGTGTTAATCACTTTTTGGTGAATAAGTCCTTCTTTTTATCCATTCTAACCTGACTGTTCAGCAGTTTCATTGAGTGCATTGTGAGGAAGAAGGGGGGGAGGGAATACTTCTTTCTCTACCTTCTCTATCCCATGCATAATCTTGTAAACTTCTATCAAGTCACCCCTCAGCTGATGTTTCTTCAGGCTAAAGAGCCCCAAACCTGTCTTCATAGGGAAAGTGTTCCAACCCTTTAATCATTCTAGTTGCCCTTTTCTGGACTTTTTCCAATGCTATATCATTTTTGAGCTATGGTGACCAGAATTGTATACAGTACTCCAAATGAGACAGCACCATTGATTTATACAGTGGCATTATGATACTGGCTGATTTTTTTTTTCAGTTCCCTTCCTAATAATCCCCAGCATAGCATTGGACTTTTTTTTATTGCAGTGGCACACTATCTCAACATTTTCAGTGAGTTATCTACCATAACTCCAATATCTCTTTCTTGGTCAGTCTCCAACATTTCGGACCCCAACAACTTGTATTTATAGCTAGGATTTTTGGCCCCAGTGTGCATTACTTTGCACTTGTTCATGTTGAACCTCATTTGCCATGTTGATGCCCACTCACCCAGCCTTGATAGATCCCTTTGGAGTGCTTCACAATTCTCTCTGGTTCTTGCCACCCTGAACAATTTAGTGTCATCAGCAAACTTAGCCACTTTGCTGCTTACTTCCAACTCCAAATCATTAATGAACAAGTTAAAAGGTATTGGACCCAGTACTGAGCCATGCGGTACCCCACTGCTTACCACTCTCCACTAAGAAAATTGCCCACTTATACTCACTCTCTGTTTCCTATTAATTAGTCCGTTTTTGATCCACAAGACGACTTGTCCTTTTACTCTTGAGCTTACTTAGGAGCCTTTGATGAGGAACTTTATCAAAAGCTTTCTGGAAGTCAAAGTAAACAACATCTATCGGGTCCCCTTTGTCCACATGTTTGTTCACCCCCTTAAAGAACACTAACAGTTTAGTGAGACAAGATCTTTCCTAATGGAACCCACTCTGAGTCTTTCTCAATAGTTTATGTTCATCAATGTGCCTGCTAATTCTCTCTTTAATAACGATCTCCACCAGCTTGCATGGTATTGATGTCAGACTGACTGGCCTGTAATTTCCTGGATCTCCACTGGAACCCTTTTTAAAGATGGGGTTGACATTAGCTACCTTCCAGTCCTCAGGAACAGAGGCAGATTTCAGTGAAAGATTGCATGCTTTTGTCAGGAGAACCGCAAGTTCACATTTGAGTTCTTTTGGAAGTATGCCATCCGGGCTTGTTGAGTTATCAGTTTTTAAGTTGTCTATCAGTTGTAGGACCTCCTGTCTCATCACCTCAGATTGTTCTGAGATTGAGGTGATGAGAGATGAGGTCTTACAACTGATAGGTCTTTCAACACCCCTCCCAAAATCAGTGGTTCTGGAGTTGGGCAAGCACTTCTCACCTTCCACAGTGAAGATGGAGGCAAAAAATGCATTTAGTTTCTCAGCCATTTCCCTATCGTCCTTCAGTAATCCTTTTACCCCTTGGTCATCTAAGGGCCCTACTGCCTCCTTGACTGGTTTTTTGCTTGTAACATATTTGAAGAATTTTTTATTGTTGGTCTTTATGTTTTTTTTTTTCAATATGCTTCTCATATTTCCTTTTTGCCTGCCTGATTGCAGACTTGCATTTTATTTGCCATAGCCTGTGTTCCGTTTTATTAACCTCACCTGAACTAGCTTTCCACCACTTAAAGGAATGCATGTTACCATTTACAGCTTCCATTACTTTGTTTGGCCTTTTTCTATACTTATTTGTGCCTTTCCTAACCTGCAGTAGATATTTTATCTGAGCTTCTAGGGTTTTAGTTTTGAATAGTCTCCAAGCTTCCCCAAGGGGTTTGAGCCTTTTAACCTTTCCATTCAATTTCCTCTTCAAAATTCCCAGCATTTATTTGAAACATTTTAAAACATTTTGGCTACAGATTGCAGGCATGAGTGGTTATTAATTCAGAAAATACAAGAAGAAATTCATTCATGGCTCAATTCAGCAATGGATGCCATTGTGCCAGGCCATTTAATTCAAATGAAGCCCAAGACATTATTCCACTGATCTCCAGTGTGGTGCCCCTGAGTACAACAGTGACAACTGATGGGTTTCCTGGTAGGTCTTCTCCAAAGCAAAAAGGCAGTCCCAGCTTTTGTCCACTTTATTTAATCCAGAATTTGTGGCCTTGTGTCTTCATGTAGATTAGGAAATTATATATGAACAGAGTTATATTATCATTGAAGACTTGTTATTTTAAACATGAAGCATGTTTCCACAATACAAATTTCTCTGAATGAATTCCTGCAATCTGTATTTTGTGTAGCTTCTTAAATTAAAGTGGACACATGTTTAATATATTAACATACTGCAATATCCTGAATATCCATGTTTTGCAAAGAGTAGAATAAATGGGAAAATGATTATCCAGAGCTAGGAAACAACACACGCACACTGCCCATTATTATTCTTTTGTTTTTTTATTCACACCTTGTTAACATACAGTGCCACCAGTTACATCCTTCAAAGTCCTTAAAATTAATCCTAAACAGATCCTGCTAAATTACAAACTTGTAGAAAAATATTGTCACAATAGGTAGGCAGTCTAGATATACACATTGCTTTTTAGGATAAGAAGATTGCATATTGTATCGTGCTGGTCTTTGACCACAATAAATAATTCAAATCCATTTGTACTGTAACAAAATTGATAAGTAACCCTGATGCTTAATATTTAATATTAATAAAATAGTTTAAAATATATAGTTAATATAGAAATTCTCATGCAAATTGGAAATTAAAAGGTGCAGCAGAAGGGGCTGAACACACATTTGTTGCTTTTGGAAGCATTTAATTTTAGAGCAGAGAACTTGCATGTCTGCTTTTACCCCAGTCTCCTTGCATTTCAGAAAAATCATTCTTAGAACAACAATACAAACCACATTTGTATTGCTGGCACCTTCATTCAGTCTCCATATGCTCCAGTTTTTAGAACAGGCTGATTTATATGATTTTTGAAGATGAAAATCCAGACCTAAACTTGGCCACATTTACCTAACTGGAATATTTATAAATCTGTTTATGTTCATAATGTGCAGCAAGCAAAAGTCCAGTATAATGTTGTCTCGATTTGACATGGGTTTGCTCCCTGTTCTCTTTTCCCCTTGATTGTGTAAAAGCTTGTTTACACACAAGTCAAAAATCCTTATTACTGCTGTTTTTTGTTTTGAGCTGACCTTTAATCTTTCTTGTTCTACTACATATGCCCACTGTGTGCTGAATTTTATTTTAAATCTATCACAAGATGAAACCTAGGAAAAATTGCCTGAGTATGCCAAGTGTTGTTGAGGTTTGTGAACAGAAAGTAGAACATGTCCTTTTATATCTAAGCAAAACCCTTGGGAAATCACATCTGCTTCCCTTTAAAAAAAAGTATCTGACCAAGGCTGCTTTTGCTGTATTCTACATATACACTTCACTTCTATAAAGGCTTGAATATGTGAATCCAGATAAGAGCAAAGACTCTTTCAAAATGAGGAAGAAAGTGGTTCTTCCCCCAATCCCAGTTCTCCTAAATACTAGCAAAAATAATAAATCAGCATGGAGGAAATGTGAAACACTGAAGCAATAATCCATTGTTCTATTTTTCACAAATTAAAACAATCATACTATTAGCATTTTATCTATATTCTATTTTTTTCTAGATTTTCCAAGTAAGGCTGTAACACTGTAAGGCTGTAAAAGGATTACTGAAGGAGGATGGGGAAATGGCTGAGAAGCTGAATGCATTTTTTGCCTCCATCTTCACCGTGGAAGATGAGAAGTGTTTGCCCGCCCTAGAACCACTAATATTGGAAGGGGTGTTGAAAGACCTGAGTCAGATTGAGGTGACAAAAGAGGAGGTCCTACAACTAGTAGACAAATTAAAAACTAATAAGTCACCGGGTCCGGATGGCATACATCCGAGAGTTCTGAAAGAACTCAAAGTTGAACTTGTGGATCTTCTAACAAAAATCTGTAATCTTTCATTGAAATCTGCCTCCGTTTCTGAGGACTGGAAGGTAGCAAATGTCACCCCCATCTTTAAAAAAGGTTCCAGAGGAGATCCGGGAAATTACAGGCCAGTCAGTCTGACTTCAATACTGGGAAAGTTGGTAGAAACCATTATCAAGGACAGAATGAGTAGGCACATTGATGAACACGGGTTATTGAGGAAGACTCAGCATGGGTTCTGCAAGGGAAGATCTTGCCTCACTAACCTGTTACATTTCTTTGAGGGGGTGAACAAACATGTGGACAAAGGAGACCCGATAGATGTTGTTTACCTTGACTTCCAGAAAGCTTTTGATAAAGTTCCTCATCAAAGGCTCCTTAGAAAGCTTGAGAGTCATGGAGTAAAAGGACAGGTCCTCTTGTGGATCAAAAACTGGCTGAGTAATAGGAAGCAGAGAGTGAGTATAAATGGGCAGTCTTCGCAGTGGAGGACGGTAAGCAGTGGGGTGCCACAGGGCTCGGTACTGGGTCCCATGCTCTTTAACTTGTTCATAAATGATTTAGAGTTGGGAGTGAGCAGTGAAGTGGCCAAATTTGCAGATGACACTAAATTGTTCAGGGTGGTGAGAACCAGAGAGGATTGTGAGGAACTCCAAAGGGATCTGTGGAGGCTGGGTGAGTGGGCGTCAACGTGGCAGATGCGGTTCAATGTGGCCAAGTGCAAAGTAATGCACATTGGGGCCAAGAATCCCAGCTACAAATACAAGTTGATGGGGTGTGAACTGGCAGAGACAGACCAAGAGAGAGATCTTGGGGTCATGGTAGATAATTCACTGAAAATGTCAAGACAGTGTGCGTTTGCAATAAAAAAGGCCAACGCCATGCTGGGAATTATTAGGAAGGGAATTGAAAACAAGTCAGCCAGTATCATAATGCCTCTGTATAAATCGATGGTGCGGTCTCATTTGGAGTACTGTGTGCAGTTCTGGTCGCCGCACCTCAAAAAGGATATTATAGCATTGGAGAAAGTTCAGAAAAGGGCAACTAAAATGATTAAAGGGCTGGAACACCTTCCCTATGAAGAAAGGTTGAAACGCTTAGGGCTCTTTAGCTTGGAGAAACGTCGACTGAGGGGTGACATGATAGAAGTTTACAAGATAATGCATGGGATGGAGAAAGTAGAGAAAGAAGTACTTTTCTCCCTTTCTCACAATACAAGAACTCGTGGGCATTCGATGAAATTGCTGAGCAGACAGGTTAAAACGGATAAAAGGAAGTACTTCTTCACCCAAAGGGTGATTAACATGTGGAATTCACTGCCACAGGAGGTGGTGGCGTCCACAAGCATAGCCACCTTCAAGAAGGGGTTAGATAAAAATATGGAGCAGAGGTCCATCAGTGGCTATTAGCCACAGTGTGTGTGTGTGTGTGTGTGTGTGTATATATATATATATATATATATATATATATATATATATATATATATATATATATATATATATATATATATTTGGCCGCTGTGTGACACAGAATGTTGGACTGGATGGGCCATTGGCCTGATCTAACATGGCTTCTCTTATGTTCTTATGTTCTTATGTAACACAAGATCATGATTTCTTTGGTATGATTAGTCTGTAAAACTAACATTTTACTTCCAAACAAAGCTTCAAATTCCGCTTTTTCTTCGACGAATGTTGGTGTTATTGTCCTTTCTCTGCCCAGGAATTTCTGTGCCAGAAGATTGCATGAGAATGGCACCAGAGAAACGCCAGGAAGAAATCAGAATTATACCCTTCTAAATTCATTGATTTCAAGGTAGGATGAGAGTCTGCTTTTGTATATTATGCAAAACCATAATTAAGAAATACTGACTAAGGTTAATAAAATGATCTCAAACTATGGTTTCAGATCCTCATGTGATATACTAATTAATCTCAGTTGGTGTTAAGATTTTGATTGCAGAACAAGCTTGTTTTCTTGACCATTCTTCACAAGATTTGTTCTTTAACAAGTCTGGCCTATATTTTTTTGGAGTTGCTTTCTCTATTTAATCTGAGTACTAACTAATCATAGTTAGTGGATTGGCCAGCATCCTGAGATAAGACAAACCAAGTTACTTAATTTAAACTATGGTTTTGTATTATATCCAAACTAATCCATAGTGAACAGAATATAAGAAAATGAAATCTTATATGTGACATAACATTGTCTTCATCCTCACATCATTGGATACTATGCTTCCATTGCACTATAGCAGTCATTCGCAATCCTTTATCCTGTATTCATAAGAATGTAAGAACATAAGAAAAGCTATGTTGGATCAGGCCAATGGCCCATCCAGTCCAACACTCTGTGTCACACAGTGGCCAAAAAACCCAGGCACCATCAGGAGGTCCATCAATGGGGCCAAGACACTAGAAGCCCTCCCACTGTGCCCCCCAAGCACCAAGAATACAGAGCATCACTGCCCCAGACAGAGAGTTCCAACAATACACTGTGGCTAATAGCCACTGATGGCCCTCTGCTCCATATCTTTATCCACTTCCCTCTTGAAGCTGCCTATGCTTGCAGCGGCCACCACGTCCTGTGGCAGTAAATTCCATGTGGTAATCACTCTTTGGGTGAAGAAGTACTTCCTTTTATCAATTCTAACCCAACTGCTCAGCAATTTTATTGAATGCCCATGAGTTATTTTTTTATTTTATTATTTGATTTGATTTATATCCCGCCCTACCCCACCGAAGCGGGCTCAGGGCAGCTCACAGCATAAAAGTTCTAACAATAAAATTCAGAATTAAAATACAATAATAAATTATATAGTTAAAACATTAGTATCCCTATCAGTGTGCTATCTATAGACTTCCTTCAGTATTTTGGTGTTTCGGTGCCGGTCAGTTATAAGCCAAACGGGTGTATATAGCTGAACTACCAGAGGAGGTGCGAGCCATTCTATAGGATTTCTTACCCATCCCAAATATTTGTTCATCCTCTTTATATTCAACCCCAATTGACCAGCTATAGGTTTATAAACTTCAATCAACCTTTCACTGAGCTGTTGTATCCATTGATCCGTAAGGACTCTCAGTTGCAATTCATCTGGTATCTCTGTATCTAACCACCACTGCTGCGGGGTGTTGATTAATCTCCCTGTCATAGTCTCAAAGGGCATATATCCATGGGAGGCAGTGGATGCTCTAAGAGCCATAAGGATTATGAGTAATTTCTGATCCCAGTCCCTGCCATCTGCCTTCACCATCTTCTTTAATGCCTCTTTATGACTCTAGTCGTCCTTTCCACTAACCCGGACAACACTGGGTGATAAGCTATATGAAACTTTTGTTTTATTCCCAACAGCTGACACAATTCCTGCATTACCTGGCCAATAAAGTGAGATCCTAAATCAGAATGTAACCCTTTAGGGATACCAAATCTGGTAAATACATGGTTATACAACTGTTCGGCAGTGGTTTTTGCTGTATTATCCTTAGTAGGAAGGGCTTCAACCCATTTTGAGAAGCCATAAGCTATCACCAGACAATACAGGTTTCCAGTCTTAGTCCTGGGTAAGGGACCTATATAATCTATTTGAACATCAGACCATACTCCACTGGATCTCTGATGCTTCATTGGCCCCTTCTTAATTTTGGAATCTGCATTTACCATTGCACATCGTAAACAGTTATCACACCATTGTTTTACACCATCCCACACCTTTCACTTGTTCTAGGGTCCTTTCCCTACCAAAATGCCCTTGTTCATGCACGTATTGAATCAGATCATTTCGAACCATCCCTGGAACAACCCGTAACTTGAGATCTTCCTTTACAGCCCCTACTACCCCTTCAATTTTCTGAATTAAATATCTCCCACAAGAACTTTTTCCCTGTTCAAGCAAATGTTGAACTTCTACATCTTTCTGTAAAGTTTCCAAATCTAACACACTTGGAGGAAACTTCTTTCCCTTAGACCTAGTTGTCACCATTGCCACCTTGTCTTCCCCCTTCTTCTAGGGGCTCGGCTGGTGGCTCAACCGATTTAGCTGACAATTTTGCTAAGGCATCAGCTTTCCCATTCCAATATGCTTCTCTAGTCTTAACTTTCTGGTGAGCTTTTACGTGCATTACTCAAATGTCTCCTTGCCATCTTTCTATGTACTCAGCAATTCCCCTCCACCATTGTGCATAAGCCACAGGCTTTTCATCTGCCGTGCACATATCATGAGATTTCCAGATTGGAAGCCAGACTAAAAGAGCTTGTTTAGTCCAATCTGAATCCGTGAAAATTGCAATATTCTCTGTATTATGCTCAGTTGCAAATACTTCTTTAACAGCCATAACCTCTGCTGCTTGTGCTGAATGGGGACTCACAGTTCCTCCTTTCACTACGTTATCATTAACTCTAATGATCCCATATCCAGTGTTTGCTTTTCCTTTTTCATAATAAGAAGACCCATCTTCAAACCAAACTTTATAATTCTTCTTTAAAGCTTCTACGAGGGACAATCCTGACAACACTGGCCATTCAATATGCACATACTCTAGTAATTGGCATTCATGCTTTTCCCCTTGAATGACCAATCCATAAGGGGCTGGTGACAACTTTTCCCTTCTCTATCTGAATGCCTCTGTTCACCAGTGCTAATGTCCATTGTGAAATTCTGGGATTATTAACATGACCATTCTGAATCTTCCCACTCACTATATACTGTAATGGACTATGGGGGGTTTGAACTATAACCTTACTTTCCCCCAATATATATTCCCATTGTTGCAAACACCAGAACAATGCCAGACATTCCCTTTCACATGGAGTAAAATTCTGTTCTACTCCACTAAGGGCTCTAGATGCATAGGCTATCACTCTCTGTTTCCCCCCCTGATTCTGGATCAATGTGGCTCCTATTGCTATATCCGTGGATGCCAATTGAACTATGAACAGCGCCCCTATCCAAGGGTATGCCAAAGCCAGAGCTTGAGCCAAATCTCCTTTCAGTTGGGCCAATATTTCCGAATGCTCTGGACCCCATTCCCATTTCCAATTCTTCTTCAATAGAGCCCATAAAGAAAGAGTTTTTTCAGCAAATCCTTCTATGAACTCCCTGGAAAAGCTTAGAGTCCCTAAAATAGCTCTCAAAGACTGCACATCTGTGGGAGCTGGTAACTTGAAGAAGAAGATGAAGATGTTGGATTTATATCCCGCCCTCCACTCCGAAGAGTCTCAGAGCGGCTCACAATCTCCTTTACCTTCCTCCCCCACAACAGACACCCTGTGAGGTAGGTGGGGCTGGAGAGGGCTCTCACAGCAGCTGCCGTTTCAAAGACAACCTCTGCCAGAGCTATGGCTGACCCAAGGCCATGCTAGCAGGTGCAAGTGGAGGAGTGGGGAATCAAACCCGGTTCTCCCAGATAAGAGTCCGCACACTTAACCACTACACCAAACTGGCTCTCCTATGGCCTCCACTCTTTCCTATGGCCTCCACTCTTTGTGCATCAGGGGTTCTTCCTTCCTGACCCGAACACACTCCCAAGTACTTTACTTCCTTCTGAACTAACTGAGCTTTATCCCAGTTAATTTTGAATCCAGTCTCCTGGATAAGCTTCAACACTGCTTTTGTAGCATCCTGCACAAACTCCTGATTCTACCCAAAAACAACCAGATTGTCCACGTAATTATTCATGGCCTCCCTGTACTCTATAGGGAGCTTATCTAGCATCTGCACAACATGTTTATGACATATACTTGATGACAGGTGCAAAGTAGCTAAGTCAGTAAATGTATGGATACTTCAATACAGTGACTGGTGCTGAGAATGAGCAAAACAGATCTTTCTACAAACCTAAAAAGGGTTCCAGATTTGCATAGAAAAAAAATACATTGGGGAATTTAAAAAAACCTCCAAGTGAGAGCTGGAGATCACCTGGAATTATAAGTGATCTCCAGATGACAGAGATAAGTTCCCCCAGAGAAAATGGCTGATTAGTAGGTGGACCTTATGGCATTATACCCTCTGAGGTCACTTTCCTCCCCAAATCTTATCCTCCCTGGGCTCCACTCCCAAATCTCCATGAATTTCCCAACCTAAAGCAGGCAATTCTAATAGGAACTGATCTCTGTAATTGGGAAATCTATTGTGATTCCTGGAGATCCACCACTACCATCGCTGCTGGGGGTGAAGCAGGTAGGGAGCCAGAAGAATGATGGGGTCAGAAAGAGAGAGAAAGCAATAGGCAGAAAAGGAGTGGCAGGAGGGAGAAAGTGAGAAATTGACAGAATTAGAAGAAGAAGAAGATTTATATTCCACCCTCACAGCAGCTGCCCTTTCAAGGACAACCTCTGCCACGTAAGAGTCCGCACACTTCACCACTTAAAGGAGGAAGCAAAGATTTCTTGCAGGACCCCACATGTTGCTACTGATCTTGTACTCTTGTTGAAGGCATACTGAAAGACTAACAGAGGAAAGATTCTTTTATACATTATATACGTGGACTTTTAAAAGGCTTTGACAAGGTACTTTAGCAAAGACTCCTGAGTAAACTTAGCAGTCATGGGATAAGAGGACAGGTTTAAAATTAAAAATTGTTTAAATGATAAATGGATAGCCCAGGCAAGCCTGATCTCATCATATCTCAGAAGCTAAGCAGAGGCAACTCTGGTTGGATGGGAAATCTCCTTGAAATACGAAGTGAGGAGGACGGGGCAGGTTTTATTCAGCCACCTCTCTGAATATCCTCCAGGCACCCAGTAGCAGTCAGTCACCAGAAGTCAACATGACTTCCAGGTGCAGGCACACACACACACTCACACACACATTAAAAAAACCCAAGAAGCAAATGGACCATTTTCACAATAGAGCAGTGGGGAACCACAAAGATTTTTATTAAAGCCAATACTATTTAATTTATTCATAAAATATCTGGAACTACAAGTGAGTAGGGTAGCAGCCAAATTTGCAAATGACACAAATTTAGGATGTTAAAAACCAAAGATGACTGTGAAGAGCTCCAGGAGGATCTTTACAAAGTGTGTAAGTGGGCAACAATAATGAAGAGGAAGTTCCATGTTGGTAAGTGTAAGGTGAATCACATTGGAACAAATAATACCCAACTTCAGGTGTACACTCATAGAATCTGAACTTGCTGAGACTGAGAGGATATTGTGGTTATGACAGCTCAATGAAACTGTCTACCCAGTGTGCTGTGGTGGTGAAAAAGGCAAACTGTATGTTGGGAATTATAAGGAAAGGAATTGAAAATAAAACAGGCAATACTTATAATGCCCCATCTAGTTCTATGGTGTGGCCTCATTTGGAATGCTTCATGTGTAGTTCTGGTCACCATATCTTTAAAAAAGGCATTGCAGAAAAAGTACAGAAGAGGGCAATTAAGATGATTAGGAGGATGCAGCACCTTCCCTATGAGTTCTTCATTTAGAAAATAGATTACTAAGGGGGGACATGATAGAGGTTTATAAACTTATGCATGGGATGAAGACAACTGACAAAGAGAACAATTTCTCCCTCTTCCAAAATAGTAGAACTTGAGCAAATCCAGTGAAGTTGATGGATTTAGGACAAACAACAGGATATATTTATTTACACAATGAGTGGTTAAAGTGTGGAATTCGCTGCCAGATAATGTGGTGATGGCCACAGGCGTTTAGGCGGTGAGCAAGTTTTGGCTCGCCTGCAAAGCCAGGTGGACCCTCTGTGGCTTCAAATGGCTTTATGGGATCCCTGGCGCTCTGGTGACTTGTTGGATGAGCTGGTGGAGATCTGGAATAGCCAGTTTTCTACAGCCATTGACGAGATCGCTCCCCGACGTCCTCTTCATCCTCATTCACGATCTGCTCCATGGTATACCCTGGAGCTGCTATCGATGAAACGGCGACTGAGATGACTAGAGAGACAATGGTGACACACTTGTGACGAAGCTACGAGAACATCTTATAGATCATTTATGCGGACCTATGAAATGGCAGTCCGGGTCACAAAGAAGACTTACTTTGCATCCTGGATTGCTTCTGTGACCTCGCACCCAGCACAATTGTTTAGTATAATTTGGTCATTAACAACTCTATCGCAAGGTAAACCAAACATTAGATAATTGGAAATTGGCTGTGAGGCTTTTGCGAATTTTTTTGCAGATAAGGTCTCGTTGCTCCGGCGCAACCTTCAATTGATACAGTGAAAGAACTTGGGGCATTTCTAGATTCTTCTGGTCCATTTCTAGATTCCTTCAATCCACTCAGTCTGGAGGAGGTCGACAGGATCCTTTTTGCTGTACGCCCTATGACCTGTGGGTTGGACCCATGGCCTTCCTGGCTTATAAAAGCTAGCTAGGCATTGCTACGTGAGCCACTACAGGGTATTGTCAACAGATCCCTGGTAGAAGGGACCTTTCCCACACCTCTTAAAGAGACTGGTCCATCCCCTCTTAAAAAAAACCATCTGCAGATCTGGCCGTATTGGCAAACTATCGGCCGGTATCAAACCTTCCCTTTTTGGGTAAAGTTATAGAGCGGGCAGTGGCAACTCAGCTACAGGGATTCCTGGATGACACTTCTGCACTGGATCCATTCCAGTCTGGCTTTCAACCAGGTCACAGGACGGAGATGGTTCTGGTCACCTCATGCGACACCTGGATCGGGGCGGCTCAGCGGTGCTGTTATTATTAGATCTGTCAGCTGCATTTGATACGGTTGACCACCAGCTACTGACTAGCCACCTTGCCAATTTGAGGATTCAGGGGTCTGCCTTACAGTGGTTGGCCTACTTTCTCCAAGGTTGCGGACACAGGGTGGTGATAGGGGAGGAATCATCCCAAAGGCACCCACTTATATGCAGTGTGCCACAGGGTGCAGTTCTGTCCCCAATGTTATTTAACATCTATATGCGCCCCCTTGCCCAGATTGTCAGGAGGTAAGGGCTGGGATGTCACCAATATGCAGACAACACCCAGCTCTATCTATTGATGGGTGGCCAGTCTGACTGTACCCGGAAAATCTAGACCTGGCTCTTCAAGCCATAGCATCTTGGCTCAGGCTGAGCCTGTTGAAGCTGAATCAAATGAAGATGGAGGTTCTCTGTCTGAGCCGGGGTGGTACGGGGGTGGGGGGAGATCCTTCTGCCAGCTCTTGACAGGGTGCCACTAATACCGGCCCCTAAGGTCAAGAGCTTAGGTGTGCTCCTTGAGTTACAATGGAGGCCCAGGTAGCAGCCACTACTAGATCCACCTTTTTTCATCTTTGGTGGGTGTGGCAGTTGGCTCTTTTCCTGGAGCATGACGACTTAGCAATGGTGATCCCTGCTATGGTCACCTCAAGAATAGATCACTGTAATTCTCTCTACATGGGGCTACCCTTGATGCTGACTCAGAAACTACAGCTAGTGCAGAATGCTGCGGCATGGCTGTTAATGGGTCTCCCTCAATGGGAGCACATTCGGCCAATGCTGAAAGAGCTGCACTGGCTACCTATTGTGTTCCAAGTCCGTTTCAAGGTGTTGGTATTGACCTTTAAAGCCTTCTATTGTCAGGGGGCTGTCTATCTGCAGGACCGCCTTTCTCCACATGTTCCCCAGAGAGCACTGCATTCAGGGACAAAAAATCTACTGTCCATCCCTGGTCCAAAGGAGGCTAGCTTGTGTTTGACACGGGCTGCGGCCTTCTCAGTGGTAGCACCAGAACTGTGGAATGCTCTCCCAGAGGCCATAAGGGCCCTGTGGGATCTGTCTACTTTCCGCAGGGCCTGTAAGACTGAATTGTTCCAACAGGCCTTTGATATCTAGCCGGGAGAGAACTGCCACCCCACATCATTATAGAGCTGCTATGTGATCACCATCAGAAAAGAAGAACTCGCTTATATTGCAGTGGTACAGCACCACGTAATAGTTTTAAATTGTAACTATGTTTTATTAGTTTTAACTTGTAGATAAGAATGTTGTTAGCTGCCCTGAGTCTGCTTGCGGAGGGGGCGGGATAGAAATTTAATGTAAATAAATAAATAAATATTACTTTAAAATGGGACCAGAAGGCTACATGGAGGATGGGTCTATCCGTGACTACTAGCCTATTATATAGTGAGTTCAGCCAGCTTGAGGTAAGCAAGAACCTTTATTGAACAAGAGCAGAACTGAACACAAACAGGAAACATCACTCCTTATATCCATTGGCCTGAGAAAAATGCCTCATGTCCCGATTGGCTGGTTCTAAAAGAATAGCCAATCAGAATGTAGACATCAGGGTCCTGGAGGGCAGTGAAGTATGCTTTAAGGTCAACTAACAGACATAACATCCCAGCAGTCAAAACAACCAATACACAACATAGCCATAGTGTCTAAAAGGATACTCCATATTCAGAGGCATTAGACCTTTGAATCCAAGTGCCAGAAAGCAACATCAGGGAAATGTCTTATCCTCTATGCCTCCATAGAAATCGATTGGCCACTCTTTGAGACAGGATGCTGGACTAGATGGACCACTGGTCTGACCATGCAGGGCTCTTCTTGTGTTCTTATGTTTCATTGAGCTAGAGCTTGTTGAGAGCTGGACAGTTTTTCTATCTTATCTCTCGTATATATGGGACATTTCTCTCTCTTCCCTCCCTTACCCATGTTTTCTTTCATGCAATCAAAAGGACAGAATAAGTTCTAGTGATGGTATTTGATGGCTTTGTATTTACTTGAGATTACCACATACAAACTGCAATCTGATTTTAAAAACAATTTTTATTTATATAATCTTAATTAAATAACCATTGCTATATAATAATTTATATTATATTATAAATTCCCCTAAAGAAGTCTGTTGGTGAAACTCTTAGTAAATTTTTAGCTGAGTAATTAAAAAAAAAATCCCTTAATTGCTCCTTTGGCCTTGGCCTCATTTTTATCTCTTAAAAGAATTAGCAGATCACCCACAACCCAGTTTTTAATCTTGACTACCATAAGGACAATTCCCAAAGATCTGACCCTTATTTTTTATTTGTACAAACCAATTTAATGAAAGCATATAAAAATATCTGAACTACATTTTCATATAAATCTGTATAACTGTGTGGTCCTTTTATGATTCACTGGTAAGGAAAGATAGCTCTATTTGTTGATTTTTTAAAGATAAAGCACAAATTATATGGAATTACATTGTACTAAAGCAATAATAAGAAATTTAGTTTACATATGCTATCAGAATATTTGCATGTCTCATTGAATACTGGAATATAAATATCAGTGGGTGCTCTAGTTAGTGAAATATGGATATGATTTGAATATATGTCCTAGAAATATTATATCTCACTTATCCCATTGAAAATTGAAGGAAAGAAGGAAAATATATGTCAATAATTATGAAACTCCTTTTAAAAACATCAGCTTCTGTCAACCAGTTAGCAGATGAAACACTCCATCCAGATTCATGATTTTTTAGCAGGTATGACTCATTGAATACATGCACTGATGATTCTCTTGATTTCAGAGAGGATTTAGGATGTCAGCCTAAGGGAAAAAAAAAGTTTGCTGCAAATTGTTCTCCTGTGTCCACTGCAACCAATGTAAATTCCATCTATTCTCAGTGATGCCATTTTATATTTCAGAGGGTGATAAGTATTAAGTGGGGCAAAAATTCCAAGGATTAAAATCTCTTTTTAGATATGTTTAGGATTAAACTGCAAAAAAAGAATTATTTCAAGAGCTATTTTTCTGCATTTAAAAATATGGATGTAAGTCATCCTGTCTTTAAAAGAGTGACAGTGTATTAATCCCCTCCCCCTGATATCTGTTATTTGATAAAGATATCTAGTACAAAGTCACTTGGGTCATTCTAGATATAACTTTGGGAAATCCTAGCAGGAATTTTTCCAATATATAAATAGCAGTTGCAGCCATCAACAGGCAGATGGCACCCTGATGTGGTTCAGATCTACAGTACAGGAGAAAAAGGTGGATTAACATTTTTCCACAATCTAAATATATACTTACCACTCCCCCACCTAAGTTGCTATTAGACCTAGCAGAATAAAAAGACAGGCAACCTCTTTTTCTTGTCTTTTTTTTTTCCTTCCAGGGCTAATAACTCCAGGAATGGTCTATGGCTGCTTTTTCCATTGAAAACCTCTTGAAAAATCAATGAATGGCCCTTCTAGCATCTTTTCTGGTTTGACTTTCATAGACCTGTGAGCTTTTCCTCATCTAACATCAAAGTTTGAGAAAACGAAAGTTCTTGACCTGGAAAATCTGCTTTTGTTCTCCTTCATTTTGTAACGTTTGTAACATTTGGTAATCCATGCTACGGTCACCTCAAGAATAGATCACTGTAATGCTCTCTACATGGGGCTACCCTCGATGCTAACCCAGAGACTACAACTAGTGCAGAATGCTGCGGCACAGCTGTTAATGGGGCTGCCGCGATGGGAGCACATTCAGCCAGTGCTGAGAGAGCTGCACTGATTGCCTGTTGTGTTCCGAGTTCGCTTCAAGGTGTTGGTATTAACCTTTAAAGCCCTTTATGGTCAGGGACCTGTCTATCTACAGGACCGCTTTTCCCCATATATCCCCCAGAGAGCACTGCAATCAGGGACAAAAGATCTGTTGTCCGCCCCTGGGCCAAAAGAAGCCAGGTTGTGTGTAATGAGATCTAGGGCTTTTTCGGTGGCAGCACCAGAACTTTGGAACACCCTTTCAGAAGCCATAACGGCCCTGCGGGATTTGTCTGCGTTCCGCAGGGCCTGTAAGACCGAATTGTTTAAGCAGGCTTTTGCTGTTTAATTGAAAAAGGGCTGCCACCGGACATCTTATAGAATGCTGGCGATCACAGTCGAGAATTCAATACTGCTTATATTGTACTGAAGCAGCGCCATAGAATGTTTTTAAAACTGAAATAAGTAAATTATGGTTTTATATGTTTTATTGGACTGATTGTATTGTATCATGTTGTGAGCCGCCCTGAGTCCGCTTGCGGAGAGGGCGGGATATAAATTGAATGTAATAAATAAATAATAAATAAATAAATTTGGCCCAAGAAGAAGTCTGATGGATTCAAAAGTTTACCCAATCCTTTGTGTCATTTTGCTGGGCCATAACAAAAGGTACTCTGTAGATTTTGGTGTTTATTCTTTATTTTGCATTAGTCAGTACAGCTACTTACAACTTTCTTTGCCTTTGACCTTCACAGAACCAGCAAATTCGCTTGAAAGTGAAGATGGCTCTGAAGAATCACTCTTCATGGCTGGATGCTTCCATGCTCCATAAATGGCAACTTTCTCCTATATTTCCAACAGAATAAAAAGGCAAGCAAATTTGTGGGGTTTTTTTTAAAAAAGGATGGAATCCGCAAATACAAATTCCTACAGGCGATGCATGCAAAACATACTAATAGGTGTTCCCAAAGAACTAGATAGAAGTATTTTCAGAGCTCTGCTTTGGTGGCTTACTTTGATAGTGACTTTTGCAAGCAAAGAAAACACAAGAACAGATGGAACAATAACATTTCAGTTTAAATGCAAACTGAGTTATACAATGCATAGGCTTCAGGTAGATAATGTCTTCACTTCAAGCCTCTGGCAACACACAAAGTTAATGCCTCTATGTGCTGAAAGCTTGCAGCAAAGACATTACCAAAAGTGATTAATATATTTGTATTGGTGATGAACAGTTTTCTAAATAGGCAATATTTTAACAGTTCCAGATCTAAAGAGTAATAATAAAATCTGTCTCCACAAGTACCACGCATGCTCAAAGTCTTCTAATAGCAACTGTTAAATACTGATGGTGGCAGAAGTTAACAAGGAAATTGCCACTATCCCCCTCCCTGTATAACTGTCTTCAAAACTTCCCTATGTTTTATACAACTGCAGAATTAAAATGCTATAGTCCTCAAATTTGCAGCTGAAGAAATAACACATGAAGCGCTCATTGTAGTGCTTGTTGGGGGCAGTTTCAAACTCATATAACCGCCTTTATCCCTCCCAATAATAATTTCAAGGAAAAGTTTGCCCTACTGAGTCCTAATGGATCCCTAACATGTGTTCAGTATGTTACACTGCCCTATGATGACCTAGCCACAGTTGTTCATGTTTTGGTAGCACCTTTCAGATTTTACTACCATAACACAATTTGTATAGGGCAGCCTGCAACTGCTGCAGAATGGGGCAACTTGATTGTTTGCTGGGACTAGCTAGATCTCATACCTGTTCTATGACAACTGTGCTTGCTGCCAGAATGTCTCAGGAAACAGAGAAGGGTAGGGGTGAGAAAGAAAAACACCTCTCCCCCCCTCCAATTGTCAGAGAGGCGCAGGCTCACACACACACACCTCTCCAACTATTGGAGAGACACAGGCTCACTGGAGTTGGGGGTCTGGGACACGTGACACACCATGGCTAAGAACCTGCATCCAAGTAGGATCTCTTCTTGTAAAGGGAACACAGTGTCATGTGTAGAGGGAGTAAGATGTTTCCATACAATAGTTGTATTAATTTTTGCAGCTTAGGAATGCAAGGGGGAAAAGGTATGCAGCCGGGGGCTGAGAAAGTCCTTCTTATAGAGGTTGTATTTGACAACATAGTGTAGAAATCTTCCTCTATTCCCTTGCCACATGTGCAAGGATACTGTTTGTGGTTGCTCTTTCAGTGACTTTCAAGAGCTACTGCAGATGGTGTCTTTCCAAAACATAATGCAGCAAAAGTAATACAAACTTGTCAACATTATAATTCCCACAGCAGTTTTCAAACAAATGCAAATGTCTTAAATGTTTCAACCAAAGGAGAAATTGAACAGTGCTTCTTGCTTACAAGACATGTACAAAAATGTGCACCATTTGTTCTGGAGCAGAATCCTTCCTTAATTTCTTTCAGAATATAAAATACTGAAGAGAAATAGTATTATTTAAAATGTATATATTTGTGTATGTGTAAATAAACACACACACACACACACATATCCTCCTTCGGCCTGGGGATAGTCAGCTGGTTCTTCCCAGCTGACCTCAGTGCTCTCTGGGGTTCATATGGGGAGAGACGGTCCTTCAGGTAGGCAGGTCCTCGACCATATAGGGCTTTAAAGGTAATAACCAGCACTTTGTAAAGAACCCAGTATATAACTGGCAGCCAGTGCAGTCCACGCAGCCCTGTTATTAGGGCTGTATGTGCTCCCATTTCAACAGCCCTAATAACAGCCTAGCCGCCGCATTCTGCACCAGCTGCAGCTTCCGGGTTCGGCACAGAGGCAGCCCCATGTAGAGGGCATTACAGTAATCCAATCTTGAGGTGACCATTGCATGGATTACTGTTGCTAGGTCCTGACGCTCTAGGAAGGGAGCCAGCTGCCTTGCCCGCTTCAGAGGAAAAAATGCCGACTTGGCAGTGGCTGCTGTTTGGGCCTCCATTGATAATGAAGGCTCCAATAACACTCCCAAGCTCCTGACTCGATGCGCTGCTTTCAGCAGTGCACCGTCAAAAACTGGGAGGGGAATTTTTCCTCCCAGAGTGCTGCGACCCATGCAAAGGACCTCTGTCATCGTCGGGTTCAACTTCAACCCACTCAACCTAAGCCAACCTGCCACAGCCTGCAGTGCCAGGTCCAGATTCCCTGGGATGCAGTCAGGCCAGCCATCCATTAGCAGATAGAGCTGGGTGTCATCTGCGTATTGATGGCACCCAAGCCCATACCTCCGGGAAATCTGGGCAAGGGGGCGCATGTAGATGTTAAATAACATCGGTGAGAGAACTGCTCCCTGCGGCACCCCACAATCTAATGTGCGCTGCTGGGACAGCTCACTCCCAACTGCCACCCTTTGTCCCCGTCCCTTGAGGAAGGAGGAAAGCCATTGTAGGGCCGACCCCCTAACCCCTATGTCGGCGAGGCAGCGGGTCAGTAACTGATGGTCGACCGTATCAAACGCAGCTGACAGATCTAACAGCATCAGCACTGCCACGCCACCTCGATCCAGATGCTGCTGGAGGTCATCTACCAAGGCAACCAGCACTGTCTCCATCCCATGGCCCGGGCGAAAGCCGGACTGGCAGGGGTCAAGGATGGAAGCATCATCCAGAAAGCCCTGCAACTGCAACACTACTGCCCTCTCTATAATTTTACCTAAAAACGGTAAATTAGAGACCGGTCGGTAATTTGCCAATTCGGCTGGGTCTGCTGTACTCTTTTTCAGGAGGGGGCGGACCATAGCCTCTTTCAAGGGTGCTGGTAAATGCCCCTCCAAGAGGGATCTATTTATGATGTCCCGTAAAGGACATCTAAGCTCCCTCTGGCAAGATGTAATGAGCCAGGAGGGGCAAGGGTCCAAATCACAAGTTGTTGGGAGTGCAGTCGAGAGAATTCTGTCAACTTCCTCCAGGCTGAGTGTGTTGAAGTGATCCAGAACAAAATCAGAAGACAGACACGGAGCCTCAAGTTCATGTACTGTATCAAATGTGATAGGCAAGTTCTGGCGGAGCAATGTGATCTTATCTGCAAAAAATTTCACAAAAGCCTCACAGCCTATCTCTAATTCTCTCACGTTTAGTCTGCCTTGACGCAGAGTAGTAAGGTTTCCAATTATTCTAAATAATTGTGCCGGGCGCGAATTTGCCATCTCATAAGACTTCATAAACATTCTATAGGATGTTCTCGTCGCTTCGTCATGAGTATGCCGCCACTGCCGCTCTAGCCGCCTGAGCCCTTGTTTCAGCTGTCGTAGCTCTGAGGTGTACCATGGAGCCAGCCTCACACGAGGGCGCAGAGGGCGTCGAGGTGCGATCTCGTTGATAGCCCTGGATAGCCGGCTTTGCCAGGTCTCCATCAGGTCATCAAGGGAATCGCCAGGGGGCCAGGGATCCCGCAGAGCCATTTGGAACCGTTCCTGGTCCAAAATAGGCTCACCGCCCATACAGGGTTGAGGTGGCGTCTCCATACAGGCCTTAAGGGCTAGGTGATCCGACCATGGCACCGCTTCTGCCGCGATATTGGTCACCAAAATCCCAGACGCAAAGACTAGGTCTAACATGTGCCCAGCCTGTTGCGTAGGAGTCGTAACAAATTGAGAAAGTCCTAGTATCACCATGGAGGACACTAGGTCCATCGCCTGACTGGAGGCCGTGTCATCGGCGTGGACATTGAAATCACCCAGGACCATAAGCCCTGGGTATTCCAACGCCCAGTCCGCCACCGCCTCCATCAGAGATGGTAAGGTGGTGGCTGGTGCGTTAGGTGGATGGTACACCAGCCAAATCGCCAACCCTTCTCCAACATCCCACACCAGACCAGCACATTCATAGTTGGGCCCGGGAGAGCCCCAAAGGAGTAACCCACCCATATGAATAGCGCCACCCCTCCATTGAAAGCTTTTTAATTTTCCCCCTACCAGTAGAGTGTCAGTGAGCAACACCTGCTAGGAGTGGGAGATCTGGTGTCCTTAAGGCATATGGTAGCCCTATAACAGGAGCTCCTGGCCATAGCTACATCCTGTTTATCCATCAGGAGCTCTGGAGCCAGCAACACCACCAAGCTATGGGCCTGTTCCTTCAGGATGAATGCAACTACATCCACAACAGGAAACACCACAATTCCTGTGTCAATCCTTCCTCCCACTAAATAGTATTTCCATTTTGTCAGGATTAAGTTTCATTTTATTAACCATGACATCCCCAAACTGGGGAATAGGCCAATAAATTCTATACAAACTCAAACAAACCTTTTTGAAACTATAGTACCCATCTGATGAAGTCAGGAAAAAGATTAACAAAGCCAGAATGATATCTAGAGAAAACCTGTTACAAGACAGTCCCAAAAAAGACAACAACAGAACACCACTAGTGGTCACACACAAGTCTCAACTGAAAACAGTTCAACGTATCATCAATGACTTATAACCTCTATTGGACAGTGACAGCTCTTTCAAAAGTAGTGGGGGGGTAAACCTTTTCTTGCACACAGATAGCCCCCTAATCTCAAACAACTCCTCACCCACAACAATACATCTCATTTGAGCATTGAAATCAATGACAAGAGCTTGCAATAAACCCAAGTGCCAACTTTGCTGCCACATACAACCAGACGACACAATCACAGAACCTAACAACATTAAGTACACCATCTCAGGCTCATTCACTTGATCATCTTCCAACATTATATATGCCATTAAATGCCAACAATGCCCTTCGGTTCTCAACATAGCGGAAACAGGACAAACCCTACGATAAAGAATAAATGGACACGAATCTGACATCAGGAATCACAAAACTGAGAAACCTGTGGGAGTACATTTATTCCAGAACATTTATTGGGTAACCTCAAAGTTGCTGTTTTACTGCAAGGGAACTTCAAGAACAAAATGGAGAGGGAAATTGCTGAATTACAAATTATTATGAAACTTGGAACAAACACCTTCCCAGGACTGAACAGGATATTGGTTTTTTATCTCATTACATATGCTAAACCTATTTTCACCAAGTATGGCTATATATCCACAGTATTGCAATATATTTCTCTTTTAGGATAGTGTATCAGAATAATGTCTTTGTATTGACATACTCAAACAAGGGATATTGGTTGTTTATCTCATTACATATACTAAACCCATCTTCCACTATATTTTAATGTATTTTTTTCTAATGGCAAACTAGAACGATGTATATATTTATGTTACATGTTATAAGGTAAATTTGGTGGACAGGAAAAGAAATGCCCTCATTTCGACCCAGGCTTATTAGTAATAAGAATAATTAACAAACATTCTGACATGTTACTGTTTTATTGGTTTTCCATAATAATGCAACCCAGATCAAAGGTTTTCTGAATTTGTTAATTTTACTATTCTGCTATTGGATTTTAACTTTGTACCACTTTGCATTGTACCCACAAGCTATACGTAGCTCTGCTTACTGTACCTCATTCCTTGTCTGAAGAAGTGTGCATGCACATGAATGCTTATATTCTGAATAAAAGTTTGTTGGTCTTAAAGGTGATACTTGACTCCTGCTTTGTTATATAAACTTAGTTAAACTTAACCAGCTGTATAGCCAAACATTAGGATTGTCCAGAACTCAGTTAAACTTAACCAGTTAAACTTAACCAGCTGTATAGCTAAACATTAGGATTGTCCAGAACTCAGTTAAACTTAACCAGTTAAACTTAACCAGCTGTATAGCCAAACATTAGGATTGTCCAGAACTCAGAGAACTTTCTGAACCCTTTGGGCTCTGTTAAATGTGTCTATGGTGATATGTCCTAATCTCACAGGATTTCTCTTTATCTTCCTTTTGACAGAACTGCCCATTTTTCCTTTTTCTTCTTTGTTTATCTCTGGGAAGCCACTTAGTTGTTTGAATGTATATTGTCAGATGTTGACCCAGTCTCAGAAGCTGAAGAGAAAGACTAAAATCCTTCTTTTTGTCCTGGATTGTTAATGGTATATGAGAGGTTGATGGTAGTTCAAAACCAACAAACTGTTTTACTTAATTTTGATGGGAAACGCTCAGGTTGGAATCAGGTGTAGAACTCACAAGGTGAACAGATAACAGGATTTAGTTAACTTTATATACAAATAAAGTTGACATTTATTAGAAATTTGACATTTCTAATAAAAGCAATCTTGTAATACAGAATACAGGAAAAAAAGGAGATATAAATTCACACCAGAGAATCTTAAGAGTCTTGAATATCTAGCCAGGCATAAAATTTCAACCAATATTTTCTTGCTTCTTCCTTAGATTTCCCAGCCAACAGCTGGGATAAAAAGTCCAGCTCTGCTGTTTCCAGAATTTTTCCCACTAAGTCCATTTTCGTGGGGATTTCCTGAGATTTCCATCTCTGCACCAAGAGAATCCTGGCTGCTGTATTGAAATGTGCCAACAAATGTCTCATTTCTTTGGAATAGTCCTCAGGAAATATATTCAATTAAAATAGCTCTGGTTTGAATTGAATCTGTGTCTTCATAATCTTCTGTAGTAATTTGTGAGCCATTATCCAGTAGTCCTGCACCATCTCACATGTCCACCACATATGATAAAAAGAACTGACCTGTTTAGCACATTTCCAACATTTGTTAGACATATTAGTATAGATCTTGCACAATTTCTGTGGAGTCAAGTACCATCTATAAAACATCTTATACAAGTTTTCTTTAAAAGTTACTGACCTAGTTAATTTAATATTGAACTTCCACAATCTCTCCCATTCTTCTAATGTAATGGCATGACCCAATTTTTTTGCCCATTGGACCATACAATCTTTTACAACTTCATTTTGCATCTTCATCTGTAAAATATGCTTATAATTTAGAGATTAGCTTTTCTTGAGGGCCTAGGAAAATTTTATCAAATGGGTATTGTTCTGTGTTAAAGCCTGTTGTCTTGTCTTTGACATACCTAGACTCGACTTGCATTCTCAACCACCAATTCATTTTAATGTCCATGTTTTTCAACTCCTCTCTAGTTTTCAGTTGATTGTCTTTTCCCAACAGGCATCATATCTATAACTCTGATTAGGTTTTAAAAGATTTGGATTAGTAAATGCTTCCACTGGAGATACCCATCTTGGAATTTTTTGGTAAATTCTCATTTTTAACCATGACCATGTATGATACAAAGATTTCCGAAACCAACGGTTCTTAAAATAGGAATGTCCTTCAAGTCTTTGATATCATAACTATACATGCCAGCCCAGAGTGAGATCATGTCCCTCTAACAGCAGTTGCCTCTTGTCGTTAAATAGTATCCAGTCTCTTACCTACAAGAGCACAGAAGCTTTGTAATACAATTGCCAGTCTGGGAGGCCCATATCTGCTCTCAATTTAGAGTCTTGCAATATCTTTAGTTTGATTCTAGGTTTTTTGGCTTGCCAAATATACTAAGAGACCATCTTATTCAATTCTTGAAAAAAAACCACTATTTAAAAATACTGGAATAGTTTGAAATAAAAACAATAACCTTGGAAGGATATTCATCTTTATTGAAGCTATTCTTCCCATTTAGGATAAATTCAAATCATGCCATTTTCCCAAGTCTTTTAATTTCTTTAAGTAGTTTATCATAATTGTCCATTTTTAAACTGCTGCACTTATTTGAGATAAGTACACCTAAATATTTGATTCTTTTCTTATACAAAACCCCTGATTTTTGCTGAAGAGATTGGATTTGTTCCATCATCATAGTCTTTGTCAAAAATTTTGTTTTGTGGTAATTGATCTTCAGTCCTGCCCAGTAACCAACTTGAGTGATCTTGTTTATAAGACAGTCTATTGAGTCTATTGGTTGCTCTAATATAAAGACTAGATCATCTGCGAAAGCTCTCAGTTTGTATTGTTCACCTTTTATCACCACTCCCTTGATACTCTTATCTGGTTATTCAATATCTCTAAAGATAAAATAAAAAGTAGTGGTGACAGTGGACAGCCTTGTCTTGTACCCTTTTGAATATTAATTGCTTCTGTTAATTCACCATTCACTGTCACCCTTGCTCTTTGAAGAGAGTATATTGCTTCTACTGCTCTCAAAAAATTTTCACTACATTCCATACCTTTCAGTTGCTGTAACATAAATTGCCAACAAACATTATCGAAGGCCTTCTCAGCATCCAAACAAATTAGTGCCAGTTGTTTCTCTGGGTGGGTCTCATAATATTCTAAGATATTACAAACTGTTCTGACATTATCTTTCAAGTATCTTCTAGGAAGGAATCCAGCCTGGTCATGATGTATTCTAGACTGTAGAACTTTCTTCAGACGTTGTGCCAATATTGCAGCAAAGATTTATAATCCACATTTAAAAGAGAGATTGGACAATTTTTTTATATATATCTTTCAAATCTGCACCTTCTTTTTGGATTAAGAATATTGTAGCTTCTTGCCAAGAAGCTGGTATTTGGCCATCTTGAATCTTTTCAAGGAGACGCTTAAATGATAACAGTAAAGACTCCTCATAAGCTCATTCCACAGGCAGTCCATCTGGACCCAGAGTTTTACCATTCTTTTGAGATGCCATTACATCTCCAAGTTCCCTTATTGTTATTGGTTCATTTAGAATTTTTTGCTGTTCTTCTGTAAATTTGTTACGATTGTTTTGGTTAATGTAATTTTCTAAATCTGTCTTGCTTACTTGTTTATCGTCATATAATTTTTTGTAGAATTGTTCCACGATTTGACATATCTTCTGTTTTTGAGCTTTCTCTTTATTATTCTCATCTTTCAAGACCAGTATTAATTTTTGTCTGGCATATCTCAATTTTATCTCCATCTCCTCTATGAGTAACAAATTCAATTGGTGTTGTGTTTCTTTCACCTTATTTTGGAAGTCCTGTCTTGTCAGATTTTTTTTAAGTTCTTTTCAGCTTCTCCAGCTTGTGACATTAGTTTTTGAAAGTTTTCAGTTCTTTCTTACTTTTTCTTGGCACCATATCTAATTGCAAGCCCCCTAAAGTATGCTTTAGCAGTATCCCAAACTACTTGCTTCTTTACATCTTGTGTTATGTTCTGTTTGAAAAAAGATTTCTGGTTTCGGCGATGCGTCTTTAGGAGTGGCTTGGACCGGTGCATCCAGAGCTGCTTCTAAATTGGACTGCTGAGAGGTCCCCCACGAGGGGTGACTTGACTCTGGGACCCAGAAAAGGTCCTGGAAGGCAGGGAGCTCGAGCAGTTGAATGGGGGTGTCAGTGGAGGTGGCTGCCCCCCCGATCCCAGCTCACTCCAAGCCTCGCTGTCCCAATCGCCATTTTTAAATGGCTCAAAGGTTGACTGCCAGCTTTTTCCATTCCCTTTTCTGACTCAAGTGACTCTGCAGTAGCGAGACAAGCTGCATCTCTACTATTACGACTAAGTTTTCTTTCTTTTTATTGCTTATCTCTAAGGCATTGTTTCTGACAAGCAGGAAAATTGGAGAACTGGGGCTGAAGCGGAATTCAAATAGAGGCAAAGATAGAGAAGGGGGGGGGACTCTCTCTCCTCCAAGGTTTCTAAAGTTTCTGCCTATCCTGGTGATGCTTATAATCCCTGCATGAGAAGAATCACACTAATTCTTAAACATAGAAGAGACTTGATGGCTGAACTTAATTGATTTGTTTTAAACCTCCCTCTGGAAAAAGAGCTGACTTTGGGAAAGTTGTTTGCAAGCATATATGGATGTGAAGGACAGCTGGCTTAAGAAGTAATTTGAAGCTTAGGCTGAAGTGCTCTGAACAAATTTATATGAGCTACAACTAGACTTTTAAATCCTAGTGGGCATTGTATATTGAATTATAAAACATAACATGATTCTTGGTTGAAGGAAGAATACTTGTGCCAGTTTCTAAAGTGGATTATAATTCTCTGATGGTGGATGTTATGGATATAACCCTTTAATTTTGCTTTTATTTTTTTTATCCATGGTTTGACTAGTTTTGGCTTTGGCTTCTTCCACCTTTCCTCTTTTTATTTACCAAATGTGGAGTCTTCCTTATTTTTGCTATTTTTTTTTTTTTGGGGGGGGAGTGCCTGGTCCAACTTGTGTTTTTAATTTTTCTCTTGGGTTATTTGTTTAATTTCTATTTTTTATCTCACTTGTGGATTACAAATAGGGCATTAAGCCCTGGATTACAAATTTATACCTTGAAGCAGTCGGATGATCCTATAGTGACTTGGATTTCAATTGAACTATCATTGGCAGAAGACCTGTTATAGTGAATTGTTTTTGTTGTAGTGAGTTGAATTGTTTTGGCTAAGTGGTACTAAGTGTGTTTTACTAAAAAGCCTCTGTTTATCATTAGTTTTATTATTGTTTTGGGTATGGCAAATTGTTGACAGAAGCTAGAAGGCTGTTTTTCTTTAAAATCATTCCATAATAATGGCACTGCCTGGCAGAGATTAGCTTATCTGTTATAAACAGGAATATTGAGTTCCAAAACAACCCCCAAAGAGGCAGCATATGGACCTGGTGGCTGTGAGTGTATTTACTTTAATAAGAATGGAAAATAAAGCTGCGATTGTCTTTAAAGAAACGGTAAAAAAAAAAAAAGAAAATCAAGAAGGAAAACCACCAATATCTTCACCCAGCTTCGCATCTAGGCCAGGGAAATTTATGACTATGCAGGGAGATATGAAAGAGATGCAAAATACTCTATTAACTGCATAGCACAATTGACTAATAAAGTAGATAATATTGGAGAACAGATGGCAGAGATCAAACAAGAGCTTTTGGAGAACAGCAAACAGACAGCAGAGACAAGTATTAGATGCCCAGGTGACAGATAATACACAAAAAGTGGAACAACTGGGAAAAAACAGATTCCAGATTCTTGCAATTGGAAATAGACAGAGCTGCCTATATCCTGAGGTTCCAAAACATACCAGAAGAGAAAACTGAAGGTTTGCAGAAAATACTAAGTGAAGCCTTGGCTGAAATTCTACAGGTGACTCCTCAAAGGATGGAAGAAGAGTTTGATCAAGTTAGACAAGTGCCATCAAGCTTCACAAGATGAAACAAACTACCCAGTGAAGTCCACTTGAAACTTACAAGAAAGAGGACCAGAGATGATATTTTGAAGTAAGCAAGAGACAAACCAATGATGATAGCTGGCAATATGGTGAAAATTTTAAGAGAGGTACCATGGCCGGTGAGACAAAAGAGGAAAGAATACCAAACTTTAACAGGCTTCCTGAGAGAAAGAGAAATACCCTATACATGGCTAATGCCAGAAGGCCTTCTTTTTACTTACCAGGAGAATAGGTATAGGATAAACTTGATTTTCAAAACCCAGAATTTTCTGGATAGGGTGAAGGAAAAAGAGGGGAAGGAAAAGAAGGATGATGAAGAGGAAGAAGAAAACTCTGGTAAAGAGAATCCAAATGAACCACGGAGATACCCAACAAGACAGCAGACTAAAAAAGATAAAAAGACAGTGATAATGGCTTCAGTAGTTTCTATTAATGTGAATTCTCCTGTCAAAAGGAGGAAGACCTTCAGATATTTGACAAAATTGGAAATGGATATAATTTGTTTACAAGAAACCCATATTTTAACTAAAGACCAACATCTTTTGAAAAATAAGGAACTTGGTAGCTTATTTGCAGCAACAGATATGAACATATGAAGCTGCCTTATACTGAATCAGACACTAGGTCCATCAAAGTCAGTATTGTCTTCTCAGACTGGCAGCGGCTCTCCAGGGTATCAAGGTGAGGTTTTTCACACCTATTTGCCTGGACCCTTTTTTTGGAGATGCCGGGGATTGAACCTGGGACCTTCTGCTTCCCAAGCAGATGCTCTACCACTGAGCCACCGTCCCTCCCCTAATTGGCAACCCCAGCTTACAATATAGAGAACCGAGGTGATTCACTCGCAACACAGCTCCCCTGCCCTTTTTCTGCCATCCCTTCCCCAAGGATTTCTTCTTTTACACAGCTCTGAAGGGTATCAAGACTACAAAAAAGAGCAAACGTCGTCAGAGCTACCAAATGGGGCCAGAGTTCACAGCCACCTATTTCCAAGTTAGCTTTGTGTAAAACCACGTGGGACTAACGTGGTTTTATGAATATAAATATGAATAAAAAGAAAAGGGGAGTGGCAATATATATTAAGTATAAATTCAACCCACAACTGCAGGATGCCTCTGAAGATGGAAGAACTCTATTAGTGGAAATTGCAGTGGACAATAAAAAAATCCTACTGGCAAATATTTATGCCTCAAACGATCAACAAGAGAAATTTTTTCAAGATTTACATCTTAAACTATCAGATTTGGAATATGTGGAATACTATTTAATAGGAGATTTTAATGCAATTTCTGATAGACAACTGGACAAAAAAACACATAAACAGATTAAAAGAAAAAGTGTTCAATTGCCAATAAGTTTTTGGAAGCTAGCAGAAGAATTGATTTGGTCGACGTATGGAGAACAAGATACCCAAATTCGAAAGACTTTATCTAGTTACCAGACGTGGTCAAGAATTAACATGTATTGGCTCTCTACAAATTTGGTAAAAGATTTAGTTGAGACAGAAATTCAAACAAGAGTCATATCAGATTATAGTCCTGTAATGATAAGGTTCAAAGGTACACGAATGAAAAGATCATGGAGGTTAAATACCTCAATTTTGAAAGATAAAGATTTTCTCAAGCAATCTAAGGTTGAAATTGAATCTAAATGGCCTATTTCTTATATTGACGAATTACTTGGACACTCAGACCTTGCATCCAAATATAACAACATAAGAGAAGCCATGTTGGATTAGGCCAATGGCCCATCCAGTCCAACACTCTGTGTCACACAGTGGCCAAAATACACACACACAGTGGCTAATAGCCACTGATTGACCTCTGCTCCATATTTTTATCCAATCCCCTCTTGAAGCTGGCTATGCTTGTAGCTGCCACCATCTCCTGTGGCAGTGAATTCCACATGTTAATCAACCTTTGGGTGAAGAAGTACTTCCTTTTATCCATTCTAAACTGACTGCTCAGCAATTTCATTGAATGCCCATGAGTTCTTGTATTGTGAGAAAGGGAAAAAAGGACTTCTTTCTCTACTTTCTCCATCCCATGCATAATCTTGTAAACCTCATGTCACCGCACAGTTGACGTTTCTCCAAGCTAAAGAGCCCCAAGCGTTTTAACCTTTCTTCATAGGGAAAGTGTTCCAAACCTTTAATCATTCTAATTGTCCTTTTCTGGACTTTTTTCAATGCTATTTATATATATATATATATATATATATATATATATATATATATATATATATATATATATATATATAATATTTATATACACACACACATACTGCGGCTAATAGCCACTGATGGACCTCTGCTCCATATTTTTATTTTTATCCAATCCCCTCTTGAAGCTGGCTAAGCTTGTAGCCGCCACTACTTTCTGAGGCAGTGAATACCACATATTAATCACTCTTTGGGTGAAGAAGTACTTCTTCTTATTCATTTTAACCTGACTGCTCAGCAATTTCATCGAATGCCCACGAGTTCTTGTATTGTGAGAAAGGGAGAAAAGTACTTCTTTCTCAACTTTCTCCATCCCATGCATTACCTTGTAAATTTCTATCATTGTCACCCCGCAGGCGAAGTTTCTCCAAGCTAAAGAGCCCCAAGCGTTTCAACTTTTCTTCATAGGGAAAGTGTTCTAACCCTTTAATCATTCTAGTTGCCCTTTTCTGGACTTTCTCCAATGCTATAATATCCTTTTTGAGGTGCGGCGACCAGAACTGCACACAGTACTCCAAATGAGACCGCACCATCGATTTATACAGGGGTATTATGATACTGGCTGATTTGTTATCAATTCCCTTCCTAATAATTCCCAGCATGGCGGTGGCCTTCGTTATTGCAATCGCACACTGCCTTGACATTTTCAATGAGTTATCTACCATGACCCCAAGATCTCTCTCTTGGTCAGTCTCTGCCAGTTCACACTCCATCAACTTGTATTTGTAGCTGGGATTCTTGGCGCAATGTGCATTACTTTGCACTTGGCCACATTGAACCTCATCTGCCACGTTGAGGCCCACTCACCCAGCCTCAACAATCCTCTCTGATTCTCACCACCCTGAACAATTTAGTGTCATCTACAAACTTGGCCACTTCACTGCTCACTCCCAACTCTAAATCATTTATGAACAAGTTAAAGAACATGGGACCCAGTACTGAGCCCTGCGGCACCCCACTGCTTACCGTCCTCCACTGCGAAGACTGCCCATTTATACTCACTCTCTGCTTCCTATTAATCAGCCAGTTTTTGATGCACAAGAGGACCTGTCCTTTTACTCCATGACTCTCAAGCTTTCTAAGAAGCCTTTTATGAAGAACTTTATCAAAAGCTTTCTGGAAGTCAAGGTAAACAACATCTCTTGGATCTCCTTTGTCCACATGCTTGTTCACTTCCTCAAAGAAATGCAACAGGTTAGTGAGGCGAGATCTTCCCTTATAGAACCCATGCTGAGTCTTCCTCAATATCAAAGATTTCAGGTTTTCACAGCTGGTAACATCATTAGGGTTTGTAGAATTTTTCGGGATCAAGTGCCATGTTCTACTGGAGAAAGTTTTCCTTCCAGACATTTCGTTCTCAGCTGCAGAGAACATCCTCAATGGCGTTGCAGCCGGAGCAGGTGCTCTGACCTTCTTGGCTGCTGTGCATTGAGTGGGGCCAGGGCTGCTGGAGAGCTGCTATTTCTAGGCTGGAGGGGGTGTGATGAAAGGGCAATTGGTTTGTGGATGTGCCCATTGTTTGGTGGGGCTTCCTGGAAGGGTAGTGAAAAGGAAACTGGCTGTTGAATGTGACCATTGTTCTGTGTTAATTGCTAGGAGGGTTGGAAGGGGGTTGAAGATAAGGAAGATGGTTGTTGACTCTGCTGATTGTTCTGTGGAATTTGCTGGTTGTTCTGAGACTTTCTGCAATTTATAGTCTGTAGGGTGTTTTGCAGAGCTGGGTACCAAGATTGGTGGATGAAAATGCCTTCTTCCTTTCTGTTAAAATTGTGCTGGTGTTTGTAAATCTCAATAGCTTCTCTGTTCAGGCGGGTATGATAATATGAGACCGTAGAAAGGACTTCAGTTCTTTCAAAGTGGATGACGTGGTCTCCTTCTTGAAGTGCATGTTCAGCTACAGCTGATTTTTCTGGCTGAAACAAGCGACAGTGTCTCTTGTGTTCGGTGAGACGGGTGTTGATACTGCGTTGGGTTGTGTCAGTGTAGACTGCACCACAGGAGCAGGGTATTTTGTAGACTCCAGGGGTTGAAAGTGGATCTCTCATATCTTTGGCCGAGCGCAGCTTGTGGCAGATCTGTTGTGTGGGCATGAAGACTGTGTCAACATTATGGCGTTTGAGAATTTTGCCAATGCGGTCGGTGACAGATTTTATGTAAGGCAGGAAGGCTGTACCCACATTTGTGTGTGGCTCGGGATTTAGTGTGGATGGTCTCCTGGGATGGAGGGCTCTTCTAATTTCTTGTTGGGAGTATCCATTGGCCTGCAGTGACTGTTTGAGGTGGTGTAGTTCCTGTTGGAGTTGGCTTGGTTCACAGATGCATGATGCATAACTCAATAACTCATAACTCTTCCTCAATAACTTGTGTTCATCAGTGTGCCTACTCATTCTGTCCTTGATAATGGTTTCTACCAACTTTCCTGGTATTGAAGTCAGACTGACTGGCCTGTAATTTCCCGGATCTCCTCTGGAACCCTTTTTAAAGATGGGGGTGACATTTGCTACCTTCCAGTCCTCAGGAACGGAGGCAGATTTCAATGAAAGATTACAGATTTTTGTCAGAAGATCCACAAGTTCAACTTTGAGTTCTTTCAGAACTCTTGGATGTATGCCATCCGGACCTGGTGACTTATTAGTTTTTAATTCGTCTATCAGTTGTAGGACCTCCTCTTTTGTCACCTCAATCTGACTCAGGTCTTTCAACACCCCTTCCAAAATTAGTGGTTCTGGAGCAAGTAAACACTTATCATCTTCCACAGTGAAGACGGAGTCAAAAAATGCATTCAGCTTCTCAGCCATTTCCCTATCCTCCTTCAGTAATCCTTTGACCTCTCGGTCATCCAAGGGCCCAATGCCTCCTTGGCTGGTTTCCTGCTTTTAATACATTTGAAGAAATTTTTATTGTTGGTCTTTATGTTTTTTGCAATATGCTCCTCATAGTCCCTTTTTGCCTGCCTGATCACAGTCTTGCATTTGATTTGCCACAGCCTGTATTCCCTTTTATTAGTCTCACTTGGACTAGCCTTCCACCACATAAAGGAGTCCTTGTTACCTTTTACAGCTTCCATTACTTTGTTTGTTAACCATGCAGGCCTTTTCTTATACCTGTTTGTGCCTTTCCTAACTTGTGGTATATATTTTATCTGAGCTTCGAGGATTGTAGCTTTAAATAGCCTCCAAGCTTCCCCAAGGGTTTTGACTGTATTTACCTTTCCTTTCAGTTTCCTCCACATGCCTCCTCATCTCAGAGAATTTACCCCTTTTAAAGTTAAACGTGGTTGTGCTGTTCTTTTGGGGCAACTTCCTATTTATACATATGGTGAAATCAATAACGTTATGGTCACTGCTCCCAAGCGGCACGATCACTTTTACATCTCTCACCAAGTCTTGGGCATTACTTAGGACCAAATCCAGGATCTCTCCACCCCTGGTATGTTCTGAGACCATCTGCTACATAGCACAGTCATTGAGAGCATCAAGAAACTCCATCTCTTTCTCTCGACCAGAACACATATTGACCCAATCAATCTGTGGGTAGTTAAAATCACCTATTACGACACAGTTTTTATGTTTTGCTGCTATCTTTAATCCTTCCATCATATTATAATCGTCCTCTATCTTTTGATTTGGTGGGCAATAACAAACTCCCATAGTTAAATTTCCTTTTGGGCCCTCTATTTCAACCCAAATCATTTATAGAAGGGAATCTAATTCTCTGACCTCAGTCTTACTGGACCGTATATTCTCTCTGACATACAGAGCCACCCCACCTCCAACCCTTCCCTCCCTATCCTTCTGATATAACTTATATTCAGGAATCACCGTGTCCCACTGATTCTCCTCATTCAACCAAGTTTCTGAAATTCCCACAATGTCTATGTTTTCTCCCAACACGAAACATTCCAATTCACCAATTTTACTTCAAACACTTCTAGCATTTGTATACAAACATCTATAATTTCCCAGGCAAGCTAGGCCCGCAACCTTCCTCCTGCCGCTTTGAGACTTTGGCAGACAGTCCATGCTATTTGTCACCATCACAGTGGACAACTCTGATCCATTACCTGGTAGAAAAGTAACAACTAACCCTTCATCTCTTTGAGATGAGTCCTCCCTAACCAGAGACATTTCATCTCCTGCAAAATTTTCCAGCAAAATAAATTGGCTGTCTGTCCCATTTCTTGACACCTTCATCTATAAAGCTGATGACAATCAATTAGTAGTATGTACCTTTGCAAAGGAGATGGACAGAAATTCTTTTTTGCATTTTTGTTCCTTCCATCCCTCTCATCTAAGGCATAATCTCCTGTATGAGCAATTTCTCCATCTCAGGAGAAACTCCACTGATTATACGCATTTTTTACAGGATAGCAAAGTCATGGCATAAGATTTTAGGGCTAGGAGATATCTCACATGGGTGATTGATGAAGCTCACAGGAGGGCAGTGGCAGCATGTAGAGTTGATCTTTTCAAACAGCAAAGAAGGGAACAGCAGCACAGATTAAAGTGGGGACTGGACTGCACACCACTAGCCAATCAATTCACGGAATCATGTTGAAACATAGACATATTATAAATGACATCCCAGATTGTGAACAGCCTCCCAGAGTGGGATTTCAAAGGACAAAAATTAAGTGATACATTGGTCCACTCAAGAATGAGATCTTTGATGACTGCACCTGTTGGACTAACCAAGCACCATCCATGTGGGAAGTGCTTGGTCTGCCCTCAAACAAACTAAGACTCATGATTGCAAATTATTGGCACTAAACAGCCATTGTGCAAATGTATATAATATACATTGTGCAATGTATATTATATAAATCAATGAAAGAAAAATTTTAAATGTGTTAATCAATAAACTACAACTTAATGTGTGTTTTTCTTTGACTCAACAAAGTCCCGATGAAAGTGGAAAACGAAAGATCAGCAGTTCAAAATTCCATAAACTCCACTGCAAATATTTTAGTGACCAGCTACCACTAGTTCAATTTGCACTTGATTATCCCAGATGGTGTGACCTAATATGCTAATGAGTGTATGACCTAATATGCTAATATTAGGGGATGTGGTCTTATATGCTAATGAGTTCCTGCTGGGCTTTTTCTACAAAAAAAAGCCCTGGACCTAGGCATTTGCCTAGGGCGGCAAGCTGGGGGGGATTGTGTGTGTGCCAAATTAGTGTCACGGGCTGGGGCCAGGCCAGGCGAAGTCCAGGGGCGGTCCAAGGTCTGTAGCTGGGTAGCAAGGAGGGTCCAAAGTGCCAAAACCGTATCACAGTCCAGGTATCGTAGGTCAGAAGCCGAAGTCAGGGGGTCCAGAAGTCAATGCCAGAGTCAGGGGGTCCAGAAGCTGAAGTCAGAAGCCGAAGTGGATACTAGAACGTCAGGTAAGTGACTAGTTGCTTTCACAAAGCCTTCTCTCAAAGCCCACAGCTATATAGCCCTCTGCTGTCTGTTGCCCATTTGGGCTAATTGCTGACTCAGAGGGCAGCCAGGATCCTGCTGAGACTCAAGCACCCTCACTCCTAGAAGGGCCAGAATCCTTTCAAAACTCAGGGCTCAGGGAGCGTCTTGCTCGTGAGCGTGCCGCCCTCCTCCGATCCCTGAGGTCCTGACAGAGGCGGTCACGCACACGAGCCACCCGAGAGGGCGAGGCAGGGGGCTTGGATCTTCTCCAGCAGGAGGCAGGGGCACTGGTGCAGGTGGCAGGGGCACAGTTTCTTCTGCAGGCTCGGCTTCTTCTGCAGGGCCCCCAGCACCCATGACAATTAGGCTCTCCCCACATGACTTCAAATAGAAAAACAATTATTTGCATTAATTTTGCCAGCCTGAAACATTCTCCCTCTGCAGAGCACTGTTTTTTAAGTTGATAATTTTGTATGGTCCACGAATGATGTTATAAATATCCAAATGGCCCTTGGCAGAAAAATAGTTCCCCACCCCTGGTCTAGGTGAATTGGAAGAAGTGTGCACAAAACAAGTTCTTAGTCAACTCCTTGTCCAGGACTCTTGGAACTTTATATGTACGGTCCTCAGAGGAGGTTTTGGTACTCTATAAGAGAAGAAAATCTTTAATATTTCTAATTGAACTGTGGTAAACCCTGAAAAGGACTTTTGCAGTGCCTATTTTTTGATAGACAGACAGACAGATAGATAGAGAGAGATAGAGAGAGAGAGAGAGAGAGAGAGAGAGAGAGAGAGAGGATTTTGATATATTTCATTGTGAATAATCATAATTGGAAGTAGTTCCACAGTGAATGGACTGAGATTATAAAAATGTTTGCAAGTTTTTGTATTATTGTATTCATTATCTGGGGTTATGATACTGTCAGTATTGTTCCAGTGTATCTAAACATCTGACACAATGCTGTCCCATAACTTCCCTTGATTACTAAAACAAGATTTATAAGTGTCCATAATGTATTAACTACATAAATTCTACAACAGTTAATCTTCTCAAAGTGTTTTATTTGGGCTGAACTGAAGAATACTTACATCTTCCTCTCCAAAGAAACAAAAGGCAGGTACTTCATAAATCTCTGCCTTTGGTGGTGTACAGCATTTGGTGTACATATTTAGGGGATCATTTCCTGAAAGGTTTCTCAGGGAAGAAATAAAAGCTTGTCCTTGAAAAGCGAGAGCAAGTTACTATATTTTCCACTCTCAAGTACCTCATAATGTGAGCAGTGAAATGCCAAGAATAATGTAAACTGTATAGTAAAACACCATGAAATACTGTACCTAGAAATATCTCAGCTTAATAGGTGTTGTGCCATTAGCAGAGGATTTTATGGAAGTCTGTAGATGTAAATCTGCCACACAGACAAAGATTTACAATAATATCTGCTTCGGTGGATGACTTCCATCACATTCAGGCTGCTATGTAACTTGTGTGTGTTCTAGATGCTCTTTAGACACGAAGGTCCCTCCATATTAATAAAAAGTTGGCATTCTGACCTTCATGTGTTCTCCATTGGTCACCAGAGCTCTTTCTTGTTCCTTCCAAAGACAGATTTTAGCTTTGAATTCTACCAAAGGAGAGATCGCAAACTTTTGACAAGGTAAAGATAAGGAATTTACTATCATCTTTTATATACTTATAAGGAAATCCTACCTCAAAGTTTATCAATGAAATGTCATTTTTTAAAAATTAGTGCTTTATTAAAATCACCACAGTTACTTTTTTTGTTTTCTTTACATTCAAAATGCTTTTATTCTTTAGCACTTAAAAATTGCTTTCTATGCAACCTTTTTACTTATTTTTTAAAAATATAGTATTTTTTTGTAGACCAAGAAACAGATTACTTGTTCATGACCAGAATTCTTTCTCTATATGTAGCTTACAAAAGCTTGTCATTTTTGCTTTTGTTCTTTGCCACTCATATGGAGTTGTAACTGCAATCCCCCTGTTTCATGAACTTACAAGTGGCTTTTAAATATCTTCTGAAGCCTTTCTTGCTAATACATCACTTTAAAAATGTGCTTAATATCTTCTAACCTACAATTTCCCCATTATACACTATTAACATAATGGTGGAAACAAAAGTAAATTCTGTTGGTTATTCTCTTCATCGGCCTTCCAGTCATTTTACAAAATTAATCTGGATGGAAACATTTTTACCACAGGTAAATAAATCCTCCTTTGAATCCTCAGTTCCAGAAAGATCCAGTATTTGATGTATTACTATGCACATTGCCTTTCAGCACTTTTTAAAACTTCACCTTCTTAAAGCTCCCCCCCCCGCCCGCAACAGTCTTTTTCTGCTGTAGCACAATTCAAGCATTCAAAAAGCTTCACATGTATTACCATGGCAACCTTGGCAGTCTTGTAAGGCTGGACAGTATTTTCATGCCCATATTTCAGGTGTTGGGATTTCACTGCCATGACAATATTAACAATCCAATGTTGAGCCGTGGTGAAAACAAGCCTTGTTAATGCCCCTCCTCTTTCCTTCTTCTCTGCTCCACTTCTATCTGAACTAAAATTGAAGAGTTCTTGATTTAGGGATTTAAATTGAATCATAACTTGTTATATCCAAATTGCTTGTCCCACCCACCATCACCCACTCCAAACTAGTATTCTAAACCAAGATTAAGCCATGATTTAGGATCCTGGTTTGTAGGCAAGAAACAATGACAAATTTCTTACAGTGCCTGAATGCAAATGTCACAACCAGGGGTCATTTTATAGAAAAATGAAAATGTCCTAAACCAGAAACTTGTCAGTCTTGCTCTATGGACAAGGAAAGTAGGGAGAGAGAAGAAAGCATGTGAGCCTAAGAATAAATTAGGCGCGTCTTTGTTGTGAATAAACTGTGTCTTGGTTGCAATGCCAGAGAGAACAGTATATTGCCTAGGGCCACTACCTTCTGAGTTCATGTCTGAAATTAATTTGAGTCAGTGAATATTTTTAGCTCCCACTGTTTCAACGCACTCCTGTGCAAAGTTGCTATAATAGGCTTGGATTGGAGGAATTCTGTATATGATTGCATAGTAATAATACCGTCCTTTACAGAATTACTCCAGCCTTTGCCCAGTGGAATAAATTTGCATGGCAAGAGTGTGTAATATTAATTATATTAATACTTCCTTAACTCAAAGAACACCTTCCTTTGAGTAAGACCTATTGAGTATACTTCTGTAGGATTCTATAGACTTGTTTAGAATGGCACTGCTAGTCATTGTACTATACCAACTCCCAACAATCTTTCTAAGATCTGTTTTTATTATGTCTGAGAATTTTAGAAACTAATATGAGAATTCAAGGTTCTGGCTTTTTTCAGTTTGTTTTGTTTTGGTTTTTTGTTTGTTTTTGTGTTTGGGTATTTTTAACAAGAAAGGTCAACTGTTAAGTATTTTTGTGAAATATGACTGGACCAGCGGAAACAAATGAAAGTGACTGCATTTTTAAGGATGGATTAAGTATTAGCTTGAGCTAACAAGGCTTATGGTTTGATCTTTTTTAACACACTGTGCTGATATTTAAATAAATCTTAGCGCATTAAGTGTTCATAAAAGTAAAGGTTGCCACCATGTTATGAAAACTGAACTTTGCTCAAAAACTATTTTTATTAGGAATTCCCTTCAGAGAGTATATTTTCCATGAGTATACATTGTAAAGTAAACACAGTTAACTTGTGAGACGTTGCATTGATATATTGTGATGTGACTAGGGCTCCTGGAAAACAATGGTAACATGTAGCCTGAATACCACACTTTGGGAACCACAGTTTCACAGTATGATTTCTGTCTTAAGGATCCACAGTTGTAATGAGTTTCTGCATTTTCACACAAAATTGGTATGTTAACACACATTAAATAACACACTTTACAACTGGATTTTTACTGTGTAAGAATAGCAAAATCCACTTGCAAACAGTCACCATGTGAACACATCCACAATGTTAGTGATTCTTGCCCTGGTTTCCCAAAAGGAGAGGCAGATACTTCTCGACCTGTCAGCAGTGTTTGATATAGTTGACTATGAAGTGTTGTCCCACCATCTCACTGATGTGGGGATATGGGGGTTTGCCTTCTTTCTTCAAGGTTGGGGACAGAGGGCTTGGGGGGGATTATCTGAGCAACACCCATTAGAGTGTGGTGTGCCACAGGAAGTGATTCTCTCCCCAATGTTATTCAATATCCATATGCACCCCATCATCCAGATTATCCAGATGTATAGACTGGGTTGTCACTAATATGTAGAAGATACCTGGCTTGATCTGCTTATGAGTGGCCACCTAGACTCTGCCACAGAAAATCTGGGCAGGTCATTACAATCTAGGCGGGATGGTTACAACAGAGCTGACTGAAAATTAGGTCCTGCACCTGGGTTGTGGGAGATCAGGATTGGGAATCAGGCTTCCAGCCTTTGATGGGGCACCACTGGTGCCAATGTCAAGGGTGAAGAGCTTGGAGGTGTTCCTGGATGCTTCACTGATTACAGAGACCCAGGTCACTGTTCCTGCCAGATCTGCCTTCTTTCACCTAAGGATCAGGCAGTTGGTTCAATATCTCACCCCTTGTGACATGGCCACAGTGACCCATGCAATGGTTATTTTCAGGTTGGACTATTGTAACTATCTCTACATGGAGCTGTCCTTGACTCTTGAAACTTCAACTGCACTGGCTGCCTATTGAGTACTGGATCTGCTTCAAGGTGTTGGTACTTAAAGCCCTATACAGCCAGGGGCCTGCATACCTTTGGGACCACCTCTCCCCATATGAGTCCCAAAGGATTTTACAGTCTACAAACCAACATCTCCTGTTGGTCTCTGGCCCCAGGAGCATCCAGCTTGCCTCAACTAGTTGCCTTTTTGAACCTGGCTCCACCTGGTGGAATAAATTTCCCTGAAGGACCTATTACAGTCTCACAGGGCCTGCAAGGCAGAGTTCTTCTGCCAGGCCTCCAGTTGAGGCAGAGGCTGCTCATTTTATATTGGGCCTCTACTCCAGTGACCACCTGGGCACAATTGGCTGGATATCTGTTGATAAAAAATAAAAAAATCTATGTTCTAAGGTGCTACACAATATAAACTGTGATTATTTGTATCAATATAACATCCAAACTTACTCAATATACAGTCACACTCATACCAATATACCAAAGAGAAATGGTCACACTTAATGCAGTACCCCCAGAATTATACACAGACTAGGATTCTTCCTAGAGGAAATAATGTTTGAATAGTAGCAGTCCAAAGGAACTTGAAAAACAACTCTTAGAAAACAAGAATCCGTTGCCATATACAATCTTCTCAAATAGAAGCAACCATAATGCTTCCAAAAGGAATAAGTGCAATATAGTCTCCGAAGGAATTAATCATAAGGCTTCCAAATGGAGTAAACTTAATACGTGATACTATGCGACTTCTGGATAGACATGTGTTTTGGGTACAAATCTCTTCTTCAGGCTGACATCTCTCAAGAAAAAGCTTCCCTTTGACATCAAAGTTTTTATATATTGAGGTCCTGATTATACAATTCAAAACTGGCATAGCTCACAGCATTCAAAACGTCGGGTAATGCTGAAGTTACATATCAGATTTGGAGCCACCAGGCTCAATGAGATCCAGTCACAGGAGAAAAGGCAGGCATGGGGACAAAAGTCAAAAGGCTCTCTGTAGTCTGTAAAATGGCCAGGGCTCTGAGCTTGTCTCTGCCAGTTGCACTTGCCCTTTTTTTTTGGGGGGGGGGGCCTTACACATACACACCAACAGCAGGAAAGGAACTGAATGGCAATTAAAGTGGTATGCATGAATTCTGTCTTAGCTTTGCAGTCTTCCAGAGCCAGCTTTCCCCAATTTGGCATTATTGGAATTCTCAGCTGTCCACCCACATAAGAACATAAGAGAAGCCATGTTAAATCAGGCCCATCCAGTCCAACACTCTGTGTCACACAGTGGCAAAAAATGTTTATATATATATATATATATATATATATATATATATATATATATATATATATATATATATACACACACACACACACACACACTGTGGCTAATAGCCCACATGTTAATCACCCTTTGGGTGAAGAAGTACTTCCTTTTATCCATTTTAACTTGTCTGCTCAGCAATTTCATCGAATGCCCATGAGTTCTTGTATTGTGAGAAAGGGAGAAAAGTACTTCTTTCTCTACTTTCTACATCCCATGCATAATCTTGTAAACCTCTATCATGTCACCCCGCAGTGGACATTTCTCCAAGCTAAAGAGTCCCAAGCGTTTCAACCTTTCTTCATTGGGAAAGTGTTCCAGCCCTTTAATCATTCTAGTTGCCCTTTTCTGGACTTTCTCCAATGCCATAATATCCTTTTTGAGGTGCGACGACCAGAACTGCACACAGTACTCCAAATGAGACCACACCATCGATTTAAACAGGGGCATTATGATACTGGCTGATTTGTTTTCAAGTCCCTTCCTAATAATTCCCAGCATGGTGTTGGCCTTTTTTATTGCAAATGCACACTGTCTTGACATTTTCAGTGAGTTATCTACCACAACCCCAAGATCTCTCTCTTGGTCAGTCTCTGCCAGTTCACACCCCATCAACTTGTATTTGTAGCTGAGATTCTTGGCCCCAATGTGCATTACTTTGCACTTGGCCACATTGAACCGCATCTGCCACATTGACGCCCACTCACCCAGCCTCAACAGATCCCTTTGGAGTTCCGCACAATCCTCTCTGGTTCTCACCAACCTGAACAATTTAGTGTCATCTGCAAACTTAGCCACTTTACTGCTCACTCCCAACTCTAAATCATTTATGAACAAGTTAAAGAGCATGGGACACAGTACCGAGCCCTGCGGCACCCCACTGCTTACCATCCTCCACTGCGAAGACTGCCCATTTATACTCACTCTCTGCTTCCTATTAATTAGCCAGTTTTTCATCCACAAGAGGACCTGTCCTTTTACTCCATGACTGTCAAGCTTTCTGAGGAGCCTTTGATGAGGAACTTTATCAAAAGCTTTCTGGAAGTCAAGGGAAACAACATCTATCGGGTCTCCTTTGTCCACATGTTTGTTCACCCCCTCAAAGAAATGTAACAGGTTAGTAAGGCAAGATCTTCCCTTACAGAACCCATGCTGAGTCTTCCTCAATAACCCATGTCCATCAATGTGCCTACTCATTCTGTCCTTGATAATGGTTTCTACCAACTTTCCTGGTATTGAAGTCAGACTGACTGGCCTGTAATTTCCCGGATCTCCTCTGGAACCCTTTTTAAAGATGGGGGTGACATTTGCTACTTTCCAGTCCTCAGGAACGGAGGCAGATTTCAATGAAAGATTACAGATTTTTGTTAGAAGATCCACAAGTTCAACTTTGAGTTCTTTCAGAACTCTCAGATGTATGCCATCCGGACCCGGTGACTTATTAGTTTTTAATTTGTCGATCAGTTGTAGGACCTCCTCTTTTGTCACCTCAATCTGACTCAGGTCTTTCAACACCCCTTCCAAAATTAGTGGTTCTGGGGCGGGCAAAAAGTTCTCATCTTCCACAGTGAAGACGGAGGCAAAAAATGCATTCAGCTTCTCAGCCATTTCCCTATCCTCCTTCAGTAATCCTTTTACCCCATGGTCATCCAAGGGCCCCACTGCCTCCCTGGCTGGTTTCCTGCTTCTAATATATTTGAAGAAATTTTTATTGTTGGTCTTTATGTTTTTTGCAATATGCTCCTCATAGTCCCTTTTTGCCTGCCTGATCACAGTCTTGCATTTGATTTGCCACAGCCTGTGTTCCCTTTTACTAATCTCACTTGCACTGGTTTTCCACCGCTTAAAGGAGTCCTTCTTACCTTTTACAGCTTCCATTACTTTGTTTGTTAACCATGCAGGCCTTTTCTTATGCCTGTTTGTGCCTTTCCTAACTTGTGGTATGTATTTTATCTGAGCTTCTAGGATTATAGTTTTAAATAGTCTCCAAGCTTCCCCAAGGGATTTGACCGTATTTACCTTTCCTTTCAGTTTCCTCCTCACATGCCTCCTCATCTCAGAGAATTTACCCCTTTTAAAGTTAAACGTGGTTGTGCTGGTCTTTTTGGGCAACTCCCTATTTATACAAATGGTGAAATCAATAACATTATGGTCCCTGCTCCCATGCGGCACAATCACTTTTACATCTCTCACCAAGTCTTGGGCATTACTTAGGACCAAATCCACAGCCATGTCAGCTTGCAGGCAGCTCCGGTACTAGGGGTTCTGCCTCCCCAGGTAGAACCCCATGCCCCCCCCCGGGATTCTAATCACACATGCAAAGCATGCGCAGCATGATGATGTCACCCGCAAGTGACATCATCGCAATGGCGCACTTTGTGCAAGTGTTCTTTCTCAGCTCTGATCACTCAGAGCTGAGAAAGAACACTCAGTGCACCCCTTGCCCAGCCCTCTCCTGTTTCAGAGAGAGCTGAGCAGAGGCCATGTCCTTCTTCCTTTGATCCAATTGCTCGGAGCAGATAAAGAAGGATGCAGATGGCTCCTCCCTCTGAAGCAGGAGAAGGTTGGGCAGGGAATGCATCCTTCTTTCTTCACTCCAAGCAATTGGAGAGAAGAAAGAATGCTCAGCCTGCCACTTGCCCAGCCCTCTCCTGCTTCCGAGGAAGCTGGGCAGGGGCTGTGTTGTGTCTTGTATTTCAGTCCCGAAATTACAACACAGTGGACGCTACAGAGTTGACCAGTGGAAGGCCAGTGGTCCCTGGATGTAGCTCCGCAAATACGCTCCGCCAATCAAGATCTGTGGCAGGAAGTTTAACTGGCCAGAATTGGACCTGGCCAGACTGAGGGTTGTTCTGGGGTATGTATATAATTGGGACCCGGCCCGTGTTGCCTCGCCTTGTGATGTACTCACTAATAAAGGATGTTGCCTTCAACATGTCTCGTCACTCAGTACATTACAGTGGCGACGAAGGTGGGATTCTAGCCAGGTGACTCCCCAAGCGGGACTTCGCTGACCTGGCCGGAGACGAGGAAGGCACGCATTCGAGGGAGACGGAAGCGCCCACCTCCGCTGCCATGGCTAACCCAAGTGGGATGATGGGCCACCTTGCAGAGTTCGACCCCGCCAACCCCGATAGGTGGGAGACCTACGTGGAGCGGGTCGACTGCTACCTACGAGCGAACATCATTACAGATGACAGCTGTAAGAGAGAGATGCTCCTGAGTGTCTGTGGGGAGGCCACATTCGAGATTGCAAAGGGTCTCTCAGCCCCCACGAAGATCACAGAGAAAACCTACGAGGAGATAGTAAGACTCCTGACCGGCACTTCTTGCCCCCGCCTTCCTCTTCGCCCGCCGATTCCTCTTCCACAAAAGGGATCATCGCCCACCGATTCCTCTTCCACAAGAGGGATCAAGGGGCAGGAGAGACATCAGCCGTCTACCTGGCCGCCCTCTGCCAAATCGCAGGGAACTGCAGCTTCGACAAGCTGGATGAAGCCCTGAGGGATCGCTTTGTCTGGGGCCTCTGAGATGAAAGACTGCAGCAAAAGCTCTTCACAAAGGAAGAGCTCACCCTCCAACTCGCCTTCAACGAAGCCACTGCGTTTGAGAAAGCAACCAAAACTTACAACAACCCACGAGCGGAAGCCATCCACCAGGAGGAGATGGCACCGGGCAACCCAGAGGAGGAGGAGGCAAACCAGCTATGTCGCCAACCAGGAATGGGGCCAAGAGCACCCATGTGGCCACGAGTGACAGAGAGACCAGCCAATACCAAGTGCGCCAGCTGTGGGGATCCACACGAGCGCCAGGACTGCCCCTACCGCAACGTGGACTGCAGGAACTGCGGAAGAGTGGGCCACATAGCACGGGCTTGCTGAGCCAAGGCCACCCGCAGATGCCAGTCCACCAACCACAATTCGACCGATGCCTACTCGACCGCATTGACTAGCCTGCAGGTAATAAACTTGCCCCTCACCACCCCAGATAAGGTCAGGGTGTCAGTCCTAATCGAGGGCACTCCATGCCTAATGGAGCTGGACTCGGGTTCCTCCATCTCCATAATTTTGAAGGCGTCTCTAAGAAAACTTTGTCCCCATGGCCGGCCCCGGCTGCAACCGGCAGACTTCATACTGCAGGACTTCCAAAAAAACCCTGTACAGATTTTGGGTTGGGCCACTGTAAGGGTAGAGTTTAAGAACTTTAAGGGCAAGCTGGACATTCTCGTGGTCAAACGCCAGCTCACCACATTACTGGGGCTGGCCTGGTTTCGACCGCTGGGTATTCCAGTAGTGGGGGTGAAGCAGTTGCGAACGCGAAATTTTGAGCACATGTGCCGGGAATTCCCGGAAGTGTTTGATGGGTCCCTGGGGTGCTACAAGGTGCTTCCCATCACCTTACCCCTTGATCCCCACGTGAGACCGATAAGGCTGAAGGCCAGGTGAGTTCTGTTTGCTCTTAAACTAAAAATAGAAGCGGAGCTGGACCACCTCACAGCCTAGGGAGTGCTAGAACCGGTATCCTATGCTGCATGGGAAACACCCATAGTCACTCCAGTGAAGCCTAGTGGAGATGTGTGCATATGCGCTGATTACAAGTGCACAATAAATAAGGCACTTCAGGACAACCCATACTCTGTTCCGGTGGTCAGCCACGTACTGGCAGCCCTAGCAGGCTCTAAGGTTTTTGGGAAACTGGACTTGGCCCAGGCGTACCAGCAACTCCCGGTAGACGCTGAGACAGCAGAAGCCCAGACCATTGTGACTCACAGGGGAGCTTTTCGGGTGCAGAGGTTGCAATTTGGGGTTAATGTGGCTCCGGGGATTTTTCAGAGCATAATGGATGCTCTTCTCAAATTTTGCGTTTGCAACTGCTGCACCCCCACTATTGGAATACCCAGCGGTCGAAACCAGGCCAGCCCCAGTAATGTGGTGAGCTGGCGTTTGACCACAAGAATGTCCAAAGGGATACCCAGAGTGCAACCGTTTTTTGATGACGTTTTGATCGCCGGCCCAGACTCTGAGGAGTTCAGCAGCCGTCTGCGTGAGGTACTCCGCCGTTTCCAGGTGGCGGGACTTAAAGTAAAGCAGGAGAAGTGTTCCCTTGGGGTGTCGAGGGTAGAGTTCTTGGGGTTTGCAGTAGATGCCACGGGAATCTACTCGACAGCCGACAAGACGAGGGCCATTGTCCATGCCCCGGCCCCCACGTGCAAGATAGAGTTACAAAGTTTCTTGGGATTATTAAATTTTTTTCATTCATTTTTGCCCCACAAAGCGGCCATCGCAGAACCCCTTCATAGGCTCCTCGATAAAAATGCCCCGTGGGTCTGGGAAAAGAAGCAGGCCGCCACTTTTCAGGCAGTCAAGGACCTCCTAGTTTCCAATTATGTGCTCCACAATTTTGACAAATCCTTACCAGTGATTCTGGCTTGTGATGCTTCCCCGTATGGGGTGGGTGTCGTACTAGGGCACCAACTCCCGGAAGGGAAGGAGGTTCCTGTGGCCTATTATTCGAGGACCCTGATCCCCGTGGAGTGCAACTATGCCCAGATAGACAAGGAGGCCTTGGCAATAGTGGTGGGTGTGCATAAATTCAATGACTACCTGTACGGTAGGCGTTTCACGATCGCCATGGACCATAAGCCGCTACTGGGCCTCCTCGCCCCAGACCGCCAGACACCCCAAATTCTGTCACAGTGCGTCCTGCAGTGGAACCAGTTCCTCAACTCGTACACATATGCCCTGGTCCACTGCCCAGGCAAAGCTATGGGACACGCGGACGCCCTCAGCCGCTTGCCGCTACCCTCTATGGACCTGGATCCCGCCCCCGCCCACCATGTGATGCTTATAGAGACTCTACCAGAGAGGCCCCTCCATGCCGCCGAGGTAGCTAGGGCAACGGGTAGAGACTGCATCCTCGCACGCTTCTTAGACTGGGTGGGAAGGGGGTGGCCCACGGGCAAACTGGATGCAGAATTCAAGGCATTCGCATCACACAAAGAAGAACTGTCCATGCACAACGGGTGCCTTCTCTAAGGTAGCAGGGTGGTGGTCCCCCCCCCCATTGCAGAAGCAAGTGCTGGAAGCCCTACACGAAACACATCCGGGGATAGTGCGCATGAAGGCCCTGGCATGTAGCTATGTGTGGTGGCCGGGGGTGGACAAGGAGATAGAAAGGTGGGTTCGAAGGTGCCAACCCTGCCAAGAGTCCTGATCTGATCTGCCCAGTGCCCCTGTCCACCGCTGGGAGTCCAACAGGAGACAGTGGTCCCGGTTACACCTAGGCCTTTGCAGGGCCATACCAGGGCCAAATATTCTTTATCTTAGTCGATGCATAAACCAAGTGGTTGGAAGTGATTCCCGTAGCTTCAACCTCCACTGCAGCAGCAGCCAGAGCCTTGCAAAGGATCTTTTGCACTCATGGGATTCCTGAGACCCTCGTCACGGACAATGGGACTGCTTTCACCTCCCGGGAATTCCAGGAGTTCTTGAATTGGTACCTCATCCAGCACATTCAGTCCACCCCTTTCCATCCAGCCACCAACAGCCAAGAAGAGCACATGGTGCACACCTCTAAAGAGGCCCAGGGTCGCATTGTACAGGGAGATTGGGATCACTGCCTGGCAGCCTTCCTATTTGATAACAGAATCACCCCCAACCCCATCATCAGGTTAAGCCCTGCCAAGTTACTATTGGAGAGGAAGTTGATCACGAGGCTAGACAGGTTGTATCCTGTCCGGGCTACAGACCTCCGCAGTTCCCCCGAAACCAGGGAAGCCGCTAGGGGATTCTTTCCAGGGGATCCAGTATATGCAAAGAACTTTGCAAGTGGGCTGGAGTGGTTAGCTGCCCGGGTGCTGTGGGTCACCGGGTCCTGCTCCTACGAGGTCTCGTCGGAGGGGGGCCAGATCCTAAGGAGGCATATTGACCAGCTGTGCTGTTGCACATTGTGAGCCAACAGCAATAGGGAGAGGGGGAAGCGGGGGAGTATTGACAGCAACACCCCTGGAAGCTGTCCAGCCTATGCTGGCCTCACCAACTATGTAGGCGGAAGAGCACCACAGTGGAGGGAGCACCCCCCCCCCCCAGAAAGGAGATTCCAGAACACCAACAGGCGACGGACAGCCCTTTTCCGGCATTACCCCACCACAAGGAACCAGCCGCCCCGCCAGCCATGGCAGCCACTCCAACTCCCCAAATAACCCCGAGGAGGTCGACCCGGGAACGCAGGGTGCCAGCCTACTTGAAAGACTTTGTGTCTTGAACTAGGGGGGGAGGATTTCAGTCCCGAAATTACAACACAGCGGACGCTACTTGCATTTCAGTCCCGAAATTACAACACAGTGGACGCTACGGAGGTGACCAGTGGAAGTCCACTGGTCCCCGGATGTAGCTTTGCAAATATGCTCCGCCAATCAAGATCTGTGGCAGGAAGTTTAACTGGCCAGGATTGGACCTGGCCAGACTGAGGGTTGTTCCAGGGTATGTATATAATCGGGACCCAGCCCGCGTTGCCTCGCCTTGTGATGTACTCGCTAATAAAGCATGTTGCCTTCAACACGTCTCGTTACTCAGTTCATTACAGGCTGCATCCTTCTTTTTTCGCTCCAAGCAATCAGAGCAAAGAAGGAACAAAGCAGAGTATCAGGGACAACGTGAGCAGGGAGGGGGCATCCACCCCCATGGTGAGGTGGCACCTTAGGTGGCTTCCTACCTCACCTACTCCCATGTGCCAGCCCTGCTTGCAGGGCTTCCACCTCAGGGTTGGGAAATTCATGGAGATTTGGAGGTAGAGACTGAAGAAGGCAGTTTGGAATGGAGGTTGGCAGAGATACAATTCCATAGATTTCATCCCCTAAAGCTACCATTTTCTCCAGCGTAGTCGGTAGTCTGGAGATAAGTGGTAATTCCAAGATAACTCCAGCTCCCACCTGTGGGTTGGCAATCTTATTGGCCTTTACTCCATGAAAAATGTGCTGCAGCAGCTTTATATATGGGAAGAGCTATTGACAAGTTGTCTCAAGGGCTGCCTCTAGAGTATTTGGGGTGGAAAGCAGCCTATCTCATGTCCATTTAGACTAATTCCAAAGCAAATGGAGAGCAGAGTCTCAGGAACAGCAAAAGAAACTCTGTAATTCCCCACCCAGTGTTTTGAACTGTTTGTTTCTTTGTGTATTTTGTTTTCTGACCTCGACTCAATTCTCCAGATCCATTAAAGCACTGAATCAAATATTCAGCGTATCATTAAGTCATCAGTCTACTGTAGGAGCCAAAGCTGCATTTACTCCCTTTTCTATAATCTTACAATTCTTAATTGCCATATTGACAAAAAAGAAACAGTTGTTTACCTTGCAAAGTCTCTGGAGTGCCTGCCAAATTAATCCTTTTAAGCAGTGTTTCTTCAGCTCGGAGATAAGTAAGGTGCATGCAAAGCAGCTAGAGGCTCCCTTAAGAGGCTGTAAACATGCACACACAACTTGGAAATTAACCTTGACAGGTGAGGACCTGTCAATGATTTTGTCTATCTGTTTCATAAAGTCATGAGTTTGGAGAAGGGTGTGTGTGAAGTAAGTGGTGGGGAAACGGGGAACTTTTAAAGTGAGATTTCAGGGGATTTTAAAGTGAGAGAGGAGATGTCAGAGGATTTGGACCAAGTACAGAGCACATTACGGGTTGCTAGATATTATTCTTGTTTGGATACTTTAGGTACAGTGCATGTTTCACAGTGTGGAAATGGCTGGCCTAGTTTCTTCTTAGTCCTGGATGCACGTAAGTGGTTTCAAAACTCACAAAATCTGTGGGACTGGAATGACAGAACATAGTGTTTGCACACATGTCCCTGAAAGCATTAAGAACATTGCCACAATCTCAACTTTCTACTGGAGCATCATTTCATTCATTTCTATGAGATGAATGCAAGTTTCCTACCATTCCATACTCCCACCATACTCCTTACAGTTGTGTGTAAAATTTACTGTGCATTGGCTTGCGCTTTTTTTTTTTGCAAGTGTAGTCCACTTGCTAGGGAAACAATACTTCTAAAGCAATCAGAGTAGAATGACAATATAAAATCTGAAGGTCAAAAGATATTCAATGGAGACCATTCTCTCAGTACCTTTTAAAAACCAAGTTTCAGGGATCTGTGACCCTGATTTGGATCATTGTTCTGTGATTAATCCCACCACTGCATTGTTTGCCTATCTGAATCAGAGTAATTCATACATAAAATATGATCCTAAAAGATTCTAGAAGATCTACTATATCCTTCCCACTCAGTTTGACCCTTACCATGCAATCCATTGTAGAGTTAGTCCAGTGTAAACACACTGAAATCAATGGGCTTAAATTGGAGTAACTCTGCACGTTAGAATTGTTCTATTAGTCTGAGAGAAGGCAAATCTAGTTAATTGTATCTGTTTTTCTCTTGTGTTTTTTTTTCAGGATATAGCTGTCTTTCTTCTAGTCTATATTCATTAGTCAGTTGGAAGCTTGGAATTTTGTATATGTAAGCCAGTCTTCCACCTGTACTTAAAAAGAATGAAAACGTGTTTTCTCTGACATGATGGCTGCACCTTGGCTGCTAATGAGCTGCATTTCTGCTATGAAAACTCAAACAGGAAGCATTTAATTCAAGGCTGAACTGGCAATATTTACCACAAAATCTGCTAAGGATCACTTTACAAAGTAACAGACCCCATGGATGAACTTAAAAATGCTATCCTTTGTTTTTCAAGCACTGGGAAAAATAAGATAAAAACAGTACTTGTCTTGGCCTCTTTTCAGGTTATAAAAATCTAATATTTGGACTCACATTTGTCAACAGAGACAGGCAATGAAGACCCAAGATCATAGGTACAGTCATGAACAACTGCAACTGCAGCACAGCATTGTTTAATATCATAGTATATAATCTCACACAAGGGCCTATTGGGTTCTGGCCAACAAGAGGAGGTGAAGTGTTCTGCAGTCCACTGTGATCATTTTGCTAAGTACTTTGTGGATAAAACTTCTTATATCTGTCCTGACTTGAACTCTACATCAGGGTGCCATTTGAGGATGTGAACAGTTTGAGACCTACCACTTATTTGTATGACCTTTGCCCCTTCTGGAAGCTTAAATCTGCCTTGGGAGTGGCTGGCAAATGGGTGCAGGAGACAGCAAATGCTTCCTTCAAAGATGGCATAGTTGCTCCTGTCTTGAAATGGGCAGTAGTGTGTCCACTACTCGAGAAACGTAAGTAGTAGATAGGGGGCCCTATCACCATCAAAGTGACAGCTGCCCCGCCCACACATGCGCACGCACACACAAAAAACGAATGCCATATGTTTCCTTATGGGGAAGTGACGCAACAGTCTCCGATGGGGGGCTAGGGATCCGCCCACCCCAAGGAATGCTGGATATTTCCTAAGGGGGGAAAGGAGAGTCAGCCACAGGTGTAGCAGGCTTCATATTGTTTGGGGAAAGCATGTTTTGCAACACAGACGTTATTTAGAGAATTGTGGCGATGCAACGGTTCTAAGCGGACATAGTTTGGAGAGGAGACATACCCAATGGATAAAATGATGGCTTTAAAACTGAACACAGCTAACTTTATACATGTAACGCATCCCTTTAACATCAGGTTGCATCAGGTTGCGTGTCGATGCAATTCATGCTCTTTAACTTGTTCATTAATGATCCAGAGTCGGGAGTAAGCAGCAAAGTGGCCAAGTTTGCAGATGACACTAAATTATTCAGGGTGGTGAGAACCACCCTTAGGAAACAGCCGGCATTCCTTGGGGTGGGCGGATCCCTAGCCCCCCATCGGGGACTGTTTCATCACTCCCCCATAAGGAAACATACGGCGTTCATTTCTTGTGTGTGCGCGCTCATGTGTGGGCGGGGCAGCTGTCACTTTGATGATGATAGGGGCCCCCTATCTACTACTAACGTACTCTGGACCCAGGAAAGTTGAATAACTGCCATCCAGTCTCACATATACCATTCTTGAGCAAGGTGATTGAACAAGTGATGGTTGACCAACTTCAAAAATTCCTGAAGGAAATAGATTATTTAGATCCATTACAATTGATTCCAGGCCTGGTTATTGGACTGAAACAGCCTTTGTCACCCTGATGAATAACATGCACTGGGAGATGGACAGGTGGAGTGCAACCCTGCTAATTCTGCTGAACCTCTTGGTGGCTTTTGATACCATCAGTAATGGCATCCTTTTGCGCAGCTTTTCAAGACTAGGAGTGGAAGGCACTCCTGCAGTGCTTTCAATCCTACCTCAAGGGTAGGTTTCTGGGAAAGTGCTGCTCTGCCCCTTGGTCTTTGGCCTATGTCCTGCATGCTTTTTAATATCTATGCAAAATCACTGGACGAAGTCCTCCAGAGATTTGGGCTGAGCTACTGCCAATATGCAGATGACACTCAGCTCTATCTTGCACTACCAGCAGATCCTGGGTGGCTGTGGAAACAGGTGCCTGGGCACAGTTTTGGAATGGATGAGGGTGAACAAGCTGAAACCTAATCCTGCCAAAACAGAGATCCTAATGATGGGGGAGATTTTAACCCAGTAAATGGGTTATCGCATTCTAGATGGGGTTACAGTACCCCTAAAGGAGAAGGTTTACAGCTTGGGGGTATAGATCCAAGTGTCCTTTTGGATAAACAGTTGGCAGTGGTGACCAGGGGTGCCTTTCAGCAGCTTTGGCTGGTGAGCCAGCTCTGTCCCCTTCTGGGCAGAAAAGTTCTTGCCACTGTGGTGCATTTACATTTACAGCTTTTTAAAACATTCAATCTGAAAATTAGGACCCTAAAATCAAATCCAGAATCAGCGTTGGACCATCGCACAAGTGATTGGGTCAAATAACTGGATCATAAAACATCATGTTTGATGTTACAGAAACAATGAGTAGACAAGAATTGGCTTAGCTCATTAAAAGACAGCTCATTAGAAAATATCTGAGGGACTTTGATTATGAAAGAATGTTGATTAGAGTCCACAGAGTATGTTCGTCTTTCTCAGTAGGCATTCTTTCTCCAACAAAACTGCCAGACTATCTGAGTTAACACTCCCAAAGTACAGAAGGGCATTCATGCTTGTGCACCTTAATGTCCGACCTTCTGTGGTGATGTTAGGAAGATTCAATGGAATTCCATATTCAAATAGTCTCTAATTGTGGCAACAACAGAATCAATTCTGTGGATCATATTTTTACTGTTCCAATTTTTTTTCACATCTAAGAGCTGAATTGATCTCTCCATTATTAAATCAATACTTTATCTCTTCATAATCTAAATTATCTTGATGGCTCAGAGATAAATAACTTTGGGTTATGAAAATTCTGGTAGTTGCTGTTAAATTACATGATAACTTTTGTAGTAACTGCAAAAAAATGGGAAGGAATGGTGCAAGTTCTATTCAAAAAATATGGGAAGGGACACAAAAGTGGAAGGGAACACAAAGGCAAGGGAAAAAACTCTCAGAACTGACAAGAAGTTTGATAAACGTTTTGAATGAATGGAACCAGTCTGTCTGGAAATGTATCCATTCACAAACTACATGAGCTGTCCACAAACTGCTTGAAAGTTTGTGAAAAGTTCATGCTGGTTGACCTGCTATAAACTTCAGTTTGCAAACCATAAACCAGCCAAAATTTGTCACAAACTTTAGTTTGCAAACCATTTTTGTGTCCGTCTCAACTCAGAAGGCAGGTGCACTGAAAGCAGAGCCTCCAAAGATGACCATAATGGTTGAGCAAAATCATAAGGGATTAGGGACTCCTGGTATGTTGGTCCCACTTTTTGTATTCTCCAGGAGCTTGACTACATTGTATTGTACTAGTTCTGTGTTGTCTTCAAAAATAGATCCTGTCCATGTTCCGCTGAGATACAATATGGCCATCCATCAAAGTATGACATTTACTCCCCTTTTGTATAGTTTTGCTCAAATTTGCTTTAGCAAGAAAAGGAATGCATTTCATTCTGAACCATCAATGTAGCACGAATGCCATAAATATTCTATGACTACTGGATACCGAGACAGTAGATCATATTTTTTACTTGAAAACATGTTGTCTAAGATTAGGGGCTGTAACGATCTGTTCTAAAGAACATGTCTAAACAAAAGGACACCTGGCATAAGACTCAAGGATTCTTTCCTTCTATGTTTAGAGTGGGAAATGGAGTAATAGCCTTAGTGATCACAACCAGTGTTCCAGAGGGAGAGTTACAAAATAATGAAAGCTTATCACTGTTTGCAGGAGAGGTGGCTCTACGTTAAAAAAAAAAAAAAAAACCTTTGTGTGTCTCATGCATATTAATATATTCAAGCATTATCTGTGCAGTGCCAGTGGGTTTTGTGACTCATTTTCTGGGGGTTTGCCAGTACAGTAAACAAAAGGCTATATAGATAGCTGATAGGAAGATTATGTTGTTTCCAGGGCATCCTTAGTGCAGGTTATCAGCTTTTCTATAGCCCTTATCACCATAGTTCTTCAGCTGGATTTTTTTGTATACTATCATTCTTTTACACAAAATAGCATTTTGGGCATAGCATAAAAGGTTTGCTTTATTCAGAGTGTGATTCCAAAATAAATGGGCCTAATTGATGACAGTAACTATTTTAGCAGCTGGTGCTACACAAGGGAATACATAAAACCACAAAATGTTTATAGGGAAGATTGTTTATGAATTTCGTCCCATCTCCCTAGGTTTCCAGGTTCAAATTTCTTTATCTTGTTTTTTGAGCAATTATGGGTTGGTAATTCACCCGGATCTTCTCTTCCTCCAATATTTGTTCAGGCTGCTACACATGTTAAGTTTTACACAATTTTCAGAGTGAATCTTTGTCTTCCCCAGTGTTCCAGTACATATGTTCATTAATTATGTAATTGAACAAGTAGGATTCATTTTTGTGTTTTGATTTTATCCATTAATCCTTTAGATAATAAAAGCCCTACCGTGGTGGCAATTATGAGGATTTTTATTGGTTGGATGTGGGCTACACAGGATTGGTTTGAACTCTGTCTCTGGCATGCCATTGGCTAATTCTGCTCTCCCCTGTCCACTGCCAGCACCAACAGGTGAGAACCCCACCAGATGGTCACTGACCTCTAAGGGAGACATTTATCTGCTGACAGGTTCTCTCAGGGCTTACTGATTACTACAACATCTCCTCAGGGTCCATTGTAGGAAGTCCAGGACAGTCCATCTCCCCACCAACAACAACAACAACACTGCCATGAAGCAAACAGTGAAGCAAACAATAAACTGTAAGAGACATGTTCATGAGACAAACAGTAGCAGTTACTTCTCTTCAGTAGAAGAGCCAGTTTAGTGCAGGGGTTAAGTGTACAGACTCTTATCTGGGAGAACCGGATTTGATTCCCCACTCCTCCACTTGCAATTGCTGGAATGGCCTAGGGTTAGCCATAGCTCTTGTAAGAGTTGTCCTTGAAAGGGCAGCTGCTGCGAGAGCTCTCTCAGTCCCACCTACCTCATAGGGTGCCTGTTGTGAAGGAAGGAGATAAAGGAGATTGTAAGCCACTCTCTGATTCACACTCACACATTTTTGTCTTAGATCAGGAAAAATGGCCCCAGAGAAAAGTAATTTATGCAGTAGCTCACAACTTGAGAGCCACATAAACAAATAGGAGAGTCACATAAACAAACAGGATTTAAAAGGGGACTGTGTATTTTAAAAAAGCCATCATGAAGGTAGAATGCCAGCAGGGGAGTGGAGGCTTTCCAGTGTTTTGCACTGAGTGTCACATGTCTGACTATCTGCCCACAGGACAGAAGTCTTGGGTGTGTGCATGATGCAAGGAGCTCCTGGTCCTCAAGGAACGAGTTCGTACCCTTGAGGCTGAGGTGACTGACCTGGAGAAGCAGAGATAGTCAGTTAGGCATTTGGAGAAGACTCGGGGATGTATTAGATGAGCCCCACTCTGAACATGGCAGCCTCGTTGCTGCCAGGAAGCATGAGGGTCGAGAGGTAACAGGGCACCATTCTGAGGATAAGGGGAATGTGCCCTCAGAAGGGACCTCTTCTTCAGTTGGGTATCCTTTCATGCCAAGCAACCATCCTTGGGAAGGGAGAGGGGGGGGTCTTGGTAGATGATTATTTGATCCTTAGGCAAGCAGACAGCTGGGTGGCGAAACCGCATACTGACTGTATGGTGACTTGCCTGCCTGGTGCGAAGGTAGTGGACATTACGTGTGTTGTAGATAGGCTGATAGTGCTGGGGAGGAGCCAATGGTCATGATGCATGTTGGAAATGCAGTAGTGAGGTCCTGGAGGAAAAATTTAGGCTGCTAGGCAGGAGACTTAAGGCCAGGACCTCCAAGGTAGCCTTCTCAGAAGTGCTACCTGTTCCACGTGCAGGGCTGGAGAGACAGGCACAAATTAGAAGGCTCAATGTGTGGATGAGACAATGGTGTAGGGAGGAAGGGTTTAAGTTCGTTAGGCACTGGGATGCTTTCTGGAACAAGCAAGAGCTGTACAAAAGAGACAGTCTCCACTTGACACCAGATAGAACCAGGCTGCTGGCGATTAAAATCAAAAAGGTGGCAGAGCAGTTTTTAAACTAAATCTTGGGGGAAAGCTGACAGAAGATGAAATGTTTCTGGTTCGGGAGGACTCATCTCAAAGAGATGAAGGGTTAGCTGTTACTTTTCTACTGGGTAATGGATCAGAGTTGTCCACTGAGATGGTGACAAACAGTATGGACTGTCTGCCAAAGTCTCAAGGCAGCAGGAAGAAGGTTGCAGGCCTAACTTGCCTGGGAAATTATAAATGTTTGTATACAAATGCTAGAAGTGTTCAAAGTAAAATTAGTGAGTTGGAATGTTTAGTGTTGGGGAAAAACATAGACACTGTGAGAATTTTAGAAACTTGGTGGAATGAGGAGAATCAGTGGGACACGGTGATTCCTGGAAATAAGTTATATCGGAAGGACAGGGAAGGAAGGGTTGGAGGTGGGGTGCCTCTGTATGTCAGAGAGTCCAGTAAGATTGAGGTCAGAGAATTAGATTCCCTTCTAGAAATACTTTGGGTCGAAATAGAGAGCCCAAAAGGAAATTTAACTGAGAGTTTGTTATCACCCACCAAATCAAAAGATAGAGGATGATTATAATATGATGGAAGGATTAAAGATAGTGGCCAAACGTAAAAGCTGTGTTGTAATAGGTGATTTTAAGTTCCTGCAGATTGATTGGGTCAATATGTGTTCAGGTCGAAGATCTGCTACAGAATAAAGAAACAGTGACATACCTAGAAAATGAAACTAAACCCTTTTTCCAAATGAATGACAAAGAAGACATAGATTTCCAGACGGTCTGGGATGCTTATAAAGCAGTAATGAGAGGAATGTTGATTACTTTGAATAATAAGGACAAAAGAGTAAAAGAGAAACAGATGTTGGACATTCAAAATGAGATAAAGAAAAAAGAAGGGAAGTTGAGAAAAAGGCCAGGGAAAAAGAAAATTATAAGGGAAATTACAATATTACAAATTCAAATGAGACATTTGTTAAATAAAGAAGTGGATGGAGTTTGAAAAGATTGCAGCAGAAAACCTTTGAGGGAGCAAATAAACCGGAAAAGTATTTGGTTTGGCAATTGAAAAAAAAAAGAGGGAAAGTAAAATTATTAATAAAATTGTGGTAGATGGAAGAGAAGTGGTTACCCAAGAGGGAATAAAAAGATAATTTTTTATGCCAAATCATTTAAAGGTATTGAAATAAAGAAGATGAATATTTACAAAAGGTAAAAATAGAGCCCGTAACTGAAAATATGCAAAAAGTTTTGAATGATCCAATTGAAAAAATAGAAATTGAAGCAGCAAACAACGTAATAAAAAATGGAAAAACACCTGGGCCAGATGGATATACAACCAAATTTTTTAAAATCTTCAAAGAGGAATTAGTACCAAAGTTGCAGAAGTTGATGAATACGATAAGAATGAAAGGGGAAATACCAAACACATGGAAGGAAGCTGTTATTTCGTTGATACCTAAGGAAGATAGAGATGTCATGAATGTAAAAATTTATAGACCAATTTTGCTATTAAATAATGGCTATAAAATTTATACAAGAATCCTGGCAGAACGGCTTAAACAGCATTTGATAAATTTTATAAAGGAAGATCAAGCAGGTTTTCTTCCCAAAAGACAAATAAGAGACAATATTAGAACTGTTGTAAATATTGTAGAATATTATGAAAGACATCCAGAAAAAGAAGTAGCATTATTCTTTGCAGATGCAGAGAAAGCATTTGACAATTTAAATTGGGACTTTGTGTTTGCAGTAATGGAAAAAATGGAGCTTGGAGAAAGCTTTATAAGAATGATAAAAGCAATATATTCTGAACAAAGCGCAAAGTTATGTATAAATGCAGATCTTACAGAAGATATGAAAATCAGCAAAGGTACTAGACAAGGTTGTCCACTTTCACCATTGTTGTTTATAATGACTCTTGAAATATTATTGATACAGATACAAGAAAAAAAGATATAGAAGGATTAAGAATAAAAGGATTTACTTACAATACAGAGCTTTCGCTGATGATATAACCCCATACAAGTTACACCTTTGTTGTTAGCTAAAATACAAGAATATGGGGAGTTGGCAGGACTTTGTATTAATAGAGAAAAATCCAAAATTCTGTGTAAAAATATGCAGATAAATAAACAACAAGAATTGCAGAAACTAACGAGCTGCGAAGTCACCTCCAAGGTAAAATATCTGGGGGTGGAGATAACAATGAAGAATATTGATCTGTTCAAAAATAATTATGAGAAGTTATGGCGTAAAATGGATGAAGACGTTAAAATGGAACAAGCTTAATTTGTCATTGTTGGGTAGAATAGCTGCAATTAAAAGTTATGACATGGAGTGAAATGAATAAGTTAACAAGAACTTTCAGAGACTGTGATTTAGAAGTATTTAAGATGGAGTGGAAAAAGTTCAGAAGATATGTAGAAAAAGAATGGAAAATAAAAGGCATTGGACAATCTTTGATAATGATTAAGTATAAGTGGGGGAAGATATGAACTTTGGTTCTTATTAATTAGGGGTACCTTTTAAAATGATGTTTTGAATTTAGTACACCGGTGGGGGTCAAGTAAAAGGGGGAGGGAGAGGTAGAAAGTAATATATGGGATTTTAAAAAGTAGATATTACTGATATAAGAAATTGATATATTGCCATATGTTACTAATAAAAAAATTTTGAAATAAAAAAAATATGTGTTCAGGTCGAGAGAAAGAGATTGAGTTTCTAGGTGCCCTCAATGACTGTGCTATGGAGCAGGTGGTTACAGAACCTACCAGGGGTGGGGCGATCCTGGATTTGTTCCTAAGTAATGCCCAAGACTTGGTGAGAGATGTAAAAGTGATTGCACCGCTTAGGAGCAGTGACCATAACGTTATTGATTTCACCATTTGTATAAATAGGAAGTTGCCCCAAAATACCAGCACAACCATGTTTAACTTTAAAAGGGGTAAATTCTCTGAGATGAGGAGGCATGTGAAGAGGAAACTGGAAGGAATGGTAAATACAGTCAGAACCCTTTGGGAAGCTTGGAGACTATTTAAATCTACAATCCTAGAAGCTCAGATAAAATATATACCACAAGTTAGGAAAGGCACAAACAGGTATAAGAAAAGGCCTGCATGGTTAGCAAACAAAGTAATGGAAGCTGTAAAAGGTAAAAAGGACTCATTTAAGCAGTGGAAAGCTAGTCCAAGTTGAGATTAATAAAAGGGAACACAGGCTGAGGCAAATCAAATGCAAGACTGTGATCAGGCAGGCAAAAAGGGACTATGAGGAGCATATTGCAAAAAACATAAAGACCAACAATAAAAATATGTAATCTTTCATTGAAATCTGCCTCCGTTCCTGAGGACTGGAAGGTAGCAAATGTCACCCGCATCTTTAAAAAGGGTTCCAGAGGAGATCCAGGAAATTACAGGCCAGTCAGTCTGACTTCAATACTGGGAAAGTTGGTAGAAACCATTATCAAGGACAGAATGGGTAGGCACATTGATGAACACAAGTTATTGAGGAAGACTCAGCATGGGTTCTGTAAGGGAAGATCTTGCCTCACTAACCTGTTACAGTTCTTTGAGGGGGTGAACAAACATGTGGACAAAGGGGACCCAATACATGTTGTTTACCTTGACTTCCAGAAAGCTTTTGATAAAGTTCCTCATCAAAGGCTCCTTAGTAAGCTCGAGAGTCACGGAGTAAAAGGACAGGTCCTCTTGTGGATCAAAAACTGGCTAATTAATAGGAAGCAGAGAGTGAGTATAAATGGGCAGTCTTCGCAGTGGAGGACGGTAAGTAGTGGGGTGCCGCAGGGCTCAGTACTGGGTTCCATGCTCTATAACTTGTTCATTAATGATTTGGAGTTGGGAGTAAGCAGTGAAGTGGCCAAGTTTGTAGATGACACTAAATTGTTCAGGGTGGTGAGAACAAGAGAGGATGGTGAGGCACTCCAAAGGGATCTGTTGAGACTGGGTGAGTGGGCGTCAACGTGGCAGATGATGTTCAATGTGGCCAAGTGCAAAGCAATGCACATTGGGGCCAAGAATCTCAGCTACAAATACAAGTTTATGGGTTGTGAACTGGCAGAGACTGACCAAGAGAGAGATCTTGGGGTTGTGGTAGATAACTCACTGAAAATGTCAAGACAGTGTGCGATTGCAATAAAAAAGGCCAACGCCATGCTGGGAATTATTAGGAAGGGAACTGAAAACAAATCAGCCAGTATCATAATGCCCCTGTATAAATCGATGGTGCGGTCTCATTTGGAATACTGTGTACAATTCTGGTCACCGCACCTCAAAAAGGATATTATAGCATTGGAAAAAGTGCAGAAAAGGGCAACTAGATTGAGTAAAGGTTTGGAACACTTTCCCTATGAAGAAAGGTTAAAACTCTTGGGGCTCTTTAACTTGGAGAAATGTCGACTGCGGGGTGACATGATAGAGGTTTACAAGATTATGCATGGAATGGAGAAAGTAGAGATAGAAGTACTTTTCTCCCTTTCTCACAGTACAAGAACTCTTGGGCATTCAATGAATTTGCTGAGCAGTCAAGTTAAAATGGATAAAAGGAAGTACTTCTTCACCTAAAGGGTGATTAACATGTGGAATTCACTGCCACGGGAGTTGGAGGCGGCTACAAGTATAGCCAGCTTCAAGAGGGGACTGGATAAAAATATGGAGCAGAGGTCCATCAGTGGCTATTAGCCACAGTATGTGTGTGTGTGTGTGTGTATATATATATATATATTATAGCATTGGGAAAAGTCCAGAAAAGGGCAACTAGAATGATTAAAGGGTTGGAACACTTTCCCTATGAAGAACGGTTAAAACGCTTGGGGCTCTTTAGCTTGGAGAAACATCAACTGCGGGGTGACATGATAGAGGTTTACAAGATTATGCAAGGGATCGAGAAAGTAGAGAAAGTCCTTTTCTCCCTTTCTCACAATACAAGAACTCATGGGCATTCAATGAAATTGCTGAGCAGTCAGGTTAGAATGGATAAAAGGAAGTACTTTTTCACCCAAAAGGTGATTAACATGTGGAATTCACTGCCACAGGAGATGGTGGCAGCTACAAGCATAGCCAGCTTCAAGAGGGGATTGGATAAAACTATGGAGCAGAGGTCCATCAGTGGCTATTAGCCACTGTGTGTGTGTGTGTGTGTGTGTATATTTTGGCCACTGTGTGATATAGAATGTTGGACTGGATGGGCCATTGGCCTAATCCAACATGGTTTCTCATATGTTCCTATCTATCTATCTATCTATCTATCTATCTATCTATCTATCTATCTATCTATCTATCTATCTATCTATCTATCTATCATCTGTCTGTATGTATATGTATGTATATATATGTATGTATATATGTGTGTGTATGTATATATATGTATATACGTGTGTGTATATATATGTGTGTATATCTATATACAGTATCTATATTTATATCTATATCTATATATTAATTTTAGGGTCCTAATTTTCAGATTGAATGGACTCCCTTTCACTTTCCCACCACCTGCAAGCAGGAGGGAGTGAAAGAGAGGCTTGCAATGGCTCCCTGCCTCTTACACCTACCAGCGGAGCTGGTCTTCTTTTCCTGGCAATTTAGTCAATATTCCAATATCAAGTTGAGTTAGGGTTTTGGGAATGATATTGTGCTCCCAATTACATCATCAGGAGAACTACACCATGCCAAGAATATACTTTTCTTTTCATAAAAGAAAAGAAGAATTCAGACATTCTGTTCCCCCACAATATGAACTGATGGAAACCAGGAGTTTCTGCTAATGTATCTATCATTGCAGATCAAAAATGTAACCTGTTTATTCCAAAGTAATTGCTCAGTTGTTTTAAGAATTTGTAGTACCATTTTATTAAAGTGCTGAAGGCTGATTTTTGAAAAATTTGGACTATCAGAATCAAAGGCGCTGACTGTCCTCATATGAGGCAGGATTTATGTACCAGTTGGCATCTGCTATATCCATGGGCATTGTTAATTATTTGCAAATAGCTAGTGTTGTTCATTTTCCAGCACAGTCTTCAGTGCACAACAAGTTGTTAGTCACTGGAGAATAAGAAGTTACTAAAAGATAATGGTTGAGTTATAAACATATTACAGAAAGATTGTACAATTAGAATCTAAGATCCACTGACATAACTGCATCAGTTTGCTGTGGTAAACACATATATATTGAGAATATTATATGAAAAATGCATCTAGATTATGATTAATACTGTTCAGAGGCTCCAGGTACTGGGGCTTTCAACCAGGGACATCATCCAACTGAATAATCTTATTCAGCTTAAAGCCATTTATTTGGCAGCTTCACCAACCCTCTGTATAGGTAATTTCCCTTCCTTCCTCCTATATAAACTCCCTCCTCCTGTCAGCTGACCTTGTCCATGTCATAAAGCACGTCTCATGTTCAACTCAGACTCATAAATGAAACCTGTATGTTTCCTAATCCTAATGTTGAACTCCGGTTGAGAAAACCTTAGTTCAAAACCTTGCTTATCTATAATGCTCACTGGATAGGCTAATTACTCTCTCTCAGCATAATACACAATACAGGTACAGTTGCCAACTCTAGGTTGGGGAATTCCAGGACATTTGGGAAGTGGAGCCTTGGAAGGGTGGGGTTTGGTGAGGGAAGGAAACTCAGCAGGGTATATGCTTACTCTCTTTCCAATCTTTGCCCCGTTCCAATACTTGTTGGTAGTGGGGCTAGGAAATCAAACCTTTCTCTGACACTGATACTGTGCAATATCAAGTCCATCAATAATAAGACTGATATATTGAAAATTTATTTTGCAGTACAAAGGATGGACCTCGGTGCAACCGAGACCTGGGTAAAAGACAGCGAAATGGTCTACCTGAAAGAACTGACCCCACCAGGTTACTCAGTCCTCCATAAATTCCAGACAAAATGACGGGGGCTTGCGATACTCATTCATGAGTGTTTCTTCTTCAGAGCACTCCCTATCCCTCAGATCTCTAGCATTAACTGTGTTGGCCTAGCATGGGGTACTGAGGTGAGTGTGGCTATCTGATTGATGTACCAACTGCCTAGCACACCAGCAGATACCCTGCCAAATCTGCTGAAGGTGGTAGCAGACTGGGCTAATAGTTCTGGGAGATTTAAATGTCAATGCTGATGCATCCTGCTATGGGCCTAGTGTCTTCCATGGCAGCACAGAGACTCTCCCAAATTGTATTCGACCCCATGTATTAAATAGGCCACGTGCTGAATTTGATCTTGGGATGGGGATGGATGTGGATTAATGCAGTGCCATGGTCAAACCACTTTGTCTTGAAGTGACATCTGAGTGTCCCAGACCCTCCTTGTTCAAGTGAAATGATTTATGCTCACCCACAGTTACTGATATATCTAATAGGTTTCCAGAACACTTTGCAGGATCTGATGATCCCAGCAACTCATTAGATGAGCTGGTAGAAGACTGGCTGTCTTTCTGAAGCCATCAACATAATCACTCTCTGATGCTCTCTTTGCTTTTGTGCCAGTAACCCCTTGGTATACCTTGGAGCTTTAGAGGATGAACCCAGAGTTTAGACAGCTACAGTGAGTTTGGCAACAGACTCATGATGAAGCTACAAGAATATCTTATAGGATGTTTATGAACTTCTATGTGATGGCAGTGAAAACTGCAAAGATGGAATTTTATGTGGCTTCCATTGCACCCGCTAGCTCTCATCTGATTCAATTATTTAGAGTAATTAGATCACTGACTTCCCTTTCATAGGGATGCCCAAAAATTAATAATTTGGAAATTAGCTGTGAGGCTTTTGTGAGCTATTTCACAGATAAAAATCTTGTTGTCTGCCAGGACCTGCATGCCAGTGTTGGTCAAGTATGGGAACTGGAGGCCCCCTTGGCCATCCTTAGATTTAGAAATGAACCAATTCAGCCAACTCTCTCAGGACAGACACTATGAAGCCCACCACCTGCTTCTTAGACCCATGTCTATCATGGCTAGTGAAAACCAGAGGTGATGGAATACCGGTTCCCCTGGTGAATATTAGAAATCTATCCCTGAGTTCAAAGGAAGCAGTGGTGAAAAGTGAAGCCATCTTTGGATTCCATTGATCTATCCAGCTACCCCCAGTTTCAAATCTTTCATTCCTAGGCAAAGTAGTTGAGAGAGCAGCAGCTGAACAGTTCCAAGCATTCATGGATGACACCTCAATCCTTGATCCCTTCCAATTCAGCTTCCACTCTGGCTACCAGACAGAGATGGCATTGGTTGCCCTCACATGTGATCTCTGTAGACACCTGCATCAAGGCAGGTCAGCGCTGCTGTTTTTGCTTGCTCTTACATCAGCATTTGACACACTCAATAATGACCTGATGATCCACCACCTCTCTGTCAAGGGGATTTGTGGGACACCCTTAATATGGTTTGTCTCATTTCTCCGTGGCCAGGGACAAAGAGTAGAAATTGAGGAGAGGGTCTAAACATGATGCCATTTGTTATGCAGAGTTCCTCAGGAGGTGGTCCTCTCCCCAACATCTATATGCAACCCCTCTCCAAGCTGATATGGAGCTTTTGGGCTGGGATGTCACCAGTATGGTGACACCCAGCTGTATCTGTTGATGGATGGATGGCTGAATGCCACTACAGACAATCTGGCCATGGGTCTAGAGGCTGTGTTTGGTTGGTTGAAGCAGAGCAAGTTGAACCTAAATTTATCAAAGATTGAGGTCATATGGCTGAGTCAGGGAAATCCCAGGTTGGGATGCCAACTTCCAGCTCTTGATGGTAAGGCATTAACACTAAGGCCACTTGTGAAGAATTTAGGAATGTTTCTAGATGCCTCCCTCTCAATGGAGCCTCAGATTACACATCTGGCATTGTGTATGCCCAAATGGCATTCTTCCACCTGCTCCAGGTTCAGCAACTTCCTGTATCACCCCAATTTAGTCACAGTGATCCATGCACAGTAGACTAGACTACTGTAACTTGCACTATACAGGGCTAAAAGTCTAATAAAAATAAATAAATAATGCTTTGGAGTGCACTCAGCCATTTTCTTCAGGGGAACTGTAGTCTGGAGATCAGTTGTAATTCTGGGAGATCTCCAGGCCCCACCTGTAGGCTGGTAACCCTAAATACATGGTTACTGTGAGGATAAAACCAGGAAGGGTAACTGTGTATGCACCCTAAACTCCTTGGACAAAGCAGATTAAATATGTGGTGCACAAACTCATCATCTTCCTTCCTTCCTGCTTTGGTCCTCTCAGTTTTGCTAGTTCTATCTCTGTTGTTTTATCTTGACATTTCTGTGATCTCTTCATCCCTTCCTGAATGCTCTTCTTGGGACTGACCATGGCCAAGGACTTTATAACCAGTTGTTTTAATAATATCTCAATTAGTTGTTTCAATTTGGCTACTTCAGTTGGTAAGATCCACTCAGGCAATACTGTCTGCCCCACTTCTTGATCACCAGAGGAATGATTCTGCAAGGAAGCTCTGGGGCTAATAAGTTCTTCACAAAAAACACTCAGACTTCTCTCTTATGCAGACACTTTCATTTAAGAAGTAGTCACTTTAAGCTTATGTGAGAAAATTGAGTCTAATTACTCCTCATAATCAGCTCACAGGCCAATTTTCCGTAGAGCTGTGCATTTCAGTTCATCACACATGGAATGAGAGGATAATTAAAAGCTGCATTATGTCATAGACACACGGTTCTTTCTGAAAATGATTAATCTTGGAAATCTGACAGAACTCATTTAGAATACTCTAATTTAGAATCTTGCAGATATTCAGCAAATCATACCATTCGATTAGCTAACCAGAAATAACCAAATTATTTGAAGACAAACGTGCCTCATACAAACAGGTTTGCTTCTAATTCATATTCATAATAAAGCACTCTGGTGTGATGTTAACTGATCTGCTTTCAACACAAAGGCAATGCAATTGGCCTATTAATGTTCTTCCCCCCGCCACACAGACACACAGGTCCTTAATCTTTTGTCCCCCAATAGAATAAAATCCATGATTTTTACATTTGGATTTGAATGAAACTGAAGATGAAAGTAATTTCCATGCATGGACTTTATCACTCCAAGTCCAAGCCATTTGTAAGTTGGCTGTGGTGATATGAATGTACCATCCCATATCCTTATTAAAACATCACCTGACACTTTTCCATACTAAAGAAAACTCTCTATCCCAAAATTACAGAAAGTAGTTACTGTATTGCAGAAGGTTTGCAGTGCAATATGTCTGTCTTACCCATGGCTTATCTCTTCCTTGGCCATTCAACACTTCCATTCTAGTGCTTTTGTGAAGTACTAATGTGTCTGGATTGTGGTATTATTAATTTCTCTGTAGTGTGTCTAATGATGATTCTGTGGGTTAACAAGACATATGGTATTCATGAGTAACTAGTTTCTGCTTTTTGTGGAAAGGACACAGGAGGAACTAGGTACCCTAAATTATAAGAATGAATAGTTTTATTGTTGATTGAAATACTGGTCCTCACTAGTCCCAGAAGTAGATTAGATTAGATAGATTAGATTAGATTAGATTAGATTAGATTAGATTAGATTAGATTAGATTAGATTAGATTAGATTAGAGGTATTTTAGAAGCTTTTGTTACATACAGTAATAGTTCAATGCTGGAAATGCGTTGGATGTTGGATCTGGACTGATTAGTAGTATGGCAAATGTTGGATGAGGAAAGCAATCATGCAGTCACCATAATAATAATAATAATAATAACTTTATTTTTATATCCCGCCCTCCCCCGCCGAAGCGGGCTCAGGGCTGCTATCCCTATTTAAAAGTCTTCACAATATACTGGTGTCATGAACTGATCCTTAGTACCATCAGTTTCTGGTATACAGAGGTGCTCCTTCTATGCCATTGCTCACCTTCCACTTAAGGATGCTAGCACAGAAAAGTTACGTGAAAAATGACCCTAAATCTCAGCTAAAATTTTCTCTTAAAATCTTCTCATTACAGTTTTCATTTCCAGCAAGTTTATCTTTTCAGTAGATCAAATAAATTATTCAGGGAAAGAGCAAAGCTAAAACAGAGCTGTGTTTTCCTTGCTAATCCAGAACAAAGAAAAGAAACTAAAACAGCCCCTGTGCTATAGATCCTGCTGTGTTCATGTCCCCTCTGTACTTTTATGGCATTTTCCAAAGATATTTTTCCTTTTCAAAATTGCATTAATGATTATGAGGCACTTTTTTCATGAGATATATAAAGGCACTGTACTCTGCTTTAAGAAAAAAAACAATTGGAATTTTAATTCTAGACAATGTTAACAGTTACGTATTGTCAGTATATTTGTGTTCTTGTGAAATGGAGAAAGACGTAATCCACAACCTCCATTTCAATCTTTAACATTACATCTGGATTTGGGGTACCATCTCCTGTTGTGTTAGGTATATTGATTATACCACTAAAGTATAACACTGAGGCTCAACAATAATACAACATAAATTATCAGCCCAAATTCAGTCTCTCCATCTAAAGCAGAGAACCCTTAAGCAGAACTGAAGTATCTCTGAGGATATGCACAGTGCTTCTTCCTCACCACTGATCAAATAAAGCCCCCCTGCCCCCCCCCATTTAGAAGTTAGGGTTTGCAACCTGTTGGCCTATCTCCCATGCAGATTAAGGCTGTAGCGCCTCTCTAAGCAATTTTATGGTCAGAACCTAAATACATTAATATGCTTTAGTTTACACTGAAACAGATCCTTGGTCCATCAAGGTCAGTATTGTCTATTCAGGTAGGCAGTGGCTCTCCAGATTCTCACGCAGAGGTCTTTCACATCACCTACTATTTGATCCTTTTAACCAGAGAAGCTGGGGGCTTGAACTTGGCACACCCTGTAGGCTAAGCAGATGCTGTATCACCAGAGCTGGCGCCTGGGAGTAGTCAGGGTAGGCGACTGCTTGGGGTGCCACCCCACCTAGGGGGCACTGCTGGGCACCCCCTCTCTCCCCTGTGATGCTCCCAACCCCCATGACCTGGAAAGCCTGAGCAGAGCCAGGGCTGGCACTTATGTAGCACACTCCTAGTAAGGAGCATGGTATGCATGCGTCATAGAGCTCCCCCAACCAGGCTTCTTGTAACACAGGAAGCCTGAGTGAAGCCAGGACTGGCACTTGTGTACCACACTCCTTGCAAGGAGCGTGGTACACAAGTGTTGTAGTGCTCCCCCGACCCCAATCAGGCTTCCTGCAACAAGGGAAGTTTAAGCAGAGCTGAGCTGCATGGGGCACTGTGGCAGTAGGCATGCTCAGAGCCAGGCTCTGGGCACGCCCACTGCTACACGCCCCAGCACCTCCCTGTGTATCACTGAGCCACAACCCCCACTCAACCTAGTAGAAAACTATACGGGGGTGGGGGGGTGGGATGCAGTTAGTTTCCCATTTAAAGCATGCAGCTGCTGCTTTACAAATGTGATGACTGGAAAGTGGAGTATCCTGAATAACGATAATAAAATTAAGTTTCAGTAAGTTTTATTTACAAAATGGAATTGTATTTAAGTTTTTTATACCACCTTCCCTTCATTCAAGGTGGCCCAGAATCAGTAGATATCATACAAATACAAATAAAACTATAAAAGACAAAGGAACAGCCACAAGGTTCACTAGTCAAAAGGCATTACTAAGTAATAACCATTAAAAGAAATGCACTTGCTACAAACTTCTATCGACAACCCCCAAACCCTTGGGAAAAGTGCTGCACTGTCATTTTGAAAGAATAGTAGGTGGAAGCTTTTGAAACTCTTTGGGTTCCAGGAGACTTTCTAGAGTACAGGAGTTGTGATCAAAGAGGCTCCAGATTTTTGTCCAGATCTTTGTCCCATTTGTCCCAGAACCCTCAGATGTATTAGATGTATTTATTCCAGAAAATAACTGATATGTGCAGATGGTCATATGTAAGCCTGAAACTTATGTCAAACACATATCCCAGAATACAGTCCGCCCCAAGGCTTTTCTCTGAAAAAAAGAGGTGCTGGAGCTCTCAAAAGGAAAATGAAGGAGAAACACATGGGTGCCCCTTGTGAACTTTTAATCTTTTTTTTTTTTTTTAGAATTTTATTTCCACAAAGAGTTTCTGGAACTCTGTTCCACTGCATTTCTCCAGAAAAAAAGCCCTGGTCTGCCAAACACATATTTTAGAGTCCTCTACACATATTGTTAGAATGCAAACAAGGAAAATGAATATGGAAAGGATCATTTACTCTGGCAAAAAAAAGAGAATCTCTCCTACAGCAAAGAAACTGCCAGCATAAGGGCAGAACTCTCATCCACACAAATCTCCCAGATCAATGCATAGCACAAATACAGAGCTAGTGGAAGTGCTGCCTGTTGGATCTGCTGAATAGGTCTGTCAAAAGATCGCAGAGTGAGTAGAACAAGCCCTCTAGCCATAAAACTGGCATTAAACTACAGTTTCATTTTTGAGCTGTGTGTGTCTCCCAGTTGAATACATTGTGGAAGCCAGCTTGACATCTGTGTTATTGAAGAGTCGAGTTTGATATAGCAGCATGTAGATTTTCATTGCTCCGTGATTGCAATTTGTCATTGCAAAATGAGCAGCAATATATAACCCTAAGGTTGATTGATGTTTGCTTGAATAATAGCTATCTAAGGTATTTTTAAGGCATCTATCACAGCCACATTTAAGAATAATTTCTTAATTTATTGCATGATGTCCTTTCCCTAAAGCTACTCTTTAAAGATTCCACAGAGGCACATTCTTTCTGGATCACAAACTGTGGGGGCTATTCTGCCTCTATGTGATAGATGCCCCCATGAGGGTCACAGCTAGACAAGGATATTGTTTAGGTCTAGGTAATGCTTTAGGGACCTTTTCCTTTGATGTCCTCAACAGCATCATAAGAACATAAGAGAAAAGATGTTGAATCAGGCCAATGGCCCATCCAGTCCAACACTCTGTGTCACACAGTGGCCAATACGTGTGTGCGTGTACATATATACACACACACACATATACATACATATATATATACATCATTCTAGTTGCCCTTTTCTGCACTTTTTCCAATGCTATAATATCCCTTTTGAGGTGCGGTGACCAGAATTGTACACAGTATTCCAAATGAGACCACACCATTGATTTATACAGGGGCATTATGATTCTGGCTGATTTGTTTTCAGTTCCCTTCCTAATAATTCCCAGCATGGCGTTGGCCTTTTTATTGCAATCGCACACTGCCTTGACATTTTCAGTGAGTTATCTACCATGACCCCGAGATCTCTCTCTTGGTCACTCTCTGCCAATTCACACCCCATCAACTTGTATTTGTAGCTGGGATTCTTGGCCCCAGTGTGCATTACTTTGCACTTGGCCACATTGAACCTCATCTGCCACGCTGACTCCCACTCACCCAGCCTCAACAGATCCCTTTGGAGTGCCTCACAATCCTCTCTGGTTCTCACCACCCTGAACAATTTAGTGCCATCTGCAAACTTGGCCACTTCACTGCTCACTCCCAACTCCAAATCATTTGTGAACAAATTAAAGAGCATGGGACCCAATACTGAGCCCTGCGGCACCCCACTGCTTACCATCCTCCACTGTGAAATCTGCCCATTTATACTCACTTTCTTTTTCCTATTAATTAGCCAGTTTTTGATCCACAAGAGGACTTGTCCTTTTACTCCATGATTCTTGAGCTTACCAAGGAGCCTTTGATGAGGAACTTTATCAAAAGCATCAGTTTCAGAGCCCTGGGTATGATAGCTGCAATGGTCCCCCTCCATCTGGTCCAGTCCTACAAAATGACACTACTTTAAAATGTGCAGCATGTAAAGACAAAATGTTATATTGGATGTGCTGTCCTCTACCATTACTTTTAAAACAGCAAATTGACAAGGTACAAAGAAGTGGAGGGGATGCTGGTGGTGAAAGGTTAATTCACACCTTTGTGTTAGATCCAGTCAGGATTGTTGTGACATTCAAGGGCCCTCCAGAAAACATCCAGCTGTTCCAGGCATGAACTATGACCTCAGGGTCTGTACTAGTACAGCCTGACTACTCTGAAGCCAATATTAAATTAATTAAATTAAGCCAATATTAATTCTCGTTCCTGTTTTTGGCCTAATTGCACAACACTACACGTAGTTATAAAAGGAGATTTTAGGAATTGCAATGGTATGTTTTGTGGGTATCTGTTGTGCCTTTTATGTGTGATAGACCTATTTGCTATAGGTAGCTATGGGAAGTGGCCAACCTGATCATTCTTCAGAAAAAGCAGCCAAAAGAGATGTGGCTCGGGATCTTTTGCATGTCATATACAATGGTCCTCAGTTGTACATTGGCCATAGTTTCCACTCAATATACTTTGTGACTCAAGATCCTGAAGTACTCTCCTTGACTCATGCACAATACCTGACAATCAAATAAGCACAGAAAGAGCAAGCCAGCATCTCTGGCTCCCACTATCTACAAAGCAAACACAAGACTTCATACATTGAACAGTGCTGTGTATACTGCAAAAATGTCTCACAATCTGTTATCCCACTGTTTGGGTTGGACAGCTGTCAGATCAACATGCATAAGTCCTCAGACTTCATTTGTATTCCTCTGACACAAAGTTGTAAACAGAATACTAGTCTCCAGAAAAGTCACACCAGGAGTCTAAACTTGGACTTCTCTTTCTGCATTGTTACTTTGGAACATATTTATTACACATTCAGGGGTGTTTCTAGCCAGGAATGTAAACATAGTTCAGAAGGAGTGCTGCTAGCACTTGAATGATCCATCCAAAGGACTTGTCTAAGACCCGCTGCTGATATTAAAGGAACTGTCTCTTCCTTTGCCAATATATTAAGCACCTGTTCAGGAGACTGAATAAATCATAGCCAACAGGTCCTTTGCTTCAGAAGAAATTACATAGCCAGCCAAAGGGCAAAAGATTATTGCTCACCCTCTTAGTAACCTAGTGAATAAAAACAATGAAGAGTGCAGCAAGAGGGGAAATTCAGCACAGACTAGGGAGCAATTAGCCACTTGCTGAATACCACTGTAGAGCTTTTCTTTCTTCACTTTATTTTAGAACCAGAATTTTAAATTGCATATATAGATTGTCTTAAGGCATGCATTTGTACCAAAGCTGACCACAAAGTCTGTTATTGCTTTGTCCCATGCCTGCTCGTCAACAACCCAACATTTGAGAACTTCTTTTGACTAATTAAACACAACATGGCTTTTTTCTTTAATGCTAAAAAGCCACGCACTGTGATTAGCTGGTGGAGAGTGCCGAATGCCAGTTTATTTGTGGCACTCACTTTGTCCCCGCTGATAGTTATTGTGAAGGCTGAAAGGTTAACAAGAGTTGGCTGGGACCAAGCCGTTTGCCAGGTGTTATTCCCTGTGATGGATGGAGTCAAGCCAAGTGAAAATTATCACGGCAACACAAGTCACTGGCAACTCTTCACTTCGAAGACATTATTTGGGAAGAGAAAGATCTCCCCCTTCCCTCACTGCAACAGTTGCTACATAATTTGTAATAATTACAAGCAGCAGCTGTCAAACCCCTCCAAATTTCAACAGCTTCCTGACAACCAGAAGTGTGATCCTTTGTGTTAGAACAAGAACAGTCTCTTCTGTATAGGCCATCCTTAGACAACGTTTTTTCATTGTGTGCTGTTGGATCATCAGTATGCAAGCCTTAACATCTCCGGGGCTGCAGTGGGAGTCATAAGCATACCATCTCTGTGCTTATAAGCGGCTGAAATAAGAAGGCCTGTTCTGATACCTAAATTGGGGTCCCATAGGATGTGCCTGCAGGTGGTTTTATTTAGGGCTGTGCAGTGCTGATTCACTGCACTTGATTTCTGCAGCCACATGGCACCTGCACACAATTTACATTGATCTCCTGCTAAAATGGCATAGCAGACTGGGTGTTTGGAGCCAGACATTAAAAGGGGATGTCACAAGCAGTAGACTTATTTTTCCAAGCCCAAAATGTCTCTCCAATTTGGCTGTAAATTCTCTGTCACATCCTGTGAATTCAGAAGCTGGCAGTCTGTCTTACTGCTGGCCATGCTATGATTCTTTTATTGATAAGGAAAGAGCTTCATGTTCAGGTCAGCCAATCCTACACCTTTGACAAGCATTACATTCACTTAATGAATAATTCTGGATTATCTTGGATTAATGTTTGCCCTGGACATGTTCAGTACTTTGAATTTCTCTCAGTCCCTTCCCTGTCTTTTCAAATTGGTCTCAGAACAATATCAGCCCTGAAAAATTATATATTTTACTGGAAACTTTGCATCTTCTTGAAATACTCAGTTTTACATGCATTTATGTTGCAAATACTTCAGAACATAAGCCAGGTCACTGTTTGTTAGAAATCTCATAATAATAGATTTATTTTATTTAATGTTATTTTTGCTTAGATATTTTAATTGATTATTTATTTAAAAAATGTATCCAGGGCTCAAAAAAAGCCCTTGATACATTTATACTTTAAGTATTAAGGCAAGAAAGGGGAAATATTACAAAGAGAGGTCAGTGTGAGACAATAACAAATGAAAGACCATCTAGTCCATTCAAGGTGGGTGAAGACTACTTACAACTTTTCACAGATCTGTCCAGTATACTTAGCATATAATCAGAAACACTCAATGAAGGCAGAGAAGGGTGTGTCTGGCTGAAGTGTTAGCACATTTAGTGAGTGAGGGAAAGTAAGGATTTCAGTAAAATCAGCTAGCAGGAAGCCAAGGAAGTTATAGCAACAAAGACTAGAAGCTAATAGAGAGTCTTAAGTAACCCTTCAGGGAGCTGTACCTTTCAGACCCCATGTCTGATTTCAAAATGGAGTCTTCCAGGAGAACTGACATGCTTCCTATTGTCTTGGGTCCTGGAATGGCAATGAAAGAAAGACCTCTCAGGCTGTAAATGGTTCTTAGAGCAGGAAGGAGGGATGAACTTCCTCTCAAGGTAAGAGAGGTGTGTTGGTGTCTTCGGGCTATTTCAGGACATTGAAGGTAGTTTTCACACGTGTCCCAAGTTCAGCCTCCAAAGCTAGATCCAGGACCACAACCTCTTCCTCTTCTCATATTTCCTTCGAAGGAAGAGGAGGAGATTGGATTTATACCCCACCCTTCACGCAGAGTCTCAAAGCAGTTTACAATCTCCTTTCCCTTCTTCTCCCCACAACAGATACTCTGTGAGGTAGGATGGCTGAGAGAGCTCTCAGAGGACTGCTCTGGAAGAGAACACCAGAGGCTCTTTCCTTTGCTATAAAGCAAAACCATCAATGCCACACCACTGCCAGAAGTGTGCAGTTCTGTCACACAAAGACTACAGATCAAAGAGGTCCTGATAACTCAAAAAAGTAAACCAAACTGAATGCTGTATGAGAAGATAGTTCACATGACAGCCATTTGCCATCATGACCTGCTGCACACGAGATGGGGGGGGATCTTCCTGACCCCTCCCCATTTTGTATCATAGATTTGTGAGCAAGAAACAAACTTTCTTACCTAATCTTTCCCAGGGAATTGTTACTGGGCACCAAGCCATCTTAATTTTACAGATTAAGGAATTAAAAAAAGTTCTTTTTCCTTTCTTCTTTCTAAAAGCATGAACCTTCCTCCTGCTGATTTCCTGTCACATCAGGTTGAAATACTTATTTTGCAGCTTTCCCTTTTCTTTTTAATTCTTACTTTGGGGATCCATTCAGTCAGTAAGCCCTTCCAATGGGAAAAAATGTTTTCATAAATGTCTAATTATTGCACTTGCTCGCTAGTTGCTTTCATTCAGGAAAGTGCCATGTTCTGAACACTCAGCAGTCCATGAACTTGTGCATTTCTTTCACATTGCGTGACTGGATACCCAAGGGCAGGAAGGCAACCCTCTCAAATGCATAACAAACGCACTCAGCTTGAAAGAAACATGGATGTTGTCATTGGCCTCTGGAATCAGCTTGTCAAATATGATGGGAAGGGGAAACAAAGAAGACGTCAATGCAGGGTCGGGAGAGAAAGAAACACACACAGTGCAAGTGTCACAGGAAATGCAATTGCTCTATGTTTACTAACTATGTCAGATGCAATATAACGATCACGATATTTTTTATACATTTTCACTCTAGAGACCAGAACACTCTGCATCAAAAATCAGGAAAAAAGCATACAACCTGGCTATTTTTCTTTTTTATATTGATAACTCACAGATCAAAATGGAAGGTCACCTGACAAACTGCAGCAAATACAAAAGCATGATATTTTCCAAACACATCAGAAATCACATTTCACTATATCTCACTATCAGTAAATTACAAACACAATTTTCAAGCCCCTTTTAGTCCTGACTCCTACATTTAAAATCTTGTAAACCTATGATACCAGAGAAGTTAAAATGGGTTTTTAGTCAGGAAACATAACATTGTTTAGAGCAGGGGTGTCCAAACTTGCTTAACATAAGAGCCATATAGAATAAATGTGAGATGTTTGAGAGCCACAGATCATGAATGTCAGATGTCTGAGAGCAGGGAGGGAGGGAGGGAGGGAGGAAGGATGGAAGGAAGGAAGGAAGGAAGGAAGGAAGGAAGGAAGGAAGAAAGAAAGAAAGAAAGAAAGAAAGAAAGAAAGAAAGAAAGAAAGAAAGAAAGAAAGAAAGAAAGAAAGAAAGAAAGAAAGAAAGAAAGAAAGAAAGAAAGAAAGAAAGAAAGAAAGAGGGAGGTAGAAGGAAAGCAACTTTAAATTAGGTTAAGAACATAAGAGCCCTGCTGGATCAAACCAATAGTCCATCTAGTCCAGCATCCTGCCTCACACAGTGGCCAACCAATTCCTCTGGACAGCCAACAACAGGACACAGAGGCCGAGGCCTTCCCCTGATGTTTCCTCCTGACTCTCATATTCAGAGGGTTTGTGCCTCTGCATGTGGAGGTTCCTCTCAGTCACTGTGGCTGGTAGTCTGTGACAGACATATCCTCCATGAAACTATCCAATCCCTTTTTAAAGCTGTTCAGTACATCCTCTGACACCAAATCACTCTCTGTATAAAGTAGCATTTCGTTTTGTCTGTCTTACTGCCCCTCAGCTTAATTGGATGCCCTTGAATTCTAGTACTTTGGGAGAAGGAGAAAAAGTTCTCTTTGTCAGCTCTCTTCACCCTGTGCATAATTTTATAAACTTCTATCATGTCACCCTTTAGTCCTCTCTTTTCTAAACTGAAAAGTCCCAGGCTCTTCAGCCTTTCCTCATAAGAATGATGCCCCAACCCCCTAGTCGTCATGCTTGCCCTCCTCTGTACTTCTCCAGCTCTGCAATATCCTTTTTGAGACATGGTGACCAGAACTGTACAGTATTCCAAATGAGGCTGCACCGTAGGGGTATTATAATATCAGCTGTTTTATTCTCAGTCTCTTTCAGGGACAGCATTTTCTTGAGAAACAGTTTCTACGCTATAATATGTACTCACTCCCTCTTTAATGATATAAATTATATTAATTCAGTTCTTAGCTCATTAAACTTATAAACATTTTAAGTTTACTTCTAAAAACATAATGTGTAAAAAGACCCTCAACTACCCTATCCTTTATGTAGCATGTGAAGTGGCCCACAGTTTCTAATCAGAGAATAAATAGCCATAGACTTGTAATCTACAGATCACACTACATGAGCATTTATGCTTATAAAATGTGTGTAGGAGGGAGGTGTTGGTTCTTTTCCAAACCATAGCCCTTTTACCCTGAAAGTTGCTCTGGAGACTACACCAAACTTCAAGAGAGAGCTGGATGGAATGAGTGAGAAGCTACAGAGGTGAATAAATCAGTCAGGCATGCACACAAGCACAGTGTCTTCTATCCATACAGAATGCACTGCTAGGAAAACCAAGAGATCCAGGAAGTCGTGAAGTGCACTCACACTGTGAACAGTGGAAGGGTTTAGCCAGTTTATTTGTCTTTCTGGCAGCAGCTTCATGAACAGTTCCCTGGGAGGGGGTGGATGGGGGGGTGCCAGGTTGTGGGGAACAACACATATGTGATACTTTAAAGTCCTGACAACTTGTTTTAATGGCACCATTTTTCCCCCTGGAGATTGATACCCTCAAACTTTCTTCCCAGTCTGAATACTCTGTTATTCTTCAAGATTACGTATTTATTCTTTCACTATTATATTTTCAGTAATGTTATAAATGCCAAATACTTTTAAAAGAGAGCCAGTGTGGTGTAGTGTTAGAGTGCTGCTCTTTGATTTGGGATACTTAGCTCTGAGTCTACCCTCATCCTTAGAAACCTGCAGGGTGACCTTGGGCCAGTCACACAGTCTCAGTCTGCCTTACCTTATAGGGTTGTTGTGAGAAGAAGTGGAAAGGGTGAAAATACTTACGTCCCTTCAGTTTCTCACTGGGGAGAGAAATAGAGTCTAAATGTAGATTTTAAAATATAAATAAAATTTGATGCAGATGTCTGCTAAATTTCAGGGAGAAATGAGAAGGACAGGAAGAAATATGGGAAGCAAATGATGAAACTTAGAATCATAGAATCATAGAGTTGGAAGGTACCTCCAGGGTCATCTAGTCCAACCCCCTGTGCAATGCAGGAAACTCACAAACACCTCCCCTTAAATTCACAGGATCTTCATTGCTGTCAGATGGCCATCTAGCCTCTGTTTAAAAGCCTCCAAGGAAGGAGAGCCCACCACCTCCCAAGGAAGCCTATTCCACTGAGGAAACTCTCTGTCAGAAAGTTCTTCTAATGTTGAGCCGGAAACTCTTTTGATTTAATTTTAACTCATTGGTTCTGGTTCTACCTTCCGGGGCCACAGAAAACAATTCCACACCATCCTCTATATGACAGCCCTTCAAGTACCTGAAGATGGTGATCTTCAAGATGGTGACTTAAATGTAAATCAATGCTAATTTATAAATATTAAAAACATGAAAAAAATTAAGTATGTATTCATTACACAGATAAATCACCAAGGCAAGTGACAGCCAGAGTTCACCAGGCAAACACCATAATCCAAAAGGGAAAAACTATATGGAGAAGCTGAGTCTCCTGTGAATCCTTTTGCTGAATCCAGATCTGTATAAACAAACACTGGAGTGCTACACAAATAGGTTCCCCTGACATGATCACAGCATCCAGTCTTCCTAGCTATGTGTGCCATTCTTAGTGGTTCTGCACCTATCAGGAGATGACTCAAGGGTGGATTCAAATGTAGATCTGGAAACAAACTTACCAGTATGATCCAAAGCAACATTATGTCACATGAATCACATCACATGCAGAAATATCCACTTTCTAGTGTTACTTATTGCCCAGTGCAGTACTAGTTGCTCACAACCCACTGTTACTTTCTCACAACTCTTTGTTTCATGTGGTCATCTCTGGATCAGGGCAAATTTGTTTCCGGGGGAAAAAACCGCCAGGTATTCATGCTAACTATAAGTCTTGTGGCACCTTGAGGAACAACCCATTAATGGCATAAGCTTTCATGGACTAGTGCCACTTCTGCAGATGCAAAAAAAATTACCCTTTGTGCATATATATGAGGATGTATCCATCTGCCAAGTCCTCAGCACCAGAGAGAAAAGTTCATGGCCATTCACAGACCATTTCTCTGCTAACAATTATAATTTTCCTTCGAGTGATGGATGCCACCATGTGGTTGAGTGGAGTAATGCTCAATCAACCTTTGACTTGGTCACTGTAATGCTTCTGCAATTAGTAAATACCCTCTGATGCTGGATAAATAGATATATATTGTTAGGTGAGGCGGGGAGGACAGAAATCACAAACCTTTTTTTTCTGCTCTGCCTCCAGCATCACTGGCAATAATGGTTCCTACACTACTTTAAAGCTACTGACAGACTTAATAAAGGGCATCATGTTAGCTTCTCTTGATAATAATATTGCCTGCTACAAAAATAGAACCCTGAATGTCTCCACAGTATTTCTCAGCTAGTTCTGTATTTCTAATATGTTCCTTTAAAAAGAACCAGGCAGTATTATATCCCCAGGAGTCAGAGAAGAACTCAATCCTGCTTTATAGCTGCCGTGAGAAAAAAGAGAGCAAGAGCTTACTGCCCACATTGCCAAATGAATCAACCTGATTAGCTGTCGAGTGCAAAACTGCTGAGGGCCTAACATGGAGCGGTCACCTTTACACATAACAGCACAGGAAAATTACAATTTCAGAAAACATTTAGACACTTACACTGAAGGAGCAAATCCAGTCATTTTCAGGAGCGTTGCTTAACGCAATTTCATGCCCTCCCAGCCTTGCTGAGCAGCATTATCCGCTCCTGTCGCTCAGTGAAGCCAAGGTAAGCGATTAAAGCTGGCAGAAGGGGCTAGTCTTAAACACTGCTGACTTGGAGATGCTTAAGGCTTGGTGCTGTTGTGAAGTGGGAAATGAGCCTGAAGTATACGCAGTTGTAGGTCATGCCTGTTTAGAGAAACAGATTCATACTAGTAGATTCAGGGACCTGGGAAAGGATTCAAATGAACTGATCAGGACCCAGAACATTCTCAGCACCAGGTCCTATCCAAACATTGTTTTTGCATTGACCCATTAGGTAATGCAAACCAGTGCTTTTTTTGTAGCAGGAACTTCTTTGTAGTTAGGATGCATACCCCTGATGTATCCAATCCTCCAAGAGCTTACAGTAGGCCCTGTAAAGAGCCCTGTAGGCTCTTGGATGATTGGCTACATTGGTGGGTGTGGCTTAATATGCAAATGCGTTCCTACTACAAAAAAGCCCTGATGCAGACAACTAGATTTCCATGCTAATAAACTTCCAAAAAGTCATACTGTAATATACCAGTTCACAGGGCTTTCTTGAGCAGGAATGCACAGGAATGCAATTCCGGCTGACTTGGTATCAGGGGGTGTGGCCTAATATGCAAATGAGTCCCTGCTGGGCCTTTTCTACAAAAAAGCCTTTTGTGAAACAGTGGTGGCATCAGGGCTGTGGCCTAATATGCAAATGAGTTCTTGCTGGGCTTTTCTACAAACAAAGCCCTGCTGGTTCACAAGTAGGGCAGGGTATTTGGTGGGAAATACAGTAAAGGAGTAGGCTACCTCACTCAATCCTGACAACTCAAACTGTCAGTAACAACCTCATGCAGTTTTGTAAGGCTAGAAGTCACTTACATCTAGATTTCTCATTTGAATATACACAATGCAAAAAATCAGTGAAGCACCAGAAGTTAAAAAAATAAATTAAATCACCTCTTATGGAAACTGCTATTGTCTTCTAATTAAAATAGGTAAACAAAGTCATTTGAAAATCATCAAACACTTTTGAAAGGGTGGCACACAGGAAAGGAAGCATAATCACACCAGCTGCATCACCTAGTGGGGTTGCCAACCCACAGATAGTGGAATATTTACCAAAACCACCAGTCAACAATAAAGATAGTCACACTCTCAATGTGTGTACATGCATTAGATTTAATGTAAACATAAGACAAAAAAAGACAAAGGAACAATAAGGTATTTGTACTCCAGTTCATACACTTTGAAATTTCTACATAGGAACCAGCCTTAGCAAAGTTCATAAGTAAGTGCTGTAGATGGAGTCCTTAAAAGTTCCACTTGTGATGTTGTAATGGAGAGAATAAGGAGGAACCGTATAGAAAGGAGTCCTCACGGTTTCGCTTGTCTCACACTTTGTCAGCCTCTTTTCTCACCATTTTCCATATTGTTCCTTTGTCTTTTTTTGTCTTATATTTGCACTGAATCAAATGCATGTACACACATTGAGAGTGTGAATATCTTTATTGTTGACCAGTGGTTTTTGTAAATATTCCATTTGTACATCGGTACCAGTTACTTATATTGTATAACCCACAGATAGTGGCTGGAGATCTCCCACTATTACAACTGAACTCCAGGCGACAGAGATCAGTTCACCTGGAGAAAATGGCTGCTTTGATAGATTAACATTATGCCCATTGAAGACCCTCCTTTTCTCAGACTCCACCCACAAAATCTCCAGGTATTTCCCAAGCCAGAGCTGGAAACTCTGCATCTGAAGATTTTGGTCTTTCCCAGGCAAGACTGAAAGAATGTCCAAGGACTGACATTTTTCAAGACACTAGGTGTGATCAGATGAGCAGTTTGGCCCACCATAGCCACCTCTCACCTCCAGATTAAATGGGTGAGATCACATTCACACATCTGGCCCTCATGCCCCATTCATCCTTACCTCACACTAAAATGACCTGTATGAGGATTGAACAGCCACTGGCAAATTTGGGTGGCTTCCCTGGTGAAGCACTTCAATGGCAGGTTTCTGGGCATCTGATCATCCCAGCACTATAGAAATGCATGAGCAGAGTGATTGCTTCACTCTATTTCCTGTGCATCCTTTCCTCCCCCCACAACTTCACTCTGAGGTGCACTTCAGTGTCCCATAGAACTGGCCAGGAGTGCATGTACACTTGTCTGTTTCTGAGCATGCAAAGCAAGAGTTTGGGGGGGGGGGGAACCAACCCAGCCCCAGTCTGTGGTTATGGCATGCTAGCAATGTGAATGGCAGACTAAGGGCCCGTGCAACTTTGATGTCAGCTTAGTGGCCATCATCTGATCAATGTGAAGCAGCACAAAATCAAGCAGCTTTTTTTGAAAACCGAGATCCTGTCACACTAACCTGCCAATCTGATGATGTCCACCAATACAACAATATTATTTATTTTTAAACTATATTAGCATTAAACAATTATTTGCTTCAATATAGCCTTATAGGGATACCAAGATTCTGCAGGGCTGAGAGTTCTATTAAAATTATCCATCCCCTGGAGCTAGATGGATCTGAATGGCTTCCTGATAGCTCTAAGTGATTTTCCTGTTGATATAGATGGTGCTTCAGGTGATGACTTGGATGACTACTGGAATGAGAAAATGACCCTTTCATCCAGGAGTGCCTGAAATTATCCAGACTCCACCAGTTCAATCACCTTGCTCAAGAATAGACCATTAGAGACTAGACATTATGTTATTCAACTCCCCTGGCTCCAGGGTAGGCTTCTTTAGTACTAGATACACCACAGCCTCTTTCAAGGTAGGAAAAATCAGTCAAGGGGACAGAGAAGAGTGCCAGCCATGATGGAAACCATTGCTGTCCTCATCCTGGTGAAGCATCTCTGCCTTACAAGCTCTGTAAAACTGCATAACATTCTGCAGGGCCCTAATGTTATTTGACAGAGAGTTCTACCAGGTTGGGTCCAAGGCTTAAAAAGGCCCTGGGCTTGGTCAAGGACAGCCAGATATCTCTGGAGCTGAGAATCACCAGCAAGTTATTATCTGAGGAGTGTAGAGCTCTCCTGGGGTGTACGGGAGGAGGCGGTCTCTCAGATACATATAGAACATTAGAGAAGTCATGTTGGATCAGGCCAATGGCCCATCCAGTCCAACACTCTGTGTCACACAGTGGCCAAAAAAACCAGGCACCATCAGGAGGTCCATCAGTGGTGCCAGGACACTAGAAGCCCTCTCACTGTGCCCCCCCCAGCCAAGCACCAAGAATACAGAACATTACTATCCCAGACAGAGATTTCCAATGATATGCTGTGACTAATAGCCATTGATGGACCTCTGCTCCATATTTTTGTCTAATCTCCTCTTAAAGCTGTCTATGCTTGCAACTGCCACCACCTCCTGTGGCAGTGAATTCCATGTATTAATCACCCTCTGGGTGAAGAAGTACTTCCTTTTATCCATTCTAACCTGACTTCTCAGCAATTTCATTGAATGTTCATGAGTTCTCGTATTGTAAAAAAGGGAGAAAAGTACTTCTTTCTCTACCTTCTCTATCCCATGCATAATCTTGTAAACCTCTATCATGTCACCCCACAGTCAATGTTTCTCCAAGCTAAAGAGCCCCAAGCATTTTTATTCATAGGGAAAGTGTTCCAGCCCTTTAATCATTCTAGTTGCCCTTTTCTGCACTTTATCCAATGCTATAATATATTATTTGAGATGCAGTGACCAGAATTGTGCACAGTATTCCAAATACGACCAAACCATCGATTTATACAGGGGCATTATGATATTGGCTGATTTGTTTTCAGTTCCCTTCCTAATAATTTCCAGCATGGCATTGGCCTTTTTTTATTGCAGTTGCACACTGTCTCGACATTTTCAGTGAGTTATCTACCACAATCCCAAGATCTCTCTCTTCCCTTATCTCTTATCTTCCCTTATAGTGCTGTTCAGGGCTTTTTTTGTAGCAAGAACTTCTTTGCATATTAGACCATATCCTCCTGATGTAGCCAGTTCTCCTGGAGCTTACACTAGGCCTTGTACTAAGAGCCCTGTAAGCTCTTGGAGGACTGGCTGCATCAGGGATGTAGTTTCTGCTACAAAAAAAGCCCTGGTGCTGTTAATAACTTACAAAATAAAGAGCTTCAGTTGTGTTTGGGACTGGACAGCTGCACAGCTTGTCTCTCTATTGTAGTATTGTAAATTTTGATGACATAATTTGGTCTTTGCTCGCTGGAATATTGGAGTCCAATTACAATGAGCTCTCATATTTCTTTTCCTGCGGTTGTCTCTCTTCTTCTCTCATCTGCCCACAAAAACAAACTATGAAAAAGGAGTGCTTTTATTGGCTACCCCAATTCTTCTGAGGTAGGCACAATATGAGAGATGTTATATGTATAGCTTGCTTTTAACTCATGTTTCATTTTACTTCTATGCTGAACACATCCGAATCTCATTTACAAGTTTCATAGTCCATTACAATATACACAAAATATGTACTAACTGTGCAAGTGTAAACATGACATATACTCTCTAACAGAGTTAAATAAAAATAATATACCTAGATGATAACCTGGAGCAAATTTAACCTAACAAAGTGTTTAATTGGTGAGCAGAGTGGTAAAGCAGCAGTACTGCAGTACTGTGGTCTGAACTCTCTGCTCATGACCTGAGTTCGATTCCGGCGGAAGCTGGTTTTAGGTAGCCAACCCAAGGCTGACTCAGCCTTTCATCCTTCCGAGGTCGGTAAAATGAGTACCCAGCTTGTTGGAGGGAAAGTGTAGATGACTGGGGAAGGCAATGGCAAACCACCCCGTATAAAGTCTGCCGTGAAAACGTTGTGAAAGCAACGTCACCCGAGTCGGAAACAACTGGTGCTTGCACAGGGGACCTTTCCTTTCCTTATTTTTAGAGCATTGAAATCTCAAATCAACTTGTGAGTTTATTTCTGTTATCTGTGTATCCTCTGTAATTATTCATTCTCCATGCCTAGAGTTCATACTATTCATTCACCCTTCATACTATTTCACACATTCTACCCTTCTTCAGACATTAGGAAGATCAAGTGTCATATTCAGGGTCTGTTTGCTTTCAACGAGAAAATGCTGAATACCATAGGTGCTGAATTTACACATTCCAATTAAACTGCATTTTTCAGCCTTTTCTTTCTGGTGAAAAACAGAAATGCTTTTCTAAATGTGCAGGGAACAGGTTTTAGATAAGTGGAAAAACAGAAACACATTTTAAATGTGCTTCCGCCAGGATTCTGAATCAATTCATGGCCATGCAAGAAGTTATCACATTTAGCATCTCATTTCAGTCTACGAATGTTGAAGCTTAGCAGCATTACAGAGACACAGAAGGAACCACATAGGCAGGCCATACTAGCCCCAATGCAAAATCAGCTGTATCCTGGAAACTTCAGGCTAGCTTTCTCTACATTGTGCACATTAGGCTCAGTGTCTGCTGCCCTACAAATAAGCACAGCTCAAGGTAAGTGTGAAAGTGGCATTATACAATAGCCTAATTTATCATTAGCATCCATTGCCCCCCCATTCGGAATAACGAGACAGACAACAATGTGGGATAAAGGGCCACTTTATTTAAATTTAACGGCAATGGGAAAATTGGGGCCAGGTTAAGCCAGGGGTCAAAACACCGACCACCTCCTCAACCCGCAAACTGGGCGAGCCCCAGGCCCCGGGAGTGAGCCGAGCCAACGGCTCTAACCCGGCCGGCCAGGCACAGATCCCATTCACTGAGCTCCACAGTCACTCGAGCCATGCAGCCTGGGATGTGGACCACTCACCGGTGACGGGATCACAAGGCTCCCTGGAGCCGACCTTGAGCCGTGCAGCTTAGGTCCCCCCAGGGGCGCCGTGCACCTCCAAAGGTGCGTTGCCATGGGAGCTCACCGATACCCCAAAAGAACATGTTCCCAACAGTAAAACCGCCACAGACAGAGCCAAGCCTCAGCTTAGGCAACTGTCCCCCACACACAAGAACATGTTCAAGCCCATGCCTAATTCTGGCCCAAAAAGCCGCCTGGCCCTCTATCGAAAAGTACTCTTATCGAGTCCCTGCAACAGCAGCTGACTCTTACCCTTGTCATGGCCCGCTCCAAGCCTGCTGGCCCCAAGCCGCCCGCCCATGCGGTACGGCAACTAGGCCGACTCAGGACAAGGACGCAAGGCCATGTCACAAAATCGAGGTGATCTCATCCCAGGCCTAAAGTGACAGGGCCATACCTTCCGGTAATCCCAAATCCTTCCCCTGGGTGAATCACCAAGATATGTGCGGCGGCCCCCTCCTTTCCTTAAATAAAGCGAAAGGAGTCCGGCCCATTCATGCCGCGATGGCCTTGCCATTCCACAGAGGCGTGCTCATACAGCCCAACTGAGATCCGTCCGGCATCCACTGGGCCCGAAGTGGCACCCGAAAAACGATACTGTGGCCGCAATGAGGATCCTCATCCTTTGCATGCCAGCCACCGCACCTACCGAGAAAACATAAGAATTTTAGAACTGTATAAATACATTAACGTACTGGAGGGAAGCCCAAAATGCGACCCCCTTATGACGACAGAGGCCAAATGCAAGTCCGAAAGGCCCCAGACCTCAGCACCATCATAGCCCTCAGCCGCTGAATGGATGCTAAGCCTCGTCGGAACATGGGCCCAACGGCACGAGTAACCACTCTGCCCTTTGTTGGTTTGAAACGGCGGATGCAATGACTACCCGCCCCTCTGCCTGCTTATATCCCCGACCTGGAGGGCCTTCCCTGGGCCTAGGTACGAGAACCTACCACAGGCCTGATACAGCCACGCCCCAAAATCCTCTAATGCAGCACCATGAGATAATGCCTGCTCAAACCAAGAGGCACAAACTAATGCCCAGGTGGCGTAAAAACGTGAAGGATAGCAGGTGAGATAGGGCGCCTACCGTCAACCAGGCGCCCCGCTCCCCGCGACCACCCCTCCAATTGAAAACGCGTCCTACTGATAAAGGACAGGCCTTCAATCTGTCCCTTAAGAAATTTTACAGAAGGCTGTGGACTCGCCACCGCATGCAACTGCAGCGGATGTCCGATAGAAACGGCCCCGTCTCCTCAAGGCCAACACACGCACCAAGAACGGAAAAAACTGACGTGCTGCCTAGGACATAATCCGTATTTATGCTAGGTGCTGTGAAAGTTGAACGGCCCGGCTCACTTCGCCTCTCAATTTGCCACCGCTCTGCCAGCGTATACACTGGACAACAATCGGCCTCTGGAGCAAACAACGAACACCCCGCCATCTGTTGGCGGTACGGGGCATCTGCCACCATACCGTGGCCAGGCAAGTGCCGAGCTACAAAAACAAAACACTCCAGCGCAGCCGCGTAACGTAAAACCCCCCAGCACCTCCTAACTAGGAGGAGGGGAGGTGAGATAAGTGACAACATAGGACACCCCATGTATCCACCCACCAGTGCACTGAACAGCTGGCGAAGAAATGCCGCCTAGAAAAAACAGCCACCACGAAGGAAAAGAACTCGAACGGTAATTACAATTAGTGCAGTCTCGTAGGACCCCACCATTCAGGGCTCAGAGCGCCAGCGTCCACGAGATTAGCCTGTGAACGGTCTGCCGATCGACCCCACGGCAAAACTCACTCTAAAAAACGTCTCATTGAAGCTTTCGGAGTATCCCAAACCACAATGTCACTGCGCCCACACTTACTACTCGGGTAAAATGATGGGTGAGCACAAAGCCGTACTGCCTTCCCAGAACTGTCTCATAAACGCCCCAACAGGCGCACAGCTCTATACGCAAAATTGAGGTGGCCAGTCCATGACTGGAACTCGAGCAGCTTTACTTTCACTATTCCTTTCACCTCCACTATTGTTATTATAATGTTTATTATTATTATTATTATTATTATTATTATTATTATTATTATTATTATTATTATTATTGTCTTATGTTAACCAAGGTCTCAAACTTGACCGTTGGTAACCGGATAACTGCCGTACCGCATCTCACTCAAGATATCATAAATCGTGGAGGGGCCCTCCGTCTTTCCACTGCCAATGGTGAACCCAGGACCGCCACCCATTGGCCAAAGGGCCCGAGCAAATAGGCGCAATAATCGAAGCCCACGTGTGATGTAACGTGTCACTCACACCTGTCCTGAGCTGTAACGCCCATTCTGAGCATCCTATCCGCACTCTAAGGTGGCGCAGGATGCGGGCCCCCATGGGGAGGGCTCGATCAATATAACACTTCCCTCCGAACAGAAACCCGACAACCCGGAACCCTCCAGGTGTATGGGCAGCAAACGCAAGCCAACGTGATGTGCAATTTGACGGCTCCACGACTCCCCACAGTGGCATACATTCACCCTGCACGCCCAAAGGATGAATATTTAACGGAACATAAGGCATCATTAACAGCCTAGGCGCGCGTTGCAACACATAATGAAACATCCTGTACCCCCCTGCTGCACCTTAGGCACAACGCCTGACGGGGGAACCCATAAATAAACCCAGGAGGATCGGGAAGGGGCCTGGCTGGCCTATGACACATTCACTCAAAATTATGTTCCGCAGTGCCGGCTCCAACCCCTATTACCGTCTACAAATTGGAGCACAAGAAACGGGGTCTGCGGAACCCTGGTAAGGGGTCCTAACCCAGAATGAAGCCCAAGTGGCTGACTGGGGCTAGAAACCGCTTGACACCCCCAGACATGTACCAATTACAAGCTGTAAAGGCATAGGGGCCCCCGCTTAGCGAGCCTTCGGGCTTGTATCTGCAGGCCTTCCCGATGCTTGTATCTGCAGACCTTGGGATATAAACGCGCAGCCAAGCAGCCAAGCTGAACCAATTGTAAGGTGGCCAGCTAAAAGCATGGCCGGAACACTAAATAAAATAACCTGGAAGGCGCAGCACCCCAGGGAACCAAGGGGTGAGCCAAGGTCCCCCGACCTCATCACTGTTGCGGAGACCAGGGTGTAAGCCAAGCCAAAGCTAATGCCCACATCGAAAAAAGGAGGGGGGAACCCCTCCCGACCCTGGGGTTCGTCAGCCTACCCGCCGTATCGTGCAGCCTGCCGCTGAAGGCACCCGGATGACCAACAGGTAATCGCCCGCTGGCTGATAGACATCACCAGCCACATACGGGGAGCCCATCATATGGGGCGGCGTAGGTGTGCCAGAACCGGGTCCGAACATCGGAACCCACAGCCACCCCATCCCCCGGGTTGCCCTAAGACTTACCTTCCTGATTGACATAAATACACAACGCCCTCAGGCTCCCACCTGTGGTCCGTCGACCCCAAGTCAAGCCTAGCAGTCTTCCCCCGCTCTGTAATGCAGAGAGACGAGCAGGACCTGCTTCTGAAAGGCAAACACAGTGACAGCTGCTCCAGCGAGCCCCGTGACTTAAATGTAGAGACTGGCCCTAGAGGGCTCCCATCGAATGACCATCCAGGACCGACCCTACTCAGCATCCAGCCCATAACCAGACCAGGTACTCTGGATTATCCGGGTCAGATCCTCCAAAGGGGGGGGGCCTGCTACCCCCCCTACTCCACCCACTATAGCCTGGCTGTCCAGTATAGCTTTGGCGTACTGCCATCGTCCCCCTCATCCGCCAGCAGCTCCACCGGAGAGGGCCTTTCAGTAAATAATAATAATAATATATTTTATTTGTGTTCCGCCCACCCCGCCTAGGCAGCTACAGGGGGCTGACAACATTATATGTGATTTACACACTTACACATTTATACATTTAAACAGAGCTGGTTTGCCTCATCAGCCGCCTATTAACTCTAGATTTCATCAGTGGTTTCCCTCAAAGCACCAACCAGGACTGACCTTGCAGCTCTGAAGAATGACCGGCTGTGGGCATGCAGGCCAGGACCCTCCAGCCAGCTGTTTTTCCCTTAAGGGGGGGGGGGAATCCCAGTGTTATTTGTTTATGCTTAGGCTCCATAGCCCCTGGTCTTAGCTCAGGAAAAATGGCCCCAGAGCAAACCAATCCAAGCAGCAGCCCGCAACTTCAATGCCACTATCTCACAAAGTAGAAATCTTGCTCACAAGACTTCTTAGAATGAGTATTGACCATAACCAGCTGGTTATAAAACTAGGCAGTGCTTAACAATGCTGTTGTGAAGTAACCAGAAATATCCTCACATCATTGGGCAAGGGGAAGGGACAGCGGACACTGGTGTGCTATTTCCCCTTCTGGTTCTTCTACCATCCAGGGGATTCTGATGACCATATCAACATCCCATATATATATCCCATATATATAATTTTCCTTTTCTTTTTTTTTTAAAATAACAACCAGCCCCTGCAGGGCAATAGGCAGGTATGCATGGGGGAGGGAGGTGGGCCAAGCCCCCACTCCAAGGGCACACCACCCACTAATGACCCAGTAGAGGCCTATGCCAAGCACACATTACCCCAGAAAACAAGGCCCGCCGGCCTGCAACCCACCGTATTGCCTAAAGAGCCAAACAAACAAGAAGTGTGTGGGAAAAGGGGTGAGTGTATCAAATAAGGCCACAAGGAAGGGGGGGAGGCCTGCCAATACCCAACGCCGCCTCCCCGACGCACCACCACTGAGCTCCCGGAGCGACTCGCTACATGCGGCCCCAGTAAAAAGCCCACCAACCCACACCTCCGACTCGGCCTGAATCAGGCCTGAAAACACCTGAGGGGGAGGAGGGGAGGAGAAACGTGCCGGCGAGAAAAGATTCGCAGGGCCGTGCGCCGCCGACGAAGCCGTGCAGAAGGGGCTCCTCAGGCACAGCTAAACGCTGCCCACGTCACTAGAAGACGCCTGGGCAGTCGTCGGAGCCGTCTGCAGTAAAGAAGCCTCAATGATCCACGCTCCGCTCTCAGGAAGCCAGCAGCCAACCGGTAGGTGCTGCTCGGACCGAGAGCAGAATTTCGCACCGTCTCCTCCCACAGAAAAACGCTTCCCCGGCCTTCTTTACTTAAACAGCTTGCCGCATCAGCACAGCTGATCACGGCAGAGCTGTAGCCGAGAAAGCCCTAAATAGAACTGCGACACAGGGGGCAGGGCCAACCTATATAAAGCTGCCCATCCCCGAGCAGTTCAGGGCAAACCATTGTCTCTCATCCAGCAGGGGAGGCAATGGACGGCCCCCAGCCTAGGGTGGCCGATCGGCCTCTCGGCTGGGTGGGGCCGAATTGTTCCCAATTGACAGGCTATCCTAGACTTGAAAACTACTTTTCATAACAGAAAAGCATGGTCTGGAATATTGAGGTTTGGTATTCCATAAGTAACCCACATATATTTCAACAAATCTATTTCATTGGCTACATTTTACATCACTCTTCCATATATTATTGTCTGGAGTGTTGTCATGGCCGACTCTGATTCAGGAGATTATCATAAATATCCTCTGTTGCATTCAATATAAAATAGTAGCGACATTAATCAAGATCTTATTAGTGCATTGCTGCTGAGTTCCATGGGATTTTCATTTAAAAATAAAAATACAGACACAGTACATGAATTTTAATATTTGGAGAATATTTTCAAATTACATTAGAAGAAGAAGAACAGATTGGATTTATACTTCACCCTTCACTACCCAAAGGTGAGAGACTTATAATCTCCTTTTCCCTTCCCCTCCTCAGAGGGGATCTCAATCCCAGGATTTGGGGGGGGGGGGTGAGAGCTCTGACAGAAACTGCTCTTTCCAGAACAGCTCTGACAGATTTATGATTGACCCAAGGTCATTCCAGCAGGTGCATGTGGAGCCGTGGAGATTCAAACCTGGTTCTCCCAGATAAGAGTCCGTGGACTTAACCACTACACCAAAGTGGCTTACTAAAGACAACCAAAGAAGGGATTATTTTAGCCAATGTAGTCCAATGAAATTGAGTTGGATCTTTGTGTAGAATTTCTATGAACAAGGCTGGTGTATGGAAGTAGGCAAACTAGGCAAATGCCTAGGGCACCAGCTCCCAGTAGGGGCGGGTGCCCCCTCCCCATTTGCACCATCTTGAGCCTCGTCACTTCCCATCTGCAGCGCCCGCTGAACTCGGCAAGCACTGTGGAGGAAAACCAACCAGCATTTCTTCTTGGCTTTAAGAGGTGGGGGGAGTTCCCCCCACCCCTTAAAGCCAAGAAAAAATGGGGCTTTCCCTCTTCAGCGACTGCCAAACTCAACAAGTGCTGCAGAGGGAAACTGACCAATGTTTTTTCTTGGCTTTAAGAGGTCAGAGGAGCTCCCCCCACCCCTTAAAGCAAAAAAAGGGGGCTTCCCCTCTCCAGCACCTGACAAGTGCAGTGCAGGGGATAGGCTGAGTGTCCGACATGATGACACAAAGCACGTGTGAAAAATCTACTATGGGTGCACGTTGGGGTTCTGCCTTCGGCAACAGAACCCCACGTGTCTGTGAATAATAAAGAGGTCACTACTTTTTGCTACAGACCTTCAGCTCCCATCTCATGATGATCCTGGACATCCCCTGTATACCAGGATCAGCATTTTGGAAGGTATTTTGGGCTTCAGAAGGGGGAGAGAGTCAAGAAAAGCCCGTTCTGTTGAGGAAATCCTTTGCTGGCAATATTCTATGGAACCTAAGTCTCTACATTCTTCTTCAACTTAAAGAATTCTGTATAACCTGACAGCTTGAACTAGTCATAGATAAACTTAAAATGATCCAAGAAAAGATTTAATTAGATTCTACGTGGCAGGTCTACATGAGTTATAGTAGGGTTGCCAGTTCCCACTGGTAGGAGTGGGGGGTAAGGTTGCTAGCACCAGGTTCAGGAACTCCTGGAAATTCGGGTATGTAGCCTGGATGGACAGAGACCTTAGTGGAGTACAAAGCATCCATTTTCTCCAGAGAACTGATCTCCGTAGTCTGTAGATAAGCATTAATTCCAGGGATCCCTCAGATCTTTATTTAATGCATCCAGATGACTAATGTTATACTTAAACAAGAAACTGGTTTTCCCAAAGTGAACTAAACATCTGGTAATATGCAATACATTACTGGCTAAGAATTTACTTAGAGATGAAGGGTCTAATTCCACTACTGTTAGCTTCCAACAGTTATTCTACATGGTCTTCAAAGATAGTTGGCAAAATTCAACTGACTGGTTTGGATCTGGAAGTCCTGTTTGATCTGGACTTTAAGTACTCAAAAGCTTTAAGTACTCAAAGACTAACTGACATAGAGTTCCCAAATGATGAGGCAATACTCCCTCTTAGCTATAGAAGTTTTTAAAAAGGACCGAATTATACAGTATTCCCTTACCTTTCAGATATCATTTATGAGAGATATAGATGGGCTTTCTCAAGAGCACAATTTGATGCACTTCTCTCCATAGTTCTACATAGTAGAAGTTCTCATTTGCCTCTGCAGCAGCACTGCTGTCCGCGTTCATTTCAAGTGGTTGAGTCTAATACACATATACTCATAGAATCATAGAGTTGGAAGGGACCTCTAGGGTCATCTGGTCCAACCCCCTGCACAATGCAGGAAACTAACAAAAAATTCCCCCTAAATTCACAGGATCTTCATTGCTGTCAGATGGCCATCTAGCCTCTGTTTAAAAACCTCCAAGGAAGGAGAATCCAGCACTTCCTGAGGAAGCCTGTTCCACTGAGGAATCACTCTAACAGTCAGGAAGTTCTTCCTAATGTTGAACCGGAAACACTTTTGATTTAATTTCAACCCAGTGGTTCTGGTCCTACCTTCTGGGGATACAAAAAACAATTCCACACCATCCTCTATATGACAGCCCTGCAAGTACTTGAAAATGGTGATATCACCTCTCAGCCGCCTCCTCTCCAGACTAAACATCCCCAGCTCCTTCAACTTTTCCTCATAGGACTTGGTCTCCAGACCCCTCACCATCTTGGTCGCCCTCCTCTGGACCCATTCCAGCTTGTCTATACCCTTCTTAAAATGTGATGCCCAAAACTGAACACAATACTCTAGGTGAGGTCTTACCAGAGCAGAGTAAAGCGATACCATCACATCACACGATCTGGACACTATACTTCTGTTGATACAGCCCAAAATTGCATTTGCCTTTTTAGCCACCGCATCACACTGTTGACTCATGGTCAGCATATGATCCACTAAGACCCCTAGGTTCTTTTCACACATACTACAGCTAAGACAAGTCTCCCCCATCCTATAACCATGCATTGGATTTTTCTGTTTGCTGATGATGCTGCACTCGTCTCCCACTCGGTATCAGCTCTGCAGCATATGACGTCCTGCTTTGCAGAGGCTGCCAAGCTATTCGGCCTAGAAGTTAGTCTGAAGAAGACAGAAGTTCTCCACCAGCCTGCACCCCAGGAAGATTATCACCCTCCCTGCATCACTGTGGGTGAATCAGTTCTGAAGACAGTCCAGCAGTTCAGCTACCTAGGGTGCATCATCTCCTCAGATGCCAAGATCGACAAGGAGATTGACAACAGGCTGGCAAAGGCAAACCGTGCATTTGGCCGACTGCACAAAAGAGTGTGGAGCAACAAGCATCTGAAAAAAGGCACAAAGATCAATGTTTACAAAGCGGTTGTGATGACAACCCTCATCTACGGCTCCGAATCGTGGGTTTTATACCGTCATCACCTGCGACTCCTTGAGCGCTTTCATCAGCGCTGCCTTCGCACCATCCTCAACATCCACTGGAGTGACTTTGTGACCAACACTGAAGTCCTCAAGCGGGCAGAGGTTACCAGCATCGAGGCACTGCTGTTGAAGACGCAGCTGCGCTGGGCAGGGCATATTTCTAGGATGGAAAACCACCGCCTTCCCAAGATTGCCCTGTATGGCGAACTCTCCACCGGCCATCGAAATAGAGGGGCACCAAAGAAGAGGTACAAGGACTCCTTGAAGAAATCCCTTAGCACCTGTCACATCAACCATCACCAGTGGTCTGACCTAGCCTCAGATCGCAAAGCATGGAGGCACACCATCCACCAGGCTGTCTCTTCCTTTGAGAACACACGCATAGCTGGTCTTGAGGACAAAAGGAGATTGAGGAAGAATCGCACTGCTACAGCACCAACCCCAAATCAGACTTTTCCCTGCAGCCGCTGTGGCCGGACCTGCCTGTCCCACATTGGTCTTGTCAGCCACCAGCGAGCCTGCAGCAAACGTGGACTATTGCACCCTTCTTAAATCTTCGTTCGCGAAGCCAAGCCGAGAGAGAGAGAGAGAGGATTTTTCCTACCTGAATGCAGAACTTTACATTTATCCCTGTTAAAATTCATTTTATTGATTTTAGCCCCATTTTCCAGCTGGTCAAGGTCATCCTGTATCCTGTTTCGGTCTTTTTCTTCGTTTGCAACCCCTCCCAATTTAGTATCATCTGCAAATTTAATGAGCATTCCCTCTATTCCTTCATCCAAATCATTGATAAAGATGTTGAACAAAATAGGTCCCAGGACAGATCCTTGAAGCACTCCACTTGTCACTCCTCTCCAAGAGGATGAGGAACCATTTACAAGCACTCTTTGGGTGCGATCTGTCAACCAGTTACAGATCCACCTAATAATAACAGGATCCAAACCACATTTTACCAACTTGTCAACAAGGATAGTATGTGGAACTTTATCAAAAGCCTTACTGAAATCAAGATAAACGATGTCTACTGCATCCCCCTGATCCAGCAAGGTAGTTACTTTATCAAAAAAAGAGATCACGTTAGTCTGACATGACTTGCTCTTGAGAAAACCATGCTGGCTCTTAGTAATCACATCCATTCTTTCTAAATGTTCCAGGACCGACTGTTTGATGATTTGTTCTAAAACTTTTCCAGGTATAGACATCAAGCTGACGGGTCAGTAGTTACCCGGATCCTCTTTTTTCCCCTTCTTGAAGATGGGGACAACATTCGCCCGCCTCCAATATTCTGCATCTCTCCTGTTCTCCAAGAATTCTCAAAAATAATAGCCAGAGGCTCAGAAATTACATCCATAAGTTTTTTTAGAACCCTTGGATGCAATTCATCTGGCCCTGAAAACTTAGTTTCATTTAAAGAAAATAGGTGTTTATGTACTACCTCTATGCTGATCCTAGGTTGGAACTTCATAGCCTCCCTATATGTTCTGTTTTTGCCATGTTGAGCACCATTCCCCTCAGAAGAGATGACTGAGGAGAAGTAGGAATTGAGCAGTTCTGCCCTCTTTTCATTACCTGTTACCATTTCACTTTCTTGCCCTCGCAATGGGCTTACTGTGTCCTTGCTCTTTTTCTTACTCTGAACATAAGAAAAAAACCCTTTTTTGTTGTTTTTAGCATCTTTGGCCAGCCTAAGCTCACACTGAGCTTTAGCTTTCCTAACTTTTTCTCTACAAGCACTGTTGATTTGTTTATATTCATCTTTGGTTATAAGGCCCTCCTTCCAATTCCTAAAGAAGTCTTTTTTATTTCTCAAGTCTTTAAAGAGCTATTTATGGAGCCACTTCGGCTTCTTTAGGCTTTTTCCAATTTTTCTTCTCATAGGAATCGTCTGTGATTGCACTTTCAGTATTTCGCTTTTAAGAAACTCCCACCCCTCCTGAACCCCCTTATTCCTAAGTATTTCTGACCATGGGGTTTTACCCAGCATAATTCTAAGTTTATCAAAGTTTGCCTTTCTGAAGTTCAACCTATAAGTCTGACTACATATAGCTTTTCCCTTCCTCAAGAATTTAAATTCCAAAATCACATGGTCACTACTGCTCAGGGTGCTCACTATTTCCACTTCCTCTATCAATTCTTTCTTGTTGGTGAGAATCAAATCCAAGATAGCAGATCCCCTTGTTTCCTTCTTCACTTTCTGGAAAAGGAAGTTGTCAGCAAGACAAGTCAGGAATCTATTTGTCTTTTCATTTTTAGCAGAGTTGGACTTCTAACAGATGTCTGGGTAATTGAAATCTGTCATGATCACTGTATCCCTTCTCTTGGAGAACTTTGCAATCTGCTGTAGAAATATCTCATCCAAGTCTATAGCAGACCCCCACAATAATATCACTGTTATTTCTTACTCCTTTTATTTTTACCCAGAGACTCTCAACTGAGCTGCCATGCTCAGATTCACATATTTCCTCACAAGTATATACCTCCTCACATATACTGTTACACCGCCGCCCTTTCTCATTTCCCTGTGCCTTTTAAATAAGTTGTACCCCTGAATCGTAATATTCCAGTTGTGAGTGTCATCCCACCAAGTTTCAGTAAGGCCTATTATGTCATAGTATCCTTCCTTTATTAGGACTTCCAGTTCCTCCTGTTTGTTTCCCATACTCTGTGCATTAGTGTAGAAATATCAGAATCCACGTTTTATGCATCCCGAGGGTTTGGTTTCCACACAAGCCTGCAAGTTAACATTACCTAGTGTATGCATCACTCTTTGCAAATCTTTAATGTTCTTATCCCCAGTTTCTGGCATCATATGAGGCTTTGAATTATTGTCTCGCTCCCCCATACAATTTAGTTTAAAGTCCTCCTTATTAGATTAGCAAGGCTGTTACCAAACTCCCTTTTTCCTACCGCCGTAAGGTGCAAACCATCTCCCGATAGGAGACCACCATCTCAAAAGCATAAGCCATGGTCCAGAAATCCAAATCTTTCCTGATGACACCATTGATGTACCCAGTCGTTTATTTGGAGTATTCGTCTTTCTCATCCTAAGCCACGGTCTTCAACATGAAGCACTGACAAGAAAACAAACTGTGCGCCCAGCTCCTTCACCTTCTGACCAAGAGCCACATAGTCCTTTCTAATACGTTCAGGGCTATGACGGGCAGTATCGTTTGTTCCCACATGGATCAGCATGAAAGGATAGTAATCCGTGGGCTTGATAAGTCTTCCAATCCTTTCTGTCACGTCCTGGATGCATGCTCCCGGCAGACAGCAGACCTCTCGGGATGACAAGTCCAGTTGGCACACTTTGGGCTCCACCCCTCTGAACAAGGATTCTCCAATCACCACCACCTTCCTCTTCCTATATTGGGGAGCAGAAGCTCCAGACTTCTTATCCACAGGATCCTGAGAAACTTTTTTCAAGCTTTGTGGAGGCTGGGGAAGTAGCCCTTGTTCCAATGGCCCAGAATCAGTTACTGTGGGGAGATCCTGGAACCTATTGCTGAGCAGCAGGGGCTCAGAACATCTCCTGATTTTCTTTCTCCTTCGGGTTACATTTTTCCAGGAACCCTCCTCCTGTGTTGGGTCCTCTTCTAATTGCTGCAGTGTGGACAATATTGTCAAGAAGAAAGACTTCAAATAATTACCCCACTACTCTCCAGTTTTAAGCCATTACAATATTATGTATATTGATTTTAGCCCTGAAATTCTTTGGATCTATCTATTAGAAAATACTCAGGAGGTTGTATCTCATGCAGTAGCAAAATTTTGTGTATTAACACTCAGAAAGTGAAATTGTCTGATTAAGGAAATATCAAATGCTGAAAAATGAATCAGAATTTTAAAAATCCTCTCTTTTATATTATGATCTTATTTTAATGTATCAATTTAAGCTCAGCTTTTAAAAATGGTTTTTATATCTGTATTTAACCTTGCTGGTCTCTTGACCATAATAAACTTGAATTGATTGGGTCCCCAGGTCCCACCTGGAGGCTGGCATCCCTAATTTATAATGACAGTGTATTTAATGTTATAGGCTAGTGACTGAAAACCATTATCCATCCTCGGCATATCTCATTGCATAGCCCAATGTTGTTATGGCACAACATTGTAAAGATAAACACAATACATATCTACACCTTGCATAAGATTAAAAATTTGCTTATCTACTAGGCTGATCCTGTACCAAATCTTAGATTAATACTAGAAAGAGTTATGTTATCCAGTTCCATTAATCAGTTTATACGGAAAGATAGATTACAATAAGTTTTGGAATTGGAAAGTAAATCAAATAATGCATGGCCTGTCTACATGTTTAAGCCATATTTCTGTTCCAGCTATGTAAAGGAACTGGATTTTGGGAAGAATGGCTAAAATGAGATTTGATACATAAACCAAAGAGGTCACCAGTAAAGGCTTACACAGTTTGGGACTAGTATATCTGAAGGGCCACTTGTTGCACTCAGTCAATCAATTAAAAATGGGGTTCCTGCTTTCAGCATTCTTACCAAGGAAAATGAGATAGTAGGCCACTAGGAACATGACCTTCACAGTGGTGGCAGCAGCTCAAGTCTGGAACTCTACCTTCAAAGAGTTTGCTAGCTTTGGGTGTACAGTAAATACATTTTTGTTTATGCAGGCCTTTTTATTTTCTTGGAATTTGCTGAATAACCCTATTTTCTTGGAATTTGCTGAATAACCCTATTTTTTCTTCTATGCTGGTTTTATTTTGGAGTTTATTGATATGTTTAGATTGTTAGACTGGTTTTGTACCTAAATGATATTCTGTGTTTTATGTTTTATTATTACACACTCTTGAGAGCTAGTTTTCTCACAAGTGAAACAATAACAACATGCAGTGGAAAAATATATTTCCATATCATTTATTGTTTTTGGACCTCCAAAGAGCAGAGCATGAACCAACTTGGCTTTGTTACAGAAAAGCTAGGCTGGGACCAAACAGAGGAGAGCTAACCTGGGCATCTTAGCATATTTGGTTCTGCAGTTGTTTTGCTGAACATAAAAGTTCCATTTGCTCAACAAATGATAGACAAGATCGCCAAAACTGAAACTGCAATCCCAATGGAGTCTTATGTTATTGTAGCATAAATACAGTTATTAAACTGTCAGAAGGTTAATAGCTTCATCTTAATAAACTTGATAGATGGTGTGAATTCCACTTGCAATCTACAATCCCATGATGAAATCTACAGTTTTTTACTATCGGCTTGCCTTAACTTCTGAAGGAAAGATAAGAAATCTTCTAGCTAATAAATAAATTCATTAGTATAACACCTGTTTTTCTTGTTCTTCATTCTTTGCTGAGTCTCTCTGTTTTATTAATCTAATTTTATCAACAAAACTAAATTCCCTCTTTTCTCAAGAAAATTATTTAAAGAGGCTGCTTTGAGACCTCATGAAAGAGTTGTTTACAGTGCTGCCTCATACCAGGCTTGCTATTTTTTTTTAAGGATTCCATTTAAAGTGTTGGAAGTGGAAGAGTGCATGCTGTCTCCTGCCTCAGACTTTAGACTTAGAGAGAGAGATCAGGACACACACAGAGAATCTTTTCTTTCCTGCTATCTGAAGAAGAATGCTATTCTTAGGAGTGAGACTACCTTCCTAATAATAATAATAATAATAATAAAAAAATTATTTATATCCCGCTCTCCCCGCCAAAGTGGGCTCAGGGCGGCTAACAACATTTTCATAAAATTATACAAAGTTTAAAAACACATTAACTTTAAAACGTTCCAGTTAACCAAATACAATACAAATTTCCAGGTGCTAATTCCATTTATAAATGATAGTAGCGAAAGTCACCCAACAGCAGTCTCTCAGTCAACAAAGGCCATCCTGAAAAGGGTGGTCTTGCAGGCCCTGCGGAACTGGTCAAGGCACCGCAGGGCTCGCACTTCTTCCGGGAGCTGGTTCCATAGGTGTGGAGCTGCAATGGAGAAGGCCCGTGTACGAGTGTTTTGAAGTTTGGCCTCCTTTGGTCCAGGGATAGTTAGCTTGCTCTTCCCTGCTGACCTCAGTGCTCTCTGGGGTTCATATGGGGAGAGACGGTCCCTTAGGTAGGCAGGTCCTCAGCCATATAGGGCTTTAAAGGTAATAACCAGCACTTTGTAACGAACCCGGTAAGTAACTGGCAACCAGTGCAGTTTGCGTAGCCCCGGCTGAATGTGCTCTCATTTCGGGAGCCCCAATATCAGCCTAGCCGCCGCGTTCTGCACCAGCTGCAACCTCCGGGTTCGGCACAGAGGCAGCCCCATGTAGAGGGCATTACAGTAATCCAATCTTGAGGTGACCGTTGCATGGATCACTGTTGCTAGGTCCTGGCGCTCCAGGAAGGGAGCCAACTGCTTTGCCCGCTTCAGATGGAAAAACGCCAATTTGGCAGTGGCTGTGTTAATGAAGGCTCCAGTAGGACTCCCAAGCTCTTGACCCGGTGTGCCGCTTTCAGAGGCACACCGTCAAAAACTGGGAGAAGTATTTACCTCCCCAGGGCGCTGCGACCCACGCAAAGGACCTCTGTCTTCGTCGGGTTCAGCTTCAGCCCGCTCAACCTAAGCCAAGTTGCCACGGCCTGCAATGCCAGGTCCAAATACCTTGGAACACAGTCAGGCCGGCCATCCATTAGCAGATAGAGCTGGGTGTTATCTGCATATTGGTAACACCCAAGCCCATACCTCCGGGCAAGGGGGCGCATATAGATATTAAATAGCATCGGGGAGAGAACTGCTCCCTGCGGCACCCCACAATCAAGTGTGTGCCTCTGGGACAGCTCACCCCCGATTGCCACCCTTTGTCCCTGACCTTTGAGGAAGGAGGAAAGCCATTGTAGGGCTAGCCCCCCAACCCCTATGTTGGCGAGGTGGTGGGTCAGTAGCTGATGGTCGACCATATTGAATGCGGCCGACAGATCTAATAACATCAGCACCGCCATGCCGCCTCGGTCCAGATGCCGCTGGAGGTCATCTACCAAGGCACTGTCTCCGTCCCATGACCTGGGCGAAAGCCGGACTGGCAAGGGTCTAGGATGGAAGCATCATCCAGAAAACCCTGCAACTGCAACGCCACTGCCCTCTCAATGATTTTACCAAGAAACGGTAAATTAGAGACTGGTCAGTAATTTGCCAATTTGGCCGGATCTGCTGTACTTTTTTTCAGGAGGGGGCGGACCATAGCCTCTTTCAAGGGTGTTGGAAAATGCCCCTCAGAAAGGGATCTATTTATGATGTCCCGTAAAGGACATCTAAGCTCCCTTTGGCAAGATTTAATCAGCCAAGAGGGGCAAGGGTCCAAATCACAAGTTGTTGGGCATGCAGAAGAGAGAATTCCGTCGACTTCCTCCAGGCTGAGCGGGTCGAAGCGATCCAGAACAAAATCGGAAGACAGGCATGGAGCCTCAAGTTTCTGTACTGTATGCAATGTGATGGGCAGGTCCTGGTGGAGCGACGTGATTTTATCTGCAAAATATTTCGCAAAAGCCTCGCAGCCTATCTCTTATTCCCTCACATTTGGTCTGCCTTGAGGCAGTGTGGTAAGACTTCCAATTATTCTAAACAATTGAGCTGGGCGCAAATTTGCAGACGCAATCCTGGCCGCAAAGTAAGCTTTCTTTGCGGCCTTGACTGCCATCTCATAAGACCTCATAAACGATCTATAGGATGTTCTCATCGCTTCATCACGAGTATGCCGCCACTGCCTCTCTAGTCGTCTGAGCCCTTGTTTCAGCTGGCATAACTCCAAGGTGCACCATGGCGCCAGCCTCACACGAGGGCGTAGAGGACATCGAGGTGCGATCTCGTTGATTGCCCTGGATAGCCAGCTTTGCCAGGCCTCCACCAGGTCATCAAGGAAATCGCCAGGGGGCCAGGGATCCCGCAGGGCCATTTGGAACCGTTCCGGGTCCATTAGGCTCTGCGGGCGAGCCAAAATAGGCTCTCCGCCCATACAGGGTTGAGGCGGTGTCTCCATACGGGCCTTGAGGGCTAGGTGATCCGACCATGGAACCGCTTCTACCGTGATATCGTTCACCAAAATCCCGGATGCAAAGATCAGGTCTAACGTGTGCCCAGCCTGATGCGTGGGTGTCGTGACAAATTGAGAGAGTCCCAGAGTCGCCATGGACGACACCAGATCCATCGCCTGATTGGAGGCCGTGTCATCAGCGTGGACGTTGAAATCACCCAGGACCATAAGCCCCGGGTACTCCAACGCCCAGCCTGCCACCGCCTCCATCAGGGATGGTAAGGTGATGGCTGGTGCGTTAGGCGGACGGTACACCAGCCAGATCGCCAATCCCTCTCCGACATCCCATGCTAGACCAGCACATTCAATACCCTCGATCATTGGAGCTGGGAGAGCCCGGAAGGAGTAACCCTCCCGTATGAATAATGCCACCCCTCCCCCCCCCTGCCCACTAGTCCGTGATATGGTGATGAGAGGAAACCAATTTGGATCGAACCAACAGAAGTAATAAAACTGTATTCAGATATTGAAAAAGAGAAGTGCTTAACATATAAACAACTTTTAGAGATCCAAGGAAAAAAGGTGGAATTAAAAATAGCTGAAGAAATACAATATAAATATAATTGGTTTCAACTGCAACAAATAAAGAGCTTGCTTGAACAGGACATTAAGAACTATGGAATAAGGCAAGAACAAACAGAACTGGAGAGAATGCTGTTTGAAGAAAATGAAAAGCTGATCTCAAGGAAATTAATAATAATAATAATAATAATAATAATAATAATAATAATAATAATAATAATAATAATAATAATAATAATAATAATAATAATAATAATAATAATAATAATAATTTCTTATTTATACCCCGCCCTCCTCGCCAGGCAGGCTCAGGGCGGCTAATATAAACTATTATTGAAATGGTCTACGGAAGATGAAGTAGTCAAATCACAAATGATAAAATGGGTGATAAATATAAATAAGGAAATACAAATGGAGTCATGGGAATATCTATGGAAGAACTCTATGAAAATTTTTACATGATATAACATTAAAGAAAATTGTTTTAAAATGCTATATAGATGGTACATGACACCTAAGAAATTGGCAAAAATGAACAATCAGTTGTCGGATAGATGTTGGAAATGTAAATGTCATGAAGGATCTTTTTACCATATGTGGTGGACGTGTGAAAAGGTGAAACAATTCTGGCAAATGATTCAGCAGGAGATTTTGAAAGTCTTGGGATATAATATTAAGAAGGCACCAGATATTTTCCTGTTAGGATTACAAATGGAAAAATTTCAGAAGCAAGATAGAACAATAATTTGGTACATGCTTTCAGCTGCACGGACATTATATGTGCAAATGTGGAAATAAGACAAAACACCAGAAGTATGGGAATGGACTATGAAAGTCATGCATTGGAGTGAAATGGACAAATTTACAAGAATCTTAAAAAAACAAGACTTAGAGAAGTTTAAAAATGACTGGGGAAAGTTTCAAAAATACATTGAAAAACAATGGAACGTTAAAGGACATTTGGTGATCTTTGACAATGGTTAATTGTTAAAGAAACAATATATGGATTACAGTTTTAAAAATATGATTATTGGATTATAACTTTCTTTTTTCCCAATGACTAAGAAGAAATATCATGAAGATGGATTATAATTATAACCTTTGGGTTTTTTGGAAAAAGATTCTTTAATAGATAGAATTTATTACCTTATAACAAATTAGATTAAATAGAAATATGGGGACTTTGCTAAAGGGGCATGCACTGGTGCGGGTCACAAAAGAGGGGGGTGGGTGGAGAAAATGTTATATATGTGTACTAACATTTAATGACAAATGATGACATGTTATCACAATATATTACATTATAATAAATTGTTTTAAACAGAGGGAAAAAAAGAATGGTCAAACTTTAACTCTTTTTCATCTGCCATTCATCTTTATGGCAGCTACTCTCTTAGTTATACACCTGGGAGAATTAGTTGTATGGGAAGTAGCTGCATCATTTGTTTGTTTGTTTATTTAACAGTCTCATCTATACCCGAGATGTAATGTAAGTTGTACAATAAGGGAAGGAAATCCTTAGAGTATGCCATGATCAACAAAATGAAACAAAATAATGAAACAAAACAGGTTGAAAGAATTGCCATTGTCTTAAAAACAGAATAAAATCAAGTTGAAAATGATAATTATAAGTTATCCAAAATGGTTAAAGTTTAACATCTTCAGCTAGAGTCTAACAATATGAAGTTGGAGAACCTCTGAAAAGAGGAAATTCCAAAGGGTAGATGGCACCAATGAAGAATCTGTCTTTGATACACATCCACCATGAGGGGACACAGACCAAAGCCTGCAACAATTACTTCCATTGGCATGCAGAAACATATGGAAGATGGCAAGCTTGCCCCAGATCATTTAGGACTTTAGAATTTGGCACTAGAACTTTAAATTGTTACTGTAAACAAACTAGCAGCCAATATTAAGCTTTTACAATTGGCAACATATGGTCCCTGTGAGTTATATCTGCTTTGAACAGTGGAGAACAATTACTGCTTTACCAGCAGATCAAAAAACATGTCCAAACTGTGCATTTACTCTTTAATTAAGGGAGAACATCGCTCTATCCAGAACAATCATGGGCTGCAATCACACATACCAAATAATCCACTTTCAGTACACTTCCCAACTGGATTTTACTTGTGTGAACTGGCAAAATCCAGTTGGAAAGTGCACTGGAAGTGCATTATTAAGTGTTTGTGATCGCAGCCAAGGTTGGTTTTATTATTGACTGTAAGCTAGAAAGATCATCAAGGTTTCACAAAAAGTTGATCCCAGAAGAAACTGAACAATTAATTTATATATTATGCTAACCCTAGGATTCATTTTAACTACAATAACTCAGCTTTATTTTCCTCCAGGATGCAAATAGCTTCTCCTCCAACATTTAACTCATTCTTAACAATGTCTTCTGTGTAACTTTTTATCATACCAACCAACAGCCAAAACCGCTCCAGTCTCATACTCATTCAGAGTTCAAAAACCCAAAATGACCTATTAGAGCTGCCAAGCTGCTAGAAGTATCCCTGAATCAGAGCTTCCAGTGTATAAAAAAAAAAGCCTAGCAATGTTGCTACCAATGTCACTTCCGCAGAAAAACTTGAAATGACAGTGTGCGGCTGCAAGAATTGCTGAAAACCAGATCTTAAATTCAACAGGAGCTCATAGGAGCACAACTCCTGAACCTTTCTGATAGCTCCCCCTCCCCCTCCCCACCTAGGGTGGCCATAATATCTGCAGGCCAGCCAGGGACACCTTGAGGGGGGAATTATGTGTGTGCGTGCGCGCAGCGTGCGCCCCCGGAAACAGGAAGTGACATCACTTCCGGTGACGTCATGCCACCGCCGGAAACAGGAAGTGACATCATTTCCTGTGACATCATTTCCCCCAAATGACATCATTTCCCCCAAATGCCACTGCCGGACACAGGAAGTGACTTCACAGCACTTCCTGTGAAGTCCCTAAAAATCCCCCAAATATCACCGCCGGAAACACCAAGATTATTTATAGAGAGGGAAAGGGGGAAATAAAGTTAAATAAAACTCTTTTTTTACTTTTTTCAAAGTGAGAAGACTAGAGAGAACGGGTTCCACGCTGAGAAGTGTGGAACCCCCAGTGGGGTGGGCTCCCCCAGTGGGGTGGGCTCCACACACTTTCGGGGTGTGGATCCCCCAGTGGGGTGGGCTCCCGACTCCCTCCGCCGGCTGTTTCTGATAGCCCTGCGCCCCATCTTTCATTTGATATGTGTCCTGTGCGAGTGCCACCCTCCCGTCGAGAGATGCCGCAAAATGAGCCCCCTTGAGGCTTATGGCGGCAGGGCTCGGGGGAAGCGAGCTAGACTGCTGTTCTTTTGAGGGGTTATAGAGTGTTTCGAGCCCGTCCCTGTGGCATCGGTCCCATCATTGTGGGACCCAGGGGGCTGGCGCGGCGGCCCGCCGAAGCAGCCTGTCGGTCACTTCCGGGTTCCTGTCCTGCATCTCGACCTGTGCTATTAGTGACAGGCTGCTTCGGCGGGCCGCCGCACTGGCCCCCTGGGTCCCACAATGATGGGACCAATGGCACAGGGACAGGCTCGAAACACTCTATAACCCCTCAAAAAGAACAGCAGTCTAGCTCGCTTCCCCCGAGCCCTGCCGCCATAATCCTCAAGGGAGCTCATTTTGCGGCATCTCCCGGCAGGAGGGTGGCACCCGCACAGGACACATATCAAATGAAAGAGGGGGCGCAGGGCTATAAGAAACAGCCGGTGGAGGGAGTCGGGAGCCAACCCCACTGGGGAATCCACACCCCGAAAATGATGAAGGTGGCGCAGAAGGAGGGAAGGAAGGAGGGAGGGAGGGAAGGAGGGAGGAAGAAAGGAAGGAAGGAGGAAGGAAGGAAGGAAGGAAGGAGGGAGGGAGGAAGGAAGGAAGAGAGGGAGGGAGGGAGGGAGGGAGGGAAGGAAGGAAGGAAGGAAGGAAGGAAGGAAGGAAGGAAGGAAGGAAGGAAGGAAGGAAGGAAGGAAGGAAGGAAGGAAGGAAGGAAGGAAATAGGGAGGGAGGGAGGGAGGGAGGGAGGGAGGGAGGAAGGAAGGAAGGAAGGAAGGAAGGAAGGAAGGAAGGAAGGAAGGAAATAGGGAGGGAGGGAGGAAGGAAGGAGGGAGGGAGGGAGGGAAGGAAGGAAGGAAGGAGGGAGGAAGGACGGATGGAAGGGAGGGAGGGAAGGAGGGAAGGGAAGGGAGGAAGGAGGGAAGGAGGGAGGGAAGGAAGGAAGGAAGGGAGGGAGGGAGGGAGGGAGGGAGGGAGGAAGGAAGGAAGGAGGGAGGGAGGAAGGAAGAAAGGAAGGGAGGGAGGGAAGGAGGGAAGGGAGGAAGGAAGGAGGGAGGGAGGGAAGGAGGGAGGGAGGGAGGGGAGGAAGGAAGGCCGCTTCCTCCCGGCAGCCGCCCCCCCGCTTTTGGCCCCCTCCCTCCCTGCCTGCCTGCCTCGGGGGGGGGCTTACCATCTCGCAGGGCGCGGGTGGCGGCCTCCCCTCCGGGCGGGCAGGCGGGCTGGCCATGAGGCGCAGCAGCAGCAGCGCGAGGAGGAGCAGGAGGCGGCGGCAGGCGGCCCCTTCCCGGGCGGCGATGCGACGGCTGGTGCTGGTGGCGGCGCTGCTGGCTCGCCACTTGGACCCCTCCCCCCTTGGCGGGGCAGCCACAGCCAGGCCGCCGGGCCTGCAGGGAGGGCGGGGCACCTCGGCGGCCTCCTCGCTGCTCAGACCCCCTCCCGGGCCTCCCCCCTCAGTGGGGCAGCCGCAGCCAGGCCGCCGGGCCTGCAGGGAGGGCGGGGCGCCTCGGCAGCCTCCTCGCCACTCGGACCCCCTCCCGGGCCTCCCCCCTCAGCGGGGCAGCCACCGCCAGGCCACCGGGCATGCAGGGAGGGCGGGGCGGGGCGCCTCGGCGGCCTCCTCGCCGCTCAGACCCCCTCCCCCCGCTGCTGGCGGGGCTGGCGGCGGCTGAGGAGGAGGCGGCCGAGCCCACCAACCCGGGGCCTCCCGCCATGCCGCCGCCGCAGGCGCTGCCGGCCCGCCTCTCGCTCCGGCCACCGCTGCCGCCGCCATTGTCCCGCCGCCGCTTTCCCCGCCCGCGCGGCCCGCCGGCTCCTCTCGCTGGCTAAACCGGGACTTCTAATGGTCCCGGGTTAGCCAGCCCGGGAGGCGGGAATTTGGAGGCAGGAGCAGGACTTTCCCGGGTGGTCGGGACGATCTGCCCATCCTATCCCCACCTAACTTGTCCATTGAATAGTAGATGCAGCTGGGTCGCAGGTGCCAACCACACTTGAAGTCAGATGTATGTTAGGGGAACTCAATTTAAACAACACTCATTCACTCAGCACTGGGAAGCGGCATTGTGAGGGGGAAGAAGGAACTTCTGATTTCTCTGTCTAGTTTTATTTTGTTTGCTGCAGAGATGCCCCCCCTTCTCTGGTTCAAGATATGTATGGAACCAAAGCAAATAGGCAGAAGCCCACCCCTGCTGTTTCTGAAACCAGGGAGAAGAAAAATGAAAGCTCCTCTCCTCTCCCCTCCCCCACCCCATACTCCTTCACAGTGCTCAATGAAGAAGCACTTGTTTAATTAAATTTCCCCAATGTGCATCTGACTGCATCCAGTTGTGTACTTGTGACCTGACACAGACTGGACATACTGTGTATCTGAGCCTTCAGTAATGTCTAAATGTGTTACATATTGACAAAGAAACTAACACTAAAAGGAATAGGGATTAAACATTATTGTGTACCAAAATCAGGATATGGGGAAATGCCCCTTCTCATATATTATTATTTTTACAATACAGATTCCTTTAATATTTTATAACATGGATGACATATTTCTGTATGTCCATGAATCACATAACTGTATACACCAGACAGCAATCTCAGCGTCTGTTAAGAAACTAACTTTTTATTTTGTGTATATGTAAGTATTTGTATTGGTCAATGTCACTTTATGTAAGTTGTAAAGGGATTTGTACTAGCAACAAGGCTATGTTAACAGACAATTACTAATTTCACATCTGTATAATTAGTCACACCTGTATATTCAATGTTCATTTGACAGCTAGATCTTTTAGCTCTAACTCTGACAGCATGTCATCAGGAATCAGAGTTAGACGACAGCTCTTAATTAGATGAGTCAGGATTGGCTAGTCCACCAGCCAATTAGCTAACAGCTAGGATAAAGCATCATCAGACAGCACAGGAAAAGAGCACAGGATACCTGGAAGATGGGACATCAAGACATCTGTCTGTGTTGTGTGTCTGACCAAGAGAGTGTTGTGTAAGTAAGGCTTAGGACAAATAGCCAAGGAATGCTGCATGGTTTAGTGTAGGAAAAAGTTGGCTGGTTGCCGTAGTCTTTTGTTTTAGTGTTTTTCTCTGTGTATATTGGTATATTTTGTTTGTTTTATCTCCCTTTTATGTTTCCCTTTCCCCTTTTGTAAATAAAACTTGTATATATATATATTTCTATATTTTGACTTTGTTTTTTGTAGACCTGTGACCAGGGATTCTACTAGACTACAAGAACCCATAAGAAAATGGTTTTGTAGTTTATAAAGATATTTTTATTTATTTTCTCCCCTCCTCCTGTCAGGTCTGAAGGGGCTTAGCCCAAACCCCCCTTGACCTGGGTGTATTTTGACAGGGTCAAACATGTGTTTGGCTACACAAACTGATCTTCTCATGCATATTCAGATTCCATAATAAATGTAGTGCTATAACTATACAGCACATACATGCAGATCAGGGAAGATTCATTTTTCATATGCTATTTCATCTGCTTGTCTTGAACTAGACTGTATATTAATCCACCTTTACTTATTTAACAATGGTTAGGAGTGGCTCTGTGAATTTATTATTCTTTTTATAAGATATTGTTTTAAACCATTCTCCTTTTTTGTAACATCCCTCCCACACACTTTTCTGTTGTAAATAGGAAATAATTCATCTACTGGAAATATACTCCAATATACCTGATGAAGTGAGCTTTGATTTATTAAAGTTTATACTGGAATAAAATAAACCTTTAAGATGCCACTGTATTCCTGTTTATTCACTGCTACAGACTAACACAGTACCCATCTGGAATTATCACTGATAGCAGGGCATTTTAAAAGGAATTGTACCAGAGTATCCAATTCTAAGTTGTAATTTTGCACCTTTCATCAGGAGGCTGCTGTCCCACAAGAAATAAAAAGAAAAAAATGCAATTTAAAGTCTCTACACTAACTGATGGTTTGCTGTGCCCATGGCAATCAGTTTAGAGACTGCCTTTAGAATCTAAATCCATAGCCTAACAAGTATATAGGAAAAACTCAGAAGAAAACTATAGAAGGAACTCTGTAACAACTCATTTTTATCATTAATCAGGGAACATAAAATCTAGCAGAATCCATTCTAACACATAGAGGTTCATCCAAAGAATTTTACTCTGTCATCTTTTTAATGGTGAAGAGCTAAGTACATATTTAATTTTCCTCTTTATATCAACATGAAAATGGAAAACGATATAGCCAGAAATCACAGCAAACAGAGAAAGATTGAGGTTTGTTCATAAATTGTTTTGAAAGATTGGTTCTTTGCAAGAATACCTTAGCATTGTTGTATAATATGCACCTGTGCGCTACAATTTCCTTAAAATGTAATCTTTCTAGTGATCAACTTTCCAGTTGCTTACACTGGGTGTCTGCTTGGACTGACAACTGCTATTTTTAAAATACCTTGCTGAACAGGGATTTGCATGAATTGGAGCAGCCTTGAATAATCATGCAGAAAGCACCTTACTGCCTAATTAGTTTTCAAAGATACATATTAATATCCTCAATCCCTCAAAAACTGATCTATTTCAAGTTGGATAAGCAGATACTGCAGTTAGCTTTTCTTCAGGAAGCCTCCACTTCTCAGAAGTGAATGAATGTATTGATTTAAGTGTGACGGTGATAGCCCTAGAGATGCAAGCTTTCTGATTATTTAGGTAATGGCTAGCAACACATGTTGCAACAAAGTACAAACTTCCTTCTTTCTTTGGCAGTCTGTCTTTTTCATGCTCTAGAGAAATCTAGTTTGGGAGCTAAATAGGTAATTCAGTCTTAGAACTCTGTCAGGTCTAAGCCTTTCTGCTGAGCTTACCAACAAATGAACCAATTATATGAAGTTGTGGCTGAGTTGGCTATTGTGAGTGGACAGTTGTTCATTATGAATTGAAGGAAAGCAACCAAGTAAATTGGCAAGAGTGATCATCAGCCACTGGGCAGATAGTAATTACTTTCAGCTAGTATCTGTGTGAAAAGAATACAAACCATTAGGGCAAAGCAAAGACTCTCTGTTTGCTTATTTACTAGGCCCACAAAGCCCATTTAGCTGACCCTGAATTAGCTCTCATCTTGAGTACCGCTTGTAAAAATGGAATTGGTGAAGGGGTTTCTGGCTGAGATGTTTATGACCTTACAAGAAGGGAACTCTCTTGTGGAAGACCAAATAAGAGTGTATGTTTGTAAGAAGTAATTTGTGAGACTTGGGAATGTGAATGAATTCTCATATTTGACAATACTGTAGACTACTCTTGATTTTTAGCATAAAGTAAAATATGAGAAAGAAAATATCATAGCATTATGTAATAATTTCAGGGAAGGGGGAGGAATAAACATGTGGAAACCTATTATGCTTAATTTTTTTTTAAAGGACAGCACAGTTTTGATGTTATGGCCTTTAAGGAAAAAAAGATCTGCACATACAGCTTGCCCATGATTTTACCATAGAGTTTCTGGTAATTCCTATAACTCCTGCCATCACTTCAGGATATTGCTGATATGTCATCACGTCAGTGATGCCAGTGATTTATTTAAAAGTTTTAATCTTTTATTTATTTTAATTTTTCCTCTGCTGCTACTTCAAGTAGGGGTGGAGAACAGGAATTCAGGGCAGGGAATCCCCCTCTCTGATGGGGGTGTTGGTAGCCCTTGGAGTTCCCTAACCTAGTCCTAGGTACACAAGCAAATGTTATGTAATAACATATGTGCCCTGAGGGACTTGATGCAGTTCCACAGGACCTGCAAGGCAGAGATGTTCTGCCAGGCTGTTGGTTGAGGACAGTGATGTCCGCCATCTTTCTGGCACTCCATTTCTTGCTTATGCTCCACCATCCCCATGAGGCAGAACACAACTGGAATGTTGCGCCATCTGAGAGACTGTTTTAGTTATTTATTTTTATGTATTACTTAAACTGTCTTATTATTCTTTATTGATATTTTTATCCCTTGACGTGTACCACCCTGTGTACGCAGGGGAGTATGGTTTATAAATTGTAAATAAATAAATATTACCATGAGGAAAAGGAATACAACTGTGCAAAATATGCCTGCATTTCTTACAGCAAATTTTTGTATTAGTTAGGGCAAGCATAGACAATTTGCCAAGAGAAAAATGTAGTTAACAAAACAGTTATGCTAAACAAAGATTCCTTAAACCTTTCATATTTATTGCCTGCTTGGAAGTATATAATCAGAAAGGTAAATAGATATGTTTTTCAAACCAGCCAGAAATAAACCATCCTAGCCTCTTCCTGAAACTTTAATAGAAATGTGATTAGTAGAAACCAGGATGTGATACTTTTTATTGCACACCTATAGTTCATATTCCAGGGTTGACAATCAAGACTAGTTAAACATTTGGCAGGCTGAGCTGCAAGTTGAATATGCCTTAGATGGGGCAATACCTCAGATCAGAATCCTTTTTTGTTTTAAAAGGTAGCTGTGTTGGTCTGCAGTAGATCAGTAAGTTTCAGCAAAAGTTTCAGGGATTAGGGTATCAGCTTTCAAAAGGGAGCTTTGATCCTCAAAAGCTTATACCCTGAAAATCTTGTTGGTCTCTATGGTGCTACTGGACTCAAAACTACCTTTTTTTGTTTTGTTATGCATGGTTTCCCCACCCCATCCACATGCAACTAATCTGCTGGCAGTGTTGCCAACTGATCAGGAAAACAAAGGAACATAAAGTCTGATCTGCTCCTTTAACAGTCCTTTGAGATGTATCAATTAGCAGGTGATAATGCTAGGCCCATACTGTAAAATATTTTTTTATTAAAAAACATGTGTTCATCTGGTACACCAAACTGCCGAGGCACAATTACAGAGACTAGTTTACCTGTTAGCAAACCCCATTGAACATATAACGAGAGCAGATTAATTTATCAATGCCTTTCTCTTTCCACTCCCTTGATATTCATTCTCTTCTCCTTTCAGCTGTGTGATTCCACACATAATAAGTGAAACAATCAGGCTGTCCTCTCACTTTCTGGTGCCATTTCATGCCTGGGCAAATATGAGTCATCACTAGGAAGCCTTTTACAGTCAGCAGAAAAACAAGCCACAATTCACATAAAATCACTGTGAATTGACAGGTGGCCTAGTTTGGATACCATCCACTAGTGATATAACAAGATTTTCTCCCAAGAAGCATATTCTTTCATAGTCTGTTCTTGAGGAGATAAAGGAAATGCTTCTGTAAATATACAAGGAGAGTATACAACTGCATTCACCAGATACCAGGTGTGGCTTTGTATTCTGTCCTTCTTTGTTGTACAAGGAATAAAACAAGAAAGCTGCCATAATTTCTTGGTGTTTTAAAATAACATCAGTGTATGATTATGCCAGGTCTTTTTCTTTTTTAATGATAAATTAGTTTTAAGCATTTGTGAATATTAGAAATACATCATCCTGCAGAGTAAGCCTATGCAAGTATCAGAAATAAATTGCACTGAATCAAGAGGGGGTTACATCCCTAAGGAAGTGTGCAGACGGTTTCATCCTCTGTGTCTCAAAGATGGGTCTTCAAGGTATTTTCTATGTAGTTTTGGCATATTTTGGATTTATTTTTACCAGTAGCCCAGGAGAGAAGGTGGCATGCTATAGCCAGATCTTGACAGATTTTGGAAGTCATGCAGGCTCAGTATTTGGATGGAAGTCCACCAAGGAAGGCTTTACAGAGGAAGGCAATGGCAAACCACCTCTGCTTCACATTTGCCTTGATAGCCCCTTGCTAGGGTTGCCATACTTATGTAGTCAAGATTATAATCAATGTAGACCAATAATCATACTTAGAGTATGGTTGAAGTCTCCAACATAAACCCTGAACCTCACAGGATGGCCTTGAACACCCTATCTCAACCAGCTGTGTAAAGGTAAACTAGGATGGGAGAAGCAGGCACACTACCCTGAGCACACGGGTCTGAACACACTACTTTGAGCAACACTAGGACCCTCAGATTAGGATTGCTAATGGATGGAAAATTCCTTGATATTTGGAGATGGAACCTGGGGGCAGTGGGGTTTGAGGAGGGGAGGGACCTCAGTGGGGTATAATGCAATAGATTCCAGCCTCCAAAGCAGCCATTTTCTTCTAGGGAAGAGATCTCTGTAACAGTTGTAATTCCAAGAGATCTTCAGCCCCCATCTGGAGATTGTTAACCCTTCCTCAGATACCAAACTTGGTTTAAAGGGACTAAAAAATAATGAAGAGGTTAAATATTTCCATTTCCATATAGTTACATAGCAACACCTTACATGCTGGTTCATTATCACAGAGTGCCCTGTGTGGGACTACAACATCTGAGATAGAGTACAAGGAATGTATCCATCAAAAATATTTCTAGAATATGTCTCTATATTTGATATGCAAGAAAGGAAAGAAGGCAGGCGGACCTCAGAAGAAAAGCAGCTCAATGTGTGGGGGAGCTGAAGTCAAGAACTGGACAGCAAAGTCACCCTGCTCCCTGAGACTTGAACAATTACCCTAAAGGAGGATGGGTGTGTAGGCAGACCCTCCAAGGAGAAGCAGCTTGGGGGCGGGGGGAGTGGAAATTGGCATGGATAGTTGGGCAGTAAAGTCATCTCAGCTCCCTGAAACTGGAATGTTTATGCCCAAGCAGGCTGAATGTGCAAGCAGACCCCAAAAGGAGAAGCAGTTCAGTGTGTGTGTTGGGGGGGGTGTGTGGAAATCAGCATGGAGAGCTGAGCAGCAAAGTCATCCCACTACCCCAGACTGGAATCATTCTCCCAAGCCAGGATATGCATAGGAAAGGAAAGCTGGCAGGCAGACCCCAAAAAGAAAAGCAGCTCAGTGTGTGGGGTGTGGTGGGAATCAGCACAGAGAGCTGGGCAATAAAGTCACCCTATTCCCTGCGACTGGAATGCTTTTCCTAAGGCAGGGTGTACATGGGAAAGGAAAGCAGGCAGACATACCAGAATCAGAGTGAAGAGCAGGGCACTAAAGTCACTGAGACTGGAATGATTACCACAAGGCAAGCTAAGTGTGCCAGTAGACCCAAAAAGAAGAAGCAGGGGGGAAAGAAAGGCAAAAGAGATCAGAGTCAGACCACCAAAGAAAGCAAAGCTGGTTCCTCAAGGCTTAACTGCAATCCAAAGCGGTGGGAGGGGTGGGGTTTGAAATTAAGTGGGGGGGGGGGGGAAGCAAGGGAGATCAGAGTCAGACCACCAAAGAAAGCAGAGCTAGTTCTTTGGTTGATAGATTAACTTTCTGTGCTGCCCTTGGTTGGCTTACATATCATTCAGACAAAACCCTTCCCAACTAAAACAATAATAATTGGAGAACCCCAAAAACATAGAAGATGAGAGGAAATCTCATTCTCCTCTTTGTTTCCTTCCTCCACCTGATTGCTTCCTGAAGGCTTTCTATCACTTCCCCCTACTCTCCCTTACCACTCATCCCCTCTTTTGATGCACACTTCATACAGATATTGATTTCCTAACCACTACTCTGTAACAATGTTGTAAAAATACAGAAGAGAAGCTTCTTGCACTGAAATCAGTGCTTTTGGTAGCATTATGCCTATCTGAATGGACTTCAGTGGACTTCAATGGACTTAGAAGGATGTAATTATACTTCAGATAGGCAGGGTGTAAGTATGCTCAGGATGGAGCAGAGCCTGCAGAGCCCCCATCTGCAGAGCCCGCATCCCTGCAGAGCCTCCATCTACAACTTTTTCCCAGTACTTTCATGTTTAGCATCTACTATTGATTAAAAAGCAGAGGATTGTAACAGATGGGAAACAATGTTCTTTTTGGCCTCTGAAACACTTCAAATAGTTCTGACGGGTAAAAACAAGCCACATTGAGTGAGAAAGGGCCTGAAATAATCAGCATTAAAAAAATGGGGCAGATGAAATGAGAGATGCTTTCCAAAATAATATTTTGTGTCCAACTTCATCAAAGTGTTCCATTTCCTATACAAACTTTCAAATGGCCTGAAGGCATTCTTCGACCAGCTGTATGTTACATCAGTGAAATGTGCTCCAACTGGAAGAGATTCCCTCAACAGAGGCACCTGCAGGATGCGATGCCTCATGCTAGATTTGTTCAGAGCAACCATGCATCACCGCAGGCTCATCATTTCCATTCATAATAGACAGCTGGTGCCAACTAAATGAAATGCTCATCTTGTTTGTGTTGTCAATAGCGTAAAAGAAACTTAAGAAATTTCCCCACTCTCAGAAATTTGTAATTACCTTTTATAACCATATATCACACCACCACCCAGAAATATATACTGTTTCTCTGAACAATGAGGGCAAATAAAAACAAACTTTGAATGTGCCAGAATGTTGATGAATCAGCTTGCCAAATCAGAGGATTAGAGAAGGAAGCATGATTAGTGCAAGATTCTGCTTCATTAAGACAGTATTATTCTACAGAAAAGCCAGCCATATGTTCCAGTTGGTGAAATTATCTGAGGCAGTTTTGGATTTCAGTTTCTTCAAGATGAAATGACAGAATATCTATGTAAAACATAGGACAACTTGGATTTCCAAGCAAACTATTTCACTTACTTTTCAGAAATGCAGGTTCCATGTTTAGTTGTGGTAGATATAAAAAATTGCATGCTTTTCTACAAAGGTCCTTGTTGTCTGCACCTGATGGTTAGATCTGCCAGTTAGATCTGCCAGTACTTTACTCCTCCTTCCACTAAGTGATTCATGAAATACTGGGCAAGCTCAAGCTCTTTCCACTTCAGCACATGACTTGCTAACCAGTCATGAACTGGGGACCATTTGTTGAGCTGTTTATATGTGTCTGAATGAATTTGGATGTGCACATTTACAATATTATGCTGTTTTCTCATAAGATTACAATCCTTTTCCATACCTGCTATCATCCGTTTGCTGAATTTTCTCATTTTTAAAAGAAGAGTTAAAAATAAATCATTTTGAGATTTTTTAAAATTGAAACTTACTACTTGTGTCTCAGTATGCTTTCTGTTTCTGCTCATGAATCTAGATAACCTTGCAATCATTTATTGTAGCCACTGTTTGAATGGATGACACTGACTATTAGCCAGTGCAATATAGACAATGCAATATAGCTTGTATTCCTTGCTTTACATTATAAGTTGATCACTTTGGGGAGGGTCCAGTGGCTCAGTGGCAGAACATCTGCTTGACATGCAGAAGTTCCTAAACTCAATCTTCAGTGTCACCAGTTAAAAGGATCAGGTAGTACTTGATGTGAAAGGCCTTGGCCTGAGATCTTGGAAAGCAGCTGCCAGTCTTGGTAGATAGTACTGACCCTGATGGATCAGTGGGTTGATTCAGTATAAAGCAGCTTAATTTCACTTTAATGGCCTAATCATTATTCAGGGGAATGCATACATTAATTGTCAATCATGAAAATTTAGTTATCAGATTGGGCAAAGAAGCTGTAGGCTGCAATGACTAGGCTCTGTAGAATAAGCCACTATTGCACAGATTGTTGCTTTAGATGAACTTTGACACCAACTATCAGGATTATCTTATCAGACACTTAGCTTACATGATTGACACTTACACATGATTGAAGGAGTCAAGCAAGGCAAGGTAAATTCACCTGATGATCATGTTCATGTAGAAGTTTACTGTTCACTGAATTAAAACCCACAGTTGAAATTGCACTGGGGTTCTCTGCCAGCAGTGTTAGATTCCGAGAACAGCTCCAGTCTCTAGGGTGAAAGTGACATTCAAGACATGTATATCCCCTTCACACCAGAAGATAGGTTGTATCAGGGACTGTGCCAAGCACAGGACTTAGATTGATGGGAGCTTCACCATTCACAGGTGCTTCTCCCTTACTATTGGACTGATAACATGTAATTTAAAATATATTTGCAGGAGCAAAACAGAGTGGCCAAAGGACAGAGCCTGGTGAATAGTGATAGGTCAATGATGAAGGTGGATGTATTTTGGTGAGATGGGACACAATCTAGAAGCTCAGGTTGTACAATGAATGGAAAAATGTAAACTTCCTCCCTGTTGAAAATACCTTGTTGGTTTGGAAGTACCTGGTATTGAACTTGAGGCAAAAATATGAAATGGGCAATACCATGCAGTTAGAAACCCAGTCCCAGTGACATTTGTCATTCTTCCTATTATCTAATTTAGTCCATAAGTTTATCAGGCAATAGCCACCCTTTGTTCCAGTTTGGTGTAGTGGTTAAGTGCACAGACTCTTATCTGGGTTTGATTCCCCACTCCGCAACATGCAACTGCTGGAGTGACCTTGAGTCAGCTGTAACTCTGTCAGAGCTGTTCTCTCAAGAACAGTTTCTGTCAAAGCTCTCCCAGCTCCATCTACCTCATAGTGTGTTTGTTGTGGGGAGGAGAAGGGAAAAGAGACTGTAAGCTGCTCTGAGACTCCAAGTAAAGAGTGGGGGTATAATACCTCTATGAGTTTGTTTATACTATCTGCACAAGATAATAAAAATAACAGTGCAATTTATTTGCTCAAAACTATAGGTAGGTGCTAAACATTGTTCCTCATAAGTATACAAAACAGGATCTTGTGGGAATGACCAAATGGACAAATACGTAGTATTGCTAATTACTGGTACATATTGGCTGCTACATTATAATGCATTCCCTTAAAGCCTCTAAAAGCAAATGGCTCAAGCTTGGTAAAGTGAAATTAAATTAGGTGCTTTTATAACCCTTATCCAGGACAATATCTGCACTTTTGGCTTGATTGAAGGAAAGCTGGTTTTTCAATATAAAAATGCAGCTTCTATACCATTTGTGAAGAAATGCAATTTTTTTTTTATTTTGGTTTGAGTTGAGCAAAACCTTCATTCTGTGTTTTAAAAGGGTTTCTCCCCCACCTCCCCCAACAGACAGGAAGAGGGGAGGTCAGTTCAGTTGCTTTCTGGACTTACCTCAGCCCACTTTCATGCAAATGCTAATAGGTCTAGACAACGGGATGGTCAAGCTTCACCCCTCACCCTTCCAAGCAGGGGACAGAGACTTGGTGTTAAATACTAGAGAGATTTCAGGAAGGAATTCCTGAAGAATCTCCAAGAAAACCTTCTTTGATCCAGACCACCCAGGGTTAGACCTAGGCAAGGCTAACTTCTAGTGCCCTCTCCTGCACTGATAACCTCACCAAGTCAGATGAGGGGCACCCAATTTGGCACCCCCAGAAGGCCAGCGCCCTAGGCAATGCATCAGGGCTGACTCTGGACTGACCTAGTCAGTGGTGGAGAAAAGAGAGGTGATAAAACTCCTGAAAGCAAGAAGAAAGCTCTGTTTTGTGCTGCGTCCATCAGAGCAGACAGAACTCTCAACTGAAACCTGGAGGAGGCAGCCATTAACCATGTGCTGGTTTGGAGAACGGGAAGAAGCTTCAAGGTAAATGATGTGCTGTAGAGATCTATAACACCCTAAACCAGCGATGGCCAAACTGTGGCTCATGAGCCACATGAGGCTCTTTCACACATATTGTCTGGCTCTCGAAGCTTCCACCATCCCATTGGCAGGCTTGGAGAAGGCATTAGTCTAATTAAATCTCTTCTCCAAGCCAATCCAGCTGGCAGCTTCGAGAATGCATTTAAAGTTAAGCTTTCTTTCTTTCTACCTCCTTCTACCTCTCCCTCCCCATCTATTTGCCTTCCTGCCTGCCTGCCTGCCTGCCTTGCAGTTCTCAAATATCTGATGTTCATGTCTTGCAGCTGACATGAATCATCTGACATTTATTTTTATGTGGCTCTTATGTTAAGCAGGGCCCTAACCTCCTCAGGGAGCTTGTTCCACCAGCTTGGAGCTGCAACAGAAAAGGCCCTGGCTCTAGTTATCATGAATCTGGCCTCTTTAAGGCCAGGGATTGAGAGCAGATTTTGTGACTCTGACCAAAGTGCTTTCCAGGGAACATGTGGGGAAAGGCAGTTCCTAAGGTACGCAGGTCCCTGGCCATATAGGGCTTTAAAGATAAGAACCAGCACCTTGAAATGAACCCGGTATGCGATAGGCAACCAGTGCAATCTGGTGCTGTGCCAAAAGTATGCTTGTGAACATTTTCTTATTAATAAATACTTTGTAATTTTTGATATAATTTTTGATGCTGGTGATGACTCTGTGTATCACAAAGACCTCCACCATCTTGGATACACTATTTTAAAAGGAGCACCAGGAGGGAGGGAGGCAGTTGGCAAGTGGCTATTCCTCCAGGGGCACACAGAGCAGTAAACAGTCCTTGTGGTGACTAGGCACTGGGCAGTGGGAGACACAGAGGCAAGGCCTCAGAATATGGAAGGGAAGCTGGGAATCCTGACCTCCCCCACAGTGGGCAATTCCTTATAAAAGTCAGGTGGTTGCAGTAGTTACCCAAGAGAGAAAGAAAGGCCTCTCCAAGTTTTGGGAAAACCATGGAGGGCAGGGTAGAACAGGGCCTACAGGCTAGAAGAGATCCATTCTTAAAGAATAACCAGCAGCTTTTAAAAGAATCTGCTTTTGTATTATCTCTAAAAGGCTTACATCATCCAAACCACACAGCTCTGCCCTATCTTTAATCTGAATGATGATTTTGTCACATAGATTTTAATTGTAGGGGCCTCTGTTACCGTTCCTGCCCTGAGGAAAATGCAGAATAGCCTGTACTATACTGACTGGAAGATAGCAAATGTTGTTGCTGATTTATACGTTTTCCAGAATTTATGTCAGGTACAACGGGAATTATTCCATATCTTTATGGAATGTATTATGCCATATTTTCTATCGAGTTGTTCAAGAAGCATCATCTGTTAGGCTTGCCAATCCCCAGGTCCCAGCGGGGGTTCTTCCGCTTTCCCAGGCTCCTTCCCGCCCCCATTCAGCTGGCCAGTGGGGGGAAGCCCCGCCCATCCAGCCACCATGTGACTTTCCACCTCCGGAGGCTTCAGTCTCCTATTGGAAAGGCTTCCTCTTGGGATGGTGTGTCTGTGTTACTTTGAAGAAGTTGGCAGCAACTCATGAGTAGAGATGCCAATCCCTTGCTTCAGAGTCACCAGAAACAGGAGTGGGGAATGTCTGCTGGGCACTTCATTATTCCCTATGTGGAGATTGATTCTCATAGGATATAATGGGGAATTGATCTGGAGGTATCGAGGGCTCTGGGGGAGCTGCTTTTTGAGGTAGAGGCACCAAATTTTCAGTTTATCTAGTTTCTCTCCCCAAAACACCCCCCAAGTTTCAAAATGATTGGACCAGGGGGTCCAATTCTATGAGCCCCAAAAGAAGGTACCCCTATCCTTCATTATTTCCTATGGAAGGAAGGAAGGTGTGCTGTCCCTTTAAATGTGATGGCCAGAACTCCCTTGAAGTTCAATTATGTTTGTCACACCCATGTTCCTGGCTCTGCCCCCAATGTCTCCTGACTCCACCCACAAAGTCCCCAGATATTTCTTGAATTGGACTTGGCAATCCTATCATCTGTGGATTGAAGCAACCAGGAGAGGAAAATACTGTTTACAAAAAACAAAAACCATGTAGAATGTCATTTCTTGTTCTGAAGAGGAACAATACATTTCATTTAGATAAGCTATGGAAAATGTCTTTAAATGAATTTGTATAAATGTCCAATCTCACAGTGAACTATAATGTGACAGACTTATGAACTTCAGTCATGTATTCCCTTTCCACCATGTTGCTATCCTGAGCTCTCTGTCATATCTGAAGCAAAAAATAGAGCTTAAAAATGTGTTTGGAGCAATTTGTATATCTGCTATCAGCTATCAAAGTTAACACAAAAGAGAATCTTCTGAGTGACAAAATGCATGAAAATGTGATGGAATTATTGAACCCTAGGAACATATCCAGTCCATGAAGTTTAGTTTTTCACTATTTAATTAAAGGGTAGGGGAAAACTCTGTCCTTCAGAAGACTTAAATACTTAATCAATTCCTGAATGATATTTTAGAGACTTTTACAGGCCAGTTTTATCATTGGATTTGTTATTAAAAATGGATTCTGTAAAAATCTTGATATACAAGCCATGTTTTCATAAATGTTATTGACTGTTGTATTGACAAAAGTTACCTAATATCCCAATCAACAAACAAATGTGCCAGTGATTTGTAATTGAGTCATTTTAATCTACAACACAGCACCACTGCACAAAATGTTTTGCAATACTCTATTGGCAGAAACTGCTGACAGAAATCTATCTTAAAATGCTGTAGGGTAGATTTTGCACCAGAAAATACAAAGAAGAAACATATTAGCCCTTAGTATATATTAAAACTTTGATCTCGCCCTGTACTACCTAACCTTAATTCAGCAGCAGTAATGGAATATTTCTGCAAATGTAATAGAATGGGTCAGCTCCCCCACTTTGCAAACAAGAAAAGATACCTTAGAATTGCATAAAGGAGAAGAAAGGTTGATATTCTCTGTCCATGCTACAAAAAACCCCACACCAAACATTGATTTGTTTGGGATAAAGAACAATTCTGATATGATTTCAGGTATACACATAAAAATGTGAACAAGCCCATAGCAATCCAAAATGAATAGATGTGGAGGTATAAAGCAGAACGGCTTCTTCAAAATATACATGGGGTTTCAAATATTCAGAAAAGTAGATTTAGATGAAGGTGGAGTGAAAATTGGTGGCAGAAAACAGTGAAGACATGAAACAATTAGAGTATCAAAGCAGGATTACAATTTAAAATCAAGAAGACAAAAGTAATGAGTACTGCATAATTATACAACTTTGAGATAGACTGTGAAGAAATTGAAGTTGTTCAAGATGTCCTATTCCTTGGCTCCATCATCAACCAAAAGGGAAAATACACTCAAGAAATCAGGAGACTGAAACTATGAAGAGCAGCCATGAAGGAGCTAGAAAATATCCTTAAGTGTAAGGATGTGTCACTGGCTACCAAGATCAAGTTAATTCATGCCATAGTATTCCCCATTACTATGTGTGGGTCTGAAAGTTGGACAAGGAAGGAAGCTGGCACAAAGAAAGATTCATTTGAAATGTGGTGTTGGAGGATACCACGCATTGCCAAAAAGATAAATAAATGGATTCTAGATCAAGTCAAGACTGTACTCTCTCTAGAAGCTAAAATGACTAAGCTGAGGCTCTTGTACTTTGGTCACATTATGAGATGGCAAGAGCCACTGGAAAATACAATAATGCTATGAAAAGTTGAAGGGAGCAGGAAAAGAGGAAGATCCAACATAAAATAGATTGACTTAACAAGCAGCCCCCAGCTGCATGTGTTCCCCTGCTCCTCTATGGATGTTCTGGGAGCAGGGACCACAGGAGGGGTGAAACAGGTCATGGACACAAAACTGTACAGTGAGTCTGTCTTTGGTGCCCCAGCTACGGGTCTGTCTTTGGTGCCCCAGATGCCCATCAGTGCACAAACAGAGTTGGATCAGGGGGGTCAGGGTTGTGAGACATTCCACCTGAGCTACTTTGTCCAATACTTCTTCCAATAATCCTTCTGGGTACTGGTCAATCAGGGTAGCCTTGTTCCTTCCAACCCAGCTCTTGGGCCAGCAGCTGGAACTCCATGGGATAATCAGTAACTGAACCTCTTCCTTGATGCTCAGCTTTCTGGGGATCAGTGAACATGGTACGTTTGTAAATAATGAAGTCTGAGAAATTTGTCAGAAACAGAGTTTGAAAGAAGAAGCAGAATCGCCCAGGTGGCTTTCATCTTTAAGAGGCTTAGAATAAAGCTGACGTTAGTTTTGTTGTTAGGGAAATCCCTTGCTTGAAGCTTGATGTATAGCTTGCATAGTGCCAAAAAGGCAATGAATTATTTCTGACTCCCCCCAAACTTCTCTGAAAGGCTCACTGGGCATTTTCCTGGGGAGCAATGATAGCAGGGGCTACAGCAGCAGCTGCTTGCTGTTGTTGGAGCACAGTCAAAGCATTGGTCACCTGCTGTACCTGAACTTGAAGCTCATGGTCCTGGGCAGCCAAGTTGATCAGAGATAAAGCCACATCATCAATGCTGCTGTGAAATGAGGTGGACAGAGTCATTCTGTCCAAGGTCAGGGGTCCAGAAATCAGGTAAGGCAGAATCGATGACTTAGCATCTATCATACACTTTGCATCCAGTGTTCCTTCTAAGCTGAGTTAGTGTGAGCTAGCTCATAGATTTTTAGCCTCCAGCTCACAGATTTTTGTCTTAGCTCAGGAAGGATGACCCCAAAGCATAATAATTTATGCAGTAGCTCGCAACTTTAATGCCAATAGCTCACAAGTTTAATGCCAGTAGCTCACAAGTTTAATGCCAGTAGCTCACAAAGTAGAATTTTTGCTCACAAGACTCTGTAGCTTAGAGGGAACATTGATCGCATCCACACCTAATAGCCTCTCTTGGTCATTCTTACACCCAGCTACTCAGAAACAATCCTGCAACTACTCATCTTCATTATCAAAAAGCAGCAGGTGTAGACCTGTTAAAAGGGTTTAAAGGGACTGTACAAGATAGCCTGAAATAGCTGAGTGATGGGTAGCAAGCTACTCCCTGATACTCAGCTGCTTTTGTAGCTTTTGCAGGGAACAGAAAGCAGAGGTTTAAAGGGACTCAGAGTCCCATTAAAGCCCTGCTTTCTGTTTTATACATGAACCATCAAAAACCACATAAAAACTCCATGGAAGTTCATGATGGTAGACTTATCATAAACTTTGGTTTGCAAACTATGAACAGGATAAAAGTCATCTTGAAATTTGCTTTGTGGTTCAGTTCATACCAATCCCTAATGTATATATTAATTAACAATATGTATCAACAAGTGGGGAACCCACAAATTTCAGGGGGTTCTCCTTTCCTTAATTGCTGGGCTGGCCACTCGCTTGGTCACTAACTTGCTAGCCAGTTCATGTAACCTCAGCACTGCCACCACTGCCTGCCTTACTCATGTGGCAGCCAGTCATGACAGAGTTTGGCTTATGCTTCCTATGAACTGCTGCCACCCTTTGCCTGAGTTACATGGTGGCAGCAACAATGTCAGCAGCTCCCCCTCCTTTCTCTTTGGCAGCATCATTGCAGGGGTTTACAAGAAACAATTGAAAGAGAGGGAGTCCTTGTGGCAGTGGTGCCCAGCTGCTGTCCCACACTCACTTGCTCATTTACCCACCCCTTCCCCTGATCTTCTGGTCCTCTGCCTGCTTGCCTCCTTCTCCATTGCACCCCCACATTAATGTAGAGTGAGCCCAAGGTCTAAATGAGTGTTGTTTCATAGATCCTTGGGAAATCTCCTGGAGCAGGCTTTGGGCTTCCAGAAAGCAGTTGACAACAGTAGAAGATAGAAGCCAATCTGAGTTTTGTCAAAACTAATTATCTACAAGCTATACAGTTGAATCTAACAAGCTGTCAAAATGGGAAAATTATGGTTTAAGTTTCTGAACAGATAAAATTAACTTGGCAAAATGCCCTTTGTGGTCAATTAAAATTTAAAGTTCTCCAAAATGTGATTTATAAGCCCATAATGTTTTAATATTAGCTAAGAAGTCTGTTGTTTAGATTCTGAGAAAGTTCATAAGATAATAGGTTTGAGCATTATATTTTAAAAAATGCATAAATAAGTAGTTTGATCATTTAGACTTTATGATGGTATCAAGGAATCAAAAACCTTTTGCAATCAGCATTATTTTTAACAAGCAAAGGTGGACCTTGTTACTGGAAAGTATTTTCAGCCAATTAAGATACTTTAAGACTAGACTAGGACATTTGCCAAATAGAGATACTAATAGAACAGATATTTTAACATTTATTACTCCTGTCCAGAAACTTTGACCTAGCTGAAAGTAAGTTATCAAACTCTGACAATAAATTAGGATAATGAGGAGAAACAAAAATGACTTCTATACAAAGAAGGTCCTCATGTGGTTAAGAAGAAAAGTGTTTTATTCACAGTTTTTGTAGATATAAATTTAAATATTTCAAAAATCAAATAAAAGCTTCCTGAACAATTAGAGAATAAACAAGAACAGGTATTCAAGAGAGAAAAATAAATTATTTCAGATTAAAAGTAGAGAAGTCCATATAAAAGTTCAATTTTTCTAAAAAATTGCTGATGTGGTATTATCAATTATTTTCATATATTTTGTAAGAATGCTTAATAAGCAAGTATTTTATATATATCTTTATGTATGTAGAAGCAAGATTATTCAATATAAAGTTAAGTTTTGCTATATAAAGTTGTTTTGCTTGTGATATTTAAGGTCGTAAATTCATTAAAGATGGAACATCTAGGAAAGGAGCCAATTGGAAGGTAGCAGGAAGGTCAGTGTCTAGAAAGATGTTACATTTCATTTTTAATGAGGAAGTCTTGACAACACACCTGTTGATGAAAAGCACAGTAAAGTTGAAAATAAGCCAGGAACATCTTGTTTGTCAAATGTAAGATTAATTAATGTTAGAGACAAAGAAAATCCAAGAGTGCATGCCTGATGACATAAGATTAATGATGTAAAGGGAAGGAGCAATGAAAAGTACAAAATTTGAACACAGCTGGAACTCAGTGAACAACCGAGCTGAACTTTTGGCTGTATGTTGTTCCTCATTTGAATAAAACTTTTGTTTCCTCTTTTTGCTTTCTGGATTTTGGCTCACTGTGTGACTGTAATTGGCTAGCCACACAAGTCAAAGAACCTTGGTGCCCTGCTATCATTAACTTTCACAATTCCTCTGTTTGGGAGGATTAAACCCCCCTCCATTTAAAAAAACAAAACAAAACCTGTTCCCAAGAACCATAACAGTGGCTCCAAATCTTTCCTCCTCCCACCCTTTTATCTGGCATATGTGATAACTGATCTGTGTCTCTCTCCCTTTCTTTCCCTCCCTGTTTGGTTTAGGCAGTGGCAGCAGCTACTGCTCCTCCTCTTACCATACGACCACCCCAAAGGGGGTGCTGCTTTACACAAGCACAGACAATGTTCCTCTATTTTAGAGGATTTAAAATCACCCTTCCTTTGTGGGGGTCTATATTTTTTTGCAGAACTGGGAGTCCACCAAGTCTGCAGAAGAATACTTCCTATCTGAACCTGGCCTGATTCTCTGGCTATATCAATCTGAATGGGAGCCATCTGTATAATATGGAATGTAAAAGGAAGATACAAATGATCTTAAGGGACCCTTCACATCCGGGCCACTTGCTTTTTGAGATCTTACCGTCAGGTAGACAATATAGAGTGTTGAAGGCTAAGACAAATAGATTCAAGGGCAGCTTCTATCCAAATGCCGTGGTTAGGCTAAACGCAGGGTTATGAATGGTTATTTGTTTTTTAGATGCATTTAAATGGTCTATGTATATGTCCTTTTTTGGGGGTGTTGATGTGTTGGCATGTTTGTGGAAGAGCACCTCATTTTGTTGCTCTCATTTTCTTTTTTGAGAACAATGACAATAAATTTATTTATCTATCTATCTATCTATCTATCTATATTATTATTATTTATTAACATTTATCTTGGCCTTCTTCAAGGAGCAAAGTGTGGTACTCATGGTTATTCCCTACCTCACATTTCAATCTTACAACTACCCTGCTGGGTAAGAACATAAGAGAAGCCATGTTAGATCAGGCCAATGGCCCATCCAATCCAACACTCTGTCACACAGTGGCAAAAAAAATTATATATATACAGGGGAGAGCTACTATGAAGCAGTGGTTTGTGGTTGTCATATCCCTACTCAGCCATGAAGCTTGGTGGGTGACCTTAGGCAAGTCACTCTCAAGTCTAACCTACTTCATAGGATTGTTGCTTAAAATGGAAGGGAGAACTGCATAGTTGGGTCTCAGCTCCTTGAAAAAGGATTAGGGTAAAAATGTAGTAGATAGAGATGAATCAGAGAAGAATTTTTTTTATTCCTGTATACCAGTGAGCTCTAGTTGAGGTTTGAGGTTTTAGGAGTGGCAGAAGACGAGGAGGTTGCTTATGGTGTCTCAGAACAGGAAAGGAAAGGTCCCCTATGCAAGCAGCAGTCATTTCCAACTGTGAGGTGACTTTGCTTTCACAAAGTTTTCACAGCAGACTTTTTACGGGATGGTTTGCCATTGCCTTCCCCAGTCTTTTACACTTTGAAACATATGAAACATATGAAGCTGCCTTATACTGAATCAGACCTTCGGTCCATCAAAGTCAGTATTGTCTTCTCAGACTGGCAGCGGCTCTCCAGGGTATCAAGCTGAGGTTTTTCATACCTATTTGCCTGGACCCTTTTTTGGAGATGCCAGGGATTGAACCTGGGACCTTCTGCTTCCCAAGCAGATGCTCTATCACTGAGCCACCGTCTCTCCCCACTTTCCCCCCAGCAAGCTGGGTACTCATTTTACCTACCTTGGAAGGATGGAAGGCTGAGTCAACCTTGGGCTGGCTATCTGAATCCAGCTTCTGCCAGAATCAAACTCAGGTCATGAGCAGAGAGTTCAGACCACAGTACTGCAGTACTGCTGCTTTACCACTCTGCACCACGGGGCCAGAACAGACCATGTATCAATTAGGAAGGAAAGGAAGCTAACTCTAGGTAATGTCTCCTCAAGGCACAGCTTACTTGCTTGGGATTTTGGAATGGTTCCTTTGTAAACTTTGTTCCTATTTAAACTTTGAACATCAGAATATTGAACACTGGAATACTTGAAGAATTGATTTAAGGAAAGGTAGCATAGTGCATATTGATGTGAGTTTTATGTATTTTATTGTATAATTATTAATGTATTTTAAACTGATCTTTGTTAGCTTTTTGTATTGTAAGCTGCCCTGAGCCCGCCTTGGTGGGGTAGGGCGGGATATAAATCAAACAAATAAATAAATATATACACACACACACACACACACACATATACACACTGTGGCTAATAGCCATTAATGGACCTCTGCTCCATATTTTTATCTAACCCGCTCTTGAAGTTGGCTATGCTTGTGGCTGCCACCACCTCCTCTGGCAGTGAATTCCACATGTTAATCACCCTTTGGGTGAAGAAGTACCTCTTTTTATCCATTTTAACCTGTCTGCTCAGCAATTTCATTGAATGCCCACGAGTTCTTGTATTGTGAGAAAGGGAGAAAAGTATATCTTTCTCTACTTTCTCCATCCCATGCATTATCTTGTAAACCTCTATCATGTCACCCCACAGTCGACGTTTCTCCAAGCTAAAGAGCCCCAAGCGTTTCAACCTTTCTTCATAGGGAAGGTGTTCCAGCCTTTAATCATTCTAGTTGCCCTTTTCTGGACTTTCTCCAATGCTATAATATCCTTTTTGAGGTGCAGCGACCAGAACTGCACACAGTACTCCAAATGAGACCGCACCATCAATTTATACAGGGGCATTATGATACTGGCTGATTTGTTTGTGATACTGGCTGGTAGATTAAACTGAAAGAGAATGCCCATCCCAAGTGAGTTTTGGCTGAGCAATGATTTGAACCAGGGTCTTCCCAGTCCTAATCCAACACTCTAATCCCCTCATTACAAATGCCATACACATGCTATAATGTATAATATATATAGTGGTAATTAGTATAAAAAATAGATCTAAAATAGTATGCTTTTATCTGGCCTTCAGTCTTTTCTGTTGCTACCAGTGGTTGCAGCCAGTTTGCAGATGTGGATTGTGTTACACCTTTAGAGAAAAATTGCTCTCTCAGACAGTCCTAGTAGCAATGGAAAAACTATTCACATGTCTCATATTTTGCCTAGGTATTTTCTTCTAACACCCAGCAGTCAATTTTCAATCTGTGCTCCCCCTATAAATGTCTTGCTTTTAACGTAATCAAATTGTTTGTTTTTCTTTTATTCAATGTTCCTCATGTATCTTGTTAAACAAGAATGCAGAGCTACAAACATCCACACTGTAGGAGACCAAAGGAAAATAAATGTAATAAATACAAAAGTGCTAAACAAGGCATGCTCCTGCAAAGCTTTTCCTAACAATCGAAATGTGCATAACACATTGTTCATATACTTTATGCCCTTAAAGAGCCAGAGAGACTTTCCGAACATATGAGTTACTGCAAATTTCTAAAACATTAAAGAAATAACCATGTTCTGAGAATGGTGGGAAAATTAAAAGGCAGCTTTTTGGCTGATCATTTGGCTATAAAAATGACAAATGGAAACTCCATTAAATAACATAGTGAAAGCTTTGAACAGAGATGAATGCCCCATTCATGCATTAGAGACTTATAACATTTGATGTTATCTTTATGCAGTGCTGGCCCGTGGGTGCCTGGCACCCTAGGCAGGCTGCTTCCCCGGCCCCCCTGAGGCCACACTCCATCCCACCCACACCCACCCCACCAAGGTGCGTCAGCCACCTGCCCCCTCCTCCTCCCCCCTTCCCTCCCTTTCCGGCTTCCCTCTCTCCCCTCCACCGCTGCTAGCCCCCTGTGGCCTGCCCCTGCCCCCTCCAGCTTGCTGATGCCCCTGTGCCTTTGCCGCTCTGCTCACTCGCTCACCACCCCTCCCCTCCACTGCTCGGTGTGACTAAAACTAAGGCCTGCTGGCTCCTGGCAACCTGCGCCTGTGCATTTGTCTCTTAACAAAACATGCAGGTGCGGGCTGCCAGGAGCCGGCAGGCCTTCATTTTAGTTGTGCTGAGCAGCGTCAGAGAGGGGTGGCGAGCAAACGAACAGAGCGGCGGAGGCGTGGGGGGACATTGTAGCACAGGGGGGGGGGGAGGGAGGAAGGCAAACTAGGCAGTTGCCTGGCTGGGGCACTGGAGGGGAGGAGAGCCCAATTTGCTGTTCCCCACCTCCTGGCACCCTAGGGAACTGCCTGGTTTGCCTAGTGGGCGAGCCAGCCCTGTCTTTATTAATATGTTTTTCTTTATGTGTACATAATTGTACATTATTTGCATATTATTCCTTTGCATTTTAGTGCTCTATATGGATAGGATAAATGTACATGAAAGGAGCAGAATTCCAGTGACAAACTCTGCTCCACCATAAACACTTTCTTTGGAATGTATATATGTACACATGTATTCTTCTGTCAGTATTACTGGGATCCAATTTTTTTGAACCACCATACACATGCATATATATGTATATGCATATTCTCTCTATATATGTTTCAATTAATGTAAGTGTGGCAATCACTAAGTTTCTCAAGTAGAAGGTACAGGACATAACATCTTTGCTTTCTGGCAAAACCCCTGTGTATGGACTACTATGAAAGACAACAGGATTAATTATAGCTAATTAATAGCATCATAGAATTATAGAGTTGGAAGGAACAGCCAGAGCCATCTAGTCCAACCCTCTGCACAATGCAGGAAATTCACAAATACCCCCCCCACACACACACACTCAATAGTTTAGCAAGTTGCTACAGTACATGGTACATGCCTAATGTTTAAACAGGCTTTTGTGGTCTAACTGAAAAACGGCTGCCACCGGATACCGGTGGGTCTGATCATAGTTAAGAAGTCAATACCGCCTATACTAGATTGAAATAGCACTATAGAATGGTTTTAAAGTTGATATGTAAATTATGGTTTTATATGTTTTATCGGATTAATTGTTTTATAATGTTGTAAGCCGCCCTGAGTTCGCTTGCGGAGAGGGCGGGATATAAATGAAAAGTAATAAATAAATAAAAAATAAAATAATGCAAAAGGTCCATGTTTTGCACTGTACTCTAAAACAATGCAAAGTCCAAACCCACATGATCATTAAAAAAAAACCCACTTGCATTGGTTTTAACCATGAAGTAAGAAAATTAGCACATCATATACCACATTTTAATTATCTTATTCCTTTCCATCCAAACTCCTAAAATGAGGACTCAAAAATAAGGATTTATCGGTCAGCCTTCAGCCATTGGAACACCCATGAAACAGAAACCTAAGTAATGAAACAGAAACCTAAGAATGTTTACAGAAGTTCGCTATTAACTGCATAATTTTCTTTTGGGGATCTGCAGTTCTCCCCCTCTCTTTTCCCTTTTCATCCTTTCTTGTATCCTTGTTTGTGTTTAAACTGTGCTTTTAAAACTATCAGAGCATACAGAAGGTTCTGTTTGCTAAACATTCCCCACAAACACGGAAATTCATCTAAATTTAACTTGATAAGGAAAAGTGTGATTGATTTATGCTGGGGGGGAAGGGCCAACTTTTATTCTCTTTTCCAGTTCAGATGATCTTCCTTATTTGCATGTCCTGGCTGTTGAAACCAAGATATGAACTTACAGGACCAGAAAGAGTGAACACCCCAGTGTTAACCTGTTTAGTTTTCCAAGCTAAGCCTATACTTCAAGACAAGGTTCTTACTCTTATGCAGGGAACAGCACCTCCAGGAAAAAGGAATTTACACACCAGGTTATATAGTTTTATGGGATTTTATTGGTACAAGAATTTTGCCTCACTTTGATTACATTAGAAAATTTCTGGATAGCAAGGACTTCTGGTAAAATGACATGGTGATGTAGTGTATCCAGATAACGATACAATGCAATAACGCAATAACATAAAACCAGCCAACGCGACCCTGCGCGGAGCAACCGGGCTGTCCCCGGTCTGCTCAGCGCAGGGCACGAACTCCCAGCCAATCACCAGCTGTGGCGGGAAGTTCAACAGGCCAGGATTGGACTGGCCTGTCTGGATGGAGGTTCCCGGAGTGTACATAAGCGGGACCCAGCCCGTGTGTTCTCTCTCTTGTAACGTGCCTCCATTAAAGCATGTTGCCCTACCAACGTCTCCTGTCTCAGTACGTTACAGTGGCGACGAAGGTGGGATTCTAGCCACGTCGGCTACATCGGAGACAGGGCAACCCACGGGCCACGACCGCCGCCATCGCCACCATGGCAACCCAGAGCGGGGATTTTCCAAAGTATAATGGACACTCTCCTTAAAGGGATCCCCGGAGTCCAACCGTTCTTCGGTGACGTTTTAATCGCCGCCCCGGACTCCGAAGAATTCGGCAACCGCCTAAGAGAGGTGCTCTGCCGATTCCAGGCAGCGGGTCTCAAGGTCAAGAGGGAGAAATGCTTGCTGGGGGTATCACGGGTGGAGTTCCTGGGTTTCACCGTAGACGCAGCGGGAATCCACCCAACGGAGGAAAAGACCCGAGCCATCGTGCAAGCCCCGGCCCCCACCTGCAAAGTGGAACTACAAAGCTTCTTGGGGGTGCTTAATTTTTACCATTCATTCCTCCCCCACAAGGCAGCCCTAGCAGAACCCTTACACCGGTTGCTGGACAAAAAAGCCCCTTGGGTTTGGGGCAAACAACAAGCCTCCGCGTTTCAGGCGGTCAAGGACGTCCTGGTGTCCAATGCGGTGCTCCACCATTTTGATGAGGGCCTCCCCGTCATCCTGGCTTGCGATGCGTCGCCTTATGGGCTAGGAGCAGTCCTGGGGCACCAACTCCCGGACGGGAGGGAGGTACCGGTAGCGTACTACTCCCGCACACTCACACCGGCCGAGCGCAATTACGCGCAGATAGACAAGGAGGCTCTGGCAATCGTGGCGGGGGTCCACAAGTTCCATGATTATCTGTATGGGTGGAGGTTCACAATAGCTACGGACCATAAGCCGCTCTTAGGTCTGTTGGCCCCAGACCGCCAAACCCCCCAAATACTCTCACAGCGCGTGTTGAGGTGGAACCAATTCCTCAACTCATACACGTACACACTGGTCCACCGGGCCGGCAAGGCTATGGGCCACATGGACGCGCTCAGCCGTTTGCCTCTACCCGTCACAGAACCTGACCCAGCCCCCGCACACCTGGTCATGTTGGTCGAATCCCTCCCGGAACAGCCCCTCCACGCCGCGGAGATCGCAAAGGCTACAGGGGGGAACAAAACACTGGCAAGGGTTCTTGACTGGGTGGTGAGGGAGTGGCCAGAAGGGAACATGGGGGAAGAGTTTAAGGGGGAATAAAATTAAAAGTATTGCAAGACAGTAAATTAAGGGGAGGATTTGCACTATATTATAAAGCATGCTGTTTAGCCTGGGTGAAAGAGTAGCTTGTATTGGAGAATAAAAGACTGTTAATACTTGAAGGTGCAGGATTAGCAAAAGGCTGGCATGCTTATATTTGGTATCAGGCTCCCCAGAGAAACAATATTTTTTTGAGACACGAAATAAGAAAGTCTATTTACAACGTATGGATGGAAGTTAAAAATAGGTTCTATTCTTATACACCATTTTGGTTATCTCCGGTTGAGGCTTCTATGCACCCAAATTTATATGATTGGGGAAGTACTTATAATAATGGTATGTTGCTAGATAATGGAAATAACCTAAAGTTGGATGATAAGACAACATTGGATTGGTGGATTAAGTGTCAAGTAAAGTCAAGATATCAATCTGATAAAGAATTAGGCTTCCCCAAAAAATTTAAACTAATTTGATTTACTGATTCAAGACTCTCAGAAACTTATTTCTAAAATTTACAATTGGTTATTACAGATTAAAATGCAAAATGAAATTGTTAAAGAAAGCTGGATAAAATGGTTAGAAGATTTTGGATTTACTTTTGATTTGGCGGAATGGGAAAAAATTTGGGAGCAAAATGTAAAGTTGACAAAATCATTGGTTTTTAAGGAGAACTTATATAAAATGATGTACCACTGGTACCTTACGCCAGAAAGATTGGCCAAAATATATCCAAGCTATTCAAATAAGTGCTGGAAATGTAGAAAAGTTAAGGGGACGCTATATCACATATGGTGGCAGTGCAAATGTGCCAAAAAGTATTGGACCCAGATTAGCATCTGGATCCAGAAAATTTTAAAATAAGATTCCAACACTCTCTGGAGCTGTATTTATTGAGTATATGCAAAGAGTGTATTTCTATAACTGAGAAAAAAATTATTAATTCATATGATTACGGTTGCTAGAATTTTGTATGCAAAATATTGGAAGTCCCCAAGATACCTGATAAAAAAAATTTTTATTAAAGTTATTTGAAGCTGCCAAAATGGATACTTTGACTACAAGGATAAGAGATGGAAACTTGCAAAATTGTAGAAAGACATGGGAACCAATTTATGTCTGGACCAAAAGTATGGGGATTGTCATGAGAAAATAGAAATCATATATTGTAAAGCCCTTAAAACTCCTTGAATGAATGGGTGGAAGGGTGGTTGGTGTGGGTGATATTAAGAATGTTGGTTATGTTGTAGGTTATGCTGGTTGTTGTATGTTGTATGCACTGAATGTATAATAAAGACTGAATTAAAAAGTTAAAAAAAAAAAGAATTTCTGGATAGCACTCTAATACAAGAAATACAGTTTGACTGAACTCAGCTGTTAATGTACAGTCATAGAACAGCAGTCTCAACAGTTCTGATGAAAGAGGGAAGCAAAGCAAGCAATCAAAGGATCATTCCTCCTGGACAAAAAAAAGAAGTGAGGGAGAGCACTTTGGAACCTTTCTATCTGAATTCCTCTGCACAGCCCTCATTTTTATATACATATGCACACACATATTCTGTCTAGCACAACTCCTATTCAGTTCCCAATACTTGCTGAACCTACCATGGTGCTCCAACACAACTTGGATTTTTACTACCTTGCTGATGAGGTCTTCAATGTGGATACCATACTGATATGGGGATCTGGGATTTTCTGGAGATACCGAAAAAAATTTCAGGTCCAATAAACCCTTACCAAAACTTACTGGTAAAAAAAAGCGCACATATCTAGTGTATTTGCACCAATTCTCCAGAAGGGCTATACATTCCCTTTGTTTTGTTTCTCATTCTGAATAGTAGATTGTGTAATGTGATGAATAGTAGAATATAATGTAATTTGGAATGGTAGATTGGAATGTATTCCTTTGGTCTGGGGACAAAGGAGATACCCTGAACAGCCAATTGCCTCATCTCAACGAAGAGGATGCTGTAAGGTTTTCTCTATACTTGAAAGGAGATGGATAGCCATGATAGCAGGGTCTCCGTTACTCTCAGCATTCCACAATTATCTGAGCAATCCTGCTGGGAGGCTAAAAATGCTCAGGGAGTTGACTGGCTGCTATGCTGGCATAAGTCCTATTTACACCAATGTAAATGACATGTTGATGCAGGCCCCCAGCAGTGCATTATTGTGCACTGACACCAGCAGTGGGCCACAAGGGCCACCTGTTGACATCACCCTTGCACCATTATGGTTGTGGGTGGTTCAGGGGGAGTAGCCAGAGTTACCGTATTTTTCGCACCATAAGGCGCTCCGGAGGATAGGACGCACCTTCCTCCTGGGGAGCGATCCGCTGCCTCTTCCTCCGATCCGGCGCTTCCCCCGCGCCTGCCTGCCTGGCTCCATCTTTTTCAGGCTCCTTCTTCTTCTTTGCTTCATGTGGCCCCACCGCAAACCCAGCGCTTTGCAAGCGCCGGCTGTGGAGGGGACAGCGTGCTTCCTCCTTGCCTGTGTGCCTGGCTTCAGCTGTGATGTTTAAAGCAAGCGCTGGGATCGGAGGGGGGAGGGAGTGATCCCAGCGCTTGCTTTAAACATCACAGCTGAAGCCAGGCAAGGAGAAAGCACGCTGCCCTCTCCACAGCTGGCGCTCGCAAAGCGCTGAGTTTGTGGAGGTGGTGGGTGTTTCCTCCTTGCCTGTGTACCTAGCTTCAGCTGTGATGTTTAAAGCAAGCGCTGGGATTGCTCCCTCCCCCCTCCGATCCCAGCGCTTGCTTTAAACATCACAGCTGAAGCCAGGCACACAGGCAAGGAGAAAGCACGCTGCCCTCTCCACAGCCGGCGCTCGCAAAGCACTGGGTTTGCGGAGGGGGCGGGTGCTTCCTACTTGCCTGTGTGCCTGGCTTCAGCTGTGATGTTTAAAGCAAGCGCTGGGATTGGAGGGGGGAGGGAGCTCTCCTGATCCCTCGGAGCCTCCAAGGGCACTGGAAGCTCAGCATCCTCCAAGGGCACTGGGGAAGTGAAGGGCCAAGTACCTGGCATGATAATGTCACTGTGATGTCATCATGCCGTGCACATGCAAAGCGCATGTGCAAAAACTTTTCAGGGGGCATGTGTTGGGGTTCTGCCTCAGGCATCAGAACCCCACGTGCCGGTCCTGAGCAAAACCAAACCAAACCAAAAGACTAACAAAACCAGTATAAGTTTTTAGGGGAAAGTCTGGGGAAATGAATGTGTGCTTAGCTTGGAGAAGAGAAAACTGAGGAGAGACATGATTGCACTTTTTGCCTACCTGAAGAGTTGTCACAAGGAACAACACAAAGACTTATTCTCCACTACTCCACTATACAAGGATACTGTGAGCTGAATTATGCTGAGAGATTGGTCCACCATTATCCAATGAACTTCATGCTATGGATATGGGTTTCACTGTTCCTAGCCCAACTCGGGAGGGCGGGATATAAATCAAATAAATAAATAAACTCAGGGGTGTCAAACTCATTTGTTATGAGGGCCGGATCTGACATAAATGAGACCTTGTTGGGCTGGGCCATGTTGGGTTGAGCCAAGCCATGTTGGGCTGGGCCACGTGTGTACCTATTTAAGGTTGGGTAGCAGAGATATAAACTTTATAAAGGGCACAAATACAATTAAATATATATTTTTTAAAAACCTTAAAACATGCTTAAAATGTTAACACTTGTTCATCTTAAAGATGCTTTCTTTGTATTTCTCCCATGGGATCCAGGGAACTGGGCAAAGGAAGCTCTGGCTCTTTCCTTCCTTCCCCAGGGGACCAGGAGGGAGTGGAGCTTAGCTCAGTAGCTCTGCTATGCAACTGAGAGAGCCTGGCAAAGCAAGCTCTCCATCCTCCCCTTCCACCCCAAGGGAGGAGCCTCAGACAAAGGAGAAAATAGAGGCTTTGCTCTGTAGCTCCTGTGCAATTGAGCAAGCCTTGCAAGGCAAGCTGTGATGCAGAAGGAAGCAAGAGAGAGGGAGAAAGAAGCAGATGACAGCTAGTTGCTCGGGGCCTGATAGGAGCCCTCCGGGGATTGCATGTTTGACTCCCCTGGTCTAACTACTACACCATACCAAATGTTCTTATCTTTTATTTATTCACTTCATTTACAGCCAGCCTTTATTGCTAAAATTCTCTCTCTCTCTTTCTCTAACAATTCAGTAAGATAACTTAAAACATCCAATAAACAATGCAGTAGGAATAGGCAGAGCCAGCCCGTCCATTAGGTATCCCTAGATGGCTGCCTAGGGGGCGGCCCTGGGGGATGCCAAGTTGGGTCTCACTGCCTCAGTGAGGGAAATGGGCAAGCACAGTGGCATGGTGCCTCAGCCTCAGAGTGCAAGCGCTGCCTTGCCACCATCATTCAGCCTGGCTGCCATCACTTCTAGAACCTTCTGGATGTGATAGCAGCCAGGCTGAGTGATTGTGGCCGGACAGAGTATGCACTCTGAGGTGCAGATACCACTCTGTGCTGCCACCATGGTGCTCATCCTCACTGGGGGCAAGGGGTGAAGGGGGCAAGCAGTGGGGCAGGGGGCAAGGGATGAAGAAGGTAGGCAGTGGGACAGGGGGCGGCCTTGTCTCAGGCACCAGATGTGCTGAAGCTGGCCCTGGGAATAGGATTAGAGGGGTTTTTGAGAGGAGCAGCTCTAACAGGCTTTTACATTATCTACAGCTAGTGCTTAAAATTGTTTTTTGATATAAATAACACAGATATGCATATTTATTGACTGCAGTATAACAGTGACATATGTGTGTGAGGACACTGAGGTACAGCAGTCAAATTTTGAACAAGTAGCATATGGAAATCTACTAACTCCACAGTCTCCTCACGCCTCAGCTACTTAATAAAAGGCATACAATCAAGACACCATTCTGAGCCAAATGCCTCTAACTTATTAATTCCTCACAGACAAGATAAGGAGAAAGGAAACCTCTGAAGCATGTAAATTCCATTGTTTTAAAGCATAATCACTTTTAACCCTCTGTAGTCTTGCCAGATCTTTGAAGTACATTCCTATCAGCCCTTGAATGTCAAACAGAGTATTTCCTTCCTTGTGATGGTTATCGCCATGTACTTGTTTGAGGATAAGAAGACAGAAAGTGGGCAATGTGTTTTGTGGGACAAGGGTTAAAAGGAAAGATTAACCTTGCAAAAAAGACCAAGACTTATAACAATGTAAAATATCATGGAATATTTAATTAGACAAGCTATAGACTATAGTTGTTGTTTTTGAAAGACTAAGATGAGGGGATTTGTTTCTGCTGTTGATACTCTGAAGATTGCTGTCTTTGGAGCTGAGGGAATTTCCCCAGATCAGATTGGCAGGTGATGACTAGTGGATATGAATTGCCCTGTGAGGCCATATAATTAATAGCAGATCCTGAAGACTAAGTACAGGGAAATTTTACTGCCTTCATGTCATGCTTGTGGGTTTCCCGGAAACATCTTGCTGGCAACTGGTACCTCTTCTAATTTGATGACATTTCTGGCACCTGTGTCTTTTCGAAACCAAAGGTACATTTTGTCTGAAATTTCTAACTAAATTAATGTATTATAAAAAAGCAAAAGAGCAGAGTTTTCATGAAAGGTTTGTGGGAAAGTGGATTTTATTAATAGCATATAGAAATAACAATTTTCATAGCAATTCATAACTCCAGTATATAGCTCATTTTCTTCACTATAAATTATATCAGGTGGACAATGCTTTTTAAATTGGAAAATAAAATAGAAATGTTTAATCAAATTCCATAACCATGGCCTGTCCCACACATCTGGAATTCAGGAACAGGGTTCCTATGCCAAAGGTACAGCTTGAAAGAAGATGCAAACAATACTTTATCTTTTTAAAACATGAAACATACACAACTCAGCTTCTTTTCCCATTTGAATCTGTGATGAAAGAAAACTCCAGGATTTCAAAGGGTACTGAGCACTGATTGGCATCTGCATACAAAAATGGAATGTCCATCAGATCCTTAGCCAAATAATTAGAATAGCTTTGGTTGAACGTACATAGATTTCTTGATCCAGCTTAGGAGCATGATGTACATTAAGTTATGGCTGGATGGGGAAAAGTTTACACATAACATAATGCTAGGTAGGTGATCCAGCAGTAGGCTAGAATACTTGGAAACCCTTTTACAAGATAAAGACTCATAATATGACATTATATGAAACCACTGTTTCATTAAATCAATTATGGCTTTTGTGCTTTCTGAACATGCACCACTTCATTAACTATGGTTTGAAATCATGGTTGGTTTATAAATCTATTACTTAACTATGGTTTCATGTGATGTACAAACACAGACATTCTGGTTTAATCCTGGCTTATTCTTGGCTCCTTTGGCTCAGAGTAGAACAGCTGCAGCACTACAGTCTGAGCTCTCTGCTCACAACCTGAGTTCGATCCTGGCAGAAGCTGGATTCAGGTAACCAGCTCAAGGTTGACTCAGCCTTCCATCCTTCTGAGGTCGGTAAAATGAGTATCCAGCTTGATGGGAGGAAAGTGTAGATGACTGGGGAAGACAATGGCAAAACACCTCATAAAAAGTCTGCTGTGAAAACACGGTCATGCGACATCACCCCAGAGTCAGAAACGGCTGGTGCTTGCACAGGGGACTACCTTTACCTTTTTTACCTTTATGCTTGGCTCCGTTGGATCCATTCCACCAAAGGTAGCGCTTTTTTTCCAGGGCCAGCAGCCTTCTCCTAACCCAAAAGGCTCTTCCACCACTATAAGAAGAACCTGTTGGATCTGAGGAAAGACCCTTGAACTAAAGGATAACACTGTCACTAACAAAACAGATCTACAGAATCCATTGCTAACTTGTTCCCTAGCAATACCTTTGAACATTCCAGACTACAGTGAAAGGCTATGAAACCAGAGTCTGAGCGATTATCTGCTTGCCTAATCCTGGTTTCAAAAACTAACACCATTTTTAAAAAGAAGCTACAGTTCTGTGTTGTGTCTGAACTGTGCTGAAATGTCATATATCAGCTTTTCAGGTGGGACTGAATATATTTTCCTAAAAAACAACTGACTAGTAGAACAAGGTTTTATAAAAGGGATCTGTATGAGCATCATTGACAAGCTTTTCTCCCTTGTCATTGACAAAAGAATTGGAGAACATGTATACTGAGCTTGACATTAGTGCAAGATTACACCATTATATTATCTGAAATAGCAGGGAATTCCCTAAACTAGTATTATCACATATGGTAAGAAAACAAAGCAAAAATTAAAGTAGACTTGTGGTCCATTTTATGTCAAGCAGAGATGTTTCAGCGAATCTGAAAAGTATTTTGACAAACTGAAAATTAAAGGACATCTCTACCAGGATATGTGGCTTTTAACAATCATTCCTGGAAAAGGGTTTCTGTCCCTATCGTAGAACATGCAATGAAATCACCCAAATTCAGTCAAATTTATGCTTTTGGAACCACTATCTAATCTTTACTGCTTTTATGGTACTCATTCATTAGCGAACATAACTTCAGTTCCTTCTTTTGCAGTAAGACTCCCAGCAGCTATGGAAAAAAAATAATTTCCCAGAATACTTGCAATTGCATACAGCCACAGTCAATGAACTTTTCCAATGCACCTTGACCACATTCAAAGAACACTAACTGGTCGTGAAGAATTAAATTCCCAGTTATTAACTCCTACAGTTATAATTTCTTTACATGCTGCACAGCCTTCCCAGGATGGGACTAATTAATATAATGCTTGAAGCAGACCCATTGATTTATTTTATGGGTGAACATTGGCTGCAGCCACACTGGGTGCTTCAGAACAATGGAGTGTAGAGGCATAATCTCCAAGCAAGGTCTACAAGTCTGAGTCTCATAGAGTAGACTCTAAAAAATCTTGTTTGGCACTAAAAAAAAATAAATCTCATTTTTCATTTGCAAATTTTGTCTGTATGTCCATCAGTACAAAAATGGACACATGACCAAATATATATAATGGTTATTGGTCCACTAGCAGTAAAGGGGTAGACTTTTATTTTTATTTAGTTAGAACATTTCTGCATCATGTCTCCAGGAAACTTGTTTAGAGTAACTTACAGAGTGAAACATGATAAAAATATAAAACAACATAATAATTAAAAATAACAAACCATTAAAAGCCCTGTGTTAAAAAAACAGCCAGAACATAAAAACAGCACAAAGCATCCAGCAGCTTAAAGTGAGTCTCATAAAACAGTTCACAGACCAGATGTGGGTTATAAATGGCTATCCCCTTAATTAAAAGTCTACTCAAAGAAAATATTTGGGCCAGGAACCTAATAGAGAGTAGGAGAGTAGAAGTCTCTAAAGGAGAGTAGGACTGAGATAAGTCTCAATGAGAAGGATATTCCACAGGCAAGGTGTCATCACTGGATGATGCCACAAGACTGAAATTCTACTGATGATATAAGAAAATGGGAATGATTTTGCCTGAGTCTTCCTCCTCATTGCAGGCCCTCTAATCCCCATGGATATTTGTCTGTGAGACTCCTCTAGCTCCATCATCAGTTTTTTAAATGGTCACATTATCTTGCTGGGCAAAGGTAAGAGAGAAAGCTAGCATCCAACCAGAAGTTAATCTGGTACAACCCCCTTCACAATAACTTAACAAGATTGGTATCAATCAAATGTTTCTGGGAAGGGAAAGGACATGGTCCCTTATGAACAAAAGGTAGAAATGGGCTCTAACCGGTGGGCTCACCAGAATGGGAATAAGGATCTACAGATTGTTTTATTGAATTGTGAATTGTCTCAGAATTCTTCTAATAATAAAAATAAATCAGCAGCCAGCATAGTTCTTCAAGATGTGTTACCGGTAGCCTGCTAGACGCAGGCTTGCCAATCCCCTGGTCCCAGCAGAGGATCTCCTGGTTTTGCAGGCTCCTTCCTGCCCCCAGTCAGCTGGCTGGTGGAGAGAAGCCCTGCCCCAACAGCCACCATGTGCGTTTCCACTTCAGAAGGCTTAAGAAGACACTTGGAAAGGCTTGCTTTTTAGACGGTGTGTGGGCCTTTAAATATGTAGGAGCCGGGCTGAATGGGGGTGGGGTGAGCAGGCAGAACAACATGGCTGCTCCCAATGACCTGTAAGAAAGGAAGGAAAAGTAGCTCAGACCTTCTGTTTGTTTTACAATCTTTTCAGAAGTCATTTGCATAGTAAAGGGTAAACTAGAACCTTTGGTTTCCCTGTGTTAGTCTAAAGAACTTGGAACTTCAGCAACTTGTGAGTAAATTGCTTCAGTATGTAAGCCCTGAACCCCCTCTTCCACCATTAATGGTCTGTGCTCACTCTGGCCCTGGTGCCAGGCATACAGAATTCTTAGTTCTTATGGACTTCTTATCCTAAAAACACACGCATACTGTTGTATTGGATAAGTCTTATTTGAGTCCATGCTTTGGCATCAGCGCCAACCCAATAATAACCCTAACCTGGGTCAAATCAAGCAGCAAGCTTTCCAGCCAGACTACAGAGGATTCCTTGCCTGTTGTTGCTATTGATATGACTGTGTACACTTCTCCTGTAAAGAAGGAATCCAGATTATACTTCCCTAAGGAGCTGCCAAGCCCTGCAGACCACAACTGTGTTCCTGTCATCAGAAGACAGTGCCAAAAAGCAGCCTTTTACAGAAGCCATATTCCTGAGAGGTCCTTAAACAACAATTCTTGATCCTGCCCAATGCCATGAGGGTGAGAAGAGAGCATCATGTACTCTGGATGTGCTATGAAGATGCAAATAGAGAAGCCAACGGTCAACAATAGACTTGCTGTCACATCTTCATACCTAACAAAATACTGTTCCTGCTGACCATTTAAGCAAGCATCTGACACAATAAAACCTCCCAAAAGATTATCATTGCTGAAGACTTAATCCTGTCACATAGACCGTCCCTATTGTGTTGGCTATGGTGTTATAACAGTAATTTGGTGCCATATTGACCCATCATATTTCTTTGTTTTAGTGATGGTTTGCAATAGGTAAACCCATCAATACCCATAATCCTTTTTCCAAACTCCTGGAAGCCTCCCCCTTAGGAGATGTCAGAGGTCACATGTGATGTCAGGTGTCATCTGACAATGCCTAAGGACACAAATTTGGTTATAATTAGGCTGAGTTTTGGCCATTCCAGTGTGTCTCTTATGGTACCCCTACCTTGCTGTTTGAGTCACCCCCATAATCAGTTTTGGGCCCATTATAGCAAGTTACACTGGTCATTGCTTGCTCCCTTTTCCCTATATTGTCATCGCTTCTGGAGATGTCCTTCTGGATCTTCAAGAGGTACAGTATAGCCTTGTCCGTGTCATTCCTTTGTTTTTCTCTGTCAAATCTCTCCCCACTATATTTCTTAACAATGTATGTTTGTTGTGTGATTTTATTCATATATTTGAACTGTTTTTCTTATGAAATATTTATTTAGTCACCAACCTTCTTATTATTGTATAAGGGCTCCTGGGTAGACAGAATCCTGTATATACAGTTTTTTTGACCCTGCTTAATTGAGCCATCTTTGCCCACCTAAACTAAATCCCCTACTCAATTGAGAGCAATTTGGCCAACAAGTGAGACCACACAAGTGTGGGATTGCATCCTGTTTATTTTGGCCTCTGTGTGTGTGTGTCTGTGTGTGTTGTGAGAAAAATACCCCTAATTCCAGAACATCATAGTCACCTGCTTGGTTGCCAGGGTGCCTGGAGACTCAACTCACACACATCTGCCAGGAGAACGTGGATTTTGTCTACCAAACTGGAAGAGACTTATGAGTACTAACAGCCACCACATTGCAGCAGCATTCCATGTCTCTGGAGGAGTGCTAACCAGGAGAACAGATGGTTTCCTGTTGCTCCATGCGATCCTCATCTCGGCCGTTGTAGCAGAAGAAGTTGCACCACCAGGAACTATCCAGGCAAGCGGTTTCCAGCCTTGACCATAGAATCCATCTTGGAAGGCTAACACCACCACCAGCTATCTTCCTGCAGTGCCAGACTCTATCACAGCGAAGCGGGAGGCTCACGTACTCAACAGATGTCACCTATGCTTAAAGCCATCAAGCTTATCTTAGGCATGGATCCTGTCAGACTGCCTAAGCCTTTGTCCAATGGAACTCAAGACAAAGATTGGTGCCAATAGAAGATCGAAGAGGAGGAAGAACATCTTCACCCAGAGCCAAGTTTCTTTGTATAGACCGGGTGTTACCTAGGTAGCAATTTGGCCATCTATTGTCACCTTTTTAGATAAGTTTGATAGACTTAAGAACCCCCCCCCCACCTTAATAATTTTTCCCATTCTTTCCCTTAATGGTCTTCCTGGAGCCTCCCCTTTGGCCCATTGTTACCTGGAAGTCCAATCAGGTAACTAAGGCCAAGTCTGCTCATTGGATAGCTATGAGCATCCAATCAGGGACCGCCAATTGACTGGCTATTGGCTACTGCATAAGTCCAGCCCTTATAGTCATGACAGAGCCTCCCCTTTTCTGAGGTCATGTACCAGCTGACCACCTGTCATCTGCCCCTGTACCTCCCATCCCCTGAGGGCTCAGGGTAGTCCTTATAACCTGTGGTCCAGCTCCACACAGGGGTGCATCTAGCAGAACCCCAGTTCCGCTGTCTAGATACATCCCCGATTCCTGATCAGTTGAGGGTCCCCTCCCCTAGTCCTCGTTTGTCGCCATTGGAGCCTTCCTTGAAGACTACAATTGGTAATTATCACCCTGTTTGTCCATCCTTGTGTTGTCTCTATTTTTCTTAGGACTGTATGTATGTTTTATGAGTTTATTATCTTGTATGTGTATCTATATTTTTCTACAATAAATTTTTAATTGTTTTACTTAATTAGTGTCCTTGGCAAATTTAAGCAATAATTTCTGGATGTGTATCCTGTATACATAGATTCAAGATCCTTTTTAAGCCACGTGCCCACCTGTCAATTCCCCAACCTCGTTTTGAGGGCATTTTGGCTTACAGTGTGTGTGTGTGTGTGTGTGTGTGTGTGTGTGTGTGAGAGAGAGAGAGAGAGAGAGAGAGAGAGTACACAGGATGTGCACCCTATTTTGTCCTCCCATCCCATTGCCATCCCTGGACACCCACTCCCCCACCCACATTCAGCCTTGTCCCACCTCTATCACCTTTCATCTACTCCCCCTTTCTCCCCCCTCCTTCAGCTCTCTGCAACCCCCATTTTTTTATTTTATTCATTTATATCAGATCACAGTGACTAATTATATCTAATTAATATTCTTTATTGTCTGTCTTCATTACATTGTGAAATGTAACATGTCATCTTACTTTTAACCATGGTACTCATGACTAATGCCAAGAAAGAAAACTAAGATATTTTGTTAATGTTTGTTGTTGTCCATATTACAGGAGATAAATACTGGGAATACTGAGAACTAGAATTATGCCAAACCAAGAATAAGGCCCCTTATGAGGAAAAAAAATGGACTCTAGAAAGAGGCTCTAAGTGAGTGCCCCCCCACCCTTGCTGTCTCCCCACCCACCTAAGGAAGGCATTCACTCCCACCACCACCTCTGGAGAACAGTTGTAATTCTGAGTGATCTCCAGTCCTCACCTGGAAAGTGGCAATAATGGTTTCCCAAGAGGAAATGATTGGTTTCTAGAGTGAAATCTATGGCATTGTACCTGTATGAGGTCTTTCCCTCCTCAAACCCACCCTCTCCAGGCTCCACCCCTCAAATCTCCAGGAATTTCCCAATCTGGAATTGGCAACTGCTAAGTCACACTGGCTGTCATAGGGGGACTGCTGCTGAACAGGATTTATTTAAGTCATGCTAGCTATGACTCAAGTCATCCAGAGGGTGCTGTCAGGTCTACGGTAGCCAACCTCCAGGTGAAATCTGAAGATTTCCTGGGATCCCAACTGAACTGAAAACAATGGATCTCTCTCCCCTTGGAGAAATAACTGCTTTGGAGGGTGGATTCTATGGCATTGTATTCAGCCATAGAATATATCCCTATATATCCCTATATATGTCCCTATACTGACAGAAGCAACATTGGTTGCCTAGCAAGAGCCTCTGGCTAGGAACAAGGCTGAGAGGAGGAGGGAGTGACAGGAAAGGTGGCAGTCAAGGCCTGTGAGGAAACACTCCCAGCAGGGCCAGGCTTTGCCACCTAGTTACATTACGGCAGCGGTAGCTCCCTGGCTATTTCTGCAGCCTTTGGAGGTTGTGTGTGCTGGGAGGCCATCTCTGTGGGCCATTGATGGGGTGGAAGAGGTCTGTTGCCAGTGATGAGGTTTGAGACTCAGGATTTGAGTCTTAGCCGAGGAGTCTTCACATTAGGTCTTCAGAGAAGGAGTCTGAAGGGAAGACTGTGGGCTTAGGCCAGTCAGTTGTAAAGGCAACTGGACAAGGGGGCTGAGAGCAGCCAGAGAGGCTGGGCTCCTTGTGGGAGATAGAGCTAGGTAGTCCATGTCTGAAGGAGAGAGTTTTCAGGCAGTTTGAAACTCTCTGAGGGAGATTTTGCCAGCACATCAGGCAATCTCTGTGTACAAACTAGATCACACAAAGACAACTGAAGGGAGAACTGGATTCTGGTGGTCAGCAGGGTTCCCCAAGACTCAGACCAGTAGACTAGCTGTGGGGCTGAGACGCATCAGTATTGAGAGGTGTGAGTCCTGAAAGTTAGCTAGTGGAGTGTCTGTGAGGGAGAATATACTGGCACCAGTCAGGAGTTCTCTATGTGTGTGTGGAAAGAGTGATTGGAAGTTTGTTATTTTTATGATTTTGGAGTAGCCGGAGCCTAGGGCTAAACAACTGAACTAACAACATTCTAAGTGCCCAGAAGGCACAGACAGCCTCCCTGAAATAGAATTCAGTAGAGTTCTGAAGCCTGCCTTTTTGTTTTAAAGATCTTCTGCCAAAGTAATTGCTATATTTTACCTCTGCCTTCCCAATCTCTGTGAAGTAATTGATTATTTTCCAACGTTCTGCTGCCAACTGATTCTTTGTTATTGATTAGTTATAATCAATATTATTTTTGATCTCTCTCCCTTGCCTTTTGTTATCTAATAAATATTTTTGTGGGTTTTGAATTTTAAAACAGCCTGGTGCCTTTTATTTTGGGGTCTGACAGGATTTCTGTGAGTGTGACTGAGGGACTGAGGGAAGGTGACTGGGGAAAAATTAAAAGTGGTTGGCCTCCCAAGTAGGCTCTGACCGGCTCCCTCACAGTGTGCTACCTCTACTCATTAATGGATGCCCTTGTCCATTAACTTTAAGCCAACCCTCTGCATTATTTTGTCACACATTTTCCCACAGTTTATGACTGTTTATTAGCAATGTCTTAGTAATGTTTTAATGAAGTTCCTATGACTGCCAAGTAGGTCCCAGTCCTTCATGTCACAATGCAAAAATAGTTGGATCAGAATGCCAAATTTTCTTCAAATTAAATTTCCACAATACTGTGAAATTGCCCAATTGTGTCAGTGTTTAATCAGAAATACTTTAGTGATATTGTATCTATGTAAGGAAGCTCATATGCTGGAATTGTCAAACCACTGAATACAACTCACTCCATGGAATTCAATGAAATTATTCATATCCTGCTGAGAGAAAAGAAGGTCTTGGTATCAACCTCTGACATTATATCTCTAAATCATCTTTAAAAGTACAATATACTGTTCTGTGCAGCTGTCCTGAAGATGAACCTGGCTGGTGTAATTGACTCTCAATCTTTTGAAAAGAGCCACTGAAAATAACTTTATCTAATGCAACTTCTTTATTACAACTGTAAAACATTTCCCTCCTTTTTTGAGGTCATGGACAGAAAGCTCATCAAGTTGCATAGCTAAAGTGGTCTATGGAAATTCAATACACCAGCAAGCATTATTAAGCACTCAGCACAAATCTCAGCCACATTGTCACATTATTGTGTTTGCAAAGGTCCACTGATAAGTTAAATCAAGAACTTCTTATATCCAGTATAAGAAACAATTAAATGACTTCATTCAATTTCACATATATTTATGTCCAACTTCAACTGGAAAAAACACACAAAGGGATTAACATTGCTGAACAATTCTGATTGTCCTCAGTACTGCTTTTATTGGCAGCTCTCTGAAAACAGATTTCCAAGGGTTTCTAGAAAATTCATTTCTAAATTTAATGCTATATTTGCCTTACAGAATGAACTATGTGAAAAAGGAAGATTAGAATTACCATTTTTTAAATAATTTAAATGCAGTTAGTATTATATGAGGGAGGGAAGGTGGCATGGTATACCTCTATCTCATCAGATTTTGGAATCTAAAAAGGGTCAATATTTAGAAAGACCATAAAGGAAGAGTTTGCAGAGGGGAGGCTGCTTCTAATTTGCCTTGAAAGTCCTTTGTTGAAGTCACCATGCATGTTAGCTGCAACTTGGTTGCAGTTTACTTACACATTATTATATGATGAACTCAACACTAAGCATCTCCCAGTGGATTTTTATATACCAATTAGTCTGGTAAATGGTTGAATGGACATCAAAATTGCAGTCAGACACATTGGTCCACTTCTGTAGGATGTCTGAATTATGATCTGGAAACACATTTAACAAGTCACTAAGCATGGAGAGCGAACACAAATCCTTCACGGGGTGGGTGGGGGGAGAAGTAAACCTGTGTGGACTTCAGCTCATTCAAAAGAGTTGTATGTATACATGCTCAAAGTAAAAACAAAGAAGTCTTGGGAGAGTTTGGAAATCTGTTCAGCAATTTCTTGAATTTCTAACGTTTGGAATAGTCTGGGTATAAAAATATGACGTAAAGTTAGTGTCATGTTATACTCATAACTGAGAATGGGAACATATCAAAAATGAGTATTTCTGGTAGAAATAGTGCTTTGTGACACAGTAACCAGAAATATAACCTGTTCATGAGATGTCCAAGGCAGCTGTTCCCATCCCATAAAAATAATGAATGGTTTTTAAGGTGATGCACATTGGGACAAAAAACTCTACTTCAGTACAGGATAATGGAGTGCTGAACTTGCTGAGACTGAGAGAGAAAAAGATCTTGGGATCAATGAAAGTGTCAACACAGTGTGTTGCAGTGGTGAAAAGGCAAACTCTATGTTAAGGATTATTAGGAAAGGGACTGAGAAAAGAACAACTGATATTGTATTGCCCCTGTATAGATCTATGATGCAGCCGCATTTGGAATGCTGTGTACAGTTCTGGTCACAGTATCTCCAAAAGGACGTTGCAGAACTGGAAAAAGTAGAGAGGAGAGAAACCAAGATGATTAGGGGGTGGAGAACCTTCCTTATGAGGAAAGGCTGAAGATTCTGGGGTTTTTCAGTTTACAAAAGAGACAACTGGATGGGGGGGGGGGGAGACATAATAGAGTTTTATAAAGTGATGCAAAGGGTAGAGAGAGTTGACGAAGAGAGATTGTTTTCCCTCCCCCAAAACACTAGAACTCAAGGGCATCCAATTAAACTGATGGGCAGTAAGCTCAGGATGGACAAAAGGAAATACTATTTTATACAAAGAGTGATCAAAATGTGGAATTCACTGCCAGAGGATGAAGTGATGGCCATAACTTTAAAAAGGGATTAGATAGATTTATGGAGGATAAGTCTATGGCTACTAGCCATGGTGACTGAGGGGATCTTTCACATTCAGAGGAACTAATCCTTTGAATCCTAGAGCCAGGAGGCAACATAAGGAGTAGGCTTCAGGTTCTATGTTACCCAATCCGATTTAATTGGGAGAATTAGTTTGGGAGACAGTGAAAGAGGAGGATAACTGTGATTTCCACCAATATATTCCAGAATTTTTCCTCTTTAAGGGAAGTTTCAAACAAACCAGGCAGATGATCAAGGCTTTTTATTTAAAGAGAAATAAAAGGACAAAACACACACATACAGGCTAGCTAAGAAGTAATCAGGGAGGAGTGGGAATAGTTGAGGGAGAAAGGGCAAAATTACCAGATCTTGTAGAGGTCCACAGAAGCAGCAGCAAAGTGATCAGTGTTTAATGGGGAGAAAACAAGAGAAGAAACCCACAAAGTGGGGGTACATGCTGTTAGTACCAGGAACACACGCACAGGTGGCTAGGTGCTCTTGATATAAGACAAAGTGCTCTCTGAGGATATGCTGACATGTCTGCTCCATAAACAATAACTTGATACTTTGGAGATGAACAATGATTTGAAAGAAGCTTAATGGGATTTCCTGAGGTGGACTATGGGTGTAAATGGTTTTTGATTACCTGTCAAGTACCAAATGAGAAAACTATCAGGTTTGGTGAATAGCATTAAGTTTTGCCAAACTGAGGTAAATGGGAAAGGGACAAGTGAGGCTGAAGTTGTTGGGATTAGTTCAATGTGAGGTAATAGTTTTTGGGGGGACCCATTGTTCCTAATTATGCATCTCCTCAGGGTATGGAGAGGGTCATTAGTCAGTCAGCTGCTTCTGACTCACCTTAAGAAATATTTTTCCCAGGCTTGCCTGGCAAGCATCCATTTTGTGTCATTTTGGGCCAGGCAGTGCACATTTAGGATTTTTGTGGTGATGTTGTATGAAGAGTGTTTATGCCTTTTTCTCTGTAACCACTAAACTGCCACTCTGTGGAAGGAGGGCTCTGACTGCCAACATCTATGCCCTGTTGTTGGCTGTCCAGTGGAACTGGTTGGGCACTGAGTGAGACAAGATGTTGGACTAGATGGACTATTGTCCTGATGTAGTAGAGCTCTTCTTATGTTCTTATTGTACTCTTTCGGCAGCTCATATTCACCCAAAATAAGCATAAGATATCATGCAAAAAGTGGCAAGGGAATCTTAGCTTTATAATCCAGTCCTCTTATTGATCAATTCATTGATTGGGCTGTCATTTCTATTTATAACCCACTTTTCTTATAGATCCCAAAATGTCATATAGCAAGGTTAAAATAATAATTTAATAAAATGCAGCACCTAAGATAAAAACAATAACAATGAGTACATAAAAGCCCACAGGAAATATTATACACACACATACACAGAAAGAGAAAGCCAGAGATCAATAGTTTAAAAGACAGAATAAAAGAGGTCTTTTAAAAACTGCTGTTCTAAGAGCCTAGAGTACAGATCTGTTTCCTTCAAACTTTGTTCCTCAACCAACCCATGAATTTGACTTCAAATCTAATACTGACTTCCTCCTGAAACCTACCGCCAACCCAGGCACTGAGTTCTGTAACATTTTTTCCTAATTAAACTTTTGTTCTGCAACATTTTTTAAAAAGAGAGGGTTCATCCCCCCCTCCCCCCCCCTGCAATCCACTTGAACAAGAGTTCTGGTCAAGAAGAGAAAGTGACTTCTGTACCTCACAAAGCCTAGCCAATCAGCATAATGTCTTGCCAAAATATCAGGGAGATCTCAAGATGGACTCCAGAAGGTGTAGCTCTATTTCAGCAGTAGCAGCAGCTCCTGCAGACCATGGCTGGCTGATGACTGGAACTAATTACATTAACTTTTTCGCACACAGCTTACCTCGCAGTCACAATCCTGTTCCCTCCGCAGCATCTGTCGGATTTCCCACCATCTGCGCCAGAGTTACAGGAAGTGCTGTGGCTTTTGCGTAGCAAACGTAAACTGGGTTTTAGCAGTTTACGTTTGCTACGCAAAAGCTGCGGCACTCTCTGTAACTTCGGCGCAGATGGTGGGAAATCCAACCAGACACTGTGGAGGGAACAGGATTGTGACTGTGAGGTGAGCTGTGTGTGAAAATGGTCATTGACTTGAGTGAGAACCGAGGTCAGAACAGTCATATCTGGAACAACAGGAACATTTTGGTACTTGAGTGAATATAGTGACAAACTCAGGCAGAAGGGCAAGGAAATGGCTTGTCTGAGAGTATTAAAGCTTAGTAGCGGTGAAGAATTTCCTGGGTTGACAGCTGTTGCTTGTATTGTTTGTATAATTTGTACCGGGCGGCATCTACCAAGAAGAGCCTTGGGGTGATCCTGGACCCTGCTCTACCTATGGAGGCCCGAGTTACCAATGTTGTCCAGCATTTTTCTAACTGTGCCTAGTGAGGCAACTGGCCCCCTTTCTGTCTCGCCCTGACCACAGTAATAATCGCCACAGTAGTCCATGCAACAGTCACCTCCAGGCTAGATTACTATGATTCACTTTACATAGTAGGACTACTCTTGAGGCTCCAAATGGTAAAAATGTGGCAGCATGGGTCCTTAAGGGGACCCCATGGAGGGCACATATACATCCAGTGCTGTGCAAACTGCTTTGGTTACCAGTGGAGCACTGGATTAGTCAAGGTTTCGGTGCTTACCTTTAACGACCTTAACAGTTAAAGACCCACATAGCTTTGGGAACACATCTCCCAGCATGTTCCCTGGAGAGCATTGAGATCTGCAGATAAGAACCTTCTGGAGGTCCCTGGCCCAAAAGATATCCAGCTGGCCTCAACCAGGACCAGGGCCTTCTCCACCCTGGCCCCAGCCAGGTGGAATTCAGTGCTGAGTGACATCTGTGTTCTGCCTGACTTATTAGAGTTTTGCAGGGCATGTAAGGCAGAGATATTTCACCAGGCCTTTGGCTGAAGCCAGCAACAGTTCTTTACATCTGCTTGGCACCCTCCCCATCCCCCCTCATGACTGAATGATAGCACTGCCATCTTGTTTTAATATGTTTAAATGTTCTGAACATTTTATATATTGTTTTATAGTTTTAAAATTATTTTATATTGTATTAAATTAAACTGCTGTAAACTGCTCTAAGCCCTGCATAAGTGGGGAAGGGCAATTTTTTTAAAAAATAAAATAAATAACTAATATAATATGGCAGGTCTCTGTTCTGGTGGATGAGACAGCCAAAGTTCTTTCTGAAATGTGACTAAGTTAGAGTCCAATAGCACGTTTAAGATCAACAAAGTTTTATTCAGACTGTGAGGTTTTGTATGCATGCACACTTTGTCAAACAGTATGGAATCAGACCTGCCTGTCCATATATATATAAGGCAGAGGTTGAACAGTAATTTAGCATACAACATAATGAAATGTTTCAACAGATGCAAACAGAAATAACAAGCTGAGTTCATATTATAATTTAGATTCAATTATGGGAGAAAACAGACAAATGTTTCAGTGTCTCAAAGTGTTAAGAATATTCAGAGTGATTATATGACCTGTTGCCATGTCCCCTCTCAAGTGTGGAGGTAACTGATAGTATCTTTTTCTTAGCTGTGATGTTGGTGTTATCTCCTCTGTTGACAGACCAGAGGAGTGCATTTCAAAATACCATTACAATTACAATCAGTATTCTGCTATTTCAAATAAGAAATACACTAAAATGAAGAGGATGAATAGCCCTTCTTGGTGAGAACAGATATAAGAATGAGTTTAGCATATAGAGTGAGATAAAAAAAAACCCAATGTCCCTGTTGAGCCCTGGAGAAATGTTTGTTCCAAGTGTTGTAATTATTTGTAATTCTCTTTCCATTCTGTTCTTTAAGTTCCTTTGCAGTAAAACAGCTACTTTGAGGTCACTCATTGAATGTCCTGGGAAGTTAAAATGCTCACTTACAGGTTTCTCAGTTTTGTGATTCCTAATGTCAGATTTCTGTCCATTTTTCCCTTGGTGCAGGGTTGACCTGTTTGTCCTATGTAGAGTATTGTGGACATAACAATACCAACTACAATATCTCAGGCTCATATTCTTGGTCATTGTGCTGGATTCCTCATCTGATGAAGTGTGCTTAAGAGCACACGAAAACTTATGTTCTAAATAAAAATTGGTTGGTCTTAAAGGTGCACCTTGACTCCTGCTTTGTTCATCTTGCTCATCTTCTAATTGTATTTGCTATTAAGTGCCAACAATGCACTTCAGTTCTCTACATAGGACAAACAGGTCAAACCCATAAAGCCGTAAACCAGGGGTAGCCAAACTTGCTTCATGTAAGAGCCACATAGACTATATGCTAGATGCTTGAGAGCCACAAGATGACTTTGGAGGAAGAGGCAGGTCTGGGGGAGTAGCCTGAAAATGATGTCACAGGAAGGGTGTGTTTTTTCTGCATGACATGACATCATCAGAAGGGGTGGTATAAGCATGAGCCCCCTCTTTCATCTTTAATGGACTATGTTCACCCTGGCCTTGGTGCCAGACTCCCTGGACCCCCTTTTTTCACCATTTATGGACTGAGTTTACTCTGGCCTAGTGTCAGAGATACAGGACTATTATTGTTATGAACTTTCAGTATGAACTTATATTGTGTGAACACAGGCAAACTGCTTCTATGAACATTCAGTGACAAGCAGAAAACATTGGGTATAAGAACTAACCCAAAATGGGCATTAATAACAAATACCCACTTGCCTACTGTCTATAGGCAGTGGATCCTGTTTGATCTTAAGCATTTGACATTTGTGCCAGCTTCCATATGGACATTTTACTGTGTGGGGCCAAGCAGCAAGCACTCCAGCCAAGGGAAACTTCCTGCATGTCCCTGCCATTGCTGTGACTGTGCTTCCCCCTGCATAGAAGGATTTCAGATCAGGCTTTCCCAAGAAGCTGCCAAGCCATGGAGAACACCACCGCACTCCTGTCCACTGAAGACAGCCTCTAAACACAGCCTTAGCCAGAAGCCATGATGGAGAAATCCTGCATCCATCTTGTTCCTTTACAGCAGTCATGAAGGTAAAACAAGGGCAGCAAATACTCTGGGTGTGTCAAGGCAGATGCAAATGGAATAGCTCGCAGTCAAAAAAAAAGAGCTTGCTGACACACCTGCACATAACAAGGGATTGTTCCTGTCAGCCATTGAGAAGATCACTGGACACAAAGAAGAAGCCCAAGGAAGTGACTGTTGCTGAGGATTTAATCCCATCATGCAGACCATCCCCATTGTGCTAGCTACAATGTTACAGTAGATTACAATGTGGCTCTAAATTGACCAAGTCTTTCCTTTGTTTAAGGTAGTTTACTTTAGGTAAACCCATCCTGACTCACTAATCTTGCCAAACTCCTGGGGAGCCTACCCCTTTTGGTATGGAAAATAGGCCAAAGTAAACTCAAGGAAGTGTGGAAGAAGTGTCATGCAGCATCACAGGTCATCTGACCTACATGTCACAGACCACTTGACATCATCTCCTGAGGGCACAGATTTGGCTATATCAAGGCCAGCACATGGCCAGTTCAGTGTGTCTTGTCTTACCCTCCCACAGACTTGCACCCCCAAACTCTGGACCACTCTTCACATTCATGTCTTCTGCTTCAAGGATCCATGGACCAGGTGGTATCAACTCCTGCAATAATTCTTTTTAAAAAACCCTATCGCTCACTCTATTTTTCTTAGTTCTTGTTTACTTGTATTGTCTCTGTGTGTGATTGTACCTTTTTTACTTTACATATTTTTCTAAGTAAACATTTTAAAATATATTTAGTCTGGAGTCTCCTTTCTGAAACTGAAATTGGTAAAAGATTCCTCCTAAGCTCTACCTCTGGTCTACTTTTTGCTAATTCCGCCATCAAAAGAGTAGACCCCAGCAATTTTGCTTACAGTGGAGCTTAGGAAGTGATATCACCTGCCCTTGACCTAGAAGTGACATCACAGGTATGACATCACAAAGTGATGTCACATCCTAGCTAGATGAATATACATGATTTTTTTTAATTTCCTTGCCTCTGTGTAGCAAGCCTGGACTTCCTTGGTGGTCTCCCATCCAAATACTAAATGGGGTAGACCCTGCACAGCTTCTGATGAGATTGAATAGCCTGGAACAATATTGAGTTGGACCCAAAACATAGAATTGGATCCAAAAGTGCCTTTCCACTCAAATTCTATTCTACTTGTGAAAGGATAAGAGTATCTTTGGATCCAATCCATTGCTGATGGCTGGGCATTTATATGTGTTTTAGATTAATAAACAGTGTAGATGGTAAAGTACATTTCAAGCTAACAGCAACTATGAGGGAGGCTACAGAACATCTACAGAGGACCTCTGAGGTCATTAAATTGACTTAAGTTCACCAGCATTCAAAGCTTCTTTGGAACTGAATAACGGCGATTTTAGGCTCATCTAAGAGGGCATGCCTTAATCTATAAGACTGTGATATTGAAAATTAATTTGATGAGGTCAACTTTAGAGCCTATTTCAGCAATGGCAGACAGTGATGTCTGTGAATAAATCAGGAGCAAAGTAGATTCGTATGAGGGCTAGGACACTTGTAGAAGCAAAGATGTCTAAATGGCAGGAGGCAATAGAGACCATGGAGGTAAGATTGGTAAAAGTAATAAAGGATTCAACAACAGAGAGTAAGAAAGAATTTAAAAAGACATTGAATCCAGTGGAGAGGTGATTAAAAAAGAATTTTAAAAAGAAATTGAGGATCTCAGAAAAGACTCCCAAGCAGCGTTAAAGAAAGTTCAGGATATTGAAGAAAAGGTGAAAGACCTTTTCTTCAAGAATTGACACAGTGGATTCCACTATAAAAAAATGCAGAAGAAAGCAGTGCTACAAGACTGTAAACTAATGGAAAACCAGATACGTTTGAGAGGGGTGCCTGAATCTATTGAGACTGATTTAAGGACATACATAATAAGAATCATTGCTGAGTTCCCAAGGAAAGTTATAAATGATAGGAGATCATACCAAAAACTGACTGAAAAGCTGAGAGAAAATGAAATGAGATACAGATGGATACTTCCAGAGGGTTTAAGTTTTGAACATAAAGGAAAGAGATTTACAATTACAAGCACTCAGGAAATGACGAAGTTTTTGGATGAACATAAGGAGTTTGGGGGTACAGATTAAAAATAGAAAATCATGATGGATTACAAATTAATATCTTGGAATGTAAATGGACTTAATTCACCACAAAAAAGAAAGGCAATGTTTCATTGGATTGGGAAACAAAAATGTAATATAATTTGCCTACAAGAAGTACACAAAAAAATGGATTACAAATTTTTATGGAATAAACAACTGGGTGTGGAATTTTATTCATTGGCTAAGGAGAAAAAAAGGAGTGTTGTTTTCTATGTTAAACAAGAATTGGACCCAAAATTGATTTTTAAGGATGATGATGGCAGATATATTGCGGTGGAAGTGATGTTGAACTTTTAAAAGAACTTTGTTATTGGGATTATATGCCCCAAATGGAGCAAAAGACTCTTTCTTTAAAGATATTATGCAACAATTAGACCAAGTGATGCATGAGCAAATTATGCTAATGGGGGGTTTCAATGGAACAGTTTAAAATATTTTGGACAGATCTGGGGGAAAAGATAATGAAGGAAAATTACCAAAGTCATTTTTTGAGTTAGTAAAACAAGAAAGTCTGGAAGATATATGGAGGAAATTTAACCCTAAAGAATGTGATTATACTTTCTTTTCAGCAAGGCATAATTCTTTCTCAAGAACTGATATGCTATGGAGTACAAAAAATCTTGGACTTATAATGAAAAAAATAGAGAGTCTTCCTAAAGTAGGGGCAGACCACAATCCATTAATGTGGTCTACAAAACTCATGAAAAAGACTCTAAGGTGGCAGATAACTGAAGATTTGCTACAGAAAAAGGAAGTAGTGGTGTCTCTGGAAAAGGAGACCAAATCTTTCTTTCAAATAAATGAAAAAGAAAACATTCAATTTCAAACTGTGTGGGATGCATATAAAGCGGTAATGAGGGGTATCTTAATTACATTGAACAATAAAGATAAAAGAGCCAAAGAAAAGCTAATGGTGGATATTCAGAAAGAGACTGTAAAAAAGGAGGAGTCAATTGAGACATTTGTTAAACAAAGAAGTGGAATGGAATTTAAAAAGACTTCAACAGAAATATTTTGAAGCAGCAAATAAACCTGGAAAATATTTGGCAAATGAAGAAAAAAAGGAAGAATAAAATTATTAACAAAATCGTATCAGGAGGTAAGGATATTGTTGACTAGGAAGGAATTAAAAGAGAATTTTATAAATATTACGCCAAGTTGTTTAAAGGTCAAAAGGTGGACAAGGGAAAAATTGAAGTATATTTACAGAAAATTAAAGTAAACCCCTTAACAGAAAATATGGAGAAGGTATTAAATGAACCAATTGAAAGAGGAGAAGTAGAGGCGGCAATTAATTCAATGAAATTAGGGAAAGCACCCTGTCCAGATGGTTTTATGGCAAAATTTTATATAGTGCTTATGGAGGCGATATCACCAAAACTTCAGAAATTGATGAATATTATAAGAACAGATGGGAAAATACCTAACACATGGAAAGAAGTAGTAATTTCGTTGAGACCAAAAGAAGACAGAGATGCCGTGAACGTAATAAACTATAGACCAATTTCACTACTTAACAATGACTATAAAATATATGCTAGAATCTTAGCAGAATGCCTTAAACAGCATTTGAATAATGTCATTAAAGAAAAGCAAGCAGGATTTCTTCCCAGGAGGCAAATTAGAGATAATATCAGAACAGTGGTAGATATTATCGAATATTATGAGAAACATCTGGAAAAAGAAGTAGCATTATTTTTTGCAGATGCAGAGAAAGCATTTGACAATGTGCAATGGGATTTTATGTTTGCAGTGATGGAGAAAATGAGATTGGGAGAAGATTTTATAAGAATGGTGAAGGCGATATATACTGAACAACAAGCAAGACTCTGTATAAATGCAGACTTGATGGAAAAGATGACAATTAGTAAAGGAACAAGACAAGGTTGCCCTCTATCTCCATTGATATTTAGAGGTTTATGACTTTAGAGGTTTTGCTTATGCAAATTCAAGAAGATAAGGAGATAGAGGGTTTGAAACTGGGAGGTTTTTCTTATAAATACAGAGCGTTTGCAGATGATGTAATGTTTATAAATGAAAATTCCAGTCATGTAACACCATTGTTGCTTCGTAAGATACAAGAGTATGGAGATTTTTACATAAACAAAGAAAAATCGAAAATATTGTGCAAAAATATGTCAAAGAGTAAACAGAAAGAACCACAAAATTTAACGGAATCTGAAGTTACTTCTAAAGTAAAATATTTAGGCGTGGAAATCACAACAAAAAATATTGATTTGTACAAAAATAATTATGAGAAGCTTTGGCATAAGATTGATGGAGATTTGATAAAATGGAACAAATTAAATTTGTCTTTACTGGGCAGAATTTCCGCAATTAAAATGAATGTCTTACCAAATTATGTTCCTATTTCAAACAATTCCAATAGTGAAAGATAATAAATAATTTAGCAAATGGCAAAGGAAAATTTCAGAATTTCTATCGGCTGGGAAAAAAACAAGAATTAAAATGAAAATTTTGATTGATGCAAAAGAAAGGGGAGGTTTCCAACTACCTGATTTAAAGCTGTATCATGATGTAGTATGGCTGGTATGGAGTAAGGAATAGATGATGTTATTAAATAGAAAACTACTAGTACTAGAAGGTCATGGAAATGTTTTTGGTTGGCATGCATATATGAGTTATGTGAAAAGTAAGATGGATGGTTTTTTCACACATCACTATATAAGAAGCAATTTGTTAAATACATGGTTAAAATATAAAAGATATGGAGATGAACGGAAACTGCTTTGGATTGTGCCAACAGAAGTAATAAAATTATATTCTGATATTAATGAAGATAAATGGCTATCATATAAACAATTGTTAAAAATACATAGAGGGAAGGTGGAATTAAAATCGGCTGAAGAATTAAAATAGAAATATAACTGGTTTCAATTGCAACAGGTTAAGAGTTTGCTTTAACAGGACATTAAAAATGATGGAATAAGACAAGAACAGAACTGGAGAGAATGCTGTTTGGTAATAACGAAAAATTGATTTCAAGAACTGATTTCAAGAATTGATTTCAAGAATTGTTGAAATGGTCTACGGAAGATGAAGTAGTCAAATCTCAAATGATAAATTGGGCGATAAATGTAAATAAGAAAATACAGATGGAGTCATGGGAGTACTTATGGAAGAACTCTATGAAGATATCGACATGTCAAAATGTCTACCCCAGGAGGTGGTGGCAGCTACATGCATAGACAGCTTCAAGAGTGGACTAGATAAGCATATGGAGCAGAGGTCCATCAGTGGCTATTAGTCACAGCGTATTGTTGGAACTCTCTGTCTGGGACAGTGATGTTCTGTTTTCTTGGTGTTTTGGCCACTTTGTGACACAGAGTGTTGGACTGGATGGGCCATTGGCCTGATCCAACATGACTTCTCATATGTTCTTATATCTTCGTAAGCCTGGAGATCAGCTGTTATTCTGGGAGAACTCCAGACCTCAGCACTTGGAGGTTGGTAATACTATTGAAACAAACTTTGCCTTTTTCCCAAAGCAAGAACCAGTCTAGCTTTCTTTCACTTCCTCATTACAGGAAGTTCTTCGGAAGAAACCAGGAGGCATTGCCTTTCCCTCTACAGAGACCTTCTATCCAGGAAATGCTGCTAGTATTGGAGAATTCTCCCATGTCTGCCATTGGTGGAGGGAGGGGCACCTGCTAATCTTTGTCAAAATTCCTAAAGTTCCTGCAGGCTCAATAATTGGGGACCTGGGTTAACCAAGACATTTTTAATGAGACGGACAGAATAAAAAATGAAATGAAATGCTGGGACAGGTAGTGGTTCTTGTAGGTTCAGATACTTATCTAGTTAGCAGATGACACGAAGCTTTAATGCAGCAGCTGCTTGTATTAGGTTGGAACAGATCCTGTGGTTGCAAAGGTACAAAGTTACACAAAGCCACCATTTCTAGTTGAAACTGAACAATAACTACTTATTACAGTAAACAGTAACTACTTTATTACAGAAATACATGTCTGATAGTGCAGATTAAGAGAAAGAGATTGATCCTACACTATCTATCTGACAGATGGGGGTGGATGCAGAGAGAAGCATCTTGATTCCCCATCTTGTTTGCATGGAAGAGAGAGAGAGAGCAGGAAGGAAGTTGCTTTTGCCTAGGAGTGCTCATCTTCATGTCAAAGGGAGACTGACAATAGAGAGTAAACAGGAAGGAGCTTAGTGTGCGCCTGCCTGCACTGCCTACTCTGTAGTCACTTCTTTTCTGGAGGCCGGGACACAGAGGCATTGCACCAGGAGCTTCTGTCATTCCTTTCATGTGAGATGTGACAGCATTTCATTCAAAATTCTAAAGAAATGCCCCATCATTATGCAATCATCTCTGAGCCATTAGTTCTTGTTGATGATGTATCAACCAATTATCCTGTACTATGAAACTGCAATCCCCTTAAAAAAGCTATGGAGAGCCAGCAAGTTTAATAAGAATCACAAATTTACACCTTTTATCTTTCAATAGGCATCATAAGTATGGAAGGGGGACTACGATCCATAGAAAAATAGTAGTACTATTGCTTTTCATATTGAAATGAATAATTATTGTTCAGTTGCAAAATTTAACACCTCTTCCATCTTCTTTATCTTTTTCATTGAAAACCCATAAATATTAACATGATGTAGCTAATCTGTGATGCTTTGGACCTTTCAAATGTCTCTAATTGGTGCCATTTTGTATTGATCAATATGTTACATGACCCTAATAGGCAGTCCTGCTAATCACTGAAAACAATCCATGCCAAGAAACTTGAGTTGAATTGAATATTCATATTTGAGTGCAAAGGTTAATTCATGCTGTACTTACGTTATACTGTTCTAATTATCTACCATAGGGATCTTTTCAAGGTATGCTGTCAATTCTGCAGATTGGGTTCAATGGAGTGAAACTCAATGGAATGCTTTTTTAAGAAGACAAATGCAAAAAAAAAAAAATTAAAATCCAAGACTCGCTTTTTAAAGTGGATAGAAAAGCTTAGCTCCACTATTGTGCTTACTTTAGCCAGATGAGAGGGTGCTTCTTCCAGCTTGAAGAGGTAGCTCCCATCTCTCCTCTTGGCCTTTTGTGGGCACAGCATAAGAAAGGGTTACTGTCAAAAGAAATGATTGTAAAAGGGCTTCATGTTGTCAGAGTGACATTTGTTATGCATGAGGCTACTACTGCTAGTGTTATGCAGTAATGAAACCTGAATGAAGAGCTTTAAAGTGACCCTTTAGAGTATATTTTCAAAGATGCAAGTAGCTGATGTCATCAGACAAGAGGCCCTTGAAACAATAAAGGCATCTCAAGTAGGGGACAGCGCTGAGAAAAGCTATTGCAAAATTAAGTCTCTAAACTATATCCCCATATCATTGGACTGTGTGCTGCTTCATGCTGTAGCAACAATTTCAATTGTATTATTCTGCATGGACCAGCCAGTTCATTGTATATGATTCTATTTTTAAAAAAGGTAAAGGTAGTCCCCTGTGCAAGAACCAGTTGTTTCCGACTCTGGGGTGACGTTTCTTTCACGTTTTCATGGCAAACTTTTTACAGGGTGGTTTGCCATTGCCTTCCCCAGTAATCTACACTTTCCCCCCAGCAAGCTGGGTACTCATTTTACCGACCTCAGAAGGATGGAAGGCTGAGGGTGTTTTTACATTCAGTTTGATCCAGAGTTTTAGAGCCTTCAAATCGCCTGCCACTGTTCCGCTTTAATTATTTTCCTTTTACATTTAAGCATTTCAGTTTGGGGTGGGGTGGGGTGGGGTGTCTCTGATCAGAGGGCAGCTGGAATATCAGTGCTTAGTTAAATGTATACGATTGCTTGGAAATCATGTCAACGCTGCAAAAACAATACAAATTTAAATCATAGGTGAGGCAAGCAATGATATGTAAAAATTTCAAATGCTGTCAGTTCTCATGCAAATTACTGCACCTTGTGGTGGCTTTAGGAGGAGTCTTTTAAAATGCAGGAAAACTTTTACAATACAAGTTTGAAACACCCGTAGAGAAAAGACCAGACCAAAACTAGTCTCAAGAAAAACGCTTTTGTGGCAGCGTCGAAACCCATATCACTGAAACAAATGTAAATGCCTCGGGAAGAAACAATGTGAAACAGTTATGAGAACATTATGTAATGTAAAAGGTGAGAGTCGCAAACTGCCAGTGTAAAAACACCCTGAGTCAACCTGGAGCCAGCTACCTAAATCAGCTTCCGCTAGGATCAAACTCAGGTCGTGAGCAGAGGGCTCTGACTGCAGTACTGTATAATATCCAATACAATGGTCTAACACAGAAAAGTTGGGGGGGCAGGGTAAATGTGCTGCTAAAGATACTCTCTGCTGGAGATGGGTAGTAACAAGAGACAGGGCCTTTTTGGTTGTGGCACCATGATAATTTGAAGATCTGCTTTTTTAAGATTTCTGTACTGCAATCTTTGCTGAGTTTTAATTGATTTGATGTTTTAAGAGATTTTAAGTTATCATACTGTCTGATTATAAAACCAGGGACTTTGTTTACCATATACGGTTGTAAAATTGTTTTTAGGTTTTTATCAGTCTTTTGAATTTTTTTAGAGTTTTTGTTTGTTTGTTTTGATGGCCTGTGGTTTTTTTTAAAAAAAATAGGCAAGGTTGTTAATGATAGGATGTTTTGGAAGTTATTAATTTGTAGAGTCATTGTAAATTGGAAGTGACTTGACAGAACATAATGCACACATTTTTATTGTTTTAATGGCATATTTGATTGGATAATGGAAACACACATCACTCAGCAGCTCCTTACAATCCCCCCTCAAAAACAAAACAAAACTGACACTAAGGATTGCAGAAGCTTCATAGATAGGGTGGCCAGACCGTCCCGGTCTCCCGGGACTTTCCCGGTTCTGGCCACCAATTTCCGGCTCCCGGGCTGCATATACCGGGACCATTAGAAAGTCCCGGTATAGCCAGCAGGGAGCCGGCGGGCCGCGCGCGCAGGCTGGGAAGGCGGGGAGTGAGGCAGCCAGCGTCCCTGCGCGTGCGCACGGCGGTGTGCGCACGCGCAGGGATGCTGGCTGCCTCACTCCCCGCCTTCCCCGCCCGCGCGCAGGGTCCGGCGGCGGTGGTGGAGGCCGCGGAGAGGCCGCTGCTGGTCCCTGGAGGGCCTCCAGAGGCCAGTGGAGGCCGTGGAGAGGCCGGCGCTGGTCCCTGGAGGCCTCCAGAGGCCAGCGGAGGCCGTGGAGAGGCCGGCGCTGGTCCCTGGAGGCCTCCAGAGACCAGCGGAGGCAGCATGGAGAGGCCGGCGCTGGTCCCTGGAGGCCTCCAGAGACCAGCGCCGGCCTCTCCGCCGCCTTCCCGGCCTCCGCAGCCGCCGCCAGCCCCGCCAGCAGCCCAGAGGAGGGCCGCCACCGCCCTGGATCAAGGTAAGCCGAAAGCGGGGGGGGCGGCTGGCGGGGGGGCGGCTGGCGGAGGGGGGGCTGGCGGAGGGGGAGCGGCTGGCCTTCCTTCTTTCCTTCCCTCCCTCCTTCCTTCCTCCCTCCCTCCTTCCTTTCTTCCTTCCTTCCTTCCCTCCCTCCCTCCCTCCTCCCTTCCTTCCTTTCTTCCTTCCCTCCTTCTTTCCTTCCTTCCCTCCCTCCCTCCTCCCTTCCTTCCTTCCTTCCCTCCTTCCTTCCCTCCCTCCTTCCTTCCTTCCTTCCCTCCCTCCCTCCCCTCCCTCCTTCCTTCCTTCCCTCCCTCCCTCCTTCCTTCCTTCCTTCCTTCCTTACCTCCCTCCGCGCGGCGCGGCGGCCTCTGCTCCGCTCGCCGTGGCTGCTTTTCCGAGATGGGCTCAGCCTGAGCCCATCTCGGAGAAGCAGCACAGCGAGCAGAGAAGCCCCGAATCTGGGTCCTTCTAGGACCCTGAGCAACAACGCTGGAGGAGCAGGAGCAGGCCCCGCCCCACCACTCCCTGCAGGGGCAGAGAGGCGGCCTGCGTGGGCCTGCTTCACTTCTCCGCCCAGGCCCCAGCCTGCTTCGCCTTGTCCTTGGGGATGGACAGCTGCAAGCACATCATTGGAAACTTCATGGTGGGTAAGTGGGAGTCATGGGGAGGAGAAGAGGGGTGGATGTTCATCCCTCCGTCCTTCTGTCTTTTTGCTTTGTTTCCATGTCACCCACCCACCCTCTCTCACTCTCTCTCTCTCATAATATTCCTGTCCTATCTCTCCATTTCTTCCGTCCACTATCTTTGCTTTCTTTGTTTCTTTGTCTACCCTTCCTCCCTCCCTCCTTCCTTCCTTCCTTCCTTCCTTCCTTCCTTCCTTCCTTCCTTCCTTCCTTCCTTCCCTCCCTTCCTTCCCTCCTTCCCTCCCTCCCTCCTCCCTTCCTTCCCTCCCTCCTTCCTTCCCTCCCTCCTTCCTTCCTTCCTTCCTTCCTTCCTTCCTTCCTTCCTTCCTCCCTTCCCCTCCCTTCCTTCCTTCCCTCCCTCCCTTCCTTCCTTCCTTCCTTCCCTCCCTTCCTTCCTTTCTTCCTTCCTTCCCTCCCTCCTCCCTCCTTCCTTCCTTCCTTCCTTCCTTCCTTCCTTCCTTCCTTCCTTCCTTCCTTCCTTCCTTCCTTCCTTCCTCCCTCCCTCCCTTCCCTCCCTCCCTTCCCTCCCTTCCCTCCCTCCCTTCTTCCTTCCTTCCTTCCTTCCTTCCTTCCTTCCTTCCTTCCTTCCTTCCTTCCTTCCTTCCCTCCCTCCCTCCCTCCCTCCCTCCTCCCTTCCTGACTGAATGGGCCACTGGCCTGATCCAACAGGGCTTCTCTTATGTTCTTATGTGACACAGAGTGTTGGACTGGATGGGCCACTGGCCTGATCCAACAGGGCTTCTCTTATGTTCTTATGTGACACAGAGTGTTGGACTGGATGGGCCATTGGCCTGATCCAACAGGGCTTCTCTTATGTTCTTATGTGACACAGAGTGTTGGACTGGATGGGCCATTGGCCTGATCCAACATGGCTTCTCTTATGTGACGCAGAGTGTTGGGCTGGAGGGGCCATTGGCCTGATCCAACAGGGCTTCTCTTATGTGACGCAGAGTGTTGGGCTGGAGGGGCCATTGGCCTGATCCAACAGGGCTTCTCTTATGTTCTTATGTGACGCAGAGTGTTGGACTGGATGGGTCACTGGCCTGATCCAACAGGGCTTCTCTTATGTTCTTATGTGACAATACTGACTTTGGTGGACCCAAGCACTGATTCAGTGTAAGGGAGCTTTGTGTTTGTGACTGGAGTGGACAATACTGACTTTGGTGGACCCAAACACCGATTCAGTGTAAGGGAGCTTTGTGTTTGTGACTGGAGTGGACAATACTGACTTTGGTGGACCCAAGCACTGATTCAGTGTAAGGGAGCTTTGTGTTTGTGACTGGAGTGGACAATACTGACTTTGGTGGACCCAAGCACTGATTCAGTGTAAGGGAGCTTTGTGTTTGTGTCTTCTGGTGCAATTTTGTTCTCAGATCCTGTATTTACTTCATCAGTATATGGGATAAGGCACTTTCTCAACTGTGCTGCATAATGCAGGCTATTTATTTTGTCCTGTTTGCTCTATCTGCGCCACCTTCATCACTTTCGGGGTGTGGATCCCCCAGTGGGGTGGTCTCGCGACTCCCTCCGCCGGCTGTTTCTGATAGCCCTGCGCCCCCTCTTTCATTTGATATGTGTCCCGTGCGGATGCCACCCTCCCGCCGGGAGATGCCGCAAAATGAGCCCCCTTGAGGCTTATGGCGGCAGGGCTCGGGGGAAGCGAGCTAGACTGCTGTTCTTTTGAGGGGTTATAGAGTGTTTCGAGCCCGTCCCTGTGGCATCGGTCCCATCGTTGTGGGGCCCAGGGGGCCGGCGCAGCGGCACGCCGAAGCAGCCTGTCACTAATAACACAGGTCGAGATGCAGGACAGGAACCTGGAAGTGACCGACAGGCTGCTTCAGCGTGCCGCTGCGCCGGCCCCCTGGGCCCCACAATGATGGGACCGATGCCACAGGGACGGGCTCGAAACACTCTATAACCCCTCAAAAGAAGAGCAGTCTAGCTTGCTTCCCCCGAGCCCTGCCGCCATAAGCCTCAAGGGGGCTCATTTTGCGGCATCTCCCGGTGGGAGGGTGGCATCCGCACGGGACACATATCAAATGAAAGAGGGGGCGCAGGGCTATCAGAAACAGCCGGCGGAGGGAGTCGCGAGACCACCCCACTGGGGGATCCACACCCCGAAAGTGATGAAGGTGGCGCAGATAGAGCCAACAGAGTAAACAGGACAAAATAAATAGGCTGCATTATGCAGCACAGTTGAGAAAGTGCCTTATCCCATATACTGATGAAGTATATACAGGATTTGAGAACAAAATTGTTTCCGGCGGTGATATTTGGGGGATTTTTGGGGACGTCACAGGAAGTGCTGTGAAGTCACTTCCTGTTTCTGGCAGTGGCATTTGGGGGAAATGATGTCATTTGGGGGAAGTGATGTCACAGGAAGTGATGTCACTTCCCGTTTCCGGCAGGTGACGCGGGGAAATGATGTCACAGGAAGTGATGTCACTTCCTGTTTCCGGCGGTGGCATGACATCACCGGAAGTGACGTCACCGGAAGTGACATCACTTCCTGTTTCCGGCGGCACGCGTGCTTCACGCACCCCTACCTTTCCCCCCCCAAGGTGTCCCTGGCTGGCCTTCAGACATTATGGTCACCCTATTCATAGGCAAAATTCCACAGGTCATTATTCCACTCACTTACAGCCTAACCTATCTCAGTAGGTTGTCGCGATCATAAAATGGAAGAGAGGAAAATAATGTAAGCCACTTTTGATTCCCTATGGGGAGAAAATTGGGATATAAATAAATAAATAAATTACAAACTATAAGAACTGTGGTTTCAATATATTGGTTCACTGGTTGCGGAGTTATAGAGTGAGTGCCTCAGAATTTTAAAAAATCAATCATTAGCACAGGAGGCCTAAGAAAGATGGGACTGTGTACTGTTGGTGGACAGGATTCCTCTGAGAAGGGAATGAATAGCTCTTAATAAAGAGCTGTCAACTACTAGATTGTGCATGGAAATAATATGTTAATATTGTATTGTGTGTTTGTTTGTGTGCATGCTGAGTAGGGTTGCCAATCCCCAGGTGGGGGCAGGGGATCCCCTGGGATGGAGGCCCTCCCCCCGCTTCAGAGTCATCAGAAAGCGGGGGGGAGGGGAGGGAAATGTCTGCTGGGAACTCCATTATTCCCTATGGAGACTTATTGCCATAGAAAATAATGGAGAATTGATCTGCTGGTATCTGGGGCTCTGGGGGGCCTGTTTTTTAAGGTAGGGGCACCAAATATTCAGCACAGCATCTAGTGCCTCTCCCCAAAATATCCCCCAAGTTTTAAAACCATTGGACCAGGGGGTCCAATTCTATGAGCCTCAAAAGAAGGTGCCCCTATCCTTCATTATTTCCTACGGAAGGAAGGCATTGAAAAGGTGTGCTGTCCCTTTAAATGTGATGGCTAGAACTCCCTTTGGAGTTCAATTATGCTTGTCACAGCCTTGATCTTGGCTCCACCCCCAAAGTCTCCTGGCTCCTCCCCCAAAGTCCCCAGATATTTCTTGAATTGGACTTGGCAACCCTAATGCTGAGCATTTTTTTTTTTTTGTTAATAGAATTAAAAACAACCAAGTTCCATTCAATGTCCAAGGGTGATTGCAATGGCATTACTATACATAGCATGTACACCTACCTCTCTTTTTGAGCTCTGTTCTACCAGCATATCCAATTTTCTCGGCAGCCAATATACTAGCAGCATTACACTTTGCGACAGCTTATAACAAGTATTTAATGGACTCATTTCCACCAGTGGATGATACAGCAAAAACTAGTCATAACTTATGGACTTATTTTTAAAAGCCACATTAAAACACTGTACTTTGTCTAAGGCTAAACTTATTACATTTCAGTGGCAGTTTGAACCAGTGATAGAAACTGGCAACAATAGCCCAGACTACTCAGAGAGAGAGGGTGTTTGGAAGAAAAGGCACTAAAAAAACAGCAAAAAGCTTGATGAAAGGCAAGAAGAGAATATTAAATCACATCCAGTGAGGTAAATCAAAGTCTCTTAAATAGTAATGAAAATATATAGGAATACAATACCAGAACTTAAACAAGGTCATTTATAAGAGAAAATCTGTAGCATATTTTCAACTCACAGCAGGAGGGAAAATTCATGAATAATATTAGGGGTATTTACATGATCCACTTTCCTCTGGTGCAGTGTTTGCTTAATGTAATGAGATCCAGGGAGCTTGAATAAAATACAAATTTCAGAGTGATATACCTGAATCTTGCCATGCACGTTGTTTTATTATTTAAAAAGCAAACAGGATGCATTTTACACATTTAATACTATGTGTTAATATTTACACTTGCCTGCATTAATATTGCATGTTGTGAGTAAATTAGTGAAATTTGCAAATTAACAACTTTGTAGATTACATGAACCCATTCAGGTTTTTATCCAGGGCAAGGCCTTACTATTCTAATTTCATTTGTGCAATTCAAATCTTATTTTGGGAAGCAGAAAGTGTGTAGGAAGAGAGAGCATCTGAGAAAATGTTGAGAAATTGATTTGCTTTATTTATAGAAATACCAAGTGAAAATATTTTCTTGTTTTGAAGGCTTTTGTTTAGCTCTACATCCAAACACACTGTATTTTAACCCACTTCATTTCCATAGTTCTTCTTTTATAAAATCCTACTTCTACAGTGACTTAAGTATTAACTACTTAACATTTGTAATCTACGCTCCCATAAATCATAGGATGCCTTGGTATACTGATGTGCACCTACTAATTTTTACAGTCCCTGAGAATTATTCCATTGACCCATTTATTGGGAGATTCTATCTGGTATTTATTTTTCTCCATCACTGCCCATTCATGGCTTGCTTCTTATGCATAATAAATGTAAACATTAAATATATGTTGTCTCACATTTATTATTTTCAGGCATGACAGTACAGAGTTCAATGTACTTAGAAGAATGTAACTCTGCTTAGGATGGTACTGTAAGTGTGCTGTAGATGTGTATTCTAACAAGGATGCTGCAGAATCAAAGCTATGAAACTGCCAAATTCTCACACACACTGCAGATCAGGATTTGTTCCTCTGAGACTCTTTCTTGTTTTAAGTCTCCTGGAACTGTTTGTCCTCCCCTATTTCTGGAAAATTAGGAAAGAAATATTCCCATCTCTAGTCCTCATTGCAAGGGTCTTACAGTTCTGAAAATTCACAAATCATTTTTTAAATTAGCGTTCACCTTTGGTTGTTGCTTGTTTTTTCTCTTACCATTAAGAATCCTGTAGTGGAAAGACAATTTGAGATGAGTCTTGCTAATAGTCTAGACAGAGGTCTAGACCATCCTTTCAGTCCTACTGTACTGTTACTCCCTTGCAACTGGTATTTTTTTATTTATTTAGTAGGTTTATTTTCTGCCTTTTCCTGTAAACGGGCTCAAGGCGGATCACAACATATAATAATAACAATAAAAAACCTACATATCAAAGTTAAAACACCACATTAAAATTAACAGTAAAAACAATAAATAAAATGCACCACCGGCGGACAGGGCACAGCGTATCAATAACCAGTTGTAGGTCCACCTTAAGCATGTTAGGGAATTCTGTTTGAAATTCTATTTCTTTATCTCAAATAGTGCGATGGATCACTGGATCAAATAATCATTGAGAGGCATTTAACATGAAAAAGCAAAAACATATTTATTTCTACAGGGAAAGGGTACTGGGAGATGAAAATAACAAACACTAAAGAACTATATGCTAACACATTGAGAACCACATGCTTAATGGAGACTACTTCCTCCTTCTTCTGGACCTCTCTGCCTGAACAAAGGAAGTCACCTGACTAACTGACCAAACAAACAAAACAGGTTTCCCCGCTTCTAGACCTTGATTGACAGCAGTCAGTATTTTCTTCCCAGGTCATGCAGACAATAGGGAATCAAGCACAGTGTTAACCCTACAATGACTGGAACTTTAGAACATTGCAAAGGACATACAAAACAGATACATATTGCCAACACCCCTTCTCAATGTCTAATGTCAAAGTCATTATACATTCAATAGTCATAACTCATTATTCACTGTAACATTCACATCAATTAGATTTATCATTTCACATAAATGTTCAAATCTTGCACAAGGTAATGGCTTAGTAAGTATATCAGCTACCACAGCTGCTATACAACAATATTCTATCTTAATCAGCCCCTTCTGGTGTAGATCTTTCACTGGCTCACATTTAATACCAATAGATCTACTTCTGGCTGTTCTACTTTCCCCTTTACATATAGCAATACAAGCTTGATTATCTTCAAACATTACAATAGGTACAGGTTCTTTTATCTTGAAGTCTTTCAGCAGATGAAAAATCCATTCAAGTTCACTGCAGTCAGTGGCTGCTGACACACACTCAGCTTCTGCTGTAGATTCCGCCACTATAGTCTGTTTTCTGCTAGTCCATTCTACAAGTCCATTTCCATAGAAGAACAAGTATCCACTGGTTGATCTGTAATTGCATGATTCTTCTGCATAATTGGCATCCATGTATCCAACTAGTCTGGGATTCGCAGAAGGTTCAATGATCAATCTTAAGTCCATAGACCCTTTTATTTTATTTTATTTTGTTCGATTTATATCCCGCTCTACTCCACCAAAGCGGGCTCAGGGCAGCTTACAACTCAGAATGCTAACAGTAGATCAGTTTAAAATACATTAATAATTTATACAGTAAAATACATAAAAATGGATAAAACACACATCAATATACTATGCTACCTCTTCCTTAAGTCGGTTCTTCAAGTATTCCAGTATTCAAATATTCTGATGTTCATAAGTTTGGATATTCAGGCATCCAGGTATCGGTCAGTTGTATGCCAACCGGAAGAGGGCTGTTTTACAGGCCCTGCGGAACTGTTCAAGATTCCGCAGGGCCCTCACCTCCTCCGGGAGCTGGTTCCACCAACAGGGGGCTGCAATTGAAAAGGCCCTGTCTCTGGTCGCTTTCAGACGGGCCTCCTTTGGCCCAGGGATTATGAGGAGGTTCTGAGACCCTGATCTCAGCACTCTCTGGGGAACATGTGGGGAGAGACGGTCCCTAAGGTAGGCAGGTCCCAGGCCATAAAGGGCTTTAAAGGTCATAACCAGCACCTTGTACCGAACTCGGTATGTTATCAGCAGCCAATGCAGTCCCCGAAGCCCCGGCTGAATGTGCTCCCGTCTAGGGAGCCCTAACAACAGCCGGGCAGCGGCATTCTGCACTAGCTGCAACTTCCGGGTTTGGCACAGGGGCAGCCCCATGTAGAAGGCATTGCAGTAGTCCAGCCTCGAGGTGACCGTTGCATGGATCACTGTTGCCAGATCGCCGTTCTCCAGGAAAGGGGCCAACTGCCTTGCCCGCCTAAGGTGAAAAAATGCGGACTTGGCGGTGGCTGCTATCTGGGCCTCCATAGTTAGAGTAGGCTCCAATAGCACCCCCAGGCTCCTAACCCTATGCGCTGCTGTCAGAGGCACACCGTTGAGGGCCGGTAAGGGAATCTCCCTCCCTGGGCCACGGCGACCCAAGCAAAGGACCTCTGTCTTCGCTGGATTTAGTTTCAGTCCGTTCAGCCTGAGCTATCTAGACACGTCTTGCAACGCCAGGTCCAGGTTTTCTGGGACACAGGCAGGCCGGCTGTCCATAAGCAGATAGAGCTGGGTGTCATCAGCGTACTGGTGGCAACCCAGCCCATATCTCCGGGCAATCTGGGCAAGAGGGCGCATGTAGGTATCTGGCAAGTTTCTTTACTGCATTCCAATCGTGGTGATTAGGCAAACTTACTTTTCCGCTCAATATTCCAACAACGGCTGTAATATCAGGTCTCGTAGTTTTACTTAGGTACAGGAGTTTTCCTATAGCTTCTCTGTACTCTGCAATGTCTTTGAGTGGTTGACCACCCTGAGCTCTCAGGTATCCAGGTTCAAGAGGTATCATAGATTCTTTACAGTCTCTCATGCCAAGAGATTCTATAAAATCTCTCTTCTTTGGCACAGTTGAAAGGTTCCATCTTCAAGTCTCTCAATCTGTATTCCTAGATAGTGTTTAATATCTTCAAGTCTTTTGAATTCAACCTTTGTTCAGCTTTTCAACAATGTCTTTAATGTCCTCTTTGTTCTTGCAGCTCACAACCAAATCGTCAACATAAATCAGATTGTATTAATATTCTCCATCTTTGAGTTTAGTGTACATGCAGGGTTCAGCTTTCCCATGCTCAAATCCTTGTTACTGTAGTAGTCCAGTTATTTTGTCATACCAGTTTTTCACGGCCTCTTTCAAACCATACAGTCCTTTGTTGAGTTTGAAAACACAGTTCTGTTTGCCAGGGACTTGAAAACCTTCAGGTATTTCCATATAGATTTCCTCTGATAACTCACCATTAAGAAATGCTGTCTTAATGTCCAGGAGCTCTATGAGCATGTTTCTTGATGATTCCACACTCAGCAGTGTTTTAAGTGTAGCACTACTGATAACTGGTGCAAAATGAATAATCAGTCCAAATTCTTGTGCATAGCCTTTGGCTACTAGCCTTGCTTTGTACAAGTCTATAGTTCCATCATCTTTGTACTTTATTTTGTAGACCTTTCTGCATCCAACAGGCTTTCTTCCTGCAGGTAGATTTGTAAGAGTCCATACATCTTTTTCATAAATGGATAGTATCTCTTGTTCCATTGCTTGAATTCATTTCTCCTTTTCTTCATTAGGTAAATCACACACTTGTTTCCAGCTCTTGGTTTCCTCTTTAGGTTTCATAGTCTCTATAGATCTCACAGTGTCACAGTATCCATATTTCTGTAGTGGTTGCCCTTTTGTGCTTCTTTTTGATCATCTTAAAATGACTGGAGGTTCTGTCACTCCCTGCGGTGTGGTCCCCATTTCCCGTTCTGGTTCAGTAGAGTCTTCAGAAGGTAGACCTGCCAGTTCACCGGTGGTCACCACAGGTATACCAATCTTCAGAAACATCATCAGTAACCTCAGGATCAGATTCAGGTACACAGGGTGCTCTAGGCAAATCACTGTCATCCACAAACACAACATTACAATGTTTAGTCATTCAGCTTTGGATCATAGACTCTGTAGCCTTTTCCCACTGAGGGATATCCTACTATGAATCCAATCTCAGTCCTTGCATCGAGCTTCCCTCTATTTTCTCTAGGAACATATGCATAGGCTTTTGCTCCAAAAGTTTTGATATGCTTAAGTCCTGGCTTCTTGTCAAACCAAGTCTGAAACAGAGTAATTTCTGTTACCTTTGAAGGTATTCTATTGTGAATATACACTGCTGTATTTACAGCTTCAGCCTACAGGCCTTTAGTTAATCCAGAATGCATGAGCATTACTCTGGTTATTTCCTGTAACATACGGTTAAGTCTCTCTGCACTCCCATTCTGCTGTGGAGTGTATGGGACAGTCACTTTGTGTTCAATCCCTTCTGCTTTCAGAAATTTCTTAAACTCAGTATTGCAATATTCACCACCTCCATCTGTCAGCAAACTTTGAGGTGCATGCCCAAATCTGTTTTTAACCATGGCAACATATTCTTTAAATTTATCAAGAGTCTCATCTTTTGATTTGAGCATATAGACAGTGCTATATTTTGTCTTTGCCTCTGCGAATACTGAAAAATATTTATTTTTCCCAATCAAAGCTTTTATAGGCCTAACAATATCACTGAATATGGTCCCCAAAAACCTTCCATTATGCACACTGCTTTTTCCACTGAAGCAAGGTACAGTTCCCTTTGCTCTCAGACAAACATCACATATTTCCTTGAATTTATCACAATGCATAACATCAAGTCCACAATCCTTTAGCAACTTCTCAACACTCTCCATGCTTCTGTGTGCTAACTTTACATGCCAAGCATAAACACATCTCCTATGGTCACACTTTCTGCCTTCAGTCTGGCAGTCTTTTTCACAACATCAACAGCATCTGACCTTTCACTTAAGTCCATAATATAATGAGCTCCATTTCTTTCATCCAGTTTAAAACTAATTTCAGAATTCTTCTGAATAATTTCACCTTCGTCTCCTTTATTAAGATATACAGAATTATTATTTCTTATAAGCACTTGGCTGGAAAGTAAATTCTCAATTGATTCAGGTGCATAAGCTACATTTTTCAGTCTTACTGGCATTGAATCTCCACCAGTGGTAAGCAATTTCATTTTGATCTCACCCACACCACAAACTAGTAAGGGTTTATGGTTGGCACCTATTATTTCAGGTCTCTGACTTTCATCCAACTCTGAAAACATGCCTTTATATAAACAAATATGCATAGAAAATCCACTATCATTCAAAAATCTTCCTCTTTCACCAATAAAATTCACATTATTAACATGCATGGTACTTTCCTTTCTTTGTTCCCACCTGGGCCACGTGGTTTGGAAATTTTCTGGTTTAAAAATTTCTGGCTGCTATTATTTCTATGGCTACGAGATGGCACCCGTGTTCTCTCATTTGAAACATATGCTTTAACATTGCTATTCCTTTGTTCAGCAGCATCACAATTATTACAATATCTCGCGATATGTGCTTTTTGCCCACATCTATGGCATACTATATCTCTTCTTGACTTATTCCTATACTGTGGTTTCAGGCTTAAAGCAAACATAGAATCAGATAGTTCAGTGTCGTTGTCCCCAGATCTGGAGGCTGCTTCCTCCTTGATAGCGTTTAACAGGTCTTCCAGACTCAAATCTTTTTACAGACTCAAAATCATCTTAATTGGCTTGTAAATACTGGGTAGAGCTTTCAATATAGTTGAGATTAGGTCTCTTTCTGCAATTGCCTCACCAAGCTCCTGTAGTTTGAATTGCATGCACATAAGTTCCTTCAAATCTTTAGTCACATTCTCCCCTTCTTGCACTTGAAAACTAAATATTTTGCCCTTTAAATCATGAATAGTGCTTATGGGAGTTTTGTTATATTTATCTTTAAGCCATTCAAGCATTTCTTTTGCAGTTTTAAGGTTGTGCAATCCAGCAATTTCATATGCCTCAATAGATTCTAAAATGAGAATTTTTGCAAAACCATCTAGCCGTTTAAAATTTGATTTTTCTTGCTCATTCTCAGGGGGATTTTCAGACAAAACTCTTTCAGCTGCATAAATCTCAAGTCTTTGCATTAGGAGCGAGAACCAGAATGAGAAATTATTCTTAGTTCACTTCAGGGTACTAAATCCTATCACTGGTAGGTTACTCACAGTACCAAAACCAAGATTTGCAGTGGCTGTTCCTGAAGACGTGGAAACAGAAGATCCAGTGGCTCCTGCTGCTCCTTCAGATGTGGAAACAGAAGCTCCAGTGCCTCCTCTCTCTGGGCTCGACATTTTCCACAGCAATCAGGCAGGACAGGGTTAAAGATTCTTCCTTCCTCACTGGAGAGAAAAAGTGGCTGAATGTGCGCATGTGGTTGCAGCAAGGCTCTTCCAAGGTCTCCGATGCAATCCACAGAAAAAGGGTTTAAAAGCTCCAAAAATTCTCTTTCTAACACATCTGAGGCTGTTAGACAAAAGTAGCAGCTTTTCCAGATCAAGACAATCTGAATTCAAAGCTCATTTAAGTCAGAACACTCTCAGTAATGGCAAGAGAAAAAAAAAGACATCATTTTAAAATTGAGGCTTGTCTGCACAGCATAGCAGTCTTTTGCCTACTGCTTTCTAAATGCTCTCAAGGCGATCCAGATTTTAAAAAATCATTTAGAGTTCATAAAACAATCCATGCTATAAGCAATTTTGTAGCAAGAACAACTGTCGACTGCTACCAATTTGATTAGGGAATTCTGTTTGAAATTCTATTTCTTTATCTCAAACAGTACGATGGATCACTGGATCAAATAATCATTGAGAAGCATTTAAAAAGAAAAAAAACATATTTATTTCTACAGGGACAGGGTACTGGGACATGAAAATAACAAACACTAAAGAACTACATGCTAACACATTGAGAATCACATGCTTAATGGAGACTACTTCCTCCTTCTTCTTGACCTCTCTGCCTGAACAAAGGAAGTCACCTGACTAACTGTCCAAACAAACAAAACAGGTTTTCCTGCTTCTAGAACTTGATTGACAGCAGTCAGTATCTTCTTCCCAGGTCATGCAGACAATCGGGAATCAAGCACAGTGTTAACCCTATAATGACTGGAACTTTAGAACATTGCAAAGGACATACAAAACAGATACATATTTCCAACAAAACAATGGTAATAACAATAAGATAGCACTGTAATAAAGCATGATGTCACCACAAGGGAGGCCAAATGAGGGAATAATATGATGCCTCAACCATAGGTCTGGTGAAACAGTTCCGTCTTGCAGGCCCTATGAAATGGCAATAATTCAGGTAGGGCCCGGATCTCCATAGGGAGCTGATTCCACCAGGCAGGGGCCAGGGCTGAAAAGGACCTGGCTTTGATTGAGGCAAGTCAGATGTCCTTAGGGAAAGGGGTGGTCAGGAGGTGTTGTGTAGCTGATCGCAACTATCTCTGGGGTGTATATGAGGAAAGGCAGTTCCTCAGGTATATTGGTCCCAGACTGCATAAGGCTTTAAATGTCAGTACCAAAACCTTGAAGTAGATTCGATACTCAATAGGTAACCAGACGCAGCACCGGCTGAATGCTTGCCCGTAGAGGCAATGCAGTTAACAGCTGTGATGCCACATTCTGCACTAGCTGGAGTTTCTGGATCAGCCGCAAGGGTAAGCCTGAGTAGAGCAAGTTACAGTAATCCAACCTGGAAGTGACCATTGCATGGATCACAGTAGCTAAATCCTGGGGGGATAGATAGGGCACCAGCTGCCTGGCCTGCCAAAGGTGGTGAAAAAAAGATCGACCAACTGCTGTGACCTGGGCCTCCATGGTAAGTGAGGCATCCAGAATCACTCTCAGACTCCTCACCTTCTGAACCGGTGCAAGAGATGAACCGTCCAGAGTTGGGAGTCAAAGGCCCAACTATAGTCCCCCGCGGTTCAGGTACAGGACCTCCATCTTGGCATAAATACTCTAAATGTAAAGATTTAATTAAGCTACCATAACTGACATTTCTTGAAAGGCCTGTTGTCCATGAATTTCTCTCATCTCCTTTAAAGTTAAGCTAGTGCCCATTACCACCTTTTGGCCATCACCACATCGTATTAGTGGGCATCTTTAGCCTTGCACTAACCTAAAATTAAATTTATTTTTATCTTCCCTTTTTTTGCTTCTTTATTTTGATTTATTTTGAGAATTTCAAAGTAACGTTTCCACTTAAAGAGACCATTTTCAGTATTATTTTTGTATCTTTTGCATGTAAATCACTTGAAAAACTGGTATCAAAGGGACAAATGAACTAGAAAACCAACAATAAATATGGCTAGAAAGTCATTGTGGTGTAATTGTTAAAAGTGTCAGAATAGGATGTAAGCTTCCTTGGGAGATAGTGGGCTCTCCTTCCTTGGAGGTTTTTAAACAAAGACTAGATGGCCATCTGATAGCAATGCTGATTCTGTGAACTTAGGGGAAGGTATTTGCAAATTTCCTGCATTGTGCAGAGGGTTGGACTAGATGACCCTGGGTGTCCCTTCCAACTCTATGATTCTATGAAAACCACATTCAAACCTGTGCCCTGCCATAAATGTTGCCTGGGTGGTTCTCAGTCAATCACATTCTCTCTCAACCCAACCTACTTCATAGTGTTGTTAAGAAGAATGGGGAAAGGAGAACCATGTACACCCTTGAGAAAGTGCAATCAAAATGTGTTAAAAAGGGGCCCTGCTCCAGAAACTCCAGTTGGTTTAGAACGCAGCTGCACAGATGTTGACATTGATGCCTGTACGGACATAGATCCATCCTGTGCTGCACAAACTGCACAGGCTGCCTATTGACTACCGGATCCAGTTCAGAGTTCTAGTACTTACCTTCATAGACCTCTACAGCCAGGTGCCAGCATGCCTTTGGGACTGCCTTTCCCCATATAAGATGCACAGGTCTCTGCAATCAGCAACTCAACATTTTCTGATGGTCCCTGGTCCCAGAGATGTCCAACTTGCCTCAACCAGGGCCAGGGCCTTTTTGGCCCTGCCCCCTGCCTGGTGGAATGAGCTCCCCTTTGGAAATCCAGGACCTGCAGGACCTGCTTCAGTTCCACAGGGCCTACAAAACAGAGATCTTCTGCCAGGACTTCAGTTGATCAACAAACAAAGGAGACCTGGGATAATTATGTAGCTATAAAATACAAGAAAAGTCCCGAGGTAACAAAAGACTAGAATACTTAACAACACTCTAAAGTATTTGACAACTGTAATAACAAACAATATAAAGTAAAAAAGTTCCCTCTAACAAGGAAAATTCTACTAACCAGTAATACAACAAGCAGTGTAACACAGTGCAGTAATCAGTACAAATACAGGTTGCTCTTAACAAACAATATTAAGCCAGTCCAAAAATGTGGTTCAGCCAACAGTATTCTTCTTTGGCCACTTCAGACTTGAACACCTTAAAGAAGCAAAGCTGGACCGGTGATCGATAAAATCCGGTTTCGGGTAGGCTCAATTCCTAGCCTAGGAGTAGAAGGATCATATTTCAAAGGATAGATGTCTCGAAAGTTAAATATATGTCCCCCCCTTTTGGAATGTATTTCAGGCATGCGGACATTGCTCTGAGATTTATGCAAGCTGAAGACTAAGGTTACCCAAAACCGGATTCTATTGATCACCAGTCCAGCTTTGCATCTTTAAGGTGTTCAAGTCTGAAGTGACCAGAGAAAAATACTGTTGACTGAGCCACATTTTGGGACTGACTTGATATTTATTTGTTTGCCAAGAGCAACCTGTATTTGTACTGATTACTGCACTGTGTTACATTGCTTGTTATATTACTGGTTAATAGAATTTTCCTTGTTAGAGTGGGCTTTGTTACTTTATATATTGTTTGTTATTACAGTTGTCAAATACTTTAGTTTGTTGTTAAATATTTTAGTCTTTTGTTACCCTAGGACTTCAGTTCAGGCAGCAGACATCTTCTACTATTGGGCCTAGATCCCTTCATTTCAGTGATTTGGGATCCAATGGACTTTTGGTCTGATAGGTCAATACTGTAGAGGCAGAATTTTTATGTTTAGCTATATTTTTAGCTGTTTATATCATGGTTTTAATCTGTTTTAGCTACTTTAATTGTTCACTTTTTTGTTGGAACTCTCCCTGAGCCTGCTTTGTGGAGAGAGCAGGATACGTTGAATGAAATAAAATAAATAAATAAGATAAAACATCAAGGATGACAATACCAACATAAAAAAGAAATAAAATTGGGCATATTTGTATGTTGGTGAGTTTATTTGGATTGTGATCTTGGGACTTTGGGTAAACTGTTCAAAAACGGTTACTCCAACTATCAAAATATTGTGAACATATGAACATATGAAGCTGCCTTATACTGAATCAGACCCTTGGTCCATCAAAGTCAGTATTGTCTTCTCAGACTGGCAGCGGCTCTCCAGGGTCTCAAGCTGAGGTTTTCCACACCTATTTGCCTGGACCCTTTTTTGGAGATGCCGGGGATTGAACCTGGGACCTTCTGCTTCCCAAGCAGATGCTCTACCACTGAGCCACCATCCCTCCCCCTGTTCATGTGTTTCATGTTGTTCAATTCTGTTTTTACTTTCTGGAACTGACTTTTTATGCCAGAACTCCCAGCTTGTTTGGTTTATTTTTGTCAGTCACAACAGTCTCTGGGTAATTTCTCAACAAATCCTTTATAAGCATTGTATCATACCTGCCAACCTTGATAATGGAAACATGGAATGTACAGTACAATACATTTTAAGAGACAGCAACAGAGAGTAGGAAAGACCTCCTGGCATAGAAAGGTGATAATGTTTTCAGGATATGACTTCGGAGCAATGGGGGTCAGAGCATAGAGAGGAGCTGTTAGGTAGTCTTTAACTCTGTCATTTGTATTGACTTTCCTTAATAGAGTTTTGTAGCAAGATGAAATACAGTATTTTTTGCACCATAAGACTCACTTTTCCCCCCCAAAAAAGTGGAGGGAAAAGTGTGTGCGTCTTAAGGAGCGAATACTGCAAAATATTCACACAAATGCCTCTAAATTCACACAAACGGCTCTAAAAACTAGGTGCGTCTTATGTTCAGGTGCGTCTTATGGAGCGAAAAATACGGTATATTATAATATGGATTCGAGGGCACAGTTACATGAGCTGAAATGAGAAAGATGACAAGGGTGCATTCAAAGCATTGCTGTTTCTTTTGTCTTTTGAGGAAATGGGAACAGAAAATGACAGCAAGGACTGAAGCTGCCTTGATACACTGCTTATCACGTTAAGCAATAGAACTACAACATTATAGTTTGTAGCAACAAGGCATCCCTTCTGCCATTTATAAGCTATTTTTCCCTTAAAACTTATTTTATTTTGTTAAACATATTGTGGTGCTATCACTATGTAATAGTAAACTGGCTGGCTTATGGAGGGATTCCAAAAGCCACACAAAAGGGAACATCCATAGACAAGAAAGGGGAGTCTACAAGTGTGCAGAAAAATATGTCTTTGCAAATCAATCCAAAGGGGAAAAATATAACTAATTAATGCATTAGAGTTGCCAGCTCCAAGTTGGGAAATCCTTAGAGATTTGGGGGTGGAGCTGGGTATGGCAAAGTTTGGAGAGGGACCTCAATGGGGTGTAATGCCAAGGAGTCCATCCTCCAAAGCAGCCATTTTCTCCAGGGGAACTGATCTCTGTAATTCTAAGAGATAACCGGCTCCCATCTGCAGATTGCCAGTCCTAAGAATGCTCCAGAATGGATGGAATGTCAAGAGCATCTGATTTTTTTTAAAAAAAGAACATACGCCAAAGCTGAAACTGTTTACATCCATTCTGCTTTTACAAACTATCTTTCTCTATCATTTTAACTAATTTTCTGATGTTAATGATTTTTGGTCCTATCCTTTAGTTTAGAATGCAGCTCCCATCCAGAAGCAGGCTGCACAGCCTTGCTTCTGGGGGCCATTTTGCCTCCTCACAAGGAGGAGGAGTGAACAGGGTAGCATCAGAGGTGGGGGCGGAGCAAGCACTCCTAGAGGCAGGCTCCGCTCCCTCCTCTCAGGCTTCGCCTCATGCTCGGGTTGGAAGGAGCTCATTGCAGCTTCTCCCCAGCTAGAGGCTGTGGATCACCTGCCCTTGTTCCTCGCTTGCAGTCATAGTGGCGTGGGAGCCGTGGATGTGTAGTGGCATGTGGAGCATCGAGGGACCTTGGTGTGGGTGGCAGAGCATCACTGAGACGCAGTGGTTTGCAGCCAGCCTCTGCAGTGGACAAAACGGAGGAGGTGTCGCCTCTTCCAGCAGAGGTGCCCGCTGTGGATGCCTGTTGATGCGCCCGTGCTTAGGAGGGTGGTCTTTAGTGATGCAAAGAATGAAGGCTTGCACACAGTAGTTGTTAAAACCACTATATACAATTTACACCTTTCACTGTCCAATCCGACAAAGTGCTCCGCTGCTCTCCACCATACATATCCCACACACAGTAAAGTGTCTTTGTACATTTATACATAAAGTCCAGCCAGGTAACCAATCAGCTTCCTGCTGAGTCATGCTGACTTTGCTCAGGCTGATGCAATCTGGCAACCAGCCACCTCCTGTCACTTAGATGATCTACCTGGCAGTTACTTTCTCTTTCCCAGCATGTGCTATAAACTGTTTACATGTGCATACAATTGACAATGCCGTGCAGAATTGGCAGTTGGGTAGGGGTGAGTTTGCACAACACACTACCACAGCTTGGTCCTGGGGGCAGTCTGCCACCTTCGGGCCTGTTGTTAATAGTCAGCCTGCAGCTTTTAATAATCTCCAGCCTTGGGCTTGGGGTCTTAACCTGACTAACCCTTGGGGTCCTTGGGGAGGCCTGTCCATATTCTGCTGTGCCTGCTAAGGCTTTACCTTTTGGTGATCTGGCCTTACCTCTTGGTGATCACTTGTTGCCGGCTACCAAGGATAAGATATTGAAAGAGGAATTAATGGACCTATTTTCTCTGCTCTATAGGGGGCTGGAGAAAAAGGACAAAGAGGATTTGGATGACTGGGAAAAGGAGAAAATCAAGAGGCATAAAGTGAATAGGACATGGGCGAACTGGGTGCCCAGGTTCATTATTTACGCTGGAATTATTGTCTGGTCACAGCCATGGAAGGCCATTTCCCTATTTCGACATCATTTACAAAAGCTACACCAGCTTTACCAGCCCGGCCTGGCTTCAATATGACAAGGTGTTCAGAATAAGGCCGGCTTTGAATCCAGCTCTTCAGTGGGATCAGATTCAGCTGCAGCTGTGGCTGCAGGTTAAGTCTCCAGCACGACCTAACCTGGGTGATAGGTCAGACAGTGGGCATGTTGTGTACTGCACAGCCACTGCTTCTGGCGACTGCAGCAGTGCAGGGCAGGTGGTTCAACCCCGCCTGCTTTGTTGGGAGTTTGGGTCCCAGGGGGTATGTGGTAAAAAGAACTGCCCATACAAACATGAATGCCTTCTTTGCAGGGGGTCTCATTCCTTCCCAAATTGTTTCAGGGGTAGTTTCAGGCAGGGACAGCACAAGCAGGGCCCGGGCAGCGCAGATAAGCCATTTGGTAAAGGGTCCCAGCCCAATAAGGGCGACAGTGCTTGATGCAGGGCTCCGTGATTATCCAAAGGATGAAGATGGGCTTTATTTGTTAAATGGTTTTAGGTTCGGATTTGGAATTCCTTTTCAGGGCCCCAGAAAGCCGTTTATGGACAATAACTTGAAGTCAGTTATAGGGATGAAGCACATAGTTCATCAGAAGATTGGGAAGGAATTAGCCGAGGGTAGGGTGATTGGCCCATTTTCCACACCCCCTGGGAGTACCTTGAGGCTTTCTACATTGGGCATTGTGCCTAAGAAAGCCCCAGGAGAGTTCAGATTGATTCACCATTTATCTTATCCCCATGAAGAATAGGTGAATGACGCCATACCAGAGAATTTGTGTACTGTGCGGTACACATCTTTTGACGTAGCATGTGAGAGGATCTTGTACTATGGAGGGAGGGTTTTTTTTAACCACCTTTAATGGTGTCTCCTTTTGGAGGGCTGAGTTACAGCCGGAGGCTGAGCCGCAAATAGCATCAGACGTAGCTGGGTCCCTTGGGTTTGGTGTTTTCTTTAGCGGACACTGGTGCGCAGAGGTATGGCCCCAGGAATGGGTAGATGCGGGGTGGAACAGAGATTTGACTTTCTTGGAGTTCTTCCTGATCTTGGTAGCTGTTTGGTTGTGGGGGAATGAGTTGGCAAACCACACAGTCTACTTTTGGTGTGACAACTTAGCCGTGGTGCATGTTATCAATTTCCTCACTTCCAAATCCCACAGGGTGATGAGGCTGGTGCCGGCCTTCACTTTCCATTGCCTGAGGCTTAATATTTTATTTTTTGCCAGGAATGTGCCTGGGGTGGCTAATGGGGAGGCTGACGTTCTTTTTCGCAAACAGATGCAGAGGTTTCGCCAGCTGGCCCTAGATGCAGATCTTCTGACAATGATCCTCCCCGGGATATGGATGATTGGCAAGTCTCGCCATTGCTCCTAGTACCAGAGAATCGTACAACAAAGTTTTGGGAGCAAAGTTGGTTACAAAAGGGGTGGCCCCTTCCGGCGGAGCAATTACTCCACTATAATGTATTTTTAAGGTGCAGGGGGTTAGCAGTACGATCTATTCGGGGCCGGCTGTCTGCATTGGCCTTTGCTAGTGCGGCTTTGGGTTTCCAGGAGAATACTGGTGACTTCCACATTAAGAAAAGGTTGGAAGGTTGGTCTAGAGAAGTTGGGCCCTGCCGGGATTCTCAGCAACCATTTTTTCTCCTGCAGTTTTTAAAGGTTTACGATTGGTCTGGGGCCAGGTGTGTGTGTCGGAGTATGAAACACTGCTCTTTCATGCTGCTTCTCTCATGGCATTTTTCGGGGCTCTATGGGTGAGTGACTGGGTGGCTCAGTCCAAAAGGGACATGTCGGGGAGGGCCTTGATGGCCCATGACATTCATCTGGCTGGCGGATCTGTATATGTTACAGTTCATTGTTCCAAGACCGATCAGCTGCAACAGGGGGATACTATTAGTATGGGTTCCTGTTCTGATGTGGAGATCTGTCCTGTAGCGGCTTTAACGCGCTACAGTTCCTTGATGAAACATCAGTTTTGGACTGTGACGTGCAAGGCCCTTGCTATGCTGGGCCTGTCGGGGGTTAAGTTTGGCACCCATTCCTTCCGTATAGGAGCAGCATCTACTGCGGCTGCCCCAGGGTATTACCTGCCTTCCATTCAGAAGCTGGGTAGGTGGCGTTCCTCGGCCTATAAGGAATATGTTTGCCCTCTTGCACTGCAGTAATTGGCACCATGTTATTAAGAGGCCATGTTATTCATTGTTTCTTCTTTTCTCAGGTAATGTGGTCTGTGGAGAGCGTGTCCTCATATGTGGACACAGCTTTGTGTTTTGGGCTGCCCATTGGGCCAGGAGGACTTCGACCGGGTCACAGCTGGGGCTCAGCAAGTGGGCCACCACTGAAGGGCGTGGACGGCGGAGTCTCCATTGGTCGGGCCTGTTGCCCCTCTTGTTTGAAGATGTGCACGTGTTGCCACCACATGTTATGGTGATACATCTGAGTGGTAATGTATGTTTATCAGAATATAACTGCTATACTGTACCTGTTACTAACCATAAAATCAAGCTGAGGCACATCAAAGTAGAAGAGTTAGCTGGTGCCCCCTCCCTGCGCCTCTCTCGCTTTTACTAACAAATGCAGTAATTCACTCTTTGAATATAAAGCCTCCAGGGACATTTTCCCAGGCTTAGCCTGGACCCAGGAAGAATAACTGCAGGGAGATAAGAAAAAGTACTGTGTGACTTTTCACACGTGAATACAAGACTGTTTAGCAATTGTAGCTTTGTTTATAGAACCTTTGATGTGCTATCTTTAAAATATGCATTCTGCTGTTACTCTGTATCAGTTCCAATTCTTGGCTCAATAGAAGCACATGGATTATCAATAAATCTATACTTTGTTTCAAATCAAGGACTAGTTACTTTGAGATCCACTTGCTTGACACTGAGTGCTCCCTTCTCATTTTGTGGCCAAAGTATTTGAGCTTCAGCATCTGACCTTCCAGGGAACAGTCTGGGAAATCAACTGACTGTGTCCTACTATCTGATTAATTAGATATATATTGTAGCTATTTATTGTTTTAAACTGGTTTTAATGTTTAATTATTGTTTTAATATTGTTGTTGGTACCTGATGTTACCCACCCTGGGCCCAGGGAAAGGCAGGCTATAAGCCTAAAATAATAAATAAATACTTGTTTGGTATATTTAATAAAACATGGGAGTGGTACACTGTTATGTTTGCATTGTAATCTCCTACATTCTCTTTGCCATAAAAACACATTATACAAGTCAAAAATTCAGAAAGAAAAACGTTTACAAAGCAAAAAAGTTTAACTATATTTTTATTTGGTCTTGGGTGGCAAGGTGGAAGAAGTAGCTGTAAGAAAACCACTGCAATCTGGGCCATGGTATTTTCACCCTTTAAAAATAAACTATGCTTAATTCTATTTGCATAAATTTACATATGCTAGAAAATACATGCAAGGAGTCTGTGAAGACTCCTTCAGCAGCCTTCAGCTGTAGGCCTTGTGAGGGAGGGCAGTGCCAGTGATCTCTACTAGTGGAAGTGCTTTGTTTTAGTGGGGGGGGGGGCTTTCCCTTGATGACACACACATGAAGCTGCCTTATACTGAATCAGACCATCAAGGTCAGTATTGTGTACTCAGACTGGCAGTAGTTCTCTGAGGTCTCAGGCTGAGGTCTTTCACATCAACTACTGCTTGCTCAGTTCTTTCAACTGGCAATTCCAGGGATAGAACCTAGGACCTTCTGCATTCAAAGCTGAGGGTCTTCCTCTGAGCCATGCCCCCCCTCCCCCGAAGACTATCTTTGTACAATTGAAGGCTCCTTCCAGAGAAAAGTGCCTCCACTATTGGAATGGATCTCATAATTCAGCAGGTATGTATATTTCATTGCCCTTTCCTCTGAGAATGGCTTGTGAGGAACTTTTACAGTCTGTACTTCTCCAGGGTCTAATGGGAGAGCCAATTTTTGGCACCAGTTGATACAGCAGATTACTTTTATATGGAGTAAAATAAACACAAGAATAAATGTTTTGCAGCATGAATAGAAGGGGCTGGTTAAGATATAACTTCAATATTAATGGGGGAAGGGGAGAAAAGAACAGAACATGGGGGAGAACTCTTCCCCAGACTTTCTAGGCCATCAAAATTTTGTGATGAACATGGCAGCAAGGCTGAGGAAAGGTCCATGGCCATGCACAAATGGTAGTCTGTAATTATGGGATGGATGGAAGGATTCCTGCATACATAGGGGTCTTAGGTTGGAGCATTCTACAGGCATTATTTATTATTATCCTTGCAGAGAAAAATGAACTTTTTCTGGAAAAAAAAATACTTTTTGTTCAAACCACAACCTAGTCCAGACCTTGGCTTCTTTCTGCTATTGAAATTGAGTGGCAGAACTGCAGACATTGATTACTGGTGTTCTTCAGTCAGCAGGAAGCCAGACTTGTCTGGAGATATAGCTGTACCAAATCTCCCTTTTTGTTTTCATTCTACCTTGTGTCTTCTTGATATTTGGACTGCCAGTTTTCTAACAAGGTCTTATCTCTGCAAAGTGCTTCTTTGTTGGAACAGTATAACAATAATCTTGTAAGAAAAGGCAACTGATGTGGTGTGGGTGCTCTTTGAATACATTTGGCATCTTGTTTTCCAGAAGTCAAGTTATACGCATCCTTTTTCAGTTTAACTCTTCCCATTATTTGTAAGGATACTTGTTTTCAGGCCAGCTGTACTGTGCTTGTTGAGCTGTGAGAAACCATTTAGGCAAGTGTATCAAAGAAGTGAATAGGCTCATGCCAGAAGATGACATGACTTAGCTGTAAGCAGAAGAAAGAACACAAAGGATCTTTGCCACAGGTCCAGCTATTCTCTTAATATAAAAAATAGCACTCTTTTTCATTTCCTTGATTTAGTTACAGCTTTGGCTCTCACTAGTTCTAATCTTTGAAGCCTCTAGAGTTTGCAGTATTTTACAGCCACCGCTGTGGCATCTGCTGCTGGAGGTGAAAAAATTAATTTGGAGACTTCCAGCAGCTGTTCTGCATTGCCAAACAGAGTACAAGATGAAATGCCATGACCATTCCCGAGATAATAGATCTGAAGTACCTTATGAAAAAAAAAAATTTCTTGATTAAAAGCAAAAACTATGTTTTAATAAAATACATTGTTACAGCTCTTTTATTTTAACTGGCAAACATGCAATCATAGTGACATTTGGAAAAAAATACTACTGTGTCTTTCACACACCTGATACAGTTTGAACCCACAAAACTTGGTCCAGGAGGGGAAAAAACCTGGTGATATCACAAGTGCTAACCAATAGGCAGCTCTTGACCTGGCAGGCAATATATAATTCACATTTACAGCACAAGTACTACTGAAGGCAGAGGAGCATGTAACTGTTAGTTTTATTGTTTTATAATTTTCATTGCTATGTTGAGCAGGGCTATGAAGACATACAAATTTACTAAATAAATAAATAAATGTATTTTCCTAAGCAATATTGCAAAATATATACATTGCAACCGAAAACAAATTTCTTATAACATATTTATTTGTAGTCAAATTTTTAGGACTCTCAAGAAATTCACATCAGCTCCTGGACAATAGGGTTGCCAAGTCTAATTCAAGAAATATCTGGGGACTTTGGGTGTGGAGCCTGGAAATTTTGGAGGTGGAGCCAGGAGACATTGCGGGTGGAGCGAGGTTGTGACAAGCATAATTGAATTCCAAAGGGAGTTCTGGCCATCACATTTAAAGGGACCGCAAACCTTTTAAATGTTTTTCCTACATTGGAAATAATGAAGGATAAGGGCACCTTCTTATGGGGCTCACAGAACTGGACCCCTAGTCCAATCCTTTTGAAAGTCAGAGGGTATTTTAGGGAGAGGCACTGGATGCTATGCTGAAAATTTGATGCCTTTACCTCAAAAAACAGCCCTCCCCCCCAGAGCCTCAGATACCTGCTGATCAATTTTCCATTATACCCTATGGGAATTGGTCTCCATAGGGAATAAAGGAGTGCCCAGCAGACATCCCCCCCCCATCTTCTGATGACCCTGAAGTGGGGGGCGGCCTCCAGGGGATCCTCTGCCCCCACCTGGAGATTGGCAACCGTACTGGACAACAACTTCTAAGGCACTTAGAAAAAGAATATCTAAACATAGAAAATAATGTAAAATAGCATGTGAAGACCCATCACTAAGTCATTTAATGGCTTTAATAAATATACTAATTATATGATCCTCATTGTAGTTCTTATGTTGCATGTCTCTAAATTATATAAAAAAGTTTTGAATATAATGAATTTGTTTTTTTGAGCATTACTGTTTATAAGAAAAGTAAATTATAGAAGGAAATCATGTTGAGCTCATATTTGAATGTTATTAATTCATATTAATGAATCTATGAGACTGCTACCACTGGTTACAATACCTGATTTCTGCTTACTGGGTAAGGCATATTCTTCTCAATGGAAGCTAACCTGGGAGGTGATGAAAGGCATGTTACCACATAATAATAGCAGTTGTACTCATTTCAATGAGTGCACCTACTTTAAGGGCTTAAATTTACAGGATTATGCTGTCAGTCCTACTAAGAGCCAGTCATATTATCTCTGTTGGAGTCTGCTCTGTGGCAGTTCTCCCTGGCTGCCACATTTATTCCACCATGAAGATCCTTCCCCAGTTGTGATTTTCCATGCTTGATTCCCTGCATTCCCAAGCTTGATGTTCACCACTTAATATCTGTAACTCTTCATGTGATCAGGAGGATCCATATGGTCCTTGGGACAGATGGCACATATGTGGAGAGCTGCTGTGGATAAGCAGTTACCATGGGTTGAGGTAGTATGGAGAATTTTGCAGAACTATGGTGAACCAAACATAGTCTTAAGGCAGCTTTCCATCCTCTCAGCCTAACTACCTTTATTCTCATCCTTCCATCAAGAAGCTCAGGGTGGATGGCCTGAGCCTGCCTTGGCGGGGAGGGCAGGGTATAAATAAAAACTTATTATTATTATTATTACTCCAATTTTTAAATTTAATTTAATTTAAACAACAACTCTATGAGGTAAAAGGTTGGTATAGAAAAGAGTAAGAGTCCAGTAGCACCTTAAAGACTAAAAATTTGTGGTAGGGTATGAGCGTTTGTGAGTCACAGCTCGCTTCTTCAGATAGGATGAAATAAAGTGATTATTACACCACACTGACTCTCTCTCAGGTTTTAAATACGTTTAGTTTTGAGTTTCATCCCATGTGTCTTGGTGGAATATTTCATTGCTGGCCAAGAATAACACAAATTTCAAACTGTAATTTCAAATACATAGAGAATATTAATAACAGATATTCAGATTTAATGTTAAAACTCCTAATGAAGAAAGTGTATATTTAAATATTTCCCTTTGTTGTGTGTAAATGGGAAAACTGTAAGACAGAGCCAAAATGTCTACAAAAAATCATTTCACATCCATATAAATAATGAAAGCTATACTGAGCTCAGTTTTATAATCTGAAACCAGCCCCTCCCCTTGAGAACAGTCTCACAGCTACTCATCCATGAAAGAGAGTTATGACATTTTTGCTGAAGAAGGAAGTCATTTTACTTTAGTTACTACCTCCAATGCATTTTAAATAGAGCCCTTTGAGCTGTGGGATGCCTGCCACATGCTGCATACAGTTCTGTAAACTGCTTGGTAAAAAAAAAAAAAATCAGGGAAAAACCATTGCAAAGCCCACTATACCCCCCGAGGTCTGAACAGGCAAGCTGGAAAGGCTGGAAGAGTAGCCGATGAAAGCTCTTTTTGACAGATATCTCTTCACTGGTAAGAAACAGTTTATACAAAATGATCTCCAGTCAAAATTATTTATGTGAGGCATAACGCTACTTCAAAGATGAGAAGAGTGTGCATCTACTCCCTATGCATGCCATTTCAGTTTGACAGCCTGATTACTGAATAGGTAAATAAAATTCACATTTACCTTCATTTGTACCTAACAGTAGGAAGCTGTCAGAAACTCAGGGATCCCTGCTGGAAGGCAGATGTGGGATATTTAACCAAAAGGCTGGGTGGACCGATCTGTGGTCAGTAATATTTTGAGGAGTCAAGTTGATTTGCCTCTTGACCAGTTTTCCCATTTAAATAGAAATACACAACAGGAAAAAAAACCCAACATGGTGAACCTTCAAGTGACACATTTATGAAAGTAATACTTAAAGGCATTGTTCATTTCTATGCAGCAGCTGTTCAAATCGGTACCAGGATTGTGAGGAGTGCTGAAAGCTAAAGTCCCAAGATAGAGTTCAGATTTTGTCCAGGGGTGGATTAGTAAACAGTTGCTTATGCAGCAGCTAAGGAAAGCCATAACTGGGCATGAGGACCAACTGCTATATGTGCAAAAGGAGATGGTGATTGGATGATCCTATTAAGAATAGGGAGCAGGGAGAATAGGAACAGGGAGTCCAGACTATTAGTTTCTCATTCCTCATTCTGGGCATTTTCCAACTGGAAACCAAGAACAGAAAGTTGACCCTAGCTATCTATCATTTGTCCGTATACTTCTGGTTAATGCTAATTTATTTAAGAATAAAACAATTGTTCTTCAGAATTTTTTCCTGGAGAATGTATAATTGTACATTGCCTATGTGGGAAAGGGGCTCCTCTCCTCTCTCACATTTGTCCAGTTGAGCATTTAGTATATCATTAATGGGGGGTAGGAGGGGGGAGAGTTGCCATAATTTATAGGATTCCATAAAATATAACAGATCCCCATCAATATAGTCAACATGGCCCTGTGAATAAGAGGATACGTACATCCATTGATCAAGTCATAGGAGGGAGCTTTTTCAGCAAACTTGGAAGAGACACCAGATTTACAAAAAAAAATTTGAAGCCATGTGTGACGGACTCAGGCAAGTTAGTCTGGAATCTGGGAACAACCTTGCAATGATTGGCTAGGCCGCAGCTATGGAAACAGAATGTAGTGAACTGAGAGACACTTGGAGGGAAGTAAAACACGTCAGGGTTTTAGATTGAGTTGAGAAGCACTGATTGAGTTGTGAAGCAAATGGAAGGAGCTGAGAACAGCCAGTGGGGCTGAGTTCCTTGAGGAGACAGAACTGAAATAAGCTTCTGTCTGAGAGACTTTGTAGTCAGAAGGGGGTCAAAACCAGGCACCTTCTGTGAAGAGGAACTCTCTCAGAGGATCTATCAGCACAACAGGGCAGACTTCTAGTAAACTGAAAACACTCAAACACTCAGAAAGAAGGATTGGATTTTAGTGGCTGGAAGGGAATCCCAAGATTCAGACTAGGAATCTAGCTGGGTGGGTCACACAGGAGTGAAGGGCTGGAAATAAAACTCAGAAGGTATGAATCCTGAATTCTGGTGTGTGAGTCTGAGGGAATATTGATCTGGCACAAGTCAGAAGTCCTTAGTGTGTGTGGATCTTTATTAGTTTTATGATATGAAGTCCAAGCTTGGGACTATTCTATCTCTGCTAGTGTTCCTAGTGCTAAGTAGGCACTGCCTGACTGTCCAAAGTTTTCTTATATATTCAAAAGCTTGCCTGTTTATAGTTTTGATATCATCCCAGCCTGATAAATTGGTTGTTTAGAGATTATTTTAATAATTCTCTGCTGCCAACTGATTTGTTATTGATCATCTAATTAATATTATTTTACCCCTCTTTCTTACCTTTTGTGAACCAGTAAATATTCTTTGTGGTTTTTGAAATTCAAAAACTGTCTGGTGCCGAGTTTACTTTAGTTCTGACTGGATTTCTGTATGTGTACTTGAGGGACTGAGGGAAGGTGACTGGGGAAAAATTTATAGTGGTCACCCTCCAAGCTGACCCTGACCGATTCCTTACACCATGGAAAAAGAGAAAGGGGTTTAAATCCATTCTGCAACAGAGGAGTGTTTGTCTGTATATGCTATGAGTGCTACAGGTGAGTAGAGGAGGGGGACGGGGTGCACATTGATAGGAGCAGATAGCTAGGAAGGCAGAATGGTGGGGAGGAAGCCAGAAGAAGGTGCCACTGCCCCATCAGCACTCAAGGTAGCAGAGGAGAGCGCAGCTGTGGGATGCAGGCAGCCACTGGGTGGGCTGGCCGGTGAGCAGCTGGCCCACCAAGTGAGTGGGAAGATGGGAAGGTGAACAGAGTGGTGAGGATGGAGAAAGGAGGGCAGTCAGTGAGAATAGTGATGAAGGAATGCTAAAGGGATTTCTTTGGATAGGTGGTTGTTCTTTTAAACTGATGATTTGCTGTTGATTTTTCTCCTTGGATTCTATTCATATTGCTACTATTATGATCAGTTATTTAATTATGATCACTTTATATTATCCTGTTATTCTTTCTACATAAGCTGCCTCAAGACTGCCTGGTTGGGTGTGCAGGGAAACATAATGCAAATTAGCAAATAAGCACAGTTTAGGGTACATTGTATGGCTCATTGTCAAATACCAGTTCCATAAGGCTAAATGGCATATTAAGAAAATAAGAGCCCTGCTGGATCAGACCAGAGGTTCAGCATCATGTCTCACACAGTGCCCAATCAGTTCCTTTGGATAGCCAACAACAGGGCATAGAGGCCGAGACCTTCCCCTGATATTGCTTCCTGGCTCTAGGATTCAGTGGATTAGGGACTCTGACTGGGGAGGTTCCCTTCATGGCTAGTAGCCATTGATAGACTTGTCCTCCATGAATCTATCCAATCCCTTTTTAAAGCTGTTTATTCCTGTGGCCATCACTACATCCTCAGGCAGTGAATTCCATGTTTTAATCACCCTCTGCATTACGTAGTATTTCCTTTTGTCCATCTTTCACTTACTGCCCACCAGCTCCATTGGATGCCCTTGAGTTCTAATATTTTGGGAGGGAGAAAAAATTCGTTTTGTCAACTCTCTCCACCACATGCATCATTCTATAAAATTCTATCATGTTCCCCCTTAGTCATCTCTTTTCTAAACTGAAATGTCCCAGATTCTTCTGCATTTTCTCATAGGGAAGGTACTCCAACCCCCTGATCATCTCGGTTGCCTTCCTCTCTTTTTTCCAGTTCTGCAACATTCTTTTGGCGATACAGTGACCAGAACTAGTATTCTAAATGAGACCATACCATAGATCTATACAGGAACATTACAATATCAGCTGTTTTATTCTCAGTCCCTTTCCTAATAATCTCTAACATAGAGTTCGCCTTTTTCACTGCTGAAGCACACTGGGTTGACACTTTCATTGAGCTATCCACTACGACCCCAAGATCTGATTCCCTCTCAGCCTCAACAAGTTCAAACCCCATTCACCTGTTCTTGAAGTTGGGACTCTTTTTGTTCCTATGCACATTACACTCTCAACAACAAAGTTCATTTGTCACATTGTCACCCTTACACTTATCAACTTTGAACTGCATTTGCCACATTGTTACCCACTCACCCTGCTTATGGAGGTCCTTTTGGAGTTCTTCAGTCAGCCTTGGTTTTCAGCATCCTGAATAATTTTGTGCCATCTGCAGACCTGGCCACTACAGTACTCACCTCTAGTTCTAGATCATTTATGAATAAATAGTACTGCCTCCAATACCTTTTCTTGTGGGAACCCACTGCTTACTTCCCTCCACTGTGAGAATTGTCCATTGAGTCATACTCTTTGCTTCCTGTCATTTAACCAGTTTTTAATCCTTAAGAGAACCTAGCCTCTTATCCATGACTGCCATGTTTACTCAGGAGTCTTTGGTAAGGTACCTTTGTCAAGTCCAAGTACATAATGTTACCACTGTCTGTATGCTTGCTCACTTTTTCAAAGAACTCCAAAGGGTTGGTGAGACAGGACTTTCCCTTGCAGAAGCCATGCTGATTTTTCCTCAGCAGGCTTTTTCCTCTATGTGCCTAACCAGAGGTAGAATTCTAGCAGGAGCTCCTTTGCATATTAGGCCACACTCCCTGATATAGCCAATCCTCCAAGAGCTTACAAGGCTCTTTTTTGTAAGCTCTTGGAGGACTGGCTACATCAGGGATGTGTGGCCTAATATGCAAAGGAGCTCCTGCTAGAATTCCACTCCTATGTCTAACAATTCTATCTTTGATTAACACTAAAGCAAGTCAACCAAGGCCTGATATTGTCAGCTGTCAGTCAGAGATTGGAACTTGAAGGCCTCTGTAACTAGATGTTATTTGTCAATCTGTGATAAACTGCCCAATTCCAGACAAGAATTCCCCAGTTTTTAAAATCAAAAGCTGGTACCTATAGCTGCCTGTCACAGCTTCATTTGTTTCCTTTCTGGACACATGGTTTCATGTTTTGGGCACCCTTATTTATCCCTAGGTGAACTAATCTGTCATATGTAATCTAGCCTACCACAGCTCCAAACTCTTGTTCCATTAAATTGTTCTATATAATTGCTTCTCTCTACTGTCCTCTGAATTCTGAGAAATAAATGATGTCCTGGATGAAGGCCTATGAATAATATGCCATAGCTTATACACAAATAAAAATGCATAGTTCCAGACTAATTAGGTATAGGCCATCAAGTTGCTTCCCTAGGTCTGTTTCAATGCATCTCCTCTCTGCATTTCCTGTTACTGTAATTATCAGTTTCCGGTGCATTTTCCAGTAATTATTATGCTGCTCTCACATTATTTCTGTGAGGTAGACTGCTTATCTATGTACAGAGGTAAACTTTGGCTAATAGCGACTTGCTTTAAGCCACATAAGTGTCCAACCATTCTGAATTACAGTATGGTATCAGGTTTCTTAATCTTCTATTTCTGTCTCATAAAACTTTCCTCTTTGTAACAAATACAAAACTGTATATTACTTTCTTCTGTAGTCTCTTCCATATTACCATTCCACTTCTATGTTCTGTACATTCCCACAGCAGAAACATTTTTTCTTTTCACTGTGGCCTAAACTCTATGTGTTGCTAGTATGCCAATTTATTATTCTGTTCTACCTTACCTAACTGGGCTTCAGAATAGGGCTTGGGATCCCTTGAAGCCTGAAGTATAATCACATGAAATAACTCACCATTTTAAAACACTAAGATGACATTCTTCATTTGTAAACACGTAACACTGGTGACCCCAAAATATATACAGTATCCGAATTTGTAATCAGAGCACAAATTCAGTTGGATACATTCTTAAAACAGGGTTGCACTTACATGGGTCTTCTGTACAGGCGCACATGAGGACTACACAGGTGCAGGCTGGTCATGGAGAACTTTCTAGCTTTTATGACCCAAAGGGTACCCCCTCCCATCTTGGTGTGCATGGCGATGTTTAAAGCGTTGTGTACTGATAGGGAGGGGCAACATTTCCCCTCAGCTCTCCTGAGCCACCAGAGTACAAATAAACTGAGATAAAGAGACTCACAGTGAGGCAGGAGGAAAGGGATGTATTTCTGTGTGCACTTTTTAAAAGCTTAGAAGTGCTGTATGAACAGCTGGAAGACTGTGAAGGATTAATTCTTCACAGAAACAGAGAGCTTTGAGTGATAGGTTGCTCCAAGCAATCTGATTCGTTAACATCAGCTGAGCAGAGAAAGACTTTAGACCTGAATGCTGAATATAATTCATTCAGAATTCAACCCTGACTGAGAGCAGTTTAACATAGACAGGGGAACTGGGGAAGTTGGCAAGGCAAGTGGATAGTCAGAAGAGTAGTGTATTCCTGCCTTCTGGAAACCAAGAGTCAAATGCACTCAAGAAAGCATTTAGAAAACACTGAAACAAAAGCCACTCATCTTCAAGATTCTAAATCACTGTGAAAAGCTTAAGAAACTCTCAATTGCTTGAAGCATATGAACTGTAGTATGTGCCTATAATGATATTCCTCAGAAATGTTACTTGATTTCACTTGGCCTTCTCCTCTGGGTTGAATAAAATACTTCGTTAATTTTTTTATTTTTAAAACGCCTATAGTGCTATTTCAATGGATTAACTTAAAAGAGGATCCCGACCCTTCCCTCAGGCTCCTGGGCTGAGCCAGCAGCAAAATTTCATACTGAGACAGGGTGGGACAGCCCTATGGCTCTTTAAAAAGAAGAAAATCAATAAATAGGGCTTCTCAGTCAGAAAGGAAAAGAAAAACAGAAGGAAAATCTTGCCTCAGAGGGAGGGAAATGGGCTAGGTCATCATAGATGGGACTGCCCTGAGGACAGCTAATTCACTAACTCCCCTAGCAGAGGTCACAGCCACTAAGGCGGCAATCTTCACTAACAATAAGACAGTGAAAACATGAGGGAAGTGGTTTAAAAGGTAGAAGTGTAGGTTGGGCTAGCACCAAGGATAGACTCCCATAGGGCATTATGGTTGGCCTGGTAGAGAATATGTTAGTAAGACCTTTGAGGAACGGAGATGAAATGTGGTGTGAGAAAATGGAGCAATCATCTATAAACTCATGAAAGGCTAAGATAGTAGCACTTTTACTGAAGTTGGGGCTAAACCTGACCTACATAGGGTGATTAAATAGTCTAATATGACAGGTAGTGGGAAGAGAACCATGCTTGCTGTGGCAAGACAGGTGATCAATATGCAATAGTTGTTACCTTGTATAATACAGGGGCCAGCGGAAGAGATAAGAGAGGCCATGCCTTAATATATGATTTTCACATGTAAAGGGCAAAACAGGGGAATGTAAGTGTATATACAGAGAGAGTGTGTGTGTGTGTATATTCACCACCCAGCTACTATTAAAAGGATAATAACTAAATGGAAGACAGTCTAGCACAGGAGTGTCAGACTCATTTGTTAGGAGGGATGGATCTGACATAAATGGGACTTTGTGGGGCCGAGCCATGCATGTCCTAAAATGTAATGCCAGAAAGCAGAGATATAGACTATATAGAGGACACAGGCCAACACAATTAAATATATCAATTTTTAACTTAAAATATAAACATGTTTAAAACTGTTGCAATATTTTAAAATGGGAATAGTGGGATTTTGCAATGCAATTTTAAAAATAAAACATCAAGAAAAAGAACAAAGATCACAGCAAAAAACTTTAAAAAATAAAATGCTCTCAGTCTGGGAGAACATGAAGTGGTAAGGCATTGCAAGCTTCTCTCCCCCCACCCCCCAGGTCTACTCAGGTTAGCAATGGTTCTCCAGTGTCATATTCCCCCTTTGGCTGTGGGTTCCCAAGTTAGACTACTCACTAAGCACTAGTTCTCACTCCACTGAGAAGAGACAAAGTTGGCTCAAGGCATCAACACATGGTTTGCAACAACATAACTCCAAGAAGCTTCAGCTGGCCATAGGAATGCTGCAAAGTTTCTCTCCATTGAAACACATAGACAAAGTTGCAAAGAAAACACGGAGTGGATTTTCTGTTCATCTCTGCTCTGCCCAGAAGCCAGAGTGGGAAATCCATTCCGTATTTTCTTTGCAGCTTTGCTTTGATGATGATATTGGATTTATACCCTGCCCTTCTCTCTGAATCAGTCTCAGAGCAGCTTACAGTCTCCTATATCTCCCCCCCCCCCAACAACATACACCCTGTAAGGTGGGTGGGGCTGAGAGGACTCTCACAGCAGTTGCCCTTTCAAGGACCACCTCTGCAAGAGCTATGGCTGACCCAAGACCATTCCAGCAGCCATTCCTGCAAGTGGGGAATCAAACCCGGTTCTCCCAGATAAGAGTCCACGCACTTAACCACTACACCAGTTTTAACCTCTGCAAAGAGAAAGCAGAAGTAGCTGGGTACGTCGTTGCAGCCATTGGAGCTTCACAGGATGAGGACCGGAGGGGGGAGGGGGAGAAGAGAGCCCCATGAACCTGACTGAAGTCCTGGGCGGGCCGTTTGGCCCACAGGTCGCATGTTTAATACCCTGGTCTAGCACTATTAGGCTTCAAAGCCCATGCCTTCCCTCATGCTTATCAGTTGGGAGTTTTCCATAGTTTGTGCAATTAAGTCTGATTCTGCATTAATAACTTACAATATATAACAAAGACACAAATAAATTCCATTTCTTATGTTAATGAACAAACTTTTAAAGTATATATGGTTATGAAAGATAAATCTATTTATATCTTAAAAAATGATAGCTAATTTATTACTGAAACTAAAACAATTCTGCAGAGAAAGTATGTTCTCAAATATTGGCAGTATTTCAGAAGCTGCACAGCACAACATTATGGAAAGTCTTTTATATAAGGATGTCATTTGTATTTGTTAATTTTTAGCATTTTTGTTATCACTTTGAAATTGCAACTTACAAAAAATGAACAAAGTGAACTAAGTTTTCTATAAGGCATTTCTTCAGTCTTCTCTCATATATGGCAGAGAACTGACATTATTTTGGACAAACCATTTGTTCAGATTGTTTATGCTCATAATTACAGCTGCAGTTATGTAGAAATGCTCTTGTAACACTGTCTGTGGTGACTATAGCTATGCTTCATTGTCACTTCAGTTTAAATATATGTTTTATAGCTGCCCGATAAAAAGCATTATGTCTCCAAATTGCATATGCCCAAGTGCCACTTCTGTTTGGAAGTCTGCTATTGGCAGCACAGTATTACCCCACTGCATAGTCTGATAAAGGTAAAAGGAGTAGCTAAAAACTGATCTCACTATAATATGTCACTTCTGAAAGAGTGGAAGCTAATCCTGCGTGTGAACTATGTGCAACATAGGAAAACTGTTTCATTGGAGCCCAGGCTAACTTCCACATAGAAAAGCAAGTTCTACAAAATCTGCTCCTGGACACAACCAAGAGATACAAGCACAAATTATTAATAACCTTAAAAGCCAGCCACTCAAATGGTTTAAAATAGTGATTGTCTTTATAGAGGTAAACCTGGGCTAACAGCAACTTGTGAAACTAGGGGACTATATTATGGGTGATAACCTTAAAAAAACCCCATTTCTATCCCAGTTCATAACAAAAGGTTTCAAAGCAGGCCATGATTTGTCTAATAAAGAGATAAACTGAAGATTGTGAAATTTGATTGCTTGCTAATAAGAAATGATGGTAAACTAGCTGAAAGTACTACTCATTCATGTTTGTGGTTTAAAAGTTTCTTCAATGAGCATATATGGAAGATGGGTGCCCTCAAAGACACACGTCCCTCTAGTGAATGGACGAGAAGTATGGAGTTGAAAGAATGTTGCCAGTGACTTCTGGGGAAGGAAAATGCCGAGCTGAGCTGTCTCTCATAACGGGAGCAGGCTGAAACTCTTGTTCGGGGTAGTAGAAGGCAAATTAATGCCTACTGCCTATTTTTCTCAGTGAGAGAAAGGTCCAAGACTTGCACAGAAACTTTGAAAAGAGATTTACCTTGGCTGAAAAGAAGCCCTGGAGGGGGACTTCTTTGAGGCTTTGAGGGTCTCTTGGAGTTTGCATAGCCAACGTCTGCAAGAGTTCTCAGAGTCATTGATTTGACATAAGCTCGCGAGGATCCTAACCTTCTTGGACATTTCTAAACAACTAAAGCTTTGAAAGACCAGTGGAAACTTGGATAAGTGGAGAAAAAGGTACAGAAGTTTTCTTTTCATTCCGGAGCTATTTATAGCTTAAAGGGACAAACTTAAAGGTGGGGGAAAGGGAAAATAGAAAGCCTGCAAGAAGAAGGAAGGGGTGAAGTTTGGACTGTTTAAATATAAGGACAGTGCTAAAAACTGCTAAAAAAAAAGTGAAAAGGAATCAATGTTTAGTCTACTTGCGGTTTTAAAAAAAAGCAGCCACGTCGCACTGGAATACATTGGAACAGATCTGCAGCACTACTGAGCAAGACAGGAAGTACATCAAGTATCGTGAGATCTCCATGAGAGTTGATGGTGACAGAGACAGGAAGCAGTAAAGAAAAAAGCCTACTCTATACCATAGAGAAACATCGGCAGCCATTGTTGGGAGGTCAAATTTAAAACATTGTTTTTAAAAGAATTTGGGACTTTAAAAATTGACAGAACCAACTGGAAAAAGGGTAAGAAGACAGGAACTATTGGCTACATTATTTGTGGGCTCCTAGGGTGATTTTAAAAGGAATTTTTTTTTGAAGGAGTAAAAAATCGCGGCCGCCATTTTGGAAATTTTAAAGACTTCTTTGTTAAATATCTTGACTTTGGGGGATCAGAAACCAGCGAAATTGGGCTTGCTGGAAAGGGCAAGTCCTACTCTATTGAACCTGACTGTCAGATTCCAAATTGGTGAGGTCAAAAATTTCGTCATTTTTTTAAAGGGGAAAAAATCTTAAAAATTTATATCTGGGCCTGGGAAGCTCAGAAGAAGACAGAATAAAGTTTAACTAAAAGAGGAAATTTAGATCTTTTGAATTTGGTAGTTAAACTTGTAATTTGTGAGACCGAAAATTTTGGTATTTTTTTTTTATTCCTTCTATTCCTTTGTTTTTTGCCTAAATGTCTGAACCCAAGCAGACCCGACAAAGGGCTCTTTCATTAGAGAAAATGCAGGATCAAATGGATGCCATGGAAGTTAGAATAATAAAAGGAGTTAAGAGAATGATAGATGATTTAAAGGAAGAAATTATTACAGAGATTAAAAAAGAAGTGGATGATCTCAAATAAAAACTGAGGAAACAGATAAGAAAGTGCAGGGGATGGAAGAGAAAGTTAAAGTACATGATACCACCTTGTTGAAAATTCAAGAAAAAGTGACAATCCACGACTGCAAATTAATGGAAACTCAGATATGTCTGAGAGGAGTACCTGAAGCAGAGAAGGGAGATTTGAAAGGATATATAATAAAAATAATCGCAGAATTTTTAGATGAAGACCCTGATGAGACCAAAAACATGTATGATTACATGTATAGGATTAATTCACTCTATGCCAAGAAAAACAATTTACCAAGAGATGTTGTTATAAGATATATGACAAAGGAACTGGTAGAAAGGATCATGAACAAAAATTTTGAAAAGTCACTGATAGTAGGAGGCAGTAAAGTGAGAATCATGAAGGAGCTGCCAAGACAAGTGATAAACAACAGGAGAACTTACAAAAAGTTGACAGAAAAACTGAAAGACAATGGTGCAAGGTTCAGATGGATAATACCCGAAGGTTTGAGCTTTGAACTTCAGGGGAAGAGAGTTACAATTACAAATGCTCGGGAGTTGAGTAGATTTTTTGAAGAAAATAAAGAATTTGCACCATGATGGATTACAAATTACTGTCTTGGAACGTTAATGGTCTAAATTCACCACAAAAAAGAAGGGCAACATTTCATTGGATCAAGAAGCAAAATTGTAACATAATTTGTTTGCAAGAAGTACACATTAAACAAAAGGATTATAAATTTCTATGGAACAAACAATTGGGAATGGAATTTTTTTCATTAGCTGAACAGAAGAAAAGGGGAGTAATTTTCTATATTAAACAAGAATTGGAGCCAAAGTTAGTATTTAAAGATAAAGATGGAAGATTTGTAGCAGTTGAGATAATATTAAGTGGGGAAAAAAAGTTGTTATTGGGACTATATGCACCTAACGGTGCAAAGGATGCTTTTTTAAAAGACATTATACAACAGTTAGATGAGTTGACTTACGATCAAATACTCTTAATGGGAGATTTTAATGGAACAGTCGAGAACTCATTGGATAGATCTGGAGGGGAAAAAAATGATGGGAAAGAAGGGAAACTGCCAAAGTCTTTCTTTGAATTAGTTAAACAAGAAAATTTAGAAGATATATGGAGGTAGTTCAATCCTGATGTGCGGGACTATACTTTTTTTTCTGCAAGACATAAGACTTTTTCCAGAATTGACATGCTGTGGGGAACTAGAGACTTAGGCCTCATAACAAGGAAGATAGAGATTCTACCTAAAATTGGGGCTGATCATAACCCAATAATGTGGATTACAAAATTGTCCAAAAGATTGAGAAGATGGAGACTGAATGAAAATTTGCTACAGAGCAAAGAAACAGTGACATTTCTAGGAAAAGAAACTAAGGAATTTTTCCAAGTGAATGACAAAGAAGATATTGACTTTCAGATGGTCTGGGATGCTTATAAAGCAGTAATGAGAGGGTTGTTGATTACTCTGAACAATAAAGACAAAAGGAAAAAAGAAAAACAATTATTGGACATTCAAAATGAAATAAAGAAAAAAGAAGGGGAGCTGAGGAAAAGACCAGGGAAAAAGAAAATTCTAAGGGAAATTTCAATATTACAAACTCAGTTAAGACATTTGTTAAACAAAGAAGTGGAATGGAACCTGAAAAGGCTTCAGCAGAAATCGTTTGAAGGGGCAAATAAGACGGGGAAGTATTTGGCATGGCAATTGAAGAAAGAGAGAGAAAACAAAATAATTAGTAGAATTGTGATAGATGGAAGAGAAGTAGTTACTCAAGAGGGAATAAAAAGAGAATTTTTCAAGTACTATGCCAAGCTGTTTAAAGGTGCTGAAGTAAAGAGAGAAAAGATAGATGAATATCTACAAAAAATAAAAATTGAGCCCCTAACTGAAAATATGAGAAAAGTTTTGAATGATCCAATTGAAAAAATAGAAATTGAAGCAGCAATCAACGCGATGAAAAATGACAAGGCTCCCGGGTCAGATGGATATACAGCTAAATACTTTAAAACTTTTAAGGATGAATTAATACCAAAATTGCAGAAGCTGATGAATGTAATAAGAACCAAAGGGAATGTACCAAATACATGGAAAGAAGCCGTTATTTCTTTGATACCTAAAGAAGATAGAGATGTCACAAATGTGAAAAATTACAGACCAATTTCGCTTTTGAATAATGATTATAAAATATTTACAAGAATTCTGGCAGAACGACTTAAGCAACATTTGATAAATTTTATAAAGGAAGATCAAGCTGGTTTTCTTCCCAAAAGACAAATAAGAGACAATATTAGAACTGTTGTAAATATTGTAGAATATTATGAAAGACATCCAGAAAAAGAAGTAGCATTATTCTTTGCGGATGCAGAGAAAGCATTTGATAATTTAAACTGGGACTTTATGTTTGCAGTGATGGAAAAAATGGAGCTTGGAGAAAGTTTTATAAGAATGATAAAGGCAATATATTCTGAACAAAGGGCAAGGTTGTGTGTTAATGCAGATCTTACAGATGAAATGAAAATCAGCAAAGGTACTAGACAAGGTTGCCCGCTTTCACCATTGTTGTTCATAATGACTCTTGAAATTTTATTGATGCAGATCCAAGAAGAAAAAGATTTAGAGGGGTTACAAATAAAAGGATACACCTATAAGTACAGAGCATTTGCTGATGATATAATGTTTATAAATGAAAATCCCATACAAGTTACACCTTTGTTATTAATGAGAATACAAGAGTTTGGGGAGTTGGCGGGACTTTATATAAATAAAGAAAAATCAAAAATTTTGTGCAAGAATATGCAGGTAAATAGACAACAAGAATTACAAAGACTAACGGGGTGTGAAGTTACCTCTAAGGTAAAATACCTAGGGGTAGAGATAACAATGAAAAATATTGATTTGTTCAAGAATAATTATGAGAAGCTATGGCGTAGAATAGAGGAAGATATGCTAAAGTGGAACAAGCTCAATTTGTCATTGTTGGGCAGAATAGCTGCAATAAAAATGAATATTCTACCAAGGATTATGTATCTGTTTCAAACTATTCCTATTGTGAAAGATGCTAAACAGTGTGATAAATGGCGAAGGAAAATTTCAGAATTTGTGTGGGCCGGGAAGAAACCAAGAATTAAAATGAAAATTTTGACAGATGCAAAAGAGAGAGGTGGAGTCCAATTACCAGATTTGAAATTGTATCATGAAGCAGTTTGTTTAGTATGGATGAAAGAATGGATAACGTTGTTAAATAAAAAACTTTTAGTGCTGGAAGGCCATGGAAAAAAATTCGGCTGGCATGCATACTTGTATTACGGAAAAAAGAAGATGGATGGCCTTTTCTCTCACCATTATATAAGAAGTAATCTACTAAATGTATGGATAAAGTATAAGAAATATAGTGATGAGAGGAGACCTTTGTGGATAGTGCCAGCTGAAGTGATAAAGATAACGGCTAAAACAGCCAAAGAAAAACGGCTATCATACAACCAGTTACTAAAAATACAAAGTGGGAAAATAGAACTGAAAACTGCAGAAGAACTGAGTTACAAATATGATTGGTTTCAAATGCAACAAATAAAAAGTTTGGTGGAGAATGATATTAAAACTGAAGGAATAAGGAAAGAGCAAACAGAAATGGAAAGAGTTCTGCTTGGAGATAATGAGAAATTAATTTCAAAAGTATATAAATTACTTTTACAATGGTCTACAGAAGATGAAGTAGTGAAATCTCAAATGATAAAATGGGCAATTAATGTAAACAAAGAAATAAAGATAGAATCTTGGGAATATCTGTGGAAGAATTCTATGAAACTCGCAACATGTCATAGTATTAAAGAAAACTGTTTTAAGATGATGTATAGATGGTATATGACTCCAAAAAAATTAGCAAAGATGAACAACAAGATGCCAGATAGGTGTTGGAAATGTAAAAAGCATGAAGGCTCTTTCTACCATATGTGGTGGACTTGTGAAAGGGCTAAAATGTTTTGGCAGATGATTCAGCAAGAGATTTCTAAGATTTTGGGATATGAATTCAACAAAGTGGCAGAGACTTTTCTGCTGGGATTACAAATGGAAAAATTTCCAAAAGAAGATAGAACTTTAATATGGTACTTGCTCTCAGCTGCTAGCACATTGTATGTGCAGCTGTGGAAGCAAGAAAAAATACCAGAGAAATGGGATTGGATTACAAAAGTTATGACATGGAGTGAAATGGACAAATTAACAAGAAAACTAAGAGACTATGATTTGGAACTTTTTAAGTTGGAGTGGAAGAAATTCAGAAGATATGTAGAAAAAGAGTGGAAAATAAAAGGACATTAGACAATCTTTGATGATGATTAAGATTTTTAAAATAAGAATATAACTTTTGGGGTTTTTTTTGTTTTTTCTTTTTTTTCTTAATAGTTAAGGGTACCTTTAATATTTGCTTTTTTTTAAAGAAAATAACACTGGCGGGGGTCAAGTAACGGAGGGAGGGGTGGGGGGAAAGTAAGATATGGGGTAGAAAGATCTTTCTTTTACTTTAAGCTTTTATAAGTTGTAAGTTCTGCTACCATATGTTACTAATAAAATTGTTTATAACGAAAGAATGTTGCCAGTGAAAGAAAAAGAGGTTAGAGTTTTGCAGCTTGCTAGAAACATCCAAGAGTGAAGGGGGGATGAGAGGGTTCAGATGATGCTATTTTGTTGGGGAGGCTATAATGGCTTGTTGTGACATTTTCTGTGCCTTCTCATGCTTACAAACAGATATCAGAAAAACACCAGTCCTTCAAAAGTTGTTCTCCAAAGGTAATAACAGCTACCTCTGGAACGCGAAAAGTGAGGAATCCCACATCTATTGCAGTTCTTGTGCTAAATAATTTAGATAGCCAACAAAGAGACAATGCTGCATTCAGGATACGATGCATACAGATAATTTCTAAACAAGGAAACCCATTTCAAAGCTAGCCTGGACAGTGTTAAAAGCACTTCTGGAGTAACACCGAGACCCAATTTCAATTTTCTCTTAGGTGAAAGACAGTTCCTATAGTTTTTCAGCAGCTACTGAGAACACATCATCCATCATCCCCCTCACCTAGTACTCAGGTTTGATACTCAAACAGCATAATTCAATGAATGCTCCCAAAAGACAGAATAGTCTGTGACAGGACACAGACAATACTTCTTGAAAATGAATGCAGTTTTCCTAAAGAAACAGTAATTAATAACAACTGAGTGGTGTATGTTGTAAGCCGCCCTGAGCCACTCGATGGGAAGGGCGGGATATAAATCCCAGATAAATAAATAAATAAATAAACTCAAATACCTACAGTACCTTTATGGCTATATAACTGATACAGTGAATTTACAGCTACTTACATATATCACAGCTCTCGTAATGATTCTAACCACAGTAGCAGAACTTTTTCTTTACCAATCAGCTTCAACCACGCTGACACCTAAACGAGTGTTCAATTAATTTTGATTTTTTAAAATAGTTTTTTTTATAAAAAAAACCTTCAAAAGAAACAAATTTCTTGTTTTTACAAATTATGCTGTGAACAGTATGAGGTGAAATGTTAATCGCTAAATAAATAGAGAACTGGCCTCCCGAACCTTATTTTTTGGCATTAATGGTTTTATTTCCTATAAAGTCAATATGACTTACAAAAACCATACAAGAAACTGTGTGAATCAAACTTTCATTAGTTTAGCTATGTACATTGGGCCCCATGCTCTTCCCATTTCTGGAAGTATTAGAAGTTCATGTTGCTGGACATCTGAAGCAAGAGTGAATTCTTTGGATGCAGATCTGGCTATGGTGCTTATATCCATAGGTAGAACATTGCTGCAGGTGTTAAGGATGTGAGTTATGACATCGCTGTTCTCTGCCTTAGAAAGAGTGCATGTGGAATAAACGAGAGATCCTCCTGGATGCAAGGCCTTGATTGCAGACCTATAAGGAATCACAAGTAACTCAGCTGAATTTACTCAGCATAAACATTTAATTACATTGCACTAGAAAGTCTTGAATCAGAAATGTATAAACTTTTAAATATTCAGCATCTTTAGGCATTCTGGCAACACACCACATGCTTATTAACACACAGCAAATGAATCTACTCGTCTAGTTGGAAAAAACTACTGAAAATTAATCCTTAATTTTTACAAGTATTATTAATTTCCTGTATTAGCACTACAGTCTGCTTAGATACTATACAGTACAGTACAGATACTTACAGTAGTGTGCTTAGATTTGTATTTGTGCATTTTATGTCTCTGAATTTATGTATGTACCTGTTAAGTACACAATAAACAATACTATTTTCACAGAAAGAATGGACAATTTCTATATGCAATGATTATAAAGCAATAATCATACATTTTCATTACAAATTTTTCTTCCATTAACACTGATTCGAAAGCTGCCAGTCCTTTCTGTGATTTAAGCATGAGATCATGAATATGATGACTGGAAATATAATATTTGGGGGCTCAACTGTACAGACTTTGCACAAAGAGCTGGGATAGGAAAAAGGTCTTAAACTGAGATAAGCAATTACTTTAGAATAAGCTGGGAAAGTGAAACTGCCTGCTGTTTATTGACTCAGCCAAAAGGTTAAACAACCCACAAAAGCTGTAGTAATGCATTTGAGGGCAATTCCATTCAACTCAAGAGCTTCACAGGACCAAAATTTCATAGAAGTAGTCTACTACAAATAGTAATGAAAAGTCACGTGGATTATGCTATGACTTTACCCAAAATGGATTGTGCCAGTGGGGTCATATCTGCCTTTTGGAGAGAGAAGAAAGTAGAATAGGGATCTAGAAGAGAGGGCTGAAGAGAATGAGGGAGAAGGATAAATTGGTATCCCAACCCTGTGGAACTTAATCACACTTCAGTCCACTGATATCACTGGAATGGTGACAATGTTTTGGGTGTTTTTAAAAAAGTTTTGCAAGCAATGAATAATTCATTAATTTCTGGTTTGCTATTTAAAGAAAAGTGTGGAATCTAATCTCTACCCACATGTCAACTGTGGGATTATTCATTAGGATTTCCTACATTTCAGGTCAGCTACTGGCTTGACAATCTCAGTGACTATTTTTCTAAAAAAATTAAACATATAGTAGAGGATGGAAGCCAAATGCCCAAATTTCACTGCTATAAAGGAAAAGAAGTTAACATTGTAATTGTCATATGAGGCATTACATAAAATCCAGTAAACTGCTTCTAATATATACTGATTTTCTGTGATTTTTTTAAAAGAGGAAATATATATATATATATAAATTTGAAGAAACTAAAGAAGAAATGAATACTGATAGAAATGCAAAGAAAAAATAGGAAAGCAACCAGAAAATGGAAGCAATAAGTAACTCTTCAAGTTCTCAGCAATTTTGAGGAACACTTCTTAAATGTCAGCAACAAAATAACCAAACCCACAAAATGCCAAAAGCAAAGATGTCACATTGAGATAAATTAAACACTAGGATAAGCTGCCATTTTTGTTTTAAGATCTGTGAGTTTCAAGCCATGTTTCACACAAATGCAACACTTTCTATTGGCAGAGATGCATACATCCAGAGATATACCAGTGACTGGTACAGTAATTCATGTTACAAGTTCTACTTCCTCATTTCTTCAGAGGCTAATTACATGTTCTTCATCCCATTAGAAGGGCCGGCATTAATTATGCCACTAATTCAACCATTCTTCACATTTTTTATAAAAGGAGCAAAACAGGAGACTGTATTGCACTTCAATGCTGCCATCTTGTGGTTAACGTTAAAAGTATTTTCATAGAAAGCAAAGAGCTAATTCTCATGAGAAGGAAAGCAATCCTCTCTTAGCCATTCAAGCAGCTGAAATCACATTAACTTTCATCCCTTCATTCCTTCAAATAAAAGTGATTGTAGATTTTGTTTTCCTTTTAAAGATCAACATGGTCAAGCCACATCACTGTCACTCCACTTACATCCCTCAATTGTAACTTTCAGGGGCAAGGAGTGTAAAAATCAATCTGAAAAGGCAGGGGTAGGGGCACCTCCAGTATCCACAAAATGCAATTTCCAATATGCCTGTGAAGTCAGGGATAGTCAAACAGCAGCACCACAAAGCTTAATACATGTTCCCTTCTCATTATGGCTGAACCTTCCTGTTGTAGGAAAATCAAGCAGCAAAGGACAATATTTCAGAATATGTGAAATGCATCAAGTTGTTTTAATATTTAAGTTGTCTTAAAGAGGCGATGGTCCGCCCTCTCCTGAAAAAATCGACGCTAGATCCGGCCAAATTGGCACATTATCGGCCGGTCTCGAATTTACCCTTTTTGGGTAAAATTACTGAGAAGGCAGTGGCGTTGCAGTTACAGAGCTTCCTGGAGGATGCTTCCGTTCTCGATCCCCACCAGTCTGGCTTCTGCCTGGGCCATGGGACAGAGACAGTGCTGATCGCCCTGTTGGATGACCTTCAGTGGCACCTGGATCGAGGCAGCTCGGTGGTACTGATGCTATCGGCAGTGTTTGATACGGTCAACCATCAGTTGCTGACTTGCCATCTTGCCGACACAGGGATTCAGGGATTGGCCTTACAATGGCTTTTCTTTTTCCTTGATGGTTGGGGACAAAGGGTGGCGACTGGGGGTGAACTGTCCCGGAGATACACGCTTGATTGTGGGGTGCCTCAGGGTGCAGTGCTCTCCCCGATGTTGTTCAACATCTACATGCATCCCCTTGTCCAGATTGTCCGGAGGTATGGGTTGGGTTGTCATCAATATGCTGATGATACCCAGCTCTATCTACTTATGGACAGCTGGCCTGACAGTTCCAGAAAATCTGGACCTGGCGTTGCAAGCTGGCTGTGGCTGGATGGCTTAGGCTGAGTAGACTGAAACTAAATCCAGCGAAGACAGAGGTCCTTTGCTTGGGTCAACGGGGTCCAGGAAGGGAAATTCCCCTACTGGCCTTTGACAATGCACCACTGACAATGGCGCGCAGGGTCAGGAGCCTGGTGTCATGGCTGGGGCCGGGTCAGGCAAAGTCCAGGGGCAGTCCGAGGTCTGTAGCCAGTAAACAGGAGGGTCCGAGGCGCCAAATCCGAATCACCGTACAAGTATCGCAGGTCCGAGGTCCAGAAGTCACAAGCCAAAGTCAGGGAGTCCAGAAACCAAAGTCAAGCCGGAGTGGATGCTAGAATGTCAGGGAGATGACTAGTTGCTTCCACAAAGCCTCCTCCCAAAGCCTACAGCTATATAGCCCTCTGCTGGCTGTTGCCCATTTGGGCTAATTGCTGGCTCAGAGAGGTAGCCAGGATCCTGTTGCAACTCAAGCATCCTTGCTCTTAGAAGGGCCAGAATCCTCTCAAAACTCAGGGCTCAGGGAGCGTCTTGCTTGTGAGCGTCTTGCTTGTGAGCCGCCCTCCTCCGATCCCTGAGGTCCTGACGGAGGCGGTCATGCACACGTGCCACCCGAGAGGGCGAGGCAGGGGGGCTGGGATCTTCTCCAGCAGGAGGCAGGGGCACTGGTGCAGGTGGCAGGGGCACAGTTTCTTCTGCAGGCTCAACTTCCTCTGCAGGGCCCCCAGCACCCATGACACTACCCCCCCCCCAGGGCCCCCCTCCGTCGAGGGGCCTGGGAGGTCAGGGTGGTCGTTGTGGAACCGTTGCACCAAGTCCGGGGCATGAAGATTGTCCACGGGCTCCCAAGACCGGTCTTCTGGGCCGTATCCCTCCCAGTCCACAAGGTACTGGAGGCCTCCACGATGGTACCGGGAGTCCAGGATCTGGCGCACCTCGTATTCTTCTTCATCATCCACCAACACCGGTGGTGGCGGCGGTGGGCAAGGAGGCCGAGCTGGGTCAGGGGGTGCAGCTGGAACAAGGAGGGAGCGATGGAACACGGGGTGAATGCGGAGGTGGGGTGGCAACTGAAGCCTGAAGGCGATGGGTTTTATTTGTTCTATGACGGGGTAGGGTCCAATGAACCGCACATCCAGCTTGTGGGACCGACCAGGCCAGCGCAGGTAGCGAGTTGAGAGCCACACCTGATCCCCCGACTGGATTGGGGGGCCTTCCTGCCTCTTCCGGTCCGCAGCCAGTTTATAGGCTTCCTTGGCCCGCTGTGGCTGCTCTCGGAGCAAGTCTTGGCTGGCGCGGAGTTCTTGCAGGTAGGCCTCGATGGCGGGGACATTCGTGGGTGGCAGGATCGCCGGGAAGAACCGAGGGTGGTACCCGTAGGTTGCAGCAAACGGGGTCATCTGGGTGGAGAAATGGACCGTATTGTTGTATGCAAATTCCGCTAGAGGCAACAGAGTGGTCCAGTCGTCCTGCTAGTAGCAGGTGTAACAGGGAAGATATTGCTCTAGCGTGGCATTGGTGTGCTCTGTCTGACCATCTGTCTGTGGGTGGTAGGCTGAGGACAGGTGCACTCGAGTCCCCAGGCTGGAATGGAGGGCTTGCCAGAACCGAGAGGAGAACTGGGGGCCCGGGTCTGAGATCAGGTGGGCTGGGAGTCTGTGCAGACGAAAGATGTGTTGCAGGTAGAGCTGGGCTGTCTCCTGAGCTGTGGGAAGTTTCGGGCACGGAATGAAGTGGGCCATCTTGGTAAATAGGTCGACGACCACCAAGATGCAAGTCTGACCCTTGGATCGTGGAAGTTCCGTGATGAAGTCCATCGAGATCGTATCCCAGGGTCCTGAGGGTGTGGGCAAGGTCTGTAACAACCCCGAGGGTTTGGCCGGGACGTCTTTGGCCCGTCGGCAGACGTCACAGGAGCTGACATAACGGGCAACATCAGAGCGAACTCGTGGCCACCAGAATTCTCGCGTCAACAAGTGGGTGGTCTTATGCTGTCCAAAGTGCCCAGCGGGTAACGAGTTGTGGGTCAGGCGTAGCACTTCTGCCCGCAAGGGCCTGGGCGGCACATAGAGGCGTTCGCAGTGTAGCAAGAGGCCGCCTCGAGTCGTGAACTCGCCTGCCGAGTCATCTTGGAGTGCCTGGAGGTGTTGCTGGACCCAGGGATCGCTGGCCTGGCTAGCACGAATGTCCTCCACGAGTGTGGGGGAAGTGGAGGTGGCTGCAAACACTGAGGGCGGCAGGATGGGAGCAGCGGGCGCGGTCTCAGTTGAAGCAGGGGCATATTCCGGTTTCCAGGAGAGCGCGTCTGCTTTCCGGTTCTGGGTATGGGGGATGTAGGAGATCCGGAAGTCAAAGCGGGAGAAGAAGAGGGACCACCGGATCTGGCGCTGGTTGAGACGGCGGGTGGTCTGGAGGTGCGCTAAGTTCCGGTGGTCAGTGAGCACTTGAACAGGGTGGCGAGCCCCTTCGAGGTAATGCCTCCAAACCTCAAAAGCTGCCTTGATCGCGAGCAACTCCCTCTCCCAGATGGTATAGTTCCTCTCCGCAGCAGTAAGCTGGCGTGAGTAATAGGCGCAGGGCTGGAGTGGCTGAGACGGTTCCTCGCACTAGGACAGCACTGCTCCCAGGGCCACGTTGGAGGCATCAGCTTCCACCGTAAAGGGAAGCTGGGGGTCAGGGTATCTCAGGAGTGGCCCGGTAGCAAAGCAGGTCTTCAGGGTGGAGAAGGCGTTATCGGCCTCTGGGGACCAGCGGAAGGGTTCTTTGGGGCGGAGTAGTTGAGTCAGGGGTGTTGTCAGGGATGCATAGGCCGGGATGAATTGCCAATAGTAGTTGGCAAAACCCAGGAATCGCTGCAGGTCTTTGCGATTCTGAGGAGCCTGCCAGGTCAGGACTGCTTCCACTTTTTCGGGTCCATGAGGATCCCCTGTGGTGACACAATGTGACCGAGGAACTCGACAGAGTGCAGGTCGAAGTCGCACTTCTCCAGCTTGGCGTAGAGGCCATGGGTTCGTAGGTGCTGCAGGACCTGGCGGACGTGCTGGGCAGGATCGCTGGAGTAAATTAAGATGTCATCTAGGTATATGATCGCGAAGCGGTCAAGCAGGTCCCGGAAGATGTCATTCATGAACCTCTGGAAGACAGCGGGGGTGTTGGTCAATCCGAAGGGCATCACCAGGTGCTCGTACTGCCCGTATAGGGTCCCTAACGCGGTCTTCCACTCATCTCCGGGCCGTATACGCACCAAATTGTACGCTCCACGGAGGTCCAGCTTGGTGTAGATTTGGGCCCCCTTTAAGCGATCCAAGAGTTCAGGGATCAGTGGTAGAGGGTACCGGTCGCAGATGGTGATCTTGTTCAGGGCTCGTTAATCATTGCACAGCCGGAGCTCCCCACTTTTCTTCTTCACTAAGAGGACTGGAGCAGACAGGGGAGACGTCGAGGGTCGGATGAATCCGCGTTTCAGGTTCTTGTCCAGGAAGTCTCGCAGAGCTGCCAACTCAGGCTCTGACATAGGGTACAGACGCCCCACCGGGAGTGGTGCCCCAGGTACCAAGTCAATGGCACAGTCATAAGGCCGGTGAGGGGGAAGCTGATCCGCTCCTGTCTCTTCGAAGACATCGGCGAAATCCGCATACTTCTGAGGGAGCTGAGGACCACCACTCGGGATGCCGGCTGCTAGAGTGGTGGGAGGGGTCAGATGAGGACATGGGTCTCGGAAACATAGTTCCTGCTGGGCGCAGTCCATGATGGGGTTATGCAGCTGCAGCCAGGAAAGGCCCAGAATCAGTGGGAAGCGAGGCATGCGGGCGACATTAAACTGCAGTTGTTCTTGGTGCTGCTGGACGTGGAAGGTGAGGGGACAGGTTTCCTGGGTGACGGGCCCAGAACGGAGGAGGCGCCCGTCAATAGCCTCCACCAGCGTCGGAATCTTTTTTGTCTGCACCGGGATCTGGTGCTGCTTTACGAAGGCGGCATCTATGAAACAGTGGGCCACTCCCGAGTCCAGCATGGCATACACGAACAGCCAGCGTTCGTCTGGCAGACGAAGTTTGACTGGTAGCAGGAACGGCCCCAGGGTATCAGCCCGCTGTTCGGAGGACCCAGCTAGTCGCCCCAGGCTGGGGGGTCCACTTACGCCTGGGGCTGCCCTTTTGGCGGCGGTGGCAGCGAAGGTCCGGGTATCCAATGCTTAGCGGGGCAGCCAGAGGCATAGTGGCCTGCCGTGCCGCAGTAGAGGCACAGATTCTGCGTGCAGCGTCTGGTCTTTTCCTCTGGGGTCAGGCGGGGTCGAGCAGCTCCAAGCCACATAGGCTCATCCTCGGTGCTGGTACCAGCTGGGGATGGGCGAGGAGCCAAGTGGCACGGCGCAGGGAGCTGGCGCCCTCTGGTCTTGGCTTGGCGGCAACTTTCCAGGCGGCCATCGATGCGGAGGCAGAGGGTGATAAGTTGTTGGAGCGTGAGTGGTTGCTCTACCCTGGCCAGTTCATCCAGGACTTCCTCTGCCAACCCCTCGGTAAACTGGTCCATCTGGGCAGCCTCATTCCACGCCAAGTCTTGGGCCAGGAGCTTGAATTCGGTGGCATATTGAGCCACCGAGGAGTTGCCTTGTTTCAGCGCCCTGATCTTCCGGTTGGCTGTGGCTGCTTGGACTGGGTTTGAGAAGGCAGCAGACAGGTGTGCCTCAAATCCCTGGTAATCAGTCAGTAGGGGAGAGGACGCAACCAGCAAGGGTGTGGCCCACTTGGCCGCCTGCCCCTTTAACAGACTGATGATGAAACACACCTTCGTTTTGTCGTTGAGGAAGTCCCGTGCTCTCAGTTCGAAGTACAGCCGACACTGTGCTAGGAAAGCAGGAAATTCTTCCACGGCATCCCCAAATCTGTCAGGTGGGGGAACTGGGCACTTGGCTGGAGCACTGGCCGCAGGTTGTTGCTGCAAGTGCACTACTGCCTGTGTTAGCTGCTGTACCTGGGCTTGGAGCGCAGCCAGTAGTCCTGTGGTTTCACTTGCTTCAGCATCCATCCTGTGGAGTGGGTGTTTGTCGGGTGGAAGCAATCTGTCACGGCTGGGGCCCGGTCAGGCAAAGTCCAGGGGCAGTCCGAGGCCTGTAGCCAGTAAGCAGGAGGGTCCGAGGCGCCAAATCCGAATCACTGTACAAGTATCGCAGGTCTGAGGTCCAGAAGCCGAGGTCAGGGAGTCCAGAAGTCACAAGCCAAAGTCAGGGAGTCCAGAAACCAAAGTCAAGCCGGAGTGGATGCTAGAACGTCAGGGAGATGACTAGTTGCTTCCATAAAGCCTCCTCCCAAAGCCTACAGCTATATAGCCCTCTGCTGGCTGTTGCCCATTTGGGCTAATTGCTGGCTCAGAGAGGCAGCCAGGATCCTGTTGCAACTCAAGCATCCTTGCTCTTAGAAGGGCCAGAATCCTCTCAAAACTCAGGGCTCAGGGAGCGTCTTGCTTGTGAGCGTGCCGCCCTCCTCCGATCCCTGAGGTCCTGACGGAGGCGGTCATGCACACGCGCCACCCAAGAGGGCGAGGCAGGGGGGCTGGGATCTTCTCCAGCAGGAGGCAGGGGCACTGGTGCAGGTGGCAGGGGCACAGTTTCTTCTGCAGGCTCAACTTCCTCTGCAGGGTCCCCAGCACCCATGACACCTGGGGGTACTACTGGAGCCTGCCCTGACAATGGAGGCCCAGACAGCAGCCACGGCTAAGTCTGCATTCTTTCATCTGAGGCAGGCGAGGCAGTTGGCTCCTTTCCTGGAGCACGGCGACCTGGCAACAGTGATCCATGCAACGGTCACCTCGAGGCTGGACTACTGTAATGCCCTCTACATGGGGCTGCCGCTGTGCCGAACCCGGAAGTTGCAGCTAGTGCAGAATGCTGCTGCCCGGCTATTCTTAGGGCTCCCTAGGTGGGAGCATATTCAGCCGGGGCTCCAGGGACTACACTGGCTGCCAATAATATACCGAGTTTGGTACAAGGTGCTAGTTCTTACCTTTAAAGCCCTATATGGCCTAGGACCTACCTACCTTAGGGACCATCTCTCCCCATATGTTCCCCAGAGAGTGCTTAGATCTGGTTCTCAAAATCTGCTAACAATCCCTGGGCTGAAGGAGGCCCGCCTGAAGTCAACCAGGGATAGGGCCTTTTCAATTACAGCCCCTGGATGGTGGAACCAGCTACCGGAAGAGGTGAGGGCCTTGTGGAACCTAGGGCAGTTCCGCAAGGCTTGTAAGACGGTCCTCTTCCGGCTGGCATTTAACTGATTGGGATTTAAAAACTGTGAAGGAAGGTTGTAGGAATAGCGCCAAACTGATTGACTGTTTCTCTGTTTTAATTTTTGTAAATTATTTAATGTATTTTACTATTTATTAAGCCAATTGTTGAATTTTATGTCGTGAGCTGCCCTGAGCCCACCTCGGTGGGGAGGGCGGGATATAAATCGAATAAATAAATAAAATATGAAAGTGTTGCCCAATACCAAGAGCCCCATGGTGCAGTGGTAAAGCTGCAGTACTGCAGTCTGAGCTCCCTGCTCATGACCTGAGTTCGATCCTGGCGGAAGCTGGATTCAGCTAGCCAGCTCCAGGTCGACTCAGCCTTCCATCCTTCCAAGGTCGGTAAAATGAGTACCTAGCTTGCTGGGGGGAAAGTGTAGATGACTGGGGAAGGCAATGGCAGCCACCCTGTAAAAAGTCTGCCATAAAAACGTCGTGAAAGCAATGTCACCCCAGAGTTGAAAATGGCTGGTGCTTGCACAGGGGACTACCTTTACCTTTATTGCCCAAACCATTTCTCCCAGTGCAACAATCTATCCAATTTCTCATCAATTTGGGACATCTAATTAATTTAATACTAAACTGATCAATTAATTTTACATTCTAGCTCTTCATCTGGTTTCCTTCTAACTACAGGACAGTAAAAACTGCTACCATCAACATAATTGTTATTAAAATACCAAAACAAGACTCTAATTCTGAGCTCAGGGTAGAGGTCTCACACAAATCAAATAAACATAGACAAAAATGTGGGTTTTTTGCTCTATGTTTCACTTTTTGTGGTGTACCAGTTAGAGTCCTGGACTAGGATCTGGGAGACTCATGCTCAAATCCTTACTCTTTCAGAACTATAGAAGAAACACAGTAAGAAGTTAAGCAAAAATCCAACAAAAAACGGTGTGGCACAATATAATATATTCAAATAATATAAATAACAATTGTCCAGAATTTCTTGAGTATATCCAACTTACATCAAAATTGGTCCCCCTTTGGACTTTGGGCTTGCCGTTTGACTGTTTTCTTTATTGAGAAGTTGAAGACTAGCGCCAGTTGGATAAACTCAAGAAATTCTGGAAATTATTGGTTATTTATGTTATTTGAATATATTATATTGTGCCACACAGTTTTTTGTTGGATTTTTGCTCAGATCCTTACTCTGCCACAGAAGTATGCTGGGTGATCTTGAGCCAGTCACTCTCTCCCACTCTAACCTAGCTCACAGGGTTGTTGTGAGGATAAAATAAAGGACAAGAAAATGTTGGGTCCCCATAAATAAATAAACCTTGAGTTTTTAAAACTAAAGTGTCTCATAAGTAGTTTAATAAAGAAATGATTTTGCTAAAAAATGGGTTTATGGAGAGCGGACTACTTAGCAAACTTCCATAACAACAGTGATGGGAGCATGAGATATACAAAGATTCACAAGCATTCAAATGCACACAGACCCACAGATAGAAATAATTTACAAATTCTGCAATGTATTAGGACTGCAATAATTAAAATGCAGCTAGATTCAATCTGGATAAAGACTAAAGCTCTAGTGGTCCCCAGCTTTTTTGGCCCCAGGGCCAACTGGTCCACTGTGGCCCCAGGGCCAGCAGGGTGGGGGCACCAAATTCAGCCTCTCCCCCACTGCGCCTCCTCCATTTTCACAAGGCCAGGGAAGGAGCGCTGAAGCACCTCCCCGGCTCTTTAAAGGCCAACCCCCCCTGGGAATAGTCCCTGGGAAATTCACTCACAGATTTCCTATCACAGTGTCCAATAAGCACACATTACAATTGTCTTGCAATTATTGCCGTTCCTGTAGCCCCACCTCTTCTCCTTCTGTCACCCTGAGATTCAGCACTACCCATATTTTGGCATGACTTTCTTTTTAAAAATTCAAAACCAATATAAAAATTATTTTTATTAATAATTCCAACAATACCCTAATATTCTAAATGGCTAGACTGTCTGCAGGACTGTTTGCTTTCTGCCTGCTCTTTGATATTGTCATAGATACTCTTCTCTGTTCCTTCACTCTTCTGGAGATAAAGTGGTTAGCAACTAGGAAAAGCAACTTTTCAGCCATGCTAATTTTCCATTTGTGAAAAGCAAAAAATGGACAGCTGAATTAACATTCAAAATTACAGCTGAAAAATTACTTATTTGAAGTCTCTGTTGCTGTTGTATAGCTCACCTAAACTTGGGGTGCTTATGTCAGATATTCTATTTCTCTCGTCTAGATAACAGGCCCAATTAGATTAAAACGTGCTTTTGGGAGACAGGCTATTTTGGTTTGTTTAGAATTCTCTCTCCCAATAAGGCTCTTGCTGTCAAGAATGTTCCACTTCAGGATTATAATCTAGAATGATTTATTCAAATTTGCAAAACTTTCACTGAATGATGTATCCTTTCTTGAGCCAGGGGGTTCACAAATTGGATTTTACTTGTCAAATATTGGAAAGAGAAAACTGAAGGAGGTCAGTGTTTAAAATGTGATTGATTTCTTCAAAGGAAATGGCTGACATGATGCATTACTGCAATAAGACACTCATATTTTGGTTATAAATCATGAGCTTCCTTTAGACCTTTTCCTCAGGAAATCATGAAAAACAAAACAAGACAAAAAGGACTGCCATTACAGAGCTTTCCATAAAGAACCCTACTTTTACGGAAACAAACTGTTTTATTTCTCTCTCAATTCATCCTGACAGCTGGGATACTTTTGAAGTGAAACACAGCACTATATAAAAAAAGCTTTAGTATTGATCAATAGCCATAAAATAATATAGAGCAGCAGAAAATGACTGAGGAGAAAAAAATCCTTTTTAAACTAAGCCATCAGCCCCCCTCTCCAAATATCTTTATAATATTATATGGCTCTACATTTAAAATTCCTAATCATTTCTACTTATCTCTGTAAAACAAAACTCAAAGGCTGTAATTTAAGTATCAGTAAACCAAATGCATTCCAAGCTACAAGGGTTTTTTTTTTCCAGGATAGACATAAAACCTAGATAGCAAGATGGGCAAAGCATTTTAATTGTGAACATTTTGCTAGCAGTGACCAACTACATAGCAAAGCTTCCACTACATATGAAGAATATACCTATACCAAATATACCCATGCTACAAATACAAGATGTCATACACTGAGATTATTTTCTATGAGTAGGAGACGTCTTATATTCTGGGCTCTCTTTCTGCCAGGTAAATACAAATATTTATATATTACACTGATGTTACAAACTTCCTTGAAGGAGCTCATGGTGCCTCCTCTAATTTATTTTAATAATCCAGTGAGAAATAGGCCAGCCATAGATAGAAAAGGGAGGAATTTTTCTGGGTTCCTCCACCAATGGCAGCTGTCCAACTCATCCCACATTGTATTCCTGGGGGCCCTGTCCCCAGAGTCTGGGAAAGATATTTGAGGCTGTAACAGAAGGAGGGGATGGAGAAGATTCACTCTGCTGACAGAAATCCATTCCATCAGTGAAGATTTTTGTGCATGATTACCTCTACCCTAATATCATCCAATGAAATCTATGGCTAAAGGGGTTTTGATCTTGGGTCTCCTGATTCAAGTATGACACTGCACTGATTACATTAAATTGGCTATAACATGACAAGGATCATTACTGTAAATCTATAATCTAGCCTTTAGACAGAACCCCCGTTTCTGCCTACTACTACTACTTTCAGATTGTTTTATTGGTGTGGCTTTTTCCTTAGCTCATTAGATATTTGATGTTTCCCTGGCCAAACAACTAATTATTTGCTATAACAATTTAAATAATTAGAGACATATTTTATTCAGGAACTGTGTTTTTAGCAAAACATATGAAAGGTCAAATGCAAACTCCCACAGCTCTGCCCCTCTTTTCCATTCTTTCACCTAGTGAAGTACTAAATACAAGTCTACTGTTTAACAATTAGGGCAGTTGTCATAAAAAGACAGTCTAGCTCTATGCCATTTTAAACAGTGGCTGGCTCCATGTGGCTATGTACACATCAGGCAGATGAAGAGCCTCAGAATACAATTTTTATTTATTTATATTCCGCCCATTCCCCCATTGGGGGCTCAGAGCGGAATACAGCAAATAGAAATAAAATCACAATAAAATCATAATAAAACCAATTACAACATTTTGACATGACCTTCAATTCAGGGCAGATAATAATTGAATTTCAGGCAGTTTTCCTTCACATGTCTTACCTTAGCAGCTGTATCTGTACAGCAGATAATTCTTTCCTCTGTGCTAACCTTAGGGTAGCCTGCTGGATATCAGTAGAGAATAACCAGCTTCTGTCATTTGAGCATGGGGCATCCACTAGTACCTGAATGACCAATTATAAGAAAAGATAAAGAGATAACATATTGACAGAAATCTATGTACATAAAAATATTTATGAAAATACATTCATTAAAAATATCGAATATTTGCCTAATAACTTGAATTTCAGGCTCTACATCTCAGTTTCAACAAAATTGTTAAGACAGTGGCTTTTATTCTATCATTCTACTTAAATAAGTGTGGGACTTTTCTTCCCAAGAGGTCTTTCTCCACTGGAAGAAGCTTTTTCTCTAAGCTAGAAGAAGGCCCCACAGTTACCCAGCGCTTAGCAAAACACAAAAAACTGAAAAGTTTGATAGATTTAAAAAAAACTCTTCCCAAAACAGATTTTGTGGATGCTTATTTGTTTGAAAATACAGAAAGTAGCATCCTACCTCTCTCAACAAAAATGGTCCAGGAAATTAAAACCGAACAGTCTATTGATGCAGTTAAAACTATTTTGTGAGTTGAGAGACTGGGCTGGGGACATTGCAAGCTGTAACTAACAGGGAACTGATACAATCAGCTTTGGAAGAAAGCACAAAGTCACTGGGAGCTTACTAGATGGGTTTACAGCATAAGTTGTTGAGAATGGGACTCTAACGACCACATTCTATTTTATATATGATTGCCACAGGGACTTACATCTAATAAGGCAGCTGCAAATTCTACATGGCGACTCAGTTTAGAAATTCAGAATGGAACCATAGCAAGGAGCGAAGAGGGGTTTCTGCCACCCCCCCCCCCCCGCTGTTTTCCCAAGATGGCTCTGGGGGAGTTATTTGCCCCAGTGGGGAGGGCTGCGTGTGCACTGAATGTGCAGCCCCTCAGCAGGACAAATAATGCCCCCTGAGCCATTCAACATTGAGAAAATGGCATGTGGGAGGGAGAGCCAGGAGCCACTTCCCCCAAAATCCATGGTCCTGAACAGAACTGGGCCTCTGCAGCACTTCTAGATTGAATTGCCATAGAGAATTCACAGCTGGCATTCTGCTGCAAGTCCTTGTTGGGACCACGCGTTAAACTAATTTGTAGTTTGGTTCTATGTAAACAACAGGGTAAAGCACAATTTGAAAATAAAAAGCTGGAGCTTGAGTCCTGCAAACAGGAGTTTGCAGATGTGGATTTTCCCCACTTTACTCTTTTTCAAAGAACTGCTAAGAACACACACACACCCTGAATGATGTGGCACACAATATATTGGGAAGGGAAGTAGAACTGTTCTTCTTGTGACTTGGGCAAGGGGGAGCAGATGGGACAACTTCATGTTATTTCTCTTCCTTCCTGCAGCTTCTTATTGTTCAGGGTGCTGCTGACAGAAGGGATCTTCAGGGAAAATCTGCTTCTGCAAATATCTTCCATTCTTACTTATTCACTGATATAGGAAAAAATAAGAATAGCCACTGCAAGTTGTGATGAGAATGAGATAAAAAGTACAGGAGAAAAGAAATGAGTAAGTCAGAGTTCTATGAAGTTGTCACCACATCAGAGAGATACCTTATCAAATCTTTCAGGTTGGAGATTTCCAATTTGTCTTCCATCCAACTGAGAAATGATAACTAGATTCATCAAAGATTCTGGGATGAAAGATTCTAGCGTATTTCTCAGCCAATTTGACCTCAAATTATCATATTCATTGGATTGCAGAAGACCTTAAACAAGAAAGACCTTAGATACATAAAAATTATTTGTCACTTTTCAACAATTTGTGAAGACAATGTTTAAACCAAACCTTAAATACAGTCAGAATCTAACAACTACTACTTCAGTTATTATCACAATTATTATGATCAATTCATATACTCCCTTCCATGGCCAAATATAACACATACCTTGATATCAAATTATTATCTGGCTGGTTTGTCACAGAGACAGATGGTTAATCAACTCAGGAAAAACCTGAGCAAAAATAACTCATAAAACTCATCATGACCAATTATCTAATCAGATGATGAGTCAAACCTTTTCCAAACACAAGTAGAAAAAATATATGAGAATTGACCTTAGGACAAGCAACGTATTCAGTGGCTGTGATGAAAGAGAATGTTTAATTTGCCAATACTAATTACTTGCGCCTGTAATGTCATTCCCCTAAACACTACTTTTACCCCATGGATTTAACAGTAAGGCAGGGCATCCCAGGACAGCATTTCTATGGCTGTAAGGGCTTCCTCTGCAGATGATAACTTTCCATGCCAAGTAGCATTTGTGAGGCAGGGTGTGCATGCGATTTGGGATTGCAGTGGAAGTGGTGAAGCGAGAAAGTCATGTTCTATGGGTTCTATGGGTTGAAGTCTTTGCACCTACAAAAATGCTGCTCTGGATTCAACTCCAGACAAGACATGTCTGGAACACTGTCAGAGATAAAGCATAATTGAGATAGGATTTTCAGGGGACACACTGCTGGCAGGTCAAGGGTTAATCGTCACATTCCTGAATCAAAAGACCACCTCTTGAGAAGGGCCTGTTGATGCATCATTACAGGTGGTTTCATTGCTGTATATTTGTCTTTCAGATCATGTCTAAATCCAACAGTTGCTATATCACCTTTTTTTCATTCCCATGAGCTCTATAATAACCGCATTATGCAATATTCCTCTAGTGTCCTCCACTATTAACTGAAACCATCCAGCTGCAAAAAGATGGTTAGACCCATCGTCTGTACTCTAAATCTCCTTACGATACATGCCTTTCCTTTGCAGGCATCCTCTGTGCAACACATAGAGAAGTGCTCTTTTTAGGGATCATCATCTCACTAGCACTGTGAGATTTTGTTTCCCTTTCAAGCTGCTCCTGTAAAATTAGCGTAACAGAATATGTGAAAATACCCAAGGACTGCACAACACCTGTTTTTGTACCTGCAACTGATAAACAGTAAACAATGTGCTGGGCAGCAAGGGTATAATACCCAGCGCATTTGAGACAGAAATTACACAGCTTCCTGATGTGCTGAGTCAGATTTTAATACTTCCAAGCTTTTGACTGCAATAGGGGGGAAAGGAATTCCGCCAGCGTTTTCTTAATGAATGCAAAATACTTGCCTCCAAATAACCTGTTTAATAAGTTATTTAACTAAGCTAGCAGCCAATTTGTGCGTGCTAATTGGTTTAGGAACACAGTGCATTACCTGGGCAAGCATACTGAAGTGTTGCTATCGATTTACCCCCTGGAGCAGCACACATGTCCAAAACCTTCTCCCCGCTTGCAATACCCAGGGCCAGCACTGCCAGAATAGAAGCTGCATTCAGTAGATAATATTCCTTCAGTCTACCAGCTCTGTGTTTCTGAGCAGGGAATCTACCAGGAGCACTAGTGATGTAACACTTGAATGATGGCCGAAAACAGGATGAGGATTCTGGGAAAAGGAGACGATAACCCTTTGAAAGCAAGTCATTCTCCACTTCAGAGGAAAAACTGAACGGATTAAGGAGGACAGCATATTGCCAACACTGGGGCTCTGTGATCACTCTCCTGAAGATTTAAAGTAGAACAATACACATTACTACACTTGTATATATATTTGCACAGAGGAAAACAAAAAGCATTGTCAACACTGTTCAATAAGTGTCTGTCTACAGACAACTGGTTTGACTATATCACTTTCCTTCCCTATCTTGCTTCTTTATAAGGCAGTGAACTGTACACAATAATCTCTTATGTATATGGGGGTAGTTTCAACTTAAGCAACAGTTCTATGTAAATTAATAGATTTTCCCAGAACGTAATCTGAAATAAGAAGTGCCAAGGCTAAACTGTGCCTGGAAGTTAGCCTTCTGCCTTAGACTAGATTTACAAGGTTACTGGATAATCAAGAAGCAAAGGAAAGATATTTGCACATTCTCAAAGTAATCTTGATAACAAGCTTTAGGTCCAAGAACAGTGCTGTTTGATCAAACCAAATGTTGATTTGATATATTTCCTACAGTAACAAACTAGATGCCTCCATGAAGACCACCAAGAGGGCACAAAAGAAATAGCCTATCTCTGCTGCTGTCTGCCTACCAACTGGTATTCAGAAATACACAGTCCATTATCTACTATGAATCTATCTAAATCCCTTTTCAAGACATCTAGGACAGTAGTCATTGCCACACCCTCTGATAATTCCATAAAACTATACATTGAGCAATTTCTCTGTCTTGACACTGCTATCAATCCTATTTCATTAAGTGAGTCTAAGATAAAGACTTTTGATATATAAAAGTTGTCTATGCACTTTTCTCTGCACAATTTATACATAACCAACTCATTTAAGAATGCTGTCCGTAAATCTGTAAAATAAACTCAAGTTACTCTACTGGTATATATAAAATTCAGTGTGTATGTCTGTCTATCTCCATTGTACCTATGGGACTGCCTTCCCTGAAGAGCATTATGCTCAGGAGATCAAAACCTACTAGTGATCCCTGGGTCAAAAGATATCCAGCCATCCTCAATCAGAGCCAGGGGGTTTTTTTGGCCCTGGCTGCCTGGTGGAACTTTCTACTGAATGACATCCACATCCTGCAGGACCTAACCCAGTTCTGCAGGGCATGTAAGACAGATGTTGAGGATAATGATGGCCTTTTGCCATATCTGGCCTGCAGCTCACCCTACGGGGGAGGGGGGGAGAGGAAAGAACAGTACATTATCAATTATCTGGTACACTTTATCTAATTGATTTTATTGTAATTAACTGTTACTTATGTATTTTAACTTTTGTATATTTACTTAATGTTGTAAACTGCTCTGAGTCCTAATAATAATAATAAAAAAACAAATGTTCCTGCTTAAATTTTCAAATTTAAGGGCTTTCTGTGTTTAACCAGCCTCTTTGTTTACCTCAGGAGTGGCCAAATAATGTCCAGGCAGTAGGTAATAATCAACCCTGGAATAACCTTTCTGGCTCTAAAAAATCCTGTTTTAAAGTGTTTGTCCACAATTCTATTCAAAAGGAAAATAATGTTACTTTCAAATTGTAACAACTAGAGATATTCTACCATTTGTTATGAAATCTGAGGAAAGGCTGTGACTCATTGTTAGAGTACATGCATCACATAATGATGGTCCAGTGTTCAAGCAAGTCACTGTTGATAGAACTGTAGAACAAGACTAATGGTCTGTTAAGGTATCAGAAGCTTCATATTACCACTCATTGGAGAGTGCAACAAAATATTATTTTAGCACCTGGACCACAGAAAAACACGCACTCCCACCAACCAAGATACAGATGTTAGACATCCTTCTTTACATCTTAGACTCCTTTTTCATAGCAGGGGTGGGATCTGAGAGTTTCACATCAGTTTGAATTCTGTGGAACTGTTTCTAAGGTAATTGTTTTATGAGGCATTGGGGGAGTAAGGAGGATTGGAAAAAAAGAAGCAGAAATTGACCTGACTGAATTCCATGCTTCTCCCAACTCCTTGGAGTATTGTTTCTCAAAATGACTGAGAACAACCTGGCATATTTGCTTTTGAAGCTTTCCTCCAGATTTTGTTTTCAACTTGGACAGAAAAAGACAAAAAAGGGCATACGTTAATACCAGTCAGGCAAAGCCTATACTCTGTTATACTTTAAACAAACACAATGCAGCTCACATATGTTCATATCTAAGAGTAACAGGAAAGAAAATATATTTTGATGACTATACAATTTCTTAAGAGGGTGATAAAAAGGTGCATGAAGGTATTTGTTTAAAATAATTCTTATAAATTGACCAGTGTTCACATTGCATTAGTCACAGTGATCTACTTATCAAGTACATTTTTATTCTATCTTCTTCCACAGAGATGGACATCAAGGCAAAACAGGTAATTCTCCTTCCTCTTCACAACAACTCTGTGAGGTAGATTAACATGTACAACTGGCTCAAATCCATCCAGTGAGTTTTGATGGGAGCATGAAAATTTGAACCCAGTCCCATTATGCAGTCCTAATCCATAATGCAATCCTAAACATGCATAAATACCCACCGAGTTCAATGACATCGGCTTACTAGTGTGTTTGGGATTTCAACACTAGACTGATACTACTATAACCACACTGGGTCTTATCACTGCTAATGGTCCACCATCATTGATGCTCCACAGATGCAAAAGATCTCTCAGGTGCTGTGGATTAATTAAGGGTTATTGATGCTGATCTTGTTTATTTATTTAGACAATTCAGAAACCTCTCCGGAGACCTGCTTCTGATTATTTTATTTTTGTGCCACATTCCATCCAAGGAATTCAAGGCACTATACACTGGTTTATTTCCTCTCACCCTTTCGTCCTTTTTGTGAAGCAGGAAAGCATGAGAGCCAGTTACTGGCCCAACATTACCCAGTGAATTCATGGCAGGATGGGGCCTTAACGATCTTTGTAGTCTAGCACAACACTCTAAACATCATACCATATTATAAACTTTTAAATATGGTACTGGTATCTAGAACCAGCAATATTATGGAAGTTGCAGAAGTAATAATCCCAGATCTACCAGTAACATTATGTTATTTATTAAGATGCACATGACCATGTAGTGCTTGGTGTTAATTGCACCATTCCCTCTTTCCAGAGAACCTTATCATCTTTATCTCAACTCAGTTAAAGGAAATGTATGTGTATACACATGAACTTGTGCATGAACACTTAATTAAAGCCTCTAGGCTACTGCATCTTCTGCAAGACCTCAACTATGACTCCAGGAATGCTGCCTTTGCACAGAGCTTGAAATTGATACAGTAAAACCTAAGGGGAGAAAAAAGAATGGGAAGGAAGCCATCCCACAGCCTCACAGTCTGATGTTTACAAATCAGAATGCTTGCCAATCACCTAGGGCTGAGAAGATACAGGGTTCCATCCATTCATGCAGCAGGCCAGGCACCTTCTCTCAGCCTAACCTACCTCAGAGAGCATGAAGGAAAGCAGAACGTTGGGGAATAGCGGGATACAAATTCAATACATAAAGTCATGAGTGCTGAGGAGTGACGTCATACTGCTGTAGGAAAAAAAACTCTAATATTGAACATGCTCAATGAAACTGATTTAAGGCTTTTTAGAGGAATGGCGGGAATGAGAGAACCAGCTTTCCAAATTTGTTCTCGCTCATTTCCTCCCCCCTCCCCATTTTGCACAACTAGCACTCACTTCGCACTACAGCAGTAACTAAACAAACGCTCGGGGAAAAGGCGTCGTCTACGTCGCCTCAAAAGGGCGAGGCGCGGCACTGAAAGGCTACAAAGTCAATTTCTGTTGGCCCCTGAGGCGAGGGCTGCCTTCTGGGCTCTAGGCTCCGCCACGCTCTTCCAGTTCTAGCGCTCCCCCTGCCTTCTTGGCTTAGCTGAACAGCTAACAGCATTTCACAGCCCGACCCTGGCCATGGGTGACTCAGACAATCCCGTTTGCTCTCACTCAACAAGGCATTGAAGACTGCGGACTTAAAGCCTGTTTAAGACAGGGGGGGGGGGGCAATCCAATCTGAAGCCTGTCAAGACCCTCCACCCCCATCTACTCAGGCCTTTCGGGGCCTCGAAGGAAAGGAGGAGAGCGTTTGTTTTTACTGGAGAGCAACGTAAGCAGCCGATCCCTCTCAAGCGCAGCCGGCTCTGTGTTTCTGTCGTCGCTGCAACACAAGACCTAAAAAAGCTGGAGTGACGCGCGTCGCTTTCCTCTTCTTGCTGCTGCTGGCAAAACCCAGTTCGTGCTCACCTCCTGCAGGGCAGACCCCGAGTGTGTTTTCCTTAATTGGCGAGCAGCGGAACGATGGTTTATCCCAGGGAAAGGGCCCGGGCGCCGGAACAGCCACATGGCGTCTCGCAAGCCTTCTGACTGCGAACAGCACAAGCGACCGCCCTCCTGCGGAGATCGCGGGGAACTCCGGCCTCCCTCTCTCCGTGGGGAGCAAGCCGGCTACAAATGGACTGTACCACTGCAGACAGCGCGGGGGGGGGGGAATAGCTCTTTTTGAATGTAAACGTAAACGAATGAAGTCAAGTCTCCAAGGCAGTGGCAGAGCAGCTCACCAGAGAAGCAGCAGAGGTTAAGCGACTTCCTTTGATGCACACATTTTTAGCTGGTTTTGTTTAGGGGAGCATTTGAAGACGATATCCTCCGCTAGCGACCTGTATCTTGTTCAGTCGGCAAGCCTAGTGTGCTGTTTATATAGTTCGCCATTTATGCTCACAAGCAGGTTGGGCACAGGGGCGATTGCCTTATTGTGAGTTTGATAGTAATTCCCGTCTATTCTAGTTAAGAAAGGAACATACTTCAGTGGCCTAACCTTTTGTTGTTGTTCAGACGCAGTCGATTCCGACTCTGCGATCCCATGGAGCAAGTCATGCCCTTTTTGTCTTCCACCATCCTCCAAAGTCTGCTCAAATTCATGTTAGTTACATCAATAACTCTGTCCAACCGTCTCATTTTTTGCCCTCCCTGTCTTCTTTTGCCTTCTGTTTTTCCCAGTATCAGGATCTTCTCCAGTGAGTGCTCTCTTCCCATTGATGGCCAAAGTATTTGAGCTAACCTACCCTGTGTTTGAGAAAAATTAAACACTTCCTCGTTATTTCATCATGTTTTAGCAAAAGACTTCATTCTAACATGTTCAGTACATTTTTGTAGTCTTTGAAGACAGCACATCTCTAAGATATGCTATGCAAATAGCATTAGTGCTTGAACTAACAATATGCTGAGGAAATGAGCAAGCATTTGCCAAGAAACAGCTGTGTAACCAAATAACTAGTTGAACTGTAGGAAGAAAAAATATGCAGACATTAAGAATTCAGGCTTTGAAGAAACAAATGGAACACCAGTACCTATGTTTTAAAGATTATACATATGTTCCTTTGTCTAGCATAGAGGCTAAATCAGGGGTGGCCAGACGGCAGCTCCGGAGCCACATGTAGCTTTCATACATATTGTGTGGCTCCTAAAGCCCCCCCCCCCCACTCCCTAGGCTGACTTGGAGAAGGCCTCTTTCTCTTTAAATCACTTGGAGAATTGCATGTAGTTAAAATGCTTTCTTTCCACCTCTCCCTCCTCTATTTGATTCCCTTCCCTCCCTCCCTCCCTTCTGTCTTGCGGCTCTCAAACATCTGAGATTTATTCTTTGTGGCTCTTATATTAAGCAAGTTTGGCCACCCTTGAGCTAGATCATATAACTCGTTTCTGCTTGTGCTTTGTCCATTGCAGAGGCAGTCCTCCCCTATGGCTGCTAGGCACTTTACAAGACCAGGACTTTTAAAGGAACTAACAAATATCTAGTGCAAGAGGCATATGTACTACCAGGGAGTACCTCTGCAATAGACGAGGATTACACTTGGAAACAAAGCTTAAGCTTCAGGGTGAATCCAATGAGATCATTTGGTATACCATCTGCAGGTTTGGGACTTGGTTTCACAACTATTTTATCACATAAGACTACGGATGTTCACTTGGGAGCAGGGTTCACAAACATGGTGTCCATGGGTGCCATGGTTCTTTCAGAAAGTGTGTAGAGTCAATGAAAGGCAGGGCTTGTAACTGGTCTGCCCTTATTCAAATAAAAGGGTTTGCTACTGGAGCATCAGGAGGACTGGTAAGTGCCAACGTTTTCCTCACTCAGTGCGTGATTCCACTCATCTAAGCTTTGCTTCTTCCCAGGTGGTGTGAAGAGGAGGTATTTAATTTGGCTGTACCAAATGGTGGTGCTCACCAACTCCTCTTAAATGGCTAAATATGTCCCACTGTTTTTCAGTGTCACAAGTTACAAACAAATTTAAAACATGGTGTCTGGAACTGGACTGCTGGCAATCATTAAGAGCCAGGAAATCATTTTAGAAACACTGGTTATAGTGTAGAATATTGCACTTTGAAGAAAATACTGAGGTTCTTGCTTATATATACAAAAATGAATTTAAAATATGAGGCTTCTTCTGAGTGGGCTTCTATTTATGCTTGTACCTTGTTTGTTAGTGGAACTACACCTAGTTCAAGGAAATTACAATAATCAATTAATACTCCACAACACTGACAATAGTCAGAAAATACCCAATGTAATTTACACAGGCATGTTTGTGTGTTCTAAGCAGAAAGTGCCAGACTTAGTTTATGGTGAAGATAAGGCATTTGCTTCAGAATAGTACATAAATGGATATTGAGAACTGGGCTAGACAGAAGATTGAAGCAAATCCTTCATGGGAGATGACTGCACATGGTAGAATGGGATTTTCTAACTACTGCCATAGCCAAGCCATGTATTTTATCCATCTAGGTGAGGTACTGTTAGCCCATAAATATTGCATTAAGATTTTATTTCATATTTACTTTTACTCCAGACATAAAAACCCCCTCTATATTTGACATTCAGCAAATAATACACTAATGAGGAAAAACATTAAAACTTTGTTACATTAACACATAAAAATTATGATACATTTTAGTTTGGTCCCATAACAACCATCAACAATTGTGTGGAATATACGTATCAAAAATGCCAGCTAGGTTATTTTTCTTTTGAGTCCCCAGAAATATTTTGATAGCCCTTTGAATTTTGATGCTTGAAAATGAGGGGGAAGGAAGGCTCACACAGTTGAGAGAAAAATAGGCTTCCCAATATCCAGGTCCCAGAGGGGGATCCCCCGGTTTTACAGGCTTCCCCCCTCCCCCAGCCAGCTGGCCGGTGGGGGAAGCCCCGCCCCCAAAGCCATCATGCACCTCCATGAACGATTCCCATAGGGAATTATGGGAAATTGATCCGCGGGTATCTGGAGCCCGGGGGGGCTGTTTTTTGAGACAGAGGCACCAAATTTTCAGTATAGCATCTAGTGCCCCTCCCCAAAATACCTCCCAAGTTTCAAAAAGATTGGACCAGGGGGTCCAATTCTATGAGCCCCAAAAGAAGGTGCCCCTATCCTTCATTATTTCCTATGGAAGGAAGGCATTTAAAAATTTGTGCAGTCCCTTTAAATGTGATGGCCAGAACTCCCTTTGGAGGTCAATGATGCTTGTCACACCCTTGCTCTCGGCTCCGCCCCCAATGTCTCCTGGCTCCACCCCCAAAGACTCCTGGCTCCACCCCCAAAGCCCCCAGATATTTCTTAAATTGGACTTGGCAACCCTAGAGAAAAATCACTTGTTCAGTGAAATAGGCTGAACTGTGAAGCTCTGTTATAAGATGGTGTCTCAAAACAGAAAGCCATGCTTTGGTATTTAAACAATGCTCTGGAACAATTTGGCTTACAAAGGAAGTATTCTCCTTACACTAAAATCCATGCAACTTTTAAATTGGTTATGGTACTGATGAATGTTTACATCACTTTTAAACATGGGAGAAGTAACCAGCATTGAATTCAAAAATTATTTGGTCAGTTTTATCTTAAATATATTTTGGATACTGAAGTCAAAGAAGTTAATAACATAACTTAGTATTACAATTGTGCCTTTTTATTTATGATACAGAAGTTAATTTCTTCAATGAGACCCATGCATACAGAACAAAGAACAATTTTTCTGATGTACATGTTTCAGCCCCAGCATGAGCAGAAGCATTTTCATTCGCTTTGATGCCAAGGCCACATTTCTGCCCGGAAGTTTATACAAAAGTGACTTTAATACACACACATATGCTAGAGCCTCTGAATCTGGGCAAGGAAATATAACAGTGGAACTGCAAGAAAATCAGTTCAGCATTATGGGAAACACACATAACCTAAATAATGAAGTATATATTGCTTCCAATTTTTTGTTGTTTGCCATTTTAGGCCTTTGGACAGAAAATTCTTGAGATTACAACATTTTCCACAAACAAAACCATCATAATTTTACATATAGTCTCACATGAGATAAAGACACAAATCACCACAATTTTACAAGAGGAAATGCACTGCTACTGATGGGTATAATGTTTATCTCCCCCCACACCCACTGCCATGAAAAAGCCCACTTCGAGAACTGGACTGTGTGCATAATATCCCAGGATCTTTGGAATGATTCTTAATAATCAGCCAGAGAATGCAAGGGAATGGCAGGTGTAATGTACTGGGAGACGAGACGTGGTGAAGACTTCAGGCTTTATTCGCTAGTACATTACGGAACTGGGGAACACGCGGCCGGGTCCGCCAATATATATAAACACCCCGGAACAACCCCCCCGCTGGCCAGCCCAATCCTGGCCAGTTAAACTTCCCGCGCTTGACATTGATTGGCCGTGACTTTCCCCGCGCTGTGCCTGGTCGCCCGAGGACGCGCGGCGCGTGTGTAGAGTCCGATACTCTACACTCCTCCCCCCCTAGTTCAGACCACATAGTCCCGGAGGTATGCTGGTGCTCTCCGTTCCCGTGTCGATCTCCTCGGGGTCGCTCGTGGAGCTGGGTCTGGTTCTGGTGTGGGCGATGCCGCTCTTGGTTGTGGGACGCTGGGGTCTGCTTCTGGCTCCGGCTCTGATTCGGTGTCTCTGGGGGCATCATAAGTAGGTAGTTCCTGTATTGGCAGGGCCCCCCCCGGCGCTTCTGTTGCTAGCTGTTCCCTATTCCCTGCCTCCTCCATTTCTTCGGGTAGGGTGCGGCGGCGCAGCTGATCTATGTGCCGTCTTAGTACCTGGCCCCCCTCGGTGGTCACCTCGTATGACCTGGAACCTGTCACCCTGAGGACTCTCCCCGCGACCCAATCGGGGCCGCTTGCGAAGTTCTTCGCGTATACAGGGTCACCCGGAAAGAACCCCCGCACTGCCTCCCGGACCTCTGGGGACCCGCGGACCTCGGGGGCCCGGTCTGGGTGCAGCCTGTCTAGACGGGTTGTCAGTTTCCTCCCCATGAGCAGTTCCGCGGGGCTGGATCCCGTTATAGGGTTTGGGGTGATCCTGTTGTGGAACAGGAAGGCTGAGAGGCGGTGGTCCCAATCCCCCTGTACTATTCTCCCCAGTGCTTCCTTGGTGGTCCGCACCATCCGCTCCGCCTGGCCGTTGGTTGCCGGATGGAATGGTGCGGACCTTATGTGTCGTATGAGGTACCTCTCCGTGAACTCCCGGAATTCCCGGGAGGTGAAGGCCGTTCCGTTATCCGTCACCAGGGTGTCTGGGATCCCATGCGTGCATAGGACCTTCCTGAGTGCTCGGACGGCTGCCGCCGTGGAGGTTGAGGCTACCGGAATCACCTCTAACCATTTTGTGTAGGCATCCACAAGTATAAAAAAGATCTGGCCCTGATACGGGCCGGCAAAATCTAAGTGGAGGCGGGACCATGGCCGCCTGTTAGACTCCCATCTGTGGACCGGGGCTGACGGGGGATCGGGCCGGGATTCTTGGCAGGGTTGGCACCTCCTCACCCACCCCTCAATTTCCTCATCCATGCCTGGCCACCACACATAACTACGGGCCAGGGCTTTCATCCTCATGATGCCCGGGTGGGTCTCGTGGAGGTCTTCCAGTACCTGTTTGCGCAAGGGGGGGGGAACCACCACCCGGCTGCCCCAAAGCACGCACCCCTTGTGTGTCGAAAGCTCGTCCTTCCTGGACGCGAACGGTCTGAACACTTCTTCCACTTTGCCTGCCGGCCACCCCCTCCCCACCCAGTCCCTGACCCGTGCCAGGATGCGGTCCCTCCCTGTCGCCCGGGCCACCTCTGCCGCGTGCAGTGGGCGCTCAGGGAGAGATTCAATGAGCATTACCCCGTGTGCGGGGGCGGGATCGGGTTCTGTTATGGGGAGCGGCAGGCGGCTGAGGGCATCGGCGTGTCCCATGGCTTTGCCCGGGCGGTGTACCAGTTCATACGTGTAGGAGTTCAGGAACTGGTTCCACCTCAGGACCCTCTGGGATAGGATTTGGGGGGTCTGACGGTCTGAAGCTAGGAGGCCCAGGAGCGGCTTGTGGTCAGTGGCGATGGTGAAACGCCTACCGTAGAGGTAGTCGTTGAACTTGTGCACCCCCGCCACGATCGCCAGGGCCTCCTTATCGATTTGAGCGTAGTTCCGCTCCGCTGGGGATAGGGTCCGTGAATAGTATGCTACTGGCACTTCCCTCCCGTCCGGGAGTTGGTGCCCCAAGACCGCTCCCACCCCGTAGGGGGAGGCGTCGCAAGCCAAGATCAGTGGCAGGGTTTCATCATAGTGGTGCAAAACCGCGTTCGAGACCAATAGGTCCTTGACTGCCTGGAACGCCGCGGCTTGGCGCTTCCCCCAGACCCACGGGGCTTGTTTATCAAGCAAACGGTGTAACGGTTCCGCCACGGCGGCCTTGTGGGGCAGGAACGAGTGATAAAAATTCAGCAAACCCAAAAAACTTTGTAGCTCCGCTTTGCTTTTGGGAGCGGGGGCCTGCACAAAGGTCCTAGTCTTGTCCTTAGTCGGGTGAATTCCAGCCGCGTCCACGGCGAATCCCAGGAACTCCACCCGCGGAACCCCCAACAGACATTTTTCCTTCTTCACTTTCAACCCCGCCGCTTGGAACCTCCGGAGGACCTCTCGCAGGCGGCCTTTGAACTCTTCTTCGTTCGGGGCGGCGATTAAAACATCATCGAAGAAGGGTTGCACTCCGGGAATTCCTTTAAGGAGAGAGTCCATTATGCTTTGGAAAATTCCCGGAGCCACGCTCACCCCGAACTGCAATCGTTTAACTCTAAACGCCCCCCTGTGGGTCACGATCGTCTGCGCCTCTGCTGTCTTAGCGTCGACTGGCAGTTGCTGGTATGCCTGTGCTAAGTCCAGCTTGCCAAAAACCCGTGCCCCTGCGAGTGTCGATAGTACATGGCTGACTACGGGGACTGGATACGGGTTATCCTGGAGCGCTTTGTTGATCGTGCACTTGTAGTCAGCGCAGATCCTTACGTCCCCGTTCGGTTTCACTGGCGTTACAATGGGGGTCTCCCAAGCCGCATAAGTTACAGGCTCCAAGACGCCCTGGGCCGTGAGGCGATCCAGTTCTGCCTCAATTTTCGGCTTTAGGGCAAACGGGACGCGCCTCGCTTTGAGCCGTATGGGCCGGACCATGGGGTCAATCGGTAGGGTGATGGGCGGCCCCTTGTAGCTCCCCAGGGACCCATCGAAAACCTCGGGGAACTCCTGGCAGACCCCTTCGAAGTTGCTGGCCTGCACGTGCTCCACCCCTACCAGCTTGATCCCCAGTGGTTGGAACCAAGCTAACCCCAGAAGGGTGGTCAGTTGGCGCTTGACCACCAGTATGTCTAGGGGCCCCTTAAAGCTTCCCCTCTCCACATGCACCTGGGCCCACCCCACGACGTGAACCGGGTTTTTCTGGAAGTCCCTCAGTACGAAATCCGCTGGCCTCGTTTGGAGGCGGCGGCGGGGGCATAGTCTCGTAAGGGTCTCCTCTGAAATTATGGAGATCGAGGAACCCGAGTCTACTTCCATGACGCAGGGGGCGCCCTCGATCCGGACAGACATTTTGACCTTGTCCGGGGCTGCGAGGGGCAAGTTCAGTACCTGCAAGCTGGTGGATGCCGTCGTGTGGGTGTCCATGGAATCGTGATGCGCTGACGGTGGTCGACGGCTGCTCTTGGCCCGGCAAGCCCGGGCGATGTGGCCCATCTTCCCACAGCTTCTGCAGTCCAGGTTTCGGTACGGGCAGTCCCTCCTTTCGTGGGGGTCGCCGCAGCTGGCGCACTTGGAGCTGGGGTTGGTGGGGGCCCTCTCCGTCGCTCGTTGTCTCGCGGGGACCCGAGTTTCTGTCCTCTGTGGCCGTCGGAGCTGGAACGCTTCTTCCTCTGCTCGGTCCTCTGGTCCCATTTCTTCTTGGTGTACTGCCTCTCCCCGCGGCTGGCCATACTCCTTGGTGGCCCTCTCGAACGCCGTCGCCTCGTTGAAGGCTTGTTGTAGGGTGAGCTCCTCCTTTGCGAAGAGCTTCTGCTGCAGTCGCTCGTCTCGGAGGCCCCAGACGAAACGGTCCCTCAGGGCTTCGTCCCTCTTGTCGAAACTGCAGTTCCCGGCGATCTGCCGAAGGGCCGCCAGGTAGACCGCTGCTGTCTCCCCCGACTTCTGGTCCCTCTTGTGGAAGAGGAATCGGCGGGCGACGATGGACGGTTGGGGCGAAAAGTGGCCCGTGAGGAGTCTCACGACCTCCCCGTAGGTCCTCTCAGTCAGCTTCGCCGGAGCGGAGAGACCCCGTGCGATCTCGAAGGTTTCTTCTCCACAGACGCTCAGCAGGACGTCTCTCTTCCTGTCGTCATCTTCGATCAGGTTCGCACGCAGGTAGCATTCGACCCTTTCTGTGTAGGTCTCCCATCTCTCGGGGTGCTCCGAGATGGCCCGTCGTTACACTTGGGTTCGCCATGGCGGCGGCGGGCTGTGCGATCCTGCGGTCTCCGCCTTCCTCGTCTCCGGCCAGGTCTGGTTCCCCTCGGGCGGCCGGACCTAGCTCAATCCCACCTTCGTCGCCAGTGTAATGTACTGGGAGACGAGACGTGGTGAAGACTTCAGGCTTTATTCGCTAGTACATTACGGAACTGGGGAACACGCGGCCGGGTCCGCCAATATATACAAACACCCCGGAACAACCCCCCCGCTGGCCAGCCCAATCCTGGCCAGTTAAACTTCCCGCGCTTGACATTGATTGGCCGTGACTTTCCCCGCGCTGTGCCTGGTCGCCCGAGGACGCGCGGCGCGTGTGTAGAGTCCGATACTCTACAGCAGGGATTCAGTCCTCCCACTCACCTCCAGAACATGACTGATGTGACCCCAGTGGACTGGCATGGGTTCATTGTATGTACCACCAGCTCCTGGAATAGGTTTTTCAGCTGGGGAAAAACAACTGCGGCACTCATGTGAGCATTCAGTTCCTCCTGGTTGAACAGAACAACAGCAAGGGCAACTTGTGAAGCAAGTCATAGGCAAACTGTATTGCTATTGCAAAAAACAAAATGACAATCAGAAGTATGTTCTGCTTGTGAATATAATTATGAACTTCAATATTTCAAAATAGCTTTGTTAACCCAAACATACTAGAAAAAATACAAAAATAGTTAAAATGTATAGTTAGGGTTGCCAAGTCCAATTTAAGAAATATCTGGAGACTTTGGGGGTGGAGCCAGGAGACTTTGGGGGTGGAGCCAGGAGCAAGGAAGTGACATCACTTCCAAGTCAAAGGTCAAGTGATGTCACTTCCTGAGCTTCACTCCTCTATATCACTTCCAGCACACTGCATCAAACCCCACCTCTAAAACCCTTCACGGGGGTTTAGGAATCCTAATTTCTACATCACTTAAATTGAATGTGTCCATCTAAAAAATTCAAACCCATGGGCAATGGCTATCCTCCTACACTTCAAAATGGGGTCTCTTCTAATACTAAATGTATATATCCCTCCCCAGCAAAAATGATCAGATATAGCAAGGTGCTGTAATTAATCTGAATTTTTTATTGAAGAACTTTTATTAGATACTCCAGCACACCTGATTCTAAAGGGGGGGGAGAGACTTTAGTGCTAGACTCAGTTCAAATGATAAGATTCTAATTGACAAATTTGGATGAAAGCTTGCTAAATAATGTCACTTAATTCAAAACAGATATGGGCTTCCCCCTTAAACAGTGGAAGCCATTCCCAACCTAGTAAGACTTAGTTACTGCTATCTTCTCAGGTCAAACACAATTACAAGGCTAAGTAGCTCTATCATACCTATGGTAATTCTGTGGTCAGGTATTTCTCAGTTGCATTCCCTTTGCCACAAAAAAGAATTTGTAGCTCTTTATGCTTCAGGAACTTGGCAATTTGGAAGCTTAAGATAATTCACACCAGAGAAAATTCTTATATGCACACTAGAGCATATTATGTCCTCCTCTATGTCTAGCAATTGGGAGTGGAGGTTTGCATATATCACCCCTACCAAAAATCCTAATAAGCAGCTCTGGTTACCATCATGTAATAGAATAGCTCTAGGGTTGCCAGGACCTGTCACTGACCAGAGGCAGGAGTAGGGTTGCCAGCTCCAGGTTGGGGTATTCCTGGAAACTTGGAGGTGGAGCCTGGGGAGGACACAGAACTCAGGGGGTTACAATGCTCCCAAAGGCCACCATCCAAAGCATCCATTTTCTCCAGTAGAAATTGACTTTGTAATCTGGAGATATGCCATAATTCCAGGAAATACTTTCAAGTATCAGTTATTCGTCTTTCCATTTAGTGGGATTAGAAAAGAACACAATATCAAAACAATATCTGCAGTACTGCATTTAGAACACCTGAGACTCAGAAGCAATGTTCCCTCTAAGCTGTGGGGTCATGTGAGCAAAAAATCTACTTTGTGAGCTACTGGCATTGAAGTCATGAGCTCCTGCATAAATTAGTTTCATGTGGGGCCATTTTTCCTGAGCTAAGACAAAAATGTGTGAGCTGGAGACTAAAAACTGAACTAGCTCACCTAACTCAGCTTAGAGGAAACATTGCTCAAAAATATGTTTAAATGTCATCTAGAACCAACATATTCATAATGCAATAAACTATATTGCTTCTTTTTCACAAAAAATACAATTCCTGTCAAACTATCTGATCTTTACCTGGAAAATCCCTCCCCCCAGTTGTTATAGGATTGGTTTGTTTGGTGTGTTTGTTGTGATAAAAAAACCCTGCTATATCTTAAGGGGGGGGGGAAGGAGAGCAAGATAATTAACTTAGCTAAACAATGCTAGCAAATAAAAATAGGTTAGTTTTAACACCCATTTTCTCAAGTGAAAATGACTTCTGTAATCTGGAAATGAGTTGAATAAGTATGCTTGCACATGAAAAAATATACCTTGAATTAAACTTTGTTGGTCTTAAAGATGCCACTGGGTTCAAAGTTTTAGCAAGGTTTTAAAAATTAAGACAAATTTCTTCAGAATGTTCCAGACACCCGGGCCAGCATATACTAAAGTTAAGCTGAACATGGGGTAGCCAAAGGCAATAAAAGCAGAGGAGGCAATAAATCAGATAAGACAATGAAAAAATAAACAGTCTCCACAAGAACACAAGGCTGGGACTGCCCTTAGCCCAGCCCGGCTGAAAAGCACATAAAACGAAAACTTAAGCACTCTAAACCAATACCTTAAATCATTGTAGAAAGCACCTTAGTCACAGAGCAAAACAGCGTCAGAAGACTACTCCTTGCCTGCACACCCACCCACTGCAATTCCTGTTCTGGAAGAGAGGCTTTTCTTCTTAAAAGCAAAGCAACCCCAAAAGTTCTCAATAAGTATTCTACTGCAAAGTTCTGCAGAAGTTGCTGCTGACAGGTTGAGGGCAAGGCAGTTTATCAGTTCATGCATCATTCAAAATCTCATCAAGAACACCTCATGCTTTTCTGTTCTGTAGTGAAGGCACAGGGCAGGTTTGTGTGAGGAGAAAATGTTTGCTAGATCTCCCCTCTCTCGGTTCCTGGAAGGAATGTTTATTTACACACCAACCACCGTTTGAGCAATGAGATCTACAAATCGCGCAGGCTCTACAAATCTTCCTTACTAACAGGACAGGACAGACACCCCCCCTCCCTTCCCTTCTTTTTAGGCTCTTTCTTAACATGCCTGGGTGATGACTGGACTCCAGTGCCGAGCCTTCAGTGGGTGCAGGGAATCAGGCAGGCTCTTTCCAGGAGAGTGGCATGAAATTGGCTCCGTTCCCCTCCCTCCCCCCCCCCCCCCGCTTCTGGACTTTTGAAGAGCGGGGGAGGAGGCTATAAATTCTGGAGTCCCCCGCCAGGGCGGGGGGGGGGGGGTTGGGAAGCCTATGTATAGTTCATACCTTTTGATTTGCACATGCACATGTCTTAAAAAACCCCCAACCCCTCAGATCTCTGAAATATTAAATGTAGAAATACTGGTTGCTATGCTTAACCAGAAACAGTCATTGTATGTGCAAAGTAAAGTTGTATTTTGATCTTGGAAAGCAGTTTTTCTTCATAGTCACATTTTTCTGTTCCAACAAAGAAGAAAAGCAAGGAACCTCCAAGAGTTCTACCTAATACAAACTTTCTCAGTCCACATAATACTCTTGAGCTGGTGAGTCAAGAACAAAATATGACAGCTGAATTCATCACTGCTATTCTTTCTGCTGCAACTCCAAGGCACTCTTAGTGTCTTTCCCAGCAACTTTTAAGAATAGCAAGCTTCTCATCATGTAAGAAAACAACATTGAATGCTGGTGCTCCTTTTCCACACTGCATGTTTTTTTAAAAAACTGCTGCATGACTCCTAGTTAAGAAATCACATCGTGGGAATCACTGTTAGGTCTTTGCCGTATTGTCAGCGGAGGCAGGGGCTTCCCATAGAAATCTAACATACACACATGGGAAAAAAATGTTCATACATTTTTCACCTTTGATTCCCAACTTTAAGATTAGACTAATCTACTGCATATAATTATCTGCTAATTTAGCAAGATGTGAGGAAACTTTGGGTTCCATCTGATATTATAATTCTCCTTAAATGGCATGAATTCACGAACCAAGTCATTTTCTTGGCTGCTGGCAAGTATTTAGATGAGAGACCACCAAGGAATACCAAGGCTGTGATGAAGAGCCAAGCAATGGCAAACCACCTCTGAATGTCTCTTTCCTTGAAAAACCCTGAAGTCACCATGTCAGCTGTGACTTGCAATAATTTCTTCATTTTCTATTTTATTTGATTTATATCCCGCCCTACCCCACCAAAGCGGGCTCAGGGTGGCTTACAACACAGAGATTCTAACAATAAAAATATTGTTTTTATTAATATTTTATATTTGTTGTTTTTTCTGATGGTCATCAGAATGTTTTTTCTGATGTGCAGAAAGTAAATGGCAACATCTTCTAAGACTTCAGATTAGCAAAAGGTCAGCCTACAGATATGTGATTACAGGTACAAAGGCACATTACATTACACAGTGCAGACTCAGAAAATTATAAATAACACTATCTAGAATTATTAAAATTATAATCATAAGAAAGTCAGATGTAAGAGAGTATGTGTAGTCAAAAGTAATATGGATACAGAAAAAAATCTAAATACAAATTGATTACTGTGTCCATAGGAGATTGAGGAAGAATCGCACTGCTACAGGACCAACCCTAAATCAGACTTTTCCCTGCAGCCGCTGTGGCCGGACCTGCCTGTCCCACATTGGTCTTGTCAGCCACCAGCGAGCCTGCAGCAAACGTGGACTATTGCACCCTTCTTAAATCTTCGTTCGCGAAGCCAAGCCGAGAGAGAGAGAGAGAGAGAGAGACTGTGTCCATGTTATTCTATATACACACAAATCACAGTGCTGCTACCATTGCGATCTTCTGCTTCACAAACAGCAGTGATAAGCCAAAGTCTACAAGAAGTAATCCTAGAAAGGGAGAATCTCAGAGGATCATTGCATAGCAACAACATTTTTTTACACTACTGCTAGCCAGCAATGAAGCACAAAAGGCAAAGCAGCAATGAACTCTATTGGGTGTCTTACAGTGCTATCCTAAGCAGAGATACACCCCTCTGAATCCACTGATTGCTTAAGGATTGTACTGTAATATGAATACACTCAATACTTGTGGAGCTCCATGGTGCTGGCACCAGATCTGTTTGTTCTCCTCTAAATCAGACATTTGGACAACATTTTAGACAATGTTGTGTGTTTCCTGTGATAAACAGGATTTGAGAAAAAAATAAGTCCTCCAATGCCAAGTTTCTGAACATGCCCAGGAGAGAATGGAAACATCTTTTACACAAACAATTATAGCAGCATAATACATGCAGGTTCAATACATGCAAAATTAGAAAAGAAGGAACAAACAGTTGGCTTGTTTACTCAGAAGGAACAGGAAAACTGAATGCAAGCAGCATTTAGGATATTTTTGACTCCCAGGGGCACTAAAAGCAGACTCCATCACAGGGGTATGGACATGAATTATTTTACATCCATTCTGCATATATTCATATTTAATTGTGAAGACCTATGACCTCATGACTTTGCTGTTCTGAATCTGAACTAGAGCCAGATGTTTCTAGTCTTGCTTGTTCAACAGAAACTTTGCTAGCTATAAGTACCATGGCCTATTGTCTGTTATAAAAGTATGCTTTAAATGGAAATAGAAAGTATCAAATGACACTATCCTATGCCTTCCAAGAACACTATTGCCCAGGCTAGAGAATGTGAAACTACTGGCTTACACTTCTTCTGCCATCCTGGATGGGTGCAGGCCAGCCTACCTATCAGCCTCAAAATGGGAAAAAGATGGGGTTCAGGCACTCTGGTCCTCTTCCTCCCCTCCCCTCTTGCTCACTCTCACTCTCTGGACCTGTGTGCTCTACCTGATTTCTTTTCAATTAACCTGGATTCAGCCCTGACTCTTCCTGGAAGTGATAAAAGGAGGGTAGATACCCACTTTCATGTCTGTTTGTCCTTTGCTTTCCCCTCCTGGGCTTTAAGGGTATCAGCCTAGCTTTTTTCCTCCCTCTGCTCCTTGCCCTGGCCCTTCCTGGCAGTTGGCCGTCACCATTTCAGCCTGCCACTGAACTGCCGAGGTCACCATAGCATCATCTCTAGCAGTGGAGGGGACCATTACCTAGTTCGCCCTTTCACTCACTGCCTGCCCTGTTGAGCTGGCCACTGCTTCTGGGTTCCTTGCTGCCTTCCTCTCTGGCTAAGGGCTCTTAGGGCACTGAGTTGTGCATGGCTTCCTTGGTGGGAAGGATGGGGATGAGAGCTAGCCCTGAACACAGGGACAGTGGTTGATCAGCATTACCTCACAGACTCACAGACTTATTATAGGAGAATGGGGATGAAGAACAATTTTCATAAACACCCTGCCTCAGACTCCAGAAATAGGGAAGTATCAGTTTGAAATCCATGGTTAATAAAATAAAACAAACGTATTGATACCTCAGTGATTACAGCTGATATAGGCTGGAATGGGTTGCCAGTTACTATCTCAGAGTCAGTTTCATCCAAAATGCTCCTACCTTCATGTTCAGCTTCTTCCCTCTCTTTCTGTTCTCTTTTTTAAAAAAGAAAAGAAATTGAATCAATGCAATTCCAAAGGAAAGACACTTACATGGCCCCATAAGGGCAGCTATTGGACAGTGGTCAGGAGAGCCAGGCACAGACCTTTGAGTTCTCTGAACTGACTTGAGTTCTCTGAACTGGCCCAGGTACACACATATCCTCAAGGGGAGGAGCTACAGTGGTGGAACCCCAGAGCATCAAGAGCTGTCCAGAGGCCTTACGATAAGGGTAAGCAAAATGGCTCCTCCTGGTTAGCACTCTCACGTTGACAGTTGCTCTGCTTCTCATCGTGCCACTCAAAAGGAACACCGCTCTGGCCAAGCTGCTTGCCCATGGTTGCCAAGTAGCCAACCTGGGTGGCACTACCATCCAGTAACCATCAGGCATTGGCCTAATCCTGGGCAAGGGGGGAGTCTCCAGTTGGGCATCCACCCTCAAGCAGCACAGCTGTCGTACAAGACATCTTGCAGGCTCTGGTGTGCCTCATTAAGCACATAGAGCATCTGGGTTCTCATAAGCCAGTAAACCTGAGTCCCAGGTTTACCCAGAGGCACCTCCCAAATAGGTACATTCTGGGGCACAAGCCATCAGGAAAGCAGGAGAGCTTGGTCTCCCGGCAAACTCAGCATCTCTGAGGATACCATTCCCTCAGAGGTACACTCTGTCCAAGAAGCACTGCCAGTGCTGCAAGCCATGGAAAACAGCACAGGACTGGGAGACATGAATAAGCTATCAGACTTTGAATGAACTCTCCTCAGATAAGAAATGTGCTCATACCTCAGGAGAATACAGGGTTACGACCACCCACATACCATTTTTACCATCCAAGGACATCTGGAGAAGGGATAAGGGTAGCAATGGCCTTGTGGCTGTGTGGAGCACTGAACAGTCTTCATGACTCTCACCAACTTTAGCCACTCATAATGATCACGAGCCCACCCCCCTCTCTCTGACATCTACCTCAACCATAAGATTAGGGAAAGTATCCTTGAGAAAGGATACTTGTAGATATTTTTCCTGTCTGAATCTAGAAGCCAAAGACAGCAGGCATGAGCCTAGACCATTAAAAAAAAAAGACAAAAAAGTGGAGGCAGATTGCAAATCTCATAACTAGATGGTGGGGTACATCTTTTACATTGTCCAATTTGCTTATCCCAACTGCAGCTGGCATGCCTTCATCCTTCTCAAGAACATTTTGAGGGCCTGGGCGCTGGTGGGTGACTCTGTGGCCATTGAGGCATTCTGCAAACAGGCCTTGAATAATGCCATGGCCTGGTGGGAGCTAATTAATGACAAACTGCAGCTGTTAGTCATGGAGTCCTACATCAAACCAGACCAAACCCAGCCAGAGCAGAAAAGGGGACTCTCAGGTGGGAACTTATCCAGCAGGTATGCTGGGAATACAATCAGAGGGAATGTCTGAGGGTCTGATGTAAGTTCAAGCACAACTTTGAAAGTTGTCTGGGCCCTCACCAAGGCCCTCATAAGAACATAAGAGAAGCCATGTTGGATCAGGCCAATGGCCCATCCAGTCCAACACTCTGTGTCATGCAGTGCCCCCCCCCCATTTTTTTTTATACACACACACACACATATATACACATTGTGGCTAATAGCCACTGATGGACCTCTGCTTCATATTTTTAATAACCCCCCTTGAAGCTGGCTATGCTTGTAGCCGCCACCACCTCCTGTGGTAGTGAATTCCACATGTTAATCACCCTTTGGGTGAAGTACTTCCTTTTATCCATTTTAACCTGACTGCTCAGCAATTTCATCGAATGCCCATGAGTTCTTGTATTGTGAGAAAGGGAGAAAAGTACTTCTTTCTTTACTTTCTCCATCCCATGCATTATCTTGTAAACCTCTATCATGTCACCCCACAGTCAATATTTCTCCAAGCTAAAGAGCCCCAAGCATTTTAACCTTTCTTCACAGGGAAAGTGTTTCAACCCTTTAATCATTCTAGTTGCCCTTTTCTGGACTTTGTCCAATGCTATAATATCCTTTTTGAGGTGCGGTGACCAGAATTGCACACAGTATTCCAAATGAGACCACCATCGATTTATACAGAGGCATTATGATACTGGCTGATTTGTTTTCAATTCCCTTCCTAATAATTCCCAGCATGGCGTTGGCCTTTTTTATTGCAATTGCACACTGTCTTGACATTTTCAGTGAGTTATCTACCACGACCCCAAGATCTCTCTCTTGGTCAGTCTCTGCCAGTTCACACCCCATCCACTTGTATTTGTAGCTGGGATTCTTGGCCCCAATGTGCATTACTTTGCACTTGGCCACATTGAACCTCATCTGCCACGTTGACACCCACTCACACAGCCTCAACAGATCCCTTTGGAGTGCCTCACGATCCTCTCTGGTTCTCACCACTCTGAACAGTTTAGTGTCATCTGCAAACTTGGCCACTTCACTGCTCACTCCCAACTCCAAATCATTTACGAACAAGTTAAAGAGCATGGGACCCATGGCAAACCTCAGCCCTTTTGGGACAGTCAATACTCCTCCAATACTGATGGCAAGAAGGTTTAGCATTTCCCCACCACTGTTATTTGCGCAAAAAAGTTCCCTAGGTCCTGGCAGGCCATGCTGGGACTGGCACATACTCTCATCCACAACGATGCCCTCTGCCACTATTTGACACTGCTGCAACTGAACAACATCCTGTTACCTCTATGAGGGCTTCATCCAAGGTGTTTGTACCCCATTTACTAAGCCCTGCATTCCAAAAGATTCCAGCAACTTAAACTCTGTCCGCAACAGATTGGATATAGCAGCCACCAGGGAATGTGCTACCAGGAGAATGACTGGTCCCATTAGCTCCCTTCCCATTCTAAACCTTACAGCTTCTTTGCCAGGAGTGGTGCCTAAAATGACCCCGAGTAAATTCAGACTAATCCACCACCTCTCCTACCTCAAAGAATTATTTGTTAATGAGGCCATCCCCAACAATACTGCTGTGCATGGCATGTCTCTCTCAACCATGCCTTCTGTCTGCCTAGTTTGGATTGTGTTCCCTGTGCCCTCATGGCCAACACCATGGCCTTGCAGCTGCTACCTGTCTACTCTGGGCTTTAAGTTAAATGGCCAGTGTTATGTGGACAAGGCCACACCCACAGACTGCTCAATAACATGCTCTAGGAATGTCCAATAGCAGTGTTTCATACTGCCAAAAGATACAGTGGCGTTGCTGATACTTCCATGCCCCAAGAACCCTCTGTCTCAGTCCTCATCACCTCCCCTGCCCTCTTGCCATTTTTCTGTCTGTCATGATGCATCAGCCTTCTCCCTTCAATCCCTGGATGTGGCTGAAAAACAGAGAGGTCTCTGTCTTGTTTACAGCCAAACATGCACTACACAAGAAACTAGTGTGCCTTCCAAGCTGTATTTATTCATGTTTTCCAGACATTGCTCTGAGGGACACAAGCAACAAGACAGTTTAGTGTTTTAGCTATAATGATGGTACAGAAACTATTTTTTTCAAAAGTTATGAATAAAGTATCAGCTGGTCACTGAGATTATGAGTTTTATATGTCCTTTTATATAATCCCCAAAATTCTTAAGCATATTTTGGAGGTAAGATAAAAGGACATGGGAAGCTCATAATCACTGTATGCTGAAGTGCACACACACAAAAAACCATTTATGTGCCATGCACACACTTTAAAAAATCCACTCCTGTCACAGAGAGAATAACTATAGAAACTATAGAAACAGTGGAGTGGGAGGGAGAAAGTGGGATCTTGAAAGGTTTGAGAAAGGAGCCATTGAAGTATCTTCATATGTCGCCTGATTTCTTAATGAACATCAACAGTCAGGGGTGATGCTGAATTTACACACACTACTGTAAGAAAGCAGTGTGGTCCAAAACAAACAGGAAACAACTGGTTGTTGCACAATAATCTACTGGATGACTCTTTGCCAAATATCTTAATAGCCTATAAGGTTAATACTAGCATAGTTAAATGCCACATCTGTCCAAAGAAAGACACTGAGACAGATGGCAGATAGAGGCTCTCTGTGCTGAGCTCTGTACCTGTAACATTTATGGTGCTACTTTTCAAAAGTACCTTTTAAAATTGTACTGCAGATCACTTCATTAAAAGAATTTTATTATTCAGAATCTGTTAAATGTGTGGTAATCTTTATGTGGGAACTTTGCATTCTTGCTAGTGATGCTATTCTAGTCACCTGAAAACGTAGATATGCCAGGTAATTCTGATTCAGAGATATTTTAAATTTACTTTTTTTAAAAATTTCAGGTGATCTATGAGTGAACTTGCCTGTATGCAAGATTTATTCAAGAACAGAATGAGGTATACATATCTCACAATAATAATGAGTTTTAACCTGCACATTAATCTGAACCCAGCTCCTGGATTTTACCACCAATAGCTGGTTCAACCAACATCATCCCACTGGTACTATGATTTTTGAAAAAGCCAGATTTTATTTTTATTACTTCTACTACAGTTTAGCCAGCTCAAGCCTACTGGCAAATAAACAGTAACCATTGGCAGATATATCCACGTGGACAGCCATGTTGGTCTGAAGCAGTAGGACAAAGTTTGAGTTCAGGTGCCACTGAACTCAGATTTTATTAGCAGATATAGACTAAACTGTCTGAAGCATGCTTATTTTCCAAGTTTAGTTAAGCAATAACATTAATTCGATTGTGCAAGGTCCATCAATAATAGACATTCCTTCCTATAAGATCATAAATATGCAATAGACTTGAGTTATGAGCATTCTCAATTCCAAGTTGATGTAAGTTTGTCGCACAGATTTTAACACAAGATTTTTTAGTGCAATCTCAAAAGCCAGAGACAGCTGTGCATGACTTGAGAAAGGGAATGTGGGTATAATACAGTTCTTTATTATCCCACAGCACTACTATTCCCTGGTCTGTGCCCTTGCAATACCTATTTATCCTGATTTCCATAATGTTGCAAGCATGCTGTTCAGTTAATGTAAAATGGCGCTCTCAGTCTAGGTTTTGTATGTTGAATGTTGGACAATAGAGTCCTGATTACTGACCTCTGACAGCTATTACTCAAGTTACTGGGATTTGTGCCACATCCTGCCTGCCTAGATGGGGGCTGAAGGAAATTTTTGCAAGCTGCACGTGGACAGAAAAGAGAATAGCATCAGAATGGCTGGCACAAATGCCTTACCAGAATCTAACCATGGACGCCAGACTTATTCCATTCACTAAACCTTCACATTTGTGAGGAGAAACCCCCCCCCCCCAACCTAACATAAAAAGCACCAGAAATCTACAACAATCCCTCCTCTCAACTGCAACTTCCTGCTGCTTGGGAAAGTGGTGCTCACACAACAGCATATTTCAATTCCACAGTTGTTCAAAAATCTTTGACAATCTGGATCTTGAAAACAAAACTGAAGAAGAAGAAGAAGAAGAAGAAGAAGAAGAAGAAGAAGAAGAAGAAGAAGAAGAAGAAGAAGAAGATGATATTGGATTTATATCCTGCCCTCCACTCCGAAGAGTCTCAGAGCGGCTCACAATCTCCTTTACCTTCCTCCCCCACAACAGACACCCTGTGAGGTGGGTGGGGCTGGAGAGGGCTCTCACAGCAGCTGCTCTTTCAAGGACAACCTCTGCCAGAGCTATGGCGGACCCAAGGCCATGCTAGCAGGTGCAAGTGGAGGAGTGGAGAATCAAACCCGGTTCTCCCAGATAAGAGTCCGCACACTTAACCATTACACCAAACTGGCTCTCCAGTTAGGCAAAATGAGCATAGGCATGCACATTGGTTTTAAAAAAAATAATTTTGCATAATTTCAGGCAGCAGAAATTACCTTGATGCAGATGGGAGACAGCCAGAGTTCCCTCTAAGCTGAGTTTTTTAGCCTTCAACTCACACATTTTTATCTTAGCTCAGGAAAAATGGCTCCAGAGCAAACTAATTTATGCAGTCGCTCACAATTGGCCCATAAGAACACCAACAATGCCCTACCTCACCACACTGTGGCGATCCTGAGACCTCTGAGTACAGCTAACCTCCAGAATTTAATCACTGAAATCATGATAGTAGCACATGCAAATGTTTTAAAATTGTTTTTATTGCTGTTTATTTTAATCGGTTACACTAATGTGCTTGTGTCGACCCTTGGTCTGTGAGTAGGCCCAGGCGGGGGACCCCAGTTTTGGAGCCTCCTCCCCCCGCTGGCCAAAAATTCAGAAAGCAGGGGGGGGGGGAATGGCAGCCCTTCCCACCCAGCCCCGATCCCAGCAGCTTCTCCTCTCCCCTTACCACCGATCCCGATGCTTCTACTCCTCCCTTCCCTTCCCTTCCTTCCCTTCTTACCTCGGATTGCAGCAGCTTCTCCTTGCCCCTCCCCTTCCCACCCAGCTCCATCGCAGCAGCTGGAGCTTTCCCAGGCTGCTTCCTGCCCCACCCCAAAGGACCATGTGCCTTTGCACCTCCGGAGGTGGTGAAAGGTTTCAACTTCCTGTGTCTGTGAAGAAGCTGGCTGGTGAGTAGAGAGGCCAATCCCCTACATTTGCGAGAAGGGGTGTGTTTGTGTGTGTGTGTGGAGGAGAGGGAAACATCTTCATTATTCCCTATTTGTGAATTGTTTCTCATAGGGTATAATGGGGAATTGATCTGGAGGTTTCGGGGGCTCTGGGGGAGCTATTTTTTTAGGTAGAGGCACCAAATTCTCAGTATAGTATCTAGTGCCTCTCCCCAAAGTAACCCCCAAGTTTCAAAATGATTGGACCAGGGGGTCCAATTCTATGAGCCCCAAAAGAAGGTGCCCCTATCCTTCATTATTTCCTATGGAAGGAAGACATTTTAAAAAGTGTGCTGTCCCTTTAAATGTGATGGCCAGAACTCCCTTGGAGTTCAGTTATGCTTGTCACACCCTTGTTCCTGGCCCCGCCCCCAATGTCTCCTGGCTCCACCCCCAAAGTCTCCAGATATTTCTTGAATTGGACTTGGCAACCCTATCTGTGAGCTGTCCTGAGCCTGCCTTCAGCGGGGAGGACGGGATAGAAATTAAATTAACAACAGCAACAACTTTAATGCCAGTAGCTCATAAAGTAGGATTTTTGCTCACACGACTCCACAGCTTAAAGGGAGTACTGGAAACAGCCTAATTACCACCTACTTAGGCCACAACTTAGAAAACTGTATGACCAATTACGTAGCCCCAGTGGAGGTTTGAATTTATGTTTCTTGAGCAGTGGCTTCTATAAAAGTATTAAGATATATTTGTCTTTTAGCTCACATTAATATTGCTAGAAGTTGCTAATTTATACAACAGGGTTGGGTCCAGTTTTTTGTTTTGTTCAGTCTCACCCTATTACCATCCTTATTACAGCCCCTATCTCACATAGCTTTTATCCAACAGGCATTATTGTCAGCATAATTTTCTGGGTGGTCTCCTCCAGTGGAGAAAGCTGCTTGGATCTATCCTATTTTCAAAAAAGTATTAACTTGATAACATTGAGCCACACAAACCCTTCTTATAAAAGGGAGGGGGATACCTTTCTTCTCTTATCTTCCTCACTTGTTCAGCTCGTTCTTGTTTCTCTTGTTCTTCAGCTGCTTTTTGCTCTATAGTATCTTTCTGGATTCGTTCATTTAAGGCATCAAAATCTTTTGCTATAACATGTAACAGCCAAAGTAAACCTTTCTTTATGGATTTGTCAATTTTTTTACCACTGCCCATAATAGCCGAACAAGGCTCCTGTAAGGAAGAGAAGAACAGACATGACACTCAGCTACAGTGAATGTGAACAATGAAATCTTCACTTCACTGACATGTAATTTTTCAAACGATTTTGTCTATAGTTGGTGAGCTCTTAATTTGTCAGTAAGAACAGGTATACATTTTGATCCAGTCTGCCTCAGCTTTTAATACATCATGGAACAAGAAGGGCTGAAATCCACTGAAATACAAGCACAGGTTTATGTACCTGATTTCCACCCCCCAAAAAACCCTGTCGGTGTGGGTGTTTGCAGAGTGAGCGGTGTGATGTGTGCAACGATGAGCCCCAGTACAGAAGTGAGCCGGACACCTGCAGCTAGTGCTAAAACAGTGTATTTACAATATATATACAACGTGCTCACTAGTGCAGAAATATACCAAATACAGGACCAAAGTGCTCCGCCAGCATGTATCTACTCGAAGAGAGGCCTGTGCATTGCTAGCACAGTCCATATATAGTTCCTTCAGCCAATCCTGGCAGTCCACAGTCATGCTGACTCAGCAGGTCCTTTCCACCTGTCCTCTGCCGGCTGGAACCGGCTTGTAGATAAGGTCACTGTGACCTAGCTAGCCAGCTAGATCATCTGCTGTCACAATAGAGCTGTCAGACTGTGTAGAGATAGATTCAAGACTGACACACCTCCTAATCTATCGTACACAGTAAACCTAAATATTGTACACAGGTTCCATACATACTTGACAACTTTACATTATACATAATGTTATGCAATGTTACACACACATGCTTACACATTGTTTCCTGGACAGCAGTGTCATACACTTATACATCTACACTTTGACATTTACAGATTTACACTTTCCAATCCAGGATCCCATCACCACTGTCCTGGTCAGCCAGTTCCCTCTGGCGTTTGGCTTCAGCCTCCTTGTTACGTGCCTCACACTCTGCAACCCAGACCTTCCACGCTTCAGCTTTTTTCCTGAGCGTTTCCTGAAACCCTGGTGGATCTGGTTTAGTTATTAGGGTTACATATGGCACTTTATACCTAACAGGAGGGATACCCTTTTTGGCTCTGGCAGATACTCGAGGCCCTGCACTAGCACTGGGCTCGTCTTCTCCAGACTGTCTGCTTGCCACCTCCTGGGTTGGCTCCACCTCCTGGCTCAGAGGTTCCTCCTCCTGACTTGGAAGTTCCACTTCCTGACTTGGCACCTGAGGCTCTGTGCCAGCATTGGGCTCACCTTCTTCTGGCTGCTTTGGTGCTAGCTGTCGGCCGGGAGATTATTGTTCCTGCTGAATCACCCTTGGCAGGACTCCAGCACTGTTATCAGTACTCGGCAGCAATACAATTTCTTTTTCAGTACTATGTAACTCAGGCCAGCTGGTGTGCTCGTTAAACCTAGCTGTTTTACTGAAAGTCAGCTTGGCCCTCTTATCACAAAAGCGATAACACCTAGCTTCTGGCTTGTAGCCCAGAAAAGTTAGGCGTACTGCCCGGCCAGCTCCCTCCCTTTTATTCTCCGAGGGAATGCTAACCCATGCCTTCGTCCCAAAGACCTTTAAAAATTTCATGTCAGGGACTTTACCATATAGCCTTCTGTAAGGCATGTCATGCACAGCCTTGGTCCAAATTCTATTGTACAGATATACTGTGGAGTACATGGCCTCGGCCCAATAAGCAATTGGCAATCTGGCATCCTCCAACATGCTATACATCAAGTTCTGCAATACAGCTCCATGCCGCTCGGCCAGCCCATTCTCCTGGGGCGTGGCCGGGTTAGCTAATCTGTGAGCAATGCCCTGGCTTTCTAGCCAATGTTTGAACTCATTTGAAAGAAACTCACCCCCGCGGTCTCTCTGAACTGCTTTGACACGCAAGTCCAACTCCCTTTCAACCGCTGTGGCCCATCTAACAAACAATTTGTATACCTCGGACTTGTGCTTCATGGCAGACACCCAGGAATACCTTGTATAGTCGTCGGTAGCCACTAGGCAATACTGCCTCCCGACAGACTCTTTGGAAATGGGCCAATCACATCGAGGTGAATTAACTCCAAAGCACGCTTGCTTTCTCTGTTGCTTTGTCTAGCTACTGCACAAGCCCTGCTCTTGGTCTTTTTACAGACCTGGCAGTCTAAGTAACACCTGCAGGGCTTCACCTTCAGACCTGGCACCATCTGTAGGGTCTTTTTCAATGCGTGAAACCCACAGTGCCCAAGTCTTCTATGGAACAGATGGATGCATTGGTCGTGCACTGGCACATTAGACACTTGTGCAGCCTGAGCACAATTACTCTGGACCACATACACGTTCCCATCTCTCTTACCAGTAGCAAGCAGCTTCCCCCCACCTCCTAAGATCTTACAACAGGTTTTCTCAAATATTACCTGATAGCCATCGTCAATTAGCATGCTGACACTTAGCAAATTAGACCTTAATGAGGGGACACACAATACATGCTGGAATGTACAATTCAAAACAGGAAAGTTTACACTTCCAGTACATGTAATAGCCGCAGTAGCACCGTCGGCTAATCTCACATGAGTGAGTTCAGGAATGTCAACATCACTCAGCAGCTCCTTGTCGCAGCAGAGATGGCTTGTTGCACCAGAGTCTAATATCCACACAGACCCGGTACTCTCTCCTGAAGAAGTAACCAGCCGGGCTTCTTCCTCACATCTGCTGGTGGTCCTCTGCCTTCGCTGTCTCCGTCCACGCCGCTTCCCTTTCTCTGGGCAAACGCGCAAAAGGTGCAAGGATGAGCCACAACCAAAGCAACGCCTGACCGACAGTGCAGTCGGCTCCTCTTCAGCCTTTGGTTGTCTGCCAGCAGCACAAGCCGGCTCCTGCTTGGACGCCTTCCCAGACGAGCCGATAGCCACACGCTCTCCAGCCAACACTCCCGGATGGCTCACAGCTGCAATCCTCTCCTGGAAATCATGCAGGTGGGCACACACATACTCCATGGCCAGAGTAGCAACATCAACCGTCTCCAGGGAGGTTATCAGAGGTGTAAACTCCGGCGGCAATGAAGACAACAAGATATACACCCTGTCATCAGGAGCGACAGTTTTGCCCCGGGCTTCAAGCTCCACGAAGCAGTCTGTCAGCTTCTTGATGTGCTGCCTCACACACCCTCCAGCCGGCATTAAAGTGCGAAACATCTTCCTGGTTAAGGCCATGAGGGAGCCTGCAGTGGTACTAACGTATACCCCACTGAGCGCGTCCCAGGCAGCCTTGGCAGTGTCCTTCTCACGCACATATATCGACTGGTCATCTCCCACTGCTAGCACAATGTTTGCCAGCGCCTTCTTGGCCAACACAGTCTTGTCAGGAGATAACACGGCAGGGGGATTACTTACAAACAGCCATTGCCCCTCACGCTTGAGATAGTGTTCCATTCGTAGGCTCCACACCGCGTAGTTGGCTGAGTTAAGCTTCTCAACGGCCACTGCAAGCTGCTGCTGAGCCATGACGCCGACTCCTCCACACAGCTGGCTGCCGTCCTCCCTCTGGCTCTCGGATTGAGATAGCTGGTACGCTTTGTCCTTCAACGGCGTTCCTCGCCTCCGACTCCTTCACAACTCTTGGTCAGCTCAACACTCACGTTGCTCCTCCGAGCAGCGGAACCGCACTGGGCCCATAACCCTGTCGGTGCGGGTGTTTGCAGAGTGAGCGGTGTGATGTGTGCAACGATGAGCCCCAGTACAGAAGTGAGCCGGACACCTGCAGCTAGTGCTAAAATAGTGTATTTACAGTATATATACAACGTGCTCACTAGTGCAGAAATATACCAAATACAGGACCAAATTGCTCCGCCAGCATGTGTCTACTCGAAGAGAGGCCTGTGCATTGCTAGCACAGTCCATATATAGTTCCTTCAGCCAATCCTAGCAGTCCACAGTCATGCTGACTCAGCAGGTCCTTTCCACCTGTCCTCTGCCGGCTGGAACCGGCTTGTAGATAAGGTCACTGTGACCTAGCTAGCCAGCTAGATCATCTGCTGTCACAATAGAGCTGTCAGACTGTGTAGAGATAGATTCAATACTGACAAACCCAACCTTTTTAGAAGCTATCTTCACAAAACCCCAAAAGATACTTTCATCTACTGAGTTTAGAGAACAGTTTGGGGGATCTGGGCATTAAAAATTTCTTATGTGAAAATATCTGCTATCCTCCAAAGCTGCAACCTACATATTCCAAAAAAACTTACTCCGGAAGCAAGGACACTTTCATATTGGAAAATTTCAACTATTCTATAGCACAGATTGCAACTCTCTGGAGGTAACTGACACACAAGAATCCAGTTTGTATCATACTACACCACAAACTTAAAAACCACTGTGTACCAATACTAACACAATACAAAGATAATAAAAGGGTATAACTGATAACAATTTTAAATAGAACACCAGCTCTATATTACACATGTTTTATTTATAAAAAGCAAGCAAAGATGTTTTCAGTTTCTGAGTGTCACTAAGTAAAGCAGCATTAGAAGAAATATCACCTCAGTTGAGAAACCAATTATGTGGTATTACTTGCACATTATTGTGTATTGAGAAATCAGGTTCTTCACAGAAGCTTGTAAAATTTTGGGAATATAATGGGGGGAAAGAAGCTCTTCCCGAAAAGACAAGAACTAAATTCTTCAGACACAGAGATAAAACAATTTTAAGGAGCTAGAGTAAGGATGATGGGTCAGCAGGTGGGACTGTTTCAGTTAAAATGCCAACAAATATCAATTTTTGATAACTTTAGAGAGTACACCATTCAAGACAGCTAGTGTAAGCCTTCCCTTTATGTCTTTACTCCAGTCTCAAAATACTGCTTGGATTACTTCATTTAATTATAATGTTGCTCTCTCCCCACCCCCCTTTTTAAGGATAACATTCATATTTAAAAGTATATTGTTTGACAACCGTCCAACCAGGCTAACCATAAAAATAGATGCTGTGAAGAGTTTATACAGGCTTTAACTGTTTCAGTCTTAAGCAGCTAGAACATCTTTAAATCTTGGATTCAGCACAACAACTGCAACCAGAGCTCAGAAGTACAAAGGCAAGAGCTGTTCTGTAGGGCTGAATGGCATGAGAGGATTATATAATTCCAGCCTAATCCTTGCATCAAATTTAAGGAAGTCATCAAACAAGATCTTATTAAAATGAATTTACAATCTGACACAGGCATTTGTGCTCGTTGACAAGCTTTTCAAGAGACAAACACTCAATTACATCGGCTTCTGCCAATGCACCTTCTTTGTCCTGCTTATTTGCTAACCTAAAGAAAAAGAACACCGCCCAGTGAGAAGATAAAATAGAACTGTTGATATAAGTATAAACATTCCAAGCCTAGCTCAGACTAAAAAAGCAAAATAGAAAATAGAACCTCTCAATTCTTTGGGGCAGTGAAAGAGAGAGATAAAGATATATTGTTACTAAATTCCCACATAGTCTCTGATACTTATTAATAATTACTTCTCAGTGGATTATGTCACCTAGGTTGGCTAGATCTTGGCATATGAAATTGACAATCTCACATTAATTATTGTTAAGGCATGCTGTGCTTACTTCTTGATCAAAACTGTTCAAAGGTGATTTATCAGCATTATAAATATCACATTTAAAGAGTAGCTGCTAATTAGGATTGACCTTCCCTGAAAGGAAATCAGATAGAAGTGTTAGCTATGTAATCATCAACACTCAAATTGCCTTGTTCTGATCCAGAGAACCCCATGTGCAGAGTGACTGATTACCCATGAAAAACAAACAGTCAAGGGGTCCAAGTCTGACAATGTTCATTACCATGTCAGAAGGACAAGTAAGTTTCCCCTCACAGTACAGTCTATACTGCAAGATCATCTCATGCTAACAGGATTATGGTAGTGTCTCATAAAGGCACTATTTGGCAGCCAATGTGGTGGTAATGGTTTGAGTGGTGGACTAGAAGTGGAGAAGTAGACTCTGGTTCAAATCACTACATGGCATGAAATTTACTGGGGAACTTTGAGCTACTTATTCTCTCTCAGCATAGAAGAAGAAGATATTGGATTTATATCCCGCCCTCCACTCCGAAGAGTCTCAGAGCGGCTCACAATCTCCTTTACCTTCCTCCCCCACAACAGACACCCTGTGAGGTGGGTGGGGCTGGAGAGGGCTCTCAGAGCAGCTGCCCTTTCAAGGACAACCTCTGCCAGAGCTATGGCTGACCCAAGACCATTCTAGCAGGTGGAGTGGAGGAGTGGGGAATCAAACCTGGTTCTCACAGATAAGAGTCTGCACACTTAACCACTACACCGAACTGGCTCTCCACAACATACCTCATGGGGCTGTTGTGAAATAAAATGGAAGAAGGGAGAACCATGTATGGCAGCCTGAGTCCCTGAGAGGAAGAGTGGGACAAAATGCAGTAAATAAAATAAGACAAACTGACAACTCAGTGTCAGATAAATAACATCACACTTTTTGATACACATTGCGCAAATTAGATTGAAGAGCCTACAGATAATGTAACAAAATCCACATTCATATTTATGCAGAGGAAATATTAGTCCTTATTTGCAAGAGTTCCAGTTCCCTTAAGTAGCAGCCAAGCCAAAGCCAGAATAATAGTCTGGAGGGGAGACAACATTTTTAGTAGTGTGTGTGTGTGATTTTCTTTAAATTCATTTTGCCTTGTAAATGTAATAGAACCTCTTAAAATGGAATGAAATTATTATGAAAAAGACAACATTTTAAATACTACATTTCTAAACACTGTGTTGGACCACATTTAGATACAAATTTGGAGGTTCTTGCACAGGTGAAACATCAAAAAAATTCTGCAAGAAAAAAGTACAAGCAGCAGGCAAAGAGAGCTAGGGATCCTGAACTCCACAAAGGTGCTACATGCCATAGTTTATTTTTATTTTATTGTATTGTAAACTGGATGATTTGGAGTACAACATAATCTAAATTATCTTTCACACTCAGTCATTTTCCTTTCCACCAAATCAGTCTTGAAGAAGAGGGCAGGCACAAGGGACTGCTATTAGAAGTTGAAAGTTGTTAGCTACTTCCCTGTGTATGCAGAGAAGCCCTTTACTTGTGCAATCATTTGTAAGCATCTCTTTTCTTCCTGTAATTTTACATCATATCTTTGTGTTTCAAAAATCTAATGCTCAGAGAATATTTTTTCTTTTTCTTTTTCTTTTTAAAGAGTCCAGTACAACAACAACATGTATTTGCATTTCAAGTCAACCAGCGAACCAGGCAGAAATACTTCCTGGTGTTGGCTAATTAGAATAGAATGGCCCGCCTCAAATCAAGGCTGGGTCTCCAACAGGCAGAACTAGATTCCCTAAGCATAAAGTAACCAATTTACTTTAAGTTGCAACCAGTCTTACTCTCACACAGTACAGCCTTCCAAGATGCACTTTCCAGGTGATTGAGGTCTATGAGGATTAAGCAAGCAGAAACTCTTTAATGGAAATCATACTCCTGCCCTATTATTTGCGCTCTCAAGGATACGGCAAATGACTTTTAAGCACAAGATCCTGAGACAGAAGTACAAGAGGCTTCCATCAACTAAGATTTTAAAGGTAAGTAGTTTACTTTTATTGCTCCTCAAAGAATACAAAACAGTACACTGTATAATTTAAAAGCCTCAAGTGTCAAAGTATCTTTGAAACAGTGGGTGTTTGTCCTATATAAAATGTGAAAGTGTTTCCGAAAGATATATTTTCAGAGGTTTACTGTCTGGGATCAGGAATACTAATGTGCTAAACACGTTTCATGCACCAAAGTTGTTTCTTTTGGAAGTCTGCCAGGAGTAGCTTAAAGACAAGAGCTCACTTTTAATTTTCCAAGTCAATAGGAACCTTTCTTTGCACAAAATTCTCATCTAAATACCAACTGAGGCAGTCTTAAATTAAAAAAAAAATACTTGAAGTGATATTTCGGGAGAGCAATTTACGTAGCTTGCAAAGTTAAGAGTGCCAAGTTAAGCACTGTATGAGCAAGGGATTCTTATTTTATTTTTGTTCTTGTATTTCTTTAATTTGCTTTTAAATCCTGTATGTTCATTAGACAGTTTAAAGTAATGTTGAAATAGAAAAAAAACTGAAAACAGAAGTAGAGTATACAGTGCATCAGGGAATTTTATTATAGTTAAAGAGCTTTAGAACTTTATTGCAGACATCATGAGACAGGGAGTGTCTGTGTACTGTGAACTGTGTACAGTTAAATGACATCACAATCTCACATTTACCAAAACTATTATTGCAGTATATGGAAACTTGTTCAGTTTAGTTTCTTTGATTTATATCCCGCCCTCCCCAACAAGCAGGCTCAAGGCTTGCCTACTTAAAGGTCATGCCTACTTAAATACAAAAAAATCCAAATTAGTTTTAAATAGAAGGCTAAACTAGGACATGCCTGCTCTTTTCAAATCTGAACTATTACTGCTATCACAAATTCCTAAACTCTTCACAGTTTCCCATAATCTTATTTATACTATGACAAGTGTTGTAGTATATAAACAAAATGGGAATAATCCTGATGGACATAATAATTAAAAAACTAACCTTAACTTAACTTCTCTCAATTAATGCCTTCTAATTTCATTATTTCTTTTAAAAGTTGCATTGACTTGAATACTGAGAAATGTGGAGATACACTACAGCTGTACCACTGCTGAAAATACTAGTTGCCACAATGAAATTGCTGGATGCTGTTCAAGGCCACTTATTGCTTAGCACTGGTTGAGCCCTGCAACAATACAGCTTTTTTTTGGGGGGGGGGGGGGAATTAAGTAACAAGTAGCTATGGATGGCAAAATTAATTCAGTATTTCCTGATAATGTTTATTGTCTGTTGGACCTGGTCGCTGAGCGTAATAATAATAAAAACTCAGTATTTACCTGATTTTCACCTGGACTTAGAAATAAAAGATTTAAATATATATTTTGATTTTTTTTTTAGACTTCTACTCCTCCCTCCCCTGGGTCACAGGGCTCAAGACAGCACAACATTCAATAAAATAATCTATAAACAAAGATAAAACAGACTTACAAAAACATACTTACAATCCATGAAGCAGGACCCTAGCTCAGGCATCAGAATAAAACATGAACATTTGGCTCTCAACAACCAACACCCCAGACTACTGTCAAAAAACAGGTGGCCTCAACTGCTGTCCTCAATGGAAAGCCTTATAGAACTACTCCATCTTACAGGCCCTGTGGAATTTAGAAAGATCCAGCAGGGACTGGATGTCATCTGGCAGAGAGTTCCACCAGACAGGGGCCACTCAAGCAAAAGCTCCTGCCCTCATTCAGGACAGTTGAGCTACCTGTGGACTGGACACCACCAGCAGACCACATGAAGAATAACAAAGAATAGTAGTTTAGTATCTGGTTCATCCAAGACAATAAAAAAACTAATCAGTGGGCCTCCCACTGTGATCAATTCTCATGCTATAAAGTTTTTAAACTTTATAATTTTTCCAAACCCTTTCCACATCAATATATCAAAGAATGTCCATGCCTCCCATGGACTGTCTGTTCATCAAAGAGTCTGGCATATGTTCATGATACTGATATTGAGTTCACAAATATCAATAATGGACTTTTGAACTCAGTGCACACTCTAGAACACATAGCCCTCCTCTGTGGCTATGCATAGCATGGAAAAATGGTAGCAGTTAGCAGATTTGTCTGCCAATACAGATCTCACTGAAGAATCTCTGACAAGACAGACTTCTGAGGAACCCAAGGTTCCATAGGATATGATTTTAAATCTATGCAAATTAGAACCCACTGTGGTGTTAAAATTTGTAGGTCCTGCTGTGATCATATATTATACTTCTGAAGGCTGATCCATTCCATGTAAATTGTTATTGAGGAAGCAGTCATGTCTTTGAAAAAGGCACCTATTTTGTGTCTAAATGATCATTGGGCAAGAGACCTCGTTATTTGGAAGTTTACTTTGCTCTTCCAGAGCCCATCATCTTGAAGAAAGCTTCAGAAAAAGTCTTTTCTCCCTTATCTGTTTGGTTTTTCTGGGACTCTGTTCGAAAGACTTTGTTGTCTCTGAATGATACTTGCACCTGAGTAGCACAGAATTTATTGATTGTGTCCTTTTGCATGCAATGGGGGTGGTGGGGGGGTGGGCTCCCTCTGGGTATCCTACCCCCCCCAGGGAAAGTGTATGCGCAATACATAGCGTCTCCTCTCCCGGTGTAGTGAATGCCGCGTGGTTACTGTCTGGCTATGCCTGGCAGATGGTCACTGCAATGGCCTCTCCTGCATTACTGCATCCGTAGCAACACCTTCTCGCTGGTCCCCCCCCCCGTTTTTTCACAGAGTTTGCTACGTCATGGTGCGACCAAATTGTCCGGCGGTATAACCGGATGGGCAGGCTGGGCCCACCAACCTTGCCAGCCTAAGAGAAGGAAAACTCTAACATCAAACCCGGGCAGATAGAGCTCGTTAATGTAACACCTACCACCTGGAGGACTCGCTGCCGGCGTCCCGGCTTACTGGGCCATGGCAGATGACCCCCAGGTGAAAGGGTGGAGCCAGTACCGGGCACACTGGGCTTCACCTAAAAAATTCCTCTGCGCAGGCCTGAAGGGCATATCCACATACACAACCTTTTGCAATTGTGCTATGCATTTGTGGTTTTGCCATATTTTGTGTAGTTCTACATATTGCTAACATTAATAATAATATGATCATTCAAAGCACACAGTATGTCACAGAAGTGAGTACACCCCCTCACATTTTGTAAATATTTCTCTTTTCATGTGACTACACTGAAGAAATGACACTTGGCTACAATATAAAGTAGTGAGTTACAGCTTGTATAACAGTGTAAATGTGCTGTCCCCTCAAAATTACGCAACACACAGCCATTAATGTCTAAACTGCTGGCAACACAAGTGAGTACACCCCTAAGTGATAATGTCCAAATGGGGCTCAAAGTGTCAATATTTTGTATGGCCATCATTATTTTCCAGCACTGCGTTAACCCTCTTGGGCATAGATTCACCAGAACTTCACAGGTTGCCACTGGAGTCCATGACGACGTCACGTAGCTGGTGGATGTTAGAGACCTTGCGCACCTCCACCTTCCATTTCAGGATGCCCCACAGATGCTCAATGGGGTTTAGGTCTGGAGACACACTTGGCCAGTCCATCACCTTTACCCTCAGCTTCTTTAGCAAGGCAGTAGTTGTTTTGGAGGTGTGTTTGGGGTCATTATCTGTTATGTATTGAACATAAGTTACCTGGCCGCATGGTGATAGCTACTAAAGGCGACCCCCTGGGTCCCCAGATGGAGCTCGCCATTCGCCTCGCCCATCAAGATCTGTGGTGGAAAGTTTGACCGACCAGGATTGGCCTGGTCAGAGGAGGGGGGTTGTTCCGGGTACTGTATATAAGCGGGGCCCGGCCCGCGTGTTCCCTCTCTTGTAATGTGCTACTGAATAAACTATGTTGCCTTCAAACCGTCTCGGTTCTCAGTACATTACATTATCATGTCGGAATACTGCCCTGTAGCTCAGTCTCCAAAGAGAGGGGATCATGCTCTGCTTCAGTATGTCACAGTACATGTTGGCATTCATGGTTCCCTCAGTGAACTGTAGCTCCCCAGTACCGGCAGCACTCATGCAGCCCTAGACCATGACATTGCTACAGAGGTTGAAGGGGTGGGGGGTCAGCCTGCCAGTGCTCAGACCATACGCTGCACACTGCATCAAATTGGTCTGCAGGGCTGTCATCCCAGAAGGAAGCCTCTTCTAAAGATGATGCACAAGAAAGCCCACAAGCAGTTTACTGCAGACAAGCAGACTAAGGACATGGATTTCTGGAACCATGTCCTGTGGTCCGATGAGACCAAAAAAAACTTATTTGGTTCAGATGGTGTCAAGCATATGTGGCGGCAACCAAGTGAGGAGTACAAAGACAAGTGTGTCTTGCCTACAGTCAAGCACGGTGGTGGGAATGTCATAGTCTGGGGTTGCATGAGTGCTGCTGGCACTGGGGAGCTACAGTTCATTGAGGGAACCATGAATGCCAACATGTACTGTGACATACTGAAGCAGAGCATGATTCCCTCCCTTCGGAGACTGGGCCGCAGGGCTGTATTCCAACATGATAATGACCCCAAACACACCTCCAAAATGACCACTGCCTTGCTAAAGAAGCTGAGGGTAAAGGCGATGGACTGGCCAAGCGTGTCTCCAAACCTAAATCCGATTGAGCATCTGTGGGGCATCCTGAAACTAAAGGTGGAGGTGCGCAAGGACTCTAACATCCACCAGCTACGTGACGTCGTCATGGAGGAGTGGAAGACGAATCCAGTGGCAACCTGTGAAGCTCTGGTGAACTCTATGCCCAAGAGGGTTAAGGCAGTGCTGGAAAATAATGGTGGCCACACAAAATATTGACACTTTAGGCCCCATTTGGACATTATCACTTAGGGGTGTACTCACTTGTGTTGCCAGCAGTTTAGACATTAATGACTGTGTGTTGCGTAATTTTAAGGGGACAGCACATTTACACTTATACAAGCTGTAGACTCACTACTTTACATTGTAGCCAAGTGTCATTTCTTCAGTGTTGTCACATGAAAAGATATACTTAAATATTTACAAAATGTGAAGGGTGTACTCACTTCTGTGATGTACTGTATATCAATTTCCCCCGTGATTTTGTCCCCCACCCCCAATCCCCAGTTGGGGGCAGGAGATCCCCTGATTTGGAGGCTCTCCACCTGCTTCAGGGTTATCAGAAAGTTGGGGGGGGGGAATGAACATCTGCTGGGCAGTCTATTATACCCTATGGAGTCTGGTCCCCATAGGGTATAACGGAGAATTGATCCGTGAGTATCTGGGGCTGGGGGGGCTGTTTTTTTTAGGCAGAGCATCAAATTTTCAGCATAGTATCTGATGCCTCTTCTCAACTCCCCCCCCCCCCCCAAGTTTCAAAAAGATTGGACTAGGGGGTCAAATTCTATGAGCCCCAAAAGAAGATTCCCCATCCTCCATTATTTCCAATGAAGAGAAGGCATTTAAAAAGAGTGCAGTCCCTTTACATGTCATGGCCAGAATTCTCTTCAGAGTTCAGTCATGCTTGTCACAACCTTTCCCTTTGCTCCATCCCCCAAAGTCCTCAGATATTTTCTAAACTGGCCCTGGCAACCCTAGCGACTGCTCATGCCACACAGTTTAGAGGGAGCACAGCTTTTGACCACTGGAAAGATATATGTTAGAGATCATGGGATCCACATCGGCAGAAGTTACTAGAACACAGGATGGCTTGAGGAGGAAAACTGGTCAAGCAAGTGGAAAAACTGCTAAAATCCAACCAATAATACACCAGGGCTCAGTAACTTAGAAGAAATAGGAACACATTCATATGCTTGTATTGTCCTCGTTTCTTACACTGACACTGCCTGCCTTACCCCTGCCCCCACAAGACTTCTAGTGCTTATTGCTGAAGGCTTTTCTCTGTGCCCTGTACACTATGTTATTTTACTCTGGGAAAGTTTGTCTTGCACTCATCTGACGCAGGGCAAGTTAGTAAATTGCCTGTAACAGCTTTCTGTTTAGAAATGTAAGTATGTTTAATCTCACATGTCAAACCAGATTCATAACTAAATGAATCTACTTCTAGTTAGAAATATTTACTGTCTACGTGACAATTAATAAACTTTAATAGACTTTTTTAAAAATCCAAAATCTTGTCAAACTGACAATGGCTGCTCCAGAAAGAAAGGTGAAATATGTTAAGCCCAGAAATAGTTCAAGGCCTTCAGCTTACTATTAAAGATGTTGCCTGCAATATGTACATGAAACCTACTTTGCAATAGCAGAGCAAACTTGCATCCATTCAGTAGGCTTGAAGCAATTTATAAACTTTCTATTTCTCTGATTACAGAACTGACAATAAATATAGTGGAACCTCAATAGCACCACAGTGAATGTTCCAATCTGAAGTAACAATCCTTACAAATAAGACACTAACTCTCCAGTATCTAGTACACATAAAAACATTTTATCAGCCCCTAGAATGAGATTAAAGAAACACTATTCAAAAATTTGTTCACAAAAAACATCAGCCCATCATATTACTTTCGAAACAACATATACATTTATAATGCTTTTTATTAATGTTCATCACTGTGAGTTGACAAGTTCAGTTCTTGCTTCACTATGAGCAATGCTGCATTGTGAACTCCTCCTCTGTACTTGTGAATCATATTGCCTTTCTCTGGGAGTGTTACCTCAGTGATCTCCACCCAGTATCATTTAGGTCATACATCAATAATAATAAAATTGTACACAAGGGCTTTTCTAGGTGATTTTTTGTGGTACCCAAATTCAGCTTTCAACATTATATTTTACCAGAAGTAGACTTTAACATGATTGACAAGGGGTAGCTTATACTTGTTTGCCAGTGTAAAGTGGCAGGGGCAATTTAAGGGGAAATTGGTATTTCCGGGGGGGGGGGGGGACACCTCAAACTTTAATTAACAGTAGTCTTGTCATGCAACCTTAAACATATTTCCCCCCTTTACCATAAGGGTTCATGGCCCTCTTTCTTGTTCAAAATATTTCTACTAGAATAAAAACAAGACTCCTGTGTATTTTTGTTGCATCTGGAATTATTCATAACTCTTAGGAATACAACTTTAATATTTAGGGAAAAACATGAAAGGTTAATAAAATTATGGGCATTATTGCAGCGGTAGACAGAAAGAATCAAAGACCCTATCGCTCTTCCAGTCATTACACAGGTTCTCAGATTATATGCAAAAATCGTAACTAAAAGGATTCAACTAAAAATTGCTGATTTCCCCAATAGTGGAATTTATTGTAGTCCAATATAATCCTTCTGACACTGGCTGAAAACATTGCTGATCTGTACTTTAATTACAGATGTCAGACATACTGAATTCCCAATGTCAATAAATGTGTTAGATGGTGCCACAAGAGATTGTTCAAGTCACTGCCATCGTGAATCACTACTACAGATTATTTTCATGTGCTCCAACCTGAATTTCCTCTGAATTCTCTACACTGGTGGCAAGCAATTTCATAACATTACTAAAGACTCAACTTTAACTACATTTTCTGTTACGGGAGTCAACAGTTTTGCAGTGCCAAAAAATTATCAGAATAAACACTGATTCACATAGAACGTTTTGTGTGTGAAATGCAATTTCCCAACAATTGGATTGAAATATGATGGTCCAGTATTGCTTATGAAATGCTATGTACATTAGAATTATATATCTATTCTACATTACTATTGCTAATGGTTTTATTACGAAGAATTGTGGAAAATCATCACAAGGGCACTTTCAAGGAAGAACTAGAAAGGATTGTAAATTAATTTAGGTAAATTCTACAAAAGTTTCATAACTTGCATAATATATAGGGATTTTAAATACAGGTTCTGAGTACAACTGTATAATTTTCAAGTGATTAAAGCTAAGTACACAAACATGTATACAAGGTGCCATGTCCTTCTTATATGTACCCACCTTCTTTTAAAAGATGGTTAGGTTTGACCAGTTTCAAACCTGGTTTGTAGAGCAAGCCTATGTAGAATTATAGTCAAAATTTATTGTAGCATCAAGCCATTTACAGGAATATAAAATACTGGGAGCATATGAAGTATAAAGTTTACATACACACACACACACGGGTCTTTTGTAAGGATCTCAATTACATAAAAACTATATTAAAATCCAATTAAATAGGAGAGAGAAGATAAAACCATAACTCAAAATTATTACAGAATTAGCTTATTTTTCCTGATGCTGTAACAAGCTACCCAAAATTTCGCCACAGATTCCGTAGTATACCGATTTGCATCAGCCAATAATCAATTACAGTATTCCAAATCCAAAGCTTTCCAAAACTTGTGTGAGTCTAAGTGTGTTAAATAAGCCATGGAGGCCATATGGTATTTGAGATGATCTGGCATTCTAAAATTAGGGCATCTGTTAAGATCTGTTTGTCTCTCCATATCTATTACTCTCTGTTTGAGAGCTGCCTTGATTTCATTCCCTCGCATATTCAGGTTCATTTGGGTGAAAACCTAAAGTATGTATTTTGTGGTGCACTGATTTTAGCCACTTAGAGTGACACCCATCCAGCAGAAGCAGGTGGGTTAGTCCCTGTGGTTGAAAATTTATTTTTTTCCAATACTGAAGGAAGGCTAAGGAGATTTTAGCTTCCATAGTTAGAACACCCATCTCTAGCCATAGTTGTGCATTTGACACACATCTTGGTACCCACTGATTTTGTAGCAGAGCACTGTTATATCTATATGAGAGCTTTGTTAGTTTCAAAAAAGAAGGAATTTCAAAGAGAGACAGAAGAGGTAGGGAGAGCATACAAGACTGCAGAGTGCTCACTGCACTATGTATCAGACTAAGATGTTTCTTATGAGATCACTATTTCTGTTCACCTTGTGCCTGCAAAACCAGACTATTGTGGGACCAATGATTTTAGATTACAAGGCTAAGGAAAAGGTTCCTCCTGCCATGTGAAGAGCATTTACTTAGCTTAGGGCTGTTGTATTATCCTGACTTCCTCTCTATATGCCTACAAAGTTTTCTATCATCCATGTAACATGTCAATGAGTACATTGATAGTTAAAGTGGTTTTTAATCCCTAGGGTTACATCGCTATACGGATATATGACAGAAGTACCCTAGTGAATTCTGCAGAAGATGAAAGACCGCCTTCAAGAGCTTAAACTGAGAGCAAAGGAACTACAGTTATTGGAAGAAAGCAGCAATGTTCCTAGGGTTGTGTCAGAGGAACAAGCAGAGTTTGAACAAGCAGCTGTTATTTTTGAAAGGGAGCCTGTAACAGAAAGGTATCTAAATGAAATCCAAAGACTTCATAATGATATCAACAATTTGGCAGATGATGTTCAAAAGTTTAGTCAGCAACAAAAGAGCCTAACAGCTTCCATGAGAAGATTCAGCATTCTTAAAAAGGAATGTAGTGTTACAAAAGAGATAAAAATTCAAGCAGAGCACATTAGCAAGTGCTTGGATGACTTATCAAAAACTGTAAAAAAGGTAGAAAAAGCACACGGTTCTTTATCTGCTGTTGTGAGGGTCCTAAGCTCTCAGCGAGCTGTCCTATTCCGTCGTTTCCAAAATATCATGTTTCTGTACAATGATGCTATAACAGCCAAGCAAGAAAAATGCAAGACCTTTATCGTGCGTCAGCTTGAGGTGGCTGGAAAGGAGGTCTCCGAGGAAGAAGCTAATGATATGGTTTGGCAAGGAAAATGGGAAATTTTCAATGAAAACTTGCTTACCGAAGTTAAGATCACTAAAACTCAGTTATCTGAGATTGAACAGAGACACAAAGAACTGATCAATCTTGAGAACCAGGTGAAAGATTTAAAGGACTTATTCATCCAAATCTCACTGTTGGTAGAAGAACAAGGAGAAATGATCAACAGCATTGAAATGGAAGTAGTTAATACTCAAGACTATGTTCAGACAACAAGTGAGAAATTCAGACTAGCTGCCAAGTATCGAAAGAAAAATCCTTGTAGAGCAATATGCTGTTGGTGCTTCCCCTGCTGTACATAAAGGTCTTTCCAGGCTATTCATTTCACTCCAGCATCAGCAGCTCCCACCTGCATGTTAAAAATGCAAGAGAGAGAGTAGCTATGCTGCCTTATCAGGTACAGAAACATTATTCCACATGCATACACAGTTGTTCTTCTTCCCTCCTCTCCTCAAACTGTGTGCATTGTAAAGCAGGATAGGTAAGAAAGCACAATTTTTTTTAAAAAAAAAAAAAAAAGGAAGGAAGAGGGAAAATGGGTTCTGTGAAGAGAGTATTTGCTACCTGCAACGATTTTAAAAAGCTAGCCAAGAACTGCTTTTAGGCAGCAATGAAGAGGGGGAATCTCCTATATTTTAAGTATTTCTTAAAACTGAGTGTAAAGGAACTACAGTTATTGGAAAAAAGTATTTCTTAAAATATGAACAAGACAGTGCAGGGATTAAAAAAGAGTTACGTTGCAAGTCACAGGTCACTAATGATGTTACAGCACTACTTAACAGGTGCATATGATAATGTTATGTGCAGCACTTCTCATTAGAATGGAGACACTTTGGGGGAAATTTTAGTCAGCAACTTAGGGGGCAGGAAAATTGCAGAACTACCATACACTATATTGAAGAGTTTAGCTGCACTAGTAAGTGCTGCATATTCCCAGTTGTGAGAACAGACTGCCTGGAAAGGCAGTGTTTGGAACAATTTATTACTATGGTGTTGGGCTGACCATTTCAGAAACAACAACCTGTTTGAGAATAGAAGCCACACAGAAATATATTATGCTGCAAACATAACACACAGTGAAGGAACAGAGCTGTTCTTTGTAGTGCACCTTTTCCTCCATGCCATCTGTACAAGTTTTTTTTTTAAATGCACTTTTAAAGGAGATAAGCTACATCAGAGATCTCAGTTGATGCATAAGCTACTTAGCTATAACACAGGTCTCACTGATACACTCAGACACAAAACACATTGGTAGTTTGCTCACCAATGTAGATGCTGTTGCAGAAATAACTTGGAGTGAATGCATCATGCATTTCCCCTAATTTGCATGTGTTAGTCCAAAAGGGTAGAACTCCAGAAGCACCGCTGTTTTTGTCAAACGAAAAGAGTTAACATAGGAAGTAATGTCTTTCTTAGGTAAGAGTTTAGAAGCAAGGTACAATAAACATAAATTAAGGCTACATATATTGAATAATTGCAAACATACTATCCATGGCATATATGGAGACAGCTGAGACCAATTCCAATTCTACGGCCAAGGGATCATATAGTATAAAAACAAAACAGTGTACGTAGACTGGGAGACTTTAGGTATACCCCCAAAACTTTGGCCTACTCAGTGGAATGTTTGACGTCTCCCACTTTGACACTCCTCCCTAAGCCGTTTAAAAAAATGCTTTCAAGTGTATCTAACCAGGGGTCCCCAACTTTTTTGAGCCCGCGAACACCTTTGGAATTCTTTCATGGGGTAGTAGGCACAAATGCTAAATTGCAGATGCAGGAAGCAACACTAACTACAAAATGGCAGTGAGTAATGTTATGCATAACTCTAACAGCAACTCCTTTTAATATGTTTTAATCAGCACTCCCAATCAGATCTCCGAGGCTTAATAAGAAGCCCTGCTGAGCAAAAACCCCGCTGGGTCCCACCCACTTTCTAAACACACTTGGTAGGTGTCAGGAAAGGTGTCAGCAGGCACCATGTTGGGGATCCCTGCCTTGAACTTTAAGAATGCTGTTTTATGGAGTAAGAATAGGAGGGCTGCAGTATAAGGGACACAGGCTAAACGCTCCCTTGATGCATAGAAATAAGTGTAAGGTTATCTGGATCCCAGTCTCAACATTTCTGTGTGTGTACATTTTTGAAAGTTTGATTGATTAAATTTGTGGATTGCCCAATCCCTGCCACAGCAGGGCATATAAAATAGGAAATAGCATAAAAGATCTCTTTAAACAAAAGTCACTGCAAGACTGTTATCAGCTTGTAAATACATTTTGCCACTAAATAAGGCAGAACACAGACTTCTTGCTAGACATTAAAAGCAAACAGCAAATTCAAAGATCCCACATTGTTATTTTGTTACCCTCTGTGACAGGATGCTTTGCACTAAGGTGGCTTTAACTTGCAACCCAAAAAAGTCAAAGTAACCACAATTATTTGGAGGCAAACAGTTGTTGTTTCATCCATGAGACAATTTGTATGCTGTCAGCAACTTTAACACTCTATAGCTGTCATATTACCATATTTCACAAATGCAAATTTAATTCCTTTTAAAAGCTATCTATTTGGCCTTAGAAGAATGCAAGACTAAAGAAACTATTTCCATACTGTTTGTTATGTAAAGTGAAAATCTATTACAAGCATGAGACAAGTGTGAATGCATGCGTGGGAAAGATTAAATTAAACAATGCTGGCAATTTACATATCAGAAAACTTTGAAGAAACAATGTGTTGTAATAACAAAGGAAGAAAACTTTTAAGTGCAGCAGACATGTTAAACTGAAGCAGGCCTAAAAGTGGGATTCAAGTTTCAGTTGAACTCTAGATGGAGTGACCATGGGCATTTTAAGGACAAGAGTGGAACTGCTTTGTTTTGCATGTGCTGATTTTATGGAAGCTTTACTGTGTGTAAAACACTTAAGACATTTTACTCAAAAACAGACCAACTATGATTTATCAGGAATAAAGATTACATTCAGACAACATTTTGAACTAGAGTTGCCAGTTCCCCCTCACCAAAGGAAGGGGATGGGGGGGGGGATAGGGCAGCCAGAGACTGGGAAACTTCTGGAAATCTGGAGTTGGAGCTTGGGGAGGACAGAGACCTCAGTGGGGTACAATGCCATAGAATCCCCCCACCAGAGCATCCATTCTTCCAAGGGGAGCTGATCTTTGTAGTCTGGAGATGAACTGTTAATTTTAGGGGATCCCCAGGTCCCACCTGGAGGCTGGCATCCCTAAGAGTAGCACATATGTACTTAAATGGCAATCTCCCCACAACTAATAAGGGAAACAGCAACTGTAGAGAAAAATGTTTGTGGGGAAAAGCCATTTAAAACGACAAACATTCATAATTGTCTGTAGTAAGAATGTGGCTTAGTTTTTTTTTTAAAAAGGCAAAGCACGAATTGACCGTTCTCACCTGTTCCCTCTCACCCAGGTGATTATTAGAATCAGTAGCATTTGACTAGTAGGTTGCCAAGTAAGTCAGGTTTTTCAAACTAAGCATGTATGGTTAAAATCTTAAGTTATTTTTCTCCAAATGGCTTCTTTAATATCAAATAAACATGTAAAGGTAACGAAAAGAGTAAAAGTCTAGTAGCACCTTAATAACTAACAAAATTTGTGGTAGGGTATGAACTTTCATGAATCACATGTAAAGGTATCTGCAACAGCAGCTATGGCAGAAATGTTCCTTGCAGTCTCCCTGACAGCTGCGGTGGATGCCATGCCTCCAGGGTGGCATCATCTCCCTCTTAGGCATTCCCATCTCCTTCTTTCCCCTGGCCAAGCCATCTCCCTGTAATCACCTTTCCCTGTGCCATCACTCTTGCACCACCACTTCCTTCAGTTCCTCCTCTTCCTTCCAGCCCCGCCCCCCAGCTGGTTTTTAAACTCCTCAGTGGGCCATCCTGCCCTCACCCTCCTGCCGGCATACACCACTCCTAGCCTAGTCACATTTACTCTCAGTCAGGCTGCAGGAGGCCTCTGTCTACCATTCAGGTTGCTAGTCACAATTCAGACATAATACAAAACCCCACTTTATTGCTTTAGATCAGTGTTTCCCATTTGCAGGGTAGTGACCCGGTACCAGGCCATGGAAGCCTCACTACCGGGTCACAAGAAAAGGCAAAGCTAGCCCTGCCCCCAGCAAAGCTAGACTTGCCCCATCTCTGGCCATGGTCACACTTCACCATTAAATCCATCCCTAACCCGTAGCTATTTACCCCACAGTTTTTTTACAACGAATTTCTTGATCAGACATCCCTCCATCCTTCAGTTCTCAGCAGCGTTGATCCCGTCGCTGGTTGATCAAAGGTCTCAACCAGATCTCATTTTTTGAGATGGCATTCCACACTCGCGCAAGCGCAGTACGTGGGATATTACGCTTGGCTTAAAAAAAAAAAGGTGCCAGAAAAGGTGGGCGATCTGCCCCCCCCCCCATTTAAACATCCAGAAAGGAAGGGGAAGCCCAGGAGCTCTCTCTGCTGTCTCTCCACCTGGCGGGGAGACAGCAAAGGTGGGTGATCTTCCTCCCCCCCATTTAAACACCCCACCGTGGTGTTTAAATGGGGGGGGGAGCATGGCAACTCTCTTTGCTGTCTCTCTGCCTGGCGGGGAGACAGCAAAAGTGGGTGATCTTCCTCCCCCCCCCATTTAAACACCCCACCCCCAGCAAGCTGGGTGTATATTTTACTGACCTCGGAAGGTTGGAAGGCTGAGTCAACAATTGCTGGCGCAATGATATCATTTGGAGTGAGCTCTCGCAGGGAAGTGGATGTGCACTTGCGACGAGTCGGCTACAATGGAGCGTTCAAACATAGAAAGTATGTGCGGGAATCATCAGAAGCATTCTTATTCCAGATTTAATGTACTATCAAAAAAGTCCGTGTCTTAGTCGTGGCAGTTCAGGACACGAACGAGCCAACGACCATAGCCAGATGCTGATGTTTGGACAACCGCATAAAATCCGACATGCATCTGGCTTTCATCCATGCCCATCTCATCAGTTTATGTGCGTCTGACCTCGGCCTCGGTATTGTGCAGAGAGGAGCTGGGCTGCCTCTCCTTCCTTCTCCCCCGCTTCCAGTGTTTGAGAGAAAAGCTAGCATCCACTGGAACTTTAGACCCATGAAGTGTTCTTCAAGGGATGAGCTTTCATGTGCCTTGCAGTATGTTCTTTTGGAGAGCTTTCCCTGGGAGGCCTGGGTGGCAAAGAAGGGTGTGTGTGTGTTTTTTAAGCCGGGACGGTGTGTGTGGGGGGAGTGGGCATTCCAGTAGCTATTTTTTTTTTACCAAACAACCCCTGGGCAGAATTTTTGCTGGCTGGGGTCATCTGATGGTGAGGAAGGTTTTTTTCTTCTTTGCCTTTCTTTCTTTCCCTGCAAGTGATGCTCTGTCTGTATTCTTGGTGCTGGGAGGGGGGGGGGAAGCAACAGTGGGAGGGCTTCTGGTGCCCTGGCCCCACTGGTGGACATTCTGGTGCTTTTGGGGCATTGTATGAGGGAATTTTGGACTGATCCAACATGGCTCCTCTTATGTTTATGTTCCTTCTTTCCATGATTTTTTTTCTTCTCCTTTCCTTCCATTTCATTCTTTCCCTTTCCTTCCTTCCTTCCTTCCTTCCTTCCTTCCTTCCTTCCTTCCTTCCTTCCTTCCTTCCTTCCTTCCTTCCTTCCTTCCTTCCTTCCTTCCTTCCTTCCTTCCTTCCATTTTTACTGGATGAAACTTTTCTATTCATCATATTTATGTTGCAGACATAGGAGCTCTGCCAATGAAACGTTGGCACCCCCATTTGTAGCCAGGTGGCCTTCTATGAGATTTCTGTGTGAGTGAGTGAGAGTGTGGCAGAAAGAGATTATTGGAGATTACTGCGGTATATCTCAACAGCACTTGAAGAGATGGTACTATGAGCTTGGCACCATTTTACTGGTCCTTCTTTTAACAGCTGTCTGACACCAAAATTAAACTCCTCCTGTAGATATTAAAAAAGGATGAAAGTAGTTCACTGGCTAAGTATCTGCACAACAGGTTGCTTTTAAAGGCATGGGAAACACAGCCAGTAAAAAGCTGCAAGTCCCTCATAAATATCCTGTTTGGGATAACTGCAGAAAAGCTTGTATAAATTTCATATAACTTGAAATTAATTCATTAATTGCAGTATGATTCTCTGCTACCTTTCACAGCAATTCCCCAATGTTTCAGCCAAAAAAAGTATGAAAATAGCTGTCGAAAGATTTTCTTGAAACCAAGCAAGATTGCTTGTAGCTTGAGACAGGGTTCCAGTAGTAGTAGCTGAAGGAAGGGCCTACTAAATGCATCAACATATTTTGAGGTAGAGCAGCTGTCAGGGTCCAGTGTGGGTGGTACACAGTGCTGGCATTCCTGATGGCAATGGCAACAGCACTCCCAACTGCATACACTGGCCAGTGCTGTTGAGGAAGAGATGTGTACGTGGTGCAGGCAATTCAACATGGGCATTAGGAGTGCTTGCAAGCTGGAGAAGAATACACAAACAGCAGGTGTGGGGGTGAAAAGAGAGGACCGCACACTTTCCACCCCCATTTTGGCTCAGCATGAGTTTCAGAGAGATTTTTCTGAAAATGAATTTACTTCCAAAGAAAAGGCAGGTTTGGGGGAGTGCCCTGTAAGTGACATCACAGAAAAAAAAGTGGAGTTTTGGTTCAGTGTGCTCCGGAAGTGACATCACTTGGTCCTTGACACCACAGGAAATGACATAATTTCTGTCTCCTGGCTCCACCCCCCAAAGTCTACTGGCTCCACTCCAAAATTTTAGTGGGTCATGAAGGAGAAGTGTAAAAATAACCAGGCCATGGGTAAGAAAAGTTTGGGAAACCCTGTTTTAGATTATGAAACCATTGTTCAGCTAAGAAACATTCAACACCTAAAGTACTTCATTGTCTCACTTGTGTTCATTCCTCTTAGCCACACACTTTTATTAGAAGTCACTGAGACAACCCTAACCTGGAAAGCCCAGGAAAGTCCAATCTTGTCAGATCTCAGAAGCTAAGCAGGGTGACCCTGGTATGTATTTGGAAGGAAGACCTCCAGAGAATACCAGGAGTCGGGAGGCAGAGGCAGGTTATCAAACCACTTCTCTGACTGTCCTCCATGCCCCAGTAGTTGCCAGAGGTCACCATGACTTCAGGCATGGGCACAAACTCACACACAATGCAACAACAAAAAAGTCACTGAGTCAGAAAACAAACCTGCAGGGAATATACAAAAGCAAGACTCTAGACAAGGCCATTCTGAGCACTGAACCATTTTTGAGCATACAGCATAGGCATGTACTGGATCACGGCACTGAGAGGAAGTATTGCTGTTAAAAAGCAGCTGACAAAAGTACTTTTGTCACCACAGCACCCCAGTGAGGTAAATTTAGGCTGAAGGATGGTGACTACTTCAAGGACATTCAATAAGGAGGGAGCTGAACTCAGGGCTTCCCAGTCCCGTTTCAGCAAACTTTCCAGGATACATCATTCTGACTCTGCTCCTCTGTCTAGTATTTGTGAAATTCCACCTATACAGTCTCTTTATTTGTTTCTGATCTGGATGCCTTGAAGGCTAATCCTTCATCCAAGCATCAGCAGATCCTGTACAAAGGGATAGGGAGGCTGGGGCACAGAATCGCTGCTAGCCTTATTTATATTACAAGCAGCAACATTCTATCTACCTTCCTAACACATTTTAATCCTGACTTTCATCTAAGGAGGCATACACAGTCCTTCTTCCTAATTTTAACCTCACAACCACAATGTATATGTTCATTAGAGAGATCTGAAAATGTGTTACTAGCCAAAGTCATTTAGTGAGCTTAATAGTTGAAGTTGAGTTGAAGCCTGGGTTCCCTGGTCATCGTTCAAAGCTGAACTACTTTCCCAAATGCTTCTTTTCCAAAAGTTTTCCCACCTGTGGCTTTTTAAAACTGAAAAGTTTTAAACTGTGTTCTGAATGTCTCTCAATTATTTTTGTTCCTGGACAGGCTGAACCCAGGAAGCATGTAATCATATCAGCAGTTATGACATTCTGAACTACTCCATCATTACAAAAGAAAGGAAGGCACAGAGTTTTCAGGAATCCATTTGCTGCTTTACAAAAGAAATATGTCCACCAAGCAACCACAAGACTGCTTTCTAGCCTCCATACCTGCTTTTCATATAGAACAGTTCCACTTATTTTATAACAGATCCAAGTGGGTAGCCATGTTGGTCTGAAGCAGTAGAACAAAGTTTGAATTTCAGTGGCACCTTTAAGACCAACATTTTATTCAGGGTATAAGCTTTTGTGTGCACATGAAAGCTTATACCTTTTATAAAACTCTGCTGGTCTTAAAGGTGCCACTCAGTTCAAAATTTGCTTTATTTTAGAACAAAATCTCCAGATTGAAAAACACTGGAATACTACATAGAACTGCTAGTATATTTGTTCCATGTAGTGTCACAAACTAGGCGAGGTGCTACTGAGCTAGCAAGTTTAAAAAAAAAAAGTTTCACTATACAAGATAGCACAGTTTCACTGTACCAGACAGAACAGACTAGTGTTCCAAGCTCCAGGTAGTAGCTGGAAAAATTCTGGGATTACAACTGATCTCCAGTCAACAGAGATCAGTTCACCTAGAGAAAATGGCCACTTGGAAGGTGGATTCTATGGCCTTGTACCCCCTCCCACCCCCAAAATCTCCAGGCATTTCCCAACCTGGAGCTGACAACACTAGCACAGATTCATACCGAACAATGAAAACAAACCATGTAGCATAAAGAAAGCTATAATCACCAACAACTCAGAGAAATTCTTAGCAGCTGACAGAAATCTAAATGGGTTCTGTAAGCAGTTTAAATATTATTATGGTTACAACTGGCTTCAGCTTAATTCAGCTTTAGCGCAACTCAAAGTATAAAAATACTGATTATCTCAATTATTTCATTTTTTTAAAACCCTTTGGTTTGGAATCACTTCATTACCATCTACATAAAAAGAAAGGAAAGGGTAGCCCCCTGTGCAAGCGCCAGTTGTTTCCAACTCTAAGGTATTTTTTAAACATTACAGCACGGGCATGGGAAGAGCTTTTCTGTGGATAAATCCAAAGATGGTGCGGTAAAATTTAAAGAGCTGTCACCATAAAGATGTCATCAGTTGTGTGAGTTCTCACAGCTCTAAAATTACAATTGGGTAAAAAAAGAAAAAGGAGCATTCTTGTACTATTATTTCTGTCGAGGTTGTGGGAGGACCTTAAATATTCTAGTAACACTACCACTGGATGAAACTACATAAAAGCAGTTTTGAAGGGTGGACTTTAAGCATTGTACCCCACTAGGGTCACTGACTTTTCTAAGCTCCTCCATCCCCAAATTTCCTGGAGTCTCCCAAACTGGATCTGGCCACCATATCGCCCCATCTCCCATTGGTGGCCAGAGGGCGCCTGGCACCCCTATTGCCAACAGATGACTTTCTCAAAAACCTACATAAAGAACAAGTGGAGGGAATGACCAGCAAATTCTGATCCATTTAAGCTTTTCAGGTAAATTCTCATAATTAAATGTCTGGGAACCATTAAGCTAACAAATGCAGCACTGCAACAGTACTCGAGGTATTAATTAAGCTTCCTAGTCTATCATAAATACATAGTATCTTTTCCCTCCCTCTGCTCATTGTTCATGTGTCAACTAGGAATAGGTTTAAACCTCTTCACTCAAAGCAGCTACTTGATATTCCAGAATATCGTCATATACATATCTCTGCGTGTTCCTGATTTTGCAGAGTGTGACACTGGGTGTAGAATTTGCTTTTTAAAAAAAATTAATTTAAAAAATTTCTAGTCTTCATAGGTTTTAAAGTTAAATTTGAAGGTGCACAAGTAGACCAAAGAAAAGTCAGATAAGAGAACTGCAAAATCAGTTTAAGACTGACAAGACTCAAAGATACATCAGGACATGTTTCACAGTCTAAAATTTTAAACAAGTTTGTTTCCATCTGGTGGGGTGTGTTACCAGCCCAGTTGTTCCCAACTGCATCACGATTGCAGAATAAAACAAAACTTCAGAAGAAAATGCCATTTCTGAAATCAGAAAAGGCTAAGGCTGAGTTTATTTGAACAAATAGGGAGGGAATGAATTTCCCATTCATAAGTAAACACTGGACATTTTCGTTGGCAAAAATATGTAGTACAGCACTTGAAGATTCATAAATAGATCTTGGAATAGCATCATATTTCCCACCTGCAGCTAGCTGATAACAGTGTTATGGCCCTTATTTACAAGACCTCTCAAACCAAGCAGGTCAACACTAATATCCAGTTATACACAAGATTAGAACATTTGCCAAGAAAATAACATACACTTGTGTCAATAAAAAAATGAGAAATTACAAATACATTACTTTGTGCTATGGAGCCACATCTCACATATGACTTCTTCACATGTAGTGTTTTTAATGTGTGAAGAAATAAAGTTTGGTATTTTAAAGATACATTTAAAGCTGTGTACAGCACATGGTTCTCATATTCAACCACTGATCTTCAAAGCAAGCTTCATTAAGAGGACCTTGTTCATACACTGCATGAATATAACAGATGTGCTTTTAAAAGATGGCTTTAAAAAGATTACTAGTTTAAAGTACACAGTCAATAATACAGCAATGTAAGTAATTAGCATATCTAAGGCTCAAGAGAGCTTATGATAAATAAGAAAGAATGAAGATAGGGCTGCCCAACATGCTGTACTGCTCACTTCTTAGTTCTAAAACTGGAAACTATTTCCATGGGTGCCAGTGATCAAAGTAACCGTTTGTAAATTAGATCAAAATCATAATATATCCTGTATTAATATGTGAAACTAACATTGCAAGATGTTACTGCCAAGCCAGGACAAACTAGAGGGGCAAAGTCAATAAGACTTGAATTAAAAACTGTTTGCACCCAGATCATATTAACTAAAGCTATCAAAGGTATTTATACTCAATAATTTGTTTCATTCACTGATCAGATCTAGTTTCCTCCAATTCTTCTACACAAGATGAAAAGAGACAAAATGGATCTTCATTACTTTGAATACTTGTTAGTGATTTGTAAAGAAACACTGATTTGTATACTATCAAATTCAACACATAAATATACAGACAGATTAGGTACATGTGCTCTGTAGGGTAGATAAGGCTGATAACGTAACAACAACGTAACAACAAGCTGAAGGTCACAACTTCATTTCAAAACTTGAAAACCAACATGGTTTGGTAGCTAAAGTGTGAGACTAGGATCTGGGAGATCCAGTTTTGAATCCTCAGTATGTTATGGAAGCCTGATTAGTAACCTTAGTCAGTTACACACTCTCAGCCTAACCTATAGGTTACGGAAAAGTTATGAATCACCAGCTTTCCCATATTATATTTTTCAGTGGAAAATTTTACACTCCACATATTTAGATTAGGTTGTTCATCTATGTTTGTCAGGGCTGGTGTGCTGCAAATCAGTCATGTTAGATGAGCTAGATGTGGGATATGAAACATGGACAAACTCATGCTTTTTCAAGGTCTAGGCTTGTTCATGGTGTATTTGCCTCCTTTTGTCAACACTGATGTTTTGCTAACACAATTTAAATATTAAAATTATTTAAATAAGAAAATTTACAATTCAGTTTTTCCTGGAAAACCCACCTCACTGTCACTTTTGGTCCCCCTGGGGAGAAAAAGTGAGTCATATGTGAAGAAAATAACATAAAACTCAGCCCACCCCAAATCTTTCAATTGGTGCTGAAAATAATTTCAGTAGCTCAAATCACAACAATTCCTAGAATTCCCTTCATCAAAATATAATTAACCAACACATTGTATGTTGATTTATCACTAGAAAGCATGGAAGTAATAAGTTTCCAAAATATGTTTATTCAAGATTAATTTTTAAAAAGAAAGAAAATGCATATACAGATCATTGGTCTTCAACAGGTGGGCTGGAACCAGACAGGTCTGGCCTGAGGGCGCATGGTGCCCCAGGCAGCCTCAATGCCCACCCCCCCATGCCATGCACCCCGCTCCATAGTGCCTCCCCCTCCCACCCACCCTCCCAATTTTTCCGCCCAGGGAACTGGCAGCAAAGCGCTGGCTCCCAGGACTCTTACAAGTGCCCCCCTCCCCTGCTGATCGGCGGGAAAAGCTGCAGGGAGGCCATAGCTCTCCGGACGTTCAGCGCTGGGGTGGGGGCAGCAGGAAAAACCAGCAAGCCTCTGAAAAAGCAGCTGCCGCTGCTTCCTCCCCACTTCTCTCCCACATGACTCGCACCCCTCCCAGGGCGCCGCGGTGCCCGCCTGTCCCCTCCTTCCCTTCCCCTCGCAGGCGGTGGCGGGCAGAGGAGGCAGGCAAACTAGGTGCTTGCCTGGGGCACCGGGAGGGCAGGGGAGCCCAATTCAGTGCCCCCACCCTCCTGGCACCCTAGGCAACCGCCTACTTTGCCTAGTGGGCAAGCTGGCCCTGGAAGCAGAAGTAGCTGCATGTAAACCTAAAGGGGGGTTATCACATTAGTGAGAGTACCACATTTTATCCCGTCCCTTTAGAAGAAGCCAGAAAGAACTGAAGATTTTAAAAAGGGAGAGAGCAAGGAAGATGATTAGATGCAAAGGAGAACATAGAACTTTACATTTAATCATTTCTGCAGAACAAACTTGCACTTAATTGAACTCATTTCCTTCTATTTATAGATCCAGGTGGGTAGCCACGTTGGTGTGAAGCAAGAGCACAGACTTCAATGGCACCTTTAAGACCAACAAAGTTTTATTCGGGGTGTCAGCTTTCATGTGCAAGCACACTTCCTCAGACAGAATGAAACAGAAACAGAAATAACAATCTTACAAGGTGGGCAGTATGCTATTCCTGACTCTAGGCTTGCAGCATACACCCTGAATAAAATGTTGTTGTTCTTAAAGATGCCACTGGACTATAACTTTGCTCTATCCCATCTATTTAATCAAGCTAGAAAGGAGAGAGTCAAGTCAGACAGACACATATGTGAGGCCCCTGTTGTTGTTTTGGATTAAAGGTTGGTCCCGAATGCAGCAGATACAGTAAACATTAGACCTTCAGAAACTCAGTATTTAGTGCAAACATTCCTTATCATCATGCCATTTATCTGTCAAGATCTTAAACTTTAGGGTCTATTATAGGCAGACTCCTTACATGGCATTCATCAGTTTCAGAATACTCTAAGGTCTTCAAAGTGGCATAGATGCCTGTGAACCATTAAGGTTTCTTTCTGTGGTTCATATTACCTAAGAACGCATCATAAGCCTGACAAAAGACTGACTACTGTTTACATGTCAGAATCCTTTCCCTTAACTACACAGTTAACACTGTGTTCTAATTGTTTTAAGTCAGTTAAAAAAAATGTTGGAAGAGAAGCATAAACAAACAACAGACAGCATCTACGCTGTAAGACAAATCCAGTCCCTACCATTGTTGCATCTCAAAAATGGATCAAAGTATGACTACATATTAGGGTTGCCAATCCCCATGTGGGGGCAGGGGATCCCCCGGTTTGGAGGCCCTCCCCCCGCTTCAGGGTCATCAGAAAGCGGGGGGAGGGGAGGGAAATGTCTGCTGGGAACTCTATTATTCCCTATGGAGATTTATTCCCATAGAAAATAATAGAGAATTGATCCGTGGGTATCTGGGGCTCTGGGGGGGGGCTGTTTTTGGTGGTAGAGGCACCAAATTTTCAGTATAGCATCTAGTACCTCTCCCCAAAATACCCCCCAAATTTCAAAACGATTGGACAATAGGGTCCAATTCTATGAGCCCCAAAAGAAGGTGCCCCTATCCTTCATTATTTTCTATGGAAGGAATGCATTGAAAAGGTGTGCGGTCCCTTTAAAAGTGATGGCCAGCACTCCCCTTGGAGTTTAATTATTCTTTTCACAGCCTTGATCTTGGCTCCACCCCTCATGTCTCCTGGCTCCACCCCCAAAGTCCCCAGATATTTCTTGAATTGGACTTGGCAACCCTACTACATATATAAAGATATATATGCTGTTATCACAAGATACATTGTACTGGGAAAGGAAAAGACAGTATTGAATTGTATTTATGAACAGTACTGAATGGTATATATGAACATACTTTTATTTATTTACAGCAATTTTACACCACCACTCCTCATGCTTGAGGTGGCGCATAATGAAACAAAAATATAACAAACCATATCAATAAAAGAATCCAAGTTTTAAAAAAGTCCATTAAAAGACCCATTGACAGCAATTCATGGCACACAAAATGGAGCAGTCTAAAATGATACTGATGCAATCAGAAATTTCATTGTGGCACCTATTATGGCACCTATTATTTTCAGCAGTAATTTTTACTGTAGTGTCTCCCAGCAATAGGGATGAACCACATTTCTGCAGCTCATTTCAGTTCATGGCCAAGCCACAAACCAATACAGACTGGGAGGTTGGTTTGTGAACTGAACCACTTTTCACAGGGAGCAGGGATTTCCCTGTGAAAATAGAAGAATGATAGAAAGCCAAAAACAGGGATCACAAACCACATACAGTCTCACTTTGGAAATTTTTAATTCATGTTTGCTATCAGTAAACACAAAAATATATGACCTTCAGAGAGATTCAAATATTATTCTATTTACAGTCAGTGAAAACCTCACACTTTCAGAAAGTATTCTTTACTTTTCTCCAGCCAGCTGCTCAAGCATTGTAGGCAACAGGAGCTGGGGAACAGGGGATCCACCACTGCCAGTAGGTACATGGTGGCATTAGGCATAGTTCTGCCACAGTTGCTCTTTTGGCTTTAATGGGAAAGTAAAATATATGTATAAAGATGACAGGATAAAACTGGGAAGGAAGAACCATATATATCACCAAGATCCTTGGAAAATGCGCAAGATAAAAATTTACTATACAGAAATATATAAATCACACTGAAATCAATGGGATTTTTAAGTGCATTATGTTTGCTGCTATCCTACTATTGTGCGCACATTTTTTTGTAATACAATTAGATCTGTAGACACACTTGACTGTTGTGAAATCCATTGGGACTATTATACTTCTGAGAAACTTCATCCTTCTGAAAATGCATCGCTTGCACCCTCTTGTGTCAAAAATGTGTACCTCATTAATACTTATAAATCAGCAAAGTTTAATGCTGTTCTTATGAAGTGTTTAATGTTTCATTTGATAAAACAATGCTACTGAAAGTAGTACTAGAAAATAAGAACAAAAAGTGAATGTCACAGTCATTATAGTGATGTTTCCATAGCGAGTCATTCTGCAAGAATGATCCTATAATTTCCAATTAAATTCATTAATATATTTTAATTTCTCTGATATGATTCTCAGGAAAAAATATTCAACTTCTAAGACAGCTTAAAAAAAAGATGTTTCACAAAATCTAAATGTTTAAGAAAAATATTTATTAATGTATAGATTAGTAGTTAATTAAAAATGTTACTTACACTAATACAGGTTTCCCTGATATCTTCGGATGCTTTAGAACTTCTGACATGGTCTCTTTTGTCTCTTCCATTCTCTCCAAATCACAGGAATCCACAACAAATATCACCCCATAGGATTCAGAATATTAATTCTTCCAAATACCCCAGATTCGCTTTCTGCCTCCCAAGTCAAATAAGGTGACTTCAAAATGTCCTTGTTTAAGGTCAATTTTAGAAAAGCCGACTGTTGGAGCCACATCCTCAGGAGATTCTGGGAAAAACCCCAACAAAACAAATTCTGAGAAGTCACAATTTATAACCTTATATCCAAAGAAAGTTAAAAATCATTGTTTCTATGATGCATCATCACTAATAGTCAAAGCTCCCTTTGACTAATACCATTGACTACTAAAGGCACTTCTGTTCACACCGCAGACGGGAGAGCAAATCTATTTTTTAGTCTCCCATTCCTCCTCTTGCCAGACATTACACCATTAGAGTAACTCAAATACTAGGATCAGCTTTATGAAGGGTGCAGGAAGATGCAGCAGCAAAGTTAACAGAGCTCAGCTTATGGTAATGGAATTGGTCTCATAATTAATTATATAATAAAAGGAGCTTTGACTATCAAAAGCTTATACCCCCAAAATCCTCATAATGTCTAAGGTGGTACTGGACTCAAATCTAGCTGTTGTACTGCAGACCTACACAAATACTCTCTGAAATCAGGGGTGTCAAATGTTAGGGTGTCAACCCTAACCCGCTAGCAAGTCTGCTTCCTTCTCCCCTTTACTTCTTTCTGTGTTACAGCTTGCTTTGCCAGGATTTCTCAATTGCACAGAAGCTACAGAGCAAAGCCTCTATTTTCCCCACTGGCTGAGGCTCCTCTGTTGGGGAGGAAGGGGGGGGGGAGATATTTGTTTTGATACTGACCAAGAGTGCTAATACTTTAAGCATGTTTTATTTTAGAGGGTTTTTTTAAAAAAAAATTAATTGTGTTTGTCTATGTCCTTTATAAAGTTTATATCTCCGCTACCTGGCATTACATTTTCTAACAGACATGATCCAGCCCAACAAGATCTCGTTTATGTCAGATCAGGCCCTCATAACAAATTAGTTTGACACCCCTGCTCTGAAATGATAGTTCAGAATGGGCTGAAAGCACTTGGGTTGAGTATAAGAACATTTAGTTGTGGTATTTTACATGATTTAAAAAAATAAAATAGAAGGTGCTGAACACATTAACTATATAATGGTCTGGCTTTTTATGAATTACAACCTAACCAACCATGACCCTTAATACAAAGTAGTAGAAATTTAAAACAATTTAAGATGTCATCTTGCCATACAACAAGGCATTATTTTAATAAGTATATAAACCATATGAAGATCATATGCAAAGTACTAGAATAAATGTTATGAAAAAGATAGTGAGGAAAAGTGCATGTACCACTGCTTTTGTATGCAGATGATACTTTGTTATTTTCCCTTTCAGAAATAGGGATGAAAAGGATGTTATCTCACTTTTTAGACTTGTGAATTGAATAAACTGACCTTAAATTTTGATAAATCTAAAATCATGGCTTTTGGGGAAACCTGGAAACCTGTCAAGTGGAATATAAGAGGGAACGGGATTGAACAGGTCAAAAGCTTTATATACCTAGGAGTCTATTTCCACCATAGAGCTCAATGGGTTACCCACAAAAAAGAAGTGATGAAATCTGTGAATTGTAACATACTTGCAATCACTCATTTCTATTATACTAAGGGAAATCAATACATTAGAGTTTTTAACCACAAAATCAGCGCTAAACTGCTTTATGGTATTCCAATCTGGATCACAGCCTGGGGAAGGCAATGTCAAAACACCCTGTAACAAAAAGTCTGCCAAAAAATGTTATATGACATCACCCCATAGATCAGTAACGACTCGGTGCTTGCACAAGGAACTACCTTTACCTTTTCTACAAAGAGAGATACAGACGATCTGTACAGAAGATATAGATCAATAGAATCACACTTTGTTATACACACACAATTTCCATCTTGGATTATTTTCTTAATTATGTCCTAGGTCAAGGTCATCAAAAAAGGTGCATCTACAACATCAATTTTTATTTAAAATTTACTGATATATACTCATTACGGGGTTTCAGAAAATAGTTTCAGCACAGACTGCAAGGAGAACCATTGATTTTCTATCAAATGTTAAAAAGTGAAATACCTCATTAACCCAAAATACTATATTTTTCTTGACTACAGTTCAAACAATTCTATATCTGCAATTGCTCTGACCTCACAAATACTAACAAGTTCTCCATTTTACAACACACAGGATAAATATGACACTTTAAATTCCCAACAAATTGTTTTCCATCCATAAGGATATGCACACTAGTCTTGATTCAGAGGCTCCTGTATGAATGGACCTAGGAGGAGACTGGATTTATACCCTGCCCTTCACTACCCAATGGAGTCTGAGCAGTTTACAATCTCCTTTCCCTTCCTTTCCCCACAACAAAGACCCAGTGAGGTAGGTGGAGCTGAGAGAGCTCTGGCAGAAACTGCTCTTGAGAAGAACAGCTCTGTGAGAACTTGTGATTGACTGACCATATGTACGGGTGCATGTGGAGGAGTGGGGAATCAAACCCAGTTCTCTCAGATTAGAGTCTTCACACAACCACTACACCAAACTCTGTGCCATGTCAAAGACAAAACTTTGTAGAAAAAGATTTTACTTGCATCCATTACATAATTGTCTCATCCTTATTCACTGGAGTTCAGGGGGGATTCGCTTTTCTATTCTTTCCTCAGAACAACAATGTGAGACTATATGGACAAAAAGACTGTGTGACGGGCACAAGGTCATGCAGTAAAGGCCTAACATCACAACAGAGTTTTATCAGGAATGATCTGACTTAAGTTTTCCAGGTGCAAGGGAGCAAGTTATGCACAGAAAGTGGGCTTAGTTATGCAGAGAAAGCGGGCCTCCTCCTCTTTGCCATTTCCCCAACCTGACATGGCCCTTTGGAGGTGCTACACTGGAACTTCATGATTAAATGGGTCTGTGCTTGCATCTCCCTAGTCCAGTGTTCCAGCCTCATCACACCAGTTCTCTGCAGTTCCACTGGAAAAGTAATACTTTTCAAGAACTTTTTAAAAAGCCCTTTGTAATACCAGATGAGATAGTCCAAAATAAAGATGCAGCTTACCTCCTTGGATTCCTTTCACTGTTGCAGTTTTTCCAGCATTATCAAGACCCACCATGATTAATGTCACCTTCCTTGAATTATACAAAAACAAAAGCACTATTTTCAGACCTTCCCTGAGATGAATGTCACACTATATTTCAGAAACACTTAGAAAGCAGTAGGGAACTGTCACCTCTGAATACTTATGTCTCCATGCTTACAGATGAGAACATATTAAGAAAATCAGAGTTAAGTTCAATCAAATTCTATCACCCCCAAAAATCCTATATTTAACTGGTAATATCTGAGCTTGTAATATACAAGAAGTAACTATATGCATAATGAATTTGTTAGAATACACATCCCTTTATATATAGAACTAGCACATTTTGTAACATTAAATGTTCCTTTACTTCCCCCACCCCATGTAACAGTAAACTAAATTGGAAAGTTTTACTCTAACAAAGCACAACTAGTACTGTCTCTGATTTGCAGATCATCCCCAAACAAAGTACATTGCAGAAGCTCAGTATAGGGCAAATAAACTTTCACTATACAGAACCTTTGCCAAAAGCCCCTGCTTTGATTTCCAAACAGCACTCTTTATTTGTATCTTTCACACCCACTTGCAAAAGCCTAACTGGATATGTTCCAATTTTCTGTTTTTAAAATTCCTTCTGCTTGGCATATTGTCCAAGGAGTTTAGGAGACAACTGGGAATGTTACAAACTGTTCTATTTTCAAACAACCCAATGTTTTTCTCTCTCACTTTATCCCATTCTTATAGGCCCCCTATCCGTGTACCCTTCTTGTTCATTCACACACTTTCTACCACCAGTTTCTTTCCAATCCTTGGTTATCCTTTCCCTGTCCCACATCTCTGTAGGCCTTCTATCATTAATGTTATGTAAGTCATTAGATAAAGTGAAAATAGTCTTGGATCGTCTCCCACTTACTCCAAAACCAAGTCAATCTGCCTGAATGCAATTATCTTCCCTCACAAACAAGACTCTTGTGGCAACTTAAGGCCAAGAAATTCTTATTCTAGCACAGTTTTCTGGTTCTAGAAACGCATGTTCTTCCAACCCCCCCACCCTGGCGGGGGACCCCCAAATTTGCAGCCTCCTCCCCCGCTCTCCAAAAATCCGGAAGCGGGGGTGGGGGGGTAGGAAGAACATGCGTGTAGGCATCATGTAGTTGTAGAGCTCCTGATCCATTTGTAAAATGTGTGCCTTTAAGGCTGCGCAGGAAATAAGAAGGGCTTCTTTGGAAAGGGTCAGTAATAGTTTCCATGGAGAACGGCCCCTCCCTTTCTTTTGCTTTCGTTTTCACAGCAAGTAGAGTTCTGCAGGAAGAAGATCTAGTAAGTATTTGTGTGTGTGTGAGAGAGAGAGGGAGGGGGCAGGCGATTCCCTGGTTTGGAGGCCCTCCCCCCCTTTAGAAAGCATGGGGGGGGAGGGAAATGTCTACTGGGCACTCTATTATTCCCTATGGAGAACAATTCCCATAGGAAATAATAGGGAATTGATCCATGGGTATTGGGGGCTCTTGGGGGGCTATTTTTTGAGGTAGAGGCACCAAATTTTTAGTATAGCATCTTGTGCCTCTCCCCAAAATACCCCCCCAAGTTTCAAAACGATTGGACCAGAGGGTCCAATTCTATGAGCCCCAAAAGATGGTGCCCCTATCCTTAATTATTTCCTATGGAAGAAAGGCATTTAAAAAGGTGTGCTGTCCCTTTTATATGTGATGGCCAGAACTCCCTTGGAGTTTAATTATGCTTGTCACACCCTTGTTCCTGGCTCCACCCCCAAAGTCCCCAGATTTTTCTTTACTTGGACTTGCAACCCTAGTTCTAGCTCCCAAAGGCTTATATTAGAATAAAAATTAAATTAAAATCAAAAATTAAGACGTCACAAAATTCTAGCTTTTTCTGCTGCAATAAACTACCCTTACAATATGTTTCATTCTGGCCTCTTAGGAAGTGCTGGCTGATTATGGTCACAATGAAAGACAATTAGCCCAATTTTGGGTAAGTTGCTGCACTGAAAGGAAATACTAAGGCAGAAGACTAGGTCCAATTTAAGCTCTGGAGCTTGCATGGCAGAAAAGCAACCTGTAAAGTTTCATTTTGTGCTTTGCCACTTGGAGCATGTATCAAGGTGCTAGGAACAGCTGCACTAAAATGTGGTAATTTTTTAAATGCTTTTATTTATTATTTATTTATTATTTTAAATGTATAGCCTGCCCTTTCCCAAATGGGCTCTGGGCAGGTAACAAAATCAAATACATATAATAAAACAATATACAATCTAAAAGCAATATAACAATCTAAAAACAAACTCCAGTTCTGCAGTTGGTAATATCAGTTGCCTCCACTCATTTCATACATCCCCCAGCTGGTATAAGATAAGCTATGTTTAAAAATCTCAGAACATAAAACTTAAAAGTAGTGTTTCAATATGATTTTTAATGTTAACTACTAGTTACGGTCATTAGAAAGGTCACTCTGCACTTACATTCTCCAAGGCCATTTGTTACTTAACATAATCTTAGGCTGAGTTTTGGCAGTTAAACTGGTACAGGAGCTGAGCCTTGGCTCAGATTTAAAGTGTTGGCTAGGTGAGGGGGAAAGGAGGGAGTTAGATACTAGCAAATCTAATTAGATTTTAATCAGCTAATCAAAATACCCAGAACAGTGGCAGCAACATAAATCTATACACACACCTTTTTGGAAGGCAAGGAATCGTCTCCCTTAAGGTCATCCATTCTCCACCTTATTTGGTTTTATTTAAATACAATTCCAGAAGTTGAATGGGTTATGAAGTTTCAGAATTTTGAAAAATAGTTTTAAATCTGTATACAGGGAAGCAGTTATTTGTAATGAATCAATAATTGTTGTGAAATCTTTTTTGCCGAGCTGTGCATCTGGCCATTAAATCTGATTTTGACAAATTTTAGAGACAGTAATGGGGGAAATGTACCCTTGCCAATATATGCCTTAACTATATCCCTCTCCTCCCAAGCAGAGATAGCACAATGTTTCATACAGCTCTTCACCTGAATGTGTCTGAAAAACTGTAACTATGCAGATTTTAACACAAGCATCACAGTTTCTGTTTTGAACCTTCTGCCCCTCTGCCACATTTTTATTGCTGCTTTGCTGTTTTGGGTCATTATTAGGTAGATTTTTTAAAATTTAATTTGGACTGTCAAAATGACTTATAATAAACAACTGCTTGTTGCAAGTTACTCTGAACACTTAAGATGACTAACAATTAACAAGCATCTTTCAGCAAATCTTTTTTAAAAAACAGCTTCTTGAAACAAAACTACCACTTCAACATAGACTAAGATCAAACAGAATTTCAAACAAGGACCAGCTACCATCCATTTGTCTTTTCACTTATACAGCAAAGCATATGTCTTCATTGAAATCAGGAGTTAGAGATTCTAAATATTTTGCTTGTCCTCTACACAGGAATAATTGCAAGAAAATATAGGTTTAGTCTGGGGACATTCTTCACATATAACAGAATCTCTCTGGAAGACCACCAAGATACTGTGGATGAGACCATTCTAAACTTTTTTTAATTTACCTAACAGGTTCCCTCCACTTCTTTAGCCAGTTGCAGCAATTGGCCATCAGACTATACATCACTATGGCCGTTTTCGCACTCACGTTTTACTGGCGCCACGACCATCCTGACGCCGGCGAATCTGCATGGCTTTCGCACCAGAAGCTCCGGCGCTCCCAGAAGCGCCGGCTACTTCCGTCGCTAAGCCAGCGCAAACGGAAATCGCAAAGATGCAGGAAAACGTTTGCGCTGGCTTAGCGACGGAAAGCGCCGGCGCTTCTGGGAGCGCCGGCGCTTCTGTTGCGAAATCCATGCAGATTCGCCGGCGTCAGGAGGGTCGTGGCACCAGTAAAACGTGAGTGCGAAAACACCCTATGCAATAGCCATTCAAAGCACCAAATGATTTACAGATGCAGTATGCCGACAGGTCCTGAAGATGCAGTCAAAGATGTACACCATACAACAAAGCAACTCAGTTGCTGTCTTGTGGCTGTAAGAATGAGAAAAGTTACTGTTAATAACCATGCGTGATCAAGCTTTTTCTTTAGCAACAGGAAAGAGTTCCTTCTATAAACCTGGCCAAACTCTGCCTTGCACTGAGCTTCATTCACACAGATGCACAGCTACCCCAGTGAAAAGTGTTGAGGATTGAGAAATAACATTTACATTATAGCAAACCACAAGTGGAGCACTACAATTTGCATCTGGCCAGATATAGATGTGTTTAAGTAAAGCAACACTCTATCCTCAGTGGAATTAGCAGATGAAATCTTGGAAGGAGGAAGGGTGTGTCTAAAATTTACAAACATGCATTCCTTCTCTGGAAAACTTTTGCATCAGGAATCCATGATTTTCATAACATTTTACAGCACACAGCTAAGATGCATGTACTTTGGGAAGTTTGGAGACCAAATTTCCAAGGACCAGTAATCATAACTACTATCTTAAAAAGCACAGTCATGAAAGATCTCTTATACACACACTACTATTCAGTTAGAAATCAGAAGTGCAAGATTCTTTTAAGATAATTCCTGTGAAATTTTTAATCACAGCCACAAAATCCTTCTGCAAACAACTACTTGGTTTTCTTGTATGGCTCCTTGTGCCACATGGATTATAGTCACTTTAGCCTTCTGAAAGCTGCTTTATACATACATCAAAAAGTAAAACAAAAAACCCCATAAACGCGGCAAACACAAATCCCTTTGTAAGCGCTCTCAACACAGAAATGCGATTGGCTGAAGCTCCCTTCAACAGCCTACAGGCCATCCCCTCTCGCTATGGTATAAATCTCACTGAACTCAACGAGGCTTACTTAAAAGTAACCGAGGCTAGGCTTGGGCTATGTTTCTAGGCTGAACTTGCTGTTTGCATCCCTACACCGAGATATCAGTGCTCTGCAACATACAAACGTACCTCTGTCAGCCAACAATGAGCAAGCTTTTGAGGCGCGCGAGGAACAGTATCCTCACCTGCAACAAACCACCCCCTTACCCAGTTTTTAGCACCAAAGTTGGCGCAGAATAAGCAATGCCAATGTCCAGCAACAGATTTCGGCCACTCTCAGCAGCACAGAGCAGTCCACGGCTCACATCACGGCTCACATCACGGCCAGCCTCACGGCAAGGCCTGCTCTCTTTCAGCCAAAAGTGACCCAAAGCTGCCACGCAGGGCCTTAGATAGATAGATAGATAAATTTATTGTCATTGTTCTCAACAAAAAGAGAGCAACGAAATGAGGTGCTCTTCCACAAAACATACCTACACATCAAACACACATATTCATACCATTTAAATACATCTAAAACCATTTAAACCATTTAAATACATCTAAAACAGATAAACTTTCATAAAACCATTAAAACCATTTAAACCATTTAAATATATCTAAAATAGGAAGTCCTTCCCCCTTCTATTCCAGCCTCCCGCCACCCCCCATTCAGTACCTTCAAAGCGGCCACAGACTCAGACAGAGTGAGCACCGGACCTTCCAATTGGTCACGTGACACTATTCCCTATGCCAATCCTCCCCCCATGTGACTCTGGTGAAGACCTCCCATTGGTCGGACTAGAGAGTAGTCCAATAACAACGGAGCATCAAAGGTACGCGTAACCAGGTTGGTTGCCAATGGTTACAAAAGAGTGATGGAGGGTGGGCCAGAAGAGTAGTGGGAGAAGCAAAGCGCTAATGGAAAGTGAACGATTTGGATTGATGGCTACCCGCCAAAGATTGGTTCCTACGAAAGCGAGGATAGAATTCCGGCGAGTGCTAAGCAGTGGACGTGGGGTAAAGCTGCTTGAACACATGCAGTTAGCTACCTTCGTTTATCAAGGCCAGCTTTGTGTACTCTAACTGGCAGCAACTCCCAGGTTCTCAGAGTGAGCCTCTTTCACATCACTGCCTTAGCATCTTTTCAATTGCCAATTGAATGTGGGACCTTCTGCCTGTAAAACCATAGCTCAGCGCCAAGGCTAGGCTTTTGATTGAGCAATCTTAGAAGGCAACTGAATTACCACCAAATGTCCAAGAATGGTTTGGGAAGGTCTGCTTTGTGATGTTAACCAAAATAAATTATCTGTGTATAAATATATTTGGGAAAGAAGTGACTATAAACCTGAGCAACTTTTATACCAATGATGAACATTTAATTTTGGGGTAACAATAAAATTAACAACCTGCAGCAAGAAATAAGAGTAGTTAGATAATAATATTGGGTGTGCAGCAAGAAGTAATAGTAAGTAATGCTGGTGGTATACCTAGAAACTATCAGAATTATGGTACTTTGGTATACCAAGCCTTATTTAAGTTTAATATTGTCTGTTGAAGCATAATTAAGGAGATGTCCAGTAGTATTTTAAAGGCTAATAAATTATTCTCCAGGTTGAATTTTTGTGAGTCTGAGTCATTGGCTACATGCCCATCCAAAGCAGCTACGTTTATATGTAAGTGTTTAGGCAACCAAAAAAAAAGGGGGTGGGAGGATTACAAGGAGAATGCCCTGTTCTTGTAACTCTCATTTACTCTTTCTTTTTTATGTGAAAAAGGAATTCTTTTTTGCTTTATGATCTCAAAACCCACACTTCTGGTGTTTAGAAACTGTACAAGGGTATTTACAGCTTTATCTGAAAGCAAAAAAAAAAAAAATGGCTTTCAGTGCCCTTCTAAACTTTGAAGTCAGTTTAGGGTTGCACTGCAAATCTAGTGACAGCCAACCCTGCTATATCTGTAGCAGAAAGAGCACTGTGAAGGAGACATGTTGGCTATAGAATCAAGTTGGAAGGTACCTCCAGGGTCATCTAGTCCAACCCCCTGCACAATGCAGGAAACTCACAAATACCTCCCCCTACATTCACAGGATCTTCATTGCTGTCAGATGGCCATCTAGCCTCTGTTTAAAAACTTCCAAGGAAGGAGAGCCCACCACCTCCTGAGGAAGCCTGTTCCACTGAGGAACTGCCCTAACGGTCAGGAAGGGAGCCAGTTTGGTGTAGTGGTTAAGTGCTCGGACTCTTATCTGGGAGAACCGGGTTTGATTCCCCACTCCTCCACTTGAACCTGCTGGGATGGCCTTGGGTCAGCTGTAGCTCTGGCAGAGGTTGTCCTTGAAAGGGCAGCTTCTGGGAGAGCTCTCTCAGCCCCACCCACCTCACAGGGTGTCTGTTGTGGGGGAGGAAGGTAAAGAAGATTGTGAGTCGCTCTGAGACTCTTTGGAGTGGAGGGCGGGATATAAATCCAATATCTTCTTCATCTTCTAATGTTGAGCCGGAAACTTTTGATTTAATTTCATCCCATTAGTTCTGTTCTTCTGGGGCCACAGAAAACAATTCCACATCATCCTCTATATCAGGGTTTCCCAAACTCCCCCCCCCCCGCCATGGCCCAGTTATTTTTACACTTCTTCATAGTGGCTCACTAAAATTCGAGCCAGGAGACAGGAAAGCCTGTCTCTTTCTTCTGTAGAGGTCTCCAATGAAAACAGAGCTCAGGCTTTGCAGCCTGTATCAGTCTTCAAGCTTAGCTTTTCTCTGCACAATACAGAGACGCTGGGGAATGGAAGGAAGAAAAACAGAGCTCAGGCTTTGCAGTCTGTGTCAGTCTTCAAGCCTAGCTTTTCTCTGCACAACAGAGAGATGGGAAAGGAAGGAAGCAGAGAAGAGCTCATGCTTTGCTGGGGGCGGGGCTAGCTTTGGCTTTCCTTATGACCCGGTATTGAGGCTTCTGTGGCCCAGTACCGGGTCATGACCCTGCAAATGGGAAACACTGCTCTATATGACAGCCCTTCAGGTACTTGAAGATGATATCACCTCTCAGCCTCCTCCTCTCCAGGCTAAACATGCCCAGCTCCTTCAATCTTTCTTCATAGGACTTGGTCTCCAGACCCCTCACCATGGGGCTATCATTTACATAACAGGAATATTGGAACAGTAAAGAAAGACTCACCAAGGAAAATCCTATTCAATCCTAGGGGAGGGGGGAAAAAGTTGCGATTTGGCAACATGCAGCTTAAAGCATAATCAAAACAACAAATAGTTTTGTTGTGTTGTATGAGTTAACATATCTATTGTGATATAAGCTTTTGTGCCACAACATTTATAACTGGCTGCAGCCGATTAACAGAGGGTAATGTTGCTCTTGGGGAAGGAAGGCAGCATGGTATAGCCCAATGTCAGAAGTTTAAACAGGGTCAGTACTTGGAAGGGAGACATCCAAGGAACACTCTGCAGAAGAAGGCAATAGCAAACCACCTCTGCTTAACCACTTGCCTTGAAACCCTGTGAGGTCACCATACATCAGCACTTTACATATACACATACTTTATGTATACACACACAGTGTTGCTATTCTAATAGGTGGCACTACATCCACAACTAGGTAACCAGATTCTACTCTTTCTCCATGTGTTTTTTTTAGTTCAGCATCTATTTTGAACTGCTCTCAGAAATAGATATAGGAGGGCAATCGTGTTGGTCTGAAGCAGTACAACAGATTTTGATCCAGTGGCATCTCTAAGACCAACAAAATTTATTCAAGGTATGAGCTTTCATGTGCACACACATTTCTTCAGATACATAGAAATGGAAGCTAACATTTCATATACTGTATATAGGTAGATGCCTCTACATAGGTTAACAGCAAATTAGCATACACCTTAATGAAGATGTTTTTGACATAAGCATACATTAAATAGCAATAACAAGCTAAGGTTACAGGTCACAATATGTTTGGATTTAATTACAGGGGAAACAGACGCAATAAATATGTTAAAGACTAATGTGTAAAAGTATCTTTCTTAATTGTTAAGATAAATTGAAACTCTGCTGTTATGCACCATTCATCTCCTCTTGTGCATGGAGTTAGCTGACAGCATCCTTTCCTTCAAGGTAGGGTGCTATGTTATGATGGAAGAATATATTCCAACATTCATTGCATTACATTTCATTCACTATTTCAATATACTATTCCCAAAAAGAAATGCACTAGAATGCAGAGGATGTTTAGCCATTCTTGGTAAGTATACTTATGCAAGGACTCTATGAGTTTAGTATATGAAACAAGAAACCAATATTCCTGTTAAGTCCTGGGGGGTTGTTCTGAGTTTTGTAATAATTTGTAGACCAGCAGTTTCCCTTTTGTCTGTTCCTGAAGTTCTTTTGTGATAAAACAGCTACTCCTCACCCTCAGTAATACAACTTCTAATTTGAACATGAACACTGGTACCAAAGCTTGCAGTAAACCCAAATGCCAACTTTGCTGCCACATACAACCAGACAACACAATCACTGGACCAAATATCAACTACCATATCAGGCTCATTTACTTGCTCATCTTCTAACATAGTATATGCCATTAAATGCCAACAATGCCCTTTGGTTCTCTACATATGGCAAACAGGACAAACCCTACACCAAAGGATAATGAACACAAATCTGACATCAGGAATCACAAGACTGAGAAACTTGTCAGAGAATACTTCAGTCTTCCAAAACATTCAATAAGTGATCTCAAAGTACCTGTTTTATTACAGGTACTAGCAGTTAAGCCCATTATAGGAAGGACTACAACGGGCCCTAGAAAAATATGGGGAGGGGGGTGATGAATATGTAGGTGGTAGGAAGGAAGATAGACAAACAGAATGAAAGAAAAAGAGAGAAAGAAAAAAATAATGAGAAAGAATGGTAGGGAAAAGATGGGGAGAAAAGAGTGAGAGAAAGAAAAATGAAGAAAGGTAGACAGAATTAAATAAAAAGGAAGACAGACAGTCAGAGAAAAGAATGAGAGAAAGAACAGAAGGGAGAGGTGAAAAAAGAGGAGGAGAGTGATAAAAAATGAGAAGAAGAAAGATAGAATGAAAGAAAAGACAAGAGAGACAGAATGAGAGGAAGGAAGAGAGGGAGTTATGGAAAAGTTGGGGAGAAAGGAGTGAAAGAAAGGAAAATCAAAGGAAAGAAGGAAGACAGAAAGGTAGGAAGGTAAGTAGCCATTAGAAGCTTCCCTTTCACCCCCTCCCACTTGTAGGTGGGGGGGAGCAAAAGGGGGCCTTTCAATGGCTCCCTGCCTCTTAAAGCAAGCAGCTGATAGGCAGACCCACTCTGCTGGTGGTTGTAAGAGGCAGGGAATCATTGCAAGCTTCCCTTTTGCTCCCTCCCACTTGCAGGCGGTGGGAAAGTGAAAGGAAGTGCATTCCATCACATGGGGCCCTAGGACGGAATAGACTCCATTATATCTTATGGGTCCATAAGACATAATGAACTCCATTCTGTGCTATCAGCCCATAGGACAGAATGGACTGCATTGTATCCTATGAGCTCATAGGACAGAATGGAGTCCTTTCCATCCTATGGGCCCATAGGATACAATGGAGTCCATTCTGTCTAGTGGGCTCATAGTATAGAATGGATTCCAATCTCTCCAGTGGGCCCACAGAACAGAATGGAGTCCATTCTGTCCTGATGGGATAGAATGGAGTCCATTGTCTCCTGTGGACCCATAGGGCAGAATAGAGCTCATTCTATCATATGAGCCCACTGTAGCCTAATTTGAATAGAAAGAGTGAAGAGTATTTGCAGGTGGAAAGGAGGCTTAATACATTGTATAGTGCCAGTCTGTTTATCTGCTGCTGTTGAACTGGCCCCTCACTGCTGTAAATGAACACACCTTTTGTGTCAGATGAAAAGAAGTAACTGCTATTGTTTGTCACATGAACATGTCTCTCACAGTTTGTTTGCTTCACTGATTGCTTTGTGGCAGCATTGTTGGGGGTGGGGAGACGGATAGTCCCAGACTTCCTACAACGGACCCTGAGGAGATGCAGTTGTGATCAGTAAGCCCTGAGAAGAAACTTTCAGCAGAGAACTGTCTCCCTCAGAGGTCAATTGCCCCACTGATGGACCTCTTGATGGGACCTGGGTTTTTTGGCCACTGTGTGACACAGAGTGTTGGACTGGATGGGCCATTGGCCTGATCCAACATGGCTTCTCTTATTTCTTATGTTCTTAGTGGCCATCTGGTGGGGTTCTCGCTTGACGGGGCTGGTGGTGGACGAGGAGAGCAGAGTCAGCCAATGGCACACCAGGGACAGAGTGAGAGCCAATTCTGTGTAGCCCACATCCAACCAATGAAAATCCTTCGATTTGCCACCACAGTAGGGCTTTTATTATCTAAAGGATTACATCAGAACTATATACAGCACCATTAAAAGTACTTCCTAATACCTTCCACAACTTTGGTTTTAACTTGAATTCTTTTTTTTATACTGTCCAGGGTTGTCCAGCAATCATGAGTGCCCCCCCCAACTTCCTGCCCAGGATTTAGAGGTGGAGAATCCTCAGGGAGGATCTTTGGAGGTTCTCCTTGCCTCTGTCACCTCTCTACAAAGCCACTACATGATGCCTTATAAGTGTACCTAAATTCAGTTACTGTATTATTAATAAATAACAGTAATTTTGTGTTCTATCTTCCAGTCCAAAGTGTGAATGTTCACCTAAGCAATACTGAGAGGAGGCAGAGGCGAATGTAGAGGGAAATTGCCCCTGTATAAATCGATGGTGCGGTCTCATTTGGAATACTGTGTACAATTCTGGTCACCGCACCTCAAAAAGGATATTATAGCAGTGGAAAAAGTCCAGAAAAGGGCAACTAGAATGATTAAAGGGTCGGAACACTTTCCCTATGAAGAAAGGTTAAAACGCTTGGGGCTTTTTAGCTTGGAGAAACGTCGACTGCGGGGTGACATGATATTTACAAGATTATGCATGGGATGGAGAAAGTAGAGAAATAAGTACTTTTCTCCCTTTCTCACAATACAAGAACTCGTGGGCATTCGATGAAATTGCTGAGCAGTCAGGTTAAAACAGATAAAAGGAAGTACTTCTTCACCCAAAGGGTGATTAACATGTGGAATTCACTGCCACAGGAGGTGGTGGCAGCTACAAGCATAGCCAGCTTCAAGAGGGGGTTAGATAAAAATATGTAGTAGTAGAGCTCCATCAATGGCTATTAGCCACAGTGTGTATATATATGTATATATAATATTTTTGGCCACTGTGTGACTCAGAGTGTTGAACTGGATGGGCCATTGGCCTGATCCAACATGGCTTCTCTTATGTTCTTATGGTCTGTCAAATGAGCTGCCAGGACTGCAAGTTGCAGTGGAGCTCCAGCCTCACAATTGACTGGGGGGTATTATTTTGTCATTAGTGTGTTGCAGTTGTTAGTTTTGGGCAGAGGTTGAGTATTTATTTTCCTATTCTGTAAGCCCCATGGTGCAGAGTAGTAAAGCTGCAGTATTGCAATCCTAAGCCTCTGCTCACTATCTGAGTTCAATCCTGGTGGAAGCTGGGTTCAGTTAGCTGGTTCGAGGTTGACTCAGTCTTCCATCCTTCCAAGGTAGGTAAAATGAGTACCCAGCTTGCTGGAGGGGGAAGTGTAGATGACTGGGGAAGGCAATGGCAAACAACCCTGTAAAAAGTCTGCCGTGAAAACGCTGTGAAAGTGACATCACCCCAGAGTCGGAAGCAACTGGTGCTTGCACAGGGGACTACCTTTAAATAGTTCCTAGATTGGGTTGTGAGTGGGAAGTACATTGTAAAAAAATCGGGGAGAGTTCCTTTTTGGTTTGTTATTGGGAAAAAGAAAACAATTTAAATTCTTTACCTGATTCTTTAAGTCACTTTATTGTTATAATACAGGAAAGAAAATAATTTTGGCTAGGGCTCAAAATATACCTTTTTCCAGCCCACACAAGAATGTTTCTTGCCTCCACCTCTGCTCCTTGTGTCAAGCGTACCAGAGGTTGCTTGGGTGCTGGTGAGATGTTGTTCATTTTAAGTGTTGGCTTTTGATACAGCTCAAGAGTTCTTAGCATAACAAAGAGCAGCAGTGCTGCCAGCTCTCGTTTCACTGGAGACTCCAGAGTGCAAACAAGATGCTTGAGCCTGTGAGGAAGAAGTGGGGAGAGGTGTGTCTTGTGATTAAAGTGTTTTGCATATCCTGAAGGAGTTTACCAAGCTTCTTGAGGGCATCCACAGCAGCCATCACAAAATTCACGTTCCACTGCATCAATTCCTGAAAAGCCATCCTGTCACACTCTTCCTCCTCAAGCATCTCTTTAAGTCTTTGCTCCTCTATTTACATCCATCACATATTCTGGAATGCAGCCTTGCCCTGGTCACACTTTTCCTTCTCCAGTATTTTCTCTGACATCTCATTTAAAATTGCTACTTAGAGCTTCCTGTTTCAGGAATATGAAAGTCAGGTTGCTGGAGATAACTCTGCCAGTGAAAGTGCTCTGCCCTTCTCCACAACATCCCGTAGGAACATAGAAAAGAAGTATATGATTAACCCTTAATTTAATTTGGTATTTTGAAAATGATGTCTGAACCCATAGTTGATGCACATTACATTTAATACTGCCCTTGTGAGGTGGGTAAAGTCTCACCTACACCATTGGGATCAGTGAACGAAAGTGTGATTGTGAACTGTCCAACACTTTTGTCTATTGGTGTGACTAGTTGTGGGGGTGTATCCTAAAGAAAGGGGACCTCAACCCTTCTGAGCCTTAAAATAGCACAATGGCTGGTGTTGTCATGAACAAACCAAATTAAATGTATAATTATCCACTATGTTTCAAGCTGCTGCCAAAGCCGAAAAATATTTATGATGTCAATGCAAAATTACCTGCACAAGGCAAAGTTAACCACTAACTTCTTTTCCCCAAGTGGTCAATGTGGGTGGCGTAGCCCACGAAAAAATGCTTGACAATGGTGATTCTTTGCACATTTGGAAGCTGCAGAAAAAGGAGCATAGCATGCTTTCAGCAATGACAATACACTCACCTTTACTTCCCCTGCCTACACTCAACAGATTTCACCACAGGAGGAAGTTTGCATTCCACCCAACACATTGGGAAAGTTTTATGACATGCTAATTCTCTTGTCTGTGGTTAATTAATACATGCCCAAGCTTCATAGGGAACAGAATGCTTTACACCATTTCAAAGATAGCCTCTTTCCCCTATAACAAAATGGCTGGTGAATATGTCCAAAAATTTCTAAGGAATATAACAAGCATCTTTTATTGTTAAAATATATGACAACAATGCAGCATTGTTAAAAGGAATGTTATGGACATTAACTGCAAATAACAAACAACTTAAGTGTCAATAATTTTTAAAAGTTTGGAAACATTAACTTTCTTCGAAAACTTACAAGAAGAGATTGGTGAAGAGCAGTGAGGGAACTGGAAAAACAGCACAACAGCAGGTAAGAAAAACCACACATTAATTAATTAAAGGGAACTGGAAGGGTATCAGCAATTTCACAAAACATTACAGGGCTTCCTGAAACTGGTGGGAATTACACAGCACCATTCTTTATGGATCTGGATTATAACACAGTAATATAATTTTAAAAATGAAAATCAGCATTGTAATTAGGGTTGCCAAGTCGAATTCAAGAAATATCTGGGGACTTTGGGGTGGAGCCAGGAGACTTTGGGGGTGGAGCCAGGAGACATTAGGGGTGGAGCCAAGATCAAGGCTGTGACAAGCATAATTGAACTCCAAAGGGAGTTCTGGCCATCACATTTAAAGGGACGGCACACTTTTTAAATGCCTTCCTTCCATAGGAAATAATGAAGGATAGGGGCACCTTCTTCTGCGGCTCATAGAATTGGACCCCCTGGCCCAATCTTTTTGAAACATGGGGGGTATTTTGGGGAGAGGCACTAGAAGCTATACTGAAAATTTGGTGCCTCTACCCCAAAAAACAGCCCCCCCCTTAGCCCCAGATACCCGCGGATCAATTCTCCATGATTTTCTATGGGAATAAATCTCCATAGGGAATAACAGAGTTCCACAAGACATTTCCCTCCCCTCCCCTCACTTTCTGACGACCCTGAAGTGGGGGGAGGGCCTCCAAACTGGGGGTTCCCCTGCCCCCACCTGGGGATTGGCAACCCTAATTGTAATGCATTTAATAGAACAATTGAAAAACAGTTATCGATGTGAGAAAATGTTGAGGCATGGTGGGTGGAGTTTCAAGGCAATGTTGACACCATAAAAAGGCAGCTAAAAACAATATTAAAATTCTAGGAAAGCATGAGTCTGTACGAAAAGAAGGAAAATATGGGAAAACTGGATCAAAACCCCCCACATTTAACTGGCAACTAGATCCAAAACTACTCTTGGAGCTGCTAAAACTAGTGTGAAAAATTTGGCAAAATTTGAAGATTTAAAGAAGCAAACATGCAGAAATTGTCACAATATATATACATTAAAAAGGAAGCAGGGATCACTGAGGGATTATCAGATGAAAAAAAATTATTCACATGCTAGTGGAAGATGGCAACAGAAGGGGACAGGCAAGTCTCTCTGGGGAGAGATTTCCACACAGTTTCAGTGCTATGACTGAGGAGGCCATTCACCAGGCTGTCACCCACCTAATCTCAACACCAAACCCTTGAATTGTGCCTGGGAACCAGTGCAGATGGGTCAAGACTGAATCGATATGTTTATGACCCTATCCAGTCAACATCCTGGCTGCAGTATTCTGTGTACATGTGTTCACTTGTGTAAACAGCGCTAGAATTGTGGGGAAATACCGGGAGAAAGTGTAGATGACTGGGGAAGGCAATGGCAAGCCACCTCATAAAAAAGTCTGCCGTGAAAACATTGTGAAAACAACGTCACCCCATAGTCGAAAACGAGTGGTGCTTGCACAGGGGACTACCTTTACCTTTTTACCTCTGGAAGAAGGGAAGGTTTCAGCAACCACCATTCTTATCCTTTTGTCCAGGGACTTGTAAGCAGGACTTGTACTTCCTTGCTACTTTTCTACATAAATTATACATTCTGCCCATATGTGCAGAATCTGTTTGTAAGAAAATGCCAATGTGTATTAATTTTACAATGGTCTGGGCCTGCGCAAAGGACGGGGAAAGATAAAGGTCCTGGGAACAGTTGACTTGGAAAACTTGCACAATGGTTCAAGAGGGCCTTAAGAAAACTGCGGGGTCTCTGCACAGACTGTTCCCTGCACCTAAACGATTCCGCTTGATTTTTTTTTTTAAACCATCTCTTCGGATTCTGATCGATTTGAAATATGCCCTATTTTAAAGCTTTCTGTTGAGCACAGCGTCCCTTAAAAATAACTTGATCCAGTTCAAAACTCTTCTTGAACTGTGCTTGGCAAGTAGGACGAGGAGCCTTGGAATAAGGAGGTGAAACTACCGGGAAGACTCACAATCGGCTTCCCCTTTTCCAGTCAGCCGCTGGAAGCCAGCCCCAAGGGAGTCGCGGCAGCCTCTGGGACGTGCACTCCGGCCCCCCCACCCCCCTCCATCCTGTTTATCTGCCATGCGAAGCACAGAGAGAGCCGTTTCCTGGAAATGTCCTGCCGCCTTGCTCTGACCCCCTCCCCTCAGCCAGTCGGCTTTCCCTCCACCCCCCACCCCGCAGGAGGAGGACTGGAACCTGGCAGCACACATCCCCGCTGCCTGCCTCGCTCCAAGCGCCGGGTAAACAGGGAAGCAGCAGCTCGGCGGCGCCTGCCAACGCCCCCTCCCCTTCCGAGCCCGGACCGAGCCACCGCGGCGACTCTCTTGAAGGATGAGGCTTCCGTGTCTGCTCCTCGGCTGCCTCTTCGTTGTCCCCACGCTTCTCGCGGAGGCCAGGACATGTAAGTAAAGTCGGTCGGCGCGCCAACTTTCGGGGGAAAGTTTATTTGCAGGCCACCCCCCCCCCCCTTTAGTCTTCTGATTTATTCGGATTCGTGTCGTTCCCGCGTCCTCCAGCTGGCTGCTAGTCCTGCGCAACGAGCAAAACCGTTGTTCTGACACTCGCTAAATTATACTTTCTTTAGGGGACGCATTTTTGCAGGCCTTCGGCGCGCTGCAATCTGGTACTGAGCATTTTACTCAGACGTAAAGCTGACTCTGGTCGATAGGCTTTAAGCCCTGGGAGGCGACTGCAGTCTGCTTTGGCGGTTACGTCTCAGGTTAGGTGTGTTCTGCTACTGCTGCTTTGCCTCGGAATTAGCTCTGTTTCGCACTAGACCTTTAATCCTGGTTTATCTCTGTCCCCAAGCAGACATTCTACACTAAAATAATAGAATCACAGATTCATAGAGTTGGTTTATCTGATTCTATGACTGTAGTGCAGAATGCCAGTTTGGGGACAGGGCTAAACCAGGATTAAAGGTCTAGCGCGAAATTTTGCATCCCCTCCCTTCAGCCGAAGCAGTCAGGTTTGTTTGTGCGAAGATAAGCCCAGGGCTGGGGGCGATCGATGCCTTGAAGAAGAGGAAGGAATTAGTAACACGTGCAAATATGAGCTCCCTCCCCCCCCCCCCCAGATTTGGGTGAAATAACCAGGGCATCATTATGAACAACTTGGTCGACATAGTGCTGAAAAGGTTTTATGCATTTGGAAAAATAGAAACTCATCACGTTTTCGCATCATCTCACCTCCTCCTCAAGTTCTTGTTCCGGTGACTCTTTTCCTTTCTCAGCTTCTTTTCAACGTTCACACCTTTTCCCCACCTGACATCTATACCTGCTGCAGTTCACTGTAGTCCACCTAACATCATATCCTAACTGAGGCCTGACTAAACACACATTTTGCACCTGCAGTTAGCATAAGTGGCCAACCTTCCCAGCAATTAACACAGAACAATGGTCACATTCAACAGCCAGTTTCCTTATCACTACCCTTCCAGGAAGCCCCACCAAACAATGGGCACATCCACAAACCAATTGCCCTTTCATCACACCCCCTCCAGCCTACAAATAGCAGCTCTCCAGCAGCCCTGGCCCCACTCAATGCACAACAGCCAAGAAGGTCTGAGCGCCTGCTCCGGCTGCAACGCCACTGAGGATGTTCTCCGTAGCTGAGAACGAAACGTCTGGAAGGAAAACTTTCTCCAGTAGAACACGGCACTTGATCCCAAAAGATTCTACAAACCCTAATGATGTTACCAGCCGTGAAAACCTGAAATCTTTGATAATTTATGTATTCTTTTATGTCCTGCCTTCCTCCCTCGTCTATCTTCAGAACTTATAAAGTATGCTGAACATATAATAGGGAAACATGGATTAGTTTTCAGTGAAGGGAAGGCAAAAACTGATGGAAGGAACATGAACAATTTGAGGTATGCAGATAACACCACAATACTGACAGAAAATGGTGAAGACTTGAAACAACTCCTGACAAGGGTTAAAGGAGAAAACTTCAAAACAGGATTACAGCTGAATATCACTGAGATAAAAGAAATGACTGCTGCGAAATTACACGGTTTTAAGGTTAACAATGAAGAAACTGCAAAAATTAAACCATTTTCTGTTTGTTGGCTCAAACATTAACCAAAAGGAAGACTGCAAACAAGAAATTGGAAGGTAATTGAGACTTGAAACGGCAACTATGAAGGAACTAGAAAAGATCCTTTAGTATAAGGATGTGTCACTGAAGACCAAGATACTATAGCATTCTCTATTATATGTATTGATGTGAAAGCTATACAATGAAGAAAGCTGATAGAAGAAGAAGATATTGGATTTATATCCCGCCCTCCACTCCGAAGAGTCTCAGAGCGGCTCACAATCTCCTTTACCTTCCTCCCCCACAACAGACACCCTGTGAGGTGGGTGGGGCTGGAGAGGGCTCTCCCAGCAGCTGCCCTTTCAAGGACAACCTCTGCCAGAGCTATGGCTGTCCCAAGACCATTCCAGCAGGTGCAAGTGGAAGAGTGGGGAATCAAACCCGGTTCTCCCAGATAAGAGTCCGCACACTTAACCACTACACCAAACTGGCTCTCTCCATAGGAAGCAAATTTATTCATTTGAAATATGGTGTTGAAGAAGAGTTTTACAGATACCGTGGTCCATCAAAAAGACTTAAGTGGGTTTTACGTAAAATCAAATCTGAAGCTAAAATGACCAAATTGAGGCTATTGTACTTTGGTCACGTCATGAGACTTACTGGGGGGGGGGGGGGGGCGGGGACCAATAATGCTAAGAAAAGTTGAAGGCAGGAGGAAAAGGGTAAGACCCAACATGACATGGACTGATTCAACAAAAAACCACAACTTTCAGTTTGCAAAATCTAAGCAAGGCTGTTAACAATAGGACTTTGGGGAGGTCATTAATTCACAGGTTCACTGTAAGTCAGAAACTACTTTAACAGCACAAAACACACATGTAGACAGGACAATTCAGTTGTGAATTATGCTGTAGTGCATCAGCAACACACTATCCAACAACGAGTGGATTCATCCTGAAAGGGAATACATTAGGACCTCATGTGGATTTTCCTGTCTCTTCAAGCAGTGCGATGGACAAATTCAAGCAAGTCTTTTCTTGCAGTTTTTGAAGACAAAAGAGCAACCTCAGGATCTGATTTTGACATCCCTAAGTCCCACTCTGTGGACGCATTACATAAGCACTTCAACTCATATTTTTTTTGTTCAGATCTTGAACATATGAAAGGATTGTTCCCCTGTCATTTATTGTGGTTGCCCAAAAACAAACCCAGTCAATCTATTATTACTTCTTGTCTGTGGGCCAGTTTCAGCAGTAAAAAGAGATCTGTACTGCTTCACAAAGAAGTTTTGAGTATATCTGATGAGTTAAGTCTTCCATGCTTGTTTATTTGTCACTTAAAGTGACTTCTGATCTTAAAATCAAAAATCATATTCTTAGGATCCTTGTTGGCCTAAACAAAATGATTCAACAAATTGTGAATATATACTGAATGGCACTTAAAATGTTGGAAAATAAGCAATTGGGATTTAAAATACCACATAGCAATCCTGTTATGCAGGATTTTTCAAATGAAAGTGTTCACAGTTAAGATTTTTTTAAAAAAAGAATTCAGATGTTCTATGGTAGGAAAAGTTAATTGATTTATATGTTGCACAAATTGTGTGTACCATTAAGTATTAAAATCCCATTTAAATTTGAAAAGAGTAGGATTTGACTTAATTACCATAAATCATAACATGTTAACCTGAAATTAAGATGTACAAACTGATCCCAGGTCTGTACCATAGGAAAAAAGTAGTTTGATGTACTTGCTGTGGCCCTCAATCATCTGTACCAGTACTTTGAACTTAGGGTTGATAAAAGGTTACCCTTTATTTGCTCTGTTTTTCTTGAGCTATGTTGCAGTCAATAGAAAGTTTCCTGTTGGCTTGAGAAAGGTGATGAGGTCTGTTAACTTTTCTGTGTTTGATTGGAAGAGGGCAAAAACTCATTTGATTTGCAGCCTTCAATGCAGCACTGAGGAGTCATTTTAAGTGGGAAAATGGTCTGTTGCTTGAATTTAAAAAAACTGACTTAAAATGTTGGTAAGCTGTGTGTGTCATTCATTTATTTAAGGATGATGATATTCTCCTTTTCCAGACAATAGAATTTGCCCTCAAAGTGACTAGCTGTGTAAGTCAATAAACCAATAAAATTGTCAATGAAGCAAAAAAACAAAAAACAAAACTGAAGCAAAAGGATTACAGCAGGATGAAAGGTATAGCAGTAATACATTTACAGTTAAATTTAACCTCGAACAGCAAACTCTGAGAGAAAACACCTAAAATATAGCCTAAACTAGCATAAAGTAACAATAGCGGGGGCAAGGAGGGGGGAACCTTAGAAAGCCAAATGAGGCATTCAACTTGTCTGTTTCTACTGTCTTGGGTTATCATTATCGCTTGCCAGAATTTAAGGAGCAGTAGAATGGAGCAATCAATCTTGGGGTCTTTCCTTATTTGGCAATATAACTCTGCAAGTGACTTCTCAGTGACAATGGTACGCATTCCTGTGCTGAGATAAACTTGCTGCAGAAAGATAACATAGCTGTTCACCACCTTGAATAATAATAGCAAGATGCGGCTCTTGCAGGATTTATTTTCTAGGGGACAGGGTAGGGTTCCCAATCCCCCCGCTTTAGCGGGAGACTTCTGGGTTCCCAGCTTAATCTCCCGGTCTTCAAAAATTGAGAAGCGGGGGGGGGGGGGGAGAACATACCTATAGAGCTCCTGTTGTAGAGCTCCTGAGCAGTTTGTAAAATCCCTGTCCCTTTAAGGCTGGGCAGGAAGGAGGAAACAGGAAGGGCTTCGGAGAACGGCCCCTCCCTTCTTTGCTTTCGTTTTCTCAGCAGGCACAGTTCTCCGGAAGAAGACCAAGTAAGTATTTGTGTGTGTGTGTGAGAGAGGGAGGGGGATTCCCTGGTATGGAGGCCCTCCCTCCCTTTAGAAAGTGTGTGGGGGGGGAGGGAAATGTCTACTGGGCACTCTATTATTCCCTATGGAGAATGATTCCCATAGGGAATAATAGGGAATTGATCCGTGGGTATTGGGGGCCCTGGGGGGGCTATTTTTTGAGGTAGAGGCACCAGATTTTTAGTATAGCATCTAGTGCCTCTCCCCAAAATACCCCCCAAGTTTCAAAACGATTGGACCAGAGGGTCCAATTCTATGAGCCCCAAAAGATGGTGCCCCTATCCTTAATTATTTCCTATGGAAGAAAGGCATTTGAAAAGGTGTGCTGCCCCTTTAAATGTGATGGCCAGAACTCCCTTGGAGTTCAATTATGCTTGTCACACCCTTGTTCCTGGCTCCACCCCCAGTGTCTCCTGGCTCCACCCCCAAAGTCTCCTGGTTCCGCCCCCAAAGTCCCCAGATTTTTCTTTAATTGGACTTGGCAACCCTAGGACAGGGGCATATTTTCCAGGTGGACATTCTCACAAATACACAATGAGAGGCATCACATTGCCACCAACAATTCAATTGTATGTTATTATTTAATTTATTTCATCTATTTCGATATCACGGTTTAAGTGATCCAGCCTAGTGTTTGATCAGATCTGTTGGTAACAAGCTGGTTGCTTGTTACCAACAGATCTGATCAAAAGAGCACAAATAATTTCCAAGGATAGAGTCTTTCTCCGCCAGACCTTTTGGCAAGCATCTTGTGATCTATTTAATTTCATTCCCAAGTGAGACAGATGGCTCCTGTTGTCAATTTACCGTTTTTTGTGAAATTGACTAGGCCAGAAAGTAGCTGTGTTATGAACTGCTTGTAAGGAAGAGTTCCAGCCTTCATAGTATTGTTCTTAAGGATTCCAGCTGTGGTGGTGCTTTTTTCTTGGGGTTGGGGGTTAATTAAAAAATCCTGACTGTTGATTCCTGATCTTTATATAGATCTATCTCCCAAGTTCCTCAGAATCTTAACTGTAAATCTTCACTCTACAGAATTGCTTGATTGTAGATCAATGGGTTCAATGCCAAATGTTTGTTTTTATCAAGTTTTATCTCAGCATCATGCTTCAGAGTTTCTGGTCAGAAAACGTCGGGCAAATTCCTTTATGGAAGAAAGTAAGAAGGGAAACTTGGAGCGGGAGTGCATTGAAGAATTGTGCAATAAGGAAGAAGCCAGAGAAGTCTTTGAAAATAATCCTGAAACGGTAAGAGCTCTTGTGTTAATAGCCTAATATATATTGGCCAGTTATTAAGGAGGGACCTAATGTTGGCAGAACACAGGTTGGTTTTGTGTCTGTTTGCATCCCCTTAGCGAGTTCAAGATACATCAACATGCACATATTTTTATATAATTTCCTAAGCAAATACCAGGAGATTATTCCAAGGCTGGGGAAATACTTGAAATTACTAGGAGTATATACAAATTCTTGGGTGACTGGCAGTGAAGTCCATGGGAGTTCTAAGCTCCTTGCTTATGGTTCCTTAGGTGGTATTCTCCAAGGTTCAACCAGCATAGCTTTCAGCGGCAGAACTTTCTGATGTGCCTTCAGACCATTTTCAGTAAAAGGTTATTGGCGTAATAAAATAAGATAATAGTAAAGAGCACATGGGCCGTTTTCGCACTAGCATTTACTCCGGCATAGCACCCCATTTACCTCCGGATCTTTTCCTGGTTTTCCCAGCTGTTGCTCCGGCGCTGCGGTTTGCTCCGGCGCTGCAGGGGTTTCACACCAGAGTATCTAGATCCACCTCCTTCCGGAGTTTTTGAAAACCTCCGGATCCACTCCGCGGAGTTTTCTGTGGGAAATCCATCCACGCCGGATCGACTGCTGTGTGGGCGGCACCCTCTCCCTTTCCGTCCTCCCACCCCATCCACCCCCTTGGCCAATCATCAGCCTTTCGCGGCGCTTCCCCAAAGTGCTGGCACGGCCATTTTTTTTTTTAAACTTCACAGTTTTGCGTAATAGCGATATTTCGAAATTACAAATAGGAAAAAAAAAACCCTCCTGGAATAGCCTCAATTGCCACTTCAATTGGTTTCGTTAGAATTTTTTATTATTATTATTGACTTTAGTTGCGTTATTTCGCTGTTGCGTTATCTCGATAATGCGAAAACGACCATTGTTGGGGGGGGGAATCTAGTGCCGGTGCGGGCCAAAGCGTTCATGTGTGTGTGTTTTAAAAAGGGAATGCCTCCCTCAGCTGTGCCACCAGGATTTCTGGACCTGCACAAAATCGCCATGTATAAAATGGGAAGTTGGAGTCCTGCATTCTTCTCCCTGGCTACATTCCGCTCGGTTAGAAAATAGACGCGAGCTCGCTCTTCACACGCGCCACAGAAGGGGAAGGAGAGAATGGGGCGGGGGGGGGAGCTCTGGCAGCAGGAATCAGTCAGGTCCCCGTTGCAAGCGCCAGCCGGGGAGGGGAAAGAGAGCGGAGGAAATTTGGGGGGGGAATATAGTGCTTCAGAATTTGGGGGGGGGGAATCTAGTGCTAGGATTCTCCACTGTGAATGCTTCTGTTAATACATAAAGGGCTGTGGAGGATTCTACAGCTGCAGCCAATCCATAAGCAGCAGCAGCACACGTGATGCGGTTTGTCCACGAAAAGAAGGGGAGGGAACAGCTCGATGTTACGTTAGTACGTTAGTACGTCATTACGCAACCAGACTTGCGCTTAAAAAAAAAATGATTGACAGGGCATCGAACTCAAGTCGATGCCAGTGGGAAAACGATTTGAGCCGGGGCTTCAGGGAAGGCGACTCCGCAAAGAGTCACTAGTGGGAAAACGAGAAAAATGATCCGGACATAATTGCGCCGCGGAATAAGGGGAGCAAACGCTAAGTGCGAAAACGACCATGGTGTAATTTAATGAAGTTCCTCGTTCAAATATCCTTTCAGCCTTGAAATCAATTGGAAGCCTTCAGGCAAGCTGTCATCTTTTAGTTTCAGCCTAACTTGTTTTTGTTACCTCATTTATGTTCAGGGCTATTTTTGTAGCAGGAACTCCTTTGCATATTAGGCCACACACACCTTGATGTAGCCAATCGGAGGAGCTTACAGGGCTCTTCTTACAGGGCCTACTTTAAGCTCCAGGAGGATTGGCTACATCAGGGGTGTGTGGCCTAATATACAAAGGAGTTCCTGCAACAGAAAAGCACTGTTTATGTTTATATCCTGCCATTCTTTTTACTGAACTTGACTACTAAAGTATCAGTTAGGGGGAGTGGGGATGTAATTCTAGTTTAGATATTACAGTTCCTTTGAGAGTGCTGCCTGGTATTTCCTCTTGGTGGTGATAATTCAAACACAGGCAGTTAGCATTTTTGTAATGCTTTTCTTGTGTGTCACTGAACTGTCCGCCAGGGCTTTTTTTGAGCAGGAGTGCACAGGAACACAGTTCAGGCTGGCTTGGTGTCGGGGTGTGGCTAAATATGCATATGAGTTCCTGCTGGGCTTTTTCTACCAAAAAAGCCCTGCTGCAGCCTAATGTATCTGTGGTAATGAAATCATATCTCTAGCAGTGACAGAAGCATTGGGAAAAGTGGTGGCTCTAGGATTTGGAAGCCCTTGGGAAACAAAATGAGCTGTCTGAATGTGGAAGAGGCATAGCATGCAACATGAGGGTTCTTGAATACAGCCCCTGACCCTTTGGCTGCTCCGTGCAAAGCTGATCCAGGGTGGCAATTTTAAATGTGATGTTGCCACAAGAGTTACATCCAGGGAAAGTTCCTGTTGACAGAAGGGATGGTGATTTTCATCAACTCATTCCCCTTCTCTGATTTCATAGTTATGCTGTTCTGGGGTCCCCTGTCCCTCTGAAGCAGCACTGGATGTGGGGGTGGCATTTTGGGCTGCAGAACAGAAGATGTGGTGAAGTCCCAGTCTGTTAATAGAAATCCTTTCCAATCAGTAGCAATTTTGCTCAGTATCTAATCACGAAATATGATTGTGGGATACCATTATGATGGATAACCATGGGTAGCAATTTTTTTAATGGTGTCATCTGATCTTAAGCATCTGAAAGATTAATTATAAGCAGTTAGCACCATAACTGAAATATTCACAAACTAAAGCTAGCAGATCCCCTGCATTTAATGCAGTATACTTTGTGTGCTACATCAGAAAACACCAGTCTGTTACATATCTAATTATAAAATGAGCAGCAAATAGTAAATAAAATTATTTTCAATGATCTATTAAAGTTATAGCTCTAGTAAAGGCAAATTAACTTTCAAAGCAATACAAACAATTAAACAGTGTCTTCTTTTATTTTGAAATTCTAACTGATTTTTCTCCCCCCTTTTTAAAAAAAAAAAAACAGGAATACTTCTATCCCAGATATTTAGGTAAGTTTAGAAAAGAAATGCATGCTTTTTTTCTCATTTCCATATTATCAGTTTTATTAATTTAATCACTAATGGATTTTAGAAGGAAACTGAAGCTGGTGAAAAGATCCTTGGTTAATTTTTAAATTTTATTTTATATACATTATATGTAAAGGTAGTCCCCTGTGCAAGCACCAGTCACTTTCAACTCTGTGGTGACATTGTATCACAACATTTTCATGGCAGACTTTTTATGGGGTGGTTTGCCATTGCCTTCCCAGTCATCTACACTTCACCCCCAGCAAGCTGGGTACTCATTTTACAGACCTCGGAAGGATGGAAGGCTGAGTCAACCTTGAGCCAGCTACCTGAATCCAGCTTCTGCTGGGATCAAACTCAGGTCGTGAGCAGAGCTTGGACTGCAGTACTGCAGCTTACCACTCTCCACCGTGTTATATATAGTCCATGACAAAAATTAGATGACAGGATCCTACTTATAATAACAGATGGTACAAACTATATATATATAGTATAGTTATATATATATAGTATAGACCACATTCCCGAACTCTTTATTCAGGTAGGTTATTGAGCTGTTTTTTTACTGTACAACTATTACCTTTGTAGAAAAGCCCTCTGGAGTAATTCAGTTTTGTGCATTTTTTGGATAGCCAAGATAGTGGGAGGCTTCCTAACATCATCAGTTAGGCCATTCCATAAGGTGGGGGCTTCAGTGGAGAATGGACATGATGGGCAGTCATTGATTTTGCCCATTTGAGACCCCTTGGGAGAAAATTTGAACTCCTTCTGTCTGCACCCTGTTTTCTAAGGAACCAACCATGTATGCTGTTTCTTGACCTTTTTATTGCTTTTTAACAATGCTGTTGTGGGTGCTGCAGTGTAAAGGTGGATAGTGTTTGCAGGGAAGCTGTTTAATGCTTGTTATATAATTATTTCTCCTTAAGCCGTTTTACTGCTGAAAATCAGGAATCCCCAGCTGTTTTATTTTCTCCCTTGCTGCAGAAAACGTAAAGCTAACCATAAATGTTGCAAATATAGGTAAAAGTAGCTTGGGATTGGTGATTGCAAAAGTGAAATTTGTGGAGGAAGAGTCTCACAGAATAGACACAAAATTGGCAAGACTCTTCCATCCAGCACTCAGATAATCCTACAGCTGCCAGGACTAATTTATTTCTAGGGGTCCTAACATGTAGGAATCACACGACTCAGGGTTGAGGTTCTTCGCACCAGTCTGTCTTGTCTGATAGTGGTCGTTTATTTTATACATTCTTCTTTACACAATCATTTACTAGAAGTATGCAGAATAAGGAGACAGATGTTTACCTTAGTTATACCCCAAATGTGTCTTCCAGGAAGAAGGTGAAAGGGTATCAAACATTCCAAGGCCCTCAGCAGTCTTGCATAAGGGCAAAGTATACAGAGGCTTAAGGCTGCCTTCTAAGTTTATAGATGAATTCAGGACAAGATTGGTGTGCCAGATCGTTGACCTTTCCTTCATCTTCTGTTTTTTAAGGGGCATCAGCAAATTCGTTAAGACATTCTGACCCCTCACCATCACTCTCTGGAATTGATTGTATTAAAGGGGTATACTGTTCCAATTGCTTTGCTAATACATATGCATGATTGGCTTTCAAGGTATATTCTTCTCTTGGCAGTTTACATATTCTTGTAAACAAGACAAATAAGGAAGGCAAGCATTGTACAAAGCAACACACTGCTACAGGTAATCCTGTCATTCCCAAGCCCCACTGACAAAGTGCCCAACCACCCTTTAGGCAGCCAGGACCATAGTGCTTCCCATCTGGATGGTAGAATGTCCTTATGAATGGAAGCAGCCAACTGCCGTAGGTTGTCGAGCTGATGGTTTATTCTTTGAGAATTGTTGGTGATATTGAAGCATCACATATTTTGCAATGATTCGCATCCTTGGTGGTGGAGGAGGAGCAGATAGTCTATGGCTGCTCGGTTGTCTAAAACAGCATGCCGCAACTCCATCTGTTCTGCATTCAAAGCAGCTAAGGCGATGGAGGTAGAATTAATAGTTTTTGCTAAGCTGCAAGCAATTTTACTTAATGTTCTGTGATTAATAACAGCTAAGGCTGGCACCCCAGCGAGTGAAGCAGCAAGGGACACATATTCAGCTTGGCTGAGGAGCTGAACACTGGAATCACAAGAAGAGTCCAACATGGCAGAGGAGTCCTGTCTCCCTCGAGAGGCAGACTCTCCAGCTACCTCCTCCTTTGTGGGGAGGACAATGGTTAAACGGCTCAGGCAACAAGTGGTTTCTTACAGGTTGGCAGGAATGTAATTAAATGTTCGAGAGCCACAGGTGAAAAACCATCCTGGCGGTAGGAAGACATGACCATAATTAAAGATTATATTGTCTATAAATGAACAATTGAAATTGGTTAGACCATTAGGCACACAATAGGGCTTGGAGGGATGACTACTAAAATTGACAACATTGGCACATGCCGTGTTATTCCCTGCAGCAGCAAAAGGGGTAAAAAAGGAAGCTGCGTTCAGGGAAGTTGATAACTGGTACTTCCCCAATTAGGAGACTGTTGGTAAACCATGCTTTCATTAAAATTACTGAACAATGTGTAATTTTTTATGCGCAGGTGAGGTGTGCAGACAGGAATTAAACAAGTAGCTAATAACATATGCATATCAGTGGACTCCTTTAAACAGAAAGAGAAAGCATTTGCTTGCTCAGCCAGATGATCCCACAGATTATACTGCAACCGAGATTCAAGGGGGGCCATCCCTACTGGGGCTGCTTCCCCCTGAATCCAGAAACAACACAGCACATAAAGAGTGAGAAGTGAATTGGCAGTGATAACAGCAAAGAGGGCAGCACACAGGTTCTCGGGCGTTTCCGGCTGGTTGTTGGCCCGTAGCACCTGTTGCGCTTTGCTGGTGGTCCGTTTTACAGCCCCCCATGTCACCAGCGGCGCTGTGGGCCCCCTCGGAAGGGGGTGGAATGGTCGCTGAGCTTTCTCCAGGCTGACCTTTTCCATTTTGGGCACCAGATTGGGAGCTGCCTGAGGCCACGCCATGAGTAGGTCGAACACACTTAGCCGGCACCCACAAAGGACCTGTAGGGGTAAGAACAGAAGCAAAACCACATCCCCAGGTGATAAGGGGCACAGGTCCCAGCCAAGTGCGATCAGGCAGGGCTCGATAAAACACCAACGACTGGGGGAGTAATGGTCGAGCATGGAAATGTCGATCATAGGATGACGCCAAACCTGAAAGAGAAAAAGTTCCCAAGCCTGGGATTGAAGAAAAATTTAATTGATTAAAAGTAAATAAAACTTTATGGATTTGTTGTGTTATGGAAGCCAAATTAGGGGTCCGGAATTTCCTGTTTTAATTGTTTTTTCCAAAAGCGTTTTAAAAGAGCGATTGGTTCGTTCCACAATTGCTTGACCTGTAGAATTATAAGGAATACCATGACTGAGACTGATGTCCCATTGTATACAAAATTCTTGGAAACCAGCAGAACAGTAGGCAGGGCCATTGTCTGTCTTGAGTTTTTGAGGTTTGCCCAGGACAGTGATGGCAGCAATTAGATGAGCAATAACATGCGTAGCAGATTCCCCTCTTTGAGGAGTGGCCCATAAGACACCCGAATAGGTGTCTACAGACACATGAACAAATTTCCAAGGGGCCAATGAGGGAACAATAGCTTGGGCTTGTGAAAGGGGAATGTCAAAGACTTTAGCTAGCTGTTTGGCATTCTGATGGAAAAACTGATGACTAGATACTGGGTCAGAAAAAAAGGAATGCACGGCCTGATCAGCACACTGATTACCCTCAGCCAGAGCATTTAATGAAATTGCTGAGCAGTCAGGTTAAAACAGTTATAAGGAAGTACTTCTTCACCCAAAGGGTGATTAACATGTGGAATTCACTGCCACAGGAGGTGGTGGCGGCTACAAGCATAGCCAGCCCCAAGAGGGGACTGGATAAAAATATGGAGCAGAGGTCCATCAGTTGCTGTTAGCCACCGTATATATATACATATATATGTGTGTGTGTGTGTACCTAGAAGAAGACATTGGATCTATACTCCGCCCTCCACTCAAGAGTCTCAGAGCGGCTCACAATCTCCTTTATCTCCCTCCCCCACAACAGACACCCTGTGAGGTGGGTGGGGCTGAGAGAACTCTCACAACAGCTGCCCTTTCAAGGACAACCTCTGTCAGAGCTATGGCTGACCCAAGGCCATTCCAGCAGTTGCAGGTGGGGAGTGGGAAATCAAACCTGGCTCTCCCAGATAAGAGTCCACATGCTTAACCACTACACCAAACTGACACATATATTTGTCACTGTATGACAGAGTGTTGGACTGGATGTGCCACTGGCCTGATCCAACACGACTTCTCTTACGTTCTTATGTTAGTTTGCAAACCATGCAGGTTAACAGCATAATCAGGAATATGTAGTAGTAGCACCATGTGAGTATGAGCAAACAATTTGCTGAGCCTGATCAAAGGGTAACAAGAACAGTTTGGCATTTTGGTGAAAATAGCTATGACTGAGAGAGGGATCAGTAAATAGAGAAGTAACATCTTTTAAAGCCTTATCAGCATATGCATTGCCCTGAGCAATCACACCAGGAAGATTAGAATAGCTTCGACTATGAGCAACAGAAAAAAAGTAATGTACGGTACGGCAAGAAATTAAAAACTGCAAGATTAAAAATATAGCCAATCAAATTTGAGGGTCAATGTGGAGAGTGATACATGCACCAGAAAGTTGATGAATCAGATTTAATGCATATAAGGTGTCAACTATTAAGTTGAAAGCCGTTGTGAATAGAGCTAAAAGGCCATTGTTACAGTAGCAATTTCAGCCTGCTGCACTGAGCGCTGCTGCAAAGTAAAGTGTCTTTTACACTTTCTCCCCAGCAAACTGGGTATTCATTTGACCAACCTAGGAAGGATGGAAGGCTGAGTAACCTTGAGGCAGCTACCTGAAATCAGCTTCTGCCGGGATCAAACTCGAGCCGTAAGCAGAGCTCAAGACTGCAGTACTGCAGCTTTAACATTCTGCACCATGGGACTCTATCTGAATCCAAATTAGCATTTTTCTTAGCCAATTTCATCATCAATTCTCCTGCTAGGATTATCAACCTGTCTTCTGATTGCTGCCTGAAGATGGTTGATAAAGTCTAAACAGGGCTCTTGTGGCTTTTGACAGACAGTTGCAAAACTATGGGCTGGCCGCCCTTCTGTAGGTACCTTGGCAAAGGCCTGTAAAGCACATTTAGATATTATAGCAAGGGTTGCAACAGGGAGCACAACTTGTGCTTCAATAGTGCTGAACTGTCCAGATCCATATAGTTGTTCAGCAATATAAGTTCCATTGGAGCCACGCCCTTGAGCATCAGCCAAATTACAATATTCACTGTCCCATACTACATACTGTCCAGGAGTTAACATCATCTTCATCATATTTTTCCACTCTTGAGAAATCACAGTGTATCCATTAGAGATTCCTTCTAAAAGACCTTGCACATCAGTTCCCCCTATGCCTGTGTCTCAGATAGCCTTTTGAATTTCCCTCAAAACAGAGTGGGGCAACGCAGTATAGTTAACAACCTGTTGCCTATTCTCATTCTGTGCATATGTTACTGGGCATACTGATAAAAGGTCAGCCAATTCGTCCCCTGTCAGATGTTCAGGGCAAATAGACAACATTTCTGGGACATCTTCCAATTTAGCCTGACCAGGTTCCTTCTCCAAAACTTCATGGACCATGCGTCCCGGGACGTTAGATGGCGGGCCCATGGGTGGATCCGTTGGCGGAGGAGGGGCAGGGGGCACAAGTTGGACACCAGTGTATTTTAGGGGGCAATCTTTGGAGAGCTGGTTTGTGTTAGAAACGGGCATAAATTTCTCTACTGCATACCTGCATTGATGCCAGGCTTGAAGAAGTATGACAGAAGCTCAGGGCTTTGTATGAAAGGTCTTCCCTATCTTCTCCCAGTCCCGAAGTTTAAGAGAACCTCCCTCCGGGTACCAGGGGCATTGCTTACCGATCTCTTGTAACAGTCGTAAGTTGGCCAGAAGTCACGGACCCGCCAGACTTTTGGATGAGGAACCGCAGCTCCTCCAAATGTTTGCTCTGGGTTTGCGAGAACTGTCCTCCCATACTCTCCAATGAAAGGGTTGTTGAGAACGATGGAGTGCACTCAAGGGGCCTATGCCAGGCGTTGATGAGAGGGGTCCCTGTTCGCTGCACTTGTAGGAATCACATGACTCAGGGTTGAGGTTCTTTGCACCAGTCTCATCTGACAGTGGTCGTTTATTTTATACATTCTTCTTTACACAATCATTTACTAGAAGTATGCAGAATAAGGAGACAGATGTTTACCTTAGCTATACCCCAAATGTGTGTTCCAGGAAGGAGGTGAAAGGGTACCAAACATTCCAAGGCCCTCAGCAGTCTTGCATAAGGGCAAAGCACACAGAGGCTTAAGGCTGCCTTCTAAGTCTATAGATGAATTCAGGACAAGGTCGGTGTGCCAGACCGTTGACCTTTCTTTCACTAACAAGCTCAGTTGGTACAGTTCTCTCCATGAAATTGTTTAAGCAGCCTCAGTAATAGATGACAAAAATGTCTGCAGGTGTTTGTTTTCTTCTGTAGCCCAGAGTTATTAAAGTTGCCTCCAAGTATTCTTTCTGTGGTGGTGCTGGAAGATTTGAGTGGACAAAGCTGACAAAAATCCTCATCCAACCTCAGACTGTGCTGTTCTGGCTGCTGTCCCTTTTGGGATAGCTCCATGAAGAAGTAGCTTTCACACAGCTTGTGTGTGTGTGTGTGAGAAAGAGAGAGAGAGAAGGGGCCTAAAGCAAGAGTTCACAGTGGGCAAAGGAGTTCTGGGCCTAATTTAAAGGCATACTGGGAGTCTGTCACCTCTTACAACTTAGTTACAGGAGTGAATGGAATTAAGCCCCACTAAGTTTCATGGGATCTGTTACATGCATAGCTTCGGTATTCACGAGTTGAAATTGACTTCATAAGTATCTCCCACATCTAGCAACGTGGTTATTACCATAGCATGGATATTATGGCCAAATATCACAGTTTTTCTTGTAAGGACTGCAGCCAACAGCCTGGAGGAAAAAAAAAATCTGTTCCCTTTAATACAGGCTTAAGGGGAAGTTATTTGCCATTATCTCTGTGCCATGAAATGATTCCACAAATTAAATCTCTATGAGGCTTCTTGGCATCCATAGCCCAAGTTGCTTGAAGGTGCTTCATACCATAGATAATTACTTAACATTCGTCAGATCTAGCAAAGTGCAACTGGAGACTTGAACATTTAGGGGGAGTGCAACCTCTCCAGAGGAGACTGAATCCCAATTTCATGGTTAACTATCACATCAAAGAAGAATGTATGAGCTAATTATATTTGGCATGACATATTTTCCACACGGTTGAGCTATCAAGAATGATAAAGACAATACAAAAATACTTTTATCAGTATAAGATTATGCAAACTCTAATACCGTACAAAAACTTTTGTCACTAACTACTATAGATTTGGAGAATTCAAGGAGGCTGCTCTGAAGGTGTTATGGCTTTTAATTTCTTTTAGTTCCACAACTAGTTATAAGCTTTTAAAAAAATGTCCCTTCAGGACCTGTTTTAGGACTGATCTGTATAACCAGTGGAGGGGAAAACCCACCTGATCCGTATTTTAGGGATTCAGCTCCTTCAAACTAAAACTGCAGGAGAAATTGCACTTTTCATTGCTCCCACATGAACAAAATTTCCTATTCATAGACAGGTGACATGATGGGGGAAAGCCTTCTCACTTTCACCCTATTTGCCTTCAAAAATCTCTCTACCTGAAGTCTAAAGGGAGTAATCCAGGGAGTAATTTAGCTCTTTGCATTTTACAATGTGACATTGCCGTTGTGTGTAAGCTGCTTTATGCTTTGACAGACTGCCTGGCCTCTCATCGAGCAGGACTTTTCAGGACAATTCCAGTGACTTCGGATGTTCCAGTGGACCTAAGGTCTTGTGTGAAGGGTAAGCTTTTGTAATCATATATCCATGAAGAATTGCAGGGAGGAAGAATCTCATTTGTGCCTTTACTTTTTCCTTCTATTCACTGCTTCTCCCCACTCCTGGTCACTGTTGCCGCCTTCTACTCTTTGTTCTGGATGCTAAGATTAGGGAGTGGAGGTTAACCCCATGTTGTTACTGTTTTCTACGGAGTTATTTTTTCTATACCTAGGGGCTTCTTCCTTCACAATAAAATTCTACTAGGAATATGGCCCATTGTGGGAATAAGTATAACAAGCTCTAGAAAGAGGCTCTAGGTGAGTGCTCTGGCTTTAGGCATTCACAGTCAATTTGCTGTGGCATTATAACATGACGACAATAATGCAGATGCTGAAGTTCAGCATTCCTTTTGTCTGCAGTGTGTTGTTGCTACCTTTGGCTGTTGTATTTGGTCTTGTGGTATTTGGCATCACCATTAGCTTGAGACGTGATCTGGTTTTCTTGGCCTGGCATAGTTGTGTTATAGTATACCAAAGAGTATTTGCCTCAAGGTAGCCATTTTCTATAGGGGAATTGATCTGACTTCAGCTTTCCATTTCCTCCCCCTCCCTGTAGACTCTACCTAGGAAAAGTACAGTCTTTTTCCACAGTGGGGATCAAAGCAGAAGGGAAATTATCTCAGCAGGGTATAATGACACAGAGTCCACCCTGCAAAGCAGCGATTTTCTCCAGGGGAAGTGATCTCTTCCATCTGGAGAGCAGTTGTAATTCTGAGAGATCCCCTTCCCTCTCTTGGAGATTGGCAGCAATGGTTCCCCCAGAGGAAATGGCTGGTTTGGAGGGTGGAGTCTATGGCATTCTATCTGTCTGAGGTCCCACCTCTTCTAAAACCCAACCCTCTCCAGGCTCCACCCCTCAGACCTCCAGGAATTACCTAATAAAAGGTAATAAAAATTGCCTGTTAATTGCTCTTGCTACAAGTCTAGCAAGAGCAATTAACAGGCAACTTTTATTACCTTATATTGGTTTCCCACACAAATGCTATCCAGACCAAATGGTCTTCCAATTTATTACACTATTTTTCCATTTGATCCTAACTTTGTATCAGTTAACACTCTTAACCCACCAGCTATGTGTTTTTCAGCTCACTGTACCGCATCCCCTCGTCTGAAGAAGTATTCATGCATATGAAAGCTTACTTTCTGAATAAAACTTTGGTGGTCTTAAAGGTGCTACTTTGTTCTACTGCTTCAGACCAACACAGCTGCCCAACTGGATCTAAGCCAATAGATTGCAAAGGTAGCCTGTCCAAGTCTGTCCTGGTGCTTGGGATGGAATTGCTCTCCATGGAGATTGCGTGACATACAGCTTAGCCAGTGGGAGAGTAGGTGAGCCGCCAGCAAGTTGGTTTGTCATATGTGTGTGTGTGTAAATTCTGTATGTGGGGAGGTGTCAGGGACATCAGGAATATGTAGAGGTATTGTTGCCATGCTACTATGTGATTGGTGGGTCTAGACCAGGGGTGTCAAGCTCATTTGTTGCTAGGGCTGAATCTGACATAAATGAGACCTTGTCGAGTAGGACCAGGCCATATGACCTATATATGATTAGATAGCAGAGAAATGAACCACTTCAGCTGGAACATCTTCTCTCCTGCTTGGAAAACTTAGATTGTGCACTGAATCACAAATATGGATCCGCCAAAGAGTTCCAAAGACATAATGGTACTTTAATCTTTGGAAGAGCAGGTGGGAATTTATACCAAGGCTCCCCACTGGCTGCAGACCCCAGACTTTGCTGCCATTCTGTTCTGGAGAATCCTCTGGCCTCCAGGAAGCAGACTGCAGGGGTTACAGTAGGAAGGTCCTGTCTATGAAGTCACTCTGTGGCTCAATTTACTATGCCATACCTGTTCCCAGGGCTTTTTTTTGTAACAGGAACTCCTTTGTATATTAGGCCACACACCCCTGATGTAGCCAATCCTCCAAGAGTTTACAGGGCTCTTGACACAGGGCCTACTGTAAGCTCCAGGAGGATCGGCTACATCAGGGGTGTGTGGCCAAATATCCAAAGGAGTTCATGCTACAAAAAAAGCCCTGCTGTCCCCCCTAGTTTCCTAATTTTGTGTTGCTGTGAAAAGAAGACTGTTCATCTGGAACTTCACTATCATTAAAGAAGACTGGAAATTATCCCAGTCATTTTTTTAAAGTGATAGGATTAGTTATCTTAAATGAACTCAAGTCAGAAGAGATTTGATTAGATTTTTAGTTAAATTTCTGAATGATAGTCTCCACTCTATATGTAGAAGAAGAAGATATTGGATTTACATCCGCCCTCCACTCTGAATTTCAGAGTCTCAGAGCAACTCACAATCTCCTTCATCTTCCTCCCCCACAACACACACCCTGTGAGGGGGGTGGGGCTAAGAGGGCTCTCACAGCAGCTGCCCTTTCAAGGACAACCTCTGGCAGAGCTATGACTGACCCAAGGCCATTCCAGCAGCTGCAAGTGGAGGACTGGAGAATCAAACCCAGTTCTGCCAGATAAGAGTCCACACACTAAACCAATGCACCAAACTGTACCTGTTTGGTAGCTGTTATTAACAAGTTGAATTTAAGATACATACATACATGTATGTATACATATATGTATGTATACATATATGTGTGTGTGTGTGTGTATAAAATAGCTAAATGGTATCTTAAATTCAACTTGTTAATATATATATATATGCATCATTTTGTTTGTTGTCTATATATTGTAATCACTTGTCATATTTCTTGGTTTATAATTTTTAAAAATGCTTGTAGGCTTGTGAAGTAAATTATGTGGTTGAAACTGGATGTTCAATTCCCCTTCATCTAGTATTTATATTGTTTATTAGCCACTTCTCAAAAGAGACATTTGACACAGCATATTTATTCAACTTATTTAAGCAGAGCAAAGCAGCAGACTGCTTATAACTGGATCCGCTGTGTTCACTGGCACTTCAAATAGCTTTCACGGTGGAGACAACTCTCCAGCCCTCCAGCTCTTTCAATTCACTGCAGTTTGCTTTTGCTCGAACAGAGAGGATATTGATTCTTAGTCCTCTTTAATTAAGAGAGTCCACCAATAGAATTTTATATTTGTGCATTTCTTCTCTCATCAATGCAATCCCAAATATAGAAGTTATCATTCTAAATCCTTTATCTCTTATTTGCATCTCATATCCACTCGTAAATCATAAAGGAAGAAAATGTCTTGCAAGGACACATGAATATCCTTATACATTGGAGGGGGGGCAGACACATTTCATCAGCCCAGTATCATATCTGAATGGTAGTCACAGCATGATTTTCTCTGCTTTCTATTAGCCATATAAAGTACTTGTTTCCTCATGGAACGCAGCCTATTATCTTGACTAATAGTTCTTTTTACACTTAACTTGTTATGAACCTGTGTAATACTTCTTGCCATCCTTGCTGTTGCATTTGTTGCACCCCAAGAAGTTCTGCAGTGAAATGAAATAGTGCATTAGGCTGCAGCATTTTCCATCCTTCCCAATTGCGGAGATTTCTTGCTGTAAAAAAAAAAAAATCTGCATTCATTAAGTCATAAAGCTGCAGAATAGCTAGTTTGTCCTTCATTCAGTCTGTCTGATCAGATTACATCCAAACTGTGTGATGTAAGAAATTAGTAAAAAAGAAATAAGCTATGCAAAGCATCCCGTTCTTAACTTGATGTGCCTCTTCATATTATTCCTGTAACAAAATGGTCAGGTGTTTGGAAACAGATCCCAAGTGGAAGATACATGCTTATCCTTAAGCATCTGTTCCTGTTTTTGTCCTTCAGAACACAAGAGGGCAAAAAGGAACCTTTGGTAATTCTCCCTCATGCAATCAGAGATGGAACACGATTCCCAGGCTGCTGTGCTAGTGTGCCTGCAGTCACAAATTAAAGTATGTTTTTATTCATCCCTTCCTTCTCTTTCTTACTCTCATTAGAGCCTCTGGGGGGGGGGGGGGTGCCAGGGCTGTGTGTTTGCATATTATCTCACTGAATGGTCTCCAGTGAGGAATACTGCTGTACTTGATGTTAATTTTATTCTTCATATGTGTCGGTGTCATAAAGTGGTTGTCACAGATTACCCACTGGAGAAACACTGATGATAATACAAGCAAAAAAAAAAAGTGTTGTAGCTGTGACTGAATATCCTGGCAATCCAGTCTTTAAAATTCTGTAGTGGCTCAGGCTAAACTGATGAAAATTGGCCTATAGTAACAGCAAAGTACCTGGAAGATCAAAGTCTTCTGCCCTGCTGCAAGCATTTCATGCCTTAACAACACTACAACCAGTTGACATCTCATAATAGTTTAACATGGCGAGAGGAACTGAACCACCTTATACAACCTGTTCATAACACAGTGACAAAGATAAATTCAGGTGGGTGGCCATGTTGATCTGAAGCAACAGAACAAAGTTTGAGTCCAGTGGCACTTTTAAGACCAACAAATTTTAATTCTGGGTATAAGCTTTTGTGTGCATGCACACTTATTCAGCAAATGAAAGCTTATACCCAGAAATTAAACTTTATTGGTCTTAAAGGTGCCAGTGTACTCAAACCTTGTGGCAGAGCATATGCTTAGCATATACGGTCCTAGATTCAATCCCTGGTTTGAGAAAAGAACCTAGGTTTGGGAAATGTCTCTCTCTCCCTGAGAACTGGGGCAATCGAAGTAGACAGTCTGACTCAGTACACAACAGCCATACATGTTCATGAATCAGTGGGTCTTGATGCTAGTCACACTGTTCTATCAATTGTCAAGCTGTCAAGCATGCGTGTTCAATGACGAGTCGAAGTTGATACAAAGACTACATTTATTATAGACCGATACTTTTGGTAACAGGTTCTTGAGAGTAATGCTGAACACACATTGATATAATACTTTTAAGGCCTCCTTCAAAGGGATTCTAAGGGATGGGGTAGCATTCACACATAAATTATCATAAATGCCTACATTCCCATAGCGTTATCAGGACAGTGTCCTTGCTTTCCCCAGATGTCTCTTACTCCTTTACAGAAATGTATGGGAAGGTGTTGATTACTTGGTTTCAGTTCTCACTACTTCTAATTATAAGCCATAAAGCAAGGGGGGGGGGGAGGGAAAGAATAATAAGCTAGCAACGTTGGATCCTCCATGATGCTTCACAGACCAGGTTAGGCAGGACCCTTAAACAATCAATTATCAATGGAATTTCACCATGCTTGACACAAGCATCTTCAGAATGTGATTCACAGGAAGAGGTTTTTCTTTTCAAGTAGCAAGGACGATGGAAGGAAAGGTTTGTGAGATCCTGTTTTTATAAGCTACCTTGGGTCTTCTTGCAGGGAAAGGTGGGATAGAAATGTTTTAATAAATTCATCTGTGAAATAAAAAGTACATGCATCTTCGTTTTTATTCTTTTTGTTTGTTAGTTTAACCTCTAGTGCTTGCAAAGGAAGAATGGTTCATTTACTTATCAGCATTAGTCACACCAGTGCTGATGTTTGCTGTAGGCACAATCCTCACCAATGCTGATGTTTCTGTAGCCGCCCTGAGCCTGCTTTGGTGGGAGGGTGGAATATAAATCAAATAAACTAAATTAAACTCACTAAAAGTCTCCACGAGCATTAAAAATGAATTAGGAGGGCTACATTGACTTTGTAAAATATTATTTTTGTATTGCAAGTTTTCTCCATTGTTTTGAATATTGCTTTGGGAACAGAAGGGACAAACAAGATGAAAGAAGACTAATCAAAAGACTGATTTTTTTTTTATTGTTCTGCAGCAATTTCAGACCAATGTATTCCTCTGCCATGCAATGAAGATGGTTATAAAGAATGCAGAGATGGCCAAGCCATGTATACCTGCGTCTGTAAGCCCGGATGGCATGGACAAAAGTGTGAAGAAGGTATAGTTTGGAATGGAACCGGTGGCAGTTATCAGGACATTTTAAAATATATATGACAGAAAACACAAATGAATCCATTTCAAACATATCTGTTCATACAAAACAATAATAGAGTAGTCAGCAAAGGACCTGTCCAAGGTAATGGTTTGTTTTTGTTTTTTCTAGATATAAATGAATGTGATGATCTAGTAAACAGAAATGGAGGGTGCAGTCAAATTTGTATTAATTTTCCTGGAAGCTATCGCTGTTCCTGTGAAGACGGTTACTTTATGCTTCCGAATAAACTGAACTGCAGGGGTAAGGGCACGCTTACTAACAATCCCTATTCTCATATCAAGGATCACTGCCTGATTACTGTGCTTCATCTCCATCTGATAACACATTGCTGAATGCTCTTTTCATATGTATTCTGTGATAGGTAAGAATATAAGAAAAGCCATGGTTGGATCAGGCCAGTGGTCCATCCAGTCCAACATTCTGTGTCACACAGTGGCAAAAACCCAACCAACCCCCCCCAAAAAACCAGGTGCCATCGGAGGTCCATCAGTGGGGCCAGGGCACTAGAAGCCCTCCCACTGCTGCCCCCCCCCCAAGCACCAAGAGTACAGAGCATCACTGCCACAGACAGAGTTCCATCAATGTGAGGTAGTCTCGTAGCCATGTTAAATACTCCAGAAAAAAACAATTGTCTAATAAACAATTCACAGTTAACCTCCCAACATGTGAAATGGCAGACTATAAATACACGGAATTTTAATGTGTATGTTTATATGCATAGGCAGCTATCTACCCACTGAGCAATTTAACTTCTAAAAATCCAGGAAAAGGAGTTGCACAAAATCATGACAACTCTAGCAACTCACACATTTCAACAAGAAATATCTCCAAATGGACAAAAGTAGGACTGCAGTTTACCTGGCATGGGTCATAGATTTGGCATATGGACCATCTGTAGTAAACAAGGTCAATCACAACATTTGCTTGTGATCACACTACCAAGACTGGTACAGGCAAGTTTCAGCATGCCTGTCCCAAATCTTCTGTGGAGCTGTGTTTCTGATACCTCCAGCACTGAAAGGAAATCTAGTAATTTAACACTTACACACTTAGCCCAAAAATCTTGTAGCCCATTGTTCTGTCAGACGGTGTCTACTCAGCCAAGGGAGATTACTTCATTGTCTCACAGCAGTATCTCTTTACCTTGTAATTGAATTCTAGGGCTCTGCCAATGCAATCTTAAATAGAGTTACTCCCTTCTAAGTAATAGCAGCCAATAGGAAGGCTATAACTGCTTAGGAATGTGCTGTACATTATGATGATAGTGCTTAATTTGAAGGAAATAGAGTTCATGATACCAGTGGGAATATAAAAGCTTACCCATATCACTTCAAACCTGACAAGCAGAATGAGATCATTACCCCTTTGAAAACTCCTTGTTCACGTAATTGTAATGTTTTTTTTAAAAAAGCATCATCAATTTTAATTTTACTTATATATCTGCTGGGTGAGGATCTAACATGAAATGGATGGTGGGATCTAGTCCATGGATGTCTATGCAATAATTAAGTTGTTAGTCTTGAAGGTGCCACTAATGTATTGTTTATTTTTGTTTCCAAAAAGTGGCACAGTACCTCTTTTTTATTTTCATGTGAACCTATAGTTAAATGTTCATATAAGCACATTTCACTGGGGAGTAGCTCATGCCTCCCAAATTTGTGATGGTCACTGGAGCTCACTTCCACCCTTGAGGTATGTGGTAGGAAGCAAGTGCCTCAAACATGAAAACAGTATCCATTCCTTTATGCTGAAAATGAGTGCGTGTTCTGTTTGTACAGACAGGAATGAATGTATGTTAAATCAGAACATTTGTGGGACAGCACAATGCAAGAATACTCCTGGGAAGTATGAATGTGAATGTGCAGAAGGCTATGCCTATAATTCAACTACAAAGAAATGTGAAGGTAATTCCTAATTTTTTTTTAAAGCAGAATTTTGAATGTCTTGGAGTGCTCACTATTGTTACTGTGTTTCAATACTTATTTGCCAGGCACATGAAAACTTTTACCAATTTAACAACAAATAATGTATCATTTACAACTTGGGCTATAAAATTGTACTATTTGCCATTTATGGAATTTAAAAAATATAAATCTTCATATTCTATTTTTAAAAATTGCAAGTATACCAAATACTTGAGGCAGAGTTGCAAGCTTCTGCAACCAGTGCTAACATAACCCATGTATCTTTACTTTTTGCCGAATGAGGGATGGGAATTTGGAAAGATTGAAGATAGAAAACAAATTCTGTAATAAAAGAAAGTGCATTATTTGGACAGAAACTCAGAGTTACAATTGGTAAGAGAACCAGTATGTTGGGGTAGTAAGCTAAACTTTGGGACATGGAAAACACTGAACTCTTTAATGTATTAATATAAAACACATTATAGGTTATTAATTGTTGCCAAAACTATTTAAAGAAAAAAACCCCTTGAAAATGTTGTGTATGTTTCCCTCAAATTTCCTAATTTTTCCATTAGAAAAGTTGAGAAGGTCCTCAGACATTTGCATGCTGTTCATTTGGAATGAGTAAATTACAAAGTAATTACAAATGAAAAAATGTCCTATATTTTCTCTTTTTGAGTGAGGAAATATAGGACTTTTTTTTTGTTATTTCCCCAAATTTCCCAATATTTGCATGAGAAAAATGGGGGGGGGGGGTCCTTGAGGAGTAAATTTATAGTCCCCCCAGACTTTCACTTCTGTCTCTATTTAGAAGTAATTGAAATTTTTTTCATACAGATTGCAAGTCCAGAACTCCACTGGAGTTGGAATTAAAAGTGAAGATTCTTTCATTTAAAAAGCAACAACAAGGGTATTAGTTTTAGTGGAATTTAGAGAATAAGCATGTGGGACATAATACACATATGCATGCACCACTTACGTGGAATGAAATAAACCTGGTATTAAGCTTCCCCTGCTATTGTTGAGCATGTTTAGAGCTGCTCTGATGTATGTATGCCATGTGGTTAATTCTTCTTCTTACACACTGATTTCACAGAAGCAGCCACTACCATTTTGTAAACATTATTTCCCCTCCCCACCTTCTCTTTGCAACATGCTGTCTTTTCAACAGCTTATGATGTTAGATATGTTCAGAGGTTGACTTGCCTAAGATGGCCTTAGAGTTACATAACCAAGCAGAGTTGACCTCTATATCTAGACCCAAGATTAGAACCACTGCACCATAGTGGATGCTGTACAAACTTACATCCAATTTTGTCATCATGTTTTGCTAGTCAGATATTATCAAGACAACACTATATTGTATGTGGCTGACACACATGAGTATGTTATTCTAGTATTTCCTAGAGCAGACACAGAAAACATGGGTTAAGTAGCCTAATGTTCAAGTACCAGGGGCAGTCTAGCCTCCTGATTTTTTTGAGAGTGGTTGTGGGTGAAGATGGTCCTAGGTTCAGCCCTTAGCACCTATAGTTGCAATAGTGAGGGGGTTGATGTAGTTGACTTCTGCCTAAAATGTTGAAGAGCTGCCACTAGCCAAGAGTGAGTGGTACTGAGCTTAGTAGACTGATGGTCTGATCATTCTAAAACACATTCAAATATTTGTGTATTTCCAGATGGACACAAGTGAATGTTTAGTGTCGTGAGGACATTATCCATATCTTACATGCTTTCTGCATTTTTTTTTTTTGCTTTAGCTTAGAGTGGGGCAACCCTAGAGCAATGTACCCATTATTAATACAGTTAAATCCTGGGTATCTTACACCATTTTGTTAAACTGTTTCCTTCAGCACTTTATCCTAATGTAGAAAGTTAGGAAACCAATCTCCTGATGTTATTGCAAAAGCAAGACTTACACCTGTATGCAGATAGCTAGATATTTTGCCATCAAATTGCAGCTGATTTATGGAAATCCCATAAGGTTTTTAAGGCAAGAGATGTTTGGAGATGGTTTGTCATTGCCAACCTCTGTGTAATGACTCTGGTATTCCTTGATGGTCTCCCATCCAAATACTGACTAGGGCTGATCCTGCTTAGCTTCTGAGATCTGACAAGACTGGGCTAGTCTAGACAATTCAGGTTAGGGCAGACATAGATATAGAGAGACATAAGCTTCAGTGTATTTTTTTTTAATCGCAACACTGGTGTTTTAGATACAGGCATGATAAAATTTGTGCTTTATGTTGATACCTGTATGATCTTCTTGCACAGCTAGAGTCTGTTTATTCACATAGATGGCAGGTTACTGTCTTTCACAAAGCCTTGCTCTTCTAAATTATTTATTGTGCTAAGCCAACAAAACAGAGAATGTAGTCAGCTTTGCTCAGTCAGGACAAAATGTGTTTTGCTCTGGTCAGCTCACATTTTCTCTTTGAATGATTGCTTTCCAAGCCCCCTGGGCTTCAGGATTTGGTGTGTGAAGCGCACACACATTCTCTCTGTGTTTGTATTGATACTGTTTTGTTTTCATTATCCAAGACAGTGTGGGCGTATGCAGCATGGTTGAACATATAGAACGTATTCTAGATGGTACCTTTTTTATATAATAGCAAATCATAATTCCAGGACCTAGACAGATGGGTCTGAGCTTTCTCACACAGTCAGTTCTCTGGCTTAAAGCTTCACAGCCCGGTTCTGAATTTTTTGCTCATTTAGATTGTCTTTCCCACAGAGTCATCTGGCTTCCAGCTTCCATAAACATTCACTGGGATGAGCAGAGGCTTACATATTTATATGAGTGGGACATTTAGGATGGGAGACCAACAAGGTATACCAAGGTCGCTATGCAGAGGCATGCAATGACAAATCACTTTTGAATGTCTCTTGCCATGAAGCCCTATGGGATTGTCATAAACTAGCTGTGGTTTTATGGCAAAAAAGATGATGTTTGTATCCAGCCTCTAGGTAATTAGTCATTTATTTCCCTTTGTTTAACTTTTGCAGATAAAATGAATTATTCTCAGGCATTAGACTTTCATTTGTGAGTTACAGGAGCATACATTATCAGTAAAACTGACCTATGTAATTTTTAATCCATGAAATGAAGGCACTCCACCATCTATGTGTGGTGGCCCACCACCCTGAGCACACAGTAAACCTATTGTTTCCGCTCATATAAAAATGAAATCCAGAATATGTAGCTGGCAGGATTCCAGACTGGACAGGTCATTGTAGAAGAATGTTTGCATCCACTTTAAAGAGAAATAATAATAATAATAATTTTTAATTTATATCCTGCCCTCCCCACCAGAGCAGAAAGTGTGAGATCTGCAAAGCTAGCTGCCAGAAACCTGCCTAATAGTCACCTGAACTTTAAAAATAAGGGCATGTTCTGCATTAGCAAAACTACAACTACATGACTTTTAAGGTATCCTTTTTACTCCCAAGGATACAATATTTTCTCTTTTGAAAACAAAACACATGTTTAAGTGTGTTTCCCCTTTTTCTGCAGATGTGGATGAATGTACTGAAAATGTTTGTTCTCAAATGTGTATCAATTCTCCAGGAAGCTATATGTGCTATTGTGATGGCAAGAAAGGCTTTAAGCTTGCTAAGGACATGAAAACTTGTGAGGTAAGGCACCATGGTCACCCCTCACTTCCTTGCCTTTCTTATTCCAGAGAAGTGGAATGTTCTTCTCCATTGATTTCTGAGAGCCAACAAGACCCATCCAATTACTTTGTTTTGTTTGTGTATACACATCTGTCCTGCCTCATCTATATGTTCAAGGGACTTTACAGTAAAACAAGCAGAGCAGAACAAGTTTGTGGGGCTTCAGGCTTCATTGTCTTAACCAATGGGCAACTGTGCAGTTGTCCCAGGCTGGGGGGTGAGAGATTGACCCCCATCATCCCCAGTGGAAGGCAGCAGCTGTTCGCATCTTCTGCAACTGAGGGTTGAGCAGCCAGCTCAGAAGTAGAAGCCATTTGCGCCTGCTCTGTACAAGGCTCAGGCAGCGGCTTTTGTTGGCAGTGGCTCCTGCCCATCACACACAGGATGAGTGCTTTACTTTGACCCCAGTGACAGGAGGTAGGCTTGGCAGGGGCCCTAACAGAGGAGTACAGTGATTCTGGGGACCCAGATTTTTGCCCAAGGCTGTAGAATCACTAAGGCCACCCATGTGGAGCTTCATTACAGCAAGTGGCTTGGAACTCATAACCATAGCTTTAGGCAGGTTCAGGGCAAGTGTTTGCAAGCATCCTGCCACATATACCTGTTCTGTATTTTTCTTTCATGATAATCTTAAGGCAAGAGAAACAAGTAATTTTTGAGTTTCTTGCATAGATGAATGGAGATTTGAACCAGTCTCTCCCGAGTTTTAGTGCAACACTGTACATTATACTAACTCACTGTGCACACTTGTCCCATCCCCATCCATTGTTTAGAGATTTTGCAGGTTGATGCATTGCTTCAAATACCTGAACATCTTCTTCAAGCAGAGATAATAGCTATATAATACCTTTTTGCAAACTATCTCCAGTCCTGTAGTCTAAACTTCTTCAGAATCAAGTAATTGTTTGCTTGTTTTTGAAAGGTTCAAAACTTGTTAGTACTAGTGAAATATCTGCATAGCTCTAAGTCTCTTCACTTTAATAATTCTCTCGCTACTAGCTAAAGCCTCCCTAAGAGGTATATTAAACGATCAAAGCATTCTCAGTTTTTTAGATGGAGAAAAAGTGAGGTATGCAGGGTTTGACTAAAAATGTTTCTCATGAATGGCTTCTTTTATACTTCTTTGGCAAGACTGAGCATGTTCGAGTGTATTCAAACAGCTACGACTAAAAACAAGCTTTGACAGAGTTCAATGCAACAGAGCTTAAATAGTTCACAGATCAAAGGCAGCTATTGTGCTTTAACTTTGGTGAGTGGTAGTTAACTTTGATTTAATGATTAGGCAACATGAGGTGTAATTCCATTCCCTGCTGATAATGATATCAGCAAGCTGGCTATATGGTTTTGGTAAATCACCTCATATATAGCAGGGGTGGCCAACAGTAGCTCTCCAGATTTTTTTTTGCCTACAACTCCCATCAGCCCCAGCCATTAGCCATGCTGGCTGGGGCTGATGGGAGTTGTAGGCAAAAAAAACATCTGGAGAGCTACTGTTGGCCACCCAATATATAGAAAGGACACACAGAACCATATTTAAAGAAAAAAGTTGTCAGAACTGCTCACATAAAATCTGTGTGAGATTCCTTTGTATTAAGGTTAGATCTTCTCCTATCCTTTACGTAATAAAAGATCTGTGCTAAGGCCATATCCAGATCTCATGTGTCAGTCACCAGCTCTGCATTCCCATTGGCTGACTCCCCTGTCCCCCACCTACTGCAGGCCCAGGAACACTGAACAAACTGCCAAAACAGTCTTACATCTGAGACAGACACATCTCCAATGCTTCTCTGTGTCTTCTCCATCAACTGACCTAAGAAAGGGCTGCCGCTCTACTGTGACCTCACAAAGCATTTCATCAAAGGCCATGGCAGCCACCCCTTTCCTGTCCCTCCTCCATTCAACCTCGCTGTTAAGCAAATTGCCCTAAAAATAGGACTTTGGGGAATTTAGATTAGTGGGCAATCTGCTTTTTAGCGAGATCAAAAACCTATTTATACAGAAGGTGTCTTCTTTGAGAGTTACCCTCTTAACGAGGAGATTTGGTTTAATAATAATAATAGGGGGGTTTATTATAAAATACAAGCAAACATACAAGAGTGTAAAATCATACAACATACATACAGGTCTAGGAAAAATAGGTTTGAAACAGACAGGGGTAAACACATGGGTAGATAAACAGGGTGATAATTACCTATCGTAGTCTTCGAGGAAGGCTCCAATGGCGACGAAAAAGGGAATGGGGGAGGTGGCCCTCAACTGATCAGGTATCGAGAAACACACGTGTGGGGAGTTGGGTCAGAGGTTATAAGAACTACCTTGAATCCTTGGGGGGTAGGAGGTCCAGGGGGTTATGACACTGGGTCAGATGGGACATGATGCTGTACCACATGGTACATTACCTCAGAAAAAGGGGAGGTTCCGAAGTGACCACAGGGGCTGGACTTGTGTGGTGGGCAGTGGCCTGTCTATTCTGGGTACCTGATTGGATGTCCATATCCCACCAATGAGTGCACCTGGCCCTGGTTACCTGATTGGGTTTCCAGGTAAAAATGGCCATGGGGAGGCTCCAGTGTGACAGTTGAGGGGTTTAAAACAAACTATACAAACTTATCTAAAAGTGACAGTAGGTAGCCAAATTGATAACTAAGGTGACACTCGATCTGTACAATAACTATGGCTCTGAGTGAAGCTGTTCTTCCTCTTCTTTACTCCTCTGCTGGCACCATCCTTTGTCTTGGATTCCGTTGGACAAAAGCTTAGGCAGTCTGGCAGGATCCACACCTAAGATAAGCTTGATTGCCTTATGCAGAAGTTGAAGCAGCTGTTGGATACGTGAGTCTCTTGCTTTGCTGTAATGGAGTCAGGAAAACAAGATGGATTCTGGTGGTGTTAGCCTTTGGTTCATGGAAACAGGCTGGAAACTGTTTGCCTGTACAGTTCTTGGCGGCGTGGCTTCTTCCACTGCAATGGCTGAGATTGTGCAAGCAAGGAGCGGCTGGAAGCTCATCTGTAGTTCTGGCTAACACCCATCCAGAGATGTAGAATACTGCTGCAAAGCTGAGACTTATAGTATCCACATAAGCCTTAGAAACCATGGGCAAAGTCCACTTCTTAGAGCAGATGTGTGCGAGTCAAAACTCCAGGCACCCTGGCAACCATTCTGGTGATCAGAGTGTCCATGTGTATGAATAGTAGGGGGCTTTTTCTTACATCTCCCCAGGACAAACAAGGATCGAGCCACTGGGGAAGCTGCTAGCCAGAGATTGTTGTTAAGCAGTGTTGTTAAGCAGTGTTGCTTCTATCAATAAAAGGAAAGGCTTCAGCTGAATACAATGTCATAGAGTCCACCCTCCAAAGCATTTATTTTCTCCAAGGGGAGAGAGAGCTGTTGTCGGCAGTTCAGTTATGATCCCAGGAGATCTTCAGGCTCCACTTGGAGGTGGGCTACCCTAGGCCTGGCAGCACTCTCTAGGTGACTTGATGCCACCCGACTGGCATGATTTAACTATGCCTGGCTGCAGCAGCCCCCCTATGACAGTCAGTGTAACCTAGCAGTTGCCAACTCTAGGTTGGGAAATTCCTGAAGTTTTGAAGAAGCCTGGAGAGGGTGGGTTTGAGGAGGAGGAGCTCAGACAGGTACAATACCCCTCCAAACCAGTGATTTCCTTCTGGAGAACTATGGTTGCCAATCTACAAATGAGGGCTGGAGAGCAGTCAGAATTACAACTGCTCTCCAGATGGCAGAGATCAGCTCACCTTAAGGTGGTGTGGGGGGAGTGAATGCCTTCACTTGGATGGGTGGGAAGACTGCAAGGGTGAGAGGGTACTCACCCAGAGCCCCTTTCTAGAGCCTGTTATATTTTTCTTCAGAATGGGCCTTATTCCTAGCAACTATAATATTAGAACTATTGTTCCAAAAGAAAGTCTGACAAAAACCAGCAGTCTTTAGTCATAATGAGGTTCTGACAGCTAGACCACACCTCCAATAATACAGTTATCTAGTGTGCATATTGAATTGGTTGGTTGTGATTCTAATGTACAACTAATTTCTTGCCCCATGAAGGTCTCACAGCTGGTAGTTGGGAAACACAGGCCATTTCTAGGAGAAAGACTGTAAAGCTATTTTACAATAAAACAAGAAGGTGGACTCAAATGACCAGTGCTTTTACCAGTTTACTTCTTGCAATTGCCAAATCATAAATCTAACAGAACAATGTTGTTTGAAGAAATCCACTGCACAGTTGACTTTGTCAACTGTAAAAAAAAAAGTCAGTGGCAGATTTCATTATATAGTTCCTGACAACCTAATCCTACTAGATTCCCACTACATTATGAATACAAATGTCAATGAACAGTTGGGGAAAAGTAGATATTTGAATCTGTCCTAATACATTGCTAAAACTAAAGATAGAGATTTGACCTTACTTGGTCAAATTATAACATATGTTTCTTTTTATTCCTAGCCTGTACAAGATTGTCTCATCCTGAATCTTGAAACAAATTATGAATTGCTTTATCTGGCCGAGAAATTTATAGGGATTCCTGTTTTGTATTTAAGGTTTAGACTACCAGAAGTTACAAGGTAAGTAGAAGTCAGAAGACCTTTAGTATGGAAGAGCTTGGGAACAGGTATACTTTACTGGAGCCAGGCAGTCTAAGGACATCAGGGCAGGCTGAAAGCTCATTACCATGTATGAGATTTCAAAATTAAATTATTTTTCCCCTTTCATAACTTACAAGCTTTTATGGTGGGAGACTGATGTTACCAGCTTGTATTGAATCCTGAATAATGATGCTTGGGGTTCTTTATATCAGTAGAAATACATAAATTCAGTCCCTTTATTAGATGTGTTCATTGCCTGTTGCTTGTGAATTGCATTATGTAGCTGTGTTCATTGTTTCTTACTTCATCCTTTCTCCTTTATTGTGATTTTTTTGTCCCATCCCAGATTTTCAGCTGAATTTGATTTTCGGACCTATGATAATGAAGGCGTTATATTGTATGCTGAATCTCCAGACTACACAGCATGGATTTTGCTTGCACTTCGTGATGGGAAGATTGAAATTCAGTTCAAGAATGAAATAGTAACCAAAGTAACAACTGGTGGCAAAGCCATTAATGACGGCTCATGGCACATAGTAAGTCTTTTTTCAGTGCTAGAAATTTAAAATAAAATTTCTTATAAGGGAGCAGTCCCCTTTTCAAACAATTTTATAAACATAACTCTGATGTAATTTTTCACAAAATACTTTGATGACCTCATAACAGTTTAAATGCTTCAATGCTTTAAATGCTCTGTGTCTAAGATCCAGAGGAATACTTTTTATTCAGTCATAAATAAATAATTTATTTGGGAGTTTAGTGAGACAAAAAATGCAGGAATCTCTTCATTCAAAGTATATGTGGAGAGGGAAGGCAGGGTGGTACAGCTGAATTTCATCAGATTTTGGAAGCTAAGTAGCATTGGTCCTTGGATGGGAGACTACCTAGGAAGACTCTGTGGTGGAAAGCAGTGATGAACCATTTCTGCTTCTCACTTGCCTTGAAAGCCTCCACTGGGCTTTAACCAGATGTGATCCCAAATAGTTTTGTGCAGAATCTGTATAAGGCTCACTAATGTGCATAATGTCCTGATTAAGCACAATATCTGTAGATCTCTTTCACATGATACAAAATTGGAGCAGTGCTAGTGAAGCCAGGCCTAATAAGAAATAATCATGCCTGAAAGTTCTATCACAATATTCATGCCAAGCCTCTCTCCATCCCCAACTCCTCCCTTTCCCTTCTGTAACTAATTTTCACTCTGTTCTTTATCCACTCATTGAAAATGCAAAAAGCCAGCAATAGTCCAACCACATTTCTCTCAGATGCCAAACAAGATACATAGTTCCATAAAAATCTGAGACCAAAAGCAAGGATCTGGTTGTCTTTAGATTAACAATGTTTAAGATAAATGTCAGGTGCTGCACAAGGCATGAATTCAATTAAAATCCAGTTCTACCTTGTGGTTTGTAACCTTTCCCGGTTTGCTTTCACTTACAGCAAAACAGAATTCTTGTTGTGTTCAGGTTACTCTCTTCAACATTTACAAATATATCTTTTTTAAAAAAATATATTACATTTAGATCTCAGTGGAGGAGCTAGAGCACAGCATCACTGTCAAAATAGCCAAAGAAGCAGTGATGAATATTAACAGTCCAAGAAACCTTTTTAAGCCTTCCAATGGCTTTCTGGAGACAAAGGTGTACATTGCAGGTCTGCCTCGCAAAGTGGACAACACTCTCATCAAAGCGGTAATCTTTTTCAGTGTTGATTTTGGCATTTCCATTGTGACCTCTTCTCTCTTACTACCCACATGTGTTCATTTGTCTGCGATAAAATTTGTGTGATTTTTTTTTCTTTTAAAAATGTCACAATATGTGAAGTGAGTTGTGAGGTTTTATCTGAAGGGCAGTACATTTTCGAGTTCAGTTACTAGTTTTAGTCTTAGAAGACAAACTTACAACACTTCTTTTGAATGTCTTTTGAATGTCTTTCTATAAATGTTACCAGATGATACAGGCTAGAAAATTGGGCATTTACCATTAGCTTTGAATGCATTCAAATTGCATAGAATGGAAAAGTAGTTCAGTCCGAAAGTGATACACATAACATCTATTATCTACATCTGAAAACAGGTAGTCACTTTGGTAAAAGCATAGAAACTAAAATTTTAACTAGTTGGTGATTACAGAGTGGGAAAACAGGTTAATAAAGGAAGCTAAATTTGTGAAGAATGAATTTCTAATAGAACAAAGTTTGAGCCCATTGGCACCTTTAAGACCAAGTTTAATTCTGGGTCTAAGCTTTTGCATGCATGCACACTTCAGAACAGGTGCATTTGCAGCAGCAGTTTAATGTTGGAATTGCTGCAGGATTTGTCTGTGCTGCTGTGGGAACTGCATTTGACTAGCAGAAATTGAGAGATAAATTACAGTGAATACAATTAGCTATAGTTTCAAGAATCCTGGAGGAAATGTTCATAAAGAGTAAATAACAATGGCTGATAAAAGAGCTACTGCTTCTACATGAAAATTCTGCTGTGAAAAACAGTTGATTTCTGCAGTGTTCAAGTGGTGGACTTGGACTGGAGTTCAAATGCCTCTGCCATGATGTTCCCTGAAAAACCTGGAAGCAGTCACCAGCTTTCAGCCCAATCTACCTTACGGATTGTGAAGATAACATGGAGGAGGGGGAGAACTTATATGTTTATGTACAGAAATGTTTAGCACATGGAAAAGAGCCCTAAAAGAGAATGTGTGCACCAAATATAGGTATCAGATTTTGGCATGCTACCTGAAAGAAAACTAGATCCGTTAAACTGAAAGTGCCAGTGATCAAATATCCGTAGCCTAAACCTTCAACAGTGTCATCTTAAGGATCCCTTCTAAGACCATTGATTTCATTTATACTTAAGATGTCACTGCAAGTCTTTTTGCCAAGCCATGTGACCGATGTCGTGGTCATAACAAGATTTAGTAGTGCATATAGGTTATATACCCATCATTTGGGTGGTTTGAGAGTACAGGAGAGGGCCAATTGAAAGTCAGGCATCTTGTTTAAATTGTTCTACAGAAAGTACAGATCTTGGTCTGGTGTGATAAAAATCTTAGAGCTTAGAGACTTGCTCAAAGACCCAGATTTTGAAGGGAGCTACTTGCTCTGAAGCTAACAATTGTCATATTTTTGTTTCTTGGGGCTCCTTGTGGTCTCAGAAAAGGGTATCTGAAGGTTCCTGCCCTGATTCTGGAACCCAACCTCCTCTGTATCAGACATCACTCTTCCCCCCGCCGCCCACCATGAGGTGAGCCAGAATCCCAGTCATTGACTCTGACACCAGCAAGTAGAAATCAAAATCTAAACAATCTATGCACAGGCTCTTCTGCTACACAAAACCTCCCATGTTCTTTCTGTGGTCTGAAAAACTTTCTTTTATATCAAATGATAACTATGCAAAAACTAAAGTGCTGTGTTCTTTGTACAGTTTGTGTAATGATTTGCAGAGAATGTTAGTGGAGAGCTGGTGGAACTGAGAACTGTCTCATTTAAAGCTTGGCACTACGGGAGCCGAATAAATACCCAAAAAGCACATTATTGGTATTTTTCAGTTATTTATTCAGCTGAATTCAGATTAGACAATTTCATTCAGCTACTGCAGTAGAATAAAAGCCGGTATTACTCTGCTTTTATTGGGCACGGCTAGAAGGTATTTAAAAGACCGCATTTTGTTGCAAATGTTTCTAAATATTTTGCCTTTTGGATTTGTTACAAACAATATGCAATTGAAGCAAAACAAAAGTTTTAAAAATATATAAAATTAAGGGAAACATTCAGCACGAGTAAACAGAAAATGGCTTAAAATTGAAGACAGGTTCTACTTGCACAAAGGAAAAACAAAACAGGGATTTTTGAGTTTAAATAGTAGGGCTGCGGGATTTAGTGGCATTCGTTTTTTGTATCTATGTATAGCACAAAGTAACACTTGTATTGCTGCATTTGGTGTGCAGGAATAAACTGTAATGTGAAGTTTTATTTGTTTAGATATTCCCATTTCCCCCAGTGACTTGAGTTGACTTCCAAAGAGTATGTATTAAAAAAAAAAAAGACACCGCATAAAAACAGCTAAAACCAGGACAATAAAAGATCTGCTAAAAGTTCACAGACTGCAATTGCCAGGCACTTGAAAGAATAACCACACAGCAGCACAGATAAGCCTACATCAAAAGGCCTCCTAAACAGCACTATTTCATAATCCTTTGTAAAATCTTACCAGCATGGAAACCTTCCTAGTATCTTCCTTTGGAAAGGCTGTTCGAAAAGGTTCTTTCCAACCGCTGATTGACAGTGTTTCTGGACCAGATCAGAATGTCCCACTAATATTGCTGTAATTTTTCTACAGATTAATCCCCGCCTAGATGGATGCATTCGTGCCTGGAACTTAATGAATCAAGGGAATTCTGGTGTGAAAGAAATCATTCAAGAAAAACAAAGTAAACACTGCTTGGTAACTGTTGAAAAGGGGTCTTATTACCCTGGTACTGGAGTGGCAAAGTTTCAAGTTAGCTACAGTAAGTATGTTCCCTACCTCCTGATACTTTGGTGGTTGCAAAATAAATAGAAGTGAGAATGTGTATTGCAAACACCTTCACAAGCTGTCCATCAAGCAGGTTTGGTGTACTACTGGCAGGTTTGGTGTACTACTGGCTTCCCAAAGAAGAGGCTGTATCCATCAGGGAATGGTCTGTGGCTCAGTGATATAGCATCTAGGCCTCAAGTTTAATTCCTGGCATCTCCTAGTTAAAAAGTAGTAGGTGAATTGAAAGATCTGTGCCTGAGACACTGGAGAGCCATTACTGGTCAAAGTAGATAATACTGAATCAATAAATGTATCATCCGACTCAGTATAAGGTGGTTGCCTGTGTCCATGTGTATCACTTACACAACCTGAGTTCATTTATAGGTTCTAGCATTGCTTCTCTGTGTGGGTTGTGAACAATGCCATATTGACCATGGGATGCTATTAAAACTTGGATTTGCAAGTAATCACTTAGGACCAAATGAAAAGTTACTGTTTTCAAAGAGTAGGGTCTGGGCTCAGAATGGCTCTATAGGGAGAAGAATAGCTTCTGCCTCCCCCCATCAGCTGTTTTCCTGTTTGAAAACTGCATCAGAGGTTTATTTCCCCATGTTTGCTGTTCCACTCCACACAGAGCAGCAAAACTGGGGAAATAACCCCTCCAGCATGATTTTCATATGGGAAAACAACTTGTAGGGGAGCAGGAACCTTCCTCTCCCTGCAGCACCATTCCAAGCCTGTTTGGGTTCCCTGTGTTCTTTTAGAAGCCATTCCTCTCAGCTGCTGTGTGGCTGTAGGGAAAATGAGTTGAGTTCAGGCAACTGTGTCCTTTTACTTGGAAGCTACAGGGGCTATCTGGGAGCTTATAATACCAAAAACAAAGCACTTGGTTTTACCTCAGACTTTTTCCCAGTAATTCTGAGTTTGTATTTATTTTGCTAAAGAATGGATAAAAATTAACTGGAAATAAATGAGAAAACCAACTTTTGTTACTTACACATGGATTTTTTTTCTTTCTTTGCTAAAAATAAAACTCAGATAACAGCCTCAGTGATACAGAAGATTGGTTAATAAATGTCACCCTGACCATCCGTCCATCCACAAGCACTGGCGTGATGCTTGCATTGGTTTCTGGGGAGACGGTGCCTCTTGCTTTATCAATAGTGGAATCCAACTCATCGAACTCCCAGGTAGTCCTTTGCTCCCACTGCAGGCACATATATGTGTCAAATTTTTTCATATCTGTAGTATGAGAGCCAGTCTGGCATAGTGTTAGAGTGTAAGACATGGTTTTGGGAGACCAGGTTCAAATCCCCACTCTGCCAGTGAAGCTTTCTGGGTGATCTTAGGCCATACACAATCACAGTCTAACCTACTTCATAGAGTTCTTAGGAGGATAAAATGGAGGAGAGGAGAATGATGTAAGGCAGCATAGGTCCCTATTAGGGAGAATCCTGGCATGAATATCTGATCTGACTGATTGTCTTTTTTTTTTAACCATCCTAAGCCAAGATAACAACTTTAGAGTCATTGGGCGTTTTCGCACTCACGTTCAGCCGGCGCGACCCCCCTCTTCACCGCGCAGGATCTGCGCGGATTTCGCACTAAATGCCGCGGAGCAGCCTTTTGCGCCGGAAACTCCCGGCGCAAAAGCCGCTCAAACGTAAACCGCCAAAAAGCAGTTTCCGTTTGCTTGGCTTTTGCGACAGAAGTTTCCGGCTCTTCGGGCTGCTCCGCAGCATTTAGTGCGAAATCCGCGCAGATTCTGCGCGGTGAAGAGGGGGGTCGCGCCGGCTGAACGTGAGTGCGAAAATGCCCATTGTGTCTTGTGAAAGATTGCTTTAATTCTGAAAGGTGTTAATTGCTTTGTTTCCACCAACAGCAATAGCCTCAGCTGATTTAAAGGGACAGCAGTAAGATAGGATTTTCTTAGATGATGGTATCACTTCAGAATGTATGGGAGACAGGCAGAGGTTACCTGTTCAGAAGTCCCCCGATTCAAATCTCTCTGAAGAAACTTATTCCTAGGATGCAAGTTTTATGTGAACAAGTTTGAATGCAGGGTATTTTGAAGCAACCTATCCCCCTTGGTTCATGGAGTCCTGTGAGATGACTGTATCACAGTTGCCTCTAACTTCACAGGGTTGTAGTGAGGAGTCCTGTCAGATTACCGTACCACATCAGAAATTGCGTGTTTTCACTGGCTCTTAAAAACTTGAAGCCCTTGGAAATGTATATATCTTTTTTTTGTGGGGGGGAGGGGCTGTTTATTAAAATATGCATACTTTTCCTTTGTGGCCCTAATTTGTATGTTTTTATTTATGTTTCTCTTTTGTAAATAAATTTCTACTTGTTGTCTTTAAAAAAAAATCCCAAGATTAATATCACAGAAAATGCCATGAAGCACAATTACCACCAGCACTGCACACACACTCCCTAAGAAAATGCCTGCAATTCAGACCCCATTAAAAGCAAAACGTGACCTCTCTTGGTGGTGTACATGATTATTGTTTGCTTATGGCTCCTAGGAACTCATTGTGTCTATTGAGAATGTCATTGTTGCTCGTTTGGAGTCAAAGAGGTTGTGTACCAGGAGAAGAGTGTTGGTGGGACTCAGAGTGAGCAGGGAGCTGTTTGAACTTACAGCTGATTCGCATTCAGATGTCACCTACTTAGATCAACAGTTTCCTGTCCTGGACAAAGCAATGAGGAGACCCATTGACACCTACCTAGGTGGCATTCCTGGTAAATGTTGTTTTCTTCCATTATAATTTAACTATTAATCTAACTCTTTCACCCTAACATTGTTTATTTGTTTGTTTTAAAATGAAAAGTGTCCTTTCTTGAAGTAGTTGCTGTTAAAGCCTAATATTATAGTAGTCGTAATAATGCACTAGCTTAATTCAAATAGAAGCAGAATCTATTCTGGGATGTGACCCTAGGAACCTCTGTTTTCTGGTTCCCATTCACTGTGCAGCCTCTTTTCCATTCTGTCTTCTCTTTTATTATATATCTTAAGCGCCATCTACTGACATGTGTGTGAACAGTGTTGGCACATAAAGTACTTAAAGATGAGAAAGATGTGTTTATGAGAACCCTTTTTTTTACTTTGATAAGCTGCTTTTGGGGCACAAGTGACTTACAAAAATGCCATGTTTGATAAAGCTGTGGATAAAAATGTAATGTGATCTATTTGTATGTCATTTATTTCCTTCAGAATTCTCACAGCGTGTGAAAATAGCATCTGAATTCATAGCTGCAGGACTTCTCTTTTTCTATTGTCTAGTGAATATAACTACTCTTTAGCAATGTCTACAGATTGGGGCAGAGGAGAATAAAATGAGTGGTACTTTGTTATCAAAGGCTGGGTTGGTTCAGCAGAGAAAAGCTGTATAGGTTAACTGACCATGCAGGGAGGGAGACCTGACCATAAGTTAACTGACCATGCAGGGAGGGAGAACAGGTACAAACAGGCTGACCCTGCCCTCCTCATCTCCATTCAGTCGCCAGATCCTGTGCATAGAATTGAATGTTCAAAGTGCCCTCCCTGTGATCAACAGTGCTACTTTCTAAATGCTGATTATAGGGAGGGAGTGTATGCAGGGACGCTTCCTCCTCGCATTCCTTCTATAAGATGATTTGGTGATCATGAAGTATCACGGAGTGGGATCAGTGCACTCATATCTGCTCTTCCTGTCCAAGAACTCCTGTCCAAGTAGGGTCAGTACTTGGAAGGGAAACCACAAAGAAGACTCTGCAGAGGAAGGCAGTGGTAAACTTGCTGTGATCACTGTAAGCTGGTTGTAACTTGACAGTACTTTATATACACACACAGCTTTCTTTTTGTGTTTCTTTTATAAAAATCAAATATTTTTTATGTTTTCCTTTTCTCAATATTTTCCTCACTTTTCCACATACCCCTTTCCTTATTCCCAGATCCCATTCCTCTTCTTTTTCCTTCCAAATATCAATGTGCAACCTTTACATTATTATCCCCCTTTCCCCCCTACCACCATCTTCTCCCTCCATGATGATGTTATTGTTGTTCATGTTTGCTCTTAAAATAAATGGAAAACTGATAAAAAGAAGCATTCCAACTATAATCCCATGAAGTTTTTGCGGGGTTGGTGGCAAGTGAGCAAAACAAATGCCTTTTTCTATAGCTCAAATAGTACTTGGGAAACTTTCCATTTTATAACATTTTTGTTCAGTCCTGATATGTGGTCCTCCTACCTTGTGCTTTGTTTATTTATATATATATATATATCCATGTGGGTGCTAATAACCATGAGTTTTTCTCACATCATTTAAATTATTTTTAATTAAAAATGATATTTCAAAAATTGATATTGATCGTTATGGTGTTTTATGCAGATGTTCCAATCGATGCAACCCCAGTGACACTTTTTTATAATGGTTGCATGGAGGTGAAGATCAATGACAAGTATCTGGATCTAGATGAAGCCATCTTCAAAAAGGATGACATTAGATCACATTCATGCCCATTGATTATGAATGAAATGCAGAATTCTGAAGCTGATGATACCTTATAAGAGAAGGCAGATAATTTTGTACAAAATGTATAAAGGTAGAATATGAACTGGAAAGATTCTCCTTTTTAATGGTGTATTTTGAGAACAAATAAATTGCATCCTTTTCCAGTATAAAGGGACAGCACCAAGATTAATATCCCATCAAAATAATCTGCATCATAACATTTTAGTGCAATAGTCTACCTGTCAACATGTATACAGTTCATATTTTGTATTTTACTTAGCCTGTAAAATAAAAACAGAGAACACCAGCCTGGTTTCAATATGATATCTTGATTCTGGCATGTTGTAGTGTGGTGGTTGTAAATTGGCACTGAATAGACTGAATCAAAATATTTTAATTTAACTTCTAAAAATTAACTTTACATCTAGATGCCAAAATATTCTGTATTTGTAGAAAAGAGCCTACAAGCCCATATGGGGAGAATGTGCCAACACTTAATCTAGCAGCCTGTCACAGCAATGATGGGGATACATCACGAGGGTCACAAACAAATAATGGGAACACAAACATGGAGATTAAAGTACCAGTGGGATAGAAAACATTATATATATTTATATTTTTAAAAAATTGAATGGGTCCAAACTCTTTCCTAAAGTAGAGATATTGATAGCGGGAGCCAAGACCAACAGTCTATCAAATATTTACAGTAAAAAAAGTAAGCTGATATTCTGTTTAATTCTGCTGTACCTTCTGAGCCAAAAGATTCTGTTGTGTTGTGTGTTTCCAATGATACACATACAGCAAAATGTGATGAAAGAGATGTATATCAGAAAGAATGAACTCCTAGATTCTCATTCAGGCTTGTTCTGCTCTCCAGATGAGAGGTGCCGATACTGCACGGTGCCAATACTGCACTTCTAGTAAGAATGACCTGCACCTGAGTTAGTATAGCATGTCATCAGAAAGCTGCATCATGTTGCCCTGTGAAAGGCTATTAATGTTTCCTTGCAGCATAAAATTCTATGCTCATTTCTATGTGGTAAACTTAGATATTTCTTGAAACCAGCACACTGTAGCCAGATGATAATGAGCTATAGTTAAAGGACAGCATAAAAACTGTAAGATTACTGTTAGTGTTTAATGAACTGTGAACATCAATGAGATTTATCTTAAGCACATTCACATAGCTCCATTGAAATCAATAAGATTTTCAAGTAAATGAATTTATGATTGTGGTATTGGTGTATCAGAATTTAATGATCTGGCACCTTAATCCCAAGGCTCCAGTTACCTGAAAGATGTCCAGAACAGAACTTTCTGGACTGAAACTATGCTTAGGACTTCAGCCTTAATTAGCAGTGCAAATTTTATTTCGGTGCATACTTAGACATCAGCCTCAGTTTTAGGTTGAAGTCCTAAGAACACTTTCCTGGGAGTTAGCCCTGTGAATAAAATGGGACATACTTCTGAGTAGACCTGTTTAGGACTGCTGCCTTAGTGGAAAGTGATCACATTTAATACATGATCAAAACATACAAGGTGCTGGGAAATAAATGATTGGATCTTCCCAGTGGCTTTTAGCCAAAACTACAGATGCATAGGACTGTGCCAGGATGGAAACCATAACTGAATCTTTTCACTACCTACATGGTTTCACAAACTGAAACAAGGTTCTTCACATTTCTGTAGCCCTTTAAAAAAAAAGATGGGCACCCCCTTTTTATTAAATGGCCAGCAACAATTTTGTCAATATTGTCAACAAATTTGTCAACAATATTAGAAGACTGATTAAGAGTGTGTGGGGGTCCAGTTCAAGCTACAGCCCTTTTGTGGCTATAATTTTCCTTCAAAAGACTGGCGGAGAGCCATGATTTATCTCAGGTCTAATTTAACCTCAGAGGTAAGTCTCTCACCATAAAAATCATGATCCTAAAATGTATAGCATTAACTCCCAGTACCTTTTGAAATTTGGTCCCCCATCCTTATACAAATAGTAACCTTGCATGTACAGACACTCATTTTTCTGTGTAGCCAAATTGTGCCAAACTTTTTTTTTTTTTAAGTTAGAAATGATTTGGCAGGTGAACACTGTGATCTCCTGGGAGAAAGCTAAACAGGAAAAGATGATTGGAAATGTAGATCACTGGTATGCACCTGTTCAGATCTGGATTGTTGCTGAAGTTTCTAGATATGGATGCAGTGAGAGTACATATTGCAGATCTGTGCCAGGAGCAAAGGCTAAATGCTGCTCTTTTTTTGTTTTGCTTTTCCAAAGCCAAGGAGGATAAAGAATTGTTATATATAAAAAGTGCATTAAAACGTTTCCCACATTTTCACTTGATTTCTGTTTTGTTTCCTGTCTTGATATTGTAATGCACTCTAACAAAAAAAAAATAAAGGAGAATCTACAAGTATCTTTCTGTTTCAGGAATATTTTGTGTTAATGTTTTAATTATCAAAGCTTCATTTAAGACTGTGGAGCCATTAAAATGAAATCACAGTTTGTATTCTGTACAAACATAAACCAGTATTGTTTATAATCTTGAAATAGATCATCTATTTGGATTCAAGTTATTCAAAAGTTCTTCCAATATCTGTCTTCTTATGATTCCTTATCCAGATATATCTTTTGTCACATAATTTATTTTTGTTTTTTTGCCATCTATGTATTCAGATGTCATTTTGTAGAAAAATAGGTGGTGGAGCTCATCCAGGAATTGTTATGTAGCTGCACATACTATTCAATGGACAAGGAGCTGTGCTCCTGTGAGCTCTCACTGAATCTGAGGCCTGTATGTATCCATCTATCAAATTTATATCCCGCCAATTCTGCCAAGGAGCTAAGGTCAGCATAATGGTTCTCCAGTGGTCCCAGGAGTGGGCCAATCCTCACTCTTGGGAATCATAGCTCCTCCCTTTGATAGCAGGGCTTAACAAACTTGACCCGGAGGGGAGGTGCTTGATCCTCAGAAACTCAGTTTCTTTAGCCCTGCCATCGAAGCAGGACGTGCTATAGAGCCTTTTTGTGGCTCCTGGCCCGGTACATTATAGAAAGAAATAAAGAAGAAGAAGAACAAGAGGAACATACCTATTGAAAATTTCCTGGACGGCAGAAGGGAAGGCAAGAGCTCCCTCTTGTGGCCGTTCTGGGAGGCACTCTTCCTCCCGCGTTTTTTCCAGCGACGACAGAGGAGCCTCAGAGTGAGGCACGAGCGCGCGAAGCCCTCCCTCTGCTCTTTCCAGCCTGGTGGACGTGCCGAAGGCTGTTGATCGTTCCTTCTCCCAGTCGCCCTGCAAAGGCACTCTGGCAAACCCAGGGGCCTTGGGGACAAAGGAATTAAGGGAGAGGAGGAGAGGGAGTGAGCAGCTGGGAGAGGACTCGTGTTAGCACGCAGCCCTCCTGGAACGACGCAGGCAGAAGCTTTTGGAAACCCAGCAGCGGTAAGGCTTGCATTGGGAAAGCTCTGCAGAGTGGTGGGGGATTTGAGGAGGTCAGTTGACCTAGCCCTTATGATCCCATCCCCAGGAAGCCTTCAGAAGAGGAAAGTTTTATGTTGGGAGCTACTGGCAGCCAGTTATGGTTTTCAGCGCTCCCCCCCCCTTTCCCCCTCCCATTCATTCCCTATCCCTTAGCCTCTCTGGCATAGAGAGGTCTGGCTATCTATTTGGCCATTGGGAAAAGGGGAAGGAAACAAAACAAGGGAATGTTTGGTTTTTTGTTCAGAGGATCCCAGTGTTGAGCTGGTGGGGAAAAGGAGTGTATGGGGGGGCTGATTTTGGCGGGAATGGAAGCCATTTTGGTTGTGCCTTCTTTTGTTGTTGCAGGGCCATACATTCTAAGATGGCCGCTTCCACCAGATTCCCCAAGGGAGCTGTAATGGAGGAGGGCACTTGTGATCTGGAGCTGGCTGATTCACCAGCACAGGAAGAAAGGGCAGAAGTTCATCATGATGATATTTCTGCAGATGAGGCAAAGTCTAATCTTCTATCCTGGATACAAGAAATAGTTAGAAAGGAGGTCCAGGCAGCCTCTGTGACTACTCCAACCCCCCCACTCAAAAGAACATCCAAGACTAAACACTTAGAGGCTGATAAGGAAGAGGAAAATTTTTCCCCTAGACCTCTTAAGCGCAGCAGGACAGAGATACGCTCCTGTCCCTCTGATCAAGAGGAAGAGGATTCTGACTTATCGGATGCCTCTTCATCTCCAGATACTGGGGAACTCTCTGAGGAAGAGGAGGGGGTAGCCTCTACTCATTCCAAACTTTTTCCTGCAGACGTGTATACACGCTTACTCCCAAAGGTGATTAGAACGCTGCAGATTCAGTACACCCCCAAATGCAAAGATGAGGAGGATACAGAGTTTCCTTTGGGTATGGAAGACATCATTCCAAAATCAGGGGCCAAACCCCTACAGGTGCCATTGCCATCAGGTTTCTTTTCTATTATCAGGTCAGAGTGGGAGCACCCGGCCAAGCCGAAAACAGTTTCTTCTAATTTTTCCAAGTTCTTTTCATTCATCCCAGAGGCGGCTAAGAGGCTGAAGTTACCGGTGGTGGATGACCCGGTCAATAGTTTGGCTTCTAATTCCATACTCCCGATGGATGCAGATGGGATGCCAAGGGACCCTACGGATAAACGCATTGAGCAGGCTCTGCGGAGGGATTTTGAAGCCTCGGCCAGCTCTTTGAAGGTGTCAGCCACCACATCTCTCTTCTGTAGAGCTTCATATATTTGGCTATCTGACCTGGCTAAGAGGGATGACCTGCCTAAGGACGTCAAGGACTCTCTTAAAAAGATAACATTAGCCACGGCTTTTGCATCAGACTCTACTCTGGAAGCGGTTCAGCTGTCAGCTAGAGCTATGGCCTGTAGCGTTACGGCCAGAAGAAATACCTGGCTACGAAATTGGGATGCGGATCCTTCGGCTAGAGCTAAGGTTGCTGCAGTTCTGTTTAAAGGGTCCTCACTCTTTGGAGAAGGTTTGGATAGATACCTTATTGAGGACAGAAATAAGAAAAAAGTTCTGCCATCCAAACGACGAGATAACAGGACGAGACAAAGGTTTCAGTCCTTTCGTGGCAATAGGAGAGACTCCAGGCAAGCATCCTTCAAGCCATACAGAACAAAGTGGCAGTCGAAGCCTAGAGAAGGTAGACCTTCCTTCACGGGGAAACAGAACCAGCCCGCTAAAGGCCAAAAGAAGCCCACCTCAGCGTGACTGGGACGAGTCCACGGACACAAGTCAGATAGGGGGACGACTTCAGAGATTCTCCCATGTGTGGCATCAAACAGTTTCAGACAGATGGGTGTTGGACACAGTGACCAACGGCTACTCTCTGGAGTTTTACTCCCCCCCCCGACACCGTTTTTTGGAAGTACAAAGATCACAGTCTCCCGAGAAGCATCGAACACTACTGCTAGCCATCGACCATCTAGTTTCGATAGAAGCCATCGAACCGGTACCTCCGTCAGAGAAATTTCAAGGCACATACTCAGTTTTTTTCGTGATACCCAAAAAGAACGGGGATGTTCGGGCGATACTGGATCTGAAGTGGGTGAACAGGTCGGTTGTCACAAAAAAGTTCCGGATGGAGACACTGAGGTCCATACTTCTTGCCATCCAGCGGGGGGACTTCATGGCCTCCATAGATCTGTCGGAAGCCTATCTTCATATCCCAATCGCCAGGGGTCATCGGAAGTTTCTTCGTTTCTCTTACGACGGGCGCCATTTCCAATACAGAGCCTTGCCTTTTGGGCTCAAGTCGTCTCCCAGGGTGTTCACAAAAGTTCTGGTCACTCTGGTGGCAGCCCTCAGATTACAGGGGGTGTCGATTTTTCCTTACCTGGACGACGTTCTGGTCAAGGCCCCGTCGGCGGAGCAGACGAAGAAACATCTCGACCTGACCATGAGGCTGCTCAGGGCGCATGGGTTCGTCATAAACATTCAGAAGAGTTTCTTGCTTCCTTCCCAGTCTCTGACGCACCTAGGTGTTCAGATCGATTCCAACAAGAACAAGGTCTTTCTGACCCCGGAGAGACAGACAAAGATTTTACAGCTGATGGCAGAAGTCAAGCAAAGGAAGCGAGTCAAACTGATGCTACTGGCAAAATTACTGGGAATGCTGGTCTCGTGCCAGGACATCGTTCAGTGGGTGCGTTTTCACACGAGGCCACTTCAGAAATTTCTTTTACCTTTTCAGAAGCAAATAGGTGCCAGAAGCTCGATCTCTCTGACACTGCCAGCCGACCTATCGAGAGCCCTCGAGTGGTGGCAGACTCCCAGCCTTTTTTCCTTGGGGCAGGAGATGCGGGAACCCAAGAGAGTGGTGGTGACCACAGACGCCAGTCTTTTTGGTTGGGGAGCTCACATGTCCGGAGCAGTAGCGCAGGGTCAGTGGAGCGACCAGGAAGCCAGGGAAAGCATAAACCTTCTGGAGTTGAGAGCCATACGTCTGGCCATGCTTCACATGAGACAATGGGTGGTCGGGACTCACGTCCTGATACAAACAGACAATATGACGGCAAAAGCCTATGTAAATCGCCAAGGCGGCACCAGACACAGAAAGCTACAAGACGAAGCGGAGGCCCTTTTCAGGTGGGCGGAAGGTCATCTTCTGTCCATCAAAGCCACACACGTGGCAGGAAAAGACAATGTGGTGGCAGATTGGCTGAGCCGACAGGCGCTGAACCAGTCGGAATGGTCACTTCACCACGAGACATTTCGCGAGATTTGTCAAAGATTCGGGACACCGAGTGTGGACCTGTTTGCGTCGGATGACAATCATCAGGTGCCACAGTATTTCTCAAGGACAAGAAGCAGAGGAGCAGTTGCCATCGACGCTCTAAATTCAGACTGGCCGAGGACTCTATTGTATGCCTTTCCTCCGTTCCAAGTCCTCCAAAGGTTTTTGCAGAGGGTCCAGGAACAGAAAGCGGAAGTGATTGTGGTGGCCCCCTTTTGGCCTCGGAGAGCCTGGTTCCCGGAACTGCAAAGACTGTCAATAGTAGAGCCATGGCAGATTCCTACAAGGTGGAATCTACTCTCTCAGGGCTGCCTGCAGCATCCGCGACCAGAAATGTTTCAGCTCACTGTTTGGAGATTGAGCGGCAGCAGTTAGTTAGGCTAGGTTATTCCACTCCAGTAATAGACACCATGTTGTCCTCTAGAAAGGCTTCAACTAACAGAAGCTATAATGTCACTTGGCAGATTTTTCATGCCTGGTGCGTGGTCAAAGGGGAAGATCCTCTACAGGCCGCGGTCTCCGTGGTGTTGTCTTTCCTACAGGAGGGACTAGAGAAAGGCCTTAGTACCAGTACACTACGCAGACAGGTGGCGGCCATAGCAGCAGTGAGGGGATCTAAGAAAGGCAATGCTATTTCAACACATCCACACATCCGGAGGTTTCTGAAGGGGGTGGCTTTGCTTAATCCACCGCAGGTCCATAGATTCCCATCGTGGAATTTGAACACGGTGTTGAAGGCTCTCTGTGGCAAGCCCTTTGAGCCTATGGCATCATGCAGCCTGAAGCTGCTCACCTTTAAGGTGGTATTCTTAGTGGGTATCACTTCGGCGCGTAGAGTGTCAGAGCTTCAGGCTCTGTCCATACATAAGGATTTGTGTGTATTCCACCAGGATAAAGTTGTGCTCCGCACTGATCCGGCCTTTGTGCCAAAGGTGAATTCCCGTTTCCATAGGGCAGAGGACATTGTGCTTCCCTCTTTCTGCCCTAATCCGGTTCATGAGAAGGAGAAGGCATGGCACTGTCTGGATGTTCGCAGAGCCCTTAGCTTCTATCTGGACAGAACCAAGGACTTTCGCCGGTCTGATTCCTTGTTTGTTTCTTTCAGGGCTGCAGACACTGGGCGCAAGGTATCGGCCTCCACCATTAGCAGGTGGATCAGGGGGTGCATTAGTGAGGCCTATAAGGCAACAGGACTGGAGCCCCCGGTAGGGGTGACGGCTCATTCACTTAGAGGGGCTGCTACTTCAGTGGCCTATAGGGCTTTTCCATCCCTGGAAGTGGTGTGTAAGGCGGCTACTTGGAAGTCGGTTCACTCCTTCACTAGACACTACAGGATTGATAAGGTGGCTTCGGCTGAGGCTGCATTTGGAAGGAAAGTCCTCCAACACGTGGTCTCTGGGCAAAGCTGAGAGGCCCGCCCTGGGACACGGCTTTTTTACGTCCCAAGAGTGAGGATTGGCCCACTCCTGGGACCACTGGAGAACGGAAGATTCTTTTCACTTACCGTGAAGTCTTCCTTCTCTGTGGTCCCGGAGTGGTCCAGTCCTACCCACCCAGTTGTGTATAAAGGGTTTCAGCTTTGACCTGGGACCGCGGGGTTGGAAGTCGCAACTGAATCCGGTGTAGTACACTGTTAGGTTTGGGTTTTTTCCCGCCATAGAGCCCTTTAGACAGAGCCCAGGATATGTTTAGGAGAGGGTTGTGTTTGTTCCCTGGAAATTTCCTTTCTCCTATTTATGTTGGAGTTATACTTAGGGAGGTGTGGTAGCTGGCAGACGATCTGAGTTTCTGAGGATCAAGCACCTCCCCTCCGGGTCAAGTTTGTTAAGCCCTGCTATCAAAGGGAGGAGCTATGATTCCCAAGAGTGAGGACTGGACCACTCCGGGACCACAGAGAAGGAAGACTTCACGGTAAGTGAAAAGAATCTTCCGTTCTGTATTGCTCCATTTAATCTTCACAACAGCATTTTGATGTAGAGAGAGCAAAGGAACAACCCACGGTCAGTTATTGCTCAGTTTGCCTAGACACAGGTTTGAATCTTCATTCTTTCATGGAAACTTTTGGATTTCCCTTGAGCTAGCCACACTCAGCATAACCTACCTCACAGGCTTGTGAGGAAAAAATGCACGCAAGGAGAATGTTGTAAGCTGCTTTCAGTCTCCCATCAGGGATAAACTTTTGGGAGAAACCACAGCAAAACCTGTATGGCTGTTGTGTGACTGACAAAGTTCAGTTTTTTAAATCATATTTATGTGGTAGCCATTTTTCTCACAGTGACTATTTCCTCCCAACATTATGAGGGAGACCCCCCCCCCCTTTTATCTAATTGGCAACTGATGTAAGGACACTGCTAAACACAAAGATATTATTTTCTAACTTAAAATACAAACATGCTTAAAATTCTTGCAATATTTTGTTTAAAATGGAAAGGCGGGGGAATAGTGAGATTTGGCAATACAATTTTAAAAATGAAACATCAAGAAAAAGTTCAAGGATCATAGTAGAAACTAAAAATATAAAATGCTCTGAGCCTGGGAAAACATGAAAGGTGGGAGAATAGTGAAAACTGGCAATGCAATTTTTAAAAATAAAACATCAAGAATAAGCACAAGGATCACAGCAGAAACAGAAAATATAAAATGCTCTGAGCCTGGGAAAACAATGAAATGGCATAGCAAGCTTCCTCCCCTCCCCCCCGGGTCTACTCAGATTGGCTATGGCTCTCCACTGTAATATTCCCCTTTGGCTGTGGGTTCCCAAGTAAGAGTACTTACTAGGCACCAGTAAGCTGACAAAACTGGCACAAAGCACCAACCCTTTATTTGCAAGAACACAACTCCAGGAAGCATTAGCTTCAGCTGGCTATAGGAATGCTGAAAAGCGAAAACTGAGCTCCACTCCATTGAAACACATTGCAACACAGACAAAGTTGCAAGGAAAATGTGAAATGGATTTTCCATTAAGGTCTCTGGGTCCTATCTACCTGGGCACAGAGACAATGAAAAATCCACTTCACATTTTCTTTGCAGCTTTGTTTTCTGCTGCAGCCAGCATAGTCAAGGCAGGGAGAACAGGGAACTTTGGCAGCCTTAGAATCAAATAGTTGGAAGGGACCTTCAGGGTCATCTAGTCCAACCCCCAGCACAATGCAGGAAACCCACAAATACCTCCCCCAAATTCACAGGATCTTATGAACATGAACATATGAAGCTGCCTTATACTGAATCAGACCCTTGGTCCATCAAAGTCAGTATTGTCTTCTCAGACTGTCAGCGGCTCTCCAGGGTCTCAAGCTGAGGTTTTTCACACCTATTTGCCTGAACCCTTTTTTGGAGATGCCGGGGATTGAACCTGGGACCTTCTGCTTCCCAAGCAGATGCTCTACCACTGAGCCACCGTCCCTCCCCTTTAATCACTGTCAGATGGCCATCTAGCCTCTGTTTTAAAATCTCCAAGAAAGAAGAGCCCACCACCTCCCGAGGAAGCCTGTTCCACTGAGGAATCGCTCTAACGGTCAGAAAGTTCTTCCTAATGTTGAGCCAGAAACTCTTTTGATTTAATTTCAACTCATTGGTTCTGATCCTACCTTCTGGGACCACAGAAAACAATTCCACACCATCCGCTATATGACAGCCGTTCAAGTACTTGAAGATGGTGATCATATCACCTCTCAGCTGCCTCCTCTCCAGGCTAAACATGCCCAGCTCCTTCAACCTTTCCTCATAGGACTTGGTCTCCAGACTACTCACCATCTTTGTTGCCCTCCTCTGGACCCATTCCAGCTTGTCTATATCCTTCTTAAAATGTGGTACCCAAAACTGAACACAATACTCTAGGTGAGGTCTTACCAGAGCAGAGTAAAGCAATACCATCACATCACGTGATCTGGACACTATGCTTCTGTTGATACAGCCCAAAATTGCATTTGCCTTTTTAGCCACCTCATCACACTGTTGACTCATGTTCAGTGTATGATGCACTAAGACCCCTAGATCCTTTTCGCACATACTACTGCTAAGACAACTCTCCCTCATCCTATAACTATGCATGGAATTTTTCCTACCGAATTGCAGAACCTTACATTTATCCCTATTAAAATTCATTTTATTGATTTTAGCCCAGTTTTCCAGCCTGTCAAGGTCATCCTGGAAACTGTTTCTGTCTTCTTCTGTGTTTGCAACCCCTCCCAGTTTCGTATCATCTACAAATTTAATAAGCATTCCTTCTATTCCTTCATCCAAATCCTTTATAAAGATGTTGAACAAAACAGGTCCCAGGACAGATCCTTGAGGCACTCCACTTGTCACTCCTCTCCAAGAGGATGAGGAACCACTCACAAGCACTCTTTGGATGCAATCTGTCAACCAGTTACAGATCCACCTAACGGTAACAGGATCCAAACCACATTTTACCAACTTGTCAACAAGGATAGTATGTGGAACCTTATCAAAAGCCTTACTGAAATCAAGATAAACGACTTCTACAGCATTCCCCTGATCCAGCAAGGTAGTCACTTTCTCAAAAAAAGAGATGAGGTTAGTTTGACATGACTTGTTATTGAGAAACCCATGCTGGCGCTTAGTAATCACATCCATTCTTTCTAAATGTTCCAGGACCAACTGTTTGATGATTTGTTCTAAAACTTTTCCAGGTATAGATGTCAAGCTGACGAGTTGGTAGTTACCCGGATCCTCTTTTTTCCCCTTCTTGAAGATAGGGACAACATTCACCCACCTTCAATCTTCTGGCACCTCTCCTGTTTTCCAAGAATTCTCAAATATAATAGGCAGAGGTTCAGAAATTACATCCACAAGCTCTTTTATAACCCTTGGATGCAGTTCATCTGATTTTGAGGACTTAGTTTCATTTAAAGAAACTAGATGTTTATGTACTGCCCCTATGCTGATCCTAGGTTGGAACTTCATACCCTCCTTATATGTTCTGTTTTCGCCATGTTGAGCACCATTTCCTTCAGAAGAGAAGACTGAGGAAAAGTAGGAATTGAGCAGTTCTCCTCTCTTCATTACCCAGTACAATTTCAGTTTCCTGCCCTTGCAATGGGCCTACCATGTCCTTGCTCTTTTTCTTACTCTGAATATAAGAAAAGAACCCTTTTTTGTTGTTTTTAGCATCTTTGGCCAGCCGAAACTCATACTGAGCTTTAGCTTTCCTAACTTTTTCTCTACACGCACTGGTGATTTGTTTATATTCATCTTTGGTTATAAGGCCCTCCTTCCAATTCCTTGGAGCATCAAAGGATGAGGACAGGAGGGGAGGGGGAAAAAAAGAGCCCCATGGGCCTGATTAAAGCCCTGGTGGGCCGATTCTGGCCCATGGGCCATACATTTGACATTCCTGGCTTAGAGAGTGACCAGAGCTCAATATTGCCTTTGAAATTATGACTCAAGTGCCAGACTATATACGTGAATATTGACATTCTGATTTGTCATACTGAATGGTAATTTTAAGAGTGATACAGTGGAGGGACGGTGGCTCAGTGGTAGAGCATCTGCTTGGGAAGCAGAAGGTCCCAGGTTCAATCCCCGGCATCTCCAACTAAAAGGGTCCAGGCAAATAGGTGTGAAAAACCTCAGCTTGAGACCCTGGAGAGCCGCTGCCAGTTTGAGAAGACAATACTGACTTTGATGGACCAAAGGTCTGATTCAGTATAAGGCAGCTTCATATGTTCATATACAAATGGGAATTATATGTAATTTACAAAATTAGAAAGCAGTGTAATTGATTATATACTGATTTTATTAATCACACATATATTTAGTAGCATGCTTTATGGCTGAACCCAGCATGGAGTTTGCATCCCTGTTTTCCTTATGCTTTAGACTGGGAGCTAGATAATCTGTGTAGTGCACTAGATTATTGATAGCTTTATGAAAATCACGTAATTGAAGATAATTAAATGGAATTGGAATTATGCAGAAAACAAGGAATTGTCAAATCTACCCCATTCTAACAAATTTGTGATCTCAGTCTATTTTAGTCTGTACTTCTGGTAAAGTTTAGGAGATGCTTCTACTGCTAGTAGACTGCCAGAAATGATGCCTCAAATCTTTGGGTCCTTTCACTATTTATTTATTATTTAGTTTATTTATAGCTCAAATTCTTTCTGAGGTACAAGATGAATTACAGAGTATGGAAAATGGGGTGGGGAGTATCATACAGTATATGTCATCTAATGGACAATGCAATAGGACAATACAATGACAATACAAGCAACAGGGTAATCATACAGTAGGAAGTATACAATAAACAATCCAAAAGAAAAATGCAATAGGACTAGAAACATAAAACTAAATGAAAATATAAACAGCAAACTGCCCAAGTCAATATAGGATGTTAATCCACCATATTAATAGGTGTTGATAGATCAGGGTAGGGAACGTTGGCTCTCCAGATGTTTTTTGCCTACAACTCTCATCAGCCCCAGCCAGCATGGTAAAAGGTATTAGAGTTTCTTGGCTGCCAAGGAAGCTTGATAAAGGAATCCATAAAGGTTTGTAGGGAAAGGAAAATTTCATTCCTTACACTATGCCTACTTTCTTCTCTCCTGCTCTGCCCCCAGACCCATCATCATGCAATGGCTTTCCATCAAACCTATCTTCCACTTTCACATGCTTTTTTTTAACCCTCCCATTGTATGATTTCCTTCCTCCCTCAAAAAAAAAATCTTAGGGATGTTTCTTGGGTGTGCTAGGCAACCTCATTACATTGCCTGATTTTCTACCATAGACTCATAAGAACTCAGGTCAGGTGGCATTTATTAAAAATCTGGGGGGCATTTAAATTCTACAAATAAAAAAAAATCTTATGGCATTTTCCTAGATCTGTATCTCACCTACTTACGTGGCACCAGTGTGTATTGTTTTAAATTCTCAGTCGCATGAAGTTTGCAATTAAATATACAGGATTCTATCCCTAAATCTAGAACTTCTATCCTCCTGTTCTCACTTAACATAATGTTCTATGATTTAATTCATGCTGAAATATATATAACATTTGGTCGTCTTCAGTTCTGAGTAAATTGCTCTCATGTATAGATGCCTCTGGAGAGCTCTCTAAAGGATGAGAAACCAGCTGTAGATGCATAAAAATGTAAGTTAAATAGATCCCCCCACCCCAGGTTTAGTGATAAACTGTCAAGCAGAAGACACTTTTACAATTCAAAGAATTTTACTGAAGCATTTGGGAAGTATCTAAATTAAGTACATATGTCTAGAAAAGGTGTTAATTAAACAATTTTAGATATTAAAACATTAAAATCTGAATTAATGATTATAATTTAATCCCACTTTTCTCAGTATATCTGAGTTAATGCAATTCTTGTACCAAATAAACCACTCATGCACGAAAGTTCTTCAACTGGCATTTTGGTCAATGCATTTTGAGGACAATGTATTTTGGAATTTGTTTCTTGATACGAGGAAATTAGAAAAAATAATACTAACTGGTCACAAGGTATGTGGCAAAGTGTTTCCTAGCAAACCTTAGATTTTATAAATATGATGGACCAAATAAATTTTGCCAGCTTTGAAAGTGTTCAAAGTCAAAACTCAGGCACAAGTTTACTATGATGTACAAATATGATGTTCAATATCATTACTGGAATCAATGCAACATCGATTTGTGATGGCCCTGTTAAGCAGTATATTTATCAATACAGTTATGGTTCAAATGGAAGCTTGTTTAACACATAATACAGTCTTTTCTGAATTGTTGGCTGAGATTCAAATATTTGGCAATGTTCAATCTAGCAAAGGTTTGCTTTAAGCAAGTGGATAATTACAGGTGACATACAAGGACTTCATGATGTTTATTTTAAAAATACTTTTTAGGTGCAAGCTAAAGTACAGGATAAATGAGAATTCTGGGGTTGGAAAAAAGATGATTATTTATCTGCAGCTAATCTAAAAGTGACACAATGGTTTGAAAATCTTACTGAATGGTAGTGGAGGTCATATTATCAGGTATCCTTCCTGGATCACAGATTGAGAATGGCATTTATTCTTTAAGACATCAGGCTATGAACATTGTAGTCCTCAGGGGAGATTAAATGAAATTCATTATGCAAATCATCTGTGTTTGCACAAATCATGGGAGTTAGAAGACCTAACTAAAGGAAGATGGAAGCTCATTATGTGTTGCTTTGCAGGTTGTGTGAAATGCAGCTGTCTCAGGATAAAGCCAGTGATGTATTACTTTCTTTTTTATTAGAAGATGAACAAAAATATATTACTAGACATAAGAACATAAGAGAAGCCATGTTGGATCAGGCCAACGGCCCATCAAGTCCAACACTTTGTGTCACACAGTGGCAAAAAATTTTATATACACACATACACTGTGGCTAATAGCCACTGATGGACCTGTGCTCCATATTTTACTAAATTTACTAGACATTACTAAATTTGCCTATCTAGCTGTAAGAACAAGATCCTGATATGTAAATCCCAGTTTGTGCACAATGAAGTCATTTTTCATAAGTAAAATAAAACAGAAGTGGCACCTTTAAGATTAACCAAGTCATACAATTATTATACGTATTTATCGGAAGTGAGCAGTTACTCAAACAATCTCATATCCTGCCACAAATTTTGTTAGTCTAAGGTGCCACTAGACTCTCACTCTTTTCTACAAGTCATTGTACATTTGTATATAAACATGTTATTTAATATGCATCTGACAAAGTGAGCTGTGACACACAAAGCCTTATGATGGAATAACCATGGTTAGTTTTAAAGGTGCCACATGATTCATTTTATTTTGCTACAACAGACTAACAAGGTAACCTTTGGAAATATTCTTTTAATGTGTAAATGATGTTGGACATAATTTGTGGCTTTACATTAAAATTTTGGAAATTGTGGTGCCTGTGTTGGCTACTCAATAAATGCTTTATTAATCATCCTTAGCAGATCCCAATGAAATACATCATGATTATTGCTATTTCTTTGAGAGAGAGAGATGTAGTTGCTGCATGTGTTTAATGTATGCTGTTCTTGCAGTTTATTGTATTATCTTCTGATCTGGTTTTAGGCTTTTTTAAGCCCTACTGAGAGAAAGGCAGGACAAAGTATTAGAATTATATGTTCATGTGTGTAAATGCAAGCATTTGATATATGGACTGGGCAAAGGGGCAAGGGTCCAAGGATACGGCCCTAAATCCGGTTTAATTCAATGCTAAATGTGTAAAACTGTTGTGTCATAAACAACATCAGATTACTTTTCCCAGTTCCTGAGACATTTACAGGTTTGCCCCCAGGTAATGCACATCATATTCAGGCTTTAGAAAGTTAATCTGTGATGTCTGAATATGTGTTCACTCAAAAAGATACCACACAGAAACATTCAATTGGACTAGCATTCCATCCAATCCAGGGCTAAGAAGCCCCCAGGTTCTAATTAGGGACTGAATTTGGAAGCTATGAAATCTATGAAATCTCACCATTTTATTGTATTTTATTGTATTTTATGTATTTTAGGAGGGGTTTTACATGATGTGTTATAATTTTTATATTGGTCTATGACCGTAATAAAAAGTTCACTTGAAATCTCACCAAGGCAAGAAAGTTAGACAACCTACATTATCAAGGGGGAAAATCACAAGTTCCTATTTTCTAAATATGTTTAAAAACCACATAATAATTAAACAAACCTGGCATTTTTTGCAGAAAGTTTCCTTTTCAGATTAATAGATTCAATCACCATTTCTGGAAAAATTCAGATGTTATTCCTTTAATATAATATAGAAACAGTTAACTACTACAAGAATCAGACATTTCTAAAAAAAACCCACACACCTACAACTTTCTAAGGTAGAGATTTTATGTACATAACCAAGTTATCAAGTTCTTCTCAGCATTTTACTTCTCTAAAATGAGTGCCACTGAGCATGCAAGCAAGGAAGACTAAGATAAGGGTAATTCTGTTCTTTGTCTCCAGTGTGAAATAGAGATGTCAGACTGACACACATATAAAAAAGAATGTTGCCACCTCATTCACATTGTTTAATTTTAGCTTCAGTATCACCGGGGTGGGGGTGGGGGCGGGCTTCTTTATATTCCACAGTGAACGCTTTACAATACATGGCTGTAGAATATAAAGTGAAAACTATGCAGTTTATAGGAGAAGATAGCAGCTGCTAAATAGCTAAACTTTTAACATCTTACTTGGATGGTGGAAAATACTATTTGGGGTATAAATCTGAGATGTGAATGTAGCTAAGCTCCATTATGGCTAGTCTGTACCACACTGTATGAGGACAAATTAAGCAACATAATAAACATTCAATTAGATTTTAATTTGATATACCTTGTGAATTTTACCTCAGACACTGCTAAAATGTAGATCAAGTTAGTAGTGCTACTTCACATTACATTTTATATTCAAGTCCTCAAGACTGTACATGTCTCAGAAAAATGGGAATTTTATTAGGTTGAGAGCCAGTTTGGTGTAGTGGTTAAGTGTGCAGACTCTTATCTGGGAGAACTGGGTTTCATTCCCCACTCCTCCACTTGCACTTGCTGGAATTGCCTTGGGTTAGCCATAGCTATCACAGGAGTTGTCCTTGAAAGAGCAGCTGCTGAGAGAGCCCTCTCAGCCCCACCCACCTCACAGGGTGTTTGTTGTTGGGGGAGAAGATATAGGAGATTGTAAGCCGCTCTGAGTCTCTGATTCAGAGAGAAGGGCAGGGTATAAATCTGCAGTCTTCTTCTTAGCATCGAGTTGTTTTGTAGAAAAATAGATGGTGGAGCTCATTAGCATAACTCATTAGCATATGCCACACATACACCCAGCCAAAAGCAACCCGATGCAAGAATGGAGAGCCCCTAGTGAGTGAGGCCTGCTTGGGCTGGCCAGAGATCTAGCCAACTCAAGCAGACCATGTTTGCCTGGGGCTCTACTGGGTTGCTCCCCCAGTCAAAAGGCCAGCAAGCCACCCACCACCCAAAATCACATCATAAGTGGCGAAAGGGTGGCGTGGGCTTCTCCAGGGGTTAATGAGGACTGCTGGGGGCGTGGAAAAGCCTCTGGTGGCTGACTGGTTGTCCGCTCTCCTAATCCAGGGATTGTTATGCAGCTGCACCTACTATCCAATGGACAAAGTAGGTGAGGAGGAAGAGGGGGAACCATCAGAAAGTTTCAGGAGCTGTGTTCCTGTGAGCTCCTGCTGAATCTGAGACCTAGTTAGCATAATTATTCCATGCTACTCCACCAGTCTTTTAGTTCTTGCTCTTTCATATTGTGTATTGATTCTGAATTAGGACCCGGTTGAGCTTGCTCACGGGCTCATACTCATCTAATTCCAACTCTTGCTAAACTTCACCTGCTTCAAACAAACATTGCCCATTTCCTAACCAGTATCTTTGCCCTTTCCTGACAAATATGATTTACCTTGACTTCTCCTTCTCCCATGTGTAGATTAATATTATTGATCTGAAATATTCACTAACTGTTTTCCTGCTACTACTACTATTACTGTCAGAAGCCTTTTTTATCTTCTTTCTAGCAGGAGCTACACTTGCTGCTTTTTCTGGTTTCTTTGTTAGTTTAATACATTTCTGATTAAACATGACTTTAAGTCCTCGGGAGTTAGACTGGTTTGGGACAATGGCACAGGGGACAGGAGGGGCTCCTACCTCCCCCTGTGGTGTTTTCTTGTGCTGAAACAGCTGTGGGAAGCTTATTTGTCCATCTTTGGAGCTGAATTGACCACATGTACACATGAAGCTGCCTTATACTAAAGCAAACAATTGGTCCAACAAACTCAGTATTGCCTGCTCAATGGCAGCAGCTTTCCAGGGACTCTTTCTACATTCTGTTTTTACTCCACAGTATTTCAGTAGTGAAGTCATTATGCCTTTGATTCAGATCATTCTCTGTGGATTATGCTTTCTGTATTTCCACTCCATGGTGGGGGATCTGCAGCTGGCTAGTGTGGATGGGAAAGTTTCTGCTGTTGTGGCAGCAAATATTTGTTTGTTTGTTTATTATATTTATATTCCACCCTCCCTGTTGAAGCAGGCTCAGGGCAGCTCACAGGTAAAAAAACACATAGACCAATAAAAACAAGTACAAACATTAAAACAATAAGAACATTAAAACAGTACAGGTGCCATATCAAAATGGTCTGAAGATGTGAGGAAAAAGCCCCCTTTTTGAACATTGTAGTTACCAGCTTGGTTGCCAGAGCACCTGGAGAAGTAACTCACACACGTCTGGCCAGAGAGTGTGGGTCAACCTATCCAGGGGCACAAGGAACTTATGCTGTACAAGCAGCCATAAGCTACATAGGCACTCTAGACCAGAACAAGAGTGCTTATCAGCAGCACGAACATTTTCCCGTCATTTCGTATACCCGCCATAGAGCGGAAGAGACTGCACCACCAGGAGCTATCCAGGTGAATGGTTATGAAGCGCTGACCATGGAATCCACCGTGGAGGGCTAACACCACACATAGCCATCTTCCCGCCAGGCTTGACTCCAGTTCATCCCAGCAGAAGGCTCATGTACACACCTTTGGCCTACAAGCAACCTACTCACCCCAGAGTGGTTAATAGTCCAACTGCCACTTTCTTTGTTTAATGGAGCTCTAGACAAAGACTGGTGCCCAGAAGAAGACAGAAGAAGAGGAAGACCATCTTCAGCCAGAGCCTAGTTCTTTTGTACATGCTGGGTATTACCTAGGCCACAATTAGACTATCTATTGTCACCCTTTCAGATAAATTCCCTAATCTTGAGTGTTGCCCACCCAGTAGTCACTTCTATTCTTCTTTCCAACTGTCACTTTGGAGCCGCTCCTTGGTCCATTTCAACCTGAAAGTACTCTCAGGTATCCAGGATCCAGGCAAGTCCATTGGTCAAGAACAGGTACCCAATTAGGTGCCACCAATGAACTTTCTATTGGCTACTGCAGTAGTCCAGCCCTTATGGTCACTGCAGAGCCTCCCCTTTCTCCTCCCTCGTACCTCCCATTCCCTGAGGGCTCAAGAGAGTCCTTATAATCTGTGGACTAGCTACCCATAGGTGTGCTTCTAGCAGTATCCCAACTTCCACTGCATAGATCCATCCCCGATTCCTGATCAGTTTCGGGTCCTTCTCCCACTTCCTCGCTTGTCGCCATTGGAGCCTTCCTTGAAGGCTACGATAGGTAAATATCACCCTGTTTGTCTACCCATGTGTTCCTCTATCTATCTATCTATCTATCTATCTATCTATCTATCTATCTATCTATCTATCTATCTATCTATCTATCTGTCTGTCTGTCTGTCTGTCTGTCTGTCTGTCTGTCTGTCTGTCTGTCTGTCTGTCTGTCTGTCTGTCTATCTATGTTTCCTAGGACTGAATGTGTGTTTTGATGAGTATTTTATCTTGTATGGAAGCCTATATTTTTCTTAATAATTTTAACTGATTTTACTTAATTAGAGTCCCAATATTCTTACGCATTACCTTTCTGGACGGTTAATCTTGTATACATAGGTAAAAGATCCCTAGTGAGCCAGGTGCCCACTTGACTATTCCCCAACCTTGTTTTGAGGGAATTTTGGCTTACAAAGATGTTGATATATTTAGTGGTGGTGGAAAACAGCCTATCTGTTTCATAATTTCGTGACTGTTACATCTGGGTGTTTCATAGAAGCATAAGATCCAGGTCCGTGCTTCAAGGTGGTCAGTTCACTTTATTCAATGCAGCAGTCTCTGACCTTAACAGTCAAAGGCTTGGGGGGGAAGAGCATAGTCTTTCAGGCCCTGCAGAATTGAGACAGATTGTGCAGGGCTCTAACATCCCCAGGAAGCTCATTCTACTGGACAGTCCAGTTCATGCAAAAGGCAGTGTGGGGCTACTACAGAGAAGCCCCTGGCTCTAGTAGTATTTAGCCTGGCCTTCTTAGGGCCAGGGATCGAAAGAAGGTTTTGGGACACTGACCATAGTACTCTCTGGGGAATGTGCAGGAAAAGGCAGTCCTGAAGGTATGCAGGTCCCTGGCCATATAGGGCTTTAAAGGTATGAACCAGAACTTTGAAATGAATCTGGTAACCAGTGCAGTGCTTTCAGCACTGGCTGAATGTGCTCCTGCAAGGAGAGCCCTAATAGTAGCCTGGCTGCAGCATTCTGGAACAGTTGGAGCTTCTGGGTTTGAGACAAGGGCAGCCCAATGTAGGGGGCATTACAGTAATCTAGTCTTGAGGTGACCGTGCCATGGATCACTGTCACCAAGTCGCTGCATTCGAGAAAACCAAGACCACAGAAAGAGAAGCCGGAGGGATACCCTCCCTCCATTTTAAAAACCCATCAATAAAACTATTAAGCAGGTGATTAAGCAGGTGATTATAGCGGTGATGAAGGTGGGATCCTGGTGAGCAAACCCAGCAACTGGCACTGAATTGCGCCTTGCTGCATCCATATCCAGCTCCGCGCCCTGCACCGCCATTGCTGACAAAATGGCCACTATGCCAGGAACGATTCCAGAGTTTGATGCCACCAGCCCTGAGCGATGGAAGACATGGCTGGAATGTCTGGAGTACTACCTCGAGTACCATGAGGTCAAGGGGCCCAAGAAGAAAGCACTACTACTCAGCTCTTGTGGCATGAACACCTTGAAGCTGGCGCAGGGTCTTATGACATCCACCAGACTCAAGGATGCTGCCTTTGAGGACATCATCTCAGCCCTCACAATCCACTTTACACTGCAGCTGATGGTCCTGGCCCGCCACTTCGATTTCTCTGAGCGTGGCCAGTGGCCCAACAAGTCAGTGGGAGACTACGTTGCCGCCCTGCGCCGGCTGGCACTCCACTGTGACTTTCCCCAGCCGGATGAGGCTCTGAGGGACCAGTTTATTTTCTCTTTGCAGGATGAAAAGTTTTGGTAGAAGCTGTTGAGGAAAGATGACACCGACCTTGCTAAGGTGATTAAGGAGGCAACGGTGTTTGAGAAGTCACGGAAGGAGCATGTGACAGCTTCCACACATTGAGCAGCATCCTCATCTTCCGACTCTGAGGCCTTGTTGGTGGGGGCTGGCGCATCACATATGGCCTTGATCTTGTCCTGCACCAGGTGGATTCCACTTGTGTCCACTGTGTAGTCCCAAAAATCTATTGTTGGGATCCCCAGCATACATTTCACCCTCTTTACCTTAAGGCCCACCTCATCAAATCTCTGCAGAACTGCACGGAGGTGGAAGGCAAATTCTTCTTCTGTGGTGGCGGTGATCAACACATCATCGAAGAATGGCTGGACCCTGGAGATGCCTTTTAAAATACTGTCCAATTTGAGAGCAGGTATGGGACTTCCAGACTGGCAACTGTATTATAAAGCTTCTGTGCTCCTGTGGGTAAGAGACTGGATATTATTGAATGTCAAGAGACAACTGTTGTTAGAGGGACATAAATAAATTTAATATAATAAATAATCTTAACTTGGACTGGCATGCATATTTATGGCATCAAAGACTTGAAGAACATTCTTATTTAAGAATCATTGGTTCCGGAAATCTTTGTACCACACGTGGTCATGGTTAAAAATTCCAAGATGGGTATCCCCAGTGGAAGCATTCACTCCTCCAAATCTTTTAAAACCTAATCAGAGTTACAGATATGATGACCTGTTGGAAAAAGACAATCAATTGAAAACCAGAGAAGAGCTAGAAAATATGGACATTAAAATGAGTTGGTGGTTGAGAATGCAAGTTGAATCTAGGTATGCCAAAGACAAGATGGTAGGCTTTAACACAGAGCAAAATCTTTCTAGGTCCTCAAGAAAAGCAAATCTCTAAACTATATGCATACCTACTCAGATGAAGATGCAAGATGAAGTAGTAAAAGATTGCATCCAATGGGCGAAAAACTTGGGTCCTAATATCATGTTAGAAGAATGGGAGAGGTTGTGGAAATTCAATATTAAATTAAGTCAGTAACCTTTAAAGAAAATCTGTATAAGATGTTTTATAGATGGTACATGACCCCACAGAAACATTTTAACAAATGTTGGAAATGTGCTAAACAGGTGGGTTCTTTTTATCATATGTGGTGGACATGTGAGATGGTGAAGGACTATTGGAAAATGGTCCATGAACTATCACAGAAAATTATGAAGACACAGATTCAATTCAGACCAGAACTATTTTTATTGAATATATTTCCTGAGGACTATCCCAAAGAGATGAGACACTCATTGGCACATATTTGTACAGCAGCCAGGATTCTTCTGGCACAGAGATGGAAACTTCAGGAGACTCCCATGAGAATGGACTTGGTGGGAAAAATTCTGGAAACAGCGGAGCTGGACTACTTATCCCAGCTGCTGGCTGGGAAATCTAAAGAGGGAGCAAGAAAATACTGGTTGAAATTCTATATTTGGCTAGATACTCAAGACTCTTACAATTCTTTGGTGTGAACTTATATCTCCTTTTGCCTGTATTCTGTACTATAAGATTCTCTTTGTTGGAAATGTTAATTTGAATTGGTATTTTAATAAGACTCACAATATAAAAATATCAAAATATTGATGATGTGAAGTTAAGAGATAATCATGTGTGACAATTTATGTATTTTAAGAAGGTACCGGTATATTAGATACAGACTTGTATTTTATGAAAGTATACTATATGCAGACTAAGATTAACTTGTAACTATAATCTCTTATCCCCTCTTACCCCCAATTTCTAGAAAACTAATAAAACTTTTAAAATTCGAAAGTAAAAAAAAAATACTGTCCATTAAATTCTGAAAGATCCCCGGGGTTACGCTGACCCTGAACTGGAGGTGCTTTACTTGGAAGGCGCCTTGGTGTGTCACGATGGTTTGGGCCTCAGCCGTGGCAGCATCCAGTGGAGCTGCTGGTATGCTTGGGCCAGATCCAGTTTGCCTAAATTTTTGGAGCCTGCTAGTGAAGCCAGGACATGACTGACTACCAGAACCGGGTTTGCATGGTCCTGTAGCGCCTTGTTGATTGTTCATTTAGTCTGCGCAGATGCAGACACTGCCGTTGGGCTTCACTGGGGTGATGATAGGGTCTCCCATCATGTGTTGGTGACCAGCTCGAGGACCCATTGTGCGACGTGGTCTAGATCTTCCTCAGTTCTTACTGGCTCATAATGCTATCCCCTCCACCACCACTGGCCGCAGCCTGGCGGAGCTCTTAATAAGCTAGTGGTTGTCCACCCTACTGAACTGTTTACACCCAGACTGGGCCTTGGATCCGCAGGAGGTACCTGGTCATGGCTAAGAACTTGGGAGGGGGCAGCATGGATTCTGGCAAGGGTCGCCTGGGTTCTTAGGTCAATGATGTATGAAGTGACTACGGAGGGTGGGTCCACTCTAAGGTGGCACACAGACCAGTTACAGTCATGAGAGGCCCCTGAGGAAGAGGCCAACGACTACAGTCCTGATGACCAGCCTACTGCTCCAACTTCTTCCCCAACTGACATGGCAGTGTCAGAGGCCCAGGCCCCCACCCTTTGGGCAGAGCCAGTGACCACTGATAACCTGGAACTACTGGCCGGAAGCCCCATATTGCCAGCCCCTCTGATTGCATTCACTGAAACTGTGACCTCTCCTCCGCCCACTCCAGAGCCCAGTCAGTCCATGCAGCAGCATCGCGAACCAGCCTATCTATGGGACTATGTCTGCTAGTCTTGCAAACTTGGTGGGGAGAGATGTTGTATATGTGATCTGAAAAGTGTATGATGTATGGTGTTCCTGCCTGGTTCATTGGAGCCTGTAGGACTGAGCTTGGGGACTTGGGAACAATGGACAGTAGGATATAAATCCCTGCTGTCCTGCTCCAGTCACGGGCCCCCTGCTGGTTTGAATGGTCCAATAGCATGCTAGCGCGGGAACCTTGAGTGTATATATAGTTGGCCTGGTTGGCCCAGTGAGCAGTCTTAGAGCACAGCCCTATACTATGCTATGATAACAAAAAGAGCTATGATCACTACCACCTCGCCTCTTCATTGCGTGGAACCAACTATATTATACACCCTAAAATGAGTTTTGGAAACTGCGGCGAAAAAGGAAGCTGAAATTGGTGTGAGTTCTAGCCACACAAAATGAATGTAGAAGCTAGAAGAAACTGCAAGACAAGACAGAATTGAAGGCAGTAGTTAATGCAGAAGGTCACTTTGAAATGCACACAAAGAAAAGATCAGATGGCTACTGTAGAAAGGACCATGATCTCAGGTAGAGGTTTTGCACATCACTTACTACCTGGTACTTTTAACTGGAGATGTCAAGGCTCGAAACTGGAACTTCCTGCTTGTGAAGCAGATGCTCTGCCACCGAGCTATGACCCTTTCCCTCAATTCTGGAAGGTGGTGACTACTAAAAGGAAGGGTTTCCCAAACTTTTAAGACAATTGGGTAACAGTGAGGGATCCCTACAAGCAATGTATTTCCCATAGAGAAAGCAAATTCCCTCCAGCTTCTATGTGGGATTCTATTTTCCTTGCCTGTTTACTGGCTGCTTGCACAAGCTGAGAGAAAAACTTGACAGATACCAGGGTGGGAAACTTTACAAATACTACCAACAAACATTTAATTGTCATAATAGCTTTGCTTGAGAGTTTTTTATCCACAGGACACAAGATCAATGGTTCATCAGTCATGAATGGCAGCCACTTATTTTTAGTTCCTTTTAAAAGTCTTACATTTCTTTATCAATAGTACTGTAATTCCCATCCTTGCCCTTCTCTAAAGACTCAGTTATTTCTCTGTTCTCATTTTAGGGCATTCCCACTCATCTGTGGTGAAGCTGAATTATGCAAACATTTCAAATGCTAAAATGCTGTTACAGTACATAAAAAAAAATAAACTGGGAGAAAACCGTGTATAGCAGAACCCAGAACAAAAAGCTAAACGCTCACGGTTAATACAAGCTATAGAAAATGATTGCATTGAAAAATAAAGAGAATTAAAGAAAATACTGTGGATTTCTTAAACACTACAAGGGATACACATCCCATACATTTGACAATCCAAATGCAATGCAGACTTGACAAGGAAGTACTTGCATAAACTCATACACAAAGTTAGTCCATTTCATAGGAACTCTAATTCCTTTCATTGTGTTGGTGTTTGAAAGATGAAATCTCTGTTGGTCCCCCCCCCCACACACATAAAATGTTGTGATGGAATGCTAGCCGTATTGTTCCATTTCCCAGAGGCTTCCTCAGGTATATGTGCTCTTAGGACTTGTTCTTACATAATCTCCAAACTCTTTGAGTCATGGAAAAAGGCTGGCATCAGTTAACCACACAGTTATAGTACACAATTAAACCATTCCGTTTCTGAAAAACATCATACATTTTATCCATGCATATTTTAAAAATGGTGTGGTGTGTTTGGAAACCAGAAGATGGAGCTGAATGACTGTAATAATTCAGCACAAATCAAGCTCATAAGATTAGAATTTCATTTCATTTTGTTTTTTTAAACTAATCTAAGTAGTGGAAAACAGGGTCTTATTTGAACTGAAAATATCTTTTTTGACTATGAATGTAAAAGCGAACAGTTTGTATTTTCAAAGCTTGTAATTACATTTTAGTGTTTTACTATATGATCAGGCTTACAAAACAAAAGCCTGTTACACTCTGCAGAAATCACTACTAGTTGTTTCATTTCCAAACTTGGAATGTTCTGGTTGTAGGCTAATGTTTTGTCATAGCTGTTATTTTGACCAAATATACCTGAAACTTTAATTGATTTTGTTGATTTTATGGATCTAAAACAAACAAACTGACATTGTACCAATTCCATATATTTGCACAACTTTCACTCAGTTTAGTGTGGTTTGTGCAAGAGGCATCAGTGCACTAATTTATTTCTTTACTGATGTTTATTTGAATGTGTAAGGAATTCCATGTGTTCTCATTATGTACCATTGCTTACTTTTATGATAAGTATTTGCTATTGATTCAATGGATTTTTTTTTTGCAAATTTTAAAATATGTTTTATCAGGATTATGCTATACAAATATTTCAGAATTATTATGGAAAATTGTATTAATGAAACTAAATTTAGAAACTGAAGGCAGAATTAGAATAAAGTTTTCTAATATTAGCAGAGGCTACTAATAAGATTCATAATATATAAATAAATTTACTATTTATGTGATAATTAAGAATTATCTTTTTTGGGGGGAGAAAGAGGAAATTGACATCTGGAATTAATATTAGGGATAGGGAAGAGACAAGTCATTGTCCTGTCATGGGGGAGAGAAAACCAGTGTTTTCTCTTTTAAATTTACTTTATATTCTAGGGCCCCTCTATGCCATGAAAATTCCTCCACAGCAGTGATACTCAGTGGCTTGAGAGCTGCATGGAACTCTGACATGCCACCATGGCTCTTCTTAGTACTATCCACCAATGTGGCACCAGCTTCTTCTTTCACCAAAGTGAGCAAGATCATTGCCTGGTGGAGTTTGTGGTTGGCATGTGAGTCTTAGTTTCAAATGCATGCAAAATTGAAGCAGGCTTTGTTAAGAAAATTGTTGCTTTACATTTACAGACCTGTCTTCCATGTCCATTGCAATGGAGGCCTTGCAGTGCAGGCAGAGATCAGGTTTCCGCTTGGCTCTGATAGATAGGAAGGGACACAGAATAGAAGGCATAGGGTGTAAAGTCTGTTCTTCCTGGGCTCTGACTTATAGGGCATCCATAACTACCAAGCCTTAATGGAAAGGTACCAGATGTTTCTCTTGGGGAAAAAAAAATGTCACATTGACCTTCTGCCAGAACATTCTAGCCAAACTCCCAGCTTTCATTTGAAAAAAATGAAACTTCTATCAACCTTTTTTTTTTAAACAGAGGAATGCCTTTCCCCTTATATCTGTACATTGAAAGGGATTAAGGCTTACTTTTAAAAAATTAATAGGTATGAGCATTAACCTGCACAAACTCCATATATTTGCACTATTTTCACTTAGTTCAGTGTGGTTTGTGCAAGTTCTTGATGAATTTTTGGCTGGTTCATGATTTGTGAAGTGATGTTTGTGAACTGAAAAGCCACCACAAACTTCCATGAATTTTAAATTAGTTCATGGCAGTTTATAAAGAGCAGAAAGCAAGGGGGGTTAAGTGGCTCCCTGCTTTCTGTTCTTTTCCAAAAACAGATGAGTGGCAAAGAGCAGAAAGCGGGGGTTTTAATGCAAAAACCAGCAGGGAGCAGGGGTCATGAACCAATACAAATCGGTTCAGTTCATGAAATGAGCCTCCCAGTTAGTTCATGGTTCAGTTCATAATTTGGCTGTGAACCATGAACTGAACCACAAAAATGCAGTTTGTGCCCATCCCTAAAAATGAAAGCTGAGGACGCAGAGAAGCTGATAAGCATGTTGTTATATCACTATCATCTATAATAATAATTCTCCTGTTGTGGTGGCAAATCTGACCATCCTGATTGGTTGGGGTTCAGTGGGACTGTGTATCAGCCTTTGGCCTATCAGACTAAAGAGTACTTGTGTGCCATTGGTTGAATCCACTCCTCAATCCTGCCCGAGTGGTTGTTGTTAGTCAGCAAAGCTGATTCTGTCAGTAAAAGGCAACCAACGTTAGTTCTGGCAGTTACTGCGGGAACACAGTATTAGCCCATCATACACTGGTTACTGTCTCTGGCCTCCCATTGGCTGACTCACCTGCCCCCACCTACTGCAGGCCCTAGAATGTTGAGCACACTGCCATAAGCAGTCTTGCCTAAAAAACAGCCACATCTTCAACTTTCCTCTGTGTCCTCTCTGTCAGCCAGTCTCAGAAAGGGCTGCAGGGCTACTGCAGCCTCACAAAAGTCCTCCCAGCACACGTAGCCTCCAAAGGCCACAGAAATAGCCAGGGAGGCCGGACCCCGCTGGGAATGTTTCCTTAGAGCCCATGGTTGCTCCCTGGGAAGTGCTAGCCAGAGGCTGTTGCTAGGCAACCCAGGCTGCTTTTGACAGGAAAGGGAGAGGCCTCAGGGGAATATAATGCCATACATTCCACCCTCTACATCAGTTATTTTCTCCAGGATGGGGAAAGAGTCCAGATGGCAGAGATCAATTCCCTTTGAGGTGGGAAGAGATGAATGCCTTCATTTGGGTGGGTGGGAAGACAGCAAGGGTGGGGGGTACTCACCCAGAGGCCTTTAGTGATATCTTTCCAGGTTGGTGAGAAATCCCTGGAGATTTTGTGGTAGAGTTTGAGGAGGGCATAGGACTTCAGAGTGGGGTCTGCCAGACCCAGGTTCTTGCAGTGGAAGCTGACTGGGTGATTTTGGACCAGTCACAGACTTTCAGCCTAACCTGCCTCACAGGGTTGTTGTTCAGATCAAAGGGAGGAAGAGGAGAATGATGTAAGCAGCTTTGGTTCCCTCCCCCCTGTGGAGAAAGACAGCTTTTTTCCTATGTAGAGGTTGCATGGAGGAGGAAGGCAATGGAAAGCTGAAGTCAGAGGGGCAGATAAAGGGAAGGAGATAGGGTTGCCAACTCCAGGTTAGGAAATTTGTGGAGATTTAAGGGGTAGGGCCTGGAGAGGGTGGAGTTTGAGAAGGGATGGGACCTCAGACAGGTACAATGCCATTTCTTCCTTGGGAACCACTGTAGCTAATCTCCAGGGGAGGGCTGGAAATCACTCAGAATTACAACTGCTCTCCAGATGGCAGAGTTCAATTCCCCTTGAGGTGTGTGTGTGGGGGGGAGTGAATGTCTTCACTTGGATAAGTGGGAAGACAGCAAGGGTGGGGGGTACTAGCCCAGAGCCTCCTTCTAGAGCCTGTTGTATTTTTCTTCACAATGGGCCTCACTTCTAGTAATCATATTTATTTATTTATTTATTTATATTGGGATTTATACCCCGCCCTTCGCACCGAAGTGTCTCAGGGCGGCTTACAACATGATAATTCAAATACTACAATTTAAAACACTTACAAGTAAAATTAAAACCATAAATTAATAAAAGCAAGATAGATAAAAACCGGCGGTCTACAGATGCATTTTGTTCCATCCAAAAGATTTCCTTGTCAGTCAGTATTATAGGCCTGCCGGAAGAGGGCTGTCTTACAGGCCCTGCGGAACTGCCCTAGGTCCCGCAGGGCCCGCACCTCCTCCGGCAGCTGGTTCCACCAATAAGGTGCCGTTACTGAGAAGGCCCGATCCCTGGTGGATTTTAGACGGGCCTCCTTTGGCCCGGGGACTACCAACAGGTTTTGTGAACCCGAGCGTAGTACTCTCTGGGGAACGTGTGGGGAAAGACGGTCCCTAAGGTAGACAGGTCCTAGGCCATATAGGGCTTTAAAGGTAATAACCAACACCTTGTACCGGACTCGGAATATTACTGGCAGCCAGTGCAGATCCCGGAGCCCCGGCCGAATGTGCTCCCATCTTGGGAGCCCTAATAACAGCCGGGCAGCAGCGTTCTGCACCAACTGCAGTTTCCGGGTCCGGCACAAGGGTAGCCCCATGTAGAGGGCATTACAGTAGTCTAACCTCGAGGTGACCGTAGCATGAATCACTGTTGCCAGGTCGTCACGTCATATAATGATAGAACATCACCATCACGTTGCCAGGTCGTCACGTCATATAATGATAGAACATCACCATCACCACCACCACTACCATCATAATTTCAATTATTGATTTTAAAAACTGAAAAGACCCTGAAGGTGCTGAGAGTGAAAGGTGCCCACTGAAAGGAGACGACAGGAAAAATATCTACCATGTGGGTGGATCGGGAAAATATGAACTTTCTCACCCACATGGTAGCCTTTGTTGTGATCTTCCCCAAAACTTTGCAATGAATGCTTTGAGCTCTTTGTTCTCTTGCAGTCATTTTCAGATTGCACTGAATATCCAAAAATTACTAGGCATGATGGCCTCTACTTCCTCTGCAGTCATCATTGCACAGTTACCTTGCAACCCTTACAGATTTTGTTCCTCAGGGTTCTGAATCTCTCATCTCACTTACAGAGTCAGTGCTTTTCCATTCGTCAGTATGTTATTCACTTCCTCTCCTGGAACTCTAGTTCATAATGTTACTATGAGCTCCTTCCTACATTATAATATAGTCTACCTTTGTCTCAAATTGAGGCTTGTGTGTGAGTATGTAATGTACCAGCAAATCCCATACTATGGTGACCCCATAGTGTTTTCCAAGCAAGAGGTGGTTTACTATTGTCTTTCTCTGCTTAGCTACCCTGGAATTCCTTGGTGGCCTATCATCCAAACACTAACCAGGCCCAATCCTGTTTAGCTTCCAAGATCTGATGACATTAGCCCAGCCTGAGCCATTCACATCAGGGCAAAGTGAGGCTTGTGCACTAAAATTGTGTGGGTTTTTCCTTTCTAGTAAGAAGAGTGTTAAACAATTTTTCAAAAAGAAAGTCTTATGGAACCCAAAGGCTTATCTTTTTTTTTAATGTGGGCCAGTACTAAAAAGTTTCATTCTTCTGTTGCTGTTGTTTTTCATTCTTCTAATTTTTAATCTCTACATGAGCTAAGGGACCTTGGCCTGTTTTCTGTTTTCCCCAGGATCCATTTGTGAGCAATTTCTGCCACATGAATCCATTTTTAGAAGGTCAGTTTTCTCCAATCAGTTGTCTAAGGTGTTTTAAAAGGCCTTTAACAATTTTCCCATCAGTATCTCCCCCCACTTTTTCAGTAGAGCCTTTCATTGATGTTACTCCAGTTAATGTATAAACTATCTGATCCCATGATCATATTTCTATTGTCTTTTCTGTCCATGAAAACCTTCTTTCTAGTAACTATTGCTTCAGCTTTTCTTCAAGGTGTTCCTCTTGAACAAATGTGCAGAGCTGCTTTATTGTCCTCAGCTCCATCATTTATTTTGTTGCCCAGAGAGATAGTCTCCTATTTAATTGGGGCAAATTAGCTGTAAAGGAGACAAAGTGAGAGGGGATTAACTAGGATTCTCTACCAATGTTTATGATAGAAGAAGAAGAAGACCTCTGAGGTAGGTGGGTCTGAGAAAGCTCTTTCAAGAATTGCTCTTGAGAGAACAGCTCTGAGAGAACTGTGACAGACCCCAGGTCATGCAGCAGCTGCATGTAAAGAAGTGGGGCATCAAATCCAGTTCTCCAGATTAGAGTCTACTGCTCTTATCTTTCAATCAGCAACTGGAAAGAAAGTACTACAACAAAAAATATTATGAATATTTGATGGAAGTCTGTTTTTCTGTTGGTACATAGTTTATTGGTACATAGTTTTCTGTTGGTACATAGTTTTTTGGGTTTTCAGTATGAAGTATAGCATCGGAGCTGTCCTATGCTCAGTAAATCAATTTGGGATTGATATTCCTCTGACACTTATATAACTGCAAAATTGTTAATTTTAGATCAGATATAACATAGGTCATTTGTGACATCACTATGCAGGTGTAAGAGTCTGTCACAAAATTTAACTTAGTCTCTCTTGGAGTGACCTTTGGCTCAGGGCAATTTTCTACTTGATATTGTAATTAGATATTGCATTGACATTTGACAAAAGCCAGATACATTAACCAGAAGCAAATATCTGTGCTGCTTAAGGTGGATTCACTTTCCCCATAAAATAGCAAATATTAAACAACAGTATACTGGCCTGCCATTGTAACGATCATCTGTTTATGTTTAATTCGATTTATACCCTGCCCTCCCTGCTGAGGCGGGCTCAGGGCTGCACTGATCTAGGCCATGTTTGTGTTGCAATTGGATCTACTTTTGAACTAGGCCTAACAAACATGAAATGATTTAAGATGGAGAGACAAACAGCAACTCTACTAACATCACTTGAGCAGGAAAGCATGCATACCTACTGAGCTTCTGTTGGGTTCAGTTTGGATGTTTCCTTCCCCCCATGCATGCACACACTTCCAAGTGGCATTGGGCACCACGCCCAGCATGTCTCCATCATCTGGAAATGACATGAGTGTGTCACTTGATGTGCTCACATCATTTTTGGGTAATGTGGGTGGTTGGGGGCAGCACCTGACAACACCCAGAAGTGATGTGCGCACAATAGGGGGCCAACATACTTGCATCCCTTCTGGATGACATAGGTTCACCAGGGATAGTACCGAACACAACCCAGAAGTGATGTCTGCACGTCACCAGGGGGACCCCAGACCAGTTCAGTTTGGGCAGGCTTTGCTTGGGAGTTTGGTGTAGGGGTTCGGTTCAGGGCCACCTGGTTTGTGAACCCTGAACCAGGCTTTCATGGTCTGTGCCCATCCCTATTCAAATCTTTGTTTGTGGCTTTCCTTCTCTTTGTCATTCTTCAGCTCTTCTCCTCCTCTCCCCAGCTCTGCCTTCCCTTCTCTATGTTGGCTGGAGTAGACAATGACATTTTTTTGGAATGAAGAATTTTAATTTGCAAAGATGTGGAAAAGCCTGACGGTAGATGGTTAGCATAAATAAAAATATTAGGTTTTCATTTCCACCAAGAAATATCAGTAGCATGATGAGTTTTTGTGATTAATACGTTTTGAGACTTGCTTGGATATTCGATTAATTGGGCAAAATCTGAGTTGATGCCACTGGAGAAGACAATATATCAAGGAGACAATATATCACTGGGAGACAATATATCACAGAGTGTATTTGGCTATATGCATTTTTGGTGATGTCCAGATGTCATTACTTATCTTGAAATACTGATTCCTAGAGATATTATGCACATGACTATGCTAAATTTTAACAAGCTAATTGCTGATATATATTTAGATTTGGACAGATGGGCAATTTTAAACTTGTCTCTATGAGGCAGAGCAAATACAATCAAAATGAATATTATACCTAGGATTATTTATATTCTCCATGCAATTCCTTCAAGATATATTCCTAAAAGAAATACTTTGTTTTCGAGATTTATGTGAGGTTCCTTACCACCTTGAATTTTTTTATGGATAACAAGTTTTATTAAATTTAACAGGGAAAATTAGGGAATTGGGGGAAGGATCAGGGATGGGATATAGAAAATAAAAGGATAGATAAGTTATTACTACATCAAGAAAAACAAAAGAAAAATATAATTCATTATACCTGCAAGTACTCAAAATTAATACATAGATATTACCTTTAAAGTCTACAAATATTTTATGATGTTTTGATATTACTGTAAAATCCTCCTGTTTTGCCAACTATTTAGTGGCAGATTCCAGATTCTTATCTATCATATCTGTGATAATACAAAATCAAATCTACGTATCTTTTAGGGTGGCCAGATCGTCCCGGTTGCCCGGGAAAGTCCCGATTCTGGCCCCCAATTCCCGCCTCCCGAGCTGGCTATACCGGGACCATTAAAAGTCCCGGTTTAGCCAGCTAGAGGAGCCGGCGGGCCGCGCGCACGGGCAGGGAAGGCGGCGAGTGAGGGAGCAAGCGTCCCTGCGCGTGCGCACGGCGATTGGCGGGCTCTGCGCATGCGCCAAATGCCGTGCGCACGTGCAGGGACGGTCCCTCCCTCACTCAGCGGCCTCCCTTGCCCTCCCCTCCCCTTCCCTCCCCGACCCGCCGGGAGGCCTCCAGCGACCAGCGCCGGCCTCTCCGCCGCCTCCCCGGCCTCCGGACCAGCCCTGGTATCAGGTAAGCAGGGCAGGGAGGGGGCCGAAAGCGGGGGGGGGGGCGGCTGGCGGGAGGGGGCGGCCTTCCTTCCCTCCCTCCCTTCCTTCCTTCCCTCCTTCCTTCCCTCCCTCCCTCCCTCCTTTCTTCCTCCCTCCCTCCTTCCTTCCTTCCTTCCTTCCTTCCCTCACTCCCTTCCTTCCTTCCCTCCCTCCTCCCTTCCTTCCTTCCCTCCCTTCCTTCCCTCACTCCCTTCCCTTCCTTCCTTCCCTCCCTCCTCCCTTCCTTCCTTTCTTCCTTCCTTCCTTCCCTCCCTCCCCCCTTCCTTCCCTCCCTCCCTTCCTTCCCTCCCTCCCCCTTCCTTCCTTCCTTCCTTCCTTCCTTCCTTCCTTCCTTCCTTCCTTCCTTCCTTCCTTCCTTCCTTCCTTCCTTCCTTCCTTCCTTCCTTCCTTCCTTCCTTCCTCCCTTCCCTTCCCTCCCTCCCTCCCTCCTCCCTTCCTTCCCTCCTTATGTTCTTATGTAACACAGAGTGTTGGACTGGAGGGGCCACTGGCCTGATCCAACAGGGCTTCTCTTATGTTCTTATGTGACACAGAGTGTTGGACTGGAGGGGCCACTGGCCTGATGCAACAGGGCTTCTCTTATGTTCTTATGTGACCAGAGTGGTGGACTGGATGAGCCATTGGTCTGATGCAACAGGGCTTCTCTTATATTTTTATGTGGCACAGAGTGTTGGACTGGAGGGGCCACTGGCCTGATGCAACAGGGCTTCTCTTATATTCTTATGTGGCACAGAGTGTTGGACTGGAGGGGCCACTGGCCTGATGCAACAGGGCTTCTCTTATGTTCTTATGTGACACAGAGTGTTGGACTGGAGGGGCCACTGGCCTGATCTAACAGGGCTTCTCTTATGTTCTTATGTGACCAGAGTGGTGGACTGGATGAGCCATTGGTCTGATGCAACAGGGCTTCTCTTATGTTCTTATGTGACCAGAGTGGTGGGCTGGATGAGCCATTGGTCTGATGCAACAGGGCTTCTCTTATATTTTTATGTGGCACAGAGTGTTGGACTGGAGGGGCCACTGGCCTGATGCAACAGGGCTTCTCTTATATTCTTATGTGGCACAGAGTGTTGGACTGGAGGGGCCACTGGCCTGATGCAACAGGGCTTCTCTTATATTTTTATGTGGCACAGAGTGTTGGACTGGAGGGGCCACTGGCCTGATGCAACAGGGCTTCTTTTATGTTCTTATGTGACACAGAGTGTTGGACTGGAGGGGCCACTGGCCTGATGCAACAGGGCTTCTGTTATGTTCTTATGTGACGCAGAGTGTTGGACTGGATGGGCCACTGGCCTGATCCAACAGGGCTTCTGTTATGTTCTTATGTGACGCAGAGTGTTGGACTGGAGGGGCCACTGGCCTGATCCAACAGGGCTTCTGTTATGTTCTTATGTGACGCAGAGTGTTGGACTGGATGGGCCATTGGCCTGATCCAACATGGCTTCTCTTATGTTCTTATGTGACAATACTGACTTTGGTGGACCCAAGCACTGATTCAGTGTAAGGGAGCTTTGTGTTTGTGTCTTCTGGTGCAATTTTGTTCTCAGATCCTGTATTTACTTCATCAGTATATGGGATAAGGCACTTTCTCAACTGTGCTGCATAATGCAGCCTATTTATTTTGTCCTGTTTGCTCTGTTGGCTCTATCTGCGCCACCTTCATCACTTTCGGGGTGTGGATCCCCCAGTGCGGTGGTCTCCCGACTCCCTCCGCCGGCTGTCTCTTATAGCCCTGCGCCCCCTCTTTCATTTGATATGTGTCCCGTGCGGGTGCCACCCTCCCGCCGGGAGATGCCGCAAAATGAGCCCCCTTGAGGCTTATGGCGGCAGGGCTCGGGGGAAGCGAGCTAGACTGCTGTTCTTTTGAGGGGTTATAGAGTGTTTCGAGCCCCTCCCTGTGGCATCCGTCCCATCGTTGTGGGACCCAGGGGGCCGGCGCAGCGGCCTGCCGAAGCAGCCTGTCACTAATAACACAGGTCGAGATGCGGAAGTGACTGACAGGCTGCTTCAGCGGGCCGCTGCGCCGGCCCCCTGGGTCCCACAATGATGGGACCGATGCCACAGGGAGGGGCTCGAAACTCTCTATAACCCCTCAAAAGAACAGCAGTCTAGCTTGCTTCCCCCGAGCCCTGCCGCCATAAGCCTCAAGGGGGCTCATTTTGCGGCATCTCCCGGCAGGAGGGTGCCACCCGCACGGGACACATATCAAATGAAAGAGGGGGCGCAGGGCTATCAGAAACAGCCGGCGGAGGGAGTCAGGAGCCCACCCCACTGGGGGATCCACACCCCGAAAGTGATGAAGGTGGCGCAGATAGAGCCAACAGAGCAAACAGGACAAAATAAATAGGCTGCATTATGCAGCACAGTTGAGAAAGTGCCTTATCCCATATACTGATGAAGTATATACAGGATTTGAGAACAAAATTGTTTCCGGCGGTGATATTTGGGGGATTTTTGGGGACGTCACAGGAAGTGCTGTGAAGTCACTTCCTGTTTCCGGCAGTGGCATTTGGGGGAAATGATGTCACAGGAAGTGATGTCACTTCCTGCTTCCGGCAGGTGGCGCGGGGGAAATGATGTCACAGGAAGTGATGTCACTTCCCGTTTCCGGCAGGTGGTGCGGGGGAAATGATGTCACAGGAAGTGCTGTCACTTCCTGTTTCCGGTGGTGGCATGACATCACCGGAAGTGACGTCACTTCCTGTTTCCGGCGACCAGCGCGCTTCGCGCGCGCACACCCCTACCTTCCCCCTCCCCAAAGGTGTCCCTGGCTGGCCTTCAGACATTATGGCCACCCTAGTATCTTTAATCTACATAAAGTAACAGAAGGAAGAAAAAAAAGAAGAGAAAGAAAGGTTCAAATTCTGGGCTTTAGTACTAGCTTATTAACCAAGAGGTTTCAATATGTAGCAACAGCAGCTGCATCTCTATCTAATTTACAAAAATCTCAAGGCTAAATGAAAATAAAACAAGCTTCTCATTAACCATGAAAGGCTTTTGAGTTAGATGGGTACAGTTATGATACTCATGTCTTATTAGCAAAGGTTGATAACTTTAGGCATCTACTTGAACAGTTAGCTCTCTTTAATAAACAAAAAGGATGGGTTTTCAAAAAGAAAAGAGAAAAGGAAGCAATAAAAACCAAAAAAACCCAAATAATCCTGCTTTAGGTTTGAAGAATCCCTCAAAAAAGGGGGAGGGGGAATTCAAAATTAAGTCCCATAATATTGTGCCTGTTAGAGAATAGTTTTATAATCTCTTCTTATAGTTTGAATAAAAATGAAGATCCCCTAATTCGAAAATCAGAATATCCATTTCGAGATGTTATGTCAGATCCATAATATTATGCTCATGTCAAGCCACTGTATGGTAAGAGTTTATATTCTCTTCTTCCTAAAATCCTTCCAAGTCATAATTCTTGTTGGACTTGCTCTGAGGCTATAGATTTTAATTGAGTCGGCTGATTTTTCCCTTTCATTGCTGAGCATTTTTACAAAGAGCTTTGGAGCTGAATCCATGTTATTTACCCCGTTTCTTTGTCTCAGTGAGCTGTGGATTTCATTTCTCCTGCATAAGTGCATAAACTGCATTCATTTTAAAATCAGGCAAGGCAATCTCAGGCAGTTGTCGTTTTACTTTTGCCCGCTTCTCAGGCAGATTTTGTGCTCCTTGATACCTCTGTTCTTGTATATTTTCCATATTTTCCATTTCTTTACAATTCTCCAGGAATTTTCTCATCTGTCCCTTTACCAATTCTGCTAAAAGACCAAGTCACTGCCTTATGAAGAATATAGTAGTCATAAAATCTTTTGAATTGTTCATCTCTTCCCTGCTGTTATAATCAGTATGATAGTAGAAATCAGAGAATAAGTTCAGAGTGCCAGGTTGAAAATCCAGAAATCCAGCTGTTCTCATATAAAGTCACATTCCACCTTTGATCAAGCTTTGTACAATATGTTGGTAGTCCAATTGTTACTTATTTAATTTTAAACCAGATCTCTCCACAACTATATACTCAGTTTTTTTACTTGAAAGACTGTTTTTTTCCTATGTAGAGGTTGGTTATTTACTTGAAATAAAGACAATTGTATAAGCTTGTTCTTTTAATTTTAGAAGCCTCTCTTGTCAGGGGGGGGGGCGTCTTTCAGTCAAATTTGGATTTATAATAGGACTTTAGTTGATAGGTTACAATCCAAAGTGAACTTACTTGCAGGGTATAGTTAGTTAGTTGAAGTAGAAAGACAATTAGAAGAAAGTATTTTGTTACCGGTAGACACAGCTAGTGCCATACAAAATGGCGATTGTCGCAGTGAGGCTTCAGGATAGACAAAGAACCAGGCTTCACCCACCGACGAAATCCCTGGGAATGTCATTTCTCATGCTGTCAGGGCTCCCCCTCTAGGGGTCCCCTTGGGTATCTGGGCTTCCCAGACCCCCTCAATCTGCTCAATTCGGGGAGTTTGCAAGAGCTGCAATTCTCCCTGCCTTCCTTAGCTGAAGCTGGAACAGGAACTCCTTGAATTTTTTTAAAGAGGATGCAACCAATACTCGTTCTAAGCTGTGGAATCTTGTGAGCAAAAATTCTACTTTGTGAATGGGGCCATTTTTCCTGAGCAGGGACAAAAATGTGTGAGCTGGAGGCTAAAAAACTGTGAGCTAGATCACACTAACTCAGCTTAGAGGGGACACTGGACACAACTTCCATTCAGTGAAGGCAGATTTGGCTTCCCTGCTCTTACTTTGTATCATCAAGCATACTTGTTAACTTGCACTAATTGTTGGGATCACTCTTTGCAGTTGGACTGTCCATCTTGGGATCTTTTGGATGCCTCTTGTCTGGTGCCAATCTCTGAGGAATGCATACGCTAGAGTGGATCCTGTTCCTTCTGCAATTTCCACAACTAGAAAACAATGGTATATAATGACACAACAATATCAATATTTGACCAATTTTCACATTCTAAATTAACATTATGGGCCAATCCAGATCTAAAATTTGGAAAGAAATCTGTTTTGTGGAAGGACTGATAGAGGATTTTTGTTTTGTATCAATTGATAGGTTATGAGGATGAGTTTTAGTCATTTTTTCAGCTGAGGTCTAGATACAATTTGTCACCTTCTGTTGGATGGCAATACTTGCATTTGCAACATTTGTAGGTATCTAAATATGGCCCTGCAGTGTTAAGCATCTCAGGGTTCCCTTTGCTCAAGGCAGAAAACAAAACCTACAATATTTCTTTATAAATATTTGGTGTCAAACAAATGAAATAGGGAGTTAGATCACTCTATTTTGCCAAAGCAAGTTATACCTACCCTCTCCATGGGTCTTAAATTGAGATTTATTCAGCAAAAAATATGTTTAAGATATATTGGACACCATAGTGACTCTTTAGCAAAGGATTGACTAAAGTGTCTAAGTGTTGGTGTTGTAGCTTACAGAATATTCCTTAAACATATGCTTTGAGAGTGTCCAGTCATTTGGTTTTTCTGGGAAGAAGTTATTGCACACATTGATTTTGCATTAGAATGTTCATTGATTTTTTGAGGATTCTTATGTACTATCTGCCCATCTCATGGAGTCTAACTGATTGTCAACGAGAATGGATCCTCCATGCCCTTACTACAGCTAAAAGACTTATAACTAAACATTGAAAAGATAAAAACTCACCTCTGCTAAACCAATAGATTGAGGACCTTAGAACTCTCTCAACATTTGAATACATGCCATATAGACAGCAACTGAGCGTAGACTTATTTTTAGATATTTGGAAATCATTTATTAAAACCTATGTGTAGATCTGCCACCACTGTTATATTTTTGTCTTGCCTTTATCTTTTTTCTTTTCTTTCTTTCTTTTTTTTTTTTTAAAAAAAAAATCTTATTTAATTGCTGATTTTAGGTTTTATCCTCTTATCCTTTTTTCCTGCTTTTTGGAAAGAAAGAAACATTTTAAAAAGTGTTTGAAAGATAACACAGTCCAGTCATTTCAGAATAATCTATGCAGAAGCAAACATTCAAATCAACTTACTGTCTGTCTGTCTCTTTCTCTTGCCTTCATGCATGCAGAGAGGATCTGACCTGTCCATTTTTGAATGGATGAGCTGGGCAGGTCCTTACATCTTTCCCTTTTTACACAGCAGTGGTACTTCAGTCAGGACTGCCAGCATGTCAGAGTTATGCAGATAGATCCCAATGGCAGCTGCTCTGGCAGAAGGTAACCTCCTGTAGCAGGTGTTTCCATCACAGCCCAAAAGATACTGGCTGGATTTGAAGGGGGGGGGAACCCACTCTATTGTATCTGTTGTGTATTGGCTGCACTTGGAAACATCAGTCTTACCCTGCCTAGAATATCAAATGGCATGAGATGAAATCAGAGCATCAGGGACCAATATGGTCATGGTTGCAACCATCACTGGAGCGAGGCTATCAACATGAAATCCCTCACAGGCTTCTGGCTGCTATCAACATTTTGCCCAGTGTGTATCTACTTTCCCCTTGTCGTTCGTGCAGAAAGTGTGTAACCACTTTTATTTTGCTTTATTTTAATGACCAAAGATTTATACTTTAATAGAAATTTGTGTTAGTGTTATTATTTGCCCCAAGCTCTCAAAATGCAAAAGATCTACAAAAAAGCCATATGTGAAACAATGGAGATGTCAGGGAGTGTGGCCTAATATTAAAATGAGTTCCTGCTGTGCTTTTTCTACCAAAAAAGATCCCTGGCTCTCTTAATTCAGTACAAGCATAAGCATAGGGTGCGGAGCAGTTAATAAATAAATAGATAAATATGCAAACTGGAGTTATAAGGGCAATTTGTTGTTACTTGTAAAATCAACACATTTTATTTCTCACAGCTATATAATATCAGATCTTTATCTGAGCCAGGGCTCCATAGGACCCTGATGGGAGGTCTAGGACTGGTTTTAATAGTTAGGCTCAGAACATGAAAAATAATTCCATACAATTTCTCATTGAATTGGTATTTATCAGGAAATACCTCTCTTTTCTAAATCGTTTCTTTAATTAACCCCTATCCCTATTATGAGAATATTTTGGAGATTTTTTTTAAAAAAATGTTAGTGTGCAATAGGGTTGCAAGGCCTGGGCCTGAATATCCTGGGAGCTTTGGGGGGCAGGAAATAGGGAGGGTCCATGACACAGTGACATAATTTCTGAGTGAAGACCTGGAGATAACATCACTATGTTGAGTGATTGTCTAGTAATTCCCCTAGTCACAATGGTACAGACCATAGAAACTGGGGGAATTCCTAGATACCCACTTAACATAGTGACCATCTCATTTTTCTTCTATGGCTCCATTGAGTAACCACAAGGTACAGGGTGGAGGAGTGGGACTTGGTCTGCTGAAGTCTGTCTAGTGATAAGGCCAGTGTGCATACGTACACTGTATTTCCACCCTATTACACCCTCTCACAGGTTCCAATTCAGAAAGATAATGTTGAATACGTGTGAGATTAAGAACTTAATTTAGCCAGATCCACTGTGAAAGAACTCACTCCATTAGCTATTTTGTTTATAGGCTACATTGCACACTGTCTTATGGCTGTATTCAGAAATTGCCAACAGAAAGAATAACATCAGAGGCAGAGAAGCCAGAGGTTATTATATTAGGAATCAGAGAGTGGGGAAGAAATTTATATTTTTATATATAAGCTGCTTTAAGGACCATCTGGTTGCAAACTAGAGTACAAATCTGTGATGGGCAGGCTAGGTACAGAATCTCCCTAAGAGTTGCCAATGAGAGTAGACAGAATGTCGAGGGTGGGGAGCTTGAAATACAGCATTCAAAAAATGACAGTTGTGGGGTTAGCAGCAGAGAGAAGCTGACAGTTTAAGGGCTGAGATGAAAAGGGATTTTGTGACTCAGGGAAACTGTACTGAAGAGCTTCTAGGAACAGGCCAAAAATAGTAAATTGGGAACCAAAGGATACCAACTGTAGGTATATGACCTCAATTCAGAAGTTCAGTGGAAATGAAACATTTCTTAGATTTTGCTTTCCTCAGTGTTTTGCTATTATAAATGAAAGTTTCTTATTTTGATTAACCCTGTGGGCTTCATGTCTAAGGGAAAGAAGCACTTACACATAATTTAATATCCATGGCTATACACATATGTTATAGGATATGAATGAGTGGTGGCAGTGAATGCTTGGAACAATGTTTGAGCCCCTACCTCAATAGCTCTGTGTGAGTGAAGGCTGATTATAAAGGGAGCTCAGCTATCCTATCTATGTATGTCTCTGGGAGTAAGAGAGATGACTTGAGGTGTGGTCATGACTCTCTGTAGATTTTACAAGAGTCAAGAAGGGTGGTGAGTGTGAAGTCCTGACCTACTTATAATCCATAATATGAATAACAGAGGTTGTAGAGGGTGGTAGGCACTCAGTGTGAGTGGACAAAGGGCATCACAAATCTAATAAGCAAATTAATGAATAAATGAGTCCATTTCTTTAGCTCAGAAATCTAGAGAGTAAGATTTACAGCCAAATGTGAACCAAAACAATTTAAACTCTTTTAAAAAAATACGTCACTAGTAAATTTCAGTTGTTTTACAAAATCAGTAGCGTGCCCCCCCCCCCCCGATATGCTTTTGATACAACTATTTTTTCTTTGTTCTAATCATCCAAAGTAAAAAAATTAGAAGTGATCAAGGCTGCTGAGAACCACTGGGGTCCTCAGACAGATTCCCTCTGAGTGCTCCGCACACATCTAAATCCAGCCTAAAAATCATATGAAAGCAAATCACATTACTTGTTCAGTTCCATGAGCCCCCAAAGAGACTGGATTCCTATGAATTTTGCCTGCCTTTCTGAGCAGCACTGGAAGTGATTAGTAATCAGAAAGCCTTATCAAAATACAAATTAAAAACTATAGTGGCAGGATGATCCCACATCTTCTATTATCCTATGCATTTTGCCTTTGGGATTTAGATCCTCATTAACCTGGAATCTAGCTCTAAATAGGCTACAAGAAATGAAGCATATGTACTGCCATCAAAACTCCCCATGGATGTCATGAAGTCATCTTTGTTTGCAATTTTATGACCTATAGTGTTTTCTCTCATAAATACTATAAAAGGCTTGTTTTTCTTGTAAACAGGCATACAGTCGCCATTTGTTTTGTGAGGGAAGCTTACATTATATATCTGAAAGTGTCTTTTATCATGTTCTGAAATATCAGCTCAAATATAGTTGTTGGTAGCACTAGCAGAGATAAAGGAAAATAATGAAAGCATACAGTTGTATCTGAAGTTCTATAATATATTGACTTTAAAATCTTCTTGGTTTAGGAAATGGAGTAATTCTGTTTAAATAATGTATTTTATTAGAGACAGATGGGAGAATCACTGGCTACAAATTTCAAATATATGATTAATTTCCTGGGTTCATAATCTAGGAACTAGTATTTAAATATTCACCTAAAAAAAGAATGCCTTACACTGACTTTTGACATTGCTAGTTCATCCACCTTTGTTTCCATTAATAAAAACTCTTTTAAAATAGACAGTTGTGAAATAATCTTATCACTGTTCTCTGTGATGGGTCTACTGGACTTTTATTTATCAATTACAGTTTATTCCTCTCTTCCTCTAAAGAGCTCAAGGTAGTATATTTGGTTCTCTCCTTCAGTTTATAGGTTAGAGTTTAAGATTGACTGGTCAAAGATCTCTCAATAAGCTTTACTGCAAGGAAGGGAAATTGTAGAAAGATGGCTGCCAGCTATTTCAGATCAAGGCTGAGTTTTTTTCCCCCTTGTCTTCCATGTATTTAAAGCCTGGCCATGGCCAGAGGTACAAACCTTTTGTAATGAGCTGAAGGGCAGCTTCCATTCTGTTTGTGTAAGGACTTCAGGTTTCATCTACCAGTGTTCCTGCCTGGCTCACTGGAGCCTTGAGGGCTGAGCTTGGGGACTCAGGAACAATGGGCAGTAGGATCCAAATCCCTGCTGCCCTGGTCCAAGCTGAGGTCCCCTGCTGGTTCAAACAACCCAATGGTGTTCAAGCGTAGGACCAGAGACTGTATAAAGTTGGCCCCATTGGCCCAGTTTGACAGTCTTCTAGCTTACTTGTTACCATGCTGTAACTCAATAAAGAGCTATGATCACCGCAACCTCGTCTCCTTCATGCATTGAACCCACTATATTATAGTGGTGACCAGGGCTCTTTTTCTAGCCGAGCTCCTCTGCATATTAGGCCATGCCCCCTGATGTAGCCAATCCTCCTGGATCTTACAATAGACCCTGTACTTAGAGCCCTCAAAGCTCTTGGAGGATTGGCCACATCAGGGGTATGTGGCCTAATATGCAGAGGAGCTTCTGCTAGAAAAAGAGCCCTGGTGGTGATGATGATGGGATCCTGTTGAGAGAGACCCGGCATCCAGCACCACACAACACATCGCAGCTCTCCGCTCGCCAGCTCCGTGCATTGCATCGCCACCACCAGTCAACATAGCTACAGCTCCAGGATCATTGCCCAAGTTTGACCTGGCTCACCCCGAGCTCTGGGAAACATGGGCCAAGTGACTAAAGTATTACCTCATGGCCCATAAGATCAGTGACAGGGAAGAAGACCATGAGATGAAGAATGCCCTGTTGCTGAGTTCCTGTGGCATCACCACCCTGAGGCTAGCCAAGAGCCTGGTTGCACCTGCCACAGTTGAGTCCTCCTCCTATGACCAGATCATCACTGTGTTAACCAGCCATTTCTCCCTTCAGCTGACCAGAATGACACAGAGGCTCCAATTCTACGACAGGCATCAGGAGCTGAACGAAACCGCCACCAACTACCTTGCCTCCTTGCGTGAGCTCAGCATGAAGGGAGATTTCGCACGCCTGGAAGAGATCCTGCTTGACTGCTTCACGCATGCCCTCCATGATGAGAGGGCCTGCCAGAAGTTAGCCAAAAAGGATGAGTCAGCACTTCTGAAGGCACTGAAGGTCACCAATGCCATGGAAAGGGCGGGCAAGGAGAAAAGCCACCTTCTGAAGCCAGTACTCACCAGATTCCCACCTCAGAGGCAGAGGACTCCGATGATGATGATGCCCTCAAGCTGCACCATGCAGCCCAGTGATGCCCACCACCTTGTGTGACAAAGACCATGCCATCCTGAGCTTGCACCAGCTGCGGGGAGCCCCATGAGTGCTGCTCGTACAAATTCAGGGATGCCCTCTGCCATCAATGTGGTAAGAAAGGCCACTTGGAGTGGGTCTGCTGGTCCAAAATGACCTGCTCCACTTTGGGAAGAGCGGTGCAGAGACAACACGGCCAATGCCACGTGGCCACCAGAGTTGAAGAGCTGCACTCCCTCAACACATCCAGTACCCAGGTGTGCCAGCTGTACATGCCATCTCCAGACAAACTCAAGACCACGGGGGTCATCGAGGGGCCCCCCTGCAAAACAGAAATAGACTTGAGGGCCACATTCTTAGTGATCTCTGCCCAAACCCTCAAAAAACTGTTCCCTCAAGCTGCAGCATGCAGCCCAGTGATGCCCACCACCTTGTGTGACAGAGACCGTGCCATCCTGGGCTTGCACCAGCTGTGGGGAGCCCCATGAGTGTTTCCATCCCCTGTTATCATGCATGACTTCCAAAAATAGGAAGTTGCAGTGAGTGGTGTGGGATTTTTCAGATCAAATATGGTAAGTTTGAGGGAACCCTGTCATTACTAGTCATTGCCAGTCCCCTCTCTAGCCTATTGGGATGGTTGTGGTTTGATCCTCTAGGGATCTGAGTAACAGGCATACACTAGACCCTTGTAGGCCTGGACCTTCAATGCATTTACGAGGAGTTCCCGTCTGTCTTTGATGGAACTCTGAGTACTTATACCAGACCTCCTGTGTTCCTGCAGTTAAACCCTGCTGTGCAGCCCATAAGGCTTTTGCTTTAAAACCTAAGTTTAAAGAGAAGCTGGATCACCCCATAGTCTCCAATGCATAGTGGGAAACCCCCATTGTTACCCCAGTGAAGCCCAATGGCAGTGTCCACATCTGCGCAGACTACAAATGTACTATTAATAAGGTGCTGCAGGACCATGCCTACCTGGTCTCTGTGGTCAGCCATGTTCTGGCTTCACTGATGGGGCCAAAATTTTGGATAAATTGGACCTGGCCCAGGCCTACCAACAGCTCCCAGTAGACGAGGCCACAGTAGAGGAGCAAACTATCGTAACACACAGGGGCACTTTCCAGGTCAAGCGCCTACAATTCAAGGTCAGCCTGGCTCTGGGGATCTTCCAGAACTTAATGGACTCTTTGTTAAAAGGTATTCCCAGGGTCCAGCCATTATTTGATGATGTGCTGATCGCCTAGGGTTGCCAAGTCCAATTTAAGAAATATCTGGGGACTTTGGGGGTGGAGCCAGGAGACTTTGGGGGTGGAGCCAGGAGACATTAGGGGTGGAGCTAAGATCGAGGCTGTGACAAGCATAATTGAACTCCAAAGGGAGTTCTGGCCATCACATTTAAAGGGATGGCACACCTTTTCAATGCCTTCTTTCCATAGGAAATAATGAAGAATAGGGGCACCTTTTTGGGGGCTCATAGAATTGGACCCCCTGGTCCAATCGTTTTGAAACTTGGGGGAAATTTTGGGTAGAGGCACTAGATGCTGTACTGAAAATTTGGTGCCTCTACCTCAAAAAACAGAGCCCCAGATACCCGCGGATCAATTCTCCATGATTTTCTATGGGAATAAATCTACATAGGGAATAATAGAGTTCCCAGCAGACATTTCCCTCCCCTCCCCCCGCTTTCTGACGACCCTGAAGCGGGGGGAGGGCCTCCAAACCGGGGGATCCCCTGCCCCCACCTGGGGATTGGCAACCCTATGATCGCCGCCACCACCAAGGAAGAGTTTACCTCCTGCCTCCACACAGTGCTTCAATGCTTTGACTTGACTGGGCTGAAGGTAAAGAGGTAGAAGTGCCTCCTGGGGGTTCCACAAATTGACTTCTTGGGGTACACAGTGGACACCAGCAGGATCCACCCAGTGCAAGAAAAGGTTTGGGCCATCTGTGACGCTTCAGCCCCCGCCAACAAGAAGGAACTTTTACCATGCCTTCCTGCCCCACAAGGCAGCCATGGTCGATGCCCTCCACTGGCTACTGGACAAAAGGGCACCCTGGGTATGGGGCCACCAGCAAGCCACGGCCTTCCAAATGGTAAAGGACCTTTTAACTTCCAACAGCTTGCTGGTGCACTTCGACGAGCGGCTAGCCATTGTTTTGGCCTGCAACATCTCTCCCTATGGGGTTGGCGCTGTCTTGACCCATCGGCTACTGGATGGCTGCGAGGTCCTGGTAGCCTACTACTCATGGACCCTGAAGCCCCCTGAGCACAACTATGCTCAAATCGATAAAGAGGGTCTGGTCATAAGAACATAAGAGAAGCCATGTTGGATTATATATATATATACACACACACACACACACACACACACATATTGTGGCTAATAGCCACTGATGGACCTCTGCTCCATATTTTTATCTAACCCACTCTTGAAGCTGGTTATGCTTGTAGCTGCCACCACCTCCTGTGGCAGTGAATTCCACATGTTAATCACCCTTTGGGTGAAGAAGTACTTCCTTTTATCCATTTTAACCCGACTGCTCAGCAATTTCATAGAATGCCCATGAGTTCTTGTATTATGAGAAAGGGAGAAAAGTACTTCTCTACTTTCTCCATCCCATGCATAATCTTGTAAACCTCTATCATGTCACCCCGCAGTTGACGTTTCTCCAAGCTAAACAGCCCCAAGTGTTTTAACCTTTCTTCATAGGGAAAGTGTTCCAAACCTGTAGTCATTCTAGTTGCCCTTTTCTGGACTTTTTCAAATTATATAATATCTTTTTTGAGGTGCGGTGACCAGAATTGTAGACAGTATTCCAAATGAGACTGCATCATCGATTTATAAAGAGGAATTATGATTCTGGCTGATTTGTTTTCAATTCCCTTCCTAATAATTCCCAGCATGGCGTTGGCCTTTTTTATTGCCATCACACACTGTCTTGACATTTTCAGTGAGATCTACCACAAGATCTCTCTCTTGGTCAGTCTCTGCCAGTTCAGATGGCTCCTGCACCTGGGCAGGTTGGGTGGGCTTGTCCTGTCCAGTAAGCACATTTTCTGTTGGACTGAGTGTGGTTTGGTCTATGCACTCTTGAAACCATGTCTGACATCTCTCCCAAGGATACTTTGTAGGGAGCACCTTGCTTGGGGGAAATCCAGTCAGACTCTGGAAATAGTAGCAGGGGTAAAAAAAACCCCATGACTACCTCTATGGCAGGCCTTTACAATCCTGATGGACCACAAGCCACTGTTCGGCCTCTTCGCCCCTGACTGCCAGATGCCCCAGATGCTCTCACCCCGAGTCCTGCATTGGTCCATCTTCCTGGTGGGGTACCAATACTCCTTGCAGTACCAGCCAGGGGCATGCCAATGCTTTGAGCCACCTGCTACTTTCGTCAGGAGACCCTGACCCAGCCCCGGCACACCAGATCCTTCTCTTTGAGACTTTCCAGACTGGCCAGTGCATGCCAAGGACATAGCCTGCTCATCAACCAAGGACCGGTTCCTCTCCTGAGTTTTGGACTGGGTGTGGAGGGGGTGGCCCACCAGTCAGGTGCGCCCGGATTTTACCGCTTATCCGTCCCACCAGGACAAACTCTTGGTGCACAAGGAGTGCCTCCTTTGGGGAGGTAGGGTGGTCGTGCCCCCGGCCTTGCGTCAGCGAGTCTTTACTGTGCTGCACGAGACTCATCTGGGAATAGTGCAGATAAAGGCGCTCACCCATAGCTATGTGTGGTGGCCAGGAATCATTCACGCAATTGAGTCCTGGGTCACCCGGTGCCAACCCTGCCAGGAGACCAGGCCAGCCCCACCCAGTGTGCCAGTGCAACACTGGGAGTCCACCCAAAACCCCTGGTCCTGTCTACACCTGGATTTTGCTGGGTCTTTTCAGGGACAGATATTCTTCCTCATAGTGGACTCCCACTGCAAGTGGTTAGAGGTAGTCCCTGTAGCATCAACATCTTCCTGGATAGCCATCAGCACCCTCCACCAGGCCTTCACCATGCATGGCTTGCAGGACACCCTCGTCTCGGACAACGGGAGTCCACCCAAAACCCCTGGTCCTGTCTACACCTGGATTTTGCTGGGTCTTTTCAGGGACAGATATTCTTCCTCATAGTGGACTCCCACTCCAAGTGGTTAGAGGTAGTCCCTGTAGCATCAACATCTTCCTGGGTAGCCATCAGCGCCCTCCGCCAGGCCTTCGCCATGCATGGCTTGCAGGACACCCTCGTCTCGGACAACGGGACTGCTTTCATGTCCAGGGAGTTCCAGGATTTTTGTGCGCAGAACTTGATTTGGTACATCAGAGCCATGCCATTCCACCCACTGACAAAAGGTCAGGTGGAATGGATGGTGCAGACTACCAAAGAATCCCTCCACCACATCATCCATGGGGACTGGGAGGCCCACCTCACAGAGTTTCTTCTGGGCCAGCACACCATTCTCTGTCACGGCCCTCAGCCTGGCAGACCTCCTCATGGGCCGGCGGCTGTCCACCCTCCTTGACTGGCTACATCTGAACAGAGCCTTGGACTTGCAGGAGTTTCCTGAAGTGCTCTGGGCGCCATGCAGATTCACTCCGGGGGACCCAATCTACGCCCAGAACTTTGTGGGCGGCCCGACCTGGGTTCCTGCCAGGGTTACTAAAATTCTAGGGACTTTCCTATGAGGTACAAATGGAAGACGGTTTCACCCTTTGGTGCCACATTGACCAGTTGAGGTCCTGCACCCCGCCGGAGGACAAAGTCGACAGCTACAGCCCCATTGGCCAGCCAGATGTTCCACCACCACAATCAACTGAGCCAGCCAGTTCGGAGGGCCCAGCCTCTGTGCCACTAGCTGAGCTCATGGCACCTGAGGATCCTGCTGTGCCAGCCAAAACACTATCATCAACTGCCCCTCTGATCACCACATCAGAAGCCACGGGCTCGGGACAAGTGCCCACCGCTGTTCCTCCTACCCCAGCACCCAGGAGGTCAAAGTGGGAGTGCCGCAAACCTGCTCTCCTCAGAGACTATGTACGTTAGGACTTGTGGACTAGGGGGGGAGGGATGTTGTGTATAGGGACTTCAGGTTTCATCTACCAGTGTTTCTGCCTGGCTCATTGGAGCCTTGAGGACTGACCTTGGGGACTCAAGAACAATGGACAGTAGGATCCAAATCCCTGCTGCATTGGTCCAATCTGAGGCCTCCTGCTGGTTCAAACAACCCAATGGCGTTCCATTGTGGAACCAGGGACTGTATAAAGTTGGCCCTGTTGGCCCCGTTCGACAATCTTCTAGCTTGTTACCATGCTGTAACTCAATAAGAGCTATGTTCAGCCTTGTCTCCTCCATGTATTGAACCCTCTATATTATACATTCAGTGAAGGCAGATTTGTTTGAGAACTGCAAGATGTGAACATCAGATGGCTGAGAGCCAGAAGGAAGGCAAATAGATAGGGGGAGGTGGAAAGAAAACAACTTTAACTTTAAACACATTCTCTAAGCTGCTGGCTGGCTTGGCTTGGATAAGTGATTTAAAAAGAGAATACCTTCTCCAAGCCAGCTGATGGGACAGTGGGGCTTCAAGAGTCACACAATATGTTTGAAAGAACCATATGTGGCTCTCAAGCCACAACTTGGCCACCTCTGCCCTAAATATCCTGAGACCTTCATAGCTTTGGGATCACCTCTCCCAGTATGATCCTTGCTATCTTCTCCAGTCTTCATATTGGAATTTATTAAATGTCCCTGGTCCATGAACTAGCCACCTTGTGTCAACAATGGCAAGGACCTTCTCAGTAGTATTCCTGATCTGTGGAACCAGATGCCTGAAGAGGTGACTGCCTTGCAAGACCTCCCTTGGTTCTATAGGGGATGCAAGGCTACTCTTTTCCAGGTTGCCTTGGGTGATTGTGATCTGCCAAGCAGCTTGTAAATAATGCTTCAGCTGTGGCTTCACTCATATTGAAAGGATTTTAACCAGGATAGGTTTTTAATCATTTCATATTTTTAAAGTTTATTTACTGTAGCTTTTGTACTGTTTTTATTAAATTTTCTCAATTTGCTGTTAGCTACCCTGAGCCCCGTTCAGGGGATAGCAAGATATAAATTTGATAAGTAAATAAATAAATGCCCCAAATTAATATATAACTGCAGAGTTGCAATTTGAACCCAGATGCTTCACCCTTATTTTAATACTCCGTCCACTGTACCACACAAGCTCTGGAGCAAATTCACCTGTTATCCCCAAACAAGTCCATACTATCTTGGTTTTGTTGCACTTAATATGGATCTTCTTCACAGGATAGATTTATTATTGACTGGAATAAGCTTACCCTTTTTTATCAGTTGCCTATGCAGTTTATATTACTACTCATGTTATCAATTGGAGAGATGTGTGAGCTGGGTATAAAGAGAATATACATTTACAGTCTGAAATCTTTGAGAGGCTTATGGTCATGAATATTACAATATATAGATGTTTTTGAACTGAACAGTACCCACCTATGTACATGTACTAATTCACTAAAGTGCTTTCTGGGCTCCCTGTCTAATCAGGATACCTCCTAACCTCTCTCTCTCAAACACCTGTTTTCAGTTAACTCCCCCATTTTAACTGCCAGCAGTTAAACAATCCCTCTCCCTAACATTCTACTCCTCTTCCCACCCCCACTCAAATTTGACTGGCTACAACTGGAGGAGAAAAACTGTTCCTTGTCCATCACAAAATGTACTGAAGGGAACAAACAAGTTAAGTTTGCTTGGTGATCATGTTTTTGTCAAAGTTCAAAGCGTTCCAATGGTAAACAAAGCACTGAAATGTTTATTTTACTATAATGGTTGTCTGCATAATGACAGTTTTATAAGATAAAAAGGCATTAAAAATACAGCCACAATTCACAGCAGGAGGAAATTTATTACCTGAGAGGTTCAGAGTAAGGGTGTGCATTTAGATATACCGGAGTCAAAAATATACCTGGAAAATACATTGGCATTTTTGGGTATATTTCAACATCCCTAAGACATCCAGGTCATTTAAAAAAAAAATTCTGAAATAATCCTAGACATATTCAGGATTTTCTGGGAGGACTTTTTTTCTTTTTCTTTTCTTGTTTGTTTCTCTGCTTCTGTTTCTATGGGCTTCCCTGCTGTACTTTTCAGTTTCAAAGTAGTATTTGTTAGCCAAATTGCCCTCAAGAGAGGTATGGGGGAATTTAATTAGGTGGGCAAAGACGGCAAACTTGTACGGGAGTGATAACCTGTGTATACAGGAGTCAGTCCTCTGTAAGGTTGTTCTGGGCTTGCAAAATCCCGCCCCCCCCCCGCTTGGATTTCTTGTGATTTTGTTTTGTGATCAGTTCTTTTAAGCTTGTAGTGCCACAATGGCACTGCGTTCTGCTGAGTATTCTGTACACTGAACTGGTTGTACTGCAGGAATCCTCTAGTTTCACATTAGTCCTCTTTTGGTTGCATTGCCACAGTAGCACTGGGATCTGCTGGGCATTCTGTACACTGAAGTGGTTGTGCTGGGTTTGCAAACTATCACCACCCCTTCTTGGATTGTGATTCTTTGTTTCACATCAGTCCTGTTGAGCTGGCCTTGACACAATGGCAGTGGGTTCTTCTGGGCACTCTGTACATCACACTGGTTCTGCTGGGCTTGCAAAAATCTTCCCTGTCATTGTGCAGTCTGAATCCCAGCTGGAACAGAGCAACAAGGATGCTTTAAGAGAAGAAAAAGAGGAGGAGGAGACTGGATTTATACCCCACCTTTCACTCAGAGTCTTAGATCGGCTTACTATCTTTCCCCCTTCCTCTCCCCACAACAGACATCCTTTCAAGTAGGTGGGGCTGAGAGGGCTGTTTTGAGAACTGTTCTTGAGAAAACATCTCTGAGAGCACTGTGACTGACCCAAGGTCACTCAGCATCTGCATGTGGAGCAGTGAGGAATTAAACCCGGTTCTTCAGGTTAGAGTCTACTGCTCTTAACCACTACACCAAACAAAGAGGATTGCTCGGTGAAAAGGAACTTCAGGAAAGCAGCATTGGGCTGGCAGAAACCAGCAGGCAAGGTGAAGAACCGCAGGTTGATCAGAACTAATTGCCAATAGCTGACACTGACTCAACAGCACATTGTAAACCTGTCTCGACAGACAAAGGCCTGGTGGTTAATATCAGTCCTCCTGGGTTTCCCACACCCTGTGAACATAGGAGACAGAAGCTTAGAGGAGAGCTTGAAGAACAAAGGCAGAGCACATGCTTCCTGACCCATTGCTGGTTGCTTGTGGATGATAAGTGACTGCAGGATTGCTTATAAGCAGCCAGTCAGAGAAGGGGCCTCCTGGTAAAAGCTGGGCAGAGAAAGCTGCTCATGGTGGAAACAATGTCTCATTATCCTTGACTCAGTGACCACAACTCTTGGCTTTGCTGTACACCAGTGACCTTCAGACTGGCTCTTGAGTACACCCTCAGACACTCCCTGTTTGCTTTATGTTTGACTTTGGACTGTTGGAATACACTTCTGGCTATGACCCCTCTAAATTGAACCCTGCTCCATGAAAAGACCAATTTCTGAACTGCTCGTTGACCACATCTGTGGAATTTTGTACTAGAGACTCTGATTTCTGACAACCCCCTTTAGTTTCTAATGCAGAGATTCTCTGGTTTGACCTTAGTCCTGTTGAGTTTACACTGCCATAGAGGCACTGGTTTTGCTGGGCACATTGAACTGGTTTTTCTGGGCTTGCAAAATGCCCCTCATTTAGTTTCTACTGCAGAGATTCCCTGGGATTTTGATTCTATTTTGTTGGGCTTCTATTGCCCTTGGTTTTTTGCAATTTTTTCCTCCACTGAAAACAATGGAGAAAGAGGCACTTTATTTGGGAGCCCATAGAATTAGACTTCTTGGTCCAATCTTTTTGAAACCTGGGTATTCATCTGATGAAATGGAGCAGCAGCTATGCTACAGATTTGGCTCATCTACCTCAGAAAACAGATCCCCAGATCCCTGGATAGATTCCCCTTTGACTATCATTGTGCCCATAGGCATAGGTTATAAGAGAGCAATTTAAAAAATCAGGATTCTAAAAAGAAACCTAAATCTAAATACCGTATCAGTATTGAAATGTGGGGATATCAGGAATACCAGTATTTTTTCAAGCTAAGAAGAAAACAGGAGGATACCATAAAGCATTATAGAACATCTTTCATATAGGGGAATCCCAGAAGACAGAAAGATTTTAGAGTATGTAATTTTCTTCTTCTCCCTCCAATATGCAAGTTTGGAGCATTTGAAATCAGATCTGAAAAAGTAAAATACATTTAAAAAATCTTTTTACATAAAAATCCACAATGGAACTCACTTCATTGTTGATTATACAAGACTCACCAAAGGAAAGAAAACTGTTCTCAAAATGTCTGTGAACAGCTGGCAAGAGTCTTGTTCTTTTAGCTACAGCTGTGCCTTTATATGTGATTTAGTTAAAGTGGTCAAACACCAGACTTTCATCTTTGGAATCCAGCTTTTGAGTCCTGCTTAAGGCATTAATTAAAAGTGGCTTGACAATCAGGTCTTCATGCAATTAAACCTTCACATAAAAGCAAAGTCACCCTAGGTCACTGCAAAAATGTTTAATGCAAAAGGCCAAATCCAAGTAGTCTGGGGGCAAAGAAACAACTTATATGTCAGGGAGAACTGTTGGAAGAACATAAATTGTTAAATAAATTAAAAAGAAAGGTAAGCACGCAAAATATTCATGTACAGAGTACAGAGAAGGAGCTATAGATCTGTAGCAGAATGTCTACTTGGACTTTGTGAGTGATTATCAGAAACTATACCTGGAATCTGACTTCCGAGGTTGGAAAATGCCAAGCTGAACTGCTTCTCAAAAGGGGAGCAGGCTGGAACTTCTATTCAGGGTAGTGAAAGGCAATCTAATGCCTACTACCTACTTTTCTCAGTCAGAGATCAGTCCAAGATATGCACAGGAAACTTTGAGGAGATTTACTTTGTCTAAAAGGGGATCCCAGGGGGGCTCCTTTGAGGCTTTGAAGAGTCTTTGGAGACGAGTTGCATTTTCAACATCTGCAGAGGTTTCCAGAGTCATTTATTTGACTTTAGCTCGACAGGATCCTAATCTTCTTTGATTCCACTAAACATCTAAAGTTATGCAAGACCGGTGTTGATCTGGATAACTACAGAAAAGGTACAGATTGCTATCTTTCCTTTCGGGACTAATTAAAATTAAACAAAATAAAATCAGAAGGTGGGAAATTGAAATCTAGACAGCTTGGAAGAAGAAGAGGTGAAGGGGTGAAATTTGGACTGTGTAAAATTAAAGGACAGTGTTAAAAAGTGAGAAGGAATTTATTGTTTGGTCTACTTGCGGTTTCTGAGAAAAAGCCCCATCGTCATAGAATTGCAGCTTCCACAGACAACACAGGAAATACGTCAAGTATCGTGAGATCTCTCTACCAGTGAAAACGGGATTTGAAAACGGGCAAGAAAAGCCGGAAGTATTGGGTGAAAAAGGGAAATCATTGAAGCAAGCAGCCTACTCTAGGACTGAAATATCATACAAAAACATCAGCGGCCATTGCAAGGAGGTCATAGTTTAAATAATAATTATTAAAGTGTTCAGGAAATTAAAATTTGGTGGAGCCGGTGGAGGTGAAGACTATAAGGTAAAAGCTATTGGACATTATTGCTAAAAACTATTTTAGAAGCCTCTAGAGGAAATTTTTTTTAAAGAGGCAGAAAAGAAAGGCAAAAAGTTGTGACCGCCATTTTGGAGGAAATAAAAACTTTAAAAATAAATAGCCTAGGAGGCTCTGAGGATGGTGCCTAGGAGGCTCTGAGGACGGTGAAATTAGGCTCATTGAAGAAAGCAAGCGCCATTCTTTTAAACTTGATAGTCGAAATTCAATTTGGTGATGTCAAATTTTTTAGTATTTTTACATGTCAGACCATAAGCAAACCCGTGCAAGGACTGCTTCATTGGAGAAAATGCAGGAGCAACTGATGCAATGGAAGCTAGGATGATGAAAGGGATGAAGGAGATGATAACTGCTTCCAAGAAAGAAATTAGAAAAGATATTGAAGAGCTAAAAAAGATATAGAGGATCTCAGAAATGAGACTGTGGTAACATCAATTGGGACTTTATGTTTGCAGTAATGGAGAAAATGGAATTGGGGGGAAACTTTATAAGGATGATAAAAGCAATATATACTGAACAACGTGCAAGGTTATGCATAAATGCAGATATTACAGAAGATATGATAATTAGCAAAGGTACAAGACAAGGTTGTCCACTTTCCCCATTGTTGTTTATAATGACTCTTGAAATTCTATTGATGCAAATCCAAGAAGATAAAGAAATAGAAGGATTAAAAGTAAAAGGATTTACTTATAAATATAGGGCATTTGCAGATGATATAATGTTTATAAATGAAGATCTCATACAAGTAACACCTTTGTTACTAGTTAAAATACAAGAATATGGAGAAATGGCGGGACTTTATATTAATAAAGAAAAATCCAAACTTCTATGAAAAAATATGCAAGTATAAACAAAAAGAACTGCAGAAGCTAACAGGATGTGAAGTTACCTCTAAGGTAAAACATTTGGGTGTGGAGATAACAATGAAAAATATTGATTTGTTTAAAAACAATTATGAGAAGCTATGGCATAAAATGGATGAAGATATGATAAAATGGAACAAACTTAATTTGTCATTGCTTGGCAGAATAGCTGCAATAAAAATGAATATTTTACCAAGAATAATGTATTTGTTTCAAACTATTCCGATTGTGAAAGATAGTAAACAATTTAATAAATGGTTAAGGAAAATTTCAGAGTTTGTGTGGGCTGGGAAGAAACCAAGGATTAAAATGAAAATTTTAACAGATGCAAAAGAAAGAGGAGGATTCCAATTACCAGATTTAAAATTATACCATGAAGCAGTATGCTTAGTGTGGATAAAAGAATGGGTGATGTTATTAAATAAAAAAACTTTTAGCGTTGGAAGGGCATGGAAATAAATTTGGCTGGCATGCTTATATGTATTATGGGGGGGGGGAAAGATGGATGGCTTTTTTCTCACCATTATATAAGAAATAACTTGTTAAATACGTGGATGAAATATAAGAAATATGGAGATGATAGAAAGCCGCTATGGATAGTGCCAGCAGAAGTAATAAAAATATCAGCTGAGACGGGTGAAGAAAAGTGGTTGCCATATAATCAACTATTAAAAATACAAAGTGGAAAAATAGAGTTGAAAACAGCTGAAGAGCTGAATAACAAATATGACTGGTTGCAAATGCAACAAATAAAGAGCTTGGTGGAAAATTATATTAAAACTGAAGGATTAAGAAAAGAGCAAACAGAAATGGAAAAAGTTCTGCTAGGAGACAATGAAAAATTAATTTCAAAATTATATAAATTACTTTTGAAATGGTATACGGAAGATGAAGTAGTAAAATCTCAAATGATTAAATGGGCAATTAATGTAAATAAAGAAATACAGATTGGGAATATTTGTGGAAGAACTCTATAAAACTTTCGACATGTCATAGTATTAAAGAGAACTGTTTTAAAATGATGATAGATGGTATATGAGTCCTAAAAAGTTGGCAAAGATGAACAATAAGATGCCAGACAGATGTTGGAAATGTAAAAAATATTATGTGGTGGACTTCTGAAAGAGCAAAACAGTTTTGGCAGATGATTCAACAAGAAATTTCTAGGATCTTGGGATATGAATTTAACAAAGTTGTAGAGACTTTTCTGTTGGGATTACAAATGGAAAAATTTCCAAAAGAAGACAGAACTATAATTTGGTACTTGCTTTCAGCTGCTAGGACATTGTATGAGCAGTTGTGGAAGCAAGAAAAAATACCAGAGAAATGGGATTGGATTATAAAAGTTATGACATGGAGTGAAATGGACAAATTAACAAGTACTTTAATAGACTATGATCTAGAAGATTTTAAGATGGAGTGGAAAAAGTTTAGAAGATATGTAGAAAAAGAGTGGAAAGTAAAAGGACATTGGACGATTTTTGATAATGATTAAGTAATCGAAAAAAGAAGGATATTTAATTTTTGTTTTTAGTAGTTAAGGGTACCTTTAAATATTAGTATTTTAAATAAATAACACCAGCGGGGGTCAAGTAACAGGGGGAGGGGTGGTTGGAAAGTAATATATAGGATAGATCTCTCTCGGCTTGGCTTCGCGAACGAAGATTTAAGAAGGGTGCAATAGTCCACGTTTGCTGCAGGCTCGCTGGTGGCTGACAAGACCAATGCGGGACAGGCAGGTCCGGCCACAGTGGCTGCAGGGAAAAGTCTGATTTGGGGTTGGTGCTGTAGCAGTGCGATTCTTCCTCAATCTCCTTTTGTCCTCAAGACCAGCTATGCGTGCGTTCTCAAAGGAAGAGACAGCCTGGTGGATGGTGTGCCTCCATGCTTTGCGATCTGAGGCTAGGTCAGACCACTGGTGATGGTTGATGTGACAGGTGCTAAGGGATTTCTTCAAGGAGTCCTTGTACCTCTTCTTTGGTGCCCCTCTATTTCGATGGCCGGTGGAGAGTTCGCCATACAGGGCAATCTTGGGAAGGCGGTGGTTTTCCATCCTAGAAATATGCCCTGCCCAGCGCAGCTGCGTCTTCAACAGCAGTGCCTCGATGCTGGTAACCTCTGCCCGCTTGAGGACTTCAGTGTTGGTCACAAAGTCACTCCAGTGGATGTTGAGGATGGTGCGAAGGCAGCGCTGATGAAAGCGCTCAAGGAGTCGCAGGTGATGACGGTATAAAACCCACGATTCGGAGCCATAGATGAGGGTTGTCATCACAACCGCTTTGTAAACATTGATCTTTGTGCCTTTTTTCAGATGCTTGTTGCTCCACACTCTTTCGTGCAGTCGGCCAAATGCACGGTTTGCCTTTGCCAGCCTGTTGTCAATCTCCTTGTTGATCTTGGCATCTGAGGAGATGATGCACCCCAGGTAGCTGAACTGCTGGACTGTCTTCAGAACTGATTCACCCACAGTGATGCAGGGAGGGTGATAATCTTCCTGGGGTGCAGGCTGGTGGAAAACTTCTGTCTTCTTCAGACTAACTTCTAGGCCGAATAGCTTGGCAGCCTCTGCAAAGCAGGACGTCATATGCTGCAAAGCTGATACCGAGTGGGAGACGAGTGCAGCATCATCAGCAAACAGTAGCTCTCGGATGAGTTTTTCCATTGTCTTGGAGTGTGCCTTTAGTCGCCTCAGGTTGAACAGGCTGCCATCGGTGCGATAGCGGATGTAGACACCATCGTCCTCATCTAGATCTACTGCGGCTCTTTGAAGCATCATGCTAAAGAAGATCGTAAAGAGAGTTGGCGCAAGAACGCAGCCTTGCTTTACACCTGTGCCTATTGGGAAGGGCTCCGAGAGGTCGTTGCAGTGTCTGACTTGGCCTCGCTGGTCTTCGTGTAGCTGGATGATCATGCTGAGGAACCTTGGGGGACATCCTGAACGTTCCAAGATTTGCCACAGGCCTTTCCTGCTAACGGTATCGAAAGCTTTGGTAAGGTCGACAAAAGTCACATACAGACCCTTGTTCTGTTCCCTGCATTTCTCTTGGAGCTGCCTGAGAACAAATACCATGTCGGTGGTGCTCCTGTTAGCTCTGAAGCCACACTGGCTCTCTGGGAGGAGTTCTTCTGCAATGGCGGGCACCAGTCTGTTCAGGAGTATTCTGGCAAGGATTTTGCCTGCGATGGAGAGCAGGGTTATCCCCCGGTAGTTGGAGCAGTCTGACTTTTCCCCTTTGTTCTTGTATAGGGTGATGATGATTGCATCGCGAAAGTCCTGTGGTAATTTGCCTTGTTCCCAGCAGGTGACAAGTACTTTGTGAAGTGAGCTATGTAGTACTGTGCCCCCATGCTTCCAGATCTCTGGTGGAATTCCATCAACTCCTGCTGCCTTGCCACTTTTCAGTTGCTTGATGGCTTTAACAGTCTCTTCTAGGGTGGGGATCTCATCCAACTCTGTTTTCACCGGTTGAAGTGGGGTGAGGTGGATTGCTGAATCTTGAACTACGCGGTTGGCACTGAAGAGAACCTGAAAATACTCCGACCACCGGTTCAGTATGGATGCCTTGTCTGTGAGGAGCACTTGGCCGTCTGCACTTTGCAAGGGACTCTGAGCCTGATATGATGGACCATATACTGCCTTCAGGGCTTCGTAGAACCCTCTTAAATCACCAGTGTCTGCACACAGCTGGGTTCTCTCTGCAAGCTTGGTCCACCACTCGTTCTGAACGTCTCGAAGCTTGCGCTGGAGGTTGCTACATGCAGCGCGAAAGGTTGCTTTTTTCCCAGGACAGGAGGGCTGAGCAAGATGTGCTTGGTAGGCAGATCTCTTTTTTGCCAGTAATTCTTGGATCTCTTGATTGTTCTCATCAAACCAGTCCTTGTTCTTCCTTGTGGAGAACCCGAGGACTTCTTCAGAGATCTGCAGGATGGTAGTTTTTAGGTGTTCCCAGAGTGCTTCTGGAGAAGGGTCTGTGGGGCAACTGAGGTCCTCAATTCTTGACTGGAGTTTTGCCTGGAAGGCAGCTTTAACTTCGGCTGACTGGAGGCTGCCAACCTGAAACTTCCTCCGAGGGATACCTCCTCTCCTGGGTGTGGGTTTAAAGTGAAGACGGAGATTGCAGCGTACAAGACGATGATCCGTATGACATTCTGCGCTGGGCATTACTCGGGTGTGTAAGACATCTCGAAGGTCTCTCTGGCGCACCAGAATGTAGTCGATAAGGTGCCAATGCTTGGACCGTGGGTGCATCCAGGTTGTCTTCAGACTGTTCTTCTGCTGGAAGATAGTGTTGGTGATGGTGAGCTGGTGCTCCATGCAGAATTCTAGCAGGAGGCGCCCGTTGTCATTGCAGTTGCCAATGCCGTGTTTGCCAAGTACTCCTTTCCAGGCTTCTGAGTCTTTACCTACTCTGGCATTGAAGTCGCCAAGGATGATCACCTTGTCCTCTGTAGGGGTCTTCCGTACGAGGTTGCGTAGATCAGCATAGAACTTGTTCTTTTCTGCAGGATCTGCTTGAAGGGTTGGGGCATACACACTGAAGAGTGTTGCATGCTGCTTGTTTTGAAGTGGGAGGCGCATGGACATGATGCGATCTGAGTGACCTGTTGGAAGGTTTTCGAGTTTGGAGGCAATGGAGTTCCTGACCATGAAGCCAACGCCAGAAAGGCGGCTCTCAGCCTTTGACTTACCCGACCAGTAGAGGGTATAGCCAGCACCGTGTTCTTGAAGACTACCTTCCTCAGGGAAACGGACCTCACTGAGAGCTGCTATGTCGATATTCAACCTGAGAAGTTCGTGGGCAACTAGAGCAGAGCGTCGTTCAGGGCGACCACTGCCTACTGTGTCAAGCATGGTTCTGATGTTCCAACACGCAAGCTTTAGTCTTTGCACACTTTGTGAGGCAGGTGCATGCCTTTTCTTTGTTGTTATTTTTCGACCGCAAGTAAGGATGCCCGTTGACCGCGGCTAGCCAACTGGGGTGGGGGAGACGAGCTTTGTTTAGGCCACCTTTTCTAGGCCCCTCTCCGTGTGGAGCAAGCAGTGCTGTCCCTAGATAAGGCTGCTTGGTCGTTCAGGGTGCTGCCGAAAGATGCTTTCGTCTCCTGGTTAGCATCAGGCGACCAATATCCTGAACCGCCTACATGCAGGATCGGGACTGCGGCTTCCAGTGGCACCTTCCACCTGCCGTTTCGCCCCTTGCCTATCGCTGCAGGACTTGATGCGTTGTGGGTTGTGTGTGTGGATATGCCCTTCAGGCCTGCGCAGAGGAATTTTTTAGGTGAAGCGCAGTGTGCGCGGTACTGGCTCCACCCTTTCACCTGGGGGTCATCCGCCATGGCCCAGTAAGCCGGGACGCCGGCAGTGAGTCCTCCAGGTGGTAGGTGTTACATTAGCGAGCTCTATCTGCCCGGGTTTGATGTTAGAGTTTTCCTTCTCTTAGGCTGACGAAGTTGATGGGCCCAGCCTGCCCATCCGGTTATACCGCCGGACAATTCGGTCGCACCATGACGTAGCAAACTCTGTGAAAACGGGGGGGGACCAGCGAGAAGGTGTTGCTACGGATGCAGTAATGCAGGAGAGGCCATTGCAGTGACCATCTGCCAGGCATAGCCAGACAGTGACCACGCGGCGTTCACTACACCGGGAGAGGAGAGGCTATGTATTGCGCATGCACTTTCCCTGGATAGATAGAAAGAAGTTATTAACGATTCAAGAAATGGATATTGTTACCATATGTTACTAAATAAAATTTAGTAACTAAATAAATTACTAAATAAAAATTGTTTTAAAATTAGAAACTATACCTGGAATCTGTTTTCCTTACCAGTTCCAAGTCCACAAATTTTATTTGTTTGTTTGTATTTTTGCATTGTGTGTGTATATATATATGTGTGTGTGTGCCCATTCCTGGAAGTCATAGCAACCTGTGGTGACTCCTACTGAGGCATATAGGATGTTCAGAGAAGTGGCTTGATAACCTACCTCTGCCTCCTGACCCTGATATTCTGTGTTTATGTTTAATTCGATTTATACCCCACCCTCCGCGCCGAGACCTCTGTGGAGGTCTCCCATCCTCATACTTACCAGGGTTGGCCCTGCTTAGCTTCCAAGATCTGACAATATCAAACTGGTCTGGGCTATGCAGGTCAGTGCCCAAATCCAGAAATCTGTAAATCAAGCAGGTACTCATGAGGGTGAGGGATCCCATTCTTCTCCCCTTCATTTACTTTCTCCTCCACCTTAAAAAACTTAGAAACATAGAGCAGAAAATTCACAATTAGCCCCTGTCATGCTCTAGGCCTAGGTCATGTGGCCTAGAGGGCCTGGAGAGGCCTACCTTGATTTGCTAGTGGGCTTACATCTCTCAGGATCCCTTCTGAGAGCCAGTTTGGCATAGTGGTTAAGTGTGCAGGCTCTTTTCTGGGAGAACCGGGTTTGATTTCCCACCCCTCCACTTTTACCTTTTGGAATGGCCTTGGGTCAGCTATAGGTCTCATAGGAGTTGTTTTTGAAAGGGCAGCTGCTGTAAGAACTCTCTCAGCCCCACCTACCTCACAGGGTGTCTGTTGGGGGGGGGGGGAGGTAAAGGAGATTGTGACTTCTCTGAGACTCCGAGATTCAGAGTATAGGGTGGGATATAAATCCAATATCTTATTCTATCCCTTTGATTGGGTGGCAGAGATTTAGGTGGGGAAACTTGCCCAGTGAAGATCAGATGGGTGGGACCTGGGAAGACAATAAATAGGACTAGCTGAAGAGAGGTTGTTCTTTCTCGCGAGGCTGAAGACAGAAGAGTGCTCTCTGGAAAGGCTGCAGCAGGAGGGTTCCCTTACTCTAGGAGGGTCTTTTGGCATTAGAGGAAGGGAATGTATGATTAGTCAAGTTGGGGCTGTTATTTTGCTTTAATGCACCTTTACTGTTTCTACTTTTCATTGTTACATTAATAATTAAAATCACTTGTTGTTTTCAGCACATACTGCCTGGGTCCTCATGTCTCTTCAGTCACAGATAGAAGGTGTTTTTTTTAAGCAGGAAGACACAAGGAGGGAGGGTGCTCTGAGCCCTCCCAGACAGACCCTTGCCAGAGTGGTGGCAGCAAGTAGAAGGCCCTCCCTGGTCCCCTGCTGTGTGACATGGTGGCAGTGGTGAGATGGGCTAAACTTGAACCCAGTAAAGAGGCAGAGAAATATTTGCTTGAATTCCCAGAGACATGTCACTTGCCCTGAGTTTACCATGCCAGCTCCTTGAAGCCATACAATTTATGAGAAGCTGTTGTGTGTCATCTTATTCTATAATCAGCTGAGAGTTTTGGAAACACAGAAGAAATGTGTGCAGGAAGCTGTGATAAAGGTGGAGGGAGTAGAGGAAATTATCTTCTTCCTCTTGTTGTCTAAGAACCAGCAGAAAGAAGTTAGGCAACTGTGTGTTGAATTTGCTGAACAGCTTTCTTCTTTGCCTGGTTGCTTCTGAATTACAGTAAACTATTCACATGAGAGATGAGCTCCCGGTGGCTGAACAGGCCACTGAACAGGCCATTCCTTAGATGAATATAAGAAGAGTCCTATTGAATTAAACCAAAGGAGATGTCCACACAAATCCTGTTTCTTTGACCTTTGTAATGAACAGGAGTATGTCAAAAACAAACAGGCAGGCAGTTCCTTAAATCTCCTGCTCTAGAATCATCACCAAATGTTAGGCAATCAGAGCCAGCTCAAAGCAATAAGAGAATTAGTTTTAATCTTAAATCTGAAAATACAGGACAATCTAAAACCATACAGTCAACAGAATCTATTATATCTGAATTGCAGGTACATAATCTGTCAGTGAATGGTATACCTAAAATATCTTCCCATTAAAACTGAAGGTGGCAAAGCATTCACCATACTAACATAAATGCTACAGAATATCTAGGTACGGTCAGCAGAAAAAAATATCTTGGCATTTTAATCAGGGGGGGATGCCAATAATAGGCTTCCCAACCCTCCCGCCCTGGCAGGGGACCCCAGGATTTCCACCCTCTTCCCCTGCTCCCCAAAAAATGGAAGCAGAGGGAGAGGGGGGAAATGGCGCTGGGGAGCGGGCGAGGCCACCGTGCCGCACCGCTGCCACCCCCTCCCCCCCCCACCGCAGTTGCTCCTTCAAGATGGACCCAGGCTGAGCCCATCTCGGAGGAGCAGTGAAGAGGCGGCAGCAGCGCAGGGAAGGGCGAGGCAGGCCAGGAGCATGGCGAGCCGCAAATCTGGGTCCTTCTAGGACCTGGACTTGCAGCTCGCCACGCCCCTGGCCCGCCTCCACCCCCCCTCTGCTTCCACCCCAGAGGTGGAGCAGGCTAGGCCGGCGCACCACTGCCGCCTCTTCTCTGCTCGCCATGGCTGCTCCTCTGAGATGGGCTCAGTGTCACCCCAGTGTCTCCCGGTGCCGTTTCCCCCCTCCCCCTAGCTCTACCCCCAAAGTCCCCAGATATTTCTGGGGTTGGACTTGGCAACCCTAGCCAATAATAAATGTAGAACACACTTTACGGGCTCTGGTGGTTGCACTTCTATAATCAAAATCCTTCAAATGACATTTTATCAAATTGCTCAGTTCCTATTTTCCCAGGGCAACTGTAATTTCAGTTGTTATATTTAAATATAACAATTTACTCTCCACCATCCTGTCCCAATTGGATTTATAAGGATCACTACTAACTAGGCTCAAAAGGCCCTAGTAGATGTTAAAATTTTGATTCTTAAGTTAAATGCTCTCTGCTCAAAGCAGATGCCATGATCCCATGTGGGCTTGAACCCCAGTACTATAACCTGCTTTGTTTCAGCTTTTTCTCCTTGTTATAATGCATACAGTGTCCAGGGTTTTTCTCATGAAGATTGGGAAGTTGTAGGTTGCAAACCCTGTTGTACCGTTTGGAATGCAGAATTCTTGTTTACTTCAGATGAACACACACACTTGCAGACTTTTCACCTTTACTGCCTATGTTCTTAATACCTACAATAAAAAATTAGTCATTCTGCCTTTCCCAATATTCTTTGCAAACATTGTAAAAGCATCAATTCAATTCCCATGGAGCCAATAGAAATCTTGGCAAGGATATTAATAAGAACTGGATCCGGATGTGGTGCAATGAAAACGGTGACATTCCGTTAATTTCCTTAGGCTTTTGCTCCATCCTCCAATATTTTCAGTGTGATTGTTTCCCAAAGTGTAACAAGACCAGATATTTATGTAGGTGCTACACAATTGTGCCCCTGGGAAGTGTGCTTGATGAATCACAATACACTGCATACCAAGCAAATTGTAATTATTGCCCAGGAGAGGGAACACCAAGAAATTGTTTCCTCTGTCATTTGCATGAAAAGGGTATTCCTCTATTCTGATGAAGTTAAAGGGGGGAAAGACAGCCAAAAGAAGTACACATGCTTTAAATTTAAAAAAAAAGTCAGCTAAAACATCATATGTATGTCTGGGGCAGTAGTGCCCAATAGTTTGGTTATTATAGTAATATCAATGGGAAACCACTCATTTAATTTCCTCCTGTATTTCCTTCCCCACACTTTTTCCCCTTTCTCTCCTCCTGGCAGTCCCTATGTATTCTCCCATTTCTCTGCTTCTTTCTCTCCTTCCCATTCACCAATCACCCTTTTGTTTATCTGTCTCCCCTAGTCTTCAACATTATTTATTAACTTCATTTACATCCCCATCTTTCCCCCAATGTGGACCAAAAGCAGCATACATATTGTCTTCTGGTCCATTTTTATCTTCATAACAAACCTGTAAAGTAGCTTAGGCAGAGAAAGGGAGAGAGTGAGACTGATTTCCCACCCACCTTACACCGCTCTTACATTCCTCTTCTCAGCGGGGCATAAGAACATAAGAGAAGCCATGTTGGATCAGGCCAACGGCCCATCAAGTCCAACACTCTGTGTCACACAGTGGCAAAAAATTTTATATACACACATACACTGTGGCTAATAGCCACTGATGGACCTGTGCTCCATATATTTATCTAAACCTTTCTTGAAGGTGGCTATACTTGTGGCCGCCACCACCTCCTGTGGCAGTGAATTCCACATGTTGATCACCCTTTGGGTGAAGAAGTACTTCCTTTTATCCGTTTAAATTGGCTTCCTTCCAATTTCCTTCCAATTTCCAATTTCCCACTATCTGCTCCGGGGTTGCAGCTAGCATCGGCTTTTTTGCGCAGCAAACAGAAACTGTTTTTTAGCGGTTTCTGTTTGCTGCGCAAAAACGCCAATGTCACTTGCAGCCTTAGGCAGATAGTGTGAAAATGGAAGGAAGTCCCACTGAGAAGAGGAACGTGAAAGCGGCTTAAGGTAAGTGGAAATTGGTCTGAGAGAGTAGCCCAAGGTAACCTAGCAATCATCCATGGCAGAGTGGTGATTAGAACCTCCCAGATTAGAGTCTAAGCACTTAACCACTGCAACATACTAGCTCTCTACTTTTCCTCCTCTTCCCAGGCAGCCTCTCCCTGGGAAAAATCTGGCCAAGTTGCAAAGCAAGTCATGCAGGTGAGATGGCCACTTCTTGGTCAGACCAAGTCACTGGTAGCAGGTTGCGTAACAGTTGCTCTTGGCCCTGGCCCATTGAGTCCTCCCTCCAGGGCAGGAGGGATAGCAGGGGTGGCACAAAATAGACTTGGAAAGGGCCATGCCTTCTCCCTGCCTTTACTGACTGGAATCAAGGTTTGAAGTCTGGCAATATTGTTGTGCTTGCCAATGGTCACTGAAACCTCTGATGGCATCAATTTCTTAGAGGTATTGGCACTGCTTGTTTTACTGGAGGGCAGGATTTGACTCCTGCAATGTATACTCTTTGTTTAATTTCAGCTTTTCTTGCAAACCTTGGCTTTTTCCTGGGTCTCTAGAAAGATTTGTCTTCTCTGTTCATGCCACCAATTTTTCCAGTTTAACTACCCACACATTGGGCCACACTGAGAACTAGATGTATTTTGCACAGGACTCCAACAACAACCCCTCAGGAAAAAAAAATTATTTAACTCCTGTCCTTAATTTCCTTTAAGTCACTCTAGCTGCTGTTGGATGCAAAATTAACAGAGCAATCCCAAGAACACTTTCCTGGGCCATATAGAATAAATCTGGTTGGATTCTCAGTAGGGCATAACTCCCTCTGCTGTATTTTTTTCTTACCCTGGTAACTTGGCAATGGTTTTATTTTTGTTTTTGTTTTTTGCTTATGATTAATTCTCTTCCATGTATTTTTATCTTATGCATTAGCATTTGAAGTTAAGATGGCAAATCAAGTGATCATAACATTGGATTCATGCTTATGAAATATGCATAGGTTAAAATGGGAACTGGAATTCACTTATGCTACTGGAACTTTTATTTCCTCTATGAAAAAGTATGTAAAATCTGAAACAATCTGTCTATAACCAGTCACCGTTTATAGATTGCTGTTTAGCTGCTGAATATACATGATATTCAATTGAATTCCACATTAGCCCATGGTAGACTAAACTGCAGTCAGTTTTCTGATTTCTCTGGCTCATTCTCATTTTTGAAGTTATCTCAAGCCAGGTAGAATTTATCTTTTTAGACTGAGTTTACATTAACTGGGACATGTGGATTCATCTACACAGTCATTTGCCACATACAGGAACTATGGACATCTGCATCATGAGATGAACTCCCCTCCCCCACAGCTTTTGCTGAGCACTGCAAGTTCATCTTTGATACAGAGGAAACCCATCTCCATCCATTTGTTTCTGTAAATTAACAAAGTACCCATGTGCATCAGATTAAGATTTTGTATTTCAAATGGATTTACTAATGAACACTATCTTTTAAGTGGGGTCACAATCAGTGTTCCCTCTAAGCTGAGTTAGTGTGAGCTAGTTTACCGATTTTTAGTCTCCAGTTCACACATTTTTGTCTTAGCTCAGGAAGGATGGCCCTAGAGCACACTAATTTATGCAGTAGCTCAAAACTTTAATGCCAGTAGCTCACAAAGAAGAATTTTTTCTCACAAGTCTCTGCAGCTTAGAGGGAACATTGGTCAAAACTTACATACAGAATTCTATCAGCACACCTCAACCCACCAAGATATGCTAAATACCTTTGCCTTCTTTTTTCCCTTGTAGAGATTATGCAAAACCCTTGGCAAAAAATAGTTCTGAAGGATAGTTCTGAAAGATTTGGAGGTGTGTGTATATGCACTAACGTATGCAGAAAAGAAGTGTTAACTACCACCCATGTAGTATTTTGAGGTTCAGGAGCCTATTTGACTTACTAGTTTCTTGTAGATAGCCATGAAATCCACCTATATTTTAAAAAATGGAAAACACTTAAGCTAGCTGGCAAAGCATGTTACTGAAAATATAGACACAGGTGGGGTTATTTAGCATTCAACGGTTAGTTTCACATAAATGATGAATCAATCTACTTTCAGGATTAGGTTAATTTAGCTTTGGCAGCACTTGTCCTGTTAATTTGTTTCCCAAACACATATCAGTAGGTGGAACTCATGCTGAATTATAGATGAAATTGTTATTTCTCTATTAAATGAGCATGTTCTATTTAATTCTAAATTGCTTTTGTTTTGGGGTAGAGGCACCAAATTTTCAGCATAACATCTGGTATCTCTCCTCAAAACACCCACCAGGCTTCAAAAAGATTGGACCAGGTGGTTCAATTCTATGTCCCAAAAGAAGATGTCCCTATCCTTCATTATTCCAAATGGAGGGAAGGCATTTAAAAGGCATGTTGTCCCCTTAAATGTGATTGCCAGAACTCCCTTTGGAGTTCAATTGTGCTTGTCACAACCTTGCTCATGGCTCTACCCCCAAAGTCCCCTGGCTCCACCCCCAAAGTCCCCAGATATTTCTTGAGTCAGACCTGGCAACTCTAGATGCTCTTTTTGCAGCGCATGAAATCCAGCATCTCTGCTACACTATGACATGGTGGGAAAAGATGGCTTGGAAAGAAATAGATGTTAAAGTAGTGCTTGAAAGTTGCACTGGGAACACAGCAAGTTTATTTGGTTCAAGTACACGGACAGGATCTTTGGAAGTTTAAGGCCTATCAGCCATTTATATTAACCTTATCCTTATCCTTCCAGGTTACTTAAAAAGCCTGCTCTGGGCCAAAGAAATCTCAGTATTTGTTGACTAGCCTCAAATGTTTCATTCTTGAGCAAAGTGATTGAACAGGTGGTGGCTGGACAACTCTAAGCTTTCTTGAATGAGGCAAATTGTTTAGATCCCTTCCAGTCTGGGGTTAGGTCTGGTTATGGGATTGAAACAACCTTGGTGGATTATTTGTACTAAGAGTTGGACAGAGGGACTGTAACTCTGTTGATTCTCTTGACCTTTCAGTGGCTTTTGATACCATCAATCATGGTATCCTTCTGCACCACCTATCTTGCCAATATTGTTGGTATTAGGCTTGCCAATCCTCAGGTCCCAGCGGGGGTTCTTCTGCTTTCCCAGGCTCCTTCCTGCCCCCAGTCAGCTGGCTGGTGGGGGGAAGCCATGCCCCCAAAGCCACCATCTGACTTTCCAGCTCCAGAGGCTTCAGTCTCCCATTGGAAAGGCTTCCTCTTGGGATGGTGTATCTGTGTTACTTTGAAGAAATTGGCAGCAACTTGTGAGTAGAGATGCCAATCCCTCATTTCAGAGTCACCAGAAACGGGGGGCAGGGGGGAGGAAATGTCTGCTGGGCACTTTATTATTCCCTATGTGGACATCGATTCTCATAGGGTATAATGGGAACTTGATCTGGAGGTATCGGGGGCTATGGGGGGCTGTTTTTTGAGATAGAGGCATCAAATTTTCTATACGGCATCTAATGCCTCCCCCCAAAATACCCCCCCAAGTTTCAAAACGATTGAACCAGGGGGTCCAATTCTATGAGCCCCAAAAGAAGGTGCCCCTATCCATTATTTCCTGTGGAAGGAAGACATTTTAAAAGATGTGCTGTCCTTTTAAATGTGATGGCCAGAACTCCCTTGGAGTTCAATTATGCTTGTCATACCCTTGCTCCTGGCTCTGCCCCCAAAGTCTCCTGACTTCACCCCCAAAGTCTCCAGATATTTCTTGAATTGGACTTGGCAACCCTAGTTAGTATTGTTCTTCAGCACAGTCTTGGCCTTTAGAATGTAAGAAATTGCTATGCGGTAAACTATGTTGTATTAGGTACTAAGATTGCTTATTTTTTGCCTTTTTTCTGTGGCTTATCCATCATTTGATAGCATAATAGAAAGAAATATTGCCTTCTGCCATATTCTTCATCTATCATTAGTCTCCTTTTCAAGTACACATTGAAAATTCATGATTTCTCTCTCTCTCTCTATGATGCTCTGTTCTTTCAACATATTGCCTTGGCTGTTGAAATTTTGTGCAGGCTGGACTTTCAGAAATAACATTGGTAGCAATTCAGTGTGTTTGTATTTTGTTTATTAAACTTCCAGTCTACTTCACAATCAAAGGACCTAAAACAGATTAGAATCCCGCCCCGCCCCCCACACACAGCGTTACAGGATAAAATTATTTTAATTCCAGCTCTTCCTCTCAGTTGTTCCTCACACAGTGAGGGGATCTCCTATTTCTGCTGACACTATAAAACCTTGTTTGTTTTTTTCTTACTTGATTCATAAGGTTCTATCTGCTTATATTTGTCAACCTGGAAAGGCTGCAGGAGGTAAAGTTATATATAGATGAGTCTCTCAGGGATGTGCTAAAGACATCCCATCCCCATGGTGGCAGCTCCTCCACTCTTTTTGTCTGTGTGTATTTTGTATGCATGTGCGCATGAGTGTGTGTGTGTTTGCACCTGGAAGTCATGTTGATCCTCTGGTGACTGATCCCTACTGGTGGCCTGAAAGATATTCAGAAAGGTGGTTGAATAGAGCCTGCCTCTGCCTCCAACTGGGTATTTCAAGGAAGTCTCTCGTCCAAGTACTAACCACAGTCAACCCTGTATAGTTTCTGAGAGCTGATGAGATCGGATTTGCCTGGGCGATCCAGGTCAGGGGTTCCTCCACTCTCAAGGAAAATGAAAATCTTGGTGTAGGGAAATGATCTGTAGGGTCATTACTCTGATGATGTGTTCTGTTCCTCTGTAGATGGGAAAAAAGGGCTCTTGGTAGTGGAAAATATTTGGAATAGAGAAGGCACTTTGATTGCATGGTGACTTGTCTGCTCTGGGTGAAGGTTGAGCTGGCAGATAAACACCATTAGTAGTTATAAATTCAGTATTTGCTCTGGTTTGTACATGTATTGGCAAAATCAGGATGGTGTTGGCGACTAAAGAAATACAAATCTGCAATCACTTCTTCAGAAGAACTGAGTTCATTTGAAAATCCAGAGACATACTGAGATCCTTTGAAAATCTTGGCTCAAAATATTGTTTTGAATTTTGATATGGTTCTTTTGTTTATTTTAGGTGTACAGCTATAAGAGGGACAGAAAAGTTTTATCTACAGCACATCTATGAATTAAAGGTTATGTTCTCAAGGATTTTTCTACCATCGTTATTTTAAAAGTCCGTCCTCACAGACTGCACGTTGTGTGTTTCAAGTTAATGAACTTTTTCCAGTTTCCAAAGAAAATGCAGGCCAAAATTAAAGTTCAGATCTGTTTACAGGCACCCCATATTGAGCTCAGTGGGAAGAGGAAGGTGAAAAGCTCAGCAAAAATAGCTGGAAGAGAGGTGGAGTGTTATAAGAACATAGCTTTATTTTAAAGAAGTAATATGACAATATTGATACTATAAAAATAAAGAGAAGGAATGTCTTTATATCAGTTATTATTTTATTTACCAAATGGCAGATTACTACATCAACAAGATTAATGTTGGAAATCTTGCAATTCTACATGCCTAGCATATTGGGAGAGTGTGTGTGCTGTGTTTGTCTTAGAGTCAAAGGCAAAGTGTTCTTTCTCTTTGTGCATCTCATTGTTACAGAAACCGAACAATGTAAGAAAAAATTGCAATATGTAGATCTCAATGGGAAAAGGGCAATTCATCAAGGGGTGTTAAATAATGTGGCTTACTTGTACCATGAAGAAATGCTACCAGTAGCTCTTGTAATCACTGGCTCAGATCTTCGTCTGGTATTCAGTAGGGTAGTTACCTTGGGATTACTGGGCAAACTATTTTCTCTCTCCCTAAACTGCCTCACAGAGTTGATGTGAGGGTAAAATGAGGTAGGTAGGGACCTATGCCAACATGGCCTGATCCTTGGCTATTGGACAAAGGAAATGTAAACAATTAACTGACCACTAAATAAATATAAATAATTAAATTATAACATATTTACACTAATTTATTTAAAATATTTATACCCTATTTTAAATCCCAATCTACAGTACTATAAATTGCTTACATATTAAAAATGCACCTTAATCTTATATATATATATATATATATATATATATATATATATATATATATATATATATATATATATATATATATATATATATATATATATATATATATATATATATATATATATATATATATATATATATTAGATTAAGGTGCATAGACAAGGGGAACCAATTTATTCAGTGCTCATCATATGAGCTGGTCTAATGGGTCACTAAAATTTCATTAGAAAAGGTCTGTTTTACAGAGCTTCCAAAATCTTTACGTCCACAGGGAGACTGTTCTGAAAGACAGAAGTGGTCACTGAGAAACCTAAAATGAAATATTTATTTATAGAGAAAGCGCCAAACCATCTCTGTCTCTCTTTATCCACAGTTACAAAATGCATCCAGTTATTACAGGTTATGAAACTGGCAAGAGTTTTGTTTAATAAGGTAGCTCCAGATGGGTAGTCTTGTTATTGTGGTGCAACCAAATTAAACAGAAGTCTAGTGGCCCCCTAATGACTAGTAAAGCTTATTCCATCATTAGCTTTTGTGAATCAGAATTCACTTAATCTGCATAATGGATGTACATGCATCTGAAGAAATGAGCATTGACTCATAAAAATTATGCTGGAATAAATTCTTTTAATCCAGGAGTTCATACGAGAAATTTTTTATAGGACTTATTTCAAATCAAGGACTGGGAAAGCTTATCCCAGGTAGAGCAGAAGCATTTTACAATGTTCTATTCCAACCAAGCTATGAATTCATATTCAAGAAGGCCTGGGAGCCATTCCAGAACAACTAGATTCAAGACCAGTAGCACCTTAACAAGATTTTCAGATATTTTAATGAAAGGACTTTTTTTTTAATGATATTTGATGAAAGGACTTTTGAGTCATGAAAGTTTATATCCTGAAAATCTTGTTGGTCTCTGTGGTGCTATTGGGCTTGCATCTAGCTTTTCTACAACAGACCAATACCCTCTGAAACTACCCCAAAACAAAAAGCAGGCAGTATCAGTACCTTTCAGAGGGCAGTAAGAAAGAGTCTCTAAGTTCTGCTAAACACCTAAACAGCAAAGCAGGTCTGTTCAGAGTTCAAGCACCACTGCTTTTCTGAGACTGCAGACAGTGAGGAGAAGCCAGAGTGCTAGATTTTGGGTTTTTTACATGAGGAATCTAAAGTATGCAGGCAATAAGCTCTATTCCTTTTGGTAGCCTGCAGGTGCATCTTGAAAGTGTGGGACAGCTTGGATTTGTAAGATCCAAAGACAAGCTATATGTTATCCATATTCTTACACATCTACAAAGAAGTAATAGCCAGAACTCTGTTACAAGACAAAAAGAAATGCCCAATCAGGTGTGGATTTGAAAGTTAATATGGCCCAGACATTAGCCAAGACAAATTACCCTTTCTGCACAGCTAAGGCAGTACTTCCAGGGACTCCGATTGCCCAGCACTACCAATGATGGCTGCCAGTTGACAGTGGTGTAGAAGGCAGCAATGGGTGAACTGACACTTATCATTGCTGCTGAAACCTCTGTTCCAAGCATTTTGTCAAAGGCAGTGGCCCACTAGGAACTCTTCTGTTAAGTTAAGTGGTCAGTGTGTGTGGAGGAGAATTTATTTACAGGCATTCCAAAAATTTAGGAATCAAAAATTATTTGCGGTCAGTCCAAAGCAAGATGAGAATACAGGAATACTCCCTTGAGGAACATCCATCCCTATCATTTTTGTCTTGCTAAGAAGTGCAGTGCATTATGTGACCTCCCAAAAATAGCTTAGCAATGTACTTTTTATATTGTATTGAACCTGAAGTACAAAGCTTGTGCATTATATATTGATCATTTGGTGACTGATAAAACTCTGTAGCTGTCCACAGTAAATCACTGTCTTTTTAAGCTTACCAAACCATCTGTGTAGTTCTAGATAAAAGAAAGGAGTGCAACCACGATGCTTTGGAGCAGCACAATGTATCTCAAAACTGACTTGGGATGCAGTTTGACAAGTGTGGCTTAAACAAACCTGAGTGTGTCCATTATTTTCAGATGATTTACTTGTCACAGTTGCTCTCAACATAAAAGCTGAGAATCAGTCATTAGAACACAGGAAAAAAAATTCCCAGGGTATTATGTATCATGTTTAGACAGTGAGAACTCTCTGCTATTATTTATTCATGTTGCTATAAATTATTCTCATCAAAATGAACCCAAGTCACGTAAATGCTGACTTGGAAAGTAGCGGGCTAACCCTTTGGTTGCTCCTGCACCATTTATTTACCTTTTTAATCAATTTGCTCTCCTAAAATTGAAAGGCAAAGATTAAGGGGGCTGAGGTGTCTTAAATCAGTGTCCTGAAATGAAGCAACACAGGGTAGCTTTATTATGTCAAGGGTGAAGTCACAGTCTGTAAATTGTTGGAGAGTTAATATTATGTTGCCACTGGACTGTTAAGCTTAAGAGCTGGCACAACAGTACACTGAAGAAAGCAGTGGGATGGCACCTTTTCTTAATCTTATGGGTAGCCTTATAGCAACAATAGATAGCAAGTTCAATTAAAATTAAAATCAGTAGTACTTACTTCTGAGCAAAAATACTTACGTTAGTCTTTTGCTCAAAAATAAACGTGTCATTTTTATATTAGGTTGTAAAACAGTGCTTAGCCTCACCTGCATAGCTCAAGCTAGCCTGATCTCATCAGATCTCATAAGTTAAGCAAGGTTGGCTAGGATTTGAATGGGAGACCTCCAAGGAATACCAGGGTCCTGGTGCAAAGGCAGGTAATGGCAAACTACCTCAAAATGTCTCTTGCCTTGAAACCCCCATGGGGTTACTATAAGCTGGTACTTTCCACCACCACCAAAACAGTGCTTGGCTGTAGACAATTTGGCCCCCACCCAGCCAAGTGTCCGATCGTATGCTAAGGCTGGGGGCTGTTTATTGCCTCCCCAGTAGGATGGGAAGCAGTGGACTCGTCCCTTTCTGGGTGGGGGCGTGGTCGGCCTTAAAAGGCCGGTCCCACCTCCAGTGGTGTAGTTTTGAGCCGCTCTTGGAAGGAGCCGCTTGTGCCACTTAGCACAAGCAAACGCACACTGTCAAGACATTTTCAGTGAGTTATCTACCACAACCTCTTGGTCAGTCTCTGCCAGTTCACACCCCATCAACTTGTATTTGTAGCTGGGATTCTTGGCCCCAGTGTGCATTACTTTGCACTTGGCCACATTGAACCGCATCTGCCATGTTGACGCCCACTCACCCAGCCTCAACAGATCCCTTTGGAGTTCCTCACAATCCTCTCTGGTTCTTACTACCCTGAACAATTTAGTATCATCCGCAAACCTGGCCACTTCACTGCTTACTTTCAACTCCAAATCATTTATGAACAAGTTAAAGAGCATGGGACCCAGTACTGAGCCCTGAGGCACTCCACTGCTTACCGTCCTCCACTGCGAAGACTGCCCATTTATACTCACTCTCTGCTTCCTATTAATTAGCCAGTTTTTGATCCACAAGAGGACCTGTCCTTTTACTCCATGACTCTCAAGCTTACTAAGGAGCCTTTGATGAGGAACTTTATCAAAAGCTTTCTGGAAGTCAAGGTAAACAATATCTATCGGGTCTCCTTTGTCCACATGTTTGCTCACCCCCTCAAAGAAATGTAACAGGTTAGTGAGGCAAGATCTTCTCTTACAGAACCCATGCTGAGTCTTCTTCAATAACTCATGTTCATCAATGTGCCTACTCATTCTGTCCTTGATAATGGTTTCTACCAACTTTCCCGGTATTGAAGTCAGACTGACTGGCCTGTAGTTACCCGCATCTCCTCTGGAACCCTTTTTAAAGATGGGGGTGACATTTGCTATCTTCCAGTCCTCAGGAACGGAGGCAGATTTCAATGAAAGATTACATATTTTTTTCAGGAGATCCACAAGTTCAGCTGAGTTCTTTCAGAACTCTTGGATGTATGCCATCCAGACCTGGTGACTAATTAGTTTTTAATTCGTCCATGAGTTGTAGGAGCTCCTCTCTTGTCACCTCAATCTGGCTCAGGTCTTTCAACACCCCTTCCAATAGAAGTGGTTCTGGAGCAGGCAAACCTCATTTTCCACAGTGAAGATGGAGGCAAAAAATTCAGTTAGCTTCTCAGCCATTTCCCTATCCTCCTTCAGTAATCCTTTGACCCCTTGGTCATCCAAAGGGCCCACTGCCTCCCTGGCTGGTTTCCTGCTTCTAATATATTTAAAGAAATTTTTATTGTTGGTTTTTATGTTTTTTGCAATATGCTCCTCATAGTCCCTTTTGCCTGCCTGATCACAGTCTTGTATTTGATTTGCCATTGCCTTTTATTAATTTCACTTGGACTAGCTTTCCACCGCTTAAAGGAGTCCTTCTTACCTTTTACAGCTTCCATTACTTTGTTTGTTAACCATGCAAGCCTTCTCTTATACCTGTTTGTACCTTTCCTAACTTGTGGTATATATTTTATCTGAGCTTCTAGGACTGTATTTTTAAATAGCCTCCAAGCTTCCCCAAGGGTTTTGACTGTATTTACCTTTGCTTTCAGTTTCCTCTTCACATGCCTCCTCATCACAGAGAATTTACCCCTTTTAAAGTTAAACGTGGTTGTGCTGGTCTTTTGGGGCAACTCCCTATTTAAACAAATAATGAAATCAATAACGTTATGGCCACTGCTCCCAAGTGGTGCGATCACTTTTACATCTCTCACCAGGTCTTGGGCATTACTTAGGGCCAAATACAGGATCACCCCACTCCTGGTAGGTTCTGTGACCATTTGCTCTATAGCACAGTCATTGAGAGCATCTAGAAATTCAGTCTCTTTCTCTCGATCAGAACACATATTGATCCAATCAATCTGCGGGTAGTTAAAATCACCTATGACGACACAGTTTTTTCGTCTAGCCACGATCTTTAAGCCTTCCATCATATTATAGTAGTCCTCTGTCTTTTGATTTGGTGGGCGATAACAAACTCCCATAGTCAAATTGCATTTGGGCCCTCTATTTCAACCCAAAGCATTTCTATAAGGGAGTCTAATTCTCTGACCTCTGTCTCACTGGACCGTATGCCCTCTCTGACATATAGAGCCACCCCACCTCCAACCCTTCCCTCCCTATCCTTCCGGTATAACTTATATCCAGGAATCACCGTGTCACACTGATTCTCCTCATTCCACCAAGTTTCTGAAATTCCCACAATGTCTATGTTTTCTTTCAACACTAAGCATTCCAACTCACCAATTTTACTTCGAAGACTTCTAGCATTTGTGTACAAACATCTATAATTTCCTAGGCAAGCTAGGCCAACCACCTTCCTCCTGCCGCCTCGAAACTCTGGCAGGCAGTACATTCTGTTTGTCACCGTCTCAGTGGACAACTCTGTTCCAATACCCAGTAGAAAAATATTGACTTTACAGTATCGACTTTTTTGGGTATTGAGCTCGATACCGTGCTCCAGCTGTCTAGGTTGCCGTGTGATAAGTTGGAGAACCTTTTGTCTAGAGTGGGGGTGGTGCAGATTAAGCGTAAGGTCACTTTCCTCGAGTTACAGCAATTGGTGGGCCACATGAACTTTGTGTGCAAAGTGGTGGCCCCTGGCCGGGCTTTTTAAAGGCAGTTTTGTGATGGCATGGCCGCCCTGTGTTTACCCGGGGGTATACCAGGGGGATGCGCAGCGATCTTGAGGTATGGGAGACCTTTTTGAAAGATTTCAACGGCATCTCCTTCTGGCGGGGCGTTATGCACTTAGAAGCGAAGCTTCAGATAATTTCAGATGCGGCCAGCATCACTGGCTTTGGAGTGTACTTTCGGGGTCATTGGTGTGCTGAGCAATGGCCAAGGGAGTGGTTGGGTTCTGAGTTATGCCATAATTTGACATTTTTGGAATTTTTTCCCATCGTGGTTGCTATTTTTCTCTGGAGCCACTCCCTCGCCAATCACACAGTACACTTCTGGTGTGACGACATGGCAGTTGTCCATGTGGTCAATAATTTGACATCCAGGTCCCCGCCGGTTATGAGAGTGGTTAGGGCGTTCACTTTGAGTTGCCTAAAGTTAAATGTCTTGGTTTTGGCGAAGCATGTCCCAGGCATTTGTAATGGTGTGGTGGAGACCCTGTCTCACCAACAGATGGTGCGTTTTCACCAGCTAGCTCTGGAGGCCGACCCTTTACCCATGCACATCCCAGTAGCATTGTGGCAGAGTGGAGGGATGAAGTTAGCCGAGCAATCCACCTCCCCATAGCGCCTAGCACAAAAAGGTCGTATGACTGGACGGCTAGTCAGTTTACTGCTTTCTGGGAAAGGGCGGGGCTACCTGAGGCCTGGCCTGTACCAGTGGAACATCTGATGCAATTCTGTGTTTGCCAAAAAGGGAGGGGCCTCACGGTGAAGTCCATTAAGGGACAGTTGGCCGTGGTGGCTTTTCTTAGTAAGGCCCAGGGGCATCAGGAAGTGACGTAGGATTTCTGTATTCTAAATATGTTGGAGGGATGGTCACGGGAGACGCGCAACAGGTCGACCGCAGGCAACCAATTTCCCCATCTATTCTTCATTGGTTATATGGCACTTGGGCTTTGGTTTGTGCCTCAGTTTTCGAAGAGGCGCTCTTTCATGCAGCTGCCTTGATGGGCTTTTTCGGGGCATTGCGAGTGTCTGAGCTGGTGGTGCTCTCTCGCATTGATTCTTCAGTAAGGGCTCTCCGGTTTGGAGATGTCAAATTTATGGATGGTCAGGTGACACTACGTGTCCGTCGGTCAAAGACTGATCAGAGGCAGCGGGGTTGCACAGTCACTTTGGGACCTTGCTCTGAGAGGGAGTTGTGTTCAGTTGCTGCCCTTGGGCATTATGTCGAATTGTCATAATGACGCAACTCCCTTGACTAAATATCAATTTTGGACTGTTACTAGCCAGGCATTGGCAAAGTTAAGTCTTGGGGGTGTGAAATTCGACACTCATTCCTTTAGGATTGGAGCTGCATCTACAGTGGCAGCTATGGGATATGAGGGTGAGGCCATTCGTTGTGTGGGACGATGGAAGTCTGGGGCCCATCGGGCTTATATACGGCCTTTGCAGCCTTGAAGTGGTTTCCCCTTGTGTAGATTTTCCTCAATTGTTAAGCGTACTGTTTTATTGCTGGACAAGATCCTAATGGTTTTTCTTTTCTAGGTGCTGTGGCTGGCATTTAAAGGAGGAGGATCCTCATATGTGGCCACAGTATCGTTTTTTGGGCGGCACATCAGGTTCGACAGACGTTGGCCGGCTCGCAGCTGGGCCTGAGCGAGACAGCCATCATTGAGTGGCGGGGCCGTCGGGGCATGAGGTGGTCAGGGCTCCTTTCACTTCTTTTCAAAGAGAGGAGTGGCCCTCCACCACACATTTTGGTGATTCACTTGGGGGAGAATGATTTGGGCTTCATGAAAGGGGAAGGTCCTTTCACTTCAGGCCCGGGATGATATCACCTTGATTGCAAAAAGATGGCTGGGCGTCCTCATCCTGTGGTCAGCCTTGCTGCCGCACCAGGAATGGCGGGCAGCTTGGTTCCCAGAAGGTTTGGAGCGATCCTGTAAGAAGGCCAACAGGGCCTTGCAAATAGCCCTGGGTAAGGGGCTAGGGGCTTATGTGCCGCATCCAGCTATTAAGGCCAGTTTTAAGGACTTGTACAGGCAGGATGGGATCCATCTGTCCGTAAAGGGCAACAAGGATTTTTTGGTCGATTTACGGCAAGGGCTGAAGCATGCTATAGGTGTTAGCGTGGATACAGTGGCCTAAGCTGAGGCTTGGCTCTGTCTGTGGCTGTTTACTGTTGGCAACATGTTTTGTGTGGTATTGGTGAGCTCCCGTGGCACTGCACCGTTGTGGTGAATGGCCTCCCTGAGGTGACCGTTAAGCTGTACGGCCCAAGGTTGGCTCCAGGGGGCATGGGGATCCCATCACTTGGAGAGTTGTCGACATCCCAGGCTGTACGGTTTGGGGGAGGGTGGAGCTCAGGTGAGTGGGATCCTGTGGCCTGGCCGGCCAGGTCTGAGCCATTGGGTTGGCTCACACCTGGGGCTTTGGGGCTCGCCCAGTTCCGGGTTAAGGAGGTGGTCTTGTACTGACCCCTGGCTTGACCTGTTCCCACTGTTTTGCCCTTGCCGTTAAGTTAAATAAAGTGGCCCTTTAATCCATGCCTGTGTCTGTCTCATTATTCCGACTCGGGAGGCCATAGGTTGTGTACTAGTGATAGTTGGAAGTATGTAGATATATGTAGTGGTCAGTGACTTTTCGTTATCAGTTGGAGCTTGTGTTACAGTAGTGTCTAGAAAATGGACCTGTTGTGTGGACTGGCATATTTATTTATTATATTCAATTATGATAAGTTCAACAGCACAATGAAAGCTGTTGAAGTTCTAGTGAAATGTCTTGAGAGTTTCCCTCCTATGTGGCCATGATGATAAAAATGCTATTGGTAACCTCAAGTACTGGATAGGGGAAATAGATATGATCTAGCACTTTAAAGGAACAGTGAACCTAATATTAAGTAATATAAAAGGTGGATGTGGGTGGTGACCTGGTAAATTGCTATGGTATATAATAGAATAAAAATGTGGGGTTAAACTCAGAGAATCAAAGATAGCATGATGATAATAAGCACCTGAACACAAACAACTACATGGATTTTGCAGGAAGGGGTGTGTTTTTGTAATGTCAAAGAATCCTGGATTTGTGTAACCATTCCAGAAAATGACCCAAAATAGGGATTTTTTGGGAGTATATTTTTGGTTCAGAAATTCCAGAATGCACACCCTTAGTAATCATCAGTAGACAGAGGTCCTAAACTTGTGCATGAAAAAGGGTCCCCCCCTTTCATTATTGTTTCCAAAAGGGAATGTTTTGTTATTGGATTGTTTTATATAATTTTATTCCATCATTATTACTTTAGTAGTTGTTTCATTATGATAATTCTATTTTGCTATTATTGCCTATTGGTTTCAATAGAAGGCACAGACCTGTTCTCAGGGGGGTTTTTTATCCAACGCAAACAGCACTCAGGAGGATTGAAGTTCTCCCCCAGGACATCCACCCTGCCAGATTTCAGACAGATAGAATAAAGGAGTTGATTTTCAAAGCAATGAAATATGAACGTATTTACTATTAAAGTCCATAGAAGAACTGATAAGAAATACTATAAATAGTAACACAGGCAGCACTGTAACCATTGAGTTTTAGAACTGTTGTGTCTTGCATTGAGGGGACTGAATTTACAACACAACGTACCTAGCGCTCTCAGGGGAGCCATGGGAAACCTGACTAGGGATGGACTTACCTGACCGCCTATGGAGATCTATGGTGTGAACTTTAAATGGTCAGGATTGGACTGGTCTGGGAAGTGGGTTGTTCCGGGTGAATGTATATAATTGGGGACCTGGACCTGCTATATTGCCTTTGTGATGTGCTTGCTAATAAAGAATGCAAAAAGGAGTTGTTCCGCCAGGTCTTTGGATGAGGCAGCAGGCATCTATCTATCGATCAGTTGGCCTCCGCCCTACCTCTTTACTGCTCTACTACACTAAAGTACTGTGGTGCTGTATTGTGGTACTACTTTGTGCTATACCACCTTGCTGTCATGTCATCTTGCTGAATCATCTTGCTACGCTTTGATGAATGTTGTAATTAGTCTTACTATTATTTTATTGTGATTTTATTTCTGTTTGATGTACTCCACTCTGAGCCCCCAACGGGGGAATGGGTGGAATATAAACAAACAAACAAACAAACAAACAAGAACAACAATAATAATGATGTTGACTGACAGTAGCAACAAGGAAGAGGTTCACTTTCAAGGCAAGAGCATTGCTGGCACAAGGAGGCAAGGTATGTGGGTGGGCAGGCAGGCAGGCAGCTGCAGAAGAAACATGCATAATTTTTATTACTGAATTGTGTGTGATTTTTTTTATTCATTTGAAGCGCTGTACTTGTGTTACACTCGGAATATTCATGTAATACAAACCGAATCACACAAAACACACAACAATCAAAACTTAACAAAGAATAACAATTCAAATAAATTCCAGAAGAATTGTAATTCCAAAAGAATTGCAACAATTATGGGAGGGCAGTTAAAAAGCAAAGAGGTTTTTATAAATAAAAGACAAGGATGCAGTGATGCAACAATGGTCACTGATGAAGAGAGACTTCACAACAAAAACAAACAAAAACAGTAAATTTCTTCAGAAATATTCAGAGAAGACAACACAGAGAGATGGGGGAGAAAAACAAAAACAAACACTTCCTTTTGCAATGCAGAGATGAAAACCATTGCATCTGTCCTTGCCCAACTTGGACAGGAGGAAAGAGTTCCCTTTTGCAACTATTTTGCTAAAGGGGAAGAAATCTGATTCCCCCATCAGCTGTGAGATTATTTCTGATCAGCAAACTTGTTTGGTAGCTGTTCAAACTGCTCAGTGCAAGCTGTTGATATTCTTGAGCAGCTCAGAGAGCCATTATGGTGTAGTGGTTAGCAGCAGCAAATTCTAATCTGAAGGGGCAGATCTGATTCCTCATTCCTCACATGAAGCCTGCTAGGTGACCCTGGACCAGTCACAGTTCTCTCAGAACTCTCTCAGCTCCATCTACCTCCCAAGGTGGCTGTTAGAGAAGAGAAAAGGAAACATGGTGGTAAGACATTTTGAGACACCTTAAGGTAGAGAAAAGTGGATTATAAAAATCTACTCTTCTGCTATTCTCATAGTCTGATCTTGAGTGTTAACAAAGTAAGTTTATCTGCCAGTCAGCTTCACTGAGCAATTCATGGTATCTCCAACTCACCCGAGTTTTGCTGATCAAAACCATCACTACCACCATTTGTAGGTAACACATGTAAATTTTCCCTTGAGTGACTTAAAAAAAAAAAGCTGAGAAATCATAAGGATTAGATCACTTTTCCACCTCCTAGCCCATGCAATTCTGATCAAAAGTATGTGTATGGTGTTTAAAGAACACTGGAATGGTCTGATAATGGATCTTCCAGCATCTTTTCTAGGCTTATCTTACGGCTTGGAGTCAAATTAGAGTTTTTGTGGGCATAATAACTTCTACCTACAGAGCATGATTTTCTAGCCTCCCCCTTCCTGCAGCAGTCTGAACTGCCCTTTCAAAATCCTGGGAATTTCTTATGGAATGGGATTTCCAAGAGCATTTGATTCTGCTATGGGATGGGAATCGAAAGAGAGTCATGTTCCATGAGCAGAAGTTCTTGGGCACATGAAAATGCTTGGGTGGACCCAAACCCATGTATCTGTTTTTCAAATAGTTTAATACAATACAGCATGTAGCACATAGGAGACTTGTATTTTAAGCAGTGTGTGGATGGAAAGAATGAACTGTGGTCAAGTGGTCATTCCTGTAAGTAGTGCAATATTCCTGCTAATCCTATTCCAGTCCTTTGCCATAGAAATAATAGCACTACACTCATTATCCATCACTAAATTCAACAAATATTTTGATTGTCCAGATTCAGCTTGTTACTTCATCATGGCAATGCAATCCTATATAAACAGCTGTCTGGATTCCTGCCATTCATTTTATGCATTATGCAGATTTTTGGAATATTCCCAGTTCTGTTTGGATCAATAATTTTGACTTGCTTGTATATTTATAAAATTTCAGGCACTATTATTATAGTTTTGTTAATCATCCATTTGAATTCCTTTTCTATGGCAGAGTTGCTGTCATGTTTTCATGATTTCCACCCTTCTGGACAGCTTTATTGGAGTAAAATGTGATGTTGCATACTTCCTTTTAACCTTTTTGCTATTATTTTAGGTCTCCTTGCCTTTGGAGAGTAGGATAGAGGGAACGAAAGGGGAGTTTCTGTCTGTCTGGAACTCCACCAGGGATCCCTGAAGCAAAGCAGTTCTATCCATCATCTGCCCCTTGAGCACACTTGTGAGCAGGATGTGGCATCTCACACTGAAAAGGACTTCAAACAAACAAAAAAAACCCCCTTCAAAATGCTGTCTCCCAGATTATTCTAGTTCTAATGAACACATCAGGATTTTTGGCTGAGACAAGGCATACAGATGTTGATTCAGTTCGTCTCTGACCTTGGCTATATTATATACATTTTTTTTCTTTTATTCCCCTTCCCCTGCATAAAATTGTTATACTCAATCCAAAAAGAATTAAATTCTGTGTAACACTGACAGATTAGAACAATTTAAGATATACATAATTATAAAATATCATCAAAAAACCTTCATGCTTAAAAGATGAGCAAAAATATTCTAGAAGACTACATTAAACACAACAGGAACTAGACAAAAAGGGAGAGTAGCACAAAGTATTTAAAATCAATAATCTATTAGAAATGTGTTAAGCACAATTAACAGCAACATTAAATCAGAGAGACTCACTGATTATATCTGCATTCTGCCACGCTCTTTCACATTTGCACTTTCATGCCTTGTTTGAATTTATGCATACCAAAATTACTTCAATTTACAACTACTTTTCTTACTTTTAAAAAGGGGTTACAAAATAAGAACAAACATTACCTAAAGAATTGCCTTCCCCATTATGAGCTCCTATATCTAGTAACATTGAGTCATGGCAATACCAGGGCTGTCAAGAGGCACTGCTGGCCCAGCTCCCAAGTCAGTATTCCCTTTCAGACTCCCAACACCATCCAGGGCCAACCCAAACTTCATATGGAAAAAAAAATCATATTACTTTCTCAGCTACATAGATTCTCAGAATGATCAGATCTTTTCTGAATTAAACCCCTAACCCCTCTGCCAAAGCCCTGACCAATTCATCTTACAAAGCATGTTGTAAACTTCAATATAGATAAGATGGCAAAACAAATTTATATCACTCAGTGTCTTTGATTAGACATGAGATGAGTGGGCTTGGCAGGGTGCTTGATGGGGGCCTGCCAAGGAGATACAACACAATTACATCCACCCTAATCATGGAGTGGAAGAATGAACACACATCAGACACATTAGATCACCTCCCTGTTGTGGGGGAGGCATGCAAGGGCACCCATCCTTGCACTCAGCAGGGTTCTACACTCAACTGGGGAGTGAGTGGACCAGATTTGAAAGGGGCCATAGAATCATAGAGTTGGAAGGGACCTCTAGGGCCATCTAGTCCAACCACCTACAAAATGCAGGAAACTCACAAACACCTCTTCCTAAATTCACAGGATCTTCATTTCTGTCAGGTGGCCATCTAGCCTCTGTTAAAAAACCTCCACTGAGGAATCGCTCTAACGGTCAGGAAGTTCTTCCTAATGTTGAGCCGGAAACTCTTTTGATTTAATTTCAACCCATTGGTTCTGGTCCTACCTTCCAGGGCCACAGAAAACAATTCAACACCATCCTCTATATGACAGCCCTTCAAGTACTTGAAGAGGGTGATCATATCACCTCTCTGCCGCCTCCTCTCCAGGCTAAACATCCCCAGCTCCTTCAACCTTTCCTCATAGGACTTGGTTTCCAGACCCCTAACCATCTTTGTCTATACCCTTCTTAAAATGTGGTGCCCAAAACTAAACACAATACTCTAGGTGAGGTCCTACCAGACCAGAGTAAAGTGATACCATCACATCACATGATCTGGACATTATACTTCTGTTGATGCAGCTCAAAATTGCATTTGCCTTTTTAGCCACTGCATCACACCGTTGACTCATGTTCAGCGTATGATCCACTAAGACCCTAGACCCTTTTTGCACATACTACTGCTAATACAAGTCTCCCCCATCCTATAACCATTGAGCAATTCTGCCCTCTCTTCATTACCTGTTACAATTTCACTTTCTTGCCCTCGCAATCGGCCTACCATGTCCTTGCTCTTTTTCTTACTCTGAACATAAGAAAAGAACACTTTGCATTGGATTTTTCCCACCTAAATGCAGAACTTTATGTTTATCCCTGTTAAAATTCATTTTATTGATTTTAGCCCAGTTTTCCAGCCTGTCAAGGTCAACCTGGAAACTATTTCTGTCTTATCAAAGATTTCAGGTTTTCACGGCTGGTAACATCATTAGGGTTTGTAGACTCTTTCGGGATCAAGTGCCGTGTTCTACTGGAGAAAGTTTTCCTTCCAGATGTTTCGTTCTCAGCTGCGGAGAACATCCTCAGTGGCGTTGCAGCCGGAGCCAAGAAGGTCTGAGCGCCTGCTCCGGCTGCAACGCCACTGAGGATGTTCTCCGCAGCTGAGAACGAAACATCTGGAAGGAAAACTTTCTCCAGTAGAACACGGCACTTGATCCCGAAAGAGTCTACAAACCCTAATATTTCTGTCTTCTTCTATGTTTGCAACCCCTCCCAATTTCGTACATCTGCAAATTTAATAAGCATTCCCTCTATTCCTTCATCCAAATCATTTATAAAAATGTTGAACAAAACAGGTTCCAGGACAGATCCCTGAGGCACTCCACTTGTCACTCCTCTCTGAGAGGATGAGGAACCATTCACAAGCACTCTTTGGGTGCGATCTGTCAACCAGTTACCACATTTTACCAACTTAACAAGGATAGTATGTGGAATCTTATCAAAAGCCTTACTGAAATCAAGATAAACGATGTCTACAGCATTCCCCTGATCCAGCAAGGTAGTCACTTTCTCAAAAAAAGAGATCAGGTTAATCTGACATGACTTGTTCTTGAGAAAACCATGCTGGCTCTTAGTAATCACACCCATTCTTTCTAATGTTCCAGGACTGACTGCTTGATGATTTGTTCTAAAACTTTTCCAGGTATAGACATCAAGCTGACAGGTCGGTAGTTACCCAGATCGTCTTTTTTCCCCTTCTTGAAGATGGGGACAACATTCACTCGCCTCCAGTCTTCTGGCATCTCTCCTGTTCTCCAAGAATTCTCAAAAATAATAGCCAGAGGTTCAGAAATTACATCCGCAAACTCTTTTAGAACCCTTGGATGCAATTCATCTGGCCCTGAGGACTTAGTTTCATTTAAAGAAACTAGGTGTTTTATGTACTACCCCTATGCTGATCCTAGGTTGGAACTTCATAACCTCCTTATATGTTCTGTTTATGCCATGTTGAGCACCGTTTCCCTCAGAAGAGAAGACTGAGGAAAAGTAGGAATTGAGCAGTTCTGCCCTCTCTACATTACCTGTAATAATTTCACTTTTTTGCCCTCACAATGGGCCTACCATGTCCTTGCTCTTTTTCTTACTCTGGACATAAGAAAAGAACCCTTTTTTGTTGTTTTTAGCATCTTTGACCAGCCTAAGCTCACACTGAGCTTTAGCTTTCCTAACCTTTTCTCTACAAGCACTGGTGATTTGTTTATATCCATCCTTGGTTATATCCAATTCCTAAAGGAGTCTTTTAAATTTCTCAAGTCTTTAGAGCTGTTTATGGAGCCACTTCAGCTTCTTTAGGCTTTTTCCATTTTTTCTTCTCATAGGAATCGTCTGTGATTGGGTTTTCGGTATTTTGCTTTTAAGAAACTCCCACCCCTCCTGAACCCCCTTTCTCCTAAATATTTCTGATCATGGGATTGTACCCAGCATAGTTCTAAGTTTATCAAAGTTTGCCTTTCTGAAGTCCAACCTACAATTCTGACTATGTATAACTTTTCCTTCCCTAAGACTGTAAATTCCAAAATCACATGGTCACTACTGCCCAGGGTGCCCACTCTTTCCACTTCTTCAATAAATTTTTTCTTGTTGGTGAGAATCAAATCCAAGATAGCAGATCCCCTTGTTTCCTTCTTCACTTTCTGGAAAAGTAAGTTGTCAGCAAGAAGTCAGGAATCTATTTGACTTTTGACTTCATTTTTAGCAGAGTTGGACTTCCAACAGATGTCCGGATAACTGAAATCTCCCATGATCACTGTATCCCTTCTCTTGGAGAACTTTGCAAACTGCTGTAGAAGTATCTCATCCATGTCCTCTGCCTGACTTGGTGGTCTATAGCAGATCCCCACAATAATATCACTGTTATTTCTTACTCCTTTTATTTTTACCCAGAGACTCTCAACTGAGCTGCCATGTTCAGATTCACATATTTCCTCACAAGTATATACCTCCTTCACATATACTTCTACACCTCCGCCCTTTCTCATTTGCCTGTCCCTTTTAAATAAGTTGTACCCCTGAATCCTAATATTCCAGTTGTGAGTGTCATCCCACCAAGTTTCAGTAATGTCATAGTCTCCTTCCCATATTAGGACTTCCAGTTCCTCCTGTTTGTTTCTCATACTCTGTGCATTAGTGTAGAGATATCGGAATCCACGTTTTATGCATCCCGAGGGTTTAGTTTCCGTACAAGCCTGCAAGTTAACATTACCTAGCGTATGCGCCACTCTTTGCAAATCTTTAATATTATCCCCAGTTTCTGGCATCAAATGTGGCTTTGAATTATTGACTCACTCCCCTCCATACGCAACAGGGACCCCTCAGTCAGTCACTGGAAGGAGGCAAGAGAGGAATGCCCTATCAAAGGTGCCAAAGAGGATGCACTTGCCTCTGGATGGATCTCATTTCCAGGAGAGAGAAGAAAGTTCCTAAGGAACATGTGAAACATGTAGGGAAGAGGCCTATGAGGAGATGCTGGTGGCTGTTTATTGAAGCTTGAAGTGAGAGGCTGGATGGATGAGAAGCACCTGCTTGATTTGGGCCCCACTTCTCACTTTTGAAGCCAAGTGAGAATGTTGGCAGGAAAGATGAGGTGCATAAGGGCAATATTCCTCCCAAATTGGACACTATATTAAAGAATATTTAACTTAAGGCTATGGGTAATGATGTTGTACCATTAAAGGAAGGACGGAAGGATAGATATCAGTCATAATCAGGGAAACTGTATTGGACTTTCCTTACAGAGAAAGCAATGGAACCTGATGTGCCAGTTTTCATTCCTGTTCTTGAGGTTGCTCACATCTGATTAACAAAAACTGTTTAGATTAACAAAATTACCTATGTTTAATTTTATTGTTTTCATATTTTTTATAATTACAGGGTTTTTTGTTGTTTATACAAATGTTTCAAGTAAAGAAATACATTTGAGTCAAAAGGATTGTTTGTCTTGTACAGTAATCAACATTGTGCTTACCCTCTGAAAAAGGGAAGGCTGATAACAAGCCCATGTGGTGTAGGGCCTGGGAGACTCTGATTTGAATTTCCACCTGCCATGGAAGTTTTCTGGGTGACACTGAGCCACTTACACACCCTCAGCCTAATTGACCTCAATGAATGTTGCAAGGATAAAATGGAGGAGAGGAGAGTAATCTGCTTCGCGTGTGTCATGATCCCCTCCAATCAGCTCAATGACTTGGACAGAGTCCACTGTGGAAGAGTCTGAGGAACAAAGGAGGACCATGAAGACCAGGGAGGGCCTGACATGCTAGTGATATCAGTCAATGATATGCCAGAGGCCATCCTGTCAGAACCTCCAAGTGAAACCTTGCCACCATAGCCATCACAGATCTTGAAACTGAGCTCATAGGCCCCTAGGGCCTGTCCCCTTTCAACAGGAATGGCACCAACTGAAGGTCCAGGCTGAAGTGGGCCAATGAAGGTACAGTGCCTGCCTGGCAGCATACAACACTGTCTCAGAGCCAGGCAGTGAAGCTGATAATTATTCACAGGATCATGGCCAAGGCACAGCACAGCCATAGGAGTTCAACACCTGCCAGCAGTGCAGCTGAGCCTGATTACCTCCCAGCCTATTAAGGCTGAGGTTTGGGAAGGTGGCCTAACTGGATCAGCTGGTTCACTTGACACAAACCTCCAGGTCCTTGCCTTTGGTTCCAGGTTTTGACTTCCAGCATCTATTGATACTACAAAGCTTTGCTATCTAGACCACAGCGCACTGCTGCAGTAAAGGCCTGGCTGGCCAGCCTGCAGAGCACAGGACAGGATTCCCTTTGAGAGAAAGGCAATGTTTAAATGAAGTAAAAAAACACAAAAATTGTGGCTTTTGCATCTATATAGGGTTCTCACATCTGTGGTGAATATTTTTTAAAATTTTACTTAATCTCTAGCTCACCTTTCTCATTGAGACTTAAGGTGGATTACAAATATAGAAAACAAAAATAATCACACTAAATATATTGTCCTCTTAGATGTTTTCCAAACTGCAATGTTCTTCAATCTATGATGAATAAAATCTTTTAAAATGTCATAATATGATTCAGTGGTAGGAGCAAAATCCAGTGAATAATGGCAACAGCTCAATAAAAATATTGTCCATAAAGACCAACTCACCCACCTAAACACATCTAATTTAGACCTTACACGAGGCATTAAAGGTCAGTGTAGGAGTTGTATTAATGTACTGAAAATGATTCATGCAATCAGGTATGTAGTCAGTTATTCTTCCCTTCAAGGCCACTTTAATTTTGGTTTGAATATATTAAGGCAAACCTTAATTATTATTCCACCTTGTCCTCAAGGTAGGCTGTACCCTACACAAAACTAGTCAAGCAGTGTGTATCTCATTTCCACATTATCTTTCTCTGCTAGACCCACTTAAAAACACCTTGAATGGTTGTAGTTTTTGATCATGAAGGATCTTGAACAAGCTAATTGAGACTGACTGACTGTCATAAGTTAAAATTGACTCAACACTTACTATTTTATCTTGGAACATTGTGAGGGGGGGGGGGCAAAGGTAATTGACCCTGACTTTCTGATTTTCCTTTGAGGTTTTGACATCATACCACTTCAAGAAATTTGGGCCCAAAATGAAATCCAATTAGGATATACCTCCTTTTCAATTCTGGCCCTTGGAGTGAGGATAAGCTGTTTAATATCAACACACCTCAAGGTCAAACCTATTCATCTACCTTCTTGCCTTTCCCTGGCCCAAGCAATTCTTATCAAATCCCCAGTGGGATCATTTCAATGTGCACGTGGTGGAACTTGAGTTAAAAATATAAAAAATATTAATGGGTGGAATTCTTAATAGCATAAGATTTTAATGCACAGAATAGGAAGGGTGACCTGAAGAAAGGCTTGTCTCATGTCTTGTATTAGTCTGAAGCCCTCATATTACTGGGCTGGTATTTGCTTATGGCTATGAGAATCCAATAATTTAAGGCAAAGTGTTGTGAAGAATTACCACCTCTGTAATATTTTAAATGCATTCTTTTTTTCCTCCTGATATGTTTTAATCTATGCCAATAAAGGTATTGCTTACTGACATGATGATCTTTATTTTTCTGTTGCATTGAACAGGTAAAGGTAGTCCCCTGTGCAAGCACCAGTCGTTTCTGACTCTGGGGTGGCATCGCATCACAACATTTTCATGGCAGACTTTTTACGGGGTGGTTTGCCATTGCCTTCCGCATTCATCTACACTTTCCCCCAAGCAACTGGGTACTCATTTTGCCGACCTTGGAAGGATGGAAGGCTGAGTCAACCTGGAGCTGGCTACCTGAAACCAGCTTCTGCCAGGATCAAACTCAGGTTATGAGCAGAGAGCTCAGTCTGCAGTATTGCAGCTTTACCACTCTGTGCACGGGGCTGCTTACATTGAACTAAAGATTTACAAATGTCTATTTTTTTCATTTTTTTTAATTTTTGTGTTCAGCAAAGAAGACCATTTCCATCTTGCCTATTTTATTTGACAAATTTCCAATTGTTTGTTTGTTTTACAGCATTTTATGCCACATTGTGCGCCATTTATATATAATTGATGCAAAACCAGGCTTCATTTTTAAAAGCAATATTTCTATTTCATTACTATATCAAGATAAGGACAACCACAATTTTGTTCCAAGTGCAGAAAAAGCATAGAAAAACCAAAATAGAGCTGTCACAAAATTCAGTAACATCCCTACAATGCAGCTGGAAGAAGATGTCAGAATCTTTCAAGCTTTGTTAAACATGGAAGCTAGATAACAGTGTGAGTAGTGATCCCTCAATTAGCATCAGCCAGTAATCTTTCCACTGAATTGTGGGTGTTTCCCTTTCAACTGTGGGTGTTTTCCTTTCAACTGTGAATCATCTGAGGTTTACTATCACTCTTTTTCTGGTATATGTCTGCTTAGACTAACATAGTCTTGATGTGCTAATATAGGACAGGAAGTCTATGATACCTTTTGAACTCTGTCAAATGACTCGTTTATTATTCTGATTAGTTATACTTGGGTGTTTGTTATTTTTCTCATAACTTTGATCTTGCTCTCTCTTTTTCAATCAGAGGTCATGACAGTCATAGAAAAGGTTTAGACAACGGAGACTGCTGTTCAAGAATGAGTTCACTAATAAGTTTCTCTTAAAAAAAACATATACTCCTGCAAAGTATTGCACTGCTATATTTATTTATGAACAGTGGCTACACTACCAGGCCATGTATAAACTCTGGTGGCTAAGTGATACTAAAATAAGCAAGAAAAAAGTGTATACTTAGCAGATGGCTTCCAAACAAAATTAATGGGAGGATGGGATTTGGGGATATAAAGATTAATGTGAATGTGAGGATTAAAATAATACAAAAACAGAAGACATTGTTGCATCTTTGTTTTTCTCACAATATACACATGCATGAGAGAAAGCAAGAGAGAGACACTGGGTTGTTTATCACTATAATCCATACTACTTCTCAAAGTACATCACACATATAATGGCAACCCTCGAACACTCCTCTCCCAAAGACTAAGTAGAACAGGAAAATATTAAGATTACACACAGGTGACTAAAATATTCTGGCATGTATCACTCTACCAACTAGTAGTAATAAGAACTGTGGCACACTTTATATGCTGATGCACGCATCAAACATATCGAGAAATCCATAACAAACAGAAAGCCACAAGACAAGGTCAAAGAAAGGCAAGGAAATGTCTTTGTTACCACAGAACAACAAAGTACTATGTGATTGTATCAAAAAACCTCAAAATGGTTGTTGCATCACATACATTTTATGCAGTATCTCCTCGTTACAAATTGTCACAACTTTCCTTACCCCCCCTCTTGTGAGAGCCAGTTTGGTGTAGTGGTTAAGTGTGTGGACTCTTATCTGGGAGAACCAGGTTTGATTCCCTACTCCTTCACATGCTATAGCTGGAGTGACCATGGGTCAGTCATAGCTCTCTCAGAGCTGTTCTGATCAAGAGCAGTTCTTGGGAGACCTCTTTCAGCCCCTCTTAACTCACAGGGTTTCTTCTCCTTCTTCCTCTTAATAATTCTGAAGCAAGCTATTTTTTCAGTGGGATGAGAGGGGAGAAGGAGAAGTTTTGGTAGAGAATCTGTTTCAAGTGGACTCCTCTGATGGTCACGAAGAAGAAGAAGAAGAAGAAGAAGAAGAAGAAGAAGAAGAAGAAGAAGAAGAAGAAGTACAGATTTATACCCCACCCTTCTCTCTGAATAAGAGACTCAGAGCAGCTTACAATCTCCTATATCTTCTCTCCCCACAACAGACACCCTGTGAGGTGGGTGGGACTGAGAGGGCTCTCACAGCAGCTGCCCTTTCAAGGACAACTCTGAGATAGCTATGGCTAACCCAAGGCTATTCCAGCAAGTGCAAGTTGAGGACTGGGGAATCAAACCTGGTTCTCCTAGATAAGAGTCCACGCACTTAACCACTACATCAAACTGGCTCTCCTAATAGATGACCCCAGAATGACCCTAATAGATTATGAGCATGATGCTAACAAATAGGATATCTCACCTGTCTGAGACATGGAAGTCAATATGTAGGCTGCTGAACAGGACTAGGAGAGTTCACAAGGCCCAATTTCTTCAAGATTTAGGGAGCAGATATATCCTTTCATTATATAACCTAGACCATCAAAACTCCTTGTGATAGATGGACTAGGTTCAGCCTCTCCCTAAGAGCAGCCAATGAGAGCAGACAGAATGCTGAGAGTGAGATTTGGATAAAAAACAACCAGTTGAAAGTGGCAGTTAGAAAGTAATAGCAGAACAATTGGCAGTGTAGGAGCTGAGGAAAAAAAGGAAGATGTCTAATGGAGTAGAACTGTACAAAAAAACTGCTTAGAGCAGATTGAAAATAGTTGTAACTAAAGGATACCAATTGTAGGAATAAGATCTCAGAACAAAAGTTCAATAATAATATAATAATAATAGCTTTTATTTCTATCCCGCTCTCCCCGCCTAGGCGGCTCAGGGCGACTAACAACAGCTCATACGTTAACATAAATAATAAAACTTTGGATTTAACAATTAAAATTAAACATATAAAAACCAGTTAGTTAAATTAAAATACATAATTTAAGTTACACTATATGAATATATATATCTGGCAGCAATAAGACTGTTCTGGCGCTGGTTCTGCCAGTTTAGATAATATTATAGATGGCGGTACTTTGTACCAGGCAACTCAGCAGTCGATGTCATTATAGGCTTGTCTAAAAAGGGCGGTCTTGCAGGCCCTGCGGAACTGGTCAAGGTTCCGCAGGGCCCGCACTTCCTCCGGAAGCTGGTTCCACAGTGCAGGTGCCGCAACTGAAAAGGCCCGTGCTCTGGTGTTTTGGAGTTTGACCTCTCTCGGTCCAGGGATGGTCATTTTGTTTTTACCCACTGACCTCAGTGCCCTCTGGGGTTCATATGGGGAGAGACGGTCCCTTAGGTAGGCTGGTCCTCGGCCATATAGGGCTTTAAAGGTGATGACCAACACTTTGTACTGGACTCGGTAGGTAATTGGCAGCCAGTGCAGTCCGCGCAGCACCGGCCGTATGTGCTCCCATTTCGAGAGCCCCAATAGTAGCCTGGCTGACGCATTCTGCACCAGCTGCAGCTTCCGGGTCCGGCACAGAGGTAGCCCCAAGTAGAGGGCATTACAGTAGTCCAATCTTGAGGTGACCGTTGCATGGATCACTGTTGCGAGGTCGCGGCGTTCCAGGAAGGGGGCCAACTGCCTTGCCCGCTTCAGATGGAAGAATGCTGACTTGGCAGTGGCTGCTATCTGGGCCTCCACTGATAATGAAGGCTCCAGTAAAACACCCAGACTTTTTACCTGGCGCGCTGGTTCCAATGGTGCGCCGTCGAAAGTTGGGAGAGCTATTTCCCCTCCCAGGGCGCCGCGACCCACACAAAGGACCTCTGTCTTCGCTGGATTCAGCTTCAACCCACTCAATCTGAGCCACGTCGCTACAGCCTGCAAGGCCCGATCCAGGTTCCCTGGGGCGGAGCCAGGCCGGCCATCCATTAGTAGATAGAGCTGGGTGTCATCTGCATATTGATGGCAGCCCAGCCCGAACCTCCGGACAATCTGGGCAAGGGGGTGCATATAAATGTTAAACAGCATTGGGGAGAGAACTACTCCCTGAGGCACCCCACAGTCAAGTGTGCACTTTCAAGGAAAGTGAAATGTTATTCATGCTCTACATTTCTCAGTGTTTTGTTCACCCTCTTTCTGCAAACTTATAAGGAACCCTGAAAATGATATCTAGCCGCCGGAATACATCTATTGGAAATAGCACCTAATTTATTGTAGTTTTAAATTTTTATGTAACTGTTTTTAAATGTATTTATTAACTCTATTTTAAAATTGTTTTATACAAATCATGGCGTAGACCATATCCTGTCAGCCGCCCTGAGCCTGCTTCGACGGGGAGGGCGGGATACAAATAAAATTTATTATTATTATTGTTCATATCAGAAATACAAGTTTTGTTGTTTTGATTATGCCTGTGGGCTGTGTCTAAGGAACACACACACACGATATAATATAAGAACATAAGAGAAGCCATGTTGGATCAGGCCAATGACCCATCCAGTCCAACACTCTGTGTCACACAGTGGCCAAAAAACCCAGGTGCCATCAGGTGGTCCAGGACACCTGGTCCAGGACACTAGAAGCCCTCCCACTGTTGTCCCCCCCAATCACCAAGAATACAGAGTATCTGCCTCAAACAGAGAGTTCCATCAGTAGCCACTGATGGACCACTGCTCCACAGGTTTATCCAATCCCCTCTTAAAGCTGCCTATGCTTGTAGCAGCCACCACCTCTTGTGGCAGTGAATTCCATGTGTTAATCACCCTTGTGTGAAGAAGTACTTCCTTTTATCCATTTTAACCCAACTGCTCATCAATTTCATTGAGTGCCCATGAGTTTTTGTATTGTGAGAAAGGGAGAAAAGTATTTATTTGGCTATCTTCTCTATCCCATGCATAATCTTGTAAACCTCTTTCATGTCACCTCTCAGTCGACATTTCTCCAAGCTAAAGAGCCCCAAGTGTTTTAACCTTTCTTCATAGGGAAAGTGTTCCAACCCTTTAATCATTCTAGTTGCCTTTTTTTACACTTTTTCCAATGCTATATACATATGCTATATATACTTATCTATATACATATGCTGCAGAATAGGAATAAATAGTGGCAGCAAGTGATTGGAACAATGTTTGAGACCCAACCCCAATTGTTCTGTGTAAGTGAAGGTTTATTATTAAAGAAGACTGGGCTACTCTGTCTGTGGAAGTGAGAGGACCTGAGGTGTGAAATGGTCATGGCTCTCTGTACATTTTAAAAGAGACAAGGAGGATAGCTTGGGATATCCTGACCTACATATAACCATTCACATGAGAGAGGTTTAAGTGGGTAGTAGGCACCCTGTCTGAGTGGAGAAGAAGTATCACATTCCTATATGAATTTGATTTATTTTACTACTATTAAGAATGGGAGTCCAACCTAGCATATATTTTTCTTTACTGCACATTTGGTCTGGAGGATTGAGGGGCCCTTTGGACACATTCAGAAAAAATATAACTGTAACCATGCTTTGCATTTTCTCACGACAGTTTGACAGTGAATCTCTCAAAAGGATTCTGGACTTGGCCTCGCACACTTTCCTTTTCCCTAGTTGCTTTGCCATGTCTCTGACTGATGTCAGTTCTGAAGCTTTGTCTAATTTCACATGCATGTGCAAGAACAGGGACTGGCTAAAAAAAATGAAAGCAATGGGGAAGGAAGGAAGACAGGACACTCTTGCAGACAGGACTGGCAGATTTCATCCCACAAAAGACAAAAAGAGTCTGTCTAACAATGTAACTTCATGGGTAGAATACACATGTATCTTGTCTGATTTGTAGCAATGATGCTTAACAATTATATAGGGCTTTTGACTCTTTGAAGCAGTTCTCCTAAGTTATCTAAGTATTTCCTACCAAGACTTTTAAATTGACTACCGCAACTATATAGCAACTGGAGGGATCCTAACTTAACTAGTACAACCTTGTGAGGTCCCTGTGCCCTCCTTGCATGGGACAACCTTCTACCAGGAGGGGGGAATGATGCTGGCTCAGTGGGAGAGCATCTGCTTGGTAAGCAGAAGGTCCCAGGTTCAATCTCCGACATATCCAACTAAAAAGGGTCCAGGCAAATAGGTGTAAAAAAACCCCTTCAGCTCGGACTTCTGGGGGAGGAAAATGCCGAGCTGAGCTGCCTCTCATAACGGGAGCAGGCTGGAACTTCTGTTCGGGGTAGTGAAAGGCAAATTAATGCCTACTGCCTACTTTTCTCAGAGATTAGTCCAAGATATGCACAGGAAACTTTGATGAGATTTACCTTGGCTGAAAGGGAGTCCCGGAGGGGGCTTTTTTGAGGCTTTGAGGGGTCTCAGGGGAGAGTTGCATATTCATCCTCTGCAGAAGCTCTCAGAGTCATTTATTTGACATAAGCTCGACAGGATCCTAACCTTCTTGGACATTGCTAAACATCGAAAGCTTTGCAAGACCAGTGGAAACCTGGATAATTGGAAGAAAAGACACAGAAGCTTTTCATTCTGGAGCTATTTATAGTTTAAATAGACAAATTTAAAAGGTGGGAAAAGAAAATTTAGAGAGCCTGGAAGAAGAGGGAAGGAAGACGTGAAATTTGGACTTTATAAATATAAAGGACAGTGTTAAAAACTGCTAAAAAGTGGGAAAGAATTTATATTTGAAAGAAAGGTTTTGAAAGAAAAAGGAACAGATCTGCAGCACATCTGAGCAAGACAGGAAATATGTCAAGCATCGTGAAATCTCCTTACCAGTGTGAATGAGACTTTGTGGCAACAAAAACAGGAAGTAGTAGAAAGAAAACCTACTCTAGGAATATATACCATTGAGAAACATCGGCGGCCATTGCTGGGAGGCCAAAATAAAAACAATGTTTTAAAAGAATTCGGGACATTAAAAATTGTTGGAATCAACTGAAAAGAGGGTAAGAAGATAAACACTATTGGTCATATTATTTGTGTGGTCCTCAGAAATTTTTAAAAGGGGAAAGAAATTGCAAGGAACAGTAAAAAGTTGTGGCTGCCATCTTGGAAGGTTTAAAAACTTTAAAAATAAATATCTTGACTTTGGGAGCTCCGAGGACGGCGAAATTGGGCTTGTTATAAAGGGCAAGTCCTACTCTTTTGAACCTGATAGTTGAATTGAATATTGGTGAGGTCCAAAATTTCGTTGTTTTTTAAAGGGTTTAAAATTTTTTAAAATTAATACCTTGGTCTAGGAAGCTCTGAGGACGGCGAAATTAGGCTTATTATAAAAAGCAAGTTCTCATCTTTTGAATCTGACAGTCAAATTCAAAATTTTTGGTGTTTTTAAATGTCTGAACACAAGCAGCCCCGAACAAGGGCTACTTCATTGGAAAAAATGCAAGATCAATTAGAGGTGATGGAGGCCAGAATGATGAGAGGAGTGAGAGAGATGATAGATGAATCGAAAAAAGAAATTATTGCAGAGATTTAAAAAGATATGGAAGATCTCAGAAAGGAAACGGAGGAAACATCTAAGAAAGTGCAGGAAGTAGAAGGCAAAATGAAAGTATATGATTCCACCTTGCTGAAAATGCAAGAAAAAGTGACAATCCATGACTGCAAATTGATGGAGATGCAGATACATCTGAGAGGAGTACCTGAAGTGGAGGATGGTGATTTAAAAGGTTATATAATAAAAATAATTGCAGAATTTTTAGATGAAGACCCTGAAGAGACTAAAAACATGTATGACTATATTTATAGAGTGAATTCACTTTTTGCCAAGAAAAATAATTTACCAAGAGATGTTATAAGATATATGACAAAGGAAATGGTGGGAAGGATCATGAATAAAAACTTTAAAAAGGCATTGATAGTGGGAGGCAGTAAAGTGAGAATTATGAAGGAGCTGCCAAGGCAAGTGATAAATGATAGGAGAACATATAAAAAGCTGACAGAAAAATTGAGAGACAATGGCATGAGGTTTAGATGGATAATACCTGAAGGTTTGAGCTTTGAACTCCAAGGGAAGAGAGTCACAATTACAAATGCCCAGGAGCTGCGTAGATTTTTTGAAGAAAATAATGAATTTGCACCATGATGGATTACAAATTATTGTCTTTGAACGTTAATGGACTAAATTCACCACAAAAAAGAAGGGCAACATTTCATTGGATTAAGAAACAAAACTGTAATATAATTTGTTTGCAAGAAGTGCATATTAAACAAAAGGATTATAAATTTTTATGGAACAAACAATTGGGAGTAGATTTTTTTTCATTAGCTGAACAGATGAAAAGGGGAGTGGTTTTGTATAGTAAACAAGAATTGGAGCCAAAATTAGTGTTTAAAGATAAAGATGGAAGATTTGTAGCAGTAGAGACAATATTAAATGGGAAAAAATCGTTATTGGGATTGTATGCACCTAATGATGCAAAGGATGCTTTTTTAAAAGACATTACACAACAGCTTGATGAACTGACCTATGACCAAGTATTGTTAATGGGAGATTTTAATGGAACAGTTAAGAACTCATTGGATAGATCTGGAGGGAAAAAAAATAATTGTAAAGAAGGGAAATTGCCAAAGTCTTTTTTTGAATTGGTTAAACAAGAACATTTGGAAGATATATGGAGGAAATTCAACCCTGAAGTGCGGGACTATACTTTTTTTCCAGTAAGACACAAAACATTTTCTAGAATTGACATGTTATGGGGAACCAAAGATTTAGGTCTTATAACAAGGAAGATAGAGCTTTTACCTAAAATTGGGGCTGATCATAACCCAATAATGTGGATTACAAAACTGTCCAAGAAACTGAGAAGATGGAGATTGAATGAAGATTTGCTACAGAATAAAGAAACAGTGACATACCTAGAAAATGAAACTAAAGCTTTTTTCCAAGTAAATGATAAAGAGGATATTGATTTTCAGATGGTCTGGGATGCTTATAAAGCAGTAATGAGAGTTGATTACTTTGAATAATAAAGATAAGAGAATGAAAGAAAAACAGTTGTTGGACATTCAAAATGAAATAAAGAAAAGACACCACGCGGTGGATTTTGGAAGATGGCCGGCGGACCCTGGAGGAGGTTGCTTGTTCTCTGCTCTCCGTGAGACTCTGCCTTTTGTCTTTCTTTCTTCTACGCTCCCTCAAGGTTGTCCTGGCAGGGAGTGGACTTGTTTAATGTTACATGGTTTCCCTGCTCTTTGGTCTAATAAGAGCCTCTAAAGCTTAGGAGCTGCTGTTTTCGCCTTATTTACTGCGGCTGTTATCTGTGGTGTGGTAGCGAAGGATTTATGGCCTTGGCCTACAGCAGGCAAAATCATTTCCTCCCCCACACCTTATGAAGATACTTGTGTGTGGACAGTTGTCTTTTCCCTTCAGTGTGGATAGTCATAAGATAAGAAACTTAAACAGCTTAAACAGCCCATTAAATGGCGGGCAAGCGGCCTAGAGATGACGTTGATGAATTAGGCGTTTCTCCAAAGAGCAAACAGTTGAAAATTAAAGACTTTTTTGGACCAAAGACAAAGCAAGCTGGGCACTCTGTGGAGTATAATATCAAGACAGCTAACCGTTTTACCCCACTTGAGGAACATTTAGACCTACCAGAGGAAGTGGAGTGTAGTTGCTCGCCTCGGCCGGTTGGGAGGGCAGCAGCTGTGGATGATTCTGGGGCGTGGCAGTTGCCCAGCAAGAATTTGACTGAGGGGGACTGTGTTGCTTCAGCAGGCAGCAATCTGCTTGACCTAATTGCAAGAACTGTTGATTGCATTTTTCAAGGTATGGAGGAGATTTCGAACCAACTTAAATCTCTTACAGCAGCGATAGCAGGACTGTCCCTCTCAGAGAATAGTAATCAACATATGCCTAATAAAGAAAAAGAAAGGGGAGTTGAGAAAAAGATCAGGGAAAAAGAAAATTTTAAGGGAAATTACAATATTACAAACTCAATTGAGACATTTGTTAAATAAAGAAGTGGAATGGAGTTTGAAAAGACTTCAGCAGAAATCCTTTGGAGGAGCAAATAAGCCAGGAAAGTATTTGGCTTGGCAATTGAAGAAAAAGAGAGAAAATAGAATTATTAACAGAATTGTGGTAGATGGAAGAGAAGTGGTTACTCAAGAGGGGATAAAAAGAGAATTTTTAAGTACTATGCCAGTACTTAAAAGTACTAAAGTACCTTTAAGTTTAAAGATGTTAAAATAAAGAAAGAGAGGATTGATGAGTACTTACAAAAGATAAAAATAGAGCCCTTAACTGAAAATATGCGAAAAGTTTTGAATGATCCAATTGAAAAAAATAGAAATTGAAGCAGCAATTAACACAATGAAAAATGGGAAAGCTCCTGGGCCAGATGGATATACAGCTAAATATTTTAAAACCTTTAAAGATGAATTAATACCAAAATTGCAGAAGCTGATGAATATGATAAGAATAAAAGAGAATCTACCAAACACATGGAAAGAAGCTGTCATTTCGTTGATATCCAAGGAAGATAGAGATGTCACAAATGTAAAAAAATATAGATCAATTTCGCTATTAAATAATGACTATAAAATATTTAAAAGAATCTTGGCAGAATGGCTTAAACAACATTTGATAAACTTTATAAAGGAAGATCAAACAGGGTTTCTTCCCAAAAGACAAATAAGAGACAATATTAGAACTGTTGTAAATATTGTAGAATATTATGAAAGACATCCAGAAAAAGAAGTAGCATTCTTTGCAGATGCAGAGAAAGCATTTGACAATTTAAGTTGGGACTTTATGTTTGCAGTAATGGAAAAAATGGAGCTGGGAGAAAGTTTTATAAGAATGATAAAAACAATGTATTCTGAACAAAGGCCAAGGTTGTGTATAAATGCAGATCTTACAGAAGATATGAAAATTAGCAAAGGTACTAGACAAGGCTGTCCGCTTTCACCACTGTTGTTTATAATGACTCTTGAAATATTACTGATGCAGATCCAAGAAGAAAAAGATATAGAAGGTTTAAGAATAAAAGGATTTACTTACAAATACATAGCTTTTGCTGATGATATAATGTTTATAAATGAGAGAACATAAGAACATAAGAGAAGCCATGTTAGATCAGGCCAATGGTCCATCCAGTCCAACATTCTGTGTCACACAGCGGCCAAATATCTATCTATCTATCTATCTATCTATCTATCTATCTATCTATCTATCTATCTATCTATCTATCTATCTATCTATCTATCTGTCTGTCTGTCTGTCTGTCTGTCTGTCTGTCTGTCTGTCTGTCTGTCTGTCTGTCTATATATATATATATATATATACACACATATACATATAGAGATGATAGATAGATAGATAGATAGATAGATAGATAGATAGATAGATAGATAGATAGATAGATAGATAGATAGATAGATAGATAGATAGATAGATACACACACACACACTGTGGCTAATAGCCACTGATGGACCTCTGCTCCATATTTTTATCTAACCCCCTCTTGAAGGTGGCCATGCTTGTGGCCGCCACCACCTCCTGTGGCAGTGAATTCCACATGTTAATCACCCTTTGGGTGAAGAAGTACTTCCTTTTATCCGTTTTAACCTGTTTTATCCCGTTTAACCCGTTTTAACCCCATACAAGTTACACCTTTGCTGTTAGCTAAAATACAAGAATATGGGGAGTTGGTGGGACTTTGTATAAATAGAGAAAAATCAAAAATTCTGTGTAAAAATATGCAGATGAACAAGAATTACAGAGCCTAATGGGCTGTGAAGTCACTTCTAAGGTAAAGTACCTAGGGGTGGAGATAACAATGAAAAATATTGATCTGTTTAAAAATAATTATGAGAAGTTATGGCGTAAAATGGATGAAGATATGCTAAAATGGAAAAAGCTTAATTTGTCATTGCTGGGTAGAATAGCTGCAATTAAAATGAATATCTTACCAAGAATAATGTAATGGTTTCAAACTATTCCTATTGTGAAGGATGGCAAACAATTTGATAAATGGCGAAGGAAAATTTCAGAATTTGTGTGGGCTGGGAAGAAACCAAGGATTAAAATGAAAATTTTGTCAGATGCAAAAGAGAAAGGGGGATTTCAACTACCAGATTTAAAATTATATCATGAAGCAGTTTGTTTAGTGTGGATGAAAGAATGGATAATGCTGTTAAACAAAAAACTTCTAGTGCTGGAAGGTCACGGAAATAAATTTGGCTGGCACGCATATTTGTATTATGGAAAAAAGAAGATGGACGATCTTTTCTCTCACCATTATATAAGAAGTAATTTATTAAATACATGGATTAAATACAAGAAATATGGAGATAAGAGAAGACCGTTATGGATAGTGCCAGCTGAAGTAATAAAAATAACGGCTGAAATAGGTGAAGAAAAGTGGCTGCCATATAATCAATTATTAAAAATACAAAGTGGAAAAATAGAACTGAAAACTGCTGAAGAGTTGAGTCATAAATATGATTGGTTTCAAATGAAACAAATAAAGAGCATGGTGGAGAATGATATTAAAACTGAAAGAGCAAACAGAAATGGAAAAAGTTCTGCTTGGAGACAATGATAAATTAATTTCAAAAGTATATAAATTACTTCTACAATGGTCTACAGAAGATGAAGTAGTGAAATCTCAAATGATCAAATGGGCAATTAATGCAAATAAAGAAATAAAGATGGAATTTTGGGAATATCTGTGGAAGAATTCTATGAAACTCACAACATGTCAAAGTATTAAAGAAAATTGTTTTAAGATGATGTATAGATGATATATGACTCCTAAAAAATTAGCAAAGATGAATAACAAGATGCCAGACAGATGTTGGAAATGTAAAAAGCATGAAGGTTCTTTCTACCATATGTGGTGGACTTGTGAAAGAGCAAAACAGTATTGGCAAATGATTCAACAAGAAATTTCTAAGATATTGGGATATGAAGTAATGAAAGTTGCAGAGACTTTCTTATTGGGATTGCAAATGGAAAAATTTCCAAAAGAAGATAGAACTTTAATCTGGTACTTGCTTTCAGCTGCTAGGACATTGTATGTGCAGTTGTGGAAGCAAGAAAAAATACCAGAGAAATGGAATTGGATTATAAAAGTTATGACATGGAGTGAAATGGACAAATTAACAAGAATATTAAGAGACTATGATTTAGAAGTTTTTAAGACGGAGTGGAAAAAGTTTAGAAGATATGTAGAAAAAGTGGAAAATAAAAGGATACTTGGACAATTTTTGATAATGATTAAGTTTTAAAAAGAACAATATAATTTTTTGTTTTAATAGTTAAGGGTACCTTTAATATTTGTTTTTTTAAGTAAATAACACTGGCGAGGGTCAAGTAACGGGGGGAGGGGTGGGTGGAAAGTAATATATGGGGTAGATTAATTTTTTTAGAGTTGTAAGATATAGATATAGATTACCATATGTTACCAATAAAAATTGTTTTATCAAAAAAACCCCAAACCCTTCAGCTCGAGACCCTGGAGAGCCGCCATCAGTCTGAATAGACAATACTGACTTTGATGGACCGAGGATCTGATTCAGTAGAAGGCAGTTTCATATGTTCTTCATATGTTCATATGTTTACCACTTTCCCATGAATGCCTCCACTGCTCCCATAGCCTCAGTCATGGGAAGGAAGGGAGGTAAGTCACCATTCATACCTCTTCTCCCCTGTGTTCCACTTTCTCTCTGAGCTTTTCCTCAAGCCACTGTCTCCAACCACCCACAGGAATGCCCTTTTTATGGGATGTTCTATCTGCTGCACCCCTCCTGAAGGCATATAAAGCTCGATGCCTGCCTGGCTCTTCCACTTTTACCCAGCTGATTTCCTTTCCATCCCTGCTTGTCCCATCCATGATTCACCCAGCATCTCACCCCAACCTCCTCCCTCACCCCTCTCACTCTACCTACCTGTTTCCCCTGTCCTGCACCCGCACAGACCTGGCTTAAGGTCTTTGGCTCCTCCTGCTGAGCTCCTCCTGTCAGTAACACTGTGTTCTGTTAGGCCGTAATGCAGTTATGCAGGTGCTAGGTACAAGAACTTCCTGGCTCTGGTCACCTTCCAATGATGTTGCTGGTGGCCGCAGTAGGCCTGACTATGGCACAAACGCTGGCAGCATTCCAGGTGGACTCCTCACCATCACTCTGAGCTGCCTCCCCTCGGCTGCCTTCAGACCCCTTCTTTCACAGCGTGAGTAAAGCTCTGAGTTTGGGCAGGAGTCTGCCCCTCCCACGAATCTGTTTGACTCCCAAGTTGAGCACTGACCCAAGCACATCAGGAACTTTAGTTTCTAATTTTCAATCTTTATTTCTTTGTAGCCTGTGCATTTATTTTCCACTAGTACAACCTTCCACTAGTACAACCAGGGATTGGTTGTCATAACATTAAAATGCATGGATCACTCAGTTTGTCTCCTGTTCACACCTGCACAGTAAGGAGCATCATTTATTTAACCTACATTGGATACATTGCCTGTTATTGGCAATTGTTCAACTTCCGGCATCTATTTTATGTCATCTCCTAGGGTTATAAGCTTTTGCACAAGGAAAAGATATGAGCAACAAATGGATCAATTTGAAAGAAAACAAGCCACTTGCTTTAAAACTGAACATTCATCAATGCCAAGTATTAATATGGGTGTGTCTGGAGGGGGAAATATGATTGCAATAACTACCACATTGCTTACTTTGGTCTGAAAAACCCAAGACTGGGGCTTTTTTTGAGCAAGAACTCACAGGAATGCAGTTCTGGCTGGCTTGGCATATTGTGTGTGTGTCCAAATATATAAACCATTTCCTGCTGGGCTTTTTCTACAAAAAAAAGTCCTGCCCAAGGCTGAAGATCTGGTACCCACAAACAGATGAAGAGGACCTTGTCCTCGCCGTTGTCATCATCATCAGCCTTTATTGCCATAAAAGAAATCAGTTATACAGAATAAGAGGATTACCAAGTTATACAGAATAAAAATTACCCATAAAATACAAAAGATGCAGTTAAAATTTAGAAACATCATTACCAATGAAAACTATGGTTACAAAATCCTTTGGCGTATCTTAGTAGCCAGAAAAATGAACTTGGCTACTATTTCAGTGTCTTTCGGGGAGAAACTGCTCGGGAGCCTACAGACTTTCAAGGCATCCGAGCAGTCTCCTGATTTCTCTAAGATGGGATGCAGAAGTGAGTTACGAAGCTGTGAATATGTGGAGAGACAGTTTGGTGTAGTGGTTAAGTGTGCGGACTCTTATCTGGGAGAACCGGGTTTGATTCCCCACTCCTCCACTTGCACCTGCTAGCATGGCCTTGGGTCAGCCATAGCTCTGGCAGAGGTTGTCCTTGAAAGGGCAGCTGCTGTGAGAGCCCTCTCCAGCCCCACCCACCTCACAGGGTGTCTGTTGTGGGGGAGAAAGGTAAGGGAGATTGTGAGCTGCTCAGAGACTCTTCGGAGTGGAGGGCGGGATGTAAATCCAATATCATCTTCTTCTTCTTCTGAATATAGCAAACAGTGGAACAAGACATAAGGGACTGTTTCAACAGATGTGTAGTCACAAGGACAGTATCTAAGAGAGTAGGTCGTCTTGTTATATCTGCCAAGAAGTATGGCAGAGGGCAGAGCATTACATCTAGCAAGAAAGAAAGCTCTTCGGTGCTGGGGTGTCAATGAAAGGGAAAAGTATGAAGCCATTTTCCCCATGGTGAGAGGAATCTCAAAACACAGTGGAGAACAAGTTTTATTGGCCAAATTATACAATTCCTGGCATTCAATGTCCAAAAGACTGCTTTTAATTTGGTAAAATGCTGCTGAGAACGGCAGCATGGACAATGATTCCAGAGATAGGCCCAAAGACTTGATTTTCCTTGCAAAACACTCTGACCAGTTGGAAAATTTATATTCAGAGAGCATATTTTGGTAAATGCTCTCAGGTTCAGAAATATAGTGTAGCCAGAAGTTGACAGTAGCAAGCCAAGCTCTGGTCGCCAATAGAGACATGCCAGTTTCTAAGCATATTACTGCGTATGGAACACAGTTCGGCCAGCCTAAGACTTTCCGCAGGAATTTCTATTGGATCTGTTTGATGGATTTGGCAAAGCATGGATCCAGATTGGGATACCATAAAGTAATTGTGGAATCACTTTGGTCTTAAAGATCTTTATGGCCACCTGCACAAATTGATTGCCTCTGCCATAGAAAAACTGTACTCTGGCTGACACACTAACATTGGCAATTTTCATAGCATATTTATGATGTACAGACCAAGACACATTATTTTGGTGAAAGAAGACCTAACAACCGAGATGGCAGTGGATCCAACCAGAATAGAGCAAACAGGTGACCACTGACAACAAAGTACCTGATGAAAAAAAAGGACCCAGCATGGGTGAGATTTTGTTTGTTTGATTCAAAGAACAATCTAAGCTCCTTTGGGTAAGTGATTGTTGTATATGTGATCGGATATATGTATAAAGTATGGTGTTCTTGCCTGTAGGACTGAGCTTGGGGACTCGGGAACAATAGGCAGCAGGATCCAAATCCCTGCTGTCCTGCTCCAATCACGGCCCCCCTGCTGGTTTGAATGGTCCAATAGCATGCTAGTGCAAGAACCTTGAGTGTATATATAGTTAGCCCTGTTGGCCCAGTCTCCAGTCTTAGAGCACAGCCCTATACTATGCTGTGATAATAAAAACAGCTATGATTACTACCACCTCGCCTCTTCACTGTGTTGAACCCACTATGTTATAGTGATCATTTGGTGTATTATCAGTGTGTGGGTGTTGTTTGTGGCTCCAGTTTAAAATGTGTTTCAAGTCTTGCTTTGGATGTTTGGAGGAGGGGAAGTCTTTGGATAAGTGTTATTTGGTCTGTTTTTGTCTTAAGTGGGGGAGGCTTGGCTTTTAGATCAAGTTTGAAATGTGTTTCCAGCTTTGTAATGGATGCAAAGATAAGTGAAGAGGGAGTATGTTTCTTTGGTTTGATGTTGTTGGCTTTATTCTGAAAGTTTGCCCTGATCCTCACCTTCTTCCATCTTTTTTTTTCTTGTGCAAGTGCTTCTGTGTGATGGCAAAGTCAGCCCAGCAGCTGTCTATGTCCTTGCTGTCCTTGTTCAGGTAGATAGAGACAAAAACGCACGTAGAGACAAAACCTTTTTCTCCTCGGCGCCCCCTGCCTTTTTCTTCTGGGCATGTATGAAATGAGGCTTTTTTGGTCCAGGCCTTGTTCCCCATCTTCCTAGTACTTGAAAGATCCATCCATGAAGTTAAACTAACACTGCTTCAGTTTTTATTTACATGTTCCCTGTACAGAATCCTTTGCTGCCATTTGGATCTTTCTTCATTGCAGCAATCAATAATAATAATAATAATAATAATAATAATAATAATAATAATAATAATAATAAATTTATATCCCACCCTCCCTGCCGAAGCAGGCTCAGGGTGGCTCACAACATAAAAACTTAAACAATTAAAACAATGCATATTATAAATCATGCATTATAAATCATACATTAAAACCATCTAAGTTGGTTTGGTGCTAAAAATCTTGATGTTACGCATCTTACAGTTTTTCCGTGGTGACGGTATTCCTTCTTAAGTAAAAACCAGCTGGAAAAGAGTGGTCTTGCAGGCGCTGCGGAACTGGGCAAGGCTCTGCAAGGCCTGCACCTCCTCTGGCAATTGGTTCCACCAGTGGGGGGCTACAATCAAGAAGGCCCTTTCTCTGGTGACTTTCAGTTTGGCCTCCCTCTGCTTGGGGATTACCAATAGATTTTGAGAACCAGATCGCAGTTCCCTCTGGGGAATATATGGGGAGAGATGGTCCCTAAGGTAGATGGATCCTCAGCCATCTAGGGCTTTAAAGCTGATAACCAGCACCTCGTAACAAATCCGGTACACTATTGGCAGCCAGGGCAGTTCCTGCAGCCCTGGCTGTACGTGCTCCCATCTAGGGAGCCCTGATAACAGCCTGGCCGCTGCGTTCTGCACTAGCTGTAGTTTCTGGGTTCGGCACGGGGGCAGCCCCATGTAGAGGGCATTGCAGTAGTCCAGCCTCGAGGTGACCATTGCATGGATCACTGTTGCCAGGTCACCACGCTCCCAGAAGGGGACCAACTGCCTCACCCGCCTAAAATGAAAAAAGCGGATTTAGCAGTGGCTGCTATCTGGGCTTCCATTGACAGGGCAGGCTCCAGTAGCACCCCCAAGCTCTTAACCTTGCGCGCCATTTTCAGTGGCGCACCGTCAAATGCTGGTAGAGGGATTTCCCTGCCCAGACCACCATGACTCAGGCAAAGGACCTCTGTCTTCGCTGGATTCAACTTCAACCTACTCAGCCTGAGCCATCCTGCCACAGCTTGCAACGCCAGGTCCAGATTTTCTGGGACACAGTCAGCCTGGCCATCCATCAGTAGATAGAGTTGGGTGTCATCAGCATATTGGTGACAACCCAACCCATACCTCCGGGCAATCTGGGCAAGGGGAGATGTTGATGTTGAATAACATGTAGATGTTGAATAACATCAGGGAGAGCACCACCCCTGTGGCACCCCACAATTAAGCGGGTGCCTCCGGGACAGTTCACCCCCAATCGCTACCCTTTGTCCCTGACCACCAAGGAAAGAGTAAAACCATTGCAAGGCCAACCCCTGAATCCCCGTGTTGGTGAGACGGCGGGTCAGTAACTGATGGTTGACCGTATTAAATGCATCAGCATTGCTAAGCTGCCTTGATCCAGATGCCGTTGGAGGTCATCCACCAGGTTGACCAGCACTGTCTCCGTCCCATGACCTGGGCGAAAGCCGGACTAAAATGGAAGCATCATCCAGAAAACTCTGTAACTGTAACGCTACTGCCCTCTCAATAATTTTACCCAAAAAGGGTAAATTCAAGACCGGACGATAATGTGCCAATTTGGCAGGATCTGATGTAGCTTTCTTCAGGAGAGGGCGGACCACAGCCTCTTTAAGAGGCGTTGGAAAAAGCCCTTCTGAGAGGGATCTATTTATGACTTCCCATATAGGACATCTAAGCTCCCTCTGGCAAGCTTTAATTAGCCAGGAGGGGCATGGGTCCAGATCACAAGTTGTTGGGCATACAGTGGAGAGAATTCTGTCATCTTCCTCCAGGTTGAGCATGTCGAAGCAATCCAGCACTGGTCCAGAAGACATGCTTGCCTGTGGAAAAATATTATAACAGAGCCCACAAGGCAGCATCCAGACCATCTTCATCTTTTAATTTTTTTTTAAAAATATCATTATATAGTGCAGTTATGCAGGAATACATTAGATTAAAAACATTTAAACAGAAGACAGACAATACTCCCTCCCTGTTTTTATTAGCAAAGCAATTTGGGTGAGAGAAGGAATCAATACACCCACCCTGACATTGTGCAGATGCTCCTTCTCCAAGTACCTCATTGCTTCTTGAAATTAAAATATATTCCCAAGGATATTTGTGTATAGGAAAAATTGTTTTCCAGTCTCTGTATTCAGTAGCAATCACAATTTGGAATATTGAACATTACTGAAATGAGGAAGAGTTATTTAGGGTTGCCAATCCCCAGATGGGGGCAGGGGATTCCCCAGTTTGGAGACCCACCCCCCGCTTCAGGGTCCTCAGAAAGCGGGGGGGAGGGGAGGGAAATGTCTGCTGGGAACTCTGTTATTCCCTATGGAGATTTATTCCCATAGAAAATCATGGAGAATTGATCCATGAATTGGTATTTGGGGCTCTGGGGGGCTGTTTTTTGGGGTAGGGGCACCAAATTTTCAGTATAGCATCTAGTGCCTCTCCCCAAAATACCCCCCAAGTTTCAAAAAGATTGAACCAGGGGGTCCAATTCTATGAGCCCCAAAAGAAGGTGCCCCTATCCTTCATTATTTCCTATGGAAGGAAGGAATTGAAAAGGTGTGATGTCCCTTTCAATGTGATGGCCAGAACTCCCTTTGGAGTTCAATTATGCTTGTCACAGCCTTGACAAGCATAATGTATCCTGGCTCCACCCCCAAAGTCCCCAGATATTTCTTGAATTGGATTTGGCAACCCTAGAGTTATTCCTTCCAAGCAGTGTTAAATGAATTTTTCTATTACCCTAACAATTCTCCCACCCCATGATTTACCCTCCCTCTCCTAAATCCATGACTGTGAATTCCAAACCTCCCAAGAGGAGAGGAGCAAAGATAGGAAAATCAGCCAGGGCACCCTCCATTCTCAGTCCCCACACCACCACCCTGCATGAATTACAATTGTCCTCCCCTGGTCAAAGGTCTGACCTCACTTTCACCAACATGAAAAGGGAACAATTCCCAAAGCCAATTCCAATTCAGGCTGAGGGACTATGTCTAGGGAGCACCAAGGAGAATCTCACAGATGCTATTTGCTGAAAGGAAGGGCAACTGAAACAACTGAGGAAAATACCTTTTAGGAAAGGGAAGGATAGAGTAATGGAAAGGAAAAGGGAAGAAAAAGAAAGACAACTGAGGAAAACTGGACTGTCATGAAGTCAGACATTACACTGTTCAAGGAAGGGTTGAATAATGTTTACAGACCATCTTCATCTTTCCTCAGTTGACACCACCTGACCTTGAAAGCTGCTCACCCTAAATGGCATCAAGTTCTGCTGTTTGCCCTTATAGTGTGTCTACTCACAAGATGCTCCAGCATAGCTCAGATGTTCATGTTGTTGTGAGGTGTGTGTGGACACCAAAGAGAATGCCCCACAGATTCTTGCAAATAAGTCATCATAGGAAAAGAGCTCTGGAACTGAGACACCTGATGCAAAGGTAGAGACACCATCTCTGGGTTACAAATTCCTCCATTGGACTGGGAAAAGAATCAAGCAGCAACACAGAAACTCCCCTGCCCAACCACCCATGTTCAATCCTCATCAGCCTATGTGTAAAGGCTCTTTCTTTTGGTTAATATACAATATCATATTTTCCCACATAGCTGGGGAAACCCCCACCTTGTCTCTGGATGATCATATTGTGTAGCCCCACCAGGACCAGCCTGTTTATTCTTAGATACAGAGATATAAAACATTTTCTACAACTGACAGAGGCTCAACACCTAAACTACAACTAAAGACCTGACACCTAAAATATGACTAAACTGGTAATCTTACACTCAGTTGACATCTTTGGATTTACAAAATTTAACCATGCTGTGGCCAAGCAGCAGCACCCTGCGTTGGCCCCTGCACAAATTTATTAAGGCACTTTTGTCCAATTCTTTGGAGGAAGAGGAATTGCTCAAAGTGGTTTAAAGACCTTAATAATCATAAAATAAAATAGAGCTAAAAAACCAAACAATTAAACCAGTAAATATATAATTCAGTTAAAACAATGGCACTCCCTCAGACTATAATTTGGAAGATGATTCTTGATGGCCACTTGGAGAGCTGGATTTCTCCCCCTCCTCTGTTTTGACCACTGTTAAAGGTCTTTCAATTATAGCAATAGTAGGAAATGTGTGGTTGGCTTTTATAGCCTCTCCCTCTGTTAGTGATACCTGGTAGTCTGCACCAGCAACAGTCTGCTGTGAAACACATAGACATCATTGGGGGAGCCAAAATATTTTCTTCTTCTTCAAGATCATTGTTTTATTCATAAACATAAGTTAGTCGTGTTGAATTAATTTATAGGTTTAGACCACACATAATTACTTAAGTAAGATTTCTTTACTTGGGGAACAGCCCATATACAGGGTAAAGAAGATTGCCATCACAGCTTGCCAGCTGACATGTACCATTCATGTTGATTTCAGTTCCCTGACAGTCCTTTGCCAGTTGGACTGTCAGATATCAGACTAGGAAGAAGAAGAAGAAGAAGAAGAAGAAGAAGAAGAAGAAGAAGAAGAAGAAGAAGAAGAAGAAGAAGAAGAAGAAGATATTGGATTTATATCCCGCCCTCCACTCCGAAGAGTCTCAGAGCGGCTCACAATCTCCTTTACCTTCCTCCCTCACAACAGACACCCTGTGAGGTGGGTGGGGCTGGAGAGGGCTCTCACAGCAGCTGCCCTTTCAAGGACAACCTCTGCCAGAGCTATGGCTGACCCAAGGCCATGCTAGCAGGTGCAAGTGGAGGAGTGGGGAATCAAACCCGGTTCTCCCAGATAAGAGTCCGCACACTTAACCACTACACCAAACTGGCTCTCTGAATCAGTTCTCTGGAACACTCAAAAATTATCTTTCCAAAACTGCCCTTATACAGAATGCAAATGTGGCTGATTCTCAGTTGTCACCACTGATGAATGATCCTAGCTGGCACTTTTTGTTTTATGCATAGCTGTCTTTTCAGTGATCATTTATAACTCTGTATCAATGTGCTGAGTTGGGCCAATTCCTAATTCATTTAAAGAAACCAAACATGGGATAGCTAACTAACTAAATATCTTAACAACAGATGATAAATATATAATGGCATGCTGTCAAATCAGAGAAATCTGACTCATTATTACTGTGACCTTTGTCATTTGCTGACTTGGTTTACGATAAAAAGTAAGACATCTAATTGAAAAATCAATCTAGAAGAATGTATTTCAATGCCTTATTACAGATATGGGATTTTGCTCTCTGTAGAACATAAATTGACCCTTAGTTGTGGGGCTATATAACCAGCCAAGAGGGACCGTTAGGCGTGGATTCAACATGTACAATAAATGCTAAACCATTGCCTTCCCTGACTTCTGGACTCCTGACCTTGCACTGAACAACTCTGCTTTGCCTGACTTATGGCACCTGATACTTGGCGCCTGCAAGCCATTACAGTTACCTTCAAGCAAGGACAACTGATGCATGTGGACTATTCTGAAGGAGGATGATGAGGCCATTTTTAAGACCAGAACAGGCTGTGCAGTAGACTCACTCATCCTGCACCCATTGTCAGTGTGGAGATCTCCCTAGAGGAAAAGTATTTTTCAGATAAAGCACTGAATAGAGTTGCTTTTGAAACATTCCCTTAGAAGACAAACAGAGACAACATGATGTTTCAGTTCAGTACTGAGCCAAGTGAGCTATAATTGCAGAGTATATGGGAAAATAGTAGCCATAGAAAACTCTAGATTTATTTTTTTTAAGGGGGGGGAGGTTGTAGAATATGAAAGAGTTTTAGTTCAAAACACAGAAGGTATTAAAATGACATGCAGATGACAATAAAACAGCATGATGGAAGCACATTTACTTTGTGATTTCTGTAAATTTTTTGTGCATAGCCTCAATGTTCAATTGACATAATAGGAACATTTTTTTTTTGCCTGATGCGTTAGTAGCCATACATCTAAGTCACAGCACACTACAGAGCTTCTGTGTTATAACAAGCATTTCTTTCCAAATGGCAATTTCACTTTCTCTGTAAATTTTGACAAGTATACATCATATCAAAGGATAAGAATATGCTGGTACTTTTCTCCAGCCACAGACAGAGAAGTTTGTTTGAAGAATGTCAAATTGCACCTGCTAGCACGCATAAGACTGATGAAAAGGAAGAATTGGAATTTCTTAACAATTTTTTAAAAAAGAACAGAAAAAAGTACTTGACATAAAAGACTTGCTGCATTACAAAAAGATACATTTCCAGGAATCTGGTTTTGCTATAGAAGAAAGGAAAGGAAAGGTCCCCTGTGCAAGCACCAGTCATTTCTGACTCCGGGGTGACGTTGCTTTCACAACGTTTTCACGGCAGACTTTTTACGGGGTGGTTTGCCATTGCCTTTTCCAGTCTTTTACACTTTCCCCCCAGCAAGCTGTGTACTCATTTTACCGATCTTGGAAGGATGGAAGGCTGAGTCAACCTTGGACTGGCTACCTGAATTCAGCTTCCACCGGAATTGAACTCCGGTCGTGAGCAGAGAGTTCAGACCACAGTACAGCAGTACTGCTGCTTTACCACGCTGTGCCACGGGGCCGCTTATAGAAGAAAAAGTCACTATAAATCTGTCTTTCTCTCTTAGGCACAAGTATAAAATCAATTAGGTGATTTTTTATTTTGGTTAGGCACCTATTTGCATGGGGATATGTGTGGTGATTGGCATATTAATTTGGGTCACTTCGTATGAAAGTTTCTTCCATTTCTAAAGTGGACATGCCAAATACATCTCTAGGAGCTTTGGCTACTTGCAGCTATTGGAAGTATTTCAATGCTTTAAAAATAAAACAGATATGCTAATACCTTCATAATGCATAAATAAGTCAACCAGGTATTTATGCTACTGATTTATGCTACTGTGTAAAATGAAGTTTCATAAATTTTGTAACTTTTGTTGTTTTAATAAGCAAACGTTCAGGTTTTTTTAAAAAACAGATTTGATTGTTAGCTGTCTTGCAAACTGCATGAGTCAGATGAGGCAGAAACATGTCTTAAATAATTAAATAAATGTGAGGCTGAGGAAAAGATTGCAGGTGGCTTTTCCAGATTCATCTTTCAGACCAACCAGGAGGGTCTCCTTGATGATGTCTCAGAGACATTCTACTACTAGTATTGCTTTTCCATTTTGCAAGTGAATTTTGAAATAATTTTGGGGGAAATCCTAAATAATAAATAAACAAACAAGTCATTAACAGATTTAATAAACCTTTCGTGGGTGGGTGTGTTTTGTTTTCTGTTTTGATTCAGAGGCTATGCCTCTTTTTAATCTTCATTTTTAAAATTCCCATAAATTCTACATGAATGTATTTGAGATTGTTCTGTTTGGGTCATAAAGCTGGTTCATCTGCACAGTTACCATTGGAACATCTGGTATATTGTATTAATTACACTCTGTGTTGAGACTAATGTGTTTTGAATTGCTTGTTATCAAGATGTTAACAGCCAGCACAGTGCCAATGTCTCTCTTAATTTGCAGCAGCCAAAGGCTTATCTTTCTTGATTGGGCATCAACCAATAATTTAAAATCTTGAAATGAATTTTCAAGTTACAGGGAATAATCTTCACAGGGAAGAATTTACAGCAGTTTTTAGCAAAGATAGTTGCATTAATAGTTAAATAGAGTGCATTTACAATAAAAGGCTGTCATGAGATAGGAAAAACATCTCCCAATTAAAGAATTCATGTCAAGAAATGTTCCATGTACCTGTTAGTATGGATGAGTGGACTCCACAGCAGCACTACATTTAGGATTTGTCCTGTTTGTAGACCTAGGGTTTTGTGCCAAGGATTAACTTTCAAGGAATTTCTGGCACAGCTGGAGGGCCCTTTAAATCTTTCAGGAGGTGGATGTTGGTGGACACTGTTGGGGGCAGGGCTTGGGGGCAGGGGATCCCCCAAAATCAGGGATTCCTGTCCTAGCTGTGGACTGATATCCCTAGAGGGAGGGCAGCTTGGGGAGGAGCATTTGGGTGGCCAGTAGGAATGACAGAGGAAGAGCAACACCCTCCCCCGAGAGGCTTGGTATCCCCTGGGAAGGGAAGGGGCTATTTGGACCTTTAAAGGTAAGTTCCTGGGAAAAGGCCAAGGAGGAAAAGAGGACACAGCTCTGATGTAGCGCAAGCAGTGGTCTTGAGGAAAGGAGAAGGAATAAGATGGCACAACCTCTTTCTCTTCCTCACTCTGAGCCCTGGGGAGACCTGCCTGAGACACCCAGAAAGATGGTGGTGGAGGCAAGGACCCTCCAAACAGAATTATGTGATTTAGACCTGACTAGTTGTCCTCCATGGCGCAGAGTGGTAAAGCTGCTGTACTGCAGTCGGAGCCCTCTGCTCATGACCTGAGTTCGATCCCAGCGAAAGCTGGTTCAGGTAGCCGACTCAGGTTGACTCAGACTTCCACCCTTCTGAGGTCGGTAAAATGAGTACCCAGCTTGCTGGGGGGAAAGTGTAGATGACTGGGGAAGGCAATGGCAAACCACCCCATAAAAAGTCTGCCATGAAAACGTTGTGAAAGCAACGTCACCCCAGAGTCGGAAACGACTGGTGCTTGCACAGGGGAATACCTTTACCTTTTTTTTTTTTTAGTTGTTATAATGAAGAGGGGAAATTGGGAAAAATAGTCCTTCTTTCCTCTTTCTAATAAAAAGTTTGCTCCATTGCAGTTCCTCCAACAGCAGAGGAAAGGAAGTCAGAGCAATTTTGCCCAATTCCCTCTTCTCACAGCAGTTCCTTATGTTTTATAGTATTTTGTCCATAAGAGTCTCTCAGTGATTGAACACAATGTCTTGGAGCATTACTTCTCTAACCTGATTTTATACTTCCTGCTTTTTCATCTCCATTTGAAATAAAAACAAATGAGGATTTATTCTCTCTCTCTCTCTCTCGGCTTGGCTTCGCGAACGAAGATTTAAGAAGGGTGCAATAGTCCACGTCTGCTGCAGGCTCGCTGGTGGCTGACAAGACCAATGCGGGACAGGCAGGTCCGGCCACAGTGGCTGCAGGGAAAAGTCTGATTTAGGGTTGGTGCTGTAGCAGTGCGATTCTTCCTCAATCTCCTTTTGTCCTCAAGACCAGCTATGCGTGCATTCTCAAAAGAAGAGACAGCCTGGTGGATGGTGTGCCTCCATGCTTTGCGATCTGAGGCTAGGTCAGACCACTGGTGATGGTTGATGCGACAGGTGCCAAGGGATTTCTTCAAGGAGTCCTTGTACCTCTTCTTTGGTGCCCCTCTATTTCGATGGCCGGTGGAGAGTTCGCCATACAGGGCAATCTTGGGAAGGCGGTGGTTTATTACTGTAAGAACATTTCACCATTTCCTAATAGCTCTGCTTTAAAAAGAATAAGGCTACTGTTTACTAATCTAGTTTAGGAATTCCTGCTGATGACAGAGAAAAAGACAAAACAAGTATTTGTTATTTTTCCATGCAACTTTAGCCTAATTTTTTTTTTATTAATGAATGTAATTAAATGCAGTTGTACTAATCATCCTGAAGACTAAAAGTAATTGATTATTGTAACATTAACTGGTTTCAGATGCTAATGTGATAAATGTGGTCAAAATATTGAAATAAGATTGATTGATTATGTAGCTAAAAAAGTGTTTTCCTCTGGAGAGCCAGTTTGGTGTAGTGGTTAAGTGTGCGGACTCTTATCTGGGAGAACCAAGTTTGATTCCCCACTCCTCCACTTGCACCTGCTAGCATGGCCTTGGGTCAGCCATAGCTCTGGTGGAGGTTGTCCTTGAAAGGGGAGCTGCTGTGAGAGCCCTCTCCAGCCCCACCCACCTCACAGGGTGTCTGTTGTGTGGGAGGAAGGTAAAGGAGACTGTGAGCCGCTCTGAGACTCTTTGGAGTGGAGGGCGGGATATAAATCCAATATCTTCTCTTCCAGGACTTGGTATTTCTTTATATAGTCTGAAAACTGCCAGGGACCTGGAAAAGTTCTTTTATAAATGAAAGAATCTATATGTGTGTGAGATATCAGATGGCACTCAGGAATGAAAATGAGGCTGCTTGGTAGTAGGGTTGTATACATTGTGGCAAAATATATGTAGATTCTAGAAATTTGGAAGATATCTGTCTTTATCATTTCCAGATTTCTTTTTGTCCTTTGACATTTACAATTATGTTAAAAATAGACAAGTCTTTACATTATCATTTTAATTGAAACAAAGCTCAGTAGAAGAAATAGAACATACAGCTAAGGTACAACTATGAAATCTATGCAGAACCAAATTTCCTTAGCTGTATCTTAGTTACAGAAGTGATAAAGTTATTCCATTTTAAGCAGAAGTAATCAGATGTTGTTTTGGCCTAACTGCTCCAAAACAAAATTTTGTGCGTGGGCACTCCTTCTCACATTTTGTTGTTATTATAAGGTATGTTTAATAATATGAGGTTAAAAGGGGTTAATGACACCTTTTGCTTTAACTCAGTTCAGCCTTAGCTGATGAGCTAAGTATTCACACCTGCTAAGGTCAGGCAACCAGCTATCTTGACATGGAATTAACAGTTGTCCTGCTCTGTTACATTTTGTACATACATCCTATTCCCTCTGCCTCCAGTAACTGTGTTTTAGAAACAAATGAAACTATTTTTTTTTAAAAAAATATTCCAGATAAGCTTGATATAAAAAGGGAGAGTTTGATCTTCAGAATGAAAACAGCAAAACCATATTCAATGCTAGATATTCAAGGCAAAAAGATTTTGCTTTTTAGCTAATTTAATTTAGTCTGTTAAATTCCCAAGGTAACCTCCTTCAGTTCCATGAAAATATAGAATTTTATGATGGGAAAGGGATGATTTCAAGGGTTAAGGAAGATATTTAGCTCTGTACAGACATACACTTACATGTACATATTTTATTTACGCCAGTCGTTTTCTCCACCACCTTAGCTTTTTCTGACATTTAATTAACCAGATGCCTCCAATGTCAAAACAAGCATAAAATATGTCTGCTTGCAAGGAATATAAACCTAATTAAGATGAAGTTTTGGACAAAACATAAGACAAGTTTTGAATTCTCATCAGGTTCTAATCCACTTTATAAAATGTTCCCAGATGTTGCCTCAGAGTCCATCTTTGAATTTGGAGACACTAATGCTTATATTGAAAAATGTAAAATTCATCATCTGTGGAGTAGATGATTTTTCTTTAGAAGATCAGGTCATTCTCATTGCTGATATTTGAGTGTAGCTGAGTAGCCCATCATTTTGAAAACAGTTAGTTACCACAGTAAATAACAGTGACCAATTTCAGTTGAACTACCATTGTCAAGCCCATCTTCCTTACATACTACCATGTTCTAAAATCCCTAACTAATAATGTGTAGGGATAGTTTGTGGTTGAAGAACATTCAAATATACAGCTCTATAAAATTCTTAAGAACTTTATAGACTTTCTAAGTTTATTTCCTATATGACTGGAAGATAAGAGTTGGGAAGTGTAGAAAGAAAGAAACCAAGGGAAAAGAATGAGCATTAGGGAAGAAGGGGAAAGGCACTGGAACTGAGCAAGTGGTGCAGGTAAGCAGGTATAGGGTTTCCAGCTCCAGCTTGAAAAATTCCTGGAGACTTGGGGATAGAGTCTGGGAAGGGTGGAGTTTGGGAAGGGGTACAGTCCATTCTTCAAAGTAGCCATTTTCTCCAGGGGAATTGGTGTCTGGAGATCAGTTAAAAATCTGGGAGATATCCAGGCCTTACCTGAATGTTGACATCCCTAAGCAGGCATGTGAGTGGAGGCTATGGATGAATGAAGGGTGGGAGGAATGATTTAAATGTGAAGTGTATGAATTCATAAAGGAGGGACCATGCTCACCAGTAGAGAACATACCTCACCTGCAGAAGGGCTAAGGTTTGATCCTACGGTTGCCAACCTCCATTTGGAGTGTGTTTCTCCCCAATTTGGGTAGCTCCAATCTGCCACCAGCCAGCTGGCTGGCAGGGAAAGCACCACCCCCAACAGCCCCCTCCTGCATGGACATTGTCAGCATCAGGGGTTGTTTTGTAGAAAAATAGGTGTTGGAGCTCATTAGCATAGCTCATTAGCATATGCCACCACCCCCCTCAGCCAAAAGCAACCCAATGCAAGAAAGCAGAGCCCCAGGTGAGCAAGGCCTGTGAGAGATCCAGCCAGCTCAAGCAGGCCTTGCTTGCCTGGAGCTCTCCTGCCCCCCCCCCCAACAGTCAAGATGCCAGCAAGTCACCTGCCACACAAAATCACGTTAGAAGTGGAGAAAGAGTGGTGTGGGCTTCTCCAGGAGTTAATGACGGCTGCTGGAGTCATGGCAAAGCCCTTGGTGGATGGCTGGCTGGCTGCCTGCTCTTCTAATCCAGGGATTGTTATGCAGCTGCACCTACTATTCAATGGACAAGGTAAGTGGGGATAAGGACTTTGGGGGGTGGAGCCAGAAGACATTGGGGGCAGAGTCAGGAGCAAGGGTGTGACAAGCCTAATTGATCTTGAAGGGAGTTTTGGCCATCACATTTAAAGGGACGGCACATCTTTAAAATCCCTTTCCTCCATGGGAAACAATGAAGGATAGGGGCACCTTTTGGGGGGGCTTATAAAATTGGACCCCCAGTCCAATCTTTTTGAAACTTGGGGGGTATTTTGGGGAGAGGGACTGGATGCTCTGCTGCAAATTTGGTGCCTCTACCTCCAAAAACAGCCTCCCCCAGAGCCCCAGATACCCTCAGATCAATTCTCTATTTTTCCTATGGGAATTGGTCTCCATAGGAAATAATAGAGTTCCCTCCCCTCCCTCCACTTTCTCTCTCTCACTCTCACATACACTTACCTGTCTCTGCTGCCTCCACAATGAGGTTTGGAAAGTACAGGGGCTACGGCTGCTCTCTTTTACACATACACTCACTTGCTATGAAATGAAAGCAAAACAAACAGCGGGGCTGCACTCTGATGAGGTCTGCTGTTGCCAACCCTTCCCCATGAAGTACTTCCTGCTCCAATTTAAAGGCACACACACATTTTAAAACCAGACCTGTTTGCAGACCCTGCCGGAGATCTAGAGGTACATGGTGGCTGTGGAGGAGGGGCTTCCCCCGCTGGCCAGCTGGCTGGGGGTGGGGGGAAGCCAGATTGCCCAGAGGTATGGGTTGGGTTGTCACCAATATGCTGATTACACCCAGCTCTATCTACTGATGGGCAGCCAGCCTGATTGTGTCCCGGAAAATCTGGATTTGGCGTTGCAGGCTGTGGCGGGATGGCTCAGGCTGAGTAGGCTGAAGCTAAATCCAATGAAGGCAGAGATCCTTTGCCTGAGCTGCGGCAGTCTGGGTAGGGAAATCCCCCTTCCAGAAATTGACAGTGCGCCACAGTCACCTTGAGGTTGGATTACTGTAACGCCCTCTACATGTATTATTTTATATGTGTTGCTTCAACTCTATGATTTTTTATGCTGTGAGCCGCCCTGAGCCTGCTTCGGCGAGAAGGGCGGAATACAAATCAAATCAATAAAAATAAATAAATAAATAAAACCAGGGGATCCCCCACTGGGACCTGGGGATTGGAAAGCCTAAGTGGGGAGGAAGAGGGGGAACCTACAGAAAGGTTCAGGAGCTCTGCTCCTGTGAGCTCCTGCTGAATCTGAGGCCTGGTTAGCATGATGACATCACCCAGTAGTGACAGCATCACACCAGGCCTGTTGTGCATCAACACTCTCAAACTCTGTGGTTACCCCCTGCTGGAAGCTCCCTGCTGGAAGCCTGGTAAAACTTTGATCCCTGCCATCTCTCCATTACTGCTCCATCTCAGGTAGCAGATGCAGGAAAATCCTTTCTCTGATATAGACTCCAAAAACCACCATTACTTAAGTGAGTTAGATAGATCAATTGTCTGAACTGGTTCAAGGTTCAGCTGGAGGAAGAATAACATTGGAAAGAGGAGATTTTTTTCTTCCTTCATTTGTCCCCTTCCTCTCCAATTTCATTCAGTCTTCTCCTTTAATTACTCATTCCTTATGCACCAACAATATAGGCCTGGAATGGGACAAAAAGCAGACATAGCTGGCATTATATGCTACAGGAGAGTCTCAGAATATTATTGTTTAAGATTACCCCCCACCCACAATACATCTCTGAAATACAGTTGCTCAATAAATCAATGTGGGAAAAAATGGGTCCTAAAAAGTTATATGATTCTGTCTGAGATAGCTACTTGTTCTGTTAAAGGGGCCATCCAGCTCAAAATTATGACCGGATGGATGTCTTTTTCGTGTGAATTGAGTGTAGTACTTTTTCCATGAAAGCAACTCATGAAAAGCTATTTTCATTAAACCATTGATGTAAATTTTCCCACGTCTTCAAAACAAGTAGGTTCTCATGGGAATTATGAAGCTTATATATTCTTCTAATGTCTGTCACAATTAAAGGTGGAATGAGTATGAAATAAAATATATGTCTGAATTGTAATATTCACTCCAGCTTTAACAGGAAAAGGGGAAATGGTTCTTGATAGGCCATAATGCCCTGGATTCAGAATAATATATCTCACATTAGGCTATACGGATGACTGTTTTATGCATTCTCATTTCTGCAGTTTGTAGAGGAAAACATCTATGGGAATATATTACAATGTGGCAATTTATATATTGAGCTTGGGTTCTAATGTCTGTACAAACCTAGCTCAGCACATCGGAGGCTGTTTTTATTCAACTGAATGGACTATGTGCAAATCCTGTTGTGTGTTAAGTGCATCTGAAAAGAATAGAATACTATTGTATATATTGGATTTTTACAGCTGCTCCCGAACATCTACATTTGGTTACAGTGATAAAGTAGGGACTAAAATAATGTATTATCTGGAAAGTTGGTGTTTTTGTTTGCTCAGAGTGTAGCATGTGTTACCAGAATGGATGCAAATATGTCATTCATGGATAAAACTATATGGGACAGAAATTCAGGGGATGGATGGAGGATTTTAGTCCTTCCATCCCTGCACAGCTTTGAAGTTCTACTATTAGCATAGGAGAGAAACAAGATGAACTTTTATTTAGGCATTTCTTGGTTTGTAAGCCAAAATGGTTTACAAAAATGCTATCTAAACCAACAAAAAGAGAGAGAAATATATGATAAACTGCAGTAAAAGAGCAAAATAAAGTTAAAGACCATGATCAGTTTCAATATCAGTCTATATTCTGAGCTGATCCTGGATCCACAGGCCTGGCTATCTAGCCTGCCCTTCTCCTTTGAGGGCTTTATGAGGAAAATTTGCCATCCAGGACTGAGATTTTCTGCCATTCACCCCTCCTCCCCCTGCTACTCAAGCATTTAAGAAGGAATGGCAGCCTGGTTCTGTTTTCCACCTGAGCAGAAGTTGCTAACCAGGGATTAACAGGTAGAAAACTCAAGCCCTGGATGGAAAATTCTCCCCAACCAGAAGACAGCACCAGGATGCAACTTCAGGATCTCAACCCCACTACTGAGATTCATCTGTAAAAGGAGTGGAAACCTGGTACAGTTTTCTAATTACTGACTGACAGTCTTGTGGTTCGTGTGATATCTGTATCAGAAAAGTGGAATATAAATAACAGTGGCAGAGGAATTTTAATTTCAGTTGGCAAAAGAAATCTTAAAATCCTTCATTTCATCTCTCCCCCAATCTTAACACCCCCATCCCACAGTTTCTACTAGCATTGTAAGGAAAATGCTTGGTGGTAGAATCCAGTCATGGATGTTGTATCTTTTGTGTTTTGACCCTTAGACTTTCATCAACACAGTACAGTTACTGTTGGGGTTGACATACTATGGGGCCCCCTATTTAATTCTGCCCTAACTAAAAATATTGAGTTGCACAATTATCAGACTATAACACTAGGAAAGGAGAAACTGTCCTAAACTATTGTTGACCTTATTTCTTCGACTGGTGCTTCAGATATCATTTGAATGTACTACATGACAGCCATTAATATTATGTTCTGGGTCTGAGGAAGGTTTGAAATGTTGACCAGATCTGGCAGCAGTACCACATCTGGATGCAAGGTTTTTTGAAAGACTTCTAAATAACCCGGTATGCTTCACTGAAATCTTAAGTGTCCTACTTGGACAGGGTTACTATACAGAATATTGTTATTGTGTGTTTAAGCCCTATGGACACAGTAATTTTCTTTCCGGATTTAAGGGCTCTCCTCATTGCAGTCAGTTTATGGAACTATTTCCTGATGATGTACAGCATATATAGTACATTCAACTGTTTGTATAATAGCAACACAGAAATATTGTTGACTAATACATATTTATTGTGCTACATGCTTGATTGATTTGTTGTGGATTAGCTAAACATATTGAGTGGCGCAATTTAACATTAGGGTCTTTAACATTAGAGGCAATTGCTGAATATTTTCAGTGTGCTATTTTCAGCAGATTAAGCTGTATATACTTAGTTGGATCCTACCTGCTTTTCTGTTGGTGCAAGATTTTGAAAAAGATGCATATTATGATGCCCAGAGGATATGCTGGTGATCGTGGGTAGACACAAAGTCAAGAAGGATAAGTCTGCAGTGAGGAACAATATTGGGCAAAGCTGCACTCCCTCCCGCACCAGCAGAAAAACTAGCAGGATCTAACCTATTATATGTAGGTAAGTTTCATTAAAATCAATGCTTACAGTGCAAATCCTAAACTCAGAATCCTGCTCAGGTCCCTACAATGGGGCTTATTCCCAGGGAAGTGTTTTTAGGCTTGCACTGTTAATAGAAGTGACACAGGGCCAAATTAGACATTACAGCATCCATGAGCCTGACCTGTGGATGCCAAAACCATTTTAGAGCTGAATTAGGTGATTTAAAAATGCCAAAAGATCAAGATCAGGTCCTCAGTATGGTGATTCCAGATTACCTTGTTCCTCCCTCAAGCCAAGGGGGGAGGGGGCTGTTTTGACACTTGAAAAGGCATGGGAGGGAAGGTGGGAAGGAAAAGTCACCTGGTCTCACAATGCTGCAGGTATCAAACCCTCAGAGCCTTTTAAAATAGCTTTAAAAAGGCATTGATGTCCATGGATTAAACCTGTGAATGCTGTAACTTTTATTTTGACCCATAGAGATAATCACAGTGAATTTCATACACATAATGGAGTTTTGGTGTCTAGGAGCACTCAATTATGCCCTTTCTGCACTGTTTGTCAGTATTATGGGAGGACAATGACAGTTTCTAAGCACATGCTGAGAAAGTGAAAGTAACTGATCTGCCAGGTAGATCATCTAGGTGACAGGAGGTGGCTGCTTGCCAGATTGCATCAGCCTGGACAATGTCAGCATGACTCAGCAGCAAGCTGATTGGTCACCTGGGGAGATGAATTGTATAAATGTACAGAGACACTTTACTGTGTGTGGGTTGTATATGGTGGTGTTGCAGTGGAGCATTCTGTCGGTTTGGAGAGTGGAGGTGTAAATAAATTGTATATAGTAGTTTTACCATTGCTGTGTGCAAGCCTTCATTCTTTGCGTCACTAAAGACCACCCTCACTAAACACTGGCGCATCAACACTGTTTCCCTTGCTTTCACTGTGCATCACCAACTGTACCCCTTTCTGCATTCCCCAGCACATTCCAATCATGTTTTGTTTTTCTTTTTGCACTGATTACCCCCCACTTCAACTCTAAGCCCGCTTTCAGTCTGCTTTCTTCCCAGATCTTCTCAGAGTCCTTTTATGATGATTTCCCCCCTTAGTTCGCTTTCAAGTCGAATTTAAAAGCATACACATTTCTTCAGACTTTACCTTCCTCCTGAGGCCAGTTGGTCTCTCCTTATTGGTCAGTCTTGCATTGGGTGTATCTTTTAAAATAGAAGATTATGAAAGTAATTGCTTTTGTCTGACCAGTTTGCTAGAATGGCCAATTAGCTCCATTTGTTAAGATGCAATGTTATTAACTGCAAGGTTGTTGGTTTGATTCCCTATTTGGGCAATTTTGTTTTTGGAAAAAAATGGTTTTCTTTTAAATTGACTCTGACAACAAACATTTCAAATGTGTGGATAATTCTGTGGAACTTGGTCTGGGGCAGCAGAAGTCTGTTTTTTGTTTTAAAGTCCGGTCCATCTCAACATCAAGTTTTCCCTTTTTGTCATCTCATTTTCAAATAGCGCTGCAGGCAGGAAGATCAGGGTACAAAGCATTGATGTCTCCACCTCCTCCCCTTGTGAACCACTCCCACCAAGCTGTCAGACAGCAGCCTCTCTGCTGCCTCTCTAGCCAAGTGCTTGGTGTCTCCTCTCACTAAATCTTTAAAGCATTCCCTGCCAATGATTTTTTTTCTCCAACCATCCAGTATTAGCATCAAACTCTGACTACTGATAAAGGGGGTGGGGGAAAACACTAATGGTGAACCCATAGTAAATGTAAGGTTTTGCTTGGTATCAGTCAGATAGACTTCTTGTATAAATGCAGAAGAAGCTTTATTGAGAGGGTACAGCATAGTATTTTTGAGTACTGCATAACAAACACTTATGGTAAGAATGCCTTCTTGCCAGAACAGACAAAAGTGAAACTTAACAGTTATTTATTGAAAGGAATAATGGATAGAATTTTGAGCACTCAAACTGCATGCCTTAGCTTATTTCCCAGGTTTTTGATGTTTTGCTTAATTCAGGACTAAACATTCTGGTCCAGAAACACTCGCTCCTTCCGGCAACTTCTGTCTCCTAGGAAACAAGATAACTTTTGAGCTAGCAATTATTTTCATGTTATTTTACATGTTAACTTCTAAAGTACTAAAGTGATTACATATTAAACATAATACTTGGTTAAGTGCAAGTTTTGATAGATAGATAGGTGATCAACCTTGAGCCAACCTGAATCAACCTTGAGCCAGCTACCTGAACCCAGATTTTGCTGGGATGAACTCAGGTCATGAGCAGAGCTTGGACTGCAGTACTACAGATTACCACTCTGCGCTATGGGGCTCTTCAGTTGGTTGATTATACATAAGATACATGAAGACTACACCATTATAAAAGAATACAAAATTATCAAGTGAGTGACTCATAAGCAATGAGAATACCATTGGAATAATCATAAAGGATGTTACAGCTTTACCACAAAAACAGTTTGGAAACCACAACCATTGCCTGGAGCCCAGTTTGGAAACAACACTGTCAGGAGTCCATACTGACAGTAAATTCAGCTGGAAGAATGTCAGACACACCCAGTGCAAAACCGACCAGTCAGGAGAGACCAACCCCACAATACTATCTGGGTTTTCTCTATGGTATGCAGAATATATACTCCTTAATTCCCAAAAGAAATCAGAGAGGAAAAAAAGTTTCAGAATGTAGGAACAGCATCTGAAGTAAACACTAACCTACTTGACTTCAGTGAAAATCAGAAGCAAGCTGTGTGTGCAGAAGGGGCCTTAGTCTGCTTGACATCCTCTCTTAGTTCAGGGAAACAAAATTATGCTTTCAGTATACCACATGAAGCTGCTGGTGGAATGGAGGAATGAGAAGCTCAGGTGCATGAATAAAATGTTACAATTCAGAAGTAAAGACCAGATGAGATGTGCTTCTGCTTCATATTTGCAAGAGGGCAGAATTAGTACCCAAGTCTTTGCATTTCTTTTTCAAGCTTCTGTTATATTGAATGTCTGATCCATTTAAACTTAATTATGTGCAAAGCTGGATTTTGTTCGTTTTTTTGTTTCCTTGGGAATAAAAAGTTCTTTACATTCTTTTGATTGCTTGTAAACTGAAATAACTGCAGATAACATATTTGTGACTGAGTTTTAGCATCCCCTCCCCATATTCTCCCTGATTCCCTTGCTTTACAAAAAAAGTGCATCTTCTGTATATGAAGGTTTGGTTATAACTTAATCAGTTTCTATTTCCCAATAGTCTGCTTCTGTTGGCAAAGATTATGCTAAGGTGGGGAATATTAGTATCCCATTAAGGCTGCAGCAATATTTACTTCTCAGAGGGGCTTATTTACTTATGCAGACACATGGTTTTTCACACCTATATTTTACACAAGCAAATTAAACATTTCATAAAGAGAATGAAAAGATCAAACAGTTTGCATGTATAATGAGCCAGTCATATGCAACCCCTCCTGTTTCCTTTCACAGAATCATTTTTTAAAATGTCAAAACAAGAGATTAAGTAGTTGTAGAGATATCAATTGTTTGGTTATAGCTAAAGACACTTACATCAATGGGCAAGCTGAATTTAGCCTAAAGCAATACATCATTGTATTGCTTTATGACTTTAGCATAAAAACACAGTTGACTTTGGGCCTGAGAAAGAAATAACAAAGCTACATGTGATCCATCATTCTAATAAGGCAAAATGTACTTACTGTGTTTTGTTTTGAGATAGATATATTTATTTCATTATCATCCCAGCCAGGCTGCAAAGAGAAGAACGTTGCACTGAATTAATGGAGGACTGATTCAATGGGTAACTTTCCATTGATTTTAAAAGAAAATATGTGCAATTCTTCCACTGAAATCAACTACATTTAGAAGTATTTATTTTTGCCTGGATCATGACCACTTTTTGTAGCACATGTTTGTAGCTCCTGTACAATAATGCTCTGTCAGAGCATTTCTGCATATGGAAGAAGTTCTGCCTGTGGAACACAACTTTCTCCCTACCTCATTGCACCCCAAATCACCCCCTAACACAACCAATGCTGCTCCGGTGAGCAGTATTTCATGGGGCATTTGGAAATGCTTTGGGAGAGAGAGGGAACTCTCTCCCAACACATTCCATGAACAAAAATTATTCTACCTGCAGAAGCACTTTGGTAGATCCAAATGGAGCATATGGAGCAGAGGTCCATCAGTGGCTATTAGCCACAGCTAATTGTTGGAACTCTCTGTCTGGGGCAGTGATGCTCTGTATTCTTGTGTTGGGGGGGCAACAGAAGGGTTTCTAGTCTCACTGGTGGACCTCTTGATGGCACTTGGGTTTTTTTTTGTCACTATGTGACACAGAATGTTGAACTGGATGGATCATTGGGTTGATCCAACATGGCTTCTCTTATGTTCTTATCCAAATCTAAGACTGTACTCCTAAACACATTTATTTGGGATTAAGTTCTACTGAGTTTCAGGGGCTCCAGGATTGCAGTGCTGGGTTCAAATCCTTATGCTGTCACAAAACATGCTGGGCAGTCTTGAGCCTGACAATTTTTCTCACTGTAGTCTACCTCTTCATAGGGTTGGTATAAGGAAAAAATGGGGCCGGGAGAAACAAGTATGCCATCTAGTTAACATGTAAGACGTATTGACATGCAAGGGCTCTTTAGGGCTGAAGCTATCTGTTTAGTAAGTTTTATCCCGCCTTTCTTCCAAGCAACTTGTATGTTATCACATGTTTATGTTAATTTAATATTTTAATTGTTCTATAATTTTTGTGTTTATAACCCTATATTGTCTTCAAGATGCAGAGCAAAGCCACATCAGTGGGGTTCCCAGGGCCCCTTGAATAAACAAAACTTATTTACATGTCTTGTTGAATGGTGAAATGGTTTGCTACAGAGTTTTATTTAAACATTCTTAAAGCTCCCCACTCTCAGCCTTTCTAAACACAGCCTAACCCTCCAACAAAAAAATGCATAGTGTGTTTTTATCCATTATTTTATTAGTAGTTTGGATAGAAATTTTGTTTCTGCTCTCAACATTTATCATTAAGACTTTGCCAGATGTTCAGATTAAAATAAAAGGTTCTTGGAAAGCAAGAGGGGAAGGGACTTCCGGAATATGGCGTGGTGACACACAGAGCATTGCCGAGCTCCGGCGTGCACTGTGCATTTGAGTGCTCCAGAGAGGTCCTTCTTTACAGAGGATCTCTTAAGAAGCGCCTGAAAGGCGCCTCGAAGCTTAGGGGAGCTGGTTGAGGGTTTAGGGGGGAAGCGGAGGCGACCCTTCTACCTTCTACCTTTCCCTTGCCTGGAGCCCTCCAACGCTTCGGCACCTTAACCAGGCCTCCGGAGCAGGAGCCAGCGGGGCAACAGAAACTCAAGCGCTGGCCCAAACTGGAACTGAAGCGCAAGAAAAGCTAAACTTAAAAGGGAAAATGGAATAATTCGACCTACCAGAATACCGACGCGACTGGGAGCTGAGAGCCGCGAGAGACAGGCAAGTGACGGCGCGCGGCGCAGTACGGAGTGACAAAGAAGACGACCGGGAAGCAGCTTGCCTGGGCAGGATCGATTAGCTGCGGCAGCGGCTGGACAGCGCAGGAGGAGCGGACTGCAAGGTACTCAAGTCCCAGGCATCTGAGGCCCCGGGGATTGGTTGGCGACGGCGGCCGTGGTGGGGAGCAGAAAGAGACAGCGGGGCGAGCGAAGAGACAAGATAGAGTCAAATCAAGTCGTGTGGGTGGTGATGATGGCGATGATGGTGATGATGAGAAGACAGCAATAAGGGTGCTGGACGGTTGGAAGGGAGAAGTCGGGGCGAGTCTGGCTGACGCCCGGTGGAGAGGGAAGCAGACTGAATGGAAATGGCGGCGAGTGAGTGAGTGCTAAGAAATAAAAGACTTGTGACAGGAAAGCGATTTGAAAGCGGCTGAAGAGTTGTTGAATAGAACTGGCAGATTGATAGAAAGAGAAGAGAAGGGGAAAGGGAAAGGGAATGAAAGCAGGAAGAAAGAAGAGAAAGAAGAAGAGAAAAGAAGAAATAGAAGGGAGAGAAGAGGGGACTACGGTGGAATGCGGAAGGGAAGTGAGGAAAGGAATGGAATGGTGATGTTAATAAGGATTGAAAGGCTGAAAGAGTGAGTAGTTAAACCTGAAAGTTAAACCGCGGCCTCCCTCTTTTACTTTGGATTACAAACTTGAGACTTGGGAAGCGCAGAACTAAGTCAAGAGAGAGAGAGAGAGAGACGGTTTTTAGCAGCGGACCCTGCGGCTGTCTCTCTCTTGAAGAAAGGGCTATTTAAGCGGCACAAGAGACAGAGATTAGCGAACATATATTGAGTCTTCACTGGAATGGATTATAAACTGTTCAATAAGAGGAGATAAAAGGGGGGAAAAAGAAGAAAGAAGAAAGGAAGTAGAAGAAAGAAGACAGAAGATAGAAGAAGGAAGAAAAGGAAGTTAAATCAGCTGAACTTGAGCTTAAAACTGGTGTTTGATACTAATGTGTGGTTGGTATTGAAAATAATGAATAGATGAATTTTGGGCAAGCTTAATGAGAGTAAATGAATTGTTGAAATGATGGGAGGATGAAATATTAATGTGATGAAATATTGATGTATTGACTGCTATTGAATTAACGTTGCTGGGTTAATGTAGAACTGATTGATTGATTGATTCTTTGATTTTTTGATTGGATGTTCTATTGATACCCTAGAGATCTCAGAGAATATTAGGTATAAAAGATAAATCCTTTAAAACTTTAAAGAAACAGTACTTAAAGTTGAAATATAGACCTTGACACCAGTGTGCACTAACAAGGCTTGATAGTATAATTGATACTGTGAATCAACTGGGTGAGACAGTGATCAGTGATATAAAGAGAAGCAATATAGGAAATCTTAGGGGCCTAACTTGGAGGCCTAATTTATATTGAAGCAGCAACAAAAGTTGTCAAAGTATGGGAGATAAAGAGAGAAAAGAGAGACAGATGGAGGCCAAAATCAAAAAACTAGGCCAGGGCACCCCACCGGGAGGTTCAAAACCCATACCACCAACTGAAAACCAGGATGCTATAGAAAAATTGCAGGCGATAATGGTGGCAGGTTTCAAGCAAAACCAGGAAGCTCTGGCAGAGATGAAAATGGAATTAATGGGAGAGATTAAAAAAACAAATGATAAAATGCAAGATTTCCAAAAACAACTTTTGGCAAACACGCAGCAAGTGCATGGCCTAGTAGCAAAAGTGGAAAGACTAGAAGACCAGAATAAAGCCACTATAGCGACGGTACGAGAAAACAAAACTGACTTGGCAGAAATGGAGGAAAAAGTGGCAAGGCTGGAAATGGAAAAAGCGGCCTATGTATTACGGCTCCAGAATGTCCCTGAAGCAAGGGGAGAGAATCTAGAGAGCAAAATCTTGGAAATATTAAACACAAAGGAGGAGAAATTGCTGGAGAGAGAAAAGAATGAAATTGACTGGGTTAAGAGAATATCCTCCTCCTATTCTAAAAGACACAACCTTCCAAGAGAAATTTTAGTAAAATTTACCAGAGTTTCGACCTGTGAGAAGATTCAAAAGAAAGTAAGAGAAGAAGGTCTGGTCTGGGAAGGTAACACCATTAAAGTATTGAAAGATGTACCCTGGACAATTCGTCAGAAAAGGCTAGGATATAAGAGACTGACCAATTGGTTATCAAAAAATTCAATACAATTTAAGTGGCTAGTTCCAGAGGGAATTTTTTTCACTTGCCAGGCTAAAAGATATAATATCACAACGATAGAAAAAATGGAGGACTTCTGGGATAGTTTTGTAGCATCAAGTAACCAGGGCTCAGACACAGGAGAAGATCGAGAGGAGGAAACAGACCGACCTGGAAAAGACGAAGAAACTACCCCAAAACTTAAAAGAGAAGGAGTTAAAACAAGACAACACACTAAAAGAGACCAAAGAACCACAGAAGATAGTAGAACGCTGATAGGATGAATAACAGAGCAGGATTGCAGATTATCTCAGTGAACGTAAACGGTTTAAATGAGCCCAAGAAGAGAAGGAAGACTTTTCTACAACTCCAAAAAGTTAAAGCGCAAATAATCTGCCTCCAAGAAACGCATATAAAGAAGAATGATATTAAATTTCTACAGAACAAAAAATTGGGACAACTATACCACTCTTGTGACGAAGGGAAGAGAAGAGGAGTAGCTACATACGTCAACTTAAATATAGATTCTAAGTTGATTTTCAGAGATGAAATGGGAAGAATCTTAATAGTAGAAGCCACAATTAATAAAAGGAAAATCTTGGTGGTAAATATATATGCCCCAAACGACAAGCAAGAGAACTTTTACAAAAATCTACATGAGAAATTAGCGGAACTACAGGCAGAGTGTTGCTGCATTATAGGAGACTACAATGCGGTGTTTGACACCAAAAAAGATAAAAAATCTGAAAAGCCAAAGAAGAACTCACTACGTAATGTCTTACCCAAGGCTTTTGATAGAATGGCGGAAGAATTTAACTTAGTGGATGTTTGGAGGGCTAAAAATTTACAAGCGGAAGATTTTACTTATTATTCTCATGTTCACAAGTGCTGGTCCAGGATTGACATGTGTTGGGTGTCGATAGGTTTAATTCCGCAAATTAACCAAGTAGACATTTTACCGAAGACGTTTGCAGACCATAATCCAATACAAATGACTTTACAATATCCCCCAAGAAATATTCGTTGGACTTTGAATCTCCAAATTCTAAAAGAAACAGCTTTTTTGGAAAAAACCCAAAAGGAAATAAAGGAATTTTTTCAACGAAATACAGAAGAAGATACAAGCGTACAGAATATTTGGGATACTTTTAAAGCTTTTTTTAGGGGTTTGGCTATTAGTTATACAGCAAAAAGAAACAGAGAACGTATGAAGTTGTATAATGACCTGGTTAAAAAATTAAAGGAACAGGAGAAACAACAAAAAATTAACAATACCGAAGACATAAAACTTAAAATTCAAGCTACACAACATGGAATCAACCTATGGTTAACAGAAGAATTAGAAAGAAAATTGAAATGGGCTAAACAAAATTACTTCGAAAATGCCAACAAAACGAGCAGGTGGCTAGCGTATAAGCTCAAGAAAGAGAGAGAGAAAAAAATTATAAAAATACTCAAAAACCAAGAAGGGAAAGAGATTACTCAAGAAGGCCAAATGGAGCAAATTGTCAAGAGCTTTTATAGAAACCTTTATAAAAGACAGGAAATAGTAGAACAACGACAAGAAGAATATATAAAAAATGTTAATATGAAGCAACTAACAAAAGAGCAGCAAGACTCATTAGAGGGCCCCATCACAGTCCATGAGATAACGGAGGCAATTAAACAGCAGAAACCTAATAAAGTACCTGGGCTGGATGGTATACCGGTAGAAGTATACAAATCTTTTGAAGATCTCCTTTTAATCCCCTATAAAAAACTGTTAGAAAAAATTCAGGAATCGACCGTAATCCCAACATCATGGACAGAGGCATTGATTTCATTAATACACAAAGAAGGAACGGATCCGGTAGAAATTAAGAATTACAGGCCAATTTCTCTCCTAAATGCAGACTACAAAATCTTCGCAACAATATTGACTAATAGATTCAAGAAAGTTATCACAAATATAATACAAGAAGACCAAACAGGATTTATTCCAGGAAGAATGATGCGACAAAATTTAAGATACCTCCTGAACGTCCTAGAATACTATAAAGATCAACCTGGCAAACAGTTTGCAGGTATCTCATTAGACGCGGAAAAAGCGTTTGACAACGTGAATTGGAATTTTATGGGCAAAGCATTGGAAGTAATTGGTTGCGGCAAGAACTTTCAGAACCTTATAAAGGCCATATATACTAAACAGAGTGCGAGAATCAACATAAATGGAAGAAATTCGGAATTTGTGGAAATAGAACAAGGGACTAGACAAGGCTGCCCTCTGTCTCCTCTCCTTTTCGTAACTGTAATAGAATTTCTGATTCAAAAGGTAAGGGACGATTCTGGAATTAGAGGCTTGAAGATTAAGAATGAAGAACTCAAAATCCAGGCATTCGCAGATGATCTCTTGTTTATTCTAGAGGACCCTGTCTCATCAATTGATAAATTAAAAATTAGACTACAACAATTTGGGGAAGTCTCCGGATTTAAAGTTAATATACAAAAAACCAAATTTATAACTAAAAATATGAATAGAGAGCAAATTAAGCAACTGGAAGATAAATCTGGATTCAAACATGAGAAGCGAATTAGATACCTAGGAATCCAGCTAACGAATGATGTGAAATCTCTCTACCAAGACAACTATGAGAAGATCCGTAAGGAAATCGAAGCAGATTTGGAGAGGTGGAAAGGCTTGCAAATCTCCCTTCTGGGGAGGATAGCTACGATCAAAATGAATGTTCTTCCCAGAATCCTATTCCTATTTCAGATGATTCCAGTAGAAATACCCAAATCCTTCTTCCAAAAATTTAATAAAAAAATTATGACTTTTATTTGGGAAAACAAGAAACCTAGGATTAAATTAAAGGTCCTCCAAGAAAGTAAATTAAGAGGGGGCATGGCCTTGCCGAACTGGTACTTATACTACAAGGCGTCATGTTTAGCCTGGACCAGAGAGTGGCTCCTGCTGGAAAATAAAAGATTACTGGTACTAGAGGGTGCAGGACTGGTTAAAGGCTGGCACGCCAATATTTGGTACCAACCTTCTCAAAAAAATAACAATTTTCAAAAACATGAAATTCGAAAGGCACTTCACAAGATCTGGTTAGAAACTAAAAGGAAAATCTATACGTACACCCCCTTGTGGGTTTCGCCAGTTGAAGCAGCTACTCATCCGAATCTTTACGACTGGAAAACTCCCCAAAATTATGCTGTATTGTTGGACGCAGACAATAACTTAAGCTTGGATATGAACATGATACCGGATTGGTGGGTTAGATGCCAGGTTAAATCAATGTATCAATCAGACAAAGGTTTGGGTTTTCCCAGAGAGGTAGATGCAAATGAATTTGACACTATGATATATGAACCCAAAAAACTGATTTCCAAAATATATAGCTGGTTATTAGAGGAGGAGATGCAAACTGAGATGGTTAAAGAAAGTTGGGTAAGATGGTTACAAGATTTCGGTTATTCAATTGAATTGGAAGAATGGGATAAAATCTGGAAATACAATATTAGACTGACCAAATCGGTAACGTTTAAAGAAAATTTATACAAAATGATGTATAGATGGCACCTCACTCCAGCAAGACTAGCCAAAATGAACCCAAATTATAATAATAAGTGTTGGAAATGTAACAAGGTTGAAGGGTCATTTTACCATATATGGTGGAAATGTGAAATTGCCAAGAAATTTTGGGCACAAATAAATATGTGGATGCAAAAGGTTTTAAAGAAAAAGATCAGACACTTGCCTGAACTATACTTATTGAGTATATGTAGAGAAAATCTAGGGCGAGGGGAAAAAAAATTATTGATATATATGATTACAACTGCTAGAATACTCTACGCGAAGCATTGGAAATCCCCCCAGATTCCGAGTAAACAAGAATTCTTATTTAAATTATTAGAATCTGCTGAAATGGATATTATGACAATGAGGTTGAGAGATGGAAATTGGCAGGATTGTATGAAAAACTGGGAACCTGTATATATATGGGCAAAAAGCATGGGATTTGAGATGAGATACTAGGATTGTTATTATAAAATACCCTCAAGGCTCCTTTTATATGTGGTGGTGGTGGGGGATGAAGGGATGGTGATGGGTGGACATGGTGGATTTGGTGTTTACATATGTATGTTGTTTTCCTTTATTGTTTGTTTTTATTTATGAGATTTCTTTGGCTTTGTTTGTTTGTATTTTCTTTTTTGTCGTTCTATTTTATTCAATAAAATCATTTAAAAAAAAAATAAAAAAAAAAAAAAAAGGAAAGCAAGAGGGGAAGGAAGACAGGCAGAAATATCTCCTAAAATGATTATTTGGGAGAATATTCACTTCAGATTGTTTGCTGACATTCTTTACTCTAGCTGACGATGCTCCTCCCCCCCTTAATTATTGCTCCTTCTCCATATTTTTAATGGAGAGATAAAAAATTCAAACTAACTGGGGTTCTCATAACTACTGAGATGATGTTGCTACATGAGATGAAGCTACATGGCATCACAGAATTCATGATGAGATGATATTACTGCAGACAAATGAAGTCAGTGCAGAGGGAAAACAAAGATTCCTGAACAGGACCACTTTTAAAACTTTGGAGGTGCAGTTAAATATCCCTCATCTAATGGATCAGCAAAGCATATTATTTTCTTCGTCACAAGCAAACAAACAATCAAAATGGTTCATGCAGTAAAGGATTTGGTGTTGTCATTGTCAGTACATTATTCCAGGAGCCATAATCCAGAATATACTGATAAACAAGGAATAAGATCCAGTTACTGCCTGTCCCAAATAGAAGAGTATCAGATCTTCAGGGGGAGTGGAATGCTATGGGAGGTCAGCCTGCAAGACAAATGGGTTTTCTTCATCATTTCTCCAAAAGAAGAGTCCATGGAGATGAGAATAATAGAAACCTCATTGTGCTGGGTGTAGAATGATATATAAACTAGGCACAGACTGGGTGACTCATTGTTTTTTCCTTGACAATAAATTGTAGACATTTGTATTGCATACAGTATGTTTGATTTATACATGATTCCAGAAAGGTCATGAAATGGGAGAATTTCCATAGTTACTAAATTGCATATCTGTTCAGTTTTACAAAATCACTTGAGCCTCAAACTGAAAATAGGATATTGGTGGAAAGTATTTCAGGCCTCTGCTTGCATTTATATAAGCTTTGAAGTATGGTAAAAGCAGCCTGTGTATTTCCAATAATACCCATTCCTGCTATAGAACAGAGGTTCTGAAAGGCCACATTTCTGACGTTTAGCAAATAATGGCCAGAAACAGTTTTCTTATTTTTGCCAAGAAGTAAAATGTTGCTTGTTAAATATGCATTGTAGCAGATGAAAGGCAATGCCACAGGAAGTGTTAGCAGCTATAAGCATAGACAGCTTCACGAGGAGACTGGATAAACACAGGAATTTTTTTAAAAAGGAAAAGTCCAGCAGGAACTGATTTGCATATTAGGCCACACCCCTGATGCTAAGCCACCTGGAACTGTGTTCCTGTGCATTCCTGCTCAAAAAAAAAAAAAGCCCTGGATAAACATATGGAGCAGAGGTCCTTCAATGACTATTAGCTGCAACAAGGTACTGATGGAACACTATTTCTGGGGCAGTGATGCTCTGTATTCTTGTTGTTTGAGAGGGCTTCTGGAATTCTGGTCCTGCTGGTGGATCTCCTGATGGAATCTGGGTTTTGGTCACTGTGCAGTGCAGTGCTGGACTGGATGAAGAAGAAGAAGAAGAAGAAGATATTGGATTTATATCCCGCCCTCCACTCCGAAGAGTCTCAGAGCAGCTCACAATCTCCTTTACCTTCCTCCCCCACAACAGACACCCTGTGAGGTGGGTGGGGCTGGAGAGGGCTCTCACAGCAGCTGCCCTTTCAAGGACAACTCCAGCCATATACACACTGTGGCTAACAGCCACTGATGGACCTCTGCTCCATATTTTATCCAATCCCCTCTTGAAGCTATCTTTGCTTGTAGCCGCCAAAACCTCCTGTGGAAGTGAATTCCACATGTTAATCACCCTTTGGGTGAAGAAGTGCTTCCTTTTATCCGTTTTAACCTGACTGCTCAGCAATTTCATCAAATACCTATGAGTTCTTGTATTGTGAGAAAGGGAGAAAAGTACTTCTTTCTCTACTTTCTCCATCCCATGCATTATCTTGTAAACCTCTATCACCCCGCAGTCGACGTTTCTCCAAGCTAAAGAGCCCCAAGCGTTTTAATCTTTCTTCGTAGGGAAAGTGTTCCAACCCTTTAATCATTCTAGTTGCCCTTTTCTAGACTTTTCCCAATGTTATAATATCCTTTTTGAGGTGCGGTGACCAGAATTGTACATAGTATTCCAAATGAGACCGCACCATTGATTTATACAGGGGCATTATGATACTGGCTGATTTGTTTTCAATTCCCTTTCTAATAATTCCCAGCTTGGCGTTGGCCTTTTTTATTGCAATCGCACACTGTCTTGACATTTTCAGTGAGTTATCTACCACAACCTCTTGGTCAGTCTCTGCCAGTTCACACCCCATCAACTTGTATTTGTAGCTGGGATTCTTGGCCCCAACCCCAATGTGCATTACTTTGCACTTGGCCACATTGAACCTCATTTGCCACGTTGATGCCCACTCACCCAGCCTCAACAGATCCCTTTGGAGTGCTTCACAATCCTCTCTGGTTCTCACCACCCTGAACAATTTAGTGTCATCCGCAAACTTGGACACTTCACTGCTCACTCCCAACTCTAAATCATTTATGAACAAGTTAAAGAGCATGGGACCCAGTACTGAGCCCTGTGGCACCCCACTGCTTACTGTCCTCCACTGCGAAGACTGCCCATTTATACTCACTCTCTGCTTCCTATTAATTAGCCAGTTTTCGATCCACAAGAGGACCTGTCCTTTTACTCCATGACTCTTGAGCTTACTAAGGAGCCTATGATGAGGAACTTTATCAAAAGCTTTCTGGAAGTCAAGGTAAACAACATCTATTGGGTCTCCTTTGTCCACGTGTTTGTTCACCCCCTCAAAGAAATGTAACAGGTTAGTGAGGCAAGATCTTCCCTTACAGAACCCATGCTGAGTCTTCCTCAATAACCCGTGTTCATCATTATGCCTACTCATTCTGTCCTTGATAATAGTTTCTACCAACTTTCCCGGTATTGAAGTCAGACTGAGTGGCCTGTAATTTCCCGGATCTCCCCTGGAACCCTTTTTAAAGATGGGGGTGACATTTGCTACCTTCCAGTCCTCAGGAACAGAGGCAGATATCAATGAAAGATTACATATTTTTGTCAGAAGATCCACAAGTTCAACTTTGAGTTCTTTCAGAACTCTTGGATGTATGCCATCCAGACCTGGTGACTTATTAGTTTTTAATTTGTCTATCAGTTGTAGGACCTCCTCTCTTGTCACCTCAATCTGACTCAGGTCTTTCAACACCCCTTCCAACATTAGTGGTTCTGAAGCGGGCAAACACTTCTCATCTTCCACAGTGAAGACAGAGGCAAAAAATGCATTCAGCTTCTCAGCCATTTCCCTATCCTCCTTCAGTAATCCTTTTACCCCTTGGTCATCCAAGGGCCCCACTGCCTCCCTGGCTGGTTTCCTGCTTCTAATATACTTGAAGAAATTTTTATTGTTAGTCTTTATGTTTTTTGCAATATGCTCCTCATAGTCCATTTTTGCCTGCCTGATCACAATGTTGCATTTGATTTGCCCTAGCCGGTGTTCCGTTTTATTAATCTCACTTGGACTAGCTTTCCACCACTTAAAGAAGTCCTTCTTACCTTTTACAGCTTCCATTGCTTTGTTTGTTAACTATGCAGGCCTTTTCTTATACCTGTTTGTGCCTTTCCTAACGTGTGGTATATATTTTATCTGAGCTTCTAGGATTGTATTTTTAAATAGCCTCCAAGCTTCCCCAAGGGTTTTGACTGTATTTACCTTTCCTTTTAGTTTCTTCACATGCCTCCTCATCTCAGAAAATTTACCCCCTTTAAAATTAAATGTGGTCGTGCTGATCTTTTGGGGCAACTCTCTATTTATACAAATGGTGAAATCAATAACGTTATGGTCACTGCTCCCAAGCGGTGCGATCACTTTTACATCTCTCACCAGGTCTTGGGCATTACTTAGGACCAAATCCAGGATCGCCCCACCCCTGGTAGGTTCTGAGATCATCTGCTTCATACCACAGTCATTGAGAGCATCAAGAAACTCAATCTCTTTCTCTCAACCAGAACACATATTGACCCAATCAATCTGCAGATAGTTAAAATCACCTATTATGACACAGTTTTTAAGTCTAGCCACTATCTTTAATCCTTCCATCATGTTATAATTGTCATCTATCTTTTGATTTGATGGGCGATAAACTCCCATAGTTAAATTTCCTTTTGGGCCCTTTATTTCAACCCAAAGCATTTCTAGAAGGGAATCTAATTCTCTGACCTCAGTCTTTCTGGACCATATACCCTCTCTGACATACAGAGCCACCCCACCTCCAACCCTTCCCTCCCAATCTTTTAGTCTGCTTCACTATATAATCCTGGGGTGACATTGCATCATCCCAGAGTTGGAAACTACTGGTGCTTGCACAGGTGACTACCTTTACCTTTTTTACTATATAATCCTAAACATATTTACTCTAAAGCAAACCCTATTATGTTCATTTTGGTGTTTTTCTATATGTGTTTACATGTAGACCAAGGCTGCAATCCAATGCACACTTACTTTGAAGAAAGTCTGATTAGGTTGGAAACAATAGGTCACTTTTCTTTCCAATTGAAGGAATATACCTCCAAAGGAAGATTCTTCAATGGATGTTGTCATGATCTGAGTCCTAGTGTGGCCTGGAGGGCAGGGAGAAGCCTCCCTAGGAGTAGATCCAAGTGGGCAGTCATGTTGGTCTGAAGAAGTTGAACAAAGCAGGAATCAAGCACACCTTTAACACCAACGAAGTTTTATTCAGAATGTAAGCTTTCATGTGCTCCCTAAGCACACTTCATCAGATGAGGGGATCAGGTATTCTGTATCCCTAAGAGTAGATATAGTGGCCTACATCTCCCAGGCTTCCTTCTGTCCCTCTAACTGGGTAGCAGAGTTTTGGAGAGAAAACTTGCCCAGACAGGGTGGGATAGGCTTCCCAAGCCTCCCGCCCTGGCGGGAGAATACTGGATTTTCAGCCTCTTTTCCCGCTTTCCATAACTCTGGAAGCGGGGGGAGGAGGGGGGAATGGCACCAAGGAGCATTTGCGTCATCCGGGGAGGAGGTGCTGAGCCTGGCAAGGGAATCTTGAGAAGGGAGGCTGGCTCGCCAGCGAGCGGGTGGAGGTGGCTGCCGAACGCAGGCGGGTCTTGACGGACTCCAATGCCCGATGCTTCTCCTCCTCCCTTCCCTTCCCACCCAGCCCCGTTGCAGCAGCCGTTCTTCCTTTTCGCAAGCTGCTTCCCGCGCCCAGTCAGCTGGCTGGGGGGGGGGGGAGGAGAGAAGCCCCGCCTGCAAAGGACTATGTGCCTTTGCACCTCCGGAGGCTTGATTGCAAGGCTCCACTTTGGGATGGTGTGACTGCTGCTGTAAAGAAGCTGGCAGCAACTCGTGAGTAGAAAGGCCAGTCCCTCGCTTCAGTTGCCAGAAAGGGGGGGGGGAGGGAGGAGGAGAGGGAAACGTCTTCATTATTCCCTATGTGGAGATCAATTCTCATAGGGTATAATGGGGAATTAATCTGGAGGTTTTGGGGGCTCTGGGGGAGCTGTTTTTTGAGGTAGAGGCACCAAATTTTCAATATAGTATCTAGTGCCTCTCCCCAAAGTACCCTCCAAGTTTCAAAACGATTGGACCAGGGGGTCCAATTCTATGAGCCCCAAAAGAAGGTGCCCCTATTCTTTGTTATTTCCTATAGAAGGAAGACATTTTAAAAAGTGTGCTGTCCCTTTAAATGTGATGGCCAGAACTCTCTTGGAGTTCAATTATGCTTGTCACACCCTTGTTCTTGGCTCCGCCCCAATGTCTCCTGGCTCCACCCCCAAAGTCTCCTGGCTCCACCCCCAAAGTCCCCAGATATTTCTTGAATTGGACTTGGCAACCCTAGGGTGGGACCTGGGTGGAAAGCATAAATAGGCTTGACCAGGGTGGGGTTTTTTTTGTAGAAAAAGCGCAGCCGGAACTCATTTGCATATTAGGCCATATTTACACCATATTGCAAATTGACTCCAAGCCTGCTGGAACTGTGTTCCAGTGTGTTCCTGCTCAAAGAAAGCCCTGGGCTTGGCTGGAAAGGGAAGTTGTTATCTCTGGAGAGGTTGCAGGGAGAAAGGTGCTCTTTGGAAAAGCTGCAGCAGGAAGGTTCCTCACCTTAAGGAGGTGGTAAGATTTTGGCAATAGAGGAAGAGAACATATAGTCACTTTAGGGCTGTTTATTTAATTGCACCAACATATACTGTTTCTTATGTCACTGTTGCACTTGTTGTTCTAGAGCAGGGGTGTTGAACTCATTTGTTATGATGGCTGGATCTGACATAAATGAGACCTTGTTGGGCCGGGCTACGTCAGGTTGGGCTGAGCCATGTCAGGCTGGCCATGTGTGTACCTATTTAAGATTAGGTAGCAGAGATATAAATTTTATAAAGAAAACAAAAACAATTTTTTTAAGGAAAAAAACTTAAAACATGCTTAAAACATTAGCACTCATTGATCTTAAAGATGCTTTCTTTTTATTTCCTGAGCAAAGGAAGCTCTGCTTCTTTCCTTCCTTCCCCAGGGGACGGGGTGGGGAGGAGTCTCAGCCAATAGAAGGAAGAGAGGCTTGGCTCAGTAGTTCTGCTGTGTAATTGAGAGAGCCTGGCAAAGCAAATTATTCCTCCCCTCTTCCTCCCCAAGGGAGGAGCCTCAGCCAATGGAGAAAATAGAGGTTTTGCTCTGTAGCTCCTATGCAATTGAGCAAGCATTGCAAAACAAGCTGTTATACAGAAGGAAGCAAGATATGGGGAGAAGGAAGCAGATGACAGCCAGTTGCTCGAGGGCCTGATAGAAGCCCTCTGGAGGCCTGATTTGGTCCCCGAACTGCACACTTGACATTCCTGTTCTAGAGCACTTGTATTAAACTTGTTGTTAAACTGCCTGGGTCCTCATGTCTCTTCAGTCACGGTTAGAACTTTTTGTTAAAAAGGAAGATACAGGGGTGGTTGTGTGCTCTGTGCCCTCCCATACCAGACCCTTACCAGAGTGGTGGCAGCCAGCAGAAGGCCCTTCCTGGTCCCCAGCTGTGTGACAGGTGTAAAAAAATCACTGGAAATCAGTATGTCCTTTAAATAAATATGCTTAAGGTCACATTGTAAGGCTAAATTGTAATGTTTTGGGAATAATCCTATTGAACATAGTTGGACTTGCTTCTAACTATATGTGCATAGGATTAGGTTACACAAGTGACTTCAGACATAATTTAATATTCCTACAGATTTAAAAAAAAATCTTGGGTCACTTAAGTATCAAAGGATGTAGTGATGCCTGCAATAGGGCTGCTAAGCCCAGTCTGGGCAGGGGATCCTCCGCCCAGGAGGTTCCCAATCTGCTGGCATGATGATGTCACCTGGAAGTGATGTCATTGCACGGCAATGTCGTGTGGTGGCTCTCTAGGCATTTCCAGGAAAACTCTATGGTTTTCCTGGACACTCTAGCCATTTGGGAGGGGAGAACTATATGATAGGTAGAATTTTCCCTTCCCAAATGGCTAGAACGTCTTGGAAAACTATAGAGTTTTTTTGGAAACCCCTAGAGTGGCTGCCACAAGAGGTCACCAGTGCAATGATGTCACTTATGGGTGATGTCATTGCACTGCACGCTCAAAGCGCGAACGAGGTAAGTTCCCTATTGGAGGCTCCAAGGGACTTGGCAACCCTAGCCTGCAAGCACAGACAGCTATAAAAAGGGATTGACAGATCCATGGAAAACATGTCTATCAATGTCTACTAGCCATGATGACTACAGGGAGCCTCCATATTCAGAGTCAGTAAGCCTCTGAATCCCAGTGCCAGGAGGCAACAGTCTCTATGCCTTGTTGTTGGATCTCCAGAGGAACTGGCTGGCCAGTGGGTGAGGCACGATACTGGACTACATAGACTAAATGGATCATTAGTCCAATCCAACAGGGCTCTTCTTTTGTTCTTATGCACTTTATTTGGATTATGCCCTATCCTTTGTTGCCATTTCTACATTCAGCAAACATCTTATAAGACTGCCTTATGATTCTGGTGATTTGGACAACCACTCCCTCCCCCCCCGAATACCCCAAAATAGTAGGAAGTAGTTATTTTAGTTATTATATGTTTAAATACGTTTAAGCACTTGAAGGGCTGTCATATAGAGAATGGTGTGGAGCTGTTTTCTGTTGCCCCAGAGGGTCAGACCAGAACTGGTGGACTGAAATTAAATCAAAAGAGTTTTCAACTAAACATCAGGAAGAACTTCCTTACAGTTAGAGCAGTTCCTCAGTGGAACAGGCTTCCTCAGGAGGCAGTGGGCTCTCCTTTGGAGGTTTTTAAACAGAGACTAGATGGCAGCAATGCTGATTCTGTAAACTTAGGCAGATAATTAGAAGGAGGGCAGGAAGGGTTGCATCATTGCTTAAGTTCTCATGGCCCAGAGAAATGCTGTTTGGCACTCGGACAGCAATTTTTCTCCAGGCCAGTTTTGCCAGAAATCCTGGAGGGGTGCTTATTGTTGGTTTTTTTGTCATCCTCTGAGCATGGAGCAGGTGTTACTGGGGCCATGTGGGGGGGAAGAATTTGTGAATTTTTAGCATTGTGCATGGGGTTGGACTAGATGACCCTAGATGTCCCTTCCAACTCTATGATTCTATGTTTAGTTATTATATATTTAGTTATTAAATTGCTGTAATGATCACATGTAGTTATGAACTCAGTATATTTCTGTGGTGCTTTGTCATATAGGTAATACTTTGCTATTATTCATTTCCATCAGTATGAAAAGAGGTAAGACAACAATTCTGCTGTCTGAAATGATTTATGAACTCACTTTGGTTATGCAAATGCTCAAATTTTGACCGTGAATCAAGCTACTGCAGCAGTGTGTCAAACAATTTTCAAAGCATTTAAGCTGTTGACTACACCTGTTTCCACTTTGCAGATCCTTTCAAGTGCCACACTAGTCTGATTCAAAGCAATCCCTGTAAGGATCATGGAACACTATTTAATCTGACAATTAAAACTGCTTTTTAAGTATCAATAGTATAATGAAGCATAATGCTAACTATTTAAAAGGTGAAGTCAAACACCATCAGATTATATGGTGATACAAATAGAGGAATGGGAAGCAAAAGCCTGTGATTCAGAATTTCTACATTTGTGTGATTAATCATGAAGTTGATTAAGTCTGAATGTGCATCAATTTTGGTGCATATTCTATTAAGAATTAGATTCAAATGCATTGGAAGACATGGCAATGTCTAGTGATACTATAAAATATGCCACAGACCAAATAGGTGAAAGGGAGAAGAAAAGCTGTGAAAGCATGTGCTCTGTGAACAGCCACAGCATACAAACAGTCTTATATAATACAATTATATCACTGCCTATGTCACTAGCAGTTGCTAAGGGATCAGTACTATGCCATGGTATGAGCTTGAAAAGTTACGGCTGGAATATAAGAACATAAGAAGAGCCTGCTAGATTAGGCCAGTGGTCCATCTAGTCCAGCATCCTGCCTTACACAGCGGCCAACGAGTTCTTCTGGATGGCCAACAACAGGGCATAGAGGCTGAGACCTTCTCCTGAAGTTGCTTCCTTGCTCTGGGATTCAGAAGTTTAGAACCTCTGCCAGCTGCTATAGAAGGAAACCATGGTTGATGGTACTGAAAGACATTGAGAGGTCCAGTAGTATCAACAGGTTTACACTTCCCCCATCTTGTTCCTGGCATAGGGATACATATACAGGGCGACCAAGGTTGTTTCCATGCCCAAACCAGGCCTGAACCCCAGTTGAAATGGATCTAGATAATCAGTTTCATCCAAGAGTGACTGGAGTTGGTTGGCAACCACACCTGCTCTAGAACCTTGTCCAGGAAAGGAATATTTGATATCAATCTATAGTTATTGAAATCTTCCAGGTTTTCTTGAGATGTGTTCTCACCACTGCTTTCTTAAGGCAGGATGAGACAACTCCCTCTCACAAAGAGGCATTGGTAACCTCTCAGACTCAGCCAGTTATCCCTCCCTTGCTGGCTTTTAAAATTCAGAAGGATAGGACAAGGATCCAGTACTGAGGTGGTTGCATGAACCTGTCCAAACATCTTGTCCACGTCCTCTAGCTGCACCAACTGAAACTCATCAAATAAAACCAGAAAGGACTGTGCTTTAAATAGCTCCACATTCCACTGCTGTAACTCTGGAGTCTAAGGACTGTTGAATGCAGTAATTTTTTTCCCTGGAACTGCCTAGCAAGTAAATCACAGTGGGCCTAAGAAGGTTCCAAGGTGTCCCTGGGACCAGAGTCTAGTAAGCCACAGGCAATCTTGAAAAGCTCCACTGGGTGACCAAGAGAGGACTGAGTAGAGGCAGTGACTTATTGCTTCATTGCTGCCCTTACCTTACTGCCTCAAAATATACCTGATTGCAGGCACATAGCAGGGTTTTGTTGCATTCACTGGGAGTTTTCCTCCAACTGCACTCCGGGCATCTCCTAAGTTATTTCATTACTCTTAGCTCTGTGATATACCATGGGGCTGTATGAACTCTACAACAAAGAGAGTGTTTAGGAACGATCATGTCACTCAGGTCATTTCTATATTCCACAGACTGACCAAAGCTTCAACAGCAGTACCAGCCATGACAGTCAGAAAAGCCCACAGAGCCCTCTAGAAAGAGCTTTCTGGGGAAATTATAGGCAGCCATTTCCCCACAAAGCACTCTCCTGGGGGCACATTTTTTGGATGACTATAACTTGGACCCTGTAAATCCAATCCTCACCAAACTTGGAGAGCAGGCAGAAGGGAGTCCGCTGGAGATTCTCTGCAAGTTTAGTATCTCTAGAAAGCCAGGGGGTTGTTCTACCATATCACAAACTGAACTAGCTTGTTTGGCCCCTAAAGGTTTATGATGGTTTATAGTTCATGAACCAGGAGAACCACAAAATGAACTGAACCACATTTTCTTGGTTCATGCCCATCCCTAGTCTTTCAACCTTGCCCATTTTGCCTTCCTGACTGCCAAAGTTAACTGTAATCAAGCATTTTAAAGAGGATTACAAATATTTTGTGCATTATTTTTGGCACCTCAGTGCTGGCACAAAAGCAAGCACATTCAAAATGTAGCTGATTTTAAGTGATGCCTGACCTGCCTCTGACTTTCAGCAATGCAGTAAATTGTGAGAATGTCCCAAAGAGAAGATTCCACCATCAGCTTTGCATAATGCTGAATACTGCCAATGGCATGGATGCAAAACCAGCACCAAGACATTTTCAGTTGTGGCTTGGAGAACCATGTAGTTGTAAGAATGATTGGTTTTGAGTTAGAAATAGTGACTGCAAACAGGATAAGTTGGATGTATAAATGTGTTCTTTGCACAAATCAAAACACTGCTATCCAGAACAGGAATTACTAAGGGATTTCTTGCAGGTGTGAAAACTCTATGTTTCTAGCAGAAGTTTTGTAACTCTGTACAGCCTTTAAGTCATGGCAAATACATGGATGTTGTCTCAAGCTGAATTTCATCTGATTCTGTAGAACAGGGGTGGCCAACAGTAGCTCTCCGGATGTTTTTTGCCTACAACTCCCATCAGCCCCAGCCAGCATGGCCAATGGCTGGAGCTGATGGGAGTTGTAGGCAAAAACATCTGGAGAGGTACCGTTGGCCATCCCTGCTATAGAACAAAGTTTGAGCCCAGTGGCACTCTTAAGACCAACAAAGTTTTATTTAAGGTATGAGCTTTCATGTGCATGCACACTTCCTCAAATACTTTGTTGGTCTTAAAGGTGTCGCTGGACTCAGACTTTGTTCTACTGCTTCAGACTAACACAGCTACCCCACCAGGATATATATCTTCATCTGCTTCTGTAATGTTTACTTAAATAAATGTGAGATTCAGGATGAATCTACACAGTGGTATTGAAACAATGAATATGGGAACTGATATATATATATATTTTTAAAAACTTTAAATATTTAATTTGAGAAAGCAAGTTTTCAGGATACTTTTACTGCTCGGATTTTCTTTATGTCTCTGCAGTGACCACCAGCTGAATGGGCTGAAAGTGATTTAGAAGAAAGATTTTAACAGTTTGATTTAAGGTGAAGCTCTGAATTGAAGTACATTCACTATATGACATATTTTCCCCTGTTTTCTTTGTGAAGATCTCAGCAGTAATATGTTTCTGCCCTTCCTCGATCTGTTAGAGACAGAAAAATAGTTCTCAAACAAGGTCCAAAAACTACTGGATTCCTTTTCAAATGCTGATGTCCCTGGTTGTGTAGGAGGGAAAATTGGGAGGCTTGGGGAGCAGGTGTTGCCTGACCCAGCATAAAATGAGCTGTGGATTTGAAGAGAACAATGTAGGTTGAAGTGATTAATTTTACATTGCAGTGTTCTGTTCTGCCCACTAATCACAGCTGTTTGGAGTTTCCTGTAAAGGAAAAAAGGGAAGCTGCCCTGCAGAGCACATAACTGCAATATTATGAAAAATCCCACCTAGCCTGTAAACAGGCCGTGTTAACAGAAGCTATTTAAATTTTAGCTCCAGAGGCACATTAATTTTTTCTGTCCACAATATGTATGTTAATACAGGGCAGAAAGACAATGCCAGGATCTGATTCTTTCTTTCTTTCTTTCTTTCTTTCTTTCTTTCTTTCTTTCTTTCTTTCTTTCTTTCTTTCTTTCTTTCTTTCTTTCTTTCGAACAGGCCCAACAGAACCAAGAATGAAAGCAATGCCCTGTGACAATTTCTGGATGTGAAAATATTTCTGGATGTGAAAATATGAGCTGACTATAAAGTCTTTGTGCTCTTATGAATACACTTCCCATAATCAAAGTTTACCTGCTGTCAAGGTTGGCTAGCCCATCCACTAGATTGAGTGGACTTCTGCTAATTTGGAAGGAGGTAGCAAGCAGCTAATCACTGATTAGCCTTATGTGACAACATTCCACAGAAGTATTGTGATGTCCTCCATTCAGTTAGCTACTTTGCTATATAGTGAATTGCAACCAAAACATGATTGAGGTCAAGACTTTTCCTCACTTAACTGATGCCCATGATAAGAGTTCCTTCTACTACAGTAGTTATGTATATGTCTGCAATAATAGCTGTGCAGAGAGCTGCTATGCTGCATTTGTACTTCTAAACTCAACTGGAACTGAAAGTCAAGGTTAATTATTATCACTCTGGAAGGAAAAGCAACATTTAAATGTTGAGGATAATTGGAACAGAATTTTAAAGGAAATGATAAGTCTACGTATGTAAAACAAACCTGAATGCATTGTAAAAGAAATCAATACAGAAATAGATTAGAGGGCTGGATACAGATGCAATGAGGTAAAACTACGTTCTGATCATGTTAACTTGACATCACGGAAATATCTTGTTGGTGTTCTAAAGAGCAGCATTCCAGTAAGCAAGAAGGGAAAACACCATGGAAGAAACAGGGATTCTTAAATATTCAGATAATCATCTTTTCTGTTCAATTGAGCTTGATACGTTATTAAATAATGCAAGGGGCTTGAATAGGCCATCAGAGGTGGAAAATTAAGCAGAGGTAATCACAGTTAGTACTTGGATGGGAGACTAGCAAGAAAAACAGGAGTTGATGTGCAGAGAAAGGCAATGGCAAGCCACCTTTGCTCATATCTTCCCTTGAACACCCCATGGATGGGATTGCCATGAGTCAGCTGTAAGATGTTGGCACACTTTTTAGCTGTGACTTGGGCTGCAGTCAGACTACAGGCTTCTTGCAATCTGGCTGTGCCTCTAATTACACCAGTTTATTTTGAAATGGGAAGTTTTGATCAGACATCCCACCCTGAACCAGCTTCACTGCATGCTCACTCCATGGTCGATAGTTCAGATTTTTTGTGGCATCCTTTTTTCAATTGGTCTTTCGCACATGTGCATAAGTCTGTATCTGAAGCTCTGGGTCCTTTCTGAAAGCTCTGAAATCCCTCTGCCAAGCACTGAAGCCCCTCTAAGCCTCCTTCGCATTGCTTCTCTTTCTTGGAATAATTTTTTTTGTTTTATGTGACAGTAGCCTCATTGACTTCAGTACATTTACTCTTGTGTCAATCATTGGATGCTCTCAAACAACAAGCCTTTTTCTGCTAATACAGTTTGCATGGGGGGGAAGTGGGATGAGAGTAGGATTGCTAGCCTCCCCAGGCTTCCTGCCAATATGGGCTTTTTAACCCCAAGAAACAGGAGGTGGGATGGGGTGGATTGTCACTCCAAAACAATTCCCCCAGGGGCTCCCAATCCTGGCAGAGTGTTGGGTTCAGAAACACACAAGCAGAGATCCACTTATGTGCACATTGCTATCTGTTTTGCTTTTTTTAAAAGGTGGAATGGAAGGTTCCCATTTCCCAACTGCCAGCAGGGGAGTTCAGACATCCAGAAATGCAGGGTGAAAGTGCTGACATCCATAAAGACCGGACTTTCTCCAGTGCCTAAGAACTCCGATTCAACGGCAGGTCAGAATGGGGTGCCAATTACTGGGGAACAGGAGGCTGATGTTGCTGATGATTATGCACTTTAAATCCAGGAGGGAACAGCAAAGACATCAGATCAAACTGCTTGTCTGACCACAGCCTTGGATATCTTAGGGTCTCAGGAAGCTGAGCAGCGTCAGTCATGGCTGGTACTTTGGTGCGAAACCACAAAGGATATCTAGGGTTGCTACATAATGGCAAAACACCTCAGTTTGTCTCTTGTCTTGAAAATGCTCCAGACTGCCATAACCTGACTGCAACTTGACAATGCTTTTCACTTTTCAGCTGCAATTTCAGCAGTCTTTAGCAAAACTATATTGGTCTGTATTCTTCACACTGTAGCAGAGGGAACTCCAAATCAGCATGTGGAGAAACGCCATCTGAGAGTGTTGGTGCTTCATCCAAAAAGGCAGGGATCAGTAAATCCATTCAGCCGGCTTTGTAGCCTTCCCCTCACTCCCCCCCTCCCTTCCAGAGCCAAAGCAACAACGCTAGGGGGAAAGTCTCCTAGAGAGGCAGGAAGGGCTGTTGTTCTTGCCATGTGTTAGGCAGGAAGAGAGGCGAGATTTGAGCCAGCGCTCGAGCAAGCATGTGGTGAGCAATGGAGGCTCCTGCCTGGGGGCCCCCAGGCAGGCAGACAAAGTAAGTCATTTTCTTAGGCAGATCAAGTATAGACCAGGGACAATACGATGCGTTTAAAAACCACCTTTATTTTGTTATGCTGTTTGCTGTGCTTTGCTGTGCTGTGCTAACTTTTTAAAGGCAACTGTTTTTGGTTTGTTTTTCTTTTCCTATCTTTTTCTCTTTTTAAATAAATATATTTTTACTGTTTAAATGCTGGCAATCAATCTCTGTACCACCTAGATCCCCAGACCGCTTTAGACCACGCTGTGTTGAGAAGGGGGCCCCGGGGAAGGGGGAAGGCATGCAGTTGGATAAGGTGCCAATCCTCCAGGGGTGCCCCAAAGAAGTGCTGAGGTCTCTGTGAAACCCAAGTGCAGGGTGGCAGAGGACCTGGAGGCCTAGCCTCACAGCTGGAGAGGGGGATTGGGAGTCCTGTTCCTCTCAATCTGAACCCCGGGACTGAGCAGGTGGTGGCAGCGAGCCCAAGGGGCAGGAGGAGAAATAGCTCCCTCCAGGAGTTGGCGACTCAATAGGGAGCAGACGGGACCGGGCCTGAAGGCAGAATCGGGCCGGTTCCGTCACACAGCATAGCAATCCTCTTTCTCATTAAAAACAGGAACATGTAAACCTGAATTGTTAACAATGAGCCACATTAAATAATTGGAAGTGAAATTGGATGAGCAATATTCAATTGTTATCATTCCTATTTTTGGATGCAATCTGGCTCTGATTGCTAGTCCTAACTTGCTTGTTTTAGCATTGTATAGTTTGTTTATTTTGCCATGTGCTCTGTATCATGCATTTATGTTTTCTGACATAGACTCATACCATCATGACATCTCCTTTCCCTGCAAAATGAGTAGAAGTAGTATAGAATTAAGGTTAATATTTGTTGCTGATGTGGAACTAACCACATCAGCAACAAGAAGATTCTTTCAGAGATTTCAAACTTTTTTTGGGGTGGGGAGGAATTTGGAGATATGCAGCTTGACCCTATAGTCCTGCTGTACCAGTGGCTGCTACACTAAGACTTAAACTATTATAACGTAGTTCCCATCCTGTGCACAGCCAGCAGCCAAGCCAAAAGCCTGACAATAGTGGCAGAAACAAAAAATAATGTAGCACAGGAAGTTTCCTCTAGCAATATTTCAGATAATTTTATGCATCCAGTATAGAGTTGCCAAGTCCAATTCAAGAAATATGTGGGAACTTTGGGGTGGGGCCAGGAGACATTTGGAGTGGATCCAGAAGCAAGGGTGTGACGAGCATAATCGAACTCCAAAGGGAGTTCTGGCCATGACATTTAAAGGGACCAAACACTTTTAAAATGCCTTCCTTCCATAGGAAATAATGAAGGATAGGAACACCTATTTTTGAGGCTCATAGAATTGGACCCCCTAGTCCAATCCTTTTGAAACTTGGGTGGTATTTTGGGGAGAGGCATGGGATACTATGCTGAAAATCTGGTGTCTTTACCTCAAAAGACAGCCCCTCCCCAGAGCCCCAAATACCCGCGGATCAATTCTCCATTATTTTCTGAATTATTTTCTGAATTTTCTGAATGTTCTTGTTGCCCTCATTGCTCCCTCCTCCAGGCAGAAACTCAGTATAGGTACATGTAGGTTGCCTCTATCGATTGAGCTGATTTCATGTTGCAGGTGGGAGATCAGGTACCTTTCTGAACTGTTCATGCTGAGATGTAATATCATGTGTACATTTTTCTAAAATCATAGAAAATAAACTAAAGTCTAGTGACCCTTTCTAAAGTACCATCAGTGTCAGTTCTATAACATTTTCTTCCAAAGGTTCATTCTTCATTAACCTCACATTTGATTCCCAGTTTGGAGTCCTTAGCAAATGTTATATTCTGCAGTCTCTCACTTGAGTCATCAGCCGCCAACTCCATTTCCTCAGAATCTCCTACTATTGTCAAAGTCTGGGAAAATATAGTTAGAGATCCTATAAATAACTAATTTTGACATAGCAAAAAATTGCAGCTTCAGCATTTGCTGTAGCAAAAATCTGGTTTTAATGTAGTAAATAGCCGCAGATGTTTTGCTTGTGCAGCCTAAATGATATCAGAAAATGATTTTTAAAAAAAAAAATCAAGATTTTTGCTTTAAGAAGCTGGCCAAGAACCACATTATATCATTTTTAAAGGTTGTGGGAGAAATAGCCATTTTAGAACATTATTCAATGGTTTGGGGTTTGGGCTTAGTCTAGTATAAAAAAGTAAGAAGTGAGAATCATATAAAAATATGTATGTTATAAGATTATAATAGACGGATTTGGGGAGTTGTCTTCATGTAGCTCTTGTATTCCTAAAATACTATTTAATTCTTTGTTTAATATAATTTAGTATGCAGCTAGTAAGTGGTTATTTTTTCCTGCCTGTGGTTTTATTATGACTTGATTTGTTGCTGTAATGTGGTATAATTTTTCAGTAAGGTTGTACAAGCAATAAAATGGATGTTTATTATTTTGACATAAATGTACATTTTATATATACTATTATAGATTATATTATTATAAATTCTGCATTGGTATGTGGCTGAAATTTGGAAAATATTGGCACATGGCATGCATATATATTTTAAGCATAAAGAATCTCTAATATTATTTGGTTATGCATTGGTGAAATATGCATTGGTTATGCAGTTAAGAAATATTTGTATATTGATGATGTGAAGCAGTAAAAGCAGAAGACTTTCAGTGCAGTCTGATACTTAAGAAATTCTGGATGGATGAGAGTAGGTTTGCTAATAAATCCCTTACAATATAACTCCAAGTTAACCTAGCATACTATATGTTTTAATGGCATTATCCTGGAATAACTTTAATTGAGAGAAAGTGCTACTCTATCACAGCTATGACAGTAAAATGTGTGAGTGCTTGTGCAGGATTAAAAGAGTGATCACTTAGTATAGTCCCTATGGGTTTTCATCAGTTGATCCTGCCTCTTCTGCTGATGTAACAGTTTATAGAACACATAGTCTGAGACATGTCACAATAGCCCTTAGCGGTATCAGAGGGCAGGATTCTGATTAATTCCATTAGCATACTAGCAGGGAAAAACAGGTCCATATTAAGATGGAACTACTGTTGGAGTGAGGACTCAGCATGCCTGGACCTTGGGGGACACTACATCAACCTAAGTGTGAATAGGTGTTATTTCCTTGATGGGATGCCTCTCTTTGTGGGAGCTGCCCTCTGACCCCTTCTATCTCACTCACTTTGTTTTCTCATTCTGTCTACATGGCCTTGCATGGAGAGACATGTCTCTGCTGGTCTCTCCTATAGGTACTGTGCCCTCATACTCCCACACACATGATGCTGGACAAGCTGGCCATTTGTGATGGAGAAGTACTCTTTAGATTAACCTTCTCTCTCCCCTTTTGACTGTAACATGAATATGAAATGGATCTACTTGAATAAATGTAAGTTGCAGTATATTTTTGGGAGATTTATTTACTGCACTTGGTATCAAGCTTCTATGACTGGGCAAAACTCTGCTATATTGATCAAATATCCCATAAGAACATAAGAGAAGCTATGTTGGATCAGGCCAATGGCCCATCCAGTCCAACACTCTGTGTCACACAGTGGCAAAAAAACCCAGGTGCCATCAAGAGGTCCATCAGTGGGGCCAGGACACTGGAAGCTCTCCTACTGTTGCCTCCCCAAGCACAAAGAATACAAGAGTATCACTGCCCCAGACAGAAAGTTCCAACGAAAAGCTTTGGCTAATAGCCACTGATGGACCTCTACTCCATATGCTTATCCAATTCCCTCTTGAAGCTGTCTATGCTTGTAGCTGCCACCACCTCCTGTGGAAGTGAATTCCATGTGTTAATCACCCTTTGGGTGAAAAAGTACTTCCTTTTATCAGTCCTAACCCGACTGCTCAGCAATTTCATTGAATCCCAACAGCTACATTAGCCTGTGTGCATAGATCTGAAAATATCTTAACAAGGATATGCCAACAAATATGGAAAACAAAACAATACCCAAAGACTGGAAATGCTTAATCTACATTCCAGTTCTGAAAAAGGAGACATAAAAGACTGCAGCAGTTTATCGGACCATCACATTAATTTCTCACACAAGTAAAGTGATGCTCAAAATCTTACAAAGACTGCTATATCTATGAAATGAAAAATGCCAGATGTTCAAGCTGGATTCAGAAAATAAAGTGTCACCAGAGATGCTATTGCAAATTTACATTGGTTACTGGAACATATGAGAGAATTTTAGAAGAAAATCTACTTGTGTTTCACAGATTACACCCAAAATATTGGTTGGTTTTAAATGAAATGGGTATGTCATAACATCTGATTGTTCTGATGTGCAAACATATACTCTGGACAATACTGTTAGAACAGAATATGGAGAAACAGTATGGTTCCAATTGGCAAAGGTGTCAGACAAGGGTGGCATTATACCTCCCTGTCTCTTTATGATCCTGAATGCCTCACTTTCAATGGAGGCCCAGGTCACTACTGTTGTCAGGTTAGCCCTTTATCACCTTCAACTTATCAGGCAACTGGTTCCCTAGCTCACCTCCCAGAACCTAGCTACAGTGACCCATGCAATGGTCACTTCCAGGCTGGATTACTGCAACTCGCTCTACACAGGGCTACCCTTGAACCTGACCTGGAAACTGCACTGCTTCACTGGCTCCCTATAGAGTACTGGATCCAGTTCAAGGTTATGGTATTGACCTTTAAAGTCCTATGCAGTCTGGGACCAGTATACCTATGGAATGGTCTCTTCCTATATGTGCCCTGAACAACCTTGTGCTCAGCTGAACAACATCTTCTGGCCTAAAAGACATCTGCTTAGCCTCAACCAGGGCCAGGATTTTTCCCACTCTGGCCTCAACCTGGTGGAACATGCTCCCATGTGAGATCAGGGTTCTGCAGGACTTGCTATAATTCTGCAGGGTCTGTAAACAAAGCCAGGACTTTGGCTGAGGCAGTGGGCATTCCATTCATCTCAACCTCTCCTGCCCCACAGAGCTACTGCCCATAGAATGACTTTCAGAAATAATGTGATAAGTCACCCCACAGATGTTATTAAGGACTGCCATGAATCTTATTCTGACTATTGTCATCTCATTTATGTATCCAATAGACTGTGCATTTTAATTGGATTTTAACTTCATTTTGTTAATGTTTATACCTAAATGCTGTCAGCCACCCTGAGCCCTTTATTGGGATAGGGAAAGATATTAACCAAATAAATAGATAAATGTTACAATTTTTAAAAAGGGATCCTGATCCAGAAAAATTGCAATTCAGTTAGCATACCATCAGCTCAGGGTAAACTAGTAGAAGGAAAGGAAAGGTCCCCTGTGCAAGCACCAGTCGTTTCCGACTCTGGGGTGACGTTGCTTTCACAACGTTTTCATGGCAGACTTTTTACAGGGTGGTTTGCCATTGCCTTCCCCAATAATCTACACTTTCCCCCCAGCAAGCTGGGTATTCATTTTACCAACTTCAGAAGGATGGAAGGCTGAGTTAACCTCAAGCCGGCTACCTGAAAACCCAGCTTCCGTCAGGGATCGAACTCAGGTTGTGAGCAGAGCTTAGGACTGCAGTACTGCAGCTAAAATCAGCATGGCTTCTGCAAAGGGAGATCTTTCCTCAAAAACATTTTGGAGTTTTTTGAGTAAGTTAACAAGCATATGTATAAGGGCGATCCAGTAGACTTTACATCCTTGGGATTCCAAAAGTCTTTGACAAGTTAGTAGTCAAGGGAAAAGAGAGTTTGTGGAGTAAGAATTAGTTAAATAAAAGAAATCAATGGACAGTTCTCACATGGAAGAGAGGTAAGAAGCAGGGAGGGTCTGACTTACCTGTGGCCATCCTTTTGCAGCACTGGCGATGGGGTAAGAGGCACCTGAAGGCAACCTTTGCTGTGCTGCCTCAAAGGAGGCAAGACTGGCCACAGAGGCAGTTGAGAGGGGGTCGGGCCACCAGAATGGGAGGGAAAGTGACCCGTCCTCTATCAAATGGACCTATAACAGGTGCAAGTTGGGCCAGGGGAGCTGCCTAAAAGAAAGAGACCTTCCATGCTCCCTAGCCACCATTAGTTCACTGGCTTACCAAGTGATTTGTTTCAGTGATTTTGGGGTGAGTTGGGGTCAATCTCGTCTATCCCTTGTTTGAGGCAGCTTTCTCTTTGATGGCAAACTCCAAAATGGTCTTTTTGAATCACACCTTGGGGATATGTGATGTCTGTTTCCATGAAGGCAGGTTGTTATAACTTTTCTGAAGGTCAGAGACCAACCAGCAGGGGTGGGGAGGCTTACCTACAACTGGGTCATCTATCAGGGGGTGGCCCATGCTCTGTGCACATGGCTAGAGCATTGATGGCAGTGCAGCCCTGGCAACTGGCCTCCCTTATTTATTGGAATGGTTCCTGCACTGACTAGATACCAATTTTCCAGCATATTGAGGGCAAGTATAGCAACTCTGGGCCCCATTCCTTTGGTATTGTGGTGGCGACCACTGCTGCTGGATTGGGCTTGTCACCAGTGTGCAATCAGGCGATTTGTCAGTGATGCTCCAAAGCCTACCAGGCTTTTGTCAAGCCACACCTGGTGTACAGTTGTTAGCTGTTAATAAAGCCTTCTTCAGTTCCAGGGAAAAGGCGCTGAATGGTCTGGATTTGCAGGCACAGTATTGTGCACTGGGTTGCATGGTATGTGGCTTCTTTGGGATAGGGCATGGATCTTGTCATGGAAGAGGTCCTTTGCATTAAGTTGTTTGGCCAGAGGGGTATGTGCTGGGATCCATGTTGTCCTTGATTGACTGCTGGAAGACTACATGTTGGCTCCTTGATGTGCTGGTTTTGCAGAAGGGTGAGGATGACTGGGGGAACTGATGGGAGTTGCCTTGGCACATTGTACCACTGCCAATTTGCAGTTGTTGCAGGAGGACCTTCCCACCAGTCTTTATCTGGTCAGACTGGCTGTTGCAGTGCTCTTGGTGAGGAGCCATCTACCTGCTAAAGGTTGATGGCATGGCAAAGGTGACTGGTCAGCTGGGCAGAACTGTTGAGAATATGGGAGGCCTCTGGATATAGCACCCAAATATTAATCATTAGTTGGAGGCCCTGTTTAGACCTGATAGAGTGCACCAGTCTCTATGGGGGATGGACATCTGGCTACATGGGATTTGCTCTTCTCTACTGACTTGGCTACAGCTGTAGGAGCATTAGTAGGAGCTGGGCAGGGGGAGACTGCCCGACTCTTGTGGTGGTATCAGCATGGGGTTGGATCCATTTTAGGAAATTGGTTGTGTGCTGGTTTCCCAGTTATGGGGATCCCCTTAAGGGGTCTTAGAATGAGGGCTTGTGGGGAGCAGAACAGCTGTGGGACTATTAGAGTTCACCCTCAGATGGCAGGGGATACCACTTAGGGGCGATCATCCACATGGATGCTGGAAACTTGCCATCCCATGGTTCTCCCACCCATGCCGGCTGGCTGGGAGGGGGGATGGGTACATCAATTGGCACTGGATCAGCTTATGCCGCAGATCCAGGGGACCCACGTTGTGCCAATGCTTTTCACAGCTATAACCAATAAAGTTGTGGTCACTTTATTCCACATTTATCTAAACCTCCTGTATGGCTGTTTTATTTGATGCTGGTAAGGGGAAACATGGCAGGCTGACACCCCCCCCCCCCCGAACTGGGACCACAAGTTAGGTTCCACAAGGATCAGTATGAGAACTGTTTATATTTAATTTGTTCATAAGTGAACTGGAACTGGGGGTGAAAAGTGTGGTGGCCAAGTTTGCAAATCGTACCAAATTGTTCAGGGTGGTAAAAACTAAGGAAAATTGTGAAGAGTTCCAAGAATATTTTCCTGAATTGGATGAATAGACAACAATATGGCAAATGAAGTACAATGTGGATACGTATAAGATCACGCACACTGAGGGAAAAAATACTAACTTTAAATGCTTTACTCATCTCACCCTCTCACCTACACCGTTTTGTTGTGGCTGACCCATATCCCCTCACTATGGGCAGTGCAGGATTAGCAGGTCACTGTATTTTGGGCTGAGCAGGAATGGGGGGGAGGGGTGTCTGCCAGACTGAGTGAGTGCAAACTCATTTTTTCACCTGCTCTATGATGTCTTTGTGGGCATTAAATAGGTCTGGTTAGGCCACAACTCATTTGGCAGGAATAGGATGGGTTGCTCAGGATAGGTAGGGTTAATTGTGATGGGGGTGTCTAGAAACAAGTCATCACATGCCTTTCTGTGAAGGAGTGCCCTTGGCACTGAGTGGTATCTTTTGAACGTAGCAGGAAACTTGCAGCATATCAGGAGAGGGATGCACATATTGCTGCACATATTGCTGCAATATGTGCATCACATATTCTGCACATATTGCTGTTCAGGTGGTTATAAACAAGGCTGGCGGAAGCACTGGCTGAGCTTGGAGCTGGGGTTAATCTGTCCAAAAGGCAGACCAGGAGGATGCCTAGCACAGCCTGCCCTCAAAAGTGTCAGTTCATTGAAATGAAAAGCAACATAAACGAGCCATTTAGTTAATTCACATAATTTAAAAAGATAAAGGTAGTCCCCTGCACAAGCACGGAGTTGTTACTAACCCATTGAGTGATGTCATATGATGACATTTTATTGGGAGACTTTTTACGGGGTGGTTTGCCATTGCCTTCCCCAGTCATCTATACTTTACTCCCAGCAAGCTGGGTACTCATTTTACCGACCTCTGAAGGATGGAAGGCTGAGTCAACCTTGAGCCAGCTACCTCAACCCTGATTCCTCTGGGATTGAACTCAGGTTGTGAGCACAGCTTGGACTGCACTACTGCAGCTTACCACTCTGTGTCATGGGCAGTTACTCACATAATCTCGGCTTGGCTTCGCGAACGAAGATTTAAGAAGGGTGCAATAGTCCACGTTTGCTGCAGGCTCGCTGGTGGCTGACAAGACCAATGTGGGAGAGGCAGGTCCGGCCACAGCGGCTGCAGGGAAAAGTCTGATTTAGGGTTGGTCCTGTAGCAGTGCGATTCTTCCTCAATCTCCTTTTGTCCTCAAGACCAGCTATGCGTGTGTTCTCAAAGGAAGAGACAGCCTGGTGGATGGTGTGCCTCCATGCTTTGCGATCTGAGGCTAGGTCAGGCCACTGGTGATGGTTGATGTGACAGGTGCCTAGGGATTTCTTCAAGGAAATCCTCACATAATATAAAATAAATAAAACTAATTGAATCCATTTTTTGTTGTCTTAAACCATCATTGAAGGGGCAGGGAGCAAAGAGATTGAAAATTGAGCAAAGAGATTGAAAGAAGCTAATGCTGTAATGCCCCAGTACAGATCTATGGAATGGCCTAATTTGGGATACTGCATACAGTTCTGCTCTCTGCTTCCCTGAAAATTATTGACATCTGCTAGGCACATATAGCTGTCATATAAAAACTACATATGTGCACAAATACAAATGAATGTACAGAACTACTACAATTTTAAAAGTTTCATTTAGTTCATTTTTAATTGAAATATAAAAGAAAATGCTGACTTTAGAAAAGAAAATTATTCAATACATTATACAAAAATGGTTTGCCAGGAGTCTTCTTTTTAGAGACCATGTCTCCTTTTGGGCTCTTTAAAAAAAAAATATGAAAACGTTCTCTTTTGGGGTTGGAAGATTAGGGATATTCCTAGTTAGTAGCAATTATCACAGCTGAAATAGCAGGGGTATTTAAAATTAGATTTGTTGCACTGATCACTTGTTTGGAGTAGTTAGTCAAGAAATACAGCCTCTTTTTTGCTTCTCAAAATATGGTAACCCTACACAAAATTTATTATCCTACACAAAAATTTATTACCCTACACAAAAATTTATTATTATTATTATTATTAAAAATATAGTAATTAAAGAGTGCTATCAGTCTAATTTCAGCTACCAACCTGATGATGGATTCCAGCTTTGGGTTGGAGGATTATGCTTCAAACAAATGAATATTTTAAGAAAAAAAGTCCTTTCTTCATGGTGATGTTCTAGTGTTGCATAAAAAGCATATATTATTACATTGGCAGTAAAGTTTCATACAAAGATTATTAACATAAATTATGTGTAGGCTGAAAACTGTTTATAAAACCCTATATAACCCTATATAAAACCCTGTTTATAAAACCCTGCAGCATTCTTAGTATATTCTGTTGTGAAAAAAGACAAATTCTAGCCTGACACAATCAGAATTCAAAGGTTTATCTAGCATTGTTTGGGGGCTTTGGCCTTAATATGTTTTCATCCTTTTTCTCATTAGGAAGAATGAACAAGCTTTACATCTCACAGGACTGTTCCTAAAGGCTTAGATTCCCCACAGGGACAGCTCTAAACAGCTTATGATAATACTTTAAAAATGCAGTAATATAAAATAATATTTAGTATCATGCTGCTTCTCTTTCAAGAAGACTTCTTCCTGTCACATGTAAACTTCTTTTGGTGTCTGCTTTCTTGAACAGTCCTACTAAAATGGTTGTCCTTAGACCCATACAACCCTCACTTAGCAACAAAACAACAGTCTAACAAAAAGGAGCAAAGATAATAAAATGAAAAATGGCACCAAATACAGCACCCATTTTCATGGTGTCCATTCCATACCAGCCATGCAGTTCTTTTAGAAAACACAACTAATCTGCAGATGGTTCTGTTAACTATAAATAGAAAGCATACAGAAGTGTCATGATTGAAAAACTGGCAACCCTTTGCTTCAAAGAAAAATACAGAAACATTGAAGCAAGAAGAAAATTTTCACAAAATGGCAGATAAGTGCAATGTTTATGAGGGAAGAAATGCAACTGCATCATTGAACACCATTTTTGTTTCTAAAAGGCTGAATGGCTGCTCTTGCACTCAAGTGGTGTACTTTAAAGAAGTAATGAAACACAAAGTTGAAAGAAGGGTATTGTGTAGCTATCACATTCCAAAAAATGTTTAATAGGTTTCTGTACTCACATTCCAATTCCATTTGTCATTACAATGACTCCATTGTTTGGGGAAGAATTTCATGTTCCTAAATCTTATGATATGATTCTGGGAATATGCAATGTTGATTAAACAGAAACTCTTCCTCAAGGGGAGCCATTTCATTTCTATGAAATAAATGAACAACTGCATGTTTGTTGCTCAATATATTTTCCATAAAGACTATTCTTCATGAAAGTCCACCCTCATTTTGCCCTATGGAGGTACAATGAAGATGCAAAATTAAGGGTTTGTAGCATTAAAACCCAAACTAACTTAAGATACCGATCATGAATTTCATTCAATAAAATTAATTGTATCAGAGGATGGAATCTGATTCACAGAGGACAAAGGGGTTTAGTGTACCTCTCCCTCCTCATACAAGACAGAGCCTGAAAGAAACAGTTTGGCCTGGTTTTGAATGTGACCAGAGAAAGAGAAGCAATTTGCTTTTTATGTGTCGACTTGTGGGGGGATTTGTATGAGGTTGCAAGAGTACTGCTGTTGGTATATATCCAGACTAAATTTTCCACTGATACAAGGCGCTTTTGTCAATGGAACTGAATGTTGTCCCACCCCATCCCTTCTGCAGCCTACTGAAGTTGCTGAAATATTGTTCCTAAGAAACAGGTCAGCTCACAAACAGCATGAAAGGTACACTGCAGCAGCAAGAGGGAATAAGTGGAAATTACTCCATACCTCCTATTAGCAGAAAATATAGTCTGGAGCCAAGCTATTGTCTACAAAGATTCAGGCTGCTTCAGTACTAGCACAGTGGGCCATTTGGTTCCTACCTGCTCCATTTATATATGCATAAAGAAACTGCTGGTGTTTTCTTATGCTTGAGGAAGTAGGAAATTATGGAATAAGCATATCAATGGTATGCTGTTAGCTGAGAACTCTTTCTGCTCTAGAAAGCCCCATGGCTTCTTGAATATTACCTGTAAGCAGCCACAGTGCTGTGAGAACAGCGCAACAAAAAATAAGACATTTCTGTACTAAACTAGGAACTACTGATTTACAAAAACTTCTGAAAATCTAAACTGTGCAAACATATTACACAAGTACTCTGTTTTTTGCTTGTCCTTTTGGTTCCATGTCCTGTGTCACTGTAGATTAAAAAAAAAAATCTTGATGAATCACACTACTGCATAAATGCCAGAAAGCATGCTGCTGGAAAATGCAGTAAAAGATAACTGCAATCCTGTGGGTTGTTTGTATGTTTAAGTCATTGGTGACTGAAGTATTGATGAAAGGTATGAAATATTACACTTGAGTGAGTTACTGAGGTTACCAGATGAATGTGTTTATGTTTGTGGGTCTGTGTGTGAGGCTGACTCTGGCAACCTGAAGTGGATCCAGTCATCTGTGACATATATCATATTTACAGGAACAACTAGGAGTCAAGAGCTTAAAAAAAGCTGTGCCCCGGAGTTCAATGAAGGGTTTCTCAAAGCTTAACATTCACTACAACAAATCACTGGCTTTAGAAAATATTTCATCAGAATATAAGACAAAAGAGCAAGAAGATCAATATATTTTTTACAATTAGATAAAATCCTTTTCATTGTAGGGAATCCCTCCAGTATCTATAAAGAACACTCCTAGACTTTATGAATAAAGGCGAATAAGCTTTTCAGTAATGGTCACTTGTTCTCACCAGGTCCTGCTGTTGCCAGTGACCCATCCAATGACCCTCCTGTCTCAGGACAGAAGGCCTCTAGCATAATAGAATATGCTTCAGTGATAAACATAATGAAACTGGTTTGATTTCAGTTTGAAAAAGCAGGTGAACAACATCTAATCTGCATTCAGAGGCAACCTATTCATTTTAGCCACATGTCTTGAAGGGTCTAGTCAGGGCTGCTAATGGTGAGATTGCAATTGGAGAAACAGCTGCAACCGTAACGGTATGATAACATTCTTTTCTCATGTATCATTTGCCACTGAAGCTAAAGATTTTGAACCTTTGTGTGCCTGTAGAGAGAGAAGTCAGCAGAAAACTAATGTGACAGAGTTATTAAGACTCTAGTTATATTGAAAAAGTGAAATTTTGGGGTAAAAAAATTCCTAAGCCCAGTTTTTTTTCTGAAGAAAAGGGCAAGCAGCTTTTTTCCTTGCAACATTCTTTGATCATATCAGCATGTTTTGTCCTCACATTGCTGTGTTAAGAGGCTCCTGAAAACTATGCCAGAAGGAAGCCAGACTGATACATCAGAACCTTCTTCCCATCTGCTTTATTTGTACCTTACCTCACTATTAAACTATACTGTACCTGTATTTACTAAATTAGGACTTCACCCCATTTTGGATGATGCAAGCTGTTGCTGGAAAAAGCATTTGAGTGAAACAGGAAGTAAGACCGGTAAATCCTGTTGCACTATGTACTAATGATGCTGCTGTTGAATTTTCTATGTAGCTAAGGAAAAGGATCTATTTCAGTGGATGAAGTGTATGTGTTTATCGTGTATTCCACACTTTTCTGAAGGCTTGGGGCTATATACAAATAAATTGGATTTGATTCATATTCCGTTGGACTTTACTGATGAAAAATATGAGTTTAGTTTGGAAATAGTTATTTTTTAGGCCGTTGATATATGAAGCCTTGGGCTTTTTCTCCACACTCCACATGTCGATCTGAAGCAGCAGAACAAAATTTGGTTTTAAAGGTGTCCCTGGACCCAAACTTTGTATTCAGTGGCCAGAAAGGAAACACAGACAGTGAGAAAAGTTTTTTGTATTTAATTTCACATATATAGTCACATCAGTAAATAACTCCAACTGGCTATTCCATCATGACAGCCAGTGTGCTGTAGTGCTGAAAATATTGGACTAGGATCTGGGGAGTCCAGGTTCAAATCCCCACTCATACCATGGGTGTTTGGGTCAGTCGCATCACTCTCACCCTAGTCCTGACCTGGATAACCCCAGGATAGTCTGATTTCATCAGATCTCAGAAACTAAGCAGGGCCAATGTGGAGGCAAGCAATGGCAAACCACCTCCGAATGTCTCTTGCCTTGAAAACCCTACAGGATCACCATAAGTCAGTTGTCACTTGATGGGGGGGGGGGTGTGTGTGGAGGGATTCCATCACAACATTCATGTTCTGAGCAGGCACATGGGAGGGCTTCTGTTTTCCATTTTGAAACATAACAGCTAACCATCCCAAACATCTACAAGGCATTTTTCAGAGTTAGGAGTCTGCCTTTGTACTAACCCTTACTAACACTAGCCAAAGCATCACAAAATAGTGATCACAAGCTTCGTCATACTGGATGTTAATAAACACACTATGCCCCAAAGGTGCCACCATCCTCCATTGTTTCCAAAGGACTAAAGCCAAATTGGATATTCTCTGCAATAAAAACTGAAGGAGAGAGCTCAGACAGTAGCAATGTGACCCTAGAGATTCTACCTTCCAAAGCTGCCATTCCCTCCTGAGGAACCGATCTCTTTAGTTTGGAGATTAGTGTAATTTTGGGAAAACTCCAGGGCCACCTGGAGGATGGCAACCATAGGCTTGTCCTTGAGAGCCAGGGGCCTGTCCTTGAGAGTCCATCTAGGCCCATAATCCTTGTCCTTGAGACTCCATCAAGGCTCATAGTCCTATCTCTGATAGGTAAATATATCTCCCAGAATTATAAGTGATTGACATGCTTTGAGATCTATTATCTTGGAAGAAATGACAGTTTTGGAAGGTAGAATCTATCCCCACTGAGCTCCTCCTGTCCCCAAATTCTGCTCTTGGCAGGCACCACCCTCAAATCCTCAAAAAAATACCCATGCCAAAGTTGAGAACCTTATCTAACAATGGTAAATTCTGGATCCAGCATAGAGAAAAGGCCAATGTGCAAGAGAGTACTATATTCCTTATTTTTTTTCTAATTTACAGCAGTTTAAGGCTATCCTAAGCAACAAGATTGTGGAGTAAAGGGACTTCCATGAATCTGCAGGAACATTCATTTAACATAGTTACACTACTACAGGTTATAAACATACGTTCCAGTACTATTGGGGGGGGGGGTGAATCCTTTGGCCTTTTTTTCCCTTTTATGTATGTTATTTCAAATGCTAATTCTCTGCTTGTAAGTACTGTGTGAAAACACAAATATGATGCAGCCTGAGCAGAACTACATATTTTGTGTAAATCCATGATCGATTTCCTTGAGGGTTTTTTTCTCTTTCAAAACATTGCCATGGAGGAGGCTGCAATTTAAAGTAGCAGAGCAGAATAGTGGGAGCAGAGATATTTAGCTTTCCCCCTTTCCTGTCATTTTTCTGCTAAAAATCATCACCTGCACTCGCTTTTAATCCATCCTAGGAAAATATAGAGGTGCCTGTACATTCCCCAACAGGGATTAAACCAACTTTGAAACAACAATTTTCAGTAATATAGCATGAAGTAATCAAACAGATCCTTTCTCCTGTTATATTAGTCTGTCCCTTTAAATCCCAGCACCTGCAGCTGCCATTCTATTTTTTTAAAAGTGTGAATGATCTGCGACTACACCTAATGTATAGTTCTACTCAGAGTTTATCTGGAAAGTAGGAAACCAGAGGTCAAATGCTCAAATTCAGAGTTATAATAGCCACAGGGTCATTGTATGCATAAACGAGATAAGAACTGTGTATTACTCAGTATTCGAAGAGTAGTATAAAATTCTGAAATAACTACAGACAAATATTGCCTGTCTCTCTTAAACTATAAATGATTCTGCATGCCTTTATTGCTCATATATCTCTTTGCTTATTTTGGTGTTATGTTAAATGGGCATTAGCTAAACTATGAATATTGACTGGCATTTCTGCTCCTAAACTGGTTCTGTCAAGAAAGAATACAATTACCAAATATTTCTAAAGATGTTTTGGTGGATTGTTTTCATTACACACTATTTGTATTCATTAACCCCCTGGCTAGATCTCAATCACTACTTGGAATGGACTGGGTTTGATTTTCCTCTCTGACACTTCCTATTTCCCAAAGGCTTCTAGTAACAAACCCCAGGATGTTGTATAGAAGCCTGAGGATTAAGTGGCTTCTAGATATTCATGTCCCAACACATCCCCCCAAAAAACAGAATGCACAGAGGGTCTGGCTTTACCATAATCAGAAAAGGGAGAATACAGATTGTTCTGATCAGAGCAGCATGTGTCTGGAAGACTAATCCAAAATTAATTAGATTGGGACTGCATAGAATTCATTTGGATTTGTAAACATAATGATTGGAGTATGAGGATTATGCAGATAAAGAATGGATAAGGTAACTAATGTGTGGGTTGATAATGCTTTAATAAAGTCACAATGTGCTCCTTTGTCTTAATAATTGCCAAAATATGGACTATTTTCTCTTTCTGTGTCAGAAAGATATAAAGTATTTATGTGTATGTGAAAATACACTATGTCACGTAAAAGGAAAATATTTTGCTGTAGCCAAAAAGGGGGCGGGGGGGCTGATGTGAAAACACATATCAGACTGATTCTGTACATTTTTACTAGGATGCCTGCCCCAATGAACCCAATGGAATACATAGGAAATGCCAGCCTGAGTCCACATTCATATTATTTTTTACTGTAATGGTGAATTTGACAGACAGGGCTATGTCCGTCCCTTATCCCCTTTATCCAGCAGTACTCTGTTTATCTTGTTGGTGTATTGAGGAAATCAAAAACAATCACTTAGGGCTCTTAGCACAGTCAGAAGGAAGTGGAAGGACAAGTGAATGAGAAAAAAGGAGTGGTTTAATGGTCATTTCTTCAAAATGGGTTAAAATCCTTAGGAATAGCTCTGTCTCACAGTCTTATCAAGTAGAAACCAACTGGTTTAATGAGATTGTCATGAGGGCACACATTAGTAGGTAATCTCTAAATTTTAGTCTTCCTAGGCAGTGCCTAAGTGGAAGAGTGAAGTCTGATATATGATCCAGTAATATTTAAGTTTTGAAAATCTGAAAAAAATAAGAGTAGCCATGTTGGATCAGGCCAATGGCCCATCCAGTCCAACACTCTGTGTCACACCATGACCCCCCCCAAAAAGGAGGTTCACAAGTGGGGCTAGAAGCCCTTTCACTTTGCCCACCCCCAAGCACCAAGAATACAGAGCATCACTGCCCCAGACAGTTCCAAAAATATGCTGTGGCTAATAGCCACTGATGGACCTCTGCTCCATATTTTTATCCAAATCCCTCTTGAAGCTGGCTATGCTTGTAGCCACCACCACATCCTGTGGCAGTGAATTCCACATGTTAATCACCCTTTGGGTGAAGAAGTACTTCCTTTTATTCATTCTAACCCTACTGCTCAGCAAAGAGGGTGGGGCCTCAGTTTGCCCCAGGAACACAGCCACTCCCAGCCAATCAGCAACAATCACCTCCAGCTGTCAAGTCGGCTGAATTCAATAACGAGTCTCTTGATAAAGTAGCAAGTTTATTGTAATCAGAACTGTGGACCATGGCAGAGATTGAAGGACTGAAACACATATGCACTAATCCAGTATTTAAAGTATGAATCTAAAGGATTCCTACGGGGGGCAATCTATGCAACACATCTTCACACTAGGATGCTACTTCTTTCGTTCCCAGACCGAAGTCTTGACACCCCATACTCCCCACAGAGAACAAGGCTGGGAAGGCGCCACTATCTTGTTCACAGGTTAGCATTTCAAAGCAGGTTACACAACAAAGGCATTTCTAAAGAGGGGGCAGGAGAGTGAGCTAGCAGCCCCCGGTGTACACTGTAAAGTACCCAGACTCCTTCACTTCAGAACCAACCTTAATACAGATATTGAGTAACCCATAGCAGACTTGACATACTGCCCCCCCTAGGATCCCCCTCCTGCCGGGCGGCCTTGCAAGGAGGGCGAGTCACATTTATGGCTCCGGAACTCGGGCCCCGAGAGGCTCCGGCACTCCCCCTTCGAGGGGAGGGTTGGTGAATCTTGTGAATGCCATTTGGACGGCCCCGGAGATCTGCGCAGTAGGCTGCAATGAAAAACAGGGTGGACTTTACCAAGAGCAGGGGGGAGGTCTAACTCTACTGTCACCGGGTTGATTACCCGCTTTATTTTGAATGGCCCTAAGAACTTAAAAGCCAATTTCCTAGACGGTTGTGCCAGAGGCAGGTTTTTTGTTGACAGGTACACGGAGTCCCCCACCTTCAAGTCCCAGACTGGCACATGGCTTTTATCGTACTGTTTCTTATACGCCTCCTTGGCCAGCTTCAGGTTTTCTTGAATGGCTGGCCAACATTGGCTGGGACCTTGCCACCATTGCTCGAAACTTGAGCCCGTCAATCCCTCCCCCCCTGGCAGCATGGGAATCGGCTTTCCCTCATACCCGAACACTGTTGCAAAGGGAGATGCTTTTGTGGAACTGTGAGCGCTGTTGTTGTAAGCGTATTCAGCGAAGGGAAGGAGGTCCACCCAGTCCGACTGGCGTAGGCTCACAAAGCACCGTAGGTACTGCTCTAGCACCCCGTTCACTCTCTCAGTCTGTCCGTCCGTCTGGGGGTGATAGGCAGAACTTAGCCCCTGTTCCATCCCTAGTAACTTACAAAACTCCCGCCAGAAGGTGGCAACGAACTGAGGCCCCCTGTCACTTATGACCTTGTCAGGGATGGAGTGATGTTTGGCCACGTGGTCGAAAAATAAAGTCGCTAGTTTCTTGGCCGTGGGTAATTGGCTGCAGGGGATGAAGTGGGCTTGTTTTGAAAACGTGTCCACCACCACCAGTATGACTGTTTTCCCCCGGGAGGGGGGTAGCTCGACTATGAAGTCCATGGACACCATGGCCCATGGCCGTTTTGCTGTTTCCAGAGGCTGTAGGAGTCCCGGGGGTTTCCCCCCCCTCCTTTTTGCCATCACACACACCGGGCAACCAGCTACAAAGTCCGACACATCCTTCTTTAGGGACGGCCACCAGAACTGCCGGTGCACCAAGTGCAAGGTTTTTACATAGCCGAAGTGCCCAGCTAATTTGGAGCAGTGACATAGTTGGAGAATTTCTTTCCTTAATATTTCCGGGATGTACAGTTTCTCCCCCTTGTACCAAAGAGCGTCTTTTCTTTTCTGCAACCCCTCCGGCCGCCCACCTCCCTCCCGTTCGGCCTCTAGGGTGATTCGTTCTTTGCTTAGCCCGCTCAATTCCTTTTTCCTCTGCGAGCGGGTAGTGACCATAGCCGCCACTTGTGTGGGGGGGATCAGGGAATCTACCACTTCCTCTCTCTGGCTCTCATGCTGTGGGAGCCTGGACAGGGCGTCTGCTAGGAAATTGCGGGTCCCCGGGATGTGTTTCAGGGTGAAGTCGAATCTGGAGAAGAAGCCCGCCCACCTGATTTGCTTTTCACTCAATTTTCTTTTCCCTGTTAGTGCCTCTAGATTTTTGTGGTCCGTCCATATCTCAAAGGGCACCCTGGCTCCCTCCAACCAGGACCTCCAAGTTTTCAGTGCAAACATGACAGCGAAAGCCTCTTTGTCCCACACTGACCAGTTCCTCTGCTCCTCCGAGAACTTTCGCGAAATGTAAGCGCAGGGTCTCAGCTTCCCCTCCTCATCCCTCTGCATGAGAATGGCTCCTACGGCGACGTCGGAGGCGTCGCATTGGACCACAAACCCCTTCCGCTCATCTGGGTGGCTTAAGACCGGCTCGCTTGTGAACAGTTGTTTAAGCCGGTCGAAAGCCGCCTGACAAGTCGGTGTCCAATTCAGCCTGGCCCCTGGTCGCTTTGCCTCCTCCCCCTTCCCCTTCGTCTTCAGGAGGTCTGTTAGGGGCAGAGCGATCTGGGCGAACCCCTCAATGAATGTCCTATAGAAATTGGAGAATCCGAGGAAACTTTGGAGCTGTCTACGTGTCCTCGGGGGGGCCCACTCTAGAACTGCCTGAACTTTGGCTGGATCCATGGCCAGCCCGTCCCCAGACACCCGGAAGCCCAAATAGTCTAGTTCCGTGCGGTGGAACTCGCATTTAGACAGCTTGGCGTAGAGCTGGTGCTTCAGCAGGGTGGCCAGCACTTCCCTCACTAGTTTCACATGGGATTGTTCGTCTTGCGAATAAATAATGATGTCATCAAGGTACACCACCACCCCCTTGTACAGAAATTCCCGCAATACATCATTTATGAAATTCATGAACACCCCCGGTGCCCCTTGCAATCCAAACGGCATGACTAAATATTCAAATTGCCCCATCGGGGTGTTGAACGCCGTTTTCCACTCATCCCCCTCCTTGATGCGCACTCGGAAGTACGCGTCCCGCAGGTCAAGCTTTGTGAAAATCTTCCCCCCCGCCACCGTGCTTAGCAAATCTTTGATGAGGGGGATGGGGTAGGCGTTTGACATGGAAATCGCGTTAATCCCACGAAAATCCGTGCAAAGCCTAAGACTGTGGTCCTTTTTCTTTCTAAACAACACGGGGGCCGCGTGGGGGGCCGTCGCGGGTCTGATGAACCCCCTTTTCAAGTTCAAGTCTAGGAATTTTCGCAGCTCCTTCTTCTCAGCCCACCCCATTTGGTAGAGCTTGGCCCTGGGAAGGCTTTCCCCGGGGATTAGTTCTATCGCACAGTCTGTGCTCCTGTGGGGGGGTAGCTGGTTGGCCTCCCGCTCACTAAATACCTCCATAAGGTCGCGGTAGGCGTCCGGGACATGGTGCACCTCTTCCACCAGGACGCACGCCCTCTCCCGAGCGGCTGGCGCTCGTGGCCCCCATGCTGCCTGCCAAAGGTGCTGGTTGCAACTTGGATCGGGAAATCTGATGGTCTGGGCTCTCCAGCGGATGAGGGGCTCGTGCTTTTCCAACCACCCCACTCCCAGGACCACGGGGTAGCCGCAGGCGGGCGCGATCACAAACGTCTCTGAGTCCCAGTGATCCTCAATCCCCAGGGGGCACGGCTCAGTCTCTTGCGTGCAGGGTTCCCCCCCCATTACTGACTCATCCATCTGTTCAAAGTGCATGGGGTGGGGCAGTTGTAAGCGTTTCAATCCCAGAGCCTCCACCACCTTGGGGGAAATCAGCTCTCTATTACAGCCCGAGTCTATGAGGGCCCGGATCTGTAGGAACCTTTTTAGCTTTGGGTTCAACAATTTGACCACTATAAAGTACAACCTTCCCGTGGGTCTCACCGTGAGCGGTGCCTCCTCTCGGTCGACCTGCTGGTTGGCACCGTTCAAAGCAGGTCGGCGTCGTTTCCCGCCGGCTCCTCTTCCCACGCCAGCTCGGCCAGCTCCTCTGACAGATGCACCTCCTCCTCTTGTAGGTCGTCTTGCACCAGGAGCGCGCTGCTCTTCGCCGCGTCCTTAGGGCGGCCGGTGGTTTTCTTGGGGCCGGGGGTGCCCGGGCGGGTGGCTCCCTGCGGTGGGGCGGCCCCGGTGGCTGATTGGGGGCAGCCGGAGGCTAGATGGTTGGGGTCCCCACACCGAAAACAACGTCGGGGCCCCCCCGGGGCAGCCACCGCCTGCTTCTTGACTTTAGGTGGCTCAGCCTTCCCGGGGCTTGCTTTCGGCGTTCCCCTGCCGGCGGCCAGTGCTTGGCGCAGCATCGCCACTCGTTTCAGGTTGGTCTCCACCTCCCCCGCCAGCTGAATCCACCCCACCAGGGTATCGGGGCGGGCTTGCGTGAGCGCTCTATCCAGGATGCTCGGGTTCAGCCCATTGGTGAAGTGCTCGATCTTCATCACCTCGTTCCAGTTCCGAGCCCGGGCGGCGTTGGCCTGGAAGTCGGCCGCGTACTCCCGGATGGATCGGGCCCCTTGCTTCATGTTCCGCAGCGCCGCCAGCGCTCGGGTTTCTTGCAGGGGGTCCTCGTACTGGGTCAGCAGGGCCTGCACGAAAGTGTTTACGAAATGGAGGACCGGGCTGTTGGTTTCGCATAGGCTCACATACCACTTCTTCGCTGCGCCCCGTAGCTTCGACCCGAGGTAGTCCACGCGGCTCATCTCATCGGGGAATGAGTCCCCCCAGTAGTGCATGTAGCTGTTTGCTTGGATCGCGAAGTAGTTCACTTCCTCCGGGTCCCCGTCGAACGTGGCGTCCAGCTCCCGCCCCCCCCCCAGGTCTCGTTGTCTGACCGGGGCAGGGGGGGGCGCCGCTGGGGCTTGCGGGGCCGCTCCGGGTGGAGGAGCGGCGGGGCCCTGTCGAGCCGGGGGTCCCCGCGGACCCGCCGGGGCTGGCTGTTGCTGGCGAGCCCCGGTCACCCCCAGCGCTCTGCCCAGCTGCGCGGTCAGGGTCTGCATCTGGTCCTTTAGGTCTCTCACCGCCCCGTCGATCTCCCTGCGGACCATCGCGCGAAACGTCTCGTACTCCTCATCGGTCTGGTCCTTGGGGCTCGCCCCTCCGTCCTCCGCTCCGCACTCGGCCCCTTCGCTTCCACTCTCGAGGTCCTGCGCCCCCGCGGCGCTGGCGCCTTCGCTCGCCTCGCCCGGGTGGACGGCGGCGGCCTCGGCCAGTTGGACCCGCTTGGTGTGGCGGGTCATGATCGCCTCCCGACGGACCGGGGCTTGATCCATCAGCGTAGTGGAGGTTCTTGGCTGGTATTGCCGTGGGGTCGCCACCAGCTGAAACTGTGGAGGGGAGGCCGCGGTCCTTCTGGCAGTATGGATGTGCCAGGGTGTCTCGGCCCCCTCCACTCTGGTTGGGAATCCTCCATTCTCCGGAGACTGTTCGGACATCGCCTTTTCAGTTGCCGGAAAGGTTGAACTCCAAGATAGGGAGTCCTTCAAAATGTCAAGTCGGCTGAATTCAATAACGAGTCTCTTGATAAAGTAGCAAGTTTATTGTAATCAGAACTGTGGACCATGGCAGAGATTGAAGGACTGAAACACATATGCACTAATCCAGTATTTAAAGTATGAATCTAAAGGATTCCTACGGGGGGCAATCTATGCAACACATCTTCACACTAGGATGCTACTTCTTTCGTTCCCAGACCGAAGTCTTGACACCCCATACTCCCCACAGAGAACAAGGCTGGGAAGGCGCCACTATCTTGTTCACAGGTTAGCATTTCAAAGCAGGTTACACAACAAAGGCATTTCTAAAGAGGGGGCAGGAGAGTGAGCTAGCAGCCCCCGGTGTACACTGTAAAGTACCCAGACTCCTTCACTTCAGAACCAACCTTAATACAGATATTGAGTAACCCATAGCAGACTTGACACCAGCCCACTCAAACCAAACAAACAGCAAGCAGTTCCCCAGCAACCACAAACTCAGAATTTTCAGTACTCACACAATCACACAAACTCAGAAATTCTCAGCAATTTCCCCAGCTGTTTAGAAAGCCCATCCTCACCCTTATAGCCTTCTTATCCGCTCTCTCTCATAGCTCTCTGAAATGTGCTTAGCCTCTGGCAAGGTGCAGCTTAATAATGCAAATAGGGTGGGGCCTCAGTCTGCCCCAGGAACACAGCCACTCCCAGATAGGAAACGAGAAGAGGAAAAGTCTTATACGATAGACTGGAATTTTCTGGCTCTCTCTTTTTCTGATTTTTCATATTTCATAGTGAAACTGGTCCAATAGCACCTAAGAAGCCAACAAGATTTTCAGGATATGCACTTTCAAGTGTTAAAGTTCCCTTTGTCAGATACCAACATAGCTACGCACCTGTTGTCATAGTGAAACTGGTTCTCTAAGCTAAATCTCACATGATTACAGATGCACATAGTTTATTCTTTAATATCAGAACAATAACTTCTAATTAAAGTTCCTGTTTTGTTTACCTCTGCTCTCTTTCTTGATTCTCATGAATGGACAAATTTATTACATTTAAAAGACCAAGTGAAGAGTAATTCCACAGCACACATGAGGAAGCTAGGAGTGCACCTCCAAACAGTACTGTACTTTACCTCAAAGGGGCCTAGTCAGAGAATTACCAATCACTTAGGCCTGTTCCTAAAAAATTATCTGTGATGGGAGAGTGAGGTGTGGGAGTTAGTCTTCAAATAGCCACAAAACTAATGTACTACCATAAAGAGGACTTTTTAAAGTAAATGTGAGATCTGCACTACAATAAAATAGCCCATGATAGGTTTCTCACACATCCCAAAATAGTCATGTGACTATAACACTTTATTAATAAAATGGTCATCCCTTCCATAAAATAATAATCATCACAAGACTACTAGCTGTGGTCAGATGGCATGCTAATTGTGTTGTGATCACATCTCTTTTTTGATCCAGGTTTTTTAATCCCAGGGATTTTTGTCAGACATCTGACTCTCTGCCCTCTTCACTGTGCACTCACCCCAGTTGGTGATTGTCCAGATGCCCACTGCATGGCACTCATGGAAAGGGTGGGCCAAGGCATTTTAATCCCCCCCCATCCCTGAAAATCAGGCATGCAGAGAAGCCAACAAGAAAGTTAGGACTGCCAATATGGGAGCCTTTAGGGACAATTTCTACCCCTGTCCCATCCAAAAAACATGAGAGAGGGATTCTTTCAAGGGAGTTGTCACCCAAATACAACTCCCCTGAGGGCTCCCAGTACCAACAGAAAAGCTCATTACAAATGTGTGCTTATGCTTATGCTAACAGGAGTAAAAATACTGGCAGTTAAACAGAACTGTGTGTACAGCTTCATTTCATGGTGGAGTGATCAGACATGAAGAAATGTGAGGTGAGCCCATGTAGATCTATAAAGACCAAACTTTCCCCAGTGCATAAGAACTGGCTCAAAGGTGGGGCGTATGGGGTGCCTGCGACTGGGGGATGAGAGGCAGATGCTGCTATCTGAACCTGCATTTTAAATCCACAGGACAGCAGCAATGACGTTGAATCTAATATCTTGTCTGACCACAGCCCTATAATGATATCGAAAGGTTAATTTCTTATGCTTTGGAGATATGATTTTGCCAAAGGATCCTGGGATGAAAACATTTGGTCCTTAGGTTTGAGTTCTGAAAAATTGTAAGTGAAACTTTATTTATTTACTTATTTGGGAGATTTTTATGCTACCTCACCACTATCCTGCAGCAAGCAGTAGCTTAATGTAGCAAAGGCAATGAGGCTGTAAGCACTTGAAATGTCAGTAAAATTGTTTTTCTGCTGCATGAGATAATCTTTGAGGATCTGCTGGATTAGACATTTTTCCCATCTTTAGGGTGACCATAATGTCTGAAGGCCAGCCAGGGACACGGGGGGGGGGGCGGGGGTGCGCGCGCACCGCCGGAAACAGGAAGTGACGTCACTTCCGGTGACGTCACTTCCGGTGATGTCATGCCACCACCGGAAACAGGAAGTGGCATCACTTCCTGTGACATCATTTCCCCCGCGTCACCTGCCGGAAACAGGAAGTGACTTCACAGCACTTCCTGTGACGTCCCCAAAAATCCCCCAAATATCACCGCCGGAAACAATTTTGCTCTCAAATCCTGTATATACTTCATCAGTATATGGGATAAGGCACTTTCTCAACTGTGCTGCATAATGCAGCCTATTTATTTTGTCCTGTTGGCTCTGTTGGCTCTATCTGCGCCACCTTCATCACTTTCGGGGTGTGGATCCCCCAGTGGGGTGGTCTCCCGACTCCCTCCGCTGACTGTTTCTGATAGCCCTGCGCCCCCTCTTTCATTTGATATGTGTCCCGTGCGGGTGCCACCCTCCCGCCGGGAGATGCCGCAAAATGAGCCCCCTTGAGGCTTATGGCGGCAGGGCTCGGGGAAGCGAGCTAGACTGCTGTTCTTTTGAGGGGTTATAGAGTGTTTCGAGCCCGTCCCTGTGGCATCGGTCCCATCGTTGTGGGACCCAGGGGGCCGGCGCAGCGGCACGCCGAAGCAGCCTGTCACTAATAACACCGGTCAAGATGCAGGACAGGAACCTGGAAGTGACCGACAGGCTGCTTCAGCGTGCTGCTGCGCCGGCCCCCTGGGCCCCACAACGATGGGACCGATGCCACAGGGACGGGCTCGAAACACTCTATAACCCCTCAAAAGAACAGCAGTCTAGCTCGCTTCCCCCGAGCCCTGCCGCCATAAGCCTCAAGGGGGCTCATTTTGCGGCATCTCCCGGCGGGAGGGTGGCACCCGCACGGGACACATATCAAATGAAAGAGGGGGCGCAGGGCTCTCAGAAACAGCCGGCGGAGGAATCGGGAGACCACTCCACTGGGGGATCCACACCCCGAAAGTGATGAAGGTGGCGCAGATAGAGCCAACAGAGCCAACAGGACAAAATAAATAGGCTGCATTATGCAGCACAGTTGAGAAAGTGCCTTATCCCATATACTGATGAAGTAAATACAGGATCTGAGAACAAAATTGCACTAGAAGACACAAACACAAAGCTCCCTTACACTGAATCAGTGCTTGGGTCCACCAAAGTCAGTATTGTCACATAAGAGAAGCCCTGTTGGATCAGGCCAGTGGCCCCTCCAGTCCAACACTCTGCGTCACATAATAACATAAGAGAAGCCCTGTTGGATCAGGCCAGTGGCCCATCCAGTCCAACACTCTGCGTCACATAACAACATAAGAGAAGCCCTGTTGGATCAGGCCAGTGGCCCATCCAGTCCAACACTCTGCGTCACATAACAACATAAGAGAAGCCCTGTTGGATCAGGCCAGTGGCCCATCCAGTCCAACACTCTGCATCACATAACAACATAAGAGAAGCCCTGTTGGATCAGGCCAGTGGCCCATCCAGTCCAACACTCTGCATCACATAACAACATGAGAGAAGCCCTGTTGGATCAGGCCAGTGGCCCATCCAGTCCAACACTCTGCGTCACATAAGAACATAAGAGAAGCCCTGTTGGATCAGGCCAGTGGCCCATCCAGTCCAACACTCTGTGTCACATAAGAACATAAGAGAAGCCCTGTTGGATCAGGCCAGTGGCCCATCCAGTCCAACACTCTGCATCACATAGCAACATAAGAGAAGCCCTGTTGGATCAGGCCAGTGGCCCATCCAGTCCAACACTCTGCATCACATAACAACATAAGGAGGGAGGGAGGGAAGGAAGGAAGGAAGGGAGAAAGGGAGGGAGGGAAGAAGGGAAAAGAAGG